>NC_092411.1:21220338-24046228 GCF_040894005.1 Engystomops pustulosus | reverse complement strand
CTTCTGGCTTCGCATTGGCCACAACTCCAAACCACCCGCCTCCCTTCCCTCTTGCATAGATAGCTAGCTGTCTGTCTCCAGCTGTGCAGCCATTGTGTTTCTGTGTGTACACTTGAGGCCTAGCCAGAACACCTCCTCTTTAGCTGAGCACCACACCCGCCCAGCTCCACTGTAGCTCGCTCCCTCTCTCGATTGTCAACTCCCCTTTCATGCAAATACAGCTGTGCATCTTGGGAGAGATGATTTCAATCACCAGCCTGCCGGCCGCCGGGGCCAAAAGCTGTACAGCTTGGGGGGCCACCTCCGCAACAGCCAAGCTCCTCAGCTTGACTCTTGCCGGCGGCCAACTGACCCCGGGCCCGCAAGGTTGCCCTCCTCTCCGCGAGGGGGCCAGCCCCCGCTGGCCCACGCCACTCAAGCAAGCGCCAAGCAACTCATACTTACCTGGCAGGGGAGATACCATGATCACAAAGGTGGTTCTCCCAGGGTGAGGCTCACCCATTGCACTCCGGGTGTGCTGACCCCTGCGATTTCCCCAAATGCGGGAAACTCGACTGCATAATTTGTGGTAGTGGGGGACTGCGTTCGCGCTTTCCCCTGATTTTCTATGGTCAAAAACAGAACAAACTTCAGCAAAAAAATTATATGTCTCTATTGATAGTTTTCACATCATTCTACATGCTCTTCACATGTCTCTGTGGTTTCTTGTTTTGTTGAAAAAAAAATTTCTTTTTTTTTTTTTTTTTTCCCCCTTGCTGTTCAGTGCCGGGCTGTTTGCTCGGTTCTTCCATTGGCTGGATCCATCTCGGAAGCAGGGAACAATTCCATCCCTTTCCTCCACCTTGCAGAAAGCAAAGCACAGCTGGATAAGAAGGAAAAGTGCAGAAGAAGAAGGACATACAGTTGTTCCTTCAATGTCCAGGTCACAACTTGGCCTCCTCTGTCTCCGCCTTGTGGCAAGAAAAACACCAGCGTGTTCGGCTTTTTCCCTTCTAATTGCCACTTTTCAAATTGACCTTCTGTTGTTGCTGCTTCTGCTTCTTCTTTACCTACCTCCTTTGTCGGCATGCACACTCTTTCCTGCCGCTTCTTTGTTTCTCTTTCGTGTCATTTTTGTCACCTCTTTTGCTGTCCCAGACACTTTGTCAGGCGACGCTGATGAGGACCACAAAGAACAATGCAAGCAGACCAGACGGCACCTACAGCAGGCAGGCCTGCTCGCTTTTATAGCGCCAGGTGACAAAGACTTCTGGCTTCGCATTGGCCACAACTCCAAACCACCCGCCTCCCTTCCCTCTTGCATAGATAGCTAGCTGTCTGTCTCCAGCTGTGCAGCCATTGTGTTTCTGTGTGTACACTTGAGGCCTAGCCAGAACACCTCCTCTTTAGCTGAGCACCACACCCGCCCAGCTCCACTGTAGCTCGCTCCCTCTCTCGATTGTCAACTCCCCTTTCATGCAAATACAGCTGTGCATCTTGGGAGAGATGATTTCAATCACCAGCCTGCCGGCCGCCGGGGCCAAAAGCTGTACAGCTTGGGGGGCCACCTCCGCAACAGCCAAGCTCCTCAGCTTGACTCTTGCCGGCGGCCAACTGACCCCTGGGCCCGCAAGGTTGCCCTCCTCTCCGCGAGGGGGCCAGCCCCCGCTGGCCCACGCCACTCAAGCAAGCGCCAAGCAACTCATACTTACCTGGCAGGGGAGATACCATGATCACAAAGGTGGTTCTCCCAGGGTGAGGCTCACCCATTGCACTCCGGGTGTGCTGACCCCTGCGATTTCCCCAAATGCGGGAAACTCGACTGCATAATTTGTGGTAGTGGGGACTGCGTTCGCGCTTTCCCCTGATTTTCTATGGTCAAAAACAGAACAAACTTCAGCAAAAAAATTATATGTCTCTATTGATAGTTTTCACATCATTCTACATGCTCTTCACATGTCTCTGTGGTTTCTTGTTTTGTTGAAAAAAAAAATTTCTTTTTTTTTTTTTTTTTTCCCCCTTGCTGTTCAGTGCCGGGCTGTTTGCTCGGTTCTTCCATTGGCTGGATCCATCTCGGAAGCAGGGAACAATTCCATCCCTTTCCTCCACCTTGCAGAAAGCAAAGCACAGCTGGATAAGAAGGAAAAGTGCAGAAGAAGAAGGACATACAGTTGTTCCTTCAATGTCCAGGTCACAACTTGGCCTCCTCTGTCTCCGCCTTGTGGCAAGAAAAACACCAGCGTGTTCGGCTTTTTCCCTTCTAATTGCCACTTTTCAAATTGACCTTCTGTTGTTGCTGCTTCTGCTTCTTCTTTACCTACCTCCTTTGTCGGCATGCACACTCTTTCCTGCCGCTTCTTTGTTTCTCTTTCGTGTCATTTTTGTCACCTCTTTTGCTGTCCCAGACACTTTGTCAGGCGACGCTGATGAGGACCACAAAGAACAATGCAAGCAGACCAGACGGCACCTACAGCAGGCAGGCCTGCTCGCTTTTATAGCGCCAGGTGACAAAGACTTCTGGCTTCGCATTGGCCACAACTCCAAACCACCCGCCTCCCTTCCCTCTTGCATAGATAGCTAGCTGTCTGTCTCCAGCTGTGCAGCCATTGTGTTTCTGTGTGTACACTTGAGGCCTAGCCAGAACACCTCCTCTTTAGCTGAGCACCACACCCGCCCAGCTCCACTGTAGCTCGCTCCCTCTCTCGATTGTCAACTCCCCTTTCATGCAAATACAGCTGTGCATCTTGGGAGAGATGATTTCAATCACCAGCCTGCCGGCCGCCGGGGCCAAAAGCTGTACAGCTTGGGGGGCCACCTCCGCAACAGCCAAGCTCCTCAGCTTGACTCTTGCCGGCGGCCAACTGACCCCGGGCCCGCAAGGTTGCCCTCCTCTCCGCGAGGGGGCCAGCCCCCGCTGGCCCACGCCACTCAAGCAAGCGCCAAGCAACTCATACTTACCTGGCAGGGGAGATACCATGATCACAAAGGTGGTTCTCCCAGGGTGAGGCTCACCCATTGCACTCCGGGTGTGCTGACCCCTGCGATTTCCCCAAATGCGGGAAACTCGACTGCATAATTTGTGGTAGTGGGGGACTGCGTTCGCGCTTTCCCCTGATTTTCTATGGTCAAAAACAGAACAAACTTCAGCAAAAAAATTATATGTCTCTATTGATAGTTTTCACATCATTCTACATGCTCTTCACATGTCTCTGTGGTTTCTTGTTTTGTTGAAAAAAAAAATTTCTTTTTTTTTTTTTTTTTCCCCCTTGCTGTTCAGTGCCGGGCTGTTTGCTCGGTTCTTCCATTGGCTGGATCCATCTCGGAAGCAGGGAACAATTCCATCCCTTTCCTCCACCTTGCAGAAAGCAAAGCACAGCTGGATAAGAAGGAAAAGTGCAGAAGAAGAAGGACATACAGTTGTTCCTTCAATGTCCAGGTCACAACTTGGCCTCCTCTGTCTCCGCCTTGTGGCAGAAAAACACCAGCGTGTTCGGCTTTTTCCCTTCTAATTGCCACTTTTCAAATTGACCTTCTGTTGTTGCTGCTTCTGCTTCTTCTTTACCTACCTCCTTTGTCGGCATGCACACTCTTTCCTGCCGCTTCTTTGTTTCTCTTTCGTGTCATTTTTGTCACCTCTTTTGCTGTCCCAGACACTTTGTCAGGCGACGCTGATGAGGACCACAAAGAACAATGCAAGCAGACCAGACGGCACCTACAGCAGGCAGGCCTGCTCGCTTTTATAGCGCCAGGTGACAAAGACTTCTGGCTTCGCATTGGCCACAACTCCAAACCACCCGCCTCCCTTCCCTCTTGCATAGATAGCTAGCTGTCTGTCTCCAGCTGTGCAGCCATTGTGTTTCTGTGTGTACACTTGAGGCCTAGCCAGAACACCTCCTCTTTAGCTGAGCACCACACCCGCCCAGCTCCACTGTAGCTCGCTCCCTCTCTCGATTGTCAACTCCCCTTTCATGCAAATACAGCTGTGCATCTTGGGAGAGATGATTTCAATCACCAGCCTGCCGGCCGCCGGGGCCAAAAGCTGTACAGCTTGGGGGCCACCTCCGCAACAGCCAAGCTCCTCAGCTTGACTCTTGCCGGCGGCCAACTGACCCCGGGCCCGCAAGGTTGCCCTCCTCTCCGCGAGGGGGCCAGCCCCCGCTGGCCCACGCCACTCAAGCAAGCGCCAAGCAACTCATACTTACCTGGCAGGGGAGATACCATGATCACAAAGGTGGTTCTCCCAGGGTGAGGCTCACCCATTGCACTCCGGGTGTGCTGACCCCTGCGATTTCCCCAAATGCGGGAAACTCGACTGCATAATTTGTGGTAGTGGGGGACTGCGTTCGCGCTTTCCCCTGATTTTCTATGGTCAAAAACAGAACAAACTTCAGCAAAAAAATTATATGTCTCTATTGATAGTTTTCACATCATTCTACATGCTCTTCACATGTCTCTGTGGTTTCTTGTTTTGTTGAAAAAAAAAATTCTTTTTTTTTTTTTTTTTTCCCCCTTGCTGTTCAGTGCCGGGCTGTTTGCTCGGTTCTTCCATTGGCTGGATCCATCTCGGAAGCAGGGAACAATTCCATCCCTTTCCTCCACCTTGCAGAAAGCAAAGCACAGCTGGATAAGAAGGAAAAGTGCAGAAGAAGAAGGACATACAGTTGTTCCTTCAATGTCCAGGTCACAACTTGGCCTCCTCTGTCTCCGCCTTGTGGCAAGAAAAACACCAGCGTGTTCGGCTTTTTCCCTTCTAATTGCCACTTTTCAAATTGACCTTCTGTTGTTGCTGCTTCTGCTTCTTCTTTACCTACCTCCTTTGTCGGCATGCACACTCTTTCCTGCCGCTTCTTTGTTTCTCTTTCGTGTCATTTTTGTCACCTCTTTTGCTGTCCCAGACACTTTGTCAGGCGACGCTGATGAGGACCACAAAGAACAATGCAAGCAGACCAGACGGCACCTACAGCAGGCAGGCCTGCTCGCTTTTATAGCGCCAGGTGACAAAGACTTCTGGCTTCGCATTGGCCACAACTCCAAACCACCCGCCTCCCTTCCCTCTTGCATAGATAGCTAGCTGTCTGTCTCCAGCTGTGCAGCCATTGTGTTTCTGTGTGTACACTTGAGGCCTAGCCAGAACACCTCCTCTTTAGCTGAGCACCACACCCGCCCAGCTCCACTGTAGCTCGCTCCCTCTCTCGATTGTCAACTCCCCTTTCATGCAAATACAGCTGTGCATCTTGGGAGAGATGATTTCAATCACCAGCCTGCCGGCCGCCGGGGCCAAAAGCTGTACAGCTTTGGGGGGCCACCTCCGCAACAGCCAAGCTCCTCAGCTTGACTCTTGCCGGCGGCCAACTGACCCCGGGCCCGCAAGGTTGCCCTCCTCTCCGCGAGGGGGCCAGCCCCCGCTGGCCCACGCCACTCAAGCAAGCGCCAAGCAACTCATACTTACCTGGCAGGGGAGATACCATGATCACAAAGGTGGTTCTCCCAGGGTGAGGCTCACCCATTGCACTCCGGGTGTGCTGACCCCTGCGATTTCCCCAAATGCGGGAAACTCGACTGCATAATTTGTGGTAGTGGGGGACTGCGTTCGCGCTTTCCCTGATTTTCTATGGTCAAAAACAGAACAAACTTCAGCAAAAAATTATATGTCTCTATTGATAGTTTTCACATCATTCTACATGCTCTTCACATGTCTCTGTGGTTTCTTGTTTTTGTTGAAAAAAAAAATTTCTTTTTTTTTTTTTTTTCCCCCTTGCTGTTCAGTGCCGGGCTGTTTGCTCGGTTCTTCCATTGGCTGGATCCATCTCGGAAGCAGGGAACAATTCCATCCCTTTCCTCCACCTTGCAGAAAGCAAAGCACAGCTGGATAAGAAGGAAAAGTGCAGAAGAAGAAGGACATACAGTTGTTCCTTCAATGTCCAGGTCACAACTTGGCCTCCTCTGTCTCCGCCTTGTGGCAAGAAAAACACCAGCGTGTTCGGCTTTTTCCCTTCTAATTGCCACTTTTCAAATTGACCTTCTGTTGTTGCTGCTTCTGCTTCTTCTTTACCTACCTCCTTTGTCGGCATGCACACTCTTTCCTGCCGCTTCTTTGTTTCTCTTTCGTGTCATTTTTGTCACCTCTTTTGCTGTCCCAGACACTTTGTCAGGCGACGCTGATGAGGACCACAAAGAACAATGCAAGCAGACCAGACGGCACCTACAGCAGGCAGGCCTGCTCGCTTTTATAGCGCCAGGTGACAAAGACTTCTGGCTTCGCATTGGCCACAACTCCAAACCACCCGCCTCCCTTCCCTCTTGCATAGATAGCTAGCTGTCTGTCTCCAGCTGTGCAGCCATTGTGTTTCTGTGTGTACACTTGAGGCCTAGCCAGAACACCTCCTCTTTAGCTGAGCACCACACCCGCCCAGCTCCACTGTAGCTCGCTCCCTCTCTCGATTGTCAACTCCCCTTTCATGCAAATACAGCTGTGCATCTTGGGAGAGATGATTTCAATCACCAGCCTGCCGGCCGCCGGGGCCAAAAGCTGTACAGCTTGGGGGGCCACCTCCGCAACAGCCAAGCTCCTCAGCTTGACTCTTGCCGGCGGCCAACTGACCCCGGGCCCGCAAGGTTGCCCTCCTCTCCGCGAGGGGGCCAGCCCCCGCTGGCCCACGCCACTCAAGCAAGCGCCAAGCAACTCATACTTACCTGGCAGGGGAGATACCATGATCACAAAGGTGGTTCTCCCAGGGTGAGGCTCACCCATTGCACTCCGGGTGTGCTGACCCCTGCGATTTCCCCAAATGCGGGAAACTCGACTGCATAATTTGTGGTAGTGGGGGACTGCGTTCGCGCTTTCCCCTGATTTTCTATGGTCAAAAACAGAACAAACTTCAGCAAAAAAATTATATGTCTCTATTGATAGTTTTCACATCATTCTACATGCTCTTCACATGTCTCTGTGGTTTCTTGTTTTGTTGAAAAAAAAAATTTCTTTTTTTTTTTTTTTTTTCCCCCTTGCTGTTCAGTGCCGGGCTGTTTGCTCGGTTCTTCCATTGGCTGGATCCATCTCGGAAGCAGGGAACAATTCCATCCCTTTCCTCCACCTTGCAGAAAGCAAAGCACAGCTGGATAAGAAGGAAAAGTGCAGAAGAAGAAGGACATACAGTTGTTCCTTCAATGTCCAGGTCACAACTTGGCCTCCTCTGTCTCCGCCTTGTGGCAAGAAAAACACCAGCGTGTTCGGCTTTTTCCCTTCTAATTGCCACTTTTTCAAATTGACCTTCTGTTGTTGCTGCTTCTGCTTCTTCTTTACCTACCTCCTTTGTCGGCATGCACACTCTTTCCTGCCGCTTCTTTGTTTCTCTTTCGTGTCATTTTTGTCACCTCTTTTGCTGTCCCAGACACTTTGTCAGGCGACGCTGATGAGGACCACAAAGAACAATGCAAGCAGACCAGACGGCACCTACAGCAGGCAGGCCTGCTCGCTTTTATAGCGCCAGGTGACAAAGACTTCTGGCTTCGCATTGGCCACAACTCCAAACCACCCGCCTCCCTTCCCTCTTGCATAGATAGCTAGCTGTCTGTCTCCAGCTGTGCAGCCATTGTGTTTCTGTGTGTACACTTGAGGCCTAGCCAGAACACCTCCTCTTTAGCTGAGCACCACACCCGCCCAGCTCCACTGTAGCTCGCTCCCTCTCTCGATTGTCAACTCCCCTTTCATGCAAATACAGCTGTGCATCTTGGGAGAGATGATTTCAATCACCAGCCTGCCGGCCGCCGGGGCCAAAAGCTGTACAGCTTGGGGGGCCACCTCCGCAACAGCCAAGCTCCTCAGCTTGACTCTTGCCGGCGGCCAACTGACCCCGGGCCCGCAAGGTTGCCCTCCTCTCCGCGAGGGGGCCAGCCCCCGCTGGCCCACGCCACTCAAGCAAGCGCCAAGCAACTCATACTTACCTGGCAGGGGAGATACCATGATCACAAAGGTGGTTCTCCCAGGGTGAGGCTCACCCATTGCACTCCGGGTGTGCTGACCCCTGCGATTTCCCCAAATGCGGGAAACTCGACTGCATAATTTGTGGTAGTGGGGGACTGCGTTCGCGCTTTCCCCTGATTTTCTATGGTCAAAAACAGAACAAACTTCAGCAAAAAAATTATATGTCTCTATTGATAGTTTTCACATCATTCTACATGCTCTTCACATGTCTCTGTGGTTTCTTGTTTTGTTGAAAAAAAAAATTTCTTTTTTTTTTTTTTTTTCCCCCTTGCTGTTCAGTGCCGGGCTGTTTGCTCGGTTCTTCCATTGGCTGGATCCATCTCGGAAGCAGGGAACAATTCCATCCCTTTCCTCCACCTTGCAGAAAGCAAAGCACAGCTGGATAAGAAGGAAAAGTGCAGAAGAAGAAGGACATACAGTTGTTCCTTCAATGTCCAGGTCACAACTTGGCCTCCTCTGTCTCCGCCTTGTGGCAAGAAAAACACCAGCGTGTTCGGCTTTTTCCCTTCTAATTGCCACTTTTCAAATTGACCTTCTGTTGTTGCTGCTTCTGCTTCTTCTTTACCTACCTCCTTTGTCGGCATGCACACTCTTTCCTGCCGCTTCTTTGTTTCTCTTTCGTGTCATTTTTGTCACCTCTTTTGCTGTCCCAGACACTTTGTCAGGCGACGCTGATGAGGACCACAAAGAACAATGCAAGCAGACCAGACGGCACCTACAGCAGGCAGGCCTGCTCGCTTTTATAGCGCCAGGTGACAAAGACTTCTGGCTTCGCATTGGCCACAACTCCAAACCACCCGCCTCCCTTCCCTCTTGCATAGATAGCTAGCTGTCTGTCTCCAGCTGTGCAGCCATTGTGTTTCTGTGTGTACACTTGAGGCCTAGCCAGAACACCTCCTCTTTAGCTGAGCACCACACCCGCCCAGCTCCACTGTAGCTCGCTCCCTCTCTCGATTGTCAACTCCCCTTTCATGCAAATACAGCTGTGCATCTTGGGAGAGATGATTTCAATCACCAGCCTGCCGGCCGCCGGGGCCAAAAGCTGTACAGCTTGGGGGGCCACCTCCGCAACAGCCAAGCTCCTCAGCTTGACTCTTGCCGGCGGCCAACTGACCCCGGGCCCGCAAGGTTGCCCTCCTCTCCGCGAGGGGGCCAGCCCCCGCTGGCCCACGCCACTCAAGCAAGCGCCAAGCAACTCATACTTACCTGGCAGGGGAGATACCATGATCACAAAGGTGGTTCTCCCAGGGTGAGGCTCACCCATTGCACTCCGGGTGTGCTGACCCCTGCGATTTCCCCAAATGCGGGAAACTCGACTGCATAATTTGTGGTAGTGGGGGACTGCGTTCGCGCTTTCCCCTGATTTTCTATGGTCAAAAACAGAACAAACTTCAGCAAAAAAATTATATGTCTCTATTGATAGTTTTCACATCATTCTACATGCTCTTCACATGTCTCTGTGGTTTCTTGTTTTGTTGAAAAAAAAAATTTCTTTTTTTTTTTTTTTTTCCCCCTTGCTGTTCAGTGCCGGGCTGTTTGCTCGGTTCTTCCATTGGCTGGATCCATCTCGGAAGCAGGGAACATTCCATCCCTTTCCTCCACCTTGCAGAAAGCAAAGCACAGCTGGATAAGAAGGAAAAGTGCAGAAGAAGAAGGACATACAGTTGTTCCTTCAATGTCCAGGTCACAACTTGGCCTCCTCTGTCTCCGCCTTGTGGCAAGAAAAACACCAGCGTGTTCGGCTTTTTCCCTTCTAATTGCCACTTTTCAAATTGACCTTCTGTTGTTGCTGCTTCTGCTTCTTCTTTACCTACCTCCTTTGTCGGCATGCACACTCTTTCCTGCCGCTTCTTTGTTTCTCTTTCGTGTCATTTTGTCACCTCTTTTGCTGTCCCAGACACTTTGTCAGGCGACGCTGATGAGGACCACAAAGAACAATGCAAGCAGACCAGACGGCACCTACAGCAGGCAGGCCTGCTCGCTTTTATAGCGCCAGGTGACAAAGACTTCTGGCTTCGCATTGGCCACAACTCCAAACCACCCGCCTCCCTTCCCTCTTGCATAGATAGCTAGCTGTCTGTCTCCAGCTGTGCAGCCATTGTGTTTCTGTGTGTACACTTGAGGCCTAGCCAGAACACCTCCTCTTTAGCTGAGCACCACACCCGCCCAGCTCCACTGTAGCTCGCTCCCTCTCTCGATTGTCAACTCCCCTTTCATGCAAATACAGCTGTGCATCTTGGGAGAGATGATTTCAATCACCAGCCTGCCGGCCGCCGGGGCCAAAAGCTGTACAGCTTGGGGGGCCACCTCCGCAACAGCCAAGCTCCTCAGCTTGACTCTTGCCGGCGGCCAACTGACCCCGGGCCCGCAAGGTTGCCCTCCTCTCCGCGAGGGGGCCAGCCCCCGCTGGCCCACGCCACTCAAGCAAGCGCCAAGCAACTCATACTTACCTGGCAGGGGAGATACCATGATCACAAAGGTGGTTCTCCCAGGGTGAGGCTCACCCATTGCACTCCGGGTGTGCTGACCCCTGCGATTTCCCCAAATGCGGGAAACTCGACTGCATAATTTGTGGTAGTGGGGGACTGCGTTCGCGCTTTCCCTGATTTTCTATGGTCAAAAACAGAACAAACTTCAGCAAAAAAATTATATGTCTCTATTGATAGTTTTCACATCATTCTACATGCTCTTCACATGTCTCTGTGGTTTCTTGTTTTGTTGAAAAAAAAAATTTCTTTTTTTTTTTTTTTTTCCCCCTTGCTGTTCAGTGCCGGGCTGTTTGCTCGGTTCTTCCATTGGCTGGATCCATCTCGGAAGCAGGGAACAATTCCATCCCTTTCCTCCACCTTGCAGAAAGCAAAGCACAGCTGGATAAGAAGGAAAAGTGCAGAAGAAGAAGGACATACAGTTGTTCCTTCAATGTCCAGGTCACAACTTGGCCTCCTCTGTCTCCGCCTTGTGGCAAGAAAAACACCAGCGTGTTCGGCTTTTTCCCTTCTAATTGCCACTTTTCAAATTGACCTTCTGTTGTTGCTGCTTCTGCTTCTTCTTTACCTACCTCCTTTGTCGGCATGCACACTCTTTCCTGCCGCTTCTTTGTTTCTCTTTCGTGTCATTTTTGTCACCTCTTTTGCTGTCCCAGACACTTTGTCAGGCGACGCTGATGAGGACCACAAAGAACAATGCAAGCAGACCAGACGGCACCTACAGCAGGCAGGCCTGCTCGCTTTTATAGCGCCAGGTGACAAAGACTTCTGGCTTCGCATTGGCCACAACTCCAAACCACCCGCCTCCCTTCCCTCTTGCATAGATAGCTAGCTGTCTGTCTCCAGCTGTGCAGCCATTGTGTTTCTGTGTGTACACTTGAGGCCTAGCCAGAACACCTCCTCTTTAGCTGAGCACCACACCCGCCCAGCTCCACTGTAGCTCGCTCCCTCTCTCGATTGTCAACTCCCCTTTCATGCAAATACAGCTGTGCATCTTGGGAGAGATGATTTCAATCACCAGCCTGCCGGCCGCCGGGGCCAAAAGCTGTACAGCTTGGGGGGCCACCTCCGCAACAGCCAAGCTCCTCAGCTTGACTCTTGCCGGCGGCCAACTGACCCCGGGCCCGCAAGGTTGCCCTCCTCTCCGCGAGGGGGCCAGCCCCCGCTGGCCCACGCCACTCAAGCAAGCGCCAAGCAACTCATACTTACCTGGCAGGGGAGATACCATGATCACAAAGGTGGTTCTCCCAGGGTGAGGCTCACCCATTGCACTCCGGGTGTGCTGACCCCTGCGATTTCCCCAAATGCGGGAAACTCGACTGCATAATTTGTGGTAGTGGGGGACTGCGTTCGCGCTTTCCCCTGATTTTCTATGGTCAAAAACAGAACAAACTTCAGCAAAAAAATTATATGTCTCTATTGATAGTTTTCACATCATTCTACATGCTCTTCACATGTCTCTGTGGTTTCTTGTTTTGTTGAAAAAAAAAATTTCTTTTTTTTTTTTTTTTTTTCCCCCTTGCTGTTCAGTGCCGGGCTGTTTGCTCGGTTCTTCCATTGGCTGGATCCATCTCGGAAGCAGGGAACAATTCCATCCCTTTCCTCCACCTTGCAGAAAGCAAAGCACAGCTGGATAAGAAGGAAAAGTGCAGAAGAAGAAGGACATACAGTTGTTCCTTCAATGTCCAGGTCACAACTTGGCCTCCTCTGTCTCCGCCTTGTGGCAAGAAAAACACCAGCGTGTTCGGCTTTTTCCCTTCTAATTGCCACTTTTCAAATTGACCTTCTGTTGTTGCTGCTTCTGCTTCTTCTTTACCTACCTCCTTTGTCGGCATGCACACTCTTTCCTGCCGCTTCTTTGTTTCTCTTTCGTGTCATTTTTGTCACCTCTTTTGCTGTCCCAGACACTTTGTCAGGCGACGCTGATGAGGACCACAAAGAACAATGCAAGCAGACCAGACGGCACCTACAGCAGGCAGGCCTGCTCGCTTTTATAGCGCCAGGTGACAAAGACTTCTGGCTTCGCATTGGCCACAACTCCAAACCACCCGCCTCCCTTCCCTCTTGCATAGATAGCTAGCTGTCTGTCTCCAGCTGTGCAGCCATTGTGTTTCTGTGTGTACACTTGAGGCCTAGCCAGAACACCTCCTCTTTAGCTGAGCACCACACCCGCCCAGCTCCACTGTAGCTCGCTCCCTCTCTCGATTGTCAACTCCCCTTTCATGCAAATACAGCTGTGCATCTTGGGAGAGATGATTTCAATCACCAGCCTGCCGGCCGCCGGGGCCAAAAGCTGTACAGCTTGGGGGGCCACCTCCGCAACAGCCAAGCTCCTCAGCTTGACTCTTGCCGGCGGCCAACTGACCCCGGGCCCGCAAGGTTGCCCTCCTCTCCGCGAGGGGGCCAGCCCCCGCTGGCCCACGCCACTCAAGCAAGCGCCAAGCAACTCATACTTACCTGGCAGGGGAGATACCATGATCACAAAGGTGGTTCTCCCAGGGTGAGGCTCACCCATTGCACTCCGGGTGTGCTGACCCCTGCGATTTCCCCAAATGCGGGAAACTCGACTGCATAATTTGTGGTAGTGGGGGACTGCGTTCGCGCTTTCCCCTGATTTTCTATGGTCAAAAACAGAACAAACTTCAGCAAAAAAATTATATGTCTCTATTGATAGTTTTCACATCATTCTACATGCTCTTCACATGTCTCTGTGGTTTCTTGTTTTGTTGAAAAAAAAAATTTCTTTTTTTTTTTTTTTTTTCCCCCTTGCTGTTCAGTGCCGGGCTGTTTGCTCGGTTCTTCCATTGGCTGGATCCATCTCGGAAGCAGGGAACAATTCCATCCCTTTCCTCCACCTTGCAGAAAGCAAAGCACAGCTGGATAAGAAGGAAAAGTGCAGAAGAAGAAGGACATACAGTTGTTCCTTCAATGTCCAGGTCACAACTTGGCCTCCTCTGTCTCCGCCTTGTGGCAAGAAAAACACCAGCGTGTTCGGCTTTTTCCCTTCTAATTGCCACTTTTCAAATTGACCTTCTGTTGTTGCTGCTTCTGCTTCTTCTTTACCTACCTCCTTTGTCGGCATGCACACTCTTTCCTGCCGCTTCTTTGTTTCTCTTTCGTGTCATTTTTGTCACCTCTTTTGCTGTCCCAGACACTTTGTCAGGCGACGCTGATGAGGACCACAAAGAACAATGCAAGCAGACCAGACGGCACCTACAGCAGGCAGGCCTGCTCGCTTTTATAGCGCCAGGTGACAAAGACTTCTGGCTTCGCATTGGCCACAACTCCAAACCACCCGCCTCCCTTCCCTCTTGCATAGATAGCTAGCTGTCTGTCTCCAGCTGTGCAGCCATTGTGTTTCTGTGTGTACACTTGAGGCCTAGCCAGAACACCTCCTCTTTAGCTGAGCACCACACCCGCCCAGCTCCACTGTAGCTCGCTCCCTCTCTCGATTGTCAACTCCCCTTTCATGCAAATACAGCTGTGCATCTTGGGAGAGATGATTTCAATCACCAGCCTGCCGGCCGCCGGGGCCAAAAGCTGTACAGCTTGGGGGGCCACCTCCGCAACAGCCAAGCTCCTCAGCTTGACTCTTGCCGGCGGCCAACTGACCCCGGGCCCGCAAGGTTGCCCTCCTCTCCGCGAGGGGGCCAGCCCCCGCTGGCCCACGCCACTCAAGCAAGCGCCAAGCAACTCATACTTACCTGGCAGGGGAGATACCATGATCACAAAGGTGGTTCTCCCAGGGTGAGGCTCACCCATTGCACTCCGGGTGTGCTGACCCCTGCGATTTCCCCAAATGCGGGAAACTCGACTGCATAATTTGTGGTAGTGGGGGACTGCGTTCGCGCTTTCCCCTGATTTTCTATGGTCAAAAACAGAACAAACTTCAGCAAAAAAATTATATGTCTCTATTGATAGTTTTCACATCATTCTACATGCTCTTCACATGTCTCTGTGGTTTCTTGTTTTGTTGAAAAAAAAAATTTCTTTTTTTTTTTTTTTTTTCCCCCTTGCTGTTCAGTGCCGGGCTGTTTGCTCGGTTCTTCCATTGGCTGGATCCATCTCGGAAGCAGGGAACAATTCCATCCCTTTCCTCCACCTTGCAGAAAGCAAAGCACAGCTGGATAAGAAGGAAAAGTGCAGAAGAAGAAGGACATACAGTTGTTCCTTCAATGTCCAGGTCACAACTTGGCCTCCTCTGTCTCCGCCTTGTGGCAAGAAAAACACCAGCGTGTTCGGCTTTTTCCCTTCTAATTGCCACTTTTCAAATTGACCTTCTGTTGTTGCTGCTTCTGCTTCTTCTTTACCTACCTCCTTTGTCGGCATGCACACTCTTTCCTGCCGCTTCTTTGTTTCTCTTTCGTGTCATTTTTGTCACCTCTTTTGCTGTCCCAGACACTTTGTCAGGCGACGCTGATGAGGACCACAAAGAACAATGCAAGCAGACCAGACGGCACCTACAGCAGGCAGGCCTGCTCGCTTTTATAGCGCCAGGTGACAAAGACTTCTGGCTTCGCATTGGCCACAACTCCAAACCACCCGCCTCCCTTCCCTCTTGCATAGATAGCTAGCTGTCTGTCTCCAGCTGTGCAGCCATTGTGTTTCTGTGTGTACACTTGAGGCCTAGCCAGAACACCTCCTCTTTAGCTGAGCACCACACCCGCCCAGCTCCACTGTAGCTCGCTCCCTCTCTCGATTGTCAACTCCCCTTTCATGCAAATACAGCTGTGCATCTTGGGAGAGATGATTTCAATCACCAGCCTGCCGGCCGCCGGGGCCAAAAGCTGTACAGCTTGGGGGGCCACCTCCGCAACAGCCAAGCTCCTCAGCTTGACTCTTGCCGGCGGCCAACTGACCCCGGGCCCGCAAGGTTGCCCTCCTCTCCGCGAGGGGGCCAGCCCCCGCTGGCCCACGCCACTCAAGCAAGCGCCAAGCAACTCATACTTACCTGGCAGGGGAGATACCATGATCACAAAGGTGGTTCTCCCAGGGTGAGGCTCACCCATTGCACTCCGGGTGTGCTGACCCCTGCGATTTCCCCAAATGCGGGAAACTCGACTGCATAATTTGTGGTAGTGGGGGACTGCGTTCGCGCTTTCCCCTGATTTTCTATGGTCAAAAACAGAACAAACTTCAGCAAAAAAATTATATGTCTCTATTGATAGTTTTCACATCATTCTACATGCTCTTCACATGTCTCTGTGGTTTCTTGTTTTGTTGAAAAAAAAAATTTCTTTTTTTTTTTTTTTTTCCCCCTTGCTGTTCAGTGCCGGGCTGTTTGCTCGGTTCTTCCATTGGCTGGATCCATCTCGGAAGCAGGGAACAATTCCATCCCTTTCCTCCACCTTGCAGAAAGCAAAGCACAGCTGGATAAGAAGGAAAAGTGCAGAAGAAGAAGGACATACAGTTGTTCCTTCAATGTCCAGGTCACAACTTGGCCTCCTCTGTCTCCGCCTTGTGGCAAGAAAAACACCAGCGTGTTCGGCTTTTTCCCTTCTAATTGCCACTTTTCAAATTGACCTTCTGTTGTTGCTGCTTCTGCTTCTTCTTTACCTACCTCCTTTGTCGGCATGCACACTCTTTCCTGCCGCTTCTTTGTTTCTCTTTCGTGTCATTTTTGTCACCTCTTTTGCTGTCCCAGACACTTTGTCAGGCGACGCTGATGAGGACCACAAAGAACAATGCAAGCAGACCAGACGGCACCTACAGCAGGCAGGCCTGCTCGCTTTTATAGCGCCAGGTGACAAAGACTTCTGGCTTCGCATTGGCCACAACTCCAAACCACCCGCCTCCCTTCCCTCTTGCATAGATAGCTAGCTGTCTGTCTCCAGCTGTGCAGCCATTGTGTTTCTGTGTGTACACTTGAGGCCTAGCCAGAACACCTCCTCTTTAGCTGAGCACCACACCCGCCCAGCTCCACTGTAGCTCGCTCCCTCTCTCGATTGTCAACTCCCCTTTCATGCAAATACAGCTGTGCATCTTGGGAGAGATGATTTCAATCACCAGCCTGCCGGCCGCCGGGGCCAAAAGCTGTACAGCTTGGGGGGCCACCTCCGCAACAGCCAAGCTCCTCAGCTTGACTCTTGCCGGCGGCCAACTGACCCCGGGCCCGCAAGGTTGCCCTCCTCTCCGCGAGGGGGCCAGCCCCCGCTGGCCCACGCCACTCAAGCAAGCGCCAAGCAACTCATACTTACCTGGCAGGGGAGATACCATGATCACAAAGGTGGTTCTCCCAGGGTGAGGCTCACCCATTGCACTCCGGGTGTGCTGACCCCTGCGATTTCCCCAAATGCGGGAAACTCGACTGCATAATTTGTGGTAGTGGGGGACTGCGTTCGCGCTTTCCCCTGATTTTCTATGGTCAAAAACAGAACAAACTTCAGCAAAAAAATTATATGTCTCTATTGATAGTTTTCACATCATTCTACATGCTCTTCACATGTCTCTGTGGTTTCTTGTTTTGTTGAAAAAAAAAATTTCTTTTTTTTTTTTTTTTTTCCCCCTTGCTGTTCAGTGCCGGGCTGTTTGCTCGGTTCTTCCATTGGCTGGATCCATCTCGGAAGCAGGGAACAATTCCATCCCTTTCCTCCACCTTGCAGAAAGCAAAGCACAGCTGGATAAGAAGGAAAAGTGCAGAAGAAGAAGGACATACAGTTGTTCCTTCAATGTCCAGGTCACAACTTGGCCTCCTCTGTCTCCGCCTTGTGGCAAGAAAAACACCAGCGTGTTCGGCTTTTTCCCTTCTAATTGCCACTTTTCAAATTGACCTTCTGTTGTTGCTGCTTCTGCTTCTTCTTTACCTACCTCCTTTGTCGGCATGCACACTCTTTCCTGCCGCTTCTTTGTTTCTCTTTCGTGTCATTTTTGTCACCTCTTTTGCTGTCCCAGACACTTTGTCAGGCGACGCTGATGAGGACCACAAAGAACAATGCAAGCAGACCAGACGGCACCTACAGCAGGCAGGCCTGCTCGCTTTTATAGCGCCAGGTGACAAAGACTTCTGGCTTCGCATTGGCCACAACTCCAAACCACCCGCCTCCCTTCCCTCTTGCATAGATAGCTAGCTGTCTGTCTCCAGCTGTGCAGCCATTGTGTTTCTGTGTGTACACTTGAGGCCTAGCCAGAACACCTCCTCTTTAGCTGAGCACCACACCCGCCCAGCTCCACTGTAGCTCGCTCCCTCTCTCGATTGTCAACTCCCCTTTCATGCAAATACAGCTGTGCATCTTGGGAGAGATGATTTCAATCACCAGCCTGCCGGCCGCCGGGGCCAAAAGCTGTACAGCTTGGGGGGCCACCTCCGCAACAGCCAAGCTCCTCAGCTTGACTCTTGCCGGCGGCCAACTGACCCCGGGCCCGCAAGGTTGCCCTCCTCTCCGCGAGGGGGCCAGCCCCCGCTGGCCCACGCCACTCAAGCAAGCGCCAAGCAACTCATACTTACCTGGCAGGGGAGATACCATGATCACAAAGGTGGTTCTCCCAGGGTGAGGCTCACCCATTGCACTCCGGGTGTGCTGACCCCTGCGATTTCCCCAAATGCGGGAAACTCGACTGCATAATTTGTGGTAGTGGGGGACTGCGTTCGCGCTTTCCCCTGATTTTCTATGGTCAAAAACAGAACAAACTTCAGCAAAAAAATTATATGTCTCTATTGATAGTTTTCACATCATTCTACATGCTCTTCACATGTCTCTGTGGTTTCTTGTTTTGTTGAAAAAAAAAATTTCTTTTTTTTTTTTTTTTTCCCCCTTGCTGTTCAGTGCCGGGCTGTTTGCTCGGTTCTTCCATTGGCTGGATCCATCTCGGAAGCAGGGAACAATTCCATCCCTTTCCTCCACCTTGCAGAAAGCAAAGCACAGCTGGATAAGAAGGAAAAGTGCAGAAGAAGAAGGACATACAGTTGTTCCTTCAATGTCCAGGTCACAACTTGGCCTCCTCTGTCTCCGCCTTGTGGCAAGAAAAACACCAGCGTGTTCGGCTTTTTCCCTTCTAATTGCCACTTTTCAAATTGACCTTCTGTTGTTGCTGCTTCTGCTTCTTCTTTACCTACCTCCTTTGTCGGCATGCACACTCTTTCCTGCCGCTTCTTTGTTTCTCTTTCGTGTCATTTTTGTCACCTCTTTTGCTGTCCCAGACACTTTGTCAGGCGACGCTGATGAGGACCACAAAGAACAATGCAAGCAGACCAGACGGCACCTACAGCAGGCAGGCCTGCTCGCTTTTATAGCGCCAGGTGACAAAGACTTCTGGCTTCGCATTGGCCACAACTCCAAACCACCCGCCTCCCTTCCCTCTTGCATAGATAGCTAGCTGTCTGTCTCCAGCTGTGCAGCCATTGTGTTTCTGTGTGTACACTTGAGGCCTAGCCAGAACACCTCCTCTTTAGCTGAGCACCACACCCGCCCAGCTCCACTGTAGCTCGCTCCCTCTCTCGATTGTCAACTCCCCTTTCATGCAAATACAGCTGTGCATCTTGGGAGAGATGATTTCAATCACCAGCCTGCCGGCCGCCGGGGCCAAAAGCTGTACAGCTTGGGGGGCCACCTCCGCAACAGCCAAGCTCCTCAGCTTGACTCTTGCCGGCGGCCAACTGACCCCGGGCCCGCAAGGTTGCCCTCCTCTCCGCGAGGGGGCCAGCCCCCGCTGGCCCACGCCACTCAAGCAAGCGCCAAGCAACTCATACTTACCTGGCAGGGGAGATACCATGATCACAAAGGTGGTTCTCCCAGGGTGAGGCTCACCCATTGCACTCCGGGTGTGCTGACCCCTGCGATTTCCCCAAATGCGGGAAACTCGACTGCATAATTTGTGGTAGTGGGGGACTGCGTTCGCGCTTTCCCCTGATTTTCTATGGTCAAAAACAGAACAAACTTCAGCAAAAAAATTATATGTCTCTATTGATAGTTTTCACATCATTCTACATGCTCTTCACATGTCTCTGTGGTTTCTTGTTTTGTTGAAAAAAAAAATTTCTTTTTTTTTTTTTTTTTTCCCCCTTGCTGTTCAGTGCCGGGCTGTTTGCTCGGTTCTTCCATTGGCTGGATCCATCTCGGAAGCAGGGAACAATTCCATCCCTTTCCTCCACCTTGCAGAAAGCAAAGCACAGCTGGATAAGAAGGAAAAGTGCAGAAGAAGAAGGACATACAGTTGTTCCTTCAATGTCCAGGTCACAACTTGGCCTCCTCTGTCTCCGCCTTGTGGCAAGAAAAACACCAGCGTGTTCGGCTTTTTCCCTTCTAATTGCCACTTTTCAAATTGACCTTCTGTTGTTGCTGCTTCTGCTTCTTCTTTACCTACCTCCTTTGTCGGCATGCACACTCTTTCCTGCCGCTTCTTTGTTTCTCTTTCGTGTCATTTTTGTCACCTCTTTTGCTGTCCCAGACACTTTGTCAGGCGACGCTGATGAGGACCACAAAGAACAATGCAAGCAGACCAGACGGCACCTACAGCAGGCAGGCCTGCTCGCTTTTATAGCGCCAGGTGACAAAGACTTCTGGCTTCGCATTGGCCACAACTCCAAACCACCCGCCTCCCTTCCCTCTTGCATAGATAGCTAGCTGTCTGTCTCCAGCTGTGCAGCCATTGTGTTTCTGTGTGTACACTTGAGGCCTAGCCAGAACACCTCCTCTTTAGCTGAGCACCACACCCGCCCAGCTCCACTGTAGCTCGCTCCCTCTCTCGATTGTCAACTCCCCTTTCATGCAAATACAGCTGTGCATCTTGGGAGAGATGATTTCAATCACCAGCCTGCCGGCCGCCGGGGCCAAAAGCTGTACAGCTTGGGGGGCCACCTCCGCAACAGCCAAGCTCCTCAGCTTGACTCTTGCCGGCGGCCAACTGACCCCGGGCCCGCAAGGTTGCCCTCCTCTCCGCGAGGGGGCCAGCCCCCGCTGGCCCACGCCACTCAAGCAAGCGCCAAGCAACTCATACTTACCTGGCAGGGGAGATACCATGATCACAAAGGTGGTTCTCCCAGGGTGAGGCTCACCCATTGCACTCCGGGTGTGCTGACCCCTGCGATTTCCCCAAATGCGGGAAACTCGACTGCATAATTTGTGGTAGTGGGGGACTGCGTTCGCGCTTTCCCCTGATTTTCTATGGTCAAAAACAGAACAAACTTCAGCAAAAAAATTATATGTCTCTATTGATAGTTTTCACATCATTCTACATGCTCTTCACATGTCTCTGTGGTTTCTTGTTTTGTTGAAAAAAAAAATTTCTTTTTTTTTTTTTTTTTTCCCCCTTGCTGTTCAGTGCCGGGCTGTTTGCTCGGTTCTTCCATTGGCTGGATCCATCTCGGAAGCAGGGAACAATTCCATCCCTTTCCTCCACCTTGCAGAAAGCAAAGCACAGCTGGATAAGAAGGAAAAGTGCAGAAGAAGAAGGACATACAGTTGTTCCTTCAATGTCCAGGTCACAACTTGGCCTCCTCTGTCTCCGCCTTGTGGCAAGAAAAACACCAGCGTGTTCGGCTTTTTCCCTTCTAATTGCCACTTTTCAAATTGACCTTCTGTTGTTGCTGCTTCTGCTTCTTCTTTACCTACCTCCTTTGTCGGCATGCACACTCTTTCCTGCCGCTTCTTTGTTTCTCTTTCGTGTCATTTTTGTCACCTCTTTTGCTGTCCCAGACACTTTGTCAGGCGACGCTGATGAGGACCACAAAGAACAATGCAAGCAGACCAGACGGCACCTACAGCAGGCAGGCCTGCTCGCTTTTATAGCGCCAGGTGACAAAGACTTCTGGCTTCGCATTGGCCACAACTCCAAACCACCCGCCTCCCTTCCCTCTTGCATAGATAGCTAGCTGTCTGTCTCCAGCTGTGCAGCCATTGTGTTTCTGTGTGTACACTTGAGGCCTAGCCAGAACACCTCCTCTTTAGCTGAGCACCACACCCGCCCAGCTCCACTGTAGCTCGCTCCCTCTCTCGATTGTCAACTCCCCTTTCATGCAAATACAGCTGTGCATCTTGGGAGAGATGATTTCAATCACCAGCCTGCCGGCCGCCGGGGCCAAAAGCTGTACAGCTTGGGGGGCCACCTCCGCAACAGCCAAGCTCCTCAGCTTGACTCTTGCCGGCGGCCAACTGACCCCGGGCCCGCAAGGTTGCCCTCCTCTCCGCGAGGGGGCCAGCCCCCGCTGGCCCACGCCACTCAAGCAAGCGCCAAGCAACTCATACTTACCTGGCAGGGGAGATACCATGATCACAAAGGTGGTTCTCCCAGGGTGAGGCTCACCCATTGCACTCCGGGTGTGCTGACCCCTGCGATTTCCCCAAATGCGGGAAACTCGACTGCATAATTTGTGGTAGTGGGGGACTGCGTTCGCGCTTTCCCCTGATTTTCTATGGTCAAAAACAGAACAAACTTCAGCAAAAAAATTATATGTCTCTATTGATAGTTTTCACATCATTCTACATGCTCTTCACATGTCTCTGTGGTTTCTTGTTTTGTTGAAAAAAAAAATTTCTTTTTTTTTTTTTTTTTCCCCCTTGCTGTTCAGTGCCGGGCTGTTTGCTCGGTTCTTCCATTGGCTGGATCCATCTCGGAAGCAGGGAACAATTCCATCCCTTTCCTCCACCTTGCAGAAAGCAAAGCACAGCTGGATAAGAAGGAAAAGTGCAGAAGAAGAAGGACATACAGTTGTTCCTTCAATGTCCAGGTCACAACTTGGCCTCCTCTGTCTCCGCCTTGTGGCAAGAAAAACACCAGCGTGTTCGGCTTTTTCCCTTCTAATTGCCACTTTTCAAATTGACCTTCTGTTGTTGCTGCTTCTGCTTCTTCTTTACCTACCTCCTTTGTCGGCATGCACACTCTTTCCTGCCGCTTCTTTGTTTCTCTTTCGTGTCATTTTTGTCACCTCTTTTGCTGTCCCAGACACTTTGTCAGGCGACGCTGATGAGGACCACAAAGAACAATGCAAGCAGACCAGACGGCACCTACAGCAGGCAGGCCTGCTCGCTTTTATAGCGCCAGGTGACAAAGACTTCTGGCTTCGCATTGGCCACAACTCCAAACCACCCGCCTCCCTTCCCTCTTGCATAGATAGCTAGCTGTCTGTCTCCAGCTGTGCAGCCATTGTGTTTCTGTGTGTACACTTGAGGCCTAGCCAGAACACCTCCTCTTTAGCTGAGCACCACACCCGCCCAGCTCCACTGTAGCTCGCTCCCTCTCTCGATTGTCAACTCCCCTTTCATGCAAATACAGCTGTGCATCTTGGGAGAGATGATTTCAATCACCAGCCTGCCGGCCGCCGGGGCCAAAAGCTGTACAGCTTGGGGGGCCACCTCCGCAACAGCCAAGCTCCTCAGCTTGACTCTTGCCGGCGGCCAACTGACCCCGGGCCCGCAAGGTTGCCCTCCTCTCCGCGAGGGGGCCAGCCCCCGCTGGCCCACGCCACTCAAGCAAGCGCCAAGCAACTCATACTTACCTGGCAGGGGAGATACCATGATCACAAAGGTGGTTCTCCCAGGGTGAGGCTCACCCATTGCACTCCGGGTGTGCTGACCCCTGCGATTTCCCCAAATGCGGGAAACTCGACTGCATAATTTGTGGTAGTGGGGGACTGCGTTCGCGCTTTCCCCTGATTTTCTATGGTCAAAAACAGAACAAACTTCAGCAAAAAAATTATATGTCTCTATTGATAGTTTTCACATCATTCTACATGCTCTTCACATGTCTCTGTGGTTTCTTGTTTTGTTGAAAAAAAAAATTTCTTTTTTTTTTTTTTTTTTCCCCCTTGCTGTTCAGTGCCGGGCTGTTTGCTCGGTTCTTCCATTGGCTGGATCCATCTCGGAAGCAGGGAACAATTCCATCCCTTTCCTCCACCTTGCAGAAAGCAAAGCACAGCTGGATAAGAAGGAAAAGTGCAGAAGAAGAAGGACATACAGTTGTTCCTTCAATGTCCAGGTCACAACTTGGCCTCCTCTGTCTCCGCCTTGTGGCAAGAAAAACACCAGCGTGTTCGGCTTTTTCCCTTCTAATTGCCACTTTTCAAATTGACCTTCTGTTGTTGCTGCTTCTGCTTCTTCTTTACCTACCTCCTTTGTCGGCATGCACACTCTTTCCTGCCGCTTCTTTGTTTCTCTTTCGTGTCATTTTTGTCACCTCTTTTGCTGTCCCAGACACTTTGTCAGGCGACGCTGATGAGGACCACAAAGAACAATGCAAGCAGACCAGACGGCACCTACAGCAGGCAGGCCTGCTCGCTTTTATAGCGCCAGGTGACAAAGACTTCTGGCTTCGCATTGGCCACAACTCCAAACCACCCGCCTCCCTTCCCTCTTGCATAGATAGCTAGCTGTCTGTCTCCAGCTGTGCAGCCATTGTGTTTCTGTGTGTACACTTGAGGCCTAGCCAGAACACCTCCTCTTTAGCTGAGCACCACACCCGCCCAGCTCCACTGTAGCTCGCTCCCTCTCTCGATTGTCAACTCCCCTTTCATGCAAATACAGCTGTGCATCTTGGGAGAGATGATTTCAATCACCAGCCTGCCGGCCGCCGGGGCCAAAAGCTGTACAGCTTGGGGGGCCACCTCCGCAACAGCCAAGCTCCTCAGCTTGACTCTTGCCGGCGGCCAACTGACCCCGGGCCCGCAAGGTTGCCCTCCTCTCCGCGAGGGGGCCAGCCCCCGCTGGCCCACGCCACTCAAGCAAGCGCCAAGCAACTCATACTTACCTGGCAGGGGAGATACCATGATCACAAAGGTGGTTCTCCCAGGGTGAGGCTCACCCATTGCACTCCGGGTGTGCTGACCCCTGCGATTTCCCCAAATGCGGGAAACTCGACTGCATAATTTGTGGTAGTGGGGGACTGCGTTCGCGCTTTCCCCTGATTTTCTATGGTCAAAAACAGAACAAACTTCAGCAAAAAAATTATATGTCTCTATTGATAGTTTTCACATCATTCTACATGCTCTTCACATGTCTCTGTGGTTTCTTGTTTTGTTGAAAAAAAAAATTTCTTTTTTTTTTTTTTTTTTCCCCCTTGCTGTTCAGTGCCGGGCTGTTTGCTCGGTTCTTCCATTGGCTGGATCCATCTCGGAAGCAGGGAACAATTCCATCCCTTTCCTCCACCTTGCAGAAAGCAAAGCACAGCTGGATAAGAAGGAAAAGTGCAGAAGAAGAAGGACATACAGTTGTTCCTTCAATGTCCAGGTCACAACTTGGCCTCCTCTGTCTCCGCCTTGTGGCAAGAAAAACACCAGCGTGTTCGGCTTTTTCCCTTCTAATTGCCACTTTTCAAATTGACCTTCTGTTGTTGCTGCTTCTGCTTCTTCTTTACCTACCTCCTTTGTCGGCATGCACACTCTTTCCTGCCGCTTCTTTGTTTCTCTTTCGTGTCATTTTTGTCACCTCTTTTGCTGTCCCAGACACTTTGTCAGGCGACGCTGATGAGGACCACAAAGAACAATGCAAGCAGACCAGACGGCACCTACAGCAGGCAGGCCTGCTCGCTTTTATAGCGCCAGGTGACAAAGACTTCTGGCTTCGCATTGGCCACAACTCCAAACCACCCGCCTCCCTTCCCTCTTGCATAGATAGCTAGCTGTCTGTCTCCAGCTGTGCAGCCATTGTGTTTCTGTGTGTACACTTGAGGCCTAGCCAGAACACCTCCTCTTTAGCTGAGCACCACACCCGCCCAGCTCCACTGTAGCTCGCTCCCTCTCTCGATTGTCAACTCCCCTTTCATGCAAATACAGCTGTGCATCTTGGGAGAGATGATTTCAATCACCAGCCTGCCGGCCGCCGGGGCCAAAAGCTGTACAGCTTTTGGCGGCGGCGGCGACGACGACGACGGATGCAAAAGCTAGCGTCTATATTAAGTATATAGACTAGGTAGGGGTGCATTTAGACATAAGTTGGATGCATATAGAGTAGGATTTTCTTGTAAATTACCAACCCTATGAAATTCTTAACTATATTAGAGAGACATTTTTTTTTTAAGTTTCACATCTTTCTGTTAAAATGTTTTGCTAATTTTTTATGTATTTAAGTTGCCTCAGTAAAAATATTAACAGTTTTTAGTGGAAGATAAAAATTTATGACGTTCACTATGCTTCCATCATCTGCATAAATACATAAATGCAAATGAAGTAAATATTATGTTATATGGTATTCCAATAGATGGCGCTATAAACAACATACAGTGAACAAAATTTTATGTATAATGATTATGTTTCCATCTGATCACTAGAGGTCACCATTAATTTTTTTGGATGGATCAGAAATCAAATTTTCTGCAATCACTGTTTTGGTTTCCTTCGGCTTCTAATTTATTTAGGCTTTTCCAATTTTTACAATCTCCTCCTGCTTTACCCTTGATTTGTCATATGTCAAAGCGTTGTTGGGTCTTTGATCTCCACCTCCCACTCCCGCATCATTTGGCAGGATTTCTTTATAGTTTGACATGTTTTTGATGTCATCTTTAAATTGTGTTTAGTAGCATTTGGTGTAATGTGGAGTGCAGCATTGCACTCCAATACTAGTGGTGTTTCTTAAATGTATTATTTTGATTAGTTTAACTTTATTATATTGACGTGCAGTCCTATACCTTACGGTACCTTCATAATTAAGGCATCTCCCTTGGCATGTAATTTGTTCTTGGAAGAACATACCGCTAGAACCAACATGGGCCATGAAACACCTGAAGAAAGAACTCAGAAACGTCTCCAAGACAAGAATTCATCTGAATGGAGGTTCTGTAGTGAAGAAATTCTAGCAAAGAACCATCTCTAAAAAATTCTTAGAAAGAACAACAAGAAATTTTAAGAATTTCACTTCCTGGTGAAGACCTACCAACAAGAATAAGTATGAGAGACAATAAAAGGATTATAATGGAAGTTATGGCATCCACAAAGAATATCAACAAAGCCAAGAATAATGAGCAGAATGGGTTAAGCACATGTTGTACCTTCAAGCTATCAAGCATCATCCACCAAGGATTACCTACCAGCAGCTACCAAAGTTCCTGCCTCACATAAGAGTAAACAGTAGTGCCAAAACAAAAGGTTGCAGGTAGGTCCAATGCAAGAAGTACTACATTTGATCTTTCGGGTCACCTAAGTTAGAAACATACAGAGAAGACGACAACGATGTAGCAGCATTGGCAAAAGTTTTGAAGCCAAAGTCCCTTCTGGCCCAACACAAAGAATGTGGGGGGCTCATTCAATGTAAATACATACATATTGGGGATTAGTACAGTGTCTGAAAAAGGTCAGTCAATAACCAAAAGGTCACTGAATTATGTGCTTTACTACCCACAATAAAACTTATTGAATCAGCCATAAATGTGACTGTGTTGCGCGTCCTATAGTAAGGGGCATCTTAAAGTTCAAAAAATATGGTACTGATTCCAAATTTCCAAAATAGCAAAATAGAAAAAAATATTTTGTACACCAATTAAAATATCCCTGTTGGTCACACTAGAGCACAGCACACACAGCTCTGCTACATGAATACATTTACACTCACAGCTCTGCATCATCCATACAGCTAGCTGTCTCCAACTGTGCTGCTGAATAGCTCTTCTGAAGACACACACAGCTCTAATTTACACATTTAGACACACACAGCTCTACTATAGGAACACACAGAACCCCTTGCCCTCATCTTCTTGCCCTGTCCCAAAGTGCAGTTCTATATCAGGGCATCACACGTTCTCCATTACAGCAGTCAGGAGGGTATAGGAGTTCTGGATCCTCCTGACCTTCGGTCTATAAGACGCGGACACTTTTTAGCAAGATTTTTTTTTGCTTGCTAAAAAGTGCATCTTATACTACAAAATATATGAAGGGAATTGGGACACTTTCCAAGGGACCAGAACTTGTTTTATGAACTGTCTAGCAAAATTTATACTCCAAAGCTCTGCACTAATATTTCAGCTGCCACCTATTGGATCAGGTTATTAACTGTTTTATCTTACAAGCTAAAAGAAATGTCAAAAATTTCGGCTAATTCATTATTTAATTCAGCTTAATTTATCAAAATTATGGACAAGGAATTTAAAACACAAGATTTTTGAATGAACCTCAGGACAATTGACATTTTGCACCGTTATCTCTGTGTGCAGAGGACATGAAAGATCTTAAATGGAGGTCTTAATGGAGCCTGGAGCCCCTCAGGCTCATCTACACACAATCTATCAACCTTGTGGTAGATGTCCTTTTAGAGTACCTCTTCAACCTAGCTTTTTCAAGGAGAACAAAGAATTTTACTACAAATATGAGCAAATCAAAATGCCAATAATCTCTCACTATCGATTATCTACAGAAGAACTGAATCTCATTTGCAATCACCTATTTCTAAATTAAAAAACAAAATTGAAACGTCTCTGTATATTCTGAAAAGGATAATGAACATAACCGTAATTAAAAGTTTCTTTAGGGACACTGACGTCTATATCTTCACAGAGTAAATAAATGGCAAGACAATTAGCATCAATATACAATGCAACGAAGAGGCAACAGGTCGTCTGGAAACCGATGAGTTTGCAGGAGACTTCAACAAACTGATATCATCCCATTCTCTAGAAATGACATGAGGTTGGACACCAAGATGAAGACAAGGAGGGGAAGGAAACAGATCATCATCCCTTGATGACAGCTCATTCCCAAATAGGGAGTCTTCATTAGTGGCCAGTATTTCATCCATAACCATTAGACCTTTTATGGTGGAGCAGTAACTCTACACATCCTATAAATTTGATACATTTTTACCTGCCCAAGGACATTCAGAAATTTTATAGAACCCTTAGAATTTTCAAAAACTAAACTTCAAGACCACTGATAAAAAGAAGCAGCTATGTAGCCACACAAAATGTACATGCAGTGGAGGCATTTATTTCTGTACTTGATAGGGATATCCAGCAGTTTAGACATGAAACTGTAAATGGTCTACTTCATATGCCTCACAATCTTTCAGTTACTGATGGATCAGCTTTGTCTGATCTTATGTCCAATAAAAACATCGAACACTTTCAATCTCAATGAAAACACTATTAAGGACTACATAGAGATCCCACATCTAGGATGGCAGCTAATGTTGCAGCCCTCTAAAGTCCGTCTTTGCTTCATCTGCACGCCTTTGACCTGAAAGACACAACGGATTTCAACTTTGGCGTAATACCACCATTTGCTGAGTAGTTCCAACAGACATTTATCGTTTATCAGCACCATGTAGACCTCTCTAAGCTCCACCTGCACCTCCTCCCCTTCTAGAAGGGCACAGTTCAGCTTCCAGAAGCGAAGGCCACATTGAAAAAATTAGGCCCAGAGCTGCCTGAACCTAAACGGCCCTTTGGTCGGAGAAGAAGCAGGAGACCACAGAGTATCCGCACACATTGTTCCCCTCTCGATCCAATAAAGTCTATCCAGGAATGCAATGAGCCAAGGGGGCGGCTCAAAATATAATTCATAAATCCGAGAGATTCCAATCCGAGAGAGTACTTTAGGAATGCTTTGGTTACCATCTCAATTAGCAGCTTGGAAGTGGGGTCTAGTCTGCTTAACTCCTGCATTCAATACCCTGAGAAGGATGGTCATGCCTGCAGACTTGCAGACGCCCCCACCAGATGGAAGAAGTGTCAGGACAGTGACTCCAGCATTCTTCCAGGTGTTGGTAGGACTTAGAAGAGGGGAGAGCACATTACAGCAACATGAAAACAAGACTGGAAGGCAAGAAAGTTAAGCACTATGCAAGAACAGAACCTTTCACTAATGCTAACATTGATGGAGAAAACCGTTTGGTTCAACTTTCTGAAGGAAGGAAAAGAAAAGAGGGTTAGAGTTGGGATGGATGATATTACTTACCCTTCTAGTGAGCGTTTCCTGCTCTTCCGGTTCCTGGATGCACTGTGAAAACTTGCTCAGCTGACTGTTCAGGGACAGAGGTCGGTGTATTTCGTGTGACCAGACTCCTACTCCCAAAGTGCTGGTGGGCGGGGTCCCTCTAATTACTTTTCCTCTGTTTCTGACCTGCAGAGACAGAAAAAAAAAGACAAAGGATCGGAAGTTTGCCTCTGTTTTGGCAAGGGGAGAATCAGCGGGGGAGGAGGTCAAATGTGCCGATTCTCCTTTTTGAAGGTAGGGTTGGAGAGTTGGCTTATAGGCTGGTGACAAACTCAGAGGGGTAATGGGAGTAGTATATTTATCCATTTACAAAACTTTGGCTTCGACACCTTTGTCCATTTGCTTTCTTCCTTTGACACCTGGGATGCATTCCTTGACACCTTCTGTTTGGACTTTGTAGAGTGCCTGGCAGGAGGTCAAGGAAGTGCTCTTGGCCGTTTTAGGAAACTATTTGTAGATGTGTATTTATATGTGTGTTTGCAGGTTGAAATCCTCATACAGTCCACGGACAAGTTCCCTGTTATCCTGCAGTTCTTGCAGGCCTCCTCCTCATGCCCTTTCTTGCATGATTTCATACAGATCTGCGGCATATCCGGGTAGTAGATAAGTCCATAGAAGTTGACCAGCGTGAACGTCTGGGGCAGGTGCATTAGTTTATCTTCTGCCATCATGTCCTTTTCCAAACTCACTGTGATCACTTGCCCATCCAGATACCCTAGTGTTTAAGAAGCTTGGTAGGCTAAGGACATGTCACGTAGAACAGGACATGTGGTCTCAGGAACTGGTTGAGAGGAAGTAGCAGACCCAGTCAAAGGCCTTCTCTTGAACGAGACTGACCAGGGCCACCTGGAGTCGGTGACTTTCAGTGTACTGAACGGAGTCCCTCACAAGTCCCTCTGTCTGTGATTCTGCAGCCGGGGATGCCACAAGTCTGGTACAGGTGGAGGCTTTGGCTGATGACTGCCTTCAGTCTGTACGACAGCACTTTCACCAGGATCTTGTAGTCCACGTTGAGGACAGAGATGGGTCTATCTGCAGTTCTTTAAGTCGCACCTCTCACCCTTCCGCTTGTACAAGCTTCATAGTTTCATAGTTTATACGGTTGAAAAAAGACACTTGTCCATCAAGTTCAACCAAGGAAGGGTAGGGATTGAATGAGGAAGGGATTTAGGGGAAACTATTCTATATAGCATAACAATCAATGTTATTCAGGTGTAAAAAGGCATCTAGACCCTTCTTGAAGCTCTCTGCTGTCCCTGCTGTGACCAGTGCCTGAGGCAGGCTATTCCACAGATTGACAGTTCTCATAGTAAAAAAGCCCTGTCGCCTACGGTGATTAAACCTTGGTTTCTCCAAATGAATGGAGACAGTGTCCCCCCATCTTTTGATTTGATTTAATCTGGAACAACTTACCACCATATTTTTTGTATAGACCATTCATATATTTATATAAATTAATCATGTCCCCTCGTAGTCGTCTCTTTTCCAGACTAAATAAATCTAGTTGTTAACTAAGATCCTCCATACCCCTCATCAGTTTTGTGGCTCTACGTTGAACCCTCTCCAGCTCCAGGGCATCCTTTTTATGGACCGGTGCCCAGAACTGGACAGCATATTCCAGGTGTGGCCGAACCAGTGCCTTGTATAGTGGTAATATTACATCCCTATCACGAGAGTCCATTCCACTTTTGATACATGACATGATCCTACTAGCTTTAGACGCAGCTGATTGACATTACATGCTGTTATTCAATTTATGATCTACTAGTACCCCCAGGTCCTTCTCAACAAGGGACTCTCCCAGATTTACTCCCCCAAGGACATATTTTGCCTTTGGATTATTGGCCCCCAGGTGCATAACATTACATTTATCCACATTAAAACTCATTTGCCAAGTGGATGACCAAACATTCAGTTTGTCCAAGTCACCCTGCAGCCTATGAACATCCTCCATAGACTGTATTACACTACACAGTTTGGTGTCATCTGCAAAAATATACACAGTGCTATTAATTCCTACCTCTATATCATTAATAAATATATTAAATAGTAGTGGGCCAAGCACAGAACCCTGAGGTACACCACTCATAACTGGTGACCATTCCGAGTAGGAATCATTGACCACAACTCTCTGGATACGATCCTTCAGCCAGTTCTCAATCCAATTGCAAATGATTTCTGCCAAACCAATAGCACTAATTTTACCCATCAGGCGTCTATGAGGGACAGTGTCAAATGCCTCTGCAAAGTCCAAGAACACAATATCCACAGCAGCTCCTCCATCCAGGCACCTGCTCACCTCTTCATAGAAGCAGATCAGGTTAGTTTGACAACTTCTATTCTTAGTAAAGCCTCGCTGGCTGTCACTTATTATACTATTTGATGTCACATACTCCAGTATATAGTCTTTTACTAACCCTTCCAACACTTTCCCCACAATGGAAGTTAAGCTTATAGGCCTGTAATTGCCTGGTGAGGTTCTAGAGCCCTTTTTATATATTGGCACCACATTTGCCTTGCGCCAGTCACTTGGCACCACACCAGACATTACAGAATCCCTGAAGATTTTAGACAGTGGTACAGCAATAACAGAACTGAGTTCTTTAAGAATGCCTACATTCAGCCAGTCTACTTTATTACAGGGTGCATGACCCGCACTGGCACCACCCAAGTCAGAAGTTCTCTCTTCTATTGTATAAACGGAGCTAAAAAACCTATTAAGTATCTCCGCCTTCGCTTGGTCTACAGTCACCGATGCCCCATTTTCAGAATAAAGGGGTCCAACCTGTTGTGACCCATTTTTTTGCATTGATATACCTAAAAAATTTCTTGGGATTTGTTTTGCTATCTTTAGCCACCTGTCTTTCATTTTGGCTGATTTGATTTCCGTTTTACAGATTTTGGTAAGTTCTTTGTAAGTATTGAAAGCCTCAGGTGACCCGTAAGATTTATATTTTTTAAATGACCTCTTTTTCTCATTAATTGCCCTTTTAACTGTAGCTGTAAGCCACGCGGGGTGTAATCTAATTCGTCTATACTTGTTACCTATTGGAATAAATTTAGAAGTATAAAAACCCAGGATAGATTTGAATTTCTCCCATTTAACATTAGTATCACCATGTGACAGTATCTGATCCCAGTCTATATCCTGTATTGCAGCCCTGAATTTTTGGAAATTACCTCTTAAAATTCAAAGTTTGATTTTCCCACCTGTTTCTGCTTTTTAAAGTTTAAGAGGAAAATTATTATATTATGATCGCTGTTCCCAAGGGGATACTGACATTTTGGACAATCTACGCATTGTTAGAAATCACAAGGTCCAACAATGCGTCACCTCTTGTGGGATCTTCTACAAGCTGCACCATAAAATTATCCTGAAGAATGTTCATAAAATGTCTCCCCTTCACAGATGATGACGAGCCCTGACCCCAATTTATATTTGGAAAGTTAGTCTCCCATTATCACTACGGTCCCCCCCTGTGCAGCCCGCTCCATCTGTTTATATAGATGACCCTCTATTTCCTCAGAGATGTTAGGGGGTCTATAAATTACAACAAAAATAATTTTCTCAAAGCTCTCTTGGCTTTGAATTTCAACCCACAAAGTTTCAGCCTCCTCACACTCTGAGACCACTGACTCATTCACAATCGCTTTTAAGTCTCTTCTGACATACAGACATACACCACCTCCCCTCCTATTTGCCCTGTCTTTCCGAAAGAGTGTAAACCCTTGAATATTAACACCCCAATCATGCGATGCATCGAGCAATGTCTCTGCTACACCAACAACATCTAACTGTTCCTCTAATATCAGAGCCTCCAGCTCGCCCCTTTTTGCCTGTGATACTTCTGGCATTTGTGAACATACATTTTAATTTTCCACAGTTATTTATCTGATTTAAAGTAATTTTACTGGCACATATATCCTCACCACTGTTCTGCAACTTGTGGATCTCCTTATCCACCACCTTGGTCCCACATACACCGCCCACCTCACCACCCACCAACATAACCTGCCCCCTCTCTGACCTGTCTACCCCTTCAGTGTCTTCCTTTTCCTCCTCCCCCGATCCTAGTTTAAATACTCCGCCACCCCTGCTAGGATCTTCTCCCCCAGCACAGCAGCCCCCCTTCCATTTAGGTGCAAGTTATCTGCAGAAAACACCTTGCACCCCAGTGAAAAGTCAGCCCAATGCTCTAGGAACCCAAATCCCTCTGCTCTACACCAGGATCTGAGCCATGCATTTAACTCCCTGAGCTCCCGCTGTCTGCTCTGTGTAGCGCATGGCACAGGTAGAATTCCGGAGAATGCTACCTTGGAGGTCCTTTTCTTAAGCTTTGAACCTAATTCTTTAAAATTATTCTTCGGGCTCCTCCACCTACCATCTATTCTGTCATTGGGACCAACATGGAGCACGACAGCTGGGTCATCCCCAGCCCCTCCCAGTAATTTATCCACCCTTTCCACCACATGCCGAACCCTGGCACCAGGGAGACAGCAAACCATTCGGTTGAGGCGGACTTGGCAACAAATTATTCTATCCGTCTTCCTTATTATAGAGTCCCCTACAACCACTAGCTGCCTTGGCTTAACTGCACTCCCATCCACCCTACTACTAGCTGGTCTGCTCCCCCGGCTGTAAGGGAGAGCAGGATCCACTAGGGCTGCCATTTCTGACACTGACGCCATTACATCATTGCACAATTTTGCAATTTTGCTTGGATGTTCAGAGTCAGAGTTGGCCTTCCTTTTCTTTGACCCCTTCCTACCCCCTCTATTTACAGTAACCCAGCTACCCACCTGGCCCTGCTGGCTTTCCTCTCCACCCTCCAATTCTATCTATTGTCAATTGCTCGCAGCCGTGCAACATCTTCCTCCAGATCTCTAACACTAGCTTCTAGTAGAAAAATATGGGCACATCTGTCACAGCGGTATTCACCCTCGAACTCTTGCTCCAGCAGTGTATACATGCGGCAGAGTGTGCACTGGAGCATACCACCAATCTTGCTAGCCATATCCTAGTAACAAAACTGTGATGAGTATATAAATCAAGAGATATAAAATGTAAATTACTTACAGTTCTGTGGACTTCTCTTTTTCAAACTCCGCTTTTTTCAACTCCACTTAAGCTCACTAGCCACTTGGAATCACAAGCCAAAACTGAGCGAGAGCGAGCTTCCTTTCCTCTTTGCAAGCTTCTGTTCTTGTTTCACAGTTCATTCAGAGGCGTGTGGTCAGCATGAACTTTCCTGAAAAAGAAAGTTACATTTCTCACCCTTCCCCTCTCCAGGTTGTCCACCTCGTATAGATGATAAATATGGGCAAGGATGGTAGAGAGGGAATTGATGTCACAGTACCTAATGTTGGTATCAAAGGATAGAACAAACATGTATAGAAATCTTGGGTATGCATACCTGATTACATATAGATAAATATAAATATAGTAATATATAAATATATTAATAAATATGAATATAAAAATATCAATATATAAATACAGTTAATTAAATAATATAAAATTAGTAGTTAGGTATAAATATAAGTATAAATATAAATAGATATTTAAGGACAGGGATTGTAGAGAGGGAATTGATATCACAGTACCTAATGCTGGTATCAAAAGATATAACAGACTTGTATAGAGATCTTGGGAATGCATAGATGATTACATATAAATAAATATAGATAAAGTGACATATACATATATAATAAATACAAATATAAAGATAAATATCAAAATAAATAAATATCAATACTTATAAATACAGTTAATTAATTGAATAAAATTAGTAATTAGATATAGATATAAATACCGATAGATAAATCAATGCTTATAGTAAAAAAGGAATTAGTGGGGGGGGGGGGGGGAGTACACACAATATAAGTATGATATATATGATTAAAACTGAGTATATAGTAATGTAAAATGTAGAGGAGAGTGGGTGATACAAGATTCTTTTGTATAAAATTCAAAAAATATTTTTGAGGGATTCGTTGAGACCGGCTGGCATAAGGCACTGTAGTTTGTATATCCAATACATTTCACGTTTTTTATATGGTAAAAACGTTGGGGGGTAGAGGTAATTATATGCTCAATAGGTGTTATGCTGAATTCTCTGTAGTTTTGTTTATGGTGGAGGGCCGCGTGTCTGGATACACTATGGAGAAGAAAACCATTGCTGATGTTACTGCGGTGCTTGTTCATGCGATCTCTCAGTGGTTGAATCGTGCGGCCTATATACTGTAATTTACATGTACATTCGATCAAGTAGATTATAAAGCCAGACCTGCAATTGAGGAAACTTTTGATCTCAAACTTCTCTCCAGTGGTATTGGATTGAAAGGAAGACCTTCTATGGCAAATGGTTTCACAGCACTTGCAGAGATTATGACCACATTTGTAGCTGCCTAGAACTTTCGGAAAAAATGATAGGTCCGGTTTGGTTTTTTTGGAGGTGTGTAGTCGGCTAGGTGCCAGGATGTTTTTTAGTGTGAGCGGTCGTCTAAAAGTGATAATAGGGTTAGATGAGATACTATTTTTAAGGTATGGGTCGTGGAGCAGTAGATTCCAATGCTTTTTAAGGATGTGTTTAATTTTGCTACCATCGTTGGAGTAGGTGGTGATAAAATTAGCACCATTGAAAGATTCACCGGTCTTCCTTGTGCTTAGTTTCAGGCATTCCTCTTGGCTTAGGGCACCTGCCTTGGTGCAAGCAGATGAGATAAGGGGAGGTGGGTAGCCTTTAGCTTTAAACCTATCACGTAGAACCATGCTCTGCATGCTGTAATCTTCATTGGTGGTGCAATTGTGTCTTATTCTTTTGAAGTGACCAAAAGGTATGTTTGTTAACCACTTCTTGAAATGGTTACTCTTGAAGTCCAGGTAGCTGTTACTGTCAACAGATTTAAAGTAAGTTTTGGTGTGGATTTTCTGGTCGACATGGAAGATCGTAACATCAAGGAATTCGGCATAGTTAGGTGTGATATTGGATGTAAATTCTAGACCCCACTCTTTGGTGTTTATATCTTTAATGAAGTCTAGAGCCTCTTTTTCATTCCCTTTCCAGATTATAAAAATATCGTCTATATATCGCTTATAGACCACACAGTTGTTATAGGATGGGTGGGTGAAGATGTTCAATTCCTCAAAGAGACCCACAAACAAATTCGCGTAGCTGGGTGCAAATTTGCTCCCCATTGCTGTACCTCTTTTCTGAATAAAAATCTGATCACAGAAAGAAAAATAATTGTGATTGAGGATAAATGCAATTGCCTTCAAAATGAAATTGCTCTGTATGCTAGACATATTGGAGTCTCGAGCAAGAAATTGCGAGGTGGCAAGTATGCCAAGATCGTGGGGAATTACAGTATACAGAGAGGAAATGTCCATAGTGATGAAGAGATATGAGTCTACCCAGGGGACTAGAAGAATGTGTCTGATCAGGTCCGAGGTATCTAGGGTAAAGGAATCCAAACTTTTGACGTAGTTTTGTAAGAATAAATCTACGTAGTGGGACATGTTGGCTGTGAGGGAATTAATTCCGGAGATAATTGGGCGTCCGGGTGGATTGTTGGCATTTTTACGCACCTTAGGCAAATGGTAAAAAGTTGCTGTTGCTGTTGCTGGTTCTTCAATTTTGAGGTACTGAAGCTCCTTCTTGGAAAGGACCCCCAGTTTAAAGCCATCATCTAGGAGTGAATAGAGTTGTAATTTGAACTGATGTGTAGGGTTCTTTTCTGGTTTAGAATAGAAAGCAGTATCGGACAGAGGACGGTAGGATTCTTGATGTAGTCTGATTTATTTAGGAGGACTATCCCACCACCCTTATCTGCGGGTTTGATGATGACTTCATTATTCGAGGATAGATCCTTGAGGGCCTTCCTTTCTTTCGTTGTTAAATTGCTTCTATGGGTGTTTTGGTTCCATGTACTAGACTTAAGATCTTTAAAATCGGAGGAAACTAACATATAGAATGTTTCTATGTAGTTACCTTTATGGTGTGTGGGGTAAAGATTTCAAATCTGTATGAATAATGGATGTGGAGTTGTGTATGTCCGATTTAGTGGTGATAGTGGTGTCTTCAATAGCATCCTGGTTAGGATTTACCATATTAAAATGTCTTTTTAAGGTTAGTTGCTGAATGAATCTGTTCAGATCCACAAAAAGTTCGAAATCATCTGAAGTGGATGAGGGACAAAATGAGAGTCCCTTTCTAAATATGTTCTGAATGAAATTGAGACCAGAACTTTAGAAAAGATTAAAGATTTTTACTAGGTTTGCTGAGCTGGCCTTCTCAGTGTTACTGGATGATAGGGGGATGGATACTGGGGGAGTGACAGCATCCAGACTGGAATTTGGTGTAGTTTCGGGATTTACTTCGGTCTCTTGAATTTTGGTGTCTCTATCAGCGATTCTTCTTCTGAGGATAGACTGCAAGGATCTGCGTTTACCTCCTCTATTTACTCTCTTGTGGGATTTTTTCTTTTTATGCCTAAAGGGGCTGCTACGTGTACCGTTTCTATTATATTGAGATTCGGTGTATATTGAAACTTGGGAGTCTTCTTTAAGACTTCTTGAGGAAGTCCTAAAAAAGAAGAGCTTGATTCGTTAGTGGTAGGTGGATCCTGTGATGGATCAATAGGAGTCCCTCTATTATGAGAAGTCACTCTAGGGGTGAAGAATAGAACCTCCTCTTGTGGACTATCGGGTGCCGGGATACTGTCATGTACAGTGAGAATGGATGTATTGGGTTCTGTATATTTACCAGAGGGTAAGGTGGGTTTAGGCAATTCAAAGTCAAACGGCCAGTTTAAAGTTGGGTTATGTGGCTGAGCTGTTGATGTGAGTCTGGTGGTGAAGATCTTTGGTCTGGTGGACTGATCTGTCCTAATGGTTGAAGCTGGGGCTATGGATGCTTTATTTGAAGTGACAAAAGTACGCCCATGTGTGTTGGTGGTGGGTGGAGAATTTCTTTGGTGTGTTTTATTGTGTGTTTTGATGGGCCATTTTTTAGTAGTATGATTATTGGTCGTATTGGTAAAAGGTAGGTTACGAGGAGGGCGAGCTACACCAGAAGGGTATGTATTGTACATATTGGTAAATCTATTGCTATTACCGTTAAGCTTTTTGTCCAAAATTTTATATTACTGGAATTATAGTCTATGCGGTCTCTCTCGAGTTTACCCGTTTTCTTATTAAGAATATCTTTCTCAAAAGATTCTATATCAATCTTTAGTTTATTATTCAGTTTATGGTATAATGGATGTTGTTCGTAGGTTATTAGTTTGGCGCTAATAATGTCAATGTTCCTAGTGGCGGTATTAGTGAGAGACAATCTTTTCTCAAATAAACATTTGATCAGTGAAACGGAACAGTCGTGAAGTAATGTATCCCAATTTTTCACAAAGTCCGGATCATTCTTGAAGGCTGGTTCTGGGCTGAGTCTGAGCCCTCTTGGGATATTATTTTCTTGCAGATACGTTTCAAGAAAAAGTCTGTCAAGGTGTTGTGATTCTGTTTTCAAAGACAGTTCCAGATCATGGAAGAGATCTGAAATTATCTTTTCATCAGAAACGGTAGGTGTGTCGGCATAGTTTATAGTAGCAGGCTTATCTGTTTTTGAGGTGGCGTAATCCTTAAATATCCGTTCACGCTATCGGAGCCTGGCTTCTTTCTGGCTCATATTGTGGATCGAGTCCTTTTGATCAATCTCGTGGAAGTAAGGTTCCTAGGGGTGGATGGTGTCCAAGTGGCGGTCAGCCTGAAGACTTCCGTTGAAACTGGACTCGGAACAGCAGAAGCCGCCGGTAAAGCTAGAGGAAAGAAAACAAAAACAACAACGGAAGAGGACGGCGCCTCGCGTAATAACGTAGGGATAGGTCGGTACCAATTAAGGTGAGAAGGTGGATGCTCACCTGATGACCACTTGTTAGTAAGCGGTAAAGTTATCCATTCGGAGGGAAAAAGGTTCCGTCATGCCACAGAGATTGCAGTTGCAGTCTGGTGGCCTGTTACCTTGCAGTTCCTGCAGGCTTCCTCGGTACAGGCCTTGGCCACATGCCCTTTCTTGCTACATTTCCTACAGATCTGCAGCATGTCTGGGTAGTAGATAAGCCAGTACAAGTTGCCCAGCGTGAACGTCTAGGGCAGGTGCGCCAGTTCATCTTCCCCCAGAATGTCCTTCTCCAGTCTTGCCGTGGCAAACCATTTCCTCATCCAGACTCTGTAGCAGTTGAGAAGCTCGGTGGGCTCCTTCACCACAGTACAGTATCTGTTAAGAGAAGTGTCAATGTCCTTACCGGGAGTGTGCAGATTCCACATCGACACAGTGATCCTCTTCTCCTCTCTCTGCAGCAAGCAGTTGCTGGGAAAGTTCAACAAACGATCATTGAGATGAAGGTCACCTATAATAATCCAGTGACCATGGCTTGGATCCCGTAGATTTTGGGTGGCTTGATCCCATTCCAATAGCATCTTCTTGCAGAACACCTCTTTTGAAATGTCCGCCACCCTTCCTCATTGCCACGATGTGTGCCTCATGTAAGGTGGGAGCTTGGGGGGCTCCTGGTCAGTTTGCTTGGCCGCTGGTGGTTGTTGTGGCTGTGGGGAGGCAACTTCTGGGGTGGAAGCTGCAGTTGGGGTAGAGGACTCACCGACCGGGGTCTTGGGAGTCGTGTGCTTTTTGTTCTTTTTCTTTGGAACCTCAGTGGCAGGGGTTTCCTGCTGTTTTGGGGCTTCCATCATAATTTCTTCGTTCACTCTTGGGGCTTCCATCATGAGTTCTTCCTCTACTCTTGGGGCTTCCATCTTTGTATGCTGTAGGTGGGTTAGGTTATGGGCGTGAAGAAAGGTTCCTGCAAGGCCGCGGTTGTCCCTTGGAGTTGGCAGAGCTAGTCAACCCAAGGGGGGGGGCTATGCAGATTCCAACGAGAGGTGGGCCCGGGTGGGTGGGTGGCCGTGCGACCCAGGAGACAGCTGCCCGCCACCAAGAGTGAGCTGAAGCTTGGTTGTTCTGGAGGTTGTCACGGCTGAATGTTTTGGGGCCCCCTGGTAGGCTGGTGAATGAAAGCAGCTCTCCCAAGATGCACAGCTGCAGCCTGGCTGTATTTGCATGTAAGGGGAGAGGACTAGTGAGCCAGAGAGCCTTGTTGGCTGCCGCTATAAAGCGAGCAGGACCGGATGGCTGCTTGCATGTGAGCGGCTGACGTCATGGTGCCTGCAACGGGCAGTATGGGCACACTGTGGGCCGGCAGGCTACACACGACTGGGGAGGGGACCCGGGGCCGGCAGGCTACACACGACTGGGGAGGGGACCCGGGGACGTCAGGCTACACACGACTGGGGAGGGGACCGGGGGCCGGCAGGCTACACACGACTGGGGAGGGGAGCGGGGGCCGGCAGGCAGGCTACACACGACTGGGGAGGGGAGCGGGGGCCGGCAGGCAGGCTACACACGACTGGGGAGGGGAGCGGGGGCCGGCAGGCAGGCTACACACGACTGGGGAGGGGAGCGGGGGCCGGCAGGCAGGCTACACACGACTGGGGAGGGGAGCGGGGGCCGGCAGGCAGGCTACACACGACTGGGGAGGGGACCGGGGGCCGGCAGGCAGGCTACACACGACTGGGGAGGGGACCGGCAGGCAGGCTACACACGACTGGGGAGGGGACCGGGGGCCGGCAGGCAGGCTACACACGACTGGGGAGGGGACCAGGGGCCGGCAGGCAGGCTACACACGACTGGGGAGGGGACCAGGGGCCGGCAGGCAGGCTACACACGACTGGGGAGGGGACCGGGGGCCGGCAGGCAGGCTACACGCGACTGGGGAGGGGACCGGCAGGCAGGCTACACACGACTGGGGAGGGGACCGGCAGGCAGGCTACACACGACTGGGGAGGGGACCAGGGCCGGCAGGCAGGCTACACACACACGACAGCGGGCCGGCAGGCTGTATACTACAGGGGGCTGGCCCATTCCCAATAGTCAATAGGTTTTTCCAGTTTTTGGTGTTAAAATTAGGGGTCTTGGCTTATACTCGAGTATATATGGTGCTATAATACTGCCCCTATGTACAAGAATATATTATAATGCTGCAGAAATAGGGGGAAAGAGGGGACCAATTTATATACAGGTTATGAAATAATAACTTAGTGGGTTGTGGGTTGCAGGAGCACCCATGACACATATATGGTGACATCCCCAACAAGCCCGGCGGCGCAGTCGTCATCACTAGAAGATACAACAGTATATAAACAGGTATCCAGTGACCCAAAATTCAACATAGCGAGATGTATACAACATCTTCTAGACAAAGCCTCACATGAAGGAGTGATATCTGAAGACATCCACAATTACCTTATTGAACAGCACCCGATTACCCTGGTGCTATAAGACCTCCCCAAAATCCCTAAAAATCTCAGGTTTCCACTAGGGAGGCCTATTGTAGCGATTCAATATTTTCGCATATTGATTTTTTTTGGGACTCTATTGAGGGATTTTGTCTTAGGAAGTAAATCTTATGTACGTGATACATCAAATGTGGAGATATCAAAGCATAGACAATTATTGTTAGTCTCTTTACACCGCTATCAAAACATGCCATAGGTTTAACAGTAGTAAAAAAATTTTTTGGAATGTTCAGAATACAATAAAGGTACAAATTTGTTTATCTTGGATATGTTACATCTAGTGCTATATAATAACTACTTCTTGTTTGGCAGTGACTTCTTTATTCAATTGAAGGGCAAAAATGGCACCAACTTCGTGGTTGTGGAGTGGTGGAGGTACATAGACGATATCTTCCTCCTGTGGACTGGCGGTGTTGAAGTTTTGCATTCTTTCCTTAATTAATTAAATTTGATTGTCCTTGTCAATCAAATTTAAAGTGGTTCATTCCAATAAGGAAATTCAATTCTTGGATGTATTATTAACTTATGACAATAATGGATTAAGTACAGATCTTTATATAAATCCTACAGATAAAAATACTCTTGAGGTTTGACAGTTCTCACCCTCAGCCTATGCTTGACTCCCTGCCCTTGAGCCAATTTGTAAGGGTACAGAGAATTTCAAGCTTTAGACATAGTTGTGACATAAATATGACAAAAATTGCAAAAAAAATTAGGGGGTACCCTCAGAGAGAGATTGAGAAAACTGAAAAATTGCCGAAGAGAAAGATAGGAATGTCTAATTGAAACAAAAAAACAGAACACAACATATGGCCAGGATTCCCTTCATATCAACTTTTTGTTGCCGGAGCCATGATGTATGGAAGAGGACCTGCCAAGGGGGCGCAAAAGGGGAGTATACTTTTCTTTTTCTTGACTCGAGTATAAGCCGAGTTAGGGTTTTTTAGCACATTTTTTGTGCTGAAAAACTTGGCTTATACTCGAGTATATACGGTATACTACCACATATTGCAGGAGAGTTCTGAAGGCAGATGCTCTTCCACAAATCTTTCCATGAATACTTGAACATGAGTCTGTAATACAGGAGTCTCTTAAAAATGACAGACATCGAAGCAGAAAAAGACCAATGCAGGTGACCGCTCTGATCAATCCAAATAACAGCATCAGCTACACAGGAAAGTGATTGTACCTAGAAAAATACCTAGAAAAATACTGTAGTGTGAGCACACAAACAGACTTTACTTTGAGTAATTCCCAAGTGATATATGTATAAGGATTTTCATCAACATCTGGAGCACCTACTTCTTGCTTAATGGAGACACCAAATTCAAATTTTTTCTACACCTATTGGACCAAAATGAAGGCAATTGCTTTCTTCACTTTCCAGTGTTTCATCACCAATAACAAAAAAAAAAATTCACTTTAAATTTGGCGGCGCATGGGCGCTGCCATCTTACCTCCAATCGCCGCTTCCCCGAACGTCATCGGGGGGGCGGCGATCGGTTGCCATGGTAGTCTCGGGTCTTCGCTTGACCCGAGGATACATGGCTTCTGCACAGAAATGAGCAGAAATGCCATATACTGCGATACAGTAGTATTGCAGTATATGGCAGGAGCGATCAGACCATCTAGGGTTAATGTACCCTAGAGGGTCTAAGAAATAGTGGGGAAAAAAAAAAGAAAAAAAAAAGTTTAAAAAATGTAAAAAAATAATAAAATATTAAAAGTTCAAATCACCCCCCTTTCCCTAGAACTGAGATAAAATATAATAAATAGTAAAAATCACAGACACATTAGATATCGCCGCGTTCCAAAATGCCCGATCTATCAAAATATAAAAACTGTTATTGACGGCGGTGACCTCCGGAACGGCAAATGGCGCCCAAATGTCCAAAACACGACTTTTACACCTTTTTAGATGACATAAAAAATGATCAAAATGTCGCACAGTCCTCAAAACAGTAGCAATGAGAACGTCGGCTCATTTCGCAAAAAATGACCCCTCATACAGCTCCATGCGCCAAAGTATGAAAAAGTTATTCGCGTCAGAAGATTGCAAAAATTTTTTTTTCTTTTTTTTGTACACATTCGTTTAATTTTTGAAAATGTATTAAAACGCAATAGAACATGTATAAATTTGGTATCACTGCGATCGTACCAAACCAAAGAATAAAGTAGAGGTATTATTTGGAGCGCAGAGTGAAAGTCGTAAAAACTGAGCCCACAAGAACATGACGCACATGCAGTTTTTTTCAATTTTTCCACATTTGGAATTTTTTTGCGGCTTCCCACTACATGGCATGGAATAATAAATAACATCAAAATTTGTTACGCACAAAATAAGCCCTCACACAGGTCTGTACACGGAAAAATGAAAAAGTTATGGATTTTTGAAGATGGACACAGCAGTAGATGGTCCTGATCACTTCACAGGAAATCAGTCTATTGACCAGGCACAAAAGAATATAAATTCATAAGCAAATGCCTTAAATATTTCATATAAAACTTAACATTTAATGATACTAGATAAAAAATTGTCTTTGTAATACAAAAACAGACAAACACAGAAGTATTGTCAAACCTAGTCGGGGACAATCAACACAAACCAGGACAAATGGTCCTGGGCAAAAGAGCATCCACAGAGTTTAAAGGCATAAAAATACCTCAGGTATGCAATACGGTGGCATTACAAGAGAGGGGAAATTATACAAAAATTGTGAAGCGATAGAAAGGCTTAGTCTCACCAGTCTTCGTTCCAGGTACAGCAAGCATATGGTTAAGCTCTCACCTGTCTTCATCCCAGAACACTCAACAGAAGACAACTACAAAATGAATGAAATAACAGACGGCAAAGGGTCCGCACCGAGACCAAATGACATGCAGATAATTAACTTAACTTCACTTACCTTGACAGAACATCAACAGACTATTCTATCTAAAGGACTCTCCTTTGTACCCAGTTCTGATTTCGATCTTTTTGGCATGGTTAAAGACCTTAACCTGTTTGTACGAAAGCTCAAATGGCATAAGTACATTGTCAAACAAGACCGTAAGATCAGCTCTGAACTGGGGGTTTGTTACAGGGGATATTATTCATAACTGGACCCTCTGCTCTATTATATATATATTACATATAGTGTAAATGGATTCAGTATATACTGATAGCAGTCACTGATACTCTGTGGTGAGATGTCAGTGTGTACTGAAGCCATTGGGTCATTAACATATCAAAAGGCTTTGAACAGTAAGAAGCCACCATGAACCAGGTGTGAGATTCCCTGCACACACTGGGGTCTATCCTAAGAGGGTCTTAGGGTGGAGTTATAGGGGGTGGGAAGGGATTACACACAAGGATATTTAAGCATGGTAAAAACAGAAATCACGCTCTTTTGTCTCTTGCTCCTGACCTCCCCGGACGTACAGCACTTAACAAAGGACCAGGTCATATATTGTGTGTGCTTTCTGTGTATGTATATAACTTTATAAGAGTAATTATAACATAGTACTTATTATAATATAGTAGACTTTATACATGTACCTATAGATATTCCAGGTGTTATGTGTTTTACCATATATATACATAGCTAAGTGTTTACAGTGAGTGTGTATATATTAGTGTAACTACATGTACATCCTGTAGCCGTATCCCATTCACACGTGGATCTGTGTCCTGCACGTGTATTGGAGTAGATATATAGATGCTATTGTGCATGAGTCTCTATATGTATATGTACATGTATATGGTCAGGTACTGGATGTAACTCCTGCTTCTGGGTACATCCAGGAGTTTCTGTAGTGTTAACTATATATTGTATATACATACACATTACTGTGTCCGGGAGGGGTCAGGAGAAGAAGGTTTGTCTCTATGTATTTTGTATTGTATTTTATGTAGTTACTTTGTCACATGTATGTTGTTAGTAAAGTCTTTTTGTATATAAGTATCTGCGAGGGTTGTATGTTATTCCTGTGATATATGAAGGACTGGAGTGGGTGCTTATGGTAAATAGCACAGACTAAGGGGCTGGACAGAACCACTGTAGCCTAGAGGAACTGAACAGAAACCCAACTCCCCAACCCCCTTTATCAATGGCGAGCCAGGCCCAAATGTCATGATCCATCTATATTAGGATATAGTGATGAAATTGTTGTTATACTGTGAACTTAGGTTATTAGACTGGGTAGGTTCGGACAGGTAGCACAGTTTCATCCGAGGCCTAGTATGAGTGTGATTATTGGCAGCGAATCTATATGAGTTCAGTTCTTAGGCTTCTGGTTGTTTTCTGTTATCAGACCCTTGTGAGGTGACCCCGGTGTGAGGGTCTTTGCTTTGTATAGTCCTTAGTACAGGAGTAACACAGATCGCAGGGATACAATGACTGGCAAAGTGGAACATGTGATTTTTGAAAAGTTGAGTAAATGTAGTTCGTTTAACCCTGTGTTATCTAAGAAAGAGCAATCTATTGAGCTGCTCTGGGAATCCCTGGTAGAGCAGGCAAGTTCCTATGATAAGTTGCATATTGCTAAGCGCAGTGTACTGAACCAGACATCTAAGAGGCTCCACATGATGGCCAAGCTTGTGTGTGTATTTGAGGAGGCCATTAATAAGATGGACAAGATAGATGGAGACAAAGGATCAAAGGTTCCTAAAGATTTGCATTGCAATTGTTGTAAGGAAGGGGTTAAACGGCTGAACAGCTTAGAGACGCAACTGAAAGAGAAAATGGAGGCTATAAATGAGATGGAAAGCCGCATACACCCGCTGCAGTCTCAGGTAGCTGAGAAGGAGAAGTATTATGCAGATGTGGATAAGGTGTTTATACAGTTATACATGGAAATAACCGAATATAAGCAAAAAGCAGCAACTACTGAGGTGATTATTGAGAACTTGAAATGTGAAATAGCAAAAAGGGATGAGATCATCTGTAGCAGGCAGACGTCCATCAAAGAGTCTTTGCCCACTAAACAAGTTTGTGTTTCGAGTGCAAACAGGGGGAGAGATGAGACTGAACCTGCGGCTGCTACAGATCACTCCACACCCCTGCTTGTTACTAGGCCTGGACTAGGGGGCAGTGTAGTGGATGGAGGGACAAGCATTGCTGGTGGGATAGATGGAGGATTAGGAGGCGACTCTGAGACTCCACTGATCAGCCATAACCTGCATGTGTGTGACAGTAATGTACAGGAAGCACAATCTTCCCATAAGATGGAGAGGATGCAATATCTGTTGAATATATGTAAATATATCCCAAGCTATGATGAAAATTTAGATCCCTTCACTTCCTGTGACATGTTTTAAGGTTATTGTAAGAAATTTTCTGTTCCAATGGAACATCGCATGAAGCTGTTCAAGCTATGGCTACCAGCACATCTTTATCAAAGATATGAGGCCATAGGGAAAGCAGCCCCCAGTAACGGCCAATTTCATGATGAGGGAGACAGACTTTCCATCCTCATGAAATTGGTAACAGGGCATTTGGATGTCACCCCAGACATACTGGTTAACTTCAGACCAACCATCTATGATGAGCCCTTGTCTTTGTGTGGGAGGTTTGAAGTTATGTATAGAAAGGTGACTAAGAATCATAGTCCAGGAACCCCACAAGGCATGATCCGCATGTTTGTGGAGAAGTTTCCATATCTTGACACCACAATTAGATTGAATGCAGCAAAAGAAGCTTCACTCATGGAGGCTGCCCTGGTGATAGAGAAGGTCAGACAGGATCTACTCAAAGATAGAAGGTCTATAAAGATCAAGAAACAGATAGCAATTCACCCCAAACTGCAAGAAACCCATGTACAAAAGAAAGCATCTCCCAGCCAAATACTGAGGAAGTGGGGGGGTGTTAGGTGTTTTCACTGTTTACAGTATGGACATATAAAGAGGTTCTGTCCACAAAGGGTTAACCTGTATGAACGGGGGATGGTCTCACAAAATGAGGGGCACAAATGTGTGGCTTCACATGGAGCAGGACCACACAACTGTACAACAGACAGCCCTACTGGGAATCTGCTGCAATAGGCTTATGGTTGGGGATCCATAATATACTTGGCCAAAATTAGTAAAATCTTGGATTCCCCATATAATGGCCAGGATGTGTATTGTAAACCTCATTAGCTCTCATTGCTTGGTGATGAGATTCTATCACCTAGAGGGGGGAGAGAGGAGGTTTACTGTTACTGAACCTGTGTAACTAGTCTGCTTGTAACAAGTGTTAATGAGGTCCAGTCCTTTTGTTTTCATCAGCTAAGAGAAGCAGAAGTACAAGGGAAGTGTATTGTTCAGTCATTTATGGCTCAATCCTGGAGTCAGGCCTCTGCCTGTAAAGACAAAGGTGTTAATCGTAAATAACAAATTTGGTCTTTCTTTATGTTTGCATATTTGTGTTGGTAATATGATGGTCCTTAAGCTAATGTTGTACACAGAACTCTCTGTTCTCAGTGATTGGATATTCACCTGGTAACATATTGGACAGATACAAAATAATATCCACTAAGATTGGTTGTATAATCTCTCTAATTTCTGGCACCTCAGTAACTAAAATTCGGGTAGAGGGGTGATTACCTGCCCCTGTCTATGTACAATAGGTCTCAGGAAAGAAAGTGGTCAACTATCTCTAGGACCTATAGAGCGTACAGTGTAATTCGTCAGCAAAGTCCGCGGCGCAGCCAATAGTCCGTGGGGCATAGCTCTCGCTATTGGGGATTCTGCAGGGAGTGGGTAAAACCACGGTGAACCGCAGAGGCGCATTACAAAGACTGTTCAGTCGGACGCGGGTCTTTTAAGCTGCCGGTCAAAGGGGAAGCACCATAGGAGTGACATTCCCAGCCTTGGTTTATACCGTGTGATCTGAAGGTGCCAGGTATACAGTATATAAAGCTTGCTTTTTGCTAACCAATGTCTTAGTGGTATATCTGAGGTAAAGGCTCTGTCCACAGGGGGAGAACATCATGTCTCCTGATTGATGAGGTAAACCGAGAGAATAAACCATGGTGGATGTACATAGAATAAATGTATTGCAGGTTGTGTTCTGTATCATGTGGCAGTCACTGAGGATTCCTCCTCTATGCAGTGTACTCTTCCATTGATCATTCCAGATGGGAACACACAGAGAAGCAGCGAGTGTCTGTCTGCTGAAGGAAATGCAACTAGCCAATCCCTCTTCTACAAAGATGGCGTGAAAGCTGGAACCATTCATCCAAAGATTGGGCCAAATATGCAAATGGACTTGTGATGTGCACTCAAGACCATATGGACTGTGACCTCTAGATGAAATATAATCTTAATGTCTTTCTGTTTTTTATTTTACACCCATACATGAAAGGGTGATTTTTGGTTGTATTTGTCTTTATTTTGTACTTAGTTTGTTTTATTTTATGTCAAACATCATCACATAGAAGAGCAGACTCAAGCATAGTGTGTCAGGCGTCTGACATCAGGGGGAGATGTTACAGGGGACATTATTCATAACTGGACCCTCTGCTCTATTATATATATATTACATATAGTGTAAATGGATTCAGTATATACTGATAGCAGTCACTGATACTCTGTGGTGAGATGTCAGTGTGTACTGAAGCCATTGGGTCATTAACATATCAAAAGGCTTTGAACAGTAAGAAGCCACCATGAACCAGGTGTGAGATTCCCTGCACACACTGGGGTCTATCCTAAGAGGGTCTTAGGGTGGAGTTATAGGGGGTGGGAAGGGATTACACACAAGGATATTTAAGCATGGTAAAAACAGAAATCACGCTCTTTTGTCTCTTGCTCCTGACCTCCCCGGACGTACAGCACTTAACAAAGGACCAGGTCATATATTGTGTGTGCTTTCTGTGTATGTATATAACTTTATAAGAGTAATTATAACATAGTACTTATTATAATATAGTAGACTTTATACGTGTACCTATAGATATTCCAGGTGTTATATGTATAACCTGTAGCCGTATCCCATTCACACGTGGATCCCTGCACGTGTATTGGAGTAGATATATAGATGCTATTGTGCATGAGTCTCTATATGTATATGTACATGTATATGGTCAGGTACTGGATGTAACTCCTGCTTCTGGGTACATCCAGGAGTTTCTGTAGTGTTAACTATATATTGTATATACATACACATTACTGTGTCCGGGAGGGGTCAGGAGAAGAAGGTTTGTCTCTATGTATTTTGTATTGTATTTTATGTAGTTACTTTGTCACATGTATGTTATTAGTAAAGTCTTTTTGTATATAAGTATCTGCGAGGGTTGTATGTTATTCCTGTGATATATGAAGGACTGGAGTGGGTGCTTATGGTAAATAGCACAGACTAAGGGGCTGGACAGAACCACTGTAGCCTAGAGGAACTGAACAGAAACCCAACTCCCCAACCCCCCTTTATCAGGGTTCCAGAGGATATCCTCCCGGATATTAGACTCCTAACGAGTATAGCCAATGAAAACATCCCTGAACAGAGTGGCAAAGGTCCATTTACAAATTGCAGACTTAAAAGTACTCGCCTGCCACCAAGTATGGACATGTCACCTATAGATGTTTTTCTAAATAGAGTCACCAATGACCTTAAGAAATTGAAGCATACTCCAGTCTGTTACAACTGTACTAGGGAAGAACTGGAAGCTCTCAACACTCTACAAAGAGATAATTCTGTCACTGTCAAGCAGTCTGACAAGGGGGGCAACATCGTACTGATGGACACCCCCGTATACAAGGAAATGTGCCTTAATCTCCTCAAGGATAGAGAATCCTACGAAATCCTCCCATCTAACCCCACTAAGATCTACCCTGAGGAACTTAATGCCTTATTATTGGAGGCAAAAATGGGGGGCGTGATAGATGATTCTGAATTCAACTTCCTTAAACCGAAACATCCTGTAGTGGCAACTTTTTACAGCTTGCCGAAAATTCATAAAGGGCTGAGCCCATTGAAAGGGCGCCCTATAGTGTCGGGGGTAGATAACATCACCCAAAACTTGGGTATTTACCTAGACAAAGTACTAAGAGACTTTGTGGTCGCTCTCCCCTCCTACACCGGAGACACACTGGACTTACTAACCAAACTAGAGGGAGTTACTCTGGAGGACGAACATCTCCTAGGTAGTGTGGACGTCGAAGCACTATATTCGTCCATACCCCACGAAATGGGCCTGAAGGCAGTGGCCCATTTTTTGAGATCTCGAGGGACACAACATGAGAGGCATAACAGCTTCATCCTTAGGGTCGTGGAGTTCTGTCTCACCAGGAATTTCTTTCTTTTCAACGGTCGTTTCTACCACCAGCTCAGGGGCACGGCGATGGGTTGGCCATGTGCGCCAACCTACGCCAACCTGCTCCTGGGCTGGTGGGAGGAGACACTGTTGTTTAATGAGGAATCGGGCTTGGATACCATGAGGGTAGAAGCCTGGTATAGGTACATTGATGATGTATTGGTGATCTGGAAAGGCTTTGTGCAATAACTGAATAATAACCCAATAGGGCTACGTTTCACACACGAAAGCTCCGCACTGAACCTTCCATTTTTGGATGTATCCATTACCCGAGAAACTGGAGGGACCTTAGCAACAAAAGTCTATAGAAAGGCCACCTCCACAAACTCACTGTTAAGATGGTAAAGTAGCCACCCAGTCCCTCTTAAACGGGGCATCCCTAAAGGGCAGTACCTCCGACTTAGGAGGAACTGCTCAGATACCAGAACTTTCCTCAAACAAGCAGGGGACTTACGTCAGAGATTCAGGGATAAAGGCTACCCTGACAAAATCCTCAGGACAGCCTTTGAAGATGCTCTCCATAGAGATAGGGGTGACCTTCTGAGGAAACAGAGTAAAAAGGATGATGATAAGATCATCAGACTCATCACCACCTTCAACAATGGGGCAAATGACGCTAGACAAGTACTGGAGAAACATTGGGACATCCTTTTGATGGACCCTGACATTGAGGACGTGATCAGTTCAAAACCTACAGTTACCTACAGGAAAGGTCGTTCCTTAAAAGACCGCCTTGTCCGCAGTCACTTCAGTGAGGAACATGAACCTACATGGTTAGGAAGATCAACCATTACAGGCAATTTTGGATGTAGTGGCTGCATCGCCTGTCCCCATATCTTGAGATGCAAATTTTTTACATCTTCAGTTACGGGAGTAAATTACAAGATCAAACAATTTATCAACTGCAGGACAGAGGGAGTGGTGTATAGAGCAGTTTGCACATGCGAAATTGAGTATGTGGGGAAGACAACATGTGAATTTAGGCGAAGAATAGGAGCCCACCTAGGTGATATAACCCATAAGAGGGATACGCCATTGGCCCGCCATGTCAATCTAGTCAATTTAGACAAAGAGAATATTAGACAAATTTAGACAAATTAGAGAAATTTAGACAAAGAGAATATCATAGCTGTCCATAACTGGGGCATAATTCACAAGTATGGGTCCCCAGTTACACAGGACAGTTATGGGGTCTAGACACACTCCTGGAGTGAAAATCAGAATGTTAGCACCAGAAGAAGGCAGCCAATAGCAGAACACCCCTGATATTAAGCTAAGACACCCCGAGTTTGGTATGTGGTTGATGGGAATAACGTACCAGTTTGTTTGGAAGGCATGGCACAATTGCGCCATCTTCCAATTAAAAGTTTTGGGGTTTTAATAAAAACCCAGACCCAAAAAGTACCTCACTGATGGGAGGGGGATAGAAAAAACTCCCCCTCACAGTGACATCACAGCTAGGGATGGGGGTCAAAATTCCCCTGGGTTTAAATTAGTGAAACAGCCACATGGGGTTGTTCAGTCTGGGGGACTTCTAGGGGAAGGCTGGATCGATGTCTATGCCCTCTCCACTGGCCAAATTTCTTCTAGCAAGAGTTTGTTTCTTTCTTCCCTAACTGTTTGTAAGTATCGTATGTGTATTGTTTTAATCTTGTTTTTAATCTTGCATGTTCTGTGTGAATTTATAATTGTAATATCATATAAGTAGTGAGTGCATGTGCCGAGTTATCATCAGGGTGCATTGTCTGTGTGGTTGAGGTGCCTACGGCCTTCTTTGCTTAAGTAACTCGTGGGTGGTGGCAGTGGATTTATGGGGTGCTGAGATTGCGTGGAGTAAATGTAGCATTAGGACGCCATTTTGTGGAAGTGGGCGGAGTTTAAGGGCTAAGTTCTGGGACTCCATAGAGTAGGTATCCCAGTGTGTGAACTCCGGTGAGTCAGGTTCATGACAGATTGGCGGCATAGCGGTGGGACTGTGTATAATTTTTTTATTACACTGTTAAGGCTTGTAGTATTCCTAATACTACAGTCCACAAGCAGGAGACTCAGTGCACTCAAAACTTGTCAAATACATACGTGCAAAACAGTTCCCCTCCGCCTCTTTTCTATCTTTTGTTTGCTACGATGGCAGAGGTGTACAGAAACACCTTCTGCGGAACCGGACCAGGGACCTCCAGCCTAAGAGGAACCAATAGAAGATGTCTCGCAGCAACCGGCTGGGCATGGCGGCGCCAGCGGTATGGACACTTCTTTCTCTACTTCTCCAGCAGATCGGTGACTGTGATCCTAGCCTTAGGATGCAGCTATTGATGCAAGAGTGCTAGGCAGCGCTGTAAGCTGCCCGAGCAGAGAGGGCGGCTGTGGAACGCAAAGCAGAAAGAGATTTTGCTGAACAACAACGCAAAGCAGAGCGAGAGCGAGAGCATGAGCTGCAGATGGCCCAGATACAGCTCCAACAACAGCAAAGAGCTTCCAAAGAGTGAGTCCATGGACAGTGTTTCTTTTAGCCCCCGCCTGGATCGTTTTCCTGTCCTGGAGAATGATGGGGACCTGGATGTCTTTTTGCAAGGATTTGAGAGGGTCAGCAGGCAATTTCAACTGCCGCCTGCTGAATGGGCCCGATACCTTACCCCTGGACTTAAAGGCAAAGCACTGGAGGGGTTCGTACCCTTACCTGCCTCTGTGGAGCACGATTATGAGGCCATCAACAGGGCACTGATACAGCGTTTTAACCTCACTCCAGAGGTATACAGAGAGCATTTCCGTACTGTCAGGCAGACAGATACTGATAGTTATGTGGAATTTGCCAGGAAATTGCTAAACCTGGTGAAACAACGGTCCAGAGGATGGGGTGTGACCACTCTAGAGGAGATGGATGACCTGATCGCCATGGACCAATTTATTCATACCTGTACTGCGGAGGTGCGACAGTTCATGCGAGAACAGGAGCCAAAATCCTTGGAAAAGGCTGCCCAGCTGGCACATGTGTTTGCTGCCAGCAGAGTGCCCGAGGCACAGAAACCTGCAGCTACAGGATGGAAGGGGGGTAAGCCCCCTGTTAACTCTTCTACAGTTTCCCACAAAGCTTCTGGGGCATCTCCTTCATCATTTAAGCCTGCTGGTGACCAATGCCGGTGTTTTATTTGCAACAGATCGGGGCATCAGCACTTCTTGCCCTGAGAAGAGGAAGACCACGCCTTTGCCCAAACCAACATAGTCTTCACCACCTGTTTTGTTTGTGGGTGGGAGTAAGCGGGTGGTTGGTGACAACCTACAGGAGGTTACTGTGGGTGACAATGTCACAATGGGGTTGAGGGAAACCGGTGCAGAGATGACCCTTGTGCACCCCTCACTTGTCAAGCTGGAGGATCTCATCCCAGGACGGACTCTTACAGTTGCTGGAGTTGGAGGCCTCACCCCTGCATTGCCCATGGCCCGGGTGTACCTGGATTGGGGGGGGGGGGAGGGATGACAGACGTGGGGGTAATGGATAAAATTCCCACCAATGTGTTTTTGGGGACCGACCTGGGGGCGTCTGGTCTCTACATATATAATTCAGGATGCCGATGAGGGCACTGGCAACCCTGGTGCCCCACGTGAGGTAAACCCTGTAACAGCTGATATTGTTGGGACTGTGCCTACTGTAGACTGTGACAATGATGCATCATGTGATATTGTTGAAATGTGTAGTAACAATTTACCTGTTTCTAACCTAGCTTTTAATGCCATAGACCAGTGATGGCTAACCTATGGCACAGGTGCCAGAGGTGGCACTCAGAGCCCTTTCTGTGGGCACTCAGGCCATCACCAGAGATGACTCCAGGAATCTTCCTGCATTCCCGGACAGCCCAGGACTTGCTGTGGACAGAGCCATTTTAAAGTGACAGCTCAACCTGGGACTATTTTCTGCTTTATTGGTGTCCTCAGGGGCTGGTATCAATGAAAACTGTGACAAAGAAGTAAGTATAAATCACAAATTAAATTTTTGTGTTGGCACTTTGCCATAAATAAGCAGGTCTATGTTGTAGTTTGGGCACTCGGTCTCTAAAAGGTTCGCCATCACTGCCATAGACCATGAATGTGAACATAGTAATGATGTAGAGTTTAACTGTGTTAATAATGTAGCTAAGAGTGTTAGTATGCTAACACCCACAGCTCTGCGGCAAAAGCTGGAGTGTGGCGTGTCCGCTGTAACTCGCAATCGGAGTCTTCATGAAGCTCACCATTGCCTGAGTCCTGAACCTCCTGCTGTCTGGGTTACAGAGGAACAGGAGCAGACTGACAGCCTGTCACCAGTGGCTGAGAACAGTCAAAGGGTAAAACTATTAACCAGTACAGAGCCAGAGCGTCACCAGTTTCTGGAAGCCCTGCACTCAGATGAGAGTTTACACAAGCTACGTGAGAGGGCTGGTCAGACCCCTGAGGAGGGAGACAAGGAATGCATTACATGGGACCAGGGTAGGCTGTATAGACAGAGCCTTCACACTGACCCCCATCAGGATGTATCCCTTGATAGGCAACTAGTGGTACCTCGCCCTTTCCGGGAGCAGCTTTTGAGATTTGCCCACGCGATACCACTAGCAGGCCATCTGGGGATAAGTAAAATCAAAAGTCGTCTCAAGCAGAATTTCTATTGGCCCAATATGGGGAACGATGTGGTGGAATACTGCCGTTCCTGTATAGTACAAAGGGTGGTGAAGGCCGGCCAGCTACAGCGAGCACCCCTCATCCCTTTACCCATAATTGAGTAGCCTTTCCAGAGAATTGCTGTTGACATTGTAGGCCCTGTGAATGTCACCAGCAGCTCAGGTAAACGCTTCATCGTGACGGTTGTGGATTATGCCATGCGTTACCCATGGCATTGTCATCCATCAGGGCTGACAAGGTGGCAGATGCGCTCCTCACTATATTCTCTCGTGTAGGGTTCCCCAGAGAGATGCTCACAGATCAGTTTATGTCTCACCTTATGCATTGCCTCTGTAAGAAAATACAGGTGCAGCACTTGGTAGCCAGTCCTTATCACCCGCAGACCAATGGACTCTGCGAGCGGTTTAATGGGACCCTCAAACAGATGCTCCGGACGTTTGCGGATACCCATGGGAAGGACTGGGATCGTTATCTACCACACCTGCTATTTGCTTACAGAGGTACGCAGGCATCAACTGGATTCTCTCCCTTTGAGCTTCTCTATGGCAGGAAGGTACGGGGCCCACTAGATCTCATGAAGGAGTCATGGGAGGGAGAATTAGGGTCACCAGAGGTCTCTGTAGTTGACTCTGTTCTGAAGTTCAGGGACAGACTGCAGGTATCGACAGGGATGGTGCAGGAGAACCTGACTCAAGCCCAGGCCGGCCAGAAATGGTGGTATGACGGGAACGCCAGGAAGAGAGTGTATGAGGTGGGCCAGAAGGTGTGGGTCCTGATCCCCACTACTCAAAACAAACTCCAAGCTGCGTGGGAAGGCCTGTATCCCATTCATCAACGCCTAAATGACATGAACTATGTAGCTATGATTGATCATGTTCGCAAGAAGCACAAGGTTTTTCATGTGAACATGATCAAGGCTCATCATGATAGGGATACGTGCGTCCTTCCAGTTTGCAGCATACCAGAGGAGGGAGAAAGGGAGGCCTTGCCTGACTTGGTGGCATCCGCACAGTAGGGAGGGTCCATTGAGGATGCCATAGTCAGCACCCAGCTGTCTGGATCTCAGAAATCCCATCTGAGAGAGACACTCAACCCATACCTTGACATTTTCACCGGTAAACAAGGAAAAACCCCAATAGCCTCTCATCACGTAGACACGGGGGAACACCCACTAGTCAGATAGGGTGCATATCGGGTTTCTACAGAAGCAAGGGCTGACATTAAGAGGGAGGTGGAGGAAATGCTGGGACTGGGGGTGATCCAAGAGTCTCAAAGAGCGTGGGCATTACCTATAGTGCTTGTCCCCAAAAAGGACAAGACTACACACTTCTGTCTGGACTACCGGAAGCTGAACAGCATCACAGTTTTTGACGCTTACCCGATGCCCCGCATAGATGAGCTTTTGAATCAACTCGCCAGCGCCCAGTATATCACCATCATGTATTTAAGTAGGGGGTATTGGCAGATTCCCATGACAGTGGAGGCGCATGAAAAGTCTGCCTTCATCACCCCCTTTGGACTATATGAGTTTAAAGTCATGCCCTTTGGCATAAAGAATGCCCCTGCCACATTCCAATACTTGGCGAACAAACTGCTGAGGGTAAGTCTGAAGTAAGTAAAGTAAGTGGTAAAGTAAGGGTAAGTCTGAAGTAAGTGCTGAGGGTAAGTCTGCTAAGTCTGAAGGGTATTCTGTGGCATACCTGGATGATATTGCAGTGTTTAGCCAGACATCGGAGGAGCACTTGACACACCTGTCAAAGGTGCTCAAGCGCCTCCGGGAAGCCGGTCTCACCGTCAAGCCTGGTTAGTGTCAGATAGGCATGTCTGAGGTGCAATACCTATGACACCTGGTGGGTGGGGGGACACTTAAGCCAGAGCCAGGGAAAGTAGATGCCATTGGAAATTGGCCTACCCCAACTACAGTACCCTGGCCAAGCCCCTCACAGACCTCACAAAGAAGAAACTACCACAGGTAGTCAGCTGGACCGCCGATTGTGAGCGGTCCATGGCGGCTCTGAAATTGGCTCTGACTAGCTCTCCAGTATTACGGAGTCCAGATTTCAGCCGCAAGTTCGTAGTCCAGACTGACGCCAGTGTCTATGGTTTGGGTGCGATACTCAGCCAGGTCAACCCAGCGGGAGATGAGCACCCCATCCTATACCTAAGCAGGAAACTCTTACCCAGGGAGGGGGCCTATGCCACCATAGAAAAAGAATGCCTTGCCATTGTGTGGGCCCTACAGAAACTACAGTATCACCGGGTATCTGGGGATTACGGAAAGCTGCTGAGATGGAGTCTAGGCCTACAGCAATATGACTTTACCATTCAACACAAGAAGGGCAGTGAACATGGGAATGCGGACAGGTTGCCACGCCAGGGAGAGCCGGCGCACAATGGCTTGGGATATTGATTAGAATATCAAATTCCCATGCCATATCTCTGGGGGGGGAGATGTGATAATATTACTCCTCCACAGTTTGTTTTATATTTTTTATTTTTCTTTCTTGTGTGTTGTTTCATTCTGCTTGTTATGAATTATTAGGCTCCATTTGTTTTAAGACCAGCCAGGAAGAGGAGCCTGGCAGTGTCTCTATAACACCCCAGGGAGTCTCTGTTTGCTCAGAGGAGCATGGTCTTTTTAAGTGGTAGAATTGACACCTTTGGCCAGAGATGTGGGGGATGAAAAGAGCCTGCCGACTTTAGTTTTTCCCTCCAAATTTAGACAAAGAGAATATCATAGCTGTCCATAACTGGGGCATAATTCATAAGTATGGGTCCCCAGTTACACAGGACAGTTATGGGATCTAGACACACTCCCGGAGCAAAAATCAGAATGTTAGCACCAGGGGAAGGCAGACAATAGCAGAACATCCCTGATATTAGGCTAAGACACCCCGAGTTTGGTATGTGGTTGATGGGAATAACATACCCGTTTGGTTGAAAGCAATAGCACAATTGTGCCATCTTCCAATAAAAAGTTATGGGGTTTTGATAAAAACCCAGACCCAAAAAGTACCTCACTGATGGGAGGGGGATAGAAAAAACTCCCCCACACAGCAACATCACAGCCAGGGGTGGGGGTCAAAATTCCCCTGGGTTTAAATTAGTGAAACAGCCACATGGGGTTGTTCAGTCTGGGGGACTCTATGATAATAGAAAGCTGGATCAATGTCTATGCCCTCTTCACGGGCCAAATTTCTTCCTATTTCACTAGCAAGAGTTTTTGTTTCTTTCTTCCCTAACTGTTTGTAAGTATCGTATGTGTATTGTTTTAATCTTTTTTCATTTTATCTGACAATTTAATTCTTTGAGTGTGCTGTATTTTTATGCAAATTAAAAACTTTTAATAAGCCTCTGCTTGTAGCCTTAAAGAATCTGAGTTCCCGAAGGGAATTACGTTACCTGAGGTCCTTTTGAGCATAATCTATGTAGTAAGCGATTGCATGTTTTGTGTGAATTTATAATTGTAATATCGTATGCATATAATTGTAATATCGTATGTAGTGAGTGCATGTGCTGAGTTATCATCAGGGTGCATTGTCTGTGTGGTTGAGGTGTCTATGGCCTTCTTTGCGTAAGTAACTCGTGGATGGTGGCAGTGGATTGACGGGGTGCTGAGATTGCGTGGAGTAAATTTAGCGTTAGAACGCCATTTTGTGGAAGTGGGAGGAGTTTAAGGGCCAAATTCTGGGACGCCATAGAGCAGGTATCCCCATGTGTGAACTCCGGTGAGTCGGGTTTGTGACAGAATACATTTTGTAATGTATGTAGAACCAAACTGGCTGCCCTAACCTACAACATTAACCCCTTCCCGACATTTGACTTAATAGTACTGCATGGCGGGAGGTGCGTTCCCGCAAAATGCAGTATTATTACGTCAAGCTTCTGGCCCCGGCTCCTGAACGGAGCCGGGGCCAGAAGCTGCGGGTGTCAGCTATATATTATAGCCGACACCTGCCTCTAACACCCGCGATTGGAGATTTCTCCGATCGCGGTTGTTAACCCCTAACACGCCGCGGTCAGCGCGACCGCGGCGTGTTAGGGGTTAACACCCGCGATCGGAGACATGTTAGAGGCATTTAAAGCCTAATAAAAGTGAATCGGACCCCCCCGCGGCGCTTACCGGGGGGGTCTGCTCCTCCGATCGCAGCCCCGGGACTGCCGGTGCCCGGGGCTGCGCGATCTTCATCCGGAAGCCGGGTCCCTGCCTTCTGGCAGGACCCGGCTGTAAGACACTGAGCATGCGCAGCATGCTCAGTGTCTTACATTACACAGTGCAATACATCTGTATTGCACTGTGTAACCTGTAAAATAGCTTGAACAAGTGATCAGAAGATCACTTGTTCAAGCTTAGATGTCATTAACTGTAAAAAAAGTAAAAATAATAAATAAAGGTTTTTTTAAAATAAAAATAAATAATAAAAGAAAGTGAAAGTCCCCCCAAACACCACATTTCCCTGCACACAAGTAATAAAGTATAAAAAACACTAAATCACAAAAAAAACCCACTTATTTGGTATCGCTGCGTCCGTAACAATCTGTACAATAAATCCTAAACATAATTGGACCCCCTCGGTGGACGTGGTAAAAAAAAAAACCCCAAAAACTTGCCAAAAATTAAAACTTTTTATCAAATTGCTTTACAAAAAATGTTCTAAAAAGTTATCTGAAAAAGTTACAAGCACCAAAATGATACCAATAAAAAGAACAACTTGTCACGCAAAAAATAAGCTTACAACCAGCTCCGTCAACCAAAAAATACTATAGTTATGCTGCTATAAAAATGGAAATACTAAAACAAATGCAATTTTTTCTATTCTAGTTTTCCTTCAATAAAATTGGACAAATATAAAATAAACTATATAAATGAGGTATCACCGTAATCGTAGTGATCCGTAGAATAAAGATAATATATTATTGTTATGCTACAGTGAACACCCCCCCCAAAAAAATGCTAAAAATCCAAAACAAGAATTGATGATTTTATTTTCCTCCACACGTAAAAAGTTAATAAAATTGCTTCAATAAGCTAAAAACCCACTAAAATGAAGGGTTTTTTTTACAGTGCATCTCGTCTCGCAAAAAATAATCCCTTATGTGTCTAAATTGCTTAAAAAATAAATAAAGATTGTATAGCCTATTCCCAACGCGTGTTGTTATAGAACAGTGCGGCGGGTAGTGACTTGCTAACACGGTTCATACAGTGATCGGGGCAAGATGGCGGCTGTTCCTGACGTCCATCCATCCTGCCCCATGGAACAGAAGGGTTACGTCCCCCCCACATGATCGCTGCTACTGGCTCATCAATTCAGACCAGCCAATAGCAGCGAATTTACTTATGACGTCAGTAATACCGGTCACTATGTCTGTAGACACGGTGATCGGGGCAGGGTGGCGGCTGTTCCTGACAGCCACCAATTTTACCTTGCGGTCCAGAGGGGTTTTGTTGCCCCCCTCTGTCCATGTTTGCCGCTATTGGCTGGTCGATTTGGTCCAGCCAAAAGCAGCAATATTCGTCACAATGGGCATCGCTAGGGTGAATAAGAGCAACACTTGGCGATAATTTCCGTACGAAAAACCACGATTTGGTACAAAAGTGCTGGCCGTGTACATTGTACAGATTATGGTGTACAACTCTTATGAGCTGTTCCAATGTGCAGGTCCTGCCGTATCATTTCTCCGTTTTCAAGAGGAAGATATTAGGAAACTAATATTGGGACAAGAAGAACGGGGCTCCAGTACCTCTGGTTTAGATGTTCCTGTGTTTTGCCAGGAGAGCATTTTCCCGGTGAATTCTGCTGCTTCTAATGGTAGGACTCAATAAAGAGTCTGTTACAAAAGAGGAGTTAGGATGGACACTATATACTACTACGGTAAGAAACCTGCGACACCTCCAGAGTGAAAAAAGTTTAGTTGGTCCCTTGGTATATTCTACCTCCTTATACACAACACATTCACAATTCACGCCCAACCTGTTGTGAATTAATTTCGGTAAAATGAATAATTGTAACAACTATTATGTCCCGTTGCTCCCTATACCCCTCCATTATTTCATAAGGGGCGCCACATAACGGGCACTGAACTTTCCAGAAATAATTACAATTTCCATCTCGGACTCCATTGCACATGATATTTGGAAACCACCTATATGTTCAAAATGCTCATTTCACCACGTGTATTACACTACACCACATATTACACATTGCTAAATTCCCCAAGGGGTGTACATTCAACAATTAGGGTCACTTTTCGGGTTTTCCTCTGTTTTGGTACCACTACGGCTCTCCAAATGTATCCTGACACATATGAAGGATTTCTGTCAAATTTGGCCTCTAAAAGACAAACACCCCTCTTTTCCTCTACTGTGCGCCCATAAAGCATTTTATATGCACATGTGGGGTACTTCTACACTCGGGAGAAATAGTTTTAAACCTTTTTTGGGGTTATTTAATATATTATCCCTTGTGGCTTACAAAAATTAGGGGTAAAGTGACATTTATAGGAAAATTTTCACCTTTTTAATGTTTAGGGCCTAATTGGATCATTCACCTGTAGGTGCAAATACATATATTACACATTGCAAAATTCTCTAAGGGGTGTGCATTCAAAAATTAGGGTCACTTTTCGGATTCTTATCTGTTTTATACCACTAGGGTTTTCCAAATGCATGTCAAACATTTCTGTCAAATTTGGCTTCTAAAAGGCAAACATCCCCCTTTCCTTTTACTGTGCGCCCATACAACATTTTATATACATATGTGGGGTACTTCTACACTCGAGAGAAATAGCTTTACACATTTTGTGGGGTTATTAAATTTTTTTATCCCTTGTGGCTATAAAAAATTAGGGGTAAAATGACCTTTATAGGAAAATTTTTACCTTTCTCCTATTTAAGTCCTAATTAAATCAAACACCTTTACGGACAAATACACATATTACACCTTGCTAAATTCTCTAAGGGTTGTGCTTTCCAAAATGGTGAAACTTGTTGGGGTTCCCCTCTGTTTTGGTACCGCTACGGCTCTCTAAATGCATCCTGACACATGTAAAGGATGTTTGTCAAATTTGGCTTCTAAAAGGCCAACGCCCCTCTTTCCCTTCTGAGCTTCACTGCGTACCCATACAACATTTTATTTGCATGTGTGAGGCAATTTTATACTTGGGAGAAATGCTAGTACACATTTTTTGGGGTTGTTTCATCTTTAATGCCTTATGAGATACAAAAATTTGCCGTAAAAGTGACTTTTTTGGGAAAATGTTCATCTTTTCCTTTTAGGGACCTATTTGAAGCAAACACCTGTAGGGGAAAATACACATATTACACCTTGCTAAATTCTCCAAAGGGTGCACTTTCCAAAATGGTGATACTTGTTGGGGTTCCCCTCTGTTTTGGTACCACTAGGGCTCTCCAAATGCATCCTGACACATGTAAAGGATGATTGTCAAATCTGGCTTCTAAAAGGCCAAAGCCCCTCTTTCCCTTCTGAGCCCTACTGTGTACCCATACAACACTTTATATGCAAAAGTGGTGCAGTTCTGTGCTTAGGAGAAATAGTTCTACACATTTATGGGGGTTGTTTCATCTTTTATCCCTTGTGGCTTACAAAAATTTAGGGTAAAAGTGACTTTTTTGAGAAAATTTTCACCTTTTTCCTTTTTGGGGCCTAATTGAATCAAACACCTGTTGGGGCAAATACACAAATTGCACCTTGCTAAACTCTCCAAGGGGTGTACTTTCCAAAATGGGTGTCTCTTGTTGGGGCTTTCCTCTGTTTTGGTACCATTATGGCTCTCCAAATGCATCCTGTCACATGAAAACTTTTCATCCATATTTGCCCTCCAAAAACAAAACAACGCTCTTTCCATTCGAAGTGCCCCCCTGTGCCCATACAGCAGGGTACAGTGACAAAATGGGTATTGGCATACTCAGGAGGAATTGCCCTAAACATGGTAAAATGCATTTTCCTTTTTAACCCATTGTGAAGGTGCACATTTTAGTGTTCAATGAATCTATAGTAAGATAAAATTACATTTCTCTAATTTCACTTTCATTTATCTTTCACCCTCATGAAACGTTCATAGGGTTAACAAAATTCCCAAAGGTTGTTTTGAATATTTTGAGGGGTGTAGTTTCTAAAATGGTGTCATTTGTGGGGGTTTCCTGTCATGTGGGCCTTATAAAGTCACTTCTAACTAAATTGACCCTCCAAAAGTAGGTTTTGATGATTTTTGTGAAAATCTGAAAAATTGCACCTAAAGTTATAAGCCTCCTAACATCCAAAATAAAGGAAGAGATGTTTGAAAAATGATGCCAAGTTAAAGCAGACATATGGAAAATGTTAGTTATCAAGTTATTTTAGTGATATGACCAACTTTCCAAAAAGTAGAAAATTTTGAATTTGGAAAACAGTTTTTTTCAAAATTTTTGCCAAATTTCCATTTATTTCATTAATAAATACTAAACATATTGATTCAATTTCTCAACCAACATGAAGTACAATGTGTCACGAAAAAACAATTTCAAAATCAACTGGATATGTTAAAGCGTTCCAAAGTTATAACCACTTATAGTGACACAGGGCAGATTTGAAAAAATGGGCCGTGTCAGGAAGGTGAAAAGTGGCTTCAGCGTTAAGGGGTTAATGTGAACAGATCTCAGGCAGTGGTACTGTGAATGCAAATAAATTAATAAATTTAATAAGTTTATGTGAACACAATTATTGCCTTGTGAAGGCTGTCTTAGGTCATTGACCTCTGACAAGAATAGACATTATACAGCTCTTTGAATGACAGCTGTATCTGGACTCTGCAAGGACACTACCCCCATCACTAAAGACTATTTATATATTTAGTTGCACATTCTAGCTTTATCATCAGCTTTATGTAAAGGACATAAATGGCATCATGCGTTCTCTTATGTCATCAGTCACATGTCTATGTAGATTGTGAGGGGCAGTCCCAGGATATCACTATATATAATAAAGTTTATTTGAATGCTCTGGGGGGGGGGGGTGGATGGAGCACTAAGCAACAACGTGTCACCTGTCTCCGTCCCTTCCCCCACCATCTCCTATGGGGGGATGACTCTGTTCTCTCTGTAGGTCTGTCAGTCTGTCTCGTCTCAGTCTCTCACCCATAGATAACTTGCTGTAAGCCGCTGCAACGACATTACTTGGGGGCTCTCATCGGGGATTATTGAAGGAACCAAAAGAAATAATTCATGGCGGGCAGTGGCTAACAGGACAACAGGGAATCACACCATTGGACTGGTGAGTAAGACAATTGACAAAATTGTATTGGCTGCTGTCCAGGTATTGTTTTCTTGATGTTTAGTAGGAAGTATATGGACCTAGTTTTCTGTGGGTTGAGTGTATGCACAGTTGTCTATGTTTAGTTGTTGTTAGAATAAGAAACTGACTGTGTGATGTTCCTAGGTTGTGAAAGTGATACAGGTAGGTTGTTAAGAACTAGCTTTGAGTAGTAATTAGAAAAGTATCTAGGGGCCATTCAAGTTTAGAAATTAGAAATATAAGGTTGGGTACTCCTACATCTGTTAAGTAACTAATTGATGTTGTTTAAGGCCATTCTGCATGGAGCCTACCGGATTCTGGTGTTAGTTAGTTTAACCAGCTGCAGTATGCAAGTTGATGCTAGACGCTTGATCCAGTGGAAATCAGATTGGTTTCGCTACACCTGGTGATAGTTACTGATTTTTTCATGTGTAGGATCGCATTACGGCCTTCGATATCAGAAGTCTGATCAACTTCTACGGCAGCAGAAATAGTTACTAGATATGTGGGGAGAAGGCAGTTAAAAGATGCGGCCCCTGGGAGCCAGAGATAAAGTGATGTGATTTGGAGATACACAACATAAAATGAACTAACAGTAACTTTTAACAACTTTAAGAATTGTGCCTTATCTGGAACTTGTATAAGTGAATTAACGTGTTTATGTTTTTTTCCAGGTAATGTGAGTGAAAAGAGAGAACTGTCCATATGTAATTTCATTATGTAAAATGTTTAATGTAAAATCAAACGGATATCCTTCAAATTGGTTCATTGGTACCAGGTCACGTGACAACAAATGAGCTCAGTTAAATTTAGCATTCTGTGTGCATTTCGTCTGTTTTTGTGTAATTGTGCATGTGCATTTTTGTGGATGCAAAGATTTGACGTTCCTATTTTTAGGTGCATGCCATTGCTTCTGGTGTTATGTGCATGTTGTGGAATGTTGGAAAAAACCATGCCAATTGATTGACAGGAGCAAAGTCACATCTGTGATCATTTGGGGCTAAGAATAGGTTATGTCACATTTTTGGAGTCTGTTTAAATGTCACTTACTTGTAAAGTCATTGTATTATTGTATGGTAGAAATTGTATTACTTATGGTTTTTGGTGCCTGGGTAAAGGCCTGCCCAGTCATCCAATGTATAAGGTAAATTATAAGATTGAATACATTTGCTATTAAGATCTTGGCAATGCCTTTGTTTTATTTGTTTATATGTGATCTACAACTAAGTGTTCTATGTGTTAATTCTGCGCAGTTGTAGTTGGAGCTCCAGTGAAAAATTTGTCATAAGTGTCTTGTGGGCCCATTGTCTATTTATGTGAAATGTATTTTGTACAACCCTTTTGGTGTAATTTGTTTCCCTTGTGGTGTCAGACAGATGACACATACAGTGATTTGTATTTCTTTTTTGTTGTCTACAACAGGTGCAAAGTTTCCTTGTGTGTGGATCATAAAGAAATAGCAACATAGGGTCTGTCTGAGACTATTGTGGAAGAATGGTTTCTCTATGCATCTTCACTTAATGTTTACTTTGTATTTGTTCATATACCGCTTTTTGCTTATTACCTGAGCTATTCAAATTGCTTCTTCATATTGATTTACAAGGCCACAAACAAATATTATCATCAATTATGTTCTAGTCTGGTTGTTTAAGTTAGTAAGATACGCAGTCTCCTATTTAACATGTGTCTGTTTCATTGAGTATGAAACCCTTCCTTTATTTAATTCTGTTTTTATATCATAGTGGTGTATTTTGTACCCCACTATATTACATATTCAGGGTCCAAAATGACGGGAGATATGATAGGGTTAAATAAGACATATGGGACTGTGGGATAGGATAAAGACTGGTCACAGGAAATTCTCATAGTACACAGGTTGACTACATTGCTCATTGTCTAACTGATACTTTAGGTTGTCTTGTAGATTATGTCCTGAGGAATCTACTAGATCAGGAATCTTTTTACTACCCTGACAGCTGGAATAGAAAACCACTCCTGCCCTGTCATCACAGGAGGGGCTGAGGGCATTCGCTGATACATGTAAGCTGGTAAGAGGTGTCTTTAGTATTGTGGTTATGGCCAAGTCTGGAGATGTTAAGACCTTGCTGGGTCCTCAGGAAATCTCATGATGAATGTTGATGAGTGTTTGAGATCCTGACACTGCCTCTGTATTATGTATTACCAAGGTGTGGGCACACATATGTTATCTGATGAGGCAGCTGAGGCTGCTGCCCTGCTCTACCTTTCCTATAGGATATGGTCTCTTTCATGACTGTGAAGGATAAAGGTCCTGTAGTCGTGTTAGATGAGCTGCAAGGATAGATCCCAATGGCTGAGAGGAAGCACTGGGAAGCCTTCAGTGTATCTTGGAGAGATGGAGCAGGAATAAAATAGTGCCTGCCTAGAACTAGGTTTCCATAATGGTTTATTTTCTGGATGGAGGGACAAGTGTCAGGGCAAGGACTATGTTTGCATGATTATGGGTTACCCCGGGATCTAGCAATGCTGCCATATTTGTGCAATGATATATGTGTGTGCCATAACCTTACAAAACTATGTGAGTTGCAGAAAGACACATGCAGTTTACACATCTTAGCGACTGCAAAGAGTAACTTGAGACTGTCAAGGGTTGGTAAGTATAAGGATGTTCTGGTCTATGTGCAGATCTCTTCTCAAGTGGACAGAAGGTAGATGTACCAGTAAGAGTGATAAAAGGTATTGCCTTTGCTCAAAATGTAATAAGATGTTTTAAAGATTCTGGATAGCGGTCAGGATTTCCACACTCCTTAGTCTTATGAGCAGTGGGAAGGTGGAAAGACTGCATTAGACCATCCCGCTTGGAGTTCTGGTGGCAATGACAATTGTGTGTTAACTAATGAGAAATGTTTGTCAACTGATGGAAATCAGGAGAACCAGTTGTTAGAAGTATCCTGGTCTGATGTTTATATGTCAGCCTATTTAATTTCTGTAGGAGTATTGGGACTATAAACTTGTTGAACATCACGTGACCATAGTAAAATATAATACTTATTATCATAAGTGTTTCCTAGTTATGGAAGTAGTTTTTTTGTTAAATTATTGGGACCTGGCATAGTATTGTTAAAAGTAGTGTCTCTTCTAATAGTATGACATGTGCCCGGTGGTGGGTTCTATTTAGATCCTTTTGGTCTTTGAGGGTCTAACATGATGTTGAGCAAGTTTAAAGGTCAAGGGAAAAATTTCAACCATAATTTCTAACTCAGTAGAGGACGAGAATTTCTAGTGACCGTCCTGTCTTAGTTTTTTAACTCAACTGGTGGTGGCCTTGAGGGATTAATCAATTTTAGGGATTTTAAGTTTATTGATAGTAGTGTGAGGGAATAGAATCCATTCTCTATTGTGTTCACATTCCACGTGTTTTACTATACTCAAATATCCCCTTTTGCATCTGTTCTTCTAGTTCCATCCCCCCCGCGTACACAGATCATCTTTCAGAGGCTATTGGAATGTGGGTATGGTCAGTAGGTTCCTTTGTCTCAAGAACCTATAAAAACTGTCTGCAACCTAAATAAATTGGAATTCTCTCAAACATGTGAAGGTCTGAGTGATTCACCGAGCAGCTCGTACTATACAATGATTTGGAACCACACATCACATCAAGAGATGGGGATATTTCCCTGACAGTAGAGATATGTATTTTTGCTGTCTTTTAAGCTTGTGTTTTGCTTTTGCGTAAGGTAATTTAAAGCAACAGCTGAAGATGCTGAAACAGCACAAAGTGATCCAAGTCCAGGAGAGTCCAAGGGAGATGATTAAAGCTTTCTGAAGTCAGATGATGTGACCCTTGAACTTCTTGAGTTTGGCGCTGCATAAGAAGATCACCCTACTTCAATACTATATTTGATAAATGTACTTGATACAATCCCTTAGATATAGTGAAATGACTGGTCTGCAAGAGTTCCAGAGTTTTAATATTTCCTTATGAGGTTGTGGCCCAACTGGTGAATGACGTTCGAGTGTCCTGGTCCGGGGGATCCGGCCAGAAGTAGCTGTTTGGGTGCAACAACATAAGGAGGCAATAAAAATGTGTTCAAAAGGAGGAAATGTGAATGCAAATAAATTAAATTTAATAAGTTTATGTGAACACTATTATTGCCTAGTGAAGGCTGTGAGGGGCAGTCCCAGGATATCACTATATATAATAAAGTTTATTTGAATGCTCTGGGGGGGGGGGGGGGGATGGATGGAGCACTAAGCAACAACGTGTCACCTGTCTCTGTCCCTACCCCCACCATCTATGGGGGGATGACTGTTCTCTCTGTATGTCAGTCTGTCTGTCTCTCTCACTCTCTCAGTCTCTCACCCATAGATGACTAGCTGTTAAAGCCATTGCAGCAACAGTACATAATCTAAACCAATTAACCCACCTGAGCATAAATAGGTACAAATTCAAGTGCACACACAATGGACTTCTTTTGATAAATTGCACCATGAGGAGACATCATCCACGTGAGGCCAGTATGAGTGGGCGAAGCCAGGCTACAAATGACTCCAGTTCTGCTTTGACAACTGAAGCAATTTCATCTGCATCTCAATTACCATTTGGAGGAGCATGAGTAGCAGCGCACGATCAGGATATCCAACTTTTCCAGGCAACCTTAGCTCAGATTCATCCCTCAGCAATGCGGACTCTCCAGAGGAAGAAAAGCTTTTCAGTTGTTGAGAAGAGACCTCTGGTGTCTAAGGTATTTTTTGGTTCATCTTAAAATGTCTTATATAAACGTTTTTGGTCAATCTTGTTTATTTTCCATGTTTGTCTGGCCTTTGTTTCATTTCAATTTTGTGAAAAAAAGTTTGAACTAATTCCTATTCGTGGACCTGTGTTCTCATGCTTTCAGATAGTGTTAGATATTTTGGATGCCAAATTCACATTGCAGTCAATTTTGTGTGGTTCATCTCAAAACTTTTTTTTTTTTTTTGATCAAAACATTTTTATTGTGTTTTTTTACAATTTTTATAACATACAGTCTACGACACACAAGACCAAAGTAATAAAACATTTTAACATTCCATCCCCCCCCACCCCCCTTCCCCTTTACCCCCAAGCAGACAGTTTAAGGCCAAATTCTATGATTGCACCAAAGGACCACTCATTCGGATCTTACATTTCACACTAGAGAGTGTAAGGGACCTAGACAGAAAAGTATCGATTTTTATGTGCCTAGTAACATCATTTGGTATCGAGTACTATTCCTCAGATCTATAAGAGCTTTGTTTGGTAGTCCCGCCGTACTCAGCCATCTGCCCCATATCTTGTCAAATTTCTTAGGGCATTTCCTTTTTAAATATACTCCCCATTCCAGTCTAATTATATTGTTGACCTTGTTTATAAATTCCTGCGCTGTAGGTGCCAGAGCTTGAATCCACCTAGCCGCTATGGCCTTACGAGCCAAATATAACATTTTCTGTGCACATAACAATGTAGCCCCTTCCATGGTGTCACTTTCTATCAGACCCAATAAACAAGCCCTCGGGTCCGGTTCTAAATCTACCGATAATACTTTCTGGATTAAATGGAGAACTTGCTTCCAGAATTCCTCCAACTCCTTACACTCCCACAACATATGAAGCAGTTTAGCATTTGGAGCTGAGCATCTAGGACAGCACGAGTCATTCCGAAGTCCTATTTTATGGAGCAAGCTTGGCGTCTTGTACACCCTGTGTAGGATATAAATTTGTGATAACCTTTGAGCCTCCGACGGAGACAATGATGGTATACTCTCCAAGACTACGTCCCATTGAGCGTCAGAAATTTCCCCCAGATCTGCTTCCCACTTCTCCTTTATATTAAGAGGGTGTTCTTTTAGATATTCTTCTAATAATCTAGAATAAATACAGGATATAATTCCCTTACTCGAACCCCCTCCTACTACTATTTTTAGGACACTATGGTTTGAGGTTTGAATCCTTTCATCTTTGCTCGTTTTTTCGTATGCATGTCTCAATTGGAGAAACTTATAAAATTGTGTATGTGGTAGATGAAAGGATTCTTGTAGCTGCTCAAAGGATTTAAAGGTCTCACCCTCTAATAATTGATGAAGGAACCAAATCCCTTTGCCTTCCCATGGGGAGAACCCCTCAAGTCTAAACATCTCCGGAAGCTGTGGGTTGTGCCAAATAGGAAAATATTCGCTATTCCCTTTGATCCCCAGTATACTTTTAATCTTGCTCCAAGTTTTCGCCATGAGGGATAAGGTCGGACATCTCAATCCACCTATTGTTCCCACTTTCCCTATCTCTACTGCTGCAATTGGTGGTACCATGCCAGTCATGTTTGAAACTAATCTACCATTCGGTCCAGCTCCGTCTAAATCCTGCGCCCAACCTCTTAGTTGTTGTGCTTGCGCAGCCAAGAAATAAATCCATGGGTTAGGTATAGCCAGGCCCCCGTTATCTTTAGCTCTTTGCAGGGTTTCCAATTTAATCCTAGGATGCCCCTTTTTCCACAGCAGCTCTCGGAACATACCTTGTATGCCATAAAATACTCTAAAGGGTATCCATATAGGCGTGTTATGCAAAATGTAGAGCAATTGGGGCATAAGTACCATTTTTATTAAGTTTCCTCTGCCTATCACCGAGAGAGGGAGCCTGCACCATGTATTAACCTTATGTCTGCTTTTATTCATCAAGGGTGTTAAATTATCTTCAATGTAGTCCCTAGGATCGGGGGAAACTATTATGCCTAAATATTTAAATTTTTGAACAATTTTCAGAGGCAGTGCATGTACCGGAGATTCCATATCTAATTCGGCCAATGGGAGAATTGACGATTTGTCCCAATTTATTCTGAGTCCTGATCTATCACCAAACTGCCTAATCACTTCCATAACTGGCTCTATAGAGCTATTCACATCTCCCAAATAGAGTAAGGCATCATCCGCATATAATGAAATACGTTCCTCCTTGGTGCCTAATGGAAACCCCTGGATTCCCGACATAGTTCGTATCTTACTAGCCAGAGGTTCTATAGCTATCGCGAACAGCAGGGGAGACAGGGGGCAGCCCTGCCTAGTACCCCTCCCCAATCCGAACGCCTCTGATAGACAACCATTTGCCCTTACCCTCGCAGTTGGCCGTAAATACAGCAGGCGCACCCATGTCATGTATTGCGGTCCAAAGCCCATCTTCCGCATTACTGCCCATAAATAGTCCCACTCGACGCTGTCAAATGCCTTGGCAGCGTCAAGTGAAACAACAGCCGGAACTCCCCCGCAGGTCGCACCTCTCTGAATATTCAGATATAAACGTCTAAGATTGACAGCCGTAGATCTGTTTGGCATAAATCCAGACTGATCCTCATGGATCAGGGCAGATATCACTGGCAACAGACGTCTAGCCAACACCTTTGCCAGTAATTTGACGTCTACTGATAACAGGGAAATAGGCCTGTAGGACTCCGGTTCCATGCTATCTTTTCCTGGCTTTACTATGACAACAATCACAGCTTCCCTCATCGTTCTAGGCAGACATCCAGATTCAAAAGCTTCTTTAAGAACCTGTAACAGCGATGGCAATAATAAGTCCTTATGCAATTTATATAGTTCTACCGATAATCCGTCACTACCTGGTGCTTTATCATTGGATAACTCTGCCAACGCCTCCTCTAATTCCTCTAAAGTGACCTGACCCTCTAGTTGATTGCTAATCTCTGGGGTGAGCCTCGGTAAGGGGATACCCGAAATATATTTATCTAGCTCAGCAGGTGATACTTCTAGCTGAGACTGATAAATTCCCTTGTAGTATTCATAAAATCTATGTAAAATCTCATTGTTCGAGTGAAGAATAGAGCCATCTACACCCTTCAATCCTACTATATGCGTCATTCCCTGCTGGGATCGTATTATCGTTGCCAATAAATGGCCTGCACTTTCCCCCTCTATAAAAAACTTTTGCTTAGAGAAAAATCGTTTATTTTCAGCAGTCAACCGGACATGTTCAGAGTAATGGTCTTGGGCTTCTATCCATCTCTTTTCATTGTCATCAGTTGAGGAAGTTATATAAGATGCTTCTGCTATAGTAACTGCCTGCGATAAGGACTTAGTCATTGCAGCACTAGCCGTCTTATGTGCACATATTTTATAAAAATAATGATCTCTTAGCATTCCTTTTAGACACTCCCATACTGCTGCCTGTGAGGCTGTAGGCGTGTTAAAACGCAGAAATTCCTCTATAATTTGTGCCGTACCCGCTTCTCCCTCCACAAGTTGCAACCAGAAAGGATGAAGTCGCCATAGTAACTTGTGGCCCTGTTCTCTTTCTCCCAACCTTAGGCACACTCTTAACGGACTATGATCAGAAACACTTCTTGGAAGATATTCCACCGAGCTCAAATAATTTAATAGTCGGTCAGACCCAATAGCAAGGTCTATTCTGGACAATGACCTATAGGAGCTCGAATAACATGAGTATTGTTTGGTCAAAGGGTTGCGCGCCCTCTAAATATCAATAAGCCCACATTCCTGTAATACCCTAGCTAGTGCAGTGTGGGGGGTGTTCGATGGTATTGTACCTGTATGAAATTTATCCAAATGTGGATCCAGGTAATTATTAAAATCTCCCACAATTAAAACTGGGATATCAGGAGACGCCGCCATAAAACTGAGCACTCTCTTCAACGCACTACTGGAAAAAGGGGGTGGAATGTACACCGCAAAAAGAAACAAAACCACTCCATATATCTTGCATTTAAGACATACAAATCGTCCCTCCGGATCAATTAGTTTTTCTATACAGGAAAATGGGATCGACCGGTGTATTAATATACTGACCCCTCTAGAGTGGGTAGTATATGTGGAGTGAAATTCCTGAGCCATCCAGGCCCTGTGAATAGTGGATAAATTATCTTTTACCAGATGCGTTTCTGCTAAGCACCATATTGCTGGTTGATATTGTTGTAGAGTAGAGAAGACAGCACATCTCTTGGCAGCATCTCCCAATCCCCGCACATTCCAAAAAAGTACATTAATTACATTTATCATAATGCCAAGTATAAATATGTCATAGCAGGCTCCCTTTCTCCAGTAGCAGTGGACATTTGGCCCATTTGTATAACAATCTTAATAGGACGTGAAGCCCTTCCGTCTGCTTTAAACAAATCCCCCTTAACTAAAACTTTGATACAGAACATATAAACACAAACAACCATATAGGACATAGTAGACATTTCCCCTCTTAAGAGGAACAGGGGTAGCAATCTTGCCCAAAACCTGAAGCCGGGAGTCCTCTCTGTAGTCAAGATCATGAAGAAATCTGTTGTCACTTCCACAGATAGCTTCTACTCCCTAATTGGTGCTTGAAACTCAGGTCTTCCAGCTAGTCCCGAACCACTCAGAAACCGACGAAGCAACTTATTACAACTCTTGGTGAACTTTTTGTTGAGAACCTTTCTTTCTCATAGATCCAACGGTAATATGCATTTTGACCCTTAGATGGCAGCATAGTCCTTATTCAGGATCTTGACGTCGCAGCCTGTTCTCATTGTTATCCAGCCAATTCAGCGCATCTGCTGGTGATAGGAATATATGTGTTTCTCCAAGAGCCACTACTCTTAACCGAGCCGGATATAACATGGCATATGGTAACTGTAAGGCTCTCAGACGCTTTTTAATATCCAAATATTGTGCTCTTTTCTTCTGGACTTCTGCTGAGAAATCCGGAAATATCGAGACTCGGCGTCCACCAAGCATAAGATCAGGATTGTCTCTTGCAGCTCTCAATATAATATCTCTGTCACGATAATGAAGCAATCTAAGAAGAATAGGTCGCGGAGGAGCGCCAGCAGGGGGTGAGCGAGCGGGGACTCGGTGCGCCCTTTCAATAGCAAACAGATGTGTCAGGGTATCCTTTCCAAATTGATTTGTAAACCAATCTTCTAAGAACTCAGCAGGTCGTTGTCCTTCCACCTTCTCAGGGACCCCGATCAGGCGTAGGTTATTTCTCCGTAAGCGGTTTTCCAAATCGTCCGCCTTGGATTGTAAGTTAGAGATATTGTGCACCACTCTGCCCATATCACGGTGCATTGGCGGTATCTTATCCTCCAAAACTCCCACTCGATCTTCCACCTCACGCACTCTTTCATTAACTTTCCGTATATCATGCCTAATAAGGCCCACTTCTTCCGTCAATTCTCCTATTTGGGTACCCAGAGCATTTATAGCAGCCCCACTTTGTGTGACCACTTCAAATATGTCTTGCAGAGAGGGTCCCTCTATGATCATGTCATCTGCAGCAGCCTCTCTCCCCTTAGCTGCTGCACCAGCTTTGCTGCCTGCTGATGATGCCCCAGCTCCTGCCGCTCTGGTGGTCACTTGCGGCTGTGCCTCCTCAGAAGCAGCCCCAGACATGTCTGATGTCACTTTCACTGTCCGGGCATATTTCTCCAGGCGCGCCGCTACTGCCTGTAGCTGCTCCGTAGCGGCGGCGCCATCTTGTTTGGCCGGCGTGGTGGGCATGCTCTCCTTCCCCTCACCTCCTCTGTTCTTATGGCGCCCCGGCATGTCTCCACTCTGCTGCGCACAGCTCCCGGGATCTGTCGCCTCCGTTTCGGTGTACTCGGGACCGGGCTGGAACACCCGAGCAGGATTCTATAAAGGATGGTGAGTCGGGAGCGCTGTCACATGCGACCGCTCACATCGCGCGTCAGGCCACGCCCCCTCCATCTCAAAACTTTTAATATTTTAGTTTTGCTGTAACATGAGTATTTTTTTCAAAAAGTTTGTAATTTTGTATTTCTAGGTTGTAGATAAATATGATATCCTTTTTGGTTCTAAATCTGCAAAAGACACCTGCTGGAAGAAGATGACAGATGTCATAAATGCAATAATGTTGGGAAGCCAGGCACTTTATAAAATAACTCCTTGTTTGCAAGTTGTTTTTGTGTAGTATTTGGGAATTGTATGTATTGTGGAGCAACCTCAACAATGGCTTTCACCACTGTTTTTAGAATTAGGCTGAATGATGGCTGTGAAAATCCAAAACGTGATGCAACACAATATTTGAATGATCCGCTGGCCAAATAGTTTTGGGATGCAAAACTGTGCAGAGTTTTTTTTGTCCATTTTTAAAAAATAATTGGTATAGTTCCAGGGTGGCTTTTTGGTTTAAGCGACAATTTTGAATTATTTCCTCTTCCGAAATGGCTTCAAATCTGAGTCTTTTGTCAAATGATTTTGCTTTTCTTTTTTGTGGGTTTCTTCTTAATGTTTGTTGTATTTTTGTCTTGTTGAGTTGGGGCCAATAACAAGATTGGTTCAATCACATCTATTATTTTGTTCTTTTGAACCTGTGAATACAAAATTCTTTAGTTTTGTCTTTATTTTATTTGGTAGCTTTAAGTGTTGTTTTATTTACCTATTTTTGTAAAGTTCCAGGTGGCCACGTTGTTTTGTGCGTGTCTGTTTCATCTGGCTCCTTTTATATCCATGGTTTGACAAAATTGGCGCAAAATTCTCTTGCATACACCAAAAAAGTTGCATTTAACATGTGACCACCCACCCAGCAATGAAAACAACAGTAACAAACAACCAATAAGAAACCAACAAGCAAATACATAAACACAACAAGGGAACAACCCAGAAAGAGAAGAGCAAGCTGCAAAGCCAGAGGAGAAAAAAAACCCTACAAAATAAAAGGTAAATTTAGGGGATAATTTAAAAAAAATTTACACAAATAAAAGATCAAATAGATACCAAAATAACATGTAAAAATGGGTTGCACAAATGTCAAGTAAAAATATGACAACATTTACTTTGCAGACAGAATTGGTGGATACAACAAAAAATGAAAGCATGGCTGAAGGAGAATCAACACACACAGGTAAGCCACAAATAAAAAGTAAAGCTGAAAAGTTTTTTGGCAAACTGTGGTTAAAACTTTACATTATAGATTCAAATTCAACCAAAAAAGGGCAAAGGCTTTTCACATGAAAGAAGTCATTGAAATTGTCCGTTATATAAAACAAAAGGGGTAAGAGAATGCATCGCCAGGAAAGGTCCATCTACACTAAACAATTATTCTTTGTAAACTTGATAAACATCGTGAAAAGAAGTTTGGCTACAAACATACACCTCGTCAGATCCAAAAGAGGTATTCAGATTTGAAGGTCCGACAGCCAGAAACACTTGCAAAAATGCGGGAAACAATTGCAAAGGGTAAGTAAACAAATGTAAGGTTGTGTTCACACATGTTAACAGATTCATTTCTAACCCATCACCACAACTAAGATGAACAGATTATCATAAGTACAATGCTGCTAATTTTGGGTGATACAAACTCAAATGTTAACAAAGTGATAAGGTTTAAAAGGAGTGATGTTTCCAAGTTTGTAAACGTATGTATTGAGATTCTCTTCTGTTTGGTTAACAAATGTTTGTTGATATGAGGTTAACACAAGTGTAAGCAAAACACAAGCACGGTTTTAACAGACCTGTTTTCACATAACATACTAGTCTGTTTACATTCTGTTAACGCAAACAAGTACATGGCTGATAACATGGTGTTTAACCCCTTAGCGCTCCGCGCTGTACTAGTATGGCGCAAGGGCACCTGGCCCCTCTGCGCCACCACTTGACGTAGGCAGGAGAACCTCCTGCTGACTTCACCCAACCAATCGGATAGGTCCTGCGCAAAGATCGCTGCGATTGGCCAGTCAATCCTGGTATTGGTATCGCTGGAGAATAAAGAAATGCAGGGAGAATGATTAAGGTTTTAAAAACGTCTGGAATGGAAACCTTGCGTGCTTTTAGTTGCTAGTTTCCCCCGGCTCCGGAGTTGGTCAAGTGCCCTGGCTTCTTCTTCACTTCCACTGTCGTCACAGCCACAGCTCTCTCAAGCACTGTGTGTACATTTGTCTCCTCCTGGACTTCTCTATGTTAGGTCCATAGAGAACAAAATGGAGGAACTACACTCGCTTAGCAAGCATGACAAGGACTATAAAACAGAACTGCCTTATTGCCTTCTCTGAAACATGGCTACACAGTGGGAAAGATAATTATCAACCTCTCAGGCTACCAAATGGTCAGAGCAGACAGAGATTGAAAGGAAACAGCAAAAAAGAAAGGAGGAGGAGTAATGCTGTATATTAACAACAAATGGAGCCACCCCAACCACTACAACATCAAGAAACAACACTGTTGTGCAAACATTGAGCTACTAATAGTAAAGAAAATTGTAGAGTGGAGCAGCACTGTGGATGGAATAAATTCCGGTGTGGGTGCAAGCCTCCGTAATCCCGGCTCCAGGGCCCTTGCATACCTTTAGTGACACCATAAAGGGTTAACCTCCTTGAGTGTTTTATACACCGATTGGAGTCTACCCAATATTGTGTATTGTCACATATATGGTTGCAGACATAAATGGCTGTATAACCGGGGGACGCACATTGAGCATTATTGTAAGCCTTACCTCTGCTACGTTATGATGCGCAGTTTACATGTGTGGGTAAAACTTCCCTTTACAAAGATGGCGGCTTCACACACATACGAGGCTCACTAGTGCATTGAATGAGTGACGTCACCATGCTGAGACCAGTTTTCCGGAGCCGGCTGGACACTACATGTTTGCCTGGCGATCGTGACTCCACTAACACAGCGACAGACCTCTCGATTGATTGGCACGAGCCAGGTATACTATCCGGGATAAGCGGCTTATTTGTTGTAATCTAATTTGGTGCGCTACAGTACGATCCTATTTGTTTTTACTACTAGCGTCACTTAGTCGCATAGCAAATGGTTGACGCACAGTTAACCCTATGCTAATCTTTTGAGGGTACCCATAGGCAGTTGAGGATCAGTCCATTATGAACACTGTTTTTTGAAATGTTCACCTTCATAAAGTTTGCAAACGTATCACTGTATATAACCATGTAAAGTAAAAAACTATGTAAAATTGTATTATTTGCACTACATGCATTTATCTGCACACCTGTAACGCACTAGATCTTTAATTACCTATGTCACTTCCTGGGAGTGTAAATATACTCCGTTTGTAACACTCATCTGTATGCTTGAAAATAGCTCCATTGACGAGCTGAAACGTCGCACCTGTCACAATGGGTGAATAAAACACCTTGACTATACTGGAGTGCTGCCTCACTTTCTATTTTTGTGGAGGCTTGCACCCACACCGGAATTTATTCCATCCACAGTGCTGCTCCACTCTACAATTTTCTTCACTATCAAGATGGACTCAGGAGCTGTGCACGTGAGTGAAACACTTTGTCATTCAACCTGAAGACTCTTCACCCAAAGTGTTTTCCTATACTGAAGATGTTAACCAAAAACTGAGTGGATCTATGGGAGATGTCTCATTTCTGAGTGTACCATTAAACGATCCTTTGAGGCTGAATCAAGGAAGATGATCAATTCAACCCTGCATTTATCTCTACTGGGTAAATATTACAGACATAAAATGATACCAAGTGGTTTGAGACCCCATTTAAGACCAAATCTATTTCCTAATAACCCGGAGTTTTGCAAAAAATTTGAAGGACTTACCAATAAATACGCCTATGATGTGATGTTGTTAAATATCGATTTTTTTTTTTTTTACAAGAGACTGAAACAATAAGGACTAAGTGTGTAGAAGGAGAAATCCAACTACAACAACTGATGGAAGAAGCTGAATTTAACTCTTACAAAGAAAAAACAGGTTATGGAAAAATGGAAATATAAACAGGAAGAAACTAAGCGCCACAAATGGCATAGAGACACCGAAGATTATAGAAATGGAAAACTCTTTAATTGGCAACAGGATGACTAATCGGAGGATAAAGTACAGAAACATAGACTTTCCTCAAAAAAGGACATCAGGAAACAAAAAGGATTCAAACAAGGACGATAGTCAACGTTTTTTAGGCAATGCCACCATCAAATCGAAGGGAGGCGACATCAGACCAGAAGGGGAGGCCGCAAACACCGCAGACAGTCCAAGAACACGGAGCGGAAAAGCGAAGAAGCCATTGGCTCAACAGAAAAAATAGTTAATCAACACTGAGATCTAGCGGTAAATATATCTTTGTATAATTTATTTGATACATAAGTTGATGTGCTTTGCAAAGGATTGTCATTTTGTCCTACTACACGAGTAGATTGGCTTCAGTTCGAGGCAGAATTGAGTAGATTTTTTAGGAATATTAAACTTAAGACATGGTTTGCTAGCCAACCGACTATAGTGAATCCCCCTGTTACACATTCAGCTGAGATATGCCTTAAAACATGGGGATTACGTAATAAGAGTAACTTTACACCAATATGATTCCACTGCCAGAATGCCCAATAATCTGTCACGCAAAGCACACATGGCTTTGCATGAACTGATCCATGACGACAACCTTATAGTGAAACCCGTCGATAAAGGTGGAGCGGTGTCGTCATGGATAGATTTATTTACTTATTGGAATTACAGGGTCAACTAGATGATACCAGTGTATACAAAAAACATATGGCTAACCCATTACCCTGGATCATGAAACGCTTGAGAATCCTGACTGATAATGCCTTTGCCAATGACATTATTGATAAAGCAACATATGACTACCTTCTTCCTAAAAACCCAGTGACTCCAGTCATTTAGTGTTTACCCAAAATTAATAAGAGACTGGAATCACCCCCTGGAAGACCCATTGTCTCTGGGACAGATTCTCTATTGTCACCATCTGCCACTATTATAGACAAAAAACACGTGGTCTCTACACGCTCATACATTAGAGACAGATCTGATTTTCTTTATAAGATCCATGACATTATTATTCTGACTAATGCAATATTGGGGTCCTTTGATGTTACCAGTTTATATACTAGCATAGACCATGAAAGGGGTATTGCATGTATTAAAAGGGTCCTAAGTACTACTAGTTTTTCTACCGTACGTCAAAGCTGCTTACTGGGTTTATTGGAAATTGTCCTCACTTGTAATTACTTTCTCTTTGGTGACGATTACCATCTCCAATTAAAGGGTACGGCCAATATGGCCTCCACATATACAAATATATTCATGGCCGATCTGGAGGAGTCATCGATATATGCGTCACCATTCCACAACTATGTGTTGGGATGGTGGCGCTTTATCGATGATATCTTCCTGATTTGGACAGGAGATATATCGGGATTGGAATCCTTTTTCAGTTTTTTAAATGTAATTTGATTTTTCCAGTGCCTTCAATACAATAGAACCTGGTGGACTGAGAAAGAATGAGGGCACTGCAAATGGACACCACCCTAACCAACTGGACCTAAGACTACCTGAGGAACAGACTGCAGTATGTCCAAATAGGAAACGTCCGCTCCAACACAGTCATCAGCAACAGCGGAGCACCACAAGGGACCGTACTGTCCCCCCCCCTTTCTCTTCACCCTCTACACTTCGGACTTCAGATGTAACTCTATCTCCTGCCACCTGCAAAAAGGGCAATGATGAGGAGTACAGAAATACCATCAGCGACTTTGTTAGGTGGAGTGAAAGCAACAATCTAATGATCAATGTCGAAAAAACAAAGGAGATGGTCATCGACCTAAAGAGGAACAAAATGGCCGCAGTACCAATTATTCCACTATACGGTGGATAAAGCAAAGGACTCCCCACACCCCAAAATTAAGGTAGTATATGTGTTATGTGAAACGCTGGTCATGCCTTGCCTGGAGTAATAATGCACAAAACAATTTCTGAACGAAATTAATAACGTTTTATTCTATCCCATTCTTAAAATCTATGTACAGCGATGTTTTACCATCTCCCAAAAATTCATAAAAATCCCACACAGGCCGACCTATAATCTCAGGGATCAATTCACTTACTTCCAACTTATCCGAATATGTGGAAATACTCTTGCAGGACTGCATCCGGCAACTTCCTACATAGCACCACCTTCTGGGTTACATGGGAAAGGAGAAATGATATATGATATCTCTCACTATTATTTATATTATCATGTAGCATCTCCTCAATTAGCTTTTTCCATTTATATTGGTCAATACTTAGCATAAACCTATTTAGAAATTAGGCCAAAATGGTAGTCAGATTTATTGCCACAGTATCTCAGCCTATATATAAAAGGGCTAGTGCATACCAAGACAATTTAAAACATCTCTCCACAGTATGGCTAATTTTTATCACAGTTCAAGAAGTGCATTGCTTGCCCTGAGTGCACCACGGACTGGAGAACTCCCCTACTTCCTACATACCTTAAAGACTCCACTCAATTGATTTTGGAACTTAAGGACTTTGCCCCCAGTAACGCCAATCTCTTCATGGGCAAGTTTTAAAATACCTTCATCACAGAAAACACAACTTACAATAGCAAGAGCAAGATGTTCAAGTGTTATATCGATGACCTGTTCATTATTTGGGATGGGACTGAACATGAAGCACAGCATTTCTTTAAGAACCCATGGGGTATTACTTTGACACTCAATATTTCCCCTTTGGGCACAGAATACCTGGACCTACTAATATCTGTGGACCAGATCAGGATGACACTAAAACACCAAAACATTCTTCAAGACCGTAGATGTCAATAGTTTTTTGGATTTTTCAAGCTTGCATCATAGGAAATGGCTCACTAACATTCCGTATAGCCAGTAGAAAAGGATTAGAAAAAAATTGGACACAATCCCCTTTGGACAACCATCAGACATTCTGAGAGAGTGCTTCCCACAAAAGGAATACCCTCCCAAAATCCTGAAGGATGCATTCCACAGGACAAACGCCCTCTTTCAGATAGACTGCCTCCGTCCATCTCTAAAATCCTCCATACCGAGCACTGTTCCCAAATTAAAATGTCATCACAAACTAATATAATTTTAATAACTTTTACCTAGAAAAAAAAATTGTAATATTTGATAAAAAAAGGAGGTTGCATGTTTCCTGTAGTTCTTGTTTGCACACACTGCAGGCATTTGGCCCAGTCCTCCATACAGATCTTCTATAGATTGTTTAGGTTCAAAGGCTGTTGCTGGGAAACATTGAGTTTCAGCTGCCTCCAAAGATTTCTGATTGGATTCAGTGTCTGATTTGGTGTATGAATAGACCACTCTAGACAACTCCAGGAAGAACTACATGTAATGAGTGCAGAGTAGGAGGAGCTTCTCAAAGAAAAACTAATAGAACTGAGAGAGCCAACATTTTTTTTTCTTTGGTAGGGGATTAAATACTTATTTTATGCAATATCTATTATACTTATTTTATTCTGATTATTTAAAAATAATACGATGTGATTTTCTGAATGTCTTTAGATTTTGTCTCTCACAGTTGAAATGTACTTACAATAAAAAGACCTCTCAATTCTTTGGGAGATGAGAAAACTTGACATATACTGCACGAGATCTCAGACTTCCTAGGTTTTAAGTGCAATTCACCAAATAGATGTTTTTTGGACAAGAATAGAGTTGTAATCTTTGATTTGTTGCTTTCTATGTATATAATAACAGAATTCCATCCTGCATTGTAAAGGGTTGTAGAATAAGCTGGAGGAAATGAGATTCAAACATAAGCCTCCATGTCTTTCCAAGACAGCCAGAAAATTATTAGGCAGTGGCTCATACAAACTGATCATTATGCTGACATATCTGGAAAAAATGGTCAAAAAATTCCATGATGGCCAGGTATATGATAAATATAGGTTACGTTCATTACATTTTGCACCATATGTCTATACTTATCATAAAGACTCAGTTTACAGAAGAGGCCACCGGTTCTCAAAATATAATGGTAGATCACCATGAAGCTTATTTCCAAACTGATGACCTCAATGTCCCATGTGTGACTGACGTGCCAGTTTTCACCACCACCGTGTCCTTTACGATATCCTCATTATAGACCAATGTAACAACAACAGCAGTTCATCCGTTGGTGTTCTGTTCCACAATCAATGCAGCTTGATAAATGTAAAAAAAAAGAAAACATCACATTGTGGACAAAACCAGAAGTGACTTCTCAACTGGAACCATTGCCAGCACCTCTGTGCAGTGTCCATCAGGAAGTGGTTAAAAAAAAAGAATTTCCTGTATCTTATTTGGCTGCTAATTCTAAAAAAATTCACATACAAAACACATATCACCAAAAGGCATTGGAAAGTCCAGTGTGTAATAAAAACAAATCTAGAATTGTCTGTGGATCCCAAAGCCACAATTTCTATTGCCAAACCATCTAATCTGTGAATCCAACAGCAATTCTGAGAAATTTTTAAGAAAAAAGAAAATTTAATGAAAGCCAAACCTACTTCACCATTTGAAAGTGGCCACATATGGAGGTCTTCTCCGATGAAAAAACAAAAGCAGCTTCCCTTCCCAGTGCACACGATTGAACATGATTGTGCCTGCCAAATACATCATTCCCCAGAACATCAACCAACTTTAGGTGAAGAATTTGATGATATACCTTTCTCTCCAATCGAAAACAGCATGGCTCCAGTTTTAGAAGAGTGTGAGCATCATTCAGAAAGACCACCAAATGAACCTTTACTGGAGGTTTCACAAGCAACAGAACAAACAACCACATTTAGAATGGAAACCTCGGAAAGTGAGGAAGAGGAGAAGGAAAGCCTATTTGACTATATTGACTTACTGAAAGAGAATTTCAACATTTAAACTTAGTCTGTTCTGACCACACAGAGGAGAAATTTTTAGCTTATGAATGCTTCGAGTGGAGTGGTTCCAGCTTTTTAAAGGAGGATAGCATTCTTCAGGATTTTAAACCTGAAATCATTTGGGAAATGCACATATTTAAAATAAATAAAAAATTTCCCGCTATTGATTACACTTGGAAAATAGAGCGGAGTGATCTCCCACCCATTTGTATTATCCTGCTTATCCCCGTGGATTGTGTGCTTTTAGCGCTGAAGCTCCTAAGGATAATCCACAAGGGTGGCAGATCAGAGGAGAAGCCCCATCCGCTTTCTAGATCTACGAAGCGTCGGTGTAAACGGCTTGTCCTATCGGACTTTCCATGCCCAAGGTGACATCACCAGTACCTCCGTCAGACAGATTGAGTGAAGCCGCTGGCCGGTGCTTCTCCTCTGATCTGCCACATTCATGGATTATCGTTAGGAGCTTCAGCGCTAAAAGCACTAAAGTGGACTTACTTATATATGTACCGCTGAATATACTCATCGACCTACAGGACTTTGCCCAGGAAATTGGACTGTTAAGCAGTGACAAAGATCATCCTTACAAAAGCAAGGACGCTATGCCTAAAAGGTTACCAACACTAAGGTCAGTGTACAGTCTCGCTCCTATGGTTAAAACACTTATTACTGAGCCAGCGCAGGTATCCTATATTGTTGTTACATTATCAGTTTTTTCTTGGTAGTGAAGAGGCACACTACTCATACCAGCGTGCTCCATATACTCATTTGAGGAACAGATCTGTTTGTTTGATAGGGGATGGTCAAATGCACAGCTCTGGCTTCTCAGCAAAATATTGTGAATATTCCCTAATGGACCACGAGAGTAAAAACATAGTTGCTTTTTCAGTGAAGTAGCTTGTACCTGCAGCGTCATCAGTTGGATTAGAAAAAAATTGCCATTGAAAGAACACTTGATTTTTTGCTCCAAAGAGGAATCAACATTAATATAAATTGCTACTGATAAGCATGTCTTGATTAGAAAGCTAAAGTGGGAAAATTGATCAGCCATCAATTCGATGTATGGCACATGGAAAAATTAATAGGAAACAAGATTGTAAATGCCTTCAAACAAATAAGCAAATTCTGCCACATTGAGCTTGAAATTTATCACAGTGTATGTTTAAAATACCGCCAAAAATGTATACACTACCTTATTGATGAGATGATGGCCCCCAAGTCAACTGGCAGCTGTAGTCCATCACCGTAATGTTAAATTGAGTGCATGCTGGGGTCAAGCAAGCCACCATGTCAGGAGCTCCTGTCAGGACACAGTCACTGAATTAAATTTTCCAGAGCAAGTAAAGCTTGGTTGGTGAAAGTCACCACTAATGAATTTTCATCTGAAATCCTCATGGAAGCAATGAACTCTTCCCATCTTGGAAGTCTTGTAGGGTTTTTGTCCCAGCAAATATTGCCAACATTCCAAAACATGATGATTATTTGATTGAAGCAAAAAACAAAAACAAACTGAGTAACAAATTTTATTATCGGTTACCTTCAGACCCTATGGATGTGTTGAAATCAACATGATTAAATTTGACCCTGTAACCCCCTATTTTCTCACCAGAAGCAGATTGGATGAACAGTCATGAAGAAGGACAGAAGATACCGGAGTAGGGGGTGGAATTGGGAGGAGGGCTTAGTTTGCTCAGCTGATAAATTAAGACAACTCAGTTTTGAGCTTGCTCATTTTGTGTTTCTAAGTGGCTTTTGAAGATAAGTGGAGTTAAAAAAAACGGAGGTCAAAAAAGAGGAGTCCACAAAACTAAGTAATCGACATTTTATAGGTCTTCATTATACACTCCTCAGAGTTTTGTAACTAGGATATGGCTAGCAAGATTGGTGGTATGCTCTAGTGCACACTCTGCCATATGTATACACTGCTGGAGCAGGAGTTCCAGGGTGAATACCGCTACAACAGATGTTTTTCTACTGAAGCTCGTGTTAGAGATCTGAAGGAATATACTGCATGTCTACAAGCAATCTACAATGTTGAAGGGAGTATGCTGCTCACTGAGCAAGCAAGAAGCAGGATAGAACTGGAGGGGGGGGGAGAAGAAAGCTAGGAGGACCAGGTGGGTAGCTGGGTTACTGTAAATAGAGGGGGTAGAAAGGGGTCCAAGATAAGGAAGGACAATTCTGACTGAACTGAAATTGCTAAATTGTGCAATGATGGAAGGACGTCAGTGTCAGAAATGGCAGCCCTAGCGGATCCTGCTCTCCCTAACAGCCGGGCGAGCAGACCAGCTAGTAGTAGGGTGGATGGGAGTGCAGGTAAGCCGAGGCAGATAGTGTTTGTAGGAGACTCTATAATCAGGAAAATGGATAGAATAATCGCCAAGACCGCCGCAACCGAATTAGGTGCAAAGCTTAAGGGAAGGACCTCCAAGGTAGTATTCTCCGGAATTCTACCTGTGTCATGCACTACACAGATCAGACAGCGGGGAGCTCAGGGAGTTAAATGCATGGCTCAGATCCTGGTGTAGAGCATAGGGATTTGGGTTCCTAGAGCACTGGGCTGACTTTTCTTTGGGATACAAGTTGTTTTCCGCAGATAACTTGCACCTAAATGGAAGGGGGGCTGCTGTGCTGGGGGAGAAGATCCTAGCAGGGGTGGCGGAGTATTTAAACTAGGATTTACACTCTTTCGGAAAGCCAGGGCAAATAGGAGGGGAGGTGGTGTATGTCTGTACGTCAGAAGAGACAGTGGTCTCAGAAGAGTGTGAGGAGGCTGAAAGTTTGTGGGTTGAAATTCAAAGCCAGGAGAGCTTTAAAAAATTATTTTTGGTGTAATTTATAGAGCCCCTAACATCTCTAAGGAAATAGAAGGTCGCCTATATAAACAGATGGAACGGCTGCACAGGAGGGGACAGTAGTGATAATGGGAGACTAACTTTCCAAATATAAATTGGGGTCAGGGCTCTTCTTCATTTTATCAGCTTTCTGCAGGATGATTTTATGGTGCAGCTTGTAGAAGATCCCACAAGAGGTGACACAGTGTTGGACCTTGTGATTTCTAACAATGCAGAGATTGTCCAAAATGGTAGTGTCCAGGAAACCCTTGGGAACAGAGATTCTAACAATTATTGTCCTCTTAAACTGTAAAAAGCAAAAACAGGTGGGAAAAGATTGAATTTTAAGAGGGCTAATTTCCCAAAATTCAGGGCTGCACTACAGGATATAGACAGGGATCAGATACTGTCTAATGTTAAATGGGAGAAATTCAATTCATTATACTTCTAAATTTATTCCTATAGGTAACAAGTATAGACGGGCGAGATTACACCCCGCATGGCTGACAGCTACAGTTAAAAGGGCAATTAATGATAAAGAGGCATTCATAAAATTTTAATCTGATGGGTCACTTGAGGCTTTCAATACTTACAAAAAACTTACCAAAATCTGCAAAAAGGAAATAAAATCAGCCAAAATACAAAATGAAAGGTAGGTGGCTAAAGATAGCAAAACAAATCCCAAGAAATTTTTTAGTAGACTTGATGAAACAAAATTTATCAAGACCTTGATAAAGACACTGCCGTGTCGAAACGCGTCGGTCTGTGACGCTAGCTGTATGTTTCCACATGTGATTTTACCCTTGGATTAATAAAGCAAGATCAAGTAATATTATTCCCTCTCAACTGTGTGCTGGATTTTGAAGCTATTTGTTTCATCAAGTCTACTTCCGTGTGGTCAAGCTCCGGACCAGTCCGTGCACCTTAGAGGGAGAAACATCGTCCAAGACTTTGGGGTGAGCTGGGCTTGGGGGCTCATTGCCTTCCAATTTATTTTCGCAAGAAATTTTTTAGGTATATCAGTGCAAAAAAAAAAAAAATGGGTCAGAACAGGTTGGACTCCTTTATTTTGAAAATGGGGCATCAGTGACTGGAGACCAAGAGAAGGCGGAGATACTAAATGGCTTTTTTAGCTCCGTTTATACGATAGAAGAACTTCTGACGTGGGTGGTGCCAGTGTGGGTCATGCATCCTGTAATATACTAGACTGGCTGAATGTAGACATGATCCAATCTAAGCTCAATAAAATAAATGTGTACAAGGCTCCTGGACCAGATGGGTTACACCCCAGAGTTCTTAAAGAACTCAGTTCTGTTATTGCTGTACCGCTGTCTAAAATCTTCAGGGATTCCATTATGTTTTGTGTGGTGCCAAGTGACTGGCACAAGGCAAATGTGGTGCCAATATATAAAAAGGCTCTAGAACCTCACCAGCCAATTACAGGCCTATAAGCTTAACTTCCATTGTGGGGAAAATATTGGAAGGGTTAGTAAAAGACTACATACTGGAGTATATGACATCAAATAGTATAATAAATGACAGCCAGCGAGGGGTTACTAAGAATAGAAGTTGAAACAGAAAGCCCAACAGTTGTATCCCTTGCAAAAAGTTGCCACACATATGAAGGATTATGTAAAAAATGTGGAAAATATAAACAATTGTTAAACCAAAAAGCAAAAATTCCACCACATAACAGTCATGAGAAGGTTAAAAAAGTTAATTTTATTTTGTTTTACATAAAGAATATCTATACATTAAGACATATGCTCAGGGGGTCATAACCCTGGCTAGAAACGGCGAGGGTATAGATACAAAATGTGATTGTATTATTCAAGTGAGACAACATACATTGAAATACTATATGGGAAGGAACAAGAGATCGATCCAATAACGAATATTGCTATACAAGTGAGGAGTAAAATATTGAGAGTAAATGCATCAGTCCTTACCCATGAATAAAAAAACAAAAAAAAAAGCCCCGCCCCGGGGGGTCGGTGCAGGGCTTTTTTATTCATGGGTAAGGACTGATGCATTTACTCTCAATAGTTTACTCCTCACTTGTATAGCAATATTCATTATTGGATCGATCTCTTGTTCCTTCCCATATAGTATTTCAATGTATGTTGTCTCACTTGAATAATACAATCACATTTTTTATCTATACCCTCGCCGTTTCTAGCCAGGGCTATGACCCCCTGAGCATGTGTCTTAATGTATAGATATTCTTTATGTAAAATAAAATTAACTTTTTTAACCTTCTCATGACTGTTATGTGGTGAAATTTTTGCTTTTTGGTTTAATAAGAATAGAAGTTGCTAGACTAACCTGATCTGCTTCTATGAAGAGGTGAGCAGATGCCTGGATGGAGGAGCAGCTGTGGATATTGTGTTCTTGGACTTTGCAAAGGCATTTGACACTGTCCCTCATAGACGCCTGATGGGTAACATAAGGTCTATTGGTGTGGCAGAAATCATTTGCAATTGGATTGAAAACTGGCTGAAGGATTGCATCCAGAGAGTTGTGGTCAATGATCCCTACTCGGAATGGTCACCAGTTATAAGTGGTGGACCCCAGGGTTCTGTGCTTGGCCCACTACTATTTAATATATTTATTAATGATATAGATTACACCAAACTGTGTAGTGTAATACAGTTTATGGAAGATGTTCATAGGCTGCAGGGTGACTTGGACAAACGGAGTGTTTGGCCATCCACTTTGCAAATGAGGTTCAATGTGGATAAATGTAAGGTTATGCATATGTCCTTGGGGGAGTAAATTTTGGAGAGTCTCTTGTTGAGGACCTGGGGGTACTAGATGATCATAAATTAAATAACAGCACAATGTCAATCAGTTGCCTCTAAAGCCAGCAAGATCTTGTCATGTATCAAAATTTTTCTGGACTCTCGGGATAGGGATGTAATATTAACACTGTACAAGGCATTGGTTCGGCCTCACCTGGAATATGCCGTCTAGTTCTGGGCCCCGGTCCATTAAAAAGGATACCCTGGAGCTGGAGAGGGTTCAATGTAGAGCCACAAAATTGATAAGTGGTATGGAGGATCTTAGTTATGAGGTAAGATTAAAACAAGTAGATTTATTTAGTCTGGAAAAGAGACAACTACGAGGGGACATGATTAATTTATATGAATATATGAATGGTCTATACAAAACATATGGTGGTAAGTTGTTTCAGATTAAATCAAATAAAAGACAAGGGGGCCCTGTCTCCGTCTGGAGAAATCAAGGTTTAAATCACCAGAGACGATAGGGCGTTTTTTTTACTAATGAGAACTGTCAATCTGTGGAATAGCCTGCCTCACACGCTGGTCACAGCAGGGAAAGCAGAGAGCTTCAAGAAAGGTTTAGATGCCTTTTTACACATAAATAACAATGAATGGTTATGTTATATAGAATTGTTTCCCCATACATCTCTTCCTCATCCAATCCCTTCCCTGGTTGAATTTAATGGCCATATACATGTAGGACAAAATGTGTAGCTTTAGAACTACTTGTATCTTTCCCAGGAATAGGACACTGAGCAGGAATTTTATATTTTATTTGATCTTTTTCCATATTTTGTCATCTTTTATACCTATGTAATTAAATAAGCCTTTCTTTAAACTTGGACTCTGCATTTTCAAGGAACAATTCCTACATAGAGCAGTTAGAAGGAAAAACCTACATATTACATTTGGCAGCCCAATGGATCGTGAAAAACCACATTTCACGAAGAACCCAAGAAGTTCCAATCTGCTGCTACCAAGTTCCTGAAATCCAAGGAAAATCCAGGAGCCAAACCAACAACATCTGCAAGACCCAGAACCAGGAGAAGCATCGGTGAACAAGTACCATACTGGTACTCATGAATAAAGAAGACACCTGAGATGCTGATCTGAAGTTCTAAGGAATCAGTGAGAGGATGCTCTAAATCGGTGAGTATGAATGTTTCTATTTGGGATTGATACATGTATTGTGTTTTCGTTAAGTCCATTGTGTTTATTTGTTAAGTGTTAGTCTGCTAGTGTCAGTCTAGTAAGGTAAGGCCTGTTATTTGTTGAATTGTTGCTGGCAAGTTCGGGTTATTACCCTGGTGATTGAAGTACTCATGGGATCTAAAGGTAAAACCTGACATGTCTGAGAACAGAGAGAGATTGTGAATAAACCCTGAATCTTGTCTAATAGTTCAATGGGAAATCAATCACAGCCTGGATCATGAATCTTTTTTGTGGATCACTTGTATGAGTTACGGTCAATCACGGTGAAGTCACAATACTTTAGAGTGTGACTGAATTAGGGAGAATTTGAAAGTCCAAGTCCCTGGTTAAGTCAATTACCAATTCACTGCTCTTGTGTTTGTTTGCTGTGGTTGTAGATATGTTGCTGTTCATAAGAATGAAAGAACACAGAAAGAATTGCAATGGTACTCAGAGAAGGCTCAGTTGAGAGTTGAGCTAAATAAAATTGAACCGAATGTTAATGTGGCTATTGCAAGTGCAACAAATGAGCAATGTGAATGTGAAGATCTTAGAGACGAAGTGGATAGGTTGATCCAACAGAATTGTCATCTGGAAGACACATTGGAGGAGTACGAGATGTCAATTAAGAGAACATATTGCTTCTTTAGAAGATCGTGAGGTGTTGTTACTATGCTAAAAAATGAGTTACATGATGCAAATGTACAATTATTGCAAAAAGAACGGTGTATTGTGAATTTGAGAGCAACAGATGATCAAAGAGATAGCCATTGTTGTGGCGACTAGTCCTGCAGATCTGATGACCAGGAGGAAAGAGACAGGAAACGGGGAGTGGAGTAGCAAATCTGCACTGCAGACGAGCCAGAGGCCGGTGCCACATGTACCTAAGAGACACTCCTAAGGTGAATGGATGTGAAATCACACTGAAAAGCAACATGAATTGTGATACAACCAATGTAGTGTACTTGATGGTTTGTCCGTGCAATAAAGGTTATGTAGGGAGAACAGGTCGCAAGTTAAAAATAAGAATTGCGGAACATTGCCGCAATATAAGAAAAGGGGTGAGTAGTCACAGTGTGTCTGCACATTTTAAGAAAGTACACAATTCAAACCCGAACGGTATGCGTTTTTGGGCAATAGAGAAAATTAAAGCACATTGGAGAGGGGAACATATTAATATTAAGCTAATAAGAAGGGAGGGATTCTGGATACACAAATTGGGATACACAAACTATAGACTTCGAACTTAAATGTTTTTTAAAGGAAGGTTGACATTGTCCACTGACAAGATTGGAGATAATAGGATTGTCAATGTTTTTTTTTTGGGGGGGGGGGAAAGCAGCAGGAATCAGGTGAGGGACATGTGTGTCTCTAGAAAACATGAGTTCAGGAAGAAAGCAAGAATAATACAAAGACTTGTGTGGGATTCTCCCCAAGTCACTGGATAAGCGTCCTTGGGGTTGGTCCCTTTTGGGGAGTGTTGAGGTGGGCTCGGTCCATTTTCTTCTTCCTCATTGAGGAGGTGGGGAACTTGGTACAGTCCATAAGTGCTGCCCTTTTGGGAGGGCAGCGGGCTGGACCAATTTCCTCCTCGTCTCTGATGAGGCTTTGGTACAGTCCATGGACACTCCCTCTGGGGAGAGAGAGTGGGCTAGGCCAAATCCTCGTCGTCCTCGGTGTAGTCTCTTTGTGCCTCCCAGATGGTGTAGTCCCTCAGGGTCCTGAGGACCATTTGGTGGCAGTCTTCCGTGGTCAGGGTCTCCTTGTGCCACGTGAGGCGCCTCCTGGCGTACCAGATGGCGTCCTTGTAGCAGTTCACAAGGCGCCAGGCGTCCTGGATGGCTCCCACGGTGTGTGTCCCTTGAAACAAGCCATAAAGCACCGCGTGGTGGGTCATGGTGTTCCTGGGCACAGAAGTGGCAAAATCCAGCTCCAGGGCATCCAACAGACGCTGAGCAAAAGGGCACTCCCAAAACAGGTGCATGGGTGTTTCCACCCTCCTGGGGCACCTGGGACAGAAGCACGTCTTGCTCAGCCTCCGGGCGTACATGAAGGTTCTCAGGGGCAGTTCCCCCTTGATGGCCATCCACGACAGGTCCTTGTGTCTGTTGGAAAGCCGCTCCCACGACACGTTGCTCCAAACGGTCTTGGCCGTGTCGGGGGTGACTCCTGGAAGCTGTTCCGTGGTGTCTTTGGCTCTGATGAGCTTGTGGATGGTCTTGGGCTTCCACAGGTCCGGTTTAAGTCCCTCCAGATGGTGCTCCCTAACAAAGTCCACAACCCCGGAATAGTACCAGGGAGCGTCCCAGTTGAAAGGGAAGGAGCTGTCCCACTTGTCCCACCCCAGCTTGCGCCAGAGAGGCAGGAGGAAGTAGCGGGACACGGACTTTCCCGGAGAACTTGCGGTAGCCCCTAAGGTTCTGCGGACGCAGTCGCAAACAAAAGCGATCCAGAGCAAAGTGGGGATGTCGGGGATGCCTTTCCCCCCCTTGAGTGGTGCCTTGTACATGATGCTCCGCTTAACTCTGTCCATTTTGCCCCAGACAAACTTGAAAACTGTCCTTGTAATTTCGGTGCTCACCTTGGCCGGGTGCGGCCATGCCTGTGCGGTGTATTGTAACACAGGCAGCACCTGGTTACGCAAAACAACAGCTTTCCCCTCCAGAGAGAGATGTCTGAGGCTCCACAACGTAGTCCTTTTCTTGATCTTGGCCAGGCGTTCTTCCCAAGTCTTTAGGGCTGCTCCTTCCTCTCCGAACCAAACCCCCAGAACCTTGATGAAGTCCTGCTGGATGGTGAACGGGAAGGGGGCAGAAGAAGAGAGGTGCCAGTTCCCGAAGAGCATGGCTTCCGACTTTTTGCAGTTGACCTTTGCCCCTGAAGCTTGTCCAAACTTGTCACAGGTCTGGACGAGCGCCGTCACCGAACGCTGGTCTGCGTAGAAGACGATTGCGTCGTCCATGTACAGCAAACACTTGACCTCGTCGTGGTCTGGTACCGGTGCGGTGATCCCTCTGATCTCTGGATTTTGCCGGATAGATTCTGCGAGCAGCTCTATAACACAAACAAAAAGAAGAGGTGAAAGAGGGCAGCCTTGCCTGACCCCTGAAAGCACAGGAAAGGGGTCAGTCTTCCAGCCGTTCACCAGCACCGTGCTGTGGATGTCAAAGTACATGAGGTTAACATAGGCACAGAACATCTCACCCAGTCCGAACTTACGCAGGGCCTGGCCCATGAGCTTGTGCGAGACCCGGTCGAACGCCTTCTCGTGGTCGAGGCTGACCAGGGCCGCCTGGATCCGGCGACTCTCGGCGTACCGAACCGAGTCCCTCACGAGGGCCAGGCTGTCCGCAATCCTGCGGCCGGGGATTCCGCAGGTCTGGTCCGGGTGGACAATCTGTCCGATGACTGCCTTCAGCCTGTTCGCCAGCACTTTTGCCAGGATCTTGTAGTCCACGTTGAGGAGAGAGATGGGCCTCCAGTTCTTCAGGTCGCACCTCTCGCCCTTCCGCTTGTACAGGATTGGTGATCATGCCTTGCCTCAGGGACGGTGGCATCCTGCCCTCCACCACCATCTCCTCGAAGAGCTCCAGCAGGTCCGGGCAGATGAGGTCCCCCAGCGCTACATAGAGCTCAGCCGGGAGAACGTCACTGCCCGGAGTCCTGCCGGGTCTGAAGGATTTAGCGGCAGAGAGCAGCTCTTCCACCGTCAGAGGGGCGTCCGTGGCTTCAGCACCTGCAGGATCAAGGGTGTTAGTGATACCTGACAGGAACCTCTCGGCGGCTTCGTCTGTGGGTTTTGGGGAGTAGAGGCTGCTGTAGAAGTCCTTGGCGACTCCCATGACGGCCTCATTCCCCCTCTGCATGCATCCGTACTTGTCCCGCAGCTCGTTCAGGGGTGTGTGGCTGGCGTGGATTTTCCTGAAAAAGAAAGAGTTGCATTTCTCACCCTTCTCCAGGTTGTCCACCTTGGCACGGAAGATGATGCGCCTGGTTTCCTCCTCAAAGTGCCTTTTTAGGCCCTCCTTGGTCTCCGCCAGCTCATCCTTCACGTCCCAGCCGCAGCGCTGAAGGTCCTGCAGACACCGCAGCTGTCGCTGCAACCTTCTGAAGTCCCTCTTGGCTCCGGACGCCTGCCGCCTGCCTTTGTCCTGAAAGAAACAACGGATTTGGACTTTAGCGTACTCCCACAATTCGCTCACAGTGTCAAATAGGCATTTGTCATTTCTTAGCACCATGTACAGTTCTCTAAGCTCCGCCTGAGCCTCCTCCCCTTCCAACAGGGCGCAATTCAGTTTCCAGGAGCCCGGGCCAGATGGGAAACCATGGCCCAGGGCGACCTGTACCCAAACGGCCCTGTGGTCGGAGAAGAAGCAGGGGATCATAGAGTAACCGCACGGCTTGACTGTCGGGGAGGTGAACACGAAGTCTATCCGGGAACGCACTGAGCCATCAGGGCGGCTCTATGTATAATTTACGGAGCCGCTCCCCATGGAGCCCACAGCGTCCCTTAAGGATGCTTCAGTTACCATCTCGATCAGCAGTTTGGACGTGGGGTCCAGCCTGCTAGCTGTGCCGGAGCTGCGTCCGTCCTCTTCCACGGGGCAGTTGAAGTCGCCGGCCAACACGACCGGTCTAGCGGTGGCGAGGTGCGGCCTGAGGCGCTGGAAAAGCTCCAGGCGCTCATCCCGGTCAGGGGAGGCGTACACGTTGATGAGCCGCATGGGCTCACCCGCCCAGGAGCCGTCTACGATCAAAATTCGACCGCAGACGAGCTCCTGGGCGGAATCAAGCGTGAAAGCGTCACCCATGAGAAGGATGGCTACGCCGGCAGACCTGCAGTCGCCACCACCAGACCAGAAGGAAGGACCGAGACCCCAACGCTCCGCCAGGTGCTGGTAGGACCTAGAAGAAGGGAGGGCACATTCCTGCAACATGCATACATCGCTAGACTGGGAGGCAAGAAAGTTTAGTACCGTGCAACAACGAAACCTATCCCTGATGCTCCTAACATTGATGGAGAAAACGGTTAAGTTAGCCATCATGAAGGAAGGAAAAGAGTTGGTTAGTGTTGGGACGATACGCCCTTAGTTTCCCTCCCGGTCGGGCGGTTCTTCCTCCTATTCTGGTTCACGGTACTCCTCCACGAGGGTGAATTCCGCGAACTCGCTGATTCTCACTTGCAGCTGGTCCGCGAGGTTGTTGTAGACCGTGTGGCCCGACTCCTCCCCTTCTTCTTCTTCTCCTTGGGACTGGTCTGAGCCGTCCTCAAGCAATTTCTTGCGGGCTGAGGTGGCTGGGGGGCTGTCCCTCTGTTTCCTCTTCTTCCTGTTGAGTTCTGTGGAGACAGAAGCAGAAGGACGGGAAAGGTATGGGGAAGTTTGCCTCTGTCTTGACAAGGGGAGAATCGGCAGGGGAGGAGGTCATGAGTGCCGCTTCTCCGTGGGTTTGGGGCGGGAGGGTGGCCCTAGGGGCCGGCGACAGGATATCTGAGATGCCGACTAGGGGGGCTGGGGTGGCATACACAGAGGGGGAGTGGGGGCGGGTGGGCCGGGTGGGGGTGGAGAGGGGGGTGGAGGGGGGGTTTGATACTTATCCTTTGTTGTTGTCTTGGGCTTTGACGCTTTCTGGGGTTTGCTGGCTCCCTTTGGCGCCGCGGCCTCTTTCCTCGACACTTTCTGCTGTGCGGCTTTTGTGGGCTTCCCCGCAGGAGGGCGAGCTTCGGAAGCCTTGGCCGGAGCCTCTGTGACGACATCGGCCCAGGTCTTGGTCTTCTTGGGGCACTGCTTGTAGATGTGCCCTGTCATCCCGCAAAGGTTACAGGTGGAGATCCTGGTGCAATCCTTGGTCTGGTGTCCCGTTACCCTGCAGTTCTTGCAGGCTTCCTCTGTACAGGCCTTTGCCACGTGCCCTTTCTTGCTGCATTTCCTGCAGATCTGCGGCATGTCCGGGTAGTAGATCAGCCGGTACGAGTTGCCCAGCGTGAACGTCTGGGGTAGGTGCGCCAATCCGTCTTCCGCCAGGATGTCCTTCTCCAGCCTCACCGTCGCGGTCCACTTCCCATCCAGACTCCGTAACAGTTGAGGAGCTTGGTGGGCTCCTTCACCACGGTACAGTGTCTGCTGAGGAAAGTGGCGATGTCTTTACCAGGAGTGCGCAGGTTCCACATTGACACCGTTATCCTCTTCTCCTCTCGCTGCAGCAAACAGTTGCTGACGAAGTTGGAAAAGGGGGACTCCGCTGTCGCTGTCTTCACCGCCTCCCAATACTTCCGGCACACGTTCATCGAGACAAAGGTCACGTAGAATAAACCCGTGACCATGGCTTGGACCCCGTAGATCTCTGCCGGCTTGACTCCCTGGTCCAGAAGCATCTTTTTGCAGAACACCTCTTTCGACATGTCCGGCACCCTTCCGTGGACCTCCTTGAGCCTCATCGCCACGGTGTCCCTCATGTAAGGGGGGAGCTTGGGGGGCTCCTGGCCGTTTTGCTTGGCCGCTTGTGGTTGCTGGGGCTGTGGGGAGGCCACTTCCGGGGTAGAAGCTGCGGCTGGGGTGGAGGACTCACCGGCCGGGGTCTTGGGGGTCTTGCTCTTCTTTTTGTTCTTGTTCTTTTTCCTGGAAGTTTCAGGTGCAGGGGTTTCCTCTTGTCCCTGAGCTTCCATCATTGGTTCCTCTTCCTCTCTTGGGGCTTCCATCTCTGGTTGCTTGTAGGAGGGGGGGGGAGGGGGGGTGAGGTGGGAAGAAAAGGTCCTCTGCAAAGCTTGTCCCTTGGAGGGGGCGGAGCTAATCGACCCGAGGGAGTGGAGCTATGCAGATTTTTTTCTCCTTCCCGGTGGTTGCTTGCGAAGGGATTTCTCGGATTCTCGGGGGGGAGATTCCGATTTTTTCTCTTCGCAGGAGGTTTTCTTGATCGGAAGATTCCCCGCTGGGTGCAGGGATTCTTGTTCTTTGCTGAAGGAAGCCTTTGCCGATGCGAGGATCAGGAGAAGTTCTTGTCTTCAGCTTGCAGGTTTCGCCGATTTAGTACGGGTGTTTAGCTCGCTGTTCTTATAAGAACACAAACCGCCTATGATCGGTAAGGTGATTCAGACAAGGCAGAGTTGAAGGCCAATCTCTTAGGATTGTCAATGTTCTGTATGTTTCCTTATTCTTCAGAGGTTTACATAGGGTTGGCAATTTAACATTGCAGTGGAGCTGTGTTCTCTGCCCCTGTGTATTAGGGAGAGAGGAAAGCCCAACAGGATTAGATGTACTATCGTATGGGTACAATAAAATTTGGATATATACACTCACCGGCCACTTTATTAGGTACACCATGCTAGTAACGGGTTGGACCCCCTTTTGCCTTCAGAACTGCCTCAATTCTTCGTGGCATAGATTCAACAAGGTGCTGGAAGCATTCCTCAGAGATTTTGGTCCATATTGACATGATGGCATCACACAGTTGCCGCAGATTTGTCGGCTGCACATCCATGATGCGAATCTCCCGTTCCACCACATCCCAAAGATGCTCTATTGGATTGAGATCTGGTGACTGTGGAGGCCATTTGAGTCCAGTGACCTCATTGTCATGTTCAAGAAACCAGTCTGAGATGATTCCAGCTTTATGACATGGCGCATTAACCTGCTGAAAGTAGCCATCAGATGTTGGGTACATCGTGGTCATAAAGGGATGGACATGGTCAGCAACAATACTCAGGTAGGCTGTGGCGTTGCAACGATGCTCAATTGGTACCAAGGGGCCCAAAGAGTGCCAAGAAAATATTCCCCACACCATGACACCACCACCACCAGCGTGAACCGTTGATACAAGGCAGGATGGATCCATGCTTTTCATGTTGTTGACGCCAAATTCGGACCCTACCATCCGAATGTCGCAGCAGAAATCGAGACTCATCAGACCAGGCAACGTTTTTCCAATCTTCTACTGTCCAATTTCGATGCGCTTGTGGAAATTGTAGCCTCAGTTTCCTGTTCTTAGCTGAAAGGAGTGGCACCCGGTGTGGTCTTCTGCTGCTGTAGCCCATCTGCTTCAAAGTTCGATGTACTGTGCGTTCAGAGATGCTCTTCTGCCTACCTTGGTTGTAACGGGTGGCGATTTGAGTCACTGTTGCCTTTCTATCAGCTCGATCCAGTCTGCCCATTCTCCTCTGGCATCAACAAGGCATTTCCGCCCACAGAACTGCCGCTCACTGGATGTTTTTTCTTTTTCGGACCTTTCTCTGTAAACCCTAGAGATGGTTGTGCGTGAAAATCCCAGTAGATCAGCAGTTTCTGAAATACTCAGACCAGCCCTTCTGGCACCAACAACCATGCCACGTTCAAAGGCACTCAAATCACCTTTCTTCCCCATACTGATGCTTGGTTTGAACTGCAGGAGATTGTCTTGACCATGTCTACATGCCTAAATGCACCGAGTTGCCGCCATGTGATTGGCTGATTAGAAATTAAGTGTTAACGAGTAGTTGGACAGGTGTATAATGATATGATATAATGATAAAATATGATGCAAAAAAATGGGACTCCCTGTCGGATTGATACACAGGTATCAAGTCCCAAATTATAAATTTGGAAATTTAGGCGCTGTAGGTGTCGTAGACAAGTAAGACAATAGGTGTGTCGCCTGCGGGGCTGGGGATTGGATGGTGTGAATTCCCCACCGTAGATTAGGATTGGCTAGTATGGAAAATGGTGCATTGTGGTCTATGAATAAAATGAATAGAGTGGATAAACAACGTATGGTTGAGGAATTGGTTTTATAAAGATTAAATGTACAAAAAACTACAGTGAGTAAATATGTAGGAACGAACAAGTTGTAAATATATATTTATAAATGTTTCTCAATGTAAGTTGAACTAGAGTATATTTTGGGTTTAAAGAGTAATTGGGACTGGATGCTAGCAACGCCCCAGAAAAAGCCAAACTGGGCGAAACCCAGGGTCGGGCTAGAACGTGCAGCTGGCGTCCCATATTGGAGTTTTATATGTGCATTTTTATCGCTCTTTTGTGAGTATGTTTTTAACCAAAATAAATCCTAAGTGTAAACTGTACTACGCTATCTGCAGGTGAATTTCTTCCAGCGATCTTACACAACATATGTTGCATACGGAGGAGGTCACAAGAAAAACGCAGAAGTGTTGGTCTGAATAGCGGTATATTCTTATCGGAGGATTAAGGAATTTGTGCTGGAGGAGTGGAACTGCTCTATTTTTTGAGTGACATATTGGAAGAGAAAGACACACGGAAGCAAGGGAATCGGGAGCTCCGGTCAGAACTTATTTTCTATGTTTTACAATTTGGGTTTACTGGATCAACCCTTGACTGTTTGTAGCTCCATGAGAGAGGTGTGCAGCACATAGCTGTTATTGCTGTATTTAATGCTTTGTCTGCGTTTGAAAACGCAAACGCAGACAAAGCCGCGCCCACCGGGGCGGGCCTCGGCCCGATCGCATCGGCGTTTGTGGAAACGCCTGCGATCAGGAATGAGCCGCCGGTGTTTTGCGTTAATTTATTGCAAAACACCGGCGGCTCGTTACCGATCGCAGGCGTGTCCACAGAAACGCGATGCGATTGGGCCGAGGCCCGCTCCGGTGGCCGCGGCTTTGTCTGCGTTTGCGTTTTCAAACGCAGACAAAGCGGTGCGTGTGGCACCGGCCAGAAGCAACTCATTATCAGAGCTCCTCTCTCTTTACTCCTGTATTAGAAGGGCATAGGTAAAAGACAGATACTTTGAATTTCAATAGTGGTAATCGATTATAATCAACACCTCTATCTATACAAGAAAAAACTAATTTGTGCCAGGTGTTGGAAAAATCTGATACAATTGCTTCACCCATTAGTCCTTCCAATAAGTTAGAGTCTGTAGGTACTCAGTATAATCTCAAGAATAGAGATGCATAAATTCTCCTGCGCGTATGGGGTAATGCAAGTGATAGGATGAAGGAACTGCGGAGAGTAAAGGGGGGGGGGGGGGGGGGACACCAGAGGTACTAATGCCTTATAAAATGCAAATTAAAAAGAGATGACCCAATTATCTTTTCCAGTTAATATTTAACCCTGTACAATTGCCCTGACATGTCTTCTGATGACACTAGTTTTTTATATTCAATGGCTAATAAATGCACCTTTGTGGACTATGCAACAAAAGTTGCCCTTAGGAATGCAAATTCCTATAAAGCCTTTGTGAATAGCTTAAAGGATTAGATTCAGGAGTCAAGTCATGACAACAGACCCCAAAAGCGAATTTCAAAAATAATTAAGAATGAAGGCAGAATAAAATTTACACTGCAAAATGTTTTAAGAGCACTAGAAAACCTGGCAATGATAGGAATCTTTTTCACAAGAAGCAATATCAGAAGCAGGGATCAAATAATACAATGAGGGAAACGCCACAACCTCCTGAAGTTACAGTATATGGTCCCCTGAGAAAGGAGCTCAGAAAATTTGAGAAAACAATGGTGGAGAAACCAGAGGAGTTAAAGACTCCTTCCCCCAACAAATCCTTATTTAAAACGATAAAGATGTCAGGCCCCTGTATTGTCCCTAGTAAGCCATCTTGACAAGGACAAAAGTGGTAGAGCTCGTATTCAAAGTACGGTAGGGGGACATAATACAAACATCTTAATGGATACAGGTGCAGCCGTTTGACTAATTTGGTATTGACTTTGAACCCGTCTGGTAAAGACATTTTTCTAAGAGGTTTTTGTGAAAAATTAGTACCTTCAAAGCAATCATTCCCAGTACCCATAAACTTGAGGAAAGATAAGGGCCATGCTTCACCCAGAGGTCTCCCAACACATGAAGACATTATCATTGGTTCTGATCTAATAAAGAAACATGGACTTTTTGTTGATTTGTGTAATTGGATGTTGTGGAATGGATCGAGATATAAGGGATGTTTACAGATGGTTGGTGACAATTATGGAATTGATGCAATTAAAAGGTACTGAGTAGAGATGAGCGAACATACTCGTCCGAGCTTGATGCTCGTTCGAGCATTAGCGTACTCGAAACTGCTCGTTGCTCGGACGAATACTTCGCCCGCTCGAGATAATGGCATCTCCCGCCGTTGTGATTTTTGGCGGCCAGAAACAGAGCCAATCACAAGCCAGGAGACTCTGCACTCCACCCAGCATGACGTGGTACCCTTACATGTCGATAGCAGTGGTTGGCTGGCCAGATCAGGTGACCCTGGAATAGACTAGCCCCTGCCCGCGCTGCTCGGATCATTCTGTGTCTGGATGCCGCTAGGGAGAGAGCTGCTGCTGGTCAGGGAAAGCGTTAGGCTGTTCTATTAGAATAGTGTTAGGCAGGAGTGATTCAACAAGAACCCAACAGCCCTTTTTAGGGCTACAATAACGTTTTATTTTACTTTTTTTTGGTTTGCCTGTGGCTGGGCTTGCTGCCATTAGTAGTGCAGCTAGTACCATATTGTGAGGAATTTGCAGGGAGACTTGCTACCGTTGTGTTTAGCTCTTAGTGACACACATATCCACCTTAAACACCGAAGTGGGACAATTTATTAGGGGTTTGATTTGAATTAGGCACAGTCTTCTGATTTATTTTTTTTTACGTTTATTTATTTTTATAACTCAAAGTAAGCTATTACAGGGCATCACGGCGCAGACTGATCTGTGGCTGGCACCGCTGAACCTGAAGCCAGGCATGGTTGTGTGTGACAACGGCCGTAACCTGGTGGCGGGTCTGCAACTCGGCAGACTGACACATGTGCCATGCCTGGCCCATGTGTTAAATCTCATAGTTCAGCGTTTCCTCAAGACATACCCCAATCTGTCTGATTTGCTCACGAAGGTGCGCCGCATCTGTGCGCATTTCAGGAAGTCCAGCACAGATGCTGCCACTCTCAGGGCAGCGCAGCGCCGCCTCCAACTGCCCGCTCACCGACTGTTGTGCGACGTGCCCACGAGGTGGAATTCAACATTAACCATATTATCCAGAGTTTACCAGCAGCGCAGAACGATTGTAGACTGCCAGATGTCAACTTTCACCAGAACTGGTAGTCAGGTCAGTCAGCTTCCTTAAGTCTACAATGAGCCAAATCTACTCCTCGCCAGTCTCTACTACATCCATCACCCAGAATGCCAAGTCAAAACAAGGTAAGATTCATTACAGATTATCATTCACAATGGCAGAGTATGAGAGAGATTCTATCAAAATATTGGCCGATTCTACAATCAGACTCCACTATATCACAGTACATCAACCCTCAGCCCAGCGTGACTGCACGACGCTCTAAGAACCTTCGTGACCTGCTAGTTCGAAGCCATTAAGAAACAGTAAAACCAAGAACTATCTTTAATTCAAAACTACCCGAGTGGGGTTGCAAACCCTGTGGCAGATGTATTGCCTGCCCCAATATAGCACGCGCCACGAATTTCTGTGACTCTACGGGGTCAAAAGAATTCAAAATTACCCATACCATCAATTGCAATACCAGGGCAGTCGTGTACTATGCCACGTGCCCATGCAATATAATTTATATAGGTCTTACAACACGCGAATTAAAAATTAGGGTACGCGAGCACATGAGGGATATCACATCCGCTAAAAAAGATGACTACAACACGGAGGGTAGACCGATTGCACAACATTTCAAAACACAATCACAATGCGGATCCTCGGGGGTTCATTGTCTGTGGCATTGACAGAATTGAGACCAACATCAGGGGGGGCCCGATCCAAAAACAGCTGGCACAACGTGAAGCCCGATGGATATGGACATTAAATACACTTCAACCAAAAGGGTTGAATGAAACACTCAGCTTTGCTCCATTCTTATAGGACCGTTTTCAGCTCTGCTCTGCAGCCCACATCTCTGCCCACACTGGCCTGAGTCGTCTTTCAGGTTTTTAATGAGGTTCCCTTTTTTTTGGGGTTTTTCCTCTTTTAACGTGTATTATATGTTGTTATTTTTATGTCATTAACAATTTCCTTTTTTCGTTATAGTTATTGTATTATACTTGCCTCGAGCCACAGGATTCGTACGCTTAATGCATTGTTGCCGGAGACACGATTCATTCCCCCCTTTTCCTACCAGACCCATTCAGGAAATGCTCTGCCGCCGATTTATGCAGTCATGACATCAACGGCACAGTCGTTCTGTTTACATATGGCACCAGTTGCACTTTATTATGGGATGTTAGACTTTTCGCATCATCTGATTTTTTCATATTTTTATATGTAAACGTTTTGTTTTTTATGCATCTATTTGCACCCCCGTTTCCTCACTCCTGCACTTTTCACTACCCTTCCTCCACTTCTTCCCCTGCACCATGCACTTTAATGAATTTATGCATATGTATAGAATTTGTTGAGTTCATGTTTACATAATTCTATAACATCAGGTATTGTAAAAATACAGGTTTCTTATATAACTGCACATTGTAGATTCTCAAGAACATTTTATTCCAAATTCTTTATTGTTCATTATATAGTTCTGTATCGTCTGCAAATTGTAACACAGCACGGTTGTCTTCCTTATGAATTAGTCACAGTGTATATTTTGCAATTTTATTCACTATGCATATTTGAATTTGTACATTGATATTTTATGGATTCACAAGAGCTTATTCGTCACAGCAAATTTTGTAACTGTTATTATTCATGAATTTTTACAGTGCCAATCATAAATGGTAACCATTTAGGAATATCTAATTATATTTCTTTCGATTCACAAGTGTTTATTTGCTACAGCAAGTTTGTAAATGTTTTTACTGATGGGTGTTCATATTGCTGATTACACTTGTGACATCCTCTTTATGAATTTATGAACCCTATAGTGCCGACTATATTCGTTATCACCCTCTGACTGCCGACAGATTCCGCACTATTTTTGCGCATGCGTTGACCAGATGACTGGCTTGATAGACTTACTTTCCCTTATGGCGCTCGCTATTTCCACTGCGCAGGCGCCTTCCCGTCTGTCTTCACTCATAGCGTGGTCTCGCGATAGTTTGACATAGTGACGTGACGTCACGTGACACGTGACGGGTACTGGATCACCTGATCATCTCCGGGCACGCTCATTGGGCACACATATAAATTTAACACGGCTCGTTGTCCTGACGACTCCACCCCCAGACGAAGGCTGCGAGTCAGCCGAAACGCGCGTCGGGGCGTTGTCACTCCGGACATCAATCATCTTTAAACATGGGTAAGATATGTTGCACCTACGGACCATATATGTTCATACATTTTGCCCACTATTAGGTTTGATCTAATTGACAATTGTGCCTTATCTCCCATTCACACTAGATGAAGGCCATTGGTGCCTTCAACCTACACATAATTTTTCTGATGATCCTGTCATTTGGAGTGCAACTTTTTCTTGTGTCCCCCTTGGGGTAGAATCATTTTTTAAACCAGTGTTTGTTATTTTGTTATTTGTGTTTTGACTTAAATAAAATATTTCTTATCATTACTATTACTGTTTGTCTCTAATGGTGCTATAGTGTTGGTTTTTCTCTTCCACTTTGTCGAGAGGAAGAACAATTGGTTTTGTATTAGTGCTTCCAACAAGCTACATGGTATCACACCGAATGGGGAGAGGGACAGGCTTTATTACATCACTACATTTTATGCTTTCCTCCCTATTTTCGGCTTGTTTCAATTTTTGTGTACTAATGAGGAGTGGACGTGGATGTCTGATATCTGTCAGGTGCTGAGTAACTTTGAGGAGTCAACACAGATGGTCAGTGGCAATGCCGCCATCATCAGCCTCACCATCCCGCTGCTTGGTCTGTTGAAAAACTCTCTGGTCAGCATGAAGTCGGAAGCTTTGCGCTCGTCACAAGAGACGGGGGAAGAAGATTCCCTTGTTGATAGCCAAAGTACCCTTAGGTCTGTTTCTCAGCGCATATCGGAGGTGGTGGAGGAGGATGAGGAGGAAGAGGAGGAGAATGTTGGCGAGACACAAGAGGGGACCATTGTTCAGTCCTTCACTGTTCAGCGTGTATGGGCAGAAGAAGAGAAGTTGGAGGAGGAGGAAATGGACAGTCAGGCCAGTGAGGGGAGTGAATTCTTGCGCGTTGGTACTCTGGCGCATATGGCAGATTTCATGCTAGGCTGCCTATCCCGTGACCCTCGCGTTCAAAGAATTTATTCCAGCACCGATTACTGGGTATTCACTCTCCTGGACCCACGGTACAAGCAAAATCTTTCCACTCTCATCCCTGGAGAGGAAAGGAGTGTGAGAATGCATGAATACCAGCAGGCCCTGGTGCACAAGCTGAAGCAGTATTTCCCTTCTGACAGCGCTAGTGGCAGAGGGCGTACTTCTGCGGGACAAGTAGCTAGGGAGAGTAGGCAAGCAGGCAGCTTGTCCAGCACTGGCAGGGGTACGCTTTACAAGGCCTTTGCCAGTTTTATGTCACCCCAGCAAGACACTGTCACCTGTCCCCAGTCTCGGCAGAGTAGGGCTGATCTTTACAGAAAGATCGTGAGGGAGTACGTAGCTGACCATACCATCGTCCTAAATTATCACACAGCTCCCTACAACTACTGGGTTTCAAAGCTGGACATGTGGCACGAACTGGCGCTGTACACCTTGGAGGTTCTTGCCTGCCCTGCCGCTAGCGTGTTGTCCGAGCGGGTTTTCAGTGCAGCTGGTGGTATCATCACCGATAAGCGTACACGCCTGTCGACTGACAGCGCTGACAGGCTGACGCTTATCAAGATGAATAAAGCCTTGATTTTTTCGGATTTTCATTCTCCACCAGGTGAAAGAAGCTCAACCTGAATAATGTATGCACTCCTCCTCCTCATTGTCCTCCTTCTCCTCCTCTTTGTACACTAAAGCAGAGGAAACTGGCTATTATTTTCCAGGGCCAACTGGCTCTAGCTATAGTACTCTATGTATTTAATTTTTCTGGAGGACCACCTACCTGCTCCTCTGGTTTGAAAACTTTTTTGGACTGCCACATACAGGCACTATCCAAATGAAATTGTCTCCATAGCAGCCTCCACACGTCATCGCCATAGCTGCCTCCAAAAGTCGTCCCCTTATCAAACGAGCTGTGTCAGGAGGAATTTTGGGTTGTTTTCATGGCTTCCACATCAAACTTGTTAACTTTGTCGCCACCCTGCTGTGTAATCCACAAAATATACTGGCAAACTTATCATTTACCAATATTATTTCAGCGCTTCTTGCGTATCTGTTTACATTCCCCTCACCCGCCATAACCCAAACTTATAAGAATACTACTACACTTGATCTTATACAAAAGGTTCTTAGAGGTGCTGTTTGGGGAGGAGCCGAGAGACAGGGGCTTGGATTGGCGAAAGCTCGCCTGGCAGCGGAGCGCCAGCTCCATCCCAAGATCCAACTAACATAGTTTTAACTGCAGCACCTTTAATCTACTACTAGTTCACTGCCTCCATACATGGTCCCCTTATCAAACGAGCTGTGTCAGCCAGAATTTTCAGGTGTTTCACCAGATACATAGTGGAACTCGGCCCATCTGTCGCCACCATGCTGGAGACCTGAAGTTGCAATCATAGCAGCGCAATATGGATGCCCCATACTGTCGCTCTTAATCATGGAACCATTTCCGAAAAAACAATTAAAAATAGAACCACTATGCTATTCCATTATTCCTAGGTGAAATATTCAAACGACCCGGCCTGCTTTGAAAATTATAATTTTTTCAAAGTAAACGCTTCTGCCCCCCAGGCCCATTTTGGGTGGGGAGGAGCCGAGAGACAGGGGCTTGGACAGGCAAAAGCTCGCCTGGCAGCGGACCGCCAGCTCCATCCCAAGATTAGGCAGCCTCAGAGGCATCCATGCATGCTGCCCCTGCTGTTTCCTTTCCATTTCGCCTCCACGATCCTCCACAGCGTCCACCAATGTCTCCATGTGCGACTTTCAACTGTCTATACCCCAGACGCTGGAGCACGAGAGGATATGCAGCACATCATCCCCTTATCAAACGAGCTGTGTCAGGCAGAATTTTCAGGTGTTTCACCAGATACATGCTGGAGACCTGAAGTTTCAATCATAGAAGCAATATGGATGCCCCATACTGTCGCTCTTAATCATGGAAGTCGTCTCCATGGCTGCCTCCACATGTCGTCCCCTTATCAAACGAGCTGTGTCAGGCGCATTTTTCGGGTGTTTCACCAGATACATTATGGAACTTGGTCACTATGTCGCCACCATGCTGTGTTATCGACTAAATATACCGTCAACCTTTTGTTCACAGAGGAAATCATTTCAGCGCTTCTTGCTCACCTCCTTTGGTTCCTCTCTGCCACCCATTGGTTTGAAGCCTGAGTCCATTTAGGGTATGTCGCCATGCCACTCTCTAGCCTGCCGCTGCTGCCGCTGCCTCTGCATGCCGTCCCCTATAGTGTCAGGGTCAATTATTGGATGTTTTAGATGCTATCTAGCCTCATTCTGTCACTCTGTCATGGCCATGCTGTTGCCCATAATTTTGGCATAATGGTGCGTTTAAGCAGCCTCAGAGGCATCCATGCATGCTGCCCCTGCTGTTTCCTGTCCATTTCCGAGGTTCCCAGGTGTTTGGCCAAGCTTCCCTGTGCAGAGCCTTGGTCCCCTTGAAAAATGCTCGAGTCTCCTATTGACTTCAATGGGGTTCGTTATTCGAGACGAGCACTCGAGCATCGGGAAAAGTTCGTCTCGAATAACGAGCACCTGAGCATTTTAGTGCTCGGTCATCTCTAGTACTGAGTTGTCAGATCCATCTGCTTTGTGGAACACTGATGATAGGATACTGGCTGACATCCTGTGGCAACAAAGTATGGGCAACTTCAAAAATAGAATCTGGCAAAGTATCAAACATGGTGGCGATTGTGGAAGGCCCAGATCTGCCTCCCCCAGTACTGGATGATTTGCTAGTGCAGAATGTCATTAGGGAATGTCAATCCACTAATAATGCTCAAATGTGGCAAGTAATGAAACCGAATGGTTGGCCGACTACTCTGGACTACAGAGCATTAAATAAATGCCTGTCACAAATGTTGACGCTAAATTGCCCGATATGATGACAGCCCTCAAACCATCTGCCACAGTGTACTCTTCAATAGACATTTCAAATGGGTATTTCTTTATTCCTGTACACCTCGACTGCCAGTACAAATTTGCTTTAATTTTTCTAGGAAAACAGTACACATTTTGTCGGTTGCCCCAAGGTTTCAAGTCCAGCTCAACCTACTTCCACAAATGCATGATTGAAATCTTATCATTTTCATGGCCAGATTGCATTGTCCTATATGTAGATAACATGTTGCTCCAGACTGACACCCAAAAGCAGCATTATGTGTTACTAAGGGAGCTAACGCTTCTTGAAAAGGCTTAAACTAAATCCCACTAAAGCCCAATGATGAAAGTAGTGATAGTTTTAAAAGGGGGAGAATTCCTGACCCCAACAAATGTGAAAGTATCCGTAACCATCCAAGGCCCAACACAAAAACAGCATTGAGACTGTTTTGGGGATTGATTGGGTTTTGCACAGACTTCATAGAGGGATTTGGTGAGAAGGCAGAACCTCTCTATGAAGTCTTTAAAGGTTAATATGAGGGAAGCAGACCCAATTGAATGAATGGAAGAGCATGAAGGGGTCTTTGCCAGACTAAAAATTTGTCTCACTCAGGCACCTGCTCTAAGCATTATATCACTCCTACATGCATCCTCTTGTTTTTCCCATAGCACATGCTCTAATCACAACATGCGTTCCACCACGATCTCCCGGTGGAACGCACGTGATGGAAGTCCAGCATCTTGATGCGGTATCAATCGCAGCATTTAAAACTCGACCCGTGCATACCATTCTCAGCGCTCCTTCCCTACAGAGCGGACTCTCCGCCATTCCCTCCAGCGCTACCCGCCTGCATAGCAGCAATGCATGTCATATACATCCATTAATTGGTAAGCCTTACCTTTCTTCTTATACTTTCTTCCACAGGAGTATTGCCGGCATCACTGGCCGTTTGCCAGTACGTACCTTCTGGCTCATCTGTTTCAGTCTCACCCTAGAGAACCCCCTTTGGGGAATTGCCTGGTGCAACGGTGACACTACACCAGATATATTCATTGTGGATGATTTCCTTACACCAATTTAATACCCAGTATTTGTACTGGACATGTACCTGTGCTATTTTTTGTATATTTGTACTATATATATATATATATATATATATATATATATATATATAATCTGTGTCGCACCTCTATTTTTATGCTCAGTTTCACCATTGCATATCTGTTGACACACACTTATCAATGTATCACTATGTTACTATATTGCAGTGTCCGAAGGAGGTCAGGGATTGACCAAAATGTTACACATATTCAAATTACTAAATAAAACTACTAGAAAGAAACTAGAATCAGTGTGACTGGATTCCACAATTTACCTGCTCTAAGCAATCCAAACCCAGATCTACCCTTTGCATTACAGGCTCATGCATCCATGATAGCAATTACAGCTATATTGCTAAAGGTGAGGCAAGGAAAATGGGTTCCAGTAGGATATCTATCAAGAGTCATGTTGAAATACACTCACCGGCCACTTTATTAGGTACACCTGTCCAACTGCTCGTTAACACTTAATTTCTAATCAGCCAATCACATGGCGGCAGCTCAGTGCATTTAGGCATGTAGACATTGTCAAGACAATCTCCTGCAGTTCAAACCGAGCATCAGTATGGGGAAGAAAGGTGATTTGATGCCTTTGAACGTGGCATGGTTGTTGGTGCCAGAAGGGCTGGTCTGATAATTTCAGAAACTGCTGATCTACTGGGATTTTCATGCACAACCATCTCTAGGGTTTACAGAGAATGGTCCGAAAAAGAAAAAACATCCAGTGAGCGGCAGTTCTGTGGGCGGAAATGCCTTGTTGATGCCAGAGGTCAGAGGAGAATAGGCAGACTGGTTCGAGCTGATAGAAAGGCAACAGTGACTCAAATCGCCACCCGTTACAACCAAGGTAGGCAGAAGAGCATCTCTGAACGCACAGTACGTCGAACTTTGAGGCAGATGGGCTACAGCAGCAGAAGACCACACCGGGTGCCACTCCTTTCAGCTAAGAACAGGAAACTGAGGCTACAATTTGCACAAGCTCATCGAAATTGGACAGTAGAAGATTGGAAAAACGTTGCCTGGTCTGATGAGTCTCGATTTCTGCTGCGACATTCGGATGGTAGGGTCAGAATTTGGCGTCAATAACATGAAAGCATGGATCCATCCTGCCTTGTATCAACGGTTCAGGCTGGTGGTGGTGGTGTCATGGTGTGGGGAATATTTTCTTGGCACTCTTTGGGCCCCTTGGTACCAATTTAGCATCGTTGAAACGCCACAGCCTACTTGAGTATTGTTGCTGACCATGTCCATCCCTTTATGACCACAATGTACCCAACATCTGATGGCTACTTTCAGCAGGATAATGCGCCATGTCATAAAGCTGGAATCATCTCAGACTGGTTTCTTGAACATGACAATGAGGTCACTGGACTCAAATGGCCTCCACAGTCACCAGATCTCAATTCAATAGAGCATCCTTGGGATGTGGTGGAACGGGAGATCCGCATCATGGATGTGCAGCCGACAAATCTGTGGCAACTGTGTGATGCCATCATGTCAATATGGACCAAAATCTCTGAGGAATGCTTCCAGAACCTTGTTGACTCTATGCCACGAATAATTGAGGCAGTTCTGAAGGCAAAAGGGGGTCCAACCCATTACTAGCATGGTGTACCTAATAAAGTGGCCAGTGAGTGTAGGTTTTGATGATTGTGTTAGAAATCTTTTGGCAGTACACTGGGCAGTGCTAGCTACGGAACACATAGGATTGTCTAAAATTATTGTACAGACACCCCATACTCCAAAACGCTTTTGGAGAGGACACTCTCCAAAAGCAGCTTGGTGGTTGTTAGATCTGTCCCCCAGAAACATCAGAGTGACACACAGTTCCTCTTATGTTCTGCCGCAGTTAATGCAATATGAAGGGGAAGAACATGACTGTGGAAAAGTCCACAGAACCAAAACACAGCAAGTGTTTATATTAATGGCAGGAAGTGAAGATCTGAAGATTTGGGTTGACGGATCTAGGTACTGGGAAGACTGTCCTTTTCACACAGCATATGCCATATGGTGTCCCCAGACAAATGAAAAAGTGCTGATAAAATGCCCAAGGAACAGAGTTGGAGGCGGTAAGAGAAGCCATTTTACACTTTAGTGTAGGCCCAATCACCATTTTCTCTGACAGTGCATGTGTCATTAGGTCTCTGACTGAATATATGCCCTTATGGCACACAAGAGGATTCAATGATGCATCAGGGAAAACACTCATGCACAGTGCAGTGTTAAAAGACATTCAGGAAAAGGCCAGTATACAAAAAAACAAAACAAAGGGGGGCAATAGTCAAGGTGAAGGCACATCAGAAAGGTACTGATGAAACTACCATAGGTAACAACAAAGTGGATGCATTAACCAAAAAGGAAGCGGTCACAGGAGTCAGATGGACTCCATATGACACAGATGAGGTGTAGACATGGGAAGAGTAGGATCAGGAGGACAAGGATGAGGAAAAGGTAGAGCTTGAATGCCTACCAGGGATTAAAGCACCAACACCTTGTTTAGCAACAGAAAAAGAAAATGATTCAGCATTGCACCAAAATTAAAGAGTTAATTAGGAAGAATGCTGTTAATGCCCCAAATGGATACATTCTACGAGGTGACCTCCTGTTGACAGAAACTCCAGAAGGCCTTAGATTTGTAGTACCTAGTCAGTTTCAGTAAGACATCACTAGGGAGAACCATAGGCTAACAGGTCATATGGGAAATGAAGGTACTTTAAAATTTATTCAGACCAAATATTGGTGAGAGAATATGATAGAAACCATTAAAGGAATGTTTAATCTGTGCCCAAATGAATCCCAGACCAAAAAGACAAAAGCCTATTCTTTCCAGGCTACCACTAGCTGAAGAGCCATGGGAGAGATTACAGGTGGATTTTGTTGGCCCTTTACCAAGTGCTCCTGGGGGAAACAGATTTGCTGCTGGTGGTTGATGTATTTTCCAGATGGGTGGGAGCCTTGACCATGAGGAAAGGTACAACAGCAGCCACAGCAAGAACTCTATGGAGAGAGGTTATAGCAAGGTGGGGATTCCCAAAGGTCATTGAATCAGACAGATGTGTGAAATGCTGAATGTTTAACAGGTTTCATGTACCTTATCACCCTCAATCATCAGGGTTGGTATAAAAAAAAAAAATGAACAGAACCTTAAAAGGAAAGATGGTAATGCAATCAGGAAACAATTGGCTAAGCCACCTCCCCGCCATTCTGATGGCAATAAGGGGATTGGATGCAAGAGGAACAGGTATCACCCCATCCCAGTTAATGACTGGTAGATTTATGAATCTATGCCACCCAGCAGACCCAAAACTCATTACCCCCATAAGGGAAAGTGCTGAAAATACAGAGATACCTGCATTATGCAGCCCAGAATATGGCACCAAAAGCAAAGGAAGAACCTGGAAAACCACCAATAGCATTAAGTATTTGAGACAGGGTGTGAAAGCAAATTATTAATTGGGAATACAATATTGCCAAATATACCACTTCAGCAGTTGTCCAGTGACCTTCAGATGTAAATAGACATGTCTAGTCACTGTGAGATACAGCTACTGACTCGGACACTCCTACCTTGCTCTTAACACATTTTGTTAGACAAACAAGGGAACGTGTGTGTGTGGAACACTATACTTAGCCTGTAAGGGGGAGAAACCAAGAAATTCCTACAAATAAAGAAGTCTGAAAGACAGGGCTAAGAGACCCTTTTGCACACCTGCTACATGTGTGCGTCTTGTGTCTCTTCCTGGCCGGTCAATCTCCCTGCTGTCCCCTTTAAGGGAGGATATAACATTAATTTGGTGCCCACAGACAATGATAATTATCCTAACTGTAAGGATACAAAAATAATTGCAGTAACATTTCTTGGGGGCATCGTCCGCAATGTCAACAATCCAAGGCAACAATCCACGGAGGGCAGTGGTTAACAGGACAACAGCGAATCGCACAATTACACCGGTGCGTAAGACCATTGATACTTACTGTGTCTTTCCCCCTTGTATTTGCTACTGTCCAGGTATTGTATTTTTGCTGATTTTGTGGGATTAATGAACTCCATTGTCTGTGGGTTTGTGTATGTGTAACTACTAGGAAAGCTGACCACAGGAGTGAGTGAGTGTAAAATATTAATATCATCAAAATGACTTTAGCATAGGGTGAGACCATATGATTACACGTATATGATATTCTGTTATTCTTAAAAGTATTCATGTAGGATAAACATTCATTCAAGATTAACAAATATAAATTCATAATAGTATTATGTATTATTGTATGTATTATTATTGTATCAGTAGTAGAATGTAGATTTATGTATAATATATTGATATGGTTTATATTGGGAATCAGACATAATGAATGAGATAGTTGGGGATATTCCATTGTACATAAAGGCAGATGGTATATGGTCAGTGCCTTTGGTAAAATGCAAATTCCTTTATTGTACTGAACTATTGTCATTTATCTTAACTTGTCATGGTACATTATGGTCTCAGAGTTCCCATGGAACACTAGTATCTGTTAGACGAGACAACCTTTATACACAGCACATCTATATGTTAATAACATATGTATATATAAGTTAATTAGTTTAAGTATACATATTTATGAACTTGAATGAGATCATCTATGGTCCTCAGATGGTACACGGACTAACATGAACCAATAGGAGATTGGGAATATTCATTTGGGAAATGTTAGTTTGTGTATAAAGAGTTACCATACTAGTGACTAAGGGGGAGACTGTGTGAGAGAGAGGGTGAGTAGGAGAGAGACATCATTGGACATCACCATCCGTCTTTTGTCGCTTTGTCTCCACTCAACACAAAGACTCTTCACTCTCTCAAGCTTTGCTCCGCACCAGGTTTCTTTAATTTTATCTTTACTTTACTTTTTGTAACTTTATTTTTATTTATACTTTTCATCAGAATTGTATATTGTTACTTTATTTTATTGAAGTCCATTAAATGCTTTTTACTTTACATCTGGAACGAAGGATCACTTCTGATTTTTTGATACATTGCTCATCATCGTGGTTCTTAATTCTCAAATTAAGAATTGCAAGAAATATCTATTTATATTGATATTTAACAGAAATGGCGAGCCAGCCAGGAGACCAGAAGTAACATTTATGGTGAGCTCTAGCTGTTGTTTTTGCGGCATTGTTTTGTCATCTCTTTCGTTTGGAGAGAAGAGAAAATACAAGAGCCAAATTTTTTTCAAAGAATCTAGAAGCAAGACTGGTGAGCACGTGATCTACTACAAGCTGCATGTGTTCCAGTGTCCTGTGACAAGTGTGAGCCTATGCGAGAAGACCTCAACAAAGAAGAACTCTGCATAAGACAGACTGAAGTAGAGACGATTCCAGCAAGACATTAACAGAGTGAGTAATGGATTTCATTAATACTAGAGATGAGCGAACATGCTCGTCCGAGCTTGATGCTCGGTCGAGCATTAGGGTACTCGAAACTGCTCGTTACTCGGACGAATACTTCGCCCGCTCGAGAAAATGGCAGCTCCCGCCGTTTTGCTTTTTGGCGGCCAGAAACAGAGCCAATCACAAGCCAGGAGACTCTGCACTCCACCCAGCATGACGTGGTACCCTTACACGTCGATAGCAGTGGTTGGCTGGCCAGATCAGGTGACCCTGGGATAGACTAGCCGCTGGCCGCGCTGCTCGGATCATTCTGTCTCTGGATGCCGCTAGGGAGAGAGCTGCTGCTGCTCAGGGAAAGCGTTAGGGTGTTCTATTAGCTTACTGTTAGGCAGGAGTGATTCTCAAAGAACCCAACAGCCCTTCTTAGGGCTACAATAACGTTCTACTTTTTTTATTTTAATTTGCATATTTTACCATTTTGTGAGGAATTAGCAGGGGGACTTGCTACCGTTGTGTTTAGCTCTTAGTGGCACACATATCCATAGCAAAGACCGAAGTGGGAAAATTCAGTAGGGGTTGGATTTCTATTAGGCAATAACTCAGTGTCATCTCATCTGGCATAGTACTGTGCTTCCTTTGATACTTGGCTAGAAAATAGCCATAGGAGAATACAAACAGCTTCTTGAAGCCTACAGTAGCGTTCTATATATTTGATTTCTGGTTGATCTGCTGGTGGCTGTAGTTTCTGCAGTGCATGTACTTGCCAATTCTGAGCAATTTGTAGTGAGACTTGCGACCGCTGTGTTCTGCGCTTAGTGGCGCACATATCCATAGCAAAGGCTGAAGTGGCAAAATTCAGTAGGGGTTGGATTTCTATTAGGCAATAACTCAGTGTCATCTCATCTGGCATAGTACTGTGCTTCCTTTGATACTTGGCTAGAAAATAGCCATAGGAGAATACAAACAGCTTCTTGAAGCCTACAGTAGCGTTCTATATATTTGATTTCTGGTTGATCTGCTGGTGGCTGTAGTTTCTGCAGTGCATGTACTTGCCAATTCTGAGCAATTTGTAGTGAGACTTGCGACCGCTGTGTTCTGCGCTTAGTGGCGCACATATCCATAGCAAAGGCTGAAGTGGCAAAATTCAGTAGGGGTTGGATTTCTATTAGGCAATAACTCAGTGTCATCTCATCTGGCATAGTACTGTGCTTCCTTTGATACTTGGCTAGAAAATAGCCATAGGAGAATACAAACAGCTTCTTGATCTTGAAGCCTACAGTAGCGTTCTATATATTTGATTTCTGGTTGATCTGCTGGTGGCTGTAGTTTCTGCAGTGCATGTACTTGCCAATTCTGAGCAATTTGTAGTGGGACTTGCGACCGCTGTGTTCTGCGCTTAGTGGCGCACATATCCATAGCAAAGGCCGAAGTGGCAAAATTCAGTAGGGGTTGGATTTCTATTAGGCAATAACTCAGTGTCATCTCATCCGGCATAGTACTGTGCTTCCTTTGATACTTGGCTAGAAAATAGCCATAGGAGAATACAAACAGCTTCTTGATCTTGAAGCCTACAGTAGCGTTCTATATATTTGATTTCTGGTTGATCTGCTGGTGGCTGTAGTTTCTGCAGTGCATGTACTTGCCAATTCTGAGCAATTTGTAGTGGGACTTGCGACCGCTGTGTTCTGCGCTTAGTGGCGCACATATCCATAGCAAAGGCCGAAGTGGCAAAATTCAGTAGGGGTTGGATTTCTATTAGGCAATAACTCAGTGTCATCTCATCTGGCATAGTACTGTGCTTCCTTTGATACTTGGCTAGAAAATAGCCATAGCAATAGGATAGCATTGTTTGGTTTTAAAAACACAAAAAAAAAAAAAAAAACACAAAAAAAACCAAAAAAAAGTAAAAAAAAAAATAAAGTTATAACTCTCATTTTAAAAATGTTTAACCCGAGGGCTAGGGGTAGAGGACGAGGGCGGGGACGTGGGCGTCCAACTACTGCAGGGGTCAGAGGCCGTGGTCCTGGGCGGGGTGAGACACCACCTGCTGATGAGGGAGCAGGGGAACGCCGCAGAGCTACACTCCCTAGGTTCATGTCTGAAGTTACTGGGACTCGTGGTAGAGCACTGTTGAGGCCAGAACAGTGCGAACAGGTGATGTCATGGATTGCTGACAATGCTTCGAGCAATTTGTCCACCACCAGTCAGTCTTCCACGCAGTCCACCCATGTCACCGAAATCGCCACTCCTCCAGCTCCTGCACCTCAGCCTCCTCCCCCCCAGTCTGCCCCCTCCCAGGAAAATTTGGCATTTGAACCGGCATACTCTGAGGAACTGTTTTCTGGACCCTTCCCACAGTCACAAACCACTTGTCCGGTTGCTGCTGAGCAATTTTCCGATGCCCAGGTTTTCCACCAGTCACAGTCTGTGGGTGATGATGACCTTCTTGACGTAGTGGAAGTGTGTAAAGAGGTGTCCGACGATGAGGAGACACGGTTGTCAGACAGTGGGGAAGTTGTTGTCAGGGCAGGAAGTCCGAGGGGGGAGCAGACTGAGGGATCGGAGGATGATGAGGTGACAGACCCAAGCTGGGTTGAGAGGCCGGGTGAACACAGTGCTTCTGAGACGGAGGAGAGTCCTCGACCTGAACAGGTTGGAAGAGGCAGTGGTGGGGCCAGACGGAGAGGCAGGGCCAGAGCTGGTGCATCAGCGCCACTGTCAACTAGTGAAGCTCCCGTGGTGAGGGCTCTTGCGGCGAGGGCTAGATCTTCAGAAGTGTGGAGGTTCTTTAAGGAAACACCGGATGACCGACGGACTGTGGTGTGCAACATTTGCCAAACCAGGCTCAGCAGGGGTTCCACCACTACTAGCTTAACTACCACCAGTATGCGCAGGCATATGAATGCTAAGCACCCCACTCAGTGGCAACAAGCCCGTTCACCTCCGGCCGTGCACACCACTGCTCCTTCCCCTGTGTCAGCTGCTAGTCAGCCCCCTGCCCAGGACCCTGGCACAAAAACCCCATCGTCGCCTCCACGATCCTCCACAGCATCCACCAGCGTTCAGCTCTCCATACCCCAGACGCTGGAGCGGAAACGCAAATATAGTGCAACCCACCCGCACGCCCAAGCCCTTAATGTGCACATCTCCAGATTGCTTAGCCTGGAGATGCTGCCCTATAGGCTAGTAGAGACCGAGGCCTTTCGCAACCTCATGGCGGCGGCCGCCCCTCGGTATTCGGTCCCCAGCCGCCACTACTTTTCCCGATGTGCCGTCCCAGCCCTGCACCAGCACGTGTCAGACAACATCATCCGTGCCCTGACCAACGCCGTTTCTGACAAGGTCCACCTGACCACGGACACGTGGACGAGTGCTGCCGGGCAGGGCCACTATATATCGCTGACGGCACATTGGGTTAACTTGGTGGAGGCTGGGACCGAGTCTGACCCTGGGGCTGCTCATATACTGCCGACGCCGAGGATTGCGGGGCCTACCTCGGTCCAGGTGTTTCAGGCCTACTATGCCTCCTCCTCCTCCCACCCCTCCTCCACCTCCTCCTCCGAACTACCATCCGTGGGCACGGCGCCATCAGTCGGTAGCTCTAGGCACAGCAGCAGTGCCGTCGCTAAGCGACAGCAGGCGGTGCTCAAACTGCTGAGCCTAGGCGACAAAAGGCACACCGCCCAAGAGCTATTACAGGGCATCACGGCGCAGACTGATCTGTGGCTGGCACCGCTGAACCTCAAGCCGGGAATGGTTGTGTGTGACAACGGCCGTAACCTGGTGGCGGCTCTGCAACTCGGCAGACTGACACATGTGCCATGCCTGGCCCATGTGTTAAATCTGATAGTGCAGCGTTTCCTCAAGACATACCCCAATCTGTCTGATTTGCTCACGAAGGTGCGCCGCATCTGTGCGCATTTCAGGAAGTCCAGCCCAGATGCTGCCACTCTCAGGGCAGCGCAGCGCCGCCTCCAACTGCCCGCTCACCGACTGTTGTGCGACGTGCCCACGAGGTGGAATTCAACACTGACCATGTTATCCAGAGTTTACCAGCAGCGCAGAGCGATTGTAGACTGCCAGATGTCAACTTCCACCAGAACTGGTAGTCAGGTCAGTCAGCTTCCTCAAGTCTACAATGAGGAGTGGACGTGGATGTCTGATATCTGTCAGGTGCTGAGTAACTTTGAGGAGTCAACACAGATGGTCAGTGGCGATGCCGCCATCATCAGCCTCACCATCCCGCTGCTTGGCCTGTTGAAAAACTCTCTGGTCAGCATGAAGTCGGAAGCTTTGCGCTCGTCACAAGAGACGGGGGAAGAATATTCCCTTGTTGATAGCCAAAGCACCCTGAGGTCTGTTTCTCAGCGCATATCGGAGGAGGTGGAGGTGGAGGAGGATGAGGAGGAAGAGGAGGAGAATGTTGGCGAGACACAAGAGGGGACCATTGTTGAGTCCTTCACTGTTCAGCGTGTATGGGCAGAAGAAGAGGAGTTGGAGGAGGAGGAAATGGACAGTCAGGCCAGTGAGGGGAGTGAATTCTTACGCGTTGGTACTCTGGCGCATATGGCAGATTTCATGCTAGGCTGCCTATCCCGTGACCCTCGCGTTCAAAGAATTTATTCCAGCACCGATTACTGGGTGTTCACTCTCCTGGACCCACGGTACAAGCAAAATCTTCCCACTCTCATCCCTGGAGAGGAAAGGAGTGTGAGAATGCATGAATACCAGCAGGCCCTGGTGCACAAGCTGAAACAGTATTTCCCTTCTGACAGCGCTAGCGGCAGAGTGCGTAGTTCTGCGGGACAAGTAGCGAGGGAGAGTAGGCGAGCAGGCAGCTTGTCCAGCACTGGCAAGGGTACGCTTTACAAGGCTTTTGCCAGCTTTATGTCACCCCAGCAAGACACTGTCACCTGTCCCCAGTCTCGGCAGAGTAGGGCTGATCTTTACAGAAAGATGGTGAGGGAGTACGTAGCTGACCATACCATCGTCCTAAATGATCACACAGCTCCCTACAACTACTGGGTTTCAAAGCTGGACATGTGGCACGAACTGGCGCTGTACGCCTTGGAGGTTCTTGCCTGCCCTGCCGCTAGCGTCTTGTCCGAGCGGGTTTTCAGTGCAGCTGGTGGCATCATCACCGATAAGCGTACACGCCTGTCGACTGACAGCGCTGACAGGCTGACGCTTATTAAAATGAATAAAGGCTGGATTTCTCAGAATTTCCAATCTCCACCAGGTGAAGGAAGCTCAACCTGAATAATTGATCCACTCCTCCTCCTCCTCCTCATTTTCCTCCTTCTCCTCCTCTTTGTACAGTAAAGCAGAGGAAAATGGCTATTTTTTGACAGGGCCCACTGGCTCTTGCTATAGTACTTCATGCATTTAATTTTTCTGGAGGGCCACCTACCCGGTCCTCTGTTTGAAACAATTTTTGTGAGTGCCACATACAGGCACTCAATCTATTCCATTTTTCTGGAGGGCCACCTACCCGGTCCTCTGTTTTAAAAAATTTTTGGGACTGCCACATACAGGCACTCAATCTATTCCATTTTACTGCAGGGCCACCTACCTGCTCCTCTGGTTTGAACAATTTTTGGGACTGCCACATACAGGCACTCAATCTATTCCATTTTACTGGAGGGCCACCTACCTGCTCCTCTGGTTTGAAACATTTTTGGGACTGCCACATACAGGCACTCAATCTATTCCATTTTACTGCAGGGCCACCTACCTGCTCCTCTGGTTTGAACAATTTTTGGGACTGCCACATACAGGCACTCAATCTATTCCATTTTACTGCAGGGCCACCTACCTGCTCCTCTGGTTTGAACAATTTTTGGGACTGCCACATACAGGCACTCAATCTATTCCATTTTACTGCAGGGCCACCTACCTGCTCCTCTGGTTTGAACAATTTTTGGGACTGCCACATACAGGCACTCAATCTATTCCATTTTACTGCAGGGCCACCTACCTGCTCCTCTGGTTTGAACAATTTTTGGGACTGCCACATACAGGCACTCAATCTATTCCATTTTACTGCAGGGCCACCTACCTGCTCCTCTGGTTTGAACAATTTTTGGGACTGCCACATACAGGCACTCAATCTATTCCATTTTACTGCAGGGCCACCTACCTGCTCCTCTGGTTTGAACAATTTTTGGGACTGCCACATACAGGCACTCAATCTATTCCATTTTACTGCAGGGCCACCTACCTGCTCCTCTGGTTTGAACAATTTTTGGGACTGCCACATACAGGCACTCAATCTATTCCATTTTACTGGAGGGCCACCTACCTGCTCCTCTGGTTTGAAACATTTTTGGGACTGCCACATACAGGCACTCAATCTATCCCATTTTACTGGAGGGCCACCTACCTGCTCCTCTGGTTTGAAAAATGTTTGGGACTGCCACATACAGGCACTATCCAAATTAAATTGTCTCCATAGCAGCCTCCACACGTTGTCTCCATTGCTACCTCCAAAAGTCGTCCATATAGCTGCCTCCATACATCGTCCCTTTATCAAACGAGGTGTGTCAGGCAGAAATTTGGGTTGTTTTCATGGATTCCACATCAAAGTTGTTAACTTTGTCGCCACCCTGCTGTGTAATCCCCAAAATATACTGGCAAACTTTTACCATTTAGGGATATTATTTCAGCGCTTCTTGCGCATCTGTTTACATTCCCCTCACCCGGCATATCCTAAACTTATAAGAACGCTACTACACTTGATCTTATACAAAAGGTTCTTAGAAGTGCTGTTTGGGGAGTAGCCTAGAGACAGGGGCTTGGATTGGCGAAAGCTCGCCTGGCAGCGGAGCGCCAGCTCCATGCCAAGATCCAACTAACATAGTTTTAACTGCAGCACCTTTAATCTACTACTAGTTCACTGCCTCCATACATGGTCCCCTTATCAAACGAGCTGTGTCAGGCAGAATTTTGGGTTGTTTTCATGGCTTCCATGTTAACTTTGTCGCCACCCTGCTGTGTAATCCACAAAATATACTGGCAAACTTTTATCATGTACCGATATTATTTGAGCGCTTCTTGCTCACCTCCTTTGGTTCCTCTCTGCCACCCATTGGTTTGAAGCCTGAGTCCATTTAGGGTATGTCGCCATGCCACTCTCTAGCCTGCCGCTGCTGCCGCTGCCTCTGCATGCCGTCCCCTATAGTGTCAGGGTCAATTATTGGATGTTTTAGATGCTATCTAGCTTCATTCTGTCACTCTGTCATGGCCATGCTGTTGCCCATAATTTTGGCATAATGGTGCGATTATGCAGCCTCAGAGGCATCCATGCATGCTGCCCCTGCTGTTTCCTGTCCATTTCCGTGGTGTTTCCATCCTTTTCTGAGGTTCCCAGGTGTTTGGCCAAGCTTCCCTGTGCAGAGCCTTGGTCCCCTTGAAAAATGCTCGAGTCTCCCATTGACTTCAATGGGGTTCGTTATTCGAGACGAGCACTCGAGCATCGGGAAAAGTTCGTCTCGAATAACGAGTACCCGAGCATTTTAGTGTTCGCTCATCTCTAATTAATACCTTTTCAGATAAAAGTAATATTGATTTTAAGTTTGTCATAGTAATGCTCAGTTATGGAATTCTTTATATACACAATGCGAGAATTCAAAAATAGACAAAACATTTTTTTGTGTGAATAAGCAAAAGAAAAAACTTCAGAATGTATTGTACATGGTAAAGGTATTTAACAAAATAGTAATGGAGGATAGACAGACAATATCACAGACCCAAAGTGTATGTGTAAATAGAAAATATATTGTAAATGATTGTACAAAAGGAAGATATAGAGGAGAATGATACAGAAAAAAGTTTTTGCTCTCATTGTGAAATGCTGGCTGAACAAATTGAAATTTTGGAGGATCAAATTGATATAAGAACTCAATATCAAAATTACGCAATGAGAATAGAAAAAAAGATCTGTTATAACAAAAAAAGGTGACAAAACTAGTGAATCCTTTCTTCCTAGTCCACAACCCTCCCAAGCTGATGAAGAGTTAGAAGAGGAAGAAATCAAATGTAGGAGATTGCATGAAAGGGCAGTAAAATTAAATTTAAAGATTCACGATCAATTGATGAAAATTTTGAAAGATGTTCCAATTTATGATAATAAAATGGACAGTTTTCATAATGCACACATTTTTGAGTCGAATACTGACAAATTTAATCTGACCAATGAACAAAAGAATAAATTATTCCATGTGTGGTTGCCATCACACATGGCCAGAAGGTTAGAAGTTACACCAAGGTTGGGTGATGGTAATGAAGTTATACACAGTACTGAATCAGATCGCTTAAGACAGCTGATTCTATTTACAACAGGAGAATCTAGTCCTTCTGTAGATCTATTGGATAGTCTTAGACCAACACTACAGGATGATCCTTTTGCATTTTTGATGAAATTTGAAAAAGCTTATAGAATGGTTATGGGCGTAAAGGAGGATGAGGAACCAGAACCCATGATCAAAGCTTTTGTCAGAAAGTTCAAATATTTAGATCCGGTATCAGTGCAATTTGCTTCTGAAAAAGATACATTAGAAGAGGCTGCTACATTCATTGATCAGATTAGAAGATCAATCAAACAAAATAATGCTAAAATAAAAGTGTCTGTTGTTCAGGAAAAGGTAGTTAAGAAATGGGTAAAGTCAAATCAGGACAGTCGTTTTAAATCCCAGACTACTCCTGCTCCGAAAAAATATGAATTTACAAAACAAAATGGTATCAGAAGAAATGTGAATTGTTATTTCTGTGGAAAGAAAGGACATCTCAGATGGAATTGCAGACAATTCTTGAGGGAACAGCAGGGTGTTGGGAAAGAAAACGGGATAATGGCTTCAGCTCCTCCCATTCTAGACCATAGACAGTCTAGGTCACCTTATGCTCCATTGATTAAGGAAATTCATGAATTGTCCATGAATAGCAATATGTCCCATAGGAGAACAAATGATGATGTCAGAGAAGACAGGGAAACCCTAATTCCTTCTCAATGACTAAAAAAAAAAATGTAACCCCATGTTCACTGAAATATTTAGCTCCAATTTCAATTGACAAATGGGGGAGGCCTTTTGTGAACGGTTCTTTACAAGGGAATAATGTTACGTTTCTGATTGACGCAGGAGCTCAGCTAAGTGTGACTAATCAAAATTTACCTGTACTACCAAATTCACCAGTTTGTAAAATTGTTGGTTTTAGTGGAAAAGGAAGTACTCAGGCAACCTTGGTTTCTGATGTGTTGTTTGAAATACCTGGTTATTTGAGAACTGAGATTGACATTTGGCATTGTCCTAGTTCAGAAAACATCATAGGGACTGACATAATGAAGAAGAGAGGTTGGATTATTGACTTAGGAAACCAAGTGATTTGGAGAGATTCTGATAGTAACAAACCTGTAATTATTGATCCAAGAGATTACAGTTGTGATGCTGACATTTGTTTACATGAAATTGTGTCTTCTGAGCATGTGTGGCCTGAGATTGGTGATGATATGGATCTCAGGGAAATTGTACAAAGCTTTCCTTCTTTGTGGGCTCAGTTTCGGCACAATGAAAGATTTGGTTGTCAAGGTGGAAGGGAAAGACCCCATTCCCCCAAAACAATATAAACAACAAGGAGTTATACGTAAGGCTAATTCAGTGACCAACAATCCATTATGGTGTGTTAAAAAGCCGGATGGTTCTTACCGAATGTTGTTGGATCTCAGGAGATTTAATAAGTGTACTCCCAATGTAGCACCTATTGTCGCAGATACACCTGATATTATGTCAAGATTGATTGCAAAAGCAAAGTTCTTTTCTGTGTTGGAGATCAGTAATGGTTTTTTCAGTATCCAAATAGAAAGGAGTTGTCAGTACAAATTTGCTTTTACGTTTTTGGAGGAACAATATGTGTGTTGCAGATTGCCACATGGGGCGCACTTATCACCGAATGTATTTCATCGGGCATTGGCCAATGTGTTGTCAAAGTTTTCTCGGCCTGATTGTATACTACAGTATGTGGATGATATCTTGTTGGCAACTGAAACAAGAGAATTGCGTCTTACTTTGTTAGCAGAATTGTTTGAGTTGTTACATGAAGCTGGATTGAAGTTAAATCCAAAAAAGGTCAAGGTCAAAAGGTCAAAAGTGAGGTTAAATATCTTGGAGTTTTGATCAGTCCAGGCAAAAGAAAACCGTTGCAGGAAAGGATAGAATGTATTATTTCACTTCCTATTCCTACATCATTCAAATCTTTGAGACAATTTGTAGGACTTGTCAATTTTCCAGAGAGTTCATTGAGAGCTTTGCTGAAAAAGCAAAACCATTATATGATTTATTGAAGAATAATGATGATGATGACTCTTTTGGATCCTGGGGAGAGGAGCAACAAAAATCATTTGAAAAGTTGAAGCTTGACTTGCAAATGGCACCAGCGTTAGCTACTGTAATGCCTTCTAAACCATTCACTCTACAGGTTCATACCTCAGAGATGGCAATCTCAGCAGTTTTACTGCAACTTCAAGGTAAATGTTGGAGAATACTGGGGTACTTCTCCAAACTTCTCTCACCTGTTGAGAAAGGTTTTGAAATCTGTGCTAGGCATTTGGTAGGTGTACATTTTGCGGTCAAAGCAACCAAACACATTGTTGGGTTCAATAAAATTACGTTACAGACTCCCCATTCTACTTTAAAAACTTCTTCTTAAAAAGAACATTTCAGGTGTGTCAAATCAGAGATTTGCATATTGGTTGTTGCCTTTTTACCAAAACAGATAGAAGTAGATCATAAGGCTAAGTATGTAGTTCCTCAATTGATGCAATATGAGGGACAGTCACATGAGTGTATACATACATTTCAAGAAATCTCTCTTTTCAGAAGAGAAGCAGAGATAACAGATGAAACTGTTTGTTGATGGTTCAAGATTCTGTTCAGGGGGACAGTATTATACAGGGTATGCTATTTGGTATCCTGAAAGGAATTATGCAATTCAACACAGGTTACCAGCGCATTATTCCGCCCAAAGAGCAGAGTTGGAAGCCGTAAAAATAGTATTGGAAATTGATGAAAAGGAAAACCGAAGTCCATTGGTGATCTTTAGTGATAGTTCATATGTTGTACCATCACTTACAGATTATCTACCAGTTTGGAAGAAAAGAGGTTTTGTAGATTCCTCTAACAAAGTGTTAGCTCACAGTGATACATTGCAATCTATTTTTGATTTAGCGTCTAAGAATCCTAATGGTTATGCTGTAGTTAAAGTTCAGGGACACATAAGTTAGCAATTGGAAATGCTACTGCGGATTCCCTAGCAAAAGAAGCAGCTTTGACAGGAGAAAAGGTAATTGAAACAGAGACCTGCAAAGTCTTGCCGGCTAGGAAGACGGACACTAATGTGCCATCGTTCATAGAGGAACATGCAAAGGATCCGTTCAAGGTTAATATGACACATCCCTTTGTTTGTGAAAACCATGTGTTATGTTATGACTCACAAGTCCATTTACGTCCAGTTGTACCCAAACACTTGCAAGTTGAATTCACCTGTTATAATCATGAGAGTTTAGGTCACTTGGGTCAGCAAAGGTTGCTGGAAGTTCTCAAGGAGAAATTTTATTGGGACAAAATGGAAGACACTGTACAAGAAGTTGTTCAGTCATGTCTCATTTGTGCTCAAGTGAATCCAAGGCCTAAAGGACAGAAACCTCCGCTTCTAAGAATTGCGCCTGCAGATGGTCCATGGTCATCCCTTCAGATTGATTACATAGGTCCTTTACCGTCAGGTAAACATGGTCTCAGATATGCTCTAGTTGTGGTAGATGTGTTTTCAAAATGGGTTGAAGTTTTGCCTGTCAGGAAAGACGATGCTTTGTCTACAGCCAAAGTATTGATGAATCATGTGTTTTGTACTTGGGGGTTCCCAAAGTTTATTTCTTCTGACAGAGGAAGCCATTTTACTGGCAAAGTGATGCAAGCTGTATGTTCTATTCTAGGAATTAGGCAAAGATATCATGTGGCATATCATCCTCAATCCGCTGGAATTGTGGAAAGGATGAATAGAACAATCAAGACGAGAATAGCAAAGATGTTACTGGATAAAGGAAATACTTGGGTAGATGCTATACCGTTTGTACTCATGAGCATCAGAGGAACAGTTTCTTCTACAACTCAGTATACTCCATTTGAGTTAATGACAGGAAGGAAAATGCCATTAATTTACCCACATAAACCATTTTTATCAACTTCACAGAAAGATGCAATAGCAATAGTCAAGGTGGTTGCAGTTATTGCAGGAGAACTTAAAAACAATTCTCCCACATGCAGCATCTCGCATGCAGTATATGGTACCACCTCACTCTTCCAAATTTGTGAAAGGAGCAATTGTTATGATCAAAACTTTTAGGAAGAGTGGACCTTGGGAGAGCAATTGGGAAGGCCCCTTTGAAATAATTGACACAATGGGACAAGTGATGATACAAGTACAAAGAACGTCAAACATGACAAAGAATGCTCGTAGACAGTAGAAATTTTGGGTACATGTAGATCAATGTAAATTGTTTGTTTCAAAGTAATGATACTGCTATTTTTGCAGGAACATGAACATGAAAAAGACATGCATTTTCTTTGGACAAAGAAAATAGAAGTTCGAGGTATCCATCCTAAGCAGAAGCAAGTCATCCAAAGAAGACGCTTCATAATAGGAACTGCATTTTTGTTGATATTTTTCTCAGCTGTTTATTCAGAACTTTTTGATCAATTTTCATCAATGCAAGAACATTTACTTCCTTGGAGAACAAGAGAACTTCTCATTGATAATTTGTTGGAAGTACAAAATCTTAATAATTCCATTGATATTTTAGGAAATCTATGCATGGGTTATGATACAAAATGTTGCATGGAAATTTCACACAACACAGATATTGAATTTCACGTTAAGGCAGGACCTAAAACTAAATTCACTCAGTTACAGGGAACTTACACACAACAATAAATCAGGAACATGGGAATGTTCACCTACAGATTTATTGTTTTGGTTTGTAAAAGATGTTACAAATCACATGACTGGTAGATCAAAAGATTAAGTCTGGGGTACAACACAAAGTTTTAGTAAAACTCTGCATCCTTCAGTTTTGTCCAATATAAGAGGAGATGAGGACTGGATAAAAACGTGCAATTTCCAGATAACAAGAGAATCCGTTCATGGTAACGAATTATATAGCACCCGAAGTAAGGGTTAGTCCTAATAATGTACACATTCAAGAGGGTACAACTCCATTAAGGTTACAATGTAATACCAAAATAGCATTATCACATGAATCTAAATTAACATGAACTAAGGATAATATATCTTTAGGTACTTTTTTCAATGGTTCAATAAGTGAGATACATAAAAGGTCAGAATGGCAATGTTCAATGGTTTGATGAAAAATTTGGATTTCATCAAGATAATCCATCTCACAAGGATTCTGGGATATACCAATGTTGCATATCATACTTACCCCTGAGGAAGTCGCAGGAGTGCGACGGAACGCGTGGGGTGCCTCCAGCCTTTTTTCCACTTGGTAATTGTATCTCCCCCTTTCCCTAGGTTCTTGTCACCTTCCTATGGTTGCCTCAATATTTACCCAGGTTGCGACCCAGATGCATGGTTTTGACCATACTACTGTTTACTTGGTATTCTACCTTAGGGCTACCGTGGGTGACTATTACAGGGACTACTGCAGAAATCTATGTTTTCCTAGGGCATGTAGACACTAGATATTATATTCCTTGTTGTGGGGATTGACCACAGATATTTATGGCTGTATGGGGATCGACTTACCCGGTCTTGATCCACTTGTTGTTCGTGTATGTGTGTTCTCACACTTTTTAATTGTTTTTAAGGTTTACCTTAATGCATGGTATGTGAATAATGTTCTAATAAAATTTGCACCTTTTACATGCCAGTGCATACTAGCTTTCTTTTTCTTGTTACATATTGCCTTTTTCTGTATGCAGGCAACTCTTTGATCATTTTTGTATACCCATACACTCCCCCCACCTATGCAGTATATACAAAATTGTTTATGAAGCTTTTCTCTGTCCTTGAAAGCCTTTTTCTTGTGGGGTGTTGAGCGTTTTTCAGACGTTGGCATTTGCCGTATTATTGATAATATGGATTTGAAATCCAGGGAATATGTTTGGTCCAATCAGGCTGGTTTTCTATTGGAGGCTGGAGAGAACTTGACTGGTGATAAGAATTTCCATTCATTAACCCCTTAAGGACGCAGCCATTTTGCAGGTTAAGGCTCAGCCCGATTTTTTGGATTCTGACATGCGTCGCTTTATATGGTTATAACTTTTGAACACTGTTACTTATCAAAATGATTCTGAGATTGTTTTTTCCCCACATGTTGTACTTCATTTTAGTGGTAAATTTTGGCAGATAAGTTTTGCGTTTATTTACAAAAAAAAAGAAAATATGAGAAATTTTTTGAAAAATTTGCCATTTTCGAAATTCAAAATCATTGCGTTTCCAGGCAGATAGATTTACCACCTAAATAAGTTGCAGAATAACATTTCCCATTTGTCTACTTTACATTTTCATAATTTTTGAAATGTCTGGATAATTTATTTTGATGTCACGCGGCTTACAAAAAGAATATCGCTTTTCCGGATTTCCAGAATTGACTATTTTGGGGATAAATACAGTTTGGAATGAAATTTTACATATTTAGCATCAAAACCCCCCATATAACCAACCCATTTTCAAATCTGCACCCCTCAAGCTATCAGAAACAGCATTTACGAAGATTGTTAACCCCTTGAGATCTTCATAGTAATTGAATGAAAATGGAGGTGAAATTTAGAATGGTCAAATTGTTCCCTTATACGTTCATTTAGCCCTAAAATTTACACATTTCCAAAATATAAAAAGAGAAAACCCACCATACAATTTGTTCTGCAATTTCTCCCGAGTACAGAGACCCCCCACATGTGGCCGTTACTTGTTTTATGGGCGCATAGCGAGGTGCAGAAGGGAAGGAGGGCGCTGCAGCTGCCAGGATTTTAGTTTCCTCATTGGCCCCTTTTGAAGGCTATAAAATTTTCGCTTTTGCGTTATTGGGGCCATGTGATGCCATTTTTTTTGCGCGATGAGATGCTTTTTCCATTGTTACCATTTTGGGGTTGGTATCACCTATTGTTGAAAATTTAGGAACTTTTTTTGAGGGCAGGAGTAGAAAAGCATCAATTCTGTACTGGATTTTTTACTCTTTTTTTTTTTTTGGTGTTCACCGTATATCCTAATAATCCTGTTATCTTTATTCTATGGGTCGATACGATTACGGGGATACCAGACATGAATATATTTTCTTACGTTTTACTAAATTTGTCAAACAAAACCCTAATGTGGGGAAAAATCTATCATTTATGTATTGCCGTCTTCCAAGTGGCATAACATTGTTACTTTTTTGGCTACGGAGCTGGTTGATGGCTTATTTTTTGCGGGACATGTTGTACTTTGCACCAGTATCATGTCGGAGTACACATGGTTTTTTGATCGCATTTTATAGCATTTTTTGTGGGATTGAATAGCTAAAAATCATAATTTTTGGAAGGTTTATAGCAGTTTTTTTTTACGGCGTTTATCGTGGGGGTTCAATAATGATTTACTTTTATTCTACGGGTTGTTACGGACGCGGTGATACTATATATGTGGGGTTTGTGTTATGATTTAGACTTTTTTTTAGTTATATGTCTCTTTATATGTTTTGGGGGTTTTGGGCATTTTTAGTGATTTATTACTTTATTTTTTTATTGAATAACATTTTTTCTTTTACTTTTTCACTTTTATACCATGGGACATGAACAAGAAATACTCTGATTGCTTGTTCATGATAATATTCTGCAATACTCATGTATTGCAGAGTATTATCAGTGTCAGCCTATACACTTGCATAGGCTGGCACTGTGCCAGTAAGATGACGTCACAGACGCCATCTTACTGGCAATTCTTGCAGGTAACTCTGGGGTCCAGATCGGACCCCAGAGTTACTATAGCAACGATCGGCGCCCCCCGAAAACGGTTCGGGGGGGCCGATCGTGGGGGAAAGACCCCCCAGAGGCATGTTAGATGCCGCGGTCGCGCTGACCGCGGCATTTAACGGGTTAAGCACCCGCGATCGGAGTCAACTCCGATCGCGGGTGTTACACTGGGGTGCCGGCTATCAGTCACAGCCGGCACCCCGTGTTTCCCGATGCCGGTTCGGCTCAGATCTTGAGCCGAACCGGCATGGGCTCAGCGTCCGATATATCGGACGCTGAGCGCTAAGTCATTGAGCTCAGCGTCCGATATATCGGACGCTGAGCGTTAACGGGTTAACGGAGGAACTCATGGAGGCCCATAAAACCTTAACTAAGGTATATTGGAATATTAGGAGTTTTGAGGAGTATACAAAACTTAAAATTAATACCCAGGGGATTAAGGGTACACATTTTTCCCTCCTGGGAGGTAGACACTGATTTCAAAACAGTTTGGGAAAATGGTTTGTTACAGTGTTCCAATATTCTGATCCATTTATTATTGTCTCATGACAAACAGGTATTGACACATACTAGAGAACAAATTCAAACTCTAGAGAGTAAGCTAAATGCATTTGATGACACCACTCAGATTCAACCGTTTAAAGCTAAACTGAAAGAAATCATAGACAAACTTGAGAAAGAAGTCATTGAAAGTAAACGGGATAAAATGAGACGAGACGAACAGGATTTTGACAATGGTAGGGCTTACCGTGGGAACCATCAGGGCAACCATAGACGTTTCTTTAGACGTACCCCCAGAAAACAAGCCAACCAGGAACCTTCCTCCAGTGAGGATTTTTTATCCTCGGGAGTAAGCGATATAGAAAGTCAGGTAGGGGAAAGCTCGGGAGGCACCACGCGTTCCAGAAAGAGGGGACCCCAAAATCGGGTCAGGTCACCCCAACACAAACGAGGGAACCAACGCAACAAGTAACCAGTGACTGTGTCAGCCAGAGATCGGAGGGGAACTGTCTTGAGGTTATACATTTATCTACTTACATCTTGAAGGATGCTGAACTGTCAGTCTTGCAAAGAGGCCTGACGTTCTCCCCCATGCAATGTCTCGACAAATTTGAATTAACTAAAGACGTTTTTCTCTTCTGTAGACAACTTGCATTTAAAATTCTTTTTCAACAGCCCAACCTGATTGACACAGTACCCGAGGAGGACCAACAGACTTTAAGAGATCTCCTGGACTTACTGAACGAAAATGAACCTACAGCTATCACAGGTAGGAGACCATGCCCCCTTCGATTACCATCCCAACTTACACCAAACCTGAGTCTAATACCAGCTTTACAACTTTTCTACAATCGGGTGACCAAGGAAATAGATAAACTGCCTGTTAACAAATACTCATTAGAAAATCTGACCAGGGAAGAGAGGATGGCCATACAAACTCTCAGATCCAACTCCGAATTTGTAATCAAGGAGGCGGACAAAGGGGGGAATGTGGTCCTCTGGCCTCAAGAGATGTACCTGAAGGAGGCCAGACGACAGTTGAATAACGTGAGATACTACTCCCCCCTCTCCTCGGACCCCACTGAGGTCTTTAAGAAGAAACTGGACCACCTTTTAATCTCGGCACAAAATTACGGCATTATTTCAAATAAGGAATTCAAATTTCTATCAGTGGAGCACCCAGTGGTGCCCACGTTTTACATGCTTCCCAAAGTCCACAAGTCCCTGACCTGTCCTCCTGGGAGGCCCATTGTGTCGGGGATTGGTGGGCTTTATGAGAAGTCATGTATGTACATAGACTACTTCCTACAACCCCTTGTGCTAGAACTGAGGTCCTACATTCGTGATTCCACAGATCTGATACAGAAAATCCGTGATGTCAATATACCGGAGAAGGTCTGGTTGGTGACACTAGATGTCGAATCTTTATACACCAATATTGCCCACAATGACGGCATCTTGGCCGTTTCTACTTTCTTGGATAGATGCTCAACTGGTGATAGGCGTCACGATTCCTTTTTGATTGACCTCTTGGGATTTGTCCTGAGACAGTTATTTTGTGTTTGATGGTAGATACTATAGACAATCCTCGGGTACGGCGATGGGTGCACGGTGTGCTCCCTCCTATGCCAACCTATTTTTGGGTTGGTGGGAGGATGCACACGTGTACCCAGCCCCTTACTTTTGCCGACATGTGCTAGGATGGTTTCGTTTTATCAACGACATCCTGTTACTCTGGGATGGACCACTTGTGACATGTTTAGAATTTATTACATCATTGAATCGTAATTCATTGAACATCACCCTTACCTGTAATTCTTCACAGACCTCGGTGGAATTCCTGGATCTGAAAGTGAGTGTGGTGGGACACAGCTTACAGACGGACCTTTATCGTTAAAGCACCGCAACGAACAGCTTATTGCACTTCTCCAGCTTCCATCCTCACCACTTAAAAAATGGAATCCCTACTGGACAGTTCATCAGGGTGAGGAGAAATTGCTCTACCCTCGGTGACTTTCGGAGGAATGCTGGTGACCTCACACAACGCTTTAGAGACCGAGGATACCCCAAAAAATCGATCTCAAGGGCCTTTCAGAGAGCACGTGATTCACAAAGAGAAAACTTGTTACAACCCAGACAACAGGCAAAAGAACCGAGATATGGTATCATTACCACTTTTAACAACCAATGGAATGATATTCGATGTATCTTGAACCGTAACTGGAATATACTTTTGGCGGAACCGAAATTGGGCCATTTGATATCGGAACAACCTTGCCTGATAGCCAAAAGAGCTAAGAACCTTAAGGATCGCCTGGTGTCCAGCCACTAGCAAAAACCCAAAAGATCTCTGATGAGAGGGATTAAACTCACGGGCTCCCATGCTTGTGGTGAATGCTCAATTTGCCCGCTCATGCAGACGAAAAAAAGAGATTGTGGATTCGCCCAAACAAAAAACCTTCAAGTTACGGGAGTTCATAAACTGTAAATCCAGAAATGTGGTCTATGCCCTGATTTGTCCATGTCAAAAACTCTATGTTGGACAGACCACACAGGAACTGAGAAAGGGTGCAACAGCACCTCTCGAACATTACAAATGCGGACTCCCATTTTAACCAGGGCAAGGTTCTTTCAACTGTGGCCAGTCATTTCAGACGTATACATGCAGGTAAGACCCGAGGGATTAGAGTCGTGGGCTTGGATATGGTGAAACCAAATATAAGGGGTGGGCATGTCACCCCTGAACTCCTTAGAAGGGAGGCCCGGTGGATTTACAATCTAGGGAGCCTTGCTCCCCGGGGGATTGATGAAGACCTCTTACTTTCAGGTTTCTATAAGCAGCGGTGATTGAGCTTGGCAGCGTATCCACTAGAACGGGTGAGTGTTTCCTTATTTCTTTTTCTTTCTTCTTTCCCTCACTTTTCTTCCTTCCCCATCCCTCTCTCCCCCCCCCCCTACTTTTTCTTTTTCCTACACTCTCTCCACACCCCTCCACTTCCCCTCAGTCATCCCTCCCTCATTTCTTGGCTATATTTTTCTGGTCTACTTCACCTCCTTTTTCTTTCACCACTCACACGTATTTTTCCCATTTTTTCTTTTCACAGTGGTCCCCTTACACTGATTCACGTGTTTTTTCATTATTCTTTTTACACACACATGTCACACATACTTTTTCCTCACTATTATTAATGATGTGCCTTAACATATATCATGTTCCTTTTTCCAATCACGCATTCACATTGTCGCATATGATTATAAATTACTAATTATCTCTTTGACACATTTTACACGATTGTGTACTTTTTAGAATAGGTGACAAATCTCTTATTGTTACCACAGAACCCTCTTTTACTGCACTTAAAATCGATATTATTAATCCTCTTTTTCTCTATCTAGGTACTGTAATGTTGTGTGACATCACTTGTATATTTATTTGCCCGCTATATATCCCGAAATGTGACGTGACGCTATCTCTGCACATGCACACAATTGTGCGCATCGGTTTTGTATCCATTTAATCTTTTTTTCAATGTGGCGCAGACCCATGCTTGTGAGGCTACGACGCATGCGCATAATATATTCTTTGTGTCGCCATGACTGCGCATGCGCATAATATCGCGATACTTCCTATGCATGGGTTTGGGCGCATGCGCATAATAATTTTTTGTTGCGCGATCACACAATCCACGGCTGTCATATGGTGCAGACTCGCCTCCTTGATTGGAGGAGGTGGTCACCACGAGACCTTTAAAGGCAGGACCCTTCAATAGTTTGGCACTTACCCCTGAGGAGCCTTTTTTCCACTTGGTAATTGTATCTCCCCCTTTCCCTAGGTTCTTGTCACCTTCCTATGGTTGCCTCAATATTTACCCAGGTTGCGACCCAGATGCATGGTTTTGACCATACTACTGTTTACTTTGTATTCTACCTTAGGGCTACCGTGGGTGACTCTTACAGGGACTACTGCAGAAATCTCTGTTTTCCTAGGGCATGTAGACACTAGATATTATATTCCTTGTTGTGGGGATTGACCACAGATATTTATGGCTGTATGGGGATCGACTTACCCGGTCTTGATCCACTTGTTGTTCGTGTATGTGTGTTCTCACACTTTTTAATTGTTTTTAAGGTTTACCTTAATGTATGGTATGTGAATAATGTTCTAATAAAATTTGCACCTTTTACATGCCAGTGCATACTAGCTTTCTTTTTCTTGTTACATATTGCCTTTTTCTGTATGCAGGCAACTCTTTGATCATTTTTGTATACCCATACACTCCCCCCACCTATGCAGTATATACAATGTTGCATATCAATGATAAATAATTATCAACGTTGCAATACAGTTAATGTTATTATCTGGTCAGCATTAGATAATGTTTGTGAAGAAGCTGAGATTAATCCATCTAGTCCCTTCCAAATCAATTATTTTCATTTAAGACCTTTATTGAGAAATGGTACATTTGAAATTATAATGTGGACATTTAATATATCAGATTGGAAAATCTCTACCAGGTATCCACAATGTAAGCAACATCTTGTAAATATGGAAGAAAGTATGGAACTTTGGTTTGGTCAACATGTTCCAAAAATTAGAAGGAAAAGACGAAGTATAGTGGAAGGAATTCTAGGAGGTATAGGCGCAATTGGAAGTGTGATTAATACTATGGATATTAACTCATTGAAATCAGATTAGCAAAATATAGGTTACATCGGTGGTAAGGGAGTTAAAATTCAGAAGAGTTTAAATCAGCTTTTAGAAAAGATGGTTTCAAAAACAGCAGTTGTTTCAGGATCATCAGTGTCACATATTCAGGATGCAACACTAGCTTTAATAGAGAATGAACAAGAATCCTAGATATCCAGAGCATGCTTGGAAATACAAGTTGAATATTCAACCAATTTAAAATTAATAGCACAGGCATTACAGGGTGGAATAGCTCCTCTTGGATTAGTTAAAAATCTACCAAAAAAATATAATTTTAGTATTGAACATTGATTTATGGGTAAACAAGTGGATTGGTTGTAAAGAAAATGTATGTGTTGGTACATCATTAGTCCCAATAACAGGAATAGAACAAGTTTTAGTTCCAGTGACTGTTTTAGGTGTGCCTGTGAGTAACACAGTTGCTTTACTATCATTTACAATATACAGGCGGTCCCCTACTTAAGGACACCCGACTTACAGACAGACCCCTCTGACCTCTGGTGAAGCTTTCTGAATGCTTTCTTATTGTCCCAGATTGCAATGATCAGCTGTAAGGTGTCTGTAAAGAAGTTTTATCGATGATCCTTGGTCCCATTACAGCAAAAAATGTTTAAACTCCAATTGTCACTGGGGCCAAAATTTTTTTTGCCTGGATCTACAATTATAAAATATACAGTTTCGACTTACATACAAATTCAACTTAAGAACAAACCTCCGGACCCTATCTTGTACGTAACCCGGGGACTGCCTGTACAGACTTTTCTTTTAATGGCACATATATAGAACAATTAGGATGTATCTTCATGTTTACACTTTACTTCTAAAGTAATATGTTTACCTGGACAAGATAAAGTAATTTACCATTCATGCTTTCACAATCACACATCATGCCAAGCTAGTATTGAGAATATACATAATATTCATGATTTAGTGACTCCGGTAAAAACAGGGAGAATCTGTTTCCAAGTTATGTCTGACAGAGAACAGGTTACAGCATTGTATTCATCTTGTGTACATGCTGAAAAATTTAACTAGAGGCTTATATTGCATGGAAGGAAATAAGAGAAATTTATGTGAATGGGGGAAATGTAAAAATTCCTATTCTGAATACTGAAAAGGTGAAATCTCTTCCTATACAGTTGAATCTTTCTCAAATAAATAATTTTCCTTGGCAAATGTGGACAGATGAAATTAAGAAAGATAAAAAGGTTTATTGAATAGTTTAACAGAGCAGTTAAAAAAGGCAGAAGATGAATTTAAACATAAACAAGGACAGTTACATGAAATTGAACATGAATACAATTCATTATCAGGAATTTCAATGTGGAATAAGTTCAAGAAGTCAATCAATATGTGGACAAACCTTTCTGCGAAGTCAGCAGTTGTGAATATTTTATCAAATCCAATAGTTATTATGTTTTTTTATAGTTTTAGCATGCATTTCATACCAGGTTTTTGTAATGTGTAGAATAAGAAAGTTTTATAGTGAGATAAAACAAGAAATATCTAAGGGTGATATACTTATAAAAGAAATGTTTGGTAGGATACAGCATGTTAATCCAATCATGAATATAGAATCGGAAATGACAAGTAACAACAAATGTTAAAGTATGGTCTGTTGGTAATGTATGAGATACGAATGAGACATGAATGATGAATGAATCTTTTTAGAATAGAAGGTTATGATAAAATTGGTATTTAATCATAATCAGGGGGAAATGTAAAATATTAATATCATCAAAATTACTTTAGCATAGGGTGAGACCATATGATTACACATATATTGTATTCTGTTATTCTTAAAAGTATTCATGTAGGATAAACATTCATTCAAGATGAACAAATATAAATTCATGATAGTATTATGTATTATTGTATGTATTATTATTGTATCAGTTGTAGAATGTAGGTTTATGTATAATATATTGATATGGTTTATATTGGGAATCATAGACATAATGAATGAGATAGTTGGGGATATTTCATTGTACTTTAAAGGCAGATGGTATATGGTCAGTGCCTTTGGTAAAATGCAAATTCCTTTATTGTACTGAACTATTGTCATTTATCTTGACTTGTCATGGTACATTATGGTCTCAGAGTTCCCATGGAATACTAGTATCTGCCAGACGAGTCAACCTTTATAACAGCACATCTATATGTTAATAACATATGTATATACAAGTTAATTAGTTTAAGTTTACATATTTATGAAGTAGAATGAGATCATCTATGGTCCTCAGATGGTATACGGACTAACAGGAACCAATAGGAAATTGGGAAATGTTAGTTTGTGTATAAAGAATTACTATACTAGTGACTAAGGAGAAGACTGTGTGAGAGAGGGTGAGTAGGAGAGAGACATCATTGGACATCACCATCAGTCTTTTGTCTCTTTGTCTCCACTCAACACAGACTCTTCACTCTCTCAAGCTTTGCTCCACACCAGGTTTCTTTAATTTTATCTTTACTTTACTTTTTGTAACTTTATTTAAGTCCATTAAATGCTTTTTAGTTTACAGCTGGAACGAAGGATCGCTTCTGATTTTTTGAAACATTGCTCATCATCGTGGTCCTTAATTCTCTAAGATTTGCAAGAAATATCTATTTATATTGCTATTTAACAGTGAGTGAGTGAGTGAGTGATGTGTGATTGAGATAAGGGAGCGCTTGAATTGTGATCTCAAGAAACACACCCCTGATAAGATTCTTTACTCACTTCCACACAGCACGTTCGGGCGCAGTCTCGTGCCTTTTCATGTGTGTTGAGATGAGAAGGCAAGTTCATCCTTATAGAAGTGGCTGAAACCTGTTGATAGTCTCTCTTCCCCTGTGTTGAGAGTAAAGGGAAAAGACACAGGTTTTCTGCCCCATGAGTCGGGTTAGTTCCCTCGCGGTATCTAGACCGTGACCCATGTGAGGCTCGTCCAGCCGGGGGAAAGATAGACCTTTGTGTGTAATTGTGATACAGGTAGGTTGTTAAGAACTAGCTTTAAGTAGTAATTAGAAAAGTATCTAGGGGCCATTCTAGTTTAGAAATATAAGGTTGAGTACTCCTACATTTGTTAAGTAACTAATTGATGTTGTTTAAGGTCATTCTGCACGGAGCCTAGCGGATTCTGGTGGTAGTTTAACCAGCTGCGGTATAAAAGTTGATGCTAAACCCTTGATCCAGTGGAAATCAGGTTGGCTGTGAAGGTTGGTTTTGCTGTACCTGGTACTTTTTTTTTCAGGTGTAGGAATCGCATTCTTTTGGTTAATTAATTGCGCCTGTATTAAGGTCAGGTGCAGACTGGTAGTATGGGAATATCGTGGTCTAAAGCTAATGCAGGAAAGACCATAGGAGAGTGGGGAGCTATGGCAGCAGAAATCAGCCTAGTATGATAACCCTAGATAGTGTTAGTGATACTACAACCTCTGACCCCTGTGTCCCTTCCACCTCCTTATATAGATACACCACATAGAAGGGCAGCCTTAAAATTAGGCAGATGTAGGGGCTGTTATCAAGTACTTGACACTTGATCAGCATTGTGTATAATGTGGGTTTGGACACATGTTACAGCAAATAGGCCACACATCAGGAGGAATTAGTGGGAATGTTGAACCTGCCCTAGAATCATCTGTAGATGACTCCAGTTACTGGATACCCAGTGGTTATACAATGGGTCCACAGGGGGCTACTTCCCAAACTACCTGGTATCGTCTATGGTCCCCTTCTGAACAAATTAATATTGCAGGATCACTCCCAGATCCTAGCAAGAAGCCTATGGGCTTTTTTTTTGGAAATTACATACCTTGTGCACTACTTTCAAATGCACCTGGGCAGATCTGACTGGTCTTATATCTGCAGCTAGAGGTACTCTAGGCAGATTGAACAATTTAAGGAAGACCAGGAAGGGACAGTGATAGATGATGAGTTTTCAGGTCAGGAGTTTCTAAATGTACTCCAAAGATGGGTAAATAAAAAGATTGAGGGGGTAGCTATAGTGTTCAGAATATTAGACAAAATTCTGATGAGACAGCCCACAACTTTTTTATGAGATTACAGATGACCTTCACTGATCAAGGTCATGGCCTGGATTTACCCAGAGACAAGGGACTCCATTCATAACTCCATAACTCCATTCATGGGTTATGGAGTACATTAAATGAAGAACTATTAAAACTCAGACCAGAATGTTTTGAGACTGATGTTAACCAGACACTTTTAGTGGTTAAAGGGATTGAGGAAAAGCAACAGAAAGTCATGGAAGTAAGGGAACAGGATGAGGGTCAATTACAGAGAAGGAGAAAACAATGGAGTCCATATAGACGGGGAATTTGTTTTAACTGTGGGAAGAAAGGAGATTTTTAAGTGCATTGTCCAGAACCTCCACTAGCCTATTCCCAGAGATTTGATAGGCAGGGGACTGAAAATACCCCTTCTCTGCAATAGGAAATAGGCAGCCCCTTATCCCCCTCTATCCCTATAGCCACCCTATAGGTACCCAATGGGACAGGTCCACCTGCTATGATTAATGTTACCATGCCCTGGGGGAGGCACATTAATTGTATAGTGGATACTGGGGCGACACATTCCATATTATCATTAGGGATAGTTCCACCTGAATTCATGACTTCTACTAAGATGCCTGGAACAGGTCTCTCAGGCACTACGATTACCTTGCAGGAGACTAAACCAATCACACTGACACTACATGACACACAGCAGTTGGTGACACAATTTTTGGTCTCAGACACCTGTCCTGTCTGTCCTCTCAGCCATACAGGCAGTTATTCAGTATGGCTCAGATTGACAGATTACAGTTAGCAGCCCATTTAGTGATGATATTCTAAATTCAATGTGTGCAGTTCTTTATGGTGGTTTGCACCATGATGGGGAAACTGTGGACAGTGAATTATTGGCTGCAGTACCTTCATCCTTCTGGGCAGTTGACAAGACAGATGTCGGTAGAATGCCAGTAACTCCTGTTAAAGTAAAAGTGCTCAAATCCTATTTAGAAAGAAATGGACCTATACCAAACAGTAATAGGCATGTGCCATACATAGAAAGGGCACAATAATGTTGTACAACCATCCGCTCTTAACAACTAGCAATACCGAAAAAGAAAGGAGAATGAGCACCAATGGTAATAGTAAAACCAAAATTTTATTGGGTATAATTAAAAAAGTAACATGTAACATGACAGAGTGATTACACAGCAAGCATATGTGGGTGCTGAGCAGCGGGAAACGTTCAGTGAGCTATAAGATTATAAATATATAGTAGGCAAAGTGCCAAAGTGCATAGAACTGAACATACAATAAAAAAGTAAGTATTATTGCATCACAAGTATTAGTGGTACACAGAAAACCGTAAAGCATAGCAGTAATACCTTAAATCCAGTGACAGTAAGGTGCACAGAAGGGCCGCTGCTCAACACCTCCCCGACACGTGTTTAGTCCTCTCAGGACTTTGTCAAGGGGTGGTGCCAGAAAGGTGTGAACAGATTAAAAACTGGAGCTGACCAATAGGGATTAAGAACGCACCTGTACAAAATGAGGAGATGAAAGAACGTAGGAGGTGGCGAGATGTATGGCGCATGTCCGGGGGCATGTGTGCCAGAACGAGGACCAATTGGCCGTCAACACCCTTGAAGAACTTTATAATGAACAAATGATATCGCAAGAGGTGAGTACTGATGATATGAAATGTGATTTACATAAGATCCCTCCATCGACAAGGTCAAATAGAATACTTTTCCTGCTTTTTCTACCTGCCCGGCGGTGGACACGTTTGTAAAAACTGTTTCAAATGAATTGATGACTTTGCCAACATATGTACAGAAGGATAATTTGAGCAGGGAAGAGCGCCGCAGTCTTTCTAAACTAAAATCCCTTGAAGGGTTGTTGCTAAAGCCAGCAGATAAAGGCGGCAACGTAATAGTATGGCCTGAAGCTGCCTATAAAAAAGAAGCTTAGACAGTTGAAGAACCAAGACTGCTATAAAAAAAACTCACGTTTAACCCCCTGCTTTCTTTCAATTCCTAGATTAAAATACTCCTAACTAAAGCGGTGGATGACCACATTTCCAAATCGGTGTCGGATGCCTTATTCATCAAGAACCGTTGCCCAAAATTCATAAAAGCCTGACGAATCCGACTGGGAGACCAATCATCTCGGGTCGAGGTAACTACATGGATAACATTTGTAAATTCATTGATGCCATCCTCCAACCACTGGAGAAGACCCTTCTATCTTACACACGGGACTCCACTGACCTCTTGCGGAAGCTGGAGGGTATCAGCTTCTTGTGACTTGTGATGTGGAGTCCCTTTAATCTTCCATTAAACATGTCGGATTGAGGGCGCTGGCCTATTTTCGACATTTATCACAATATGAGGAGGCAGAGATTTCTTTTATTTTGTCACTTTTGGAATTCGCACTCACGCACAATTTCTTTACTTTTAATGGGTCCTTCTACCTGCAGCTCCAGGGAACGGCTATGGGGGTGGCTTGTGCCCCCTCATATGCCAATCTTTTCCTGGGGCTGTGGGAGAGGGACCTCTTCCTGTCAGATGGTGGAGATGTAATGTGCCGCGTCCTCTTTTGGGCGCGGTACATTGATGACATCTTCATCTGGCAGGGAGCCGAAACCGATCTGAGAATTTTTGTTGACCAGTTAGACAACAATCAACGCAACATCAAATTGACTGATTTTTTAGGTATTTGGATCGCCAAGGACTCTCTTGGATATCTCCAAACAGATGTGTTTCGCAAAGCTACCTCAACAAATACCCTCTTGCATGCCACCTCTGCTCATCCCAGTCAAAATATCAATGCGGTTCCAGTGGGACAGTTTTTACGGATGAAAAGAATTTGCTGGACACCAGAAGAATTTGACAAACAGGCTGCTGATCTTAAACAGAGATTTCTTGAGCGGGGTTATAGTAAGAGACGTATCTCCAAAGCATATAGATGGGCATGCGTTACCGATCGCAATTCACTTTTGTATCCTAAGAAACCAATGAATACCAAACAACCTCCACAGTTCATTACCACCTATCACAATAGATGGAAAGACATGCAACAAATTTTCAAAAAGTTTTGGCCAATCCTCACAACTGACCCGATATTAACACCATATCCTGCCATTGTGTCTCGTAGAGCACGGAATCTGCAAGACACACTTGTACACAGCTATCTGGTCCCCGAACCACCAAAAAGGATCTTCGGAGTGCAGCCACCTAAATGGGGATGCACCCCTTGCGGGAAGTGCATTGCATGTCCAAATGTGGGACTTTAAGTCCTCAGATGGCACAAAACATTTTAAAATTACATGGTCCATCAATTGCACTACAAAAGGAGTAATCTATTATGCTACCTGCCCCTGCAAGAAGATCTACGTGGGTATGACAACTCGAACTCAAAATTAGAACCCGTGAACATGTCACAGGAATTTTGGCTGCAGCATCAGTCACATTGGAAGAGGACATTCTCAAGCTCAAACCCATTCCCCGCCACTTCAGGCAAGTCCACAACTCAGATCCGTCTGGGTTTAAAGTTCTAAAATCTAAATGGATCTAGACACTGCAAACTGTGTCACCCCAGGGATTAAATGAAAACTTTGGGTTCTCTGCTTTTCTCTGATATGTTCTCCTATTCACTGGGTCTCTGCGTTCTTTACCTGTGGTGCAGTCCTTGTTTATATTTTATATATGATTTTATTAACATTTTTTCTTCCTTTTTTCATAGGTAGTATTGTCTTTGGATGAGTAGATCTATATACTACGCATCCTGTCTGTCTCCTGGTGAAACTGACAAGCATTCCTATTCATCTGATGCTGGGACAACTCCCTGATCGGGCAGTGCATTGCTCTGCCTTATATGTTTTGAATTGGTATCCGTATGGCTGTCCACTTATTCTGGACAGCATTCCTGTCCTATATATATGCTCCGACACTTAGCACTTTATTAACACACAGTTCATCATCATCATGCATTATTGTCCATGCAGATGCTAACTCATTTTGTCTCTTTGTATTCTAATGTGTCTACTTTGAGCCAATGTATAGACATAGATAATAATTATCAGTGGATTGGTATTTTGTTTGCCTTGTTTGTGCATAACATCGATTCACCTGCATTTTTCACATTTGATCTGCACTTAGTATTTTTACTGTCCTTTTTTATGGTTTTACACATATGTACTGTGATTTATTAATTTGTTCATGCACATTTGCACTTTTTATATGGCTAGCTTATACATCGCTCCTTATATATAGTCTTGCCTATGGCCCATTGAACTCATTATCGCTGCCTGTTATACATCGCCAGAGTATATCTCCTATGCCCATTTCTAAGATGGTGCTTTCTTCCACAGGTGGTTGTGCGCATGCCCGGGGGCCGCTGTGCGCCTGCGCGGGTGGGCGGCCGGCCATTGCATTGTCCAGATCGCACGATTGCTCCGGATGATGCGTTTGTCCCGCCCCCCGTCCTCGTTCTGGCGCACATGCCCCCAGACATGCGCCATACATCTCACCACCTCCTACGTCCTTTCATCTCCTCATTTTGTACAGGTGCGTTCTTAATCCCTATTGGTCAGCTCCAGTTTTTAATCTGTTCACACCTTTCTGGCACCACCCCTTGACAAAGTCCTGAGAGGACTAAACACGTGTCGGGGAGTTGTTGAGCAGAGGCCCTTCTGTGCACCTTACTGTCACTGGATTTAAGGTATTACTGCTATGCTTTATGGCTGTCTGTGTACCACTAATACTTGTGATGCAATAATACTTACTTTTTTATTGTATTTTCAGTTCTATGCACTTTGGCACTTTGCCTACTATATATTTATAATCTTATAGCTCACTGAACGTTTCCCGCTGCTCAGCACCCACATATGCTTGCTGTGTAATCACTCTGTCATGTTACATGTTACTTTTTTAATTATACCCAATAAAATTGTGTTTTTACTATTACCATTGCTGCTCATTTTCCTTTTTCGGTATTGCTAAAGTAAAAGTGCTGCCTTGGAGTGCTAAGCCAAAGTTGAAACAATACCCACTCAGTTTGCCTCAAATGCAAAGTTTAAACATCCAGATTCAGCAGTATTTGAAGGAAGGGGCCTTGCGTAAATGAGTTTCCCCATATAACACACCTCTGTTCCCAGTTTTATCTTTTGCCAGCTTACAAGCCTCAGTGAGTGCCTTCAGCTCTTGCGCTGACAGAGAGCGGGAGTGGTTCTTACTTTATTACCTCTTTATTACCTCTGTCAGGGTGGTAATTGCACTCCTGAGGCCAAGGGAAATAGAATGGCTGATGAGGCAGCTAAGGCTGCAGCCCTACTCCCTCTCCCACAAAAAGAGGTCCTTAACGTAATTGTTGAGGATAAGGGCCCTGTGAAGAGACACGTTCGGAAGGCATTGGATCCCAGATTTGACGGACCGTACCTAATCCAGTTAACCACCCCAACATCAGTGAAGCGGGAAGGAAAGTCCTCTTGGATACACGCCAGTCATTGTAAAAAGGTTTTAAACCAGGATGACCAGCCTCCTGGTCTGGTGTTGTGTGATTGTTTGTATAACATCTTTTACCCATGTCCTAAATGATGAATGGGTCAATAAACTTGTTGGACATCATGTGGCTATAGCAAAAGTAACTAATTTGACATTTTGTTGGATATGCACACACTCACCAATAGTGGCTAAAAGTATCCCCTATCTAGCAATTCCACTGACATAGGAGAAGTTCCTTAAGTCAGAATGTTGGGAATTCGAATTGTATGATTATAATAAGTGGACAGATGTTGGTGTCCCACTCCCAATAGTGGGGCATGCTTTTGATCCTTGGTGTGTGCCAACCTAACTAAAAGGGATAATTCAAAAATCATGGATTGTAGGCAAGGGATCCTAGGGAATTGGAAAATGGTTGAGGTTCCTGCATTAAAATTGGGAGAAACAACCAGTGGAAAACTTAAAACTAGTTTCCAAGAGGCTCCAGATCCACTGGGTTGTAACATGCCATATTCAAGGATTGTTTAGGTCCATATATACATGATCCAGCTTGGGCATGGGCTCCTAATTTTACAGGTGGGGATAATATAACTTGTGTCCAGAAAGGAGCCATTGCTGATCCTGGAACTGAGTATAATCAGAGAGATGGTTCAGCATATAGAAGGGAAAGATATCATAGACCCATGGGAAATAAGACAGGTAAACCTTGGTGCCTTTTTGACAATTCCCTGAGGTTAGTAGAACTTGCAGACATGTTGGTGCATTACAGAAGCAGCGCCTTCGAACTACCCAACGATGTCTATATTGTGTGTGGTCATAATGCATACGTGTGGATACCTTCGGGAGCAGGAGGTTCCTGTGCCCTTGCATTATTAACTCCTGCTACCTGGGTATGGGAGAGTAAGGACTTCCCATATGGTACTGTACCCAAGCACATGCTGTATAAACGAAAAAGTAAGGCAAAAGAACTTATACATATATCCTGGTATGAGAAATTTGGCCTATCATTAACACTTATGGGCCTGCCAGTGCGGAATGCTCATAACATTGAGAAACTAGCTGAGTTATTTGATAAGGTTACAGAATATATATTTGATGCCCTGAATGTGACCTCAACACTTACAGGGCAGCTGACATTGGTAAGTAATCAGCATATTCTAGTTCTTGATTATTTGACAGCAGCGCAAGGTGGTATGTGCCAGGTGGTGGGTCCTGCTTGTTGCCATTATATTGATCCCTCAGGTGTTTTGCAGGTCAAACATGATATCGAACAAGCTAAAAAGGTTAAAGGAAGAGTTTAGAATGGTTAACTCTTTAGAGGACTGGAATTACCTGTGGCCAAGTTGGCTTACCTGCCTGAACCCAGCTAACTGGTTTAAGGGCATGGGGGGATGGATTTTAGGAATAATACATGTGACATTAAAAGTCTTAATATGTGTGATTGTTCTTTATATTGGCATTAAAACTTTATTCTTTTTAGTTAAAAGTTTTCGAAAATCATGTAAAAAGGATACCAAGCCAGTACAAGTCTGTGTGGTTCAAACGAGATATAACCCAGGGGGGTAAGTCATCTGAATAGCTGAAACCAGAAGATGTGACAGAAACACTTCTGATGTCTGGCTCTAAAGAGGACAATCAATTTTTTTTTATGAATATCATATGTGTTTAATTTTGGAAATAAAAACACTCCTGGCTTAGGAGGTCCAAACCACTAGCAGTAAACCCATGTCTGGTCAGGGCCCCGTGTTGGTGAACGACATCAATGTGTCCTGGTCCAGGGAAGCTGGTCAGAAGTAGCTAATACGGATGCAATGACTGACATTAGGGGGCAATATTGTGTTCAAAAGGAGGAAAATGTGAAAGCAAATCATTAATTGTGAATACAATATTGCCAAATATACTACTTCAGTAGTTGTCCAGTGACCTTCTGGACATGTGTAGTCACTGAGATACAGCTACTGACTCGGAAACTCCTAACTTGCTCTTAACACATTTTGTTAGACAAACAAGGGAATGTGTGTGTGGAACACTATATTTGGCCTGTAAGAAATTTCTACATATAAAGAAGTCTGAATGACAGGGCTAAGAGACCCTTTTGAACACCTGCTACGTGTGTGCTTCTTTTGTCTCTACCCGGCCGATCAATCTCCCTGCTGTCCCCTTTAAGGGAGGATATAACATTAATTTGGTGCCCACAGACAATGATAATTATCCTAACTGTAAGGATACCAAAATAATTGCAGTAACACAGGGTAATGATAAAGAACTTTGTGCCCAAGTCTTCATGGGATGGAAATTGGATAGGTCCTTTTGTGGTAACCACTGCACTACCAAACAAATTGTAAAAGTAAAATAGGTAGACAACAAAAAGTGTGGCAAGTGCATAAAAAGGAGGGATATGGAGAAATGGGCTCATGCAAATCATTGTAAAAGGATGGAACTGATAAGAATGTGATGACGCTCTTGTTCTTGTTTTCAAGGATCCTAAATGATGCGTGAATTAACAAGCCGAAAATTCTGGAGATGAAGATCGTAATGATCTTATTGGCAATCATAATTATCGATGCTATCAGTGTGAATTGCTTTGACCATTCGGGAGATGACAATATGGATACATCTCTGGATAGGGATTATGCAGAAGAAACACACCAATAGACATAATGGCTGAGGATACAACAGAGGATGGTAGTAACCAAGGAAATAGGAGTAAGAATTATCTTATTGGTACAATGTATTAACCATATAAATCCTACAGAGACATGGTTGGCCATTGGACATGCAGTTCTCCCGAAATAGACATTGGGGAAATACAAATTATTGATACCATGCCTGATTACATGAAGCCATGTACAAACAGTCAGTCTGAGAAAGCTCAACATTCTTCATATTTGGAGGAAGGACAACTCTTCCAAGTCTATCTTGATTCAGCTCAATCATTAGCTGATAATGTTCAATATGCATTTGTCACCTGGCGTATGAATATTTCTCTATAGTTGATAAAAACATACTACCCAATCTGTGCAGGATACACTTTAAATCAGGTAAATTCCCTTTATCAATGGCTAGCACCAAAGAATCCGAGGGTCCACAGGACAATGAGCAAACGGGAAAAAAGGGACACACTAAGCACAATATTGGGTGGCATAGGAACATGAATGGGTATCATAAATGAAGCAGATATGAGTGTACTGACGACTAAACTTGCATCTGTAGCCTTCAACAGCAAAAAAGGATTTGAGTACAAAGGGAAATTAATGATATTATTGGATAATTTACAACAGAGTCAAACACTGATGTTAGCTTAGCAACCAACTTTATTCAACATTTCAAGGTATTTTTGGATAATATGCAAACAAAGAATAAAAACTTATCCTGGGCTTTGGTTTGTGCACAAGGGCAGACGAACCATCTACCAACATCAAATTGGCAAGTCAATCATTATACAATGGTCAATGGCCACTGGAGCGAATATCTCAGGCCTCTGCTATTTTACCAGAACCGCTCACATATACACATTCAAAGTGGTGGGTGAGTGCCTGGCTTGGATGTGCCAAGCAAAATTTTGAGAATTCTGACGAAGCAGAGTGCGAAATGTGCGTTGGGGTGTCAGACAGTGTGTACTGGTAAGGCTGTCATGACGTCTGGTGGGTACTGGTTAATACTTTTGTGTTTGTGACATATGTTTGAATATGTGTTAATACATTGTACAATATAAATTTTCTGAATTGGGCATGTCTCAATAGCAGTACCTGTCATATATAATGTTACATTGGCCTGGATAGTGTTAGATCAACACCAGCGTTGTATATACATGTAATAGTGTACCCCTCCAGTTTTCCCACACTGTCCATATTTGCTTTTGTTTTTAGATGTCCTTTTTTATGGGATTTTTTTTAGTATTTATGTATTTGCTGTAATATACTGTCGATTGAAATTACAATAAAGATTATGATTTTTTTATCGATTGAGGCATATTTGTGCTCTTCTATGGAAGCTTGATAGGGGTTAAAATTGCATCTTATTTTATCCCATTTTCCGATGGAAACAGTGTATAGAGTCAATTCAATTGGCATTTTAATGGGAGACTACACTATGAGGGAACAGAATCCATTTTCTTTTATGTTCTCCCACCATGTGTCTTTACATTGCCTCTATGCATAGTACCATCCCCCACGCAAACAGATCATCTCGCCAATCCTTTTCAAGGCAAAAGGAACGTGAGCATGCTCAGTAAAGTTTTCTTTGCTTCAAAAACCTTTAAGAACTCTCTGCTACCAAAAATAATTGGAATCATTAAACAGGACTCATGAGAGTGAGATTGATTCTCCGAGCAGCTCGTACTATACAATTATTTGGATACAATGAAGTCTCTAACAAATTGGTGCCAAAACCCGGGACGGGTTTTGCATGATGCCTACCGGACACTTTGTGGATCATCCTTTCAGGACAGACAGACCATGCAGCTGCATAAACAAAAGGTAAGAAGCTTAATTTTACAATTTGCTCTGTCTTTCCTTGTTTGGGTTTTCCCACGTCTGGTGAGTTGCATGCCTATATTGCCAAGTCCAAAGAATCTTGTTATTTTATTTGAAACTCCATGTGATGTGTGGTAGTGTATATGGGTATTGTGTGAGTTTGACCATGTGTGTTTGTTAGCGCTTTATTTTGATACTGTACTATTCTGGTTTAGGAAAGTAACATCCTAGAATAGCCCTCTACCTAAAGAGTCAGCCTTGAAAAGTAGTTGGTAGATCGTAATTTGCTTGAGAAAAAGGAGACTGAGTTTGGACGGTCAGACTTTATACATTTTTTTTTGTGGTAGATCCCAATCTGCTTGAAGGAAGGTGACTAGGATAGTCAGACTTGACGGGCAGTTACAGGTAATGAAAGTTGTGAAGCTGCCCTCAGGAAGATAGACTGCGTGTGTGTGCCGGCACTAAATAGATAGAAAATTATGGAAAATTGATATGACAGAAATTGCAAGTAGATAGAAGAAAGTTACAGAGGAAGTGACCAGAGGAGGTTATAAAGAAACAGCTGAAGGAAATTGTGTGTTGTATGAGTGTTATGACGATGACGGACAAAAACGCAGGACAGACAAAAAGACAGACAAAATTCAGGGAAAAGTTCTACCCCCACCCTAAAATGGCCCTGGTGGATGGAATTGCAGAGTTTGTGGAAACAAAGACCCAGAGTGGCGGGAGACATGTGCAGTGTGGCACCTAGACCCAACCCCCACACTGGAATATATCCGGTCATGATTAGATTAGAAAAAGTGCAGGCTCTGTAATGTCTACTTGGACCCCTGGAACAAAAGGAATAGTGTTAATACTCCTTTTATCGCTTCAGATGTTTCTCCTGTAGGGGGCATCCCAACTTGATATACTTTAGTAGACCAGTGGTATGGAGAATCCACAGGTGTGGATGGGTCAATTTGTGACCAGAGAGCCAAGGCTGACCAAGTCTTCTGCGAACCAGTAAATGTGGTAACCCCCACAAAGATGTGTTGTGATATGAGAACTTGGGAGGACTTAGCCACGCAAGAATTTAAAATCTGGTGGGACCACACCACCCTTACCAAATATATTGCCAAGAATATGATTCCCTGCAGTCTCAGAATTAAGAAAATACCCACATTTGTGTACTCCCAGGAATTTGTTATACGATTGGATACTATTCTGTCTGATTGCTCTACACAGTTGATGAAACTAATTATCGAAAATGAGATAAAAATTAAAGAAATGCAAACCCAGATCGAAACTGTGAAAACATCAATTCAAGCGAAGGTCACCCAGGATATTATGGATGATTATAACAAAAAGATACAAGACAGACTTAACAAGTTAGAAGAGGAAATCATGTTGACAAAAAAAAGACAAGTATCAAAGGGACTGTTATGATTACACACACGACCAGGTATATGAATGGGGTCGGAGGGATTTCCACAGAATGACTCCTAAATCAATCCTAAAATAAAAATAAAAAATACAATAAAAAAATCCGAAGAGTGCACCAAAGGTTAATTTTACATCCTCTGAAGCGGAAACCTCGGACTATAATGATGATCCACCAGATAATGATACCAACACTCAACCATCTACTTCTCAAACCTCCTATTTTAATAAACCTAAAAATAATAAAAATTCAAAAAAAACGGACAAGACGGGGGAGAAGAAAAAACAAGACATCCAATCCCACCGCCACAATGGACATTACGGAGCCAACAATCTGCCAAAACGAAAACAAAATAGATGTTTGTAATATATCAAGTAAACCTTTAACAGCAGAAAAAAAAGAAGTTTTGACCCTAGGTCTTCGTTTCTCACCCTCTAGGGACTTTGATCTTTTTGACACATTAAAAGATATTAACAGATTCATTAGAGGTCTGACGGTTAAGAGACATTTTTTAACACAATGTGATGAGTGTCTTCCAGCACAATATATTGATCATGGGTATTTTGAGAATATCAATATGTTTGCTGGTTTCAATTTCTCTGAACAAATGTCCATGGTGAGGCTGAGTGAACTGGATGAAGTGAATAATGGAATTCATCCACAAAGGATTCAGGAGTTAAAAATACAGAGTCCTCACTTTTATCCGGTTCAGTTACGCACCACATCTATGAACAGGTATCAAGAGGTGATTGAGCGAGACTTGAAGAAACTATATGACTCTCTCTCCTCCCGCAGCCAGACTACTAAAACGAACCTTAAAAAAAAATTGCCCTTACTGAGTTAGGGAAAGATACCTCCCACATTATAAAAATGATACAGAAATAGAAAAAATGGAGAGGGCCAGGTGGGTGCGCTTGTAACCAAACAGAAATCTCCAAGTGTAGTAAATTACATGATATTTATTGGTAGCAGTAAAATCCAATGGTAAAGCGTTTCGGGAAAACCCCTTCGTCAGACCAAAACTAGTAAAATAAATACATAAAATCGATGGAATACAGAATATAAGCACATATAAATCAATTCATACATCGTGAAATACAAATACAGAGGGAGTGAATACATAAAATTGATGCAAGGGATGACACAGTACATAGAGTGTAAAGTAGGGAACTGGAAAACAAAGGGTAGGGAGTGGGTGTTTAAGACGTTCAATTAATAGCACTAAAATAGCAATTCATATCCAACATTATATTACAAAAAAATGGACCAATTGTCACGGCAGGGAGTTTGTTACACAAATGGACAAAAAGCTGCCATTGGCAGAGAAAATACCCATATCCGGACAAAAAAAAGTGTGTCTTATTGTAAAACGTCACTTTTATTAAACATCAAATTAAAAAGGAAAAATAATTAATTGTGTGTAGAATCATTGCTACAAAATTGCTTTAGAGAGTGGAATTTTAAAAGCAAATTTGGTTATGAATTTGTCCTCTAAGACATTTTCTTCACAAACACTTGCACTATTACAACGAGGTCTTACTTTCACTCCTACTCCCCTTAGTAACAAATTCTTGTGGATTAAAGACATTAACCTATTTGCCCGTAAGCTAGCACTACATAAGATGCACGTAGAGGAAGAAACTGATAAGAAAAAATTGAAACAGAGGGAAACCCAAGCACTTGAGGCACTCCTCACGTTAGAGGAAGAAAATATCTCAGGTCCTTCTAGGATCCAAGCCCCACTTACAGACATGAGACCCAGATCCAAACATACGCCGCCTTTTTCGAAATACAGTAACAGAGACTTTTGTACAACTTGTCTCTAACGATATCGAGAAGCTTAAATTGGATAGTAAGCAACAATTCAAGAATCTAAGTGCCGAGGAAGTCCAGGCACTGGAAGCTCTACAGGCGGATACTGATACAATAGTGAAACCCTCTGATAAGGGGGGCAACACTGTTATAATCGACACGAGGGACTATGTGGACATGGTTCAGAGGTTACTCTCTGACAGACACACCTATGAGATTCTCCGTACTGATCCCACATCCAAATACATCAATGAATTGGAACAACTCCTGATGGAGGCCAAAAATGACTCTCTGTTGAGTGATGATGAGTACAAGGTTCTGCTCAACAAATGACCCACGGTAGCTACATTCTATGCACTACCGAAAGTGCACAAAGGGCGTATACCCATCCCAGGGAGGCCTATTGTCTCCGGATGTGACTGCTTGACTCAACAATGCAGCGTCTATATAGACAAGCTGTTACAGCCCTTTGTTTGGGCTCTCCCTTCGTATCTACAAGACACGAAAGATACCATCAAAAAGATACAGGACCTAACATTCACCCCTGGTGTTTTTATCGCCAGCCTGGATGTTGAATCCTTGTATAGCAACATTGCCCATCACCTAGGCTTAGAAGCGGTTGCCTATTTCCTTAATATGAAGGGAATACAATTTAAAGAACACAATCGTTTTTTGTTGAAGCTTTTAAACTTTGTGCTCACACACAATTATTTTCTGTTTAGGGGCTCCTTCTACCACCAAGTTAGAGGGACGGCAATGGGGGCGACTTGTGCGCCCTCATATGCCAACCTCTTTCTTGGATGGTGGGAGAATACTATTGTCTTTTCTGAGGCATGTACCAAATATACCCAACACATCGTGTACTGGGGAAGGTACATTGATGATGTACTTATCTTTTGGGAAGGCGAAAAACATCTGTTTGAGGAATTCGTCACAGTACTCAATAACAACAATATTGGCATGAAATTTACATCGGAGATTAATGACACCCACATAAACTTTCTGGATCTAACCATCTACATTGATGCACAAGGACATCTCAGGACCGATATTTACCGTAAACCTACATCCACAAACAACTTGCTTCAGTGGCATAGTTGGCATCCGTTATCCCTCAAAACCGGCATACCCATCGGCCAGTATTTAAGAGCGCGCAGAAACTGCTCTGACGAAGCATCCTTTAAGAAGGAATGTGATACTCTGTATCAGAGATTTAGGAGCCGGGGATACCCTAAAAAATGCCACTATAAGGCATATGCCAAAGCCAAACATACTGAGAGAAATACACTCTTCAAGGATAAACAACAACAACCGATGCAACAAGTGATCAGATGTATCGGCACATACGATGCGTATGCCGAAACGATCAGAAAGATCATGGGTAGATATTGGCCCATTCTTACAGCGGATCCAGACCTGAGTACTAGATTGAGCCATAAACCGACCATAACCTATCGACGGGGTCCTAACCTGCAAAACTTTCTCGTACATAGCCATTCCAGCGATACCCCAACACCAATTCAAAGACCCATTCACACAACTCCTGGCTCTTTTCCCTGTGGTTCCTGTGCTTTCTGTTCGTACATGCCCAGAACCAAATCATTTGCAAACCCGGCCAACGGAGACACCATCACAATCAAGCGCTTCCTGAACTGCAGAAGCACAGCAGTTGTTTACGTAGCACAATGTACCTGCCCACGTATCTATGTGGGCAAAACTATACAACTACGTAGGAGGATATCTAGTCATATTAGCTCCATTACGACTGGTAAGGCCACTCCCATCTCCAGACATATAAGACTACATCACGGAAGCAAGACTGATACTCTTAAATTCTGGGCCATCGATCAGGTCCAGTCTGGACCACGTCAAGGAAATATCGATCGTAAGCTCCTACAAATGGAAGCCAGATGGATTTACAGGTTGAGGTCCCTGAGCCCAAAGGGTTTGAACGAGGGGTTCACCTTTTCTGCTTTTCTTTAACGAATATGCTCGAGTATACACTACTCTCCACATTGATTCTACTTCATACACTCTCTAAAAATGTAAATAACAATATATCCTTTTGATTAACTGTTGCTACAGTGCTTTATTGAAGCTAATTCACCCTCTCCCTTCTTTTCCTTATGACTCCCTAATATATACTTACCTCCCTCTCTAGTTCTTGTTTAAATTGACCTACTTCTGGCAATTAGCTTTCAACTATACAAATTCTAACGGTCCGATCCTTTAGTTCAGCTGATCTTATATCATATTACATACTCCTTCATGTTCTATCGTCAGATGAGTATTCATATGGATACCATATCTATCGGTTTAATCCTCAATGACAGAACTCGTTACCTGAATCTAAGTCCCCGAGCAGGCGCAGATCCAGCCGCATACTCAGCTAACTACTCTAAGTCCAGGAGCATGCGCATATAAGCGCTGCTCCGTGGACGCTAACTAAGTCCAGGAGCATGCGCAGATAAGCGCCACTCCGATGACGACAACTAGTTTGTCAGCTGACATAGTCAGCTGATTCATGTTGATCAGCTGACCTATTGCATCGATCGATACATCACCACCACGATGGTGCTCGCCACCCTAGGAGGACGTCACCACTATCGGACCTATCAGCCACTGGTTTTTGGGAGGTATTCCACGATTTCTTTTCCTTACTGGATCCTGGAATGGTAAGAGGGAGGAGATTCTTCTTTATATATCCGGCGTTGCCTCGCCGCTGACACTAATAGCCCTACCCCTGATGAAGCCAGTTTACTGGTGAAACATGTCGGGGGGCTTCTGTGTAATCTATTTTTAACCAGCAGTACAGTTAGGCTCTGGGTCAAATTTACAGCGTATAATCAGTTAGCATGTACCTCTCATTTACGACATAGCTTGAATAAGTAGTATGTCATCCACTCACTGACTCCTATTGTGTAGGGCTCTGGTCATTGTATATGACCAACCCACATACACCCATAGGGGGATAGTAGCGACTGGTCCATCTACTCCTATACATAGATATCAGTGAGATGTCCATCTCAATCCATACAATATAACACTTATCAAGATTGAGGTTAGGAGAATACCTGGTTACCACTCTGGATACCAAGCTACCTATTAGCAACCCCCTATGCTGGAAATCCAGCGGAGTCTCATACTTTGCCTATACGCTATAACGATACCTAGAAGACCCTAGTCTACATGCTTGATATCAATGCGATACTCTAATAGGGAGCGATACCCCTCGCTGACCCATTGAGCCCACTCTACTGTGCTTTTAAAATTCCACTCTCTAAAGCAATTTTGTAGCAATGATTCTACACACAATTAATTATTTTTCCTTTTTAATTTGATGTTTAATAAAAGTGACGTTTTACAATAAGACACACTTTTTTTTGTCCGGATATGGGTATTTTCTCTGCCAATGGCAGCTTTTTGTCCTTTTATATCCAACATTACACCCAACTTTGCTGAATTTCTTGATGTTACAATCTTTCATGTCGACCAGAAAATCCATACTAAAACCTATTTTAAATCTGTCGACAGTAATAGTTACTTAGATTTTACAAGTAATCATTTCAAAAAATGGAAAACAAATATACCCTTTGGCCAATTCAAAAGAATAAGGCGTAATTGCACCACCAACAATGACTATATTACACAGAGCACAGTCTTAAAGGATAGGTTCAAAGCCAAAGGCTAACCACCTCCTCTTATTTCCTCCGCCTGCGCTAAGGCAGGCGCCCTAAGCCAAGACGAATGCCTTAAACCTAGCATAAGGAAGACCGGAGAATCTTCCAACCAAGCCAATTTTATCACCACCTACTCCAATGATGGTGGTAAAATCAAGCACATCCTCAGGAAACACTGGAATCTTTTGCTCCACGACCCTTACCTCAAAAATAGTATCTCTACTCACCCCACCATCACCTTTAGACGACCGCTCACACTAAAAAATATCCTGGCACCAAGCCGTCTACGCACCTCCAAAAAAACCAAACCCGTCCTATCATTTTTTCCGAAAGTCTTAGGCAGCTTCAAATGTGGTCACAACCTATGTAAGTGCTGCGAAACCATCCGTCACAGAAGGTCCACATTTCAATCCAATACTACTGGAGAGAGTTTCGAAATCAAAAGTTTTCTTAATTGTAGCTCCAACTTTGTAATCTGATTGAATGCACTTGTAAATTACAATACATTGGCCGCACGATCCAACCGTTGAGAGATCGTATGAACAAACATCGGAGTAATATTACTAACGGTTTTCTCCTCCATAGCGTATCGAGACATCCGGCCCTTTATCACAAACAGAATTATAGAGAATTCAGTATAACACCAATTGAACATATTAGTTCCTCTACCTCTCAGCGTTTTAATCATTTAAAGAAACATGAAATGTACTGGATCTATAAACTACAGTGCCTCATGCCAGCTGGTCTCAACGAATCCCTTGAAAATATCTTTTAAATAATAAATATATCTTCAATACACCCCACTGCTCCCTCACTATGACCAGTTATCTTCCTATTTACACTTTTCTCATATTACAATATATGGTCCCAATTCACCTACTGTCACCATATATTACAGTACATGTTCCCAATCCACGGGGCCAATATTATATGGAGTTAAATAACATATGGAGTTAATGAACGATCCATTATCTACTATTCAATAATAATGATTGTGTGCTCTCTGTCCTTTTATGTACCCCACTTACAACTCACCTGTCTAACTGTTCATAGGTATACATCCCTTTTATTTATTAATCTATTAATTTATTGTATTTAACCGACATGTATCCTATTTTAATTTTATTCTACCATGCCTTATTTTACAGATTCAGTACATCGTAATGCTATGTAAAGTTTTTATTAATAGTATGAATTTATTCAGTTATTCTTATTCATTTATCTCTTATCAAGTATAGCCCACTCTTTAAGACATTAATTTATTGCAAACTATTACCACCCATAGTGGCCATCATTTCTTTCAGTTCCATCCATAATTTCACTACTGGTTGCTTTCCATTCCATCTCTCACACATCGTCATCTTCTACTCCTTCTCTACACACGCGCTGCTGCCTCGATCCGAGCGCGCATGCGCCGGCTCCCGCTATATCCTCTTATATAAACTTATATAAACTTTCTTGAAGTTATAATTTATAGCTATTACTTAAATCATTGTGCTCTTTGTGCTTTCCCATTTAGTCTGAGTTCCGACTCAGCGCTCCCATGTAAGTTTTTTATGGTTTTATTTCCTTATCAATACTTCCTTTATAGCTATTATTTAGTTTAGTTGTATCATTCATTGTGCTGTATATGCCTTTCAACTATTCTTTTCCACCCAATATATTATACAATTCATTACCATATTTCATCACTCCTTCCTTCCACTATCTAATTCTAACTCCCATTTTTGTATACTTCATCATTTACTATTTATCTATTTACCTAATTATTTATTTTATTTAATTTCTTCTACACATGTTCCAGGTCTTAATTGCTACTCAGTACTACTTATTACTCCACATCAGGTTTTAATTACCTAGTTAATCATGCCATCATTACCTCCTTTTGTTCATATTTAATCTTGTGTACTTTTAGTGCTATTAATTGAACGTCTTAAACAACCACTCCCTACTCTTTGTTTCCCAGTTCCCTACTTTACACTCTATGTACTATGTCATCCCTTGCATCAATTTTATGTATTCACTCCCTCTGTATTTGTATTTCACCATGTATGAATTGATTTATATGTGCTTATATTCTGTATTCCATCGATTCTATGTATTTATTTTACTAGTTTTGGTCTGACCAAGGGGTTTTCCCGAAACGCGTTACCATTGGGATTTTACTGCTACCAATAAATATCATGTAATTTACTACACTTGGAGATTTCTGTTTGGTTACAAGCGCACCCACCTGGCCCTCTCTATTTTTTCTATTTCTGTATCATTTACTTCACGGTACCTCTGGTCACCGGTTTTCGGAGCGCCTACGAGTTGCTGCAGTAACCCAAGATTAGTACCTCTGTATTAACAAGGATCCTTCCCTCTACTGGATATCTAATACCACTTGTACCCAAGTGGTTACCAGGTGAGCATCCACTTTTCTCACCGTAAGCGGAATCTACTTGTCTCTATGTTATTACGCGAGGCGCCGTCCTCTTCCGTTGTTGCTTTTGTTTTTCTTTCTCACATTATAAAAATGGCGGATAAAGGGGGTTGTGTTGTAATTATGGATTCTGAAACATACAGGATTCAAATCGTAGGGCTGCTGATGGAGTCTTATACAAAATTATCTGGAGATCCAACAAACTCATACAAAAAAAAAATCTTGATACAGACTCTTAATGATGGGGTCGCATTGGGGATTTTTTCACAAAAAGAAAGAGAATTTCTAGAAGTAATGTACCCTAGCATGCCGATATTACATACTTTACCCAAAGTGCACAAAAACAGGTTAATCCACCCCCCCCCCCCCCATGTGCCTCATTATTTCTGGTATAGGATCTTTAAACTTAAGGGTATGCGAATGGTTGGATCTGCAATTGCAACCCCTCGTAAAAATAATACCAGGGTATTTACAGGTTCCTAGAGATGTTTTAAGAGCCATAAATAAAACCAAGTGGTCTGGTAATTATCAATGGTTAGGATGTGACGTTATTTCACTCTATACAAGCATACCCCATACAACTGCAATGGAAGCCCTTGACCATCACCTAAATAAATACAGCCTGTATGAACTAAATCACAAATGAATTATCAAAGAACTAACTTGGTATTTAATGACCCATAATTATTTTACATTTGACAAGACATGCTTTTTACAGACTCGAGGAGTCTCGATGGGGGCGAATTACTCTGCATCATTGGCCAATTTGGTTATGGCGTTTTGGGAGGAGAAATGTGTATACAGAGGATAACCCGTTTTTGGACTCTGTGCATTGGTACAGCAGATACATTGATGACCTCCTAATTATTTGGGGGGGAGGGCGATGTGTCTGCCATGCCGATGTTCATTGAGTACATCAACAATAATCCATACAACTTGCGCTTCACACACAGTTTGGATAAACAAAAGTGTCATCTTCCTAGATTTAACCATAAGCATAGATCAGGATGGAAATATTCAAACTAAAACACAGAAAGGAAACATCAGGAAACAAAATCTTAAACGCCAATAGTTCCCATCCAGGCCATACCATTAAGACCATCCCGGTAGGGGAGCTTACTAGAGCATGGAGAAATTGCAGTACAGACCAGGATTATTTAATCGAGAGTACTAATATAGTTTCACGTCTGAAAAAAAAGAAATTATCCTGATTGGTCATTACGAAGGGCTAGACATAATGGATTCAGAAGACCGTAAGACATTGTATGGTACCAGTGGAGGTACTTCTGTTCAAATGCCCCCTAAAAAGACATCAGATAGTACTCATCTCATTTCTACAATATAGCAATCAATTTGGTCAAATCAAAAGCATTGGAGAGAAATTTTCCTATTTTAATGGAAGACGACAAACTAGCTCATATCCTACAACAAGGATGTAGAATTGTATCCAGAAGGTCGCCTACAATAGGTACTTTAGTTTCTCCTAGTATGTTTAAAAATACTGAAACCACAACAAAAAAATACATGGCTCACTACCAAAGGGTTCTATAGATGTGGCACACATCCATGCAACACATGAGGTTTCGTCAAAAATACAAAAACTTTTACAAACTCGGATAACACATCCATTTATAACATTCAAAAACATCTTGCAACATTTGCAACAGCAATTAAGTGGTGTATATTATCCACTGTAAAATCTGTGATTTATCTAACATAGGCCATACGATTTGTAGATTCAAAGAGAGATTAATTGAACACCTAAGGGACATTACAAATAGTAAAAATGAGAGCTTCCACAAAAGAAATGTCTCAGGAGCGGTCAAACACTTTGTGGATGTCCACCATGGGAATGTGTCAGGATTTGAAACCTATGCAATTGAACAGATTCATAGAAGTCAGAGAGGAGGTGATAGACAGAAGGTCTTGCATAACAGGGAGGCCTTTTGGATTTTCCATTTAAATACTAGGATGCCCAAGGACCTTAACTATAAACATGAGTTTTTGTTTCATTATTAAGTCTAATGATAGTAGGTCAATCCTATGGAGGACGTGCATATAGCCTCATAATTTTATAATAACGTATAAGTTATGTTATTGTGGATACATCCTTTATACCTGGTTGACTGTCGATCTAAAGGGGAACCAAAATTGGACAGGAATTGAAATTATAGACAAGTGAGATGTATTGGAGTTTTGTCATAGTATTTCCGTCACAGATTACTTTTGTAACAGGTATTGCGGGGAACATGCTGGAAATATACTATACTAGCTTATATACTTATCTCCAAGGGAGATTTGTCCTAAGTTGGAGTTCTCTCCCGTAGAAAGGGTCCCCTTCTATTGACGAACAAGTTCGCCAATGTAGTAAGCCCAGCACAAGCTTGCTGTGACCTGCAGTCCCTGTTGCGGCGCAAGGACGCATGCGCATCAAGCATAATATCTTTACTAGAAAGCAGCAAAGAGGCAGAAGGAACACCATTGAACTTTATCAATTAATCCTTAGAGATCTGACGGTATTACAACAGTCAAATTGTATATTCATTTTATTTGATACATTTTGTCTCCATAATATGCCCTGTGCAAAACAATGTATTAAATTGCCTTCCGGTAGATATATAAAGAATAGACATGAGAGTACACATGTTGTTGTAGATGTATTTTCCTTTTTTCTGTTTTTAGATTGGTGTTTATGAATAGTTTTTAAATGTTTTACGGGGTGAATTTGGGTGGACACCGCATGTACGTGTTTCACGTCATCCGGCGTCTTACCTAATAAGCCTTGCATTTACAACTGGTCTTAGTGCCATGACTAAGGGTGCACGCTGCACCTGAAACGCGTAGGCCGTTTCCACTCACGAAGTAAGGTCTTATAAACATGGATGTTTTTACTGTATGATGCCGGATTTTGGAAACCAATAAAGAATTGAAATTGCACGTCCTTCGGTGCCGGAGTGAATCTTACTTGTTTAGTAACCGTGCAATCGTCTTGGTCTGATCTGGACACACTCCTAGAGCACGAGTCGGCATGAAGGTGAGCAGTTTTTTTCCTTTATGGAGAATAAGGCATTGCCTAAAGATCTTTGGATTTGCACCCACAGTCCGCTCAGCTGTATTTAGCTGTATTTGGCTATTGCTGTAACTTTAGAGGACAACTAAGATATAGTACCCAGGGAATAAATGTGAGAGACTGCCTGCTTATCTAAGAGTCACCTCTCAGAACTTCAAAGTCAAAAAACTTTGTGGGGAGAACTCCTGGACGTTTGAGCAGTCCCAATTGGATTCCCTGAGCTGACCTTTGCCAGATACTGTAGGTGTTCTATGAGTTTATTCCATTATACAGTCCTGCAGATTATGGCAAAGATATAAAATTTGTTTTGTCTATATCATGTGTAGTGTTTATGGTATGTCATCAGAGTTGCCAGATGTGAGGAAAGTCCAGCACAGTTGTAAACATTATCCTTTGCAGGCTTGGACCAAAGAAACCTGGTGATGTATGTTTAATAACATCAGACATGTAGTGTAAAACGTTTTGGCAATCTGTGTAGGATGATGTAGTGAACTTAGATGTTACAATGGTGTGTTAGATTCCTTGTTATCCTGGCATGCTGAGACACATAGTACTCCAGGCAGCACAGGGAGAAGGAGGGGGCTGCCTCCCCCCCCTTGTCTAGGACTCAGTGAACACAGGAGGGGGAGGATGACAAGTGATGGAATGTTAAGAGACGAAAGGAACAATGAGAATGTATGTTCTTTACTGAGGACTGATAACCCTGACGGCCCAAAGCAGATTTTGGTTTGATTCCCTGCAACTCCTGTAATTGTAATGGTTTAACCAGGAGTAAAACCTTCCCATGATCCTATACTATTAGTCCTCTTCAGCAGCTATGACTGAGAATTATTAGGAGCTTTTTAGGCAGAAGCTATAACACCCCTAGAAGCCTCCTACGTCACTGGCTCTAGTGATGCTTCTGCTCAGTAACGCTGCCCTCAGCATGTGCCACCAGTATGTGCCCCCAGTATGACTGTATAGGTTTATAATAAGGTCTAAGGAATTTGTATGCTGTATGTCTATTATACAGCATTGCTACAACACCATGGTCCCAAAACTGTGTTTTTATGGAGTATATTGTTCATTTTCTATTGTTCTCATTTAAGTTTAAGCACCTTACAGAGGAGAGGAAACAGGCCAGAAGCTCTGCGGATCGTGTGGAACATGACTCAACCTGGACCCTTCTTGGTTACGTATCCTCTGCTGCCCAAGCATACAAAGCTTCTGTAGTAGTTTTGGACTATCCTGTTAGTATTTCACCTCTTCATGACTTTGTTATAATTTGCCCTCTTTATGATGTATTACATTTAATCCAGCTCCACTACTTTCCCTAGATTCAAAAGTGGGGAGAGATGAGGTAGACGGCTTGTATCTAAAATTTTCTATTATCTTAATGATAAATGAACCAGTTCCCTTTTAATATGTCAAAACTGCATATATCACTAATCTGCATTTTGAGCTATTTTTTTTTTTTTTTTTTTTTTGTAGATGGCTATAGAAACCAGGAATGAGGTTAATTCTACATCAGATATGCAGTGGTCACACAACATGAGGTAACAGCAGCAGAACCACTCCTGACCTACCTGTCTGTACAGGAGGCGGAGGTGAAGGCACTGATGGAGGGGGTTTAAAGTGGCAGAGGGTAAGAATGTGAAACTTTTGGGATTCCTTATGATTCCTGACATGATCTAGTAAGTTCATCAACAACTAGGAGACTTTGAAATAGCTGATAGAGGCCTTGGTGTTACATAAAGGTCCATCCTAGAAGGTAAAACCTATAAAAGCTATAACACATGTGGCCATACTAGTTACTAGAAAGCCTAGGGGAAAGGAGCCTCACTGGCCCAGTAGGGTTATCTATACTCCTGTCTTTATAGAAACAGGCTTCACAGGTGAGGAAGCAAGACTGGAGTAAAACTGGGACCCAATGGATGGAGGGTGGACTATGGCAAAAAGGTGACAAGCAATGTCTGCCAAGGGCCGATTACCCTATGATGGTTCACTGCACCCACAGGGATAAGTATTGAGTACCACTTAGATTTTCCCCTTCCAGAGGTTGCAGATTGGCCAAGTATAGCTACCAAAGGTAAGTAGCTATGAACATGTACTTATGTGTGTGGATCTCTTTTCTGAGTAATCTGAACCCTATCCTGGAACTAAAGCAACTAAAGACCACAGCCAGGGATCGATGAATATGTTAGTCCACTTTTACTAGAGACTATAACGAGGGATAAAGTAAAAAATCTCTATTTGGATAGTAATAAAGTTGATGACAGCACTAGGGATTAAATAGGCTTTTCACCTACTGAGGTTGTTTTATAGAATTGCCCCATGGATGAACACATACTTCCCTAAGGTTGTTCAGAGGTGTCAGAGAATTGGTCGTGTGTCCAAAACCAGCAGAAACATTTTTCTTAGGTGCATAACCAAGTATCTATTTTAGTTCCAGAACCTGATAAAGTAGCTAGAGCACAGGACCTGCACCCAGGTGATGAGATGGTCCTGAAGTGACTCACCTGAAGAGTCTTTTGAAGGGTCATTCCAAATACCTGTGACACATCCACATGTACAAATTACAAGGAGACTGCAGGAGACAGTTGAAGAAGAATAGAACAGGACCCAGAGACTGCGGAACATGAACCTGTGTTTGTCGATCCTGCTATGGACATTGTTACTCCTACCACTTGCAGCATCACTGTGGAAAGGTTGTGATTATAATGTCTTATGGGCTACACAAAAGAAAGCGGTGACAGTGTGTGTGCTGTATACTATGTCTAATAGTACTCAGGGGTTGTTAGGATGAAATGTATAAGGATAAAGACCAATAGGATGTAGAGATTCTGCCCTTTGCAGTGGATTTACATGGGTTGTGTTGTGATGTAATGTTCAGGAGGAAATCAGGTGAAGTGGTCAGACAAGTCCTGGATGTGTGATTAGCACATGTCAATGTACCACCTGAGCTGTACCTGAAATCATTCACAAAGGGGGGATTGTGAGGAAACAAAATCCATTTTCTTTTATGTTCTCCCACCATGTGTCTTTATATTGCCTCTATGCATAGTACCATCCCCCGTGCACAGATCATCTCGCCAATCCTGTTCAAGGCAAAAGGAACGCGAGTATGCTCAGTAAAGTTTTCTTTGTTTTAAAAACCTTTAAGAACTCTGCTACCTAAATAAATTGGAATCAAACAGGACTCATGAGAGTGAGATTGATTCTCCGAGCAGCTCGTACTATACAATTATTTGGACCCACTTCACATCAGAGATAGAGATATTCCTCTAACAAATTGGTGCCGAAACACGGGACTGGTTTTGCATGACGCATACCGGACACTTTGTGGATCATCCTTTCAGGACAGACAATGCAGCTGCATAAACAAAAAGGTAAGAAGCTTAATCTTACAATTTGCTCTGTCTTTCCTTGTTTGGGTTTTCCCATGTCCGGTAAGTTGCATGCCTATATTGCCCTGTCCAAAGAATCTTGTTATTTTATTTGACAACTCCATGTGATGTGTGGTAGTGTATATGGGTATTGTGTGAGTTTGAACATGTGTGTTTGATAGCGCTTTATTTTGATACTGTACAGTTCTGATTTAGCAAAGTAACAATCCAGGATAGCCCCCTACCTAAAGAGTCAGCCTTGAAAAGTAGTTGGTAGATAGTAATTCGCTTGAGAATATAAATTGGAATCAAACAGTACTCATGAGAGCGAGATTGATTCTCCGAGCAGCTTGTACTATACAATGATTTGGACTCACATCAAATCAGAGAAGGAGATATTTCTCTAACAACACTTTTACATCCAAGGCTAAATCATCCGCATGTCATCAAAAGGGATGGACAATGGAGACAAGTTGATATTTCCCTCTGCCAACAAAGGGATCATGACATTCTGTGTACACCAGGCCAATATAGATGTTGGAACAATGCATCTGTGTGCTGGATGGGGAATTGATAAATTAATATAGCACATCAGTTTTATATCTAGGACACCAAAAAACATGTTTCTATCTCTTTAGAACCACTAATGTCTCTCTGGTCTTACAACAATGCCTGTAGCTAGGGGTGCATGGTGTACCATTGGAAACGTTACAGAAATCCAAACATCAGAATGAAAACTGTGGCAAATTTAATGATGGGGTTCCTATACTAAAATCCTAAAGACATTAAACTTGGGAAGGGGTAAAGAATAGAGATGAGCGAACATGCTCGTCCGAGCTTGATGCTCGGTCGAGCATTAGGGTACTCGAAACTGCTCGTTACTCGGACGAATACTTCGCCCGCTCGAGAAAATGGCAGCTCCCGCCGTTTTGCTTTTTGGCGGCCAGAAACAGAGCCAATCACAAGCCAGGAGACTCTGCACTCCACCCAGCATGACGTGGTACCCTTACACGTCGATAGCAGTGGTTGGCTGGCCAGATCAGGTGACCCTGGGATAGACTAGCCGCTGGCCGCGCTGCTCGGATCATTCTGTCTCTGGATGCCGCTAGGGAGAGAGCTGCTGCTGGTCAGGGAAAGCGTTAGGGTGTTCTATTAGCTTACTGTTAGGCAGGAGTGATTCTCAAAGAACCCAACAGCCCTTCTTAGGGCTACAATAACGTTCTACTTTTTTTATTTTAATTTGCATCTTTTACCATTTTGTGAGGAATTAGCAGGGGGACTTGCTACCGTTGTGTTTAGCTCTTAGTGGCACACATATCCATAGCAAAGGCCGAAGTGGCAAAATTCAGTAGGGGTTGGATTTCTATTAGGCAATAACTCAGTGTCATCTCATCTGGCATAGTAGTGTGCTTCCTTTGATACTTGGCTAGAAAATAGCCATAGGAGAATACAAACAGCTTCTTGAAGCCTACAGTAGCGTTCTATATATTTGATTTCTGGTTGATCTGCTGGTGGCTGTAGTTTCTGCAGTGCATGTACTTGCCAATTCTGAGCAATTTGTAGTGAGACTTGCGACCGCTGTGTTCTGCGCTTAGTGGCGCACATATCCATAGCAAAGGCCGAAGTGGCAAAATTCAGTAGGGGTTGGATTTCTATTAGGCAATAACTCAGTGTCATCTCATCTGGCATAGTAGTGTGCTTCCTTTGATACTTGGCTAGAAAATAGCCATAGGAGAATACAAACAGCTTCTTGAAGCCTACAGTAGCGTTCTATATATTTGATTTCTGGTTGATCTGCTGGTGGCTGTAGTTTCTGCAGTGCATGTACTTGCCAATTCTGAGCAATTTGTAGTGAGACTTGCGACCGCTGTGTTCTGCGCTTAGTGGCGCACATATCCATAGCAAAGGCCGAAGTGGCAAAATTCAGTAGGGGTTGGATTTCTATTAGGCAATAACTCAGTGTCATCTCATCTGGCATAGTAGTGTGCTTCCTTTGATACTTGGCTAGAAAATAGCCATAGGAGAATACAAACAGCTTCTTGAAGCCTACAGTAGCGTTCTATATATTTGATTTCTGGTTGATCTGCTGGTGGCTGTAGTTTCTGCAGTGCATGTACTTGCCAATTCTGAGCAATTTGTAGTGAGACTTGCGACCGCTGTGTTCTGCGCTTAGTGGCGCACATATCCATAGCAAAGGCCGAAGTGGCAAAATTCAGTAGGGGTTGGATTTCTATTAGGCAATAACTCAGTGTCATCTCATCTGGCATAGTAGTGTGCTTCCTTTGATACTTGGCTAGAAAATAGCCATAGGAGAATACAAACAGCTTCTTGAAGCCTACAGTAGCGTTCTATATATTTGATTTCTGGTTGATCTGCTGGTGGCTGTAGTTTCTGCAGTGCATGTACTTGCCAATTCTGAGCAATTTGTAGTGAGACTTGCGACCGCTGTGTTCTGCGCTTAGTGGCGCACATATCCATAGCAAAGGCCGAAGTGGCAAAATTCAGTAGGGGTTGGATTTCTATTAGGCAATAACTCAGTGTCATCTCATCTGGCATAGTAGTGTGCTTCCTTTGATACTTGGCTAGAAAATAGCCATAGCAATAGGATAGGATTGTTTGGTTTTAAAAACTCAAAAAAAAACAAAAAACACACAAAAAAAAAAAAACACAAAAAAACACCAAAAAAAACAAAAAGAAGTAAAAAAAAAAAAAAAGTTATAACTCTCATTTTAAAAATGTTTAAACCGAGGGCTAGGGGTAGAGGACGAGGGCGGGGACGTGGGCGTCCAACTACTGCAGGGGTCAGAGGCCGTGGTCCTGGGCGGGGTGAGACACCACCTGCTGATGAGGGAGCAGGGGAACGCCGCAGAGCTACACTCCCTAGGTTCATGTCTGAAGTTACTGGGACTCGTGGTAGAGCACTGTTGAGGCCAGAACAGTGCGAACAGGTGATGTCGTGGATTGCTGACAATGCTTCGAGCAATTTGTCCACCACCAGTCAGTCTTCCACGCAGTCCACCCATGTCACCGAAATCCCCACTCCTCCAGCTCCTGCACCTCAGCCTCCTCCCCCCCAGTCTGCCCCCTCCCAGGAAAATTTGGCATTTGAACCGGCATACTCTGAGGAACTGTTTTCTGGACCCTTCCCACAGTCACAAACCACTTGTCCGGTTGCTGCTGAGCAATTTTCCGATGCCCAGGTTTTCCACCAGTCACAGTCTGTGGGTGATGATGACCTTCTTGACGTAGTGGAAGTGTGTAAAGAGGTGTCCGACGATGAGGAGACACGGTTGTCAGACAGTGGGGAAGTTGTTGTCAGGGCAGGAAGTCCGAGGGGGGAGCAGACTGAGGGATCGGAGGATGATGAGGTGACAGACCCAAGCTGGGTTGAGAGGCCGGGTGAACACAGTGCTTCTGAGACGGAGGAGAGTCCTCGACCTGAACAGGTTGGAAGAGGCAGTGGTGGGGCCAGACGGAGAGGCAGGGCCAGAGCTGGTGCATCAGCGCCACTGTCAACTAGTGAAGCTCCCGTGGTGAGGGCTCTTGCGGCGAGGGCTAGATCTTCAGAAGTGTGGAGGTTCTTTAAGGAAACACCGGATGACCGACGGACTGTGGTGTGCAACATTTGCCAAACCAGGCTCAGCAGGGGTTCCACCACTACTAGCTTAACTACCACCAGTATGCGCAGGCATATGAATGCTAAGCACCCCACTCAGTGGCAACAAGCCCGTTCACCTCCGGCCGTGCACACCACTGCTCCTTCCCCTGTGTCAGCTGCTAGTCAGCCCCCTGCCCAGGACCCTGGCACAAAAACCCCATCGTCGCCTCCACGATCCTCCACAGCATCCACCAGCGTTCAGCTCTCCATACCCCAGACGCTGGAGCGGAAACGCAAATATAGTGCAACCCACCCGCACGCCCAAGCCCTTAATGTGCACATCTCCAGATTGCTTAGCCTGGAGATGCTGCCCTATAGGCTAGTAGAGACCGAGGCCTTTCGCAACCTCATGGCGGCGGCCGCCCCTCGGTATTCGGTCCCCAGCCGCCACTACTTTTCCCGATGTGCCGTCCCAGCCCTGCACCAGCACGTGTCAGACAACATCATCCGTGCCCTGACCAACGCCGTTTCTGACAAGGTCCACCTGACCACGGACACGTGGACGAGTGCTGCCGGGCAGGGCCACTATATATCGCTGACGGCACATTGGGTTAACTTGGTGGAGGCTGGGACCGAGTCTGACCCTGGGGCTGCTCATATACTGCCGACGCCGAGGATTGCGGGGCCTACCTCGGTCCAGGTGTTTCAGGCCTACTATGCCTCCTCCTCCTCCCACCCCTCCTCCACCTCCTCCTCCGAACTACCATCCGTGGGCACGGCGCCATCAGTCGGTAGCTCTAGGCACAGCAGCAGTGCCGTCGCTAAGCGACAGCAGGCGGTGCTCAAACTGCTGAGCCTAGGCGACAAAAGGCACACCGCCCAAGAGCTATTACAGGGCATCACGGCGCAGACTGATCTGTGGCTGGCACCGCTGAACCTCAAGCCGGGAATGGGTGTGTGTGACAACGGCCGTAACCTGGTGGCGGCTCTGCAACTCGGCAGACTGACACATGTGCCATGCCTGGCCCATGTGTTAAATCTGATAGTGCAGCGTTTCCTCAAGACATACCCCAATCTGTCTGATTTGCTCACGAAGGTGCGCCGCATCTGTGCGCATTTCAGGAAGTCCAGCCCAGATGCTGCCACTCTCAGGGCAGCGCAGCGCCGCCTCCAACTGCCCGCTCACCGACTGTTGTGCGACGTGCCCACGAGGTGGAATTCAACACTGACCATGTTATCCAGAGTTTACCAGCAGCGCAGAGCGATTGTAGACTGCCAGATGTCAACTTCCACCAGAACTGGTAGTCAGGTCAGTCAGCTTCCTCAAGTCTACAATGAGGAGTGGACGTGGATGTCTGATATCTGTCAGGTGCTGAGTAACTTTGAGGAGTCAACACAGATGGTCAGTGGCGATGCCGCCATCATCAGCCTCACCATCCCGCTGCTTGGCCTGTTGAAAAACTCTCTGGTCAGCATGAAGTCGGAAGCTTTGCGCTCGTCACAAGAGACGGGGGAAGAATATTCCCTTGTTGATAGCCAAAGCACCCTGAGGTCTGTTTCTCAGCGCATATCGGAGGAGGTGGAGGTGGAGGAGGATGAGGAGGAAGAGGAGGAGAATGTTGGCGAGACACAAGAGGGGACCATTGTTGAGTCCTTCACTGTTCAGCGTGTATGGGCAGAAGAAGAGGAGTTGGAGGAGTTGGAGGAGGAGGAAATGGACAGTCAGGCCAGTGAGGGGAGTGAATTCTTACGCGTTGGTACTCTGGCGCATATGGCAGATTTCATGCTAGGCTGCCTATCCCGTGACCCTCGCGTTCAAAGAATTTATTCCAGCACCGATTACTGGGTGTTCACTCTCCTGGACCCACGGTACAAGCAAAATCTTCCCACTCTCATCCCTGGAGAGGAAAGGAGTGTGAGAATGCATGAATACCAGCAGGCCCTGGTGCACAAGCTGAAACAGTATTTCCCTTCTGACAGCGCTAGCGGCAGAGTGCGTAGTTCTGCGGGACAAGTAGCGAGGGAGAGTAGGCGAGCAGGCAGCTTGTCCAGCACTGGCAAGGGTACGCTTTACAAGGCTTTTGCCAGCTTTATGTCACCCCAGCAAGACACTGTCACCTGTCCCCAGTCTCGGCAGAGTAGGGCTGATCTTTACAGAAAGATGGTGAGGGAGTACGTAGCTGACCATACCATCGTCCTAAATGATCACACAGCTCCCTACAACTACTGGGTTTCAAAGCTGGACATGTGGCACGAACTGGCGCTGTACGCCTTGGAGGTTCTTGCCTGCCCTGCCGCTAGCGTCTTGTCCGAGCGGGTTTTCAGTGCAGCTGGTGGCATCATCACCGATAAGCGTACACGCCTGTCGACTGACAGCGCTGACAGGCTGACGCTTATTAAAATGAATAAAGGCTGGATTTCTCAGAATTTCCAATCTCCACCAGGTGAAGGAAGCTCAACCTGAATAATTGATCCACTCCTCCTCCTCCTCCTCATTTTCCTCCTTCTCCTCCTCTTTGTACAGTAAAGCAGAGGAAAATGGCTATTTTTTGACAGGGCCCACTGGCTCTTGCTATAGTACTTCATGCATTTAATTTTTCTGGAGGGCCACCTACCCGGTCCTCTGTTTGAAACAATTTTTGTGAGTGCCACATACAGGCACTCAATCTATTCCATTTTTCTGGAGGGCCACCTACCCGGTCCTCTGTTTTAAAAAATTTTTGGGACTGCCACATACAGGCACTCAATCTATTCCATTTTACTGTAGGGCCACCTACCTGCTCCTCTGGTTTGAACAATTTTTGGGACTGCCACATACAGGCACTCAATCTATTCCATTTTACTGCAGGGCCACCTACCTGCTCCTCTGGTTTGAACAATTTTTGGGACTGCCACATACAGGCACTCAATCTATTCCATTTTACTGCAGGGCCACCTACCTGCTCCTCTGGTTTGAACAATTTTTGGGACTGCCACATACAGGCACTCAATCTATTCCATTTTACTGGAGGGCCACCTACCTGCTCCTCTGGTTTGAAACATTTTTGGGACTGCCACATACAGGCACTCAATCTATCCCATTTTACTGGAGGGCCACCTACCTGCTCCTCTGGTTTGAAAAATGTTTGGGACTGCCACATACAGGCACTATCCAAATTAAATTGTCTCCATAGCAGCCTCCACACGTTGTCTCCATTGCTACCTCCAAAAGTCGTCCATATAGCTGCCTCCATACATCGTCCCTTTATCAAACGAGGTGTGTCAGGCAGAAATTTGGGTTGTTTTCATGGATTCCACATCAAAGTTGTTAACTTTGTCGCCACCCTGCTGTGTTATCCACAAAATATACTGGCAAACTTTTACCATTTAGGGATATTATTTCAGCGCTTCTTGCGCATCTGTTTACATTCCCCTCACCCGGCATATCCTAAACTTATAAGAACGCTACTACACTTGATCTTATACAAAAGGTTCTTAGAAGTGCTGTTTGGGGAGTAGCCTAGAGACAGGGGCTTGGATTGGCGAAAGCTCGCCTGGCAGCGGAACGCCAGCTCCATGCGCATCATGCGCTTCTTGCGCATCTGTTTACATTCCCCTCACCCGCCATATCCCAAACTTATAAGAACGCTACTACACTTAACTTGGTGCAGGCTGGGACCGAGTCTGACCCTGGGGCTGGTCATATACTGCCAACGCAGAGAATTGTGGGGCCTACCTCGGTCCAGGTCTCAAAGGCCTACTATACCTCCTCCCACCCCTCCTCCACCTCCTCCTCCTCCGAATTACCATCCGTGGGCATGGCGCCATCAGTCGGTAGCTCTAGGCACAGCAGCAGTGCCGTCGCTAAGCGACAGCAGGCGGTGCTGAAACTGCTGAGCCTAGGCGATAAAAGGCACACCGCCCAAGAGCTATTACAGGGCATTCCACATCAAAGTTGTTAACTTTGTCGCCACCCTGCTGTGTAATCCCCAAAATATACTTGCAAACTTTTACCATTTAGGGATATTATTTCAGCGCTTCTTGCGCATCTGTTTACATTCCCCTCACCCGCCATATCCTAAACTTATAAGAACGCTACTACACTTGATCTTATACAAAAGGTTCTTAGAAGTGCTGTTTGGGGAGTAGCCTATAGACAGGGGCTTGGATTGGCGAAAGCTCGCCTGGCAGCGGAGCGCCAGCTCCATGCCAAGATCCAACTAACATAGTTTTAACTGCAGCACCTTTAATCTACTACTAGTTCACTGCCTCCATACATGGTCCCCTTATCAAACGAGCTGTGTCAGGCAGAATTTTGGGTTGTTTTCATGGCTTCCATGTTAACTTTGTCGCCACCCTGCTGTGTAATCCACAAAATATACTGGCAAACTTTTATCATGTACCGATATTATTTGAGCGCTTCTTGCTCACCTCCTTTGGTTCCTCTCTGCCACCCATTGGTTTGAAGCCTGAGTCCATTTAGGGTATGTCGCCATGACACTCTCTAGCCTGCTGCCGCTGCCTCTGCATGCCGTCCCCTATAGTGTCAGGGTCAATTATTGGATGTTTTAGATGCTATCTAGCTTCATTCTGTCACTCTGTCATGGCCATGCTGTTGCCCATAATTTTGGCATAATGGTGCGATTATGCAGCCTCAGAGGCATCCATGCATGCTGCCCCTGCTGTTTCCTGTCCATTTCCGTGGTGTTTCCATCCTTTTCTGAGGTTCCCAGGTGTTTGGCCAAGCTTCCCTGTGCAGAGCCTTGGTCCCCTTGAAAAATGCTCGAGTCTCCCATTGACTTCAATGGGGTTCGTTATTCGAGACGAGCACTCGAGCATCGGGAAAAGTTCGTCTCGAATAACGAGTACCCGAGCATTTTAGTGTTCGCTCATCTCTAGTAAAGAACTTTGATACATTTTTTTTTTAAACTTGTTTTTTTTACAACTGTGGATCTTTACTAGATTGCTGCCTTTCTCTTAGGCCAGAGGCTACCAGAAGTACAAGGACACTTTCCACAGGAGAACAACAGACACTACTACAAAAGTTGACCCAGTAACCCACTATTTTCTAACCAGAAGCAGATTGGACGAACAGTCCTGAAGGAGGATGGTAGATACTGAAGTTGGGAAGGTGGAATGATGGGTGTGATTGTGATAGTATTCCATATATTTGTAGGACAAAATGTGTAACTAAGAACTACTTATATTGAGGACACTGAGGAGGCATTTTATTTTGTATTTTATCTTTTTCCATCTTTTATACCTATGTTATTAAATAAGCCTTTCTTTAAGCTTGGACTCTGCATTTTCAAGGAACAATTCCTACATAGAGCAGTTAGAAGGAAAAACCCACTTATTACAGGATGTATTCAAGAAAAAAATGGATTGTTTAATTGCAATGGCATTTAAACATGGCATCATCACAAAAAATGAAGCCAAATACTTGGAGGTCAATACACCAATCACCCCCACATTCTATTTGGTGCCAAAAGTCCATAAGTTCCTAATACATTTGGCACCCAGATAGGACTGTAATTTAAATTCTACAGAGAATCCACTTCAACAAATCTGTGGTATTTTCATTTTATGAATGGCATTTGGATCTTTGGTGCAGAGAAAATCCTGGTAAGCAACACATTTTCATGTTATATTACTATCTTTAATAACCCAGGTTGTTGTGTGTAATTGTATAGGAAGTTGCCTATTGAGATTGTAGGATAACTAAGTGTGAGCGGTTGTGTTTTAGTGTACAGTAGTGTGAAGTTTTAGGAAAAAAGTTTGTTCCTGGATATAGCTGTACATTTTACTAGATTGAATGAATATAAAGGTGTGAACAGTGTGTAAAGTAGCCTTTGGGGAACGTTAATGTAGTAAGTTTACTGGAGGTCCATTGAGCTACTTGTGTTTGTTCAATTTGTCATATGTGTAGTCTGTTGGTGTCTATTGTTTGGTAACAGAGATGGAACTCGTTCAGAAGTTTGTTAAAATGTACGCCTCTGCTATCTACCATTCATGTGCAGATGGTTCTTTAGAGGAACAATTTAAGGAGCTGCTGATGCAATGTAAGGCCCATAATGAGAAGTTAGATAGGAAAGTGCTTAGTAATAGAGAGAAGAAAAAGCTTGGACAATGAAATTATGATGTTAATTAAGAATTGCCTGAAATAAAGAATTGGTACAAAGGCTCCAGTTTAGGGAAAGCATAGACAGAATCAGGTTGACCTTTCTGATAAATCAACTAGTGAGATGGATAATTTACAATCAAAGGTGGATGAGTTGTCTTTAAGAAATCAAGAGATGTATCTAGAGGAGTGTAGATTGAATCAGAACACTAGTGGCTTCAAAAAATACCACCAGTCATTAATTCTACATAACAAAATTGTACATTAGTACACAGATGACTTTACAAATATAATAGGTTAGACAAAGGACACTAATAGGTCTGACTATTTAAATACCTTAAGTGGGGCTAGTGATGCTATATATCTATATGACTGTCCTAAGGTCACTACCGCTAACAATCCCTCTATTGTGTCTTATCGACACTCTAGTGAAAGTAGGGACAAGAGGCCCTTTATAGGGACAGGTTCCAGTCGGGGTGATGGTCAGATAGGGCCTTTGCCCCGAGTTGAGGCAATAGGGTCCTTGACAGTGTGGGTTATTTTAGGATGTAGCTTAGCCCTTACCCTATGCTACTCCTATACCCTTAATAGCACAGCTGTTATTGCTGTACCGCTGTCTAAAATCTTCAGGGATTCCCTAATGTCTGGTGTGGTGCCAAGTGACTGGCGCAAGGCAAATGTGGTGCCAATATTTAAAAAAGGCTCCAGAACTTTGCCAGGCAATTACAGGCCTGTAAGCTTAACTTCCATTGTGGGGAAAATATTGGAAGGGTTAGTAAAAGACTATATACTGGAGTATGTGACATCAAATAGAATAATAAGTGACAGCCAGCGAGGGGTTACTAAGAATAGAAGTTGTGAAACTAACCTTATCTGCTTCTATGAAAAGGTGAGCAGATGTCTGGATGGAGGAGCAGCTGTGGATATTGTGATCTTGGACTTTGCAAAGGCATTTGACACTGTCCCTCATAGACGCCTGATGGGTAAAAAAGGGTGAGAGAGTTGTGGTCAATGATCCCTACTTGGAATTGTCACAAAATATGAGTGGTATACCCCAGGGTTCTGTGCTTGGTCCACTACCATTGAATATATTTATTAATGATATAAAGGTAGGAATTAATAGCACTGTATATTTTTGCAGATGACACTAAGCTGTGTAGATGATAAAATCCTGTCATGTATCAAAAATGGACTCTCGGGATAGGGATGTAATATTACCACTGTACAAGACATTGGTTCGGCCTCACCTGGCATATGTTTTCCAGTTGTGGGCTCCGGTCCATAAAAAAGGATGACCTGGATCTGGAGAGAGTTCAACAAAACCACAAAAATTATAAGGGGTATGGAGGGTCTCAGTTATTAGGAAATTTGTCTTTTTTCAACCATATAAAACTGATACTATGAATATGCCATGGTCAATCTATGTGAATCTCCACAGGAAGGTTTATAGACACTTGGAGCAAAGACCAGAGGTGTCAATATCCTGATTCTCAGGGAAACTGTATTGTTTCAGGACCAGTTCTATTGATTCAGGAGGGCATTAAACTCCAGTTGTGAGAGAGATTAGAGATACAGCCAGCAGCGATTGCACAATATATGTGCTGCTGCTGGCTATTCTTACAGGTCCCCGGTGACAGGGGCGTGGAGGGGGTGTGTCGGCCGGCCCCCTCATGAATACGTCCGACTGCAGCTCACAAGATAAGACCATTTCGGCCTGACACCTCATCTACGGGTAACATTACCTCTGTACACAGATGTACGCACTCTTGGACTTCGGACTAAAAGCAACATGCCACTGAAAAATTTACCAGCAGTAGAAACTTACATACAACTCATAAAAAGAGATGTAGACTTATTCAGACATAACCTCGAGCGAGGCAGATATAAGACACACTAAAATATGAACAACGTTGACAGAAAAGCCTTAAAATCCCTTATGGAAAACAAAGATCTCATTATCAAACCAGCTGACAAGGGAGGGGAACTGGTCATCATGGGTAGACAAGAAAACGTAGAAGAGGCACTACGCCAACTCAATGACGAACAGGTCTACGTCAAACTCCCACATGATCCAATTTTCAAAATCAGCAAAACCATCTCCTCCCACATTTCACAATACACCCAGGAAGGTATAAATCACTGACGCAACTGCTTAATTCCTGACCAATCCTCACCCCATCACTCCAGTATTCTACATATTACCAAAAAACCACAAAAAAGACTACATAAACCACCAGGTAGACTGATAGTAGCATCCACAGATTCCATTTTATACCCCCTGTCAATTCTACTCCAAAAAGTACTTACATCCCTTATCAAGAATACTCAGTCTTTCCTTCTTGATACATCCTATCTTTTATCAACCCAATCGACACTACCGCCCAACAGCATCCTAGTCAACTGGGATGTGACTTCCTCCATCCAGCATACCAAAGGGATAGCAGCAGTAACTGAAATATTGGGTACCACTGGCCACTTAACAACAGACATCTCATTCTACATTGATCTTTTACATCTGGGGGGGGGGGGGGGGAATCATTTTCTCTTCCAGGACCAATTCTATATACAAAAACAAGGCATGGCAATGGGCTCCAACGTTGCTCCACCCTACAGCAACCACTACATGGATTCAGTTGAGACACACTACATCTACTCCCATCCACTGTTCCAACAACACGCACTATTCTGGAAAAGATATATAGACGACATCTTCTGCATTTGGGTAGGCAACGAAACCACACTTAACCAATTTCACTGTTTCATGAACAACATTCACCCGGAACTCAGTTTTGGCTTGTGATTCCAAGTGGCTAGTGAGCTTAAGTGGAGTTGAAGAAAGCGGAGTTTGAAAAAGAGAAGTCCACAGAACTGTAAGTAATTTACATTTTATATCTCTTGATTTATATACTCATCACAGTTTTGTTACTAGGATATGGCTAGCAAGATTGGTGGTATGCTCCAGTGCACACTCTGCCGCATGTATACACTGCTGGAGCAAGAGTTCGAGGGTGAATACCGCTGTGACAGATGTGCCCATATTTTTCTACTAGAGGCTCATGTTAGAGATCTGGAGGAAGATATTGCACGGCTGCGAGTAATTGACAATAGATAGAATTGGAGGGTGGAGAGGAAAGCCAGCAGGGCCAGGTGGGTAGCTGGGTTACTGTAAATAGAGGGGGTAGGAAGGGGTCAAAGAAAAGGAAGGCCAACTCTGACTCTGAACTTCCAAGCAAAATTGCAAAATTGTGCAATGATGTAAGGACGTCAGTGTCAGAAATGGCAGCCCTAGCGGATCCTGCTCTCCCTTACAGCCGGGGGAGCAGACAAACTAGTAGTAGGGTGGATGGGAGTGCAGGTAAGTCAAGGCAGCTAGTGGTTGTAGGGGACTTTATAATAAGGAAGACGGATAGAATAATTTGTCGCCAAGACCGCCTCAACCGAATGGTTTGCTGTCTCCCTGGTGCCAGGGTTCGGCATGTGGTGGAAAGGGTGGATAAATTACTGGGAGGGGCTGGGGATGACCCAGCTATCGTGGTACATGTTGGTACCAATGACAGAATAGATGGTAGGTGGAGGAGCCTGAAGAATAATTTTAAAGAATTAGGTTCAAAGCTTAAGGAAAGGACCTCCAAGGTAGTATTCTCCGGAATTCTACCTGTGCCATGCGCTACACAAAGCAGACAGCGGGAGCTCAGGGAGTTAAATGCATGGCTCAGATCCTGGTGTAGAGCAGAGGGATTTGGGTTCCTAGAGCATTGGGCTGACTTTTCACTGGGGTGCAAGGTGTTTTCCGCAGATAACTTGCACCTAAAATGGAAGGGGGGCTGCTGTGCTGGGGGAGAAGATCCTAGCAGGGGTGGCGGAGTATTTAAACTAGGATCGGGGGAGGAGGAAAAGGAAGACACTGAAGGGGTAGACAGGTCAGAGAGGGGGCAGGTTATGTTGGTGGGTGGTGATGTGGGCGGTGTATGGGGGCCTAAGGCAGTAGATAAGGAGATCCACAAGTTGCAGAACAGTGGTGAGGATATATGTGCCAGTAAAATTACTTTAAATCAGATAAATAACTGTGGAAAATTAAATTGTATGTTCACAAATGCCAGAAGTATCACAGGCAAAATGGGCGAGCTTGAGGCTCTGATATTAGAGGAACAGTTAGATGTTGTTGGTGTAGCAGAAACATGGCGTGATGCATCGCATGATTGGGGTGTTAATATTCAAGGTTTTACACTCTTTTGGAAAGACAGGGCAAATAGAAGGGGAGGTGGTGTATGTCTGTATGTCAGAAGAGACTTAAAAGCGATTGTGAATGAGTCAGTGGTCTCAGAGTGTGAGGAGGCTGAAACTTTGTGGGTTGAAATTCAAAGCCAAGAGAGCTTTGAGAAAATTATTTTTGGTGTAATATATAGACCCCCCAACATCTCCGAGGAAATAGAGGGTCACCTATATAAACAGATGGAGCGGGCTGCACAGGAGGGGACCGTAGTGATAATGGGAGACTTTAACTTTCCAAATATAAATTGGGGTCAGGGCTCATCTTCATCTGTGAAGGGGAGACATTTTATGAACATTCTTCAGGATAATTTTATGGTGCAGCTTGTAGAAGATCCCACAAGAGGTGACGCATTGTTGGACCTTGTGATTTCTAACAATGCAGAGATTGTCCAAAATGTCAGTATCCGGGAACCCCTTGGGAACAGCGATCATAATATAATTATTTTCCTCTTAAACTTTAAAAAGCAGAAACAGGTGGGAAAATCAAAAACTTTGAGCCCTTTAAGAGGGCTAATTTCCAAAAATTCAGGGCTGCAATACAGGATGTAGACTGGTATCAGATACTGTCACATGGTGATACTAATGTTAAATGGGAGAAATTCAAATCTATCCTGGGTTTTTATATACTTCTAAATTTATTCCAATAGGTAACAAGTATAGACGGGCTAGATTACACCCCACGTGGCTTACAGCTACAGTTAAAAGGGCAATTAATGAGAAAAAGAGGGCATTTAAAAATATAAATCTGACGGGTCACCTGAGGCTTTCAATACTTACAAAAAACTTACCAAAATCTGTAAAAAGGAAATCAAATCAGCCAAAATACAAAATGAAAGACAGGTGGCTAAAAGATAGCAAAAAAAATCCCAAGAAATTTTTTAGGTATATCAATGCAAAAAAAAATGGGTCACTACAGGTTGGACCCCTTTATTCTGAAAATGGGGCATTGGTGACTGGAGACCAAGAGAAGGCGGAGATACTTAATAGGTTTTTTTAGCTCCGTTTATACAATAGAAGAGAGAACTTCTGACTTGGGTGGTGCCAGTGCGGGTCATGCACCCTGTAATATAGTAGACTGGCTGTATGTAGGCATTATCCAATCTAAGCTCAATAAAATCAATGTGTACAAAGTTCCTGGACCAGATGGGTTATACCCCAGAGTTCTTAAAGAACTCAGTTCTGTTATTGCTGTACCACTGTCTAAAATCTTCAGGGATTCCGTAATGTCTGGTGTGGTGCCAATATATAAAAAGGGCTCTAGAACTTCGCCAGGCAATTACAGGCCTGTAAGCTTAACTTCCATTGTGGGGAAAGTGTTGGAAGAGTTAGTAAAAGACTACATACTGGAGTATGTGACATCAAATAGAATAATAAGTGATAGCCAGCATGGGTTTACTAAGAATAGAAGTTGTCAAACTAACCTTATCTGCTTCTATGAAGAGGTGAGCAGGTGCCTGGATGGAGGAGCAGCTGTGGATATTGTGTTCTTGGACTTTGCAAAGGCATTTGACACTGTCCCTCATAGACGCCTGATGGGTAAAATTAGGGCTATTGGTTTGGCAGAAATCATTTGCAATTGGATTGAAAACTGGCTGAAGGATCGTATCCAGAGAGTTGTGGTCAATGATTCCTACTCGGAATGGTCACCAATTATGAGTGGTGTACCTCAGGGTTCTGTGCTTGGCCCACTACTATTTAATATATTTTTTAATGATAGAGGTAGGAATTAATAGCACTGTCTATTTTTGCACCAAACTGTGTAGTGTAATACAGTCTATGGAGGATGTTCATAGGCTGCAGGGTGACTTGGACAAACTGAATGTTTGGTCATCCACTTGGCAAATGAGGTTTAATGTGGATAAATGTAATGTTATGCACCTGGGGGCCAATAATCCAAAGGCAAAATATGTCCTTGGGGGAGTAAATCTGGGAGAGTCCCTTGTTGAGAAGGACCTGGGGGTACTAGTAGATCATAAATTGAATAACAGCATTCAATGTCAATCAGCTGCCTCTAAAGCTAGTAGGATCATGTCATGTATCAAAAGTGGAATGGACTCTCGGTCCAGTTCTGGGCACCGGTCCATAAAAAGGATGCCCTGGAGCTGGAGAGGGTTCAACGTAGAGCCACAAAACTGATAAGGGGTATGGAGGGTCTTAGTTATGAGGAAAGATTAAAACAACTAGATTTATTTAGTCTGAAAAAGAGACGACTACGAGGGGACATGATTAATTTATATAAATATATGAATGGTCCATACAAAAAATATGGTGGTAAGTTGTTCCAGATTAAATCAAATCAAAAGACGAGGGGGAACTGTCTCCGTTTGGAGAAACCAAGGTTTAATCACCGGAGGCGACAGGGCTTTTTTACTATGAGAACTGTCAATCTGTGGAATAGCCTGCCTCAGGCGCTGGTCACAGCAGGGACAGCGGAGAGCTTCAAGAAGGGTCCAGATGCCTTTTTACACCTAAATAACATTGATGGTTATGCTATATAGGATTGTTTCCCCTAAATCCCTTCCTCATCGAATCCCTACCCTTCCTTGGTTGAACTTGATGGACAAGTGTCTTTTTTCAACCGTATAAACTATGAAACAAACTATGAAACTGGAATTCACACTACATCACAACAAATCAGCTTCCTTGACACTTATCAAAGACCACAATGACATACTATCCACTGGCATCTACAGAAAAACCACAGACCACAACAGCCTACTCTACTACACCAGCTGCCACCCACCCTCAATCAAAAACTCGATTTCCGGCTCACAATTCTCCCGAGTTAAACGCCTCGTGAGTAATCCTAACACTCGAACTACCAGAATTAGTGAGATGTCAGAACGATTTCTTGCACGTGGCTACCCCAAACAGGTTCCCCAAAAAATCTACAACCGCCGACGACCTAACAAACCCCACGAGAAATACAATCCTGCATACCTTTTGCACATACATTCCACCCTGTAAGCAATAAAATCATGAACATTTTTATGAGGACATTGGAATATTCTTTCCAAAGCTCAACCCACAGTTACAGCACCCCCAAATCTCCCATTGGCATGCGCCTGAAAAGCCTAAGTGATTTGCTTATTAGAAAACGCCATGAGGTTTCGAAAGGCCTCAGTCTCTAACAGCCTATAGGGCAGCATCTCCAGGCTAAGCAGTTTGGAGATGTGGACGTTGAGGGCTTGGGCGTGTGGGTGGGTTGCGCTATACTTCCTTTTGCGCTCCAGCGTCTGGGGTATGGAGAGCTGAACGCTGGTGGATGCTGTGGAGGATTGTGGAGGCGAAGATGGGGTTTTCGCACGGAGGTGTTTGGGCCGGGGTCCTGGGCAGGGGGCTGACTAGCAGATGACACAGGGGAAGGAGCAGTGGTGTGCCCGGCCGGAGGTGAACGGGCTTGATGCCATTGAGTGGGGTGTTTAGCATTCATATGCCTGCGCATACTGGTGGTAGTTAAGCTAGTAGTGGTGGAACCCCTGCTGATCCTGGTTTGGCAAAAGGTTGCACACCACAGTCCGTCGGTCATCCGGTGTTTCTTTAAAGGACCTCCTGACTTCTGAAAATCTAGCCCTCGCCACAGGAGCTTGACTACGGGAAACATTTGGCGCTGATGCACCAGCTCTGGCCCTGCCTCTTCCAACCTGTTCTGCTATAGGACTCGCCTCCGTCTCAGAAGCACTGTGTTCACCCGGCCTATCAACCCAGCTTGGGTCTGTCACCTCATCATCCTCCGATCCCTCAGTCTGCTCCCCCCTCGGACTTCCTGCCCTGACAACAACTTCCCCACTGTCTGACAACCGTGTCTCCTCATCGTCGGACACCTCTTTACACACTTCCACTACGTCAAGAAGGTCATCATCACCCACAGACTGTGACTGGTGGAAAACCTGGGCATCGGAAAATTGCTCAGCAGCAACCGGACAAGTGGTTTGTGACTGTGGGAAGGGTCCAGAAAACAGTTCCTCAGAGTATGCCGGTTCAAATGCCAAATTTTGCTGGGAGGGGGCAGACTGGGGGGAAGGAGGCTGAGGTGGAGGAGCTGGAGGAGTGCTGATTTCGGTGACATGGGTGGACTGCGTGGAAGACTGACTGGTGGACAAATGGCTAGAAGCATTGTCCGCAATCCACAACATCACCTCTTCGCACTGTTCTGGCCTCAACAGTGCTCTACCCCGTGTCCCAGTAACTTGAGACATGATTAACCTAGGGACTGTAGCTATGCGGCGTTCCCCTGCTCCCTCATCCGCAGGTGGTGTCTCACCCCGCCCAGGACCACGGCCTCTGACCCCTGCAGTAGTTGGACGCCCACGTCCATGCCCTCGTCCTCTACCCCTAGCCCTCGGGTTAAACATTTTCAAAATTAAAGTGTAAACTTCAAATTTTTTTTTTTGTATTTTTTTTTTTTAAACAAAACGATGCTATCCTATTGCTATGGCTAGTTTCTAACCTACACTGACAGCACACAACTGGATTTTGTGCTTTGTCTGATGACTTTGAGTTATAAAAAGAAATAAACGTAAAAAAAAAATAAAACAGCAGACTGTGCCTAATTCAAATCAAACTCCTAATAAATTGTCCCACTTCGGTGTTTGAGGTGGATATGTGTGTCACTAAGAGCTAAACACAAGTCTCCCTGCAAATTACTCCCAATATGGTACTAGCTGCACTACTAATGGCAGCAAGCCCAGCCACAGGCAAACCAAAAAAAAGTAAAATCAAACGTTATTGTAGCCCTAAGAAGGGCTGTTGGGTTCTTGTAGAATCACTCCTGCCTAACACTATTCTAATAGAACACCCTAACGCTTTCCCTGACTAGCAGCAGCTCTCTCCCTAGCGGCATCCAGACACAGAATGATGGGAGCAGCGCGGACAGGGGCTAGTCTATTCCAGGGTCACCTGATCAGGCCAGCCAACCACTGCTATCAACGTGTAAGTGTACCACGTCATGCTGGGTGGAGTGCAGAGTCTCCTGGCTTGTGATTGGCTCTGTTTCTGGCCGCCAAAAATCACAACGGCGGGAGCTGCCATTTTCTCGAGCGGGCGAAGTATTCGTCCGAGCAACGAGCAGTTTCGAGTACGCTAATGCTCGAACGAGCATCTAGCGCGGACAAGTATGTTTGCTCATCTCTAATTGTTTTCTATGCTTCGTATAGGTATCCACAAAACCCGTTCTCCCTTATAATATAACTGCTTTTACCTTATTGCACAATGCTCTCCAGGAATATAGCGTTCTTGGTTGAAAGCGTTTCTGGTTACTAGGTTACAGAGAAGTGACGTCCCACCTACCAGATTAAGTATCAGGTGTGGACGCCACTCCACAGAGGCTAGAGGAAGCGCCGGACGGCGCGAAACGGTCGCCTTGTTTTACCCCCTGCTCCTACCTCTATCCTGACCGGCTTGTGCTACTGTACTTTTTATCTGATGATGAAATAAAGAAGTTTTTTTATGGTGAGTGGCCACGTTTTTCTATTTCTTCACTATTGTTTACTGGACTGTCTTAAGCTATACGCTGAGCACCACCTACATGCTTCCATTACAGTGCATGTCATCTCTGGACGATACGTTACTGCACCTAAATACCAATGTGAAGTTTCCTGGATAGTGCCCCTCCTTGCTTGCTCTCTCTCTGTGGATTTAGTATAAATATATGCTGTAGCATACAGGTAGCCGACACATAGGGTTGTGGGCACAGGGCTGTATATAAGGTGTTTATTTTCACGCTCAAAGTTATATCACATAATATGACAGTAAATCAGTAGAGGTATTGTTGTTACAACAATAGGGGTATTGAAATTGTGCAGATCCTAACATTGGCCCCCCGACATGTTTCGCCAGAGAACTGGCTTCATCAGGGGTTCGGGCTAATAGTGACCTACCATTGAACCAGAGCAATATCCATTTGGCCTTTATTTATGTAAGACCTACAAACAATATAGTCGAGCAAGCTGGGAGGTAGTGAGTTTTGAGACCTACCTCAGCCAGAAACTGGTCTATAGAGGTTTGAGGATACAAATTGCTCCCAATTCACATCAAGAAGATCTTGAATTTCTAAGAGGCTGGCAAACCCTTCTGACGGACAACTCTGCGTAATATTTATGTATGTACGAAAAAAAATTACCTATTAAAATTACAAACAAGACTACAAAAAGAGATCCAGGACATTCAAGTGTTTAATCAACATACTGAATTTGCTACGTTAGAGACTAAATTACAGAAACATATTGATACTCTTGTCAAAGATATCAAAGAGAAAAAACATCAGAAGTACCTAAGAGATAGGAGAGACTTCGAGACTGGGCAAATTTATCACCAAAAAAAACAACCAGAAACGTAATAGGGTCCACACTATTAGACCACTATACACTGATATTTCAGAGTCTGACTTTTCTAGTGTAGAAGACGCAGGTTCACATCAGTCCACACCACGTGGAGGGATAAAACGAAAAAATAACAGGAACCGCAAGTCTTCTCGACACAAAAGAACCACAAATAATCGAGATAACCCACCAAGTAACACAGGAGGGGGACTATGTATAGAAACAAACAGTCTATCCACATTAAATACACATTCCTATTCCTGTGCCTTTGAACGTGGCATGGTTGTTGGTGCCAGAAGGGCTGGTCTGAGTATTTCAGAAACTGCTGATCTACTGGGATTTTCACGTACAACCATCTCTAGGGTTTACAGAGAATGGTCCGAAAAAGAAAAAACATCCAGTGAGCGGCAGTTCTGTGGGCGGAAATGCCTTGTTGATGCCAGAGGAGAATGGGCAGACTGGTTCGAGCTGATAGAAAGGCAACAGTGACTCAAATCGCCACCCGTTACAACCAAGTAGGCAGAAGAGCATATATACAAAAAGTCCTCCAGCTCACCTGGATCATGCGGAAACTTAGTCCGCTAGCACGGATCCACCCCGCTGCTGGGCAATGTAGTCCACAAAAATGAAATTTCCAGATCCAGCTAGGTGCAGATTAAAATTCGATTATTCGATTTTCAGGGCATCCATCAGATAAAATACAGGTGGCATGGTATAATCGTCAACGCGTTTCTAGCACATACAAGTGCTCTTAATCATGACTGAGGAGTGTGGTCGACCTGTTTGTTAAATAGCCCGTCGGCCACTCCTCTCCCTTCAGATTCCACCAATCACATGTGATAACAATAAAACCAGTCAATCTTTGCAAAACTTAGTACAAAATTACATTGCAAGGCATTATAGGCGCAAGAATTATACATAATAATCATGTTTGTTATAAAAATTAAAGAAAAACATTGCCTCTGTATTATTTGTGTTCCGTGGTTCCTTTACCAGGGGAACTCCACGCTGATCTGGTATCTGCGGTCATGTGACTTGTCACCTGGTACAACAACCGGTGAACGGCCGGAATACATTCAATAGCAAGACATTCCGTGGCGCCTTGATAAAGGTAAGTATATATACCGGTGCATCGAGGACCAACCAGCCTGGCATATCTCAAGGTCGTTGGAGAACACTTTATTTGTGTTAATAATATTATCCACGAGGTACCATCGGTTGGTCGGTCGATCGATGGATACCGACTAGCCCAGTAACTAAATACAAAGAGTAAGACACAAATATTAAAATATTATATTAACCCCTTAGCGCTCCGCGCCGTAGCTGTACTTCGCAGCTTTCGACGATTAGCGCTCAGCGCAGTACAGCTACGGCGCAGAGACGAGGCTGGATCAGCGCTGCACAGCAGCCGAACCGGCATCGTTAGCTGCGGGATTTCAGTGGTAATTTACCGCTGACATCCCCGGCTAACACCCGCGGTCGGAGTAGGCTGCGGTCGCGGTGGGAGTCTTTACCCCACGATTGGCCCCCCCGCACCGTTTTCGGGGGGGCTGATCGCGGTTTTGGCACCTCTGGGGTCCGATCGGGACCCCAGAGAAGCCTGGAGGGTTTACCTTTAAGATGGGCTGGCACTGATAATACCCTGCAATATATTAGTATTGCAGAGTATTATCAAGAACAAGCAATCAGATGATTGCTTGTTCAAATCCCATGGTGGATCATGTAAAAAAATGTAAAAAAAAAAAATGTTTTTCAATAAAAAATAACTTTATAAATCACTAAAAATGCCCATAAGCCCCAAAACATATAAAGAGACATATAACGCTCAAAAAAGTCAAAATCATAACACAAACTCCACATATATAGTATCATCGGGTCCGTAACAATCCATAGAAAACTAATTATTGAACTCATACGATTAACGCCGTAAAAAAAAAAAAAACGTTAAAAACCCGCCAAAAAATTATGATTTTTACCTATTATATCCCACTAAAAATGCAATAAAAAGTGATCAACAAAATATATGTACTCCAGAATGATACTGTTGCAAACATGTCCCGCAAAAAACAAGCCATCAACCAGCTCTGTAGCCAAAAACGTAACAATGTTATGCCACTTGGAAGACGGCGACGCAAAAAATGATAGATTTTTCCCCACATTAGGGTTTTATTTGGCAAATTTAGTAAAACATAAGAAAAAATATTCATGTCTGGTATCCCCGTAATCGTATCGACCCATAGAATAAAGATAACAGGATTATTAGTCTATACGGTGAACACGAGAAAAAAAAAAGTAAAAAATCCAGTACAGAATTGATGCTTTTCTACTCATGACCTCAAAAAAAGTTCCTAAATTTTCAACAATAGGTGATACCAACCCCAAAATGGTAACACTGGAAAAAGCATCTCATCCCGCAAAAAAAATGCAATCACATGATTCACATAACGGAAAAGCACTCAGGAGAAATTGTAGAACAAATTTTATGGTGAGTTTTCTCTTTTTATCTTTTGGAAATGTGTAAATTTTAGTGCTAAATGAACGTATAACCGACAAAATTTGACCATTCTAAATTTCACCTCCATTTTGATTCAATTACTATGAAGATCTCAAGGGGTTAACAATCTTTGTAAATGCTGTTTCTGATAGCTTGAGGGGTGCAGATTTGAAAATGGGTTGGTTATATAGGGGGTTTTTGTTGCCAAATATGTAAAATTTGATTTCAAACAGTATTTATCCCCAAAATAGTCAATTCTGAAAATACGGAAAATCGCTATTCGATTTGTAGGCCGCGTGACGTCAAAATAAATTATCCAAACATTTCAAAAATTATGAAAATGTAAAGTAGACAAATGGGAAATGTTATTCTGCAAGTTATTTAGGTGGTAAATCTATCTGCCTGAAAACGGTGATTTAGAATTTCGAAAATGGCAAATTTTTCAAAAAATTCATAATTTTTTTCTTTTTTTTGTAAATAAACGCAAAACTTATCAGCCAACATTTACCACTAAAATGAAGTACAACATGTGGGGAAAAAACACTCAGAATCGCTTTGATAAGTAACAGTGTTCAAAAGTTATAACCATATAAAGAGACGCAGGTCAGAATCTAAAAAATGGGACTGAGCCTTAAGCTGTAAAATGGCTGCGTCCTTAAGGGGTTAAAAAGAAACAATGAGTAAATATTAAACCACATAAGTAGTGACTGTAAACATGCATTAATATGTAAACATGTAAACATGCATTAAGCAAGTTGTGTGGGATATGCAATGGATTTCTTTCCATTCCTAAAAAGTGTGTACGGAAATGTCCGGTACCCTGCTGGGCACTCAATCGGGGTAACATTCTTGTACACACTTGTTACTACACACCTAAAAGAAAAAAAAAGGAAAAAACCCAAAAACTGAGTTTTGGCTAAACAACACATAGAAAGGCATAACACAACACTATCTAGCAGATGACACTCCGCACATTCAGTAGTGGTACATAAATTCGTTCTTATAGTTCATCCCTGATGGAAACATTGTTTTGAGCTTAAATTGCCAATAGGCTTCCCTATTTTTTAATAAAGTGCTTATATTGCCCCCTCGTATAGGTAGCCGGATCTTCTCAAATGCATGTGCTCTCAGACTGGCAGTTTTTCCCTCATGTACCATCACAAAGTGTCTAGATATCCCTGACAAATTTTTCCCTGCTGGGTTTTTTGATATCTTTTTAGATGTTCCAAGAGTCTAGTCTTGAACTTTTTGCTTGTTTGGCCTATATATATATATATCACAATACACAGTATATATTACATTGGTACTGTTGCAATTTAGGAAACTGTCTATGGTGAATTTGATGTCACCCGTATTGTTTGTGATTGTTTTTGTATTCCTTACGTAATTACATGTTTTACAAGGGAAAGTGCCACATTTAAAAAATCCAGTTGTGTTCAACCATGTTTTATTTGTATTGTTGGATGAACTTGTTATCAGGGAGGGGGATAGAGTGTTCCCTATGGTTTTATTTCTACGGGATACTATTCCACATCCCCCCTTCAATATTTGCTCCAAGATCGGATTCTCATTGAGGAGAGGTAAATGTTTCTGAACAATATTTTTAATGGTTTGGAATTGGGGACTATAATTAAGTACCAATGTTGGTTTTTTGTTACTGTCTGTTTTTGGTGTTAAATTCCTATTACCCGTATTCCGATTTGTGGGTAGCAATGCCTCTCGATTTTTTGTCTGTAATACTTTTAGCTCTTTTGAGCATCCAATCTTTGTACCCTCTTTTTTAATCTGCCCGAAATCTTCCTCACCTCATCCTCATAATCCGGATCTGTAATACAATTACGTCGGGCTCTTGTCATTTCTCCCACTGGGATTGATTTGACTGTATGTTGTGGATGTTGGCTATTGGCCAACAGAATAGTATTACCTGCCGTAGGATTCCTGTAAGTACTTGTTTTAATGATATTCCCCGGTGTGCCTTCCAGGCTCAGATCAAGGAACACCATAGTTTTGGGATCAACACAATGGGTAAATTGTAACCCACATTCGTTGCTGTTCAAGTAATCCACGAAGAGTGGTATGGCAGACACATCGGCCCCCCATATAATGAGGAGGTCGTCGATGTATTTGTCAATTCCGCATAATGTAGCCTTGAAAGCATTGCATTACCATTTAATACACCATAGCATATATGATGACAACCTTTGTACTTTCTTAATGGAGACATGCGATTTTTTGTTGAGACAAATTTTTTCATGTTCGATTCCAAATCTTTTTTGCAGACCAGGGGTGTAAGTATGGGGGCCAAGTTTGCCCCATCCATGGCAAACTTGGTTCTTGCTTGGTGGGAGGAAACTGCCATTTTTGGTCCTAATAACCCGTTTGTTGCCTGCGTGGAGTGGTATGGCAGATACATCGACGACCTCCTCATTATATGGGATAAATAAATAGATAAATTATTCACTGTGTACACCCAGAGCTTCAATATCATAGATGCATGAAAAATAAGGGTACTCCATCTTGCTGCCCATATAGAATATAGGAGACATAACCTGCTACAGGACATTTGGTGTATATATTTGTGCTGTTTGTTATATATTGATTACATACATTTGGGTATGGCAGGCTTCCTAAATACGGGGATTGATAGACAACAGTGGCTTACAGAGGCCCAAGAGGTTCTCAGATAAAAATTTTGTTCAAAAGAGATATGCACCTACCTTCCAGTCGGCCTTTAAAGAACTGACAAGGCTGTATAAAGATCAATGTACATCCTGGTGGGAGGTTCAATCTCTGGAGAACTATCTGAAAAGTAACATAGTCCCAAGAGGTTTACGGATAACACTGTCCAGGTAAAGTCCTAACCTTCTAAAAAAGTGGGAGAAAGAGGCGACAGTAAGTTCATTAAGATTTATGCAACTGCTGCTCGAGGAAGAGAAAAATAGATTTAGAAAGTGTAGAGAAAAAATTGAGTGAACAGGTTGAGGAGGTTAAAATTTCTCAACGGAACCCGACTTTGCTAAGAAACACAACTACAGGCCACCCTAGATAAATTTCAATTCCACTTAAAAGAAAGAAAACATCGACAATTTACACGAGACCTACAAGACTTTAGAGACAATAGGGCATATACAGTCCTGACACCAACAGCCGTTCATAAAAACTTTGAGACAGACATTTCATCGACGGACACAGACCTATCGGAATCAGAAAATAAAGGATCAGGGGGTAGGAGTAGATCCAAGTCAAAAAAACACAGGAAGGGGTCGAGGCAGACGCAATATACAAGGACATCCCTCACAACATTTTTTAGAGACAACTTATCCTCTACGGAACAGGAATCTACCACAAAATCCCAAATAATAAACCTGTCCTCAAGAGTTCTGACAGAGGAGGAGATAGGAGTTCTGGAAAGGGGCCTCAATTTTGTGCCAACCACCAACTTTGATGTATTCAATTGGGTAAAGGATTTACATCTCTTTGCCAGAAGATTGGGCTGGCACAAATTTTTCCAACAAAAAGACAAACTAAGTAGTGAACTAGGCATCCCATCTGAGATGCTTCCAGAAGTCAGACTATTGAGCAGTCTGGAGGAGGATCCTAACCTGGCTGGTAAAGGACCGTTTACGAACCTGAGACCCCCCCAGCACAAAAATGCCCCCCAAAAATTATGTATCCTGTATCAATGTGTTCGTAGATCCGGTAGAGAGGGATCTCAAAACAGATCAGGAACCCAAGGACCCGCTTTAACCTTTCAAAGGCAGAAATGACAGCCTTATGCGGGTTGGAAAAGGACTTGCGTATAACGATAAAGCCCTCCGATAAGGGGGGCAACGTGGTAATTCTTGACTCTGAAAGATATCGAGAACTGTGTCTTGGACTTTTAAGTGACAGGACTGGGTATAGGGTTCTGGAAAAGAATCCAACACTGGAATTCAGAAAAAAGTTGAATGGGATACTTTCAGGAGCACTGAGAGATGAAATCATTAGTGAATCCGAATTTAATTTTCTCTTGCCCAAATACCCTACCCTAGCCACCTTTTATGCCCTCCCCAAGATCCATAAGGGGACAAATTCCCCCAAAGGGAGACCAATTGTCTCGGGAGTGAACTCCCTTTGTCAAAACGTCGGTATATACCTCGATAAAGTGTTGAGACCATTTGTGCAAACCCTGCCCTCGTATGTAAGAGACACAACGGATCTTTTGAAACACATCAAGGATATAAGAGTGGATAATTAAATCTGGTTGGCGAGTATAGATGTGGAAGCACTATATTCTTCAATTCCACATGACAAGGGTCTCCAAGCAGTTGAATTTTTCCTGTCAAGCAGGGGGACTCAATACCACCCACACAATAAATTAGTGATGGATTTATTACAATTTTCTCTTACACACAATTTTTTTCTTTTTGATCGCAGACACTACCACCAGCTCAGGGGCACGGCCATGGGCAACGTATGTGCCCCTACCTATGCCAATTTGCTCCTGGGTTGGTGGGAGTGTACATGCGTATTTGGAGACAACCCACCTAGTGATACTTTCAGAATTGAGTTATTTTTGCGTTATATTGATGACATTTTCATTTTGCGGAGAGGGGACCTGGAGATTTTTCGAAATTTTGTTAAACAACTGAATACCAATGAGATAGGGCTGCATTTCACGTGTGAAATACACCATAAAGCCCTCCCCTTCCTAGATGTAATGATCAAAAAGGGCGAAAGGGGTCTGTTGGAAACATCGGTATATAGAAAACCAACAGCAACGAACGCGTTGCTACAATGGGTTATCACCCACTGGCCCTTCGGAGGGGTATACCGAAGGGTCAATATTTACGGATGAGGAGGAACTGATTAAAGAACTAGATTCAAAGAGAGGGGTTACCCCGACACTAACCTCAAAGGAGCTTATCAATATGCATGCAGTAGACCCAGACATTCATTACTACACAGAGAAAAGAGTAAAGAGGGAACTGATGAGGAATCAGAATGATAACCACTTTTGACAATGGGGCCAATGAGGCAAGAGAGGTTTTAAAAAACACTGGTCCATTCTCCTTATGGACCCAGATTTGAAAGGGGTACTGACACAAAAACCAGCTGTCACGTTTAGACGGGGCAGATCGATCCAAGATAGAGTGGTCCACAGCCATTTCACCGCCCCTACCCCACCAAACACCTGGCTAGATCGGAAACCAAAGGGATGTTACAGGTGTAGTGGATGTGTTGCCTGCCTATATGTCACAACAGGAAAAATGTTCCATGGGAACAATACAAATGAAACTTACGAAATCAAAGATTTCATTAATTGTAAATCCATAGGAATAACCTACAAAGCAACATGCACATGTGGCATGGAATACATTGGAAAGGCAATTCGTGAATTCCGAAGGAGAATTGGTAAACATCTAGGGGATATAATGAATGATAGGGACACTCCAATTGCCCAGCATGTACATATGTACACCATCAGTCCTAAAATTCATGGGTATCGATCTGGTCCCCTACCCTGCAAGGGGAGGAGACTGGGATGAGAGAGTTCTCCAAAGAGGCAAGGTGGATACACCGCCTAAACACGGTAGCCCCGAAGAGTCTGAACTTACAGCTCCAATATGCATGCTTCCTATAATCCATATTTTACAAATGTATGCGCCTGCAACATGTGGTACATCTGCATGGACAGGTCTCGATCCTCCGGGACAACCCTTAGCCCCCCGACGCAAATAATAAATTGAAGTAAAAATGACTCCTAGGTGATCGGAACAACATAAGTAGTTTCCTTATGTTTATCAAACGAACAAATATAATCGCAATCATATGACTTATTTTACAAGCTTGTAACCTAATATTGACAAGTACCCGACGTGGGCCGCTTTGTTCTTCTTGGTTGCTGTAGAGGGGACCTCTGCTGTACCAAATACAAATGTTTTGAGCGCATCTCTTACTATTTACAGAAGAGATTTGCGTACTGACTTGTCTCTATGGCAACATATACTTCCCACACCGCCGCATACCGGAAGTGGTGACGTACATCCGGTCACGTGATCGGCGAGCCCAGACAATAACAAGTGAGCGTCTGGTCGCCTTGACCACAGCATCACACGTCACACCACGAGGGCGGGGTAAGAGGGATTTAAGACAGCCTGCACATGGTGAGTTCACACGCCACACCACCAGTTCACAGTTAAGCCTCTGGTGTGATGGCACTCCATCCACCAAGATCACCCTAAACCGATAAGGATTAGGACTTAAGCTCCATGACTCATATCTTGAAATATATCAAATGGTATACTGATCATGACCCCGTTTTGCACTTTAAATTTCCTGCAGAGCACTCCCTGTGATTTCCTCTGGTGATACAGATGTTGAAACGCGTCAGGGAAGGGAGGTGCAAGTGTTGTGGTAGGGACAGTACTACTGGGGACCGCCCTTGTTAGGGCGGGAGCTATATTAAGGGGGATAGGGCTTTACATTTGCACCTGCCCGTACCCTCCCAAAGATGTGGATTACCAAACACTTGATCGTATCCACTACAAATGGGGATGAAACTCACTCTGACAAGGGGGTATGTATCACACTATGACCGAAAAATCCGGTAAGATCTACCCTTATCTTTCATGCATCTATGATATTGAAGCTCTGGGTGTACACAGTGAATAATTAATCTAACCCATTATATATTTAGCATTGTGTGTAAATATAGTGGTGTATCGAAGGCTATTTGAGCTCACTAAAGGTGTGTGGGCATTTTTCTATGTATCTATTTTTAAATGGTCTTAATAAAATTTAGTTTTAAATGTACTACATCTTGCTGCCCATATTAAAAATTCCACACCAACAAAAGATTTCAGAGAACTGATCAAATTCCTCAAAAATTCCTAGAAAATAATTTATTTATGTATGGTACCACAATGTACCATCAAAAATGTGGTACAGCAATGGGCACATGAGTTGCACCTTCATATGCTAACTTATTTATGGGTATTTCTGAATCCCACTATATACAATCCCAACATCCCTTCAGCCACTTAATTTACTTTTCTAGACGCTACATAGACTATCCATTCCTGATATGGACAGGACAATGCTAAAAAAAAAAAAAATCTGTTCCTCGAGAAAAGGTATCCACTCCACATATTGAAACAAGTTTCTAAAAACCAAATCTTTGCCAATCCGAATGCTTGTCCAATGAAAGGGTTAATAGCCGCGATCGTTGCAAGCACCGACCACGGTTATTAGCGGTGGGGGTTTGCTGCAATATGCAACAACCCCCACCCTTGTATGAAGAGGACTCAGCCCGTGAGTCCTCTTCATACATTCCTTGTACCTCTGTGCTGTAGTGCTACGGCGCAGAGCGTTAAGGGGTTAAAGAACCTCTTAGCACCTAGCCGTATTAAACAACACCGAAGGAATGAATATATTTATTATGAAGCTTATGTAGATTGTATCAGTATGTACATCGCATGCCTGTAATGTTGTTCTTGTTGTTATTAGAAGTGATGTCATTGTAATCAAGTGAGGTTATGAGTGCTAAGGTGATGGGGTTTTATAAGTGTGTGCTGTATTTAACCCCTACGGGACACAGCATCTTTTGGCCTTAAGGACGCGGTCCCATTTTTCAAATCTGACCTGTGTCACTATAAGTGGTTATAGCTTTGGAACGCTATGAGATATCCAGGGGATTTTGAGATTGTTTTCTCGTGACACATTGTACTTCAAATTAGTTTAAAAATTTGGATGAAATCTTTTGCGTTTAGTTATGAAAAAAAACAAAATTTGGCAAAAATTTTGAAAAATTCTTTATTTTCAACGTTCTAAATTCTCTACTTTTGATGCAGACAGTCATAGCACCCAAATAAATTCATAACTTACATTTCCCAAATGTCTGCTTTATGTTGGCATGGTTTTTTAAGATTCCACATATTTTACTAGAATGTTATGAGGCTCAGAATTTGGGTGCCATTTTTCACATTTTTTGTAAAATCGCCAAAACCCGTACTTAGATGGACCTGATCAACTTCTAATTGACACTGAGAGGCCTAAATAATAGTGGGACTCGTAAATTACCCCATTGTGGAAACTACACCCCTCAACGTATGAAAAACTACTTTTAAGAAGTTTGTTAACCCTTTACGTGTTTTATAGGGGTTAAAACAAAATGGAGGTGCAGTCTGCAAATTGTAATATTTTTTCACAATGCACTCATTTTGGGTGGAAAATTAAACATTTAAAATGGATTAAATTAAAAAAGGCTCCACAAAGTTTGATACCCAATTTCTCCCGAGTACACGGATACTCTATATGTGGTGGTAACTTCTGTATGGGCGCACGGCCGGGCATAGAAGGGAAGGAGGCGCCATCCAAATCAGATTTGCTATGTCACATTGTACAGGCTATAATTTTTTTCTTTTTTTTAATGAGGACCTATAGGGGCTTATTTCTTTTGCCACATGAGATGCACTTTTCTGGTATGTAATTTTGGGGCATCTACAGCTAATTGGTGAGATTTAATTAACTCTTTGTTGGTGGAGGAAATGAAAATCATCAATTTTTAGGAAAATTTTTATGTGTTTTTTATTTGGCCGTTAACCATACCATAAAAATAGTATATTATTTTTATTCTATGGGTCGCCACGATTATGAAAATACTTCATTTATATATATTTTTTATTTTTTACCATTTTTACTGAATAAAAAGTAATTTGGCAAAATTGTTGTTAATTTTAGCATCACCGTCTTTCATATGTATAACTTTTTTATTTTTCACCTCACAAATCTGTTTAAGGGCTTATTTTTTGCAAGAATGATAGCTCTTTTTAGTGGTCTTATTTTAGATTGCGTAACTTTTTAAAATCACTTTTTTTAGAGCATTTTTAAAGGGCATTAATAAAAAAATCATCTTTTTCAGAGAGAGTTTTTTTAGGTTGTTTTTTACGGGGTTCACTTTGCGGATCTAATAACAATTCTGTTTTATTATACAGATTGTTACGGACGCAGGGATACCAAATATGTGGGGGTTTTGTGTATTTTATTCAATTGTACTGAATAAAAACTAATTTGGAGAAAATCTTATTCATTTTAGCATCACCATCTTTTCATATGCATAACTTTTTTATTTTTTGGCTGACAAATCTGGTTAGGGGCTTATTTTTTGCGAGAACAGTTGTTCTTTTTAGTGGGCTTATTTTAGAGTGCATAAAATTTTTAAAATCACTTTTTAGAGCATTTTTTATAGGGTATTAATTAAAAATTATCTTTTTTCGGAACGTTTTTTGCGTTTTTTTCCTACGGCGTTTACCGTGCGGGTCCAGTAACAATTCTGTTTTATTATGCAGATTGTTACGGACTCGGCAATACCAAATATGCAGGTTTTTTTTGTGTTTTTATGTTTTTTATACTTTATTAAGTGTTTTTATGGGAAAGTGACATTTTAGGGGCTTATATTTTATGTATTTATTTTTTATTTATTATAATGTGTAGTGTTAACTGTTTTTGCATTTTTTTTTACTTATACATACTTGAACTTAAACCAGTGATGCTCTGATCACTGGTTTAAGTTCAATACACTGCTCTACAATACTATTTTATTGTAGAGCAGTGTAAACTGTCTGAGCAAGCTTGCGCATGCTCAGACAGTTTGCAGTCAGACCCGGAAGGGGTCTGGCTGCCATGGAGACCGGGCAGCTCCGGGGCACATGCCAGTCCTCGGAGCTGCCCGGAAGAGGATCGGATCCCCCGGTAAGCGGCACGGGGGATCCAATCCACAGCAGGAACACCCTTACACGCCGCGGTCATGCTTGACCGCGGCGTGTAAGGGGTTAACACCCGCGATCGGAGCCGGCTCCGATCGCGGGTGTTACAGCGCGGTGTCAGCTGTGATAGACAGCTGACAGCCGCTGCTTCTGGTACCGGCTCCGTTCGTGAGCCGGTCCCAGAAGCTAGACGTTATACTACGTCCCGGTGCGCTAAGCATCTAGCCCCGGGGACGTAGTATAACGTCGTGGTGCGCCTAGGGGTTAAAGGGGTGTTCCCATTTCAGCAAATTATTATTGTTTTTATGATAAAGTAATACAATTTTCCAATATACTTTCTGTATCAATTACTCACCAGATTTCTAGATCTGTTTGGTGTCATTCTATTGGAAGCTTCTATGTTTACTTCCAGTGGACAAAAATCTGACCATGGTCACACAGGTGCACAGCTCGTTAGTATCACAGAGAGTAATCAGAGCTGTGTGATTTAACGAGCCGTGCACTTGTGTGACCATGGACAGATTTCTGTTCACTAGTAGTAAACCTAGAAGACCAAAAAAGGAAGAAAAACCTCCTCCCATGGTAAGTCAGCAGGGGTGCTCCACTGGAGGGTGTGTCCTTACGTTATCCTCTTCTTCCGGTTTGCCTTAAATTCTCACACACTGAATTCACATGCATCTAAGTAAGATTAAGAATCCGACCGGATTCTAAATGCGTCAGAAACTTTGTTTTCCCCTAGTGCCATGGCAATGTAATGTTTTTAACACAACCTAAATAAATACTTAATTTTTTTTATCGAAACTTTGGAACCGACATTGCTGGATTTTCCTCTTATTTTTTGCCTAGTAAACCTGAAAGCTTTCCATAGAACGACAGGAAGCAGAGATCTAGAAAACTAACTTTTTGTAATAAAAACAATGACATTAAATTTGCTGTAATGAGAATACCCCTTTAACCTCTTAACGCTCAGCGTCCGATATATCGGACGCTGAGCTCAGTGACTTAGCGCTCAGCGTCCGATATATCGGACGCTGAGCCGATGCCGGTTCAGCTCAAGATTTGAGCTGAACCAGCATCTGGAAACAGGGGGTGCCGGCTGTGACTGATAGCCGGCACCCCAGTGTAACACCCGCGATCGGAGTTGTCTCTGATCGCGGGTGATTAACCCGTTAAATGCCGCGGTCATCGCGACCGCGGCATCTAACATGCATTTGGGGTGTCTTTCCCCCACGATCGCCCCCCCCCCGAATCATTTTCGGGGGGCACCGATCATTGCTACGGTATCACTGGGGTCCGATCTGGACCCCAGTGTTACCTGCAGGAACTGCCGGTAAGATGGTGTCTGTAACGTCATCTTACTGGCAGAGTGCCACCCTATGCAAGTGCATAGGCTGACACTGATAATGCCCTGCAATACATAAGTATTGCAGGGTATTATTATGAACAAGCAATCAGATGATTGCTTGTTCATTTCCCATGGTGGAAAAAGTGAAAAAGTAAAAAAAAAAAATTGTTCAATAAAAAAATAAAGTAATAAATCACCAAAAATGCCCAAAACCCCCAAAACATATAAAGAGACATATAACTAAAAAAAAAGTCTAAATCATAACACAAACCCCACATATATAGTATCACCGCGTCCGTAACAACCCGTAGAATAAAAATAAATAATTATTGAACCCGCACGATGAACGCCGTAAAAGAAAACTGTTATAAACCTTCCAAAAATTATGATTTTTACCTATTCAATCCCACAAAAAATGCTATAAAAAGTAATCAAAAAAACATATGTACTCTTGAATGATACTGGTGTAAAGTAAAACGTGTCCCGCAAAAAACAAGCCATCAACCAGCTCCGTAGCCAAAAACGTAACAAAGTTATGCCACTTGGAAGATGGCAATACAAAAATGATAGATTTATCCCCACAATAGGGTTTTATTTTACAAATTTAGTAAAACGCAAGAAAATATATTCGTGTCTGGTATCCCCGTTATCGTATCGACCCATAGAATGAAGATAATATGATTATTAGTCTATACGGTGAACACCACAAAAAAAAAAAAAAAAGTAAAAAAACCAGTAGAGAATTGATGCTTTTCTACTCCTGCTCTCAAAAAGAAGTTCCTAAATTTTCAACAATAGGTGATACCAACCCCAAAATGGTAACATTGGAAAAAGCATCTCATCCCGCAAAAAAAATGCCTTCACATGGCCCTAATAGCGCAAAAGCGAAAATTTTACAGCCTTCAAAAGAAGCCAATGAGGAAACTAAAATCCTGGCAGCTGCAGGGTGCTCCTTCCGTTCTGCGCCTCACTGTGTGCCCATAAAACAAGTCACGGCCACATGTGGGGGGTCTCTGCACTCGGGAGAAATTGTAGAACAAATTGTATGGTGGGTTTTGTATTTTTATCTTTTGGAAATGTGTAAATTTTAGGGCTAAATGAACGTATAACCGGCACAATTTGACTATTCTAAATTTCGCTTCCATTTTGATCTCAAGGGGTTAACAATCTTCGTAAAATCTGTTTCTGATAGCTTGAGGGGTGCAGATTTGAAATTGGGTTGGTTATATGGGGGATTTTGATGCTAAATATGTAAATTTTCATTCTAAACTGTATTTATCCCCAAAATAGTCAATTCTGAAAATCCGGAAAAGAGATATTCGATTTGTAAGCCGCGTGACATCAAAATAAATTATCCAGACATTTCAAAAATGGTGAAAATGTAAAGTAGACAAATGGGAAATGTTATTCAGCAATTTATTTAGGTGGTACATCTATCTGCCTGAAAACGCAATGACTTCAAATTTCAAAAATGGCAAATTTTTCAGAAAATTCATCATATTTTCTTTTTTTTTGTAAATAAACGCAAAACTCATCAGCCAAAATTTACCACTAAAATGAAGTACAACTTGTGGGGAAAAAACAATCTCAGAATCGTTTTGATAAGTAACAGTGTTCAAAAGTTATAACCATATAAAGCGACGCATGTCAGAATCCAAAAAATGGGACTGAGCCTTAAGCTGTAAAATGGCTGCGTCCTTAAGGGGTTAAGGTTGCTAGACCGTGACTAAGAGACGCACACAAAAAGGCTCGAAACACGTAGTCCGATGCGCACTTAACGGTTATATACTAATTTTTAATGTAATGGAATAAAGGATGAAATTTTAATATGAATTTGGAGTGCTGAGTTTGGAGACATTTATAATTTTTCGAGAAGCGATCATGTCTGGAGTTGTGTCAAAGCCTGCCAACGTCGTCTTTAGCAAACCACCACGGCCCCAGCTCTAAAGCTTATTCCCCCTCTCACTAGTCCCCTCTGCTATTGATGCAAATACAGATGTGCTGCAGCTGTTCATCTTGGGAGAGCAGTTTTCACTCACCAGCCTACCAGGGTCCAAACCATTCAGCCGTGCCGACCTCCAGAACCAAGCATTAGCTTGACTTTAGGCGGCGGCCGGCTGTCCCTGGCCCACCACGGCTGCTCAACTCTCCGCAAGAGAACAACGAGCTAACACCCGTTCTAAATCGACAAAAACTGGAAGCTGAAGAAAAGCATTTCTGATCCTCGCATCGGCAAAGCCTTCCTTCAGCCAAGCACAAGAATCCCTGCATCCAGGGGGCAATCTTCTGAACAAGAAGCCCTCCTGCGGAAAGAAAAAAACACTCTCTCCTGGAGAATCCGAGAAATCTCTCCGCAAGGAGCTCCTGGGAAAGAAGGAAAATCTGCATAGCTTCGCCCCCTCGGGTTGACTAGCTCCGCCCTCTCTCCAAGGGACAACCGAAGCTTTGCAAGGACCTTCTTCTCTGCTCGCCCATCCCCCACCTACAAGTATCCACAGATGGAAGCCCCAAGAATGGAGGAAGAAACAATGATGGAAGCCTCAGGACAGGAGGAAACTCCTGCCCCTGAGGTTTCCAGGAAAAAGAAGAAAAAGAAGAGCAAGGCCCCCAAGACCCCGTCCGGTGAGTCCTCCACCCCAGCCGCAGCTTCTACCCCAGAAGTGGCCTGCCAACAGCCCCAGCAACCACAAGCGGCCAAGCAAAACAGCCAGGAGCCCCCCAAGCTCCCCCTTACATGAGGGACACCGTGGCGATGAGGCTCAAGGAGGTCCACCGAAGGGTGCAGGACATGTCGAAAGAGGTGCTCTGTAAGAAGATGCTTCTGGACCAAGGGATCAAGCTGACAAAGATCTACGGGGTCCAAGCCATGGTCACAGGATTGTTCTAAGTGACCTTCGTCTCGATGAACGTGTGCAGGAAGTACTGGGAGGCGGTGAAGACGGCGACGGCGGAGTCCCCCTTTTATAATTTTGTCAGCAATTGTTTGCTGCAGAGAGAGGAGAAGAGTATAACTGTGTTGATGTGGAACCTGCGCACTCCTTGTAAGGAGATCGCCACATTTCTCAACAGACACTGTACTGTGGTGAAGGAGCCCACCAAGCTCCTCAACTGCTACGGAGTGTGGATGGGGAAGTGGTCTGCAACAGTGAGGCTGGAGAAGGATATCCTGGTGGAAGACTGTTTGGCGCACATGCCCCAGATGTTCACGCTGGGCAACTCATACGGATTGATCTACTACCCGGACATGCCGCAGATCTGCAGGAAATGCAGCAAGAAAGGGCACGTGGCAAAGGCCTGTAGAGAAAAAAGCCTGCAGGAACTGAAAGGTAACGGGGCACCAGACCAAGGATTACACCAGGATCTCCACCTACAACCACTGTGGCATGACGGGGTACTTCTACAAACAGTGCCCCAAGAAGACAAAGACCTGGGCCGATGTCGTTACAGCGGCACCGGCCAAGGCTTTTGAAGCTCGACTGCCTGCCGGGCAGCCCACAAAGGCCACACAGCAGGTGGTGTCGAGGAAGCCAAGGCATTAAAAGGAGCCAGCAAGCCCCCGCAGGCGTCAAAGCCCAAGACATCTGAGGATAAGTATCAAACCCCCCTCTCCACCCCCACCCGGCCTACCCGCCCCCACTCCCCCTCTGTGTATGCCACCCCAGCCCCCCTGTCACCGGCCCCTAAGGCCACCCTCCCGCCCCAAGCCCATGGAGAAGCGGCAATAATTACCTCCTCCCCTGCCGTTTCTCCCTGTGCCATGACAGAGACAAATTTCCCCTACCTTCCCTGCTCTTCTGCTTCTGTCTCCACAGAACCTAACAAGGAGAAAAAAGAGGGACAGTCCCCCCGCCCGCAAGAAATTGCTAGAAGACGGCTCAGATGTGTCCCAAGGAGAAGAAGAAGAAGAAGGGGAGGAGTCAGGCCACACGGTCTACAACAACCTCCCGGACCAGCTGCAAGTGAGAATCAGCGAGTTCTCGGAATTCACCCTCGTGGAGGAGCACTGAGAACCAGAGGAGGAAGAACCGCCTGACCGAGAGGGTAACTAAGGACGTATCGTCCCAACGCTAACCACCTCTTTTCCTTCCTTCATGATGGCTAACTTAACCATTTTCTCCATCAATGTTAGGAGCATCAGGGATAGGTTTCGTTGTTGCACGGTACTAAACTTTTTTGCCTCCCAGTCTAGCAATGTCTTCATTTTGCAGGAGTGTGCCCTCCCTTATTCTAGGTCCTACCAGCACCTGGCGGAGCGCTGGAGTCTCGGCCCTTCCTTCTGGTCCGCTGGTGGAGACTGCAGGTCTGCCAGCATGGCCATCCTTCTCAGGGAGGGTGCTTTCACGCTCGATTCCGTCCAGGAGCTCGTCTGCGGTCAAATTCTGATCGTAGATGGCTCCTGGGCGGGCGAGCCCATGCGGCTCATCAACGTGTACGCCTCCCCTGACTGGGATGAGCACCTGGAGCTTTTCCAGCGTCTCTGGCTGCACCACGCCACCACTAGACTGGTCGTGTTGGCCGGCAACGTCAACTGCCCCGTGAAAGAGGATGGACGCAGCTCCAGCACAGGCTGGACCCCACGTCCAAACTGCCGATTGAGATGGTAATTGAAGCGTCCTTAACCCCTTCACGCTCCGCGGCGGATATATCCGCCACGGAGCGCAGTGACTTAGCGCTCAGTGTCGGATATATCCGCCACGGCGCTTATGCCGGCTCGGCTCTGGATCAGAGCCGAACCGGCATCGGGAAACACGGGGTGCCGGCTGTAACTAATAGCCGGCACCCCAGTGTAACACCCGCGATCGGAGTTGTCTCCGATCGCGGGTGCTTAACCCTTTAGATGCCGCGGTCAGCGCGACCGCGGCATCTAACAAGTATCTGGGGGGTCTTTCCCCCACGATCGGCCCCCCCGAACCGTTTTCGGGGGGCGCCGATCGTTGCTATAGTAACTCTGGGGTCCGATCTGGACCCCAGAGTTACTAGCAAGAATTGCCAGTAAGATGGCGTCTGTGACGTCATCTTACTGGCAAAGTGCCAGCCTATGCAAGTGCATAGGCTGACACTGATAATACTCTGCAATACATGAGTATTGCAGAATATTATCATGAACAAGCAATCAGATGATTGCTTCTTCATGTCCCATGGTATAAAAGTGAAAAAGTAAAAAAAAAAGTTATTCAATAAAAAAATAAAGTCATAAATCACTAAAAATGCCCCAAACCCCCAAAAAATATAAAGAGACATATAACTCAAAAAAAAAGTCTAAATCATAACACAAACCCCACATATATAGTATCACCGCGTCCATAACAACCCGTAGAATAAAAGTAAATCATTATTGAACCCCCACGATAAACGCCGTAAAAAAAAACTGTTATAAACCCTCCAAAAATTATGATTTTTACCTTTTCAATCCCACAAAAAATGCTATAAAATGCGACCAAAAAACCATATGTACTCAGACATGATACTGGTGCAAAGTACAACATGTCCCGCAAAAAACAAGCCATCAACCAGCTCTGTAGCCAAAAACGTAACAAAGTTATGCCACTTGGAAGATGGCAATACAAAAATTATAGATTTTTCCCCACATTAGGGTTTTGTTTGACAAATTTAGTAAAACGTAAGAAAATATATTCATGTCTGGTATCCCCGTAATCGTATCAACCCATAGAATAAAGCTAACATGATTATTAGTCTATACGGTGAACACCAAAAAAAAAAAAGTCAAAAATCCAGTACAGAATTGATGCTTTTCTACTCCTGCCCTCAAAAAAAGTTCCTAAATTTTCAACAATAGGTGATACCAACCCCAAAATGGTAACAATGGAAAAAGCATCTCATCGCGCAAAAAAAAATGCTGTCACATGGCCCCAATAACGAAAAAGCGAAAATTTTATAGCCTTCAAAAGGGGCCAATGAGGAAACTAAAATCCTGGCAGCTGCAGCGCCCTCCTTCCTTTCTGCGCCTTGCTGTGCGCCCATAAAACAAGTCACAGCCACATGTGGGGGATCTTTGTACTCAGGAGAAATTGCAGAACAAATTGTATGGTGGGTTTTCTCTTTTTATATTTTGGAAATGTGTAAATTTTAGTGCTAAATGAACGTATAAGGGAACAGTATGACCATTCTAAATTTCACCTCCATTTTGATTCAATTACTATGAAGATCTCAAGGGGTTAACAATCTTCGTAAAAGCTGTTTCTGATAGCTTGAGGGGTGCAGATTTGAAAATGGGTAGATTATATAGGGGGTTTTGATGCTAAATATGTAAAATTTCATTCAAAACTGTATTTATCCCCAAAATAGTCAATTCTGAAAATCCGGAAAAGCGCTATTCTATTTGTAAGCCGCGTGACGTCAAAATAAATTATCCAGACATTTCAGAAATTATGAAAATGTAAAGTAGACAAATGGGAAATGTTATTCAGCAACTTATTTAGGTGGTAAATCTATCTGCCTGAAAACGCAATGATTTAGAATTTCGAAAATGGCAAATTTTTCAAAAAATTTATCATATTTTCTTTTTTTTGTAAATAAACGCAAAACTTATCTGCCAGAATTTACCACTAAAATGAAGTACAACATGTGGGGAAAAAACAGTCTCAGAATCGTTTTGATAAGTAACAGTGTTCAAAAGTTATAACCATATAAAGCGAAGCAAGTCAGAATCCAAAAAATCGGGCTGAGCCTTAAGCTGTAAAATGGCTGCGTCCTTAAGGGGTTAAGGGACGCGGTGGGCTCCATGGGGAGCGGCTCTGCAAACTACACGTGGAGCAGCCCTGATGGCTCAGTGCTTTCCCGGATAGACTTCGTGTTCACCTCCCCAAACGTCAAGCCATGTGGATACTCTATGATCCCCTGCTTCTTCTCCGACCACAGGGCCGTTCGGGTACAGGTAGCTCTGGGCCATGGTTTCCCATCTGGCCCGGGCTCCTGGAAACTGAATTGCGCCCTGCTGGAATGGGAGGAGGCTCAGGCAACACTACATGGTATTCAGGAACGACAAATGCCTATTTGACACTAAGCGAATGGTGGGAGTCCGATAAAGTTCAAATCCGTTGTTTCTTTCAGAAAAAAGGTAGTCGGCAAGCGTCCGGAGCCAAGAGGGACTTCAGAAGGTTGCAGCAACAGCTGCAATGTCTGCAGGACCTCCAGCGCTGCGCTTGGGACGTGAAGGATGAGCTGGCGGAGACCAAGGAGGGCCTAAAAAGGCATTTGAGGAGGAAACCAGGCGCATCATCTTCCGTGCCAAGGTGGACAACCTGGAGAAGGGTGAGAAGTGTAACTTTCATTTTCAGGAAAGTCCACGCCGGCCACATGCCTCTGAACGAGCTGTGAGACGAGAACGGAAGCATGCAGAGGGGAAAGGAAGCAGTGATGGGAGTCACCAAGGACTTCTACAGCGGCCTCTACTCCCCGAAACCCACCAACGACAAAGCCACCAAGAGGTTCCTGTCAGGTATCACTAACACCCAGGATCCTTCAGGTGCCGAGGCCACAGACGCCCCTCTGACGGTGGAAGAGCTGCTCTCTGCCGTTAAATCCTTCAGACCCGGCAGGACTCTGGGCAGTGACGGTCTCCCGGCCGAGCTCTATGTAGCGCTGGGGAACCCCATCTGCCCGGACCTGCTGGAGCTCTTCGAGGAGATGGTGGTGGAGGGCAGGATGCCACCGTCCTTGAGGCAAGGCATGATCACCATCTTGTACAAGCGGAAGGGTGAAAGGTGCGACCTGAAGAACTGGAGGCCCATCTCTCTCCTTAATGTGGACTACAAGATCCTGGCGAAAGTGCTGGCGAACAGGCTTAAGGCAGTAATCGGCCAGACCGTCCAACCGGACCAGACCTGCGGCATCCCCGGCCGCAGGATCGCGGACAGCCTGGCCCTCGTGAGGGACTCTGTTCGGTACGCCGAAAGTCGCCGGCTCCAGGTGGCCCTGGTCAGCCTCGACCAGGAGAAGGCGTTCGACCAGGTTTCACACGAACTCATGGGCCATGCCCTGCGTAAGTTCGGGCTGGGTAAGACGTTCTGTGCCTATGTTAACCTCATGTACTTTGACATCCACAGCACTGTGCTGGTGAACGGCTGGAAGACTGACCTCTTTCCTGTGCTTTCAGGGCTCAGGCAAACCACAAGCGGCCAAGCAAAATGGCCAGGAGCCCCCCAAGCTCCCCCCTTACATCAGGGACACCGTGGCGATGAGGCTCAAGGTGTTCCACGGAAGGGTGCCGGACATGTCGAAAGAGGTGTTCTGCAAAAAGATGCTTCTGGACCAGGGAGTCAAGCCGACGGAGATCTACGGGGTCCAAGCCATGGTCACGGGATTATTCTACGTGACCTTTGTCTCGATGAACGTGTGCCGGAAGTATTGGGAGGTGGTGAAGACAGCGACAGCGGAGTCCCCCTTTTCCAATTTCGTCAGCAACTGTTTGCTGCAGCGAGAGGAGAAGAGGATAACTGTGTCAATGTGGAACCTGCGCACTCCTGGTAAAGACATCGCCACTTTCCTCAGCAGACACTGTACCGTGGTGAGGGGGCCCACCAAGCTCCTCAACTGCTACGGAGTCTGGATGGGGAAGTGGACCGCGACGGTGAAGCTGGAGAAAGACATCCTGCGGAAGACGGATTGGCGCACCTACCCCAGACGTTCACGCTGGGCAACTCGTATGGGTACCCGGACATGCCCCAGATCTGTAGGAAATGTAGCAAGAAAGGGCACGTGGCAAAGGCCTGTACAGAGGAAGCCTGCAAGAACTGCAGGGTAACGGGTCACCAGACCAAGGATTGCACCAGGATCTCCACCTGTAACCTTTGCGGGATGACAGGGCACATCTACAAGCAGTGCCCCAAGAAGACCAAGACCAAGACCTGGGCCGATGTCGTCACAGAGGCTCCGGCCAAGGCTTCCGAAGCTCGCCCCCCTGCCGGGCAGCCCACAAAGGCCGCACAGCAGAAAGTGTCAAGGAAAGAGGCCGCGGCGCCAAAGGGAGCCAGCAAACCCCAGAAAGCGTCAAAGCCCAAGACAACAACAAGGATAAGTATCAAACCCCCCCCTCCACCCCCACCCGCCCCCACTCCCCCTCTGTGTATGCCACCCCAGCCCCCCTAGTCAGCATCTCAGATATCCTGTCACCGGCCCCTAGGGCCACCCTCCCGCCCCAAACCCACGGAGAAGCGGCACTCATGATCTCCTCCCCTGCCGATTCTCCCCTTGCTAAGACAGAGGTAAACTTCCCCTACCTTTCCCGCCCTTCTGCTTCTGTCTCCACAGAACTCAACAGGAAACAGAGGGACAGCCACCTCAGCCCGCAAGAAATTGCTTGAGGACGGCTCGGACCTGTCCCATGGAGAAGAAGAAGGGGAGGATTCGGGCCACACGGCCTACAACAACCTCCCGGACCAGCTGCAAGTGAGAATCAGCGAGTTTGCGGAATTCACCCTCGTGGAGGAGTACCGTGAACCAGAAGAGGAGGAAGAGCCGCCCGACCGGGAGGGTAACTAAGGGTGTATCGTCCCAACACTAACCAACTCTTTTCCTTCCTTCATGATGGCTAACTTAACCGTTTTCTCCATCAATGTTAGGAGCATCAGGGATAGGTTTCGTTGTTGCACGGTACTAAACTTTCTTGCCTCCCAGTCTAGCGATGTATGCATGTTGCAGGAATGTGCCCTCCCTTCTTCTAGGTCCTACCAGCACCTGGCGGAGCGTTGGGGCCTCGGTCCTTCCTTCTGGTCTGGTGGTGGCGACTGCAGGTCTGCCGGCGTAGCCATCCGTCTCAGGGGCAGCGTTTTCACGCTTGATTCCGTCCAGGAGCTCGTCTGTGGTCGAATTCTGATCGTAGACAGCTCCTGGGCGGGTGAGCCCGTGCGGCTCATCAACCTGTACGCCTCCCCTGACAGGGATGAGCGCCTGGAACTTTTCCAGCGCCTCAGGCCGCACCTCGCTACCACTAGACCGGTCGTGTTGGCCGGCGACTTCAACTGCCCCGTGGAAGAGGACGGACGCAGCTCCGGCACAGCTAGCAGGCTGGACCCCACGTCCAGACTGCTGATCGAGATGGTAACTGAAGCATCCTTAAGGGACGCTGTGGGCTCCATGGGGAGCGGCGCCGTAAATTATACGTGGAGCCGTCCCGATGGCTCAGTGCGTTCCCGGATAGACTTCGTGTTCACCTCCCGGACAGTCAAGCCGTGCGGTTACTCTATGATCCCCTGCTTCTTCTCCAACCACAGGGCCGTTCGGGTACAGGTCGCCTTGGGCCATGGATTCCCATCTGGCCCGGGCTCCTGGAAACTGAATTGCGCCCTGTTGGAAGGGGAGGAGGCTCAGGCGGAGCTTAGAGAACTGTACATGGTGCTAAGAAATGACAAATGCCTATTTGACACTGTAAGCGAATGGTGGGAGTACGCTGAAGTCCAAATCCGTTGTTTCTTTCAGGACAAAGGCAGGCGGCAGGCCTCCGGAGCCAAGAGGGACTTCAGAAGACATCAGAGATCAGAGGGATCACCGCACCGGGACCAGACCGCGACAAGGTCAAGTGTTCGCTGTACATGGACGACGTGACCGTCTTCTGCGTAGACCAGCGTTCGGTGACGGCGCTCGTCCAGACCTGCGACAAGTTCGGACAAGCTTCAGGGGCAAAGGTCAACTGCAAGAAGTCGGAAGCCATGCTCTTCGGGAACTGGCACCTCTCTTCTTCTGCCCCCATCCCGTTCACCATCCAGCAGGACTTCATCAAGGTTCTGGGGGTTTGGTTCGGAAAGGAAGGAGCAGCCCTAAAGACTTGGGAAGAACGCCTGGCCAAGATCAAGAACAGGACTATGTTGTGGAGCCTCAGACACCTCTCCCTGGAGGGGAAGGCTGTTTTGCGTAACGAGGTGCTGCCTGTGCTACAATACACCGCACAGGCGTGGCCGCCCCCGGCCGAGGTGAGCACCGAAATTACCAGGACAGTTTTCAAGTTTGTCTGGGGCAAAATGGACAGAGTTAAGCGGAGCATCATGTACAAGGCACCACTCAAGGGGGGGAAAGGCATCCCTGACATCCCCACTTTGTTCTGGATCACCTTTGTTTGTGACTGCATCCGCAGAACCTTAAGGGCTACCGCAAGTTCTCCGGGAAAGTCCGTGTCCCGCTACTTCCTCCAGCTCCTTCCCTTTCAACTGGGACGCTCCCTGGTACTATTCCGGGGTTGTGGACTTTGTTAGGGAGCACCATCTGGAGGGACTTAAACCGGACCAGTGGAAGCCTAAGACCATCCACAAGCTCATCAGAGCCAAAGACACCATGGAACAGCTTCCAGGAGTCGCCCCCGACACGGCCAAGACCGTTTGGAGCAACGTGTCATGGGAGCGGCTTTCCAACAGACACAAGGACCTGTCGTGGATGGCCATCAAGGGAGGACTGCCCCTGAGGGCCTTCATGTACGCCCGGAGGCTGAGCAAGACGTGCTTCTGTCCCAGGTGCCCCAGGAGGGTGGAAACACCCATGCACCTGTTTTGGGAGTGCCCTTTTGCTCAGCGTCTGTTGGATGCCCTGGAGCTGGATTTTGCCACCTCTGTGCCCAGGAGCACCATGACCCACCATGCGGTGCTTTATGGCTTGTTTCAAGGGACACACACCGTGGGAGCCATCCAGGACGCTTGGCGCCTTGTTAACTGCTACAAGGACGCCATCTGGTACACCAGGAGGCGCCTCACGTGGCACAAGGAGAACCTTACCACGGAAGACTGCCACCAAATGGTCCTCAGGACCCTGAGGGACTACACCATCTGGGAGGCACAAAGAGACTACACGGAGGACGACGTGGATTTGGCCTAGCCCACTCTCTCTCCCCAGAGGGAGTGTTCATGGACTGTACCAAAGCCTCATCTCCTCAGAGATGAGGAAATTGGTCCAGCCCGCTGCCCTCCCAAAAAGGGCAGCACTTATGGACTGTACCAAGTTCTCCACCTCCTCAATGAGGAAGAAGAAAATGGACTGAGCCCACCTCAACACTCCCCAAAGGGGAGTGTCATGGACTTTGCCATCTTCCCCCACTTCCTCAAAGCAGAAAAGGAGGTGGCAAGCCTGTCCCCTCTTTCACAAGAGGTGCAATGGACTAGCCCACCACTCCTTTTCTCTTCTGCCTGCCGCCGCCACCGTTGGCAGAAGGGGGTGTCTGTACTATATATAGAAAGACTCTTGCTATGGGGTACAGGTCGGACATAAGGGAAAAAAAAAAAAAAAAAAAAAGTCTGATTTGCTGTTTTTTTTTTGTTGAAGCTTGTTCTGTTTTTGACCATAGAAAATCAGGGGAAAGCGCGAACGCAGTCCCCCACTACCACAAATTATGCAGTCGAGTTTCCCGCATTTGGGGAAATCGCAGGGGTCAGCACACCTGGAGTGCAATGGGTGAGCCTCACCCTGGGAGAACCACCTTTGTCATCATGGTATCTCCCCTGCCAGGTAGGATTGATCAAAAACTTTTTTTCTGGAAGTTTGTCCCTTAAAGGGAAAACCTTGATAACTAAGGCAGTAATCTTACCATTGCTACTGTATGTTGCTGTTATTTTGCCACCGGATGTACTTTGGGTAAAGAGAGTAACCCGAAAGCTGTTTTCTTTTGGGGCTCAAAAATAGAGCGACTAAAACGTGTAATCGTAATGTCCAGATGTGAACTAGGGGGGATGGATTTCCCTGATATAAATGTGTTCCTCAAGCTTCAATATCTGTTATTAATCTACAAAACCGTTATGACTGGTAATCGAACCGCTCATATGTTAATATATTCTGCAGGATGGCTCTTTGTGCGATGGCAATGGATCCCTAAGGATTTAAAGGAAACCTACCACTTGTAGTGGCAGGTTTCCGATGGCAATATCGGGCACCAGCTCAGGGTGAGCTGGTGCCGGAGCTTATTTTAGTTAGTGTTTTAAACCGCGGTATCGCGGTTTAAAACACTTTTTAAACGTTGTAGCCGGCGCAGGCAAGTACGCGCTCGGCGCTTACCGTGCACGCGGCTACATAGGAAGTGAATGAGAGCCGCGTGCACGGTAAGCGCCGAGCGCGTACCTGCCTGCGCCGGCTACAACGTTTAAAAAGTGTTTTAAACCGCGATACCGCGGTTTAAAACACTAACTAAAATAAGCTCCGGCACCAGCTCACCCTGAGCTGGTGCCCGATATTGCCATCGGAAACCTGCCACTACAAGTTTAACCAAACCTATGATGTTCTGTTTACCCCGTTATTATGTTGTCCTGAAAGCCTTTGTGGAGAAAAGGCATCTAGATGTTATTAGCAAACCGGTCAAAAGTAAAATCTGTGACAAGTTAAGAGAGGATGAACAGTTGTTTGAGGTCCCACTCTTATCCACAAGAGAGTCTGGGATAGTGTGGGGTACTTTCAAAGCACCAGGAGTTCCAAATAGATACTTGGAGATCACGTGGCTGGGCATACACCAGGCTCTACCCACGCGAGAATTATTGAAAAAAGAGGGCTAGTTTTAGATGATATCTGCCCAAGGGAAAATTGCCATGAGATAGAAAACAGTTCTCATATCTTTGAAAAATGTTCATTTACCAAGATTGTGTTTTCTATGTTGTACCCACTATTTGCCTGAAGCATTCTAATTTTACGCCTGAGGAATTTCTTTCAGGATGGAACCCTGTAAAGAAGGACATGAGCCGAAAGTCCTGGGTAATGTTTTGCGTGTTCAGATATGTTATTTGGGATGCTAGAAATGTATTGTTATTGAAAAAAACTGAATGGAGACCTGAGGATGTTGTAAAATTATTTCTGTCCCGACTTCATGTAATTTTTCTTTTTGACCAAAAGAGATGGGGCAAAGATGTGGCAGTCTCATACTGGTCTTTCAAAGAATGGAATAAAAAAATAAATCCCAGATGATGCAATGACTGTTGCGGACTTGTCTCTGTGAGATAATATGAGTAAAGTCAAAGACTGATGGGAAAAAAAAAAAAAAAAAGTCTGATTTGCTGTTACCTGGTGCATTACTGCTTGGCCTATCATAAGGTGCCTGGGGGGATTGGTGTAGGTTCATAGCCTCACCTTCACCCTCCTGCTGCTATAGGGTGGCAGATTAGTCCCTGGGCAATAAGAAGTAATGACCTGAGGTACTTTTTGTCTGCCTTTTTGCAAGCATGGCGACCAGTGCTGAGTGCACCATTCGTATACAGGTGAAGCCTGAGTTCTGGCAGGAATTTTCTCTGAAGGAGATCGTAGAGGACATTTCAATGTGGCGATTGGAGATATACAAAGTCTGCAAGAATTTCCATCACAAGGTATTTATGACGTGGAATTTTCTGACTCTATTGCCTGTTTCAATGTCTGGGAAGAAGAACAGGATGATTTTGATCCTATTGTGAACAAGGTGGATTTGGACCCAATATTTATGCACAGTAAGAGGCCCCTTATTGTGCACATGTACAATACTAGAGTTAATCCACAAATTATTTCAACCTATTTGGAAAGATTCTGTGAGACCGTGGAGGGAGGAGAAAAGATCAGAAACAGCTACGGGATCTCCACTGGCAAGAGACGCTATTTTGTTTCTTTCAAAAGGGACAGACAAGCGGATGGAGGTTTCCGTTGCCCCCGGCTAACTTTTCCATTGGAGTTGGAAGGGGCTTCTGCTTCTTCAGGGGCCAAGCCGAATATTGTCGGAATTGTGGACAGTATGGGCACGTCCAGAGTGCCTGTTCCAGAGAGACTGTGTGTAGAGGATGTGGTGGTAGTGGTCACACAATTAATAACTGTACCTCTAGGGTTTGTGACCTCTGTGGTGAGAGCGGCCATATGGCTAGGAAATGTCCTGATCATGGTAGGGTGTTTTCTTATGCTGATGCTGCTAAAAGAGGTGCAAGGAAGCCGAATGTGGCAGAGTCCAGGCGTACTCCAAAATCAGATGGTGGAAAGTCTGGAGGTGCCTCGGTAAAGTCTGGTGGTTTGCAAGTTACCCCAATTGTCCAAAAGCTTGTGGAAAGTGCAGTTCCTGAGCCCCCTTCTGATAGTGGTGGAGAGGGGCCTTCCAGAACGGAAGTTACGCCGACTCTGTTGCATGAGGTTATTCTCGATGTCCCTGATATGGAAACAGTGGTTGGTGAGGTCTCTGATCCGGGGGAGGGGGATGTTGGGATTACTAGTATGGGGGATTTCTCAGACTTTGTAAGTGACTCGGATGATTCCGTTCCTCCGGGTCAGAAACCCCTCAGAAAGGATGTTCTTGGGGAGGAGGAGGTTGGCTCAACCTCAAAGAGGGCCCGGATTGAGGGAAGGAGTAGTAATACTTCCCTTTCTTCTGATTTCGCTGTTCCAGTTTCTGGGAGGTGGGATTTCTTCTCCTGGCTCGCCTGTTGTCAAGTTTTTGGATGATGGGGATGTGAGAAATTTTGAGTTGGTCAGTCATTTCTCTGTCAGAGAATGATTAGGACTGTGGTTTCTCTCATTCTTATTTGCCATGGCTCTAGTGTTAGCTAGTCTTAATGTTAGGAGTATAGGTTCCAGCTTTAGAAGAGCAGCTATTCTTAATATCCTTAAGTGTTATAGTGCTGATATTATTTGCCTGCAGGAGTGCCATTTAAATTTTGCCCCTAGGGATGACGAGTGGCCTTGGGGTCCATGCTACTGGTCTATGGGAGGGAATAGAAGCGCAGGCGTAGGTATTTTGATTAAAAATCCCAATATTTCTGTAATTGAGTATAACAATATTGTGCCGGGCAGACTGTTGTCGGTTGATTTATCTTTTTTGAGTCACAGATTTCGTGTCTTTTGTGTTTATTGTCTGGCAGATCGTCAAGATAGGCCGCCTTTTTTGGAAAATTTGAAGCTGCATGTTGTGGGGAGGATTTCCACGCTGTTAGCCGAAGACTTTAATTGTATCAGAAGTTTAAATGATAGATTCAGCTCTTCAACTGTAAGGATAGACGCTTCTTCTAATGTTTAGAACCAGTTGATTCAGGATTTACGATTTTCGGATGTTGGCGACAAACTTCCAGGTGAAGATAGGTTTACTTTTTTCGCTGAGGGTTGTCAGTGTAAATCAAGGATCGATTATGTTCTTTCCTCTGAGGGACTTCTTTGTTCTAAAGTATATACAAAGAAAGTAAGCTTTTCTGACCATGTTTCTGTTTGCCAAAATTAATTTTGAGGATTCTCTAATTTTTTGTAGAGGCGTGTGGAAGCTCAATGTTAATTTACTGGAGGATGTGGGAGTGATGAAGGATTTGAAGCAGCTTTTTATTTTTTGTATTTCTAGGAAGAGTAATTTTGTCAATCTGCTTACTTGATGGGATTGGACTAAGATGAGGATGTCCTCTTTTCTCAAGAAGGTTGGAATCCGTAAGGCTGCTGAGATAATGAGGAAAGACGCTAGAAATGTCCAAAGACTTGACCTTCTTTCCAGATTAAGGGAGTGTGGAGTGGATGTGGAAGATGAGATCCAAAAGGTTAAGAGCGACATTACTTCCTCTTTAGTAGAGAAGGGGAAGAAGATTATTTTTGCTGCAAAGGTGAAGCATCTTGAACAAGACGAGCAATGTTCACCATATTTTCTTTAAAAAGTGCTATAAAGCAAAAGGCGTTATCTCTTCTGTCCTTGGTAAGGATGGAGAGGTTAAAGGGGATCCTATGATTGTTGAAATTACCAAGTTTTATGCTGATCTGTTGGGGGTTGACAGGGCCGCCTCTCTGGAGGAGGTTGAGGAGTATTCTTCTGTAATTGATAAAACGCTGACTTCTGAAGATGCTGAGGCTTTATGTGAGGAAATTACTGAGGGTGAGGTTTTTTCGTGTTCTAAGTGAAAATGTCAAACGGCAAAACGCCTGGGAGTGATGGACTACCGGCCGAGTTCTATACAAAATGCTGGGCCTTTTTAAAAGACCACTTGGTTGAGGTTGTAAAGGTTTGTTTTGTTGAAGGCGTGACTTCAGAGACCATGAAGAAAGGTGTTATAACCTTAATTCATAAAAAAGGTGACAGACGTGATATCCATAATTGGAGACCGATTACGTTACTGAATGTTGACTACAAATTATTGGCTAAAATTTGTGCTTCTGGGCTAAGTAAAGTGATTCAATGTGTGATTGATGAATATCAGGTATGTGCCGTCCCTGGAAGGAAGATGTCACACAACTTGTTACTGCTGCGTGATCTTATTAGTTACTGTAATGAGACTAATGTGCCTTTACTTCTAGAATCTATTGATCTAGAAAAAGCCTTTGATAAGGTATCGCATAAATTTATGTTTGTAGTACTAGGGAAAATGGGCATTCCTGACAAGTTAATGAGAGTGCTAAAGGGCTTGTATGCTAATGTTGAAAGCCAGGTGTTGGTCAACGGTAAGCTCGGCCCTCCAATCAGCATAAGGTCCGGGGGGTAAGACAGGGCTGCCCCCTGTCCCCATTACTGTTCATATGTATAATGGAGCCACTGTTGATTAGCTTACAAAAGGATAAAATTGTGGATGGGCTAATCATACCTGGGACTAGTGAACACAAGACAAAAGCTTAGCTTACATGGATGATGTAGTGTTTATGGGTTCCTTTAAGTGTGATATTGAAAGAGCCAATCTTCATTTGAGAATTTTCTGTTCAATTTCTGGGATGAGTGTTAATTGGACCAAATGTAATTGTTGTAATTTTGGGAAACAAATGACCTGTAGGATTGAGAATGTTCCTACCGTAGGCAAGATCAAAGTATTGGGTGTAACATTTGATGCTGATCTAAAGGGCGAATCCAGTTATGCCCAACTAGAAAAGAAGATTGACCAAAATCTCTCCTTCTGGAAGTTGAGGCATCTTTCTCTCAAAGGGAAAACTCTGGTAGCTAAAGCAGTGATTTTACCTTTGCTACGCTATGTTACCTCCTGAAGTACTTTGGGTGAAGAAAATAACCCGAAAGTTATTTGTTTTTTTCTGGGGCTCTAAAATAGAGCGTTTGAGGAGAGTAATTGTAATGTCTAGATGCGAGTTAGGGGGGGGATGGATTTCCCTAATGTAAGTGTTTTCTTAAAACTCCAATATCTGTTGTTAATTTACAAAAAACGGTCAAGGCTGGGAATAGAACTGCTCATATGATGAGATACTCTGCAGGTTGGCTTTTTGTACGATGGCAATGGGTTGCTAAAGATCTAACAAAGCCTGTGGCGTTGCGCTTACCCCGCTATTATGTAGTTCTGAAAGTCTTTGTCGAAGGAAGACATCTTGATGTCATCGGTGAACCGGTAAAAGGTAGAATCTGGGATAAATTAAGAGAAGATGAGCGGCTGTGTGATGTCCCACTTATCCGCGGAAGAGTCTAGGAAAGTGTGGAGTACATTTAAGGCTCCTGGAGTTCCAAACAGATATTTGGAGATTACTTGGTTGGGCTTGCATCAGGTTCTGCCCACACGTGAATTTTTGAAAAAGAGGGGTAGTTCATGTAGATACCTGCCCCAGGGAAAACTGTCATGCGACTGAAAATTGTTCTCATGTCTTTGTAAATTGCTCCTTTACTAAGATTGTTTTTTCAATGTTATGTCCATTATTTACCTATATTTTGAAGTCTTCTAATTTTAAGTTTGAGGAGTTTTTTTCAGGATGGAACCCTGTTAAGAAGGATATGAATCGTAAGTCCTGGGTTATGTTTTGTGTTTTTAGGTCTGTGATTTGGGATGCTAGGAATGTTTTGTTATTTAAAAAAATAGAGTGGAGGCCTGAGGATGCTGTTAAATTGTTTTTGTCCCGTTTGCAAGTTATTTTCCTTTTTGACCAAAAAAGATGGGGTAAAGATTTGGCAAAATCGTATTGGTCCTTTAAAGAATAAAAAAATAAAAAGGAATCCCAGATGATGCAATGACTGTTACAGATTTGTCTCCTTGAGATAATATGAGTGGAGTCAAAGTCTGATGGGAAAAAAATAAAAAAATAAAAAAGGATAGCAAGAATCTTGCTATGTAATACAGACACCCCTTTTTGCCAACGTCGGCGGCAGGCAGAAGAGAAAAGTAGGAGTGGTGGGCTAGTCCATTGCACCACTTGTGAAAGAGGAGACAGGCTTGCCGCCTCCTTTCCTGCTTTGAGGAAGTGGGGAAGATGGCAAAGTCCATGGCACTCCCTTTTGGGGCGTGGTAAGATGGGCTTAGTCCATTTTCTTCTTCCTCACTGAAGAGGTGGGGAACTTGGTACAGTCCATAAGTGCTGCCCTTTTGGGGGGGCAGCGGGCTGGACCAATTTCCTCATCTCTGAGGAGATGAGGCTTTGGTACAGTCCGTGAACACTCCCTCTGGGGGGAGAGAGTGGGCTAGGCCAAATCCCCTTTTTCCTTACTGTATACTCTTTGGGCCTCCCAGATGGTGTAGTCCCTCAGGGTTCTGAGGACCATTTGGTGGCAGTCTTCCGTGGTCCGGGTCTCCTTGTGCCACGTGAGGCGCCTCCTGGTGTACCAGATGGCGTCCTTGTAGCAGTTAACAAGGCGCCAGGAATCCTGGATGGCTCCCACAGTGTGCGTCCCTTGAAACAAACCATAAAGCACCGCGTGGTGGGTCATGGTGTTCCTGGGCACAGAAGTGGCAAAATCCTGCTCCAGGGCATCCAACAGACGCTGAGCAAAAGGGCACTCCCAAAACAGGTGCATGGGTGTTTCCACCCTCCTGGGGCACCTGGGACAGAAGCACGTCTTGCTCAGCCTCCGGGCGTATATGAAGGCCCTCAGTCCCCCCTTGATGGCCATCCTCGATAGGTCCTTGTGTCTGTTGGAAAGCCGCTCCTATGACACGTTGCTCCAACGGTCTCGGCCGTGTCGGGAGCGACCCCTGGAAGCTGTTCTGTGGTGTCTTGGGTTTCCACAGATCCGGTTTAAGTCCCTCCAGATGGTGCTCCCTAACAAAGTCCACAACCCCGGCGTAGTACCAGGGAGCGTCCCACCCCAGCTTGCGCCAGAGGGGCAGGAGGAAGTAGCGGGACACGGACTTTCCCGGAGAACTTGCGGTAGCCCTCAGGGTTCTGCGGACGCAGTCACACACAAAAGCGATCCAGAGCAAAGTGGGGATGTCAGGGATGCCTTTCCCCCCCTTGAGTGGTGCCTTGTACATGGGGCTCCGCTTAACTCTGTCCATTTTGCCCCAAACAAACTTGATAAACAAGACTCTTACTATTATGTACAGGTTGGACAGAAGTCTAACTATGGATAAGATCCTCTGCTGTGAGGGAGCAACCCCAAGGACATTTATCCACTGACTTGGGGAGAATCGCACAAAGACTTTTTTTACTCTTGTTTTCCCCTGGACTTCTGTTTTATAGGCACCCACATTTTCCCCACTTGATTCCTGCTTCTTTTTGTATACATGTGCCCTTTGCCCTACATTTTTGTACTCTCTCTGTTATGAAATACAGAGCTTTTCCCTTAAACCAGTTTTTACTAGACATGCAACTGTCAACGAAACTCAAGTCTTATGATCAAAAAGCAGATGTTTGTTAAGAATAGCATCAGCATCCAGAATAGCGGTCGATTTACTGTAGACAACGAGGATTGGAAATTCCCCTGGCATAGCAACCATGGTCTAATTTTGAGGACCAATCAGCAAGGGTCGGAGGCCAGACATATACGCTTAGCTATAACCAATTATGATTATTTTAATGTATGTAACCACTCCTTTTTGTATGAATATAAAAAGTTATGTATCAGGAAATAAAGACAGTTCAGTTCTCTTTTCTGTATGGCAAGTTAAGAGCATGAACTAAGGATACAACAGAATTTGAGTCTTCTGTTCTTTTTCTTACCAAGACCCGTGCACGCATGCTCAAATAATTTGGGGTGTCTGAGAGAAGAGTGTATAGGCGGTCTTGCGCTCCCCCGATAGGAGCAGGGAATCGTGGGACTGCTTAATTTGCATGCAGCAGGCAGGAAGTGAAGACCTCTTAAGCTTTTACTTCCTCCCTACCTTTCCTTCTTGTATCTGTGGTTCAATAAAGCTTTGGGCCTGCGAACAAAACACTCCCACCTACTCCCCCCTCCATTTTGTGTTTTCTTCCAACAGGTCAATCGCTTTCATTGATTTCACATGTGTTTTTGGCTTGGTGGAGCTTGTTTGTTAGAGTAGCATTTCTGGCATAGAGTTGAATGTCATAGTCTTTGCTTTGTGTCTGTAAATGCTAGGAGCTAATCTTAATTTATTGTGTGTTCATGTACAAAGCCCATGCTGCATCATGGCTCACACTGTATACAAGTTTTCTGTGCGAATCTTGAATAAAGCTCTTTTCAAAAAAAAAAAAGTGGTTCTCACCTAAGAGATTGGCTTTTGACTCTGCCTGTTTGTATCACCCTACCGATCACAGGCGGCATGTGTTCTTTTAAGAACATTGAGCTAACACCCGTACTAAAAATCGATGAAAATCCGGAACCTGAAGAAAAGAATCTGATCCTTGCATCGGCAAAGCCTTTCTTCAGCCTAGCACAAGAAACCCCGCACCCCGTAGGGAATCTTCTGAACAAGAAACCCTCCAGCAGAAAGAAAAATCAGAATCTCTCCTCAAGAATATGAGAAATCTCTACGCAAGGAACCGCTGGGAAAGAAGGAAAATCTGCATAGTTCCGCACCCTTGGGCCAACTAGCTCCGCCCACTCCAAGGGACAACCAAAGCTTTGCAAGGACCTTCTCAGCTCGCCCATCCCTCACCTACAAGCATCCAGAGAATGGAAGCCCCAGGAGTGGAGGAAGAAACTATGATGTAAACCCCAGGACAGGAGGAAACCCCTGCCCCTGAAGTTTCCAGGAAAAAGAACAAGAAAAAGAAGAGCAAGGCCCCCAAGAGGCCGGTCGGTGAGTCCTCCACCCCAGCTTCTACCCCAGAAGTGGCCTCCCCACAGCCCCAGCAACCACAAGCGGCCAAGCAAACCTGCCAGGAGCCCCCCCAAGCTCCCCCCTGCAAGAAGATGCTTCTGGACCAAGGGATCAAGCCAACCGAGATCTACAGGGTCCAAGCCATGGTCATGGGATTATTCTATGTGACTTTCGTCTCGATGAACGTATGCAGAAAGTACTGGGAGGCGGTGAAGATGGCGTTGGCGGAATCCCCCTTTTCCAATTTTAAATTGGAAACATACTTCGCTGAGAGAATCCGAGAAATCTCTGCAGAAGCCACTGGGAAGGGAAAATCTACATAGCCCCACCCCCCTCAGGTAGACTAGCTTCACCCACTCCAAGGGACAACCAATGAGGATTGAAGCCCCAAGACAGAAGAAAACCCCAAAACCCTAGTCAGTGAGTCCTCTACCCCAACTGCATACTTACTTACCTGGCAGGGGAGATACCATGTATTTCTTCTGTTAGAGCGTATCCAGTAGCGAATTACCGACGGTGCTGTCTTCTGGCCTATTTATAGGTGCTTCGGGGTACCCGACCACTCGGCCTGGGGGGATCGGCGCAGGCTATGGCCTCGCCTTCACCCCCCTGTAGCTATAGGGTGGCGGCCTAGTCCCTGGACAACAGGAGGTATTGGCCCGAGGTGTTTTGACTACATTATTGCAGAGATGGCGACTAGCGTGGAAAGTACTATCCGCATCCAGGTTAAAGGAAACCTACCATTTCAAATGGTAGGTTTAAGCTGTAAACACCGAGCACAGCTCAGGGTGAGCTGGTGCCGGTGCTTAGTTTCGTTAGTGTTAAAACCGCGGTATCGCGGTTTTAACACTTTTTAAACTTTATAGCAGAAGCCGCTTCGGCGGTTTTAACACTAACAAAACTAAGCACCGGCACCAGCTCACCCTGAGCTGGTGCTCGGTGTTTACAGCTTAAACCTACCATTTGAAATGGTAGGTTTCCTTTAAGCCTGAATTCCTTCAAGAATTTACATTGAAGGAGTTCGTGGAGGATATCATCGTGGACCAACTCAACGTGCAGATCGGAGACATACAGAGCCTTCAAGAATTCCCTTCCCAAGGTATATATGATATGGAACTGTCAGATTCTGTGGCGTGTTTCAATACCTGGGAGGAAGTACAGGCTAATTTCAATCCGATTTTGAATAAGGTGGACTTGGATCCAATTTTCATGCATAGCAAGAGACCGCTAATTGTTCATATGTATAATACAAGGGTGAATCCCTTGATCATCTCTACCTACCTTGAGAGATTTTGCGAGACTGTGGAGGGCGGTGACAAGATGAGGAACCGCTATGGAATTTTTACAGGGAAGAGACGCTACTTCGTCTCCTTTAAGAGAGACAGACAAGCCGATGGAGGGTTTCGCTGCCCCCCAGCGAACTTTTCTATTGAAGGAGAACGAGGATTTTGTTTCTTTCGAGGCCAGGCAGAATACTGCCGAAATTGTGGCCAGTACGGTCATGTCAAGAGCGAGTGTTCCCTTGGAACTGTGTGCAGAGGGTGTGGAGGCAGTGGCCACACGATGAACAACTGTACTGCAAGGGTGTGTGACTTGTGTGGGGAAAGTGGTCATATGGCGAGGAGGTGCCCAGACCATGGAAGGGTATTCTCCTACGCCGATGCGGCCAAAAGAAGGGCCAGGAGGCCAAACGGGGCTGACTCAAGGCATACGCAGAGATCTGATAGTGAGAGGGCTGAGAGTGGCCCACCCAAGGTGATGTGCTTATAGCTCCAATTATTCAGGAAGTTGTGACTAAAGTGTTTTCTGAACCCCCGGTTGACAATGTTGTGGAAGGGCCTTCCAGTCTGGAGGGTACACCATCGCAGTTACGCGTTGAGAGCCTTGACGCACCAGAGATGGAGATGGTTGTCGGTCAGATATCTGATAAGGAGGAGGGGGATGGAGGGGTTGCGAGCATGGGGGACTTCTCCGAGTTTATGAGCGACTCGGAGGACTCTGTTCCTCCAGGCCAAAAACCCTTGAGAAAGGTCCTTGGGGAGGCGGTGGGCTCAACTACGAAAAGGGCCCGACTAGAGGGAAGGGGCAGTGATGCTTCTCCTTCTTTGGATACCGTTGCCCCAACGTCTGGGAGCCCGGGTGTTGTTGCATCTCCGGGTTCGCCTGTTGTGAGATATTTAGATGACGGGGATGTGAGAAACTTTGAGAAAATGGTCAGTCATTTTTCTGAGAATGATTGATGCCGGGGTTTCTCTTGTACCTGTATACTATGGCTCTAGTACTAGCTAGTTTAAAATGTAAGAAGCATAAGTTCTAATTTCCGAAGAGCGGCTATATTTAATGTGCTCAAGTCCCACAATGCGGACATTTTTGTTTGCAAGAATGTTGCCCGAATTTTTTTCCTAAGGAGGATGAATGGCCTTGAGGCCAGTGTATTTGGTCTGTGGGTGGAAACAGGAGCGCTGGAGTAGGCATCCTGATAAATAACCCCAATATCTCGATCATTGAATATAATAATATAGTTCCAGGCAGATTATTGTCAGCAGTTTTGTCTTTTGCTGGTCACAAATTCCGTGTTTTCTGCGTCTATTGCCCAGCGGAACACCGGGATAGGTTGCCTTTTATGGAGAATTTAAAGTTGCTGGTTGTATGAAGGACTCCTACCTTGCTAGCTGGAGATTTCAATTGTATTTTGGATGTAAAGGATAGGCTCAGTTCTGCTACGGTGAGGACGGATGCTTCTTCCAAGGTCTTGAATGAGTTAGTCAAAAACCTGCGCTTTTCTGATGTTGGCGGAAAAATTATAGGAGAAGACAGGTTTACTTGCAGTTCTGAAGGCTACAATTGTAAGTCCAGGATTGATTATATTTTTTCTTCAGAGGGTCTTGTTTGCTCCAATGCTTATACCAAAAAAGTGAGTTTTTCTGATCATGCCATTCTTTTTGCCGTAGTTAATATGGATGATTCTTTGATGTTTGGTCGTGGCATGTGGAAGCTGAATCTAAAGCTGCTTGAGGACGAAAGAATTATGGCAGAATTGAAGCAGATTTTCAACTCTTGTGTTGCTAAGAAAAACCAGTTTGTTGATTTACTTGTTTGGTGGGACTGGTGCAAAGCCAGGATGTCTTTTTTCCTAAAAAAAGCTGGAATTCGTAAAGCTGCAGAGAGAAGGAGAGATGACTCTAGGCAAGTTCAAAAACTTGAACTGTTGACTCGTTTTAAGGAGTGTGGAATAGATGTGGAGAGCGAGATGTCAAGGGTTAAAGACGAGATTGCTTCTTCCTTGATAGAAAAGGGAAAGAGTATTATTTTCGCGGCTAAAGTAGAACACTTAGAGCAGGACGAACAATGTTCTGCCTTTTTCTTTAAAAAATGTTACCACGCTGAGGGTGTTATTTCATCCGTTTTTGGAAAAGATGGGGAAGTTAGAGGTGACCAGATGATTTTTAGAGGTCACTAGATTCTACGCTGAATTGTTGGGAGTAGATCGAGCAGCCCCCTTGGAGGAGATTGAAGAATATATTTCTATAATCGACAAGACATTAATTTCTGAGGAGACTGAGGCTTTGAGTGATGAGATTATGGCGGATGAGGCACTTTGTATATTGAATGGGATGGCTAATGGTAAAACCCCTGGCAGTGATGGATTACCAGTTGAATTTTATACTAAATGTTGGACCTTCTTGAAGGATCATTTGGTTAAAGTGTTGAGAGTTTGTTTTGCCAAAGGTGTGATTTCTGAGTCTATGAGAAGAGGGATCATAACTTTGATACATAAAAAAGGAGACAGACGAGACATGCGCGACTGGCGACCTATAACCCTCCTTAATGTCGACTATAAATTATTAGCCAAAATTTGCATGGTTAGACTAAGCAAGGTGATCCAGCAAATAATTGGGGAGTACCAGACATGTGCCGTGCCAGGTAGGAAAATATCTCACAATTTATTGTTGCTGAGGGACCTCATAAACTATTGTAATGAGATTAATTTACCTTTACTCCTTGACCTAGTCCATTGACCTAGAGAAGGCGTTTGATAAAGTGTCACATAGTTTCATGTTTTCCGTTCTAAAAAGAATGGGGTTTCCTGATAAACTGATGAGTATGTTGAAAGGGCTGTACGCAAGGGCCGAAAGTCAAGTTTTGGTCAACGGCAATCTCGGGCCTTCTATTAGGGTCAGATCAGGAGTGAGACAGGGTTGCCCCCTGTCTCCTTTACTTTTCATTTGCGTAATGGAGCCTTTACTAATTAGTCTACAAAGAGATAAAGTGGTGGACGGGATACGTATACCTGGGACTGGTGGTACTCAGGTGAAGAGCTTGGCCTATATGGACGACATAGTTTTCGTAGGGTCCTCCAGATGTGATATCGAAAGGGCCAACCTTCACTTGAGAATATTTTGCTCCATATCTGGGATGAGCGTAAACTGGTCTAAATGCAGCCTATGTAATTTTGGGAAGCCAACAATTTGTAAGATTCCAAATGTTCCCATTGTCGATGAGGTAAAGGTGTTGGGCATAATTTTTGATGCCAATTTGAAAGGTAAATCTAGTTATGCTAATCTAGAAAATAGGATAGATCAAAAAATTGCCTTTTGGAAACTAAGGCGTCTATCCATCAAAGGGAAGACTTTAATAACAAAGGCTGTAATTCTACCGTTATTATTATATGTTGCCATAATATTGCCACCTGATACTCTCTGGGTTAAGAGAGTGACCAGAAAGCTCTTTGTATTTTTTTGGAGCTCAAAGATTGAAAGATTAAAGCGAGTGACAGTCATGTCCAAATGTGAGCTGGGAGGGATGAATTTTCCCGATAAACACATTTCTTAAACTCCATTACTTGCTATTGATTTATAAGACAGTCATGTCAAATAATAGAACTGCCCACATGTTGGTATACTCAGCGGGATGGTTGTTTGTGACATGGCGGTGGATTCCCAAGAACCTAACCAAGCCAATGAGTCTATGTTTGGCCCGCCATTATATTTATCTAAAAACCTTTGTGGAGAAAAAAAGCCTAGATGTGGTTGGTAAACCTGTCAAAAACAAAATTTGTCTACAATTAAGAGAAGGGAAAAGTTTATGTGAAATTCCGCCTTTGTCCCCAAGGGAGTCCCGAATAATATGGGGTATCTTTAACCTCTTCCCGCTCAGCGTCCGATATATCGGACGCTGAGCTCAGTGACTTAGCGCTCAGCGTCCGATATATCGGACGCTGAGCTGATGCCGGTTTGGCTCAAGATCTGAGCCGAACCGGCATCGGGAAAGACGGGGTGCCGGCTGTGACTGATAGCCGGCACCCCAGTGTAACACCCGCGATCGGAGTTGTCTCCGATCGCGGGTGCTTAACCCGTTAAATGCCGCGGTCAGCGCGACCGCGGCATCTAACATGTATCTGGGGGGTCTTTCCCCCACGATCGCCCCCCCGAACCGTTTTCGGGGTGCGCCGATCGTTGCTATAGTAACTCTGGGGTCCGATCTGGACCCCAGAGTTACCTGCAAGAATTGCCAGTAAGATGGCGTCTGTGACGTCATCTTACTGGCACAGTGCCAGCCTATGCAAGTGTATAGGCTGACCCTGATAATACTCTGCAATACATGAGTATTGCAGAATATTATCATGAAGAAGCAATCAGAAGATTGCTTCTTCATGTCCCATGGTATAAAAGTGAAAAAGTAAAAAAAAAAATGTTATTCAATAAAAAAATAAAGTAATAAATCACTAAAAATGCCCAAAACCCCCAAAACATATAAAGAGACATATAACTAAAAAAAAAGTCTAAATCATAACACAAACTCCACATATATAGTATCACCGCGTCTGTAACAACCCGTAGAATAAAAGTAAATCATTATTGAACCCCCACGATAAACGCCGTAAAAAAAAACTGCTATAAACCTTTCAAAAATTATGATTTTTAGCTATTCAATCCCACAAAAAATGCTATAAAATGCGATCAAAAAACCATGTGTACTCCGACATGATACTGGTGCAAAGTACAACATGTCCCGCAAAAAACAAGCCATCAACCAGCTCCGTAGCCAAAAAAGTAACAATGTTATGCCACTTGGAAGACGGCAATACATAAATGATAGATTTTTCCCCACATTAGGGTTTTGTTTGACAAATTTAGTAAAACGTAAGAAAATATATTCAAGTCTGGTATCCCCGTAATCGTATCAACCCATAGAATAAAGATAACATGATTATTAGTCTATACGGTGAACACCAAAAAAAAAAAAAGAGTAAAAAATCCAGTACAGAATTGATGCTTTTCTACTCCTGCCCTCAAAAAAAGTTCCTAAATTTTCAACAATAGGTGATACCAACCCCAAAATGGTAACAATGGAAAAAGCATCTCATCCCGCAAAAAAAATGGCATCACATGGCCCCAATAACGCAAAAGCGAAAATTTTATAGCCTTCAAAAGGGGCCAATGAGGAAACTAAAATCCTGGCAGCTGCAGGGCGCTCCTTCCCTTCTGCGTCTCGCTGTGCGCCCATAAAACAAGTAACGGCCACATGTGGGGGGTCTTTGTACTCAGGAGAAATTGCAGAACAAATTGTATGGTGGGTTTTCTCTTTTTATATTTTGGAAATGTGTAAATTTTAGTGCTAAATGAACGTATAAGGGAACAATTTGACCATTCTAAATTTCACCTCCATTTTGATTCAATTACTATGAAGATCTCAAGGGGTTAACAATCTTCGTAAAAGCGGTTTCTGATAGCTTGAGGGGTGCAGATTTGAAAATGGGTTGGTTATATACGGGGGTTTTGATGCTAAATATGTAAAATTTCATTCCAAACTGTATTTATCCCCAAAATAGTCAATTCTGAAAATCCGGAAAAGCGATATTCTTTTTGTAAGCCGCGTGACATCAAAATACATTATCCAGACATATCAAAAATTATGAAAATGTAAAGTAGACAAATGGGAAATGTTATTCAGCAACTTATTTAGGTGGTAAATCTATCTGCCTGGAAACGCAATGATTTTGAATTTCGAAAATGGCAAATTTTTCAAAAAATTTATCATATTTTCTTTTTTTTTGTAAATAAACGCAAAACTTATCAGCCAAAATTTACCACTAAAATGAAGTACAACATGTGGGGAAAAAACAGTCTCAGAATCGTTTTGATAAGTAACAGTGTTCAAAAGTTATAACCATATAAAGCGACGCAGGTCAGAATCCAAAAAATCGGGCTGAGCCTTAACCTGCAAAATGGCTGCGTCCTTAAGGGGTTAAAGCACCAGGAATACCCAATAGGTATTTAGAAATAACATGGATGGGCATTCATCAAGCCTTGCCCACACGCGAATTTCTGAAAAGTAGAGGGCTGACGTTGGATGATACCTGTCCTAGGAAAAATTGTTGTGTATTTACACAAATGGTATTTGCTATGTTATATCCATTGTTTTTACCCAAATGGTATTTGCTGTTATATCCATTGTTTGTTTGTGTCTTAAAACATTCTGTTTTCACCACAGAAGAATTTCTTTTAGGATGGGACCCGAAAAGGAAAGATATAAGCCGCAAATCTTGGGTGATGTTTTGTGTACTTAGGTCAGTCATCTGGGATGCTAGGAACGTTCTATTGTTAAAAAAGACTGAATGGCGACCAGAGGACGCAGTTAAGTTGTTTCTGTCTAGGTTACATGCGATATTCTTATTCGACCAGAAGAGATGGGGTAAGGAGGTGGCAATCTCTTTTTGGCATGTAAAAGATTGGAATAAAAAAATAATATTAAATCCCAGATGATGTAAGACTATTATCTCTGTGAGATAGAATGAGTAGAGTCAAGACTGATTGGGAAAAAAAAAAAAAAAAAGGTGGTTCTCACCTAAAGAGATTGGCCTTCGACTCTGCCTCGTCTGTATCACCTTACCGATCATAGGCGGTGTGTGTTCTTCTAAGAACAGCGAGCTAACACCCGTACTAAAATCGGCGAAACCTGCAAGCTGAAGACAAGAACTTTTCCTGATCCTCGCATCGGCAAGGACGTCCTTCAGCAAAGATTAAGAATCCCTGCACCCAGCGGGGAATCTTCTGACCAAGAAAACCTCCTGCGAAGAGGAAAAATCGGAATCTCCCCTCAAGAATCCGAGAAATCCCTTCGCAAGCAACCACTGGGAAGGAGGAAAAATCTGCATAGCTCCTCCCCATCGGGTCGATTAGCTCCGTCCCCTCCAAGGGACAAGCTTTGCAGAGGACCTTTTCTTCCCACCTCGCCCACCCTCCCCCCCTCCAACAAGCAACCAGAGATGGAAGCCCCAAGAGAGGAGGAGGAACCTATGATGGAAGCCCAGGGACAGGAGGAAACCCCTGCACCTGAAACTTCCAGGAAAAAGAACAAGAAAAAAAAAAGAAGAGCTAGACCCACAAGACCCCGGCCGGTGAGTCCTCCACCCCAGCCGCAGCTTCTACCTCGGAAGTGGCCTCCCCACAGCCCCAGCAACCACAAGCGGCCAAGCAAAACAGCCAGGAGCCCCCCAAGCTCCCCCCTTACATGAGGGACACCGTGGCGATGAGGCTCAAGGAGGTCCACGGAAGGGTGCCGGACATGTCGAAAGAGGTGTTCTGCAAAAAGATGCTTCTGGACCAGGGAGTCAAGCCGACGGAGATCTACGGGGTCGAAGCCATGGTCACGGGTTTATTCTACATGACCTTTGTCTCGATGAACGTGTGCCGGAAATATTGGGAGGCGGTGAAGACAGCGACAGCGGAGTCCCCCTTTTCCAATTTCGTCAGCAACTGTTTGCTGCAGCGAGAGGAGAAGAGGATAACTGTGTCAATGTGGAACCTGCGCACTCCTGGTAAAGACATCGCCACTTTTCTCAGCAGACACTGTACCGTGGTGAGGGAGCCCACCAAGCTCCTCAACTGCTACGGAGTCTGGATGGGGAAGTGGACCGCTACGGCGAGGATGGAGAAAGACATCCTGGCGGAAGACGGATTGGCGCACCTACCCCAGACATTCACGCTGGGCAACTCGTACGGGCTGATCTACTACCCGGACATGCCCAAGTTCTGCAGGAAATGCAGCAAGAAAGGGCACGTGGCAAAAGCCTGTACAGAGGAGGCCTGCAAGAACTGCAGGGTAACGGGACACCAGACCAAGGATTGCACCAGGATCTCCACCTGTAACCTTTGCGGGATGACAGGGCACGTCTACAAGCAGTGCCCCAAGAAGACCAAGACCTGGGCGGATGTCGTCACAGAGGCTCCGGCCAAGGCTTCCGGAGCTCGCCCTCCTGCCGGGCAGCCCACAAAGGCCGCACAGCAGAAAGCGTCAAGGAAAGAGGCCGTGGCGCCAAAGGGAGCCAGCAAACCCCAGAAAGCGTCAAAGCCCAAGACAACAACAAAGGATAAGTATCAAACCCCCCCCCTCCACCCCCACCCGGCCCACCCTACTATGATCCCCTGCTTCTTCTCCGACCACAGGGCCGTTCGGGTACAGGTCGCCCTGGGCCATGGTTTCCCATCTGGCCCGGGCTCCTGGAAACTGAATTGCGCCCTGTTGGAAGGGGAGGAGGCTCAGGCGGAGCTTAGAGAACTGTACATGGTGATAAGAAATGACAAATGCCTATTTGACACTGTAAGCGAATGGTGGGAGTACGCTAAAGTCCAAATCCGTTGTTTCTTTCAGGACGAAGGCAGGCGGCAGGCGTCTGGAGCCAAGAGGGACTTCAGAAGGTTGCAGCGACAGCTGCGATGTCTGCAGGACCTCCAGCGCTGCGGCTGGGACGTGAAGGATGAGCTGGCGGAGACCAAGGAGGGCCTAAAAAGGCACTTTGAGGAGGAAACCAAGCGCATCATCTTCCGTGCCAAGGTGGACAACCTGGAGAAGGGTGAGAAATGCAACTCTTTCTTTTTCAGGAAAATCCACGCCAGCCACAAGCCCCTGAACGAGCTGCGGGACAAGTACGGATGCATGCAGAGGGGGAAGGAGGCCGTCATGGGAGTCGCCAAGGACTTCTACAACAGCCTCTACTCCCCAAAACCCACAGACGACGAAGCCGCCGAGAGGTTCCTGTCAGGTATCAATAACACCCTTGATCCTGCAGGTGCCGAAGCCACGGACGCCCCTCTGACGGTGGAGGAGTTGCTCTCTGCCGCCAAATCCTTCAGACCCGGCAGGACTCCGGGCAGTGACGGTCTCCCGGCCGAGCTCTATGTAGCGCTGGGGGACCCCATCTGCCCAGACCTGCTGGAGCTCTTCGGGGAGATGGTGGTGGAGGGCAAGATGCCACCATCCCTGAGGCAAGGCATGATCAACATCCTGTACAAGCGGAAGGGCGAGAGGTGCGACCTGAAGAACTGGAGGCCCATCTCTCTCCTCAACGTGGACTACAAGATCCTGGCAAAAGTGCTGGCGAACAGGCTGAAGGCAGTCATGGGACAGATCGTCCACCCGGACCAGACCTGCGGAATCCCCGGCCGCAGGATCGCGGACAGCCTGGCCCTCGTGAGGGACTCTGTTCGGTATGCCGAGAGTCGCCGGATCCAGGCGGCCCTGGTCAGCCTCGACCAGGAGAAGGCTTTCGACCGGGTCTCGCACAAACTCATGGGCCAGGCCCTGCGTAAGTTCGGACTGGGTGAGATGTTCTGTGCCTATGTTAACCTCATGTACTTTGACATCCACAGCACGGTGCTGGTGAACGGCTGGAAGACTGACCCCTTTCCTGTGCTTTCAGGGGTCAGGCAAGGCTGCCCTCTTTCACCTCTTCTTTTTGCTTGTGTTATAGAGCTGCTCGCAGAATCTATCCGGCAAAATCCAGAGATCAGAGGGATCACCGCACCGGGACCAGACCGCGACGAGGTCAAGTGTTCGCTGTACATGGACGACGTGACCGTCTTCTGCGCAGACCAGCGTTCGGTGAAGGCGCTCGTCCAGACCTGCGACAAGTTCGGACAAGCTTCAGGGGCAAAGGTCAACTGCAAGAAGCCGGAAGCCATGCTCTTCGGGAACTGGCACCTCTCTTCTTCTGCCCCCTTCCCGTTCACCATCCAGCAGGACTTCATCAAGGTTCTGGGGGTTTGGTTCGGAAAGGAAGGAGCAGCCCTAAAGACTTGGGAAGAACGCCTGGCCAAGATCAAGAACAGGACTATGTTGTGGAGCCTCAGACACCTCTCCCTGGAGGGGAAGGCTGTTTTGCGTAACGAGGTGCTGCCTGTGCTACAATACACCGCACAGGCGTGGCCCCCGGCCGAGGTGAGCACCGAAATTACCAGGACAGTTTTCAAGTTTGTCTGGGGCAAAATGGACAGAGTTAAGCGGAGCATCATGTACAAGGCACCACTCAAGGGGGGGAAAGGCATCCCCGACATCCCCACTTTGCTCTGGATCACCTTTGTTTGTGACTGCGTCCGCAGAACCTTAAGGGCTACCGCAAGTTTTCCGGGAAAGTCCATGTCCCGCTACTTCCCCCTGCCCCTCTGGCACAAGCTGGGGTGGGACAGCTCCTTCCCTTTCAACTGGGACGCTCCCTGGTACTATTCCGGAATTGTGGACTTTTAGGGAGCACCATCTGGAGGGACTTAAACCGGACCTGCGGAAGCCCAAGACCATCCACAAGCTCATCAGAGCCAAAGACACCACGGAACAGCTTCCAGGAGTCGCCCCCGACACGGCCAAGACCGTTTGGAGCAACGTGTCGTGGGAGCAGCTTTCCAACAGACACAAGGACCTGTCGTGGATGGCCATCAAGGGGGGACTGCCCCTGAGGGCCTTCATGTACGCCCGGAAGCTGAGCAAGACATGCTTCTGTCCCAGGTGTCCCAGGAGGGTGGAAACACCCATGCACCTGGTTTGGGAGTGCCCTTTTGCTCAGCGTCTGTTGGATGCCCTGGAGCTGGATTTTGCTACTTCTGTGCCCAGGAACACCATGACCCACCACGCGGTGCTTTATGGTTTGTTTCAAGGGACACACACCGTGGGAGCCATCCAGGACGCCTGGCGCCTTGTTAACTGCTACAAGGACACCATCTGGTACGCCAGGAGGCACCTCACGTGGCTCAAGGAGACCCTTACCACGGAAGACTGCCACCACACAGTCATCAGGACCCTAAGGGACTACACCATCTGGGAGGCACAAAGAGACTACACTGAGGAAGACAAGGATTTGGCCTAGCCCACTCTCCTCAGAGGGAGTGTTCATGGGCTGTACCAGAGCCTCATCTCCTCAGAGATGAGGAGGAAATTGGTCCAGCCCGCTGCCCTACCATAAGGGCAGCACTTATGGACTGTATCTAATCCCCCACCTCCTCAGTGAGGAAGAAGAAAATGGACTGAGCCCACCTCAACACTCCCCAAAATGGAGTGTCATGGACTTTGCCATCTTCACCCACTTCCTCAAAGCAGAAAAGGAGGCAGCAAGCCTGTCCCCTCTTTCACAAGAGGTGCAATGGACTAGCCCACCACTCCTCCTTTTCTCTTCTGCCTACGTTGGCAGAAGGGGGTGTCTGTACTATATATATCTTGCTATGGGGTACAGGTCAGATATAAGTCTGACTATAGACAAGGCCCCCTGCTGTGAGGGACCAACCCCAAGGACGCTTATCCAGTGACTTGGGGAGAATCCCACACAAGACTATTTTATTCCTGCTTTCTTCCTGAACTCATGTTTTCTAGGGACATACATGTTCCTCACTTGATTCCTGCTTCTTTTCCCCCAAGAACAGGAGCTCCCTTCCATCGGAGCAGTGAATCATGGGACTCTGCTTCATTTGCATGCAGCAGACAGGAAGTGAAGACTCCTCCAAATGTGTTTACTTCCTCCCTACCTTTTCCCTCTTGTATCTGTGTGGTTCAATTAAGCTTTGGGCCTGAGAACAAAACACACTCCCTCCCCCTCCTCCATCTTGTGTTTTTTTTCTAACAGGTTAATTGCTTTCATTGTTTCACATGTGTTTTTTTGCTTGGTGGAGCTTGTATGCAAGAGTAGCATTTTCTGGCATAGAGTTAGGATGTCATAGTCTTTTGCTTTATGTCTGTAGATGCTAGGAATGAATCTTAATTTATTGTGTGTTCATGTACAAAGCCCATGCTGCGTCATGGCACACACTGTATGTAAGTTTTCCGTGTGAATTTTGAATAAAGCTCTTTTCTACCCCAACTGCAGCTTCCACCCCAGAAGTTGCCTCCCCACAGCCCCAACAACCACCAGCGGCCAAGCTAACCAGCCAGGAGCATGAGGGACACTGTGGTGATGAGGCTTAAGGAGGTCAACAGAAAAGTACTGGACATGTTGAAAGAGGTGTTCTGCAAGAAGATGCTACTGGATCAGGGGATCAAGCCAGCAGAAATATATGGAATCCAAGCCATGGTCACTGGTTTGTTCTACCTGACCTTCATCTCAATATACATTTGAAGGAGGCGGTGAAAACTGCAACAGCGGAGTCCGCTGTTTCGAACTTTGTTAGCAACTGCTTTCTGCAGAGAGAGGAGGAGAGGATCACGACTGAAAGAATTCTTTTATGACAAAAGTGAGACCACATCACAGACAGATCCAGGACAAGAAACATCAAAAAAAGAAGAAAGTCTAATTGGACCCCACAACCCGAATTTAATCAAACCTCGCATTACTACATAGATTGTTTCAGAAAAAAAAAAGTGAAATCGGAATTGTTAGACAGAAATAACAATAACACGGACAACCTAAACGTAGAAAAAAAGGAAAGCCATACAATCATTACAATCCAACAAAGATCATCAAACCAGCAGACAAAGGTGGAGTTGTCATAATTATCAACACTTCAGATTACATTCAGGAAGCAAAAAGACAACTTTCTGATGAAAGATACTACACACCGTTGAGGGACGATCCCACTGTACAATATACTAGAGAACTTACTGAGATTAATGGCTTTGACTAGAGATGAGCGAGCATATTCGTTCGAGCATTAGCATACTCGCGTATGTCGCCAGCACAAGAAAATGGCATTTCCCGGCATTTTGATTTTATGGGGCCAGAAACTGAGCCAATCACAAGCCAGGAGACTCTGCAGTACACCCAGCATCACGTGGTACAATTACATGTCGATAGCAGTGGTTGGCTGGCCTGATCAGGTGACCCTGGAATAGACTCATTGATTAGTGTTAGGCAGGAGTTATTCTACAAGAACACAACAGCCCTTGTTAGGGCTACAATAGCGTTATTTTTTATTTGCTTGTGGCTGGGCTTGCTGGCACTAGTAGTGCAGCTACTACAATATTGTGACGAATTTGCAGGGAGACTTGCAAGTGTTACTTTTGGCTCTTAGTGACACACATATCCATTTCAAACAGCCAAGTTGGACAATTTATTGGGGGTTTGATTGAATTAAGCACAGTCTGCATATTTTTTTTTTTTTTTTTTTAAATGAAAGTCCCAACACAAAATCCTTTTGTGTGCTGTCAGGGTTGGTTAGAAACTAGCCATAGCAATCATCTTCTGAGGTTGCTGTCTGGTTTCTCCTGCAAGTTTTTTTCTTCTATAAATAAAAAAAAATTACCAAAAAAAACCTTTATTTTATAGACAAGAGAAAAATAAACTGACTTTAATTTGGAAAATGTTGAACCCGAGGGCTAAGGGTAGAGGACGAGGGCGTGGGCATCCAATTACTGTAGGGGTCAGAGGCCATGGTCCTGGGCAGGGTGAGACACTACCTGCTGATGAAGGAGCAGGGGAACGCCGCAGAGCTACACTCCCTAGCTTCATGTCTCAACTTAATGGGACTCGTGGTAGAGCACTGTTGAGGCAACAGTGCGACCAGGTATTGTCGGGGATTGCGGACAATGCTTCTAGCCATTTGTCCACCAGTCAGTCTTCCACGCAGTCCACCCAAGTGAGCACTCCTCCAGCTCCTCCACCTCCTTCCCCCCAGTCTGCCCCCTCCCGGGAAAATTTGGAATTTGATCCAGCATACTCTGAGGAACTGTTTTCTGGACCCTTCCTAGAGTCACAAACCACTTCTCAGGTTGCTGCTGAGCTCTTTCCCGATGCCCAGGGTTTCCAATGGTCACAGTCTGTGGGTGATGATGACATTGTTGACGTAGTGGAAGATGTGTGTAAAGAGGTGTTGGTGAGTGTGATGAGGAGACACTGTTGTCAGACAGTGGTGAAGTTGTCAGGGCAGGAAGTCCGAGGGGGGAGCAGACTGAGGGATCGGAGGATGATGAGGTTACAGACCCAAGCTGAGTTCATAGGCTGGGTGAACACAGTGCTTCTGAGACTGAGGCGAGTCCTACAGCAGAACAGGTTGGAAGAGGCAGAGGCAGTGGTGGGGCCAGACGGAGAGGCAGGGCCAGAGCTAGTGCATCAGCGCCAAATGTTTCACGTAGTGAAGCTCCCGTGGCGACGGCTAGATGTTCTCAAGTCTGGAGGTTCTTTAAAGAAACATCAGATGACTGACGGACTGTGGTGTGCAACCTGTGCCACACCAGGATCAGCAGGGGTTCCACCACTACTAGCTTAACCATCAGTATTGCGCAGTATATTTGAGTGCTAAACACCCCACTCAATGGAACCAAGGCCGTTCACCTCTGGCCGGGCCCACAACTGCTCCTTTCCCTGTGTCAATTGCTGCCTCTGCTAGTCAGCCCCCTGCCCAGGACTCCAGCACAAACACCTCCCACTTGAAAACCTTCGCCTCCACGATCCTCCACAGCGTCCACCAATGTCTCCATGCGCAGCGTTCAGGTTTCTATACCCCAGACGCTGGAGCGCAAGAGGTAATACAGCTCCACCCACACACCCAAGGCCTCAACGTCCACATCTCCAAATTACTGAGCCTAGAGATGCTGCCCTATAGGCTGGTAGAGACCAAAGCCTTTCACAACCTCATGGCAGCAGCTGCCCCTTGGTATTCGGTCCCCAGCTGCCACTAATTTTCCCAATGTGCCGTCCAAGCCCTGCACCAGCCCGTGTCAGGCATCATCTGTGCCCTGACCAACGCAGTTTCTGACAAGGTCCACCTAACCACGGTCACGTGGACAAGTGCTGCCGGGCAGGGCCATTATATATCGCTGACGGCACATTGGGTTAACTTGGTGGAGGCTGGGACCGAGTCTGACCCTGGGGCTGCTCATATACTGCCGACGCTGAGGATTGCGGGGCCTACCTCGGTCACGGTCTCTCAGGCGTACTATGCATCATCCACCTCCCACCCCTCCTCCGAATTACCACCCATGGGCATTGCGCTAAGTAACTTTGAGGAGTCAACACAGATGGTCAGTGGCGATGCCGCCATCATCAGCCTTACCATCCCGCTGCTTGGCCTTTTGAAAAACTCTCTGGTCAGCATGAAGTCGGAAGCTTTGTGCTCATCAAAAGAGACGGGGCAAGAAGATTCCCATGTTGATAGCCAGAGCACCCTCCAGTCTGTTTCTCAGCGCGTATCGGAGGAGGAAGAAGAAGAAGGAAGAGGAAGAAGGAGGAAGAGGAAGAAGAAGGAGGAGGAGAAGGAGGAAGAGGAAGAAGAAGGAGGAGAAGAAGGAAGAGGAGGAGGAGGAGGAGGAAGAGGAAGAGGAAGAAGGAGGAAGAGGAAGAGGAAGAAGGAGGAAGAGGAAGAAGAAGGAGGAGGAAGGAAGAAGAGGAAGAAGAGGAAGAAGAGGAAGAAGGAGAAGAAGGAAGAAGAAGGAAGAAGAAGGAAGAAGAAGGAAGAAGAAGGAAGAAGAGGAAGAAGAAGGAAGAAGAGGAAGAAGAGGAAGAAGGAGGAGGAGGAGGAGGAGGAGGAGGAGGAGGAGGAAGAAGGAGGAGGAGGAAGAGGAAGAAGGAGGAGGAGGAAGAGGAAGAAGGAGGAGGAGGAAGAGGAAGAAGGAGGAGGAGGAAGAGGAAGAAGGAGGAGGAGGAAGAGGAAGAAGGAAGAAGAGGAAGAGGAAGAAGGAAGAAGAGGAAGAAGGAAGAAGAGGAAGAGGAAGAAGGAAGAAGAGGAAGAAGAGGAGGAGGAAGAGGAAGAAGAGGAGGAGGAAGAGGATGTCGGCGAGTCAGAAGAGGGGACCATTGCTCAGTCCTTATTAACTGTTCAGCGTGTATGGGAAGAAGAAAAGGAGTTGGAGGAAGAAATGGAGAGTGAGGGGAGTGAATTCTTGCGCGTTGGGACCCTGGCGCATATGTCAGATTTCATGCTAGGCTGCCTATCCCGTGACCCTCGCATTCAAAGAATTTATTCATGGACTAATTACTGGGTATTCACTCTCCTGGACCCACGGTACAAGCTGACCATACCATCGTCCTAAATGATCACACAGCTCCCTAATGGCCCCAACTGGCGCTGTACGCCTTGGAGTTTCTTGCCTGCCCTGCCGCTAGCGTGTTGTCAGAGCGGGTTTTCAGTGCAGCTGGTGGCATCACTGATAAGCATACATGCCTGTTGACTGACAGCCCTAACAGGCTGACGCTTATCAAGATAAACCAAGCCTGGATTTCTCATGATTTCCATTCTCCAACGGGTGAAAAAAGCTCAACCTGAATAATTCTCATGTAAGCACTCCTCCTCCTCTTTGTACACTAAAGCAGAGGAAACTGGCTATTTTTTTCCAGGCCAAACTGGCTCTAGCTATAGTACTCTATGTATTTAATTTTTCTGGAGGGCCACCTACCCGGTCCTCTGTTTTGAAAACTTTTTTGGACTGCCACATACAGGCACTATCCAAATTTAATTGTCTCCATAGCAGCCTCCACACATCCACCATTTTGGCATAATGGTGCGATTAAGCAGCCTCAGAGGCATCCATGCATGCTGCCCCTGCTGTTTCCTGTCCATTTCCGTGGTGTTTCCATCCTTTTCTGAGGTTCCCAGGTGTTTGGCCAAGCTTCCCTGTGCAGAGCCTGGGTCCCCTTGAAAAATGCTTGAGTCTCCCATTGACTTCAATGGGGTTTGTTATTCCAAACGAGCACTCGAGCATCGGAAAAAGTTTGACTCAAATAATGAGCATTTGAGCATTTTAGTGCTCGCTCATCTCTAGCTTTGACCCAAAATCTGACTCTACTGGACTTAATACCAAACACTTGCACACACTTGTACATTCTACATGCTACCAAAAATACATAAAGATGGCAATCCAGGGAGACCAATCATTTCTTGTGTTGGAACTCTAACTGAAGGTATCTCTGGCTGGGTGGAGAACATTTTAAAACCTTTAGTAAAAGGAGACACCTAGGTATGTCCAAGACACCACCGACATCCTCCGCAAACTTTCCAACCTGGGTCCACTACCAGATGGCACAACTATGTATGTTGAATCCTTCTACTCCAACATCCCACATGAAGATGGTATAGCTGCCTGTAAATACTTTCTGCAGAAGAACAACATGGCCACAGAACCTGTCCTACAGCTTATCAGGTTTGTACTACATCACAATTTCTCCTTTGTTGGGAAGTGCCATGGGAAGCAGAATGTCACCACAGTATGCCAACCTGTTCATTGCCAAACTAGAGGAGGAGTTTCTGACAACCTGCACCACTAAACCTCTAGCATACTTCCACTATATTGATGACCTGCTTATTATCTGGTCAGGATCGGAGGATTAACTGTTGTCTTTCCACAAAAGTTTTAACAAATTCCATCCTACCATAAAACTCCTTGGACTACTCTAAATCTAAGGTACATTTCCTGGACACAACCATATACATTAAGGACAACAGCATACAAACTACAATTTATCAAAAACCTACAGGTCGTCCAGCATACCTAAAGTGGAACAGTTTTCATCCAAAACATAAAAGAAATCTTTTGTCTACAGCCAAGCTCTGAGATACATCCGGATCTGCTCAGAGAGAGGATAGAGAACAACACCTATCACTAAGAACATTCTTACAACAGGAGTATCACCCCCTGGTTATAGATCCACAGAGCTACAAGGGTACCAAGGAGCAGCCTGCTGGAATACCAACAGAAAGAGGACAAGTACAGAGTACCCCTGTACAACCCCCAAATGAAGATTTTGAAGAAAATTGCAGCAGATCTCCAAGCCATAACGACAACAGGCTAAAGGACATATTTCCGGACCTACCCCTCCTGGCCTACAAAACAGCCACCAAACATGAGGAATCTCCTGGTAAGAAGTGCCCTTTCACCACCACAGACAGGCACTTTTCCCTGCCACAACAAAAGATGCAAGACTTGTACCCATGTTCTATCATCAAGCAAAGTCAACATCCCCAACACACAACAGGAGTATAAAATCCCAGGCACATTCTCCTGTAGATCCTCCAATGTTGTGTACATGATACTGTGCATTAGGTGTCGCAAAAGTAATATATACATCAGGGAGACAACAAACTTCAGCAGGATGAATTTTCACGGACAGACCATAACCTGTGGGAAAGCACTTTTCTGGACCAGGCCACAGCGAGGATTTAAAGGTCCTTATACTGAAAGGTGACTTTAAGGATAACAGAGAAAGGAAAACCTGGAAGTTCAAACTGATTATGACCTTCCAGTCACAGACACAAGGCCTCAATATTGCCCCTGGGTTTATGGCTCATTACATGGAATCACTTCAATCCCCACAAGAGACCATCCTAGCCCCCCCCCCCTCCCCATCACCCTTCTCTGTGTAACAACCTCCAGTTTTAATACCCCAGCTTATCTTCATTGAGTCTCACCATATCTACTAATTATCTTATTGTAACATCCCTCAAAATGTTGTTTTTTTCTCTCATTGCTTCATTTGTATCCATGCCTGAAGAAGGGGGCACAAGTTTTTACACAAGTATTTACATCAGATTTTTGACCACTCCCGCTAAGGATATTGCCACTTTTCTAAATAGATACTGTACTGTGGCCAAGTAGTCCAACAAGCTCCACCCCCACCCAGCCCAGCTTCCCCGCCCCAACCCCATTCCTCCTCTGTGTATGCCAGCCTAGTCGGTATCGAAGAAATTCTGTCACAGACCCAAGGCCACCCCACCCCAATCCAAACGCACGGAGAAGCGGCACTGAGAACGTGAAGGAGGAAGAACCTTAGAGTAACTAAGGGGGTATCATCCTTCCTTCATGATGGCTAACCATTTTCTCCATCAATGTTAGGAGCATCAGGGATAGGTTTTGGTGTTGCACGGTACTAAACTTTCTTACTTCCCAGTCTAGCGATGTCACAGGAGTGTGCCCTCCCCTTTTCTAGGTCCTATCAGTACCTGGCGGAGTGCTGGAGTCCTTTCTTCTGATCCGAGGTCAAGAACAGGACTAGCTAGTGGAGCCTCACATGACTCTCTTTGGAGGGAAAAGCTGTTTTGTGTAATGAGGTGCTGCCTGTGCTACAGTCCACCGCACAGGGATGGCCACCCTTGCCCCAGGTGAGCACCGACATTAACAGGACCGGTTTCCAGTTTGTTTGTGGCAAAATGGACGGAGTTAAGCGGAGCATCATGTACAAGGCACCACTCAAGGGGGGGGGGGGGAAATCACCATCTGGAGGGACTTAATCCGGACCTGTGGAAGCCCAAGACCATCCACAAGCTCATCAGAGCTAAAGACACAACAGAAAAGCTTCCGGGGGTCGCCACTGACATGGCAGACACTGTCTGGAGCAACGTGTCATGGGAACGACTTTCCAACAAACACAAGGACTTCTCGTGGATGGCCATCAAGGCAGAACTGCCCCTGAGGACCTTCATGTACTCCCGGAGACTGAGCAAGATGTGCTTCTGTCCCAGGTGCCACAGGAGGGTGGAAACACCCATGCACCTGTTTTTGGGAGTGCCCTTTTGCTCAGCTCTTGTTGAATGCCCTAGAGCAGAACTTTGCAACTTGTGTGCCCAGGAACACCATGACCCACTACGCGGTGCTTTATGGACTTTTTTAATATACACACATTGAGGGATCTATCAAGGATGCTATCTTTAAAGCCAGGAGAAGCCTCACTTAGCACAGAGAGATCTCTGCCCTATGGACGGTCACAAAATGATCCTCAGAACTACACCATCTGGGAGGCCCAGAGAGACTACTGTGAGGAACAAAAAGGAATTGGCCCAGCCCACTGCCCTCCCAAAAGGACAGTAATTCATGTATGGTACCAATTCCCCACCTCCTTAATGAGTTAAAAGAAATGGACTAGTCCACTCTTCTCCCCCGGAAGGCAATGATATGGACTGTACCATTTCCCCACTTACTCAAAGCAGAAAAAGTAAGAAGCAAGCTTGTCCTCTCCTTCACAAGAGGTACAATGGACTAGCCCACCACCCGGATGATTTTATCCCCCAACTTTGGGAACCTTTTTATTGTTTTTCCCCTTGGACTTGCCTGTTTTCATGGGAACCCACTCGTTTCCATCTTGCTTTCCACAAGAACCAGAGCTCTCTTGCACCGGAGCAGGGAATCATGGGACTGCCTAATTTGCATGCGGCAAACAGGAAGTGGAGACCTCTCATGCTTGTACTTCCTCCCTACCTTTCCTTCTTGTATCTGTGTGGTTCAATAAAGCTTTGGGCCTGTGAACATAACACCCTGCACCCCTTTGCCATTACTTTCATTGATTGCACATGTGTTTTTGCTTGGTGGAGCTTGTTTATTAGAGTAGCATTTCTGCCATAGAGTTACGACGTCATAGTCTTTGCTTTGTGTCTGCAATGCTAGGAGTGAATTTTAATTTATTATGTGTTCATGTAAAAAAAACCTATGCTGTGTCACACACAGACTTCTGTGTGAATTTTGAATAAAGTACTTTTCAATCAAAAACTCGAGGTCTTGGTGTCTCTTGGTGACTTATCAGACTTCTGTCTGACCTGTAGATCACTCCTTGGCCTTTTGGCCAAGATCAAGTGCAGCATCCACAGTGTTGCCAGATCTTAGCTGGAGGAGCCCCGGGTACCCTATATAGTCAACACTTCCAGTCTGAACATGCAAACCCAGCATGCTGACACAGGCGGCCGTCAGTAAGTACTATTAAATTTGTATTTTTATGAATGAATCCATTCATGAATTCATTTGTTTGCACACTGTAGGTGAAATTTATAGATTTTTACACAATGAGATATATGTAACTCACTATTATTTGTGATATGTATTTTGATGTGTTAACTTTCTGATCTCCATCCAATTGGGGAAGAGATCGGCCTATTAAAGTTTGTTAGCTGGTTGCTCACATTATGTTTAAAAAAAAGGTGCTGTGTCACCGAAACGTCGCTAAATGGAATTAAGACATCCCAATTTCACTTTAACCATTGGAGGAGTGCTGTCTATTACTTTGATGATTGATTGAGGAACTTTGCCCATTGTCATCTGGATTTTTTACCCTTGATCTGCTGTGCTGCTCCAGATCTTCTGATACATAAGTATACAAGGCATTAGAGACTGTGCACGCTGTTATATTCTCATTTTTTTCAACATGGAATTGTTCACCCGTCAAGAAATCCATCCTTTTGCCTATACTGATGAGGACCAGGAACAGATTTTGCAGGGACTACATGGTGATACCACGTTCTTCAACAGACCAAGAGGAAAGGAGTCCTTATCCAAAAGACTTGTTTTTTCAAATTGCATTTTATCACCCGTGGAGAGTATTTAAAAACAAAAAATATCCCTAGTGGTATGCGCTCCAATGTGCGACCAAATAGTTTTTTTCAGGATCCTATTTTCTGCATGAAGTTTATGCACATCTCTAATAAATATTCTATGGACTTGATTATGCTCAACATTGAATTTCTACAACTTGAAGTCCAAAAAAAAAAAAAAATTAAAAATGAGGAGGAGAACTTAAAGAAGTCCCTCCCGCCGGATGAATTACAGTATTCATGGACTCTGTTAATGACAAACTGATCACCCACAAAGGTGAACAGAAAGAGAAACAAGTGGTCACGGTGTAAGATTTCCTAAAATGATGTTTGGTTATGATTCCATCATATGATTTATTGTATTTATGGTAATTTCTCAGTCTTTGAGCCTTCTGGATAAAATATAAGTTGCTCTTTAAATTGATTAGCACAACAGCTAGTTATTTACATGTAGTTCATCTGGCTCAACTTCATTAGCACTTCAAGGGGATAAACAGTTGTCTGTTTAGTGAAACAATAGCTGGTAGTACCTATAGCTAATGAAGACTTTAGGTGAACAAAAAACGGCAGCACTCCCAAGGGATGAAGAAAAAAAAGTGAGGTTTTATTCCATCTCTAGCAACGTTTCAGCTGTGGATCAGCCTTTGTCAAGCGTGACTTTAGTTGTGAGAAAGTGCTGGAAGCTCCTAGAAGCTGTAATTTCCATGTGTTTCTACCAGTGATCTGAGAAATCACCTGGAAATTACTAGAAGCCAAACATGAAGCACCAATGGGAATTAGCCAAGTAGCCTGATGGTACATCTTAACATGGATATATAGAGAGAAGGAGAAAGGAGGAGGAGAGCAGAGGAAGATAGCAGGATACCACCAGGAGGACCATCACCCAGAGACTTCAGAAGAAAGCTGAGCACCATTTTGGCTTCATACAAGATCCAATAAGGAGAGGTATTAATGTAACTATCTACATAGGACAAAGGCTGAGATACCAAGTGTATTGTATGTAGTTTAACTAGTAATTGTCTGTTGTAGTTGTAGGGAATAGGAGTGTGTTTATTATTACCCATTGTATTGGCTGCTGTCCAGGTGTTTCCTTGATGTTTAGTAGGAAGTATAGTTTTTATGGGTTGTGTATATGTACAGGTGTGTATGTTTAGTTGTTAGAATAAGAAACTGACTGTGTGATGTTTCTAGGTTGTGGGGCTGATGTTGTGGGTAAGAAGTACTGGAGTACGAGCTAGGCATTGCTCCAAGGGCCATTGTAACATAGGATAGAGATTGTTTTGAGTGCTCCTGCATATGATAAGTAACTCATTGATGTTGTTTAAAGCCTTTCTGCACGGAGCCTAGCAGATTCTGGTGGTAGTTTAACCAGCTGCGGTATACAAGTTGATGCTAGATGCTTGATCCAGTGGAAATCAGGTTGGCTGTGAAGGTAGGGTGCAGATTGGTTTTGCTGTACCTGGTGATAGTTACTGATTTTTTTCAGGTGTAGGATCGCGTTACGGCCTTCGATATCAGAAGTCTGATCAACTTTTGTTTAATTACCGTAGTGGCACCTGTAGTAAGGTCAGGTGCGGATGGGAATATCGGGGTCTAGAGCTAATGCAGAGATGACCACAGAGGGTGGGGAGCTACGGCAGCAGAAATAGTTACTGAACAATGGGGAGAAGGCAGTTAGAGAATGGGTTCAGATACCATGGGCTGAGTCCATTTAGAATTATAGCGTTTAAAAGATGCGGCCCCTGAGAGCTAGAGATTTAAGTGATGTGATTTGGAGATACAAAGTGAATGAATGTGTTTTTTTTTTTCCAGGTAATGTGAGGGGAAAAAAAAAAAAAAAAAAAAAAAAAGGAGAACTGTCTATTTGTAATTTCATTATGTAAAATGTTTAATGTAAAATCAAACGGATATCCTTCAAATTGGTTAATTGGTACCAGGTCACATGACAACAAATGAGCTCAGTTTTGCATTCTGTGTGCATTTCGTCTGTTTTTGTGTAATTGTGCATGTGCATTTTTGTGGATGTAAGAATATGACGTTCCTATTTTTAGGTGCATGCCTTTGCTTCTGGCGTTGTGCATGCTGTGGAATGTGGTAAAAACCAAGCCAATTGATTGACAGGAGCAAAGTGACATCTGTGACCATTTGGGGCTAAGAATAGGTTATGTCACATTTTTGGTGTGTTTAAATGTCACTTCAGTGTAAAGTTAATGTATTATTGTACATGTTAGGAATTGTATTACTTATGGTTTTTGGTGCCTGGGTAAAGGCGTACCCAGTCAACCAATGTATAAGGTAAATTATAAGTATACATTTGCAATTAGGATCTTGGCAATGCCTTTGTTTTATTTGTTTATATGTGATCTACAACTAACTGTTCTATGTGTTGTAGTTGGAGCTCCATTGAGAAATTTGTCATAAGTGTCTTGTGGGCCCATTGTCTATGTGAAATGTATTTAAAAGTTTCCTTGTGTGTGGATCATAGAGATAATAGCATAGGGTCTGTCTGAGACTATTGTGGAAGAATGGTTTCTCTATGCATCTTCACTAAATGTTTACTTTGTATTTGTTCATATACCGCTTTTTGCTTATTACCTGAGCTATTCAAATTGCTTCTTATAGTGATTTACAAGGCCAGAAACAAAATATAATCATCAATTATGTTTTTGTTCAGTTGTTTAAGTTAGTGAGATACTCAGTCTCCTATTGAACATGTGTCTGTTTCATTGAGTATGAAACCCTTCCTTGATTTAATTCTGTTTTTATATCATTAGTGGTGTATTTTGTACCCCGCTATATTACATATTCAGGGTCCAAAAAGACGGGAGATATGATATGGTTAAATAAGGAATGACAGACATATGGGACTGTTGGGATAGAACAGACTGGTCACAGGAAATTCTCCTAGCACAGGTTGACTACATTGCTCATTGTCTAACTGATACTTTAGGTCTTGTAGATTATGTCCTGAGGAATCTACTAGATCAGAGATCTTCTTACCATCCTGGCAGCTGGAATAGATAACCACTCCTGTCCTGTCATCACAAGGGGAGCTGAGGGCTTCGCTGATACACGTAAGCTGGTAAGAGGTGTCTTTAATATTGTGGTTACGGCCATATCTGGAGATGCAAGACCTTGCTGGGTCCTCAGGAAATCTCATGATGAATGTTGAGTGTTTGAGATCCTGACACTGCCTCTGTATTATGTATTACCAAGGTGTGGACACACAGGTTATCTGATGAGGCAGCTGAGGCTGCTGCCCTGCTCTACCTTTCCTATAGGATATGGTCTCTTTCATGACTGTGAAGGATAAAGGTCCTGTAGTCGTGTTAGATGAGCTGCAAGGATAGATCCCAATAGCTGAGAGGAAGCACTGGAAAGCCTTCAGTGTATCTTGGAGTAATGGGAGCAGGATGAAAATAGTGTCTGCCTAGAACTATGTTTCCATAATGGTTCAGTTTGTGGATGGTGGGACAAGTGTCAGGAGAAGGACTATGTTTGCATGAAGATGGGTCACCCTGGGATCTAGCAATGCTGCCAGATTTGTGCAATGAAATGTGTGTGCCATAACCTTACAAAACTATGTGAGTTACAGAAAGACACATGGAGAGAGAAGCTTACACATCTCAGCGACTGCAAAGGGTAACTTGAGACTGTCAAGGGTTGGTGAGTATAAGGATGTTCTGGTCTGTACAGAAGGTAGATGTACCAGTAAGAGTGATAAAGGTATTGCCTTTGCTTAAAAAGGTAATAACTGAGATGTTTTAAATATTCTGGATATAGAGGTCATGCTTTCCACACTCCTTAGCCTGAAAGCAGTGGGAAGGTGGAAAGACTGAATTAGACCGTCCAGCTTGGAGTTCAGGAGGCAATGACAAATGTTTGTTAACAAATGAGAAATGTGTGTTAACTGGAATCAGGAGAACCAGTTGCTAGATGTCTCCTGGTCTGATGTATAGGGTTTATATGTCAGCTCTTATTAATTTCATATAGGAGTATTGGGACTATAAGCTTGTTAATCATATGAACATAGTTAAATATAATTATTATTATTATACACTCACCGGCCACTGCTCGTTAACCCTTAATTTCTAATCAGCCAATCACATGGCGGCAACTCAGTGCATTTAGGCATGTAGACATGGTCAAGACAATCTCCTGGAGTTCAAACCAAGCATCAGTATGGGGAAGAAAGGTGATTTGAGGCCTTTGAACGTGGCATGGTTGTTGGTGCCAGAAGGGCTGGTCTGAGTATTTTAGAAACTGCTGATCTACTGGGATTTTCACGCACAACCATCTCTAGGGTTTACAGAGAATGGTCCGAAAAAGAAAAAACATCCAGTAACCGGCAGTTCTGTGGGCGGAAATGCCTTGTTGATGCCAGAGGAGAATGGGCAGACTGGTTCAAGCTGATAGAAAGGCAACAGTGACTCAAATCGCCACCCGTTACAACCAAGGTAGGCAGAAGAGCATCTCTGAACGCACAGTACGTCGAACTTTGAGGCAGATGGGCTACAGCAGCAGAAGACCACACCGGGTGCCACTCCTTTCAGCTAAGAACAGGAAACTGAGGCTACAATTTGCACAAGCTCATCGAAATTGGACAGTAGAAGATTGGAAAAACGTTGCCTGGTCTGATGAGTCTCGATTTCTGCTGCGACATTCGGATGGTAGGGTCAGAATTTGGCATCAACAACATGAAAGCATGGATCCATCCTGCCTTGTATCAACGGTTCAGGCTGGTGTCATGGTGTGGGGAATATTTTCTTGGCACTCTTTGGGCCCCTTGGTACCAATTGAGCATCGTTGGAACACCACAGCCTACCTGAGTATTGTTGCTGACCATGTCCATCCCTTTATGACCACAATGTACCCTGTAACATCTGATGGCTACTTTCAGCAGGATAATGCGCCATGTCATAAAGCTGGAATCATCTCAGACTGGTTTCTTGAACATGACAATGAGGTCACTGGACTCAAATGGCCTCCACAGTCACCAGTTCTCAATCCAATAGAGCATGGGATGTGGTGGAACGGGAGATTCGCATCATGGATGTGCAGCCGACAAATCTGTGGCAACTGTGTGACGCCATCATGTCAATATGGACCAAAATGTCTGAGGAATGCTTCCAGCACCTTGTTGAATCTATGCCATGAAGAATTGAGGCAGTTCTGAAGGCAAAAGGGGGTCCAACCCGTTACTAGCATGGTGTACCTAATAAAGTGGCCGGTGAGTGTATATGTCCAACAACCAGGAAATGGGATCAGGGCCGTTGAACAATAATGGAGGGGATCCAAATATATAGAACAGGAGATTCTGTTCATATTGGAGATGCTTAGACTGGTACTACACAACAATTACTTCCTATTTGGGAATGAATTCATATTCAACTAAAAGGGGTGGCTATATGGCCCCAACATATGCCAACATAGTGATGACATCGCTGGAGGAGGGGCTCGTCTATGAATCTCACCACTGCCGGCATGTTCTGAGGTGGAGGAGTTTAAATAAATAAGGATAAAGAAAAAACAGCATTATACTCACCCTTAAAAACCAGGCCTTCACATTTTATAATAATTTGTTTACCCTGGTACATACCACTTTCTTATACTCAGATGCCCTGGAGCATGCCATCTCCTTATTCATTATCCTTTCACCTTCTGTTGTGAATAGATTTCTTGAAAATTAATTTTAACAAAATTTGGAGTCTAACAAGTCCGATTTAGCAAGCTCTGTGCAGAGCTGCGTAATCTGTAGGCATTACATAATAAAAATTGTTCAATTATTAGTCACTATACCCCTGACATTAATTTAGGAGTTTAGTTTCCAAATTGCGGGGGTTCACATGTCGGTAGTTCATTTTTATTTCCCCTCGGAATTCCTGAAATGTGTATAGGCCTCAATCATTGCAGACCCCTGTCGAACTTCTCAGCTAAAAATTAGGGATACTTATTGAATGTTTCTAAAGTCAGGAACCATCGCATAAACAACTAACGTCATTGTGGAAATTAGGCATCACAAATTGGGCATCACAAATTGGGCATTGAAATTGTGCAAATTGCAGTTATTTCTGAAAATAGACATACCATTTTTGGCAAACACCTGCAGCATTTGTCAAAATTACATATTCTTTATAAAGAAAGGTCTAATCTTCAGAAGAGACTATTTTAACAGTAATTCAACTACTGTGAATCTATGAAATAGCCGAGCTCAGGAGCTGGCCAAAGCATGGACAGCATAGAGCTTCAAGGGGGGTCTAGATGCCTTTCTACATCAAAATAAAATTGATGGTTGTATTAGACTATAGGAATTACATTCCCTTACATGCCTTCCCCATCGCATCCCTTTCCTTCCTAGCTTGAACATGTCTTTTTTCAACTGTACTATTTAATTCAGTGAGGGGCATTTCCAAAAATGGAGTTACTTGGTGAGGGTTTCCACCTCGGGGACTGCACTGGAGTACTATTCCTGCCAAATCTGCCCTCAGAGGCAGGTTTATATGCCAAATGCCATTTTCCTTACAAAATTATTTAAACTACATATGGGACATATGGAATTGCAGAACAAACTAATTTTCTTTAACCCCTTCTGAAAATTAAACAGAGTCTACAATTACATTTTAGTAGAAAATGGGGTGACTTGGTGATGTGTCTAAATAAGGGTGAGTGCATGACCAATCTACGGTGAGAATAAAACCATTGCAGCAAAGAAATTATAACACTGGCTGTGGCTATCGGACCATATTATATCCTTCCGGAGCTTCTCTTAATTGTCATGGTACTGGTGTATATCCCTTCCGGGGTATTAAATGAAGCTTTTATTATCTTGTAGAATGAGATGGCAGATCAGATAAACCGATGTTACTATATGTTCGTAATTGTGGTTGGACTTTAAATCACTAATCACGGTAGAAATTGAAACCTCTTCCCCACGTTTGTTGAACATATAAAATGCGCAACACAAAAAAAAAAGTCTAGATTTGTCATAATCTGTTCCGACCATAATTTGATATTTCTTCTTCCAACTTACTGTCTTATAATTTCAAAATGTGTGTGGTAACATGTTAAAACATATATTAATCAATATTAATATATTCCCCTTTGTGTTATTAACCACGTTCACTAATGTATATTTTAGGGACCATGGTAAGCTGCATCTGCGGTATATACATCAATATGACAGATAAGTATGTGCTAGCAGAAATAATGTTCTACCCCCACTCACCATGATCAACTCAGCCCTAGAAACATATGGAGCTATAGGAAAGCTAAGATGTAATCTTATGAAAGGTTATCCTTACATGGTGTAAACAAAATAATATTAGGATGCAATGTAAGTCTATGGGAGCACTTCCTATATAAGCTGAGCTGATTAAGCTTCAAAAAACTTCTACCATCAAGAACACCGAAAGGACCGTCTGTCATCTACTTCATACTCATCTGAAAACCTTCATTTTTCTTTTGAACTTTTATGGACTTTGCATTTGATTGCCGTGTTACTCTATCTGAAGACTATGTACTCTTCTTGTGGTAATTAAATCTTTATATTGGAACAAACTTTTCTCTACTTTGCTTCGGCTCACTAAGAGAATACTCTAAAATAGAGGATTCTAACATAATAGTACCAAAAAGGAAGTCAAATGCTGCTTTGAGTCTAACTAGCAGAATTAGCTGGGTTGGGAAAAAAATCTCTCATGCTATAAAGTTGGTTGTGTGGAGGGCGCCTGCGTGTTGGCTATTGAGTTCAACTTATTTGTTAACTGCTTTAACACCGCTGTTCTTGGCAATTCAGAGAATGCCTGGTGGCTACCACAATGTCAAGTTGAGAACGTCAGACTTAGAGAAGTAGAAGTGACAAATACTAGTGTGGTGAGAGTGCCGTCTTTGGTGAAGGAGACGCCTAGCCATGTGCAAGACACCACCAACATCCTCCGTAAACTTTCTAACCTAGGTCCACTATCAGATGGCAAAATATTGCCAACTATGGATGTTTAATCTCTCTACTCCAACATCCTACATGAAGGTAGTATAACAGACTAAATACTTTCTCCATAACAACAACATGGCCACAGAACCTGTCCTACAGCTTATCAGGTTTGCTGTACACAATTATTTTTCCTTCCTTTTCAGTTTTTGGGAAGTGCCATGTGGAGCAGAACGTGGCCACAGTATGCCACCCTGTTCATGGCCAAACTTGGAGGAGTTTTTAACAACCTGCACCATTACACCTCTAGTATACTCCTGCTACACTGATGACCTGCTTATAAACTGGTCAGGATCTAAAAATGAATGGCTGTCTTTCTAAAAAAAAAATGTAATAAATTCCATTCTACCATAAAACTCACTCTGGACTACTTCAAATCTAAAGTACATTTCCTGGACACAACCATATACATTAAGGACAATATTATATATCTGGATCTGCTCAGACAGTAAGGATAGAAAACAACACCTATTACGAAGAACATTCATACAACAGGGGTATCACCCAATGGTTATAGACAAAAAGATCCACAGAGCTTCCAAGGAGCAGCCTTCCGGAATACCAACAGGAAGAGGACAAGTGCCCCTAGTGTTCATGTACAACCCCCAAATTAAATCTAAGAAAAATTGCAGCAGATTTCCAAGCCACTCTCCTTACGGACAAAACAGAGGACATCTGTCCAGAGCCAAATATGAGGAATCTCCAGGTCAAATGCCCGCTCACCACCAACACTCTCCCTGCAACAAAATGCAAAGCATAAAATGCAAGCCCATGTTCTTTTATCGAGCACAGTCCACATTCCCAACACACAACAGGAATATAAAATCCTGGACAAATTCTAACCAATGTTGTATACATCATATAGTTAGAGGTGTTGCAAAAATACAGCCTGGGTATTGTTTGTGCTGCTCGGAGCAGAGCATTGTTCATCCAGGCTTATTTAATGCCAGTCTAGAGCATTTGAGGGTCCCCTAGGTTGTGGAAAACATCCAGCATCGTGCCCCTAACAAAAGATACGATGGCCAGGAACAATCAAAGACTTGCGTCCAACAGCAGTACCATCACTTGTGATGAATCTCTTTAAAAGTCCAGTATTACATCGGGGCAATGCTGTGAAATCTTTTATGGAGCCTCTACAATTCGTGTACAGGAAGAGCATAGATGTCATTTAGGGCCCAGACAAACCGAAAAGCTAACTCCTTTGTGCACTTTCTTTGCAGCGCATTTGATACCAACCAGCATAGCATTTTGTGAGCAGAGTTAGCAGAAATTAAAATTGGAACCAATTAGATTTATATCTGATTCTAAAGGCCAAAGTGGCTCAAACTAAGAACACTCCATCCTAGCCAATGTAACGATTTCGAGAGAGTTTTTTCAGACTCATATGGATCAGAATTTAAACTGACTTGGAAAAAGATTCATATAAATTGATTAATTACGACCAACAGGCAGTTCAGGTACCAATCACCCAATGTAACAAAAAAGGCCTGCCAGAAAACAAGTGGCGTATGTACATACTTTTCATCCTGCTGCCATTAAAGTTTTTAATATCATAAGAAGCTATTTGTTAATTATCACCAAAGCATTCGCACAGGTTGAGGAATTTCAAAACCCTATCCTACAATGAAGACGTCGCCCCAGGAATTTGCGTGAGACACTAGTCAGGACTGACATAGAATCTGGTAAAATTATACCTAGACAACAATTTCTAAGACCCAACCATAGAGGCATTTTCCACTGTTTGCTCTGTATGCAGTGAACTAATGTACAGAAGGGTGAATTCTTTGTTCATCCACAAACCGGGAAGAAATTTCCCATCAAGGAGTATTTCACTTGTAATATCAACTTTGCTGTATAACTGATCAAGTGCCCATGGGGTTTGCTCTACGTAAGAGACCACCCAGAAGGTAAAACAATGCATCAGACAACACAAATACTCTATCAGGACAAAAATCTTCTACTCCCCCCTCCCAGCACATTTTCATAGCAAGCAACACAACTTGGCACAACTAAAGTTTTAAGTGATCGAACATGTCCCGCAACCCAGACGAGGGGGGCGATAGAATTGAACTTAAAAATATGTGAGGCTTTCTGAATCAAGGGGTTTAAACAGACTATGATGTTCTCCCTGATATTAATGATTGCATATCCAAGATTTTTATGAGCACTATATCTCATGTCCTATTTAACCGTTTCTGCCCATTTTTCTTTTCAGATGCACTAGTAGACTCTGTAGTCCCATCGGGTAAAATTTCACACAGTCCTATGATACTTCAGTTCATCACCTTCTTCACTTAACCATATACTTTGAGTCATCATTGACATATTCTTCATACATCCATAAAATCCATTTTACTCTGATGTCCATTGATTCATCAATACAGTTACATAGCTGGTCCACCTCCTTTGCCCTTACACACGTTCATGAGCCGCCTGGCTTTGTGCTCGGTTTGAGGCGCATACGCCACTCTATTACATACACTGCCCCATTGTTACCTGTTATGCAGGCGCCATCCAGCATATCTGATTGGCGCGGTCTCTATCAATCAGTGCTAGCGTCTGCCCTCTTGCTATTTAAACCCCGTAGATGCTACACTTCTATCATACACATGTGCGGTAGCACTTATACGCAGTCTTCACATACCACATTCAGTGGGGAGTCTCTTGCATTTTCTGCATTTTTTTTGTTCTCTTATATTTAGACACTGATATCCTTTGGAAGAACTGACGTGATTGAACTATAGCAAGTGTATTAAAAATGGCAAAAGTGGATTGTATTTTTGTGCTCTTTGAGATCTGGTGGTGTAGCATGCAGCCATCTGTTATATCTGTGGTGGAGAGCGCCATATTTCTTGCAGGATCACTATGATGATATTTCAGCACATTATAGAGCAAGGCCCGAGTTATATTAGGAAAGCAGGTACAGTCGTGGGCCAACAGGTGGATTTGTCATAGACTTAAATAGAAAATAACAACAGCCGGAGATACTCATGGACAATCAAGACCACCTCATGTCCCCGATAAGTAGGAATAAAATAAGCAGTTTTAGCCCTCATGCAAAAAAGTTTTTTCCTAGCCATTTTTTTTTGCTAGTGTCTAAAGGCTCCATGTATTATCATGAGCTCATGTGCACATGTCCTATTTAAGGTCCTGTTTGCAGCTCTGCCCATAGATGTCCATGTGGCTGTGGTTTGCACACAGATGCAAGTTTTTAAAAATGTTTCACTTTGGTTGTCTTGTTACCATCACATCAGCTTGTGAGTTTTATAGGTGTGGAAACTTCAATGACAATAGGGGTTTTTTTTTTTAGACTGTAAAAACAGATGACAAGCGGTTAACACACGGTCTTACTTTACAGCCAAACCATGGAGACATAGAAAAAAACTTCACACCTGTCCTGCAAAAAAACGGGCAATAGAACCGTATTTTAGGGCTTTAGGAAAAAAAATAAAATTGTGTAGATATAATTAACTGCGATGGAAGACAAAGGCTCAAAAGAACCTGTTCCTACCGCAATTGCAAGAGCAAACCAGTTGAGAAAACGCAAATACCGTAGTACTACTAGGATCACTATACCGAAACTTTATTGTATATGTAGATAGCTGTTTATGTCTTTTTTGGTTCTGTATTTTAGATTCATGTAGTGAATTGCTTGAATTACTAGAGGGCTGCATTTTACTGCCCTCCCCTGGACTGAAGCGATTTGGACCATTGAGGACACACCAGCTCCCTTGATGTGAAGCCAACTCTCGGGTCAGACTGTTCATTTCATTATTTCTCCTATGCTTTTGTTTTGATTTGCCATTTTGTGCATATATGTTTGGTTTCACCATTGTGGCACCTACAAGTATCAGTGTTTGAAATTGATTTTATATGTATTGTGCTGTGCATAGCATTTTTATCTGATTAATTTAAAAAATTATGTTTTATGCTTTTATCTTGATCTGATCCACCAGTGCTGAATTGAGTAATTTACTTTTGTCTGGTGTTGTACTGGGCTGTACAGTCTAGGCTTTATCTGACCTAGAGACTGACTAGAAAGCCTTATTTGCTTGGTGCATTGCAATTTTTGTGTTTTGATATGGCTGGTTTCCTTACTACTGGACTAGACACACAGATTTGGCTCAATGAGGCAAAGGATGTTTTTTCGGACCGTGACTTTACCCACAAACGTTAAACTCCATCCTTTAACACCGCATTTAAAGAACTCACTAACATTTATAAAGATAAAATTACTTCATGGTGGGAAATTCAATCCCTAGAGAATTATATTAAAAATAACATTGTACTAAGGGGTCTACGAATTACACTTACACCAGCTCTTAGGATATAGAAACCCTGCGCTTATGAAAAGACGGGAGAAAGAGGCTACTTCTAGCTCTAAGGCGGATGCTTCCTCCTTGAAGAGGAAAAGTCAATCTTGGAGAATTTAGAAATCAAAGTGAACAGATTATACTTACAAAAAAATTTGAGAACGAAGCAGAATTTAAAAACAAAGAGACAGCTCTACAGAATACAATTGAGAAATATCAATTTCATTTGAAATAAAGAAAACAGAGTTTGTGAGTAGAGATGAGCGAACATGCTCGTCCGAGCTTGATGCTCGGTCGAGCATTAGGGTACTCGAAACTGCTCGTTACTCGGACGAATACTTCGCCCGCTCGAGAAAATGGCAGCTCCCGCCGTTTTGCTTTTTGGCGGCCAGAAACAGAGCCAATCACAAGCCAGGAGACTCTGCACTCCACCCAGCATGACGTGGTACCCTTACACGTCGATAGCAGTGGTTGGCTGGCCAGATCAGGTGACCCTGGGATAGACTAGCCGCTGGCCGCGCTGCTTGGATCATTCTGTCTCTGGATGCCGCTAGGGAGAGAGCTGCTGCTGGTCAGGGAAAGCGTTAGGGTGTTCTATTAGCTTACTGTTAGGCAGGAGTGATTCTCAAAGAACCCAACAGCCCTTCTTAGGGCTACAATAACGTTCTACTTTTTTTATTTTAATTTGCATCTTTTACCATTTTGTGAGGAATTAGCAGGGGGACTTGCTACCGTTGTGTTTATCTCTTAGTGGCACACATATCCATAGCAAAGGCCGAAGTGGCAAAATTCAGTAGGGGTTGGATTTCTATTAGGCAATAACTCAGTGTCATCTCATCTGGCATAGTAGTGTGCTTCCTTTGATACTTGGCTAGAAAATAGCCATAGGAGAATACAAACAGCTTCTTGAAGCCTACAGTAGCGTTCTATATATTTGATTTCTGGTTGATCTGCTGGTGGCTGTAGTTTCTGCAGTGCATGTACTTGCCAATTCTGAGCAATTTGTAGTGAGACTTGCGACCGCTGTGTTCTGCGCTTAGTGGCGCACATATCCATAGCAAAGGCCGAAGTGGCAAAATTCAGTAGGGGTTGGATTTCTATTAGGCAATAACTCAGTGTCATCTCATCTGGCATAGTAGTGTGCTTCCTTTGATACTTGGCTAGAAAATAGCCATAGGAGAATACAAACAGCTTCTTGAAGCCTACAGTAGCGTTCTATATATTTGATTTCTGGTTGATCTGCTGGTGGCTGTAGTTTCTGCAGTGCATGTACTTGCCAATTCTGAGCAATTTGTAGTGAGACTTGCGACCGCTGTGTTCTGCGCTTAGTGGCGCACATATCCATAGCAAAGGCCGAAGTGGCAAAATTCAGTAGGGGTTGGATTTCTATTAGGCAATAACTCAGTGTCATCTCATCTGGCATAGTAGTGTGCTTCCTTTGATACTTGGCTAGAAAATAGCCATAGGAGAATACAAACAGCTTCTTGAAGCCTACAGTAGCGTTCTATATATTTGATTTCTGGTTGATCTGCTGGTGGCTGTAGTTTCTGCAGTGCATGTACTTGCCAATTCTGAGCAATTTGTAGTGAGACTTGCGACCGCTGTGTTCTGCGCTTAGTGGCGCACATATCCATAGCAAAGGCCGAAGTGGCAAAATTCAGTAGGGGTTGGATTTCTATTAGGCAATAACTCAGTGTCATCTCATCTGGCATAGTAGTGTGCTTCCTTTGATACTTGGCTAGAAAATAGCCATAGGAGAATACAAACAGCTTCTTGAAGCCTACAGTAGCGTTCTATATATTTGATTTCTGGTTGATCTGCTGGTGGCTGTAGTTTCTGCAGTGCATGTACTTGCCAATTCTGAGCAATTTGTAGTGAGACTTGCGACCGCTGTGTTCTGCGCTTAGTGGCGCACATATCCATAGCAAAGGCCGAAGTGGCAAAATTCAGTAGGGGTTGGATTTCTATTAGGCAATAACTCAGTGTCATCTCATCTGGCATAGTAGTGTGCTTCCTTTGATACTTGGCTAGAAAATAGCCATAGCAATAGGATAGGATTGTTTGGTTTTAAAAACTCAAAAAAAAAACAAAAAACACAAAAAAACACCAAAAAAAACAAAAAGTAGTAAAAAAAAAAAAAAAAGTTATAACTCTCATTTTAAAAATGTTTAACCCGAGGGCTAGGGGTAGAGGACGAGGGCGGGGACGTGGGCGTCCAACTACTGCAGGGGTCAGAGGCCGTGGTCCTGGGCGGGGTGAGACACCACCTGCTGATGAGGGAGCAGGGGAACGCCGCAGAGCTACACTCCCTAGGTTCATGTCTGAAGTTACTGGGACTCGTGGTAGAGCACTGTTGAGGCCAGAACAGTGCGAACAGGTGATGTCGTGGATTGCTGACAATGCTTCGAGCAATTTGTCCACCACCAGTCAGTCTTCCACGCAGTCCACCCATGTCACCGAAATCCCCACTCCTCCAGCTCCTGCACCTCAGCCTCCTCCCCCCCAGTCTGCCCCCTCCCAGGAAAATTTGGCATTTGAACCGGCATACTCTGAGGAACTGTTTTCTGGACCCTTCCCACAGTCACAAACCACTTGTCCGGTTGCTGCTGAGCAATTTTCCGATGCCCAGGTTTTCCACCAGTCACAGTCTGTGGGTGATGATGACCTTCTTGACGTAGTGGAAGTGTGTAAAGAGGTGTCCGACGATGAGGAGACACGGTTGTCAGACAGTGGGGAAGTTGTTGTCAGGGCAGGAAGTCCGAGGGGGGAGCAGACTGAGGGATCGGAGGATGATGAGGTGACAGACCCAAGCTGGGTTGAGAGGCCGGGTGAACACAGTGCTTCTGAGACGGAGGAGAGTCCTCGACCTGAACAGGTTGGAAGAGGCAGTGGTGGGGCCAGACGGAGAGGCAGGGCCAGAGCTGGTGCATCAGCGCCACTGTCAACTAGTGAAGCTCCCGTGGTGAGGGCTCTTGCGGCGAGGGCTAGATCTTCAGAAGTGTGGAGGTTCTTTAAGGAAACACCGGATGACCGACGGACTGTGGTGTGCAACATTTGCCAAACCAGGCTCAGCAGGGGTTCCACCACTACTAGCTTAACTACCACCAGTATGCGCAGGCATATGAATGCTAAGCACCCCACTCAGTGGCAACAAGCCCGTTCACCTCCGGCCGTGCACACCACTGCTCCTTCCCCTGTGTCAGCTGCTAGTCAGCCCCCTGCCCAGGACCCTGGCACAAAAACCCCATCGTCGCCTCCACGATCCTCCACAGCATCCACCAGCGTTCAGCTCTCCATACCCCAGACGCTGGAGCGGAAACGCAAATATAGTGCAACCCACCCGCACGCCCAAGCCCTTAATGTGCACATCTCCAGATTGCTTAGCCTGGAGATGCTGCCCTATAGGCTAGTAGAGACCCAGGCCTTTCGCAACCTCATGGCGGCGGCCGCCCCTCGGTATTCGGTCCCCAGCCGCCACTACTTTTCCCGATGTGCCGTCCCAGCCCTGCACCAGCACGTGTCAGACAACATCATCCGTGCCCTGACCAACGCCGTTTCTGACAAGGTCCACCTGACCACGGACACGTGGACGAGTGCTGCCGGGCAGGGCCACTATATATCGCTGACGGCACATTGGGTTAACTTGGTGGAGGCTGGGACCGAGTCTGACCCTGGGGCTGCTCATATACTGCCGACGCCGAGGATTGCGGGGCCTACCTCGGTCCAGGTGTTTCAGGCCTACTATGCCTCCTCCTCCTCCCACCCCTCCTCCACCTCCTCCTCCGAACTACCATCCGTGGGCACGGCGCCATCAGTCGGTAGCTCTAGGCACAGCAGCAGTGCCGTCGCTAAGCGACAGCAGGCGGTGCTCAAACTGCTGAGCCTAGGCGACAAAAGGCACACCGCCCAAGAGCTATTACAGGGCATCACGGCGCAGACTGATCTGTGGCTGGCACCGCTGAACCTCAAGCCGGGAATGGTTGTGTGTGACAACGGCCGTAACCTGGTGGCGGCTCTGCAACTCGGCAGACTGACACATGTGCCATGCCTGGCCCATGTGTTAAATCTGATAGTGCAGCGTTTCCTCAAGACATACCCCAATCTGTCTGATTTGCTCACGAAGGTGCGCCGCATCTGTGCGCATTTCAGGAAGTCCAGCCCAGATGCTGCCACTCTCAGGGCAGCGCAGCGCCGCCTCCAACTGCCCGCTCACCGACTGTTGTGCGACGTGCCCACGAGGTGGAATTCAACACTGACCATGTTATCCAGAGTTTACCAGCAGCGCAGAGCGATTGTAGACTGCCAGATGTCAACTTCCACCAGAACTGGTAGTCAGGTCAGTCAGCTTCCTCAAGTCTACAATGAGGAGTGGACGTGGATGTCTGATATCTGTCAGGTGCTGAGTAACTTTGAGGAGTCAACACAGATGGTCAGTGGCGATGCCGCCATCATCAGCCTCACCATCCCGCTGCTTGGCCTGTTGAAAAACTCTCTGGTCAGCATGAAGTCGGAAGCTTTGCGCTCGTCACAAGAGACGGGGGAAGAATATTCCCTTGTTGATAGCCAAAGCACCCTGAGGTCTGTTTCTCAGCGCATATCGGAGGAGGTGGAGGTGGAGGAGGATGAGGAGGAAGAGGAGGAGAATGTTGGCGAGACACAAGAGGGGACCATTGTTGAGTCCTTCACTGTTCAGCGTGTATGGGCAGAAGAAGAGGAGTTGGAGGAGTTGGAGGAGGAGGAAATGGACAGTCAGGCCAGTGAGGGGAGTGAATTCTTACACGTTGGTACTCTGGCGCATATGGCAGATTTCATGCTAGGCTGCCTATCCCGTGACCCTCGCGTTCAAAGAATTTATTCCAGCACCGATTACTGGGTGTTCACTCTCCTGGACCCACGGTACAAGCAAAATCTTCCCACTCTCATCCCTGGAGAGGAAAGGAGTGTGAGAATGCATGAATACCAGCAGGCCCTGGTGCACAAGCTGAAACAGTATTTCCCTTCTGACAGCGCTAGCGGCAGAGTGCGTAGTTCTGCGGGACAAGTAGCGAGGGAGAGTAGGCGAGCAGGCAGCTTGTCCAGCACTGGCAAGGGTACGCTTTACAAGGCTTTTGCCAGCTTTATGTCACCCCAGCAAGACACTGTCACCTGTCCCCAGTCTCGGCAGAGTAGGGCTGATCTTTACAGAAAGATGGTGAGGGAGTACGTAGCTGACCATACCATCGTCCTAAATGATCACACAGCTCCCTACAACTACTGGGTTTCAAAGCTGGACATGTGGCACGAACTGGCGCTGTACGCCTTGGAGGTTCTTGCCTGCCCTGCCGCTAGCGTCTTGTCCGAGCGGGTTTTCAGTGCAGCTGGTGGCATCATCACCGATAAGCGTACACGCCTGTCGACTGACAGCGCTGACAGGCTGACGCTTATTAAAATGAATAAAGGCTGGATTTCTCAGAATTTCCAATCTCCACCAGGTGAAGGAAGCTCAACCTGAATAATTGATCCACTCCTCCTCCTCCTCCTCCTCATTTTCCTCCTTCTCCTCCTCTTTGTACAGTAAAGCAGAGGAAAATGGCTATTTTTTGACAGGGCCCACTGGCTCTTGCTATAGTACTTCATGCATTTAATTTTTCTGGAGGGCCACCTACCCGGTCCTCTGTTTGAAACAATTTTTGTGAGTGCCACATACAGGCACTCAATCTATTCCATTTTTCTGGAGGGCCACCTACCCGGTCCTCTGTTTTAAAAAATTTTTGGGACTGCCACATACAGGCACTCAATCTATCCCATTTTACTGGAGGGCCACCTACCTGCTCCTCTGGTTTGAAAAATGTTTGGGACTGCCACATACAGGCACTATCCAAATTAAATTGTCTCCATAGCAGCCTCCACACGTTGTCTCCATTGCTACCTCCAAAAGTCGTCCATATAGCTGCCTCCATACATCGTCCCTTTATCAAACGAGGTGTGTCAGGCAGAAATTTGGGTTGTTTTCATGGATTCCACATCAAAGTTGTTAACTTTGTCGCCACCCTGCTGTGTTATCCACAAAATATACTGGCAAACTTTTACCATTTAGGGATATTATTTCAGCGCTTCTTGCGCATCTGTTTACATTCCCCTCACCCGGCATATCCTAAACTTATAAGAACGCTACTACACTTGATCTTATACAAAAGGTTCTTAGAAGTGCTGTTTGGGGAGTAGCCTAGAGACAGGGGCTTGGATTGGCGAAAGCTCGCCTGGCAGCGGAACGCCAGCTCCATGCGCATCATGCGCTTCTTGCGCATCTGTTTACATTCCCCTCACCCGCCATATCCCAAACTTATAAGAACGCTACTACACTTAACTTGGTGCAGGCTGGGACCGAGTCTGACCCTGGGGCTGGTCATATACTGCCGACGCAGAGAATTGTGGGGCCTACCTCGGTCCAGGTCTCAAAGGCCTACTATACCTCCTCCCACCCCTCCTCCACCTCCTCCTCCTCCGAATTACCATCCGTGGGCATGGCGCCATCAGTCGGTAGCTCTAGGCACAGCAGCAGTGCCGTCGCTAAGCGACAGCAGGCGGTGCTGAAACTGCTGAGCCTAGGCGATAAAAGGCACACCGCCCAAGAGCTATTACAGGGCATTCCACATCAAAGTTGTTAACTTTGTCGCCACCCTGCTGTGTAATCCCCAAAATATACTTGCAAACTTTTACCATTTAGGGATATTATTTCAGCGCTTCTTGCGCATCTGTTTACATTCCCCTCACCCGCCATATCCTAAACTTATAAGAACGCTACTACACTTGATCTTATACAAAAGGTTCTTAGAAGTGCTGTTTGGGGAGTAGCCTATAGACAGGGGCTTGGATTGGCGAAAGCTCGCCTGGCAGCGGAGCGCCAGCTCCATGCCAAGATCCAACTAACATAGTTTTAACTGCAGCACCTTTAATCTACTACTAGTTCACTGCCTCCATACATGGTCCCCTTATCAAACGAGCTGTGTCAGGCAGAATTTTGGGTTGTTTTCATGGCTTCCATGTTAACTTTGTCGCCACCCTGCTGTGTAATCCACAAAATATACTGGCAAACTTTTATCATGTACCGATATTATTTGAGCGCTTCTTGCTCACCTCCTTTGGTTCCTCTCTGCCACCCATTGGTTTGAAGCCTGAGTCCATTTAGGGTATGTCGCCATGACACTCTCTAGCCTGCTGCCGCTGCCTCTGCATGCCGTCCCCTATAGTGTCAGGGTCAATTATTGGATGTTTTAGATGCTATCTAGCTTCATTCTGTCACTCTGTCATGGCCATGCTGTTGCCCATAATTTTGGCATAATGGTGCGATTATGCAGCCTCAGAGACATCCATGCATGCTGCCCCTGCTGTTTCCTGTCCATTTCCGTGGTGTTTCCATCCTTTTCTGAGGTTCCCAGGTGTTTGGCCAAGCTTCCCTGTGCAGAGCCTTGGTCCCCTTGAAAAATGCTCGAGTCTCCCATTGACTTCAATGGGGTTCGTTATTCGAGACGAGCACTCGAGCATCGGGAAAAGTTCGTCTCGAATAACGAGTACCCGAGCATTTTAGTGTTCGCTCATCTCTATTTGTGAGCGATTTACAGGACTTTAAAGACAAAGCCTATGTAACGGTGGGAAATAGGAGACCTGTAGTAACGGATATCTCTTCCTCTGAAACAGAGATCTGGGACTCAGACACCTCCAAAAAAGGAAACAAAGGGAGGCCAAGAGGGAGAGGTAGGGGAAGAGGCAGTCAAAGGGGCCAACATTCATCTAGAGAGATTTTTTGGACATTCCGTATCATTTGAGAGGAAAAACCCAGGGACCTGTACCAACTCAAACATCACAGAACATAACACACATAATTGATTAACCTTTTATCCCTATGTGTAGCGATCTCCTTGGTGATACATCATCGTATGCTATCCTCCGTGAGAATCCCACACAACAATTCCTTGGTGAATTACGGACTCTAACGCTTTAAGCAATAAGATAATTGATAAAAATGATTTTGCCCAAAAACCCCTGTCATAGCCACCTTATATGGACTTCCTAAGGTCCACAAAAGGTCTCAGACCTTTAAAAGGGAGACCTATAGTGTCAGGGGTTAACCATCTTACGCAGAATCTAGGGGTCTATCTTGATCAAATACTTAGACCCTTTGTATCCGCCCTTCCATCATACACCAAAGACACGTTGGATATGCTTCGTCACCTGGAAGGGGTAACTATTGATGATAAATGCACGTTGGGTAGTATCGATGTTGAGGCCCTTTATTCTTCCATACCCCATGAGATGGGTCTGAGGGCAGTGGGACACTTTGAAATCAAGAGGGACCCAATTTGCGGTACATAATGCATTCATTCTTGATGCTTTGTATTTCTGTCCGACTAGAAATTACTTTTTGTTCAATGGGAAGATCTACCACCAGCTCAGGGGCACTGATGGGTTGGCCTTGTGCACCAACCTATGCTAATTTGCTCCTGGGCTGGTGGGAGGAGACAGTAGTCTTCTCTGAAGAGTATAATGTGTTTCATGCAGGGATCGATTTGTGGCTTCACTACGATGATATTATGATTATCTGGAAAGGAATGGCTGATACATTCCGGGATTTTGTTGGTAAACTTAACAACAATACTATAGGTCCAAGTTTTACCTATGAAGTGAATAAGGACAGATTGGCTTTTTGGATGTTTCGATCTCCCTGCTGACATGCTAGAGGACGCAAGACTACTTTATGGACTTGAAGAGACAGCAAGGTTGGAGGGTAAGGGCCCCTTCACTGACTTAAAGAATAAAAGCACCAAGATGCCCCCTAAAGGGGAAGTGTCTTGTGTAGATGTCTTTGTTGAAACAGTATCTCACGACCTAGAACAGATGACGTCCAGACAAAGTAGTTATAACATGACCAGACCAGAAATGAGGGCACTAAGAATGTTGGAGGAAGACACAGCCCTTGTAGTGATGGATGCCCCTCCAATACAATGTCTGATATTGCTGAGTGATGCCTCCTGTTATGAGGTCCTGCAAAACAATCCAACTAAGTAATACTATAAAGGGGCTTGAGTTAATTCTGAATGACGGACTTGCGAACAATCTCAAATCGGTAAGGAGGAATATGAATTTATGCTACCCAAATTCCCGGTCACTAGCACGTTCTATGCGCTACCTAAGATTCATAAGGGCTTGAGCCCACTTAAAGAGAGACCGATAGTCTCAGGGATTGGTGCGTTGGGTCAGAACGTGGGAATAGATGTTGACAGAATTTTGCTACCATTCGTGGAATCGCTACCCTCCTACCTGAGAGATACCACAGACCTACTTAGAAAACTTGAGGATGTTGTGGTGGATGAGGGATTGCTCCTAGGCAGCGTAGACGTGGAGGCACTGTACTCCTCAATCGCACACGACAAAGGTCTGTTGGCTGCTAACTTCTTTTTATCTGGTATAGGCAGACAGTTCAAGGCACACAGCAAACTGGCGTGCAACTTGTTGAAATACTCACTTGCCCACAATTTTTTCCTCTTCAAATGGGAAGTTCTACCACCAGCTCAGGGGCACGGCGATGGGGAGCCCAAGTGCTTCCACCTACGCCAACTTGCTCCTGGGCTGGTGGGAGGCAACTGTTCTGTTTGGGGATACCCCGGGATTGAGAGCTGAAGTGTTTTTACGCTTCATTGATATATTTGTATTGTGGAGAGGGGACAAAAAAAAATAAAAAAATCGTTCTCATCCTTTGTGGAAAGCCTGAACATAAATAACATTGGCCTAAGATTTACATGAGGTTAATGAGAGGTGCCTCCCGTTTCTTTATGTGCTACTTGTTAAAAAGGAGAATGGGGATATTGACACAACGATATATCGTAAACCCACTGCAACAAATGCGTTCTTGAGATGGGAAAGTCATCACCCCCTACCACTACGTAGGGGCATCCCCAGAGGGCAGCACCCAAAAGGAATTTAGGACACAGTCAAGAGATCTAAGAGACAGATTCAGGCAAAGGGGATACCCGTATGGGATCCTTAAGTCAGCGTTCAAGCACGCAGCAGGATTTAAACAATCAGAACTGTTTCTAAGCACAAGGGATAAGGAACCATCTGAGGGACTGTGTCTGTTGATTGTAACATATGATAACAGAGCAGAGGAGGCAAGGGGCATCTTACGACGACACTGGCACATACTACAAATGGACGATGACATTAAGCAAATGGTGGGACCCAGACCCCTGGTAACATTCAGACAGGGAAGGTCCTTAAGGGACAGACTGGTACGTGGCCACTTTATGCCCCCAAGGGAGAGGGGTACCTAGTTGGAACGGAGAAGTAATGGCTGCTTTAAATGTGGAGGCAACTGTATGACATGTCCTTATATGTGTACATCAAAGTCATTCAGGAGTAATGTGACTGGAGAAACCTTTATGATAAAAGATTTCATTAATTGCCTCTCTGTAGGGGTCATCTACAAGGCCAATTGCCTATGTGGCCTGGAGTATGTGGGTATGACCACGAGAGAACCACAGAGACGAATAGGCGAACATTTAGGGGACATCCTAAACAACAGGGACAAACCTGTGGCAAGACAAGTACATACTTACCATGCCGGTAATACAAAGGCAATTCGTTTTATGGGGATCACAACGCTACCGGTACCAAAGAGAGGGGGCGACTGGGGCCGCTTAGTCCTGCAGACGGAGGCTCGCTGAATTTATAGATTGGAGACGGTGGCACCAAGGGGCTTGAACGAACAAACAATTACATTTCACATGCTTTCTATAATATACCCCGCCACTTAATGAGCATACCACCGGCGTAGCCCCCTTTAATACATGTGTATATAGGCTGTCTCTGAAACCCACCTCCCCCATAACAGAGACATAACATAACTCTATTCTATACACACACACACACACACACACACACACACACACGAGTCCACAGCATGTGGGGAGCACAAAACTGATACCGCCATAATATAGAACGAATACCCTCGCTCGATATTGAAATTTAAAGGGAAATTGATCAACATCTCCTTAAGATATCATGCCAATGTCCATCTTTAGATGTTAACAAACCCTGTGTCCATCCTTGTCCATTCGTCTACCTACCCCAATAGTGGGTTTCATTTGAGTAACCCACCTCCCAGATGGATCCACAACACAACATGCATCATATTACTTCATCAAGAATACTATAGATGCATGTATAGTGACAGGGTATGAGTGCATTACTTCAACAACATTTTTACTGGTAGTAGGTTATAGTCCACTGGCTAGGTTCAGGCATTGTTACAGCACTGAGCCGGGTGCATACAAACACCCAATACTTGCCGAGATCCTTCCATAGACGGAGATAGCAGCCGGGTTGTCGTAGCAACCCATACACTACTTACTCCCACGGTGCCTGCCTCCCGATCACACATCACAAACGAGCCTCTGCTGACGTCATCAAGACGCAACACGCGTGATGAGCGACAAGACGCGACGTGGCGAGTTTGAGGCTTAAGGAGGCGTGACAGACTATTTGGGTGCTGCAGTGGTATAGCAACCACACTATCACTGCAGCTGATGCAGGTGACCAACACCAGGCATACCTGCGGAGCAAGGTGCTACCACCACCCACTTACTATATATACACCCCATAATGACTCGCATAACTGCGGGCATTTAATATCTACTTATTGCATCCACTCAATTTCTTACCGTCTGAAGAATCCGATGCCAGGAAGAAATGCGTCAGGGTGGAGGGGTGCGGGGTGTGAATAGGTGTCAGTACTGGGTACGGCCCTTGTATGGGCGGGAGTCACATAAAGAAGGGGAATAGGGACAGCTATCCAAACCCATGGAAAGATGAATTGTACCCTCATCTGCTGTATACCTGCATCCCTGTGAGTAACAAACTGACTACCCACCCATCTGTATACACTGTCGCCAGGAGTGGTAAGACGCAACCTTTTCTACCTTATTACCTTGTGGATGGTGTTACTCCTGTTCGACACTTGGGGCAAAGACGTGCCCAAGACCTGGGGTTTAAGGCATCTCTAATAAAATATTGTATTTTAACTAATTTCTTCGTAAACTCTCCTATTCTCTGCTGTTGTATATATCTCCAGGAGGGCCACACGGGGCTATCCGCATAGAGGTTTTTCGTAAGGCCACGGCCACTAACTCATTAAGATGGGAGAGTAGTCACCCCATCCCTCTTAAAAGGGGTATCCCCCTGAGGCCAATATCTACGCCTCTGAAGAAACTGCTCAGACACAGCCACTTTTCTTAGACAGGCTCACGATCTACGTCTCAGATTTAGGGAAAAGGGGTACCCAGATAACATTCTGCGTAAAGCTTTCCAGTTTGCTCTACATAAAAATAGAACCGATTTACTTTGTCAGAAACCAAAAACAAGGGAGACGGAAGTAATCAGACTGGTTACCACATTCAATAATGGGGCTGAAGCAGTCAAAACAGTTATTTCCAGACACTGGGATACACTCCTAATGGACCCTGATGTTAGGGAGTTCTTGAACACTCAACCCTCCATTATGTATCAAAAAGGGCGCTCCTTGAGAGACCGTCTGGTACACAGCCATTTTGTTCCAGCAAATCAAACGACCTGGCTAAGTAAACCCATGGTTATGGGTAATTTTCAATGTGGGGGATGTGTTGCGTGCCCATATTATGCTGAAAACAAAGAATTTTACCTCATCTGTGACAGGAGACAGTTTTGAAATTAGATCATTTATCAACTGTAGATCTTAGGGGGTCGTATATAGGGCCATATGTGTATGTGGCCTCAAATATGTGGGAAAAACCACGCAAGAATTCCCTAGGAGGAATGGGGCCCATATAAGCGATATCACCCTAGCGAGGCATATCTTGCAACAACATAACGGGTGTACAAACGTTATTAAATTTCACGGAATTACAAAAATTCTGTGAAGCCCCAGAGGTGGAGACTGGGATAAAGTGGTCCTACAATGTGAGACCAGGTGGATTTTTTATCTTCAAACAGTTTCCCCTGGTGGTCTTAATGAGTGCATAAGCTATGCCCCTTTTCTGAACCCCTAGACCAATTGACAATACTTACAGATACCTAAAGTCTTGACCTCTGTTTAATTTGGTTAATTGTACGTCATTTTTATGTTCCTCTCATGAGAAAAGATAGATTTTGTTAGGTGATATGTTTTTGTTACTAACCTGGTGTTAGAACTTATGGATTTACCAACTTATGAATATGTAAAATGTCATATTATTGAGCATGTTCATAAGCGCTCCGTATAGGGAGTTATTCTCCTCTTGGTAGAACAGCTGGAATATCATTTTATGTACAATGGATAAGTCCGCATCTGTCACCCTCCTATGGTGCCATAATAGCCATGATATGATTGCCTGTATATGTGTATCACGAGTTTGGAGGAGTACTAAGCAGACTGCAGTTGCGCTATGAGACACTTACATTAACCACTGTTTAGGCTGGGTAAACAGAACATTGTATTAAGCGGACCACCCCCACATCTATGATGCAATAGAGAGGGGAGGGTTTCGGGATTCCAGAGGATGGACAAGCTGACTGCTGCTTTATCTGGCGCATACGCAGCATTTTGGAGCGCACACCGAAACCTATTAGCAGCACTGATCTGCCACCTCATGTAGATAGGGAGGACCACTGCCCACTATCTCTTACTTATTGTTTATGTAGATAGCTGTTTATGTCTTTTTGGGTTATCTGTATTTTAGATTCATGTATCGAAATTGCTTGAATTACTAGAGCTGTGAACAACCACCACATTTCCCTTTTGGGAAATCCAAGGATTTAAAAATTGTTTCATTTTCACATGGCAACTTTAAAAATTAGTTAAATACTTGCGAGCTCAAAAATGACCACTATGGCACTTTATAATTCTAGTGAGGAGAGTAGTTTCTAATATGGGGTCACTTGGGGATTTCCACATTACACACATGAACAGGGGCGCAACTTTAGGGGGTGCGGTCACAACCGGGCCCAAGAAGCCTAGGGGCCCATAAGGTGTCACTTTCCCATATGAGAAGACTAGTACTGTACACCATACATTATAGTGGGGGCCTGGCACAGACTTTTCACTGGGGCCCATCAGCTTCTAGTTACACCACTGCACATGAATACCTCTTCCCCTCTACGTTCCTATGTAAGGAATACTCAAACAAAGACCTGTTTAATTTTGCATGTTCAAGTGTCGCACAAGCTTCATGCTTTACTGTGATGTTGCATGATAAATTACGTAGTATGTACATTGCACCTATTAGTTTTATGCCACAGTACAGACGTGAAGCCGCACTTTTTATACATCACACCCCCTTCTATAGTCATAAAGTGCCTGAAAACGGTCTAAAGTTGAGCAAACACTATTTTTAGTGCAAGTTACGAGAGATTTACAAGTCTCCCCCAATGTGTTTACAATGCAACAACCAACATTTGAATGTCTGCAGGAGATATGGTTTTTTTTAGTTGAAAATTAAAGTAAATTTGTTTCAACTAGTTCCTATGTCACAGAGACTGGTGTGGATTTTAAGAGCATAAATTTGCAACTTTTTGAAAATCACATATAGTAAGCCTACAGACCACATTGATTCACATGATAAATCTGAAGAGGTCTTTAGTGCAAAATGGAGCCGGTTGGATAGAGAAAAAAAAAAATGGCAAAATCAAACAGGTGGGACAATTGAAATAATTTGAAGACAAAAACCTGGTATTTACTACAATGATACATCCCCCTCCCCCCCATGTCTTTCCATTAGAAGTGGCTCTATCATTGCTGCAGCCCTATACAGGCTTGTCGCCAATCCCCTACAGATTTTTATATCATTGCTTTGACTATTCCGAGATGTAGTTCCTATTTCTTATCCCTAGAAATTTCCAGCAGTTTACAGATTTTAGCACTGACTATTTTTGTGCTGTCTGTCCTTTATCTATGGATATTGCTGCCCCTGAGTAATTCCTATCTGCCTTCAGTTTATACCATTACTCACTATTCCTATATGTGCTTCATACCGCTTAGCCCTGGATATTGATATTTCCTAGCAGCCTTCAGATTATATCGCTTTGACTATCCCTGTATGTGCTGTGTGTTGCTCATCTCTGGATATTGCTGGTCCTTGAGTAACTCCTAGCTGCTCAGAGATTATACCATTCCTTTGATTATTCCAATATGTGCTTCATATGGTTTATCCCTGGATATTGCTGGCTCAAAACATTTTCTACTTTAGCATCACATTGACTATTCCTATAAGTGCCGTCTGTCTCTTATCCCTGTATACCACAGGCTCCTGAGTAATTCCTTGCATCATACAGATTATAATCACTGATTATTCCTATAGGTGCTGCTTATCCCTGTATACTGCTGGCTCCTGAGTAATCCCTAGCTGCATACAGATTATATCATTGGTTTGACCATTCCTATAGGTGCTGCTTATCCCTGTATACTGCGGGCTCCTGAGTAATCCCTAGCTGCATACAGATAATATCATTGGTTTGACCATTCCTATAGGTGCTGTCTCTTATCCCTGGACAATGCTGGCTCCTGAGTAATCCCTAGCTGCATACAGATAATATCATTGGTTTGACCATTCCTATAGGTGCTGTCTCTTATCCCTGTATACTGCTGGCTTTGAGTAATTCCTTGCAGCCCACAGATTATATCATTGGTTTGACGAATTCTATAGGTGCTGCTTATCCCTGGATACTGCTTGCTCCTGAGGTAATCCCTAGCTGCATACGGATTATATCATTGACTATTCCTATAACTGCTGTCTGTTGCTTATCTCTGGATATTTTCTAGGATATTCCTAGCTGCATAGAGATTATATTACTGACTATCCCTATAGGTGCTACTTATCCCTGGATACTGCTGTCTCCTGAGTAATTCCCTAGCTGCCAACAGATTATATCATCACCGGCTATTCCTATGATGCTGTCTGTCACTGATTCCCTGGATATTTTGCGCTCCTGAGTAATTACTGGCTGCCTACAGCTCAGCTATTATCAAATTAAAGATTTGTGCTATATGAAATTCAGTCACACACTCTCCCCCTCCCCACAACAAGAATTTCCTGCCCTGCATCATCACATGGACTGAGCTAAATGGTGTCCATGCCTGATTGTTTGGGTTTTATAGCCTCCCTTTGATGACATCACAGATTAGAGGGCGTGGCCATATTGGGGATGGAGGTGTGTTCATAGAATTTAATGAGAGGCACATCTCACTTTAAAATGACTCCTCTTCCTTTTCTCTTCCATGCCCCTTATCCCTATCACCTGTTATGTCCATATATAATTAACCATATCAGATAAAATGCACCTATATCATAGTGGACATAAAATCAGACTTTGTGGGCGTCTCTCTATTACACAGGGGTGTGGTTTATGTGGAGGGGAGTGGTTAAACTGCCTCATGATCCCTGTCTATCTTGCTGGTTCTCATGTTCAATCACTCCCTATAGGGGATATACACGCCCCTCTCCTGAGCAGGGACCGTCCCTTCAGTGCCATGTGGGGCATCACATGACTGCGCTTTGTGATGACATCATCTCTATGTGCGGTCATGTGATTGCACATAATGATGATGTCATACATCTTCCCCTGAATAGTCACATGACCAGGTGTAGATGTCATCCATTTTGTGGGGTGGGATTAGTTGTTAACCTCATGAGGAAATTACAGGCCTATCATGTTTACATTCACACACTGGGGGAGATATATCATATGCCGCTGCCCCTGCATCGTAAACGCGATGTTAACGCACGTGTTAACAAAGCGTCAACGCATGTGTTTTGTTAACGCATGCATTAACATTGCGTTTACAAACGTAAACGGTAATGTAATTAGGCAAATTACCTCATCAGCTGTTGTATATGCGTTTCAAACGCAATGAAAACGCAACCAAAACGCAACGTGTGAACGCGCCCTCAAGCTGCTGCAAAATGTTGCAAAGAAGTCTCCAGAATGGAAAGGCAAAATAAATTAAAACATGGATCAGATGTGAGAAACAAATCAATCATTCTGCGCACCTACATATAATGACTACGCTACAAACAGTCCAGGCTCAATACACAAACCTTAAGGGCGCGTTCCCACGTTGGGTTTTGACCTGCGTTTTTAATGGGTTTGAAACGCATTACAACAGCTGAGGAGAGGTGATTTGCCTAATTACATCACTGTTAACATTTCCGTTTACAAAACGCATTGTAAATGCGATGTTAACACATTGCATTAACAAACGTAAATGGTAATGTAATTAGGCAAATTACCTCTCATCAGCTGTTTTAATGCGTTTCAAATGCAATGAAAACGCAACCAAAACACAACGTATAAACGCGCCCTGACCAAATGTCTAGCATAGAGTCGAGCATAGAATCATTCATTACCAACTAAAAACAGCCCTGGCAGTGATGCTTGACACCATGAAAGACGCCGGTAGTGACCTGGAGTGTTTTCGCAAAAACGCCAAAAAGGCGCAAAAAAGAAAACTAAAAAAGTTTGAAAAATGCCCTGATGGAGCTTGTTTTCCAGTATTTCTAATGGAAATACATCTGGGATTCCAGACAAGCTCCTCCCTCCCTCCCTTGCATGGTGTTTCAAAATACAACACAAATGCTGTGTGTGAATGCGGCCTTAATGTAAGGGCCCTTTCCCATCTGTGTTTTGGCTTCCATTTCGCAGTTTCCGTTTTTTGAAAAAACAGATTGTAATCTTTCTGTTAGTGTGAGTTACTTTCCGTTTTTCATTATTTTATAGCCATTCACTTTTTTTTTATTCAACTATCTGTTCAAAAAACAACAGAAGATGTAAAACCGGATGCTAATGGACACCATTGCAAGTCTATTGAAATCGAAAGAGGAAAAAACAAATTCGTTATTCATCCGATTATAAACAGTAGATGGGAACCGTCCATTAACACGATGGTAACGCATGTGTTAGCAATGTGTTAACATATTGTATTGTATAAATACAGAAGTATTGCAGTATATGGTAGCAGCGATCTGACCATCTAGGGTTAATGTACCCTAGATGGTCTAAAAGATAGTGAAAAAAAAATGAAAAAAAAAAGTTTAAAAAATATTAAAAATTCAAATCACCCCCCTTTCCCTAGAACTGATATAAAACATAATAAACAGTAAAAATCACAAACATATTAGGTATCGCCGCGTCCCAAAATGCCCGATCTATCAAAATATTAAAACGGTTACGGCCGGCGGTGACCTCCGAGGCGGGAAATGGCGCCCAAATGTCCGAAATGCGACTTTTACACCTTTTTACATAACATAAAAAATGAAATAAAAAATGATCAAAATGTCGCACAGACCTCAAAATGGTAGCAATGAAAACGTCGCTTCATTTCGCAAAAAATGACCCCACACACATCTCCGTGCGCCAAAGTATGAAAAAGTTATTAGCGTCAGAAGATGGCAAAATTTTTTTTTTCTTTTTTGTACACATTCGTTTAATTTTTGAAAATGTATTAAAACACAATAAAACCTATATAAATTTGGTATCACCGCGATCGCACCAAACCAAAGAATAAAGTAGGCATGTTATTTGGAGCGAAGAGTGAAAGTTGTAAAAACTGAGCCCACAAGAACGTGATGCACGTGCGTTTTTTTTTCAATTTTTCCACATTTGGAATTTTTTTTGAGCTTCACAGTACACGGCATGTTAAAATAAATAACATTACGGGAAAGTAAAATTTGTTACGCACAAAATAAGCCCTCACACAGGTCTGTACACGGAAAAATGAAAAAGTTATGGATTTTTTAAGTTGGAGAGCGAGAAATGAGCCAAAAAACCCTCCGTCCTTAAGGGGTTAATATGATCTCTGTACTTTGACTGGTTACTATTGGCAATGAGTATAAGACAGCTTATGTGTGAGGTAAAATCGATAGAGATACAGAGAGGAGGGATTTATCAGAAATGTCTGAGGTAAAACTGTTGCACAGGGAAACCAATCAGAGATCAGCTGTAACTTTATAAACATCTGTGGGAAAATGAAACTTGAGCTCTGATTGGTTGCCATGGGCAACTAGAACAATTCTGATATCAGACACTTCTGATAAATCCCCCCATAGACATAGACTGTCAAAGACAAATACAGAGACAGTCACAGTCAGAGACAAAGACAGTAAGAGACAGTAAGAGAAAAACAGTGACAAAGACAGTCTGAGAAAGTCAGAATAGAGACAGAGACAGTCAAGATAGAGTCGATCAGATACAAAGACAGTAAGAAACAGTCTGAGAAAGTTAGAAACAATCAGAGACAGTCAAAAATACGTTGGGAATATAAGCAAGACAGCACCCTCTAAGGTAGACCCTGGTGTACTGTATGTGTACCATTACGGTACCTCGAGTTGGGGCTTACCTCAGGGATATTTGTAATTTTGCCTTGTAGCTGTCCCCTAGGGGGTTGTCCAACGGCCTACCACGCGTGCTCAGTCTGAGACACGTTAGGTTTGTTTAGATATGAATATCAAAAATGAGATATGAAAAGAAAAATGAGAAAAATTGCACCCACAATTCTGAACCTCTTAACAACCTCTTAAAAAGCCACTATACAGCAGACATTTGGGAAAGGTTAATTATAAAGTTACTTTATTATTTTTACATAGCTCGCCCCGGTGGCCCGAAGTAACTTCTTAAACCTGGAAAATCCCATTAACCCTCATTGTCTCAGACCTCTTTATTTATTCAACATGAAATTATGTATTTTATGCATTTTATTTTATGCATTTTTTACAACCCTGTTAACTAATTTATTTACTTACTATTTTACTTGCTTATCACGGATCACAAATTTATTTACATGCTTATTATTGATTGCAAACTTAATGTATGAATTACCAATTAGAATATACATAATAATCATTGCTGCCATCTAGTGCCCAATAAATCTTGCCAACTGTTTTTAATCTTATGTGATACCCTAATGATACCCTAATAATAATAAGTTTATGAAGTTTTATGCTCTTAGATCTGATAAAAGAGGTAGTCCACCTCCTAAAAGCATCATCTGAATAAATAAAATATGTTTTGAGTAACAAAATTACTGTGTGGACCCTTTCCATACCGTGTGCCATTTCTGGTCAATACTTCCTGGGGATATCCAAACAAGAGACAGTCAGAGACAGACAGAGAAAATCAGAGAGAATCAGAGACAGAGACGGTAAGACAGTCAGAGACAGAGACGATTGAGGGACAGAGGCGGTCGAGAGATAGAGAGCGTCGAGAGAGACTGTAGAGAGACAGAGACGGTCAAGAGACAGAGGCGGTCGAGAGACAGAGGCGGTCGAGAGACAGAGGCGGTCGAGAGACAGAGGCGGTCGGGAGACAGTGGCGGTTGACAGACAGAGATGGTTGACAGACAGAGACTCACAGATAGACATTCAGAGACAGAAACGTTCAGAGACAGTCAGAGAGAGAGATAGATACAAATAAAATATTTTTTGTTAACCCATTCTATTTTGTTATAGCTAAAAACAGTTATTTACTATCACTGGCAATGCCGGGATCTATGCTAAAATTAGTAACAATTGCTTGAAAAATGGTATGGCTCAGATAAGTTACATTCATGGTCACATACATATCTCAGGTATAAGGAAGAGTAAATTCCCAATAGTAGAGGGATCTCCAAGGTCAATGTATAAGCAGAATCTGAAAATACAAGAAAACAGGACTTCCCAGTTTGTGGAAAGGAGACCTATGTATGTTGCATATAGCAATATGTGGAGCTTGGCAAAGAAGAATGTTGGTATGAACCGCTTGTGGAGTGCTGATCTCCATATGCATGAGGACGGTATTTAACCATGCCACTGAGACGAAAAGGTGGAGACTTCCGGTTCAGAGACAGAAGTTACGTGACTTGTGTGGAACGCATGTCAGAGCATGCAAGGTATATCGCTGGATCGTACTAGGTAAATATATAGCATAAGTTGTGAGATTTGTATTTGGATAAAGTATTTAGCGGATATCCTCTCTCTGCATTCCTAAAGTCTTGTGTCTAACAATTCAGGTTTACTGACAATGCGTTTGACTCTGTGGAACTGGGAAAGTAGTAAGGAAAGTTTAGTGGATTCTGGATGATAACTTAAAAAATGTTACAGGTTGTTATGGTCAGGGGGTTTTGTGTACAGGTCAGACCACAGAGTACTGTCTTGTTCATTGTTAGTTGAATTATAGTGAACTGTAAATTCTTATTCCGTTCTCATGGAATCCAAGTACTGTAAAAATTCTGGAGTCAGCTCTACATGCCCCCCATATTCAGAATATGTTGTCAATATACCTTTTCCATGCTTGACAGTATTCCAAGAAATAGTGGATTTAAGTAAACAAGTGATTCTTCAATATGAGGGGACCATGTTAGAGCCCATCGCTGTACCTTGTTTTTGTGTATAGAAAGTGTCTTTGAACATGAAGAATTTTTCAGCAGGTACCAATTGCAACAAATCAATACAGAATTCAATCATCAAATCACAAGTTGGGGGTAATTGTGAGATTTGAGTAATTTTTGAACTGCTGTCGTTCCTAGGTCATGTTTGATACATGTGTATATGCTATTAACATCAAAAGTAACGTGAATAGTAGAGATGAGCGAGCACTAAAATGCTCGGGTACTCGTTATTCGAGACAAACTTTTCCCGATGCTCGAGTGCTCGTCTCGAATAACGAGCCCCTTTGAAGTCAATGGGAGACTCGAGCATTTTTCAAGGGGACCAAGGCTCTGCACAGGGAAGCTTGGCCAAACACCTGGGAACCTCAGAAAAGGATGGAAACACCACGGAAATGGACAGGAAACAGCAGGGGCAGCATGCATGGATGCCTCTGAGGCTGCTTAATCGCACCATTTTGCCAAAATTATGGGCAACAGCATGGCCATGACAGAGTGACAGAATGAAGCTAGATAGCATCTAGAACATCCAATAATTGACCCTGACACTATAGGGGACGACATGCAGAGGCAGCGGCAGCAGCGGCAGGCTAGAGAGTGGCATGGCGACATACCCTAAATGGACTCAGGCTTCAAACCAATGGGTGGCAGAGAGGAACCAAAGGAGGTGAGCAAGAAGCGCTCAAATAATATCGGTACATGATAAAAGTTTGCCAGTATATTTTGTGGATTACACAGCAGGGTGGCGACAAAGTTAACATGGAAGCCATGAAAACAATCCAAAATTCTGCCTGACACAGCTCGTTTGATAAGGGGAACATGTATGGAGGCAGCTATATGGACGACTTTTGGAGGCAGCTATGGCGATGACGTGTGGAGGTAGCAATGGAGACAACGTGTGGAGCCAGCTAAAAAGAGGACATGTGGAGGCTGCTATGGAGACAATTTAATTTGGATAGTGCCTGTATGTGGCAGTCCAAAAAAGTTTTCAAACCAGAGGAGCAGGTAGGTGGTCCTCCAGAAAAATTAAATAAATTGAGTGCCTGTATGTGGCAGTCCAAAAAAGTTTTCAAACCAGAGGAGCAGGTAGGTGGTCCTCCAGAAAAATTAAATAGATTGAGTGCCAGTATGTGGCACTCCCAAAAATTGCTTAAAACAGAGGACTGGGTAGGTGGCCCTCCAGAAAAATTAAATACATAGAGTAATATATATCTAGAGCCAGTTGGCCCTGGCAAAAAATAGCCAGTTTCCTCTGCTTTAGTGTACAAAGAGGAGGAGAAGGAGGACAATGAGGAGGAGTGCATACATTATTCAGGTTGAGCTTCTTTCACCTGGTGGAGAATGAAAATCCGGAGAAATCCAGGCTTTATTCATCTTGATAAGCGTCAGCCTGTCAGCGCTGTCACTCCACAGGCGTGTACGCTTATCGGTGATGATGCCACCAGCTGCACTGAAAACCCGCTCGGACAACACGCTAGCGGCAGGGCAGGCAAGAACCTCCAAGGCGTACAGCGCCAGTTCGTGCCACATGTCCAGCTTTGAAACCCAGTAGTTGTAGGGAGCTGTGTGATCATTTAGGACGATGGTATGGTCAGCTACGTACTCCCTCACCATCTTTCTGTAAAGATCAGCCCTACTCTGCCGAGACTGGGGACAGGTGACAGTGTCTTGCTGGGGTGACATAAAACTGGCAAAGGCCTTGTAAAGCGTACCCCTGCCAGTGCTGGACAAGCTGCCTGCTCGCCTACTCTCCCTCACTACTTGTCCCGCAGAAGTACGCCCTCTGCCGCTAGCGCTGTCAGAAGGGAAATACTGTTTCAGCTTGTGCACCAGGGCCTGCTGGTATTCATGCATTCTCACACTCCTTTCCTCTCCAGGGATGAGAGTGGAAAGATTTTGCTTGTACCGTGGGTCCAGGAGAGTGAATACTCAGTAATCGGTGCTGGAATAAATTCTTTGAACGCGAGGGTCACGGGATAGGCAGCCTAGCATGAAATCTGCCATATGCGCCAGAGTCCCAACGCGCAAGAATTCACTCCCCTCACTGGCCTGACTGCCCATTTCCTCCTCCTCCAACTCTTCTTCTGCCCATACACGCTGAACAGTGAAGGACTGAACAATGGTCCCCTCTTCTGTCTCGCCAACATTCTCCTCCTCTTCATCCTCATCCTCCTCCACCTCCTCCAATATGCGCTGAGAAACAGACCTAAGGGTGCTTTGGCTATCAACGAGGGAATCTTCTTCCCCCGTCTCTTGTGACGAGCGCAAAGCTTCCGACTTCATGCTGACCAGAGAGTTTTTCAAATGGCCAAGCAGCGGGATGGTGAGGCTGATGATGGCGGCATCGCCACTGACCATCTGTGTTGACTCCTCAAAGTTACTCAGCACCTGACAGATATCAGACATCCACGTCCACTCCTCATTGTAGACTTGAGGAAGCTGACTGACCTGACTACCAGTTCTGGTGGAAGTTGACATCTGGCAGTCTACAATCGCTCTGCGCTGCTGGTAAACTCTGGATAACATGGTTAGTGTTGAATTCCACCTCGTGGGCACGTCGCACAACAGTCGGTGAGCGGGCAGTTGGAGGCGGCGCTGCGCTGCCCTGAGAGTGGCAGCATCTGTGCTGGACTTCCTGAAATGCGCACAGATGCAGCGCACCTTCGTGAGCAAATCAGACAGATTGGGGTATGTCTTGAGGAAACTATGAGATTTAACACATGGGCCAGGCATGGCCATGTGTCAGTCTGCCGAGTTGCAGAGCCGCCACCAGGTTACGGCCATTGTCACACACAACCATGCCTGGCTTCAGGTTCAGCAGTGCCAGCCACAGATCGGTCTGCGTCGTGATGCCTTGTAATAGTTCTTGGGCGGTGTGCCTTTTATCGCCTAGGCTCAGCAGTTTGAGCACCGCCTGCTGTCGCTTAGCGACGGCACTGCTGCTGTGCCTAGAGCTACCGACTGATGGCGCCATGCCCACGGATGGTAATTCGGAGGAGGAGGTGGAAGAGGGGTGGGAGGAGGAGGAGGAATAGTAGGCCTTTGAGACCTGGAACGAGTTAGGCCCCGCAATCCTCGGCAGTATATGACCAGCCCCAGGGTCAGACTCGGTCCCAGCCTCCACCAAGTTAACCCAATGTGCCGTCAGAGATATATAGTGGCCCTGCCCGGCAGCACTCGTCCACGTATCCGTGGTCAGGTGGACCTTGTCAGAAACGGCGTTGGTCAGGGCACGGATGATGTTCTCTGACACGTGCTTGTACAGGGCTGGGACAGCACATCGGGAAAAGTAGTGGCTGCTGGGGACCGAATACCGAGGGGCGGCCGCCGCCATGAGGTTTCGAAAGGCCTCGGTCTCTACCAGCCTATAGGGCAGCATCTCCAGGCTAAGCAACTTGGAGATGTGGACGTTGAGGGCTCGGGCGTGTGGGTCGGTTGCGCTATACTTCCTTTTGGGCTCCACCGTCTGGGGTATGGAGAGCTGAACGCTGGTGGATGCTGTGGAGGATCGTGGAGGCGAAGATGGGGTTTTCGCACGGGAGGTGTTTGGGCCGGGGTCCTGGGCAGGGGGCTGACTAGCAGATGACACAGGGGAAGGAGCAGTGGTGTGCCCGGCCGGAGGTGAACGGGCTTGGTGCCATTGAGTGGGGTGTTTAGCATTCATATGCCTGCGCATACTGGTGGTAGTTAAGCTAGTAGTTGTGGAACCCCTGTCGACCCTGGTTTGGCACAGGTTGCACACCACAGTCCGTCGGTCATCCGGTGTTTCTTTAAAGAACCTCCAGACTTCTGAAAATCTAGCCCTCGCCACAGGAGCTTGACTACGGGAAAAATTTGGTGCTGATGGCCCTGCCTCTCCGTCTGGCCCCACCACTGCCTTTTCCAACCTGTTCTGCTATAGGACTCGCCTCCGTCTCAGAAGCACTGTGTTCACCCGGCCTATCAACCCAGCTTGGGTCTGTCACCTCATCATCCTCCGATACCTCAGTCTGCTCCCCCCTCGGACTTCTTGCCCTGACAACAACTTCACCACTGTCTGACAACCGTGTCTCCTCATCGTCCGACACCTCTTTACACACTTCTTCCACTACGTCAATAATGTCATCATCACCCACAGACTGCGACCAGTGGAAAACCTGGGCATCGGAAAATAGCTCAGCAGCAACCGGACAAGTGGTTTGTGACTGTGGGAAGGGTCCAGAAAATAGTTCCTCAGAGTATGCCGGTTCAAATGCCAAATTTTGCTAGGAGGGGGCAGACTGGGGGGAAGGAGGCTGAGGTGGAGGAGCTGGAGGAGTGCTGATTTCGGTGACATGGGTGGACTGCATGGAAGACTGAGTGGTGGACAAATGGCTAGAAGCATTGTCCGCAATCCACGACATCACCTCTTCGCACTGTTCTGGCCTCAACAGTGCTCTACCACGAGTCCCAGTAACTTGAGACATGATGAACCTAGGGAGTGTAGCTCTGCGGCGTTCCCCTGCTCCCTCATCAGCAGGTGGTGTCTCACCCCGCCCAGGACCACGGCCTCTAACCCCTGCAGTAGTTAGACGCCCACGTCCACGCCCTCGTCCTCTACCCCTAGCCCTCGGGTTAAACATTTTCCAAATTAAAGTGTAAACTTTAAAAAAAAAAAATTTTGTGTTTATTTTTTTTAATTTATTTATTTTTTTAAACAAAACGATGCTATCCTATTGCTATGGCTAGTTTCTAACCTACACTGACAGCACACAACTGGATTTTGTGCTGTGCCTGATGACTTTGAGTTATAAAAAGAAATAAAGGTAAAAATAAATCAGCAGACTCTGCCTAATTCAAATCAAACCCCTAATAAATTTTCCCACTTCGGTGTTTGAGGTGGATATGCGTGTCACTAAGAGCTAAACACAACGGTCGCAAGTCTCCCAGCAAATTCCTCACAATATGGTACTAGCTGCACTACTAATGCCAGCAAGCCCAGCCACAAGCAAACAAAAAAAAGGAAAATATAACGCTATTGTAGGCCTAAGTAAGCCGTTGGGGTTCTCCTATGGCTATTTTCTAGCCTACAGTGAAAGCACACTGCTTTGCAAGATTACTTTGAGCTATAAAAAGAAATAAAGGTAAAAAAAAATAAATCAGCAGACTCTGCCTAATTCAAATCAAACCCCTAATAAATTGTCCCACTTCGGTGTTTAAGGTGGATATGTGTGTCACTAAGAGCTAAACACAACGGTAGCAAGTCTCCCTGCAAATTACTCACAATATGGTACTAGCTGCACTACTAGTGGCAGCAAGCCCAGCCACAGGCAAACCAAAAAAAAGTCAAATAAAACGTTATTGTAGCCCTAAGAAGGGCTGTTGGGTTCTTGTAGAATCACTCCTGCCTAACACTATTCTAATAGAACAGCCTAACGCTTTCCCTGACCAGCAGCAGCTCTCTCCCTAGCGGCATCCAGACAGAGAATGATACGAGCAGCGCGGGCAGGGACTAGTCTATTCCAGGGTCACCTGATCAGGCCAGCCAACCACTGCTATCGACGTGTAAGGGTACCACGTCATGCTGGGTGGAGTGCAGAGTCTCCTGGCTTGTGATTGGCTCTGTTTCTGGCCGCCAAAAATCACAACGGCGGGAGATGCCATTTTCTCGTGCGGGCGAAGTATTCGTCCGAGTAACGAGCAGTTTCGAGTACGCTAATGCTCGAACGAGCATCAAGCTCGGACGAGTATGTTCGCTCATCTCTAGACTCGACCCCCACAAAACCAATAAACTCTAGGTCTCAGAGATGTTTTTGCAAAACTAGCAAGGAAAATAGTACATCCCAACTCTACGAAATGTAACCGACTATATAGTAATGACAGCAATAATAATCCACTTAAAAACAGTGAAGCAGGGTATCATAAAAGAGTAACCATGATTCCAATAAACACATGGGGGCTAACATACCCTCTCCTATTAAAAATACAAAAATTACTGCACCTCTGCCTAGCTAATGGTTCTGTACAGCCAAGACCACTAGTTATGATTCATCAACACCAGGATCCAAATAAGTCCAATATATACCATTAATATAGATCATAAGACAAGAAGAGAATAGATATAAGGGGGGGGGGGGGCATTTGTGTGTTTTTCGATCTCTCGCTGCAGTTTCTGACCAGACTTCCTTCATCTAATATAAATTGTTGTTGAGGCCAACAGTTCAAGTTGAAAATTGCATTTTGACTAGGACCAGCACCTCCTTGGTGCTGCCCGCTCTTCCTGCTGGCATTATTCATTGTGCCGGCATCAGCTTCCAAGGGCACCATTCCTCCAGGCGCAAGTCACCTAGCTCAGAGGACCCAATTTATTCTGCAAGCATGTGACATGCAAGCTGCAGGGATATATTAACAGGATCTGTAGAAACCGAGGGCCATACCCGTGATGGCTACCCTTCCACTCCAGGGGGCCATACCAGTGATGGCTGCCCTTCCACTCCAGGAGGCCATACCAGTGATGGCTACTCCTCCACTCCAGGGGGCCATACCCGTGATGTCTACCTCTCCACTCCAGGGGGCCATACCCGTGATGGCTACCTCTCTACTCCAGGGGGGCCATACCCGTGATGGCTACTCCTCCACTCCAGGAGGCCATACCCGTGATGGCTTCTTCTCCACTCCAGGGGGCCATACCTTGAAGGCAACCCCTCCACTCCAGGGGGCCATACCCGTGATGGCTACCCCCAGGGAGGGGGGGGGCATGATTATTTTTTTTTTTTTTGGGGTGTGGTTATATAAATATTTTCACTATGTCTGTAGTATATATCAAAATCTTACTCCTTTCTAAGCCTCTCCCAGTATATCAGAAAAGCAAAACACAAGAATGACCTTTCAACTTGATTGTACCAAATTGCAAAATGCATCAGAGGCCGCACTTGCTGGTGGGCCGACTAGATAGTGAGCCCCACGGGACAGGGACCCATTTGGCAAGCTCTGTGCGCTATATATATAAAGAATTATTATAATTCTAATTTCAAATTTAAATTAGATAGTAAGGTCTGCAAAATAGCCCAAACCAAAAAACTTACCGACTTGAGAGGTGACAACTAAATGGGGAGCCATATTTAAAATATAAATATAACCATAAATATATAAATATTTATATAGGTAGAACGTCCTCGAGGCCGCAAAAAGGTCAGGCACACAAAAACCAGGAAAATATGTTCCCTTACCGCCAGCCGCCACCACAGGCTCGGCGGCACCGCCAGTCACTATTAGGTGGCTACTCTCGTCTCCCGGGCTCCCCAAGGACACCACCCTGTGAGAGCCCCATACCCATGTGTGCCTTGACTAGAAATAAACCAGCCAAACTTTTCGAGGTGTGTCACTCCACTCCGCATTCTATACCAACCCCGAGGATCCGCTACCCGCCTTTTCATAAACATGTATACATATTTATATAGGTAAATCGTCCTCGAGGCCCCAAAAAGGTCAGGCACACAAAACCAGGAAAATATGTTCCATTACCGCCAGCCGCCACCACAGGCTCGGCAGCACCGCCAGCCACCATTAGGTGGCTACTCTCGTCTCCCGGGCTCCCCAAGGACACAACCCTTTTTTTTTTTTTAAGGGGTGTCACTCCCCTCCGACTCCACCTCTCAAGACATTTTATACCAACCCCGAGGACCCTCTACCTGCCACAGATACCACATAAATTTTAAATATAACATTTTCAACTTTTTTTTTTAATCATACACCATCAGTTGAGGAGCACAACTTCCACATTGTAATAATAAACCAACATCACTCCCAGGTGGAAGGCTAAATGATCTGTATAATTTAAAGTCGGAGACCAACTGAAGGCAGATCCCCTCCCTCCACCATTTTCCAGAACTCCAAGGACCTAGGTTTCATGTACTCCCTTCAGTCCAGCCCCATACTATGTAATAATACATGTGTACATGAAGGCTTACACTACAGAGCTTCTGCTATAATATAGCCTGAGGCTGCATGTACTCCACTCACTACTGTCCCATCCACCTCCTATGTAATGTATACATGAGCACATGTAGTCTTATATTACAGTGATTCTCCAGTAATATATACTGAGGCTGCATGTACTCCCTCACTACTGCCCCATCCACCTATGTAATATATACATGAGCACATGCATTCTTATACCATAGAGTTTTTTTTGTTTTGTTTTTTTTTTTATAATATCAACTAAGGCTGCATGTAATACAGAGCAGCAGTGAGATGGAAGTCATATACATAACAGCAGACCCCAGACACAGGGAGGGGAGGACAATAACCTGCATCCCTCATGGTCAGTAGCTAAGATGGAGACCACATACACTGATATACACTGTGATAAGATTATAAGTGGTTGTTATAGGAAATGTCAGCTCCATGTTTCATGTGATCTATGTTCTCTCTCTCCTTCCCAACCTGCTCCTCTCTCACCAGTGTGTGATACATGTGACCTCCTCATAGAGAGCACAGTAATGTCTGATATCTATCCTCAGCCTCTCTCCTATCACACAGCTCCAGCTCACCAGGACTCATAATGCAGCAGTATTATGTGATGCAGCCATGGCCATGGCTGCTGTAATATCTGATGTATCAGCCATGGCTGCTGTAAGAGCACATATGAACTGCAAAAAGCTGTGTGAGGTAATAAAACTTCCATAGAGATCCCTGTGTGAAGCAGATACCTGCTCAGCCATGTCTGCACTATGTGAGGTAACTGGGAGCAGGTCTCCCCTGCAGCATGTTCACATAATATTATAAAATATTCTCCCCAGTAACATTAAGCAGCCATATCTGCAGTGTATGAGGTAATAAGCTGACATACAGTCATGTCTGCCATATATCAGATAACTGGGCTTATATTCATGAGGAGATTATTACATAAACTTCTGTGTTAATTATGATTTCTGAGGTAAAAATCCTTCTATACCTGATGTAGAAGCTGATTCTACACTAGTACATGATGTGTGAGGTGTATGTGGTGACTACAGTGTGATATAATCTCAGTATTATACTCCCCCAGGCAGCAGACATGTTTCTCCCTGGATGTGTATATGCTATTAACATCAAAAGTAACGTGAATAGTATCAGGATTAGAGATGAGCGAGTATACTCGTCCGAGTATACTGCTCGGTCGAGTATTAGCATACTCGGACCGGCTCGTTACTCGGACGAGTATCTCGCCGGCTCGAGATCGAGCAGTAAATTAATAAAATAAATTGAATAAAAGTATTTTTATTGTAAAAAAAAAATATTACACATGTTTGCAGATGTTTTACTTGTAAGAACACATTGAAATAACACTATTCTTCACTTTGCAGGTGTTCGCGCGTGTCTCCCGCTAAGTTAGGAGATGTGCACGAACATCTGGAATGTGAAGAATAGTGTTATTTCAATGTGTTCTGCACTTAAATGGTCCTGTATTCACTGTTTTTAATGTTTTAATTCTATTCTTCACTTTGCAGCTGTGCGCGCGTATCTCCGAACCTATCGGGAGACACGCGCGCACACCTGCAATGTGAAGAATAGAATTAAAACATTAAAAACAGTGAAAACACGAACATTTAAGTGCAGAACACATTGATATAACACTATTCTTCACTTTGCAGATGTGCGGGCGTATCTCCGAACCTATCGGGAGACACGCGCGCACATCTGCAATGTGAAGAATAGAATTAAAACATTAAAAACAGTGAATACAGGACCATTTAAGTGCAGAACACATTGAAATAACACTATTCTTCACATTCCAGATGTTCGTGCACATCTCCTAACTTAGCGGGAGACACGCGCGAACACCTGCAAAGTGAAGAATAGTGTTATTTCAATGTGTTCTAACAAGTAAAACATCTGCAAACATCTGGAATTTTTTTTTTTGCACTGTTCTTTTACTGTTCAGTTTTATTTAAAAAATGCTCGGGTCTCCCATTGACTTCAATGGGGCTCGTTATTCGAGACGAGCACTCGAGCATCTGGAAAAGTTCGTCTCGAATAACGAGTACCCGAGCATTTTAGTGCTCGCTCATCTCTAATCAGGATGTATCGTATGTACTTCTCTAATAATTTTGGGAAAATCAGATCAGACAATTTGGTGCTTTTGACTAAGGGAGTTAAGATCTTTTCAAGTAACATTGATAAAGGTGAGAGAATGGAGTCTGATGATTCTACAATGGGATGGCCGGGGGATTGAGTAAATTCTCATGTATCTGGTCAAATATGTACAAATTTTCAAGTCAATAACACCTAGTTATGCAGTGTTTGTTGTCTGGAGGCATCTATCCTGTTTGTAGGATTCCTATCTAATTTCTGGTAGACAGTAGCGTCATTGAGTTGGAACAGTATTTCATTCATGTATTTGGCTTTATTCTGGATAACCACTGCGCCCCCTTTGTCCGCTGGTTTAATTACGGTCTCCTTCTTGGACACAAGATCTAGAAGGGCTGTTTTGTTAGTACTACCCTGTTTCCCCTAAAATAGGACATCCCCTGAAAATAAGACCTAGTACATTTTTGTTCAGGCTTAGAAATATAAGGCCTCCCCTGAATATAAGACCTAGTGGCAGTCATTGCAGCAGCTACCGCGCTGTACATTAGTATTAGGAAATCTTTTATATATGCAGAAGGTTGTGACATTGGGAAGAATTCATGGATTCAAGAGATTGTGGCCAATGATTCTAATAGAAATGGAGTCACAAGAAATACAGCAGGAAATTCAGAGTTTGGGGAGTCATAAGGAAGTTAGAGAAGTAGATTTTTTGTTCAACGATGAATGTAAATTCTTGTTCATGGAAAAATAAGACATCCCCTGAAAATAAGACCCAGGGCATCTTTAGGAGCAAAAATGAATATAAGACACTGTCTTATTTTCGGGGAAACAGGGTAGATAGGTTATGAGGTCCATGTATCTGATTGGTACCTATCTCATGTCTGAATTGTGTAGCGTCTCTATTGACGAGTGAAAGAAATGTCTCAACTCCATGTGAATTTCTAGGTGGCATGTAAGTGCTTTTGTTCCTAAGGCCTAGAGTTTTGTAGGCTAATAGGACAAGTTTCGGTAGGAGGGCTCCTGTCATGGCCTATTTGATCAGAGAAATGGGCTTTAAGGCGTACATTTATATAGAATCTTTGGAGATCCATGTCTAATGTGAATGTGTCATATCTGTAAGATGGACAAAATGATAGACCTTTCTCCGGGAGAAGCAGTTCAGCTGGGCTTAGACACACAGAAGAAATATTAACAACTAGTGAGGAGTCCTTTTGGTGGATGCCCCCTGCTTGTACCTAAACAAAAAGAGAAGTTGCTTGTTCTTGGTAATCCTTTCCTGACCTGAGACTGAAGAGTTTTCAGGAGACCTGTTTCCTCGTCGCTGAAAGTTGAAAAGCTGATAGTTAACCTGCCATTTGTATGCTCTGTCGTGCAAGCAATCCTCAGCGTCCCTGAAGAATTTATGCCGTTTCTTTTGTTCTTGTACTGTCTTAAAGGTATCTAAGGAGAACTTGAGTTTGGTTTGTAGGGAAGTGAACTTTTTTGAGGAAATGGTTGGTTGTAGTTGAGCCTCTATACTCGTAACCTTCTCTTGGCGAGTTGTGGAGTTTTTATGAAGATATTCAACATAAAAAGGGCCATCAATTCAAGTGAACATTTGTTCAAAATCTGTTCGTATTTAGTACAAAATTCTTTATTCTCTTTAAAAAAAAAAAGGTTGGACGTAGAGGAGCTCGTAGGCCCCTAGAAATTCTTTGGACCTCAAGATATTCGGGCAACGTGGCATAATGTAGTTGTGAGTTCAACACTTGTTTGGCTGTACGTTCCAAATCCCTGGTCTTAAATTCGTTAGCCGGGATATGGAGAAACTCTGGTGAAATCGTAAGTTGCAACAGAATATTCACTGTTTCTTCACAGTTATATACTCCCCTAGAACCCTAGTACAAGTGGAAACATGGGTAACATCAATTTGGTAGGACCTCTGCTGCACACTGAAGTAAAAAACATTCACAGGTGCTCTCGAGAGGGCCCTAATCCCTTAATGCAAAGAAAAATAGCAACTCCAGTCACACTGTTATTATACAAGTTCAGTATTTTTATTTAGTACCAACATCCTGAAAGTGACATTTTGGTCAGAAAATGTACCTTCATCAGACTCTGTAAATATAGGATATAGGTTCAAATTAGAATAATTATATGGCAGGTTATGATGTATATAAGATGAACAAGAAGAGTAATATGCTCACATCCCAAGTATAAGGTTATGCTTATGGTAAAATTAGTAACAATTACTTGAAAAACAGTATGGCTCGGATAAGGTGCATTCATGGTCACACACATATCTCAGGTATAAGGAAGAGTATGTTCCCAATAGTAGAGGGATCCCCAAGGTCAATGAATAGATGGAATCTGAAAATAGAATAAAACAGAGCTTCTATATCCCCATGATTAAGCATGTACAAGCTACCGCTACAAGCTACAGACAGACCCCGCTATCTATATTCAGTTATCAATTGTATTATTCATAAATTACTTATGCTGTCAGCACTATATGATCCAGTGATGTACCACAATTGGAACGCAAGTTATGCAACTTCTGGCATAGAATCGGAAGTCTCCTCCTTTTAGTCTCTGCGGTGTGGTGCTCTGGTATAACACTTGTATCAATATTTGCAGAGTCTGATGAAGGTTAACTTCGATCGAACCGAAACATCACTATTTGGATGTTTGTGCTAAATAAAAATACTGAACTTTTCAAAATTGTGAGGTATGTACTTGTGATATACTTTATGGATAACTCTGACCACCTCAAAGTAACTAGCGACTGTATGTTTACAATCAACCAATTAATCACCAAAAGATTCATTAGAACTGTCTTACTTTCTAAGAATATATAATATACAGTGCAAGTCTCTATTGGTGATACTCAAATACTCACTGTGATGAACCCCTATTTTTGAGTTTAATAACGGGTGCATCGGCACAAGCAAGCGTCACAAGTTAGCGCATAAAGACTAGTCCACCTACGCAAGATGGCGTCTTTATGCTAGATTCTGTTCCCCTATCACCCATCACTCGATTCTGTCAGGGAAACCAAACACATCAGAGTCCCTGACCCTACACCACACACGCACAGCTGTACAACCACACTATATACCCCCCTTCCCTACTGCACAGAGTCACACTGCTCCCCGATACAGTCACACGCTCATTCCATACACTTAAACCTACACCAGGACCGCACACCTACACCCAGATACATGCTCCTCTAGGTGCGGTACCGTTCACTTGGGCACATTTCCAGCATCTTACAGCAATATCTTAGAGGACCAGTGTTCAGTAACCCATGGATATCTACAAATTCTTAACAATCAGGAAAGCTTTTTCAAGATGCTAAAATTGATGGGAGGTAACACATCAGTGACCAATAAACGCATGGAAGCATGGGATCTAATGGAAACAGAATATATGAGGACAGAATAGCTCATAAATGGCAGAGAGCTCTGGGTAGTGGATTACCATCAGAAGATATAGGGGGCATTTATTATTCGCTCTCTACCTGTTTTTTTTTTTTGGACTCCGCCTTGTGTGCCATATCTAATTGTGTGCAGCTTTTCATTCCCGACACTTTTCCTGCACTTCTAGTTTCTGGAGACTCATTTTTTGGTGATTAATTAGACCACCAAAAATCAGGTCTACCAACTTCTAAAACCCTTCATGAATATGGTTTGCAATTTATGACGCTTATTTGTTCTTGGGGTGTGTCTAATACATTAATGCTATGACCCACAGTATAAACAAGAGTTTAGGTTACTGAAGGAATGGTCCAAAGTACAGAAGGTTTTCAGCACAATTTATGTACTAGTATTATACCTATTTCAATTTGTATCAGTAATATACTGTATTTACAGAAATTACTGAATTTATGTCTGATGGTGTCTGAGGTCAAACTGTTCTAGTTGCCCATGGAAACCAATCAAAGCTCAGCTTTAATTTTATAAACAGCTGTGGGAAAATGATAGATTCTTATGGAATCTTAAGAATAAGGGAATTACTCTTTACTGCAGAAGCCAGAAAAGTAGTGTGTCTGGCTGTATGTGTGATGCGAGGCATCATGGGATTTATAGTTGAGCATAGAAAAAAGGAGATATTTAAAAATTCAGACGGTGGCCGATCTAAGCAGCCACGAGACGAAGAGTGCATTATAGAAAAGAAGCCCAGAGTGTCATAGACAGTGAGGGATAAAATTGTACAAGTTAACATGAGCGTTCCTCATGTTCCAGCCCCTCTGGTCAGTGTGTTCTATATAAAACCACACTCTATGGTCTAACTCTATTTTACATTTTGTATAATGAAATAATATAAAACAAAGCAATAAAAAGAAGAGGTATAATCTTATAGCTACGCGTTTCGAGGTCTTTTCCTTGGCATCTTTATCAAGCTAGTAGAAAAGATAAAAGTGCACTAGTCCTTCTGGCGTCCGTCCATCTATATAAGGGAATAAATGGCGCCAATCCGGTTTGATGACGTCATTACTACTGTTTGTTTCTATTGTCCATTTCATTCATGATGTCTCAGTGTTGGTGTCTCTTGTTCCAAGATTAAATAAATGTCCCATTTTTAAGTTTTTTATTAATTGTGACTTTCTGTTTGATGAAAGGATATCAGAAATGTATAATTATATAAAATATAGAATAAAATAATGTAATCCTGTAGATGTTCTACTTTCCATTATGCTTTTGAGGTTTGATCACAAACTTCTTACCGGGATCTTTGTCTCCATCTATAGGATGTTTCAAGGTATTATTAGGGTTGGTGAATCCGTCCAGATTGCTCCTACTACGGATCGCACGTGGAAATGCGAAGCATACTGTGTTTGGTTATTTTATTGTCTACAAGATAGTTTTTTTCACGATGGTTTGGGGGGGTGGAGTATCTATTCTTTTATTTAGAGAAATGAGTATTCGATTCTCCTGCAGGTATTTTATTCTGAGGGTTACGGTGAAGTTCAGCCGTGGTCCTTATATCAGGTATATCTGATATTACTGGGTGGTGTCCGAATGAAATGATTCCTTCAGTTCTAGTGCGGGCCATGTTGTATATCAATCTCCTGACTGCCTGGTGTTTGCAGTGATGAAGAGATCATAAGAAGAACGTGTATTGGAGCCTCCTTAGATAGGTGAGTGTTAGATCAAGTAAAAAGTGGGAGATTTGTGGTCTCTCGGTTTTCTATTGTTTTTCCGGTCTGCGAAGGGGGAAATTGTTTGTTTTCTCAGATCGATATTTAGTTTTTGGGTATCTAAGTGATGATTTCTGTTGCTTCGTTCAAACGGGGGATAGTGTGTTTAATTTGTATATCCAGTACAGTTCTCTTTTTTTCAGTTTTTTAAAACGGTCATGTGTGTTGTCGGTAATCTATCGATTTATCGGTGTGATTTTGATTCGATTTCTTTGTTGGTCCTGGTGTTGATGTGGTGGGAGAGTCCGTGATGTTCATATCCTACTTTTATGTTGCAGCGATGGGTGTTGAGTCTATTGTGTAGTTCTTGTGTGGTTCTCCCAACGTGTTGTTTTGCACAATGACAGGTGACGACATAGATGACAAAATCTGACTTGCATGTGAGGTATTGTTTGATATGAAAATTGTTGGTGATATTGTTTTGGTTATGTGTGATCTCTTTGCAACATTCACATCCTCTTTGTTTGCACCTAAATGCTCCGGTGATGATTTCAGTTTTTCCTAATGGAAGTGTTTTGTGAAAGAGGTTTCTATTTGTGGATTTTGTGGTTGTGATTCTGCTGGGGCTAAGAGACTTTTTAGAGTTTGTCCTCGCCTATATATAATTTTTGGTTTCTCTGTTATCGTTGTACCTAAGATTGGGTCTTTCTTTATGATTTCCCTGTTTTTTCCCAAGGGTTTGTTTAATTTTTCGATGTTGAGGATTGTATGTAGCTATAAGGTTCATCTTTTTTCCATTTTATCCACAGTACGTTTTTTGAGGTCTAGAGCTAATTTTTGTGTTTTTATCGTTGCTCGCTTGTATGCGTCTTGTACTAAGGTTTTAGGATATAATTTTTCTTTAAATCTGTGTTTCAGTTATTAGCTGTAATTAGTTCACTTCTGAAGTCTAAATAACTGTTTTCATCAGTTTTTTTTTAAAAATGTCTCTGTATAAATATTGTTGTTTATGGTCTTTATTGTGACATCCAAATTATTCAATTTGTTCTTTATACCACATCTGCAAAGAGTTTGTATGTTCTCTCTGTGTTTGTGTGGGTTTTCTCCGGGTCCTCCGGTTTCCTCCCATACACCAAAACATACGGGTAGGTTGATTACATTGTGAGGCCCATTGGGGACAGCGAATGATTTGGCAAGCTCTGTGCGGCTCTGCATAATCTTTTTACTTACCTCTTCATGGAAATTTTGACCTGAGGTTGTTGGTCCTTTCCAGATCAAGAAGAGATAGTCTATGTATCTCTTGTACATGACGATATATTCTGAAAAGTGTGGATTGTCCCAAATATGTTCATTCTCAAAACACCCCATAAACAAGTTTGCGTAGCTCGGTGCTACCATAGTCCCCATAGCTGTTCTCAGCTTTTCTAAATAGTATTGCTGATTAAATGTAAAATAATTATTGTGTAAAATGAATGCTAAGCCTTCAAGTAGAAATTCCTGTTGAATTTTTGGAAGTTTTTGGCCCTGTGTTAAAAAATGTTCCACAAATCTTACATGTGATCCCTTTTCATGATCGATAGATTACCCGACGACACACATGACCGTTTTGAAAAACTTAAAAAAAGAGAACTGTACTGGATATACAAATTAAACACACCAGCTCCATATGGATCGACCGAAACAACAGAAATCATCACCTAGATACCCACAAACTAAATGTCGATCTGATAAAACAAACAATTTCTCGCTTGACAGACCGGCAAAACAATAGAAAACCGAGAGACCACAAATCTCCCACTTTTTACTTCATCTAAAACTCACCCATCCAAGGAGGGTCAAATACACGTTTTTCTTATGATCTCTTCATCACTGCAAACACCAGGCAGAGGGCAAAATGATATACAACATGTCCCGCAATAGAACTGAGGGAATCATTTCATTCGGACACCACCCGGTAATATCAGAGGTCCAGATAGAAGGACCACGGCTGAACCTCACTGTAACCCTCAGAATAAAATACCTGCACGAGAATCGAATACTCATTTCTCTAAATAAAATAATAGATACTCCACCCCCCAAACCATCGTGAAAAAACCCATCTTGTAGGCGATAGAATAACCGAACACAGTATGCTTCGCGTTTCCACCCGGTAGGAGTAGTAGGAACGATCTGGACGGATTCACCAACCCTAATAATACCTTGAAACATCCTCCAGATGGAGACAAAGATCTTGGTAAGAAGTTCACGATCGAACCTCATAAGAATAATGGAAAGTAGAACATCTACAGGACTACATTATTTTATTCTATATTTTATATAATTATACCTTTTCAATATCCTTTCATCAAGCAGAAAGTCACAATTAATAAAAAACTTAAAAATGGGACATTTATTTAATCTTGGAACAAGAAACACCAACACTGAGACATCATGAATGAAATGGACAATAGAAACAAACAGTAGTAATGACGTCATCAAACCGGATTGGCGCCATTTATTCTCTTAGATAGATGGATGAACGCCAGAAGGACTAGTGCACTTTTATCTTTTGATAAAGAGGCCAAGGAAAAGACCTCCAAACGCACAGCTGTAAGATTATACCTCTTCTTTTTATACCTTTGTTTTATATTATTTTATCATACAAAAAATTAAATAGAGTTAGACCATACATCTGAGTGTGGTTTTATATAGTACAAACTGACCAGAGGGGCCGGAACAGGAGGAACGCTCTGGATTCTCCATTTCTTCTTCATAAGCAATCTGGAACTGATCAGACCCACATAGAAGGATCCGAGGAGAAGAGCAGACCCAGGCTGGCGGGAACCCTCTGAAGAATATAGTCACGGTCCAGCAAGGTTAACATTAGAGATGAGCGAACATACTCGTCCGAGCTTGATGCTCGATCGAGCATTAGCGTACTCGTAACTGCTCGTTGCTCGGACGAGTATTTCGCCCGCTCGAGAAAATGGCAGCTCCCGCCGTTTTGCTTTTTGGCGGCCAGAAACAGAGCCAATCACAAGCCAGGAGACTCTGCACTCCACCCAGCATGACGTGGTACCCTTACACGTAGATAGCAGTGGTTGGCTGGCCAGATCAGGTGACCCTGGGATAGACTAGCCGCTGCCCGCACTGCTCGGATCATTCTCTGTCTGGATGCCGCTAGGGAGAGAGCTGCTGCTGCTCAGGGAAAGCGTTAGGGTGTTCTATTAGCTTACTGTTAGGCAGGAGTGATTCTAAAAGAACCCAACAGCCCTTCTTAGGGCTACAATAACGTTATAATTTTTTTTTTTTTTTATTTGCAGCTAGTACCATATTGTGAGGAATTAGCAGGGGGACTTGCTACCGTTGTGTTTAGCTCTTAGTGACACACATATCCACCTCAAACACCAAAGTGGGAAAATTTATTAGGGGTTTGAGTAGAATTAGGCACAGTCTGCCAGTTTCTTTTTATTTTACGTTTATTTTTTTCATAACTCAGCGTCATCTCATCTGGCATAGTAGTGTGCTGTAATACTTGGCTAGAAAATAGCCATAGGAGAATACAAACGTCTTAATTACGCCTACAGTAGCGTTATATATATTTGATTTCTGGTTGATCTGCTGGTGGCTGTACTTGCTGCAGTGCATCTACTATCAAATTGGGAGCAATTTGGAGTCAGACTTGCGACCACTGTGTTTTAGTGACGCACATATCCATCGCAAAGACCGAAGTGGGAAAATTTATTAGGGCCCGGGGTTGTATTTCAATTAGGCACAGTCTGCCAGTTTCTTTTTATTTTACGTTTATTTTTTTCATAACTCAGCGTCATCTCATCTGGCATAGTAGTGTGCTGTAATACTTGGCTAGAAAATAGCCATAGGAGAATACAAACGTCTTAATTACGCCTACAGTAGCGTTATATATATTTGATTTCTGGTTGATCTGCTGGTGGCTGTACTTGCTGCAGTGCATCTACTATCAAATTGGGAGCAATTTGGAGTCAGACTTGCGACCACTGTGTTTTAGTGACGCACATATCCATCGCAAAGACCGAAGTGGGAAAATTTATTAGGGCCCGGGGTTGTATTTCAATTAGGCACAGTCTGCCAGTTTCTTTTTATTTTACGTTTATTTTTTTCATAACTCAGCGTCATCTCATCTGGCATAGTAGTGTGCTGTAATACTTGGCTAGAAAATAGCCATAGGAGAATACAAACGTCTTAATTACGCCTACAGTAGCGTTATATATATTTGATTTCTGGTTGATCTGCTGGTGGCTGTACTTGCTGCAGTGCATCTACTATCAAATTGGGAGCAATTTGGAGTCAGACTTGCGACCACTGTGTTTTAGTGACGCACATATCCATCGCAAAGACCGAAGTGGGAAAATTTATTAGGGCCCGGGGTTGTATTTCAACTAGGCACAGTCTGCCATTTCCTTTTTTATTTTACGTTTATTTTTTTCATAACTCAGCGTCATCTCATCTGGCATAGTAGTGTGCTGTAATACTTGGCTAGAAAATAGCCATAGCAATAGGATAGCATCGTTTGGTTTTAAAAACTAAAAAACACAAAAAAAAAACAAAAAAAAACAAAAAAAAGGTAAAAAGAAAATACAAGTTATAACTCTCATTTTCAAAATGTTTAACCCGAGGGCTAGGGGTAGAGGACGAGGGCGGGGACGTGGGCGTCCAACTACTGCAGGGGTCAGAGGCCGTGGTCCTGGGCGGGGTGAGACACCACCTGCTTATGAGGGAGCAGGGGAACGCCGCAGAGCTACACTCCCTAGGTTCATGTCTGAAGTTACTGGGAATCGTGGTAGAGCACTGTTGAGGCCAGAACAGTGCGAACAGGTGATGTCGTGGATTGCCGACAATGCTTCGAGCAATTTGTCCACCAGTCAGTCTTCCACGCAGTCCACCCATGTCACCGAAATCGGCACTCCTCCAGCTCCTGCACCTCAGCCTCCTCCCCCCCAGTCTGCCCCCTCCCAGCAAAATTTGCCATTTGAACCGGCATACTCTGAGGAACTGTTTTCTGGACCCTTCCCACAGTCACAAACCACTTGTCCGGTTGCTGATGAGCAATTTTCCGATGCCCAGGTTTTCCACCAGTCGCAGTCTGTGGGTGATGATGACCTTGTTGACGTAGTGGAAGAAGTGTGTAAAGAGGTGTCCGACGATGAGGAGACACGGTTGTCAGACAGTGGGGAAGTTGTTGTCAGGGCAGGAAGTCCGAGGGGGGAGCAGACTGAGGGATCGGAGGATGATGAGGTGACAGACCCAAGCTGGGTTGAGAGGCCGGGTGAACACAGTGCTTCTGAGACGGAGGAGAGTCCTCGACCAGAACAGGTTGGAAGAGGCAGTGGTGGGGCCAGACGGAGAGGCAGGGCCAGAGCTGGTGCATCAGCGCCAAATGTCAACTAGTGAAGCTCCCGTGGCGAGGGCTCCTGCGGCGAGGGCTAGATTTTCAGAAGTCTGGAGGTTCTTTAAGGAAACACCGGATGACCGACGGACTGTGGTGTGCCACATTTGCCAAACCAGGATCAGCAGGGGTTCCACCACTACTAGCTTAACTACCACCAGTATGCGCAGGCATATGAATGCTAAACACCCCACTCAGTGGCAACAAGCGCGTTCACCTCTGGCCGTGCACACCACTGCTCCTTCCCCTGTGTCAGCTGATAGTCAGCCCCCTGCCCAGGACCCTGCCACAAAAACCCCATCGTCACCTCCACGATCCTCCACAGCATCCACCAGCGTTCAGCTCTCCATACCCCAGACGCTGGAGCGGAAACGCAAATATAGTGCAACCCACCCGCACGCCCAAGCCCTTAATGTGCACATCTCCAGATTGCTAAGCCTGGAGATGCTGCCCTATAGGCTAGTAGAGACCGAGGCCTTTCGCAGCCTCATGGCGGCGGCCGCCCCTCGGTATTCGGTCCCCAGCCGCCACTACTTTTCCCGATGTGCCGTCCCAGCCCTGCACCAGCACGTGTCAGACAACATAATCCGTGCCCTGACCAACGCCGTTTCTGACAAGGTCCACCTGACCACGGACACGTGGACGAGTGCTGCCGGGCAGGGCCACTATATATCTCTGACGGCACATTGGGTTAACTTGGTGGAGGCTGGGACCGAGTGTGACCCTGCGGCTGGTCATATACTGCCGACGCCGAGGATTGCGGGGCCTAACTCGGTCCAGGTGTTTGAGGCCTACTATGCCTCCTCCTCCTCCCACCCCTCCTCCACCTCCTCCTCCGAACGACCATCCGTGGGCATGGCGCCATCAGTCGGTAGCTCTAGGCACAGCAGCAGTGCCGTCGCTAAGCGACAGCAGGCGGTGCTCAAACTGCTGAGCCTAGGCGATAAAAGGCACACCGCCCAAGAACTATTACAGGGCATCACGGCGCAGACTGATCTGTGGCTGGCACCGCTGAACCTGAAGCCAGGCATGGTTGTGTGTGACAACGGCCGTAACCTGGTGGCGGCTCTGCAACTCGGCAGACTGACACATGTGCCATGCCTGGCCCATGTGTTAAATCTGATAGTTCAGCGTTTCCTCAAGACATACCCCAATCTGTCTGATTTGCTCACGAAGGTGCGCCGCATCTGTGCGCATTTCAGGAAGTCCAGCACAGATGCTGCCACTCTCAGGGCAGCGCAGCGCCGCCTCCAACTGCCCGCTCACCGACTGTTGTGCGACGTGCCCACGAGGTGGAATTCAACACTGACCATGTTATCCAGAGTTTACCAGCAGCGCCGAGCGATTGTAGACTGCCAGATGTCAACTTCCACCAGAACTGGTAGTCAGGTCAGTCAGCTTCCTCAAGTCTACAATGAGGAGTGGACGTGGATGTCTGATATCTGTCAGGTGCTGAGTAACTTTGAGGAGTCAACACAGATGGTCAGTGGCGATGCCGCCATCATCAGCCTCACCATCCCGCTGCTTGGCCTGTTGAAAAACTCTCTGGTCAGCATGAAGTCGGAAGCTTTGCGCTCCTCACAAGAGACAGGGGAAGAAGATTCCCTTGTTGATAGCCAAAGCACCCTTAGGTCTGTTTCTTAGCGCATATCGGAGGAGGTGGAGGTGGAGGAGGATGAGGAGGAAGAGGAGGAGAATGTTGGCGAGACACAAGAGGGGACCATTGTTGAGTCCTACACTGTTGAGCGTGTATGGGCAGAAGAAGAGGAGTTGGAGGAGTTGGAGGAGGAGGAAATGGACAGTCAGGCCAGTGAGGGGAGTGAATTCTTACGCGTTGGTACTCTGGCGCATATGGCAGATTTCATGCTAGGCTGCCTATCCCGTGACCCTCGCGTTCAAAGAATTTATTCCAGCACCGATTACTGGGTGTTCACTCTCCTGGACCCACGGTACAAGCAAAATCTTTCCACTCTCATCCCTGGAGAGGAAAGGAGTGTGAGAATGCATGAATACCAGCAGGCCCTGGTGCACAAGCTGAAACAGTATTTCCCTTCTGACAGCGCTAGCGGCAGAGTGCGTAGTTCTGCGGGACAAGTAGCGAGGGAGAGTAGGCGAGCAGGCAGCTTGTCCAGCACTGGCAAGGGTACGCTTTACAAGGCTTTTGCCAGCTTTATGTCACCCCAGCAAGACACTGTCACCTGTCCCCAGTCTCGGCAGAGTAGGGCTGATCTTTACAGAAAGATGGTGAGGGAGTACGTAGCTGACCATACCATCGTCCTAAATGATCACACAGCTCCCTACAACTACTGGGTTTCAAAGCTGGACATGTGGCACGAACTGGCGCTCTACGCCTTGGAGGTTCTTGCCTGCCCTGCCGCTAGCGTCTTGTCAGAGCGGGTTTTCAGTGCAGCTGGTGGCATCATCACCGATAAGCGTACACGCCTGTCGACTGACAGCGCTGACAGGCTGACGCTTATCAAGATGAATAAAGCATGGATTTCTCCTAATTTCAAATCTCCAGCAGGTGAAGGAAGCTCAACCTGAATAATTTATCCACTCCTCCTCCTCCTCATTTTCCTCCTTCTCCTCCTCTTTCTACAGTAAAGCAGAGGAAACTGGCTGTTTTTTGACAGGGCCCACTGGCTCTAGGTATAGTACTTTATGCATTTAATTTTTCTGGAGGGCCACCGACACGGTCCTCTGTTTTAAACAATTTTTGGGAGTGCCACATACAGGCACTCAATCTATTCAATTTTTCTGGAGGGCCACCTTTCCGGTCCTCTGTTTTAAACAATTTTTTGGGACTGCCACATACAGGCACTCAATCTATTCCATTTTTCTGGAGGGCCACCTACCTGCTCCTCTGGTTTAAAAACTTTTTTGGACTGCCACATACAGGCACTCAATCTATTCCATTTTTCTGGAGGGCCACCTACCTGCTCCTCTGGTTTAAAAACTTTTTTGGACTGCCACATACAGGCACTCAATCTATTCCATTTTTCTGGAGGGCCACCTACCTGCTCCTCTGGTTTGAAAACTTTTTTGGACTGCCACATACAGGCACTCAATCTATTCCATTTTTCTGGAGGGCCACCTACCTGCTCCTCTGGTTTGAAAAATTTTTTGGACTGCCACATACAGGCACTCAATCTATTCCATTTTTCTGGAGGGCCACCTACCTGCTCCTCTGGTTTGAAACATTTTTTGGACTGCCACATACAGGCACTATCCAAATTGAATTGTCTCCATAGCAGCCTCCACACGTTGTCTCCATTGCTACCTCCAAAAGTCGTCCATATAGCTGCCTCCATACATCGTCCCTTTATCAAACGAGGTTTGTCAGGCCGAAATTTGGGTTGTTTTCATGGATTCCACATCAAAGTTGTTAACTTTGTCGCCACCCTGCTGTGTTATCCACAAAATACACTGGCAAACTTTTACCATTTACGGATATTATTTCAGCGCTTCTTGCGCATCTGTTTACATTCCCCTCACCCGCCATATCCTAAACTTATAAGAACGCTACTACACTTGATCTTATACAAAAGGTTCTTAGAAGTGCTGTTTGGGGAGTAGCCTAGAGACAGGGGCTTGGATTGGCGAAAGCTCGCCTAGCAGCGGAGCGCCAGCTCCATGCGCATCATGCGCTTCTTGCGCATCTGTTTACATTCCCCTCACCCGCCATATCCCAAACTTATAAGAACGCTACTACACTTAACTTGGTGCAGGCTGGGACCGAGTCTGACCCTGGGGCTGGTCATATACTGCCGACGCAGAGGATTGCGGGGCCTACCTCGGTCCAGGTCTCAAAGGCCTACTATACCTCCAAATCCTCCCACCCCTCCTCCACCTCCTCCTCCTCCGAATTACCATCCGTGGGCATGGCGCCATCAGTCGGTAGCTCTAGGCACAGCAGCAGTGCCGTTGCTTAGCGACAGCAGGCGGTGCTCAAACTGCTGAGCCTAGGTGATAAAAGGCACACCGCCCAAGAGCTATTGCAGGGCATTCCACATCAAACTTGTTAACTTTGTCGCCACCCTGCTGTGTAAGCCACAAAATATACTGGAAAACTTTTTTCATTTACGGATATTATTTCAGCGCTTCTTGCGCAGATGTTTACATTCCCCTCACCCGCCATATCCCAAACTTATAAGAACGCTACTACACTTGATCTTATCCGAAAGGTTCTTAGAAGTGCTGTTTGGGGAGTAGCCTAGAGACAGGGGCTTGGATTGGCGAAAGCTCGCCTGGCAGCGGAGCGCCAGCTCCATGCCAAGAACCAACTAACATAGTTTTAACTGCAGCACCTTTAATCTACTACTAGTTCACTGCCTCCATACATCGTCCCCTTATCAAACGAGCTGTGTCAGGCAGAATTTTGGATTGTTTTCATGGCTTCCATGTTAACTTTGTCGCCACCCTGCTGTGTAATCCACAAAATATACTGGCAAACTTTTATCATGTACCAATATTATTTGAGCGCTTCTTGCTCACCTCCTTTGGTTCCTCTCTGCTACCCATTGGTTTGAAGCCTGAGTCCATTTAGGGTATGTCGCCATGCCACTCTCTAGCCTTCCGCTGCTGCCGCTGCCTCTGCATGCCGTCCCCTATAGTGTCAGGGTCAATTATTGGATGTTTTAGATGCTATCTAGCTTCATTCTGTCACTCTGTCATGGCCATGCTGTTGGCCATAATTTTGGCATAATGGTGCATTTAAGCAGCCTCAGAGGCATCCATGCATGCTGCCCCTGCTGTTTCCTGTCCATTTCCGTGGTGTTTCCATCCTTTTCTGAGGTTCCCAGGTGTTTGGCCAAGCTTCCCTGTGCAGAGCCTTGGTCCCCTTGAAAAATGCTCGAGTCTCCCATTGACTTCAATGGGGCTTGTTACTCGAAACGAGCACTCGAGCATCGGGAAAAGTTCGTCTCGAATAACGAGTACCCGAGCATTTTAGTGCTCGCTCATCTCTAGTTAACATCAGTTAACATTATTTGGGTTACATCATAACCAATAAATAGAAGCAAGTCAAATCGTCAACGCGTTTTGAGTGGAATGCCTGCCCTTAATCATGACATACAAGCGGGGACCCTCCACTGATATACCTTCAAAGTAATTATGCACTTAACATAACTACCCCAGGTGACCCCATTTTTTACTTTTTTCATCAAGTAGTATCAAAAGAAAAATAACTCAGGTTTTGTACTTAGTTTTATCTTTCTGTAACAGATTCCTCTGGGATCTTATCAATTGACATTAGGGGATTCCCACATGAGAAGACAATAGCTGTGAACTGTGACCAGACAGTTTATTTTTTTGTCCAGATGGGTGATTACTAAATCACTATAATGTGGAACCCACATCCCCTTTATTCCAGACCTATCTGACCAAATGTACAGACAAAACTTTCAATTAGGGGACTCTTGTGAAATGGTCACTGCTGACATTTAGTGGACAGTGCGTTCAGATCTGGCTCCTCTCTCTTTCGTATGTATTTACTTTTTATTCTCTGTGCCTGGATTGTCACCAAGCAAAACTCAGATTGTAAAGGCAAGAGAGAGTGTCTCATTACCTTACAAAAACTAAAGTGTAACCGTGTCTCATTGCCTTAGAAAAATTAATGTGTAACCGTCATTTGAGATCATTTTTGATATTGTATGTAGGAGGATGTGGTGAATATTTTTTTTTTTTTAGAATTCATTAGCAAATTTTACTTAGTTTGTAAAAAAATCAAACTACGTCCTGCCATAGAGACTGTATTTGAGCCTGTACATTTTGTGTCTATGGAGGCTGCATGAGCTCATATCTATTCTCCCTGTTTTTGGTTAAACTGCTTTGAGTTGGGTGGATTAACCCAAAACTAAGTAGAATTGAGTAGAATTTCTCAATGATGTATATAAGAAAAGTATTCACAACCCCCTACACACATACACATACATACACAATATTAAAAATTATCTGAAATGATGGTTACTCTTTAAAGAGTGTCCTACAGCTCCCAAATCACCCCAGAAGTAAAAAACAGTCCTGTGTAGGCCATACCTTGATATTCCATTTGATTTTTCATACAACTTGACACTGTGAACTAGGGAAATATAATACCCTAGTAACAATACACCAAGATCCAGGTTGTTTAGGTCCAAGCGTTAGATTCAATAAAAGTTATGTTTATATCATTGATTAAAAATATGTATTGTTCATTCCCAACGCGTTTCGTACGTGAACACGCCCTTAGTCATGGATAACATTTAAATAAGAACATGAAGTATCCTGGAGTATCTCACTGTGCACAACCTTATAACCCAGCGTCAGCATGGGTTTATGAGAGATCGGTCCTGTCAGACTAATCTGATTGGTTTCTACGAGGAGGTAAGTTCAAGACTGGATCTGGGGGACGCTGTGGATGTTGTATATCTTGACTTCTCAAAGGCATTTGACACCGTGCCACATAAAAGGTTGGTATATAAAATGAGACTGCTGGGAATAGGAGAAAATCTGTGTATCTGGGTAAGTAATTGGCTTAGTGATAGAAAACAGAGGGTGGTCATTAATGGCACATTCTCAGATTGGGTTGATGTTACCAGTGGAGTGCCACAGGGGTCAGTATTGGGGCCACTTCTTTTTAATATTTTTATTAATGACCTTGTAGTGGGTTTACACAGTCAAGTTTCAATATTTGCAGATGATACTAAGCTGTGTAAAGTAATAAATACTGAGGTCGATAGTTTAGCATTACAGAGGGATTTGTGGAAGCTTGAGGGATGGGCAGAGAAATGGTTGATGAGGTTTAATGTAGATAAATGTAAAGTTATGCACTTGGGCCATGGAAACAAAAAGTATAATTATGTTCTAAACGGTCAATTACTTAGTAAAACTGAAGCTGAAAAGGACTTGGGCGTATTGGTGGATGGTAAACTTAATTTTAGTGACCAGAGCCAGGCGGCTGCTGCTAAAGCAAATAAAATAATGGGATGTATCAAGAGAGGAATAGATTCTCATGATAAAGACATAGTTTTGCCCTTATACAAATCCCTGGTCAGACCACACATGGAATATTGTGTACAGTTTTGGGCACCAGTGTATAAAAAGGATATAATAGAGCTGGAACGGGTGCAGAGGAGAGCAACCAGGATTATTAGGGGAATGGGGGGATTAGAATACACTGACAGATTACAAAATTTGGGATTATTCAGTTTAGAAAAAAGACGACTGAGGGGAGACCTCATTACAATGTACAAATACCTGAACGGACAGTACAAGGATCTCTCCAAAGATCTTTTTATACCTAGGCCTGTGACCAGGACAAGGGGGCATCCTCTACGCCTAGAGGAGAGGCGATTTTACCATCACCATAGACAAAGGTTCTTTACTGTAAGAGCAGTGAGACTGTGGAACTCTCTGACGCAGGAGGTTGTTATGGCCGACTCTATGTACATGTTCAAGAGAGGCCTGGATGACTTTCTGGAGAGAAAAAATATCACGGGTTATGGGGATAAAACATTTATTTAATTCTTGAAGGTTGGACTTGATGGACTTGCGTCTCCTTCCAGCCTTATATACTATGATACTATGATACTATGATACTATGAACATCACATGATGATGACATCACTGAGTAGGAGGGCGTAACAAAGGGTGTATCATGTGCTTAGTAGGGTTTTACATCATGTGATCTGCATTGTCCAAAATCATGATTAGAATAAAAATTTATAATTACACATGTACAAACAGAATATGTTTCGACTATGTTGAATACCTCAATACCTGCAACCAGATGAACATGCGGTTCACTGCTGTATACGGGGAAAAAGTCTTTGAGTTTTTGGAAGTGAGAGTCATGGAGATTCAGGGTAGACTATGCACTTCTGCTTTTAGAAAAGAAAAGGCTACTAACTCCCTCCTCCATTTTGACAGCTTCCATCCATTTCATACAAAGAAGGGTCTCCCGTATGCACAGTTTTTACAACTCAGACGCATTAACAGTAGCGATACTCTATTTGTTCAACAAGCTAGGGAATTGGGAGAATGATTGATGGCAAGGGGTTACCCCAACGAAATTATTTTAGAAGCTTACAGAAAGTTTGCTGCATTGTCCTAAGAGGACTTGCTATGTTCCGATCCCAGAAAAAATGCAAAACAAGACGCAGGGAGTCACACACCCTGAGAGATTTACCTTCTCGTTTGAATTTAGCCCCGCGAATCCAGGCTATCTCCAGGAATTGGGGTATCCTCAAACAGGACCCCCAGCTCGAGGAGATCACTAACGAGCACCCTCATCGTTTTAGACGGTGTCCTACGGTTTGTAAGGCGTTGGTACATAGCCAATAGTCAGTCTTGGTTGGAAAAAAGTGTCCCCATAGGCAACTTTAGATGTGGCTCCTGCAAATTTTGCGATCATAACAGCCAGCTTAAAATGATTCACTTTGGAGGAGTCACACATAAAGTTAAAACCTTTATCTCATGTAAATCTACATACGTATTGTATATGATATTTTGCCCGTGCAAACTCTTTTATATTGGAAAAACCATACGTAAATTATATGTGAGGTTCAGAGAACACTGCAAGTCGATTGGCCCGGGGGATGGCTGTCCCCGATTAATCGATCATGTTAGAAAACAATATGGGGGAGATCCACGGGTATTGAAGTTTGCAGGCATTGAGCAGGTCAAAATTGACCCCCTTGGGGGAGATAGGAACAAACTTCTGCTAAGACAGGAGAGTAGATATATAATACAGTTTGATGCCACAGGCGCTTAGGGGATGAATGACAGGAACGATTACAGTGTCTTTATGTAAGTTCTACTCCCCTTGGATAGTTTGTGTAATAGGTATGGGTTTTTCCCTATAAAGCTTACCGTCCTTTCTGCTACGTCCTGGTTTAAGTATTTCACCCGTATCAGAAGTACCGTTCCATTTGTATTTAAGTTAATAATACTTTTTAACATGTCCTATAAATGGCATTTTTGCCTGTGTTTTTAACATTGACTATGGATTGTTCCATTTTTTAAACCATCACATTCACTTTGTATTTTAATATGTATTGTTGTGTTGCTGTTGTCATGACGCCGTCTACCGGCCCCGACGCATATATTGTGAGCGGCGCCATGAGATGACATCATTGGTTTGATGATGCGCTAGACTAGCACAATACGGCCCGTCGCCAGGCCCTGCTCTGCAACTGTACGCACCTCAATAAAGATACCTTCGCACGAAACTGGTGAGTGCCGCTGAATTCTATTTGCCTGATTCATGGACTGTTTTGCTCTGTCTGAGCACCACCATTTGTATACCTGTGCAATAAGGCTAGTCCACCCTGCAAAGATCTTTGCCGGATTTCACTGGAGATACGTGTTGGTTGTCGGATGGTGCCAGGACACTGTTTACTTCGTTTGTGATTTTGCAACAACAGAATATGTATGATTACATGTATTTATATATATTTCTTTTTTGCTTATTTCAAAATGATAACTTCACAAAATATAGCCTTTACCATTATATAGACTTGTATGAAATTCAAATATAGCATATACCGTATATACTCGAGTATAAGCCGACCCGAGTATAAGCCGAGACCCCTAATTTTAACACAAAAAAATGGAAAAACATATTGACTCCAGTATAAACTGAGGGTGGGAAATGCATTGGTCACAGCCTTCCCAGTATATAGCCAGCCAGCCCCTGCCCCAGTGTATATAGCCAGCCCCCCGTTGTATACAGCCTGCCAGCCCTCTGTTGTATACAGCCTGCCAGCCCCCTGTTGTATATAGCCAGCCAGACCCCTGTTGTATACAGCCTGCCAGCCCCCTGTAGTAAACAGCCTGCCAGCCCCCTGTTGTATATAGCCAGCCAGACCCCTGTTGTATACAGCCTGCCAGCCCCCTGTAGTAAACAGCCTGCCAGCCCCCTGTTGTATATAGCCTGCCAGCCCCTGTTGTATACAGCCTGCCAGCCCCCTGTTGTATACAGCCTGCCAGCCCCCTGTTGTATACAGCCAGCCAGCCCCATGTTGTATACAGCCAGCCCCCTGTTGTATACAGCCAGCCCCCTGTTGTATACAGCCAGCCAGCCCCATGTTGTATACAGCCAGCCAGCCCCATGTTGTATACAGACAGCCAGCCCCATGTTGTATACAGCCAGCCCCCTGTTGTATACAGCCAGCCAGCCCCATGTTGTATACAGCCAGCCAGCCCCCTGTTGTATACAGCCAGCCAGCCCCCTGTTGTATACAGCCAGCCAGCCCCATGTTGTATACAGCCAGCTAGCCCCATGTTGTATACAGCATTAGAGGGATCATGCAGTGTCTGCTAAGAGAGTCCCTGCCCACACCCTGGAATATTACAATGACCATCACTGAGACATAGGAGCTAAAATAGCATTAAAACTGTAAAAATAGGGGGTAAAAATGATCTTTATTGTGTAAACCTCAAGAGGGGGTTAAAATTTGAGAACTTTTTTTATGGGCAAACCGCTTTGAGCTCAAAATCTAGACGGCAGGAACCAGACTTCACAAAAGCATAAACACCTCACTCCAGGTTTTGCTCCCGTTTTTATGAGCTGAACACAAAGATCTAAAGCTTTTTCTATGTACAAAAGAGGCGTCTGCTCTCAGATATTGTTCACAAAATTATCAGTCTGTATAAGTAATCACGTTTTCTTTCTCTATTCCATCCACCTTGTTCTTGTAGAATATCAAGATGCTGAGTAGAAGCAGTAACCACGACAGACAACGTGCAGTTTTATCACACAGCACAAGGCCGCAGATGTTACAAGCTTTGAAGGGAAACACATTTGCCCATTGAATATAGTCCAGACACCTTCTCATTCAAAGAGTTTTCTGTATTTTCATGACTATAAAAATTGTTGATTCACACCGAAGGCATCAAAACTATGAATTACCAAATGTGGAATTATATACTTAACAAAAAAAGTGTGACAACTGGAAATATATCTTATATTCTAGGTCCTTTTGCTGTGATTACTGCTTTGCACACTCTTGGCTTCTCTTGATGAGCTTCAAGAGGTAGTCACCTGAGAAGTTTTCATATCACAGGTGCCCGGTCAGGTTTCATAAATGGGATTTCTTGCCTTATAAATGGGGTTGGGATCATCAGTTGTGTTGTGCAGAAGTCAGGTGAATACACAGATGTTAATCCTACTGAATAGACTGTTATAATTTGCAGTATGGCTAGAAAAAAAAGAAGCTAAGTAAAGAAAAACGAGTGGCCATCATTACTTTAAGGACTGAAGCTCAGTCAGTCCAAAAAATTGGGAAAACTTTGAAAGTGCAGTTGCAAAAACCATTAAAGGAGGACCAAGAGTCACCTCTGCTGTGGAGTATAAATTAATCCAAAGTCACCAACCTCAGAAATCGCAGGGTAACAGCAGTTCAGATTAGAGACCAGGTCACTGCCGCACAGAGGTCTTGCAGCAGACACATCTCTACAACAACTGGTAAGAGGAGACTGTGTGCAGCAGCTTCATGGCCACATAGCTGCTAGGAAACCACTGCTAAGGACCGGCAACAAGCACAAGAGACACAAGGAATGGACATTAGACCAGTGGAAATCTGTGCTTTGGTCTGATAACTTCAAATTTGATTTGATTTGATCTTTGGTTCCAAATTTGAAGATATACTGAACCAGCATGGTTACCACAGCATCTTGCAGCGGCTGCTATCCTATCCAGTTTGCATTTAATTGGACCATCATTTATTTTTCAACAGGACAATGACCCTAAATACACCTACAGGCTGTGTAAGGGCGATTTGACCGAGAAGGAGAGTGATGGGGTGCTATGCCAGATGACCTGGTCTCCACAGTCACCAGACCTGAACCTCATCAAGATGGTTTGGGGTGAGCTGGACCGCAGAGTGAAGGCAAAAGGCTCAACAAGTGCTAAGCATCTCTGGGAACTCCTTCAAGACTGATGAAAGACCATTTCAGTTGACTACCGCTTGAAGCTCATCAAGAGAATGCCAAGAGTTTATCTAAGTTTTGATGCCTTCAGTGTGAATCTACAATTTTTATAGTCATGAAAATACAAAAAACTCTTTGAATGAGAAGTTAAGTCCAAACTTTTGGTCTATACTGTATGCAGCACCCCCAGACAAATATACAGCCCCCAGAGTTCAATGTATACATTCCCCCAGCGTTCATATATACAGCCCCCAGAGTTTAATATATGCAGACCCCCAGCAATTAATATATACAGCCTCCAGCGCTCAATATAGAGACTCCATTTAAATAGTCAAACTTTAAACCTCTGCCCCTGTACAACATGTTAACACATGGAAACTTAATGAGAATCTATTAAAAGACTCCCTGTGCATCACAGACATTAAAAACACTATCCAGACATTCCTTACAGACCATGCTGTCCAAGACTCCAATGCCCCTCTGTTGTGGGAAACGTTAAAGGGCAACATAAGGGGTGTCCTGATGTCCCACGGCGCACGCCTTAAGAAGGCCCGCGTACAAGAACTCAAAACGTTGCTGACTGAGATGGAACGGCTAGAGTCTAACAATAAATTATCTCCTTCAGACATCATCAAGGCAGAAATATCTGCCGTTAGACAAAAGATACTAGCAATCCTAGACCAGAAGACCCAATGCGCACGGGATCGTTTACGGAAAAGTTTCTATGATTATGGGGACAAATGCGGCTCGTGGCTTGCGAGGGCATTACACCCAAGGACACCACGCACACATGTCTTCTCCATTAACTCCACGGACAAAGGCATAATTCATTCACCGCAGGGCATAGTCGACGAGTTCCGTGACTTTTACAATCGCCTATATAATTTGGACTGTAATACACAGCAATTACCTCGACCCAAATCTAAGAAAAAAGATGAATACCTCTCAAAACATGGACTCAGGCCCCTAAAACAGGAGAGTGTGGAGGCTCTGGAACAGGACTTCACAGAACACGAGGTTAAAAGGGTCATCAAGGACCTAAAATCTGTGAAAAGTCCTGGTCCAGACGGCTTCACGGCGCGTTTTTTAAAAATGTTTGGAGAGGATGTCACACCCATACCCATTACAAGTATTTAATGCGGCAGCAAATGGCACTCCCTTCCTGGCCCAATCCCTACAAGCCACCATCACGGTCTTACCTAAACCCGGGAAATCAATGTCTACCTGTGGGGATTTTAAACCCATATCCCTGCTGAATGTGGACATAAAATTGTTCGCCAAAATGATGGCCTTCCGCCTCCAGTCACAAATTCCAGAAATTATACACCGAGATCAAGTGGGTTTTGTACCAGGGAGGGAGGCCAAAGATAACACGGTGAAAACCATGTCCCTTATGGCTTAAGGCCGTGCAAACGGAAACAAACTATGCCTCCTCACAATAGATGCAGAGAAGGCTTTTGATAGGCTGAGCTGGGAGTTCTTGGGCGCAGTACTTCGGAAAATCGGCTTGGGCCCCAAATTCCTACAGGCCATAATGGCACGTTATCGCGACCCGACAGCCTTAGTCCGAGTAAATGGCACACTATCCAACCCTCTCCGTATCACAAATGGGACTCTACAGGGATGCCACCTATTGCCCTTTCTCTACTTACTGGCAATGGAGCCCCTGGTGAATGCCTTGAGGTCGAACCCTGATGTTCGAGGCCTAATGGTGGGCGAAAGGCATTGCAAATTGTCCCTATTTGCGGACGACTTGCTGTTATATATCACATCTCCCAAAACATACCTACCCGCTATACTAAAAGAATTTAGCATATATGGTGGGGTGAGTAATTTTAAAGTAAACACACATAAATCGGAACTTTTTAATGTTACCCTACCTGCAATTGAGCAAGCATGGCTACAAGCAACTTTTCCTTTCAAATGGGCAACTGATTCCATAAAATATTTAGGAACACAAATCTCACACGAATCCACCTCACTCTTTGATCTTAATTACAAACCTATGCTTCGGACTATCGAGGGGGACCTGGAGAAATGGGCGAAACTTCCTCTGTCATGGTTCGGGAGGATCAATGTCCTCAAAATGGATGTGCTCCCGCGCCTCTTATATCTCTTTCAGACCATCCCTATTCCCCTTCCCAGGTCGTACTTCGATAGACTCCGGCGCATGACCCAAAACTTTGTTTGGCGTAGCTCCCAGCCACGGATTAGGCATGTGACCTTAACGTTACATAAACATGACGGTGGAACTGGGCTCCATGACTTCTATAGTTACTATAAAGCAACAATCGCCACATATGTCTTGGACATCCTTCATAAACGTTCATCAAAGCTCTGGGTTGAGATGGAACTAGAACATAACCCCCCACAGGCATTGGGAGCATTCTGGTGGCTAGGTCCATACACTAACGTAAATCTTTCACCACTTCTAACAATGCTTCTAACCTTGTGGCGTAAATTTGCTAGCTCTTCGGGACTAATAAACATTCCGGGCCCACTTACTCCATTAATAGGTAACCCAGCCATACAGGGACTCTGCACAATACCAAACACAAGCTCTTCCCACCTACACAGATTAAGGGACATCCTAACAGACGCGGGAATCCGCTCACAGATTGAAGTAGCAACAGTATTGGGCATTCCATCAACCAAATGGCTCACATATTTTCAAATGCGTAATTATATATCCTCGCTGGGAAAGGTAGAGCGCCTATTGACTACATCTTACTTTGAAGACCTTTGCCTCTCCACTTCTGCACCACCACACGCGATCTCCTTGGTATATTCTTTGTTAACACGGGTGGACCTGGCGGATTCCCGTCCCAAATGTGCAGGTGTCTGGGAGGAGGAACTCAATAAATCATTATCCCCTGTACAGTGGCAAAAGGCTTTGATCCTGATAAGTCGTCCATTTGGTGCCGCATGCAGGAATTGAATTACAAAATACTGACCCAGTGGTACAGGACACCAGTAAAGTTGCACAAAATGTTTCCCTCCGTCCCGGACACTTGCTGGCGCTGTGGCAATGAAATAGGCTCTATGCTTCACATCTGGTGGGAGTGTAGACCCATATAGGAGCTTTGGCGAGCTATCTTTGAACTCTTCAACATAGTCCACAGGAAAAAGATGATACCAACTCCGGAGCTGGCGCTTCTGTCCATGTTCTCTGGAACCATTGCAAAATTCAAAAAAAGCCCATTGCGCCACTTTCTTATGGCCATGGGACAAATTATTCCTAGTCGATGGAGATCAGCTGAGGCTCCCACCAGATTGCAATGGATAGAGGCGCTAGACTGAATTAGGCATATGGAAGAATTAAAAGCAAGCGATGAGGGACGGTATGAACAATTCCATCATATATGGGCCTCTTGGATAGATCATAGGTCTACGTCCGTTGTCCGTGATTGATTGTCCGCAGGCGGCGACTTTCATGTACCTTGAGAGCAGACATGGGATAAATCGTACAGGGTCTATTCCTCATCCCCCATAACTCCCTACCCTATCTCCCCCCTTCCTAACCCTGTTACCCTATTGTATATTGTCTTGTCTTTTATATGTAAAACCCCCTCCAGTTTTTTTTTTTTTTTAACAACCCATAGTTGAAATGTTAATTTGTTATTGTTGACAGTTAACTTATTGTTTTATATCTAATGTATACTATGCTATAAGAATGCCTACCTAATTCTTTCAAGAGTATACTCATGCTTAATTGTTGCATATTCTATAATGCATTACCAATTCTTGTACTACCAATGAGCAACAACCAATAAAGCTTGATGTTGAACCAAAAATAGTCACACTTTACTTACCTTCTCCTGCTCCCACACTGCACACAGCACAGCACCACAGATGTTACAAATTTTGAGAGAACAGGCAATTATTTGCCCTCCTGACGGCAGAGATGTCCACCAGAGCTGTTGACTGTAAACTGATTTTTAATTTCTCTACCATTAGTGATCCTCAAAGGCATTTCAAAGAACTTGGCAATACATCCATCACAACCACAGACCACAGGACCAACCCAGGACCTCCACATCCAGCATCTTCACCTCCAGGTCACACATTTAGAAATGCAATGCAAGCACACAGAGCAGGCTCGATCTCTACAATAGGTGATCACAAAAGGTGTCTGTGCCATACATTTTGAAACTCAACACAACGTGGTTGAGCGGTTTGCTGAGGTTAATGTTATGAAATGAGCGGCCCATGGTGCTGGTGAGGTTATGGCAAGGGTAAGCATGTGTTATGGACAACAACGACAGGTCCATTTTTGTGCTGATTGTTGTGCCATTTATCCATGACTATCACCTCATGTTGCAGCATGATAATTCACGGTTCCCTTGTTGCAAGGATCAGTACACAATTCCTTGAAGCTGGAAACAATTCGGTCCTTGCATTGCCAGATTACACACTGGACACGTTACCACTGATAAGTGTTTTCGAGGCTAATATTCATGTAAGAAAAAAAATTAGTAGTAATCTAGCAGGTCAGGATATCTTGGATTAACTCCGGAATTAGCTGTTTGTGGATTGGGCTGAAAGTAGTGGTGGGTGCGCTATCATCTGTACTCTATACACATGTAAGACATGTTTACCATCCGCAGCTTTCACTATGTCAACAGTTATGACTAGAGATTATCAATAGGGAATTTTACTTTCATTTATTTAATAAGCAGTAAATCGTTGACTTGACATTCACTGCTTGAGGAACCTAGGGACTTTTTGTTCTTTCCTCTTAATTCCAGAGACAGGAAGCTCCGACATAACCCCCAGCAATATGTTGTGTCATGTAAAGTCAACACACTCTTAATGTGATAAATCATCATTCAAAAGAGAACAACTTCACTCAGAACCACATTTAGACCAGATGAGGCCCTAAATGCTGTAATATTTAGAAGGGGAAGTACAGAGAGCTCCTGATCAGCCTACAAGCCATATTCACCTTCCAGACATATGCCAATACAGGGAGTCCCCAGGTTACGTGCAAGATAGGTTTCTCAGCTTGACCCTTGGCGGCGGCCGCCTGACCCCGGGCCCGCACGGTTGCCCTCCTCTCCGCGAGGGGGACAGCCCCCGCCGGCCCACGCCGTTCTGGCAAGCACCAACCAACTCATACTTACCTGGCAGGGGAGATACCATGATCACAAAGGTGGTTCTCCCAGTCAGGGTGTATCCAGTAGCGAATTACCGACGGTGCTGCTTTCTGGCCTATTTATAGGTGTTCGGGGTACCCGCCCACTCGGCCTGGGGGGATCGGTGTTGGCTTCGGCCTCACCTTCACCCCCCTGTAGCTATAGGGTGGCGGCTTAGTACCCGGACAACAGGAGGTGGTGGCCTGAGGTGGGTTCGTCTACACTGCTGCAAAGATGACGACTAGTGCGGAATGCACAATACGCATACAGGTTAAGCCTGAATTCCTACAGGAACTAACGTTGAAGGAGATTGTGGAGGACATTATCGTGGACCAACTGAACATACCGATTGGAGATATCCAGAGCCTTCAAGACTTTCCCTCTCAAGGTATCTATGATATGGAACTATCCGACTCTGCTTACTGTTTTAATACCTGGGAGGAGGTACAGAGAAATTTCAATCCGATTCTGAGGAAGGTGGACTTTGAGCCGGTTTTTATGCATAGTAAAAGACCGCTCATCGTGCATATGTACAATACAAGGGTGAATCCCTTGATCATCTCCACCTATCTTGAGAGGTTTTGCGAGACTGTGGAGGGTGGTGAGAAGATGAGGAACCGGTATGGCATCTTTACAGGGAAGAGACGTTATTTCGTCTCGTTTAAGAGAGACGGACATGCCGATGGAGGGTTTCGCTGCCCTCCAGCGAACTTCTCGATTGGAGGAGAAAGAGGTTTTTGTTTCTTTCGTGGACAGGCAGAATACTGCCGGAATTGCGGCCAATATGGCCATGTGAAGAGCGAGTGTTCCCTTGGGACTGTGTGCAGAGGGTGTGGTGAGAGCGGCCACACGATGAACGTTTGCACCTCAAGAGTCTGTGACTTATGTGGAGAACGTGGCCATATGGCGAGAAGATGCCCAGATCATGGAAGGGTATTCTCCTATGCTGATGTGGCCAAGAGAAGGGCTAAAAAGCCAAACGGGGCTGATATAAGACGCACGCAGAGAACTGATAGTAAGAGGGCTGAGAGCGGCCCAACCGGGTCAGGCGAGGTGTCTATAGCTCCGATCATTCAGGATATTGTGGCTAAAGTATTTTCTGAACCTTCTGTTGACAGTATTTTGGAAAAACCTTCCAGTATAGAGGGTACGCCTACCCAGTTGCGCATGGATACCCTTGATGCCTCCGAGATGGAAGTGGTGGTCGGTCAGATTTCTGAGGGGGAGGATGGTGGAGTTGTTGGAGTAGGAGATTTTTCTGAGTTTATGAGTGACTCGGAGGACTCTGTTCCCCCAGGCCAAAAACCCCTGAGGAAGCTTTGTGGGGAGGCGGCGGCCTCAACCACGAAAAGGGCCCGTTTAGAGGGAGGGAGCAGGGACACCTCTCCTTCCTTGGATTCAGTTGGCCCAGCTTCTGGGAGCCCGGGTGTTGTTTCATCTCCGGGCTCGCCTGTAGTAAGCTATTTAGATGATGGGGATGTGAGAAGCTTTGAGAAAATGGTCGGTCATTATAACGAGAATGACTGATGGCGGGGTTTCTTCTGTGCCTATCCACAATGGCTCTAGTGCTAGCTAGTTTAAACGTCAGAAGTATTAGTTCTAATTTTAGAAGAGCGGCTATTTTTAATGTGCTCAAGTCCTTTAATGCAGACATAATTTGTTTACAGGAATGCTGCTCGAGTTTCTTTCCCAAGGAGGATGAGTGGCCTTGGGGCCAGTGTGTTTGGTCGGTGGGCGGAAATAGGAGCGCAGGAATAGGCATTTTGATAAATGATCCTAGTATTTCTGTCATCGAATACAACAATATTGTACCAGGCAGACTTTTGTCAGCGGATTTGTCCTTTGCAGGCCATAGGTTCCGAGTGTTCTGTGTTTATTGCCCAGCAGAACACCGGGATAGGCTTCCCTTTATGGAGAACTTGAAATTGCTGGTTGTAGGGAGAACTCCTACCTTGTTAGCGGGAGATTTCAATTGTATTATGGATGTAAAGGATAGATTAAGTTCTGCTACGGTTCGGACAGATGCCTCCTCGAATGTCTTAAATCAACTAGTTAAAGATTTAAGGTTCACTGATGTTGGTGCAAAAGTAACAGGAGTGGATAGATTTACCTGCGTTTCTGAGGGACATGAATGTAAGTCCAGAATAGACTATATTTTTTCTTCAGAAGGTCTTTGTTGTTCAAATGTCTATACCAAGAGAGTGAGCTTCTCCGACCATGCCGCTCTCTTTGCCGTAATTAATATAGATAATTCCTTAACTTTTGGCCGTGGTGTATGGAAATTGAATTTAAAACTACTTGAGGACGAGAGTGTTATGAAAAAATTGGAACAGATATTTAATTCCTGTATTGCTAGAAAAAATCAATTTGTCGATTTACTCTCCTGGTGGGATTGGACAAAAGTTAGGATGTCTTTGTTCCTTAAAAAAACTGGGATTAGAAAAGCTGCAGAGAGAAGGAGACGCGATTCTAGGAAAGTGCAAAAGCTCGAACTTCTGGCTCGACTGAAAGAGTGCGGGGTAGATGTGGATAATGAGCTGCTAAGGGTTAAGGAAGAGATTGCCTCCTCCCTGATAGAAAGGGGGAAGAGGATCATCTTTGCAGCTAAAGTGGAACATCTAGAACAAGATGAGCAATGTACAAGTTTTTTCTTTAAAAAATGTTATCACGCTAAAGGGGTTATTGCATCTGTCTTGGGAAAAGATGGGGAGGTTAGAGGAGACCAGATGATTACGGAGGTTACTGATTTTTACTCTGAGTTGTTGGGAGTAGATAGAGCAGCCCCCTTAGATGAAATTGAGGAATACATTTCAATAATCGACAGGACATTAACTTCTGACGAAACTGAGACATTGAGCGATGAAATTACGGTGGATGAAGTATTTTGTGTGTTGAAAGGTATGGCTAATGGTAAAACCCCTGGCAGTGACGGGTTACCAGTAGAGTTTTATACTAAATGTTGGACCTTCCTCAAGGATCATTTGGTTAATGTACTGAGAGTCTGCTTTGCTGGTGGCGTAATCTCTGAGTCAATGAGGAAAGGGATTATAACCTTAATACACAAAAAAGGAGATAGACGTGATTTGCGCAACTGGCGTCCGATAACTCTACTTAACGCCGATTATAAATTATTGGCCAAGATATGTATGACTAGACTGAGCAAGGTAATCCAGCGAGTTATTGGGGATTACCAAACATGTGCTGTTCCAGATAGGAAAATGTCGCATAACCTATTGCTGTTAAGGGACCTCATAAGTCACTGTAATGAAACTAATTCATCTCTACTCCTTGAGTCTATAGACCTGGAGAAGGCATAGTTTCATGTTCCTTGTTTTGGAAAAAATGGGGTTTCCCGATAAATTGATGCGTATGTTGAAGGGATTATATGCAAAGGCTGAAAGCCAAGTGGTGGTAAATGGCAATCTCGGGCCTCCTATTAATGTTGGTTCAGGAGTGAGACAGGGGTGCCCCCTGTCTCCTTTACTTTTCATTTGTGTAATGGAGCCTCTGTTAATCAGCCTGCAAAAAGACAAGGTAGTAGATGGAATACGTATACCTGGGTCTGGTGGTACTCAGGTGAAGAGTTTGGCCTATATGGATGACGTAGTGTTCATAGGGTCATCCAGATATGATATTGAAAGAGCTAACCTGCACTTGAAGATTTTCTGCTCGGTATCTGGGATGAGCGTAAATTGGGCTAAATGTAGCCTTTGCAATTTTGGAAGGGCTTTGGCTTGTAGTGTCGCTAATGTTCCTGCTGTAACCGAGATCAAGGTCTTGGGCATAATCTTTGATACAGATCTAAAAGGTAAATCCAGCTATGCTAATTTAGAAAGCAGAATTGATCAAAAGCTTGCCTTTTGGAAATTAAGGCGTCTGTCCCTTAAAGGGAAAACTCTAATTGTCAAGGCTGTAATATTACCTTTACTATTATATATTGCTGTAATTCTGCCGCCGGAGGTACTCTGGGTTAAAAAAGTTACGCGAAAACTGTTCGTTTTTTTCTGGGGCTCAAAAATTGAGCGGCTAAAGCGTGTAACTGTTATGACCCGCTGTGAGTTAGGAGGAATGAATTTCCCCGATGTTAATGTATTCCTTAAACTCCATTACTTGCTATTGGTATACAATACCATTATGACCAATAATAGAACTGCACATATGCTAATGTATTCTGCAGGGTGGCTCTTTATAAAATGGAAATGGATCCCTAAAAATTTGACTAAACCCATGATGCTGGTTTTGCCCCGCCATTATGTTATCTTAAAAATTTTTGTGGAGAAAAAACAGCTTGATGTGATGAATAAGCCAGTCAAAAGCAAAATTTGTCACAGGTTACGAGAGGAGGAACAACTATGTGAAGTTCCACTACTATCTACAAAAGAATCCCGAATTGTATGGAATGCTTTCAGGGTACCAGGTGTTCCCTATAAGTACTTGGAAGTTACGTGGCTAGGCATCCATCAAGCCCTGCCCACGCGGGAACTATTGAGGAAAAGAGGACTAGCCTCAAGTGATACTTGTCCTAGAGAAAATTGCTATGAGATAGAAAATAGCTTGCATGTATTTGAAAAATGTTCTTTCACTAAAGCTGTATTTGCGATGTTATGCCCACTTTTTGTCTTTATCTTGAAACATACTAACTTTACGGCCGAAGAATTTCTTTCAGGTTGGAACCCTGTGAGGAAAGAAATAAGCAGGAAATCTTGGGTAATGTTTTGTATTTTCAGGTCAGTAATTTGGGACTCCAGAAATGTGTTATTATTGAAAAAGACTGTATGGATGCCAGATGATGTTGTTAAGCTGTTCTTGTCCAGGTTACATGTAATCTTTCTTTATGACCAAAAAAGATGGGGAAGAGACGTAGCAGCTTCCTTTTGGTCCTTCTATGAATGGAATAATAAAATAAAAAAACCTTAAATGATGTAATGACTATTACTGACTTATCTCTGCGAGATATTAATGAGTAAAGTCAAGACTGATGGTTTAAAAAAAAAAAAAAAAAAAAAAAAAAGGTGGTTCTCCCAGTCAGGGCCGTCCACTCGGCCTGGGGGGATCGGTGCAGGCTATGGCCTCGCCTTCACCCCCCTGTAGCTATAGGGTGGCGGCTTAGTCCCTGGACAACAGGAGGTGGTGGTCCGAGGTGTTTTGTCTACACTACTGCGGAGATGGCGACTAGTGCGGAATGCACCATCCGTATCCAGGTTAAGCCTGAATTCCTCCAGGAATTTACGTTGAAGGAGATCGTGGAGGATATCATCGTGGACCAACTCAACGTGCAGATCGGAGACATACAGAGCCTTCAAGAATTCCCTTCCCAAGGTATCTATGATATGGAACTATCCGATTCTGTTTCTTGTTTCAATACCTAGGAGGAAGTACAGGCTAATTTCAACCCGATTCTGAATAAGGTGGGCTTAGATCCGATTTTCATGCACAGCAAGAGACCTCTCATTGTACATATGTATAATACAAGGGTGAATCCCTTGATCATCTCTACCTACCTTGAGAGATTTTGCGAGACTGTGGAGGGCGGTGATAAGATGAGGAATCGGTATGGAATTTTCACAGGGAAGAGGCGCTACTTCGTCTCCTTTAAGAGAGACAGACAAGCCGATGGAGGGTTTCGCTGCCCCCCAGCGAACTTTTCTATTGGAGGAGAAAGAGGATTTTGTTTTTTTCGAGGCCAGGCAGAATACTGTCGAAATTGTGGCCAGTACGGTCATGTCAAGAGCGAGTGTTCCCTTGGGACTGTGTGCAGAGGGTGTGGAGGCAGTGGCCACACGATGAACAACTGTACTGCAAGGATGTGTGACTTGTGTGGGGAAAGTGGTCATATGGCGAGGAGGTGCCCAGACCATGGAAGGGTATTCTCCTACGCCGATGCGGCCAAAAGAAGGGCTAGGAAACCAAACGGGGCTGACTTAAGGCGTGTACAGAGATCTGATAGTGAGAGGGCTGAGAGTGGCCCAGTCAAGTCAGGTGATGTGCCTATAGCTCCGATTATTCAGGAAATTGTGGCTAATGTGTTTCCTGAACCCCCTGTTGACAGTGTTGTGGAAGGGCCTTCCAGCCTGGAGGGTACACCAACGCAGTTACGCGTTGATAGCCTTGACGCGCCGGATATGGAGATTGTGGTCGGTCAGATTTCAGATCAGGAGGAGGGGGATGGCGGGGTTGCGAGCGTGGGGGACTTCTCCGAGTTTATGAGTGACTCGGAGGACTCTGTTCCTCCAGGCCAAAAACCCCTGAGGAAGGTTCTTGGGGAGGCGGTGGGCTCAACCACGAAAAGGGCCCGACTGGAGGGAAGGAGCAGTGACGCTTCCCCTTCTTTGGATTCCGTTGCCCCATCGTCTGGGAGCCCGGGTGTTGTTGCATCTCCAGGCTCGCCTGTAGTGAGATATTTGGATGACGGGGATGTGAGAAACTTTGAGAAAATGGTTAGTCATTTTTCTGAGAATGATTGATGCCGGGGTTTCTCCTATGCCTATCTACCATGGCTCTAGTACTAGCTAGCTTAAATGTCAGAAGCATAAGTTCTAATTTCAGAAGAGCGGCTATCTTTAATGTACTCAAGTCCCACAGTGCGGACATTTTTTGTTTACAGGAATTCTGTTTGAATTTCTTTCCTAAGGAGGATGAATGGCCTTGGGGCCAGTGTATTTGGTCTGTGGGTGGAAACAGGAGTGCTGGAGTAGGCATTCTGATAAATAACCCCAATATTACGGTCATTGAATATAATAATATAGTACCAGGCAGATTATTGTCAGCGGATTTGACTTTTGTTGGTCACAGATTCCGTGTGTTCTGTGTCTATTGCCCAGCAGAACACCGGGATAGGCTGCCTTTCATGGAGAATCTAAAACTGCTGGTTGTGGGGAGGACTCCTACCTTGCTAGCTGGGGATTTCAACTGTATTATGGATGTGAAGGATAGGCTCAGTTCTGCTACGGTTAGGACGGATGCTTCTTCAAATGTCTTGAATCAGCTAGTTAAAAACCTGCGCTTTACTGATGTTGGTGCAAAAATTATAGGAGAGGATAGGTTTACCTGTAGTTCTGAAGGCTATCAATGTAAGTCCAGAATTGATTATATTTTTTCTTCGGAGGGTCTTTTTTGCTCAAATGTTTATACCAAGAAAGTGAGTTTCTCCGATCATGCCGCTCTTTTTGCTGTAATTAATATGGATGACTCTTTAATCTTTGGCCGTGGTGTGTGGAAACTGAATCTAAAGCTGCTTGAGGACGAGAGAATTATGGAGAAATTGAAGCAGATCTTTAACTCTTGTGTTGCTAGGAAAAATCAGTTTGCCGATTTACTCGTTTGGTGGGACTGGTCCAAAGTCAGGATGTCTTCTTTCCTAAAAAAAAACTGGGATTCGTAAGGCTGCAGAGAGAAGGAGATACGACTCTAGGAAAGTTCAAAGGCTCGAACTGTTGACTCGATTAAAAGAGTGTGGGATAGATGTAGAGAACGAGATGTTAAGGGTTAAAGATGATATTGCTTCCTCCTTGATAGAAAGGGGGAAGAGAATTATTTTTGCGGCTAAAGTGGAACACCTGGAGCAGGACGAACAATGTTCAGCCTTTTTCTTTAAAAAATGTTATCATGCTAAGGGCGTTATTTCATCCATTTTAGGTAAAGATGGGGAAGTTAGAGGTGACCAGATGATTATAGAGGTTACCAGATTCTACGCTGAGTTGTTGGGAGTGGATAGAGCAGCCCCCCTGGAGGAGATTGAGGAATACATTTCTATAATTGATAAGTCATTAATTTCTGAAGAGACTGAGGCCTTGAGCGACGAGATTATGGTGGATGAGGTATTTTGTGTTTTGAATGGAATGGCTAATGGTAAAACCCCTGGCAGTGACGGATTACCGGTTGAATTTTACACTAAATGTTGGACCTTCTTAAAGGATCATTTGGTCAATGTATTAAGAGTTTGTTTTGCCGATGGTGTGATTTCTGAGTCTATGAGGAGAGGGATTATAACTCTGATACACAAAAAAGGAGACAGACGAGACATCCGCAACTGGCGACCAATAACCCTGCTTAATGTCGATTATAAATTATTAGCCAAAATTTGCATGACCAGACTAAGTAAGGTGATTCAGCAAATAATTGGGGAATACCAAACATGTGCCGTTCCAGGTAGAAAAATGTCTCATAATTTATTGCTGCTGTGGGACCTCATCAATTATTGTAACGAAACTAATTCATCTTTACTCCTAGAGTCCATTGACCTGGAGAAGGCGTTTGACAAAGGGTCACATAGTTTCATGTTTACTGTTTTAGAAAAAATGGGTTTTCCTGACAAATTGATGTGTATGTTGAAAGGATTGTATGCAAGAGCCGAAAGTCAAGTTTTGGTTAATGGCAAACTTAGGCCTTCTATTAGTGTCAAATCAGGAGTGAGACAGGGTTGCCCCCTGTCTCCTTTGCTTTTCATCTGCATAATGGAACCTCTATTTATCAGCCTGCAAAGAGACAAAGTGGTGGACGGGATACGTATACCTGGGACTGGTGGTACTCAGGTGAAGAGCTTGGCCTATATGGACGACGTAGTTTTCGTAGGGTTCTCCAGATGTGATATCGAAAGGGCCAACCTTCACTTGAGGATATTTTGCTCGATATCTGGGATGAGCGTGAACTGGTCCAAATGCAGTCTTTGTAATTTCGGGAGGCCAACAATTTGCAGGATTACAAATGTTCCCATTGTTGATGAGATAAAGGTGTTGGGCATAATTTTCGATGCAGATTTAAAAGGTAAATCTAGTTATGTTAATTTAGAAAATAGCATAGATCAAAAAATTGCCTTTTGGAAACTAAGACGTTTGTCCATTAAGGGGAAGACTTTAATAACGAAGGCTGTAATTCTGCCATTATTATTATATGTTGCTATAATACTGCCACCTGATACTCTTTGGGTTAAGAGAGTGACCAGAAAGCTTTTTGTTTTTTTTTGGAGCTCAAAGATAGAGAAACTAAAGCGAGCGACAGTTATGTCCAAATGTGAGCTAGGGGGGATGGATTTTCCCGACATTAATGCATTTCTCAAACTCCATTATTTGTTATTGATTTATAAAACAGTCATGTCTAATAATCGAACTGCCCACATGTTGGTATACTCAGCGGGATGGTTATTTGTGAGATGGCGGTGGATTCCTAAAGACTTAACCAAGCCGATGAGTTTATGTTTGCCCCGTTAAGAGAGGAGGAACGTTTATGTGAGATTCCGCTTTTGTCCCCAAGGGAGTCCAGAATGATATGGGGTATCTTTAAAGCGCCAGGAATACCCAATAGGTACTTAGAAATAACGTGGCTGGGCATTCACCAAGCCTTGCCCACGCGTGAATTACTGAAGAGTAGAGGGCTGACTTTGGATGACACCTGCCCTAGAGAGAATTGTAATGAGAGAGAGAATAGCTCTCATGTTTTTGAGAAATGTGTATTTACCCAAATTGTATTTGCCATGTTATATCCACTTTTTGTTTATGTTTTAAAACATTCTAATTTCACCACTGAAGAATTCCTTTTAGGATGGGACCTGAAAAAGAAAGACATAAACCGCAAATCTTGGGTGATGTTCTGTGTATTTAGATCAGTCATCTGGGACGCTAGGAACGTTTTACTGTTAAAAAAACTGAATGGAGACCGGAAGATGTAGTTAAGTTGTTTTTGTCTAGATTACATGTGATATTTCTTTTCGACCAAAAGAGATGGGGTAAGGAGGTGGCAGTCTCTTTTTGGCATTTTAAAGATTGGAATAAAAAAATAAATCCCAGATGATGTAATGACTATTGCTGACTTATCTCTGTGAGATAGTATGAGTAGAGTTAAAGACTGATGGGAGGAAAAAAAAAAAAGGTGGTTCTCCCAGTCAGGGTGTATCCAGTAGCGAGATACTGACGGTACTGCTTCCTGGCCTATTATTAGGTGTTCAGGGTACCCGTCCACTCGGCCTGGGGGGATCGGTGCAGGTTTATGGCCTCACCTTCACCCCCCTGCAGCTATAGGGTGGCGGCTTAGTCCCTGAACAACAGGAGGTGGTGTCCCGAGGTGGTTTTGTCTACATTGCTGCAGAAATGGCTTCCAGTGGCCTCCAGGAATTTACATTGAAGGAGATCGTGGAAGATATCATCGTGGACCAACTTCACGTACAGATCGGAGGTATACAGAGCCTACAGGAATTCCCTTCTCAAGGTATCTATGACATGGAATTGTCTACATCTATTGCCTGCTTTAATACCTGGGAGGAGTTACAGGCCAATTTCGACCCGATTCTGAATAAGGTGGATCTAGACCCGATTTTCATGCACAGCAAAAGACCTCTTGTGGTACATATGTACAACACGAGGGTCAATCCCCTAGTTATCACTACTTATCTGGAGAGATTTTGCGAGACTGTGGAGGGCGGTGATAAGATTAGGAATCAATATGGAATTTTCACGGGAAAGAGACGTTACTTTGTCTCCTTCAAGAGAGACCGGCAAGCCGACGGAGGGTTTCGTTGCCCCCCGGCGAACTTTTCTATTGGAGGAGAAAGGGGGTTCTGTTTTTTCCGAGGCCAGGCAGAATATTGCCAAAATTGCGGCCAGTATGGACACATGAAGAGTGAATGTCCCAATGGGACTGTGTGCAGGGGGTGTGGTAGCAGTGGCCACACAATGAACAATTGTACTTCAAGGGTTTGTGACCTGTGTGGGGAGAGTGGCCATAATGCAAGGAAGTGCCCAGACCACGGTAGGGTCTTTTCCTATGCCGATGCCGCCAAAAGAGGGGCAAGGAAGCCAAATGGGGCTGATTTAAGGCGTATGCAAAAATCTGATGGTGGGAGGTCTGAGAGCGCCTCAGTCAAGTCAGGTGATGTGCCCATTACCCCGATTGTTCAGAAATTTGTTGCAAGTGTGTTTCCTGAACCCCCTGCTGCAAGTGTTGAAGAAGTGCCTTCTAGAATGGAGGGTACACCAACTCAGTTACGTGAGGACACTCTTGACGCCCCAGATATGGAGACTATGGTTGGTCAGATTTCTGACCAGGAGGAGGGGGATGATGGAGTTGCAACTGTAGGGGACTTCTCAGAGTTTGTGAGCGACTCGGAGGATTCTGTTCCTCCGGGTAAGAAACCCCTGAGGAAGGTGCTTGGGGAGACGGCGGGCTCAACCTCCAAGAGGGCCCGGTTAGAGGGGAGGAGCAGTGACGCTTCCTCTCCTTCAGATTCCGTTGCCCTAATCTCTGGGAGTCCAGGTGCTGTTTCATCTCCTGGCTCGCCTGTAGTGAGATACTTGAATGATGGGGATGTGAGAAACTTTGAAAAAATAGTTAGTAATTTTTCAGAGAATGATTAACGCCGGGGTTTCTCTTGTACCTAGCTTCCATGGCTCTAGTCTTAGCTAGCTTAAACGTTAGAAGTATAAGTGCAAATTTCAGAAGAGCGGCTATCTTTAACATCCTGAAGTCCCATAATGCTGATATTTTTTGTTTACAGGAATGTTGTTTAAATTTCTTTCCTAAGGATGACGAATGGCCTTGGGGTCAGTGCTATTGGTCGGTGGGAGGAAATAGGAGTGCAGGAGTTGGCATTCTAATTAATAACCCTAATATTTCGGTTATCGAATATAAAAATATTGTGCCGGGCAGACTGCTGTCGGTGGATTTACTTTTTGTTGGTCACAGATTCCGGGTGTTTTGTGTCTACTGCCCAGCAGAGCACCGTGATAGACTACCTTTTATAGAGAACCTGAAACTGCAGGTTGTGGGGAGGACTCCCACTTTGTTAGCTGGGGACTTTAACTGCATCATGAATGTGAATGATAGACTCAGCTCTGCTACAGTTAGGACGGATGCTTCCTCTAAAGTTCTGAATCAATTAGTTCAGGACTTGCGTTTTATTGATGTTGGTGCAAAAATTATAGGTGAAGATAGATTTACATGTTGCTCTGAAGGTTATCAATGCAAATCCAGAATTGACTATGTTTTTTCCTCGGAGGGGCTTGTTTGTTCTAATACCTACACTAGGAAAGTTAGCTTCTCTGATCATGCTGCTCTTTTTGCAGAAATTAATGTAGATGACTCTTTAATATTTGGCCGTGGTGTGTGGAAGCTAAATGTCAATCTGCTTGAGGATGTGGGAGTAATGGAGAAACTGAAGCAGGTCTTTAATTTCTGTGTTTCTCGGAAAAGTCAATTTGCTAATTTGCTCACCTGGTGGGACTGGTCTAAGGTCAGGATGGCCTCCTTTCTTAAAAAGACCGGGATTCGTAAAGCCGCTGAGAGAAGGAGATATGATGCTAAAAATGTTCAGAGGCTCGAACTTTTGTCTAGATTAAAGGAGTAAATACCAAACAGGAAGGGAGGGGATGTGGTCAGTGGGCAACTACACCACAAAACCCCCAAAGAAGCAATTCACATACCAAAAGAGAAGAATAATGAAGTATAATGACAACCCAATGGTTTAAAAATGAAATTCCTTTTTATTATTACATATATATTTAAATGACAAACAAAGACAGGGCAACACACAGAAAAAATTGCACAAGACCCAATAGTAAACTATGACATATAGCAGCAAGGGTTCCCTAACATGCCAGAATAAGGCTTTCAAGAAAGAGTACAAGAGTAATTATTGTCAATACAAATAACAGAAAATGTAATGCTAGATAAAGGGACAACCACAAGAGCTTGCAATTATACAGGTAAATGGATCACATACAGACCGTTTTGGAAATGTGCAATTGCATTGCATTGCACATTTCCAAAACGGTCTGTATGTGATCCATTTACCTGTATAATTGCAAGCTCTTGTGGTTGTCCCTTTATCTAGCATTACATTTTCTGTTATTTGTATTGACAATAATTACTCTTGTACTCTTTCTTGAAAGCCTTATTCTGGCATGTTAGGGAACCCTTGCTGCTATATGTCATAGTTTACTATTGAGTCTTGTGCAATTTTTTCTGTGTGTTGCCCTGTCTTTGTTTGTCATTTAAATATATATGTAATAATAAAAAGGAATTTCATTTTTAAACCATTGGGTTGTCATTATACTTCATTATTCTTCTCTTTTGGTATGTGAATAGATTAAAGGAGTGTGGGATAGACGTGGAGAGTGAGACTCAAAGGGTTAAAGATGACATCGCTTCCTCCTTGATAGAAAAAGGGAAGAAAATTATTTTTGCGGCCAAAGTGAAACACCTGGAACAGGATGAGCAGTGTTCAGCTTTTTTCTTTAAAAAATGTTATAATGCCAAGGGTGTCATCTCATCCGTACTAGGTAAAGATGGAGAAGTTAAGGGTGACCGAATGATTAGTGAGGTTACCAGGTTCTATGCCGTTTTGTTGGGAGTGGATAGAGCGGCCTCTTTAGAGGAGATTGAGGAATATACTTCAATAATTGACAAGTCATTGATTCCTGAAGAGACTGATGCCTTGTGTGATGAAATTATGGTAGGTGAGGTGTTTTGTGTCCTAAACGGAATGGCAAATGGTAAAACGCCCGGGTGTGACGGCTTACCTGTCAAATTCTATATTAAATGTTGGGCCTTATTGAAAGATCATTTAGTTGAAGTATTAAGAGTTTGTTTTGCTGGTGGTGTAATCTCAGAATCTATGAGGAAAGGGGTTATAACCCTAATACATAAAAAAGGGGACTGACGAGATATGCGTAACTGGCGTCCAATCACGCTACTAAATGTTGATTATAAACTGTTTGCTAAAATCTGTGCGAACAGACTTAGTAAGGTGATCCAGCGGGTGATTGGAGAATATCAAACATGTGCCGTTCCGGGGAGGAAAATGTCTCATAATCTACTGCTACTGAGGGATCTTATTAATTATTGCAATGAAACCAATATGTCTTTGCTCTTAGAATCCATTGACCTGGAGAAAGCTTTTGACAAAGTGTCACATAAGTTTATGTTTGTTGTTTTAGAAAAAATGGGCTTCCCCGATAAATTAATGCGTGTACTAAAAGGCTTGTATGCCAAGGCTGAAAGTCAGGTTTTGGTCAATGGTAAACTTGGTCCTCCTATTAGTGTTAAATCCGGAGTGAGACAGGGTTGCCCCCGTCTCCTTTGCTTTTTATTTGTATAATGGAACCACTATTGATCAGTTTGCAAAGAGATAAAGTGGTGGATGGAATATGTATACCTGGGACTGGTGGTACTCAAGTGAAGAGCCTGGCCTATATGGACGATGTGGTATTCATAGGTTCCTCTAGATGCGATGTCGAAAGGGCTAACCTTCATCTGAGGATATTTTGCTCGATATCTGGAATGAGTGTGAACTGGACCAAATGCAGCCTCTGTAATTTTGGGAGGCCAACGACTTGCAGGTTTGCGAATGTTCCCGCTGTAAATGAGATTAAGGTGTTGGGCATAATTTTCGATGCGGATTTGAAGGGTAAATCTAGTTATGTCAATTTAGAAAATAGGATTGATCAAAAACTTTCTTTCTGGAAATTGAGGCGCTTGTCCCTTAAAGGGAAAACCTTAATAACTAAGGCAGTAATCTTACCATTGCTCCTGTATGTTGCTGTAATTTTGCCACCGGATGTACTTTGGGTAAAGAGAGTAACCCGAAAGCTGTTTGTTTTGTTTTGGGGCTTGAAAATAGAGCGACTTAAACGTGTAATCGTAATGTCCAGATGTGAACTAGGGGGGATGGGTTTCCCTGATATAAATGTGTTCCTCAAACTCCAATATCTGTTATTAATCTATAAAACCGTTATGACTGGGAATCGAACCACTCATATGTTGATATATTCTGCAGGATGGCTCTTTGTGCGATGGCAATGGATCCCTAAGGATTTAACCAAACCTATGATGTTCTGTTTACCCCGTTATTATGTTGTCCTGAAAACCTTTGTGGAGAAAAGGCATCTAGATGTGATTAGCAAACAGGTCAAAAGTAAAATCTGTGACAAGTTAAGAGAGGATGAACAGTTGTGTGAGGTCCCACTCTTATCCACAAGAGAGTCTCGGATAGTGTGGGGTACTTTCAAAGCACCAGGTGTTCCCAATAGATACTTGGAGATCACGTGGCTGGGCATTCACCAGGCTCTACCCACGCGAGAATTATTGAAAAAAAGAGGGCTAGTTTTAGATGATATCTGCCCAAGGGAAAATTGCCATGAGATAGAAAACAGTTCTCATATCTTTGAAAAATGTTCATTTACCAAGATTGTGTTTTCTATGTTGTACCCACTATTTGTCTATGTTCTGAAGCATTCTAACTTTATGTCTGAGGAATTTCTTTCAGGATGGAACCCTGTAAAGAAAGACATGAGCCGAAAGTCCTGGGTAATGTTTTGCGTGTTCAGATCTGTTATTTGGGATGCTAGAAATGTATTGTTAGACTGATGAAAAAAAAAAAAAAAAAAAAAGGTGGTTCTCCCAGGGTGAGGCTCACCCATTGCACTCCGGGTGTGCTGACCCCTGCGATTTCCCCAAATGCGGGAAACTCGACTGCATAATTTGTGGTAGTGGGGGACTGCGTTCGCGCTTTCCCCTGATTTTCTATGGTCAAAAACAGAACAAACTTCAGCAAAAAAAAATTTTTTTTTTATTTTCCTCTCTGCCACCTAACATCATTCTATCTGCTCTTCACATGTCTCTGTCGTTTCTTGCTTTTACATTTTTTTGTTGTTGTTGTTTTTACCGTTTTCTCTTGCTGTTCCGTGCCGGCTGTTTGCTCACTTCTTCCCTTGGCTGGATCCATCTCGGAAGCAGGGAACAATTCCATCACTTACCTTCACCTTACAGAAAGCAAAGCACAGCTGGATAAGAAGGAAAAGTGCAGAAGAAGAAGAAGAAGGACAAAAAGTTGTTCCTTCAGTGTCCAGGTGACAACTTGGCCTCCTCTGTCTCCGCCTTGCGGCCAGGAAAACACCAGCGTGCTCGCTCTCTCCGTCTGTCTGTCTCTTTCTTTTTTTCTTCTGCTTTTTCCTTTCTAATTGCCACTTTTCCAATTGCCCTGCTGTTGCTGCTTCTTCTTCTTCTTTACCTACCTCCTTTGTCGGCATGCACACTTTTTCTGCTTCTTCTTTGTTTCTCCCTCGTGTCATTTTTGTCACCTCTTTTGCTGTCCCGGACACTTTGTCAGGCGACGCTGATGAGGACCACAAAGAACAATGCAAGCAGACCAGACGGCACCTGCAGCAGGCCTGCTCGCTTTTATAGCGCCAGGTGACAAAGCCTTCTGGCTTCGCATTGGCCACAACTCCAAACCACCCGCCTCCCTTCCCTCTTGCATAGATAGCTAGCTGTCTGTCTGTCTGTCTCCAGCTGTGCAGCCATTGTGTTTCTGTGTCTACACTTGAGGCCTAGCCAGAACACCTCCTCTTTAGCTGAGCACCACACCCGCCCAGCTCCACTGTAGCTCGCTCCCTCTCTCACTAGTCAACTTCCCTTTCATGCAAATACAGACAGGATGCAGCTAGGCATCTTGGGAGAGCTGCTTTCACTCACCAGCGTACCGCCGGCAGGGGCCCAAAGCTTTCGCCCCGGGAACACCTCCGCAAAAGCCAAGCTCCATAGGTTTGTTCTTAAGTTGAATTTGTATGTAAGTCAAAACTATATTTTAGAATTGTAGTTCCAGAGCAAATTTTTTTTTTGCCCCAGTGACAATTGGAGTTTCAGAATTTTTTGCTGTAATGGGACCAATGATTATCAATAAAGCTTCATTACAGCTGATCATTGCAGCCTGGGACTCTAGTAACATCCAGAGAGCTTCACCAGAGGTCACAGGGGGCAGAGGGGTCAGTTTTTAACTAGGAGTCGTCTGTAAGTCGGGTGTTCTTAAGTAGGGGACCGCCTGTACACAGAAATCAGAAGTTTGTGATGGCCTCTCTAAAGAATTGACTTTGTTCTCCCAAAGCAACTTTATGCCCAGTTTGGCAGTAGCTTCAGGTCAGCCTTTTTCTGGCTGATGTTTTGAGATGTTGCTTCAGTATTGGCGCATAATGTACTTCTCTCACAATGCATCTATTTTAAGAAGTGGACCCGTCTCCCATGACGTGACACTGCGTCCTTCATTTTTCTCACACTTGGTGTTCTCAGGCTTGCAAGCTTCAGCCTTTTTCTTCTAAAAGTAACGTTGGTCATTATGGCAAAATATTTTAATTTTATTGACCAGACCACAGGACATATCTCCAAAAATTAAAGTATGTGTGCATTTGCAAACCCCAATCTGCCTTTTTAAGTTTCTTTTGGAATAATGGATCTTCCTTGAAGAGTAGCCTTTCAGCCCATGTGGGCACAGGACTTACCAGCTCCACCCAGCATCTTTACAATGTCTTCTGCTTTTCTTTTTGTGTTGGTATGCACAAAGGACCTTTTCCTCTGGGACACAGAACTTGTCTACTTCCTGAGAAGTATAATGGCTGGACATTCCCATTTTGTTTGCACTTGCATATAATTGTTTGTACAAATAAACAAGGCAATTTTGAGGTTTTTGTAAATTACACCCAAGGATGAAACAGACTTGTGCAAGTCCACAATTCTCTTTCTGATATATTGGCTGATTTTTTTTAGACATTCCCATCATGTTACACAAAGAAACAGCGTGTTTCAGTTGTGCCTTAAAATATATTTACAAGTGTGTGTCTCTACTTAACTCAGATTTTGCCAATAAACTAAAATTCTGAAGCTTTCAAAGACATGACATCATCATATGGGCTCCCCGAAATTGTTTAACAGTACAGTAATCTTAGTTTATGTAAACTTTTCACTTTGCAGAAAGGTTAAAAATGCCTTAAACAATTTTCACCAAGACCATTGTAGCACCAGATATATCACATATCTGTACACTGTGCAGAGGCCTGGAATGGAACTACAGCTCCCATTTTTTTTAACTTAAAGAGGACCTGTCAGCCCATTTATCGGCACTAGGAGCTGCTTACTAAAGTAAGCAGCTCCTAGTGCTTGATCAAACCCCGTAGTGTTAGTGTCACAGTCTATGGGGAATAGTCCCTTAGGACTAAGAGAGTGGACTCCCTGGACCACCGCGGGAGATAACAACCTTAGCCGCACCCGGGAGCGGAGTCTAAGTGAACTCCTGGTCTTCGCCAGAGCCCGCCGCAAAGCGGGATGGTCTTGCTGCGGCGGGAGTCACCAGGTCGCTCCACGGGTGCGACTAGGCCCACGGTGGCAGCCAAGGTAGGGACACGGGGACCATGGGAAGGCAGGCAGGACCACGGGAAGGCAGGCAGGCAGGACCACGGGAAGGCAGGCAGGCAGGCAGGACCACGGGAAGGCAGGCAGGCAGGACCACGGGAAGGCAGGCAGGCAGGACCACGGGAAGGCAGGCAGGCAGGCAGGACCACGGGAAGGCAGGCAGGCAGGCAGGACCACGGGAAGGCAGGCAGGCAGGCAGGACCACGGGAAGGCAGGCAGGCAGGACCACGGAACAAGGAAACACAGGAAACCAGGAATACAGGAATCGCAGAATACACAGAGGCGTCTGGAAACGCTCGGGAACATGGGAACTCAGAGGCGTCTGGAAACGCTCAAGAAGGCTTTCTCCTCAGTAGAATGAGCTGAAGATCCGGCAGGGGATGCTGGGAGTCGCCAGGCTAAATAGCCGAGCCTGGAATGCAAGAGCCAATAAGGAGGACGCTGGCCCTTTAAGGCTGGGAGAAGTCTGGGCGCGCCCCCTCTAGTGGCAGGAGCACGCGACTGCATGGAAGCAGCATGCGGCCTACATGCTGGGAGCAAGAGTGCAGGCCGGAGCCTGGAGAGGTAAGTGAGAGCTGGGGGAGCGGGGACCGCGGCAGCAGGCACGGGTACACCCTCAATCCGTACCGAGGATCGCGGGTGTAACCGTGACAGTACCCCCCCCCTTAGGGCCCCTCTTCTCTTCTTCTTCAGCCCGCTGTTCTTTCTTCGCCTCCTCCAATTCTTCTTGGTGATGAGACACCTTAGGAGGAGAGAAGGCTCCGGGAAGACTTGGGAAGCAGGCTGGGCCGGCTCTAGGCACACCGGAGCAGCCTCAGGGGAGGTCAGAGCAGCCGTGGCAAGCTGCGGAGTTTCTGGGGCATCCGTGGCAAGCTGCTGAGACTGGGGCGCCACTGGAGCAGCCGTGGCAAGCTGCAGAGTCTGGGGCGCCACTGGAGCAGCCGTGGCAAGCTGCGGAGTCTGGGGCGCCACTGGAGCAGCCGTGGCAAGCTGCGGAGACTGGGACGCCACTGGAGCAGCCGTGGCAAGCTGCGGAGACTGGGGCGCCACTGGAGCAGCCGTGGCAAGCTGCAGAGTCTCTGGAGCAGCCGTGGCAAGCTGCGGAGGCTGGAGAGTCTCTGGAGCAGCATTGGCAAGCTGCGGAGGCTGGAGAGTCTCTGGAGCAGCATTGGCAAGCTGCGGAGACTGGAGAGTCTCTGGAGCAGCTGCGGGGAGCTGCGGAGCCACTGGAGCAGCTGCGGGGAGCTGCGGAGCCACTGGAGCAGCTGCGGGGAGCTGCGGAGCCACTGGAGCAGCTGCGGGGAGCTGCGGAGCCACTGGAGCAGCTGCGGGGAGCTGCGGAGCCACTGGAGCAGCTGCGGGGAGCTGCGGAGCCACTGGAGCAGCTGCGGGGAGCTGCGGAGCCACTGGAGCAGCTGCGGGGAGCTGCGGAGCCACTGGAGCAGCTGCGGGGAGCTGCGGAGCCACTGGAGCAGCTGCGGGGAGCTGCGGAGCCACTGGAGCAGCTGCGGGGAGCTGCGGAGCCACTGGAGCAGCTGCGGGGAGCTGCGGAGCCACTGGAGCAGCTGCGGGGAGCTGCGGAGCCACTGGAGCAGCTGCGGGGAGCTGCGGAGCCACGGGAGCAGCTGCGGGGAGCTGCGGAGCCACGGGAGCAGCTGCGGGGAGCTGCGGAGCCACGGGAGCAGCTGCGGGGAGCTGCGGAGCCACTGGAGCAGCTGCGGGGAGCTGCGGAGCCACGGGAGCAGCTGCGGGGAGCTGCGGAGCCACGGGAGCAGCTGCGGGGAGCTGCTGAGCCACGGGAGCAGCTGCGGGGAGCTGCTGAGCCACGGGAGCAGCTGCGGGGAGCTGCGGAGCCACGGGAGCAGCTGCGGGGAGCTGCGGAGCCACGGGAGCAGCTGCGGGGAGCTGCGGAGCCACGGGAGCAGCTCTGGGGAGCTGCGGAGCCACGGGAGCAGCTCTGGGAAGCTGCGGAGCCACGGGAGCAGCTATGGGAAGCTGCGGAGCCACTGGAGCAGCTCTGGGAAGCTGCGGAGCCACGGGAGCAGCTATGGGAAGCTGCGGAGCCACGGGAGCAGCTCTGGGAAGCTGCGGAGCCACGGGAGCAGCTCTGGGAAGCTGCGGAGCCACGGGAGCAGCTCTGGGAAGCTGCGGAGCCACGGGAGCAGCTCTGGGAAGCTGCGGAGCCACGGGAGCAGCTCTGGGAAGCTGCGGAGCCACGGGAGCAGCTCTGGGAAGCTGCGGAGCCACGGGAGCAGCTCTGGGAAGCTGCGGAGCCACGGGAGCAGCTCTGGGAAGCTGCGGAGCCACGGGAGCAGCTCTGGGAAGCTGCGGAGCCACTGGAACCACGCAGGACAGATGAGGTGGTATAACTTGAGGTGGTTCAAACTTGGACTTGATTTTTGCCAGGAACTTGGTATGGGTAACCATGTCCGGGTCACCACTATCCCATAGAGGAGTAGCCCAGTCCAGCGCCTCTCCAGTGAGCAAAGAAAAAACACATGCCAACTTAGTGCGTTCGGGGGTGGACTGGGAGGACGTCAGCTTGATGTATAACGAGCACTGGACGACAAAACTCCTGCAAAAATTGGGGTTGCCATCAAATTTGTTTGGCATCAAAAAATCTGATCCAGAGTTCGCTGCCGAAAAACATGGCTGTGGGACAGAAACAACAGGAGGAGTCACAGGAGCCTGCTGCTGGGAGGTAATAAACCGCAGGGTGGCAGCGAGTTTGTCCAAGAGTTCTTTTTGCGTAGCAATCTCTTGGGCCTGCTGGGCAATAGTGCTGGGAAGGTCACCCAGAAGCTGGTACGGATCCTTGACATTGTTCATGGCTTTGGCAGAGATCATGACCTTGGCGGAGTCCATGGCCGGATCTTACTGTCACAGTCTATGGGGAATAGTCCCTTAGGACTAAGAGAGTGGACTCCCTGGACCACCGCGGGAGATAACAACCTTAGCCGCACCCGGGAGCGGAGTCTAAGTGAACTCCTGGTCTTCGCCAGAGCCCGCCGCAAAGCGGGATGGTCTTGCTGCGGCGGGAGTCACCAGGTCGCTCCACGGGTGCGACTAGGCCCACGGTGGCAGCCAAGGTAGGGACACGGGGACCATGGGAAGGCAGGCAGGACCACGGGAAGGCAGGCAGGCAGGACCACGGGAAGGCAGGCAGGCAGGCAGGACCACGGGAAGGCAGGCAGGCAGGACCACGGGAAGGCAGGCAGGCAGGACCACGGGAAGGCAGGCAGGCAGGCAGGACCACGGGAAGGCAGGCAGGCAGGCAGGACCACGGGAAGGCAGGCAGGCAGGCAGGACCACGGGAAGGCAGGCAGGCAGGACCACGGAACAAGGAAACACAGGAAACCAGGAATACAGGAATCGCAGAATACACAGAGGCGTCTGGAAACGCTCGGGAACATGGGAACTCAGAGGCGTCTGGAAACGCTCAAGAAGGCTTTCTCCTCAGTAGAATGAGCTGAAGATCCGGCAGGGGATGCTGGGAGTCGCCAGGCTAAATAGCCGAGCCTGGAATGCAAGAGCCAATAAGGAGGACGCTGGCCCTTTAAGGCTGGGAGAAGTCTGGGCGCGCCCCCTCTAGTGGCAGGAGCACGCGACTGCATGGAAGCAGCATGCGGCCTACATGCTGGGAGCAAGAGTGCAGGCCGGAGCCTGGAGAGGTAAGTGAGAGCTGGGGGAGCGGGGACCGCGGCAGCAGGCACGGGTACACCCTCAATCCGTACCGAGGATCGCGGGTGTAACCGTGACAGTTAGAGTGATAGCGTTAGCGGAAATCTCCGGTAACGCTATCAAACACTGCGGCGGGGTACAGTGTAATCATGTATTCATGAGGGGGCTCTACCCCGGACCGCCCTGCTTGCTCCATAGGCCAGCATTGATAACGCCCCTAGTCATGCCCCAACCCCGCCCCCTCATGAATACGTCGGACAGCTTTGCGAGCTGTCCGACAATTACACTATACCCTGCCACAGTGGTTTCCGGTAACGCTATCACTCTAACACTGTGGCGTTTGTTCTCTGCACTAGGAGCTGCTTACTTTAGTAAGCAGCTCCTAGTGCCGATGAATGGAGTGACAGGTCCTCTTTAAAGGAAATCTACCATCAAAACCCATCATGATAAACCAGAGACACTTAATCATAGATCCAGACACCATGACTGTGCTAAATTTCTTATATTTATAATCCATGGCCTCCTTCTTTCTAAAATCAACATTTAAAATTATGCTAATGAGACTGTTGTAATTGAGTTTGAAACATCAGATTTAGATTGATGGGGGAATGCTGCAATGCCACGCTAGGCCACTAAAAACTGCTGTGGGGTTGGGAGTCAAACTCACACCAATTATTCAGAACAATGTGGGCAACAACATAGCTTAGTGGTTAGCACTACAGCCTTGCAGCCCTGGGGTCCTGGGTTCAAGTCCCATCCAGGTCAAAATCTGCAAAGAGTTTGTATGTTCTGTCCATGTTTGCATGGGTTTCCTCCGGGTCCTCCGGTTTCCCCCCACACTCCAAAACCATACTGGTAGGTTGATTAGATTGTGAGCCCCATGGGGACAGGGACCGATTTGGCAAGCTCTGAGCAGTGCTGTGTAATCTGTGTGCGCTATATAAATAAAGGATTTATTATCACAATGGGAACAATGTCCTCTGTCCGTTACCACCTTACTGTTTACATACATTCATTGAGTTGATGGTTGATGATTCCATAGGACTACACAAGACTCAACAGCTTCTTGAGATCTGGGTTCTCGTATGTCAGAATCTTAACATAACTCTAGATTATTAATTAGTAATCTACATAATGAACTGTATCTACACAACCACCTTGGCATATCATCCATCAAACTCCTTTATACTGAAATTGTGAATAGCCGGACAGTAGACCACAACATAAGGTGCTAATTAACCCACAGGGCTTCATGACTTCACACATTGATACATTGCTTCCTGTGTCTCTGCATTAAAGAAAAGGTATCCTTAAGATATAGGCAATTATTGAGATGTTGTAATGCATATTGGGGTATGTTACTGTAATATTATATGCTTGAGAAAAGAAGAAGTGACCTCAGGGGATGTTGAGGTTACTGAGCATAGACCATCAATTCCTTTAATGGACACTGAATTAGTGCTACATTTGTGCAGTGAAATATCATATTTAGAGCTGAACCTAAGATTTTTCTGGGGCTTATTTATAAGGGCACCATGAATTTTGTATGAAATATTTGTCAATCTTACTCCAATAGGATGAGACTGTCCTATAATGTGTATTCACTAGCTGTATGGCGTTATCTTAGGCCAGTTGGACGTGAGCAAGTACGTTATTCGACAAACTCTCTGGTATTAACTTGACATTATACTTGTATTACATTGACACTTTGCCTGTTTTCTGACTATCCATTTGCCTATCTATTCTGTACTTCATTTATCCATCTTGTTCTGACCCATGTTTTGTCAATTACTTTGGAGCGTTGACCGGTTGTCACCTAGTGCTAAGGTTTAGCCTTAGGATTCACTGTCTTTGTCTGTGCTTCTAATCCTTTCAGTACCTTCCCTCACCCTACAAAACACATACAGAGCAAGTTTGTTGCTTGTCTGCAACCAGCCTTAGGCTGCATTCACACGACCGACGGGGGGCGTACATAGGCCGGCAATGGGCGCACAGAGCGATATGGTGCAGCACACATGCGCACACACATGTCCTATCTTTCCCCGTGTTACGTCGCCGTGTCTTCCTCTCCATCGCAGCACCGCATACTTTTGTGTGAATGTAGCCTTAGTCAGAGAAGCTTTCCCTGTGAGAACAAGTAGACTCTATATAACCCACTGACTGAGTAATTGATAAACAAGGGATTTGCCGATAGCACATACAACCCAACTGTCTTGGGGCCTAGAGATCGGAGGACCTCACGCAGTAGTGATATGCAGCTGGTTTGCACATGCAAGTACTAAAGTTATAAGATAGTCTTGCTGTATCCTACTCTAAGTAGCATATTTCTAATTTAGCAAATGTCTAGTATTTACTCAAATCCGTCTTCAAATAAGATTATTACAAATAGATTTTTTATCAAATTTGATAAAATATCTGACCTGTGGGTGGTATGGGAAATGTAATGGTGTCTTTGCACCTGCCTAGCAATGGCAAAGGACTACTATGTGTGAATAGGAAATTGTATCAGATTTTTTTTATGAGTTACATCTTAAGTTTGGGTTTAAACAGAGAAGGGGAATTATAAATTGGAAGGCTACAGGGAAGGGCATTTTGCACAGAGTGCTACCAAGAGTGGAAGATTATAAATGAGGGTCATAGGTCAGGGGGCAGTATAGTTTGTGGGCAGGCTAATGGGTGTGGTTAGGACCCTGTTATTTCGAGTCATTTACACTTACATATACAGTGTATTTCCCACACAAAAATATGTGAGTAGTAAATGCTGTGTGCAGCTTGTGTTAAAAGCTTGAAATTGAAGCAACAATGTGTGAAATTACCATCTAGATGACACATGTTCTACTAGTCCAGCTATTATTTTACTATTATTCCTGTGTGGTTATTTTTCATATTTCATATTTATAAAGCTTAATCCATTGGATTAATTGTAAAGCCAATATAAAGCCATAAAGAGAAATGAGAACATTGTGTAAGCAGGATGTGGTAGGCGGACTGTGAAAAGTACCTCCTGGACACGGGCCAGCGCCTCCAGTTAATATGTAAAGGCTGAGAGGAAGTCAGGAAGGAAGTTCTTCACTACACACTTCTACAGGAATTACATTATCTGGCATTTAGTAGTAAAAATTATCCCACAAGTTAACTTAAAGGGAACCTGTCATCAGGAAGGTCATTTTTACATTATGACAGGTTCCAATAGCCACTAACGTATTGATTCAAAAAATGACTTTGTTGTGCATCTGAATAATAGCAGTGCCTTTTACTTTTACATTACCTGTCTCACTCCTACGACACATCAGACCAACAGAAGAGCAGAAAAATAGTAAAGCTAGGAGCACCAAGCCAAAACAAGGTGCCACATTGAGACGAGTAACAATGGCTCTCACAGCTCCCTTTCTTCCCCCCTCCCTCCTGGCTACGTCACTGTAACTACTGTGCAGAGTGAACAGCGGATAGGAGTTGTTGAATCTACCTTCTCACTTGGTTTCTCCCATACCATTGCTGGACCCTGATTGATTCACTACAGAGTTTGCCTTTCTAGTGGGTTGCGCACCTTCATCACTGATTGGCCAGGAGAAGCCATGTGCATGTCACCCTAGAAAAAAAGTTTTAAAAAAATTTCCATTGAAAAAAGAAAAAGATATGTATATGTAAATAAAGAAATTCAAATTATGTTAAGATACAAATATAGGAGGAGATTTATCATGAAGTTTTTGAGGTAAAATTGTTCTAGTTGCCCATGGAAACCAATCAGAGCTCAGCTTTAATATTATAAATGAAAGCCGAGCTCTGATTGGTTGCCATGGGCAACTAGAACAGTTCTGCTCTAAGAGACTTATGATAAGTCTCCCCCATAGACAAATAAAACAGAAAATAATGAAAAATGAAATAAAAATACATATAGAAGAATTTTAAAAAATGCATAAGACTAAGTTAAACGTATAGATGAGGTGGGTTAGGGGAGGCCTCTACAGGGGTATCTGCAACATGGTAAAACAGCCAGATTGTGGATCCCTGTGGGTTGAGCCCCATTCCCAAACTACAATGACTGAAGAAAAATATGTGCCGGTATGTAATACGTTGCATCAGTGCCCAATAAGATCCAAAGGGCTCTGTTGTACATATACGTCTTGGGTTTCCCACAGTATATGATCTATACTATGCAGATGGAGGCAAAAAGGATGCCCCCCTCTCCCAGTATAGTCTCTATATATATATATATATATATATATATATATATATATATATATATATATATATATATGCTAAACATATACATCGGGAGCTTTCCAGACATATGCGTTGAGTATATGAAGAAAAAAAGAACAGTTCGGCTCTAAGAGACATAGAGCAGAGACTTGATAAGTCTCCCCTGTCTTTATAACTACTTTTTTAGGCAAGAACAAACATCTATGTTTTTTGTGCTAGAAAAATGAATTAAATTAATGTTTTATAAGGATGCGGCAGCAGTTACCAAGAGCAATAAAACTGCACTATTAAATAGGGACAAACAAGAATGGGGAAATCTAAAAAATTATAATAGACTGCAGCGTTGTCTATAATTGTGCTCTTAACCAAATAAAAAAATAGCTTAGCACAAAAACAAACTAACTTTGTAGGGAACCTGTCATAAGGATCAAGGACCGCAATCTCCAATGCCGGTTTTTCAAATGCAGTAAATAAGGAACATGGAAAGGTTGATCCTCCTACCAAGCATTCATCCACGAAACCAGAGTTCTGCACATGCACAGAACACAGGCCGGTGGCTGTCTGATCTTGGCTCCAAAGCCGAAGCTATAGCACATGCGCAAAACTCCGGCTTCACGGACGAGTGCGCACAGCTCCTTGTAGATGCGCGCTGAAGATATCTGGTAGGAGGATCAAAGAGGCTACTGGGGCATGGTGTAGCCGCACCGTGTAGCCCAACTCCGGCTACTCCACAGCCTCTTTAGAAAATTTGCATATCAAGGTCATTTAACTTTCTAAAATATTGTGGGGACTTAAGGATCATCCTTACATTCGTTAGATGAACCTACCACCGGATCTACCTTAATAGGTAGATCCGTGTTGGTAGGTTTCCTTTAAGGATCCATTAGTTTTGCAGGTTATATAGCACCATAGCACATTAAAATACTGTTCCTGGTCCTATGATGAGCATCTAGTCATTGGAATCCATCAGTTCAGAACTTTATTTCCTGTTTACTTTGCTTCATGTTACACATAGTGGTTACAGTATTGGCAGAGGCTAAGCAAATAAAAAAATAGAAGCTAAAATCACATGATAGGAAGTGGAGCCGGCAGAATAGCCAGTGTACGGATTATTGGCAGGAATTAAAATACTATCCTTGATATATAATGACAAAATTCTCATTACTACTAATGTATGTACATGGAAATTGTACATGGAAAAATTACCCCCCCCCTCCCCAGTCAACTTATTGGGGCTAGAATATCAGAACTAGATTTTTCAGTTCCGTGAGAGATTGGGAAATTCTGAAAACCTTAAAGGACTCCAATATTTTTTGTTTTTCATTTTACATCTCTTTTTTTTAATATAATTCAGCCACAATTAAAATGACTTGTGTAACTATCACAAGTAGAGAAGAAAAGTCAGCATTCACTGGTTTCTTTAAAATCGTCTCTTATTTATTTTATCATTTTAAAAATAGCGATTGATACAGGGGAGAGGGTATACAGCAGGAGCACATTCTAGGGAAGACTCGTTTAGCGCCAGTTCTAGTGCTTGCCATCTTTCCACATCTGTCATCACATGGCAACACCTTGAGACCTGCTGTTCATATGTCATAAATAGTTTAGATGGAAAAACCCTTTTAAAACTAGTGCGATGAAAGTCTGGGAGGTGGAACCAGATCTTCAGAGACTATCTGGTTCCTGAAGATCACCCAAAGAGGGCATGTCAAATACATCGAGACAGGTCAGAGACATGATAAGCCATTCATTTAGCTATAAAAATGTATAGCTGGGAGAAAGTCATCTTTGACCTAAGCTGAACACAGGGATAGCTGTTTTTAGAAAATAGCATTAAAATATCAAGAAAACTGCAAATGTGCAAAATTTTTAAACGCCCAAAGCCACTCCAGAACAACAAACAACACAAATTTTTAATGTATTTTTTATTTTTACTTAAAAATCACATTTAATATATAAAAGACTCCAAAGACCCCATAAAGCATTGAAATAAAACTCTAACAATATATAGTAAACATTTATTATCTGGATACATTTGGATGAGCTGCCTTAGGTTTGTATGACTGACATGCAATTCTGCCTTGTGTTAGTGATGTTTCGGTCACTAACGAACCGGCTCTTCTATGTGCACGATGGGAGTCGTCCTCCTGCAGTAAGCCGATGGCTCACGTAACCCCATCCCCAATGGGGCCCCCTTTGGACCGATAAAAATCGGGTTAAAAGTGGTGTGGAGTGGGGGCACTGGCTGGTCTGAGGCTCCCTATTATACATTTGATAGGAAGCCATTCAGGACCCAAAAGAGCCGGTTCACTAAAAAGAGCCGTAATTCCCATCACTGCCTTGTGTGCACCATTCAGATCAAAGAAAGGTAGCCTTTGGTCCATCCGATCAAAATCATTTACTACAGAACAAGACAAATAATATAAAATTATTTATGATCAAATTATGATTTAGGAATATCATAAGTGCCGTAATGATGGTGACAATACTCAAGACAGAAATGAATATGAGCAATTTAAGGATAATTTGGTAAAACCAAGAAATAATTCAGAAAAACTAAAAAAAAAAAATGAATCCCATTTAGTGAAGTTGGTCCAACAAACTCACTCTATTTACTGGATCAAACCTAGAATCAGGGAGCTGAACTGTTGCTGAGTTCTCCATTGGGGCTATTAAATCACACAAGTGCACAGAGCGAGTTTGTTGGACCTAACTCACCGGTGAATAATGTGCTTTGGATCAATTTAGCCATTCAAATCATTATGCCACTGAAAAATGTTACAAAAAATTTCACTCAACCTATTGGAAAAGACACTGATGATGGAAATGTCAACCGTGACATCCAAACATAATGGGGGAGATTTATCAGTAGTCTCTTAGAGCAGAACTTTTCTAGTTGCTCATGGCAACCAATCAGAACTCAGCTTTCATTTTGCCACAGCTGTTTATAAGATTGAAGCTGAGCTCTGATTGGTTTACATGGGAAACTAGACCAGTCTTACCTCAGAAAAGAAATGATAAATCTCCCCGAATGACTGCAAATAAAGTCACAACATCAGGTTATAGCATATCCCCAAATTGCACGATTGTCAATGCCTGCATGTCATCAAACAACAGTTGAATTGACTTTGGTTTATCAGAAGGGTGGAATGTGCTATCAGGCGTCGTAGTTAGCTGTGGACTATGAGTAAATGGGACGTAGCCAGTTCCATCTTATATATAGACATTTATAGAGAGCGTCAATAAATAGAGCTAAAGATGAATATATTACCAAAAAGTAGGCCGAAATCTCAAAGCAATGGGAGATAATGAGACCTATTTAATATTCTTACAAGAGGAGTAGCTCCACAGAAAAAGGGGCACGCGCCAAAATCATGCACATACGGCAATGCCGGGGCACATTTTTCACATCATCATCATTTTCCTTTTAGACACTTTGGATAAAACTGCCCCAATGTGTTAAAGGATTAAGTTAAATAATATAAAGCCCATAGGGTCCAGTTTTTTGCCCCTTTTTCGACATACAGGCGGTCCCCTACTTAAGGACACCCGACTTACAGACGACTCATAGTTACAGACGGACCCCTCTGCCCACTGTGACCTCTGGTGAAGCTCTCTGGATGCTTTAATATAGTCCCAGATTGAAATAATCAGCTTAAAAATGTCTGTAATGAAGCTTTATTGATAATCCTTGGTCCAATTACATCCAAAAATTTTGAAACTCCAATTGTCACTTGGGCAAAAAAAAAATTTGTCTGGAGCTACAATTATAAAATATACAATTTCGACTTACATACAAATTCAACTTAAGAACAAACCTACGGACCCTATTTTGGACGTAACCCGGGGACTGCCTGTACTGTAATAGCCATTTCTCATAGGTACATTCCAAACCACTTCTATAAACCAAAGCTACCAAATAATCCAGATTACGATATAAAATGAAGGAAAAAACACATAATTACTCAATAGACTATAGATGATTAAAATATATAGTTATGGAATATAGCAAAAAAATAATGCTCTACAATCAACAAGCTAGATGCCCTTATAATTAGAATCTTTATTTATAGCGCCATCATATTGCGTAGCGCTTTACAAAAAAAAAAACAACATTCACATTTTTGTTTTTCAGTTTAAACTTCTTACAAAATTAAAGTGACTCAGTTTTCTAAAATGACCCAATGAAGAATCAAACCAGATCTACCACTCTCCTAAAAAACAGGAAATTCTAATCTATCAACTCTAAAGGTTTTTGGGATTGAAATGATCATCAGTCGGGGGTCTGCAGCCAAAGTGAAGTTATGTGATTGCATTTCTCTATCCAATAGTGTCTAGTGAGGGATAGGCTGGATTCTCAGTGATGTCACTGACCTCTAGTGAGTGATAGGCTGGATTCTCAGTGATGTCACTACTTTCTAGTGAGGGATAGGCTGGATTCTCAGTGATGTCACTACTCTCTAGTGAGGGATAGGCTGGATTCTCAGTGATGTCACTACTCTCTAGTGAAGGATAGGCTGCATTCTCAGTGATGTCACTACTCTCTAGTGAGGGATAGGCTGGATTCTCAGTGATGTCACTACTCTCTAGTGAGGGATAGGCTGGATTCTTAGTGATGTCACTACTCTCTAGTGAGGGATAGGCTGGATTCTCAGTGATGTCACTGACCTCTAGTGAGTGATAGGCTGGATTCTCAGTGATGTCACTACTCTCTAGTGAGGGATAGGCTGGATTCTCAGTGATGTCACTACTCACTAGTGAGGGATAGGCTGGATTCTCAGTGATGTCACTGCTCTCTAGTGAGGGATAGGCTGGATTCTCAGTGATGTCACTACTCTCTAGTGAGGGATAGGCTGGATTCTCAGTGATGTCACTACTCACTAGTGAGGGATAGGCTGGATTCTCAGTGATGTCACTACTCTCTAGTGAAGGATAGGCTGTATTCTCAGTGATGTCACTACTCTCTAGTGAGGGATAGGCTGGATTCTCAGTGATGTCACTACTCTCTAGTGAGGGATAGGCTGTATTCTCAGTGATGTCACTGCTCTCTAGTGATGGATAGGCTGTATTCTCAGTGATGTCACTGCTCTCTAGTGATGAATAGGCTGTATTCTCAGTGATGTCACTGCTGACAAGTGATGGATATGCTGTATTCTCAGTGATGTCACTGCTCTCTAGTGATGGATAGGCTGTATTCTCAGTGATGTCACTCCTCTCTAGTGAGGGATAGGCTGTATTCTCAGTGATGTCACTGCTCTCTAGTGAGGGATAGGCTGTATTCTCAGTGATGTCACTGCTCTCTAGTGATGGATAGGCTGTATTCTCAGTGATGTCACTGCTCTCTAGTGATGGATAGGCTGTATTCTCAGTGATGCCTTCTGACTTTAGCGAATAAATAGACTCAATTCTCATGGATGTCAATGTTGGCTTTGCTTTGTGTAAAATTAAAGGGGATGGCCACTTTACCTCATGTTTTGTGTAATGTGTATGTACATGTGGTTGCAGGATATTAGGTAATTTACCAATATACATATATTAATAGCTCTTCTCCAGTTTCTTGATAAGTAAAGTGAAGCCTCCTGTCTTCTACCTCAGTTTAAGAAGTTGTACAGGATAATACTAACGCATCACTTGCCTTCCAGAAACAAAAGCCATATCCTCAGTTGCCAAAAGTTCCTGGACCACTCTACATTTTCAGTAATACCTTTAAGCCAAAAGTAAAAAAAAATGTATAATTTTATGATCCCTGCCCAAGCATGGGCAATTCTCCCAGTTTGGGGGATGTAAATAAATCCCAATTTTTTATCAATAAAACAGTGTTTTGACATATGTTATGGATAAAATCTCAGCTCATAGGATAGGACTGAGCAGCAATAACACATACAATCTATGGCAAACTGATTATAGTACATCACCTTTAAGTTCAACTCTGTCACTATATTATAGCTTTAAGATGCCACTTACTATAGGAAACAAGCAAGCAAATAAAATCTGGTAAGAACATTTTTTGTGAGGACTTGTCTATTTAAAGGACATCTACCACCAGGATGAAAGACTATATGCAAATGAGCCTGAGGGGCTCTAGGCTCCATTAACACCTATGAAGCCTGGAGCCCCTCAGTCTCATTTGCATACAGTCTTTCATCCTGGTGGTAGATGTCCTTTAAGGCTTTGACAAGACAATTCCTCCCTTTACAACCTAAAAGTGTTTTAACTCTACCTTGTAGTTATTACAAATTCTTAAATTGGGAATTGCGGTATTATTCTATAACATAAAGCAGAAAAGTAATGGATAGGATATAGATTCACATAGTACAGTATAGTACATAGTATCATAAAGTGCTCATGTAACACCCAGGAACTCAGATAGGCCAAGAATAAGGTAAAGGTATAATACACTGGTTACTACAGGTAGTAAGAGATGGAATTACAGCAGATACATCATTGCAGGAAGCGGGCGCAGAACAATCAGACTCCCCCGATCAGGCTTCTTCTTCACCGTCCTCTGGCATCTCCATCAGCCAATGACAACGAATATTTAGCGCTTGCAGACTTTCTAAAAAAAAAATCAAACACAATGGTGATTGGTCGTTGTGCATGATAATGTATATTTTACTAAGATTACTTCAATGACCACCAACATAAAATAAATCCTAAAGTGAAGGATACACCTTAACCCTCTGTCTAATCCCCAAGAGAATTTTAAAGTTATTATGTTTTTCTAAATTTTCGAATCTCTGATCATTGGTGTTCCAACCTCAGGAACTCACGGTCATTGTCAGAATTGGGGACCACGGCAGAATATGAATTTTGGGATGTACTGTCCTTTATGAAGTTGTGAAAGTTCCATGGAGTTCAATGGAGAACAAGAAGGGGCTTCTACAGTATGGACTTCTAGGACAATGGACTGGGAAGTCCTATTTATGTTAGAGAAGTTCATGCAGATTATTCTGGGGGCTCCCAGAGCTTGGATTCCCAGTGATCAGCCATTTTACTGTGGTCAGGGTATACATGTCTTCAGCAATAGAACTACTTTAATGGGTGGCCCAAATGAGAATGGTAGGGGTGTAACATCTGTAACGTTCCCCTTTTTCTGAGAACAAGAGATCACATGATTCTTGGCTTGAGAGCATGCGCTCCCCTGAAATCCCCTGGAATTCATCCTCATGCAGCTACTTCGGGGAGCCTGTGTTTGGCATACGCACAAGATATAGATCACCATTTACCCAATCAGATGAGAGTCCATCAGGTTTCTCCGCTTCAACATTTAGATTTTGAATCTGGACATCTGATCCAGATAAAATAGCGGACTCAATAGCAAGGCCTACTATTGTATGCAGTGGACCATTGCAAAAAAGGTAAACCCTACGATGCAGATTTTGACTTGAGGTTTTTGGACAACATAGGGCACTGTATGGCAGCATGCCAATGCTTTCCATTGGACGACAGGGAATACTCCTAGTATATATCTCTACATGATTTAAGGCTCATTTTGTCCCCAGGAAAAGTTATTATGTACTCTACTGGTCCCTGCGACAAAAAAAGGTTAACCTCATGTCCCTTCAGGAAGCTTTACTGGGGCGAAGTCAATTTAGTACAATTAAAAAAGATTAAAAATCACAATAGATATTTCTTTAAATACCCCAAAAATTCTAACAACTTACCTTAAAGTGTTTCTTGTGAATGTCTAGTTTAACCATTAAGTCTTTAACCCATTCTGACCCGGGTGGGGCACACAGATGCTTGTTCCTACGGGTGACAAATCTAAACACAAAGAGGACACTCATTAGTTTCATTACACAATTTATGTTGTGACCTTCTAAAAATTTCAACATTTCTCACCTATGTGATTGAGACCCTATGTTCATTATTTAACTACATTCATATTCAAATACTAGCAACTTAAAGGGAACCTGTCAGCACCTTAGGGCCCTGTGTTATGCATGTCCCCCAGAGATTCTTCTGTTATATTTGTAGGTTTCAGCACTCTCTAGATTGCTGCCTCTTAACGTCCCCCCTCCCCCCTCCATGCGGTGCTTGGAGTGGGCAGAGCATACGGCGGTCAGGAGGTGGGGGCTACCTAACTGCCTGGACGGGGATCCCTACCGCTTGACTGCATTTTACTTTCTAATAAAAGCAGATTTTCAAGGAATGCTGACACCTACAAATATGACAGAAGGGACATGCATAATACATAACAAGGTACTGTTGGTGGCCTAAGGGGGACTAAGGTCCTGACAGGTTCCCTTTTAAATACATGGATACATCTTGCCTAGGGCATTGCTTTTGCCTGGAGTGCTCCTTTATCTAGATAAATTATGATGACCTCTGCATATGGATGGAGCACAAGGCTCAGTCCGCTGCCTCTCCTGAGCATCTCTAGATACTTTAGTAAGCAGCTCCTAGTACCGAAAATTTGGGTGACAGGTCCTCTTTAAAGGACTGTGTGCAAATGAGCCTGAGAGGCTCCAGACTCCATAGGTGTTAATGGAGCCTGGAGCCCCTCAAGCTCATTTGCATACAGTCTTTCATTCTGGTGGAAGATGCCGTTTAAGCCATATTGAATTTATATTTTTGGGCCACATCTTCTGTGAAAGAAGCTACAACAGCTACGGTCTGCAGTCTACAAGATCTATATCTGTATCCTTGATTATGTTGTAGTACTCTGGGTAAATTATAATTGATTTGTAGATAAATATGAGGGGACGTAGTATAATATAATTTAGCAAATATACCAGCAAAGTAAGCACAAAATACACATCTAGTAGAATCTGTCAGAGGTGGACACTCACATGGTTGCATCAATATTGCAGCCCATCGCTGTAGTCTGTGTTCTGTAGCACTTCACATTGTTGTAAGGAATCTCCTTGTCAATGGTCTTCAGACAGCAGTCAGAGGTCATCATATTAGCAGAAGACACTGCAAAAATAAGGATATTTAATCAAATGTATGCACAGATATTCCATATTTTTTATTGATTGTCTATATTAACCATGTGACCGATAAAAATTACATTACCGGTCTGGGTAGCGGTGATCACCAGATAATTTCCTTTAGTCAATCCCCATCATTCTAATATTGATGCCCAGGGCCGGCGCCAGCACTGGGTGTACCTGGGCATGTGCCGGGCCCAGAGCTGCTGGGGGGGGCCCACATAAGGCTGTACATAAGGAATTAAATGTTGGTGAGGGGGGTTATATATATATAATAAATCCATAGGGTGTGAAGGGGACTTATATAAAATAACCGTGATTGGGCTGTATATAAAATAACCATAAGGGGGCTGTTTGGGATGATAAAGTAGGAAATATTTTAGGGAACAGGAGACTGTTTTAGTTTTTGATTTTTTAATGCTGCCACATGAGTTTACAGCAAAGGGGCCCACTGAGGATCTGTCGCATACTGATACCTGGAGCTGACCCTCTTGATGCCCTATCTTAAGGATAGGAGTTCAAGTGGTATTCCATTTTTAAAGTAATCTTTATTATAATCTTTAAAATTTTCAGCCCATTGACCATTTATATATATTTTGCATGTGAATCCAGCTTTACGTAGATATTAATGTATAAATCACTGGTCTCCAACCTAAGAGTCCCTAGACTTGAAAGCCTATGGCAGTGGTGGCGAACCTATGGCACTGGTGCGAGAGGTGGCACTCAGAGCAATTTCTGTGGGCACTCGGCCATCAGCCCAGGACAGAGTTCACAAAACAGGAACAAATCCATTAAATCTTCCTGCAGTCCCAGGCAATTTATGAGATGCTACGCTCAGCGGTATTTTACAGCGACACTTCATTGACTGTTTAGAACTGCTTGAAAAAGGGAGAAGGTGTGGACAGAGCGGGATTATCTTTGCAGGTCATCCTGCTGGACCAACCATTCTTCCTCTACAGAGAGACCCTGGAGAGAAGCTACAATGAGAGTCTGAATTTGCCCTCCTTTCAACTGTATTGGTGGCCTCAGGCGGCCGATACAATTAAAGAATGGAAGAACAGGTAGCAATAAGTTAATGCTTAAAATGGCACGTTGGCACATCAGGGTAAATAAGTGGGATTTGGTTGTGGTTTGGGCACTCAGTCTCTAAAAGGTTTGCCATCACTGGCCTATGGTATACTCCGGAGCTGCCTTCAAAATTCTCCCAGCATACCCTGCTGGTTTAGTGTCTGTACACATAATGCCCTTTTTTTTTACAACCAAGCATGGCTATAACTCAGGTTCAGTAAAAGATAATTTTAGATTAGTTCGTATTTTTTGGGGACCTGTAACATGGATGACCTGTACAACAATGCTGAGGGTCCATATCCTGACACTCCTAATGAACAAGTGGTTAAACGGGCCATGGCATGATTCTACTTTCGCTGCCTCTAAGGCCAATTGCCAACAAGCGTTTTTCTCATCCAACGTGATCCGTCATGGTATTGGACTTGCAGTAAACCCATAGCTGTACACACAAGCGTTTTTTTCTCACAAGCTGCGCATCTTTGTTGGGTTGGTACCAGGGGTGTATCTTGAGGGGGTGCACCTGGGTTCCAAAGGCTTAGGGGGCCCATAAGGTGTCACTTTCCCTTATGAAAAGACTAGTACTATAAACAATAGATTATAGTCAGAGGCCTGCACAGATTTTGCACTGGGTCTCATCAGCTTCAAATTACGCCACTGGTTTCTACTGTCAAAAGTAGAGCTTTTCCTACTTTGATGCGAGTCTGAGGAAAAAAACGCCCATTGAAGTCTATGGGTGTGTTAAAAAAAACTGACAGCACTAAGATGCATCATACCGTAGTACGGTCAGTTTTTCATCCGTGTGTTTCTAGGAAGTAGCAGAGAGCAGATAAAATCGGACAGAGGAGAAAGATGATTTGTAATACAATAAAAACCCAAATGACTTGCGCTCTGAATGAAAAACACTGTGACCAAAATTTGATCAAACTTGCACAATTTTTACTGACCACACGGTTTTAGGAAAGGAAGCGAAAGGCGTATTGCCCATGAGAGAGTTTGATGCATGTAACTCGCATTGTGTGCTGACTGGAATGTCCGGGAAGAACGATCATAAACCCGAACTGACCTGACAAGCGTTGAAGCCGGACATTCCAGTCAGGACCTGATGGGAGTTTGATGCGGGTTGCAGGCTTCAAACTCACGCGTGGGAAATAGTCCTAACCCAGACACTGTCATGTCTCATTCAGGACTTTGAAGAACTGTCTCATTCATGTGAAGAGGAAAAGGCTGCAATACCAAGCATAACCACTGCTCAATGTACCTGGCTGCAAAAAACTATGAAGAGGTCACAGTTCTGGCCTGGTCGATGAAGCCTCTATGACTGAAAAATTTAGGAAATTACGGTAAGTCATTTTTGGAGATGTTTATGCAGGTGATAATGTATCAGTGATAATCCATTGCTAGACCTGTTTGGTCTAATAAAACAATCATTCACTGCACCACAGCTTCTCGTTTTATGTCTGTTGTAGAAAAAAAAAATTCGCTATGATGAGGCGTTCAATAGCGCAGGAGATATCAGAACCGAAAAACAGCCACATTGCTCAAGGGGAACTAACATGGATAACCCAGACATTAGGTGCTCTGTGAGATCCCATCATTACTTTTAATGCAGTATTCTATATATCTATATATGGACTGCTGATAATCTCATTATGGGCAGTATTAACACAATCATACTGAAAGAAGCATCTAATGGTCATGTCTGTACCTGTACTGTGCATACAGAGCAACCTGATACATCAGTCCTGTCCATACAGAGTAGTTAGATAGATACATCATCCCTGATCCCTGATCTCCAGCAAATAGCAGCTCAAAGTCCTGGAGTTCAGAGAGTGTCCATTCAACTACAACTCACAGAGTATTCTGGGACTTGTAGTTTTGCGACAACTGTGAAGCCAAGGTTGGAGATCAGTGTAAAAGGCAATAGACAATCTCCCCCTCAATACTGAATTAAAGGGCATCTACCACCAGGATGAAGGAATGTGCGCAAATGAGCCTAAGGAGCTCCAGGCTCCATAGGTGTTATTGGAGCCTGGAGCCCCTCAGGCTCATTTGCATACAGTCTTTCATCCTGGTGGTAGATGTCCTTTAAGGTATCATTGCAAAAACTAAAAAGGGAGTAATTTCAGTAAATAATACTAAATTGAGGAATTGATCTTTAGGTGATTATGTAATAGTCCATGTTTGTGATAAAGTCTCTAAACTTCCAAAAATGACAAAGTAAAAATATTTTTTAAAAATATAATTATCTGCTTCAAATTAAACAATATCAATGAAATCATTATATAGATATTGGGTTCTTACCTTGGCATATTGCATACATAGAGGTGACCATGAGGAAGATGATGAGAGTAGTAGGTGCCATCTCTGGAGTCAGGACAGATGTTCACAGCTGTGATATGGATATATCCACTCCGTGAAGTTGTCACACTCTGCTCTGATCTCTCCTGGAGCAGCTTCTATTTATCCTGCAGCTTTACTTTCGTTACTGCATTTCGTGTACCTGCCCCCAGAGATACAGAGAAGCCATGCAGAGGGCTGGATTCCAGGCATCCCCCTCCTCCTGTTATTAGATGGATTGTAGAAACTACCAAAATCCCCCTTCCCATTGTTTTTCCCCTTGAAATCTGTAGTATTTCCTAATCATTGCAGCTGTCCCTTATTGCTCATCTGGTTTCTTGTGTCATGAATTATCTTGATAATTATTAGAATTGAAATGTTGGTTCACAAAACCAGGTCAAGCTTATAGAAGTTCCCTGCTCCTGTAGCAATATGAGGACGGAGACCACATGTTTTTAATAAAAAAAGATGAATGTCCCTGTCTGGAAAGGCTGTAACCTTCAGGCACTGCAAGTACGCAGAGTAATAGTAACGTTAGTCAAGAGACTGAAATCCTTAAACGGTGGGGCACATTTATCAAATATAGTGAAAACGACACTATGTGAAGTTTGCCTGTAGAGTGTGCAGGGGGCGCCAAATTCATAAAATGAGGCGCACGTTCGTCATGAATTTGGCCGCTTCGGCACTGCACCAACAGAGTGCACCAACTTCTTTTTGGTGCACTTTTAACATAGGACGTATGTGGTGTAAAAGTGGCGCACGGCTGACTGTGCAGCCCCTTTCCGTGCAAAATAGTGCAGCCGCGACACAAATGTTTTGCAGACACTTCTTAAATACATGTGCAAGCAGTAAAATCGTCCGGGGGCTTTAATAAATCTGGCCCAATATGCAAGCATTTGCATCAATTATTATATTAAATCAATATAAGATAAAACTTTGCAAACAATTTTGATTTTATGTGTAAAACTCCAATGCAGACTAATGTATGTCTATGGTTGTAGCTGCTGGGACCCCCAGAAATTGCAAGAATGGGGGTCCACAAGTTCCCAAAAGTGCCCCATAGGATTTATCATATGCCAGTAAGACGTTGCAAATTTTACTGGGTAAAAGACCTTAGTTGACATCACCCTGGTCACATGACATTAAGTGGCCAATGATGTAACAGAGCTCTCTCTCTCAATATCCACACAGCAGCATGTCCTAGCAGTGAGACCTGTCAATCAGGAACAAGGAGGCAGGACAATGCAAGTAAACTTTAATACGCAAGACGAACATAAAGTGATTTGCATATAAGCTTACAAACTGATTGGAAAGGAACCATTTCACGATAAGGGCAATGCTTGTTACTCATAGTTTTTTATGAAGTATTTATTTTGGGTGGGTTAATTTCTTTTTAAAGAAATCCTGCATCATTTATGAGTGAGATAATTGATATGATGTGGATAAAAAACTGCATCATGTGCATGAGATTTTGTAGGACTCATAGACATGAATGGTGCTGTTTTAGGATGCTTTTACCCTATCGTATATGGGGCCATGAGCTAGCAATACAAAATCCAGTGAGCCCAAGGCACCTATTGAATTCTATTGGATGCAGTCAAGGTGCGTTAAGGCCACCGTGTGTCACTGCACCTTGAATGTGCCGTGTAGCCACACCACAAAATATGGAGCTGCTCCACTTCCTGCCTGTATTTGCATCGTGGCTAGCTACTCCGAATGGGTATGGTCAGAGCAATCCACCCACGTCCCATTGTTTTGTGGCCCGGATTTTGCAGACATCATGTGCATTAGGCTTTACACTTGGGATTATCACTTTGGATATGTGCGTATTATCTGGGCCGGCTAGCCTTGCATTGGATTTTACTTCACCCCCTTTATACAATGTTTTAATTTGGCCTCAGCTGACTGAACTACATTATTTCATTATGAGCAACTCTCTAAAATACTGTATTCCTCATCAAATATGTTCATTTTACCTGCAAGAGGAAATCTGTCAGAAGTCGATCGGCTTCTTCATCTTGATATAATCTTATCTTTCTGCTACTTTTTAGATTTACAATATACTTTTATTACTTTATTACATGACATGGATAAGAGTCAACTAAGTTTCACTTCTTTCACCTTCTTGCAGATTATTCCCTCCACCAGATGTGGCGGTGATAATAACAACATTGTATTTCTACATCTAGTCTATGCAGAACATAAAATGAGACAGGGAATTTCCATGAAATCAATGGATTTAGATTATACAGAATTTTGGGCAATGTAAAATCATTACATATAAATACAGCTGGAAAGGCGGAGGGAGGTTTACTTTACAGAAGTAAATCAAGTTCTTAGGAAAGAATATTTTTCTCCTAGATTTTATAGGGGAAGGAAAGAGGTCAATAAATATCACTGCTATAACTACTACTACTCCTACTACTAATACAACTACTCCTACTACTACTATTCATATTAATACTACTGCTACTCAACTATGAATACTACTACTATATTAAAGATACTCAACTACTAGTACTACTCTCTATACTACTACCGTACTACTTGTGTAAATACTACTGCTGCTTTGACTTCTATCCTACTAACGTTACTCAACTAGGACCTTTGAGGGCTCCAGTGTAAGAATAAATCTGCACTTTCATTGTAACATCAGTTAGAAAGCTTTTGGCGCATTGGACTCCAGAATTTTCTGCATGTGTGTGGCCATTGTGAAGTAGCCAAGGGACGCCAAAAATGTAAAATATTGTTATCTAGGACTCAAAACAGTCCTTATCAGTTGTAAGGTGACTTTCGAATGAACCCTTTTTAGCCAAATGAGATGAGAGCAGAAACCAAGACACACCAGTCTCTTAGAAAATGCAGACTCACAATCTTTATTAGCGTGCAACCGCATATATAAAACATAGAAAATCATCTGCGTAGAGGCGTGAAAAGGTTATAAAATACTGCAATGCTATAGGCCAGCTGAATATACCAGAACATCCCCTTTAAGACATTCTTCCAAAATGTCGATGAACTATGTACCGTTTCTTCCAGAGGCCTTGTTCTCATCTAAACAGAATATTTATACTAATTGTCCTTGTGTCAGCTTTGTATAAGTCACAACATGGCCTTCAAACAAAGAAGCTACAGAGAGGAGTGAGTAAATTTCACAGTAATTTCTAAACAGTTCACACAAAAAGAAGCTTGACATGGCTGGACTGTGGTCATCATAACCCCCGGCTAAGTCAAGATGGCGTCTGCTTTGTCCAAAATGGCGTCTGTAGAGAAATATATCTCTCACACTCCAAAGTGCTGCAAGCACAGTGCTGGAGACTATTTTAAAAAATACTACTATGACTACGACTACTGTAGAATTATTACTAACTAACTAGGACTTTGACTACTACTAAGTTATTGTCGCTACTTTTGCTGTATGTAGCCCAGCATTTAGTTCTAATTCTTATAAGTGTACTACTTATGGGATACACTCTCTATAAACCCCCTTTATGCTACCTGCACACAAAAGAGTTTTTTTGTACAGGCTACAGCTACATCTCTCTTGGCCGTATTTGTGGACCGTGTGTCAACAGTATTTTACCTGACTCTGAGACTTGTGGCTGTAAACTAGGCATGCGTTTTCTGTGTTTTCCCAGTGTTTTTTAAGCATTCAAAAAAAAAGAACCCTATCTAATGAAATAATTTCCCAGCATCCCACCACAAATGTGTTGCAACAGTTGACTGTTTTTTATAATCCTATTAACTTCTATGGGATTGGCTGAGCTGCAAACACTGGCAAGAATTGGAGCAGCTCTAAGGGGGTAGTAGCCTCAGACTGAGTGCTGGAGAATCCTCAGCTGTGTATAGAAGCCCTTACAACTATATGAGTAAGTGAGCAAAAACCATGTCTTGCTCATCGGAAGGTAAAACAGTCATGTGCATGAGGACTTGGGCTGTAGCCATACAAAAATGTGCAACCACAACTTTGCTGTAGAGCCCAGCCTTCCTGCTCTCAATACATATGTACACAGGACCCATTTCAGGGCCTTTCCTCTAAAGGTCCAGAAACCACAGATTGAAAGCAGGCAGAAGGGACGCGTCCTCCATTCCCCCAATGTTCTCATACCATTTGTTTTTGTTTGGGATTTAATATTCATACAGCCCAGGGCCCACGGCAGTTTTAATCCGTCCCTGCTCTTGATCACCTGATGGACCCAAAGTAGGAATAACTTGAGGCTACTATTATAATGGGTCCACCAATTATAATATATTGTTTAAAGTACTGGTCTTTTTGTATTAGGATGAAACCCCCTATGGTCCCCCTAAGGCTCCTGGGCCCGGTTGACACTCCACTCTTTCTGCCAAAGTCCAGGATGCACGACCCACCAAAAAGGGAGGCCAGGGTGCAGAAGAGGAACACATACTACCCCTAGATGGACTCTTTAATAAGATCAGGAATAGTCCACAATCATTTGTGCTTCTATAGGATTTCTGGCGCTCACACACCTTTAGGACTTTGGGGTGTTTTTTGAAAAAATTTTCCCCGTGGTATATTTATATCATCTTGGGGACTTCTGAGGATGAAAGAGTTACCTAAGCTGGAAAAATACAGGTCCATCAAGTTTTAATGTAATTATAGATTATTAATAGCTATCTTGATTATAGTCCTTAATGTCAGGTCATATTAGATAAGCATGTAGGAGCTGACATCATTTCTGCTAATTGGGTAAGACGTGCTATATTTTTATTATTTGTACCGTAAAAAACCCTTCCTTGCATAGATGTCTAAATCTCCTTATCTCACATGGTCATGTGTAAATGAAGACATCATGGTGCCAGTTCTATGTATATATTGCATTAACTAGTCTTCATAAGGTCTCAAAGTTGTCTCATCAGCTGATTTGCCCGAGATTGATGGCTCTTTACCAATCTATTCCCCTTTTTTTCAATGGTGATGCCCATACCCTTATGTACCATTGGTGTGAGACGTTATAGGGATTTTCCAGTTATACTGGAACCAGTTCTAATTGTGCTGGAAATCTTGGAGAGGCCAAAGAGGAGTCAAATAACAAATGATTATTACTTAATTTCGATGGCTCCCCAGTTCCATGGTTTGGCCCTCAGGTCAGATGTTTGCCTCCCCACTTGGGCTAGAATTTTTATTTTTATCCGCCAATGGATATTGTTACTAGACAAGCCTCTTCTCCCAGACCAAGATTCCTTCAATATGTCCTCTTAGAAGACAGTATGTCTCATGAATGGCTTACATACACAAGATACACTAACAGAGACCTAACAGACACCTTGTAGCCTTGAATACATTGAATCAGCATATAGTTTTTTAACGCATGAAGTACAGCAGTCCAATCTGCTTTCTCACTGAAGGATATAGAAAAATATGCCATGATGTATAGTGAGAGAAGTCTAAAAAAAAGATGGTTCCCTATCAACTTACCTTACTTTCAGAATTCGAAGGCCCTATAAAGCCTCATACACACAATTGATTGGGTGTCTGTTATATGGACACACAATTTTCAGCCATACCATGGTAGAGATCTGTGTCACCAGGATGCTGTATGCTCACTGCACCATGACAAAGCTAAATGGACTCTTAGTTTCCTATGGAGAGGAGAGGGGTGAGGAGAGCACACTCCCTATCGCTATCTCTTCTCCAGCCGGCCATAAGCTATGCCCCAGATCTCGTCCCAGAAAGAACACGACCATCTACATAAGGCCTAAGGATCCATCCACACGTTCAGTTTTTCAGATGCATTTTCTGAATTCGAAAGCAGGCGTGAATGATAATGGGTTGAGACAAATAATTGAAAGGTGCTGCTCCTCCTCCTACTATTACTCCATTCCAGGTTTGGGCATCAAAAACTGCATCTGAAAAACTGAACTTGTGGTCACATCCTTAGGGCGCGTTCACACGTTCAACTAGCGACGCTAGCGCAAAGGGGGTGGGGCTCTGGGCATTCGCATATGCGTTTCCAGAGAAAAGCATATGCGATCAGCCTGTGCCCCGCCCCCTGTGCGCTAAAGTCGCTTCCCCTTGCCAAAACTTAGGGAAACTCCTTACTTGCACCTAGGCATCAGCCCAGTGTTGGCCCAGGAATCGTCAAGATGCAAGAGGTTGGGGTTGCAGGGGATGAAAAACCTGATGCTCCAAAATAGTCATCAGCATCCTGAAGAAGTCCTTGTGACAATGAACACTAAAATGTAATAATTATAGGTAGATTATTTATAAAACTGGCCTCTTCACATTGCAATGAATCACCTTATAAGTCTATAGCTGTTGGGTCACACTTCAGGGCGCATCCAGTTTTATGTTACTCTTTCCATGCAACTCGTAAAAGTCTTTCCGAACTATTTAACACTTGTCGATACCCGCTCAACAGGCCACCTGCACACAATGAGGAAACAAGGTCGTGTGTTTGTCCTATTTTCTACATCCAGTACACGTCCTCTTTTGCTTCTTTTGGCTCCTGATTTTTACATCCCTGCGCATGCGCCGACTGCTGGAGACGCAAAAGAAAGAGCAGGTCTTATTCCTCCATGGATGACGTACAGGATGCAAACAAAAGTTTTTGCCTCATTTAGCTCCTATTACATATTCAATCAGACTTCCTCCAATATTATTACAGATTACAAAATATCTGATGATTTACATCGCTTTTAGTTCTATTCTTTGTCACTGATTTGAAATATTGTTACGACGAGTCTCTTAAAGCAGCGGTGACTGTTTTTTCCTGGTAATAAATTCAGGCTATTTTGATGGATCTCTCAGCTCCAGGTAATGAAGTCATCATGTAAATTGGTTGCAGACAGGAGGCTTCTTTAGGCCATAATACAGGAGTCGGGGGCACAGCATGGCACGGGCTTAATCACTGCAGTGTCAGGCTGTAAACTCTTCCATGTGCATGTGCCAGGTCACTGGTGAGCGGGTATCACATAACACCGGGGGTTGTGTTACAGCCTTTAGCTACAATGATCCGTTCAGACGTTTACTATCAATTAGCTGTTAAGTGTTTGGTATTTTCTGGGAGAGTAGATTTCATCGGAGGTTTTACATCTTGTAATAATATCACATAACTTCTCTGCTGGAAGTAGCGTCTTGTCCTTGGTGGAGACGTCTCAGTGTTCTGCTTACATTAGTGGACGAGTCTCAGATATTCTATAGTGTAGGTATTGCTATTATAATGTGACTATACAGAATATACACCATAGCAGCGCTGACATTCTCACAGACACCCGATTGAACTGATAGGGTCAGATTTACTAAAAATGTTTTTTAAAAATTTACTATAATAGTTGGTACAGGCGGTCCCCTACATAAGAACACCAAACTTACTGACGATCCCTAGTCACAAACGGACCTCTGGATTTTGGTAATTTACTGTACTTTAGTCCCAGGCTACAAATATCAGATGTAACAGTTATCACAGGTGTCTGTAATGAAGCTTTATTGTTAATCTTGGTTCTTATGACAACCCAACATTTTTTAAATCCAATTGTTACAGAGACCAAAAAACAATAGGTTACAATTATAAACTATACAGCTCCAACTTACATACAAATTCAACTAAAGAACAAACCTACAGAACCCATCTTGTACGTAAACCGGGGACTCCCTGAATAGATTATTTAAAATAGATTGTTGTGGTACAAATTATTTTAACCCATTAACAACCAGGCCTTTTTTGTTTCCATTTTTTATTCCCCACCTTCAAAAATCTAGAACTTTTTTCCATGTAAAGTGCTGTATGACGGCTTGTTTTCTGCATAACAAATTGCACTTCATAGTGACAGTTTTTCATATTCCATGACGTGTACTGGAAAGCAGGGGGAAAAAAATCCAAGTGCAGTGAAATTGGTAAAAAAAAAAAACGCATTTGCGCCATTTTCTTGTGCTTTGATTTTTATACATTTACAAAAATTAAACTCATTTTGCCATGTTCTGGCGCTAATAACTTTTTCATACTTCGGTGTATGGGTGGTGTTTTTTTTTGCAAGATGAGATGACATTTTCAATGCTACTATTTTGAGGACTTTACGGCCTTTTTGTTCCTTTTTATAAAATTTTGTTGCAAATGGCAAAAAAGTGTCATTTTCGACTACGGGTGCTATTTTCCGTTATGGGGTAAATTGTTGGGAAAAAACTAATTATATTTTGACAGACTGGATATTGTGGGATGCAGCGATACCTAACTTGGGAAAGGGGGGTGGTTTGAATTTTTGGATTCTTTTAATTATCTTTACAATTTTTCAAACCCCCTGGGTTACTTTAACCCTAGGTTGTCTGATTGATCCTACCATATACTGTCATACTACACTATGGCTATTCTGCCACAGATATACGCTGGAGAAGACCCTTAAACTGGATGGTAGATAGTAGAACTCACTGACATTCATTCCACAGCGTTGCCATTTGCATGAAGGGAGGATGCAATGGATGTGCTTTAGGTTCAGTTTACTGTCTTTACCTTAGAAATGACATGCCATGCGGTCAAAACACATTGCTACTGCACAGTGAAGATGAACATGTCTGCTACAGTCACAAATGGAGGACAGCATGAAGAAGGAGGAAGTGAATTCACAGAAAGAGGAGGAGAATCTGGGTAGCAGTGCATGATGGGATAGCTAGATTAAAGATACAGCAAGCAAATTATCAAACAATAAAAACTTTGACCACTAGGTGGCAGCATGCATAACATGAGTATGAACATATCATTGCGGACTGAATGTACAATACAAGACCAATAACAACATGGGCAATATGACAGGCTGTCACAGCATAATGGCAGTATATGGGGATTTTTGAACATGCTGATGAGCTGCTATTAAACCGAGGATGTCATAGCAGCAGATTGTTGCTCCCTGATGACGTCACGGAAGCAGCGATAGAAGCCAAGATGGAGATGACATGGTCGGTGGCGATCGCGGGGTTAATGTTATGTGTTTAACAGGACTTGTCCAGCCTAGAAAACCCGTACAGCTACCAATGTCTGTAGGTCATGAAAGGGCTAATGATCTTTCGTTCTACAGAGAAAGTTTCCACAGCTCTTGACATGATGAGATATGTTATCGGTAGTCGGTATGGAAGTAAATCTGCTTAGTTTGTCCATTTGAGACACTGTAGACTAGAGGGAAAAGACGCGGAGGCCGAGGACTTAGCCTTGAGGTAACAGCAAAGGGAAGAGGATTTAATGTTACTCCTCCAAATACAACATTGATCAATGGGTCAGAAAGGTAAAAAAAAAATCAAGGCTTCCCAAGGGATTAGTGATCTGCTCTACTGATTTAGTGGTCCGTACTGTGTTTTCAGGGGCTGTTACACAGTCTCCCCATCCCCCCCCCCCTGCTCCCTCAGCACTTCCCCCCCTCCCTCTGCCTGATGTAATCACACTGCAACAAAGGAAATTTAGCAGCACACAGTGGGAGAGGAAAGTGCTGATGCAGCACAGGGGGGCTCTGGTCACACCCCTCCAAAGCACTTCTGGCTGATTAGCATAATTTAAAAAGGTGATTTTAGAAGGAAGGGGGCCATGTATAACAAAGAAGATAACCACAATCACGGTGCCTGGATCTATGCGTAAGAATTTATCATGATGGATTTTGTGGTAGATTTCCTTTAAATGAAATGAGGGAGAGAAAGGATGAAAATGGGGAAATGGATTAATCTTGCCCAGAGATTTGGAGACTATTTCTTTCTTAGATCTACTGATTGACTGAAGATATTGAAAAACTATTCTATAGGCCACCAAAATTTGATCAAAACGTCTCATCCCCCCAGAATCCCTTTCATTGTTTATCACAGAATCATACACTGAGCCCTTCATCTAGTACTGGGCTTTAGTTCTAGGAATAGGCATCTGTTTGCCTAAGGCAGTACCTGCGCAAACAGGTTTGGATTATAGTTTTTTATTTATTGGCTTTGTGTCCTAGAGATTAGACTAACCGCCATCACCGAAAGCTTATCTGCTTCTCCCTAATTGAGAATGTCTGAAAACAGGATCTAGACAGTTTTTCCATACACAATATAATTATATTTTTTGTGGGGGGAGGGGTGGCTGCTGTACAATATGAAAAAAACTGAATAACAGTTGTAAAGGGGTTTGCCTATGAAACAACATTCTCACATTTCAATTCCCTAGTGATGTTAACACAATAAAGATTCTTTTTAACCCCTTACTTTACATTTTTACTCAGTTTTATTGCTGTTTATCAATTAGTTATTGTCAGTGTAAGAATCCAGAGTGTGACTCTCTAAGCAGAGACTCCATGAATCCTCTAGTGCTGTGAGATGCTGTGTGCTGACAATGTGCTTAGATTATCAGGATACAAGGTTTACACTTTCATTTAGCTTCTTAACATTCTACTAGTATCTGACATATAGAAAGAGACATGAGACACACAACACTATCAAATCTGCTGTGCCTCCCTTCCCCTCCCCTGGATAAAGAACTTATCTGCCTGTAGCTTGAAGCTCTCCTCACGCTGTGATGTGTTGTTTGCCGGCAGGAAGTCTGTGTGTGTGAGCTCCTCCTGGAATGTAGAGGTGGGGATAGAGGCAGGGAGCAGCTCAGCTCTGCAGCATCAGACAAGATGTCTGCTAACCGGAAACCAGGGGCAACTGAAATTGTGTACACCAGGAGACAGACAGATGTAAGGTTGGACTTATATCTGTGAAATGCTGTATTTTTGTTAATAACAGTGAATTAGAGAATGTTGTTACCCTGAGTATATTTAAGAAACTTGCCTTTGTGTGAATACCCCTTTAATCTTAAATTAACCCTTATTTTATCACTTAATAATAAAAAATAATAATCCCTTTATATAGCACACACAGATTACGCAGCGCTGCACAGAGCTTGCCAAATCAGTCCCTGTCCCCATGGGACTCACAATCTACTCAACCTACCAGTATGTTTTGGAGTGTGGGAGGAAACCAGAGGACCCAGAGGAAACCCACTCAAACATGAAGAGAACATACAAACTCTTTGCAGATGTTGACCCTGGGACTTGAACCCAGGTCCCCAGCGCTGCAAGGCTGTAATGCTAACCACTAAGCTATTTGAATCTTTTTTTATTATTATTTCCTACTACATATGCTCATTCTAACTTGCCTACATTGAAGAGGAGGCAGACAGTGCCAATCTCAGTGCTGTGGCTTAGTCCAGATTACAGTTGATCTGATCCCATGCATATAAAGGAACCTACCTTGAGGAGTCTACCATCAGAAGTAGATCTGCCTGACTATTCCCTAATCTGTAATCTAAAAATCCTGGGCCCTAACTTGTTTAGAACTTTATTTAAGTAATATGTAAATTAACTGCAGAGGCTACTGGGGCGTGGAGTAGCCTTAGCTCCCAGTGCCCAACCAGGCTAGTACACGCCCCAGTAGCCTCTGTAGTTAATTGTTAGTGTGCTTGGTTTACAATCTTTCATCCTGGTGGTAAATGCTCTTTAAATGGGACTCTTTAGCCACTTTGTGTTGTGTTCTCTGTGTATCAACTTCTGAGATGTGGGGGTACTGGGGGATGGACCCCCAACAATCTGACATTAATGGGAGATGGTGTGCCATATATATGTTGGATTTGTATCTTTAAAACTGTCTATTTGCGGTTTGTTTATTCTGTGATAACCGGCTTTATCTTCCATGTTAGTTATTATTTAGCTAACACCATATCTTGTTCCAGTAAATCCTCAAATGCCGCAGGACAGCGTAGGGGATTTTCGGTCTTTATTTACAGTCATGATTCTTTGAACTACATATTGACACTTATTGTCACATAAATTCACCTGCATGACCTGTACATACGTGGCGTGAGGGGAAAACCACATGTACAGCTTATGCCGCCGATGCCCTTTTTGTTTTAGCGTTTGTGAAGGGAGCCTCATTAGAGCTTGTTTTCTGCATAACCAATTGTACATCCTAGTGGCAGTATTTAATTTTCCATTTTTTTGTACTGGGAAGCAGGAAAAAAAAATTTCAAATGCAGTGGCTTTTGAGCCATTTTCTTCTGGGCTCTGTTTTTACAGCTGTCACTGTGAGCCCCAATTTACACATCTCTTTTATTCTTCGGGTAAGTGTGATTACAAAGGATAATTTATATAGGTTTTATTAATACAGTAGTCACCCTGTATGCAAATGGCATCCTTAAAGGGAAACTGTCACCATATTTTCACAAATACAGCTAGTGGCAGGTTCCTAAAGAGACATAGTAATTAACTGACACCATTCTTTTAGCTAAAAATTGTTTCCCTCAGATTCCCATAAAATCAGAGTTTAAAACTTGCCTGGTATCTAGGGATCTAAAGACCGAGTGTGGCATATTGTCTTGTGACCAGTGTGACATCATTGCAGGTCCTTTAGCCTCTTAACATTAGCAGACTGTACACCTTGCACATGTCTGACCACATTAAAAAAATCGTAGCATGCCTGGCTACTGTGATTTCATGTGATATGATATGCTGGTGATATCATGAGATATATGCTTGGAGTACAGTTTGCTAATGTTAGGAGGTTAGAGGACCTGCGATGATGTCACCCTGGTCACATGATATTACTGCTGCATGCGGATAAAGCATAGAAAGGAGCTGCTGGATTCAGCCCAAGGAGACCACAACCATATCGACTCGCTATAGACATGCTTGAATACCAGGTAAAATTATAAAGTTGAATATATGGGTAAATGAAAGCAACAATTTTTAGCTAAAAGCAGGTGTCAGTTAGTTACTAGGGATCTATGGGAACTGGCCACGAGCTTTAACAATGCTGTGCTGAAAATCTATTGTATACCCACTGTGTTCTCCATTCCACAAAACACTTCTGCCCAACCCACTTAGAAGAAGAGACTCCACATGTTCTTGGACAATAAGATGAGAATCTTCATTCTAACAACCGGCAGATGTCATAGGCTGACCTTAGGACAGCTACTACTAATTGAGCAGCATAAGAGAGAGCAGTGTCCCGGCACCATCCGACCAGTAACAGTTCCTTAACCGGTGGCGTCATGTACGGGTCTTGGCAGGTGGGATTTGCCTCGTAGCACGGGTAGAAGTGGTGGTGCTCAGCTCGAGCGGTACATATACATCGATCAATGGAATAAGAATACAGCGGCACTCACCAGTAACGTGCAGATGGATCTTTATTGCGGTGTGTACATAGGCAGAGCGGGGCCATTTGACTACTAATTGAGTTGTCAGTTGTTCTGATAACCCATTAAAACTCTTTATACTGTGACACTTGGGGGTAACTTAGCATCAAGGGTATGGGCCACCTGGGCCTGACAAATCCCTCTGTGGTGCTGTGTGCCCAAGAAATAACCTAGAATCTTATAGCAATCCAAAAAAAGGAAACAGTTTTATTCAGATTTTACATAATTGCAGGAACAAAACAATAAACAGCCTATCCCTTACATAAGGCACTACCTCACTTCTTGAACCCCACCAACCTTCTAGTTAGAAGAAAACTTTATTAACCCTTTCCCGACGCGCGCCATACTAGGTACTAGTAGGTTGGTGGAGTTCAAGAAGTCCCGGGTCCCGGTGCATGGAGAGGGCTCGGCAGCAAAGGCTTAACGGTAACACCGGTAGCACCGATGCTAGCACCAATCGCGGGTGTTTTCACGCATGGGCGCCGCCATCTTGCCACGGGGAGTGGCGATCCATTGCCATGACAACTTCGGGTCTCACGAAGGCCCAAAGCTGTCTCGTTTTTCACCCCCCTTTCCCTAGAACTGATAGAAATATTAATAAACAGTAAAAGTCATAAACACATTAGGTATTGCCGCGTCCAAAAATGCCCGATCTATCAAAATATAATAACGTTTTTTCACTGCGTTTAACCACGTAATGGAACCACTCACTTTTTTGCCATTTTGAAAAATATAAAAAAATTTATAAAAAGTGATCAAAAGACCGTACAGTCCTAAAAATTATAGCAATGAAAACGCCATCTAAAGTTGCAAAAAATGACACCACCCAGAACTCCGTACAACAAAGTATGAAAAAGTTATTGGCGCCAGAAGATGACAAAATCCCCCCAAAAAAATTTTGTGCAGGAGGTGTTCATTTTTGTTAAAGTATGAAACCATTATAAAACCTTGGTACAAATTTGGTATACCCGTGATCGCACCGACCCAAAGAATAAAGTAGACATGTCATTTGAGGTGTACAGTGAAAGCTGTAAAATCCAAGCCCACAAGAAAACGACGCAAATGTGTTTTTTCCCCATTTTCACTGCATTTGGAATTTTTTTTCCCGCTTCCCAGTACACGGCATGCAATATTAAATACTGTCACTAGGAAGTGCAATTTGGTACACAGAAAATAAGCCATCACACAGCTCTTTATGTGGAAAAATAAAAAAGTTATAGATTTTTGAAGGTGGTGAGTGAAAAATGGAGGTGAAAAAACTAAAAAAGGCCAAGTCGTTAAGGGGTTAAGGTCTCTACAGCTCTGCTGGATCTGGATTCTAGTCCTCTTGGGACAGACCACCTGTCTCCAAATGGTTCCAAGTCCACCTGCTTCCTGCAGGACACACTCTAGAGTTGGCCAGAGATGGGTGTGGTCAAGGTCCTTTTAAGGACAGTTTTTGGGTTACTTTCCGAGGTACTCTTGCCCCTTACAATACACATAAAATTTTCCGTATTTTCCATAATTGTTAATAAATGACCTTTAAACAAATACAATTCATATAATATAATCCCCAACATATTATCTATGTAACTGATTTCTAGGCTGGTTCCTCATCACAATAATATAAATACTAGATGTGAACTTGTTCTCCTAAATGAATCAATTAAATGAATCAACAAAATTACAATGTTGTTGGCCAAACAAGACTGACAGAGATGTCACATTGGGTTTAGGATTGGGGACAGAGCAATAAAAAAAAAAAGTTACAATAAAAAAGTTACTAACCTGGCTCCAGCTCCTCAGTCCTTGGGCACAGTCCTAAGATGTTCTGTAGCATAACTAAAGTAGTAGAGGCCATTACAGCTGATATGGGGCCCAGAGTGTGAGGGGGTCCCGGCATCTGTGGTATTGGGCGTATGCTTTATCTGTGTGTAGTGTGTACATAATATATATGCTGTAAGTCTGTATATAGTATTTGCTGTATGTGTGTATTTGCTGTATGTGTGTATATATGCTCTATGTCTGTATATTGTATTGCATGTATGTGTGTATTTGCTGTATGTGTGTGTATATATGATGAGTATATGCTGCATGGGTGTATATGGTACTGTATGCATATGTGTGTATATGTGGTGTGTGTATACTGTATCTATGTTTATGCTGCATGTCTATATACTTTTTACAGTATATTAATGTGTGTTTATATGAGTGTGTAATATGTATATATTTTCAAGGGGGAAGGGGGGCCAATTCAGAATTCTGCTAAGGGGTCCAGCCTCTCTTAGTTGCGCCACTGTCTGTAGACATTATGGGTGCACTAGAAGTGTCAGCGGTCAAGTGACCATTATGCTGGTCCAAAAGAGCACCCAAGGGCCCTGCAGCAGGTTAAGTAACATTTTTTTTCTTGTCCCTGTTCGGGCCCCATGGGGTTTTCCTGAAGGGCTGGAAACCCCCTTTAATATGTCTATACTAAGTGATCATTAGTTATGTAGCTCTGGGTGATATTTCCAGGAAAACATATGTCCTCACGGCCACCAGGCTTCATAAGTCTTTTTATAACAGACGGTTACTTTTATGGGAATTCTCTGAGTGCCCCCTGCGCCTTATTTCATTGTATCTTCTCCCCTCTCAGCGCCTCTCCGCAGTTTATAGTAAAACAAGACTTATCCAGCACAAGTCCTCATAACCTGTTTACAGTCTTGTCATCTTTGTACACAGAACATCTGCTGCTCAGTGACGGTAATACAGCAAATACTAGAATATTTCCTCCCACAGTCCTTGAAAAATGAGCAAGAAGGAAACTTTTGGCTGGAAGCCTCCTAGAAACAGAACTTTTTATATCTGTAGATAGATATTATCCGTAACAGGCAATGGGGTTGTCACCCCCAGAAAACTTAAAGTGTTTACAACAACTTACTGGGGCTTATTTGCTAAGGGTCGCAGGAACCAGGAAGAAGAAGGTGAACTCTGGCGGACCTGAGTGGGGAAGCGACACATGCAGGATCGGGCACACAATTTTAGTGAATCTCGGCAGAGCGTATTATCGAACAATGCACTTTCGGTGAACTCCTCGGACCAGGACAATAAATGTCCCCACTGTCTATGTTAAGGGGGCTGCTTTACCAGGTAGCCAAAAGTCAGTGGTCCACATTTACTAAAAGCAGTGCAAACTGCACAATATGCACTTTACCCATGCAGTGTGCGAGGTGCGCCAGATTCATAAATTGGTTTTGCCCGTTCTTTATGAATCTGGCGCCCCCTCAACTGCTCAGGCAGAGTGCAACATAAGGTGTGCAACACATTTCTGTCAGACTTTGCATGATAAATGTGGCCCACGGTCCGAGTGACCACAGGTGGCATACCTGCAGTGCTGAATAGTGCAGCCGTGACACAAAACGGTTCCTTGCCACACAAATGTAGTGCGGACTCTTCTTTAATACCTGTGCAAGCAGTTTGCACCTAAAAGAAAACTGGCAGTAGTAAATGTGCCCCAATCTGGAAAATGGATTTACATATTTGCTAGAATCATTGGCTGTGAGTCTCCACATGCTTATGTGGATTATGAGCAAGGGTGAAAATTAAACTTTTTAACTTATAGGCTCATATAGCTAAGAATTGTCCCAAAAGTGATACTCAACAAAAAAGAGGACGAAGCTCAAATAACAAAAGAAGAACCAAGTAGAATAAGGCTAAGAAAACCTAAAAGCCAAAGCCAAGGTGAGATTGCTGAGGTGGGTAGAAAGGAATTATTCTAGGTGCTGTGAATAATATACAGAATTATTTGTATTATTTAACATCTTGTTCATGAGAGATTTTTTATATAGATAGAGATAAACTTTGGATAGTAGAAGACAATATATACGGTATATATATTATATTTCTTTCTGATTTGAAATGCAAATGTGAAGATAAGCTTTTAGTACTTTATCCAAAAGGAAATCCATCATGATAAACCCGGTATACTAACTCATAGTTCCAGACACTGTGACTGTGGTGATCTTCTTAGAATTGTTATCCATGGCCTCCTTATTACTCCCGACGAGCGCAGAATAGAGGCAGAAAAGTAATCAAGCCGGATGGTGATCATTTGTACCAGTGTCTTAAAGCGGGTTAGGGTGCTGGCCTGCTAATGAGTCTGGATGGCTATGGGCTTGTGACAAAAGAGCGTACAGATCCAACAGTGTAAAGAAGACGGCACTCACCTATGAAGTCGATTGTATCTTTATAGAGAAAAGTTGTTAAACATGGAGGAGAGGTGCACACCGTGGCAAGGGGACGGGCCGTTTCGCGCAAGAGCGCTTTCTCGTAGCCTTGTCACGGCGAACTGCACTAAAAGGGGCGTTCTGGTGCTCAGTCGAATTGTGCGTCACATTTATCATGCAGCGTCCGACGGAGCAGTGTGGGCAGTGCCAGATTCCTGCAAACGTGGGCCAATATCTTGTTTTTATTTTATTTTTTTTAATACATCATTTTATTTTTAATTATTTTTAATTTATTTTTAAGTACAATATTACTTAACTTTTTTATGAATTGGACAATAATTAATTTTTTTCCCTAAAAATAGCTACACACAAATATTTCCCAGAGAAGAATTGCTGGTCTTTTTTTACCTACAGTATCTTCATTAGGTCGAACATCATATAATTGGGATAATTATAGCTGGTGTCAGACTCCTGATATTTGACTTCTCACTCATCTTTCTCTACTAAGTCTCAAAATTATTTCATGATGAAAATATATATATATTATTTCCCTTTTTTGGTTCTCCTTACCCTTAATTACGTATTTTGTTCGTACATAAAGTCCAATTTCGGGGCCTTTTTCCGAGTAAGATGAATACATAACAAACCATAATAACAGAATAAGAATAGAATATCCATAAGCTGAAGCTGAGACTGAAAAATAAGTGAAAACTGTAAAAAGGAAGACCTGTAGACCACAGTTCATGTTAATGTTTATGAGCAGCCGCACAGGAACTTTCTGTGCCTCTGGGTTGTTTCTCAGCTGTGAATGTGATGATTTCATGTAAATGACCGGATATTATGGAAGGGACTTTCTCTCTATTCGCTCTTTGGGATCTTCAGGGATTCCTCATTTTGTAGATAGACAGCTAGACCTTCCTGATAAGTGCCCTCTAAATTTAACCAGACTAAACAGGGGCTCCGACAAAGTGTCCGAAAGTCCCATTGACTGCAGGAATTTTTGGGTAAATTATATCTCCTGGAGGAGGTGAAGGTTTCACAATGTAAAAAAAGGAAGTGAGAACTTATGTGTTTCTCCAGAGAGGTATAATAAAATAAAACATGAAAGTACATTATATTAATATTTTAATAATAATAATGAAATGGAATGTGTTGGCAATTTTAATTTAAAAAGTTGCAGGTAGTGTTAGGGTTCATGCACGTGACCTTAAATGAGGGCTGTAAGCTAGCCTCAAAAGCAGCAGGTTTATTGTGCACAATTATGGGGTGGGGAGACCATCATTTCTCAATGCAACGTGAATGAGCTGAGCTGCCGCACCAAAATTAAAAAGCAGGTCCTACTCCTTCCCGCATTTATGCCGATGGGAAGGGTGACCCCTATCTCCACCTGGCTGAAAGGGGCCACAAATTTTCCCTTGTTTGTGCCCCATTTTTGTACACAGTCATGTGCATATAGTACATTGGGTGTTGTTCCTGTGTAATCATAGCTTTGTGTGTGTTGTTAGTAAAAGCAGGACTGTGAAAAATGCAAAACATTTCTGGATTTGGACTACAGGCGGTCCCCTACTTAAGTACACCCGACTTACAGACAACCCATAGTTACAGACAGACCCCTGTGACTTCTGGTGAAGCTTTCTGAATGCTTTACTATAGTCCCAGATAGCAATGATCAGCTGTAAGGTGTCTGTAATGAAGCTTTATTGATAATCCTTGGTCCCATTACAGCAAAAAATGTTTAAACTCCAATTGTCACTGGGGCCAAAAATTTTTTTGTCTGGATCTACAATGATAAAATATACAGTTTCGACTTACATACATATTCAACTTAAGAACAAACCTCCGGACCCTATCTTGTACTTAACCCGGGGACTGCCTGTACTGTGGTGCAATGGTGTGTAAGATCTCTCTAATGTCCTGCTGCACAGCTGCTCCCCAGTAGCAGAGTGGAAGGTCTATGTAGAAATGTATTAAAAATATCTCACCGGTGAACCCCAGTGCTCCAAATCCAGATGCAAGCCTGAAATATAAATGGTGTTACACAGATCTCCAGGGCCAATGCCTAACACTATATGCAGCTTTATCGAAGAGGGGTATTTTGTGTTTGCCTCTCTGGGCTTATGTATGTCTACATGGTTGAAATTAGACGCCTTGCTTCATTAGGCAAACTTAAGAAAGGAGCAGTGTCTTCGACCCATCCTAACATAAGGTATGAAGAGACGCCAGTACATGCCAAGTACAGGCAGTCCCCGGGGTACATACAAGATAGGTTCTGTAGGTTTGTTCTTAAGTTGAATTTGTATGTAAGTCGGAACTGTATATTTTATCATTGTAACCCCAGCCAGAGTTTTTTTGGTCTCTGTGACAATTGGATTTTAAAAATGTTGGATTGTCATAAGAATCAGGATTAACAAGAAAGCTTCATTACAGACACCTGTGATACCTGTTATAGCTGATCATTGTAGCTTAGGACTAAAGTACAATAAATTACCAATATCCAGAGGTCCATTTGTAACTAGGGGTCGTATGTAAGTCGAGTGTTCTTAAGTAGGGGACCGCCTGTACCGTTATTGTTAAGAAAGCAATATTTGGGGGACTGGCACTTAGTGCACTAGTGTGAATATTCCCCCTCTGGTGCATGCCAGTATTACTAAGGCTACATTCACACTGACGTATGCCCGCCAGGTCATGGCATGCTGGCCGCATGGTGACCCCCCCTGCATAGAGATACATGGTGCACGGCGCCGTAATGCATCCTTTCCTGCCTATCGGGGACGCAAGCTTACGGTAGTATATATGTCCCCCAACGGTCATGTGAATGTAGCCTAAGAGGTTCCTGTTTTCCCGCTGAGGTATAATAATAATAATAATAATAATAGCAATTCTTTATTTATATAGCGCCTACAGATTACGCAGTGCTCTGGGGTCTCCATTATTTGTCTGCTCTAGGGGTCTCCAGTATTTGTCTGCTCTAGGGGTCTCCAGTATTGGTATTTTTATGCTATGTGGATTTCCACTATTATTGTCTGCTATGGGGTCTCAAGTGTTAGTAGTTTTATGCTGCAGTATTGTTAGAGTCTGCTTTGGGTTGGCGAACCGCATTAATATTGGGCAACACATAGCAAATAATAATACTGGATAACCCATAGCAGACTAACAATACTGTGGACCCACCCCCATAAAACCACCAGAGTAGAAAAATAATACTGGAGAACCCATATGGGGTATCGAGTATTATTATCTGCTATTGGGTCACCAGTATTATTTTTCTGCTCTGGGGTCTTCATTATTTGGTTTCTGGGGTGGTATTTATTGTGGCATTTGAAATTTCTGGGATGGCATTTTATGACGTTCTGTGGTTGTTGGCGCACCTAAGGTGCTGGTTACTTATGCGGCACCTTGAACTTGAGCAGTATGACAATGTGGCCCTTGGACCAATAAATAGTTTTCCTTAGATTAATTAAAAACTTAAAAATCAAAAACACATTTTTTTTCATAATTTATAATATGTTTGCAGAGCTGGAGTTGGTCCATTTTAGCACAACACCAACTCCACCATGGAGATTTGTCAACAGTGTCTGAGAGCAGAACTGTTCTAGTTGCCCATGGCAACCAATCAGAGCTCAGCTTTCATTTTCCGAGAGCTTTTTATAAAATGAAAGCTGAGCTCTGATTGGTTTCCATGAGCCCCATGACTCTAATTGCCAGTCTTGAAACATGTTTCCCATTAAATAATCATTGGAATCATAAGAAAAATTACTAAAAATGCAGCAAAAGAATAAAAAAAACTATGCGGCCATTTTAATCCTCACATTCTCTTGTTTGACTAATATCTGAGCTCTGGTTCTTGGGGTGCTGTTATCTTATCTTAAAGGCATAAGAATACTTATGCTGCTGGTTTCTTTAATGTGACACTAGGAGAGGACATGTGGTGCATGTGATCACATCCGATGGGGATATAAAGAGACTTTACTAATAATCCACAACTTGGCAGCGCTAATATTTGGTTTTATTCCAGCCATGAGTGGGTTGCGATGAGATGGAGAAATGAGGAACTTGTCTGCAGATATGAGAATATTGTTAGTTGTTGAATTACAGGGACATTTCCAGCATTTCCAGAGAAAGTGAAAATCAGAAAAGGTCAAGGGCTGATGATGAATTGAGTTCACGGATTTTCTAAGCTATGATACATGAGAAGCTCAATTTACAGGTAAATTATTAATTTTGAAATGACAAGCTTAACAAGTCTGCCACCATTGTCTATCTAAGTAATGGTCCACTGGCCTCTGGTCCACAAGGACTGAAGACCATCCTTGCCCAAAGTTCAAAAATTGCACTGGTACCTTGTAATCAAATTAAAAAGAGTATGTGACTACATAGAAACTCTATACAGAGGGGAGGGGAAGCAGTGAGTCACGGCAGCTAAGTATCCACCCGACAGCTCAGAGTGAAAAGCAAATTTGAAGAAAGAGAAAGATGAAAAAGTCACACAATGACCGGCTATAGCAGTGATGGCAAAACTTTTTAGACACCGAGTGCCCAAACTACAACCAAAACCCACGTATTTTTCACAAAGTGCCAACGCTACAATTTAAGCAGTAACTCATTACTCCCTGCTCTGTCACAAGTTTAAATTGTATAGGCACCTGAGGACACCAATACAGTAGAAAGAAGGAGAAGAAGTTTGGATTATCATTGTAGCTTGCTTCTAGGGTCCTGGGCTGCCTGGGACTGCAAGAGGCCTTGAGTCCTGTCTGGTGAACCCTACCATGGGGTGATGACAAGGGTGCACATATTGAGGGCTCTGAGTGCCACCTCTGGCACCCGTGCCATAGGTTCGCCACCACTGGGCTATAGTGTTATTTCTCTTGTAAACACTGGACTGCTGATGGAAAAGTGAGATCACACTTAAATGACAATACCTCCCTGGAAGTGCTAGGGCAGTCCCTCCTCCCTGACCAGGGGCTGGAGTGTACTCAAAGTTTTCCCTCTTAGTCATGAGGACCTGAGTGTCATAACTGGGGTTCTAGTTCTAATATAGCTATGCAGATATGTCACACAATACTTCAGGGTGGGTGCCTACGCCCCCCCCCCCCCTTAGTAAACTGTTGGGATAGTCCCTCTATACTGTGCTTGAGCGATAGGTGCTATCCGTCATTTACTTCCTATTCCCCTGACTGTAGGGGTCAGGCTCCCGGGATAAGCAGTTTTTGGGTTTATCCTAGTTAGGGACCACAGTTCCTGGTAGTTAGATAGTTCGAGGGTATAGGTCTGCACTTCAGTTGTTAGAGTGTTAGACAGGGGGTTGTTTCTAATGTATAATTGGGATACAGGTTTGCATATGTTAATGCTTTCTTATGTGTTTATTGTGGTAAAGTTGGGTGTGTGTGTGTGCGCATGGTTGTTTGTGTCTATGTCCTCTCCACTTCTCTTTGCAGGTTCCAATTCTCCAACCCTCCAGCCAGACCCATATCCCCCCTCATTTTTTTTATGGCGCCAATTAAAGTAATGAGCTGGAACGTTAGAGGGCTAAATTCTAAATTTAAAAGAGCTATAATTTTAGATACCATTAAAAAACAGTCTCCTCATATAGTCTGTATACAGGAGACGCACCTTACAGGACAAAAAATTCTATCACTAAAACGTGCCTGGGTTGCTAGGGGTTACCACTCCTCATACTCAGTGTATGCAAGAGGTGTCTCTATACTTGTATCTAAATCCCTTCCAATAGAGGTGTTGCAGGTGGCCATTGATCATTTTGGCCGCTTTGTCGTATTGCATTGCTCCTTATGGGGGTCCTCCTTCACCATTGCCTCAGTGTACGTCCCTCCTCCTTTTGATACTGGTCCATTACAAGCACTGACAGATAAATTGGCAGCCATGCCCCCGGGTCCATTAATATGTATAGGGGATTTTAATGCGGTGCCTGATCCATCTCTGGATCGCACTAGTGGTGTAGACCCTGCATCAACTCGATTAAATGAATGGATAATGTCCCTTAGCCTGAAAGATCTCTGGAGGGGGAAATATCCTTTGGAAAAAGAGTATACCTTTTATTCCTCAGTGCACAGGACGTTTTCTCGAATAGACCTGGCGTTAGGCTCTCCTGACGTGCTCCCCATGGTTGAATCTATCTTCCACTGCCCCCGTAGTGTCTCGGACCACTCCGCTGTGTTTCTCACTCTACTGATTGGCCCTCCCTGTGATTCTCGTATTTGGCGCCTACACCCTGCATGGCTCTCTTCCCCTACAGTGCAGATGAAAATGCAGACAGATCATACTGAATTTTGGGAAACACATCATGATCATCCAGACCCATTGCTACTATGGGACTCATACAAGTCCTCTACGAGGGGGGCGATCATCTCTGGGGTGGCGGGGCATAGGAGGGTTTTGGGTGATAAGGAGAGAGGATTGACCTCTATACTACGGGATGCTGAAAAACGATACCTAGAGAATCCCAGTGGGGACAATAAGAGGGCCTGGGCGCAGGTGCAGCGGGAACACCTTGCTCTGGCCAAAGAACGCACTAGCAAACGCCTTCTGGCTTCTGAAGCCTCAGTTTTTGAATTTGGGGACAAAAATGGTAAGTTACTTGCATACCTCTCCAGGGCGGAACGACCATGTGCTTCGGTCCCCTTTATAGCAGATGCGGATGGGGCCTTGGTACATGATCCTACCTCCATAAATAACGTGTTTAAGGAATTTTATTCTTCCCTGTACAGTCCTAGCATATCTACCACGGCTGCCGAAATGGATGCCTTTTTGGATGACCTCCCTTTGTGGCGCTTAACACCTGCTCAATCTCTAGAACTAGACTCCCCCATCTCGGCAGAGGAGGTGGAATTAGCTATTCAGTCTCTTCCAACAGGTAAGACACCTGGTTTAGACGGGTTGGGGGGAGAATGGTATAGGAGTAGATGTGAATTCTTGGCCCCTAAGCTGCTTGAAGTCTTTAACACAGCCCTGGAGCATGGCTCCCTGCCTTCCTCTATGAGAGAAGCTTTAATAGTAGTTCTCCCGAAGCCCGGGAAAGACCCTTCTTTCCCTGACTCCTATCGACCTATTTCTCTCCTTAACACCGATGTAAAAATCCTAGCCAAAATCTTATCAACAAGACTGAATAAGGTGATTCTGTCACTGGTGCATCCGGATCAGACGGGTTTCATGCCCGGCAGGGGAACGGATATTAATATTCAGAGACTATTCCTAAATATAGAAGCAGCTGCGGGCTCTCCTGATCCTGGCTTTGTTCTATCACTTGACAACTGCAAGGCCTTCGACTCTGTCGAGTGGCCATATCTATGGGCCTTACTGGCTAAAATGAGAATAGGCCCCAGATTCCTGGCCCTTGTCCAGCTTTTATATCAGGGTCCGAAAGCCAGGGTCAGAACTAACCTGAATGTGTCTGCTCCCTTCCCCATGGGCCGGGGCACCAGGCAGGGCTGCCCGTTGTCCCCGTTACTTTTTGCATTGGCCATTGAGCCCCTTGCGGTGGCTATTCGCCTTTCCGATGACATTGTTGGATTGGTAAGAGGGACGATCATGGAGAAGGTTTCGCTATACGCAGACGACACATTGGTATACCTGGGAGATGTGGGTGCTTCCCTAGTGTCCCTTCTTTCCCTAATTGACAGATTTGGTTCCATCTCAGGCCTACGGGTAAATTGGGATAAGTCAGTCCTCTTCCCTTTATCCGGAAATACCAATCTTAATCTATCTATCCCCCTGCAGGTGGTATCTAGCTTCAGATATCTTGGGGTTAGGGTGTCCCGCAGGGTTCAGGATTATGTTGCATTAAATATTGACCCCCTGATAACAGACACAGAGAAACGGCTGCAAGCATGGTCCACATTACCCATATCCCTATATGGTCGTATAAATATTTTTAAAATGATTTATCTACCAAAATTCTTATATCTACTTCACTCCTGCCCGGTACTACTTCCCAAACTAATATTTAAACGAATAGACAGTATTTTAAGAACTTTTTATTGGCAAGGGACCAGCCCACGTTTCAGTCTGGCCGTGCTACAGGCTCCTAGATCCCGGGGTGGACTAGCGGCACCTGACTTATACCTTTACTATTTGGCATCCCAACTTGTCTATGCACAGTGGTGGATCGACATAGATAGGGGGAATGCAGCTACTGCTTTAGCCGGGTCTCTGATGGGGTCATATGAAGCTCTTACGAACATTCTATATAGGTACAAATCCCCGGCCTCAATCCCAATTCCCTTGCGTACCGTAGCTGTATGTTGGAGAAGAGCCCAATTGCTAGTCAGCCCCTCCTCCCCCCCTCCAGTGTCTCCCAGATCTCCCATTTGGTTAAACCCTTGGTTTCCACACCTTCTCTCCCTGCCTGGGTGGACGATGTGGGGGGCTGCAGGTGTCAAGTTCATAGGTCAATTGTTATCCTCGAACTCTGAGCTACTCTCTCTTAGTGAACTGCGGGAGAAATTTTCCCTGCCCCCCATGGCGTCCTTTCACTACTCCCAACTGAGGCACGCCTTTAAGGCCCAGTTTGGGTCCACTAAACTGTCCACTGAATTCACTAAACTGGAAACCCTGCTAGGAACCCCTGATCTATCAAAAACCCTCACACAAGTGTACACTGTTCTGCAAGCACAGGGAGTTAGACCATTTGATCGGGCTCAGGTGCGCTGGAAGGAGGATATCCCAGACCTCTCAGAAGAGGAATGGGGGGAAGTTGAGCACTCATACTTTGACTCAGTGGTAAGCGCTAGGGATTTCCTAGTACAAACAAAATTCCTCCACAGAATTTATTACACCCCGGTAAGACTTCATCGTATGGGGGCTAGACAGGACGATAACTGCTTCAGATGTCAGGGAGCCTGTGGTTCTTTCCTACATTGTGTATGGGCCTGTCCCAGGGTCAGTGCCTTTTGGACAGAAGTGCTAACCTTCCTCAACAGTCATTTTGGCTTTCCCCATATAGCCAACCCCAAGGTTTGCCTTTTGGGAATAATAAATGAGGTCATTGGTGGCCATTATGACAGGATCTTCTTTAGACTCGTTCTGTACTATGCGCGTAAGGTGGTGATTATGTCCTGGAAGGACCGTGACCCCCCTCCCCTGCAGAAATGGATAACGCTGGTCAATAAGGTTATTCCTATGTATTACTCTGTATACAATAACAGACAATGCCCTCAAAAATTTGAATTTATTTGGTCTAGATGGAACATGAACTCTAACACTACGGTGTAAAGTAACTATCATAAACAAATCCCTTTGTCTGGCTCGAACCCCATGCGAAGAGGATGGTGTATTGTGTTGTTAGTGTCTTGTCTTTGTGTGTCTGCATGAATGGGTGCCTGAATGTTCGTTCATTAAGTTCCGACTGCGGCGCTTACATGCTGTATATGTACTGTTGTGGTCATCTATTTCTGTTACTAGTATGCCATTTGACCGATTGCGATATTTGCATATGCTGTTTTGCTACCTTTAAGTACTACTACGCTGCGCCGTAGTCTAATGTTTTAAGGTGTTATTGTTGAATTTAAAAATGAAAAATTCATAAATAAAATCTTTTAAAAAAAAAAAATGACAATACCTCACACCTCTATTCTTCTATTTGTACAATATCATGTGACCCTCTTTCGCCACTATTATTTGGGATCTCAGTGTTTTTAAGCAGGGGACACTAAACTATAAGTAACTATAAGTAAAAGCATCTGAGGGTGAATAAGTCACAGATGGGAAAAATCCTAATGAAGTCCTTTACTCAAAGGAGCAGAATGTCACCTGTAAGTTACTACCTGCCACTCCTACCTGCGTGTGATCAGTACAGTAATCACTAACGAGCTTCCTAATGTGCATTACATTGCTATGTCGTGTGGTTCACAGTGGTAAATTATAATGTGAGCATTGGTACTGAGGGAGGGGGGGAGTATAAAATTTGCCTGTGTGAGGCTCTGAAATGGCAAATGATGATACAATGACTTCTATATAGATAACCACTGATCCATCCCAACATCACCTGCACTTAAAGGGGTTGTCCACTTTCAGCAAATAATTGATATGGTTTGTGTAAGGAAAAGTTAAACAATTTTCCAATATACATTCTGAATCAATTCCTCACATTTTTTTAGATCTCTGCTTGCTGTTCTGCTATGGAAAGCTTCTATGCTTACTTCCAGTGGACAGAAATCTGACCATGGTCACACAGGTGCACAGCTCGTTATATCACACGGCTCTGATTACTCTCTGTGATATAACGGGCCGTGCACCTGTGTGACCGTGGTCAGATTTCTATCCACTGGAAGTAAGCATAGAAGCTTTCCATAGCAGAACAACAAGTGGAGATCTAGAAAACGGTGAGGAATTGATTCAGAACGTATATTGGAAAATTGTTTAACTTTTCCTTACACAAACCATATCAATTATTTGCTGAAAGTGGACGACCCCTTTAACACCCCTTACCCACTCCATAGGTAGGGCTGACCTTTTCGTTAACCTAGAACTTCCATGGAAGTGAGTGGAGGACATGAAATATCTTCTCCTTGGCTCCATTATAGGATTTTTGTGGCCTGATATACTTAATACAACCTCTGGAGGCCCCTGCTGTAATCTCAATTAATATTATTTGCCTTGGATATTATATTTGCAGCTTCTCCTGCCAGCAAGAGGTTAAGAAGTGTAAAGATACTCAACTAATTACTGTAAATTATGCTGAGAACCACACGGAAAAAACAACTATCCCTTTGTATTTGGCTGTTGATGTAAGATCCATTCGTAGCTGACAGACACAAGTTTCGTCATGCACCTCTTGCCTTGGAGCATAATCTGAAGATACTACGGGGATGACATCGAATCTTGGCTGAGAACTCTTATGTTTCAGTTGATGGAGCGAAGATGAGTTATTGTTATACTTCGGCCTTTGAGTGATAGATCCATAAGGTATGGAGCAGAATCACATCTTAGTGACCGTACACTTCATGCTTCTGTGATTTTAGACATTTTAGAGGGAATACGGAGGGAAACAGGTTCTGATGTTTTTTATGAGTTACTGGAAAGCCCTAAATTTTAAGCAGACTGAATTATCATGTGGTTGTTATCTATTGTTTTGGAAATTTTGTAGCACTGCCCATAGACTGTAGCATTTCTATCTAGAATTGCCCTCGCTGGGGGTCAATGGCCTATGTATCCCCATGCTACTATGACCCTTCTGGAGAAAGAAGACCCTAACATGGTTTATCACATTTGCTTTTAGGTTATGGGAACCTTTACAGGACTTCTCTCCCTCCCCAACCCCTGAAGTGTTTCTAATGCTCATGAATACAACCGGACTCAAGTTATGAGACTATTCACTGGGTTTACTGGAGTCTCTTCCCATACTATAATCTTATGTGAGTTAGACACAGGGCTCACCTACAGGGGGCATCCTTCAATCATCCCACTATCTAAGGAGTGGGTCCATTTGCAGTCCAGGCACAGGAGCAGAATCTCCCATATTTTACCTGTTTTAATGGAAATCTACCAACAAAATTCATCATGATAAATCAAGGACACTTACTCATAGATCCTGGCACCGTGACTGTGGTAAACTTCTTATATTTGTTATCCACGGTCTCCTCCATTCTAAAATCAACTTTTAAAATTATGTGAAGCCAGAAGGGCTCTAGGTTAGCAAAGCCACTCCCTTTTCTGGCTTCATAGGCTGTTACACTGTGCAGGATCCCCCTCCAGTTATGTGATATTACAGACAAAGGGGAAGTGTAACAGCCTAGAAGCCAGAGCAAGGAGGAGCTCTGGTATCGTCCCCCAGAGCCCTCCTGGATCATTAGCATCATTTTAAAAGTTGATTTTAGAAGGAAGGAGGCCATGGATACCAAATAATAGAAGATTACCACAGTCACAGTGCCTGGATCTATGAGTGAGTGCTCATAGTTTATCATACTTGATTTTGATGGTAGATTTCCTTTAAAGTAGGTAACTATGGACTATAGGGGTGTTCTTTCATACTGGAAGAGATCCCAGTCATCTTACAGGGAAACTCTGGGAAGTCATCTTACAGGGAGCACATCCTGTGTGTTTTGAGGATAACCGGAACCTCTCATCACATGATATAACACTGTGGGGATTTCTGAGTCTTCTTTATATGTATGAGTTGATTTGATGACCCCTGTCTCTCCATTGCTCTAGTAGTAGCAGTTTATTTCCGACTTCTCTGGGGAACTTCTCTGTCCTTGTAGTTTCCTCTTCAATGTCCTTGGAAGCTTTTCCGAAATGTTTTTCTCGATTTAATACCAGAATAAAATTTAACAGTAAAAGTTACGATAACAAAGTTCAGACTCTTAGGTTAATGACATGGTGACTGCCAGAGGGTGGATAGTAATAATAATGTGATTGAGAGCACTAGGGGACAGGAAATGAACGTCACTATAATAAAATTGTCTGACGGTTATTACAGGTCTACAAAATATTGTCTGAAGGTACAATTATATAAATATCCTTCAACACTATTTTCTTGGCAGCATGCTCCGGGAAGCTCATTGTACTTTCTGCCCTTATATTATCGAGTTATTGAAGTGATTTTAGCACTAAAAAAATGATGACCTATCCTTAGGCTTGTTTATAAATGTCAGATTAGTGGTGGTCAAACACCTTACACCCCAACAGATCATCTGTTCTTAGCAGCTGTAAAATATGCAAATACTTTTTCCAGGATGAGATAAGGAAAACATTGCCTCTTAGCTACCTTGTAAGGCAGGCCCCTTACCATAACTTTCAAGAAGCCTAATGACATGATGAACAGATTAAAGCCAAACCAGTAGATCTATTCCAGAAGGAACAGATTCCCAACAGTAGACAGCGCTGTTTATATGTCTTTGTATCTCATCAATGCAGTGTAAGGAGCTGATACAGGGCCGGGGAGTATGAGTTCTCCTTACAGAGACAAGCCAATTTAAGCTGCCTTGCATGTGTGTGGAGTCTTGCATCCACTGGTGAATTCTGGGAAATATGCAAATACGTTTTGCATAGGATGGGATAGGAAAAAAATGCCTCTTAGCTACCTTGTAAGACAGCTCCCTCAACACTCTGTACTGGTGAGATGCAGTGCTTTCTACAGTCAGTTATCTGTTCCTTCTGGAATAGATATACTGGTTTGTTCTTAATCCTGCATCATGTCATTAGGCTTTACGAAAGTCATGCTTGATATTAAGGGGGTTGCCTTACAAGGTAGTCAAAAGAGGAAATGTTTTCCATATCCCATCCTGCAAAACATACTTGCATATTTCCCAGAATCCCCCAGTGGTGCATAAATGGCTATAAGTCTCCACACACCAGCAAGGCGCCTGAATTGGGAAAGTCTCTGTAAGGATAACTCTTACTTCCTAGGCCGAGCAGATGTAAACTGCTCTAAGATGTAAATCAGCTCTATTCTCCCTTGTGTAGCACTTGTCTATACTGTGTAGTGACTGAACCATGTTACCGCAGTTTTGCTCATTCAAATAAATGGAAGCTGACCAGCAGTAACTTGTCAGGACCCCCACCTATAGTATCTGATACTGAGGGCCTATTTTACGTATAATCAATATTTTTAGCCTGTAAAACCCCTTTTATAGACACGGTTAATTTGTACTATGATAATATTACATGTGTTTTATGTGTTGATCGCTGTTTTAGGTTTGGTTTTTGCTTTGTAGGTGTTATTATTTATTCACAATCAATTTCAACTGGATTGCAAAATAAATAAATCACTCTCCAAAATACTCTAAATTACTAGTTAAATTGTTTTCTTATCTTCGAATTTATGGGCCACGGTGCTCCTCCAGCAGCCACAGACTCCCCCAGTACCCACAGGGCCCCTTTGAGCTAGAGCCCCCCAGATTGCCCCTGAGTAGTCCTTACCCCTCCCCTGTTCCAGTGTTGGAAAAAAAAAAACAATGTATTCAACTACATAAGAGAACTATTTGCCTTATATTTCCAATAAGCCTGGAAAACCCCTTAATTTCTTACATTGTAGTAAGGGCGATTCCAGGTATGTATGTTTGTTTTACTATTTTATTCTCGTTATTCTTTCACCTTTCACTTTTTTTTTTAGAATTTGCTGTTCCACTGGCACATTGTAAAAAAAAATGATCAGAAACCTTACTGTTCAGATAAAGACCTGAGGCTGTCATGGCAGCAGATCGTTTCTCCCCGATGGCATTACAGATGGTAACAGATCGTCTCTCTCCGATAACATCATAGGGAGCGACGATCTAAGCCAAGATGGTGGTGCACACTTGCTACTGTTTTTTTTCCGCCGCCAGCAAAGGACTAACATCAATGGCTGGAAGTGAAATACGACTGTATGGCTTAAGGCAGTGATGGCAAACCTTTTAGAGACTGAGTGCCAAAATGACAACCAAAACCCACTTACTAATTGGAAAGTACCAACACAGCAATTTCAGTAGTAACTTATTGCTCCCTGCTCTGTCACAGCTTTCAATCATCTCAGTGTCCTGAGGACACCAATACAGTATAAAGAAAGTGGAGGAATTTGGTATATCCTTGTAGCTTCCCTCTAGGTTCCCCTGAACAGGAAGAATTGTGGGGCCCAAAGCAAAAGCTCCAATGGTAATCCAGCCCTGTCCGGACACCTCTGGTAGTCCAGAAAGTGAAAATAAAACTAACAACCCGTGTCCTGGGTTTCTACAGGAGGAGGCCTGTAGTGTGTGCGAACTCACAGGGAGGGTTCCGAGTGCCACCCAGGGGAATAACTTGAGGGGTTGCAGAGAGTGCGGTCGCACCTGGGCCCAAGAGGGTTAAGGGGCCCATAAGATGTCACTTTCCCATATGAGAATGCTAGTACTATAAGACTTTGCACTGGGACCCATCAGCTTCAAGTTACCCCACTGGTGCCACCTCTGCCACCCATGCCATAGGTTTGGCTTAAGGGGGTAATAACCTATCCTGATCATGGAGACCATTAAAACCCGATAACTTCCTGTAACATTGTCACTTCTTCCATAGCAGTTGCATGCTCTTGGTGCATGCTCTCCACAGACTTCTGCGGCTTTTGCTTTAGGTTTGGGGCTGCTGACTCACTGGCAAAAAAAGTTACAGATCTTTTCCTTAATTTTATTATCATATTGTTTCTTCTTTTATGAACTATATGGGATATTCCAGTTGCTTTTATCAAGGTCACATTTCTCATTTGCTTTGTGACTAATGACAGATTTCCGTTTCTATTGTGCAATTAAAGATATTTTTAAAAAGTATCATTATAATGTCTTGATGTGCTGATGCAGACTCCAGTAATGTCTATTTTCCATGGAGCAGCCATATAGCCATGAAGCAGTGTGTGTGGGGGCTGCACGCTGCCCTCTGACATCATGTCAAGCCCCGGAGTTGGGTTTCAAACAAATTACCAGCTAAGAAAACTGAGTAATAATGGCAGTGCTGCAATATAACATCTGCCTTATGACAGAGCAGCAGCCAAACTGTGCTCAATCTTGTACATCTGAATGTGGACGCGGGATGATGGATGGGATATTCTTCCATATTCTATACATGAAAGTAACACAACAACAGAGACGCTGGGTCATCTCTATACAATTCATTCGTTTTTTATCGCAAGACATTTTTTACTTTCTCTCATCTCTTCACCATTAGAAAGGTTTTTTAGATATGACATGGAGCTTACACATTTCATGGATGTGGATTGTGCATTGTATTCCGCGCAAATATATAAAAAGTTGTTCCTTGTAGCAGTAGTTCTTGATCCCACAAAAAGTTTGGCAACTATCTTTATAATTTTTCCTTTCGTTTTCTTGAAATTTTCAATATCTTCAATATGAGACAGAAATAGTATTTCTCATAGTATAGAACACAGTAATCATCCTGCAGATCATTAGGATCCCAATGGTTGTATTCTTAAAGGGCATCTACCACCAGGATGAATGACTGTATGCAAATGAGCCTGAGGGGCTCCAGGCTTCATCGTTGTTAATGGAGCCTGCAACCCAGGGACTCATCCTACAGACACTCCGGGGTGCCCCAGGGAGAACCAGTACTTCAGCCTCTCCCTCCATATTTCTACAACACACCACCTGCTGGAGGTCCCGTGAGGAGCGGAGATTACGTGTGGGGTGGTATTGGCTGATGTGTTCAGAGATATATGGAGGGGAAAGGTTGTGGACGGCTTTGTAGGTTATGGTTAGTATTTTAAATTGAATTCTCTGTGCAATGGGAAACCAGTGGAGAGACTGGCAAAAAGGAGAGGCAGAGGAGCATCGAGGAGTTTAGGATGGATTGGAGAGGTGTTACATAGTTAGCTGTGAGACGTGTTGCAGTAGTCCAAGCGGGAGAAGATGAGGACACGGACTAGTATTTTGTAGACTCTGGATTGAGAAAGGGGCGAGCAAGAGATATGTTCTTGAGATGGAGGTGATAGGTTGTAGTTAGGGCCTGTATCTGAGGCTTAAAGTCAAAGATGACTCCAAGGCAGGGACTGGGGAGAGTGGAGACATGAATTGATGGTAATGCTATATACACTCAGGGTGCATTCAGACGTTGCAGTTAAAACTGCATCGCAATCAGCTTTGAGGAGGTTTTAGGTGAAGTTTTGTCAATTGAACAGGTGAAAGACATGAACTGAATGGGTGAATTTGATTTTGAAGGGGAAACCTTCTCCTCAAATGTCATTCACCCCTTCAGTTCAGGTCTTTCACCTGTTACATTGACAAAACTGCACCTAAAACCACCTCAAAGCTGATTGCGATGCAGTTTTAACTGCAACGTGTGACCGCACCCTCACCGGCCACTTTATTAGGTACACCTGTCCAACTGCTCGTTAACACTTAATTTCTAATCAGCCAATCACATGGCGGCAACTCAGTGCATTTAGGCATGTAGACATGGTCAAGACAATCTCCTGCAGTTCAAACCGAGCATCAGTATGGGGAAGAAAGGTGATTTGAGGCCTTTGAACGTGGCATGGTTGTTGGTGCCAGAAGGGCTGGTCTGAGTATTTCAGAAACTGCTGATCTACTGGGATTTTCACGCACAATCATCTCTAGGGTTTACAGAGAATGGTCCGAAAAAAGAAACATCCAGTGAGCGGCAGTTCTGTGGGCGGAAATGCCTTGTTGATGCCAGAGGTCAGAGGAGAATGGGCAGACTGGTTCGAGCTGATAGAAAGGCAACAGTGACTCAAATCACCACCCGTTACAACCAAGGTAGGCAGAAGAGCATCTCTGAACGCACAGTACGTCGAACTTTGAGGCAGATGGGCTACAGCAGCAGAAGACCACACCGGGTGCCACTCCTTTCAGCTAAGAACAGGAAACTGAGGCTACAATTTGCACAAGCTCATCGAAATTGGACAGTAGAAGATTGGAAAACCGTTGCCTGGTCTGATGAGTCTTGATTTCTGCTGCGACATTCGGATGGTAGGGTCAGAATTTGGCGTCAACAACATGAAAGCATGGATCCATCCTGCCTTGTATCAACGGTTCAGGCTGGTGGTGGTGGTGTCATGGTGTGGGGAATATTTTCTTGGCACTCTTTGGGCCCCTTGGTACAACGCCACAGCCTACCTGAGTATTGTTGCTGACCATGTCCATCCCTTTATGACCACAATGTACTCAACATCTGATGGCTACTTTCAGCAGGATAATGCGCCATGTCATAAAGCTGGAATCATCTCAGACTGGTTTCTTGAACATGACAATGAGGTCACTGTACTCAAATGGCCTCCACAGTCACCAGATCTCAATCCAATAGAGCATCTTTGGGATGTGGTGGAACGGGAGATTCGCATCATGGATGTGCAGCCGACAAATCTGCGGCAACTGTGTGATGCCATCATGTCAATATGGACCAAAATCTCTGAGGAGCTTCCAGCACCTTGTTGAATTTATGCCACGAAGAATTGAGGCAGTTCTGAAGGCAAAAGGGGGTCCATGGTGTACCTAATAAAGTGGCCGGTGAGTGTAAATGTACCTGGAAAAAGTTATAAGATATATTAAAGCTATAGTGAAACAATACAGGGTAATAAAGAGACAAAACGGCAGAAACAGAAGACAATTAAATAGGTGTTTTCCATACAACAAGCAATTAACTAATATTGTAAAAGAAAATGAAGTTTTAGGGGCTTCTGCCATTTCCCTTCCAGAAGTTGTTATAACGGGTCCTAGAATGCAAGCTCTTATGACATAATGTCATTTCTTGAAAGTATCATCACTATATGAATTGTTATTAATGTCTAAGTGTCTATAGTGTTCTTTCTAGTGTCTGTGAGAAGTTGGTTCTGTCCGACTAATTTATTTGGTTTTATGAGGAGGTAAGTTCTAGACTGGACCTGGGTAGGTTGTGGATTTTGGGTAAAGTTGGATACAGGCTTTTCCATGGCATTCGATACTGTACTGCACAGGGGAAAATCTGTGTATTTGGGGTAGAGGGGGATATGAGAGGGGGTCCACAATATGGGTGGGCAATACGGTGGCTTAGTGGTTAGCACTACAGCCTTGCAGCGCTGGGGACCTGGGTTCAAGTCCCAGGGTCATCATCTGCAAATAGTTTGCATTTTCTCTCCGTGTTTGTGTGTGTTTCCTCCGGTTTCCTCCCACACTCCAAAACATTAGATTGTGAGCCCCATTGAGGACAGAGACTGATTTGGCAAGCTTTGTGTAGCGTAATCTGTGTGTGCTATATAAATAAAGAATTATTATTATATGAGAGGGAGCCTGCAATATGGAGGTATGCATGGGGGCAGTGGCATAACTAGGAGAGACAGGGCCCCCTAGCAGGCTACTGCATGGGGCCCCACTTCCCACTTAAAAATATACATATTAGTATACTCACACATATAAATACACTCATGTGCATATACACATACATACAGGGCCATATGCAACATACTCACGTACAGTATATACAGACACCATATACACATCACAGTATATCTTATATACATGTTATGGTGGACATGTGCAGTACAATATAGATATAATGGTGCACATCCTCCATTCTTTATTGGGTCAGGTCGGATGACGGGGCCCCCTGACACTGTGGGCCCCATAGCGGCTGCTACCCCTGTAGTTACGCCCCTGCATGGGGGCTAGAATATAAGGGACAGATGAGAGGGGTCACAATATGAGCGGGAGATGAGAGGCCACAATATGAGGGGGAAGTGAGGGGCCACAGGAGTTGGCAGAGGCACTGATTGCTTTTAATTGGTCCTACCTAATGCTGGACCTTCCATCCATATTCACAAGATTGAATGACATTTTAGGTGCATCAGGAGAATCTACTCCTTAAATCCAGACTCCTGAAACGCAGACGTGTTTAGACTTAAATGCTTGTGCTGGTTAATAAGCAACTATGTGCGTTACTACTTACCACACACAAGCATTCAGGTCTAAACACGTCTGCGTTCAGGGAGAAGATTCTACACATGCGCCTAAAAATGCATTTTAAAACACAATTAAATTGCATCTTCTGCACATGGTCTTAAAGATGACCTCAAAAGGGGCACTAGGAGCTAACAAACACTGCTGCGCTGTACACTAGAGGGGGCGGGATTGGGGGTGGGATTAGGGGCAGTGACTGCATGACACGCGGAAGTCACCTCTGGCCTATGGAGAGGATGGGGCGGTCCGGGGAAGAGGAAGCCCCTCGGACTGCCCCCCTTATGAATATGTCGCGTTTCCAGTGTACCGCTCAGTGGTGTTTGTCAGGGTTATCTGAGGTTTCCGATAACACTAGCATTGTAACACTGCGTTTGTTTTAGTACTAGGAAGCAGCTCCTAGAGTCGTTTTTGAGGGTGACAGGTCCGCTTTAAGGTGTGTTCACATTATGTGTTTGCATTCTGTTTTTAAAATGTGCATCTCAAAATACATCCGTGTCTTTACATGTGAAGTCAGTCCTGAAAGAGGACTTGATTTGTGTGATAGCACTTAATTTTTTGTAGTGACCGGTCCTCTTTAAGGCTACATTCACACGATGTATGCCCGCTGTACCGTAGTACGGCGGGCATACATCGGCGTATCACGGCGCACGCGTGCTGCACTGTACCGCTCCCGTACAGGGCCGTGAGCCCATAGAAGTGTATGGGGGACGTATATCGGCCGTACATACGTCGGCCATATATACGTCCCCCATACATGTGTGTGAATGTAGCCTAAGAGAAAGCTTTAAGGGTTTATGATCCTGATGTCCTTACACTCATCTCCATGTCGTGTAGATTGTTAGTACATATCATAAGCGATAATAGAAATGCATAAGCTCAAACTGTACCTACTGTGCCGTACAATATTTCTTTTTTTGGGGTGGGGGTAGTTGTAAATCGGTTTTCTGTGTCATCCTCTGATGCTTTGGTCTCCAGACAGACTTTCTAAGTAATATCCCCACTACATCAACTGTGATGAGAGGAGAAAATGTTCTAGACGAGTATAGACCTGGTGGTGATACATATTGGGACTGCAGCCCCTGGAAGTATATTCCATCCTCCTATTATAGGGGATATACTCATATGCAGTATAGTGCCACAAGCTCGCCTCCTAGTGGTGAATTAAACATATTGCACCAAATTAAAGGATTCCCCTCCGATCCCTTCTCCATGTTTGCTGTGGCTGATCATTTATGAGAAATAACAGTATTAAGGAGGCGGCTTGTAAATGTTTGTTAGTCCACATTTTTTTTACTAACATAATAAAAGATATGTTTTAATATTATTTCCTGGTGAATCAAAAAATCCTTATTGGTGCTTCCAGCTTAATAAGAGTAATGATGATAGTAATCTTTATTTATATTTTGCTCCATAATATTCCCCTACAAATCATAGGGAACATATACAAATATAATATTACATTACAGAGTACAAATAGTTATATGGAACAAACAAGGAAATCTACCATCAAAATCAAACATGATAAACCCGCAGCACCGTGACTGTGTGCTGACACTCCCTGCTGTGACATTACAGCAGGTAGAGGGATAGGGAAGTGCTGAGGGAGTACAGGGGGAAACAGTCTGCATCACGGAGGGGCTCTAGTAACACCCACTGGAGCCCTTTAGGCTTATTAGCATAATTATAAAAGTTAATTTTAGAAGAAAGGAGGTCATGAATTACAAATATAAGACAATTACCACAGTCTGGATCTATGAGTAAGTGTCCCTGGTTTTTCATGTTTGATTTTGATGGTAGATCTCCTAAGCACTTTTTGTAAGGCCAATATAATACAGATTCAACAGAGATGTTATAGTTCATCTGCTCTATTCCATAGTATGAAATAGTATGAGGCGTTGCTTCTAGTGGAGTCAAGCATTAGTATGATGAGTTCTTGTATGATAAGATAAAGCAGTTGTCATCATATGTAGGGATATAAGGGGTGTTGGAATGGGTTTCCTTAGGCCCACAAGAGAAAATCTCTTCATTATCCTCCAGGAAATCTATTCTAGCATCCTCAAAATTGGGTTGTTTTCTGATGGAGTTCTGGGGCTCAGTATTGGGTTGAACCAGGGCCCACCGGAGGATCCCCTTGGCACTCTCTTCAGCCAGTTCAACACTGATAAGGTGCATAGGGGCTTAATTAAAAAAAAGAGACAGAAGGAGTGAAACTAGTGTTTAATACATTTAAGGGGTTGTACACTTTCAGCAAACAACTGATTCTGTTTGTGTAAGGAAAAGTTATCAAATTTTCCAAAATAATTTCTGTATCAATTCCTTGCTTGCTGTCCTGCTATCGGAAGCTTCTATGTTTACTTCCAGTGGATAGAAATCTCTCCATGGTCTTGAGGTGCATAAGCCGTTATTATCACACAGCTCCTATTACTATTGGTGATATAACGGCTCCTGCACCTGTGTGACATCCCAAGATCACGGGCAGATTTCTATCCACTGGACGAAACATAGAAGCTTTCTATAGAATGACAACAAGTAGGAATTCACAGTAAGAATATTGGAAAATTGTATAACTTTTCCTTATACAAACAATATCAATTATTTGCTGAAAGTGGACGACCCCTTTAAGGTAACAGTCAGTAATAGATACAAAGCTCCTAAAACATCCTCTAGGAGGGTCACGCTTTGAAACAAAAGGGAGCACCCAATGTCGAGGAGTAGACAACATCGTCTGTAAATGACTGAATCTTATCAATAACCTCTTAGACCATATTAAAATACAGATTATGATTAACCCCTTAAGGACGCAGCCATTTTGTAGCTTAAGGCTCAGCCCGATTTTTTGGATTCTGACTTGCGTCTCTTTATACGGTTATAACTTTTGAACACTGTTACTTATCAAAGCGATTCTGAGATTGTTTTTTCCCCACATGTTGTACTTCATTTTAGTGGTAAATTTTGGCAGATAAGTTTTGCATTTATTTACAAAAAAAAAGAAAATATGATAAATTTTTGGAAAAATTTGCCATTTTCGAAATTCAAAATCATTGCGTTTTCAGGCAGATCGATTTACCACCTAAATAAGTTGCTGAATAACATTTCCCATTTGTCTACTTTACATTTTCATAATTTCTGAAATGTCTGGATAATTTATTTTGATGTCACGCGGCTTGCAAATAGAATATCGCTTTTCCGGATTTTCAGAATTGACTATTTTGGGGATAAATACAGTTTGGAATGAAATTTTACATATTTAGCATCAAAACCCCCTATATAACCAACCCATTTTCAAATCTGCACCCCTCAAGCTATCAGAAACAGCTTTTACGAAGATTGTTAACCCCTTGAGATCTTCATAGTAATTGAATCAAAATGGAGGTGAAATTTAGAATGGTCATATTGTTCCCTTATACGTTCATTTAGCCCTAAAATTTACACATTTCCAAAAGATAAAAAGAGAAAACCCACCATACAATTTGTTCTGCAATTTCTCCTGAGTACAAAGACCCCCCACATGTGGCTGTGACTTGTGTTATGGGGGCACAGCGAGGTGCAGAAGGGAAGGAGGGCGCTGCAGCTGCCAGGATTTTAGTTTCCTCATTGGCCCCTTTTGAAGGCTATAAAATTTTCGCTTTTTCGTTATTGAGGCCATGTGATGCCATTTTTTTTGCGGGATGAGATGCTTTTTCCAATGTTACCATTTTGGGGTTTGTATCACCTATTGTTGAAAATTTAGGAACGTTTTTTGAGGACAGGAGTAGAAAAGCATCAATTCTGTACTGGATTTTTTACTTCTTTTTTTTTTGGTGTTCACCGTATAGACTAATAATCATGTTATCTTTATTCTATGGGTTGATACGATTACGGGGATACCAAACATGAATATATTTTCTTACGTTTTACTAAATTTGTCAAACAAAACCCTAATGTGGGGAAAAATCTATCATTTATGTATTGCCGTCTTCCAAGTGGCATAACTTTGTTACTTTTTTGGCTACGGAGCTGGTTGATGGCTTGTTTTTTGCGGGACATGTTGTACATTGCACCAGTATCATGTCGCAGTACATATGGTTTTTTGATCACATTTTATAGCATTTTTTGTGGGATTGAAAAGGTAAAAATCATAATTTTTGGAGGGTTTATAACAGTTTTTTTTTACGGCGTTTATCGTGCGGGTTCAATAATGATTTACTTTTATTCTACGGGTTGTTACGGACGCGGTGATACTATATATGTGGGGTTTGTGTTATGATTTAGACTTTTTTTTTAGTTATATGTCTCTTTATATGTTTTGGGGGTTTGGGGCATTTTTAGTGATTTATGACTTTATTTTTTTATTGAATAACTTTTTTTTTTACTTTTTCACTTTTATACCATGGGACATGAAGAAGCAATCATCTGATTGCTTCTTCATGATAATATTCTGCAATACTCATGTATTGCAGAGTATTATCAGTGTCAGCCTATACACTTGCATAGGCTGGCACTGTGCCAGTAAGATGACGTCACAGACGCCATCTTACTGGCAATTCTTGCAGGTAACTCTGGGGTCCAGATCGGACCCCAGAGTTACTATAGCAACGATCGGCGCACCCCGAAAACGGTTCGGGGGGGCCGATCGTGGGGGAAAGATCCCCCAGATACATGTTAGATGCCGCGGTCGCGCTGACCGCGGCATTTAACGGGTTAAGCACCCGCGATCGGAGACAACTCCGATCGCGGGTGTTACACTGGGGTGCCGGCTATCAGTCACAGCCGGCACCCCGTCTTTCCCGATGCCGGTTCGGCTCAGATCTTGAGCTGAACCGGCATCAGCTCAGCGTCCGATATATCGGACGCTGAGCGCTAAGTCACTGCGCTCAGCGTCCGATATATCGGACGCTGAGCGTTAAGAGGTTAAATAAAGGATGGCTCTGTATAAACAGTGGGTGGTCGTTCTCCTCCGGTGGGCCCATGGATTCCCAGTAAGATGGGTAATAGGCAAAATCCCTCCATCAAAATATATATCCTGTATCTAATGCTTACGTCTGTAATATTATCTCTTTTTGAAACCCAAGTCCAAGCCCCCCCCCCCCCCCCCCGACCATTGGGTACATGATTTATTGGAAATTTTCTTTTCTAAGTTCCAAATTTATCTCTGTCCTTTAACTTGTCCATTTCTGGGGGTTTTATTTGAGCACACAACCTCCCCTGGGTGTCAGCCCTTGAGTGAACTACTACAGTCATGCTAAGGTCATGGGTGATAGGACAATCCAGGAAGCAGTAAAGCTCCTGTGGTCCTCCATATGTCACATATCAGCAGTTACTGCGTAAAGTAACAACAATGTGAGTATAAAAATGGCCGGCGGGTAACATGAGGAGTCCTGTGGATTCCATCCGCCAAAACTAAAATATCCCAACGCACATTAGAGAAAATGCAACATTTTGGCTCATTCCAAAGAACATCAACACAAAGGAACATTCCTGCCTAATGAGATGCAGACCATGAACATGAGAAGGACCCTCAAAGCAATAGGTCTTTAAATCAATGAAAAACATCAGAGGAAATCTTACAAGGTCACTTCAGAAACCTCGGCCCCAGGCTGACATTTATTATTCGGAGCCGCTTTCTATTGATCTTATACATAAGGAATATTATTAAAGAATATTGTTAGAAGATGGATACTACACAAGATTATACATGGATTCCCCTGATTTGTGCTCAGTTTCTATGCTGATCTCCTTTTGATGATGTCAGCAGGGACTATTATTTAAAGGAAATCTCCCATCAAAATCCATCATGATAAATCAGGGACACTTGCTTATAGATCCAGACAGTGACGGCTGTAATCTTCTTATATGTGTTAAACATGGCCTCCTTCCTTTTAAATTCAACTTTTATAATCATGCTAATGAGCCTAAAGGGCTGTGATGGGTGTTTCCAGAGCCAATCCATGCTGTAGCTTCACAGGCTGTTACAATGAGCAGAGCAGTTCTGCAGTTCTTGCTGATCCCAGGTCACACAGGGAGGGGGGGTGGAGAGAGAGAGACCATGTTCTACTCATTGTTACAGTAGGTGAAGCTGCAGCACAGAGGGGCTCTGATAACACACCAAGTGTTGGGGCTAATTTTAAAAGTTGATTTTAGAAGGAAGGAGGATATGGATAACAAAGATAAGAAGATTAGCACAATCACGATGCCTGGATCTATGAGTAAGGGTCCCTGGATTTTGATGGTAGATTTTCTTTAAGTTAATTTAAGGGGCTTTCTGGGTGAAAAATGTCCAAAGAACTGGTCCTCACATCATATTGTTGGGGGGGGGGGGGGCAGATATCCAGCACCGTGACAGATCAGCTGTTTTTAGCAGCACATAAACAAGGAAAGGAGCAAGATGTAAACATGTACATAACAAAGTAGTTGCAGCTCAGCGCCTGTAACCCCTCAGGACAGTTCAGTGCATGGAATGGGATAAAATGTTTCTTTTTTGTTCAATATTAAAATTAATTCCCAGCATGGCGCTGGACTTATATGTTTCGACAAAGCATCTCAATCATGTGCGATGCAAGGAAGTAGAACAGTTCCATTCGCCATCTAGTGGTCTATCAGGTTACTGCAGATCGTCCTGGCTGTGTTTCTCCTTCTTGATTGTTGTCTCCTTATGGTAGGGGTGTCAAACTCATTTTAATATAGTATTGGGGGGGCACGTGGCGCCTCAGGGGGGGAGGAAGGTAGTAGTTTTGGGGGTATGTGGTGGTAGGGTAATAGAGGTAAGATATGGAGAGAAGGGTAGAGAGAAGATATGGGGGGCTGCTGCGGACCCTGTGGGACGCAGGAGTGTCTGCGGTCAAATGGGTAGGTAGTGATTAGACAATGAAGTCCGAAGAAATACACAGGTAAGTGCGTACGCGCTGCCCCTATAGCTAGAAGGTATTATGGAGGTAAACTCCTGAAAGAATATAAAGAATGTTTCTTATATAATAGGTTTATTTTTTCAATAGCGGACGACGCGTTTCAAGGACGAATTGTCCTCTTCATCAGGTCCATAAGCACTAAAAAAACATCGAACGAGATTGGGGGTAGGGGGGTAATACAAATAGATAGAAGCATAAGTACGTTAAAAAATTTCAAAAGTACGTTAAAAAAAATTTTCGAAGATATACATAGATAAAATAGATGTGCAGGAGATTAAGAATATGTACAGAATTTCATAAAGTACAACAAAATGCATGATATAGATGACATAAAATACAGATGGTAAAGTGCATGGTGATGATGCTAGACAGGTCAGAACGGTGTCAGAGCGGTGTGACTGTCATAAACGAGAGGTAGGGTGTTTTAGGTATAGAGAACGGGGCTTACCTGGATATAATACTTTAGGGTATAACAGAGGGGGATACTGTATAGAAAGTATGGCAATCCTGCATAGGAAAAGGGATATGGGGTGAAGAGATATGGGGTAAATAGATGGAATGGGGGGAGGCTAAATCATAATGAGGGGTTAAACAAACCTGCAGAGTACTGGAACAGGATGTAGGGGCAGCGTCACTGGTAGTTAACCGGATGAATAGCTGTGGGTGGAGAATGATAGGGCTAAATGGGGGTGTGGAAAAAATAAATACAGGGGGGGGGGAGATGGAGGGCATGTGGAGCAGTACTCACAGTGGTCCGGCGGGAGGTGCGCGCTGCTCGCTGTAATCCAATGGTGTTGAGGGGAACACGGAGGGTTGTTTAAAAAGGCGCCCGAAAATGGCGCATGCGCGGAGCGGAGCGTCCGATTTTTGGCGCATGCGCAGTAATAATTGTGGGGTGGAGCCTGAATAGATAGCGGTGGGTGGAGGGCGGGGAACGGGGAGGTGTAGGTAGGTAGGGGAATGGATGGGAGTGAGATATATGGACAGGGAATGGGGAGGGTAGAGGTAAAGTTAATGGGTGGGAGGTACAGAGGGAGGGTACCATGGTGAATGCTATGTCTGGACTGTGACTGGTGTTAGGATGGTAAGAAATAATTATAATAGCAGCATCAGACATGTTGTTGGGCAGTAGATTAGTAATGGACAGTGGTAATATTAAAAATATTAAAAAATTCATGTTAGAAGAATGATATTGTGATGGGAGTTAGATAAGGGAAATGACAAAGGGGAAGACACGTGAGAGAATATGAATATAGAACGGCAAGGTGGATGGGTAGATGCATGAATGAGAGAGCAGTGAGGCACAATATAATTAAAAAATTCATGGTAAAACAACAATACTATGATGGAAGTAGGTTAAAAGCAATACAAAAAAAGGGGGAACACATGGGGGAGTATAAATATGGAACGACAAAATAGATACCTGAAAGAGAGAAACAGTGACACATATATTGGGCTATGGTGGCCGTGAGATGTGCGTAAGCACAAATCATGAGTCAGTCTCTGAGTCCATTACGTGGATACAGGAATCCTTGGTGTGGATGATAGGCTATTCTGGAGGGAGTCGTCTTCAAACGCGTTCCAGAGATTCGTTGAGACCGTTGGGGAACAAGGTGTTCAGCTTGAAAATCCAAAAGTTTTCTCTTTTAATCAACTGATCCAGTCTGTTCGGATGATTCTTCGGAATTCTTTCGATGGGGATCAGAGACAGGCTACAGAAGTCCCTATCGTGGTGTGTGAGACAATGTCTAGAAACACTATGGAGTAAGAAGCCTGCCTTGGCCTTGCTGCGGTGGGTATTCATGCGTTCCCTGAGTGTTTGGGATGTCCTGCCCACATACTGTAGGGTGCAGGAACATTCTAAGAGATATATAACAAAATCGGAATTGCAGTTGATGAATGAGTTGATGGGGAAGGTTTCTTTGGTGGTATTGGAAGTGAAGGTGGTGGATCTGTGTGTAAGGATATCGCAGGTTTTACATTTAGATCCCCCACACTTGAAGGCCCCTTTTAGTTCGGGGAAAAGGCTGGTTGTGGTTTTGGTGGAGGACTTCTTGCGGAGTTTAGAGGGTGCTAGAAGGTTTTTTAGCGTGGGCGCTCTTCTGAATGTGATTTGAGGTTTGGCAGGGAGAGTATTGGTAATGTGGGGGTCCTTCCGTAGGATATGCCAGTGTTCAGTGAGAATTTCTCTAATGATCTTATGGTCAGTGGTGTACTTAGTAATGAAATTGGCACTTCTGTTTTTGTTGGTGATTTCAGTATGTCGGGAGGGCAATAGACACTCTTTCTGTGTCAGAGCGAGGGTTTTTGTATATGCATCTTTAAGGACTTTTGGTGGATAGCCTTTTTGTGCAAAACGGTCTCTGAGGAGTTTGGACTGGGTTCTGAATGTACTGGTATCTGTGCAGTTTCTTCTCACGCGTTTGTATTGGCTGTAGGGTATGTTTAAAAGCCATTTTTTATAGTGTGAACTAGTGAAATCCAGAAAGCTGTTGACATCTACTTTTTTGAAGAAGGTCTCAGTGGTCAGGCCAGAGGATAGTTGGTTAACAGATATTAAAAGGTCCAGGTACTCGATTTTAGCTGGGGAGATGTTAGCTGTGAGTTGGATACCCCAGTGGTTTGTGTTAATTTGTTCTGTGAATAGGAGCGCTTCGGTTTCGGTGCCTTCCCAGATGATAAAAAGATCATCTATATATCTTTTGAAATATTTTAGTTTATGGGAAAAATGCGGATTTTTTGTCAGGTGATTTCTCTCGAAGGCCCCCATGAAGATATTCGCGTAACTGGGAGCAAATCTGGTGCCCATGGCTGTCCCCTTAATTTGTTTATATATCTTGGATCCGAACGAAAAGGTGTTATGGTCAAGGATAAAACGGATGCTGTTTAGAATGAATTCAGTTTGTTCAGGTGGCATAAGGATGTCTGCTGAAAGGGTCTCTCGGATGGCCTGAATTCCTAGATCGTGTGAGATGTTGGTATACAAGGAGGTCACATCCATGGTCATGAGTAAATAACCTGGTTGCCATTTGATTTGTTCGAGCTCCAGTATGAGCTGTGCGGAATCTCTAAGAAAAGACGGTAATGCCACCACATATTTTTGGAGAAGTATGTCTACATACTCAGAGAGGTTACTTGTAACAGAATTAATGCCAGATATGATTGGTCGTCCTGGAGGTTTTTCTGGATTTTTGTGAATCTTAGGGAGTTAGTAAAATAGGGGCGTGCGGGGATTTTTGGGGATTAGATAGTCCCTTTCTTTCTTTGTCAAGATGCCCGATGAGTGGGCTCCTTGCACCAGGGTGGAGAGATGGTTAAGATGGTCGAGTTTAGGATCCTGGTCCAGATGACAATAGTATTGAGAGTCTGAGAGGATAGAGGTACTTTCGGTGATATAGTCATCTCTGTTGAGAATGACGGTACCGCCCCCTTTGTCTGCCGGTTTGATGACTATCAGGGTGTTATCCATGAGTTGTTTCAGGGCCTTCTTTTCACTAATGGTGATATTGGATGGACGGGGTCCTCTCTTTAGTGTCCTAAATTCCGTGGATACTGTATGGAAGAAGGTGTCTATAAACGGTCCCCTGCTGTGCGTGGGGTTAAACGAAGAGGGGGGTTTGAGATTGGTATGTAGGAAAGTGTCTGGGGGATCGGAGGGGGGGGCTGGATCGGCCGTGTTTTTTAGGGAAAAATGTCTAGTGAGGGTAATTTTCCGAATGAATTGATTCAAGTCAAGGAAGAGGTCAAATTCATTAGAGACTGTCGAGGGGCAAAAAGAAAGCCCTTTGCTGAGTAAGCTTGTTTCGCTGGGAGTGAGAGTATGTGTCGAGAGGTTAAAGATTTTCACTTTCTGGGCTTTGGTATTTGTTAGTGGCTTACTTTTTTGTTTTTTGTTCCGATTTCTCCCTCCCCTGCATCCTCTGGTCCTCCTTTTCTTTTTTGTCTGTTGGCTGGGGAGAATATGGAGAAGGTCGCCTTTGGACTCAACAGGGGCATGACCAGATTTTCCATTATCATGGGTGGGGGTTCCTTGAGGTTGGGTGGTAGGTCTAAAAAAGACAATGAGTGGCTCGAGTCCTGGGATAAAGGGGTTTTGGGATTCAGGGTGTCATTATGTGTCTCCTGGGGGGTAGGTTGGGAAATCGAGTTGGTAAATGGCAGTCTGGATGTCGTTGATTTTTGTGTGGAGGAACAGGGAGATATTTCGATTTGACTGTCTGTTGTCACATTGTGGGTAGTTATTTGTGAAAGCTGGAAATCGACGTGGGGTTGATGGTTCTGACTGGGGTTGCTGAAGTTCTGTTTGGGGTCTGGTGGTGGAGCGGTAATATGATCGGGGGAATAGGAGGCGTTGGGTCTCTTGTAGGTCCGATTAACATAGGTGCGTCCTTTGCCTGGAATGTGAGTGTATTTTTTGTTATTATTTTTAGTTGTTTGGTTAGGGATAGACATTAACGGGGGAATGATAGGGTGATGAGGTAAGGTTTTTTGTCTTGTATCAGGTGGTTTCCCTGAGTGGGTACTGGGGGGGGCGGGGGGCGGGACAGCGGCGGGGAAATCGATATGGTCCCTGTCTGGTTCCCATGATCTATGGATTTGTTTGAGGTATTCCTGGCGGTCTCGTGTGAGTTTTTTTGATTTTTTGGAGACTAGGGAATATTCAAGTGAGCGGAGCCTGTTGGAAATGGAGACGTTTAAGCTGGAATAATCGCTATGGTCAATATACTGTTCCAGATCGTTCTTAATTGCATCAATAGATGCAGTGTTGGTATCGACCATTCGGGATCTTTTTTGTATGAGTCTATCTATCAGACCCAATGAGCAGGTTTCGAGGTACCGTTCCCAATCTTGAGAAAAATATGTGTCATCGGGAAAAGGGGATTTGAATGGTAGTCTAAGGCCTCTTGGAGTAATTTTCTCTTTTAGGTAGATTTTGAGAAAGGCAATATCTATGGAGTGTTGAATCTCCTTTTTACAGGCATCTTCCAGAAGGAGAAAGAGGTCTGTCATCTTTTTTGTGTTTATCTGTGAAGCATGCTGTTCTTCTGAGGAGGTGGCGAGGGTGGATTTGTTGGAAACTGATAGTTTGTGTATCAGATTCTCTCGGTTTATCCATCTGGAGTTGTAGTAGTCCATGCTTAGGTGAGGTTGTGGATTGGGCTAATAGCTGAAGGCAGCCTAACGTGTAAAAAATGGAGGTCTCCTGTTGGGTGTCCTCCTACCGGGGTCCCTATGTGGGTCCGGACTAGATATAGTATTGGGGGGGCACGTGGCGCCTCAGGGGGGGAGGAAGGTAGTAGTTTTGGGGGTATGTGGTGGTAGGGTAATAGAGGTAAGATATGGAGAGAAGGGTAGAGAGAAGATATGGGGGGCTGCTGCGGACCCTGTGGGACGCAGGAGTGTCTGCGGTCAAATGGGTAGGTAGTGATTAGACAATGAAGTCCGAAGAAATACACAGGTAAGTGCGTACGCGCTGCCCCTATAGCTAGAAGGTATTATGGAGGTAAACTCCTGAAAGAATATAAAGAATGTTTCTTATATAATAGGTTTATTTTTTCAATAGCGGACGACGCGTTTCAAGGACGAATTGTCCTCTTCATCAGGTCCATAAGCACTAAAAAAACATCGAACGAGATTGGGGGTAGGGGAGTAATACAAATAGATAGAAGCATAAGTACATTAAAAAATTTCAAAAGTACGTTAAAAAAATTTTTCGAAGATATACATAGATAAAATAGATGTGCAGGAGATTAAGAATATGTACAGGAAATTAAGAATATGTACAGAATTTCATAAAGTACAACAAAATGCATGATATAGATGACATAAAATACAGATGGTAAAGTGCATGGTGATGATGCTAGACAGGTCAGAACGGTGTCAGAGCGGTGTGACTGTCATAAACGAGAGGTAGGGTGTTTTAGGTATAGAGAACGGGGCTTACCTGGATATAATACTTTAGGGTATAACAGAGGGGGATACTGTATAGAAAGTATGGCAATCCTGCATAGGAAAAGGGATATGGGGTGAAGAGATATGGGGTAAATAGATGGAATGGGGGGAGGCTAAATCATAATGAGGGGTTAAACAAACCTGCAGAGTACTGGAACAGGATGTAGGGGCAGCGTCACTGGTAGTTAACCGGATGAATAGCTGTGGGTGGAGAATGATAGGGCTAAATGGGGGTGTGGAAAAAATAAATACTTTTAATATTACCACTGTCCATTACTAATCTACTGCCCAACAACATGTCTGATGCTGCTATTATAATTATTTCTTACCATCCTAACACCAGTCACAGTCCAGACATAGCATTCACCATGGTACCCTCCCTCTGTACCTCCCACCCATTAACTTTACCTCTACCCTCCCCATTCCCTGTCCATATATCTCACTCCCATCCATTCCCCTACCTACCTACACCTCCCCGTTCCCCGCCCTCCACCCACCGCTATCTATTCAGGCTCCACCCCACAATTATTACTGCGCATGCGCCAAAAATCGGACGCTCCGCTCCGCGCATGCGCCATTTTCGGGCGCCTTTTTAAACAACCCTCCGTGTTCCCCGCAACACCATTGGATTACAGCGAGCAGCGCGCACCTCCCGCCGGACCACTGTGAGTACTGCTCCACATGCCCTCCATCTCCCCCCCCCCTGTATTTATTTTTTCCACACCCCCATTTAGCCCTATCATTCTCCACCCACAGCTATTCATCCGGTTAACTACCAGTGACGCTGCCCCTACATCCTGTTCCAGTACTCTGCAGGTTTGTTTAACCCCTCATTATGATTTAGCCTCCCCCCATTCCATCTATTTACCCCATATCTCTTCACCCCATATCCCTTTTCCTATGCAGGATTGCCATACTTTCTATACAGTATCCCCCTCTGTTATACCCTAAAGTATTATATCCAGGTAAGCCCCGTTCTCTATACCTAAAACACCCTACCTCTCGTTTATGACAGTCACACCGCTCTGACACCGTTCTGACCTGTCTAGCATCATCACCATGCACTTTACCATCTGTATTTTATGTCATCTATATCATGCATTTTGTTGTACTTTATGAAATTCTGTACATATTCTTAATTTCCTGTACATATTCTTAATCTCCTGCACATCTATTTTATCTATGTATATCTTCGAAAAAATTTTTTAACGTACTTTTGAAATTTTTTAATGTACTTATGCTTCTATCTATTTGTATTACCCCCCTACCCCCAATCTCGTTCGATGTTTTTTTAGTGCTTATGGACCTGATGAAGAGGACAATTCGTCCTTGAAACGCGTCGTCCGCTATTGAAAAAATAAACCTATTATATAAGAAACATTCTTTATATTCTTTCAGGAGTTTACCTCCATAATACCTTCTAGCTATAGGGGCAGCGCGTACGCACTTACCTGTGTATTTCTTCGGACTTCATTGTCTAATCACTACAAACTCATTTTAAGCAAGGGCCACATCAGCCTCGTGGTTGCCTTAAAGGGGTAATTTTACATTACTGTATAATTGCAATTTATACAGAATTACCATTACAATCAGCCCTATGAGGGCACCCACAAAGCAAACGTATTGCTTTGTGGATAGAGCTCAGCCCTGAGTCCATTTCACGCGCATTTTCTGCGCGTGAAAAACGCATTGAAATTGCATCAAAAACGCGCGTGAAAAACTGAGACACTGAACAAACTCTGACTGAAAACTGATTGCACTCTGATGCAAAATGTGCGTTTTTCACTGACCAAACCCTGATCAGACTCTGACGTGATCTGCAACGCAAGTGTGGAAGGGGCCTTAAAATAATCAAGTGATAAAAGAGATTTAAAGGCCATAATGTTATTATTGTATCACCTCCTCATACCACATAGCAAAGCATTTAAATTCAATGAACGCTTTATGCCACCGTGACATTGGGGAACATCATGGCGAGCTTCTGTTTGGGCCGAAATACATCATGTGGATCACACAGGTTCAGTAGCTGTATGTGACAGCCGAGCCTCATGTTTAACCCTTTCGGTGCCCCCTCTCTAAACATTACATCAGTATCAGTGTTTTAATTTGAACAAGTGATCAGATATCAGCATATGTAAGGGAGAGAATCTGCAGAGGACACTGGATCATGTGACCTCCAAGACCTTTGGCCCAACCTGAATTGTCAGGGGATGAAGTGGACCCAGTACCTCAGAGATGGAGCCCAGGGGAGCAGGTTCAGCCCCCTGTGAAGCTTATAATACACAGTGGGAGCTGAGGCTGAGGAGCCGCCAGTTTCCCCTCCTGCTTGTAGATTAAGATCCTGACTATATATTGGAGACAATGGCGCCTCCTGCTGTATATTACACCTGTACATGCTGCTGCTTCTAGCTACCATGTGCTCTCATAGAACAGGAGTAGCAGATGGCGCAGCCGCAGTCAGTGCGCAGGGTGCTACAAAGGAGTCACTAGAAATAGGTGTGATGTCACTGGTCATGTGGTTTGTGAGGCGGAAAGACACGCCCATTCTTAGCGAGTCCCCGCCCCTTTCCTTGACATCACATTTCTAGAGCAACTACAAGAAGCTGAAGCAGCGATATTGTACTGGTGTGTACAGCGCCCGAGGGGGAGAGGGTGTACATTACATGGGACTGCAGGCTGGAGGGGGAGAGGGGTGTACATTACATGGGACTGCAGTCTGGAGGGAGGAGGGGGTGTACATTACATGGGACTGCAAGATGGAGGGAGGAGAGGGATGTACATTACATAGGACTGCAGGCTGGAGGGGGGAGAGGGAGGTACATTACATGGGACTGCAGTCTGGAGGGAGGAGGGGGTGTACATTACATGGGACTGCAAGATGGAGGGAGGAGAGGGATGTACATTACATAGGACTGCAGGCTGGAGGGAGGAGAGGGGTGTACATTACATGGGACTGCAGTCTGGAGGGAGGAGGGGGTGTACATTACATGGGACTGCAAGATGGAGGGAGGAGAGGGATGTACATTACATAGGACTGCAGGCTGGAGGGGGGAGAGGGAGGTACATTACATGGGACTGCAGGCTGGAGGGAGGAGAGGGGTGTACATTACATGGGACTGCAGGCTGGAGGGAGGAGAGGGGTGTACATTACATGGGACTGCAGGCTGGAGGGAGGAGAGGGGTGTACATTACATGGGACTGCAAGATGGAGGGAGGAGAGGGATGTACATTACATGGGACTGCAGGCTGGAGGGAGGAGAGGGGTGTACATTACATGGGACTGCAGGCTGGAGGGAGGAGAGGGATGTACATTACATGGGACTGCATATGGGAGGTGGTGACACTGCATCTTACCTGTAATATCCTCCAGTCACTGGTTTTCTCTGGATTCTAAAATTTTCTTTGTTTTTCTCCGTTTCTTACAATCTAGAATCTTCTGTATCAGAGAATATTCCGGAGCGACGCATCAGGGATGGAGAGAGACCGGGACAAGATGGCGGAGACCGTCCTACACCTCACCCTAGAGATCCTCTACCGGCTCACAGGAGAGGTGAGATCCTGGTGATGTCACATGACCTCGTTATCTCTGGTAATAACAGGTCATGTGACTGGGGGTCATGTGACCCCGGACATGTATGTAGTGATATTATTCCTGTGTCTCCCCATAACCAGGATTACACATTAGTGAAGAAGACGTCTAGTGAGCGCTGTCCGGCCCCTGTGTATGAAGAATGGGGGGGACCCCTGCACCCCATCCCGGGGTCTCCCCCTCACCCCCTGATACATGAGGAGATGAATGTACAGGAGATCCTAGAACTGACCATGAAGATGGCGGAGCTGCTGACTGGAGAGGTGACACTGCTGGGAATGCTGGGACATTATACAGTAACTGGAGGCGCCGGGTGGTGACTGTACCCATTGTGTGTGTCAGGTTCCTATAAGGTGTCAGGATGTGGCTGTCTATTTCTCCATGGAGGAGTGGGAGTATGTAGAAGGACACAAGGATCTGTACCAGGACGTCATGATGGAGGACCCCCGGCCCCTCACATCACCAGGTAATAGACAGGACTATAGACACGTGTCCCCTCATTATCTGTATAGAAGAAGGAATTTAGTCTCTGTATGTGATCCCTACAGTCACATCCAGGGAGAGAAGATCCCCGGAGAGATGTCCCCGTCCTCTTCTACCACAGGATGATCAGGTAGGTGGAGATCTCCCCTATGACCTGTAGACGCCTGTGACCTCCTTGTCTTCAGTCTTATCCCTCAGTATTATATGTCTTATACTTGTGTAATGAGAGGAGGAGATGGAGGAGCGGAGGTGACCATAGACAGGACATGTGCTCTGGATCTTCTCCATGTCCCCCAGAGATAAGTAGCGCTGGATTCCCTGCGTCTTCTCCATCTTCTGACTATTATAATATTTGTTTCTCAGCTTCTGAATGAGGACAATGATCTGGACAGTATCAATGTTGTAGCCGTAACCATAAAAGAAGAGACGTCTGTGAGTGATGAGGATGAGTGTAAGGAGGACGTCCCTGCAGGTATCCGCCCAGGTGAGTAGTGACCGGTCATGTAGAAGTAAAGAATTTTGATTATTACTATTCTAAAAAAATCCTTGTGTTAACCGTCACCTCTGATTTTTAGGATTTTGTAGCTTCATGAAAAATGACTCTGCTGTTGGCTTGTAGAAATGAGATGTATAGTTTAGGTTCTCTGACACTTTACAGGGATATTGGATATTAGTGGGAGTCGCGCGGGAACCTGGGGGTTTGCAGGTACTTGTCCTCCCCTCTAGGTCATGCAGGTGACTTGGGAGTAACCCTGAGGGCGCTGTCTGGGTGTTGGCCCATTACCTCCATATGGAGACCACCAGGGGGCTTCCTCATGGAGCACTCTCCAGGCAGTGACCACTGATCTGAATGTGTTATAGGACATCAGTGTATATGGAGATGGGGCTACAGTTCAGAGGTTAATAATACACTACAATCTCTTTCCCCCCTTTGAGTTGCTTAATAATTTATTTACAAATGTTCCAAATTGTATCTAATTTTTACCTATCAATTTGTATGTTATTGAAAAATTATCCTTTTTTTTTTGTAAGATAACTCTACAAGTAGCTCAGAGGAACATCCAATATCTTCAGACTTTAAAGTAAATGATGCCTGTGCCACACAAGATACATGTGAAGCGCATACCATGACCCCAGATATACCCCCAGCCGCCGAAGGTCCATCATCTGATTCTGTTATCCAGGTCCTATCTTCAGATTCGTCACAGACCATAAAGCAAAATGAAACACATGGAAGGGATCAAGAATCTTGCACAGGAAAGCAGAAATCTCAATCTACGGAATGTGGCAAATTTTCGGACAGGAATGCAGAACTTGATCAACAACAGAGAATTCACACAGAGAAGCCATTTTCGTGTACAGAAAGTGGCAAATATTTTAGTCAAAAATCAAATCTGGACTTACACCTGCAAATTCACAAAGGAGAGAAACCAGATTCTGCTCCAGAAAGTGGTAAATGCTTTACTCAGAAACCAACTCTTGTTGAACATCAGAGAACTCACACAGAGAATAAGCCCCTTACGTGTTCAGAATGTGGCAAATCTTTTAACCTCGAGTCACAATTGGTCAGACACCAGAGAATTCACACAGGAGAGAAACTATTTCCGTGCTCAGAATGTGGGAAGTGTTTTATTGGAAAATCCGTTCTCGCTAGACACCAGAGAATTCACACAGGAGAGAAACCATTTTCATGTTTGGAATGTGGAAAATGTTTTAACCAAAGTTCAAACCTTGTTTTACATCAGAGAACTCACACGGGAGTGAAGCCTTACTCGTGTCCGAATTGTGAGAAGTGTTTCTCAAAGAAAAAAAGTCTTGTAGAACATCAGAAAAGGCACACAAAACCATTTTCATGCTCTGAATGTGGCATATGCTTTAGCCAGAAAGCAACACTTGTTGAGCATCAGAAAACACACAAAAAGAAATTTATATGTCCTGACTGTGGCAAATGCTTCAACTGCAATTCAAAATTGTCTCTACACCAGAAGATTCACACAGGGGAGAAGCCATTTTCATGTCTGGAATGTGGAAAAAGTTTTATCCAAAAATCAAATCTCGTTATACATCAGAGAACTCACACAAGAGAGAAGCCATATCCATGTCCGGAATGTGACAAGAGTTTCACAAGGAAAACAAATCTTGTAGAACATCAGAACGTGCACAAAGGTGTCGAACCGTTTTCATGCTCCGAATGTGGCCTACGATTTAGTCAAAAATCGACTCTTGTTGAACACCAGAGAACTCACAAAGAGAAGAAGCCATTCGCATGTTCAGAATGTGGCAAATGCTTCAGCAGCAAGTCCAAATTTGCTGGACACCAGAGAATTCACACAGGGGAGAAGCCGTTTTCATGTTTGGAATGTGGCAAATGTTTTGCCCTGAAATCGAGTCTTTTTATACATCAGAGAACACACACAGGAGAGAAGCCATTCTCATGTCTGGAATGTGCGAAATGTTTCTCATGGAAACATATTCTTGTCGAACATCAGAAGATTCACAAAAGGATAAAACCGTTTTCCTGCTCAGAATGTGGGAAACACTTTACTCGGAAAAAATATCTTGTTACACATCAGAAACTTCACGCAGGGGAGAAGCCATATCCCTGCTCACAATGTGGGAAATGTTTTAGCAATAAATGTAATCTTGATACACATCTAAAGATTCACGCAGGGGAGAAGCCGTTCTCCTGCTCCGAATGTGGCGCTTGTTTTTCTCTGAAATCCTATCTGGTTAGACATCTGAGAACTCACACGGGAGAGAAGCCATATTCGTGCTCGGAATGTGGGAAATATTTCGCCTATAGATCAAGTTTTGTTAGACACCTAAGAGCTCACACGTGAAGGGCGCCACTTCCTTTTGTTTTTTTAAAAACCTTTACATCATTAATCGTTTTCACTTTTTCATGTAATTTTTAAATTTACATTTTTTTGCAAAAAGTTGCTAAAAAGTTGTCATTTTGCGTGAAGAATACACTGTATATGTTAAACATTTGCCTTGTCTTCATTATTATAGATGAATTTTTTTTTTTAATTTAATTTTGAAATAAACGATAGTGTAGACACGTACTAAGAGGACTGATTAGAGAGCCGCTTTCTTGTCTCCTGTCTATTACCTCATTAGCCAGAGATTCCTGACCATAAACTGGCCGCAGACAGAGGTCATGTGATTTCTATCTCTCCATGAACAATCGGCCTGCCATTCATGAATGTAGGTAGGATCAAGGTCCTGGCAGGGCAATTGGTCATGGACATATAGAGATCACATGACCCTCCATCTGCGGTCATTTTATGGTCAGGAATGTGTAATAGATGTTTTGATGAAATTATAGGAAACTATAGCAAGATTGAGGGGGCTATGTCACCACCCGCCTCACTATCCCTCTTGAAATCTCAGTCTACGAATCCCCATGTCCGTGTCTCAGTTATATACTTGCTACCTTGGGGTTGACTTCCCAATGCGATATAATCCCGTTACGGATGCGGCTGCTGTCAAACGATAAGTTGGCTACAAGTCTCTTTTTCACTGAGGCTAGTGAAGAGGGACTTCCGGCCATTCAGGGTGGTGAGCTGGTTTTGTGCCATACCGGAGGTTGTGTGGACAACTCTACCTCATTTCCTGCGCCTCCCAGAACCTGAAACAATAATTGACCTTGCACACCGCTACTGGGGTCCAAAACATCACAAAGGCACCTTATATAGGTAAGTAACATCCTGCCTCCCCACACATACTTAACAACACATTACAAAAATCATGAGGTCAAGTGGACGACCCCTTCAACTTTTCCATTGCGGGTCACCCCGCTGGTACTGTTTATGTGTTTATCGGTGATTCAGAGTTGAATCCGTCACCATATCTATGATGACAGCTACGAGAGGACCTGGCATGAATAAATTACAGGTGACTGGGATGCATTTCTATTATAGATATGTGTATTATACAAACCGGCCCCTGTCCCCAATGGGGCCCACAATCTAATAAACCTACCAGTATGTTTTTGGAGTGTGGGAGCAAACCGGAGGACCTTGAGGAAACCCACACATGACACATGTGTTAACCAGCTTGACCTGTCATCTGAAAACAGGTGTTTTTACTTAAAGGGGTGGGGGCATGTGTTTGTGTACGTATGTAGTTGCACTTCAACACTTACGTTGATGAAGTCGATCAAGTGCCGGAACACTTGGGGTCCGTCCACCCATAGTTGTCTTGTTCTCCGGTCTTCTCCCCGTGTCTAGTACAGGGTCTTGCCATATTCATGCAGGGCGGTGTATTAGAAGCAGACTTGGTTATTTCCAGTATACATTGTTTCTCCATGACCACGGTTTGAGTATATGTATCGTGTCATTTTGTATATTACTCAGCATATTGTGCCTTTCTTGTTCTAATGACGACCACTACACATTATTATTTTTTTTTCGGGAGCAAGGGTGTTCTCAGAGGGTGATTATACCAATTTTTACCTTCTTGTGGGTTTTGTGTAAACTTTAAAAGACATGTGCCCCCAGGTGGAGGATTGTAAACCCAGCACACTGACATACTGGTGTGCGCCCCCTCTGGCAGGGTCTGTTCTTCTTTTACCTCATAATTCCCTTGTTTTTACAAAAATTCTCTCAGGTTCATTTGCATAATTTTTAAAGCCTTTCTTTGTAGAAACCAGGGCATAATAAGCTAAAAGAAGAGCGGATCCTGCCAGAGGGGACACACACCAGTATGTCAGTGTGCCGGGTTTACAATCCTTGACCCGGTGGTAGATGTCCATTAATACAGTTTTAGTGATTTTAGATGTATGTTATACCTTGTTTATTTATTGGATCTTGATAAAGTATCACATTTTTGTAACTTAGATTGGGCCTTTTTGTGAGCATCCTCTGTGCACAATTTTCTGAATCGTAATGTTAAAGATATTACACTGGACTCAGACGCCATCTTACGTATTGTCGGACATTTTAAAGATTCAGCATTATTTCACATAACTTTGTGAAATAATAACTAAGTTTGGGTGTTTCCCTCCTGCAAACAAAGACTTAGTGCTCACTAGCACCACCTAGAGGAAGGTATCCAGGCGAGCACCTGGGAAGTTTCAGTATTTGCATGTAGCCAATAGTATTAGACTCCTTTGTGTGCTTACATCCAATAGTGTTACATTTCCTGGGTGAGAACACCCAATTATAGTTGTTGCTTTCCTAATTACACGCCTTATGTAAAGTGCCTTATGGTTTTCTATAAATGTCGGTCCCTCAATAAACTTATCAGTCTTGTTGCTAACTTCCAGCAAGGACAGGTCTTGTCTTTTCATTCAAGTTAGTCAATTCCAGCGCTGGACACAGACTCATTTAATTTGAAAGTCACCTTACAATGATTAGGGGTTTGAGCCCCAGATATAAATCTATAAGAAATGGCGTCTCCTGGTTGGGCATACTTTTATGGACATCTAGCCATCGAGGTGACCTCCGCAAGAGTCCAGGCGGCCAGTGACCAGAACTGACAATGACCGCTCGTCGGGGTAAGTCAAGTCTATTTCTGTCTACCTTGACTGTAGTTCTGTTTCACTGGCTGAAAGGGACTGGGTAAGGTCATCTCCTTGTGTGATATTATGTACTTTGCCTTATATGTCCATATATAATAGTATGTTCACTTTATGTGATAAAGGATCTCTTGTAAGGTGATTGACTGACAGAGACTGGACGTGACAATGTATGTTGTAGAAAAAGGTCTGCAGTGCCCTCTTGTGGATTGTTGATGTAGTTCAGAAAGTTTGTGATGGTGGAGATTTTTGTTCATGTAAGCGCGGATAGAATCTGGAAGTTTGCAGAGACAAATTCTGGCCAAATTTACGTATCGTTCCTTCGGGATTGATGCGGCCCCGTGATGCGGGAAGGACAGCAGAGGCAGGAAGGACACTGACGGGAATTTTACAGTTGAGCGTTATCTCCTTGATTTCTGAAATATTGTGTGAAGGTCTCTAATTTGTACTTACTGATAGGTAGCGGGGTAGTCTGGAGCTGTATGTACGGAGGATGTCTATAGCCCTTGAACAAAATCAGGTATTCCACAGATTCCACAAAATGGGTAGTGAGCAAAGTAAGACTGTAGCTGGACACTGCAGACCTAAAAAGGCAACTGACATAGTGTCACACAGGAAAGGTAAAGAGTGGGTAAAAGGAAGTTATGAGGTATTGAAGTCTTTGGGTATGTTAGATGGTCCCCTGAGTGTGCAAAGGTAGGAGACAGCACTTGATGTAAATGGTGGCTGGCTCAAAGACAAAACTGGCACACCCAGGCAGAAGGTTGTTTTGATGTAAGTAGAGAGATAATGACAAAGGAAAGTGGATGGGGTTGATTACTGGAGACTTAGACCAGTGACTACGGACGGACCAGGGCAGAGGGACAGGAATCCTCGAGAGTGCTCATTAAAAAAAAAAAAAAAAATCTTTTGGAATGCAACCAGCACCCTCTTAGACTCCACCCCCGTATCTGGGGGGTTAGAGAAGATGACACGCCCTACCATCTTTCAGTGGTGGCCATCTTAAGACAGTATATTCTTTTCAAGTCCCTGAAAGTTAATTGCCTATAACTCTACACTGTAGGCTGGTTGTAGGATAGCAGCTGAGTCACCCTTGAGGCGTCCTGGCGGACGTTTGAAATATAAATAAAATGCCGGCAGGTAAATATTTTTACCAATTTCAAACATTTGCTAAGGGTCTTGAGTGTGCAACGCTGTTTGTTTATTTTGTTTATTTTATTTTTAAACTTATTTGATTCTGACAATTGCAGAAAAATTAGTAGAAAAAGTGTTGCAATGTCTCTGGTACCTGCTTTCTGGAGTTGAAAGAGTTAATCAGGGGGAGATCTCTGTGCAGCTGTGCAGCTGGGCTTTGTCTTATCTGTGTCTGTGAGAAGTGGCCTTGAAGCACACAGAAAGCATCTGTGTTGAGTGGGGGAAACAGAGCTGACAATCTAAAAGACTTAAAGGAATTTGCTTGTGATAAGAATACAAAGAGACACCGTCTAGGAAACGTAGACGGCCCCAACAGGGCGGGACAAGGGGGGGTGGTAATGGACAAGGATGTCAGCAAGAACAGTCCCCCTCTTCTGAAAGCCCCCCCAAATAGAGTTAGTGCCTTTCATTGTAGAACTCTTCCCTGTTGGCAAATGTTTTCCTCTCTGTGCCCCTACATGAGGATTGCCAGTACCTATTTGCCTTTACCAGTTCAGTATTCCAGTATATCTGATGCAGATTCCCACAAGGGGGGTAAAACTCCCCAAGCCAGTACTCCATACTACACGACCCTACAGGGAGTAGACTGGCAGACTAGCCCCTTACTGGATGTTCTCCTTTTCAGTATGCGGAGGACCTACTGTTTTTGTTTGCCAGGATGCATTTATTGACCTTATGTGTTTTCTGTTCCAGAAGGGTTGCAAAGTTTCCTGAGACAAGCTCCAGTATTGCCAGGAGAAGGTGGTCTTCCTAGGCTACTGCTTCTCAGCCACAGGCAGATACCTGACAGAGGAAAGAAAGCTGGCAGTCCAGAATGTGCCCCTGTCCTGAGGCCCTAAGCCTCTTCACATGTTTCTAGGACTGGCCAGTTCCTGCAGGCCTGGGATAAGGTCTGCTGCCTCCAGCCTGATGTTGCCCCTTGATAATTGAATTGCCTCTTCTCCATTTGCCCATAGTCAAGAGGCAATTGATGCATTTCATAGCCTTAAGCTGAGAAATCCTGTGTGCCCCGGCCCTAGGCACATCCCACTGGATCAAACTTTCATTTTATTTTGCACTGAGTATCTAGGCCACAGGTGTCCTAGCCCAGGAATGTGGTGGCCTCCCCAGTGGCCCACTATTAGGCCCGGTTAGACTCAGTCGTGAGGGGAGCCCCTCATGTGTCAGTAGCTGCAGCCAGCAATCTCCTCAGCATGGCCAGTGAGCAAAGGCCTAGACCCTAGATCACTCAGTTACAGTGCAAACCCCACATACCTTGCACAGTGTCCTCACCCAAGTACAGCCCAAGCATCTGAGCAAAGGCTCCAGTGTGCACTCCTGATGCCCCAGGATACACTGATAAGGTGCACAGCTCTGAATCCTTCATTCTGTCACCAGTCTTCCAGGATTCAGAGGGGGGAGAGAAGGGTGATTAATGCAGATGTTGAGTTTTTTCTCATAGATGGCTCCAGGTCTCCAGGAGAAGACAGACGGTTCTACACCGGATATACAGTGGTCAGTGGCGCACATGAGGTAGTACAAGCAGAACCACTCCCTCCACACAGGTCAGCGCAGGAGGTGAAGTGACGGCACTCAGGGAAGCGCTACAGCTGGTGGAAGGTAAAAGGGCAAATATCTATACTCAAGGTATAGTTCTGGGGTCTAAACACGACTATGAACCCTTATGGAAGGCTAGTGATTTCCTCACCTCTGCAGGGACCCCCGTTAAGCATGGCACGCTGGTTAAAGAGCTCATGGATGCTCTCTTACTTCCACAAGAGGTGGGGATAATAAAAGTAAAAGCACACACAATTTGGTAACTCCACAAGCCAAGGGCAAGTATGTGGCTGACGGGATGGCGAAGGCAGCTGCACAGATGGAGCCCAGAGACTGTCCTGAAGTCTCAGCGGTGAGTTCTGAGCTAAAAGTTTGATCCACAGGTGTTCCAGTCCCTGGTGGCCCGAGTGTCATCAGAAGTGAAGGGAGTGTGGCGGAAAGCTGCAGCCCAGATGCCGATGGGACCTGGATGCTGGGAGAGAGGGTGTGCCTGCCAGGAGCCCTGCACCCGACAGTAAGTCAAGTAGCCTACGGACACATACAAATCCAAAATGGCCATGCTAGTGCTCATAAACCATTAGTGGTTTGCCCCGGGCATTACTACCCCTGTCACTAGACTAGTGAAAGTCTGTATAGTCTGTGCCCGCCACAACCCGGGTAAGGTGGTAAAGACCCCACGGAAGGTGACATCCAAGCCGCTGTATCCCTTCCAAAGACTGCAGATGGATTTTATCCAGCTACCAAAAGTGGCACGTAGGAGTACGTGCCTGTGTGCATTGATCTCTTTCCAGGGTGGCCAGAAGCTTCTCCCATGACCAAGGCTACTGCCAGAGCTGAGGCAAAGAAGTTGGTGAGTGAGATTTTTCTGCAGGTTTGGACTTCCAGAGACCATAGAGTCTGGTCGCAGAACCCACTTCACTGGACAGGTAAAGACCTGAAACCTTGTCCCTCCTGGGTGTAGAACAGGCCCTGCACACCCCTTCCCGAATTAGCTGTGGGTTTGAGAGAATAAATGGCACTCTTAAGTTAGAGATCCAAGAGGCCATGGAAGCAGGGAAACCATGGAGCGAATGCTTTCCTGCTGCCCACCATACAGTTAGGAACACCCCCAACAGAAAGATGGGATTGTCCCCTTTGAAGTATTTTTTTTTTTTTGGCTGTGCACCCAGACTAGGCCCCTACTAGCAACAAGACAATGACCTTCTATAACATTGACAGCACAGGTAACCCTGTATTAGCAGTGTCTGATGTACAGGATTTGTGGGGATAGGAGAGTCAGGTCAGGCCTAGAGGCAGGGAAGGTGAGTGTGCTGTGATAACACTTGTGTATTCCTTCCTCGTGATCCCCAGGGATAAGTTTGACACATAAAGTAAAGGTAGAGAATCCCAAAGAATTCTGAAGGTCTGAGAGAGAAGCACCTAGATGACAACGTTTATATAGATACAGTGGGAGCACCAAGGGGGGTCCCAGATGAGTACAAGGCCCACAATCAGATATGGGCAGGTCTAGAGTCCATTATTCCCCAGAGAGCTATGAGTAAAGATGTTGGTTGGGTTAACTGGTTTTATTGTAATCAACAGAGATTTGTGATTGTATCCGAGATGCTTCCCAGAACCGCATGGCTCTGGACATGATCCTTGCTGAGAAGGGAGGAGTCTGTAAGATGGTGGGAGTGGGATGACATCGCCCCCTATGGATCCTTTACCCATGCACTTGAAGAGATTGAAGGACTGTCCAGGGAACTCAAGAGAAACTCTGGGGTGGACACTTTGTCCTTCACTTTGTAGTTGGGGGATTGGAAGGGTTTCCTTTAAGCGGGGGTGATATTGGGGATTGTGATTTTGCTCTCGTCACTTATTGCGTGTTGTGTGGTCTCCCTCATCAAGTCCACCATGTCCCAGATGGCTGTCCAGGTGGTAAGAACCATGACAGGAGAAGTGCCGGTGTGGAGGATACCGTCTTGTTGAAGAACCAGCCTGTTAATAAACCCATAAACTATGGAAACACAATGATGTAATTTGAGTATGCGGGCCTGTAACCCCCGAGTGACTGGCCTCCAGGGGATCTGGTGAAGAGTTAACAAGTCCAGCAGGTAAGGGCTTAGCCTACCTGTGGGTACCTGGAGTTTGAGGAGGTCACTCTGGACAACAGTTACAGGCCTTGCAAAGCTCAAAAGGGGGGAAATGTTAAAGATATTACACTGGACTCAGACGCCATCTTACGTATTGTCGGACATTTTAAAGATTCAGCATTATTTCACATAACTTTGTGAAATAATAACTAAGTTTGGGTGTTTCCCTCCTGCAAACAAAGACTTAGTGCTCACTAGCACCACCTAGAGGAAGGTATCCAGGCGAGCACCTGGGAAGTTTCAGTATTTGCATGTAGCCAATAGTATTAGACTCCTTTGTGTGCTTACATCCAATAGTGTTACATTTCCTGGGTGAGAACACCCAATTATAGTTGTTGCTTTCCTAATTACACGCCTTATGTAAAGTGCCTTATGGTTTTCTATAAATGTCCATCCCTCAATAAACTTATCAGTCTTGTTGCTAACTTCCAGCAAGGACAGGTCTTGTCTTTTCATTCAAGTTAGTCAATTCCAGCGCTGGACACAGACTCATTTAATTTGAAAGTCACCTTACAATGATTAGGGGTTTGAGCCCCAGATATAAATCTATAAGAGTAACAATCATGAACATGCAACTTTTTAGCCATAAAAATCAAAACCAGCACAACAAACCTGAGTTGTTATTACCTACAACCCCCCCCCCCCCCTCAGTGTTTAGGAAAGCTACTAGTTTCCTGAAAGGACATCTACCACCAGGATGAAGGATTGTAAACCAAGCACACTGACATACTGGTGTGTGCCCCCTCTGGCAGGATCCGCTCTTCTTTTATTAATAATAATTCCTTTATTTAGTGCACACAGATTCCGCAGCGCTGCACAGAGTTTGCCAAATCCCCAATAGGGCTCACAATCTAATCATCCTACCACTATGTTTTGGAGTGTGAGAGGAAACCGGAGGACCCAGAGGAAATCCACACAAACACGGAGAGAACATACAAACTCTTTGCAGATGCCCTTTTAGCTTCTGTCCTGGTTTTTACAAAAAAAAGGCCCCTCAGAGTAATTGCATGGTTTTTAAAGCCTTTTTTTTTCTTAAAAACAAGGGCAGAGGAAGCATAAAAAGAAGAGTAGATCCTGTCAGAGGGGGCTCACACCAGTATGTCAGTGTACTTGGTTTACAAGCCTTCATCCTGGTGGTAGATGCCCTTTAAGAACTTCAGATAGGGTGCTGAAAACTTCTTTTAAACCCAGTATTATGAAATCTTTTCTAATATTGTTCAGCCAAATATCCTCCCAGAGGAATTTTTGTAAGATCGTGAGTAGAACATCCGGAAAGCAGACCCTCAAACGTCAAACCAATGATGCCAGACCTGAAGCAGACTGGTAAATATTTTTTTGGTCTCTGTGCTACAGGGGGCAGCAGTAGGACCACCACATGCAAATAAAAGGCAGGATGGATTTTAGGGAGAAGTAATAGGGAGATTCCAGTGTGTCTGAAAAACTACACTAAACCTGCAGTCACTCCCCTGTGCTGTATACATGCACCTGCAGTCACTCCCCTCTGCTGTATACAAGGACCTGGAGTCACTCTCCTGTGCCCTATAGATGCACCTGCAGTCACTTCCCTGTGCTCTATACATGCACCTGCAGTCACTCTCCTCTGCTGTATACAAGGACCTGCAGTCACTCCCCTCTGCTCTATACATGCACCTGCAGTCACTCCCTTCTGCTCTATACATGCACCTGCAGTCACTCCCCTCTGCTCTATACATGCAACTGCAGTCACTCCCCTCTACTCTATACATGCACCTGCAGTTACTCCCCTGTGCCCTATTTGCACCTGCAGTCACTCCCCTCTGCTCTAATACACAGACGTGCAGTCACTCCCTCTGCTATATACACAGACGTGCAGTCACTCCCTCTGCTATATACACAGACGTGCAGTCACTCCCATCTCCTTCATAATTCAGGTGCAGTCACATCTCTATATTACTTCCTGTTGTGTGACCGGTTTTGTGAGTTGTGAAGCCACGCCCCTTCTCTGAGCCCCCGCCCCTTCCCGTGACATCACATCTCTCACTAGAAACTGTCTACAGGTATATAGAGCTTCAGCGATGAGAGCGCGTTACATGGGACTGCAGGCTGGAGGAGGAGAGGGATGTACATTACATGGGACTGCAGGCTGGAGGAGGAGAGGGATGTACATTACATGGGACTGCAGGCTGGAGGAGGAGAGGGATGTACATTACATGGGACTGCAGGCTGGAGGAGGAGAGGGGTGTACAGTACATGGGACTGCAGGCTGGAGGGAGGAGAGGGGTGTACAGTACATGGGACTGCAGGCTGGAGGAGGAGAGGGTTGTGCATTACATGGGACTGCAGACTGGAGGGAGGAGAGGGGTGTACATTACATGGGACTGCAGGCTGGAGGGATGAGAGGGGTGTACATTACATGGGACTGCAGGGTGGAGGGAGGAGAGGGATGTACATTACATGGGACTGCAGGCAGGAGGAGGAGAGGGGTGTACATTACATGGGACTGCAGGCTGGAGGGGAGAGGGGTGTACATTACATGGGACTGCAGGCTGGAGGGAGGAGAGGGGTGTACATTATATGGGACTGCAGGCTGGAGGAGGAGAGGGGTGTACATTACATGGGACTGCAGGCAGGAGGAGAGGAGTGTACATTACATGGGACTGCAGGCTGGAGGGGAGAGGGGTGTACATTACATGGGACTGCAGGCTGGAGGGAGGAGAGGGGTGTACATTATATGGGACTGCAGGCTGGAGGAGGAGAGGGGTGTACATTACATGGGACTGCATGCTGGAGGGAGGAGAGGGGTGCAAGTTACATGGGACTGCAGGCAAGAGGAGAGGAGTGTACATTACATGGGACTGCAGGCTAGAGGGAGGAGAGGGGTGTACACTACATAGGACTGCAGGCTGGAGGGAGGAGAAGGGTGTACATTACATGGGACTGCAGGCTGGAGGGGAGAGGGGTGTACATTACATGGGACTGCAGGCTAGAGGGAGGAGAGGGGTGTACACTACATAGGACTGCAGGCTGGAGAAGGAGAGGGGTGTACATTACATGGGACTGCAGGCTGGAGGGAGGAGAGGGGTGTACATTACATGGGACTGCAGGCTGGAGGGAGGAGAGGGGCGTACATTACATGGGACTGGAGGGGGAGAGGGGTGTACATTACATGGGACTGCAGGCTGCAGGGGGAGAGGGATGTACATTACATGGGACTGCAGGCTGCAGGGGGAGAGGGATGTATATTACATAGGACTGCAGGCTGGAGGGAGGAGAGGGGTGTACATTACATGAGACTGGAGGGGGAGAGGGGTGTACATTACATGGGACTGCAGGGGGAGAGGGATGTTCATTACATGGGACTGCAGGGGGCGAGGGATGTATATTACATAGGACTGCAGGCTGGAGGGAGGAGAGGGATGTACATTACACGGGACTGCAGGCTGGAGGAGGAGAGGGATGTACATTACACGGGACTGCAGGCTGGAGGAGGAGAGGGATGTACATTACATGGGACTGCAGGATGGAGGGAGGAGAGGGGTGTACATTACATGGGACTGCAGGCTGGAGGAGGAGAGGGGTGTACAATACATGGGACTGCTGGCTGGAGGGAGGAGAGGGATGTACATTACATGGGACTGCAGGCTGGAGGGAGGAGAGGGATGTACATTACATGGGACTGCAGGCTGGAGGGGAGAGGGGTGTACATTACATTGGACTGCAGGCTGGAGGGAGGAGAGGTATGTACATTACATGGGACTGCAGGCTGGAGGGAGGAGAGGGGTGTACACTACATAGGACTGCAGGCTGGAGGAGGAGAGGGGTGTATATTACATGGGACTGCAGGCTGGAGGGAGGAGAGGGGTGTACATTACATGGGACTGCAGGCTGGAGGGAGGAGAGGGGTGTACACTACATAGGACTGCAGGCTGGAGGAGGAGAGGGGTGTATATTACATGGGACTGCAGGCTGGAGGGAGGAGAGGGGTGTACATTACATGGGACTGCAGGCTGGAGGGAGGAGAGGGGTGTACATTACATGGGACTGCAGGCTGGAGGGAGGAGAGGGGTGCACATTACATGGGACTGCAGGCTGGAGGGAGGAGAGGGGTGTACATTACATGGGACTGGAGGGAGGAGAGGGGTGTACATTACATGGGACTGCAGGCTGGAGGGAGGAGAGGGGTGCACGTTACATGGGACTGCAGGCAGGAGGGGGTTGTATATTACACCTGAAGTCTCTGGATTTGCACATCATCTTCTCTTCTTTCTCTGTTTCCTACAATCTAGAATCTTCTGTATCAGAGAATATTCCGGAGCGACGCGTCAGGGATGGAGAGAGACCGGGACAAGATGGCGGAGAGCGTCCTACACCTCACCCTAGAGATCCTCTACCGGCTCACAGGAGAGGTGAGATCCTGGTGATGTCACATGACCTCGTTATCTCTGGTAATAACAGATCATGTGACTGGGGGTCATGTGACTCCGGACATGTGTGTAGTGATATTATTCCTGTGTCTCCCCATAACCAGGATTACACATTAGTGAAGAAGACGTCTAGTGAGCGCTGTCCGGCCCCTGTGTATGAAGAATGGGGGGGACCCCTGCACCCCATCCCGGGGTCTCCCCCTCACCCCCTGATACATGAGGAGATGAATGTACAGGAGATCCTAGAACTGACCATGAAGATGGCGGAGCTGCTGACTGGAGAGGTGACACTGCTGGGAATGCTGGGACATTATACAGTAACTGGAGGCGCCGGGTGGTGACTGTACCCATTGTGTGTGTCAGGTTCCTATAAGGTGTCAGGATGTGGCTGTCTATTTCTCCATGGAGGAGTGGGAGTATGTAGAAGGACACAAGGATCTGTACCAGGACGTCATGATGGAGGACCCCCGGCCCCTCACATCACCAGGTAATAGACAGGACTATAGACACGTGTCCCCTCTGTATTATCTGTATAGAAGAAGGAATTCAGTCTCTGTATGTGATCCCTACAGTCACATCCAGGGAGAGAAGATCCCCGGAGAGATGTCCCCGTCCTCTTCTACCACAGGATGATCAGGTAGGTGGAGATCTCCCCTATGACCTGTAGACGCCTGTGACCTCCTTGTCTTCAGTCTTATCCCTCAGTATTATATGTCTTATACTTGTGTAATGAGAGGAGGAGATGGAGGAGCGGAGGTGACCATAGACAGGACATGTGCTCTGGATCTTCTCCATGTCCCCCGGAGATAAGTAGCGCTGGATTCCCTGCATCTTCTCCATCATCTTCTGACTATTATAACATTTGCTTCTCAGCTTCTGAATGAGGAGAATGATCTGAAATGTATCGATATTTTGACCATAAAAGAAGAGACGTCTGTGAGTGATGAGGAGGAGAGTAAGGAGGACGTCCCTGCAGGTATCTGCCCAGGTGAGTAGTGACCGGTCACAGATCTGTAGGTGGATGTCGTCGCCAAAGGCACACAAGCCCTCAAAGTTGGGAGTTCTGATCAGGTGGCATTTGCGTATCTTAAAACGGTTATAATTCAGGCATAGCCTCAGGAGCAGCCTCTTCCAGGAGGTATGACTGGTGCGATGGGTAAAATTCTGATGACTGATCTTCTTCAAGCACATAGTGACGGTGCATGACAAGGCCTTAGCGGTGGGCACTATTGCTGCTCGGATATTTTGTACTGACTGACGATCTCTCTAGAGCCCTCCTGGAGACTGAGGAAGTATGTTAGGTTGTAGTCTATCCTTCCTATCAACCAGAAATTTGGTCAGGAACCTCATTGAAGAGGGTGATCGGTCTATAGGCCACAAACAACAATGAAAGACTCCTTGGGCCACAAACATGGCAAGGAATAGGACCTGCTCCATCATTTGCGGCTATAGTGCGAGGCTGTGGAAACCACGGCCATGTACATGAGCCCATGGACAGCTGAGACAGTGGCTAGCACATGGACCTAATAACAATGGTGGCATTGTAAGAGAGTGGGGCCCTAAGCGTCTGTTTTGTAGATTAGGTTAAAAAGTCTTGTCAAGTAGGAAACCAGCTCTTTTCGCAAAAGGGAGTAATATTCCTGCAAGAGGACATATGGGCCCGGGGGGTTGTTATGAGATCCAGTCTTACAGAGCCAGCTGGTCTTCAGAAAGAGGTCACAGGTAGAAAGGTTTAGATCTAAGCTCTAGCCACCAGTGGGCGAGAATGAGTGTCATGGACTGGGGTCTCCCATATTGTCTGTCAGATTTTAATTTCGACTAGAGTATTGCGGCCTTCAACGTTACAAGAAACTATTCTAAAGGATTGTAGTTAAGTGTGTAAATGTGTTGGGGTCAGATTGCCCCGGGGGCGTCATCCTGCCTTATGTAGATTATATGGATCATCCCTGCCCGAGCAGGCGAGGATAGGCATGGAGCACATCGGGTCCCACAATAGTGGTAAAGCTCAAGTGCGGAATGACAATTAACTAAACAATAGATGACATGTCAAGAAGCAGGAGGGGAACAGTCGATCAGCAATATCAGGAACCAAGACTGGGTGTGTCCTACCAGAATGAGAACCTCAAATAAGGGAAAGAAAGGGGGGTATAGGAAAAGGGAAGTGTATATAAGTAGGGGTGGGCGAGTGGGCACAGAGATCATAGCCAGACTGGTAGAGCTCAGTCCTCTAAGCTGCTCCATTGTCTACAGGGTGTAGAGTTGTCATGAAAACGGTTTCTTCTTCTATGTGACCGGAGTAGAGAAGTCCTGGAAGATCAGGATTTAATGGCCAGAAATATGTGATGTCTGCAGTCTGCTCATTAGAACTCATCACATGAGGTACAGATATAAAATAGCCGGTTCCCAGAAGAACAGTAACCGGGAATGTCTGGCAGGGTGCTGATATGAAGCTTACTTACGGGGAGTATTCTATAGACTCCATATGGAGTAGGTTGTTGTAGCAGGGGACAGGTGCGGTGGAAGCACCACAGAGGAGGGATGGGGTCCATGGAGCCCCAGGTGGAGAAGAGAAGTGTGCCATATATGAAGTACTGCTCTAGAGAGTAATCCTGAGGGCGCTGTCTGAGGGACCCCCTGGTGATGGCCCTTTTATCCCACTGTACAGCAATCTGGACTTCAGTGTAGGGAGACCACCAGGTCTTTATAAAGTAGTTTCCAGGAAGAGACGGCTGATCCTAAGGACACCAAATTTATCTACCCGCTTTCCAATCTGTATGTTAATTATTACATAGAAAAGTTGTAAAATGCTGAAATAAAACTTTTTTGTTTGTGTTTTTGGCAGAAGACTACACAAGAAGCTTAGAGGAACACCTAGTACCTTCTGATTTTAAAGCCTCCAGTTATGTGATCACACAAGATATATATGAAGATAAACCCCCATCCCCTCACAGCAAATATCTGTCATCCAATCCTATTATACAAGTCTCATCACAGATGGTAAAGCAAATTGGAACTCAAAGATCTCACACAGGAGAGAAGAAATATCATTGTACAGAATGTGGCAAACTGTTTAACCACAAATCGGAACTCTATAGACATCTGAGAAGCCACACAGGGGAGAAGCCATATCCATGTTCAGAATGTGGGAAATGCTTTACCAAGAAATCAGATGTTGCAAGACACCAGAGAATCCACACGGGGGAAAAACCTTTTTCATGTTCAGAATGTAGCAAATGTTTTAACCAGAAATCAGAATTGGATAGACATGAGAGAAATCACACTGGGGAGAAGCCGTTTTCATGTTCACAATGTGGGAAGTGTTATTCTCAGAATTCAATTCTACTTAGACATCAGCGAATTCACTCAGTGGAGCCCTTTTTATGTACTGTATGTGGAAAGTGTTTTAACCAAAAATCAGCTCTTATTCGGCATCAAACACTTCACACAAGAAAAACATTTTCGTGTCAAGCATGTGGGAAATGTTTTTCTCAGAAAAAATATCTTCTTCAGCATGAGAGAACTCACACAGGGGAGAAGCCATTTTCATGTTCCGAATGTGGCAAATGTTTTCACCTGAAATCAGATCTTGTAAGACATCAGAGAATTCACACAGGGGAGAAGCCTTTCTTATGTCTAGAATGTGGGAAGTGCTTCACAAGGAAAGAAAGTCTTGTCGAACATCAGACCATTCACAAAGGGGCAAAACCATTTCCGTGTCCTGTATGTGGGACATGTTTTAATCAGAAATCAGATCTTGTTAAACATCAGAGAATTCACACGGGAGAGAAACCGTTCACATGCACAGAATGTGGTAAATATTTTACCCAGAAATCTAATCTTGTTACACATCAGAGAACTCACACAGGGGAAAAGCCATATTCGTGTTCAGAATGTGGGAAATGTTATACCCATAGAACATATCTTGTTAAACATTCAAAAACTCATACGTGACACCCGCTTTTTTTCTGGAAAATTGGTAAAAGGAAAAGATGTAAGTTAAAGGGAAAGTCGCATCAAAAGAGCGAGAAAAAGTGATTTGGAGCAGTAAATAATGAGTTGGAAATCTGCAATCACCAATAAATAGTTGTGATCCAAAAAGCAGAGACTCCAGATAAAGCCCCTGTATGAGCCGTGTGAAGAGAGGATTACACATTAAGGGCCAGATTTCACAGACCAAGATGACCTAGGCCAGTGATGGCGAACCTATGGCACGGGTGCCAGAGGCGGCACTCAGAGCCCTTTATGTGGGCACCCGGGCCATCGCCCCAGCACACCAGACAGGACTCAAAAAATCTTCCTGCAGTTCCAAACAACTTAAAAGATGCTGCTTTCAGTTGTATTTTGATACTTACTTCGCTACTTTGGACTGTAGAAAGAGGGAGAATGAGTAGACAGGGCTGAATTATCTGTGGAGGATCTCCTGCTGGCCCCATGATTTTCTCTGTGTACAGAGGGACACTAGAAAGAAGCTACAATTATGCAAAATTTCCATCTTTCTGCTGTGTTGCTGTTCTCAGGAGGCCAATATGATTGAAAGTTGTTGAACAGGGAGCAATAAGTTACTGCTTTAATTTTTAGTTGGCACCTTGTGATAAATAAGGGGGGTTTTGAGTTTGCAGTTTGGGCACTCGGCCGCTAAAAGGTTCGCCATCACTGACCTAGGCCAATTCCACCACTGAGGTGTCCTATCACTACTATATACCAAACTGCATCCCACATTTGAGGCATCCAAGATTGTATCCAACCACTGAGGTGTCCTAGAATGTATCTACTGATATACAACCACTAGGTGTCCCATCGCTCAAGCATCCTAGATTGTATCCCACCACAGCAATGTTCTAACACTAGAATATTCTAAACTCTATCCCACTATAAAGATGTCATAGATGGAATTAAACCATTGAATAGTCCTAGACTGTATCCCACCAATGAGACATGGTAGACCATATTGAACCACTGAGGTGTCCTAAACGGGATTTGACCAAGGAAGTATGCAAAATCTGGGCTAATTCAGACTGGGTCATCCACAGAAGTTAAAACACTGGAAGCTGATCAGGAGCACAGACCAAGAGCCTAGTGGGCCAGTACTGGCCTCTGTTGTAGTTTGCCTGCCCAGTCCTGAAGTCCTCCAGGTCTGGTAACAGGTCATAGTGCAGTTAGGCCTGAGCCTAGGTGATGAGATGGGTGGACTGGGCTTGCTGACTTGCCTGAGTCTGTTGTTGGACAATAAAATTCTTGATCATGTCAAGAAGGCTGAACGGGCTGCTGCTGCCAGTGGCACGAAGTGGGTGATGCTACCGGGGGCATAAATTGGCCTCCCAATTTGACACCCTGCCATTTTCCTTTGAGTGACACCATTGCTGCTGGTTTTATCATCCTCTAACTCCTACAACAATGTCTGCTTCTCCTCCTGGTTGTCGTTGTCCCTATACTAACTCAAGCTTCTCGTCCTCCTTCTGCTCCATCATGGAACCTTCTGCTTGGGGACTTCCCAACTGTGACAGGGTGCAAATAAAGATGGCAGGTGACCTTCCTCCCCCATCATCCCCTGCTGCATGAGCGCTAGCTAGCTTGTGCTTACCTCTCCCCTCGCACTATTTCAGCTACGGCACCAGCTGTAAGTACCTGGTTTCTGTTTGCTTGCAGAGGTGGCAGAGGTGTCCTGACCTCAGCGGCTGCTTAAGCTGTAGCAGGTGGGCGGCTGTGGTCGGGAAGGCACTCTTGTGCCACTACCACCGGCACAGCTGCAAATGGGGTCCTTTGCCTCAGAGTGCCCATGAGCCACCACTTCCGGGTAATGCAAATGCTGACTGGTCTTTAAAGGGAACATGTCATTCAAACAGGCAAAATAAAACATACTCAACCCCCCAAAATCTTTCCCCAAACTTTGTTGGGTCCACCCTATCGGAAGCCTAGGGAGGATGTTGCCTACTACTACCAGCAAAATGGAATGAGCAGTTTCTGTTTTTTTCTGTAATACTACTACCAGCCCTGACCTGACCTCACCCTCTGATACTACCAAGATGTTTGCTTTAGGAAGTGGCACTCTTCAGCTTTCCAGACATTTTATGACTAATTGGCCCGAACCAGCATAATAACGTAGCACTCTGTGTGAGGGCGGGAGCCACAGACGACTAGGTATGTTTAGTTTACATACTGAATTACAAAATGGTTAACAAACTCAATGGGGGTCATTTACTAAGGGCCTGGATCGCTATTTTCGGTTTCCCGAATATTACAGATTTGCGGCGTTTTCCCTGAATTGCCCCCGGTTTTTGGTGCACGCGATCGGATTGTGGCGCATCGACGCCGGCATGCATGCCATGGAAATCGGGGGGCGTGGCCGTCGGAAAACCCGACGGATTCGGAAAAACCGCGGAATTTACAAGAAAAATGTGCTTTTACCTGCACCCAGGATAGGATAGTGAACTCCGGTGAACTACAGCGGACTTCAGAACAGCAGCGACACCTGGTGGACACCGGGCGCACTACCTTAGTGAATCGCCGGAAGACCCGAATCCTCGACGGGGAATACGCCGCTGGATCGCGACAGGACCGGGTAAGTAAATGAGCCCCAATGTTTAGAAGAGGCCATTAAAGATCCCTGATCTCAATCCCACTAAAAATCTATGGGCAAAGCTGAAAGGACAGGTGTGAGTAATGCGGGTGGTGTAACGGACATGGGTCCGTTACACCAGCGCTGTCAGGAGGAATGGGCCCATTTCCTTCCAACTATTGCGAGAAGCTTGTGGAAGGAGATCCAAAACGTTTCACCCATGGCGTAATGGTGCCAAATACCAAAGAAATTTATGTAAACTTTTGACTTTGGAGAATGTAATAAAAATCCCATAAAAAATCTCTCTCTCATTATCCTGGTATTAGGTAAATAATTTTGGTTCCTAATTGACTTAAAACGATAAAAAGGTTTATTCTGATTTCATGTCCGATACTGAGAAAAAACATCATATGTGTCTTTATATATATAGTAGGTGATAACATATAGCCTACAACTTCTAGAACCTCTCAGATTGGGTGTAGGCAGCTAATGAAATGGTAACGGTCTGAGCTGTGGCCGCGCGTTGCCCTCTGTTTTTGGATTTTTCCCTAATAAAGAAAATGTTATGCTTTTACAACGACCCGGTTTGTCCTCGAGCTGGATTACCTTCATATTGAAGATGTACTGGTTTGGTTTTAATCCCACATCATGTTGTTAGGCTTCCTGAAAGTCATGCTTGATGTTAAGGGAGCTGCCTTACAAGGTAGCTAAAAGAGGCGTGGCTTTCCTTATCCCATCCTAATCCTGGAAAACTTCTTTGTATATTTTCCCAGATTGCAAACATGACATAAATGAATGACTAGGTGGCTTCCCCACAGAGCCTCAGTGGTGGAATACTGTCTAGGAAACCTCAATGGTGGGATTCAGTCTAGGATACCTTGTTGGTTGAATAGAGTCGAGGACACGGCCTTCCAGACATTATATGACAGACTGGCCGCAACGGCTGAGAAAAGGAAATTTGCCGAATTACAGTGTTGTCTACATTGCGTTTACGTGATGACCTAAACCCAATTGAGTATCTCTGGAGAGACTTGAAAATTACTGACCACCAACATTCACCATCCAACCTGAGGGAACTGGAGAGGATCTGCAAGGAAGAGGCAGAGGATCCCCAAATCCAGGGGTGAAAAAGACGACTCATGGTTGTACCAGCTCAAAAGAGGTTTCTGCTCAATACTGAGCAAGGGCTCTGAATACTTATGACCATGTGATATTTCAGTTTTTCTTGTTTAATAAATTAGCAAAAAATGTTGATCTGACCTATTGGCTGAGTGAAAAATATAAAAGGATCTGACTACTTTTCGTACCCATTGTACTTACATGACCTAATGGGTTCCCCCTGTAGTACCTTTAAGGGTAGTGTCACACAATCCTGACACCTCAGTGGTGGGATACAGTCTAGGACACCTCAGTGGAGGGATACAGTCTAGAACACCTCAGTGGTGGGATAGTCTAGGACACCTCAGCGGTGGGATACAGTCTAGGACACCTCAGTGGTGAGATACAGTCTAGGACACCTCAGTGGTGGGATACAGTCTGGGACACCTCAGCGGTGGAATACAGTCTGGGACACCTCAGTGGTGGGATACAGTCTAGGACCCCCCAGTGGTGGGATACAGTCTAGGACACCTCAGTGGTGGGATGCAGTCTAGGACACCTCAGTGATGGGATACAGTATAGGACACCTCAGTGGTGGGATACAGTCTAGGACACCACAGTGGTGGGATACAGTCTAGGACACCTCAGTGATGGGATACAGTCTAGGACCCCCCAGTGGTGGGATACAGTCTAGGACTCCTCAGTGGTGGGATACGGTCTAGGACACCTCAGTGGTGGGATACAGTCTAGGACACCACAGTGGTGGGATACAGTCTAGGACACCTCAGCGGTGAGATACAGTCTAGGACACCTCAGTGGTGGGATACAGTCTAGGACACCTCGGTGGTGGGATACAGTCTAGGACACCTCGGTGGTGGGATACAGTCTAGGACACCTCGGTGGTGGGATACAGTCTAGGACACCTCGGTGGTGGGATACAGTCTAGGACACCTCGGTGGTGGGATACAGTCTAGGACACCTCAGTTATGGGATACAGTCTAGGACACCTCAGTGGTGGATTATAGTCTGGGACACCTCAGTGGTGGGATACAGTCTAGGACACCTCAGTGGTGAGATACAGTCTAGGACACCTCAGCGGTGGGATGCAGTCTAGGACACCTCAGTGGTGGGATACAGTCTAGGACACCTCAGTGGTGGGATACGGTCTAGGACACCTCAGTGGTGGGATACAGTCTAGGACACCTCGGTGGTGGGATACAGTGTAGGACACCTCGGTGGTGGGATACAGTATAGGACACCTCAGTGGTGGGATACGGTCTAGGACACCTCAGCGGTGGGATACAGTCTAGGACACCTCAGCGGTGGGATACAGTCTAGGACACCTCAGTGGTGGGATACAGTCTAGGACACCTCAGTGGTGGGATACAGTCTAGGACATCTCAGTGCTGGGATACAGTCTAGGACACCTCAGCGGTGGGATACAGTCTAGGACACCTCAGCGGTGGGATACAGTCTAGGACACCTCAGCGGTGGGATACAGTCTAGGACTCCTCAGTGGAGGGATACAGTCTAGGACAATTCAGTGGTGGGATACAGTCTAGGACTCCTCAGTGGAGGGATACAGTCTAGGACACCTCGGTGGTGGGATACAGTCTAGGACACCTCGTGGTGGGATACAGTCTAGGACACCTCGGTGGTGGGATACAGTCTAGGACAGTGGTGGCGAACCTATGGCACGGGTGCCAGAGGTGGCACTCGGAGCCCTTTCTTTGGGCACTCAGGCCATGGCAGTCCCCAGCAACTTAACAACAATGCTATTTTAAAGCAACACTTTATTGGTTGTTTGAAACTGCGGGAAAAGTGAGAAGGTGTTGACAGAACTGCATTGCCTTTGGAGCTCATCCTGCTGGACCCACCATTCCTCCTGGACAATGATGGTCTGAATTTGCCCTCCTTCTTTCAACTGTATTGGTGGCCTCAGGGGGCCAATACAATTGAATGATGTTAAAGAACAGGTAGCAATAAGTTACAGCTTGAAATGCCATGCTGGCACTTCATGGTAAATAAGTGGATTTTGGTTGTAGTTTGGGCACTCAGTCTCTAAAAGGTCCGCCACCACTGGTCTAGGACACCTCGGTGGTGGGATACAGTCTAGGACACCTCAGTTATGGGATACAGTCTAGGACACCTCAGTTATGGGATACAGTCTAGGATACCTCAGTTATGGGATACAGTCTAGGATACCTCAGTTATGGGATACAGTCTAGGACACCTCGATGGTGGGATGCAGTCTAGGACACCTCAGTAGTGGGATACAGTCTAGGACACCTCGGTGGTGGGATACAGTCTAGGACACCTCAGCAGTGGGATACAGTCTAGGACACCTCAGTGGTGAGATACAGTCTAGGACACCTCAGTGGTGAGATACAGTCTAGGACACCTCAGTGGTGGGATACAGTCTAGGACACCTCAGTGGTGGGATACAGTCTAGGACACCTCAGCGGTGGGATACAGTCTAGGACACCTCAGTGGTGAGATACAGTCTAGGACACCTCAGTGGTGAGATACAGTCTAGGACACCTCAGCGGTGGGATACAGTCTAGGACACCTCAGCGGTGAGATACAGTCTAGGACACCTCAGTGGTGGGATACGGTCTAGGACACCTCAGTGGTGGGATACAGTCTAGGACACCTCAGCGGTGGGATACAGTCTAGGACACCTCAGTGGTGAGATACAGTCTAGGACACCTCAGTGGTGAGATACAGTCTAGGACACCTCAGCGGTGGGATACAGTCTAGGACACCTCAGCGGTGAGATACAGTCTAGGACACCTCAGCGGTGGGATGCAGTCTAGGACACCTCAGTGGTGGGATACGGTCTAGGACTCCTCAGCGCTGGGATACAGTCTAGGACACCTCAGTGGTGGGATACAGTCTAGGACACCTCAGCGGTGAGATACAGTCTAGGACACCTCAGCGGTGGGATGCAGTCTAGGACACCTCAGTGGTGGGATACGGTCTAGGACACCTCAGTGGTGGGAGACAGTCTAGGACAGTGATGGCGAACCTTTTGGAGACAGAGTGCCCAAACTACAACCAGTACTCATTTACATGTCACAAAGTGCCAACATGACAATTTAAGTAGTAATTTATTGATCCCTGTTGTATCACAGGTTGTATCCAGGGGACCCAGAGAAGTAGCTCCAATGACAACCCATATCTATCCACACCTTCTTGCTCTTTCTGCAGTGCTGGCAGCCAAGGATATTGCTTTAAAATGGCGCTAAGCATGGCACCTCCTGGGCTGACTTGGACCACAGGAGGAAGCTTTGAGTCCTGTCTGACAAACTATTTGTTGCCATGAAGGCCTGGGTGCCCACTGAAAGGGCTCTGAGTGCCACCTCTGGCACTAGTGCCATAGGTTCGCCATCACTGGTCTAGGACATCTCAGTGGTGGGATACAGTCTAGGACACCTCAGTGGTGGGATACAGTCTAGGACACCTCAGCGCTGGGATACAGTCTAGGACACCTCAGTGGTGGGATACAGTCTAGGACACCTCAGCGCTGGGATACAATCTAGGACACCTCAGTGGTGGGATACAGTCTAGGACACCTCAGTGGTGGGATACAGTCTGGGACACCTCAGTGGTGGGATACAGTCTAGGACACCTCAGTGGTGTGATACAGTCTAGGACACCTCGGTGGTGGGATACAGTCTAGGACACCTCAGCGGTGGGATACAGTCTAGGACACCTCAGTGGTGAGATACAGTCTAGGGCACCTCGGTGGTGGGATACAGTCTAGGACACCTCAGCGGTGGGATACAGTCTAGGACACCTCAGCGCTGGGATACATTCTAGGACACCTCAGCGCTGGGATACAGTCTGGGACACCTCAGCGGTGGGATACAGTGTAGGACACCTCAGTGGTGGGATACAGTCTAGGACACCTCAGTGGTGAGATACAGTCTAGGACACCTCAGTGGTGGGATACAGTCTAGGACACCTCAGTGGTGGGATACAGTCTAGGACACCTCAGTGGTGGGATACAGTCTGGGACACCTCAGTGGTGGGATACAGTCTAGGACACCTCAGTGGTGGGATACAGTCTAGGACACCTCAGTGGTGAGATGCAGTTTTTAAAACCAGATATTGTACATGTTGTTTAAGGGCTATTGGAGCAGAAGTTTCAGACTAAATGTTATCTGATGACGAATTGAACTAAAAAGAGCCTCCTTGTCATTATAACTGTGGGCTGCTGACTGGGCATCGCTGTTCCCTCGCACTTATATTAGTTGTTGAATCATAAAATCTGACAGATAGAGAAAGACAAACCCAAGAACAGACACGACATTTAATAAAATTTGACAAGTTCTGAGTCTCTGTCCTATACAGTACAATGAGGTCCTCTCTGTACACGGTTGATATACAACGGCTTTATCTGCTTTTTTTTGGTGACATTTTTTTCGTCTTTTGGTGATTGCAGATTTGTGATTTCTCATTTACAGCTACTACATAATGTTTCCTTTCTCTTCTGACCGGTCACTTTCATTGTAACTCACATTTTCTTCCTGTCCTGTCTTTCGAGAATATAGGTCTGAGAAACAAGAAAATTGCTGTCCAGTGTGAGTTCTTAGATGGGTGACAAGATTGGATTTCTGGGTAAAATATTTCCCACATTCAGAACATGAATATGGCTTCTCTCCTGTGTGAATTCTCTGATGTTTTACAAGATCTGATTTCTGAGTAAAACGTGTTCCACATTCTGGGCACGAGAACGGCTTCTCTCCTGTGTGAATTCTTAGATGTACGACGAGAGCTGACTTGTGGTTGAAACACTTTTCACACACAGGACAAGAAAATGGTTTTGCCCCTTTGTGAATGTTCTGATGTTCAACAAGACGTCCTTTTCTCGAGAAACACTTCCCACATTCCTGACATGAGAACGGCTTCTCACCCGTGTGAATTCTCTCATGTCTTACAAGAACCGATTTCAGATAAAAACATTTGCCGCATTCGGAACATGAAAATGGCTTCTCCCCTGTGTGAGTTATCTGGTGTTGAAGAAGATATTTCTTTTGTGTAAAATATTTCCCACATTCTTGACATGAAAATGTTTTTCCTGTGTGAATTCTTTGATGCGCAATAAGAGCGGATTTTTGGTTAAAACTTTTTTCACATACAGTGCAAAAAAATGGCTTCTCCCCTGTGTGAATTCTTTGATGTCGAATAAGAATAGATTTTTGCGTGAAACATTTCCCACATTCTGAACATGAAAATGGCTTCTCCCCTGTGTGAATTCTTTCATGTCTATCCAATTCGGATTTCTGGTTGAAACATTTGCTACACTCAGAACATGAAAACGGCTTGTTCCCTGTGTGAATTCTCTGATGTTTAACGAGTTCAGATTTCTGGATATAACATTTTCCACATTCTGAACATGAATACGGCTTCTCTCCTGTGTGAAGTCTCTGATGTCTATCATATTCAGATTTTTGGTTAAAGCATTTACCACATTCTGAACAGATAAGTAGCTCCTTCTCTGTGTGAATTCGCTGATGTTTAATAAGATTTGCTTTCTGAGAACAACATTTCCCACATTCAGGACAAGAAAATGGCTTAAGACTGGTGTGAGTTCTCAGATGTTGCAGAAGGCTCGATTTCAGGTTAAAACAAATCCCACATTCTTGACATACAAAGGGCTTCTCCCCTGTGTGAGCTCTCTGATGTTCAACAAGAGTTGGTTTCTGGGTAAAACATTTGCCACACTCTGAACAAGAAAATGGCTTCTCCCCTGTGTGAATTCTCTGATGTTTAACAAGATCTGATTTCTGGGTAAAACATTTCCCACATTCTGAGCATGGAAATGGCTTCTCCCCAGTGTGAATTCTCTGGTGCCTAGCAAGATCCGATTTCTGGGCAAAGCATCGACCACATTCTAAACACTGAAATGGCTTCTCCCCTGTGTGAATTCTCTTATGTCTATCGAGTTCTGATTTCTGAGTAAAACATTTCCCACATTCTGAGCAGGTAAATGGCTTCTCCCCTGTGTGAATTCGCTCATGTCTATCCAATTCTGATTTCTGGTTAAAAAATTTCCTGCATACAGAACATTGATATCGCTTCCCTCCAATGTGAGATCCTTGAGCCAGTGATGAATAAGAAGCTAAGACTTGTATCACAGGATCAGATGACAAATCTCTGCTGTTAGGTGCTGGGGATAGTTCCGGGGTCATGGCAGGTTCTTGTGTCATATCATAATCATCAGAAAATATTAAATGTTCCTCAGAGATCCTGGTATAGTCATCTGACAAAAAAAAAAATAAAAACATTTTATCATTTATAAATAATATCATATCAGAAATATTTATTGAAACTTAAAACATTTCAAGGTACAAATTTAAATAAAAATCAGAAAGCGTCTATCAGTAGACCCATCTCCCAGCATCCTCTCCCTGTCACTGTTTCCCTGGGCAGGGGGCAATATTCCCCATTCCTTGTCTACAGATCTCATGTACCTGTGGGATATTTACAGGAAGGTGCCTGAGCAAAAGGTTCCGAGACCAATTACTTCCTCTTCTGTCCATCCTGTGGATTCGGAAAAAACGCCGCATTTAAAAGAAAAAAAAGTGTTGCGGGACTCGCGCTTACCTTCAGCAGGAATAAGCAGGTGAACTTCAGTGCATTCCGGCGGACCTTGGTGGACTTAATCGCAGCAGCGCCACCTGGTGGACGTCGGAGGAACTGCTTTAGTGAATCCCGGCCCGACCCGAGTCCACCGCAGAGAACACGTCGCTGGATCGCGAATGGACCGAGTAAGTAAATCTGCCCCATTGTGATGCACCTAATGCCTTCCCATGATGCCTTGCATTCTCTCATGAAGATACATAGCAGAAAATCCAATGAGATTCCAACTAAACCATTGAGTTCCACATAATGGGGCAGATTTACTTATCTGTCCCAGTGCGATCGCTGAGGTGCGTTGTCCGACGATCCTGCACAGCTGTCGCAAGATCATGCACCCGATTTCTTGCATCTGTCGCTTCCCCGCTCAGGTCCACCGGAGTTCACCTTCTTCTTCCTGGTGTATGTGAGTGCATGTCTTGCGACACGATTTGACATGTTGAATCCCGCGTGTTGTCCGAATCCGTCGGATCATCCGATGGCCCACCCCCCGATTTTTGTCGCATGACAGCTGAAGCAATTGGGACAAAATCTGATCGAATGTGATGCAATCCCCGGCGCGATCCCTAAAAACGCCGGAAAAACGGATGGAAATGCGGCCGCGGGACCTTAGTAAATAAGCCCCAATATGTCCGTACAGGAGCTATGCAGCAGTGAAATAGTTACATGTAGTATGTAGGGGAGCAGGAGGAGGAAGGAGCCGGCTGCAGAGAGTAATGGAGTCTGTGCTGTCGCCTGATCTGCACAGAGACACAGAAATGGTGCAGGATCACAGACGCTGATGGAAGGACTAATGAGGAAACAGCGATACACACGTCCTTCCCTGTTCTTTGCAGGAGTGTTATATGTTCACAGAACGCGCCTCTTGTAGTGTATGTATGTAACTGTAACGTTAAGCCGCTCTCTGTGTGTAACAACTGCCAGAACTTAATGTGCAAAACTATTTCCCCCAGGGGATCAATAAAGCTTACAGAGAGCGTATGGCTACAGAGAGAACGGCATCACACGGCCTCCCCCTGCTTCAAAAATGAGCAGGGAACAGCTGAGCCTCCCATCAGGGTTAAGTGGTGACGTAACATAAACAGGCGAAGGTCGGCGGCACACGTGGCGTTTACTAAAAAACGTTTTTTTGAAAACACACCCCTTTTTGACCCATTTTAATTAAGATCATTGGTAAAACCGCTCATAAACAGATTCGTTTTTTTAACGCATGCAGATTTTAACGGACTGCTTAAAAACGGCCCAAAAACGGGTTCAAAACGCCACGTGTGCCGCCGGCCTAAGGGTGTGTTCACACGTTACAGTTTCAACTGCACCATAATAAGTTCATGAGGTGGTTATAGGTGCAGTTTCCTTTTATATCCGGTGACAAGAACAGGTTTAACCTTTAAAATATACACTCACCGACCACTTTATTAGGTACACCATGCTAGTAACGGGTTGGACCCCCTTTTGCCTTCAGAACTGCCTCAATTCTTCGTGGCATAGATACAACAAGGTGCTGGAAGCTCCTCAGAGATTTTGGTCCATATTGACATGATGGCATCACACAGTTGCCGCAGATTTGTCGGCTGCACATCCATGATGCGAATCTCCCGTTCCACCACATCCCAAAGATGCTCTATTGGATTGAGATCTGGTGACTGCGGAGGCCATTTGAGTCCAGTGACCTCATTGTCATGTTCAAGAAACCAGTCTGAGATGATTCCAGCTTTATGACCTGGCGCATTATCCTGCTGAAAGTAGCCATCAGATGTTACAGGGTACATTGTGCTCATAAAGGGATGGACATGGTCAGCAACAATACTCAGGTAGGCTGTGGCGTTGTACCAAGGGGCCCAAAGAGTGCCAAGAAAATATTCCCCACACCATGACACCACCACCACCAGCCTGAACCGTTGATACAAGGCAGGATGGATCCATGCTTTTATGTTGTTGACGCCAAATTCTGACCCTACCATCCGAATGTCGCAGCAGAAATCGAGACTCATCAGACCAGGCAACGTTTTTCCAATCTTCTACTGTCCAATTTCGATGAGCTTGTACAAATTGTAGCCTCAGTTTCCTGTTCTTAGCTGAAAGGAGTGGCACCCGGTGTGGTCTTCTGCTGCTGTAGCCCATCTGCCTCAAAGTTGGACGTACTGTGCGTTCAGAGATGCTTTTCTGCCTACCTTGGTTGTAACGGGTGGCGATTTGAGTCACTGTTGCCTTTCTATCAGCTCGAACCAGTCTGCCCATTCTCCTCTGACCTCTGGCATCAACAAGGCATTTCCGCCCACAGAACTGCCGCTCACTGGATGTTTTTTCTTTTTCGGACCATTCTCTGTAAACCCTAGAGATGGTTGTGCGTGAAAATCCCAGTAGATCAGCAGTTTCTGAAATACTCAGACCAGCCCTTCTGGCACCAACAACCATGCCACGTTCAAAGGCCTCAAATCACATTTCTTCCCCATACTGATGCTCGGTATGAACTGCAGGAGATTGTCTTGACCATGTCTACATGCCTAAATGCACTGAGTTGCCGCCATGTGATTGGCTGATTAGAAATTAAGTGTTAACGAGCAGTTGGACAGGTGTACCTAATAAAGTGGCCGGTGAGTGTAATTCCCCCGTTCAGTTCATGTCTTTCACCTGTTAAATTAACAAAACTGCACCTAAAACCACCTCAAAGCTGATTGTGATGCAGTTTGATCTGCAATGTGTGAATAGACCCCAAATGGCTGTATGCAGCCTGGTCTATATATGGCACCGGACCGCTGACTGGGAGCTGGGAGACAAGTGCAGCACTGGATGGCCGGGTAATCATAGGTAAGTGCACTTTATTATGTTACTACTTAGTGTCTGGGATTCAAACAAGAAAATAATAATTGATTTATTGAATATATAATTCTACATCTATAGATCTGTGACCGGTCACAACTCACCTGGGCGGATACCTGCAGGGATCTCCTCCTCATCACTCATAGACGTCTCTTCTTTTATGGTTACGAGGACAATACTGCCCAAATCTTTCACCTCATTCACAGTCTGAGGAACAAATATTATAATAGTCAGAGGATGGAGAAGACGCAGGGAATCCAGCGCTACTTATCTCTGGGGGACATGGAGAAGATCCAGAGCACATGTCCTGTCTATGGTCACCTCCGCTCCTCCATCTCCTCCTCTCATTACACAAGTATAAGACATATAATACTGAGGGATAAGACTGAAGACAAGGAGGTCACAGGCGTCTACAGGTCATAGGGGAGATCTCCACCTACCTGATCATCCTGTGGTAGAAGAGGACGGGGACATCTCTCCGGGGATCTTCTCTCCCTGGATGTGACTGTAGGGATCACATACAGAGACTGAATTCCTTCTTCTATACAGATAATACAGAGGGGACACGTGTCTATAGTCCTGTCTATTACCTGGTGATGTGAGGGGCCGGGGGTCCTCCATCATGACGTCCTGGTACAGATCCTTGTGTCCTTCTACATACTCCCACTCCTCCATGGAGAAATAGACAGCCACATCCTGACACCTTATAGGAACCTGACACACACAATGGGTACAGTCACCACCCGGCGCCTCCAGTTACTGTATAATGTCCCAGCATTCCCAGCAGTGTCACCTCTCCAGTCAGCAGCTCCGCCATCTTCATGGTCAGTTCTAGGATCTCCTGTACATTCATCTCCTCATGTATCAGGGGGTGAGGGGGAGACCCCGGGATGGGGTGCAGGGGTCCCCCCCATTCATCATACACAGAGGCCGGACAGCGCTCACTAGACGTCTTCTTCACTAATGTGTAATCCTGGTTATGGGGAGACACAGGAATAATATCACTACATACATGTCCGGAGTCACATGACCCCCAGTCACATGATCTGTTATTACCAGAGATAACGAGGTCATGTGACATCACCAGGATCTCACCTCTCCTGTGAGCCGGTAGAGGATCTCTAGGGTGAGGTGTAGGACGCTCTCCGCCATCTTGTCCCGGTCTCTCTCCATCCCTGATGCGTCACTCCGGAATATTCTCTGATACAGAAGATTCTAGATTGTAAGAAATGGAGAAAGAAGAGAAGATGACAAGCACATCCAGAGATAACAGAGCACCACCTCCCATATGCAGTCCCATGTAATGTACACCCCTCTCCTCCTCCAGCCTGCAGTCCCATGTAATGTACACCAGTCTCCTCTCTCCAGCCTGCAGTCCCATGTAATGTACACCCCTCTCCCCCTCCAGCCTGCAGTCCCATGTAATGTACACCCCTCTCCCCCTCCAGCCTGCAGTCCCATGTAATGTACATCCCTCTCCCCCTCCAGCATGCAGTCCCATGTAATGTACACCCCTCTCCCCCTCCAGCCTTCAGTCCCATGTAATGTACACCCCTCCCCCCCTCCAGCCTACAGTCCCATGTAATGTACACCCCTCTCCCCCTCCAGCCTTCAGTCCCATGTAATGTACACCCCTCCCCCCCTCCAGCCTACAGTCCCATGTAATGTACACCCCTCTCCCCCTCCAGCCTGCAGTCCCATGTAATGTACACCCCTCTCCCCCTCCAGCCTGCAGTCCCATGTAATGTACATCCCTCTCTCCCCTCCAGCCTGCAGTCCCATGTAATGTACATCCCTCTCTCCCCTCCAGCCTGCAGTCCCATGTAATGTACATCCCTCTCCCCCTCCAGCCTGCAGTCCCATGTAATGTACATCCCTCTCTCCCCTCCAGCCTGCAGTCCCATGTAATGAACAACCCTCTTTCCCTCCAGCCTGCAGTCCCATGTAATGTGCACCCCTCTCCCCCTCCAGCATGCAGTCCCATGTAATGTACACCCCTCTCCCCCCCCCAGCCTGCATTCCCATGTAATGTACACCCCTCTCCCCCCCCAGCCTGCAGTCCCATGTAATGTACATCCCTCTACTCCCTCCAGCCTGCAGTCCCATGTAATGTACACTCCTCTCCTCCTCCAGCCTGCAGTCCCATGTAATGTACATCCCGTCTCCTCCCTCCAGCCTGCAGTCCCATGTAATGTACATCCTGTCTCCTCCCTCCAGCCTGCAGTCCCATGTAATGTACACCCTTCTCCTCCCTCCAGCCTGCAGTCCCATGTAATGTACACCCCTCTCCCAGTACACACCTGCGGTCCCATGTAATGTACATCCCTCTCCTCCCTCCAGCCTGCAGTCCCATGTAATGTACACCCCTCTCCCCTCCAGCCTGCAGTCCTATGTAATGTACACCCCTCTCCCCCTCCAGCCTGCAGTCCCATGTAATGTACATCCCTCTCCCCCTCCAGCATGCAGTCCCATGTAATGTACACCCCTCTCCCCCTCCAGCCTGCAGTCCCATGTAATGTACACCCCTCCAGCCTGCAGTCCCATGTAATGTACACCCCTCTCCCCCTCCAGCCTGCAGTCCCATGTAATGTACACCCCTCTCCCCCTCCAGCCTGCAGTCCCATGTAATGTACATCCCTCTCTCCCCTCCAGCCTGCAGTCCCATGTAATGTACATCCCTCTCCCCCTCCAGCCTGCAGTCCCATGTAATGTACATCCCTCTCCTCCCTCCAGCCTGCAGTCCCATGTAATGTACATCCCTCTCTCCCCTCCAGCCTGCAGTCCCATGTAATGAACAACCCTCTTTCCCTCCAGCCTGCAGTCCCATGTAATGTGCACCCCTCTCCCCCTCCAGCATGCAGTCCCATGTAATGTACACCCCTCTCCCCCCCCCCCAGCCTGCAGTCCCATGTAATGTACACACACCCTCTATCCTGCAGGCCTATGTAATGTATATCCCCCTCCAGCCTGCACGCAGGTTCGTCTCTCTGGCGCTGTACACACCTGTAGACAATCTCTACTGCGGTTTTCTGCAGGGAATGGTAGACACCGAAAAAGGTCACATGACCAGACAGGAAGGGGCAGGACTGGGCGGGGCCTATTCCCAGCGTCATCAGTAGATCGCGGGATGCAATGTCAGGAGCCATGACAGTGATGCTCTGCAGGGATGTGCAGCAGTGATGCTCTGCAGGGAGTGTACAGCAGTGGCGATGCTGTGCAAGGCTGTACATGAGTGATGGCCTGCCGCAGCTTACAGATGCAATGCTCTGCAGGGAGTGTACAGCTGTGATGCTCTGCAGTGAGTGTACAGCTGTGATGCTCTGCAGGGTTGTACAGCTGTGATGCTCTGCAGGGTTGTACATGAGTGATGGTCTGCAGCAGTTTACATATACAATGCTCTGCAGGGGGTGTACAGGAGCGCCACCCAGAGGATGAGAGGTGGACCCTGTGCTGTGCGGCGCCCCATGTATTTTTGTTATTTAACCCTTCATGTTTCGTGTACATCTGCAGCACCTACTACAGCTGGTGCCGACACTGATCAGGGCAGGTGTCTTCTGGATATACAGCAGACACCTGACATACAGGTAGATCCCTCTACATACATCACTTGTCAATCAGCCAATGTAATTTTACGTTGATTGGTCATGAGGGAGTTAAAGGGGGTGGTCCCAAGCTAAAATATTGTCACCTATCCAGAGGATATGAGATGACACGATGACCCCTACTGCTCAGTTGTTGCAGTATTCCTGCTTTATTTTTCTTTTAACTACACTCCGGGTCTGGACATCAAAAACTGCATCTAAAAAACTGAATGTGTGAACGCACCCTAACTGATGAACAGTATATTCTGGAACACACTGGTATAGTGTATGTGCTCTCAGACCCCGCAGAACTCCTGACATAGAAAGTAAATGGTTATGAATATTATAACCTTTGACACCCCCCGTGACATCAATTAAACAGCACCGGTTGCCATGACAGCTGGTGATCTGTAAGAGGCTCCCATAACTGTAACTCGACAGACAGATGCCTCCTCGTGTACCGCCTGTGGAAATCGGCTCTTATGTTGGTCCGATCCCACGGGCTGCACACATAGGGGCAGATTTATCAAGCTGTTTTAAAGTCAGAATATTTCTAGTTGCCCATGGCAACCAATCACAGCTCCCCTTTAAAATATTAATGAGCACTGGTAAAATGAAAGCTGAGCTGTGATTGGTTGCCATGGGCAACTAGAAATATTCTAATTTCAGACATTTGGTCAATGTATAAGCCCGGTTCCACAGGCAGCACGCAGGGGCCTTAAATGATTGTAAAAAAAACGGAGGGCTCCAGATAAAGCCCCTATATCTCAGCTGTTTGGAAAGAACTTCATAGCATCTTGTTAACTCCCTTCTAGAAACAGTAAATCCTTCAGGTCTCCTGTGGTCCCTCCGGTTGCATCGCTCTACAGTAGACACGCTATGGCACCGCACCCCAGTTGTTATTGCTGTTGGCTCTGGAGCAGATGGTGACCACCTCCATATCTGGTGGTCGTGTCCTTTGCTCAGACTCTTGTGGAATGAAGTAGAATGGCTTATCAATACGCGCGCCCTGATGCGCCCAGCCTCGACCGTTCTGCCCAACCTCACCACCTCCTCTTCAGCTGCCCCCATCACAACCTTTTTTTGGCATCACTTAGGCCGCGTTCACATGTTCCGCTAGGCATCCGTTCATAATGCAATGCTAGAGTACAGGGGGCGGTCCTCGGCCCAAGCGCACGTGTTTCCAGGGAAACGCATGCGATCGGCTTATCAATCGCATGCGTATGCCTAGAAACGCATGTGCGTTCGGGTTGAGGACCTCCCCCCTGTGCACTAGAGTCACGTTATGAACGGATGCCTAGTTGAACGTGTGCCCACTGCCTTAATCCTGGCAGCTAAGGCTCTCATCCCACTAAAGTGGAGCTCTGCCCGACTCCTCCCATGTGAACACTGGATTACTAAGGGTGATGCCACACGTGGCGTTTTGAACCAGTTTTTGGTCCGTTTTTAAGCAGTCCCTTAAAAAACGCATCCGTTTTTTAAAGGTTTTACAAATTATCTTAATTAAAAATGGTCAAAAACGGGTTCAAAACGCCACGTGTGGCATCAAAAACTGCATCTGAAAAAGCGAACATGTGAACACTCCCTCCAGCTGTTTTTAGTATGGGTTGGTGTATCCCACCGCCGAGGTGTCCCAGACTGTCATATTGTCTTACATTGTCGCTCACTGTGATGTCATTGGGGAGCAATGATCCTTCGCCATGACAGCCTTGGGACTTTATAAGACCTGAGGCAGTGTTATTTCAGAAGATCTGTTGATCATATGCAAAATCCATTGCTTATTTCCCAGTCCTCCTTATGACTCTCTCACTAATGTTTCCTACACTGTACTGAAGAGAGGCAAACACAGCGAAACAGTGCAGGTTATAGCTGGGAATCTGTTCCTTTTGGAATAGATAGGCTGTCTCGACTTTTGGGAAAAAAATTTATGCAGTTTATAAGAGAAAACGGGTTCTATACTGAGAAACTCAAATTGTCACCTTCACAGATACGGATCAAGTTATAGGCCCCTCAGTCCATTAGAAAGACCCGTGTTCTGGTTAGATGACACATTCCAAGCAAATTGCACAGGACGGGAGTCCTTGTATCATATAGAATTATAATGTAAGGACTCCATCTGCCAACCAAAGTGTAACAGTTATTACATTGAGCTGCATTTCTGCTATTTAGGGGGGACTCCTTGCATATTTCTAAATGATGCAAGGACTCCCATCCACTGCAATGTGATCAGTCTGTAAGATCTGACTTGTACATGGATCTGTATCCATGGGCTGAGCACAACGGGGCACATTTACTAAGGGTCCACATGGCGCATTTTCGTCGGGTGTCCCCACTATTTCCGACTTGTGCCACATTTAACAGGGGTTTTTAGCGCACACGATCGGATTTTGGCGCATGCGACACAAATCAGGGGTCGTGGTCGACGGACAATCCAACTGAATCGGACTGAGCGCGGGATTCACAATTCAAATTGTGTCGCAAGACAATGCACTCACATACACCGGGAAGAAGAAGGTGAACTCCGGGGGACCTGAGCAGGGAAGCAACAAATGCAGAAAAAAGGACGCACGATCTTGAATAATAATCGTCGGAGAATGCACCTCGGGGATCGCCCAGGACCGGGTAAGTAAATCTGCCCCATTGTGTACAGGGAGCCTAAGTGTGAGTGCGATCACTTGCTCTGATCTTGTCCCACGTTGAGGGTCTTCTGAGAATAGGTATGCAAATTCCGTTTCATCCCATGGGAGTCAGGCTTTCTGACACCCCTAGGACGTTCCTCATTTTTTCATTTGTAGGTGATCCCCATCAGTGCCAGAACGGACCTTCTTGATCTCACTGGTTTCTCCTCACATGTCCAAGAATAGTAAAACCTTTGTGTACAATTTTTTTTCATATTTTTCTGGTTTGTGCCTACACCTTCACAATATGACCCTGCGTTGGCTCCATTACTGTTACATTGTGACACACGCTTCTTATACTGAATAAACTTTATTGTTGATAGAAGAAAAGAAAAAGTGTTCAACATGGCTTCTCCCCCGTGTGAATTCTCTGATGTTTTTCAAAATTTGTTTTGAGACGGAAACATTTGCCGCACTCTGCACACGGGAAGAAGTACACCGCTGTGTGAATTTTCTCATGTCTAATTAGATTTGATTTTATGGCAAAACACTTCCCACATTCCTTACATGCAAACGGCTTCTTCCCTGTGTGGACTCTTTGATGTCTTAAAAGATCCCATTTCAAAGGGAAACTTTTGCCACATTCTGAGCATATCGGTGGTTTCTCGCCTGTGTGAATTCTCTGATGTATAATAAGATTTGATTTTCGGGCAAAACATTCCCCACATTCCAAACACGAATATGGGTTCTCCCCTGTGTGAATTCTCTTATGTCTAATAAGATTTGAATTAAGGGCAAAACTTTTCCCACATTCCGGACATGCAAATGGTTTCTCGCCTGTGTGACTTCTCTGATGCCGAACAAAATCTGATTTGTGGGTAAACAATTTTTTGCATACCGGACAATGATATTCCCTCTCCCCTTTGTCAGATCTTTCACTTAGATTTTGCCTTTGTCTATATTTTGTCTTTGATGATTTAGAAGACAATGATGGATCTTTTCTGCGCGAGGCCGCTGGTAGACTCCTGCTCATGGCATGTGCTTCAACTGTATCTTCTTCTATCCCGTAACCATCTGCTTTAAAATCGAATGACCTTCGAAGGTTCTCCGAGATCCTTGTATAGTTATCTGCCAAAAACAAGAACATTTTTACTATTTTTTTGCTGTGTAAAAATGTAAATACAATTTTGAAGACCTGTAGAAAGAAAATTGATATAAGGGTTATAGCAACTAAATATTGTGCAATTCTCCAATATACGTTCTGTATCAATTCTTCACGGTTTTCTAGATCTCTGCTTGCTGTATTTAAGGAAATTGCTTGCTTCCTTCCTGTGGATAAACACCGGTGCCTGTTAATGTTATCCCTGGTCATGTGATGTCACACAGGTGCACAGCTCGTTACATCCCTGGTCATGTTATGTCACACAGGTGCACAGCTCGTTATATCCCTGGTCATGTTATGTCACACAGGTGCACAGCTCGTTATATCCCTGGTCATGTGATGTCACACAGGTGCACAGCTCGTTATATCCCTGGTCATGTGATGTTACACAGGTGCACACCTCGTTATATTCCTGGTCATGTGAGGTCACACAGGTGCACACCTCGTTATATTCCTGGCCATGTGATGTCACACAGGTGCACAGCTCGTTATATATATCCCTGGTCATGTGATGTCACACAGGTGCACAGCTCGTTACATCCCTGGCCATGTGATGTCACACAGGTGCACAGCTCGTTACATCCCTGGCCATGTGATGTCACACAGGTGCACGGCTTGTTATATCCCTGGTCATGTGATGTCACAAAGGTGCACAGCTCGTTTTATCCCTGGTCATGTGATGTCACACAGGTGCACAGCTCGTTTTATCCCTGGTCATGTGATGTCACACAGGTGCACAGCTCGTTATATATCCCTGGTCATGTGATGTCACACAGGTGCACAGCTCGTTATATATCCCTGGTCATGTGATGTCACACAGGTACACGGTTTGTTATATCACATGACCAGGGCTATAGCAAGCCATGCATCTGTGTGACATCATGTGACCAGGGATAATAACAAACTGTGCGCAGTGTGACATCACATGACCAGGGATATAACGAGCCGCACTCCTGTGTGACATCACATGACCAGGGATAAAACAAGCCGTAACCTGTGTGACATCACATGACCAGGAATATAATAAGCCGTACACCTGTGTGACATAACATGACCAGGGATATAACGAGCCGTGCACCTGTGTGACATCACATGACCAGGGATAAAACAAGCCGTAACCTGTGTGACATCACATGACCAGGAATATAAGAAGCCGTACACCTGTGTGACATCACATGACCAGGGATATAAGAAGCCGTACACCTGTGTGACATCACATGACCAGGGATATAAGAAGCCGTACACCTGTGTGACATCACATGACTGGGGATATAACAAGCCATGCACCTGTTTGATATCACATCACCAGGGATATAAGAAGCTGTGCACCTGTGTGACATCACATGACCAAGGATATAACGAGCCGTGCACCTGTGTGACATCACATGAACATGACCTGGTCTTTATGCAGAGAAATAAACAATGCAGCTTCCTAACAGCAGGCGGAGATCTTAAAGGAAGTGATACAGAATGTAGAATATCATAGTATATAAGGCAGGAAAAAGACGCGAGTCCATCAAGCCCAAGCTTTAAGTATTAAGCAAATGTTTTTCCCCATATTAGAAAATTGTATACATTTTTCACTTTACAAACAATAATATTAGTTAAAACTAGACAAACCCTTTAAGTAAGGCAAAGGAGGCAAAAGACTTCATCAGTAGACATCAGAGAGCTGCAGCCCCATCTGACCACATCTGGCAGCATCTTCTCCCTGTGTCTGTACTATTTTTTACTGTGCGGGGGTCAATAAGTTGCATTTCTTTCCTATAAAATCTTCTTAATATATCATGTCCCTGTGTGATATTTACAGGAAGGGACCTGAGGAAAAGGCTCAACTGCTCCCTGTAATGTTGAGTATATATATATATATATATATATATATATATATATACCTGTTTTCCCCATCCTGACCCGTGCCTGGATAACTGAATCCGAATTATATAATCATAAAAGTAATAATTATATATAACTAGAATTATATTTTCTAGCATAAAACTAGAAATGGATATCAAAAAAAGTGAGAAGACGACCACCTGAAAACTGGGAGCAGGGAAACAAACCTCAATGTGCAGAAGGTTATTATTAGTAAGGGGTTCACATACATTACATTAAGACAAATGCAAAAACAGAGATCTGGAAGGAAGGAAGGAAGGAGGTCCCTGCTTGTGAGGGCTCACAGTCTACACGATAGCGACTCCCGCTTATATCTAATTGTCACTTATAGAAGAAACCAACACTATAAATAATTATTCTTGCATACATCAGTCTTCTCTGTTAAATCAGAGGTCACAGTGGCCACAAAGATTCTATGTACACATCAGTGACCGGTCACTACTCACCGGGGCGGATACCTGCAGGGACGTCCTCCTTACTCTCCTCCTCATCACTCACAGACGTCTCTTCTTTTATGGTTACGAGGACAATACTGCCCAAATCTTTCACCTCATTCACAGTCTGAGGAACAAATATTATAATAGTCAGAAGATGGAGAAGACGCAGGGAATCCAGCGCTACTTATCTCTGGGGCACATGGAGAAGATCCAGAGCACATGTCCTGTCTATGGTCACCTCCGCTCCTCCATCTCCTCCTCTCATTACACAAGTATAAGACATATAATACTGAGGGATAAGACTGAAGACAAGGAGGTCACAGGCGTCTACAGGTCATAGGGGAGATCTCCACCTACCTGATCATCCTGTGGTAGAAGAGGACGAGGACATCTCTTACGGGATCTTTTCCTATTGGATCTGACTGTAGGGATCACATACAGAGACTGAATGTAATTCACCCGTTCAGTTCACGTCTTTAACCTATTAATTTAACAAAACTGCACCTAAAACCACCTCAACGCTGATTGTGATACTTTAATCCGCAATGTGTGACTGCACCCTGAGTGGCTTTATACAGCCTGGTCTGTATATGAAAAATTGTTGAGATAAAAAACCTTTGTATTCTCTGACCGGAGCTCCAAGTCTGTAGACTGTATCTTTTTGTAATGTTTCAAAAAGGGTTCATAATTTGCGCACTGAATTTGATTGGTTGTTGGCATTACTAACGATTTGAAGACCCCATGGGAAATAAATGGGTGGATACATCTGGTAATAGTACAAGATGATGGAGTTCATATGGGGCGATTTGTAAGGACACATAATTGCAATGTTTAGGTCATAATGGAGTATCACTATTTCTATTATGATATATAATGGATTATGAATAATGAGTTTTATAAATTTTTTGTATTATATATAAATTCATGATATGTTGTGAGGTAACAAATGAATGTTTAAAAAGGGATGGGAACTAGACGCTTGTAACTCCCCGGAAGAAGCAGAAGGTGGCGAAACCCAGGGTCGGGCGAACACGTGAAACTGGCGTCCCATTGATCGTTTTATATGCGCATTTTAAAATTAATTTTGTGAGTATAATTTTAAAAAATAAAATTTTCGTTTCAAGAACATACTACGCTATTTTGTGCGTCTACTTTTTCCTAGCGACCTACTGTGCCGAGTGGTGGAGTTGAAGGGAGAAAATCGCACTAAGGATGTTCTGCACAGCGGTCTATTCCGATTGGAGTACTTTCTTATAATGGAATAAGTAAATTTTATTATGAAAATTAAGATTCTTGGAACATTACAAAAAGATACAGTCTACAGACTTGGAGCTCCGGTCAGAGAATAAAAAGGTTTTTTATCTCAACAATTTTTTGTACTTGTTTTGGGATTTTTCTGGATCGGTCCCAGTTTGTAGCTCTCTATATCTAAAGTGTGCTACACACTGTATGATATTTTTTGGTCTATATATGGCACCCGACCGCTGGCTACAGCACAACTGAGACTGGGAGCCGGGTGATTGGTGCAGAAATCGATAGCCGGGTGAAAAATAGGTAAGTGCACTTTATTATGTTACTATTTAGTGTCTGGAATTTAAATAAAAAAATAATATAGATCTGTGACCGGTCACTACTCACCTGGGCGGATACCTGCAGGGACGTCCTCCTTACTCTCCTCCTCATCATCATCCACAGACGTCTCTTCTTTTATGGTTATGGCTACAACATCCATACTGTCCAGATCATTGTCCTCATTCAGAAGCTGAGAAGCAAATGTTATAATAGTCAGAGGATGGAGAAGACGCGGGGAATCCAGCGCTACTTATCTCTGGGGGACATGGAGAAGATCCAGAGCACATGTCCTGTCTATGGTCACCTCCGCTCCTCCATCTCCTCCTCTCATTACACAAGTATAAGACATATAATACTGAGGGATAAGACTGAAGACAAGGAGGTCACAGGCGTCTACAGGTCATAGGGGAGATCTCCACCTACCTGATCATCCTGTGGTAGAAGAGGACGGGGACATCTCTCCGGGGATCTTCTCTCCCTGGATGTGACTGTAGGGATCACATACAGAGACTGAATTCCTTCTTCTATACAGATAATACAGAGGGGACACGTGTCTATAGTCCTGTCTATTACCTGGTGATGTGAGGGGCCGGGGGTCCTCCATCATGACGTCCTGGTACAGATCCTTGTGTCCTTCTACATACTCCCACTCCTCCATGGAGAAATAGACAGCCACATCCTGACACCTTATAGGAACCTGACACACACAATGGGTACAGTCACCACCCGGCGCCTCCAGTTACTGTATAATGTCCCAGCATTCCCAGCAGTGTCACCTCTCCAGTCAGCAGCTCCGCCATCTTCATGGTCAGTTCTAGGATCTCCTGTACATTCATCTCCTCATGTATCAGGGGGTGAGGGGGAGACCCCGGGATGGGGTGCAGGGGTCCCCCCCATTCTTCATACACAGGGGCCGGACAGCGCTCACTAGACGTCTTCTTCACTAATGTGTAATCCTGGTTATGGGGAGACACAGGAATAATATCACTACATACATGTCCGGAGTCACATGACCCCCAGTCACATGATCTGTTATTACCAGAGATAACGAGGTCATGTGACATCACCAGGATCTCACCTCTCCTGTGAGCCGGTAGAGGATCTCTAGGGTGAGGTGTAGGACGGTCTCCGCCATCTTGTCGCGGTCTCTCTCCATCCCTGATGCGTCGCTCCGGAATATTCTCTGATACAGAAGATTCTAGATTGTAAGAAGTGGAGAAAAACAAAGAAAATTTGAGAATCCAGAGAAAACCAGTGATATTACAGTAGGATATTACAGGTAAGTTGTAGTGTCACCGCCTCCTATATGCAGTCCCATGTAATGTACATCCCTCTCCCCCTCCTGCCTGCAGTCCCATGTAACATGCACCACTCTCCTCCTCCAGCCTACAGTCCCATGTAATGTACACCCCTCTCCTCCCTCCAGCCTGCAGTCCCATGTAATGTACACCCCTCTCCCCTCCAGCCTGCAGTCCCATGTAATGTACATGCCTCTCCTCGTCCAACCTGCAGTCCCATGTAATGTACACCCCTTTCCTCCCTGTAGCCTGCAGTCCCATGTAATGTACACCCCTCTCCTCCCTCCAGCCTGCAGACCCATGTAATGTACATCCCTCTCCTCCCTCCACCCTGCAGTCCCATGTAATGTACACCCCTCTCCTTCCTCCAGCCTGCAGTCCCATGTAATGTACATCCCTCTCCTCCCTCCACCCTGCAGTCCCATGTAATGTACACCCATCTCCTCCCTCCAGCCTGCAGTCCCATGTAATGTACACCCCTCTCCCCCTCCAGCCTGCAGTCCCATGTAATGTACACCCATCTCCTCCCTCCACCCTGCAGTCCCATGTAATGTACACCCATCTCCTCCCTCCAGCCTGCAGTCCCATGTAATGTACATCCCTCTCCCCCTCCACCCTGCAGTCCCATGTAATGTACACCCTCTCCTCCCTCCAGCCTGCAGTCCCATGTAATGTACATCCCTCTCCTCCCTCCAGCCTGCAGTCCCATGTAATGTACAATCCCTCTCCCCTCCAGCCCCATGCAATATACACCACTTTCCCCCCTGTACACACTTGCAGACAATCCCTGCTGCGTCTTCCTGTTGTCACCGGCGGAGGTCATGTGACCAGACAGGAAGAGGCGGGGCTTACTCTAAGTGTCAGTAGCACAGGCTTCCGAGCTGTAATTCTGAGAGCTGCAGCAGTGATAGTCTGCAGATGTTGTACAGCAGTGATAGTCTGCAGATGTGTACAGCAGTGATACTCAGCAGGGTCAATGAGGGAGGGATTTGGGTGGCAGCAGTAATGGTCTGCTGACGTGTACGATATTGATGCTCTGCAGGGATGTACAGAAGCGATGCTCTGCAGGCGTTGATGAGAGAGGAATTAGAGCGGCAGCAGTGATGGGAAATGTTGATCACTAAGCTCAGTTCTTTCTCTTCCTCCTCCTGACCAGAGAAGAGTCCGGGGGGCGGGGCAGTGACTCTTTCTAGGTCCTTCCTCTCTTACTGTCTCTCACATTCCGGGCAGAAAGTATGAAAGAAAACCAGCCTTCTATTTTGTGGATGTGAAAAAAAACGGATGCGGATACAATACGGACTGAAGAGTTGAGACGTCCTTCTGAATGAGCCCTTACATTACATTATCTGCTGTGACTGAGCCTGTAGTGTGGCTTCTCTCTGCTGGATGTCCTGTGCAAGGCAGATGATGTGGCTCTAGCTGTGCGCACCCTTCCTTCAGCAATGGTGCGTCACATGTCGGCTGCGGGGGTATGGAGGGGCTCACATTGCTAGCACCACTTCCATCGCCCCCAGCAAAGCTGCCATCCTGTAGCATGTCAGTAAATGGTAGAATCAATCAGGCAACGTAGGGTTAAAGTACCCTAGGGGCGGGGTCTAAAAAATAGTACAAATTTTTTTTTAAAAGTGAAAATAATAAAAAAAAATTAAAAACTAAAAATTCAAATCAACCCCCCCCCCCTTTCCCTAGAACTGATATATAAATAACCAGTAAAAATCATAACCACGTTGGGTATCGCTGCATCCCAAAATGTCTGATCTATCAAAATGAAAAAATGTTTAACCCTGTGACGGGAAATAGCACCCATTGTCGAAAATGCCACTTTTTTTGTCATTTTGCAAAAAATGTTATAAAAAGGGATCAAAAAGCCGTACAGTACTCAAAATGGTAACACTGAAAACATAATCAAAAGGCGACAAAGATTGACACCCCCCACAGCTCCTTACACTGAAGTATGAAAAACTTATTTTCTCAAAAGATGGCAAAATGTAGAATTTTTTTTTTATTTTATTTTTGGAACTTGGGTCCATGATCTTGGGTTTGTCCTCTCCATAGACACCTGTAAAGTTTTTGATTCTGTTGAATGGTCCAATATGTCATAAGCCATAATTGATAAAAAAAAAAAAAGTGCAGTCTCAATACATGTTATGACCCTGGTGTGTGAGGGGTCAGTCCTTACTATACTTTCCCCCTCCCCCCCCGCACACCAGGGCCATAACATGTATTGACCCTTTAAATCAGCTGTAGGTTTATTGGGTTCTAAATCCACTATATTTCCGTTGTCCTTTCCCTGTTTGTTCTCGGCCATTATCCCTTGAAGCAGTGTTCCACAACATTTTTGTATCTGGGGACGGGCTGCACCTAAAATTTTTCACCAGGCCTGGGTAACCCCCTTACTATGGTCCCTGGAAAATAAAGTTGTGTGCCCCAAAAATAGTCCATATCTAACCCCAACTCATATAATGTGCCATTTTCTGCAGCTGCCCTTATTTCTGTAGCCCTCCCCCTCTATAATGCCCTTATTTCTGTACCCCCCCTGTATAATGCCCTTATTTCTGTACCCCCCCTCTATAATGCCCTTATTTCTGTACCCCCCCTCTATAATGCCCTTATTTCTGTACCCCCCCTCTATATTGCCCTTATTTCTGTACCCCCCCCTCTATAATGCCCTTATTTCTGTACCCCCCCTCTATAATGCCCTTATTTCTGTACCCCCCCTCTATAATGCCCTTATTTCTGTAGCCCCCCCCCCCTCCACTCTAAATTGCCCCTTTTTCTGTAGCCCCCATTTAACGTCTTGATAAGAAGACGGCTACAGAAAAGGGGACATTATAATATCCCCACACACCTATCATGTCCCCTTATATTTGGGTTTTTCACAATATACATACCACATATATACAAGGCGCTAATGGGACACTGATGAAATGTGTGTCGGGGCGCATACAGGGACCCCACTAGTGCCCCATGTACTGGGTAACAAAGGATCTGATATGTGACTTCATTCTGTAATACATCATATGGTTGGATCTGCTTTTCTTCCCTGACACTGAGGCAGAATGACTCCGATATCTTAGCTTGGATTGTTTGTACGTGTGATGTTCCTAATACTTTGCTGACATTTAGTGGCCCTGTTTACTCTTGCTCACATCTTAGGCAATTTATTTATCTTTGTGGGTTTTAAAGCCATGTATTGTTGGGCTGTTTTTTTAATAAAGTAAATAATTTTTTTTATCTTGTACTCTGGTAATTGTTTCTTTATGGAGTTTTAGCCCCTTTGTATCTTTTTGATGTTCTATTCTATAATAAAATATCCAGCGGCCTCCCCTTATTAATATAATGTCCCAGCAATGACCTCCCCTCACTAATAACATGACCAGCAGCGGCCTTCCCTCACTAATAACATGTCCAGCAGGAGCCTCCCCTCACCTATAACATGTTCAGCAGCGACTTCCCCTCACTAATAACATGTCCAGCAGCAGCCTCCCTTCACTAATAACGTGTCCAGCAGCAGCCTCCCTTCATTAATAACGTGTCCAGCAGCAGCCTCCCTCACTAAGAACATGTCCCAGCAGCGACCTCCCCTCACTAGTAACATGTCCCAGCAGTGACCTCCCCTCACTAATAACATGTCCCAGCAGCGACCTCCCCTCACTAATAACATGTCCCAGCAGAGACCTTCCCTCACTAATAACATGTCCCAGCAGTGACCTCCTCTCACTAATAACATGTCCAGCAGCATCCTCCCCTCATTAATACATTGTCCAGCAGTGGCCTACACTCACTAATAACATGTCCAGCAGCGGCCTCCCCTCACTAATAACATGTTCCAGCAGCTTCCTCCCCTCACTAATACCATGTCCGAGCAGTGGCCTCCGCTCACTAATAACATGTCCAGCAGTGACCTCCCCTCACTAATAACATGTCCAGCAGCGGCCTCCCCTCACTAATAACATGTCAAGGAGCGTCCTCCCCTCATTAATAACATGTCCCAGCAGCAGCCTCCCCTCACTAATAACATGTCAAGGAGCGTCCTCCCCTCACTAATAAAATGTCCAGCAGCGGGCTCCCCTCATTAATAACATGTCCCAGCAGCGGCCTCCCCTCACTAATAACATGTCTCAGCAGCGGCCTCCCCTCACTAATAACATGTCCAGCAACAGCCTCCCCTCACTAATAACATGTCCAGCAGCAGCCTCCCCTCACTAATAACATGTCCAGCAGCAGCGGCCTCCTGTTATTAATAACATGTCCCAACAGCAGCCTCCCTCATTAATAACATGTCCAGCAGTGACCTCCCTTCACTAATAATATGTCCAGTAGTGACCTCCCCTCACTAATAACATGTCCAGCAGCAGCCTCCCCTCACTAATAACATGTCCCAGCAGCGGCTTCCCCACACTCATAACATGTCCCAGCAGTGACCTCCCCTCACTAATAACATGTCCCAGCAGCGACCTCCTCTCACTAATAACATGTCCCAGCAGAGACCTCCTCTCACTAATAACATGTCCCAGCAGCGGCTTCCACTCCCTAATAACATGTTCAACAGCGTCCTCCCCTCACTAATAACATGTCTCAGCAGTGGCCTCCCCTCACTAATAACATGCTCCAGCAGCGGCTTCCACTCACTAATAACATGTTCATCAGCGTCCTCCCCTCATTAATAACATGTCCCAGCAGCGGCTTCCCCTCACTAATAACATGTCCAGCATCGGCCTCCCCTCACTAATAACATATCAAGGAGCGTCCTCTCCTCACTAATAACATGTCCAGCAGCAGCCTCCCCTCACTAATAACATGTCCAGCAGCGGCCTCCCCTCACTAATAACATGTCCAGCAGCGGCCTCCCCTCACTCATAACATGTCCCAGCAGCGGCCTCCCCTCACTCATAACATGTCCCAGCAGCGGCCTCCCCTCACTCATAACATGTCCCAGCAGCGGCCTCCCCTCACTAATAACATGTCCCAGCAGCGGCCTCCCCTCACTAATAACATGTCTCAGCAGCGGCCTCCCCTCACTCATAACATGTCTCAGCAGCGGCCTCCCCTCACTAATAACATGTCAAGGAGCGTCCTCCCCTCACTAATAAAATGTCCAGCAGCGGGCTCCCCTCATTAATAACATGTCTCAGCAGCGGCCTCCCCTCACTAATAACATGTCTCAGCAGCGGCCTCCCCTCACTAATAACATGTCCAGCAACAGCCTCCCCTCACTAATAACATGTCCAGCAACAGCCTCCCCTCACTAATAACATGTCCAGCAGCAGCGGCCTCCTGTTATTAATAACATGTCCCAACAGCGGCCTCCCTCATTAATAACATGTCCAGCAGTGACCTCCCTTCAGTAATAATATGTCCAGTAGTGACCTCCCCTCACTAATAACATGTCAAGGAGCGTCCTCCCCTCACTAATAAAATGTCCAGCAGCGGGCTCCCCTCATTAATAACATGTCCCAGCAGCGGCCTCCCCTCACTAATAACATGTCCCAGCAGCGGCCTCCCCTCACTAATAACATGTCTCAGCAGCGGCCTCCCCTCACTAATAACATGTCCAGCAACAGCCTCCCCTCACTAATAACATGTCCAGCAACAGCCTCCCCTCACTAATAACATGTCCAGCAGCAGCGGCCTCCTGTTATTAATAACATGTCCCAACAGCGGCCTCCCTCATTAATAACATGTCCAGCAGTGACCTCCCTTCAGTAATAATATGTCCAGTAGTGACCTCCCCTCACTAATAACATGTCCAGCAGCGGCCTCCCCTCACTCATAACATGTCCCAGCAGCGGCCTCCTCTCACTCATAACATGTCCCAGCAGCGGCCTCCCCTCACTCATAACATGTCCCAGCAGCGGCCTCCCCTCACTCATAACATGTCCCAGCAGCGGCCTCCCCTCACTCATAACATGTCTCAGCAGCGGCCTCCCCTCACTCATAACATGTCTCAGCAGCGGCCTCCCCTCACTCATAACATGTCAAGGAGCGGCCTCCCCTCACTAATAACATGTCCAGCAGCGGCCTCCCCTCACTAATAACATGTCAAGGAGCGTCCTCCCCTCACTAATAACATGTCAAGGAGCGTCCTCCCCTCACTAATAAAATGTCCAGCAGCGGGCTCCCCTCATTAATAACATGTCCCATCAGCGGGCTCCCCTCACTAATAACATGTCCAGCAACAGCCTCCCCTCACTAATAACATGTCCAGCAGCGGCCTCCCTTCACTAATAACATGTCCAGCAGCAGCGGCCTCCTGTTATTAATAACATGTCCCAACAGCGGCCTCCCTCATTAATAACATGTCCAGCAGTGACCTCCCTTCAGTAATAATATGTCCAGTAGTGACCTCCCCTCACTAATAACATGTCCAGCAGCAGCCTCCCCTCACTAATAACATGTCCCAGCAGCGGCTTCCCCACACTCATAACATGTCCCAGCAGTGACCTCCCCTCACTAATAACATGTCCCAGCAGCGACCTCCTCTCACTAATAACATGTCCCAGCAGAGACCTCCTCTCACTAATAACATGTCCCAGCAGTGACTTCCTCTCACTAATAACATGTCCAGCAGCAGCGGCCTCCTGTTATTAATAACATGTCCCAACAGTGGCCTCCCTCATTAATAACTTGTCCAGCAGTGACCTCCCTTCACTAATAATATGTCCAGTAGTGACCTCCCCTCACTAATAACATGTCCAGCAGCAGCCTCCCCTTACTAATAACATGTCCAACAGCGGCTTCCCCTCACTCATAACATGTCCCAGCAGTGACCTCCCCTCACTAATAACATGTCCCAGCAGCGACCTCCTCTCACTAATAACATGTCCCAGCAGAGACTTCCTCTCACTAATAACATGTCCAGCAGTACCCCCCCCCCCCCACTAATAACATGTTGCAGCAGCGGCTTCCACTCACTAATAACATGTCCAGCAGTGACCTCCCCTCACTAATAACATGTTGCAGCAGCGGCCTCCCCTCACTCATAACATGTCCCAGCAGTGACCTTCCCTCATTAATAACATGTCCCAGCAGTGACCTCCCCTCACTAATAACATGTCCCAGCAGCGATTTCCTCTCACTAATAACATGTTCATCAGCGTCCTCCCCTCACTAATAACATGTCCCAGCAGCGGCCTACACTCACTAATAACATGTCCAGCATCGGCCTCCCCTCACTAATAATATGTCAAGGAGCGGCCTCCCCTCACTAATAACATGTCCAGCAGCAGCCTCCCCTCACTAATAACATGTCCAGCAGTGGCCTCCCCCCAACTAATAACATGTCCCAGCAGCGGCCTCCCCTCACTAATAACATGTCCCAGCAGTGTCCTCCCCTCACTAACAACATGTCCCAGCAGTGACCTCCCTTCACTAATAACATGTCCAACAGCGGCCTTCATTCACTAATAACATGTCCGGCAGGGGCCTCCCCTCACTAATAACATGTCCGCAGCAGTGTCCCCCAATGAAATGTCCAAAGCAGAGCCCCACAATGCAATGCCCCAGCAGTGCTTCCCCTGAAGCAATGACTCCAGAAGTACTACCCCCATTGAAATGCCCTCAGCACTGTTCCCTCCCATAAAATGTTCCCAGCAGTGCTCCCCCATTAATGAAATGTGCAAAGCAGAGGCACCAAAAAATAATAAAGGAAACACTTATTTACAGGCACTCCTCTACACCCTGCGGCCCCGTCTTCATCTCTCCTCAAATTCCAGTCATGTCTATGCTCTCTGCCTGAGCGCATACGCGACCGTATTGCCGCTTGATGACATCATCAAAGAGGGTGCATGCAGGAAGAGGGCATTGACGTGCTTCTGCTCGCACTGCCGGGAATCTGAAATGAAAAAAAAAGCAGGAGCAGCGGGGTGAAGAGATGCGCCGGAGCTGAGTATCGATTCATTTTTTTTTATACAAGTTTCATATGCCAGTGGTCTTCAATCGCTGTATCAGACCCTTCTTCAACACTGAGTGAAGATCACCAAGAAGAAATCACCTAATCAGCCAGCAATTTTCATGCAGAACAATGTCACACAGCAAAAAAAGGAAAGCAGTTCCATGAAACAAAAAATATTAAAAACGAATGAAATGGCCACAACCCAGAGTCCCGATATATATACTCACCTGGAAACCCCTTGGTGACAAAGTTATAGCGAAGAAACCCACAACAGTCACAGAACTCTGGAAGAAGACCTCAGCAAGAACCAAGATCCCAGCAGAACCGTGTGAGAGATGTCCTGCGACTGCAGATGAGCTGAAGTCATTCAACACAGGAAAACTCAGTTGTGGCAAAATTTACTAGGCACGTGATAAAGTCCTAAATTGTTGCAAAAAAAAGCCACCCTGGTGTGGTCAGTTTTTCATGCCTGTGTTTCAGAAAAGTAGCTCAGAGCTGACCCAACTAGGATAAAACTAGGACTACAAAAAAAAAAAAAAAACAGATGATAGGAAATCACATGGACATAACATGTTGATGCTGACCTAGGCACTCACATGGCTCTGCCCCTAGCCATCAAGCTAAGGCCTCTGCCCGTAGCCCCCAGCAGGTTACTACAAGAGATCAGTGCTTGGCCCAGGAGTCTCTCCAATGATCCACTGCTAGCATCAGATTAAAAATCTGCTTCAGGCTTCGTTCACACACCGGGGCACATTTACTTACCCGTCCTGGACAATTCCCCAAAACTGCATTGTCCAACCAGAATGCACATCTGCGGCGATTCACGAAGATCATGCGCCCCATATCCTGCATGTGTCGCTTCCCCGCTCAGGTCCGCTGGAGCTCACCTACATCTTCCTGGTTTATGTGCATTGTCTTGCGACACAAATTGAATCTTAAATCAGTCCCCCGATTTCTGTTGCATGAAGCACAGCACAGAAATGCATTGGGCAAAATACTTCATCACATGTAAATACATTTTCTCAGCAGCGGCAGGCGTGTGGTGTGTGACATTGTTAGACAATACAAGTTTCTACACATACAGTATGTGTATGGTGATGAGCTTTGCCGAATGCATTTGAATTGCAAACATATGATCAGAATGTGGCCTCGGGTTGTGTTCATTTAGGAAGGTAATTGTAGCACAGAGGGGAGGAGTCTCTCCCAATCGCATCGGTGTTTACACTGTTCGGTGTTACACATGCAGCACATGAGATCGGGAGAAACCCACCGTGCATGAATTGTGTTCCTAAATGTAATTCAAGCGCAGGATGTGAACGTAGCCACCTAAGCTAAACCTAGTCCCACTAACCCTAAGCTACTGACACATACAGTGCCCTCCATAATTTAAAGAGAACCCGTCATGCAAAATAACCCCCCTAAACTAAATATATTTTCATAAACTGCCATTAGAGAGCATTGCCTCTATCCCTTCATTGTCCCTCTACATGCCTGTAAACCTAAGCAATGAGGTCCTAAAGCTGTATGCAAATGACCTGTGAAATGTCCAATGAAGCATTAGCATATTCAAGCTGTCCACTCTATTCATGAGTGGGAGGCACAGCCGCACCCCCAGTGCATGACTGACAGCCTGTATAATGATGTGAGGCTGTATAATGATGTGCTTCCTGGTGCTGGTGGCCACACCCCCAGTGCATGACTGACAGCCTGTATAATGATGTGAGGCTGTATAATGATGTGCTTCCTGGTGCTGGTGTGCAGCCTGTGTGTGCATGTGTGTGTGTTTAGGATAGATACAGCAGCTCCAGGCAGCCATGTTACAGCAGAATATGTCAGATTCATGTGTAGCTGATGTCTGTGTCTCTCACCTGTATATTAGGTGGATGCAGCATTTACTATACATTACACACAGACATGAGCAGGGGGAGGAGAGGGGAGGGGGAACAGGGGTGACATCACTGCCTCTGACCATGTGACCAGCCTCATTTACATGATAAAAACTAGATGATTTTAGAATGATTAATGTATGAAATAACTAGATAAAGGCTGGGATGGGATCCTTGTGAGCTGCTCCAACAGGTAGTAGTGACAGGACTAGTGACACAGACCTGATGACAGGTGTCCTTTAAGGGGTTATCCAAACTGGGTAAGCAGAAAAACAAGTAAGCAGTTCTACTTACCCCCTCAGGTTAAGCAATATGCCTCCCATCACCTCCAGTCTCTGTGTATATATAGAGGTGCAACAGTTATGTTACCATCGGGTCCTGGCTGTGGTCTGTGTAACACCAGGGGGAGCATAGCGCCAGGAGGAGGGGCACATCGCCGAACTGAAGCACCAGAGAGGGTAACATCAGCACTCAATGTAAATCCTGCAGCTCACTCACAAGGTCGTCTTAAATCGGTGGAATTCACTATTACCTTCTATCTGCAAGATTAGGCGTCCGCTTATTTCAGCCAGAACTTGGCCATGAAGATTCAGCAAAAAAAAGCTAGGTTCCTCATTTTATCTTCTCCACCTTCTATGACAAATTGAGCAATGTTTTGTTCTCCTAGAGATCACAATTATGACCCTACAGTGGCAATAGTGCCTGCCCCAGTATCAAATAGTCACAGTGCTTGCCCCCAGTTTCTACTAGTCACTTCACCTGCCCCCAATAGCCACTAGTCACAGAACCTGCTCCAATAGCCACTAATGACAGCGCCTATCCCCAGAAGCCACTTGTCACAGCGTCTGCCCCCAGTAGCCAACAGTCATAATGCTGCCCCCACTAGACATTTCTGTTCCTAGTAGTCACAGGACTACACCCAGTAGCCAGTGTTGTCTCCAGTAGTCACAGTACTACACCCAGTACCCATTGCTGTCTACAGTAGTCACAGTAGTACATCCAGTACCCATTGCTGTCTACAGTAGTCACAGTAGTACATCCAGTAGCCATTGCTGTCCAGAGAAGTCACAGTACTACACCCAGTACCCATTGCTGTCTACAGTAGTCACAGTAGTGCATCCAGTAGCCTTTGCATACGAGGTGTGATGACTGAGACACATGCCGCCTCCGCTGCATCTATTATTACATAGACTGCACACTCCCTGTGCTGCCCCAAGGCACTAGTAGCCAATAGTAAAATTTATAAAAATATACATATACTCACCTTCTTCTCAGACCTCTCTGTGTGAGCCGCTGCACTGGCAACGTGTGACGACATCAGACGGCCATAGGCCTTTCACCAGGCGCAGATCGGACGCTTCATCACACGCCACCTGCGCCACATCTAGTATCACACAGCCAGCATGCTTGCGGTCTGCGTGATAGATGGAGAGCAGAGGAACACGGGAACTGGGAGATCCTGTGCTCTACTGCAACAATTACAGGGGGTTCCACCAACAACTCACCATTTCCCCATCGGGGAAGGTGGGTGATTTTTTTTAATTATAAAAAGTCTCCCCCCACCTGGACACCTTTGCCAATATGTCGGCAGTGCCTTGCGGTAAATACGGCCCTGCATTGGGGCCTAGTTCTTATTGGCTATTGTGCAATCACTGTTTTCTTTTGATATGACCTATGGTCTGATAGAGGGAAGTTATCTGGAGTATTTGCCTTTTGGATCACAGATGTTTTTGGGTAATTGCATATCTTTTACCAATCATTTACTGCACCAAATCACTATTGCTTTTTTTCTTCTGAATTTCAATTTTTTTAATTTATAGTTTTTCTTGTATCATTTTCCTAGAAAATTGAAAAGAATTCTAGTGTACTCTGTGTGAGTTAAACAAGACTTGATCTCTAAGTTAATAGCTTCTCCTCTGTGTGAGTTCTCCGATGTCTAACAAGACTTGTTTTCGCAGTGAAATATTTCCCACATTCTGAACAGGTTTCGGACACTTCCTCTTTATGAGTTCTCTGATGTCTACCGAGACTTGCTTTCTTAGTAAAAAGTTGTCCACATTCGGAGCATGAATATGTTTTCTCCCCTGTGTGAATTTTCTGATGTCTACTAAGACTTACTTTCTCAGCAAAGTGTTTTCCACAATCTAAGCAGGAATATGTTACCTCCCCCGTGTGAGTTTTTTGGTGTGTAACAAGCTTTGATTTCTGAGTAAACCATTTCCCACATTCTGAGCACGAGAAGGGTTTTGCTCCTATGTGAATGTACTGATGTTCAACAAGACCTTCTTTCCTTGTGAAACTCTTCTTGCACTCCTGACATGAGAATGGCTTCTCTCCTGTGTGAATTCTCTGATGTCTATCCAATTCAAATTTCTGCCTAAAACATTTGTTACATTGTAAACACAAAAATGGCTTCTCCCCTGTGTGAATTCTCTGGTGTATAGTCAATTCTGATTTGTGGTGAAAACATTTGCTACATTCTGAACATGAAAACGGCTTCTCCCCTGTGTGATGTGCCTGATGCCTAAGAAGCCTTGATTTGTATTTAAAAAATTTGTCACATTCCGAACATGAAAATAGCTTCTCTCCAGTGTGAATTCTTTGGTGTGCAGTCAATGCTGATTTGTCACTAAAACATTTGCAACAATCCAAGCATGAGTATGGCTTCTCTCCTGTGTGAGTTCTCTGATGTCTTTCAAGTTTTGATTTATGGTTAAAACATTTGCCACATTCTGAACATGAAAATGGCTTCCCTTTTGTGTGAATTCTCCGGTGTCTATCCATTTCGGATTTTTTCTTAAAACATTTGTCACATTCCGAACATGAAAACGGCTTCTCAGCTGTGTGAATTCTCATCTGGTGTTTAGCCAAGTCTGATTTCTGGTTAAAACATTTGCTGCAATCTGAACATGAAAATCTCTTCCTCCCTGTGTGAAATCTTTGATGTTTATGAAATTTTAATTTGTGGTTAAAAACTTTGCTGCAAACTGAACACTGATATCTCATCTTCTCTGTGTGAGATCCTTGATCCCTTCCTGGAGTTTTATTTTGTAGTGAATGAGAAGTTGAGACTTGTAAAACAGGATCAGATGACAGATCTTCTCGGAGAGCGGCTGGGGGTGTACCGGGGATCATGGGGTTTCCTCCATTTGTATCTTGTGTGTCACCATGTTCATTTACTTTAAAATCATAATAAATCACATGTTCCTCTAAGCTCCTGGTGTAGACATCTGCCAAAAATAAAAAACATTCCAAGGAGTTTATATTTCCTATTATTGTTTACAACATGTTAAAGAGAATGTGAGTAACAATGCCTGCTGATAAAGGGTTATGAGACCTCCCCATATCACCTAAAATTAGCTGCCAGTGGGGCCCTGTACCTGAATTACAGACGTTTTTTCTGATATGCAAATCAGCTTTTCTGACTCATCTCTGGCAACCTGAGAGAAGAGTCAGATATACCAGTGAGCCACGACCCATTATTCTGACTGACAGCTCTGTGTCTCTTCATATACCTGCTCTGCCTCCTTGTACTTAGGGACTGTCTACTTATATTCAACTACAGACATATAAAGCTCTATGTACAGATGGGAAATATTGTGTAAAATTTTTTACATGGTGCCTTGTGTTACATTCATGACATGTGACCAGTGACATCATCGCAGGTCCTTCAAACTAAGAATAGCAAACTGTACACCATGTATGTGATTACATGAAATCACAGCAGCCTCCATGGAGGATGGAGAGGAGTAGAAGTCCATGGAAGCTGCTGTGACTTCATGTGGTCAGAAACATGCATGGCGTACAGTTTTCTATTTTTAAGACGCTAAAGGACCTGAGATGATATCTCTCTGATCACACGACATGAACTGTGATCAATAAGGGAGTATAAGGCTGGCCAAGCAGGACACGCCCCCTATGATGCCAGAAAATATAAGATAAAAGGTGGTTTATGTGAATGTAAGCAAAACTATTTTTAGCCAAAAGAAGGGGGTCAGTCAGTTATTAGAGCTCTATAGGAACCAGTCACTGGCTGTATATGTGGTGACAGGTATCCTTTAAGTCCAAGGTGGCAAAACTTTGCAATCTATCAGAAGACCTTCCAAAATTGAAGCACCACAAAAAACAGACAGCAAGGCATCATATACAAAGTGCAAAGGTAGAATCCACACAGTGCTCCAATTATAGGCCAATATCACTAGTAAACGTGGATACAAGATGACTTCCCGATCATTCCCTCGGCTCGCATTATCTATCCAGAGTAGGAAGACTTTCTTTCAGGTCGTGAGCCCCGGGACAACAGACACAAGGCCATTAATCTAATCAATAGGGTGAAGACTTGTCGCCTATAAGCCATGCTCCATTTTTCATAAACTGAAAGGCACCAGACAGATTTCTTTTGCTTATGTTAAGATACTTTCCCCTGGTTAGGAAACTAATATTTTTAAGATGAACAAATCACCCTAAATTTTATAGACACTCCCTGTGGGTTTGCTTACTATTATTTCTCTCCCTTGTCACCCTTCCTTCATCTGGGCAAGCGAACCAACCAGATTCCAGAAAACCTTACTGTCGCACCCCCAAGAAACTCCACTTTCAAACCATTGGTGTCTATAGAACAGAGATTCACCACAATTCTGCTGAATAAATAGGATGACAATGAAGTGGATATAAAACGGCCCCATCATTGTCCCCACACTGCTGTGCTTCAATCATCTCATAAATCACACCAAAGCCTTAGTCTCTCGTCTGTGTCCGGTGACAAACACCTTTTTTCCCCTTTAAGCTTACAGATTTACTGTTCCCAAATTGAATTACTAAGGTTAAGGCCCGGGCCCGTTAGAAGTGATGATGACTGGTTTAATTTACGAATTTGTGATCTGAGAGCATACAGTACTCCAGCCACTCGCTCTCCTTCCAGATTCGCCAATTTCTCACCTTGATTGCATGTAAGTTTATAAAACACAAGATGCCAAGCTACTACCCCAAGACATGGAATTTCTGTAGAAGATATCAATAAAGGCAGTTTTGAGCGCTCCAAATTTGCAATAAAAGAGAATGCTTTCATCCACTAAAGCTGTGTTCAGGAAAACGCACCGCGGTTTTCGTGCGGATCGAACAAATCCGTAGTGCAAATCGCCCAAACTTCTTAGGTGTTAACAAAAGGAATTCATTATACTCACAAACAAAGGTAAAATAGCTCTTTGTATAAAATTAATGCTTTTCCAAGCCTATGGATTGCACATTATGGATTTTATACAAAGCGCTATTTTATCGTTGTTTGTGAGTATAATGAATTCCTTTTATTAACACCTAAGTTTGGGCGATTTGCACTGTGGATTTGTTCTCTTTCTAGTCCACATAGAGAAGCTGATAAAATCATACAGGATCCATTGAGTCTTCCCCACTCAGCCCTTATTCTCTGTTACACTTTGAGCAACTTTGTAATATCAATCATTACTCCTGTAATTACTCACCTGGGCAGATACCTGCAGGGACGTCCTCCTTACTCTCCTCCTCATCACTCACAAGCGTCTCTTCTTTTATGGCTACAACACTGATACAGTTTAGCTCATTCTCTTCATTCAGGAGCTGAAAAATAAATGTTATAATAGTCAGAGGATGGAGAAGACGCAGGGAATCCAGCGCTACTTATCTCTGGGGACATGGAGAAGATCCAGAGCACATGTCCTGTCTATGGTCACCTCCGCTCCTCCATCTCCTCCTCTCATTACACAAGTATAAGACATATAATACTGAGGGATAAGACTGAAGACAAGGAGGTCACAGGCGTCTACAGGTCATAGGGGAGATCTCCACCTACCTGATCATCCTGTGGTAGAAGAGGACGGGGACATCTCTCCGGGGATCTTCTCTCCCTGGATGTGACTGTAGGGATCACATACAGAGACTGAATTCCTTCTTCTATACAGATAATGAGGGGACACGTGTCTATAGTCCTGTCTATTACCTGGTGATGTGAGGGGCCGGGGGTCCTCCATCATGACGTCCTGGTACAGATCCTTGTGTCCTTCTACATACCCCCACTCCTCCATGGAGAAATAGACAGCCACATCCTGACACCTTATAGGAACCTGACACACACAATGGGTACAGTCACCACCCGGCGCCTCCAGTTACTGTATAATGTCCCAGCATTCCCAGCAGTGTCACCTCTCCAGTCAGCAGCTCCGCCATCTTCATGGTCAGTTCTAGGATCTCCTGTACATTCATCTCCTCATGTATCAGGGGGTGAGGGGGAGACCCCGGGATGGGGTGCAGGGGTCCCCCCCATTCTTCATACACAGGGGCCGGACAGCGCTCACTAGACGTCTTCTTCACTAATGTGTAATCCTGGTTATGGGGAGACACAGGAATAATATCACTACATACATGTCCGGAGTCACATGACCCCCAGTCACATGATCTGTTATTACCAGAGATAACGAGGTCATGTGACATCACCAGGATCTCACCTCTCCTGTGAGCCGGTAGAGGATCTCTAGGGTGAGGTGTAGGACGCTCTCCGCCATCTTGTCCCGGTCTCTCTCCATCCCTGATGCGTCGCTCCGGAATATTCTCTGATACAGAAGATTCTAGATTGTAAGAAACGGAGGAGAAAGAAGAGAAGACGACGAGCAAATACATATTACAGGTAAGATGTAGTGTGACCACCTCCAGCCTGCAGTCCCATGTAATGTACATCCCTCTCCTCCCCCCAGCCAGCAGTCCCATGTATTGTACACCCCACTCCTCTCTCCAGCCTGCAGTCCCATGTAATGTACATCCCTCTCCCCCTCCAGCCTGCAGTCCCATGTAATGTACATCCCTCTCCCCCTCCAGCCTGCAGTCCCATGTAATGTACATCCCTCTCCTCCTCCAGCCTGCAGACCCATGTAATGTACACCCCTCTCCTCCTCCAACCTGCAGTCCCATGTAATATACATCCCTCTCCTCCCTCCAGCCTGCAGCCCCATGTAATGTACATCCCTTTCCCCCTCCAGCCTGCAGTCCCATGCAATGTACACCCCTCTCCTCCCTTCAGCCTGCAGTTCCATGTAATGTACATCCCTCTCCTCCCTCCAGCCTGCAGTCCCATGTAATGTACATCCCTCTCCTCCCTCCAGTCTGCAGTCCCATGTAATGTACATCCCTCTCCTCCCTCCATCCTGCAGTTCCATGTAATGTACACCCCTCTCCTCCTCCAGCCTGCAGTCCCATGTAATGTACATCCCTCTCCTCCCTCCAGCCCGCAGTCCCATGTAATGTACATCCCTCTCCTCCCTCCAGCCTGCAGCCCCATGTAATGTACATCCCTCTCCCCCCTCCAGCCTGCAGTCCCATGTAATGTACACCCCTCTCCTCTCTCCAGCCTGTAGTCCCATGTAATGTACATCCCTCTCCCCCTCCAGCCCGCAGTCCCATGTAATGTACACCCCTCTCCTCCTCCAGCCCGCAGTCCCATGTAATGTACATCCCTCTCCTCCCTCCAGCCTGCAGCCCCACGTAATGTACATCCCTCTCCCCCCTCCAGCCTGCAGTCCCATGTAATGTACACCCCTCTCCTCTCTCCAGCCTGCAGTCCCATGTAATGTACATCCCTCTCCCCCTCCAGCCTGCAGTCCCATGTAATGTACATCCCTCTCCTCCTCCAGCCTGCAGTCCCATGTAATGTGCACCCCTCTCCCCTCCAGCCTGCAGTCCCATGTAATGTACACCCCTCTCCTCTCTGTACACACCTGCAGACAATCCCTGCTGCGGCTTCCGTAGCGGAGGTCACATGATGAGTCGGGAGCATAGCAGTGCAGAGGGGGAGACATCACTGTGCGATGCTGCCACCTGCTGACCACAATAGTAATTTGTCCCGTGTAGCAGAGCAGGGGCAGCAGCCGCTCACTGACACTTGGGTTGGGCCCCTCCAGCTCTTTCCCAGCTACGTGTCTGGTCCCTGTGTTCTCATACAGGCCGGGGGAGCAGAGAGCCCGACACCCCAGGGAGCAGAGAGGCCGACACCGCAGGGAGTAGACTCTGACATTGTAGGGAGTAGAGAGCTGGAGAGGGAAGTGGAGGTTGCACTTGCTCCATGCTTGGTGTTCCGCTTCCAGAAGGCCAAAAACCTAATGAGCTTTGGCTGCGGCTTTTCACCCGGTGCGGGATCCTTAGTGGGACTCAGTATTGACCACCCTCTCTACTGGATGTGTTCTTAATGCAGCAGCCAGACGCGTCTTTCTATCCAGATGCTACACGGATGCCTCCAGTCTGCGCCAGTCATTGCACTGGTTGCTCGTCACTTTCTGAATTCAATTCCAACTTATCCCCCACATCCACAAAGCTCTGCACAGAGCGGCACCTACCTACCTGTCATTCCTCTATATTGCCATAGCCAATGCTCTTTGATCTGCCCGTGATCTAATATTGCTCCAATTGCATTGCACTAATTGGCTACTACCAGACTATTACCAAAGTCTGATGGTGCTTTCCCAAAATCAGTTTTTCAGATGCAGGATTAATGTCCAAAGTAGGAGCTGGGTAAAAAGAGTTGGATTGGGAACACACCCTATAAAATGCCCTGAACCCCAGCTCTACAGGCAGGCCTAGATAACATTACATTTTTTGGTAAAGGCTGAGTGTACCCATTGACATATACTGACAGAAGGAGGCAGACTTTTTGTCTCTGTCTGACCAGTACGACATATACTGTAAAAAAGACAGGATGGAAAAATGCAGAAAGCTACGTCTTTCCATCCAGCTCCCTCCTTCTGAGCGACATAATACGCCTATCGGGAGCGGATGCAGTGTATTGCATCCCTCCCCCGGCCTCTACTGAGTGGATACATCGCACAGCAAGAAGGAGACCAATGATGTCACTGTCCACATAAGGACAGCAACATCACTATGGAAACATCCCGTACATAGGCAGCAGCATAGTACCCTCGCATTCAGGGGGGAGGAGGAGTCTCCGGGTGACATAACCCACTGTATAGGCATACTGTGGGATACGTCAGTGCCATATGTTGTAAGGACACATCTTTACAATGTATGGAGAAAACGTAATGAGGACCCAGCCTAAGGGTACATTCGCACAAACGTATGGGGGGCGTATATACAGCCAACGTATATACGCCATATATAAGTCCCCCATAAATGACAATGGGCGCACAGTGCCGTACAGGAGCAGTACGGTGCAGCACACATGTGGCACCATATCGTTCTGTAGCCGGGTGGAAAGATAGGACATGTCCTAATTTTCCCCATAATACGGCACTTGCACCGTATATTACAAAGGAGAGGGGCGGGGATGAGCGGTGCTCACCCCCTCCTCCTCTCCCGGGCGCCATGTGCCCACCATACTATGGTACAGCAAGCACACGTTTGTGTGAATGTAGCCTAACTCTTTTCACCTCCTACGAGTACTCCTCCCATCTGTGTAATCCTTTATACTGTCATGAAGGTTACTCTCACGCCCCGGCACCATAGATTCTGTACATATGGAAAGCAACTGGTGCATTTAGCATTATATACAGTGTATACAGAATATATTTAATTATTTTATCCCTTAAAAAGAATGGCTGGACATTGTACAAGCTCTTACACCTCCTGTGTCGCTTTTTCCTCATAGATTGTAAGCATGCGCAGAACAGCAGGCCCCGCCGAAGATTTCGGGTAGGAGGATCGAAAAGGCTACTGGGGCGTGGAGTAGGCGCGCCGTGTAGCCTCAGCTCTGGCTACTCCACGCCCCAGTAGCCTCTTTACAAAATTTACATATCAGGGGAATAAAAGTTATTTAAAAAGTGCGGGGACGTGAGGATTAGCCCTAAAAAGGTCTATCCTCACGTCCTATAGATCCACCTACCACCCGTTGTACCTTTATAGATAGATTCATGGTGGTAGGTTCCCTTTAAATCCTGCTGCTGAATCTGGTGGCAGATTTGCTGGCAGGGCTGATGGACCTTGTGAATGAGAGACTTCAGATAACACATTGTTGAACTCTTCTCTTGTCCGCACCCGTTACCCTAATGCCGCTCCGTTGCACCTTAATGACTGGACTGCGCCTCTGAGTCCCTCTGATGTTTGGCACAGAAAATTCCCCAGGAACTTGCTTACTCCTTTTATTCCATAGGGAATAGAACCTGCTGCACAATTAGCTCTTACCTCTCTTACCTCTTGCAGAATTTACATGCTGCCAAAACTCTCATCTGTTCGCTATCTCCCTCATCTGTGCCCAAACTGATTTGAAGCTGACCCTGATGACTGGGCTGTGTAACACCCCTGCCAACACAGTGTTACAAAATAATGCTTCCAATAGATATATGTATCCCACAAAGACTGATCACCATTGAGAGCCCTCTGGTGTCTATAATCGGTAATGCAGCTGTTAAATATCTGCTTGAGAAGGATATTATACTTATGTGACCAATCAAATGCACTGCTATTAGTATATTGTACAGAGGTGCTGGTTGGTTGAGGAATTTGCCACCTCCCAAGGGGAGCTAATAAAACCCTTTATGGTTGGAAAGTTCTTGGTCTTCTAGAATCTCTGAGGAACAGGGTTGACATCCCTTTTCTCTGAGTGAAAGGCTGATAATATCAAGGGCGCCTCATTTACACATCACCCAGGGATCCCGACATCTACATTGCGGTTGCCCCAGGGAGAAATATTTTACACCTTCAGCCTCTCCCTTCTTTCTTGCACTTAAACCTGCCTGTAACCTGCCAGGCTGTGGACGAGGCCTATTCCTCTGGTACCGTGACCACAGACGAGTGCTAGGCTGCGCTCCGCATGCCTCTCGGGTACCTATGGGATCCAGCTGCCCCAAAATACAGAAAAGGCAAGGCCCCGGGGGGATGTTGCAGTTGTGCTTTTGGCACCTGCACTATGCCTGGCTCAACTCCCCTCTGCTTTATAGAATGGTCCAGTCATCCCATGTAGACTACTGGGTCCATGACTCTGATCACCCTTGTCCTCTCCTAAAAGGCTACAATTAGGGTGCTGCCACATGGTGCGTTCTTGGACTGCATTTTTGCATGCTTACCTGGTGTTTGGCTGGTTTGAATCAGTTTCACAGCTGCTTACACTTCCATTAATGCACCATAAACGCACCAAGAAAGGTCAAAGAACTGTCCAAGAACGCAACGTGTGACAACACCCTTCATGTTGCGTTTATTGCAGGTGTGGCTAGCCAGAAGAGTATTCTCTAGGAGAGGGAACTTACTACTGCCCTGAGGGATGCTTAGTCTTATCTACTCCTGATATCACGTGGTGGTGGGCACCGGCTCAGCGGGTTCTCACCAAAGAATGGACATGCAATTTAACATTAAGAAGAGTAAGCTCCCAGACCATCGGCTGCCGTCCATGCGCTTCTATCCACTCATTGACTGACCCTAGTGACATAGAATATATTGTGTGACTTTTACTCTATCTTTTACAGTTCAAAGTTTTCTGCATCGTCTGTTGTTATTGAGTCCATTGTGGAAGAGCTGGACCCTGTGTCTCCTGGATGCACCTATCACGGCGGATGATGTGAAACTAGCTGTGCCCTCTCTTCCTTCAGGCTTGTATAGGTAAAGTGTAGTGATTCTCTAAGGTCTAATCTGCAAGAGCTCTACTCCGGGGTTCCTCAATATCATTTTATCAGAACTCCGACTCCACAGCCCTGGACTTATGCTGCACCTACAAGGTACTGTGCCAGCTGTCACGCTGCCGTGCCATGGCAGCTGCCCACTGTAGTAATCAGGTCAATGTGGACAGTGCCAGGGCACTTACAATACCCCAGACAAACAGCCCGGCAGCTGTCACCCCTGCAGTGCACCAGAGGCTAATAAAACAACGGTCATATCTAGGGCCACAGCAGCACGCCCTGCTTATTGTGCTGACCTACACCACAACCAAACTAATCACCGACTCGCCTGGGCACCTATACTGAGCTCTTCAGGCACCGGACTGGCCAATTCCACCACAGCAAACCCCCACCTTAAAGGGGACGAATTCTATTCATCAGCCAGACATCAATCAGCCTTGACTTCACAGAGGAATGACTCGTCCCAAGCGGAGGAAAGATCCGTCACCAATAGGTCTCTCCAATATCAGAGCTTCTACAGCAGCTTCAGGCAGCACCTCTATCTCAGAGTGCCCCCTGGGCCTACCCGCGCCATGAGTGCTCTTCCTATTGTACTTGAAAAGGACAATCTTTAAGTCAGATGTGGCACAGTCTACAACTTCAGACCGTGAGCTGTTGACCTCTGCTGTCATATACTTTCTTCTGTTTTCTCGTTATTATTATGGGTTTCTCCTGTTTATACGGCGGTTGCTGTATCCGCCCATGTCTGAACTTCACAAAAAATGTTTAGTAGATACTGCATGACCCTGGAGACATGTTGAATTCTCCTGGTATCTTCAGTGTGGGTACACCTAATTATGTGTCCTCTCCTTGATACCTCTTTGTCCGTACTACATGTCCGTATGTTAGGGTACATTCACACGCGGTATGCCCGCCGGTGACCCCTCCTCCCTCCATAGAGAATAGCGGCGCACGGCCGCACACACGCCAAAAGATAGAGCATGCTCTATCTTTTTGCGGTGTGCGGGCCGGATCGGTGCCACACATGTGTGGCACTGTATCTGCGCCGTGCCGCTATTGCCGTCTATGGGGACGTACATGCGGCCGCAAATTTGCGCCCGCATGTACGTCCCCGCAGACGGCCATGTGAATGTGCCCTTAATGTTTCTTTCTTTCCCTAGGTTTGAAAGAAACACAGGGTGGACCTTTATTCTTCACAAGATCACTACTGCTTTCTCTATGGTAACTATGTATCTACAAGCTTTTCTTCAATGATTACTATGTGTAGAGTATTATCACATAATGTGAGGGGGCTTAAAAATGACAGCCCCAATGCCAACCTTATCCCCCTTCTTACTTCACTCTTTAAAAGTTTGGCGACCTCTCTTAGGATACTCCATAAAACGTAATATGTTTCCACACGTTTCCAAAATCTACCCCCACCTGCCCCACAGTTGCTTCCGAGGCTGCAATGCCCTGTGCGATATGGCCCATGTACATGGTGGCACTGCCCCATAGTTGCCTCCCTCTGGAACCACGTGAAAACCCCCATCCGCTCTCTGTTAGGTAAAGCAAGACCTGTAACCCCAACACTCCTCCTACTAGGAGAAATAAGAGGAGCCCATCGCTTAGTCTAATTTATAGCCCATCCTTTACTGCGGTTAAGAACTGAATCAACCTACTGATGCTGTTTGGGAGAATTGAGGCGACTCGGACGGACACCTTCCCACTGTTTAAAAGGATTTGGAACCCGTGGATCGCTATACAAGGCTCCTCCACCATCCAGAGAGCTCTATCCCTGTCACCCTAACAGTCCAATAAGCATCAACATGGCTCCAGCACTTCTCCACCTGTAGTCGTGGTCTATCCATATTCTACACCATACAGATCTTGTGATCTTGTTACCTGTATGCTTTTCTCCTTCCCCCTGTGTCCCCTTCCTGGTTCCCCATTGTTTTATTCTTTTGAATGATACAGAAGCTGGCTATGTATCAGGAAAATCCTGTTTTCATTACGTATCCCCCTGCGTGGGGTGCGTGGGGTACACCTTGCGCCTTGACCTATTGTAAGGCATTTTCCTATGTTTTTCAAACAATAAAACCTTGTTGAGACCAATAAGACTTCCACTGATTTATAGGTAAAACATTTCAAACATGATTAAGTCTTTCATGTCTAACAAGACTTGATTTGTGGGTAAAATTTTTCCCACATTCACAGCATGAATACAGTTCTCCTGTGTGAATTCTCTGATGTGTAACAAGTCTTGATTTCTGAGTAAATTGTTTTCCACATTCAGAGCACGAAAATGGTTTTGCCCCTATGTGAATGTACCGGTGTTCAACCAGACTTATTCTCCATCTGAAACGTTCCCCACATTCTTCACATACAAACGGCTTCTCTCCCGTGTGAATTCTCTGATGTTTATCCAGTGCCGTTTTCTGGCTAAAACTTTTGTTACATTTCGAACATAAAAATGGTTTTTCCCCTGTGTGAGTTCTCTGGTGTCTAGTCAATTCTGCTTTGTCATTAAAACGCTTGCTACATTCTAAACAGGAAAATGGTTTCTCTCCTGTGTGAATTCTCTGATGTCTATAAAGGTCTGATTTGTGGTAAAAAAATCGGCTACATTCTGGACATGAAAATGGCTTTTCTCCGTTGTGGATTCTTTTATGTGTAACCAATTCTGATTCGTCCTTAAAACGTTTGCTACATTTCGAACATGAAAACGACTTATCCCCTGTGTGAATTTTCTGATGTCTATCAAGTTTTGATTTCTGGTTGAAACATTTTTTGCATTCTGGACATGAAAATGGCTTCTCCCCTGTGTGAATTCTCTGATGTGTAGCCAATTGCGATTTCTGGTAAAAACATTTGCTACATTGCAAACATGAAAATGGCTTCTCCCCTGTGTGACTTATCTGGTGTCTATCAAGTTTTGATTTGTAGTCAAAAGATCTGTTACATTGCGGACATGAAAATCGCTTTTCTCCTCTGTGAATTCTCTGGTGCGTAGCCAATTCTGATTTTTGGTAAAAACAATTGCTACATTCCGAACAGGAGAATGGCTTCTCCCCTGTGTGAATTCTCTGGTGTGAAGCCAACTCTGATTTCTGGTAAAAAGATTTGCTACATTCCGTACATGAGAATTGCTTCTCCCCTGTGTGAATTCTCTGATGTCTATGAAGTGTTGATTTGTGAGTAAAGCATTTGCTGCATACTGAACATTGATGGCTCTTCTTTCTTGTGTAAGATTCTGGATCTCTTCCTTGAGATTTATTTTGCTTGACCGTCTTTAATACATCAAAAGACGAGACTTGTAAAACAGGATCAAATGACAGATCTTTGCTGTGAGGGTCTGGGGGTATACGCAGGGTCATGGTGTGCGCTTCATCTGTATCTTGTGTGACACTATTAGCATTTGCTTTAATATCGTCAAGTATCAGATGTTCCTCTAAGCCCCTGGTGTAGACATCTGCCAAAATTGTAAAAAAAAAATTATAGGAATGTTTTTTTAATATTTAATTTATGTAAAAATTTAATACAAATTATTAGGTATGTAAATAAATTAAGTCAAACGTGGCAAAACAATTCAATGTAACAGAAGACCTTACACATCTGCCAACATATCCCGGTTTTAGCACTGAAGGGGTGGGCAATATACTCCATACTTTGCCTGTACGGTGTGATGACCCTTTAAAAAACTCTTCAGCATTATATTTCATGTACCTTTGTGTACAGAAGTCACATTAATGACTATACAAGTGTCATAGACGCTAGTAATTTTACAGCTTCAAAAAAGCCCCATGTAGACAAATCCACGTGGGACTTTTCTCCTCCCTTCATCAGTCTCCTAGGCCATGAGTTGCAGCCACTATACTTCCCCTCTCTGCTGCAGCTTTCAGCCCAAATGAAAGGTCATATGATGAGGTAACCTGGATTCGTGGAGCAGAGGGGGCTAATAGGTATGCAGGGAAGATGCCATTTTCATCCTCTCTGCATGTCTGTGTGTACAGATCAGTGGTCACAGCGATCTAATAGGCTGTTACCATTAGATTACTGTTGCATTAAATAAAAACAGCAGTGGACATTTTAAAAAAATAAAGTAAAATCAAAATAAATAAATTGAAAATATTTCATTAAAAAAGTCAATGAATGAAACAATTAACCCCCCGCAAGCTCCTCATCTAAATAAATAACTCAAATAAAAAATTGTTCACGCTAAACCTATTTGCACATTTCCCAGTAGCGTTTTCCTGTAATACTGAGCATATGACTCTGTGTTTGGACCACAGCTTTGAGTCTCCGTTCCACCCATCCTGACCACTGCCTGGATTTTGGACTGAGCTGCTTTACAAATAAGAAACAGTGGTAAAGAATGAAAAATCGCAGAATCAGCAGTATACGGTCATGCAGGACGCGCACGGAGAAACAACAAAACAAGTGAGGCAAAAAACAAAACAAAAAAAACATTAGATCCATAAGTTTAGATTCCAGCATGTGAGAATTAAAGGGACCCTCATCTGGTTTGGCAGCTGTAATGTTTTTATTAGTATATTCCCCCCCCCCCCCAGTTTTATATGACTGCTGAAAAGTTAACATGTTATCACTTGAGACAATGCGAAGGACTTTACAGCAAGAACAACTAGGCCATAAATGTCTTCACTGATCAGAATAAATATTCACTGTATAAACACTGCAACTGTACCCTGGACACTTATATAGTGGAGGGTCAGAGAAAGACCGAATATCACTACCCCCTGAGGACTCTCCCAGATCTGGGTGGGGGGAGACTCATAGTTGCCACAAATATTTTTTTTTTTCAAATTAATGAAGACAGGATTTTTCCTTCTACATATCAGTGACCGGTCACTACTCACCTGGGCAGATACCTGCAGGGACGTCCTCCTTACTCTCCTCCTCATCACTCACAGACGTCTCTTCTTTTATGGCTACTACATTACAGTTCAGATCATTGTCCTCATTCAGAAGCTGAGAAAAAAAAGATTTTTCTAGTCAGAAGATGGAGAAGACGCAGGGAATCCAGCGCTACTTATCTGTGGGGGACATGGAGAAGATCCAGAGCACATGTCCTGTCTATGGTCACCTCCGCTCCTCCATCTCCTCCTCTCATTACACAAGTATAAGACATATAATACTGAGGGATAAGACTGAAGACAAGGAGGTCACAGGCGTCTACAGGTCATAGGGGAGATCTCCACCTACCTGATCATCCTGTGGTAGAAGAGGACGGGGACATCTCTCCGGGGATCTTCTCTCCCTGGATGTGACTGTAGGGATCACATACAGAGACTGAATTCCTTCTTCTATACAGATAATACAGAGGGGACACGTGTCTATAGTCCTGTCTATTACCTGGTGATGTGAGGGGCCGGGGGTCCTCCATCATGACGTCCTGGTACAGATCCTTGTGTCCTTCTACATACTCCCACTCCTCCATGGAGAAATAGACAGCCACATCCTGACACCTTATAGGAACCTGACACACACAATGGGTACAGTCACCACCCGGCGCCTCCAGTTACTGTATAATGTCCCAGCATTCCCAGCAGTGTCACCTCTCCAGTCAGCAGCTCCGCCATCTTCATGGTCAGTTCTAGGATCTCCTGTACATTCATCTCCTCATGTATCAGGGGGTGAGGGGGAGACCCCGGGATGGGGTGCAGGGGTCCCCCCCATTCTTCATACACAGGGGCCGGACAGCGCTCACTAGACGTCTTCTTCACTAATGTGTAATCCTGGTTATGGGGAGACACAGGAATAATATCACTACACACATGTCCGGAGTCACATGACCCCCAGTCACATGATCTGTTATTACCAGAGATAACGAGGTCATGTGACATCACAGGGATCTCACCTCTCCTGTGAGCCGGTAGAGGATCTCTAGGGTGAGGTGTAGGACGCTCTCCGCCATCTTGTCCCGGTCTCTCTCCATCCCTGATGCGTCGCTCCGGAATATTCTCTGATACAGAAGATTCTAGATTGTAAGAACTGGAGAAAGAAGAGAAGACGACGTGCAAATACATGAACTTCAGGTGTAATATACAACCCCCTCCTGCCTGCAGGCCCATGTAATGTACATCCCTCTCCCCCTCCAGCCAGTAGTCCCATGTAATGTACAGCCCTCTCCTCCCTCTAGCCTGCAGTCCCATGTAATGTACATCCCTCTCCTCCCTCCAGCCTGCAGTCCCATGTAATGTACATCCCTCTCCCCCTTCAGCCAGCAGTCCCATGTAATGTTCATCCCTCTCCAGCGTGCAGTCCCATGTAATGTTCACCCCTCTCCAGCGTGCAGTCCCATGTAATGTACATCCCTCCCCTCTCCAGCCTGCAGTCCCATGTAATGTACACCCCTCTCCTCCCTCCAGCCTGCAGTCCCATGTAATGTACACCCCTCTCCTCACTCCAGCCTGCAGTCCCATGTAATGTACACCCCTCTCCTCCCTCCAGCCTGCAGTCCCATGTAATGTACACCCCTCTCCTCCTCCAGCCTGCAGTCCCATGTAATGTACATCCCTCTCCCCCCCTCCAGCCTGCAGTCCCATGTAATGTACATCCCCCTCCTCCCTCCAGCCTGCAGTCCCATGTAATGTACACCCCTCTCCTCCCTCCAGTCTGCAGTCCCATGTAATGTAACCCCTCTCCTCCCTCTAGCCTGCAGTCCCATGTAATGTACCTCCCTCTCCCCCCTCCAGCCTGCAGTCCTATGTAATGTACACCCCTCTCCTCCCTCCAGCCTGCAGTCCCATGTAATGTACATCCCTCTCCCCCCCTCCAGCCCGCAGTCCCATGTAATGTACACCCCTCTCCTCCCTCCAGCCTGCAGTCCCATGTAATGTAACCCCTCTCCTCCCTCCAGCCTGCAGTCCCATGTAATGTAACCCCTCTACTCCCTCCAGCCTGCAGTCACATGTAATGTACATTCCTCTCCTACTTCAGCCTGCAGTCCCATGTAATGTACGACCCTCTCCCCTCCAGTCCCATGTAATGTACACCCCTCTCCTCCTCCAGCCTGCAGTCCCATGTAATATACATCCCTCTCCTGCTCCAGCCTGCAGTCCGATGTAATGTACGACCCTCTCCCCTCCAGCCTGCAGTCCCATGTAATGTACACCCCTCTCCTCCCTCAAGCCTGCAGTCCCATGTAATGTACACCCCTCTCCTCCCTCAAGCCTGCAGTCCCATGTAATGTAACCCCTCTACTCCCTCCAACCTGCAGTCACATGTAATGTACATTCCTCTCCTACTCCAGCCTGCAGTCCCATGTAATGTACGACCCACTCCCCTCCAGTCCCATGTAATGTACACCCCTCTCCTCCTCCAGCCTGCAGTCCCATGTAATATACATCCCTCTCCTGCTCCAGCCTGCAGTCCCATGTAATGTACGACCCTCTCCCCTCCAGCCTGCAGTCCCATGTAATGTACACCCCTCTCCCCCTCCAGCCTGCAGTCCCATGTAATGTACATCCCTCTCCTCCTCCAACTTGCAGTCCTATGTAATGTACACCCCTCTCCTCCTCCAGTCTGCAGTCCCATGTAATGTACACCCCTCTCCTCCTCCAGCCTGCAGTCCCATGTAATGTACACCCCTCTCCTCCTCCAGCCTGCAGTCCCATGTAATGTACATCCCTCTCCTCCTCCAGCCTGCTGTCCCATGTAATGTACGACCCTCTCCCCACCAGCCAGCAGTCCCATGTAATGTACATCTCTCTCCTCCTCCATTCTGCAGTCCCATGTAATGTACACCCCTCTCCTATAGCCTGCAGTCCCATGTAACGTGCACCCCTCTCCTCCCTCCAGCCTGCAGTCCCATGTAATGCACACCCCTCTCCCCTCCAGTCTGCAGTCCCATGTAATGTACATCCCTCTCCCCCTCCAGCCTGCAGTCCCATGTAATGTACATCCCTCTCCTCCCTCCAGCCTGCAGTCCCATGTAATGTACATCCCTCTCCCCCTCCAGCCTGCAGTCCCATGTAATGTACACCCCTCTCCCCCTCCAGCCTGCAGTCCCATGTAATGTACATCCCTCTCCTCCTCCAACTTGCAGTCCTATGTAATGTACACCCCTCTCCTCCTCCAGCCTGCAGTCCCATGTAATGTACACCCCTCTCCTCCTCCAGCCTGCAGTCCCATGTAATGTACACCCCTCTCCTCCTCCAGCCTGCAGTCCCATGTAATGTACATCCCTCTCCTCCTCCAGCCTGCTGTCCCATGTAATGTACGACCCTCTCCCCACCAGCCAGCAGTCCCATGTAATGTACGACCCTCTCCCCACCAGCCAGCAGTCCCATGTAATGTACACCCCTCTCCTCTAGCCTGCAGTCCCATGTAACGTGCACCCCTCTCCTCCCTCCAGCCTGCAGTCCCATGTAATGTACACCCCTCTCCCCTCCAGTCTGCAGTCCCATGTAATGTACACCCATCTCCTCCCCCCAGCCTGCAGTCCCATGTAATGTACATCCCTCTCCTCCCTCCAGCCTGCAGTCCCATGTAATGTACATCCCTCTCCCCCTCCAGCCTGCAGTCCCATGTAATGTACATCCCTCTCCCCCTCCAGCCTGCAGTCCCATGTAATGTACATCCCTCTCCTCCAACTTGCAGTCCTATGTAATGTACACCCCTCTCCCCCTTCAGCCTGCAGCCCCATGTAATAAATGTACACCCCTATACTGACTCACTGTACACAACTGCAGACAATCCGTGCTACGGCTTTCGTACCGAAGGAGATCACATGACAGGCGGGAAAGGGCGTGGCTTACTCCTAACCTCAGGCAGCCCCGCCTATAAGCCCTCGGTCGGTCACATGATCTCTAATAACAATTGACAAGTGACATCTACTACGTCTAGTATTTACCAAGGTTACGTGTAAATACAAGAACCTAAGCTCTGACGTCATCTGGTCACGTGCCGGGAAAAAAAAAGAATATCTGTACCGGACATGACCACTAGGGGGCAATACCTTCCATACCAGCCATAGGAGATAACCAGCGCTGACAAGGAGCAGGTGAGGCTCTGCATCTATGTGCAGCAGTCTTCAGGGCTGTACAGCGGGGGCAATAGTCTGCAGGGGGAAGAGTTCTACTTTTATTTGGACTCTTATTTTGTAGAAAGTTTCTAGAATCTGGGAATACATAACAATAAGTAGAGCGCTGACCTCTCACAGTGGCGTGAGCTGGTATAACATATTGGGCACCAAAATGATGTATGTGTGGAAAAATGCAATTTTTCCTTTGCATACGACCCCTAGTTACATACAGACCTCTGGTAATTGGTAATTTCCTATACTTTAGCCCTGGGCTACAATGATCAGCTGTAGCAGTTATCACTGGTGTCTGTAATGAAGCTTTATTGTTAATCCTTTATTTTGCCATCTTCTGGCGCTAATAACCTTTTATACTTTGTTGTATGGAGCTGTGAGTGGTGTCATTTTTTGCGACTTTTGATCATGTTTTCAATGCTACCATTTTAAAGACTGTACGGCCTTTTGATCACTTTTTATTGAATTTTTTAAGTATTTTTCAAAATGGCAAAAAAGTGGCATTTTCGACTTTGGGCGCTATTTTCCATTAAGGAGTTAAATGTCGGGAATAACCGTTGGGACACAGCGATACCTCACATGTTTATTAACCTGTCATCAGGAGCACGGCCGGCTCCAGGTTTAAGTAGGCTCTTGGGGGGACAGAGCCTTAGTGGGCCTCCCCCAAGTAGCAAGACTTTCCCCCCCTCCCCCTGCAGTAACCACACTGTCCCTCCTACATAGCCACACTGTCCCTCCTACATAGCCACACTGTCCCTCCTACATAGCCAGACTTTCCCCCTAAAAGCCACATTCCATTAGCCGCACTGTCCATCATTCCATAAGCCACAGTCCCCCATAAGCCACATTCCATAAGCCATACTGTCAACCCCTACGTAGCCACACTTTACCCCAAAACCCACATTCCATAAGCCACACTGTCCCACCCCTACATAGCCACAATTTTGCTCCCTACATAGCCACACTGTTCTCCCCACCTATAAGACACCCTGCCCCATCCCCACATAGTCACCCCCCACCCATAAGGCACACTCATAGGTCTTAAAGTGACACTGGTACAATTGATCCGAGGGCCAACATTTTTTTTTCGGAGCCCGAGTGGCCCCTTGGGTCATGGAACATGCCTGGGTAGGCCGGGTGCTGGCGCCAGGGGGAGGAGGAAATATGGGGGACATGAGTGATATCCAGAGGATAGGGGAGGCTCTCCTCACTGGCCACTCCCAGGGGACTAAGGACACAGCTCTACATACAGAAAGGTAAACTTTCATCTAACTTATCTTTTTTTTTCGAAAAAATACAGTATTACTATAAAATCTCTTTGGCAATTAATTGAATCTTAAAAAAATATGAGGTGACGATTTTGAAAATTGATCTAAAATTCTGAAATTTTAATACAGTTTTAATAAAGTTTTATAAACCACTTTGAATAACTTATTTTTTTAATTAAATATTGACAATGATAGGAATTGGAAGGAATTTCAGACAGAATGACATAGAAAACCCATCAGATGACTGTGGGCCTGTGCAACGCTCGCTGCAGGTTCTGCTCCTGTGGACATCAGTCTGCCTCCATAGGGAGCATATGCCAGCTACCCCACCTTTTTAAGGGCTAGCAGGCTTCATGTGCCCCCAGCCTTACCCTGCTAACCTGTGCCCCCAGCCTAACCCTGCTCACCTGTGGCTATATTTCCCAGCATGCCCACCTCTTCCGTGCCTGAGAAAAGGTTCCCAGCTTTCCAGTTTCCTGCTGCACAGTGTTAGTTGCTGTCGATTCCTTGTTTTTGACCTCAGATTATCATTGCCCGTTTTCTGGGACCTCGCCGCCTCCGCTGACCCTGACTGTTCTCTTGCCTGATCCTTCAGTGTTACGCACCAGTGTTCCCTGTGCCCTCTTGTGGTGGGTGCATGTACATTTCTTAATGTTGCAGCAGTTTCTCCTGCTCCTAATCACGAGAGCGGGACTGGGTCTTCAGCTGTTAGGGACATGCAAGGTCCTAGGTAGAAGGTTTTATTATAGTTTCTGCCATCGCTATTCTTCACTGCGTCGCTCTACATTTTTAACTATCCCTATCCAGGGCCGACGCCAACACCCGGCATACTCGGGCAAGTGCCGGGGCCCAGTGCTGCTGGGAGGGCCCACTAGCAGCCCCAGCAGCTTGGCGGCCCCTGGGTGCTGGCGCCCTGAAGCAGCGCTCTGTGCAGGGTGCCATGCTGCTTCCCTGCCCTGGTAGCACTACATGGCTGCCGGCAGAAGACCCAAAGACAGGAGAATGGGAGTCTTGGCTGGACCTGAGGTAAGTATTACTTTTTTTTCTCTTTTACTGGATACATTTAGTCCATGAGGGGGTTAAAGCCAAGGCTACATATAGTTAATCCATAGAGATTGAGGGGGGCTGCATATAATTAATCCATGGAGGGGAGGGGGATCGTTTATAATTAGTTCATGGCGGGAGTGCGTCTAATTAATCCATAGGGGTTGAGGGGGGTTGTTTATAATTAATATAATCCATGGGGGGTGAGGGGCTGCATGTAGTCCATGGTTTTAGGCTGTATATAATTAATCCATGGGTTGGGGGGGGAGGTTGGCTCAGCTGCATATAATCCATGGGGGCTTAGGGGCTGCATGTAGTCCATGGGGGTCCAGTAAATGTTTTTTACTGCAAAGGTAAATTAAGGTAATAATGTATATTAAGGGATTTGTGGGATATCTTTAGTTCAGTTGATTCTTCGCATATTCTTATTAATTGCTCTAATCCAGCGCTTCAGAAATGAGGTAAAGGGGCGGGGCTTAATGACATCATCAGAGAGCAAAGCCGAGGTAATTGTAAGAGATGGGAATTCCGGCTCTTCTTAGTGATCTGGCTCATTAGGCTCGCTCACTGAGCTGACTCTTCTGGCTTCTGAACGGTTCCCTATTAAATATATAATAGGGAGGCGCATGCCAGTCAATCACTCCATGCCACTCAATTTTTAACCCAATTGTATTGGGTTAAGGGGGCGTGAGGAGCCGGTTAGGGGCAGGGTTAAGTGAGCCTTCGGCTCACTGAGGTGAGCTGGCTCACATTGTTCACGAACGAGAGCCGGATCATTCGCGAACGACACATCGCTTGTAATTGTAAGACAAGAAACTGAACGTTATGTTCATGAGGTAAATGCTGGACATGACAGGGCTCCCATTTTCAGATTGATGTGGGAAACCATGATGGAGGATATAAAATAGATAAACACTCGCAGACAACACTCAGAAGTGAACAATTTTAACGTTATTCAATTGTTAATTATAGGAATAATTTACTGCTCTAAATCGCTATTCTATTGGTCCTTTACACACGGCAGTATTTCGGCCAGTGTCTCACAAATACTGACCAAAATAAGCAATTGGCAAAATTTTTGGTTTATTGACAATCAGTACAAGAAAACCAGATTTACAGTAAATGACTACTGCCCTGTGTGAGTTCTGTGGGGTCTGGGCTGACGTGATCTGTGGATAAATCATTCGTCTCTTCTTGGACAGGAGAACAATTTTCTGAGTGACTTCTCTGATGTGACATTAGAGATGACTTTTGGATGAAACACTTTCCGCATTCGGTACATGAAAATGGCTTCTCTCCTGTGTGAATTCTTTGATGTCTCACAAGATCAGATTTATGGGTGAAACCTTTACTACATTCTTGGCACGAAAATGGCTTCTCCCCTGTGTGAATTTTCTGATGTTCGACAAGACCGGCTTTCCTTAAGAAACACTTATGACACTCTGCACATGAGAAAGGCTTCTCTCCTGTGTGAGTTCTCTGATGTTCTAGAAGATGTGATTTCTGAGTAAAACATTTGCCACAATCTAGACATGAGAAAGGCTTCTCCCCTGTGTGAGATTTTAGGTGGTGAATAAGAGTTGATTTAACACTATAACATTTCCCACATTCTGAACATGAATATGGCTTCTCCCCTGTGTGAATTCTTTGCCTTTTTACAAGATATGATTTCTGAGAACAATTTGCTCCACATTCTGGACATGAAAATGGCTTCTCTCCTGTTTGAGACTTTTGATGGTCAGCAAGATTCACCTTCCATATAAAGCATTTCCGACATTCGGGGCATGAATAGGTCTTCTCTACAATGTGAGTTCTCAGATGTTGACCAAGATTAGATTTTGATATAAATCGCTTGCCACATTCGGGGCATGAGTGTGGCTTCTCCCCCGTGTGAGTTCTTTGATGCTCAACAAGATGTGATTTCCGAGTGAAAGACTTCCCACATTCCAAACATGAAAACGGCTTCTCCCCTGTGTGAATTCTCAGGTGTTTAACAAGATCGGACTTTACGCTAAAACACTTCCCACATTCAGTACAAGAAAATGGCTTCTCCCCGGTGTGAGTTCTCATGTGTTGTGCGAGGTTTGCTTTCCAGATGAATCCTCTCCCACACTCTGGGCATGAAAATGGCTTCTCTCTGGAGTGAATTTTTTGATGTTCAGAAAGATTTGATTTCCGAGCAAAACTTTTCCCACATTCCGTACAAGAAAATGTCTTCTCCACGGTGTGAATTCTCTTATGTGTGACAAGATCTGATTTCACAGCAAAACATTTGCCACATTCTGAACATAAAAACGGCTTCTCCCCCATGTAAATCATCTGATGCACAACATGGCCATTGTTATCCTGTCCTGTCTGTGATGAACCAGCAGGTAGGACCTGTACAATCGGATCAGGGGACAGGTCCTCACTCTGAAGGGATGGGGGTATATCTGGGGTTGTGGGGTACTCTTCATATTCGCCATGTATCATATCTTCGGTTTTAAAAACTGAAGTTATCAGATGTTCCTCTGTGCTCCTGGCAGAGTCCTCTGAAAAAAATAAAACAGTGTTTTACAATTAATATTCCACGCTTAAAAATTAATGTAAAACATTCCCCATACAATTTACAATCAAATGCAATTATAAAAGAAGACCACCCCTGCACCACCCACCTGACTGTATCTCACACCCCACTTACTTTTTTTTTTTTTTTATAATTGCTGCCTTTCCTCTCTTATTATATAATAAGTAATTTTTATAAATTTCCCATTCTCAATCTCATGATGCCTCAGCATAACAACACATGACCATGGAGAGACAGAACCAGCTCTGCTAGCTAGAATATATGCTCGATCTATAGTATATTCTCTGTACCATAAGTATACAGTCTGGGAGGCTTTAACTGTGTGACAGGAACCTGTCTGATCATTAGTAAGAGAGTGGAGAGAGAGTGTTGTACAGAAAATCCAGATATACATCTACGTGTTCTGTTTTCTCCTATCCAGGTATTCATATCCATTTTCTACGCTATGCTGTCCAGATATACATCTCATGTTCTGTATTGTAGAATCTGGATATACGTCACTGCATTTAAGTATCTGTCTCCGTGTTCTGTATTCTGGTATCTGGGTCTAAATCTTCATGTTTTCTGCTATCCAGATACAAGTCTCCATGTTCTGGTAACGTATAGTGAATAGAGATGAGCGAGCACTAAAATGCTCGAGTGCTCGTTATTCGAGACAAACTTTTCCTGATGCTCGAGTGCTCGTCTCGAATAACGAGCCCCATTGAAGTCAATGGGAGACCCGAGCATTTTTCAAAGGGACCATGGTTCGGGAATAAAATGTTTTATTTAATTGAAAAAGAATGTCTTCTGATAAGTTAGCAGATGTATGCAAACATCTGCAATCTATTCTTCACTGTTCCACGCGTATATTATCTCCCGACAAGTTAGCAGATGTGAAGAACAGTGAAGAATAGAATAAAAACAGTGAACACAGTGAACACAGGATCATTCAAGTGAAAAACGCAGTGAAAAACACAGTGAAGAATAGATTACAGATGTTAGGCACATCTGCTTACTTGTCGGTAGATACGCTGTCCCGGGATCCGCTCCTCTTCTTCCACTGAAGTCTCCCCGATCTCTCTGCCCTTCCCGATGTGGGCCATATGTGGACCATACTAGGGTTCCACGTCCATGAATGTCTGACATTTCAGGAAACAAAGTAATGCCTCTGTGCTAAACGCCACTATCTCATTGTGGTCGGAGATTTTGCCGAGGCATCAATGAAGCGTTTTGTTGTCTACATGATTTACAGCCTCGGATAGTAAATCATGTATCCTGTATCCTCCTGCAAGCTGCTGCCATATGCGATCGCGGGTAAACATGATGTTACCAGCGCAAGCGTCCTTGGATACCCGCGATCACTTGCAGGAGGATACAGCGCTGAAGCCACTGTCTGTGCTAAAGAAAGAAAAGCTATAAAGATTGCCCCTCCGTGCTGTCACTTCTTTGTTAAAGCGCAGCAGCTACAGTATTCCTCTGCAAGCCGCTGCCTCTGGTAATTATTGCAGCATCTTCATTATGCTATGTGCGATCCCAGGTATCCAAGGACGTGTTACTCTCTATCTATACTATCTTCGGCTTATCTTTATCTACCTTATCCTCTACCCATCTTTGAATAGGCTCCCGCCACCAGTTGCAGGTGGGATTCATTTATATGTGCTGCTCCCCGATGTCTTTGTGCTGCTCCCCGACATCTCTGTGCTGCTCCCCGATGTCTCTGTCCTGTTCCCCGATGTCTCTGTCCTGTTCCTCGTGTTCTTCAATGTGTTCTTCACATAGTATTTTGTTCGCACCGTTCCGCGCGTATCTCCCGACAAGTAAGCAGATGTGCCGAACATCTGTAATCTATTCTTCACTGTGTTTTTCACTTAAATGATCCTGTGTTCACTGTTTTTATTCTATTCTTCACTGTTCTTCACTGTGTTTTTTTAATTAAATGCTCGATCTCGAGCAGGGGAGATACTCGTCCGAGCAACGAGCCGTTTCGAGTACCTTAATACTCGAACGAGCATCAAGCTCGGACGAGTATACTCGCTCATCTCTAATAGTGAATACTCTATAGTCTAATATGAACCAATGGTTACTTAGACCTAAATTGGACAATTTCCCCTCCCTCGCCCCTGACAGCGGGAGATGAGGTCACCACCATAGAATAATAAAATGAAAAGATCAACATAAATACAAATGAGGTCACAATCCGCGGCTCCTCTCTGCTTTGTTCATGGTCACTGCTCACCTGTGCGGATACCTGCAGGGCTGTCCTCCGTATACTCATCCTCATCACTCTCATAGGTCTTTATAGTAAACATCTTGTGTATATCCTCATCCTCATTCCAAAGCTGTGAAACAAAGCATTAGAAAGTCACCAGACGGATGGAATAGACACAGGGAATGTGACAACCAACAATAACCTGCCAGGAGGAGTTACCAGAGCCCCACAGGTCTCCTGTATATGACATCCTAGAGATCCTTATACACACATATGTACAGCATGACTAGACACAGGTTGTCTCAGTGGAGAGAGATCAACTTCTATAAGACACAACAAGTGCTGATCTTGTGGAAAATAAAGGATTAGATCAGGAGAAATGAAAGATGTTGTCTCCATGTTCCAACCAGTCTCCATAGTCAGAAGATGATGGAGAAGATGCGGGGAATCCAGCGCTACTTATCTCTGGGGACATGGAGAAGATCCAGAGCACATGTCCTGTCTATGGTCACCTCCGCTCCTCCATCTCCTCCTCTCATTACACAAGTATAAGACATATAATACTGAGGGATAAGACTGAAGACAAGGAGGTCACAGGCGTCTACAGGTCATAGGGGAGATCTCCACCTACCTGATCATCCTGTGGTAGAAGAGGACGGGGACATCTCTCCGGGGATCTTCTCTCCCTGGATGTGACTGTAGGGATCACATACAGAGACTGAATTCCTTCTTCTATACAGATAATGAGGGGACACGTGTCTATAGTCCTGTCTATTACCTGGTGCTGTGAGGGGCCGGGGGTCCTCCATCATGACGTCCTGGTACAGATCCTTGTGTCCTTCTACATACTCCCACTCCTCCATGGAGAAATAGACAGCCACATCCTGACACCTTATAGGAACCTGACACACACAATGGGTACAGTCACCACCCGGCGCCTCCAGTTACTGTATAATGTCCCAGCATTCCCAGCAGTGTCACCTCTCCAGTCAGCAGCTCCGCCATCTTCATGGTCAGTTCTAGGATCTCCTGTACATTCATCTCCTCATGTATCAGGGGGTGAGGGGGAGACCCCGGGATGGGGTGCAGGGGTCCCCCCCATTCTTCATACACAGGGGCCGGACAGCGCTCACTAGACGTCTTCCTCACTAATGTGTAATCCTGGTTATGGGGAGACACAGGAATAATATCACTACATACATGTCCGGAGTCACATGACCCCCAGTCACATGATCTGTTAGTACCAGATATAACGAGGTCATGTGACATCACCAGGATCTCACCTCTCCTGTGAGCCGGTAGAGGATCTCTAGGGTGAGGTTTAATAATTTCTTCACCATCTTCTTCTTGCCCCTCTTCATCTTTGAAGGGGCAGCCAGGAATATAATATGGCATGGATATCAGGAACCTGAATAGATAAAGAATAATAATAATAATAATAATAATCTTTATTTATATAGCGCCATCAAATTCCGTAGCGCTTTACAAATCATAGGGGACATATACAACTATATTACATTACAAAGAACAAACAGTCATATGGAACAATAGGAGTGATGGCCCTGCTCACAAGAGCTTACAGACTATGAGGATGAGGGGGTGACACAAGAGGTTGTAAAATGGTCCAGCCATTCTTTATAAGGGAACAATATAAAATAATTTAATAAATAATTTACTAAACAACGATGTTGCTGCTTGAACCAGCCATCAGCCGCCATCTTATTTACAGGGTCCTAGGTGAAAAAGACTGCAGAGAAGCCTGGAGCTTGGTATATATCAGCTGTTTGCCAGATAACAGATGGGAGATAGGATGGATTAGTAAAGGGAGAGTTGACATTTCATGCAGTTAGCGAGAGTGATAGGCTTGCCTAAAGAGATGGGTTTTAAGAGCACGTTTGAAGCTTTGGAGGGTGGGTATTAGTCTCAGAGTCTGGGGAAGGGCATTCCAGAGAATTGGTGCAACTCGGGAGAAGTCCTGGATACGTGCATGGGAGGTTCGAATTAAGGTAGAGATTAATCTATTGTCACTGGCAGATCGAAGAGCACGGGAAGGGCGATAGACTGAGATGAGAGAAGAGAGGTAGGGAGGTGCAGCATTATTCAGAGCTTTGTGGATGAGGGTTATTATTTTAAAGTGAATACGGAAGGAGACAGGTAGCCAGTGCAGTGATTGGCACAAACTGGAGGCATCCGTGTAGCGTTTGGCCTGAAAGACGAGCCTGGCTGCTGCATTAAGAATAGATTGAAGAGGAGAGAGTTTAGAGAGGATTGTTTACAAAAAGAATCCTATGTAATGATCTAATGTATCGGAGATAATAATGGAAGGGTCCATAGTTTTAGTAGAACCAGCCGTTACACTAAACTCATGAAGCCGGTGATTAAAGTAGTCACCTGACCACCAGTCATGACATCATCATCTCTCCAATAGCCCTGAGGAGGCCGAACTATATTGAGATTACTTATAGTATAGACAAGGACTTATAGACAGCCATTATATGGTGTCACCCTCTCTCTACAACCACTAAGATGCCACGGATAATATTGACCAGAGGTCGCACTAACATTTTTCCAGAAGGGTAATAATACCCCCACAACAGAGCAGGCCGGGACTGATGCTGGCCCCATACAAACAAAACACACACAGAACCGGCCAATGCCAGCCCCAAACCCCTACAGAGTGGCCCAGGGCTGACACCACAATTTTTTTTTTTAATTACAATTTTCTTTACAGGGGCACATGTGTTCCCTGCTAATCTTCTTTCAGGATTGGGCTGTCACTTAGCTCAATCTTGTTTATAGCTCTGTGTGCACAATCGTGCACAGCCATGGAGATGGACGGGGCTATTCACTGCTCCAGCTCCAGTTTCTAGGCGTCAGAGAACCGGAGATATCTACTAGTAAAGTTGCAGTAACGAAATGGGATCTCCTTTTTAATATTACACCAGAACTGTGTTTCTAGGTGCTTTGGTTCTAGTCTACCAGCTGAAGGCAGAGTGGAGAAGGAGCTGCAGGGAGTCGGAGCAGAAAGTTAGAAAAAGTTAGAACCCTCTGCATCTGTAGCTGAACCTGGTCAGCATTTATAACATATTCTGGTAAAAGTTTATTAAAGTGAACCGGTCATCAGGAACGTCATATTTAGTTGGTGACAGGTTCCAATAGCTCATGTTATGGATATTTTAAATATGTCTTTGTCAGCATTCTGAATAATTTCAGTACTTTCTATAAGTCTAATTCCCATTACCAGGCTCCCTGCCAGCACCGTGCAGTGAGTCCCTGGGGAGGCAGCTGCAGCCTGTGTCTCCTCATACATTCTTATTCTCCTCCACACGTTCCCCCTCCCTCCCCTGCATGCTCAATGTACATTACAGGAAGTGAAGAGGGAGCTGGATGAGTGTAGAGGAGACTGAGACAGAAGCTGCAGCTGCGCCTCCTCAGGGACTCGCCACATGCTGCTGGCAGGGAGACAGGTAATGTGAATTAAACTTATATAAACTACTGAAATGATTCAGCACTACTTATTAAAAAACTTCAGAGGGAAAAATGGCAAAAAAAGTATATTTCTTTTATATTTTAATTAATTTGTCTGCTAATTCTATAAACAAAAAACATTTAATTAATAAAACTCCCAAATTAAGCTAAAGTTCGACCTCTATAATCTATAAAGTTGTTCCAAAGATATTGTCATACTGAAAGATGGAAATACCAGAGCGATGCGAGGACCCGAGCAGAGTATCTATACCTTTGTTTTGTTACCCCTGTCCAACCCCCACAGGATTTTGTTGATTCCTTCAAAACCCCTATGAAGTCCCTTGGTGACAGCTGTCACTGGAGATTACAAGACTCCTCCGAGCCGTAGGACTGATCATCAATGACTGATATAGGGCTGAGCCCCCGCGCCATGTGATGTGTAGTGGCGGTGCCTGGTATTGCAGCTCCCCCCATTGCACTGCATAGGACTGATCTGTCATGAGAATACAGCAGGGAGTCAGACCCCCACATATCACTGATACTGAGGACAAGCCATTACACAGTCCCAAAACACCCCTTTAAGACCACAGACTGAGCCGGTTATTAAAGGGTTAAAGATAATTACCTCCTTCTGTACAGACACCCGTGTGCCCCAGAGCTGAAAGGACCTACAATGATGTCACTGTCATGTGACCAGTCTGCTGTGGGAGGAGGAGTCATGAAGTCACATGACCAGGTCTGCTCTGTAGACGGTGAAAAATTAGAGGACCTGTGATGATATCACTGTCACGTGACCAGTCACATGGATGTGGGAGGGGCCAGGCCCAGGCTGTGCAGCTGCTGAGGACTTTTATCAAGTCCAAGCAATGTCCTGGTGATCAGGTAATAGAAATGTACACAAACCTGCTGCATACACAGCTCCACTACACACACACTGCTCTGCTACATACAGCTCCGCTACGCACACAACCCTGCTACATATACAACCCTGCTACATATACAACCCTGCTACATATACAACCCTGCTACACACATAACCCTGCTACACGCACAGCACTGCTACATACACAACCCTGCTATACCCACTGCCTGCTACATACACAACCCTGCTATACCCACTGCCTGCTACATATACAACCCTGCTATACCCACTGCCTGCTACATATACAACCCTGCTCTACCCACTGCCTGCTACATATATAACCCTGCTATACCTACTGCCCTGCACACACAGCTCTGCTATACTTACTGTTCTGCTACACACAGCTCTGCTATACTTACTGTTCTGCTACACACAGCTCTGCCACATACACAACCCTGCTGTCCCACTCTCCTGCTACATACACAGCTTTGCTATTCCCACTGCCCCGCTATACACACAGCTTTGCTATTCCCACTGCCCCGCTATACACACAGCTCTAGTATTCCCACTGCCCCGCTATACACACAGCTCTGCTATTCCCACTGCCCCGCTATACACACAGCTCTGCTATTCCCACTGCCCCGCTATACACACAGCTCTGCTATTCCCACTGCCCCATTTCACACACAGCTCTGCTATTCCCACTGCCCCGCTTCACACACAGCTCTGCTATTCCCACTGCCCCGCTTCACACACAGCTCTGCTATTCCCACTGCCCCGCTTCACACACAGCTCTGCTATTCCCACTGCCCCGCTTCACACACAGCTCTGCTATTCCCACTGCCCCGCTATACACACAGCTCTGCTATTCCCACTGCCCCGCTATACACACAGCTCTGCTATTCCCACTGCCCCGCTATACACACAGCTCTGCTATTCCCACTGCCCCGCTATACACACAGCTCTGCTATTCCCACTGCCCCGCTATACACACAGCTCTGCTATTCCCACTGCCCCGCTATACACACAGCTCTGCTATTCCCACTGCCCCGCTATACACACAGCTCTGCTATTCCCACTGCCCCGCTATACACACAGCTCTGCTATTCCCACTGCCCCGCTATACACACAGCTCTGCTATTCCCACTGCCCCGCTATACACACAGCTCTGCTATTCCCACTGCCCCGCTATACACACAGCTCTGCTATTCCCACTGCCCCGCTATACACACAGCTCTGCTATTCCCACTGCCCCGCTATACACACAGCTCTGCTATTCCCACTGCTCCGCTATACACACAGCTCTGCTATTCCCACTGCCCCGCTTCACACACAGCTCTGCTATTCCCACTGCCCCGCTACACACACAGCTCTGCTATTCCCACTGCCCCGCTACACACACAGCTCTGCTATTCCCACTGCCCCATTTCACACACAGCTCTGCTATTCCCACTGCCCCGCTTCACACACAGCTCTGCTATTCCCACTGCCCCGCTTCACACACAGCTCTGCTATTCCCACTGCCCCGCTTCACACACAGCTCTGCTATTCCCACTGCCCCGCTACACACACAGCTCTGCTATTCCCACTGCCCCGCTACACACACAGCTCTGCTATTCCCACTGCCCCGCTATACACACAGCTCTGCTATTCCCACTGCCCCGCTACACACACAGCTCTGCTATTCCCACTGCCCCGCTACACACACAGCTCTGCTATTCCCACTGCCCCGCTACACACACAGCTCTGCTATTCCCACTGCCCCGCTACACACACAGCTCTGCTATTCCCACTGCCCCGCTACACACACAGCCCTGCTATTCCCACTGCCCTGCTACACCTGCTGCCTTGTTATACCCACAGCTCTGCTATACCCACTGCCCCGCTACACACACAGTCCTGCTACAAGCAGCGCAGTAACATGCACACCCCTACTACAAACACTTTGGTACATCCTCCATTGGGTAGAGATGAAGCAGCAGTCAGACTCTCACTGGTGTTTTTACACCCTAATAACATTAAGTTCACAAAAACCTCAAGACTGTTGTACAGAAACTTATATACTTTAAAAACAAAAAAAATCTGAACGCCACTTAAAAAGAACTGAAGAAAAAAAATATGGAAATTGCACAAAAAATCCATATAACAGGTAGACTGGTAACTTGTTCATAATTGAGGGACCAACAACCACATAGAGGAACAAACCTGGACTGCACCCTGGGAGAGAATCCAAAATGATAAAGTCAGGGGCGTAACTACAGGGGCAGCGGTGGCTATAGGGCCCGCAGTGTCAGGGGGCCCCGGCATCTATGTGGCCTGTATATTGTATATGATTTGTATGTCAGTGGGTGGGTGTATGTCTGTGCATACATGTGTGTAGGATTGTATGTATGTATGTATGTATGTATATATATGATTGTATAGAGGGTCACCTTGCATGGATCTATACTGTATTATGCTGCGGGATGTGATGCACATTCTGCACTGCGTCTGTATAAAGGGTTAATGAACACTGAAGATGGAGGGGGGATCAGACTTGTTTACGACAAAACCAGACAGTCCGGTGACGCCGCTGTTTAACTCTTCGGAGAGTTGCTGTGTCACTGCCAGAGAGCATTATGGGAGACTCAGTGTAAGTCTATGGGAGACTCGGGGTCATTCTGCTCTGGTGCTTGCAGTCAGGGAACAGAACTCGGAGGAGAAGACTAATGGAGTGATAGCAAGAAAAAGCTGACCCTGGGAGAGCTATCCCAGACCTTTCCTCAGCATTAACCCTTCTTCTGCCAGGGAGGAGTCAGCCCTGTGATTTGCTTGTATTTTTTTTACCTGGAATTCTTCAGTAAAGAAGGAAACTGTTCACTGCAGACCCTGACACGTGAGCACCCACATTCAGGTAAGTGGGATGACAATAGGTGGTCACTCAGATGATGGTAGAAGAAAGGGATAAAGCAACGAGGATTAATGTGCACAGAATATCATTAGCATCGCTGTGTGAGGCGGGATATCGTCTCTATAACCCTTTGCCTCTGATGCCTTTTTTTGTCAATTTAACATTTTTGGGGTTTTTTTTCTCTCCCCAACTTAGAAAAATAAAAAGTTATGGATTTTTCTATGTACAGAGCTGTATTTTTTCCTGCATAACAAACTGCACTTTCCTGTGTGAGAGTGTAATATTCCAGGCCGTGTACTGGGAAGCTGGAAAGAAAATTCCAAATGGAGTGGAACAAAAAAACCATATACATATTTTGACAGTTTTTATGGCTTTCTTTGTTTCAAATGACACGTTTCAGTCCAATCACCGAGATGCTACATTTTTTATTTACGCAAATAACACTGGGGTCGGTGGCCGGATGGGGGATAGGACTCCCAGCATCATTTTGATATATGCTGCACTCTGCTCGGGCTCCATATATCCATATGATGCTCAGAGTCCCGTCCCCAGCAGTTGGTTTGGTGCATGCAGCAGGACCCTGTAGGATCCATGTTTCACAAATCAAACTTGGCAAATGTAAAGCCTCCCTTACACCAGGTAATGGTAACAACTTCTTCAAATTAGGCTAATAGGCTGAATAATGTAACCAAAAACAAGATTTCCGTATTGACTGTATTAGTTAGGCCCCCGATCCCCTTGGTAGCACACAGCTGGAGAGAGGAGGGGTGAGTGCTCCTCACTTTTCCGACTTGTCCGACTAAGGGGTGTGGTCTTTGAAAAGGGGTGTGGTCTTCTTAAAAGGGGTGTGGTTGGGTGAAAATGGCCCTTACGCAAAATAAACTACGGTAATACCATGAATTTTACACCACAACGATAAATATGGTGCAGCAAAAAACTAGTGTTGTCCTATTTTGCAATGACGGAGCTTGCAACTCTTAGATCCATCTCCCCCCAATGAGTTAGGCCACAATAGAGCAGGCATTGGAGGAGGACGGAGATGAAGGGGAGATCAGAGAGTGATTGTTACTTAACAGAACTGGGCGGGTTCAGGTATAATATATGAGGAAGGGGTCCCTATACAGATGTCTGCTAAGGGGCCCAGCGCCTCCTAGTTACACCCCTGTCCAGGAGGACGGTGTACTACAACCTACACAAAGAGAGGATGAGCAGAAAGCCTGACGGTGTGAACCTTAAAAGAAGGGAACACATACGTGGATTGTGATGCTGCAAAGAAAAATAACTCCTTTTGCACGGCAGAGAAACGCAGGGCATAATTCTATGTACATGCACATAAACCTCTGCTTTTGCCTAAAATCATAAAATATATTTTAATAGTATGCTTGTTCACAGGGAAATTTTTTAATCTTTTCCAAAGCCATATATTTTTAACTTTGAGGTTTTTATAGATAAGGTTTTTGTAAGATCAATACATTTTGTAGCAGTTGTGCTGATGTTTTCATCCTTTGGTATTAATACACTGGTGCTGAATTCCTACTGATGACCCCCATGGTGCATTACTGCCCCCTACCTCCTGTGTTTACAAAACCAAAATCCACAAAGGAAATTGTAGCGAGTGGGAATTGTCTGACACTTAGGACCAATGGATCATGTAGAATTCTTGCCCCAGGGTCCATGGACCTTTAGATACTACCCTGCCTGGATACTACATGGCTACGTGTTTTAGGCTTCTATAAATGGAGGTATCAACAGAGACAGAGGTATGAGATCACACAATCAGGAGACCTATACCGGGCTGCAGACTGAGCTCAGCAATGTCACAGGAACACACTGGTCTTGTAACCATTTCCCAGATGACCTTCCCTGTGTGATTTATTCACAGACCTTCCCGCAGAACATCCCTCCTGAGGGACCCTCCAAGGATGGACAAGAAGAAGATCTCCAGAAGAATATTAGGCTTCACCTTAGAGATCATCTACCTGCTGACCGGAGAGGTAAACGCCTCCAGATTCTGTCAGGTTTTTTGGCATCATTTCAACTTTAGATGCAACATCTATGTACCAACAAATCTGAAACCCTCATAGTAATGTGTACAACTGTATTCAGTGTTGATCTCCATACACAGCATTACACCCCAGGGCAGAAGAAATCAGGTGACTGTGTGACTCCCAGAAGTGATCTCCAAGAGTCACCTCCACCCCACCCCCTGATACATGAGGAGATGAATGTACAGGAGATCCTAGAACTGACCATGAAGATGGCGGAGCTGCTGACTGGAGAGGTGACACTGCTGGGAATGCTGGGACATTATACAGTAACTGGAGGCGCCGGGTGGTGACTGTACCCATTGTGTGTGTCAGGTTCCTATAAGGTGTCAGGATGTGGCTGTCTATTTCTCCATGGAGGAGTGGGAGTATGTAGAAGGACACAAGGATCTGTACCAGGACGTCATGATGGAGGACCCCCGGCCCCTCACATCACCAGGTAATAGACAGGACTATAGACACGTGTCCCCTCATTATCTGTATAGAGGAAGGAATTCAGTCTCTGTATGTGATCCCTACAGTCACATCCAGGGAGAGAAGATCCCCGGAGAGATGTCTCCGTCCTCTTCTACCACAGGATGATCAGGTAGGTGGAGATCTCCCCTATGACCTGTAGACGCCTGTGACCTCCTTGTCTTCAGTCTTATCCCTCAGTATTATATGTCTTAGGCTACATTCACACGAACGTATGGAGGACGTATATACGGCCGATATACGTCCCCCATACACTCCTATGGGCGCACGGCACCCTATGGGAGCGGTACGGTGCAGCACACGTGCGGCACCGTACCGTTCCGTACCCGGGAAAAAGATAGGACCTGTCCTATCTTTTCCCGTAATACGGGGCCGTGCGCCATAGGTTGCTATGGAGAGGGGCGGGGGTGAGCTGCGCTCACCTCCTCCTCCTCTCCCCGTACACTGCCGTTGCCTGCTACGGTACGGTACGGGCGGGCAACGGCAGTGTGAATATAGCCTTATACTTGTGTAATGAGAGGAGGAGATGGAGGAGCGGAGGTGACCATAGACAGGACATGTGCTCTGGATCTTCTCCATGTCCCCAGAGATGAGTAGCGCTGGATTCCCTGCATCTTCTCTATTTTCTGACTATTATAACATTTTCAGCTTCCGAATGAGGACAATGATCTGGACAGTATCGATGTTGTAGCCATAACCATAAAAGAAGAGACGTCTGTGAGTGATGAGGAGGAGAGTAAGGAGGACGTCCCTGCAGGTATCCGCCCAGGTGAGTAGTGACCTCTAAATAAATAAATCTGAGAAGACGGTTTCATTGCAGAAATGTAATCCAATGGTTTATTCCCTATTGCGGGACCTGTAAGACACCAGTCAGTTGCCCACATACAGGAAGAAGCTCAAAGTCCTACTTAGCCCTCATTCACAGCAACACAAGTCACAATTCCTAGTGTATTAGTTAGCAGAAGGGTCATGTGTGATATGACCATAGAGACCATAGAGCCTCTCTGGACTACTACCCCCTCACAGTTGCTATAAACTGCTAGTGAACATCCTGGTGGCCTCCTATCATGATTTACTGGCCCATAATCTGAGGTCTACTCTTAGATTGTGACACTTGTGTCCAATGTATTTGTAGCTAATAAAGTTTTGCCTTGTAATTTAAAAAAAAAAATTATAGAAATATTTGAAACTATTATTAGATTTTTTAGGTTAATATTATCCAAATGTTATTAAATATTCTATTTTTGCAGATGACTCTACCAGGAGCTCAGAGGGACAAGTGATATCTTCAGATTGTAATGCTATCATACATCAGACCCCAGATATACCTTCAGACCTACCCTGCAAGGATCTATCATTCAATCCTATTATACCGGTCTTATCTTCTGACTCTACCAATTCAGTGGGCATTGAACATCAGGTTATTCCATATTCAGAGAAACCATATTCATGTTCAGAGTGTGACAAATGTTTTAACCAGAAATCTAAATTTGATAGACATCTGAGAGTTCACAAGAGGAAGAAAACTCATGTTTGTTCAGAATGTGGGAAGGGTTTTGCCGAGAAGACAACTCTCGTTAAACATCTGAGAATTCACACAGGAGAGCGGCCATTTTCATGTTCAGAATGTGGGAAATGTTATACTTTTAAATCAACGCTTATCCAACATAACAGAATTCACACAGGACTGAAGCCGTTTTCCTGCACTGAGTGTGGGAAGTGTTTTACCCAAAAACAAGCTCTTGTTAACCATCAGAGAATTCACTCAGGAGAGAAGTCCTTTTCCTGTGAAGAATGTGGGAAATGCTTTACCCAGAAACGAACTCTTACAAAGCACCAGATTATCCATATAAGAGAGAAGGAAAAGTCATTTCCATACTCGTGTTCAGAATGTGGAAAAGGTTTCCATAAGGAGTCCCGTCTTGTACAACATGCGAGAATTCACACAGCCAAGAAACTTTTTACCTGTTCGGAATGTGGGAAATGTTTCACCGATAAATCAGTTTTTGTTAGACATCAGAGAACTCACACGGGGGAGAAGCCGTTTCCATGCTCCGAATGTGGGAAATGTTTTAACCAGAAATCGAATCTTGTTTTACATCAGAGAATTCATACAGGGGAGAAGCCTTACTCATGCCAAGAGTGTGGGAAGTGTTTTAATCAGAAATCGAATCTTGTTGGACATATGAGAATTCACACAGGAGAGAAGCAAGTCCCATAGACGTCAATGTGGTGTGGAACAAAGCTACCAACTCTATTCTATTGGTCTTGAAAAAAACGAATAATCCTACTGGTATGGAGCAGGTCACTGATTTATGGATCCTGGGTGGTCTCAGCTGTTGGGCACCCAGGGACATTCCCGCTGTAGTGCATTGTCCGACCAAGATCACTAAGATCGTGCACCTGAGATCCTGCCTGTGTTGCTTCCCCACTCAGGTCCGACAGAGTTCACCATCTTTTACGTGGTGCATGTAAGTGCTTGGGTTTGCAACACATTTTAAAGTTAAATCCCGCGCTCAGTCTGAATCAGTTGGAGCGACCACCAGAACGCCCCCTAATACGTGATGCATGGAAGCCAGTTTAGCTGCCCTTAAAAAGGATTGCGTGCACCAAAATACCGGCGCAGACACTTGTTAAATACCTGTGCAAGCCCTGTAATCGCTGTAAAAGGCGAATAGCCCGACGAAAGTGCGCAGCGTGACCCTTAGTAAATAAGCCCACAGTGTTTATACACTTTTAAAGCAAATCTACCATTTGATTTTATGCATTTTGAACCAAACATACCTTGAGAATGCTGTAGCTACATTGATGCAGAAACATATTTTGTTTAATCCCTGAGCTGAGTGGTTATGCCAAAAAAAAACCCAATTATAACATTCAGGACTTTGGGAAAGCAGGGTTACATTTATCCTGTTGTTGATAAACACATTTCACAGAGCTTTCTGAACAGTCCAGACAAGACTAATCAACCATAGCTAGATTACTCATACACAGCAGCTGGGGGATGGTGCAGCGATTGATTACTTCTGCCTGTCAGGCACAACACTGTGATTACATCATTCTCTGGAGCAGCGCATAACTAATGTGAGAGGAAAAGCGCTGAGCCCCAGCACAGAAGTGACAGAGACAGATTGTCTGTGAGCTGCTATTACATTAATATGTGGGTAGATGAATAGAACCCCGTCTCCGATAAACATTTGATTTCATATTCCACCTTCATGTTTTTCATCTTCTTTACTACATACAATGTCCAGAATCCGACAACCTAAGCAGTATCTCCAGGGTGAGGTTTAAAAAACTTTTCGTCATCATTGATAAGTCAGGAATATTAATCTGGGATGGACTGTAGGAAATTTACTAGAAAAAGATGATTGTTTACACAAAGATTCCCATGTAATGATCTAATGTGTCGGAGATAATAATGGAAGGGTCCATAGTTTTAGTAGCACCAGCCATCACGCTAAACTTATGAGGCCAGTGATTAAGGTAGTCACCTGACCACCAGTCATAACATCATAATTTCCTAAATAGCCCTGAGGAGCCTGAACTAGTCTTGGAATTATATTGAGATTATTTATTGTATGGTGCAGTCCCATATGGGACGATGACATGTGATGATTTGCACAATGCACTTCTATGTCAGGCGGTCACTGAAAACCTCATTTGTGATGTACAGGCGGTCCCCTACTTAAGAACATTCGACTTACATACGACCCCTATTTACAAACGGACCTCTGGATATTGGTAATTTACTGTACTTTAGTCCTAGGCTACAATAAACAGCTGTAACAGTTATCACAGGTGTCTGTAATGAAGCTTTAGTGTTATTCCTGATTCTAATGACAACCCAACATTCTTAAAATCCAATTGTCACAGAGACCAAAAAAGTTCTGGCTGGGTTTACAATGATAAAATATACAGTTCCGACTTACATACAAATTCAACTTAAGAACAAACCTACAGACCCTATCTTGTATGTAACCTGGGGACTGCCTGTATTAGACTTTTATCTCTGCTTTATATGTTGTCAAACTTGTGACCAATGTTATCCGAATGTCACAATCTGCTGTACTGTAATCTCAGGTTTATTGTCTTGGTTATTTTTCAACGTTGTTATAAAATTTTAAAAAGTACAAATAAAGTACAATAATGGAGCACATTTACTTACCTGGTACTGTTGCGATCCCCGATCCGGACTGTCAGACGAGGATGAAGTCCATCGCGATTCACCAAGATTGTGCGCCCGATTTCCTGCATGTGTTGCTTCCCCGCTCAGGTCCCCCCGATCTTCCTACCGGTGTATGTGAGTGCATTTCTTACGGCACAATTTGAATTTTAAATCCTGGGCTTAGTCCGAATCAGTCGGGTTGTCCCAAGGCCACGCCCGTCGACTTGTGTCGCATGAAAGTCGGCGCCAAGATTGCGCCAAAATCCGATTGCGTGTGCAAAAAACCCCTGTTAAATGCGGCGCAAATCGGAAATAGGCGGGGAACCCGATGGAAATGCAGTCCGCGGACCATTAGTAAATGTGCCCCAAAGACTTGCAGACAAACACTGACACCAGACTGGTGAACCATTATATGGTGTCCGCTATCATCTATCTGATGTAACCCTCTCTCTACAACCACTCAGATGCCACGGTTACTATGAACCACAGCGTCTTAGAGGTAGGATGGTGCTCGGGTGTAAGTTTGTAGCCTGTTACCAGCTGAACAACAAGCACCTTAGAGATTGCCCTCAATTTAATGGTTTGTGGGACTTCTGAGATGGAGAATGAATGGAGCAGCAGAGCACAGGCTCCACCTGTTTCTGTATTTACTAGGGGGATAGGACCCCTCTACTTGTAATTAGTGGGGGTGCTGGTGGATAGACCCAGACTGATCAGTAGGATAATGAATTACAGTGAATTTCCAGGAATTCTGGTCTGGATGGCTTTTGTGTCGCTCCAGTCTGGTTCTCAGCCCTGTGCCCACCTGGAGGTTCCAGTGATCGGTCAATGAGTGGCCACTTCTAACCACAGGATTTAGGAGAAGAGATGACCCAGGGATCAGGATAGGCTTCTCTTTGGTCAAAATGGGTCTTATGGTCCCCTGGAAACTGTGGCTGGACACAGGGCTAAAAACTGGAAGTACCAGAGCATCACTAGAACTAGAGTTCTGAGTGAGACCCACATATCACTGATATTGAAGCCATCACAGAATCCCAATATACCCCTTTAACCCTTTAAGGACCTCACCCTTTTTTGTTTTTTAATTTTTCACTCCCCGCAATCAAAAATCTATAATTTTTTATTTTTTTTTACATGTAAAGAGCTCTGTGACGGCTTGTTTTCTGCGTAACAAATTGTACTTCACAGTGATGGTATTTATTCTTCCCTGCCGTGTACTGGGAAGCGGGGAAAAAAAATTGCTTTATTTTCTGCAGGATAATTTTATGTTGCAGCTTGTAGAAGATCCCACAAGAGGTGACGCATTGTTGGACCTTGTGATTTCTAACAATGAGGAGATTGTCCAAAATGTCAGTGTCCGGGAACCCCTTGGGAACAGCGATCATAATATAATTATTTTCCTCTTAAACTTTAAAAAGCAGAAACAGGTGGGAAAATCGAAAACTATGAATTTTAAGAAGGCTAATTTCCAAAAATTCAGGGCTGCAATACAGGATATAGACTGGGATCAGATACTGTCACATGGTGATACTAATGTTAAATGGGAGAAATTCAAATCTATCCTGGGTTTTTATACTTCTAAATTTATTCCAATAGGTAACAAGTATAGACGGGCTAGATTACACCCCTCGTGGCTTACAGCTACAGTTAGAAGGGCAATTAATGAGAAAAAGAGGACATTTAAAATATATAAATCTGACGGGTCACCTGAGGCTTTCAATACTTACAAAAAACTTACCAAAATCTGTAAAACGGAAATAAAATCAGCCAAAATACAAAATGAAAGACAGGTAGCTAAAGACAGCAAAACAAATCCCAAGAAATTTTTTAGGTATATCAATGCAAAAAAAATGGGTCACAACAGGTTGGACCCCTTTATTCTGAAAATGGGGCATCGGTGACTGGAGACCAGGAGAAGGCGGAGATACTTAATAGGTTTTTTAGCTCCGTTTATACAATAGAAGAGAGAACTTGTGACGTGGGTGGTGCCAGTGCGGATCCTGTAATATACTAGACTGGCTGAATGTAGACATTATCCAATCTAAGCTCAATAAAATCAATGTGTACAAAGCTCCTGGACCAGATGGGTTACACCCCAGAGTTCTTAAAGAACTCAGTTCTGTTATTGCTGTACCGCTGTCTAACATCTTCAGGGATTCCGTAATGTCTGGTGTGGTGCCAAGTGACTGGCGCAAGGCAAATGTGGTGCCAATATATAAAAAGGGCTCTAGAACTTCGCCTGGCAATTACAGGCCTGTAAGCTTAACTTCCATTGTGGGGAAAGTATTGGAAGGGTTAGTAAAAGACTATATACTGGAGTATGTGACATCAAATAGAATAATAAGTGATAGCCAGCATGGGTTTACTAAGAATAGAAGTTGTCAAACTAACCTTATCTGCTTCTATGAAGAGGTGAGCAGGTGCCTGGATGGAGGAGCTGCTGTGGATATTGTGATCTTGGACTTTGCAAAGGCATTTGACACTGTCCCTCATAGACGCCTGATGGGTAAAATTAGGGCTATTGGTTTGGCAGAAATCATTTGCAATTGGATTGAAAACTGGCTGAAGGATCGTATCCAGAGAGTTGTGGTCAATGATTCCTACTCGGAATGCTCACCAGTTATGAGTGGTGTACCCCAGGGTTCTGTGCTTGGCCCACTACTATTTAATATATTTATTAATGATATAGAGGTAGGAATTAATAGCACTTTGTCTATTTTTGCAGATGACACCAAACTGTTTAGTGTAATACAGTCTATGGAGGATGTTCATAGGCTGCAGGGTGACTTGGACAAACTGAATGTTTGGTCATCCACTTGGCAAATGAGGTTTAATGTGGATAAATGTAAGGTTATGCACCTGGGGGCCAATAATCCAAAGGCAAAATATGTCCTTGGGGGAGTAAATCTGGGAGAGTCCCTTGTTGAGAAGGACCTGGGGGTACTAGTAGATCATAAATTGAATAACAGCATGCAATGTCAATCAGCTGCCTCTAAAGCCAGTAGGATCTTGTCATGTATCAAAAGTGGAATGGACTCTCGTGATAGGGATGTAATATTACCACTATACAAGGCACTGGTTCGGCCACACCTGGAATATGCTGTCCAGTTCTGGGCACCGGTCCATAAAAAGGATGCCCTGGAGCTGGAGAGGGTTCAACGTAGAGCCACAAAAATGATAAGGGGTATGGAGGGTCTCAGTTATGAGGAAAGATTAAAACAACTAGATTTATTTAGTCTGGAAAAGAGACGACTACGAGGGGACATGATTAATTTATATGAATATATGAATGGTCCATACAAAAAATATGGTGGTAAGTTGTTTCAGATTAGATCAAATCAAAAGACGAGGGGGCACTGTCTCCGTTTGGAGAAATCAAGGTTTAATCACCGGAGGCGACAAGGCTTTTTTACTATGAGAACTGTCAATCTGTGGAATAGCCTGCCTCAGGCGCTGGTCACAGCAGGGAAAGCAGAGAGCTTCAAGAAGGGTCTAGATGCCTTTTTACACCTAAATAACATTGATGGTTATGTTATATAGAATTGTTTCCCCTAAATCCCTTCCTCATCCAATCCCTTCCCTTCCTTGGTTGAACTTGATGGACAAGTGTCTTTTTTCAACCGTAGAAACTATGAAACTATTTGGGTTGGTGCGATCACGGGGATAGCAAATTTGTATAGGTTTTATGTTTTATACATTTACAAAAATTAAAAACTTGTGTAGACTTTTTATTTTTATGTTCTGGTGCTAATAACTTTTTGATACTTCGGTGTACGAATCAGTGGGTGTTATCTTTTTTTGCGACTTTTGATGAAGTTTTCACTTTTTATTGGCAAAAAAGTGCCATTTTTAATTTTGGGCGCTATTTTCCGTTACGGGTTAAATGTAGTGAAAACCCGTTATTATATTTTGCTAGATCGGGCTTTTTCGGATGTGGTGATACCTAATGTGTTTGTGATTTTCACTGTTTATTTATATTTATATCAGTTGTAGGGAAAGGGGGTGATTTCCATTTTTAGGGGGGGGGGGTTTGGGGGGGGGGAGACTAGGGTCGGGAGTCACATGACCCGGGCTGATAACCTCAGTGCATGGTGGTGAAGGGTTAGAGGACCTGTGATGATGTCACTGTCATGTGATCAGTCACATGATCAATCACATGGGCGTGGGAGGAGCCAGGCTCTGGCTGTGCAGCTGCTGAGGACTTTCATCAAGTTCGTACCATTTCCCGACGATCAGGTAATAGAAATGTACAAAGAGCTCCACTACACACACAGCTCTGCTACATACACAGAGCTCCACTACACACACAGCTCTGCTACATACACAGAGCTCCACTACACACACAGCTCTGCTACATACACAGAGCACTGCTACATACACAGAGCTCCACTACACACACAGCTCTGCTACACACAGCAACACACATACCCCACTACACACACAGCTCTGCTACACACAGCAACACACATACCCCACTACACACACAGCTCTGCTACACACAGCAACACACATACCCCACTACACACACAGCTCTGCTACACACAGCAACACACATACCCCACTACACACACAGCTCTGCTACACACAGCAACACACTTACCCCCACTACACACACAGCTCTGCTACACACAGCAACACACTTACCCCCACTACACACACAGCTCTGCTACACACAGCAACACACTTACCCCCACTACACACACAGCTCTGCTACATACACAGAGCTCCACTACACACACAGCTCTGCTACATACACAGAGCACTGCTACATACACAGAGCTCAACTACACACACAGCTCTGCTACACACAGCAACACACATACCCCACTACACATTATTATTATTGTCTGGCTTGTGTGCTCTGGGGTCTGTATCAGTTATTGCATTTTGTGCTGTACTTTGGTTGTTGGAGATGCGGTGGGAGTGTTACCAGTGTACACCCCTGTTCTTAAGCTGTGTTCACACAAGATTTTTCATCTTTTCCACACTCCATATATTTTTGACTTTTGCTCAGGTTTTTAGGACTTCCTTTGGTGTTAATGCGCTGGTGCAGAATCCTCATTGATGAGTCCCATGACACATCCTTCCTCCTTCCTCCCGTGTTCCCCACACAGACCACATGGCCTCCTCTTGGCAGCTAAGATAGAGGTATCCACAAAGACGGAGATATGAAATGACACGACCCGGAGAGACTGGGGTCAGCAGTGTCACAGGAACACAATGGGCTCTTAGCCCGGCAGCCATTTCCCAGATGACCTTCCCTGTGTCTTCCCCTCCTGTCTTCATAGAACGTGTCTCCGGATCACCCAGCACAGTCCTGAGGGACCCCCCAAGGATGGACAGAGACCTGAAGGAGATCTCCCGAAGAATATTAAGCTTGACCTCAGAGATCATCTACCTGCTGACCGGAGAGGTAAGCGCCTCCAGATTCCATCATCATATCATACGTCCACATCTGGATTTCTATGATATATTAGGTGCCGCCGGGTGGGTGAAAAAGTCAGAGAGAAAAAAGAACAAAGATAAATGACCCCCAATGAACGTGGCTAGAGGTCATTATCAATGACCTCTAGTGTTGTATGGACCGCTACGGAGAACTGCCCATTGCTTGTGGCCTAGGAATTGCATACGGTTGTGGGTATGAAGCTATACTTTGTTGGTTTTTGGTATACACACCAAATGTTTCAGTCCCACTAGAAAAAACTTAATGGCCTTCTGTTGTTTTCAATGTTGGTCTCTATACACAGGATTACAACCCATTAAAGAAGACATCAGGAGACTGTGTGACTCCCAAAAGTGACCACAAAGAGTCACGAGGATGGAATCCAAGCCCAATCTTGGGACCTCCCCCTCACCCCCTGATACATGAGATCAATGTAGAGAAGATCCTAGAACTGACCATGAAGATGGCGGAGCTGCTGACTGGAGAGGTGACACTGCTGGGAATGCTGGGACATTATACAGTAACTGGAGGCGCCGGGTGGTGACTGTACCCATTGTGTGTGTCAGGTTCCTATAAGGTGTCAGGATGTGGCTGTCTATTTCTCCATGGAGGAGTGGGAGTATGTAGAAGGACACAAGGATCTGTACCAGGACGTCATGATGGAGGACCCCCGGCCCCTCACATCACCAGGTAATAGACAGGACTATAGACACGTGTCCCCTCATTATCTGTATAGAAGAAGGAATTCAGTCTCTGTATGTGATCCCTACAGTCACATCCAGGGAGAGAAGATCCCCGGAGAGATGTCCCCGTCCTCTTCTACCACAGGATGATCAGGTAGGTGGAGATCTCCCCTATGACCTGTAGACGCCTGTGACCTCCTTGTCTTCAGTCTTATCCCTCAGTATTATATGTCTTATACTTGTGTAATGAGAGGAGGAGATGGAGGAGCGGAGGTGACCATAGACAGGACATGTGCTCTGGATCTTCTCCATGTCCCCCAGAGATAAGTAGCGCTGGATTCCCTGCGTCTTCTCCATCCTCTGACTATTATAATATTTTCAGCTTCTGAATGAGGACAATGATCTGGACAGTATCGATGTTGTAGCCATAACCATAAAAGAAGAGACGTCTGTGAGTGATGAGGAGGAGAGTAAGGAGGACGTCCCTGCAGGTATCTGCCCAGGTGAGTAGTGACCAGAACATAAAACTGAGAAGAATTCTATATGCAGAAATGTAATACAATGGGTCGTTCTGTGTAGTACTTGTGACCCAGCAGTCAGTTGCCCCCATGCAGGAATTGCCACTCACTTAAAATCCACAGGACAAGGCCCAAAGTCCTAGCTATCCCTCCTTCACAGTAGCACAGTTTCCTAGAGTACTACCCGATATCTGGGTCATGGGTGACATCACAGCAGAGCTCAGCTCCTCTCCGGACTCCTACCCCCTCACAGTGCAGCACCCACGGTCTCCATACCCTTGAGATGTTAGTGGACATTGCACTTATTACCAAGACTTCAGCATTATTGTCCACCCTCTATCTGGGCTCTCATCGCTCCCTTAAGGAACCAACAAAAAACTTGAAAGTCTGTTCCAAATTCTACTAGGCTTCTTCATACATGACTGTGACCTCTATTGAAACCTGTGTCTTATGTATTATTTAGTTACTGATCGTGGTTTAATAAAATCCTCGAAGATATTGGTAGAATTGTTATGGTAATATTGTTAAAAAGTGGTAAAATCATATTTGTTTTTGGCAGAAGACTCTACCAGGAGGTCAGAGGGACATGTGATATCTTCAGATTTCACAGCAGATTGCCATGCTATCATACAAGATGTACATGAAGAGCACATCATGTACCCAAATATGTCCTCGGCCCTACTCTGCAGTGATCTATCATTAGATCCTAATATACAAGTCCTATCTTCTGACTCTGTCGATGCAATGGGCATTGGACATCAGAGAATTCCCAAAAGAGAGAAGCCATATTCATGTTCAGAATGTAACAAATTTTTTAACCAGAAATCGGAACTTGATAGACATCAGAGAATTCACACAGGGGAGAAGCCATATGTATGTTCAGAATGCGGGAAGTGTTTTGCCCAGAAGACAAGTCTTGTTGAACATTGGAGAATTCACACTGGAGAGAAGCCATTTACATGTACAGAATGTGGGAAATGTTACAGCGCTAGATCAACTCTTATCCAACATAAAAGAACTCACAAAGGGGTGAAGCCATTTTCATGTTTAGAATGTGGTAAATCCTATAGCTCAAAGCCCACTCTTGTCGACCATCAAAGAATTCACACGGGGGAGAAGCCATTTTTTTGTTCTGAATGTGGGAAATGTTACAGTTCAAAATCAACCCTTGCGCTACATCAGAGAATTCACACAGGGGTGAAGCCATTTTCCTGCACGGAGTGTGGAAAATGTTTTACCCAGAGACAAACTCTAGTTGACCATCAAAGAATTCACTCAGGAGAGAAGTCCTTTTCTTGTGAAGAATGTGGGAAATGTTTTACCCAGAAACAAACTCTTGTGAAACACCAGAAAATCCACGCAGGAGAGAAGGAAAGGTCATTTTCATATTCTTGTTCGGAATGTGGAAAATCTTTTTATATGAAATCACGTCTTGTACAACATCAGAGAATTCACACCGGGGAGAAACCATTTTCATGTTCAGAATGTGGGAAATGTTATAGTGCTAAATCAAGTCTTGTCGATCACCAAAAAATTCACACAGGACCATTGCCTTTGTCCTGTCCAGAATGTGGGAAAGGTTTTACTATGCAATCAAGTCTTGTTAAACATTTGCGGAGTCACACAGGGGAGAGGCCATTTTCATGTCCAGAATGTGGGAAGAGTTTCTTAAGAAGAGCATCTCTTATTGAACATCAGAGAACTCACACAGGGGAGAACACGTTTTCCTGTTCAGACTGTGGAAAATGTTGTACAGAGAAATCAGCACTCGTTAGACATCGGAGAACTCACACGGGAGACAAGCCATTTTCATGTTCCGAATGTGGGAAATGTTTTGATCAGAACTCGAATCTTGTTTTGCATCAGAGAATTCACACAGGAGTCAAGCCACATTCACGCCAGGTCCGTGGGAAATCTTTTAGCCAGAAATCAAAACTTGTGGAGCATCAAACAATTCACACGGGAGAGGAAACATTTATTGAGATCTTTTAAATAGTTTTTTTGTGACAAGTATTGTAAGATTAAAAAAAAGATTGTTCCAGTCAAACTCAAGTCCTGTCCTGTGTCATAAAAGAGAATGGTGAAGTGATTACTGGATTATGCCACAATTACCGTATATACTCGTGTATAAGCCGAGTTTTTCAGCACAAAAAATGTGCTGAAAAACGTCCCCTCAGCTTATACATGAGTCAATACTTAATTAAAGTATTTACTTAATTAATATTTAATTATTATTATTAATTAATATTAATACTACTTTAAAAATATTTAAAAAATAATAAACTTATATACTCACCCTCCGGTGGCCCCGACGTGCAGCGCTGCTCCCCGATGTCCGTGCGGGTCCTCTTCTGGCTTCCGCGCCCGTCTTCTTGCTTCTTTAACTTCGTGCCGGGCGCCGCCATGTTTTTCTTCCAGGCGGCGCCTAGTATGACGTCAGCAGCGGCGCGTCATACTAGGTGCCGTCCGGGGGAGAACAATGGCGGCGCGTCGGGAAAAAGCAAATCGGGCCCTTAGTAAATGACCCCCATTATCTACACCTAAAGCCACCCACTCTCCAGATATTTGTGCCTCATGGGCAGGATCGCGGGGGATGGTCTGGGCAGGAACAATTGGCAAGATATTGATGAATAAAGATGTATGTATTTTTATGGATTTGGTGTTTTTACTGTTTATTTATATGACTTCTAGGGAAAGGGGGGGGTGGGTGATTTGAATTTTTAGGGTTTTTTAAAAATAATTTACACGGCATGGAATGTTACATACCGCCAAAAATGGAAATGCAAAAAAAAAGGGGGTTAAGGCAAATTGTAGGCACCATAGAAAGGACCTCCTTCCACACCTCTTCCATAACACCCTCTATCTCAGCCGCCCAATTATCACAAATTATTATCCAGCGAACGTGGAACTAAAATCCAAGAATATGTCTATAGAAGAATGAAATTAGACCACTGGCCGACCCTTCCTGCTCCGAAAGGATTGAGTTTCCAGAGAACCTTCACAGCCTTGAGCTTCTAAAACATCTCGTAATTGGAGATATTTAAAAAATTGAGATTGCAGCAGATCCAATTCTGTTTGTAACTGCTAGAATGACTTCATGGTGCCACTGTGATACATTTGAGAAATACGTATTATACCTTTTTGTTCCCACCCGATGCCCACGAACATTGACTTCAGCTGCTCCATAACTGCAGAGGGCAGCACTAGTGCTCGGAGCTCTGCTATAATGACTGAGGCCGCCATATCTCCCAGTAAGTATCTACAAGTTATTGGGTTGTCACTCATCTTTATCCAGTCTCAGGCAGGCAGCCCCCGTCAGCTCTGGTCCACCCTCACCCCCACATTATGATCTTCCTTCACTATAGTTGAGCACTGCAGTCCCTGCCAGACACGGGTGAGCAATGTCAGAGACATGTCCATTGGTCAGAGGGGCTGAGCTGAGATGTTACCTGTGATTGGCAGAGTGGCCATTAGGGAGAGCCAGGAGATTGACTTACTAGGGGCTCTTTATGGAGATGGTGATGTGAAGCATCCTCAGCATCACTACATGACGTATGCTCCTCAACTGGACTGCAGCTGCTGCTCATCTTCAAGTAGAAGCGCCAATGTTGGCACCACTGAGCCGCACTGTCTGAGGGTGACGTGCGGCTGAGCTGCCCCTACTGCACCACCCTCGGGCATTGCTGCTGACTTCCGTTAATGCTCCCATGCACACTTGGGGTGAAGCAGTCGGTCACTGAAGGTGCTCCCCATTGCCACCACAGTCACATGCATGGGATGGAGCTATTCTCCAGAATAGATGTCACCTTACACAGAGTATCCTGCACCTACCTACCACCTACACTGTTTCAAGAGGACCCCCAGGACAGAGCCGGTTTTCCTAGTTTGTCCAGTCTCCTCTCCCTTGCAGCTTCCCAGACGGACTACAGGAAAGAAGATGGCTGATGTCACTACATAGTTGAAAAAGGTCTTAAGAAGAGCCCCCAGCACTCCGAGTGCCCTGAGCCTCCTCAGCAGGTACAGCCTGCTCTGACCCTACCTGTGCAGTGCATTTATGTTCCCTACCCAATCCAGTTTATTGTTTAGGACATTCAAATACTAAAGGGACTTCACTACCTCAATGTCCCTCCCACTGGTTGAGAAGTTGCTTGTGCGCCGGCGTATGATAGCCCGGCCACTGCTCTTGTGCGGCCCGATACTTCAAGAGGCTTGATGTATCCGGCGGGGTCCTGCACAGCGTCTATTTCTACACCACAAATTAAGTAGGTTACATGCTTAAAATTGAAAGGAATAATTAGTAAAATGAGATATTGAAGAAAGTCAGGAGAAGACCAAGTCGATGGAGTTTCCCTTATAAGTGGAGAATTAGAGATTTGTGAGAGACCTAGAGAGGTTTTTAGTGATCGGAGCTGAGAGGCAGGGGGGAGAGGAGAGTGTTTATAACTATGTTTCCCATGTCTCCTATGATGATGGTTGGAATCTTACAGGATAAAAGGTGATGGAGCCGTGAGGCAAAGTTAAGTCAAGAAATTGATAGGGTGAGCTGGGAGAATTGTATAACACAGCCACACAAAAAGAGATAAAGAGCGGAAAAGCCAGAGGGTTTGGAGGTCAAAGTATAGAAGGTGACAGAGGGTACAGGAGGAACAACATGGAAAGTGCATTGTGGAGAGTATAAATAATAAAAAATAAACAAGTAAACATGTTATGTATCCTTGTGTCCCAAAATGTCTAATCTATCAAAATATAAAAAAAAAAATTCGCAGTAGTGAATTTTTTAGTATTAAATAACACAACAAACTTATACAAATTAGGTATCTCCAACAGTGGGTTTTTTTTTGTTATTCTACCACAATTGGCATTTTATTCCAGTTTCCCCCGTACACAAACAAAATCTAAAATGGTGATACGAGAAGGCACATGGAAAGAGGCAAGTGAAAAGAAGGAAACACAAATGTAAAAGGGCCTGGTAAGGAAAGGGTTAAGGTTATGCCTTAGGCCAGTGGTGGCGAACCTATGGCACGGGTGCCAGAGGTGGCACTCAGAGCCCTCTCTATGGGCACCCGCACCATCACCCCAGTGCAGAGTTCGCCAGACAGGACTCAAGGCCTCTTGCAGTCCCAGGCAGTCCAGGACCCCAGAAGGAGCTACAATGATGATCCAAACTTATTCTCCTTCTTTCTACTGTATTTGTGTCCTCAGGTGCTTGTACAATTTGAACATGTGACAGAGCAGGGAGTCATAAGTTACTGCTTAAATTGTCGCATTGGCACTTTGCGAAAAATATGCGGGTATTGGTTGTATTTTGGGCACTTGGTGTCTAAAAGGTTTGCCATCACTGCCTCAGGCAGTATAATTTCTAAGATCAGAAGACCTTGTTGTCACGTCTGCCGCACTCTGTATGAGAGATAAAGAAAGACCTTCATCCGCATCTCCTTGTGGTAGGGTGTCCGTAGATTGTGGAGATCTATGGCGACCACTTCATGCGCTCACCGAGTGAAGGTCCGAAACCAATAAATGCAGATGTAGGAGCTCAGTGTGAATGATAATGTCAGATCTCCGTCAGCTCCATAGACATGAATGGAGCTGAATGGACATGAGCGGCCGTCTGCTCCATCAATCTCCTAATCTGTCTGAGGTACCAGGGATCCCATCGGACCCCTTGTTCTCGTGATCTGTGGGGGTCTCCTCACTGAGACCCCCACCGATCAGTAAGTTAGGCCCTATCCTGTGCATGATCCTCAGGATGATCTCACCTACACTTTTCTTTTTAGAATGAGTAGATGTCCTACATCCCAATGTCACACATCCCAGAAGATGGATTCCCATTTTATCCTAATAATCTGATCTGGTCACCATTTTCAGAACAATCTTCTTTTGGAGATGGTCTGATCTCCCCAAGACCAGCCTAGAAATAAAATGAAGAGGCTACGCTACTGCTACGGGAACTGAGAGTCCTAACAAAATCCAACAAGTGTGATCTGAGGCGACATCATAACATCTTAGGTGATAAAGAAAAACACAATAGACCCGAACACAAGGAGATAAATCTCAAAAACAAAATGTTTATTAACAGCAGGTATCAAGTATATTCTCTCTGTACATGGCTGGTATACAGGTGCAATCTTTTTTACCCTAGTACATCATAGCGGTACATGCAGCCATTTTATTAGATACACCTGCCTGTCCACACAAGAGCTTTCCCGAATGGACACTTATGGATCAGTTTCAGTGTGAATCACATCCAAGAGGGAGGCCAAATCATCACTGATATACAGCGACAATATACCGAGGTTTCCTCTTACATCAGTGTGGACAGTATACAGACAGTGACTGAGGAAAAACATCCAGCAAAAGAAGATCTGAGAAAGTCATCATATCACCAATGATTGGGGTCAGAAGAACATGTTGAGAACCATTATAACCAAGAGCTCAGTATGTAGCTAAATACAACCGAGAGGATAACTCGTGTGTCGTAAGTCATCGTCGACAGGTGAAAGCAGTAGAAGACCAGTGCCAGTGCGAAAGTTTTGACTCTCATGGAAACAATACCTCAGTTATATAGAGCAGTGGAAAAAAATCCAGAAATCCAGATTTATATTGCACAAATATGGGATCAGTGGCTTAACCCTTTGTGTCAGATTAAAGGAGTGGGGAAAGTCTACTTGGCAAATCTTGGGTCTTCGAATTCCTAAAGCTTGACATTTGGGCAGTAGGGGCTTAGGGTATCATGGTTCTAGACCAAGGTGACTACTTCATTTACCCTACAGCAGGACAGTGCACCACCCCAGGGGGGTCATATAGGTCATCACCCTAGGAGGGTCACCACCGGTTGGTTGGAGAGATCTCACCGCATATTTTGCAGTCCCCAGATCTTAGTCCCAGTGACCAACTCTGGGGTATGAGATCACATACTTCCATGGTGAGAAGCTAACCTCTCTGCGTGGGCAACACCTTGAGAAACCTACAGTGAGATGAAATGCTGTGAGGGAGGTCCTACACCATGTGAAGATGTGTAATAAAGTAATGTTTCTACTAAGTTCACCAGACAAGTTACACAAAGGAAAGTGCCTATGTCCTTGTGTGTTTATTCTTGTTGAACAAGATTATTTTCCACATACTGAGCATGAATATGGCTTCGCATGTGAGCTTTTTCATGTACAACTAGACTTGATTTCCTTGTGAAACATTTGCCGCACACTTGACATGTATATGGTTTCTCTCCTGTGTGACTTCTCCGATGTTTAGAAACATCCGATTTCTGAGCAAAACCCTTTCCACAGTCTGGACATGGGAAGGGCTTCTCCCCTGCGTGATGCCTTTGGTGTACAATCAGATAGGATTTCAACATAAAGCACTTCCCGCATACTGAGCATGAAAATGGCTTCTCCCCTGTGTGAATTCTCTGATGTTGTAAAAGACTTGAACTCTGAGTAAAAGTCTTCCCACATTGAGAGCATGAAAATGGCTTCTCTCCTGTGTGAACTATTTGATGTCTAAGAAGAGTGTTTTTGAGAGCGAAACATTTTCCACATTCTGTACATGAAAATGGCTTCTCCCCTGTGTGAATTTTCTGATGTTTTACAAGTTGGGATTTTTGAGTAAAAGATCTCCCACATTCTGAACATGAAAATGGCCTCTCCCCTGTATGGATTCTGAGATGTCCAACAAGACTGGATTTCTGATCAAAAGATTTACCACACTGAGAACACGAATAAGGCGTCTCCCCTCTGTGAATTCTTTGATGTTGAAAAAAACTGGAACTCCAAGAAAAACTCTTTCCACATTCTGAGCACGAGAATGGCCGCTTTCCCGAGTGAACCGTCTGATGTAGAAGAAGATTATGTTTGAAAGCAAAATGTTTACCACAATCTGAACATGAAAATGGCTTCTCCCCTGTGTGAATTCTCTGATGTCTCACCAGTTGTGACTTCTGATTGAAATAGTTACCACACACGGAACAGGAATACGGCTTCTCACCTGTGTGAATTCTCCGATGTCTAATAAGATCTGAGTTGTAGGTAAAGCACTTATCACATTCTGAACAGGAGAAAGGTTTCACCCCGCTGTGAATTCTCTGATGTAGAAGGAGATTTGACCTCCGATTAAAACATTTTCCACATTCTAAACATGAAAATGGATTACATGATAAATCTTTGCTGAAAAGGACTGAGGGTATGTCTGGTATCATGTTGTGTGACTCATGTGTGTCCTGGAGGATACCACAATCATCGGCTTTCAGATTTGAGGCCATCAGGAGTTCCTCCGAGCTCCAGAAACACAGCTCTAAAAAACAGAACATACAAATGATATTGATATCTTATAATGATTCTATATAACAATGCCTTTACAAGCCACAATGAGTGTGGTACAATTACATTATCAGCAGACATTAGACCGGACGTGTGTATTATACAGCCCTCTGCCAAGCACGTTTCTGTTCTGACCCAATGACCGTGCGCTCTCAGCATAGCCCAGGATGTACGTGAGGCGAATCCTCTACCAGACTCCTTCAGTGACTTCTGCCCAGATAACCAGTGCTTCACATTATGGCTCTTTTGATGACCAGATGCCATTTGAGGGGTACAGGTTTTAAAATTCGAAGACTGATGTGAGGATTGTGTTAGTAATGACCCCTCTAAGCCATTCAGAATTGTAAAAAATTCCCTAATGTTCATGGAAATTTCCTGCAACTTTTGTAAACTTGTTAGAATCGTATGTACTACTTTATGTGGAATCATTACGCTAGGGGTGTAGCTGCACGGTCACAGAAGGTTTGGTCACGTCTGAATCCAATGACCATTAGGGACCCCCACCCCCAAAAGGTGTCTCTTTCCCACATGGAGAGACCAGGACTATACTATTAAACTTGGGGGCCCAGAACCAAAATTACATTAAGGTCCAGCAGCTTTAAGTTGAATCTCTGGGAGGTGGGACTGTCTTTTTTTTTAATCACCATCTTTAAGATGACAGAACTTTTTAATTTTTATTTTGACAAGTAATTTTTGTGACAAAAATACATTAACCCTTGTTCTATGGTTGGGTCAAATGGAGAGTTGCCTGCACATGAACACTGCATGCAGATTGATCAGCGGATTTATAACATGTCCTGTGGATATTTCATCAGAATACCCCTGCAACGGTCACTACTCACCTGGGCGGATACCTGCAGGGACGTCCTCCTTACTCTCCTCCTCATCACTCACAGACGTCTCTTCTTTTATGGTCACAGCTACAACACCCATACTGTCTAGATCTTTCTCCCCGTTCAGAACCTGAGAAACGAAAATTATAATAGTCAGAGGATGGAGAAGACGCAGGGAATCCAGCGCTACTTATCTCTGGGGACATGGAGAAGATCCAGAGCACATGTCCTGTCTATGGTCACCTCCGCTCCTCCATCTCCTCCTCTCATTACACAAGTATAAGACATATAATACTGAGGGATAAGACTGAAGACAAGGAGGTCACAGGCGTCTACAGGTCATAGGGGAGATCTCCACCTACCTGATCATCCTGTGGTAGAAGAGGACGGGGACATCTCTCCGGGGATCTTCTCTCCCTGGATGTGACTGTAGGGATCACATACAGAGACTGAATTCCTTCTTCTATACAGATAATACAGAGGGGACACGTGTCTATAGTCCTGTCTATTACCTGGTGATGTGAGGGACCGGGGGTCCTCCATCATGACGTCCTGGTACAGATCCTTGTGTCCTTCTACATACTCCCACTCCTCCATGGAGAAATAGACAGCCACATCCTGACACCTTATAGGAACCTGACACACACAATGGGTACAGTCACCACCCGGCGCCTCCAGTTACTGTATAATGTCCCAGCATTCCCAGAAGTGTCACCTCTCCAGTCAGCAGCTCCGCCATCTTCATTGTCAGTTCTAGGATCTCCTGTACATTCATCTCCTCATGTATCAGGGGGTGAGACCCCGGGATGGGGTGCAGGGGTCCCCCCCATTCTTCATACACAGGGGCCGGACAGCGCTCACTAGACGTCTTCCTCACTAATGTGTAATCCTGGTTATGGGGAGACACAGGAATAATATCATACATACATGTACGGGGTCACATGACCTGTTATGTGACAGATGTGAGATAAGATAATGAGGTCTCACCTCTCCTGTAATTTGGAAGATTATCTTAAGGCTGAGGTTTAAGATCCTCTCTGCCATTTTATCTTTCTCCTCATTCATCCTTGATTTATCCAGATTTTACTCTATTCTGGGACCTGGAATGGAAATAAGATGATGTGAAACCACAAAATCCCATGCAAAACATTCAACTATAGTAAGGGGGAACATATAGGAGATAGTAAGGCTGATATTATGTGATTTCTTTCAAATGGAACAGCAAATTTTGAAATTTTCAATGGAATTTCAGAATCAATTTGTGACCATTTTAGTTTTGAGAGGCCGATATAATACAACCCCCTATAAATTCCTCCATTTTCTACACTGCGCCCCTTTGGCTATGTAAAACCCCTTTGATGGAGATTACTAACCTGTTAAGAGATCCTTAGTTATTAAACCAAACTGGAGGTGAAATTTTACAATGTTCAAATACAAAACATAGATGTAAGATAGCATTTACACATTCACTAAGAATACAGAGAGAAAATATAACTTAATGGAAATCCATCCTGATAAACCAGGGACACTTACCCATTGACCCAGGCACCGTGACTGTGGTAATCCTCTTATATTTGTCATCCATGGCCTCCTTCCTTCTAAAATCCACTTTTAACATTTTGCTAACACGCTTAAAGGGCTTACCATAGCCCCACCGTGATTTGCAGATTCAAAGGCTGTTACACTGTGCATGAGCACTTCCTCCTCTCCCACTATGTGCTGAAACATCCTCTGCTGCAGCGAGATTACATCAGGCAGAGGGAAGTAGGGTGTGCTTAGGGAGAAGAGGGTGAAAGCAAACAGCACAGAGGGGCTCTGGTAATACTACCCAGATCCCGAACATGATTTTTAAAAGTTGATTTTATAAACAAGGAGGCCATGAATAATAAATGTAAGATTACAACATGGTGTCACGGTGCCTGCATCTATGGGAACACAAAGAAATACATCATAATAACCATACAGATGGCTAACAGGGGCATAACCTGGGCACAACTTAAAGGACACTAAAATGTTATATTTGTTAAGAAGCTGCAGTTTGCACATTATCCTTTCATTTAAGCAGCTGTGATATTAAAATGCTGACATTAGCCCTTATAAATATATCAAGGAGTGAAGTTTTTAAAATGGGGTCACTGTTTGGGGGTTTCTTCTGGTCTGGTATCTTTGGGGCTCTGCAAATGTGACACACACCCGAAAACTAGTACAGCAAACCCTGCCCTGCAAAAGATCGAATCCCCTCCGCCCCTCCTGTGCCCATACAGCAGTCGGGTAGTCGGGAGAAAACGTGAAGAAAGAGAGAAAAAAAACGTGATGAATCCTTACAAGTTGAAGTCAGACTCATAGAAAGGATAAACCTTAGAGAGTGGCCGCGTCAGTAAGAGGTTAATGGGGCGTCAGGAAACACCCGGAGATCAGCGGAGCCCGGGACTGGCGGCTCGGGAGAGGCGTCTAATGTCTCCTCTCACACTGACGGTGCATTACTGCAGCAACGACCGGCAGGACACACACCCGAATCTGTGCACAGCGCCCGCTACAGGACCTGCGGTGATGTCACAGTCATGTGATCAGTCATGTGTGTGGGCGGAACCAGGATCCAGGATGCACTGACAAGGAACTTCACACATATCTCTGTGTATATACTATATACATAGCTGTGCCCCATATATACTATATGCACTCACAGCTCTGCCCCTATATACTATATACACACACAGCTCTGTCCCTATATACTATATACACACACAGCTCTACCCCTATCTACTATATACACAGCTCTGCCCCTATATACTATATACACACACAGCTCTACCCCTATATACTATATACACAGCTCTGCCCCTATATACTATATACACACACAGCTCTCCCCATATATACTATATACACAGCTGTGCCCCTATATACTATATACACACACAGCTCTGCCCCTTTATACTATATACACACATCTCTGCCCATATATACTATATACACACACAGCTCTGCCCCTATATACTATATACACACACAGCTCTACCTCTATATACTATATACACAGCTCTGCCCCTATATACTATATACACACACAGCTCTACCCCTATATACTATATACACAGCTCTGCCCCTATATACTATATACACACACAGCTCTACCCCTATATACTTTATACACAGCTCTGCCCCTATATACTATATACACACACAGCTCTCCCCATATATACTATATACACAGCTGTGCCCCTATATACTATATACACACACAGCTCTGCACCTTTATACTATATACACACATCTCTGCCCATATATACTATATACACACACAGCTCTGCCCCTATATACTATATACACACAGCTCTGCCCCTATATACTATATACACACAGCTGTGCCCCTATATACCATATACACACAGTTCTGCCCCTATATACTATATACACACAGCTGTACCCCATATATACTATATACACACAGCTCTGCCCATATATACTATATACACACACAGCTCTCCCCATATATACTATATACACACAGCTGTGACCCTATATACTATATACACAGTTCTGCCCATATATACAATATACACACAGCTCTGCCCATATATACTATATACACAGGTCTGTACCATATATACTATATACACACACAGCTCTGCCCATATATAGTATATACACACAGCTGTGCCCCTATATACACAGTTCTGCCCATATATACAATATACACACAGATCTGCCCCTATATACTACATACACAGCTCTGCCCATATATACTATATACACACAGCTGTGTCCCATATATACTATATACACACTCAGCTCTGCCCCATATATACTATATACACAGCTCTGACCCTGTATACTATATACACACAGCTCTGCCCCTATATACTATATACACATAGCTCTGCCCATATATACTATATACACACACAGCTCTCCCCATATATACTATATACACAGCTGTGCCCCTATATACTATATACACACACAGCTCTGCACCTTTATACTATATACACACATCTCTGCCCATATATACTATATACACACACAGCTCTGCCCCTATATACTATATACACACAGCTCTGCCCCTATATACTATATACACACAGCTGTGCCCCTATATACCATATACACACAGTTCTGCCCCTATATACTATATACACACAGCTGTACCCCATATATACTATATACACACAGCTCTGCCCATATATACTATATACACACACAGCTCTCCCCATATATACTATATACACACAGCTGTGACCCTATATACTATATACACAGTTCTGCCCATATATACAATATACACACAGCTCTGCCCATATATACTATATACACAGGTCTGTACCATATATACTATATACACACACAGCTCTGCCCATATATAGTATATACACACAGCTGTGCCCCTATATACACAGTTCTGCCCATATATACAATATACACACAGATCTGCCCCTATATACTACATACACAGCTCTGCCCATATATACTATATACACACAGCTGTGTCCCATATATACTATATACACACTCAGCTCTGCCCCATATATACTATATACACAGCTCTGACCCTGTATACTATATACACACAGCTCTGCCCCTATATACTATATACACATAGCTCTGCCCATATATACTATATACACACACAGCTCTCCCCATATATACTATATACACAGCTGTGCCCCTATATACTATATACACACACAGCTCTGCACCTTTATACTATATACACACATCTCTGCCCATATATACTATATACACACACAGCTCTGCCCCTATATACTATATACACACAGCTCTGCCCCTATATACTATATACACACAGCTGTGCCCCTATATACCATATACACACAGTTCTGCCCCTATATACTATATACACACAGCTGTACCCCATATATACTATATACACACAGCTCTGCCCATATATACTATATACACACACAGCTCTCCCCATATATACTATATACACACAGCTGTGACCCTATATACTATATACACAGTTCTGCCCATATATACAATATACACACAGCTCTGCCCATATATACTATATACACAGGTCTGTACCATATATACTATATACACACACAGCTCTGCCCATATATAGTATATACACACAGCTGTGCCCCTATATACACAGTTCTGCCCATATATACAATATACACACAGATCTGCCCCTATATACTACATACACAGCTCTGCCCATATATACTATATACACACAGCTGTGTCCCATATATACTATATACACACTCAGCTCTGCCCCATATATACTATATACACAGCTCTGACCCTGTATACTATATACACACAGCTCTGCCCCTATATACTATATACACATAGCTCTGCCCATATATACTATATACACACACAGCTCTCCCCATATATACTATATACACAGCTGTGCCCCTATATACTATATACACACACACAGCTCTGCCCCTTTATACTATATACACACGGCTCTGCCCCTTTATACTATATACACACATCTCTGCCCATATATACTATATACACACACAGCTCTGCCCCTATATACTATATACACACAGCTGTGCCCCATATATACTATATACACACAGCTCTGCCCATATATACTATATACACACACAGCTCTCCCCATATATACTATATACACACAGCTGTGCCCCTATATACTATATACACAGTTCTGCCCATATATACAATATACACACAGCTCTGCCCATATATACTATATACACAGGTCTGTACCATATATACTATATACACACACAGCTCTGCCCATATATAGTGTATACACACAGCTGTGCCCCTATATACACAGTTCTGCCTATATACAATATACACACAGCTCTGCCCCTATATACTACATACACAGCTCTGCCCATATATACTATATACACACAGCTGTGTCCCATATATACTATATACACACTCAGCTCTGCCCCATATATACTATATACACAGCTCTGCCCCTATATACTATATATACACACACAGCTCTGCCCCTATATACTATATACACACATCTCTGCCCCTATATACACACAGCTCTGTCCCTATATACCATATATACACACACAGCTCTGCCCCTATATACTATATATACACACAGCTCTGCCTCTGAATGGGTTAAGTCTCACATCCTCCTATTGGACAGAAGATAACAATTAATCTTCTGCGCGTGCGCGGGGGTGCGACAGAAATTCTGTCGCGCCCCTTTCTGGCGCACGCGCGATCTGTTGCTCGGGCGCCGCGGCCATTGCGCATGCGCGGGTAGGAGGTCCGGTCTCACGAGACTTCCTATTTAAACAGATATGGCGCGGTACGTGGGTAGCGCTCGCCAGGCAGCAGAGCCTACCCACAGGAATCGTAAGTGCTCACCTCCGGCGCCCTGCTGGTTCTGCTTATGACAGTGTGATAGTGTTCCTAATGTTGTGTGTATTCCAGATGCCCTCAGGAAGAAAAAGTGCCAGAAAGAGCAGGCATAGATGTTGTACTACCTGTCACCAGCCCTTACCAGAGGATTGGGAACCAGACTTGTGTGCAGGATGCACTCCACACCAGGAGGAGATGAGCTTACAGGCAGATTCCACCAGGTTTTTTTTCTTGGCTTAAAACTACTATCGCTCAGGCGGTAGCTGAAACCTCTCTCTCCCAATGTACAAATAGGAAAAGATCATATCCTGTACCATCAGACTCCCCAGGGCCCTCTAGTCATGAGGAGTAAAGGTCTGAGGGGGAGGTCAGCTCAGAGGACGAGGCAGAAGCCTCTCCAGATGATTTCTATCTGTTTAATAAAGAAGGTGTTTCCAGGCTTATAAAAGCCGTGAAAGAAGCAGTGGAGTCAGATAAAGACACTGAAGATCTCTCTAAGAGAGAAGCTCTTTATTATTTCCCTAGGAAGAAAGCCAAATATTTGCCCAGCCATCCAGATTTGAAGAATCTGATGGAGGCTGCTTGGAAAAAACCTGATAGAAACCCCAACCCTGGGGTTAGATTTAAGTCTGTGTACAGATTGGATCCTGCTTTATCCGCTGAATGGGAGTCTCTCCCTAAAGTGAATATGTCTCTGGCTAAGTTAGCGCTTAACTCCATCTTTCCAGCTGAGGAGGCGACCCTCCTGAAAGATCTTATTGATAGGAAGATGGACTTGTTCATAAGGCGGGCTTATACCCATTCTGCAAATATATGTAAAACCTCTCTGGCTTCTGTTCCAGTGGCGAGGGCATTGAGGATCTGGCTAAGCCAGCTTACCAATGATGTCAGGGATGGCGTATCAAGGAAGGATATTGTAGAGGATATTTCTCTTCTCAAATGAGAGGCAGCGTTTCTTTGCGACTCTCATGTGGATACAATCAAGCTGACATCAGCTAGCCTGGCCGCCATAAATTCTATAAGGCGTGCGCTCTGGATAAAGCTCTGGCCGGGAGATGTCCCCGCTAAAACCCATTTTAGTAATCTTCCATTTCAGCCGTTGAGTCTGTTTGGTCCACAGCTGGAAGAGATCCTGAAGGTCATTAATGATGACAAGGGCACTTCTTTCCCCAAGCCTAAGAAAAGAACAGCTTTTAAGTCCTTTCGTTCTAGGCAAAGATCTCCACAAGTCAGAAGACAGTTTAGAAGAGATGACAAAAGGGGTTTCAGGAATCGGTTTGTCCAGAATAAAAAGCCTCATTCGGAGCCCTCCAAGAAGTCTGAATTATGACGCCAGGCCTGTCAAAGTCGGAGCAAGGCTTTCCCAGTTTTCCCACATATGGGTCAAAACTTCTTCAGACCTATGGGTCAATTCTCTAGTGAGAAGAGGTTATTCTCTGGAGCTAACCAGCTTTCCTCCAGACAGGTTCTTCATCAACCAACCTGGCGATCTGATTGTTCCTCGTCTTCTTCAGGAATTCATACAAAAGGGTGCCTTGGAGCATGTCCCCTATCCCCAGAGAGGTTCAGGCGTTTGTTCCAGAGTATTTCCTGTTCCAAAGCAAGGAGGATCTTGGAGGCTGGTGATAGATCTTACTTACCTCAACCAGTTTATTCTGAAGAAGAGATTCAGGATGGAATCAATCAGGACAACCATACCCTTAATCTCCAGGAACTGCTTCATGACGACAGTGGATCTGAAAGATGCGTATCTGCATATTCCAGTACTTCAGAGTCACAGGAAGTTTCTCCGGGTCGCTATACTACAGGACAAAACAGTACTGCATTACCAGTTCACGTGTCTACCCTTCGGTCTGAGTTCAGCGCCCAGAGTATTTACGAAGGTCGCAGTGGTGTTATCGGCAGCCCTCAGGTTACAAGGCATCCAGGTGATACCCTATCTAGACGACTGGCTTCTGATAGCTCAAACGGAGCACTTGATGTACCACGATCTAGCAGTAGTCCTGAAGACTCTGGAGGTTCATGGGTTTGTGGTCAACAAAAAGAAGTCGTCTCTGGTTCCTGCAACATCTCAGAAATTTCTAGGGTTTATAGTAAACTCTTCCAACATGACGCTCTCTTTGTCATCAGCCAGAATTACCGCTCTGAAGAAAGCGATCAAGCATCTGATTCTGCACCCCAGGACAACAATCAGGAAAGCCATGGCAGTCCTAGGACGAATAACCTCGGCTATAGAAGCAGTCCCGTGGGCAAAAACCCATATGAGGGGTCTCCAGGCGTCCATTCTCTCCCAGTGGTCAAGGAGTCTGCGGTCCTTGGACAAACCAATGACGATCTCAGTCCAAGCTATCAAGGACTTAATCTGGTGGTTCCGAAACCCACTATTAGGCAGATCCATCCAATTCCTTCAGCCAGTGGTCCTTACGTCAAACGCATCCAATTGGGGCTGGGGCGCCCTTCTGGAAGGCCAGTGGGTTCAAAAGAGGTGGACACGGTCCGAGTCCAAATTGCCTTCGAACCTCAAAGAAATGAGAGCTGTACGTCTGGCACTTCTTCACTTCTCCAGTCTCCTACTCGGGCAAGAAGTTTTGGTCCAATCAGACAACCTGGCAGTTGTCTTCTATATCAACAAGCAGGGCACGAAGAGCCGGTCCCTTGCCAGAGAGTGTTCCCTCCTGATGACCTGGGCCGAGCAGACGGTTCACAACATCTCAGCGATTCATATCAGGGGAGTATTGAATGTGGAAGCGGATTGGCTGAGCCGCAATCCAGTCAGACCTTCGGAGTGGTCTCTGAACAAACAAGTGTTCCAACAAATTGTCCGGAAAATGGGTCTTCCTCAGATAGACCTGATGGCGTCGAGGTCAAACTCTCAGCTTCCCCAGTTTTGCTCCATGTACAAGCTGGAGAACCCAGTAGTGGTGGATGCACTCTCATTCGACTGGACAGACCAATTTCTTTACATATTCCCACCATTCCCTCTCATTCCGAGAGTGTTACAGAAGATCAGGAGAGAGAAAACGACAGTTATAGCCGTGATTCCGTTTTGGCCGAGAAGGGCCTGGTTCCCTCTTCTCCTGTCATTGTCAAGAACGGGTTCCTTCACCCCAACCCAGCACCTCTCCATCTGGTGGCCTGGAAGCTGAAAGGGGGAATCTAAGAAGGTCAGGGTTTTCGGATGAAGTTATTGACACATTGGCGGCCTCTAGGAAGCCGAAGATGTTAAAAGTCTACCAAGGTGTCTGGGGAATCTATAAGCAATGGTGCTTATCAAGAAGAGCTTCTTCTACTCATGTTCCTTCCCTCCTTCAATTTCTGCAGGATGGCTTAAAGAAAGGCCTGAAGTTTAATACACTGAAAGTCCATTTTACCGCGATTAATTCTTCCTTAGGCGGAATCTTCTCTGAGAACCTGTTGGTCAGGAGATTCTTCAGGGGTCTGAAGAAGTTAAAGCCTACAGTTATGTCACCTCTACCGTCTTGGGATCTTTCTATTGTTTTAAAGCATTTATGTCAAGAACCATTCGAACCAATCTCAGATATCCCTCTGCATCTTCTCTCCTGGAAGACTGTTTTCCTGGTGGCCATTTGTTCTGCAAGGAGGATTAGTGAAATCCAAGCCTTCTCCTGTAAGGAACCGTATCTGAGAGTCATGGAAGACTGCATAATTCTTTGTACAATGCCGGGTTCTCTGCCGAAAATACCTTCTCAATCAGCTTTAAATCAAGAGATCTTCCTTCCTGTCCTGGGTACAGATGCCCCGGAAGAAGAGCAAGGGAAGCTTCAAGCCCTGGATGTGAAAAGATCAGTTCTCGCTTATCTCCAGAGGGCAGAAGTTTTTAGGGAATCTGAAGCCCTGTTCTTTCAGTTCAGAGGTCCTAATAAGGGAAAACGGGCTAGTAAGTCTACCCTAGCCAGATGGATTAAAGATACAATTTCCATGTGTTATGATGTAGAAGGCCTTCCATCTCCTCTTAATCTGAAAGCGCATTCAACGAGGTCAATGGCTGCATCCTGCGCGGAAAAAGCCCATATATCCTTGGATCAGATATGCAAGGCGGCAGTATGGTCGGGTCCTTCAACCTTCATCAGGCACTATAGGCTCAATGTGGGCCCCAGGGTAGGCTCGGCCTTCGGCAAGAGTGTAATTTGTTCGGCTGCCTCTAAGTAACCCGCCCCTTATGTTCTACTGCTTTTCAAGTCCCATTCAGTGCTGCCGTAGGACGACCAGGAATATCGAAATTTGCTCACCGAAATTTTGGTTTCCTGTAGTCCGTAGGCAGCACAAAGATCCCCCCCCCCCCCCAATAAAAAGTACTTATTGCTGCATAAGAAAACACGTGTGCTCATTGGCTCAGGGGTATTTTATAGGGAGTCAGCCTGCCAATCTCTATTGCTAATTAATTGTTATCTTCTGTCCAATAGGAGGATGTGAGACTTAGCCCATTCAGTGCTGCCTACGGACTACAGGAAACCAAAATTTTGGTGAGCAAATTTCGATAATATACACACATCTCTGCCCCTATATACTATATACACACAGCTCTGCCCCTATATACTATATGCACACACAGCTCTGCCCCTATATGCTATATACACACACAGCTCTGCCCCTATATACTATATACACACACAGCTCTGCCCCTATATAATATATACACACAGCTCTGCCCCTATATAATATATACACACAGCTCTGCCCCTATATACTATATACACACAGCTGTGCCCCATAAATACTATATACACACACAGCTCCGCCCATATATACTATATATACACACAGCTCTGCCCCTATATACTATATACACACAGCTCTGCCCCATATATAGTATATACACAGCTCTGCCCCATATATACTATATACACACAGCTGTGCCCCATATATACTATATAAACACAGCTGTGCCCCATATATGCTATATACACACACAGCTCTGCCCATATATACTATATACACACACACCTCTGCCCATATATACTATATATACACAGCTCTGCCGCATATATAGTATATACACACAGCTCTGCCCCATATATACTATATACACACACAGCTCTGCCCATATATACTATATACACAGCTGTGCCCCATATATACTATACACACCGCTGTGCCCATATATACAATATACACACAGCTCTGCCCATATACTATATATACACACACCTCTGCCCCATATATAATATATACACACAGCTTTGCCCCATATATACTATACACACACAGCTGTGCCCATATATACTATATACACACACAGCTGTGCCCATATATACTATATACACACACAGCTGTGCCCATATATACTATATACACACAGCTGTGCCCATATATACTACACACACAGCTCTGCCCATTTATACTATATATACACACAGCTCTGCCCCATATATACTATACACACACAGCTCTGCCCCATATATACTATACACACACAGCTCTGCCCCATATATACTCTACACACACAGCTCTGCCCATATATACTATACACACACAGCTCTGCCCATATATACTATATGCACACACACCTCTGCCCATATATACTATATATACACAGCTCTGCCCCATATATAGTATATACACACAGCTCTGCCCCATATATACTATATACACAGCTATGCCCCATATATACTATATACACAGCTATGCCCCATATATACTATATACACAGCTATGCCCCATATACTATATACACACACCTCTGCCCCTGTATACTATATACACACAGCTGTGCCCATATATACTATAAACACACACAGCTCTGCCCCATTTATACTATATACACACACAGCTGTGCCCCATATATACTATACACACAGCTCTGCCCATATATACTATATATACACACAGCTCTGCCCATATATACTATATATACACACAGCTCTGCCCCATATATACTATATACACACACAGCTGTGCCCCATATACTATATACACACAGCTGTGCACCATATATACTATACACACACAGCTCTGCCGCGTATATACTATATACACACAGCTCTGCCCCATATATACTATACACACCCAGCTCTGCCCTGTATATACTATATACACACAGCTGTGCCCCATATACTATATACACACAGCTGTGCCCCATATACTATATACACACAGCTGTGCCCCATATACTATATACACACAGCTTTTGCCCATTTTATATATATATAATATATATATACCGTATTTTCCGGACTATAAGGCGCACTTAAAAGCCTTGGATTTCCGTGGAAATCCAAAGTGCGCCTTATAGTCCGGCGCGCCCTATGTATGGCGCTGGGCAGCGGACCATACTTACATAGGTCCCCGCTACCGGAGACAGCAGATCTCCAGCGGGAACTGCAGACCACGCGGCACGAACAACTTCTGCCGCGTGGTCTGCAGTTCCCGCTGGAGATCTGCTGTCTCCGGTAGCGGGGACCTATGTAAGTATGGTCCGCTGCCCTCCTCCACCTCCCCCTCACCTTCCCCGCTCACCTTCCCCGCGTTCCCCGTCGCGTCTCGGCGTCGCGTCCCGTCGCCGCGTCCCGTCGCGTCTCCGCTCCGCCCCCGGACCTCCGCCACGCCCCCGGGCCCCGCGCCTTATAGTCCGATGCGCCTTATATATGGAATTATTACATATATAAGGCGCATCGGACTAATGCGCCTTATAGTCCAGTGCGCCTTATAGGGCAAAAAATACGGTATATATATATATATATATATATATATATATATATACACAGCTCTGCCCCTATATACTATACACACAGCTCTGACCCATGTATACTATATACACACAGCTGTACCCCATATATACTATAAACACAGCTCTGTCCATATATACTATATACACACACAGCTGTACCCCATATATACTATGTACACAGGTCTGCCCCATATATACTATACACACAGCTCTTTGTATATATGCTACGTACACACAGCTGTACCCCATATATACTATGTACACAGCTCTGCCCCATATATACTATACACACAGCTCTTCCTATATATGGTACGTACACACAGCTGTACCCCATATATACTATGTACACAGCTCTGCCCATATGATGCCCTCTCTCAGTAGCTAATCTAATGACAGTGCCTGCAAATGGTTCACAGTGCCCCAACATGAAAACCAACAGTCACAGCCATCCACAGTAGTCAGTAGACACAGCACCAAACCCATAGTAGCCAATAGTCACACCAGCAGCCCCCGGCAGCCACTATTCCCAGTTCCTGTCCCCAGTAGCCATTAGACGTAGTGCCTAACCTGCAATAGCTAGCAATCACAGTAGCCAATAGCCACCGTGCCTTTCTCCAGTAGCCAGTCAGAAGGGTCCAACCTTCTCTGACCCCTTTTTGTTTTGCATTGATATACTTAAAAAAAAATTCTTGGGATTTTTTGCTATCTTTAGCCACCTGTCTTTCATTTTGTATTTTGGCTGATTTGATTTCCTTTTTACAGATTTTGGTGAATTTTTTGGAAGTATTGAAAGCCTCTGGTGACCCGTCAGATTTATATTTTTTTAATGCCTCTTTTTCTCATTAATTGCCCTTTTAACTGTAGCTGTAAGCCATGCGGGGTGTTATCTAGCCCGTCTATACTTGTTACCTGTAGCTGTAGCCACGCAGGGTGTAATCTCGCCCGTCTATACTTGTTACCTATTGGAATAAATTTAGAAGTATTATGACCCGGGATAGATTTGAATTTCTTCCATTTAACCTTAGGCTACATGCACACCGCCGTGAGCCCGTCGCACCGTAGCACGGCGGGCACACGGCAGCGCGGGGAGAGGAGGAGGAGGTGAGCGCATCTCTCCCCCGCCCCTCTCCATAGCGATGTATGGCCGCGGCGCCGTAATACGGGAAAAGATAGGACATGTCCTATCTTTTCCCGGGCTACGGAGCGGTACGGTGCCGCACGTGTGCTGCACCGTACCGCTGCCGTAGGGCGCCGCGAGCCCATAGAAGTGTATGGGGGACGTATATCGGCCGCATATACGTCGGCCATACATACGTCCCCCATACTGTAGTGTGAATGTAGCCTTAGACAGTATCTGATCCCAGTCTATATCCTGTAGAGCAGCCCTGAATTTCGGGAAATTAGCCTTCTTAAAATTCAATGCTTTCCCACCTGTTTTTGCTTTTTACAGTTTAAGAGGACAATAATTGTTAGAATCGCTGTTTCCAAGGGTTTCCCGGACACATTTTGGACAATTACTTTTTGTGGGATCTTCTACAAGCTGCACCATAAAATTATCCTGCAGAAAGTTGATAAAATGTCTCCCCTTCACAGACGAAGAAGAGCCCTGACCCCAATTTATATTTGGAAGGTAAAAGTCTCCCATTATCACTACTATCCCCTCCTGTGCAGCCCGCTCCATCTGTTTATATAGGTGACCCTTCTATTTCCTCAGGGGGTTCCAGTACTATTAGGGAGGCCCTGAGGTGCTCCAGTATTATTAAGAAGCTCTAATGTTATTAAGGGGCTCCAGTATTAGCGGCTCTGTGGGGCGGCCAGCATTTTTAGGGGTTTGTCTGTTCCTTATTATTAATGTCTGCTCAGGGGTCTCCAGTACTTGTCTGCTCAGGGGTCTCCAGTACTTGTCTGCTCAGGGGTCTCCAGTACTTGTCTGCTCCTTATTATTGTCTGCTCAGGGGTCTCCAGTATTTGTCTGCTCCTTATTATTGTCTGCTCAGGGGTCTCCAGTATTTGTCTGCTCCTTATTATTGTCTGCTCAGGGGTCTCCAGTATTTGTCTGCTCCTTATTATTGTCTGCTCTGGGGGTCTCCAGTATTTGTCTGCTCCTTATTATTGTCTGCTCTGGGGGTCTCCAGTACTTGTCTGCTCCTTATTATTGTCTGCTCCGGGGGTCTCCAGTATTTGTCTGCTCCTTATTATTGTCCTGGTCCGAGGTCTCTATCTGTTATAGTCTGATAGCAGTACTTTGTTTCCGGGTTTGTATCTATGTCTGGACTGCTGTATATATTATATCTGGGGTGACATTTTGTGTGGTATTGTGGTTGTTGATGTATCTAGGTGCTGGTTACGATGCTTGATGTTGAGCGGTAAGACAATGTGGCCCTCAGACCAAAAAAGGTAGTGCATCGGGGGTGACATCACCACATCTAAAAGGGGAAGAAAAAATACAACAGAACCAAACATAAGGAGATGAGCCTCTAAAGCAAATGTTTATTAACACCTGGTATCAAGTTATGACGGATCCATATATCTTTTTTAAAAAAGTCTGTGTACATGGCTGATATAAAGATGTGGGGTCCGGATTTTGTAATCTTTTTTACCATAGTTGTATATTCTCCTACATGCAGCCACTTTATTAGAGACGCCTGTCCAGTCCCTATGAGAGATTCCTTGTATGGTTTGGTTCAGTGTAAATCCACTTTAAGGCCTCATGCACCCGACAATATGCCTGCCCGGGGGCATACAGCCGGGTGAGGGATAAGCGCTGCTCACCCCTTCTCTCTCCATTGAAAGCCGAACAGACGTACTACGCCAAAATTTGCGATATGTTCTGTATTTTATGGTGCACCGCACCATAACCGGGAGCATATGGGGGCCTTGATCCCCAATTGTGCAGCCGGATCACATTCCCCCATACAGTATTGTGCATGAGGCCTAAATTGAGAGGTTTTGTTATACATCAGATACACTACAGATAATGGTGTGACTGGGGGAAAAAAACAGAAAAAAAAGATCTGAGGAACATGTTGAGAACCAATGGGGGTCATTTACTAAGGGCCCGAATCGCGTTTTTACATCGGGTTGGCCGAACATTACCGTTTTGCGCCAAATTGCCCTGTTTTTTTTGGTGCACGCGATCGGATTGTGACGCATCGGCGCCGGCATGCACGCCACGGAAATAGGGGGGCATGGCCATCGGAAAACCTGTCGGATTCGTAAAAAACGCTGTATTTTTTTTTTTTTTTTAAATGTGTCGCTTGACACGCACCAGCCTAGCTTGGTGAACTCCGCAGCAGCGAGACCTGGTGGACATCGGGCGCACTACCTTAGTGAATCGCCGGCATACACGAATCAGCGTCGGAGAACCCGCTGCTGGATCGCGAACGGACCGCGTAAGTAAATCTGCCCCAATATAACAAAGAGATGGTGCTCAGAATGTAGCCCAGATACTGAATGCACTACACGTTCTTCCTGAGCACTGATGGATGAAACCAATGGATGACCAGCGCGAGAGCAAAAAGTATGATGAAAAATGTGATCACCGAGCAGTGGATAATGACCGCCTGTGACATGAATCCAGATTTCCATCACAAATACAGATATGAAATGAATTGCTGAACCCTTTGTGCCATTTTGTGCAGAGAAATTGAGTGGGGAATGTCTACTTGGCAAAACCTTGGGTCATCTCTTACCTAAAGGTGGACTTTTGTTACCATGATTCTAGACCAAGGTGATGGCTTCATTTACCCCACACCAGAAGGACAATGAATAACACCTGAAGGGTCGTATAGTCACAGGTTGGTTGGAGGGATCTACAGCATATTTAGCTTGGCCTTCACAGTCCCTAGATCTTTTTTCCCGATGACCAGCTCTGGGATAAGGTAGAGATCGTTGATAAGATCACAACAGTTCTACAGTTTTGGCAGCAGTGTGAAGCTAACCTATCTGCATAGACAACACCTCGTGGAATCTACGACGGTCAAAGAAGGTCCAACACCATGCTCAGTGGATATCTCTAATAAGTGGTCCATCCATGAATTTAGAAGTAAAACAAGTTACATGGAAAAAAATTCGGTGTAAAATATTTTCCATATACTAGGCAGTCCCCGGGTTACGTACAAGATAGGGTCTGGAGGTTTGTTCTTAAGTTGAATTTGTATGTAAGTCGAAACTGTATATTTTATAATTGTAGTTCCAGACAAGAAAAATTTTGGCCCCAGTGACAATTGGAGTTAAAACATTTTTTGCTGTAATGGGACCAAGGATTATCAATAAAGCTTCATTACAGACACCTTACAGCTGATCATTGCAATCTGGGACTATAGAAAAGCATTCAGAAAGCTTCACCAAAGGTCAGAGGGGTCTGTCTGTAACTATGGGTTGTCTGTAAGTCGGGTCTCCTTAAGTAGGGGACCGCCTGTACTAATATTGCTTCTATCCCATGTGGAGTTTTTGATGTACAACAAGACTTGAATTCCTTGAGAAACACTTGCCGCACTCTTGACATGAATATGGCTTCTCTCCCGTGTGGCTTCTCTGATGGGAAGCAGCATTTGATCTGTTGGAAAAACACCTCCCACAGTCGGGACACGAAAAGGGCTTCTCCCCGGCGTGATGTCTTTGGTGTACAATAAGATATGATTTCAGAGTAAAACACTTCCCGCATTCTGAGCATGAAAACGGCTTCTCCCCCGTGTGAATTTTTTGATGGCTGACAAGGCTGGATTTTTTATTAAAACATTTTCCACATTCCAAGCAGGAAAATGGCTTCTCCCCTGAATGAATTCTCTGATGTTGAAAAAGACTTGAATTTTGAGTAAAAGTCTTCCCACAATCCGAACATGAGAATGGCCTCGCCCCTGTGTGAACGCTTTGGTGGGCAAGAAGAGTATTTTTGAGAGCAAAACCTTTCCCACATTCTGAACAGGAAAATGGCTTCTCCCCTGTGTGAATTCTCTGATGTTTAACGAGTTGAGATTTCTGAGTAAAATATTTCCCACATTCTGAACATGAAAATGGCTTCTCCCCAGTGTGAATTTTTTGATGTTCAACCAGACCGGATTTCTGATCAAAAGATTTACCACATTGTGAACATAAATAAAGCTTTTCCCCTGTGTGACTTCTCCAGTGTTTAACAAGTTCTGATTTCTGGATAAAACTTTGCCCACATTCTGAACATGAGAATGGCTTCTCTCCTGGGTGAGTTTCCTGATGTTTTATACAGTCTGACTTCTGCATAAAACATTCGCCACATTCTGAACATGTAAATGGTTTTTCCCCTGTGTGAATTCTCTGATGTTTAACAAGCTCATTCCTCCGGAGAAAAGAAAGTTCACATTCTGTACAAGAAAAGGGTTTCTCCCCTGTGTGAATTCTCTGATGTTCTAAAAAATATGATTTCTTACAGAAACCTTTACCACATTCCGAACACACAAATCTCATCAACCCCATGTGGATTTTTTTATGTCTGAGACTCTCAGATCTCTGACTAAAAGATTTGCCACATTCTGTACATGAATATGGTTTCAATCCTGTGTGAGTTCTTAGATGATGAACAAGATCTGACTTCTGAAGAAAACATTTGCCGCACTCAGAACAGGGATATGGCTTGTCCCCTGTGTGAATTCTCTGATGTCTAATAAGATCTGATTTGTGGGCAAAGCGCTTTTCACATTCTGAACATGAAAATGGTTTCTCCCCTGTGTGGATTCTCTCATGTACAATAAGATTTGACTTCCGGTTAAAGCGTTTCCCACATTCTGGACATGGGAAGGTTTTCCCTCCGGTATCGGCTTCTGGGAGATCTTTCATATCCTTGCTGTGACTTGGATCTTGCTCCACAGTTTGTGATGAATCAGAAGATTGGACCCATAGTATAGGGTTCGATGATAAATCTGAGGGTATATCTGGTGTCATGTTGTGTGATTCATACGTATCCTGGGTGATACCACAGTCCTCTGCATTCAACTTTGAGGCCGTAGGAAGTTTATTTGAGCTCCAGAAACTCCGTTCTACCAAGGATAAAAGTAATTGAGTTAGTTTTCATAAAAAATAACCATACAAATTATATTGATATTTTAAAATCTATCTATATAAAGATAGTCTCTATATAGTCACAATGTGTGTAGTGCAATAACATTATTAGCTAAGGCAATACATAGCTCTCTAGCCAATGAATGTGCACACTCAGCACAGCCGAGGATGCATGTGTGTCTCTATCAGACTCCTCTTAGCCAGTCCAGCTGAAGTAGTCAGAATAAATCTAATCAAATATTTCAGCGAGCATCAATCTAATGGCCAGGGTGGGCAGGGGTGCACTTACCATGAGGCGCCCCCAGGGGGTGGCATTTTCAGGGCTGCTATGGAAGGTTAGGCCACTAGGATGTGTCGCTGTACAATATACCTGATCGCACACATCCTGCAGATGGCAGGAGGAGAGGGGGCCACCACCACACTGTCTCCGTCATTCCATACCCTCCTAGTAGGCTCCACAATCACAGGAAGGAGATAACACTGGAGAGTCAGAGACTCAGAAGGAAAATAGAAATACCCTGATACCTGAAGAGGAGCAGGAGCTGTGTCCTCCCAAGGCAACAGAAAGGACCTGACACTCATCTATCTTCCCCAAGTGTCTGCTAGTGCTCTCAGCCAGTGTCTTAACCTCTTAGTTTCCTGTGTCTAGGGGCTGTCTTGTAATGGATGTAGCAGAGCTTAGGTGGCACATCAGCTCTGCTACACCGGTCTACGTCGCCTCTACTACATCTGTCCAGTTCGCCACGACATATACTGTGCAAAATCCGGCAAAAAAGGAAAAGTCTGCAGTATAAGTCTATGGATACACTCTATGGCGGCTCCTTGGGACATTTCTATGTCCGTTTTCGGACCTCTGCTGTTTGTCAGACTCACTAAATTGGTTGTGGCCCTTTAATAAATGTTCTTATGCTCTATATGCTTTTGGGATTTTTCTTTCAAAAAGTCACAAAATGCATTGAAGTCAGCTGGAGTGACTATGCGACTTTTTTGTCATGAGCAATGAAAAGTCACAAAAACCCTCTATGCAACTTTTTTAACACCGAAAAAGCCCAGCAAAACCAATGATAATCTCCCCCAATGTATACACCCGGAGCTTTACCGGCACATATGCTCAGTGTATCAAAAAAATGCCATGTGGGGGAGGGGGGGTCTTTCTATAGTTCACCTGAGGCAGCAGAGAAGTAATGTACACATGGGCATAATAAAGGGACATAAGAGGTCCTAGATAACCAGTTGTGCACATTTGTGGCTCTTGTGATGCTCAGTGAAACTCAGCGATTCAATATATAGACCAAACAGATTCATTCAGAATTGAAATATGCCATAAAGTTTTTTGCAAACGTTGTAGACTTGCTGTATTTAGTGTCTAATTTACTACCTTATGTGTAATCATTATCAATCCTAATAATAACATTTTACAAATTAAATAAAAATGTTGGGTTTTAAAAATGTTTCTGCACCCGAAAAGCAAAAATGGCAAAATAAATACCAAAATACCTGGCTCCCTCCTTGTGAATCTTTCTAGTGATTATCATCAGGCTCCTCTGTGAAATGAATGTCTGAGGCACATTCTCTTTTTGAAGATGGAACAGCCCAGTGCAGGGGCAACGGTGTAACCTGCCACGGTACAGAGGGTTTGGTCACACCTGGGCCCAATGACCTTAAGGGACATTTACCACCAGGATGAAGGATTGTAAACCAAGCACACTGCCATAATGGTGTGTGGCCCTCGGGCAGGATCTGTTCTTTTTTAGCTTTTCATGCCCTGAATTTTACAGAAAAAGGGCTTTTAAAATTATGCAAATAAGTCTGAGGGGCTCCAGGTTCCATAGGTGCTTATGGAGCCTGAAGCATCTCGGGCTCATTTACATAATTTTTAAAGCCTTTTTTTTCCTACAAAAAAAACTAGGTTATAGGAAGATTAAAGAAGAGTGTATCCTGCCAGAGGGGACACACACTAGTATGTCCTTGTGCTTGGTTTACAGTCCTTCATCCTGGTGGTAGATGTTAGTTAAGGGACCCCAAGGTGTCTCTTTTCCACATGGAGAGACCAGAACCAGAACTATATATATGATATTAAACTTTGGGGCCCAGAACAGGAAATACATTGGGGCCAAGCAGCTTTAAGTTATGTCTCTGGCAGATGGGATTGTCTTAATTTTACAAAATCATTCTTTTTTTCCTTTTCATCTCATCTTCAAAATGACAGAACTTAATTTTTATTTTGACAAATGTAATAAAACTCTCTGTGAGCAGAAGTCAGTGGACTTGAATTCTAGAGATGGTGGGGCCCAAACCTATCAAGTGTTTATAACACATACTGTGGATGTTTCTTAACAATACTGATTTAATGGTCACTACTCACCTGGGCGGATACCTGCAGGGACGTCCTCCTTACTCTCCTCCTCATCACTCACAGACATCTCTTCTTTTATGGTTATGGCTACAACATCGATACTGTCCAGATCATTGTCCTCATTCAGAAGCTGAAAATGTTATAATAGTCAGAGGATGGAGAAGACGCGGGGAATCCAGCGCTACTTATCTCTGGGGACATGGAGAAGATCCAGAGCACATGTCCTGTCTATGGTCACCTCCGCTCCTCCATCTCCTCCTCTCATTACACAAGTATAAGACATATAATACTGAGGGATAAGACTAAAGACAAGGAGGTCACAGGCGTCTACAGGTCATAGGGGAGATCTCCACCTACCTGATCATCCTGTGGTAGAAGAGGACGGGGACATCTCTCCGGGGATCTTCTCTCCCTGGATGTGACTGTAGGGATCACATACAGAGACTGAATTCCTTCTTCTATACAGATAATGAGGGGACACGTGTCTATAGTCCTGTCTATTACCTGGTGATGTGAGGGGCCGGGGGTCCTCCATCATGACGTCCTGGTACAGATCCTTGTGTCCTTCTACATACTCCCACTCCTCCATGGAGAAATAGACAGCCACATCCTGACACCTTATAGGAACCTGACACACACAATGGGTACAGTCACCACCCGGCGCCTCCAGTTACTGTATAATGTCCCAGCATTCCCAGCAGTGTCACCTCTCCAGTCAGCAGCTCCGCCATCTTCATGGTCAGTTCTAGGATCTCCTGTACATTCATCTCCTCATGTATCAGGGGGTGAGGGGGAGGTCCCGGGATGGGGTGCAGGGGTCCCCCCCATTCTCCATACACAGGGGCCGGACAGCGCTCACTAGACGTCTTCTTCACTAATGTGTAATCCTGGTTATGGGGAGACACAGGAATAATATCACTACATACATGTCTGGAGTCACATGACCCCCAGTCACATGATCTGTTATTACCAGAGATAACGAGGTCATGTGACATCACCAGGATCTCACCTCTCCTGTAACTTGGAAGATTATCTTCAGGGTGAGTTTCAAAATCATCTCTCCCATCTCATTTCTCTCATTCATCCTTGAAGCATCCAGATTTGATATTCCATGTAAAACATACAAATATAATAAAATGGAACATAGAAGGAGATAGTAAGTCTGAGATGATGTGTTCTCTCTCTTTATTTAAAATAAAAATCATCTGCTTTCCCGGCAGGTTTAGGTCTTGTCGCCCAAATTACTTACCAACATTTACCATATATCTCCCTTATCTCTGCTTAATTTGCTAAATGTCCAACATTAGAAAGATTAGAAATTGAACAGTAATTTTATATTTTTTAAGGAAATTTCAGAAACTATTTTTCTGGACTATTTTGTTCTGAATGAGCTTTGAAAGGCCTGCTGACTACAAACCCCTACAAATCCCCCACTGTAATGATAAATTGTTATTTCTATAGCTCCATCACATTCCCTAGCGCTGTACAGATCATGGGGGACACATACAAATAGAATAAGACCTAGCAGAGAAATAACATGGTCGGATGAAACCATACCCCCAGGCTGTGCCTTCCCCAACCCTGCGTTATCTTGTACCCCAAACCTGTTTCTGGAACTTAGTACTCAGTACCCTGTCTGGAGTCACCTGTCCGTTCCCCAAAGTCAGAGTAGGGAAAAGTTGTCAGAGTTGTTGGCCAAAATTCCCTAACCATCAGGGTTTGAAAGGCCTATTAGGTAAGTGACAGGGGATGTGGGTGACTTTAGGGCCTGCACCCCCTTCTCTACCGTGACAATGTCTCTGGGTTATTGGCAACATTTGAGTTAATTAGAGACACAACTGTTTTTTTTTTTAGTAATTTCATGGAAAAGTCTTAAGAAATCAGCCAAGATATCAGGAAAAAAAATAGTAGACTTCCACAAGTCTGTAACATCCTTTGGTGCAATTTCCAGACACCATCATATATCTGTATAAACAATTATATGCAAGTACAAAGAAGATAGGAATGTGCAGCCATCATACTGCTTAGGAAGATCACTGGAAATTGAGGAGCATGCATCGGGTAATAGACTGAGATAAGGTAGGAGAGGTAGGTACAGCGCTGTGCAGAGTATTGTGATTGAGGGGGATTACTTTGAATTGAATTTGTTGGGGGATGTGCAACCATTGCCTGGACTGGAACAGACTGGATGCATCCATGTAGCATCTGGACTGATAGGAGGAGATTTATCATCATCTCAAAACTAGAACAGTTTTGAGACTTATAAGAAACTTATGATAAATCTTTCCCTGTAAAGTCTTGCCACCAAGTTAAAAAGCCGAAATATGGAATCCACTTACAGCAAATTCATATTGGTTTGTGTAAGAAAAAGTACTTTTTGTATCAATTCCTGTTTTCTAGTTTTCTGCTTGCTGTTATATATAAAGGGGAAGATATATCATTGGCTTTTTTGGTGTATGAAAGTTGCAAATAGGGTTGTATAGAGGGTTTTTGCGACTTTTCATTGCTCAAAAGACGCACAGGACTATTCCCACCACTTCACTATACTAGAGTAAACATAGAGCTACGGCTGGTGCAACGCCAGTCAAAACCACATCCATGATTGGCAGCTGTAATAAGTCGCATGGACACCCCAGCCTCCTGCTGGTGTATGTGCTGCAGCATTTGATGACACTTTTTGAAAGCAAAATCCCAGTCGCGTATAGAGCATAAGAACATTTATTAAAGGGACAAAGCCACTTTCATGTATCTGTCGAGCAGCAGAGATCCATAGAGGGACATAGCACTCTCCCAAGGAGCCGCCTAATAAAAAATCTCCCCCAAAGCTTCTATGGCTACTCCCACTGGATAGAAATGCATGGTGTGTGATGGACTCGCAGGTGCACCAGACCTTATTATCACAGAGAGTTTTAAGGGCCGTGCGGCTCCTGCACCCGTGTCCATCACAAGATTATAGAAACATTTCTATCCAGTGGAAGTAAATATAGAAGCTTCCTATAGAATGACAGCAAGCAGAGATCTAGAAAACTGTGAGAAATTGATACAGAAAATATATTAGAAAATTGTATATCTTTCCCCACACAAACCATAGCATTTATGTGTAGAAAGTGTACAACCCCTTTAAGTGACAAAGTGGGCACATCAATAAGGGGTTAATGGGGTGTCAGGAGACACCAGGAGGTGGAAAGCAGCCGTGACAGAGACTCGAGGCGTCTAATGTCCCCTCTATAGTGATGTGTTGTTCAAGAACTAGCCAGCACTAAGAGCCGGCTCTTGTTTATGAACAACGGGAGTCGGCTGTCATCAGTGAGCCGATGGCTCACTTAATCCCGCCCCCAACCGGCTCACCACGCGCCTCTTTACCCAATACAATCGGGATAAAAGTGGAGGGGTGTGGGGTGACTGACTGGCCTGCGGCTCCTTATTATACATGCAATAGGGAGCCGTTCAGGAGCCGGCGCTTCCTTGCGAGCGGAGCCTAATGAGCCAGCTCACTAAGAAGAGCCGGTATTCCCATCACTATCCCTCTCACGTAGACCGTGTATTACAGAACACACCGGCAACAGCTGCTGGGACTCCCCATACCTGTGCACTGCCACCGCTACAGGACCTGCGATGATGTCACAGTCATGTGATCAGTCATGTGTGTGGGCGGAGCTAGAGCCAGGCTGTACTCATTCTCACACATAGCTCTGCACCATATATACCAGTGATGACAAACCTTTTACAGACCGAGTGCCCAAACTACAACAAAGACACCGCTTATTTATCGCACAGTGCCAACACAGAAATGTAATTTGTGACTCAATTAATTCATACTCCCTTCTCTGTGACAGTTTTCATTGATATCAGCACCCTGAGGACACCAATAAAGCAGAGAATATAAGGAATTTGGATGATGATTGTAACTTCCCTCCAGGGTCCCATAAACAGGAAGAATTGTCAGGGCCGGAGCAGGAGCTACAATGATAATCCAGATCTGTCCGCACCTACCCACTCCTCCAGTAGTCCCAGGGAGCACTGTCACTTTAAAATATCTCTGTGCGCAGCAAGTCCTGGGCTGTCTGGGACTTCAGGAATATACCTGGAGTCATCTCTGGTCATGGCCTGAGTGCCCACAGAAAGGGCTCTGAGTGCCACCTCTGGCACCAGTGCCATAGGTTAGCCATCACTGGTATATACTGTACAAAACAAAGCTCTACACCGTACACTATATACACACAGCTCCACGCCATACACTATACACACTATATACACAAAGCTCTACACTGTATACTATATACACACAGCTCCACACTTTACACTATACACACTATATACACCAAGCTCTACACTGTATACTATATACACACAGCTCCACGCCATACACTATACACACTATATACACAAAGCTCTACACTGTACGCTATATACACACAGCTCCACGCCATACACTATACACACTATATACACAAAGCTCTACACTGTATACTATATACACACAGCTCCACGCCATACACTATACACACTATATACACAAAGCTCTACACTGTATACTATATACACACAGCTCCACGCTTTACACTATACACACTATATACACCAAGCTCTACACTGTATACTATATACACACCTAGCCCAGCACTGTACACTATACACACTATATACACCAAGCTCTACACTGTATACTATATACACACCTAGCCCAGCACTGTACACTATATACACCAAGCTCTACACTGTATACTATATACACACCGAGTCCAGCACCGTACACTATATAACCCTACAAGCACAACACTAAGTCAATTTAGCCAAAAGTATATGAAATCTTTATTACATAATAAATTTCACTAAAAACACAAATTCCACAAAAAGGGGGGAGGAACACAAAAGCTTAGTGAGGATATCACACAGGAACATTAAAAACATGAGCGACAGGGAGAGTAAAAAATAGTCAGTAATCAAGGGTCATATGGCATGAGTTTGAGGGTGATCATAAAATTGATGCAAAAAAAATTTGTAACAAGAATTGTATGATCACCCTCAAACTCATGCCATATGACCCTTGATTACTGACTATTTTTTACTCTCCCTGTTGCTCATGTTTTTAATGTTCCTGTGTGATATCCTCACTAACCGTTTGTGTTCCTCCCCCCTTTTTGTGGAATTTGTGTTTTTAATGAAATTTATTATGTAATAAAGATTTCATATACTTTTGGCTAAATTGGCTTAGTGTTGTGTTTGTAGGTGTATATTTCAAAAAAGCCAATCCGATGATTTGACCGAATAATAGAAAGGGTTTTAGAAATGGAAAAATTTGAATGAGAAAATTATGATGTAATGTATATTAAATATCACAAACTCATACCCTTTTTTATATTTGTAGCCCACTATAAACACCAATCTCTACACTGTATACTATATACACACCTAGCCCAGCACCGTACACTATATACACTATATAAACCAAGCTCTACACTGTATACTATATACTCACACAGAGCTCGGCACCGTACACTATACACACTATATACACCAAGCTCTACACTATATACTCACACACACAGAGCTCTGAACTGTACACTATACACACTATATACACCAAGCTCTACACTGTATACTATATACACACCTAGCCCAGCACTGTACACTATATACACTATATACTCACACACACAGAGCTCTGAACTGTACACTATACACACTATATACACCAAGCTCTACACTGTACACTATATACACACCTAGCCCAGCACCGTACACTATATACACTATATAAACCAAGCTCTACACTGTATACTATATACTCACACAGAGCTCGGCACCGTACACTATACACACTATATACACCAAGCTCTACACTATATACTCACACACACAGAGCTCTGAACTGTACACTATACACACTATATACACCAAGCTCTACACTGTATACTATATACACACCTAGCCCAGCACCGTACACTATATACACTATATAAACCAAGCTCTACACTGTATACTATATACTCACACAGAGCTCGGCACCGTACACTATACACACACTATATACACCAAGCTCTACACTATATACTCACACACACAGAGCTCTGAACTGTACACTATACACAAACACACATCACTATGCACTATACACACAGCTTTACACTGTATACTATATATGCACACACTGCTATGCACTACACACTATATATACATAGCTCTACACTGTATACTATATACACACCTAGTCCAGCACTGTACACTATACACACTATATACACCAAGCCCTACACTGTATACTATATACACACCTAGTCCAGCACCGTACACTATACACACCAAGCTCTACACTGTATACTATATACACATATAGTCCAGCACCGTACACTATATACACCAAGCTCTACACTGTATACTATATACTCACACAGAGCTCTGCACCGTACACTATACATAAACACACACTGCTATACACTATACACACTATACACACAAAGCTCTACATTGTATACACACCAATATGCGGACTATGTACATGAAAGGTATGTCATCGTTTATTCATGGTCTCATGACATAATCATTATTGTCTCAAGTCCCTTTCTTTTACAGGAGGTCAAATCATGCGATTGGCTATTGAAGATTATACACCTAAAACAAAACACTTAGCCAATTAAAACAAAAATATCTTTCTTGTATTGAATACTCAGTTTAGACAAGACAATACACAAATCTATAAAATTGTTATCACAAGTGGGTCATTTTGGGTTAGTGAGGATATCACACTGAAACATAAAATACATAGGGTGGAGGTATATATGTCGTTAATAGAGATGAGCGAACATACTCGTCCGAGCTTGATGCTCGATCGAGCATTAGCGTACTCGTAACTGCTCGTTGCTCGGACGAGTATTTCGCCCGCTCGAGAAAATGGCAGCTCCCGCCGTTTTGCTTTTTGGCGGCCAGAAACAGAGCCAATCACAAGCCAGGAGACTCTGCACTCCACCCAGCATGACGTGGTACCCTTACACGTCGATAGCAGTGGTTGGCTGGCCAGATCAGGTGACCCTGGGATAGACTAGCCCCTGCCTGCGCTGCTCGGATCATTCTGTGTCTGGATGCCGCTAGGGAGAGAGCTGCTGCTGGTCAGGGAAAGCGTTAGGGTGTTCTATTAGCTTACTGTTAGGCAGGAGTGATTCTACAAGAACCCAACAGCCCTTCTTAGGGCTACAATAACGTTATACTTTTTTTTTTTATTTGCTTGTGGCTGGGCTTGCTGGCACTAGTAGTGCAGCTAGTACCATATTGTGAGGAATTTGCAGGGGGACTTGCTACCGTTGTGTTTAGCGCTTAGTGACACACATATCCACCTCAAACACCAAAGTGGGAAAATTTATTAGGGGTTTGATTTCAATTAGGCAGAGTCTGGCAGTTTCTTTTTATTTTACGTTTATTTTTTTAATAACTCAGCGTCATCTCATCTGGCATAGTAGTGTGCTTTCATACTTGGCTAGAAAATAGCCATAGGAGAATACAAACGTCTTAATTACGCCTACAGTAGCGTTATATATATTTGATTTCTGGTTGATCTGCTGGTGGCTGTACTTGCTGCAGTGCATATACTAGCAAATTGTGAGCAATTTGGAGTGAGACTTGCGACCACTGTGTTTTGCGCTTAGTGACGCACATATCCATCGCAAAGACCGAAGTGGGAAAATTTATTAGGGCCCGGGGTTGGATTTCAATTAGGCACAGTCTGCCATTTCCTTTTTATTTTACGTTTATTTTTTCATAACTCAGCGTCATCTCATCTGGCATAGCAGTGTGCTTTCATACTTGGCTAGAAAATAGCCATAGCAATAGGATAGCATCGTTTGGTTTTAAAAACTAAAAAACACACACAAAAAAAAAAACACAAAAAAAAAAATTAAAGTTATAACTCTCATTTTCAAAATGTTTAACCCGAGGGCTAGGGGTAGAGGACGAGGGCGGGGACGTGGGCGTCCAACTACTGCAGGGGTCCTGGGCGGGGTGAGACACCACCTGCTTATGAGGGAGCAGGGGAACGCCGCAGAGCTACACTCCCTAGGTTCATGTCTGAAGTTACTGGGACTCCTGGTAGAGCACTGTTGAGGCCAGAACAGTGCGAACAGGTGATGTCGTGGATTGCCGACAATGCTTCGAGCAATTTGTCCACCAGTCAGTCTTCCACGCAGTCCACCCATGTCACCGAAATCGGCACTCCTCCAGCTCCTGCACCTCAGCCTCCTCCCCCCCAGTCTGCCCCCTCCCAGCAAAATTTGCCATTTGAACCGGCATACTCTGAGGAACTGTTTTCTGGACCCTTCCCACAGTCACAAACCACTTGTCCGGTTGCTGATGAGCAATTTTCCGATGCCCAGGTTTTCCACCAGTCGCAGTCTGTGGGTGATGATGACCTTGTTGACGTACTGGAAGAAGTGTGTAAAGAGGTGTCCGACGATGAGGAGACACGGTTGTCAGACAGTGGGGAAGTTGTTGTCAGGGCAGGAAGTCCGAGGGGGGAGCAGACTGAGGGATCGGAGGATGATGAGGTGACAGACCCAAGCTGGGTTGAGAGGCCGGGTGAACACAGTGCTTCTGAGACGGAGGAGAGTCCTCGGCCAGAACAGGTTGGAAGAGGCAGTGGTGGGGCCAGACGGAGAGGCAGGGCCAGAGCTGGTGCATCAGCGCCAAATGTGTCAACTAGTGAAGCTCCCGTGGCAAGGGCTCCTGCGGCGAGGGCTAGATTTTCAGAAGTCTGGAGGTTCTTTAAGGAAACACCAGATGACCGACGGACTGTGGTGTGCCACATTTGCCAAACCAGGATCAGCAGGGGTTCCACCACTAATAGCTTAACTACCACCAGTATGCGCAGGCATATGAATGCTAAACACCCCACTCAGTGGCAACAAGCGCGTTCACCTCTGGCCGTGCACACCACTGCTCCTTCCCCTGTGTCAGCTGATAGTCAGCCCCCTGCCCAGGACCCTGCCACAAAAACCCCATCGTCGCCTCCACGATCCTCCACAGCATCCACCAGCGTTCAGCTCTCCATACCCCAGACGCTGGAGCGGAAACGCAAATATAGTGCAACCCACCCGCACGCCCAAGCCCTTAATGTGCACATCTCCAGATTGCTAAGCCTGGAGATGCTGCCCTATAGGCTAGTAGAGACCGAGGCCTTTCGCAGCCTCATGGCGGCGGCCGCCCCTCGGTATTCGGTCCCCAGCCGCCACTACTTTTCCCGATGTGCCGTCCCAGCCCTGCACCAGCACGTGTCAGACAACATAATCCGTGCCCTGACCAACGCCGTTTCTGACAAGGTCCAACTGACCAGGGACACGTGGACGAGTGCTGCCGGGCAGTGCCACTATATATCGCTGACGGCACATTGGGTTAACTTGGTGGAGGCTGGGACCGAGTCTGACCCTGCGGCTGGTCATATACTGCCGACGCCAAGGATTGCGGGGCCTACCTCGGTCCAGGTGTTTCAGGCCTACTATGCCTCCTCCTCCTCCCACCCCTCCTCCACCTCCTCCTCCGAACGACCATCCGTGGGCATGGCGCCATCAGTCGGTAGCTCTAGGCACAGCAGCAGTGCCGTCGCTAAGCGACAGCAGGCGGTGCTCAAACTGCTGAGCCTAGGCGATAAAAGGCACACCGCCCAAGAACTATTACAGGGCATCACGGCGCAGACTGATCTGTGGCTGGCACCGCTGAACCTGAAGCCAGGCATGGTTGTGTGTGACAACGGCCGTAACCTGGTGGCGGCTCTGCAACTCGGCAGACTGACACATGTGCCATGCCTGGCCCATGTGTTAAATCTGATAGTTCAGCGTTTCCTCAAGACATACCCCAATCTGTCTGATTTGCTCACGAAGGTGCGCCGCATCTGTGCGCATTTCAGGAAGTCCAGCACAGATGCTGCCACTCTCAGGGCAGCGCAGCGCCGCCTCCAACTGCCCGCTCACCGACTGTTGTGCGACGTGCCCACGAGGTGGAATTCAACACTGACCATGTTATCCAGAGTTTACCAGCAGCGCCGAGCGATTGTAGACTGCCAGATGTCAACTTCCACCAGAACTGGTAGTCAGGTCAGTCAGCTTCCTCAAGTCTACAATGAGGAGTGGACGTGGATGTCTGATATCTGTCAGGTGCTGAGTAACTTTGAGGAGTCAACACAGATGGTCAGTGGCGATGCCGCCATCATCAGCCTCACCATCCCGCTGCTTGGCCTGTTGAAAAAATCTCTGATCAGCATGAAGTCGGAAGCTTTGCGCTCGTCACAAGAGACGGGGGAAGAAGATTCCCTTGTTGATAGCCAAAGCACCCTTAGGTCTGTTTCTCAGCGCATATCGGAGGAGGTGGAGGTGGAGGAGGATGAGGAGGAAGAGGAGGAGAATGTTGGCGAGACACAAGAGGGGACCATTGTTGAGTCCTTCACTGTTCAGCGTGTATGGGCAGAAGAAGAGGAGTTGGAGGAGTTGGAGGAGGAGGAAATGGACAGTCAGGCCAGTGAGGGGAGTGAATTCTTACGCGTTGGTACTCTGGCGCATATGGCAGATTTCATGCTAGGCTGCCTATCCCGTGACCCTCGCGTTCAAAGAATTTATTCCAGCACCGATTACTGGGTGTTCACTCTCCTGGACCCACGGTACAAGCAAAATCTTTCCACTCTCGTCCCTGGAGAGGAAAGGAGTGTGAGAATGCATGAATACCAGCAGGCCCTGGTGCACAAGCTGAAACAGTATTTCCCTTCTGACAGCGCTAGCGGCAGAGTGCGTAGTTCTGCGGGACAAGTAGCGAGGGAGAGTAGGCGAGCAGGCAGCTTGTCCAGCACTGGCAGGGGTACGCTTTACAAGGCTTTTGCCAGCTTTATGTCACCCCAGCAAGACACTGTCACCTGTCCCCAGTCTCGGCAGAGTAGGGCTGATCTTTACAGAAAGATGGTGAGGGAGTACGTAGCTGACCATACCATCGTCCTAAATGATCACACAGCTCCCTACAACTACTGGGTTTCAAAGCTGGACATGTGGCACGAACTGGCGCTGTACGCCTTGGAGGTTCTTGCCTGCCCTGCCGCTAGCGTCTTGTCCGAGCGGGTTTCCAGTGCAGCTGGTGGCATCATCACCGATAAGCGTACACGCCTGTCGACTGACAGCGCTGACAGGCTGACGCTTATCAAGATGAATAAAGCCTGGATTTCTCCTAATTTCCAATCTCCACCAGGTGAAGGAAGCTCAACCTGAATAATTTATCCACTCCTCCTCCTCCTCATTTTCCTCCTTCTCCTCCTCTTTGTACACTAAAGCAGAGGAAACTGGCTATTTTTTGACAGGGCCCACTGGCTCTAGCTATAGTACTTTATGCATTTAATTTTTATGGAGGGCCACCTACCTGCTCCTCTGGTTTAAACAATTTTTGGGAGTGCCACATACAGGCACTCAATCTATTCAATTTTTCTGGAGGGCCACCTACCTGCTCCTCTGGTTTGAAAACTTTTTTGGACTGCCACATACAGGCACTCAATCTATTCAATTTTTCTGGAGGGCCACCTACCTGCTCCTCTGGTTTGAAAACTTTTTTGGACTGCCACATACAGGCACTCAATCTATTCAATTTTTCTGGAGGGCCACCTACCTGCTCCTCTGGTTTGAAAACTTTTTTGGACTGCCACATACAGGCACTCAATCTATTCCATTTTTCTGGAGGGCCACCTACCTGCTCCTCTGGTTTGAAAACTTTTTTGGACTGCCACATACAGGCACTCAATCTATTCCATCTTTCTGGAGGGCCACCTACCTGCTCCTCTGGTTTGAAAACTTTTTTGGACTGCCACATACAGGCACTATCCAAATTGAATTGTCTCCATAGCAGCCTCCACACGTTGTCTCCATTGCTACCTCCAAAAGTCGTCCATATAGCTGCCTCCATACATCGTCCCTTTATCAAACGAGGTGTGTCAGGCCGAAATTTGGGTTGTTTTCATGGATTCCACATCAAAGTTGTTAACTTTGTCGCCACCCTGCTGTGTTATCCACAAAATACACTGGCAATTTTTTACCATTTACGGATATTATTTCCGCGCTTCTTGCGCATCTGTTTACATTCCCCTCACCCGCCATATCCCAAACTTATAAGAACGCTACTACACTTGATCTTATACAAAAGGTTCTTAGAAGTGCTGTTTGGGGAGTAGCCTAGAGACAGGGGCTTGGATTGGCGAAAGCTCGCCTGGCAGCGGAGCGCCAGCTCCATGCCAAGATCCAACTAACATAGTTTTAACTGCAGCACCTTGAATCTACTACTAGTTCACTGCCTCCATACATGGTCCCCTTATCAAACGAGCTGTGTCAGGCAGAATTTTGGATTGTTTTCATGGCTTCCATGTTAACTTTGTCGCCACCCTGCTGTGTAATCCACAAAATATACTGGCAAACTTTTATCATGTACTGATATTATTTGAGCGCTTCTTGCTCACCTCCTTTGGTTCCTCTCTGCCACCCATTGGTTTGAAGCCTGAGTCCATTTAGGGTATGTCGCCATGCCACTCTCTAGCCTGCCGCCGCTGCCTCTGCATGCCGTCCCCTATAGTGTCAGGGTCAATTATTGCATGTTTTAGATGCTATCTAGCCTTATTCGGTCACTCTGTCATGGCCATGCTGTTGCCCATAATTTTGGCATAATGGTGCGATTATGCAGCCTCAGAGGCATCCATGCATGCTGCCCCTGCTGTTTCCTGTCCATTTCCGTGGTGTTTCCATCCTTTTCTGAGGTTCCCAGGTGTTTGGCCAAGCTTCCCTGTGCAGAGCCTTGGTCCCCTTGAAAAATGCTCGAGTCTTCAATGGGGCTTGTTACTCGAAACGAGCACTCAAGCATCAGGAAAAGTTCGTCTCGAATAACGAGTACCCGAGCATTTTAGTGCTCGCTCATCTCTAGTCGTTAACTATTTCTTAGTATGGAGTCACATTATCAGATGCGGGGTGCAAGGCTCATGTGAAAATGAATGCATTAAAGTGCAAAGTGCTGCAGTACTAATCTTATGACAGTCATGCATCCAACAACATCTAAAATTATTCAAACGTGTACATCTAGTGCTGTGACAACATAGTGTACCTCCCGTCAGGGGCGGACTGGGAAATTAAAGAGGCCCTGGAAAAATTCTAAGAGTGGCCCCTATTTGTGGGTGGAGTCAAATGAAGTAGGCGGGGTCATGTGATGTGGGTGGAATTTGCAAAATGTTACAAGTCACATTGTTAGTGGATTGACTTAATTCAAACAATATTTTGCTAATAAGCCGGGTAAATCTTTATAGCTTTTCTTTATTGTAGCGCAGGCAGCAGCTTCAGCGCTATATCCTCCTACAATCAATCGTGGGTTTCCAAGGATGCTTTGCTTTTAAGATCATGCATGCGCCCTGGGATACCCACGATTGCACATGACATCGGCTTGCTGGCGGGTGCAGTGATGAAACCACTGCCTGCGCTACAAGAGAGCTTGCGGGTAAGCATCCTTGGTTACCTGTGCTGTCGTATGTCCTTATGTACAAGAATATAACTACTATAATACTGCCCCCTATGTACAAGAATATAACTACTATAATACTGCCCCCTATGTACAAGAATATAACTACTATAATCCTGCCCTCTATGTACAAGAATATAACTACTATAATACTGCCCCCTATGTACAAGAATATAACTACTATAATACTGCCCCCTATGTACAAGAATATAACTACTATAATACTACCCCCTATGTACAAGAATATAACTACTATAATACTGCCCCCTATGTACAAGAATATAACTACTATAATACTGCCCCCTATGTACAAGAATATAACTACTATAATACTGCTCCCTATGTACAAGAATATAACTACTATAATACTGCTCCCTATGTACAAGAATATAAATACTATAACACTGCCCCCTATGTACAAGAATATAACTACTATAATACTGCCCCCTATGTACAAGAATATAACTACTATAAAACTGCCCCCTATGTACAAGAATATAACTACTATAACACTGCCCCCTATGTACAAGAATATAACTACTATAATACTGCCCCCTATGTACAAGAATATAACTACTATAATACTGCCCCCTATGTACAAGAATATAACTACTATAATACTACCCCCTATGTACAAGAATATAACTACTATAATACTGCCCCCTATGTACAAGAATATAACTACTATAATACTGCTCCCTATGTACAAGAATATAAATACTATAATACTGCCCCCTATGTACAGGAATATAACTACTATAATACGGCCCCTATGTACAGGAATATAACTACTATAATACTGCCCCCTATGTACAAGAATATAACTACTGTAATACTGCCCCCTATGTACAAGAATATAACTACTATAATACTGCCCCCTATGTACAAGAATATAACTACTATAATACTGCCCCCTATGTACAGGAATATAACTACTATAATACTGCCCCCTATGTACAAGAATATAACTACTATAATACTGCCCCCTATGTACAGGAATATAACTACTATAATACTGCCCCCTATGTACAAGAATATAACTACTATAATACTGCCCCCTATGTACAGGAATATAACTACTATAATACTGCCCCCTATGTACAGGAATATAACTACTATAATACTGCCCCCTATGTACAGGAATATAACTACTATAATACTGCCCCCTATGTACAGGAATATAACTACTATAATACTGCCCCCTATGTACAGGAATATAACTACTATAATACTGCCCCCTATGTACAAGAATAGAACTACTATAAAACTGCCCCCTATGTACAAGAATATAACTACTATAACACTGCCCCCTATGTACAAGAATATAACTACTATAATACTGCCCCCTATGTACAAGAATATAACTACTATAATACTGCCCCCTATGTACAAGAATATAACTACTATAATACTACCCCCTATGTACAAGAATATAACTACTATAATACTGCCCCCTATGTACAAGAATATAACTACTATAATACTGCTCCCTATGTACAAGAATATAAATACTATAATACTGCCCCCTATGTACAGGAATATAACTACTATAATACGGCCCCTATGTACAGGAATATAACTACTATAATACTGCCCCCTATGTACAAGAATATAACTACTGTAATACTGCCCCCTATGTACAAGAATATAACTACTATAATACTGCCCCCTATGTACAAGAATATAACTACTATAATACTGCCCCCTATGTACAGGAATATAACTACTATAATACTGCCCCCTATGTACAAGAATATAACTACTATAATACTGCCCCCTATGTACAGGAATATAACTACTATAATACTGCCCCCTATGTACAAGAATATAACTACTATAATACTGCCCCCTATGTACAGGAATATAACTACTATAATACTGCCCCCTATGTACAGGAATATAACTACTATAATACTGCCCCCTATGTACAGGAATATAACTACTATAATACTGCCCCCTATGTACAGGAATATAACTACTATAATACTGCCCCCTATGTACAGGAATATAATTACTATAATGCAAAATGGTGGGATAGAACAAAAGTGTAAGCTCACCTGTGGAAAATGAGTGGGTCGCTCCGAATAGATGCTGCTGTGCTCGCCGGGACTAACAAGCCTGGTCCGGTCCCAGGTAGGGTATGCAAGAATAAACAAGAGGAGAAAAGCGTCCTTCGGCACCAGCTTAAGTAAAAATCTTGAAAGTTTATTAGTATCAAAAAAGAGTGATTAAAAACGAAAACATAGTGAAAAAATAACAAAACATGATAAAAACATGTTTGTACAAACAGGACTGGGTGACGCGTTTCGGACCTTTACATTTTTAGCGGTCCTTACTCATACCTGATACCTGGTATGAGTAAGGACCGCTAATTACTATAATACTGCCCCCTATGTACAAGAATATAATTACTATAATACTGCCCCCTATGTACAAGAATATAATTACTATAATATTGCCCCTATACAAGATATTTCCATGGAAAGTATTAATCTACAGTGGTGTGCAGAGGAGCAGTACACAAACCCGTTTAGATACACAACACTCAAACCTATAACTTTTTCCATGTATATACCATATATATTTGAGTATAAGCCAAGTTTTTCACTACAAAAAATTTGCTGAAAAACCCTAACTCGGCTTATACTAAAGTATAGAAAAAAAAACAAAAAGTGTACTCACTTTCCAATACCCGCAGGCAGTTCCTCTTCTATCCATCGATGCTCCGGAATCAGCTCCATGACCCTGCGCAGTCAGCAGCGAGCGGCTGACATCATAGTGCCTGCGACGGACTGCCGAGGACACGGAGCCGATGCTGGACCATCAATGGATAGAAAAGGACCTACCGGAGCAATGATGCATAGAAGGTAACCTGCCTTTGGCATCGTAAGGCGAGTACACTTTGTTTTTTTCCTACAGGCATTATTTTGGGGACAGTGGCTGTAGGCTATATACTGGGTGGACAGGGCTGCATGCTATAAACTGGGGGGAGCAGGGGCTGCAGGCTATATACTGGGGGGAGCAGGGGCTGTAGGCTATATACTGGGGGGAGCAGGGGCTGTAGGCTATATACTGGGTGGGCAGGGCTGCATGTTATAAACTGGGGGGAGCAGGGGCTGCAGGCTATATACTGGGGGGAGCAGGGGCTGTAGGCTATATACTGGGGGAGCAGGGGCTGCAGGCTATATACTGGGTGGAGCAGGGGCTGTAGGCTATATACTGGGTGGGCAGGGCTGCATGCTATAAACTGGGGGGAGCAGGGGCTGCAGGCTATATACTGGGGGGAGCAGGGGCTGCAGGCTATATACTTGGGGAGCAGGGGCTGCAGGCTATATACTGGGGGGAGCAGGGGCTGCAGGCTATATACTGGGGGGAGCAGGGGGTGGCAGACTATATACTACAGGGGCTGGCTGTATACTACAGGGGCTGGCGGGCTGTATACCACAGGGGCTGGCGGGCTGTATACCACAGGGGCTGGCGGGCTGTATACCACAGGGACTGGCGGGCTGTATACCACAGGGGCTGGCGGGCTGTATACCACAGGGGCTGGCGGGCTGTATACCACAGGGGCTGGCAGGGCTGTATACCACAGGGGCTGGCGGGCTGTATACCACAAGGACTGGCAGGCTGTATACCACAAGGGCTGGCGGGCTGTATACCACAAGGACTGGCGGGCTGTATACCACAGGGGCTGGCGGGCTGTATACCACAAGGACTGGCGGGCTGTATACCACAGGGATTGGCGGGCTGTATACCACAGGGGCTGGCGGGCTGTATACCACAAGGACTGGCGGGCTGTATACCACAGGGGCTGGCGGGCTGTATACCACAGGGGCTGGCGGGCTGTATACCACAGGGATTGGCGGGCTGTATACCACAGGGGCTGGCGGGCTGTATACAACAGGGGCTGGCGGGCTGTATACCACAGGGGCTGGCGGGCTGTATACCACAGGGGCTGGCGGGCTGTATACCACAGGGGCTGGCGGGCTGTATACCACAGGGGCTGGCGGGCTGTATACAACAGGGGCTGGCGGGCTGTATACCACAGGGGCTGGCGGGCTGTATACCACAGGGGCTGGCGGGCTGTAAACCACAGGGGCTGGCGGGCTGTATACCACAGGGGCTGGCGGGCTGTATACCACAGGGGCAGGCGGGCTGTATACCACAAGGGCAGGCGGGCTGTATACCACAGGGGCTGGCGGGCTGTTTACCACAGGGGCTGGCGGGCTGTATACCACAGGGGCTGGCGGGCTGTATACCACAGGGGCTGGCGGGCTGTATACCACAGGGGCTGGCGGGCTGTATACCACAGGGATTGGCGGGCTGTATACCACAGGGGCTGGCGGGCTGTATACCACAGGGGCTGGCGGGCTGTTTACCACAGGGGCTGGCGGGCTGTATACCACAGGGGCTGGCGGGCTGTATACCACAGGGGCTGGCGGGCTGTATACCACAAGGGCTGACACCTGCTCTGTATTGAGAGCTCAGCCTACAAGCTTTCTCCATACAATGCCATCAGAATTACTAGTACATACCCAGACATTACACACATATATATGTATACTCACATAAATATGTCAATAAAATGTAAGGAAATACTTTACACATTGCACTTACTATTTATGAGAGTAACAAAGTTCTTTGGGTGGAGAATCAATGTGCAGGGAAGCAGCTGCAGCTGCCTGGCAGGGCTGAGCTCTCCATACACATGGCTTGTAGTCCTCCCCAGCCCTCTCCGTCCCGTCTAGCAGCCTCCTGCTTCCTGGTTGTGGGAGGAGGGGCCGGAGCAGTGCCCTGTGCCTGACCTCAGCGCTGTCCTGGAGCCGTGCAGAGCTCCGTGTAGCTGCTAATCAGCTGTCACACAGGGGCAGCAGCTTCCAACGGACTCTCTGCTGCTGACCCTAGGACAGTGCACGGGCGGCCTGTAGTGTAGGCGAGGCTGCTCTCTGTGCTGATGGAATGTCAGCCTGCACTGTGTCACATACTTCTGCACGGACCGGCCCCAGATCAGTCAGACAGGTCGGCCCACCGGGATTTCTCCCGGTCGAGTTAATGGCCAGTCCGCCCCTGCCTCCCGTCCACAGTAAAACTGATTCCCCGACCAGTGGCGTAACTAGGAAAGGCAAGGCCCCATAGCGGATTTCTGAATGGGGCCCCACTCACCCCTTAAAAAAATATACATACAGTATATACACTCCATATATACACACATACATACACTACCATATATACCCATGCATCATATACATAGACATACAGCATATACACATCACATATGAAAACACATTTAGAGCATATACACATAACAAATACATACATATAGCAAATTTACACAAAATATCCCAGATGTCGGGGCCCCCTGACACTGTGGGCCCCATAGCAGCTGCTATGGCTGCTACCCCTGTAGTTACGCCCCTGTCCCCGACGCTCGTTTCGCCGCTAGCCTTCGTCTGGGGGTAAAGTTCATCTGGCTGCACTACGGTTTCATGTGTCTTCCCACCAATAACACAGTCACTTCCTCACCTGAAACGGACTGTCAGTCCAGGCAGATCTCATTGGCGTGCGTGATCCAGAAGTAGCCCTCCCCCGGTCCGCACTGTATACACACGTACAGCTCCGCACCGTACATTATACACAAACACACACTGCTACGCACTATACACACAGCTTTATACTGTATTCTATATATACACACACAGCTCTGCACCGTGCACTATACACAAACACACACTGCTACGCACTATACACACTGTATACTATATATACACACACATACAGAGCTCTGCACCATACACTATACAAACAGCTTTACACTGTTTACTATATATACACACACACACAGAGCTCTGCACCATACACTATACACAAACACACACTGCTACGCACTATACACAAAGCTCTATACTGTATACTATATACACACACACACAGAGCTCTGCACCATACACTAGTACACTATACACAAACACACACTGCTACGCACTATACACAAAGCTCTATACTGTATACTATATATACTCACACACACAGAGCTCCGCACCGTACACTATACACAAACACACAGGGGCAGATTTATCAAGCTGTCTGAAAGTCAGAATATTTCTAGTTGCCCATGGCAACCAATCACAGCTCCCCTTTAAAATATTCATGAGCACTGGTAAAATGAAAGCTGAACTGTGATTGGTTGCCATGGGCAACTAGAAATATTCTGACTTTCAGACAGCTTGATAAATCTGCCCCACACTGCTACGCACTATACACAAAGCTCTATACTGTATACTATATATACACACACACACACACACACAAAGCTCCGCACCGTACACTATACACAAACACACACAAAATTAGCCATTAGTGGATGACTTTTTATTTTTAAATCTGAAATCAAGTGATAACCCAGGGGACACTAGAGAAAACCTGACAAGGGTGAAGTTTGAAGATGCAAAAAAGGTGCAAGCAATATAAATTATATACGTGCCCCAAAGTGTGCTAACAAATTCCACCAGGTCCGGGATTCATGGTGTAGACTCTTTACACCTAATTAGGATCTCAGGTGACATCATAACAGCTAAAGAATAAGGGAAAACACAATAGACCCCAACACAAGGAGATGAGTCTCAAACGGAAATGTTTATTAACAGCTGGTATCAAGTATTGTCTCGTATATCTGTGTGCAGTATCTGGATTTATGTCCTGTACCTATGAGGACATTACACCAGGAGCATATGTTATGTGGATCAGTTGCAGTGTTAATCCACATTAGAAAAAAATCCATCAATCTTTGAAAGAGGCCCGTGCTCCACTAGGAAACCAGTCGCCACTTCAACAGACAGAACTTCAAAAATGGGATCTCTAAGCAGAAGAGAAATTACCACTTGGTCAGACAATGGCACAAGTGTAGCATGAATCGATTGACTTTTTGTGGCTTGTGTCAACAGATCAGGCTGGTGAAGCATGGGAATTGTTTTTTTTGGACGCTATGGGGCTCATTTACTAAGGGTCTGCGGACCGCATTTTCGCCAGGTTTCCCGACGATTTCCATGTTGCGCTGCATTTAACAGGGGTTTTTGGCGCACGCGATCTTATTTTGGTGCATCGGCGACGGCTGTCACGCGACAAATTGGGGGGTGGGCCGTCGGACGATCCAACGGATTTGGACAATGTGCGGGATTTAACATCACAAATTGTGTCGCAAGACATGCACTCACATACACCGGGAAGGAGAAGGTGAACTCCGGCGGACCTCAGCGGGGAAGCGACAGATGCAGGATCTCGGACGCACGATGTTGGTGAATCGCGCCGGACTTCATCTTAGTTGGACCGTCCGGATCGGGGATCGCAACAGGACCTGGTAAGTAAGTGTGCCCCTATGGATTTTCTGATACCTGTGCCTGAATATTTGGACAGTAGCACTTAGTGAAACATGGTGGTTGCAGCAGATGAACTCATTTAGCAGGACATTGGTTGGTTCCAGCAATATCACTGAACTTTGGTCTTGGTTTCTTGGCCTTCACAGTTCCCAGATCTTAATCGTTCACACCATCTCTGGGATGAGGTAGAACCTCAGAAGCGGTTTATATCATGCCTCCATCTAACTGTGAAAAGCTGACCCGTCTATATTGGTTGATATTCCTGCAGAATAGTTTCCAAACCTCATGGAATATGTTCTGGGATGAAATGCTGCTGTGCCATGTTCTGTGGAGATCCAACATGCTTCACCATGGACATCACTGATAAAGTGGTCAATCTGGGAATTTGTCGGGGGAGACAATATACAAAAGGAAAATGGCTACGTCGCCGCGTGTGTTCTTTCATGTTTAACAAGATTTGATTTCTGAGTAAAACATTTTCCACATAGGGAACACGAATATGGTTTCTCCCCTGTGTGGACTTTTTGATGTTCCACAAGACCTGTGTTCCTAGAGAAACATTTGCCGCACAATTGACATGAATATGGCTTCTCTCCCGTGTGACTTCTCAAATGTTTAGCAACATCTGATTTTTGAGAAAAACACTTCCCACAGACTGGACACGGATAGGGCTTCTCCCCTATGTGACGTCTTTGGTGTTGAACAAGATGTGATTTTACAGTAAAGCACTTTCCACATTGTAAGCACGAAAATGGCTTCTCCCCTGTGTGAATTTTCTGATGGTCAACAAGACTGGATTTCTTATTGAAAGATTTTTCACATTGCGTACATGAAAATGGCTTCTCCCCCGTGTGAGTTCTCAGGTGTTGAATGAGACTTGATTTTTGAGTAAAAAACTTCCCACATTCGGAACATGGAAATGGCCTCTCTCCTGTGTGAAGTGTTTGATGTGTAAGAAGAGTTTTTTTGAGAGCATAACACTTGCCGCATTCTGAACATATAAAAGGCTTCTCCCCTGTGTGAGTTCTCTGATGTTTCACAAACTTTGATTTGTGAAGAAAGCATTTTCCACATTCTGAACATGAAAATGGCTTCTCCACTTTGTGAATTATCTGATGTGCAACAAGTTCTGATTTCTGGATAAAACTTTTGCCGCATTCCATACATGTAAATGGTTTTTCCCCTGTGTGAATTCTCTGATGTTTAACAAGGTCTGCTATCCGGAGAAAGGAATTTTCACATTCCGAACAAGAAAATAGCTTCTCCCCTGTGTGAATTTTCTGATGTTCTAAAAGATTTGTTTTCCGGGTAAAACATTTGCCACATTCTAAACATGAATGTAGTTTCTCTCCTGAGTGAATTCTCTGATGTCTCATAAGATCCGAGTTTTGGCTAAAATGTTTTCCACATTCTGAACATGAAAAAGGTTTCTCCCCTGTGTGACTTCTCTCATGTATATAAAGTTTTGATTGTTTAGTAAAACATTTACCACATTCTGGACAGGAGAACATTTTCCCTCCGGTATCGGCTTCTGGGAGATCTTTCATATCCTTGCTGTGACTTGGATCTTGCTCAACAGTCTGTGGTACATCAGAAGATTGGGCCCATAGAATAGGATTACATGATAAATCTTTGCTGAGGACATGTGAGGGTATATCTGGCGTCATGTTGTGTGATTCATACGTATCCTGGGTGTAGCCACAATCATCTGCTTTAAGATTTGAGGCCATCAGGAGTTCATCTGAGCTCTGGAAACACAGCTCTACAAAGAATTAAATTAACATAGTTAGTTCTCTTATAATGATGTTATCTCTGATGGACCTCAGCTAATGCTCCTTGTTTTGTGATGCTGTATAGTTTCATTTCTGTGTGAATAAAGCGATTTAAAAAATTAATAAATATATGATGAGTGGTGGCAGCTAAAATCACTCAGGTTCTGGAGGAGAGAGAGCTGGCAGAGGGTGGTCCAGCATGACCCGGCTTGCTCCCTTCCAAAACCTAAGTCCATGATCCTGACAAATATTTTATAATTTTCTAGATAATGTCTAAAATGCACATAATGGCCTTACAAGTTTAATCAAATCAAAGGACAAGGGAACTGTCAATCTGTGGAATAGCTGAGCTCAGGCGCTTGTCACAGCAGGGACAGCAGAGAGCTTCAAGAAGGGTCTAGATGCCTTTTACATCTAAATTACATTGACGATTATGTTATATAGAATTATTTCCCTTAAATCCCTTCCTCATCTAATCCCTTCCCTTCCTTGGTTGAATTTGATGGTGAAGTGTCTTTTTCCAACCATATAAACGATGTAAATTGCACGCCATGTAGCATGATTACATTACTAGGTGATGTCCCCCATATAGCGCTTTACCAACAACTTTTCTGTTCCACCCACTGAATGTGCACACTAAGCACAGCTGAGGATGTACAGTTGGGAAAACACGTATTTGATACAATGACGATTTCACAAGTTATCCTGCCGACACAGAATGGAGGAGTCTGTAATTTCTATTGTAGGTCACTTCACCTGTGAGGGACAGAATCTATAAAAAGCTTATTTTCTTAAAGTTTTGTTGAGCCAGTTCGCATAATTTGTGCAAACAGTTTAGTTTGCTATGAATTACTTTGGTCCCAATTCAAATGTTTCATATACAGGCGGTCCCCTACTTAAGGACACCCGACTTACAGACAACCCATAGTTACAGACAGACCCCTCCGACCTCTGGTGAAGCTTTCTGAATGCTTTACTATAGTCCCAGATTGCAATAATCAGCTGTAAGGTGTCTGTAATGAAGCTTTATTGATAATCCTTGGTCCAATTACAGCAAAAAATGTTTAAACTCCAATTGTCACTGGGGCCATTTTTTTTGTCTGGATCTACAATTTTAAAATATACAGCTTCGACTTACATACAAATTCAACTTAAGTACAAACCTCCAGACCCTATCTTGTACGTAACCCGGGACTGCCTGTAGTGAAGGAATGACATAAATGGTGCGGAGACAGTGGGTGCTGCACTTGGAGGGGGAGAATAGGAGTCCAGAGAGGGGCTGAGCTCTACCGTGATATCACCCATGACCTGTGGAGTTCTCTAGGATACTGTGCTTTTGTGATGGAGGGATAACTGGGATTTTGGGCCTTGTCAGTTGATTTTAAGTGACTGACACCCTTACTGCATGGGGGAACTGATCGCTGGATCACAAGTGGTGAAATAGGGAATAAACCATTGGATTACATTTCTGCAGAGTCTACACAGCTTTATTCATCAGTCACTACTCACCTGGGCAGACACCTGCAGGGACGTCCTCCTTACTCTCATCCTCATCACTCACAGACATCTCTTCTTTTATGGTTACGGCTACAACATCAATATCCGGATCTATCTCCTCATTCACAGACTGAGAAACAAAAATGATAGGAGCCAGAAGATGATGGAGGAAATAAATAATTCTATATTTCTATAGCAAATAAATAAGACATTACAAAGCAATAACATGGTCAGATGATACAATACAGCGAGGGCCCTGGTCCCCAGAGCTTACAATCTATGAGGAGGAGGTCCACAGGAGGTGACAGAGCTTGTACAATGGTCACAAGAACTTACAATCTATGAGGAGGAGGGAACACAGGAAGTATGTCCCAGACCACATGTCCTGTCTATGGTCACCTTCGCTCCTCCATCTCCACCTCTCATTACACAAGTATAATACATACAAGTACAAGAAGGAGGGGAGGGTGAAGTAGACCCCCAGCCCCGTCAGCACCTACTAAATGCAAGAGACAAAATCCAAACGGTGCTTCAAAATTCATAAAACATAACTTTTAATAATGAGTTCAACAAACCAGCAAAAGAGAAAAACTGTCTGACCAGTGGCACAATCAACCAGATGCTGCATTAGCTAATGACCAGTAAGAACACATACCTGGTGGGCTATGTCCAACGTTACCCATGAAGGTTCAGGAGGTCAGGAGTGCAGGTGTATGACAATACTCTAGATTAAGGGGTGATGCAAACCGAGGTCGGTGAAAAGAGGGTAGGAGAGACAGGATGGCGGGGTGTATAACATGTAAGCTCCGGGGGTGCATAGGAACAGATAATGTTGGGCGGAAACCTGAACAGACCCTAAAGTGGTGGCTGGGGCCTAGGTCGCCCTAAAAGTCCTAACCTTGGAGACACAGCCCTAAACAGCTGCCAACCCGACCGCAACCTGTCCCTTGAATTGGGCAAACTATCCTTAGGCTATAGCACCAAGAGAGACAGATATAATAGTGTGCCCATATAGGGGTCAAAGATTCTAAAATTCGGGGTCAGATATGCCTAGAGGTGTTAGGTCAATATGTACCCTACATGCCATGTTTCGTCTACAAAGGCTCATCAAGGGTATGATAAATGACCACTAAATCTCATAGCAAAAATAAGAGTAGAATGTAACGGATTGCGACTGTGTCCATGCAATCTGAACACGGGGTGCTTAGAACATCACAGATTCAGCCCTGCGTGCCCTACTGATGAGGGCGATCGCTGATCGGCACAATCGCTCTGTGTGCATTGCCTGCTGGTCACAAGACATATAATACAGAGGGATAAGACTGAAGACTAGGAGGTCACAGGCGTCTACAGGTCATAGGGGAGATCTCCACCTACCTGATCATCCTGTGCTAGAAGAGGACGGGGACATCTCTCCGGGGATCTTCTCTCCCTGGATGTGACTGTAGGGATCACATACAGAGACTGAATTCCTTCTTCTATACAGATAATGAGGGGACACGTGTCTATAGTCCTGTCTATTACCTGGTGATGTGAGGGGCCGGGGGTCCTCCATCATGACGTCCTGGTACAGATCCTTGTGTCCTTCTACATACTCCCACTCCTCCATGGAGAAATAGACAGCCACATCCTGACACCTTATAGGAACCTGACACACACAATGGGTACAGTCACCACCCGGCGCCTCCAGTTACTGTATAATGTCCCAGCATTCCCAGCAGTGTCACCTCTCCAGTCAGCAGCTCCGCCATCTTCATGGTCAGTTCTAGGATCTTCTCTACATTGATTGCCTTGTGACTCCAGAAGTCAGGTGGAGGCCCTAGGATTGGAGTTAGGATTTTTCCCCACTTTTCAGACACAGGGGCCCGACAGCGCTCACTAGACGTCTTCTTCACTAATGTGTAATCCTGGTTATGGGAAGACACAGTGTAATGGAAAACCAAAATGGAGTCGAAGATACAACATGTCTTCTCTTGAAAAGACAGTTCATGTAACTTTATTTCAACTGTGAATGAACCCAAGCCAACATAGCTTATCCTCATTTGACACTCTGTTAGGTATCACATATTTCTTGGATGCGTCCATCTTCTTGGTTGCTTTCCAATGGAAATTGGCCACTTCCACGGGAAACTATACCATTAGGAAAATGATAAGAAACACATATGCATACACATGTCTTTCCACATAGTTTGGTGACGCAGACATAGGGTATAAAAACTCGGGACTATCACCTAGCGGCAGAACAGAAGAGAATACATTAGTCTAGAACAGAATTGGAATTGATTAGATTAGAACAGAACAGATTTGAAGGCTAGCTATATACTGTTGCGGTTTGTATCTCTGTGGGACGCCTAGAGAACAAACCTGATGATACCTATCAATACCTGTCATTCTACTGCTTGGTGATAGTCCGTGAAGGTCATCAATGATGCTGGACAGAGTTGTAAGTTGATAAGCCCGTGAAGATTTGTATGCCGGAGCTCATCAATGAAAGTTGACAGTGTTTTGAGTATTATATTTTATTTAACTCTTTATGTACTTTTGTATTGCAATAAACCTTTTAAATATTGTTGACTGTGTAATTTTTCTTGTTCTATAACACGAAATCCAAAGAACCTGTCACTCTTTGTAATACACACAGGAATAATATCACTAAATACAGGTCCATATTGATGCTCTATTTATATACTGTGGTCATTGGCTTGAGAAAGCGCAGTTTGGTGCTTCACGTCCTGTCATTTGGTTTGCACCTCCCTGTGTATCCATTTGCTAACCATGAAGAAAATAACTTTCTTGTGTGTACTGCTGTATCTCTCTAGGATTTTTATACTATATTAATATCAGACCCTTGAGATCCCCATTGATCAGCCAATTTCAGAAAAATCCAGAACCTGAATGCAGAGATAATGGAGATGGAGTTCCATTACTTTCCATAATCTCATTGATTGATTATCTCTGGAGATTGCTGGAATGGGCTGGAGAACCCCTTTCATATAATCTGTTATTACAATAGACAATTATGAAATTTTACACCAAAATCTCTCACCTCTCCAGTAACTTGGAAGATTATTTTCAGGGTGAGGTTTAATAACGTCTCTGCCATCTTATCCGAGTTCCTCTTCATCCTTGATGCATATAGAGTCGAGTCTATTAAAAGAACAACAAAATCCCATGAAAAAAAACATACACATATAATAAGGCGGAACCTATAAGGAGATAGTAAGGCTGAGTTGTGATGGGTTCTCTTCCTTTGTATGGTCTTCTGTATGATTAGTACGTTGCAGCTCGTCCAGGCAGCTCCTTCATATTTGTGGTCAATGCAGTTGAAAAAGATGTCCCACCTTGATGAAACCCGTGCAGCCGATCACTGGTTCCAGTACATACAGCATCTGACCATTGTAGACCATCACGAGCAGCAGTGGTTTCACGAGGTCCATACTGGAAACACTACTGCGACCAGCATTGTGATTGCAGCCAGAGGTGACAGTAATTTTTTTCTGGCAGAGTAAAAATACTCTTCTTAATATTTCTGAGGAGCATTTTGTAGTCAAGAAGGAGTACAAAATTAGCAGCAATAATTCCGCAGATTACGCAGCGCTGCACAGAGTTAACCACATCAATCCCTGTCCCCATGGGGCTCACAATCTAATCAACCTACCAGTATGTTTTGGAATATGGGAGGAAACTGGAGGAAACCCATGCAAACATGGAGACAACATACAAACTCTTTGCAGACGTTGACTCTGGGACTTGAACCCAGGTCCGCAGCGGTACAAGGTTGTAATGCTAACCACCGAGCCACTGTGCTGCCCATGGGCATAAGTCTTAAAAGTATTTTGTTCCCTGGTGCAGGTCCCTAAACCAGCTTGTGTTTTGGCTTGGGGTCCCCATCCTGTGACCCCAATGCTGTCTGAGAACATGTAACATCATTGTGCACGTGTAATAAATCAAGGTGCCCTCTCTTTGTTTCAATTCTTGCAGATGCCTTGTTGTACAGGACTTGGGACACTGTGTTTAGGTTGTAAACCCCAGCAGCACAGCACCTGCTGCTAATCTATGGGCCCCTGTGTGCTGTAGCTTCACAGGCTGTTACACTGTGCTGGAACACTCCCCCCCCCCCCCTCTTACTGTGTGCTGGAGCTTCCTCTGCTGCAGAGAGAGGAAGGTGAAGTGTTGAGAGAGCAGAAGAGAGGAAATGACAGCCTGTAAAGCTACAGCACTGAGGGGCTCTGATAACCCCCCCCCCCTCCACCCCCCAGACCTCTTGAGGCTCATTTGTATAATTTTAAAAGTTGATTTTAGACAGAAGGAGGCCATGGGTAGCAAATATAAGAAGAGTACCACAGTTGTGGTGCCTGGATCTATGAGTAAGGCTACTTGTACACTGACATGTGCCTGGCCGGGCAAGCACATGGCTACACTCTCTATGACAATGTTGTATCTTCTCCCCATGCACAGAGCGCTACAAGTGGCTCTGTACCGCCACCTCGCGTACGAACCGGCACAAAGACCTGGCTCATTCGCGTGAACGACCTGAAACGGCTCACTAAGCCCTGCCCCTTAACGGCTCACCACACCCCCTTTAACCCGATAATACCGGGTTAAAAGTGGAGCGGTGCGGGGCGCCTGGGAGCCGTTCAGGAGCCCGATGAGCCGGCTCTTCTTAGTGAGCGGAGCCTAATGAGCCAGCTCACTAAGAAGAGCCGGAATTCCCATCACTAGTCCCCACAGTGTGAATGGGGTTGTAGGGTCCCTTCTTCATGATGGATTTTGATGGTAGATTTTCTTTAAGAGGAACCCATGAGCCAATCAGTGCTCAGAGTCCTAACCCCCTCAGCCTGTGATTGGCTGATGACCTCTGCTAGTGTTTCCTATGGTGTCAGGAGTCAACCAGGAAGAGAAGTAGTGACTAAGCCTGGTGCTGCCACAACAGCTGTGAGAGGGCGGAAGTCCTGCTCTCTTATATTTCTGGCCCCTTCAGAGTCCCAGGACATAAACATAGAAAAGCCACAATCCCACATCACACCAAACCCTGACTGCAAGGATCCCCTCTACCTGTGTACAGCAGCTGGGAGATGACAGGACCTGCGATGATGTCATAGTCATGTGACCAGTCATGTGTGTGGGCGGAGCTGTAGGTCATCGATCGCTCCGCCCCTTTTCCTCATCACTACAATGTCTCAAAGTGGGACAAAAATTCCAATAATTGCGTCAGACGTGACAGAATATCGGAGCAGAATGAAGAGGTGAATAATCCCAGAAGGTTTCCCTGAGGTAAATATCCTGCATTCTGACTGGAAATCTATTAATTATGGATAAAAAAAAGAAATAAATCATATTTTGTAATATTTTTAGAGCTCGTTAACCATTTCCCTGCCAGACATTTCTGGACATATTGTCCCGTTATTGGCCAGAACAATTTTTACCCCCCCCAATGAAACACTTGCCTCAATTTCAAAATTGCATTATGGAGATTATAGACATAAGCACCTCCATGCAATTTTGATTCAAAATGTAAAATTTTATTTTAAAAAAAAATTGACTTTGATTGCAAAAAATGTGCTCCAAACAGAAAATAATGTGCTTCTAAACCTCCTAAATGTTATAGATGAACATACGTTTATAGATGCTTCATAGTCATATGTTCACATGAATAAATCATCATAAAATCACTAAACTTAAGTAACCAAAAATCTGCTTTTCAGATTTTAAAACAGTCACAACCTGTAAAATATAAAGATTACATAGATTAAAACGTAATGAACCCCTAAAACCAATATATTTATCTGCAGGCAGACAACCTGGTGATTGCATTTGTCTTGATAAACAGTTGACAGCCTGGAACACTACCGTCATGCAACTTTGTGACACACACATTGGGGCACATTTACTTACCCGTCGCGTTGCATCCGCCAATCTGGAATGTCCGACGAGGATTCGGAGATGCTGCGATTCACTTACATCATGCGCCTGATTTCTTGAATGTGTCGCTTCCCCGCTCAGGTCCGGCGGTGTTCACCTTCTTCTTCCCGGTGCATGTGAGTGCTGATCTTGCGACACAATTTGAATGTTAAATTCCGCGGTTTGTCCTAATCAGTTGGGTTGTCCGACGACCACGCCCCCGATTTGTGTTGCATGAAAGCTGATGCGCCAAAGTGTTCTCTTGGGTTTTAGTTAGCAGTCTTAGAACCCTATGATCTAAATGTGAGTTAGGCAAAACTAGTGGCAGGAAAACGTGTGAATGTGGTTGCATACATAAAATCTTAATCACTGGTGCCCTGCAGTGATCAAATTCTGTATGTAGAACAAGTGTGCTGGAGACTACTATTGTAACAAATGTACACATTGGGGCTCATTTACTAAGGGTCCGAACGCTGCACTTTTGTCGGGTTTCCCGAATATTTCCGATTTGCACCGAATTGCCCCAGGATTTTGGCGCACGAGATCGGTTTGTGGATCGCCATCGGATTTCACACGTCAGAAATCGGGGGGCGTGGCCATCAGACAAACCCGACGGGTTCGGAAAAAACTGAGAATTTAAAAAGGATTTGTGTGGCAAGATCAGCACTCACATGCACCAGGAAGAAGGTGAACTCCGGCGGACCTCGGCGCAGCAGCGACACCTGCTGGATATCGGGTGCACGATCTTAGTGAATTCCGGGAGACACGAATCCTTGTTGGACAACGCGTTGCGGGATCGCGACTGGACAGGGTAAGTACAGTGCCCCAATGTGTCATTTATTTAGAAAATATGAGTGAAAGAAGTTACAATGTATTACTCTTATGAATTACAGATGATGACTCATCACTGACACCTAGTGTCCAAACTATATAGTGCGCTCCATTTCGCTCACTACAAAGGGTCTTGTCAAAGGTGATTAAAGAATAAAAAATAAACACCAAATCACTCCTTAGGGGATATTATTAATTAATAACAGACCATCGATATTGGAATAAGTTAACCCTAGGTAGTAGTAGTATCATGTCCGGGTGATATAGTCTCCCCTACTATTTACCTGTGCACTGATCAAGGCAGCTGTTGTCTGTAAGTATGGTTCATATATAAGGCGCACTGGACTATAAGGCGCACCTTTGATTTCTGAGAAAACCAAAGGGTTTTTTGTGCGCCTTATAGTCCGAAAAATACGGTACCCGTAATAAATAATTTGTATCTTATTGGTTAATTAGACTGTAGAGTTTTAATCATTTTTGTGTATTGTTATTCACGTTGTGTTACTTTTTTTTAAAAGTATACAAATAAAGATTTTTAGTCTTAATACACGAAACTTTTCTTTTTGACCAATGGGTGTTAGTGGGGCCTTTTTTGTGATAATTGTAAAAGTTGAATGAGGACCCAGTCAAACACTCATCCACGATTTTTTTTTTCCTTTTATAACATTCAGGAAATTCAGGACGCACTTGAAGGTGACTGTCTCTAGACATCGAAAGGAGCAGTGTGAGAGTACTGGGAGGTGACTGTCTCTAGACATCGAAAGGAGCAGTGTGAGAGTACTGGGAGGTGACTGTCTTCAGACATAGAAGGGAGCAGTGTGAGAGTACTGGGAGGTGACTGTCTCTAGACATCGAAAGGAGCAGTGTGAGAGTACTGGGAGGTGACTGTCTCTAGACATCGAAAGGAGCAGTGTGAGAGTACTGGGAGGTGACTGCCTATAGACATAGCAGGGAGCAGTGTGAGAGTACTGGAAGGTGACTGTCTCTAGACATCGAAAGGAGCAGTGTGAGAGTACTGGGAGGTGACTGTCTCTAGACATCGAAAGGAGCAGTGTGAGAGTACTGGGAGGTGACTGTCTTCAGACATAGAAGGGAGCAGTGTGAGAGTACTGGGAGGTGACTGTCTCTAGACATAGCAGGGAGCAGTGTGAGAGTACTTGAAGGTGACTGTCTCTAGACATTGAAGGGAGCAGTGTGAGAGTACTGGGAGGTGACTGTCTCTAGACATCGAAAGGAGCAGTGTGAGAGTACTGGGAGGTGACTGCCTATAGACATAGCAGGGAGCAGTGTGAGAGTACTGGAAGGTGACTGTCTCTAGACATAGAAGGGAGCAGTGTGAAAGTACTGGGAGGTGACTGTCTCTAGACATAGCAGGGAGCAGTGTGAGAGTACTGGGAGGTGACTGTCTGTAGACATAGCAGGGAGCAGTGAGAGTACTGGGAGGTGACTGTCTCTAGACATAGCAGGGAGCAGGGTGAGAATCCTGGGAGGTGACCATCTCTAGACATAGAAGGGAGCAGTGTGAGAGTCCTGGGAGGTGACTGTCTCTAGACATAGCAGGGAGCAGTGTGAGAGTCCTGGGAGGTGACTGTCTCTAGACATAGCAGGGAGCAGTGTGAGAGTACTGGGAGGTGACTCTCTGTAGACATAGAATGGAGCAGTGTGAGAGTACTGGCAGGTGACTGTCTCTAGACATAGAAGGGAACAGTGTGAGAGTACTGGGAGGTGACTGTCTGTAGACATAGCACGGAGCAGTGTGAGAGTACTGGGAGGTGACTGTCTCTAGGCATAGCAGGGAGCAGTGTGAGAGTACTGGGAGGTGACTGTCTGTAGACATAGCAGGGAGCAGTGTGAGAGTACTGGGAGGTGACTGTCTCTAGACATAGCAGGGAGCAGTGTGAGAGTCCTGGGAGGTGACTGTCTCTAGACATAGCAGGGAGCAGTGTGAGAGTACTGGGAGGTGACTCTCTGTAGACATAGAATGGAGCAGTGTGAGAGTACTGGCAGGTGACTGTCTCTAGACATAGAAGGGAACAGTGTGAGAGTACTGGAAGGTGACTGTCTCTAGGCATAGCAGGGAGCAGTGTGAGAGTACTGGGAGGTGACTGTCTGTAGACATAGCAGGGAGCAGTGTGAGAGTCCTGGGAGGTGACTGTCTCTAGACATAGCAGGGAGCAGTGTGAGAGTCCTGGGAGGTGACTGTCTCTAGACATAGCAGGGAGCAGTGTGAGAGTACTGGGAGGTGACTCTCTGTAGACATAGAATGGAGCAGTGTGAGAGTACTGGCAGGTGACTGTCTCTAGACATAGAAGGGAACAGTGTGAGAGTACTGGAAGGTGACTGTCTCTAGGCATAGCAGGGAGCAGTGTGAGAGTACTGGGAGGTGACTGTCTGTAGACATAGCAGGGAGCAGTGTGAGAGTACTGGGAGGTGACTGTCTGTAGACATAGAAAGGAGCAGTGTGAGAGTACTGGGAGGTGACTGTCTTCAGACATAGAAGGGAGCAGCGTGAGAGTACTGGGAGGTGACTGTCTGTAGATATAGAAGGGAGCAGTGTGAGAGTACTGGTAGGTGACTGTCTCTAGACATAGCAGGGAGCAGTGTGAGAGTACTGGGAGGTGACTGTCTCTAGACATAGCAGTGAGCAGTGTGAGAGTACTTGAAGGTGACTGTCTCTAGACATTGAAGGGAGCAGTGTGAGAGTACTGGGAGGTGACTGTCTGTAGACATAGAAGGGAGCAGTGTGAGAGTACTGGGAGGTGACTGTCTCTAGACATAGCAGGGAGCAGTGTGAGAGTACTGGGAGGTGACTGTCTCTAGACATAGCAGGGAGCAGTGTGAGAGTTCTGGGAGGTGACTGTCTTCAGACATAGAAGAGAGCAGTGTGAGAGTTCTGGGAGGTGACTGTCTGTAGACATAGCAGGGAGCAGTGTGAGAGTTCTGGGAGGTGACTGTCTCTAGACATAGCAGGGAGCAGTGTGAAAGTACTGGGAGGTGACTGTCTGTAGACATAGCAGGGAGCAGTGTGAGAGTTCTGGGAGGTGACTGTCTCTAGACATAGCAGGGAGCAGTGTGAAAGTACTGGGAGGTGACTGTCTTAGACATAGCAGGGAGCAGTGTGAGAGTACTGGGAGGTGACTGTCTCTAGAAATAGCAGGGAGCAGTGTGAGAGTACTTGAAGGTGACCGTCTCTAGACATTGAAGGGAGCAGTGTGAGAGTACTGGGAGCTGACTGTCTCTAGACATCGAAAGGAGCAGTGTGAGAGTACTGGGAGGTGACTGCCTATAGACATAGTAGGGAGCAGTGTGAGAGTACTGGAAGGTGACTGTCTCTAGACATTGAAGGGAGCAGTGTGAGAGTACTGGGAGGTGACTGTCTCTAGACATCGAAAGGAGCAGTGTGAGAGTACTGGGAGGTGACTGTCTGTAGACATAGAAGGGAGCAGTGTGAGAGTACTGGGAGGTGACTGTCTCTAGACATAGCAGGGAGCAGTGTGAGAGTACTGGGAGGTGACTGTCTCTAGACATAGCAGGGAGCAGTGTGAAAGTTCTGGGAGGTGACTGTCTGTAGACATAGCAGGGAGCAGTGTGAGAGTTCTGGGAGGTGACTGTCTCTAGACATAGCACGGAGCAGTATGAGAGTAGTGGAAGGTGACTGTCTCCAGACATAGAAGGGAGCAGTTTAAGAGTACTGGGAGGTGACTGTCTCTAGACATAGCAGGGAGCAGTGTGAGAGTACTGGGAGGTGACTGCCTATAGACATAGCAGGGAGCAGTGTGAGAGTACTGGAAGGTGACTGTCTCTAGACATTGAAGGGAGCAGTGTGAGAGTACTGGGAGGTGACTGTCTCTAGACATCGAAAGGAGCAGTGTGAGAGTACTGGGAAGTGACTGTCTCTAGACATCGAAAGGAGCAGTGTGAGAGTACTGGGAAGTTACTGTCTGTAGACATAGCAGGGAGCAGTGTGAGAGTACTTGAAGGTGACTGTCTCTAGACATTGAAGGGAGCAGTGTGAGAGTACTGGGAGCTGACTGTCTCTAGACATCGAAAGGAGCAGTGTGAGAGTACTGGGAGGTGACTGCCTATAGACATAGCAGGGAGCAGTGTGAGAGTACTGGAAGGTGACTGTCTCTAGACATTGAAGGGAGCAGTGTGAGAGTTCTGTGAGGTGACTGTCTCTAGACATCGAAAGGAGCAGTGTGAGAGTACTGGGAGGTGACTGCCTATAGACATAGCAGGGAGCAGTGTGAGAGTACTGGAAGGTGGCTGTCTCTAGACATCGAAAGGAGCAGTGTGAGTGTACTGGGAGGTGACTGTCTCTAGACATAGCAGGGAGCAGTGTGAAAGTTCTGGGAGGTGACTGTCTGTAGACATAGAAGGGAGCAGTGTGAGAGTACTGGGAGGTGACTGTCTCTAGAAATAGCAGGGAGCAGTGTGAGAGTACTTGAAGGTGACTGTCTCTAGACATTGAAGGGAGCAGTGTGAGAGTACTGGGAGCTGACTGTCTCTAGACATCGAAAGGAGCAGTGTGAGAGTACTGGGAGGTGACTGCCTATAGACATAGCAGGGAGCAGTGTGAGAGTACTGGAAGGTGACTGTCTCTAGACATTGAAGGGAGCAGTGTGAGAGTACTGGGAGCTGACTGTCTCTAGACATCGAAAGGAGCAGTGTGAGAGTACTGGGAGGTGACTGCCTATAGACATAGCAGGGAGCAGTGTGAGAGTACTGGAAGGTGACTGTCTCTAGACATTGAAGGGAGCAGTGTGAGAGTACTGGGAGGTGACTGTCTCTAGACATCGAAAGGAGCAGTGTGAGAGTACTGGGAAGTGACTGTCTCTAGACATCGAAAGGAGCAGTGTGAGAGTACTGGGAAGTTACTGTCTGTAGACATAGCAGGGAGCAGTGTGAGAGTACTTGAATGTGACTGTCTCTAGACATTGAAGGGAGCAGTGTGAGAGTACTGGGAGCTGACTGTCTCTAGACATCGAAAGGAGCAGTGTGAGAGTACTGGGAGGTGACTGCCTATAGACATAGCAGGGAGCAGTGTGAGAGTACTGGAAGGTGACTGTCTCTAGACATTGAAGGGAGCAGTGTGAGAGTACTGGGAGGTGACTGTCTCTAGACATCGAAAGGAGCAGTGTGAGAGTACTGGAAAGTTACTGTCTGTAGACATAGCAGGGAGCAGTGTGAGAGTTCTGGGAGGTGACTGTCTCTAGACATAGCACGGAGCAGTATGAGAGTAGTGGAAGGTGACTGTCTCCAGACATAGAAGGGAGCAGTTTAAGAGTACTGGGAGGTGACTGTCTCTAGACATAGCAGGGAGCAGTGTGAGAGTACTGGGAGGTGACTGTCTCTGGACATAGAATGGAGCAGTGTGAGAGTACTGGGAGGTGACTGTCTCTGGACATAGCAGGGAGCAGTGTGAGAGTACTGGGAGGTGACTGTCTGTAGACATAGCAGGGAGCAGTGTGAGAGTACTGGGAGGTGACTGTCTCTAGACATAGCAGGAAGCAGTGTGAGAGTACTGGGAGGTGACTGTCTGTAGACATAGAATGGAGCAGTGTGAAAGTACTGGAAGGTGTCTGTCTCTGGACATAGAAGGGAGCAGTGTGAGAGTACTGGGAGGTGACTGTCTCTAGACATAACAGGGAGCAGTGTGAGAGTACTGGGAGATGACTGTCTGTAGACATAGCAGTGAGCAGTGTGAGAGTTCTGTGAGGTGACTGTCTCTAGACATAGAAGGGAGCAGTGTGAGAGTACTGGGAGGTGACTGTCTCCAGACATAGAAGGGAGCAGTGTGAGAGTCCAGGCAGGTGACTGTCTCTAGACATAGCATGAAGCAGTGTGAGAGTACTGGGAGGTGACTGTCTCTAGACATAGAAGGGAGCAGTGTGAGAGTCCTGGGAGGTGACTGTCTCTAGACATAGCAGGGAGCAGTGTGAGAGTACTGGGAGGTGACTGTCTCTAGACATAGCATGAAGCAGTGTGAGAGTACTGGGAGGTGACTGTCTCTAGACATAGAAGGGAGCAGTGTGAGAGTCCTGAGAGGTGACTGTCTCTAGACATAGAAGGGAGCAGTGTGAGAGTCCTGGGAGAGGACTGTCTCTAGACATAGAATGGAGCAGTGTGAGAGTACTGGGAGGTGACTGTCTCTGGACATAGCAGGGAGCAGTGTGAGAGTACTGGGAGGTGACTGTCTGTAGACATAGCAGGGAGCAGTGTGAGAGTACTGGGAGGTGACTGTCTCTAGACATAGCAGGAAGCAGTGTGAGAGTACTGGGAGGTGACTGTCTGTAGACATAGAATGGAGCAGTGTGAAAGTACTGGAAGGTGTCTGTCTCTGGACATAGAAGGGAGCAGTGTGAGAGTACTGGGAGGTGACTGTCTCTAGACATAACAGGGAGCAGTGTGAGAGTACTGGGAGGTGACTGTCTGTAGACATAGCAGTGAGCAGTGTGAGAGTTCTGTGAGGTGACTGTCTCTAGACATAGAAGGGAGCAGTGTGAGAGTACTGGGAGGTGACTGTCTCCAGACATAGAAGGGAGCAGTGTGAGAGTCCAGGCAGGTGACTGTCTCTAGACATAGCATGAAGCAGTGTGAGAGTACTGGGAGGTGACTGTCTCTAGACATAGAAGGGAGCAGTGTGAGAGTCCTGAGAGGTGACTGTCTCTAGACATAGAAGGGAGCAGTGTGAGAGTCCTGGGAGAGGACTGTCTCTAGACATAGCAGGGAGCAGTGTGAGAGTCCTGGGAGGTGACTGTCTCTAGACATAGAAGGGAGCAGTGTGAGAGTCCTGGGAGAGGACTGTCTCTAGACATAGCAGGGAGCAGTGTGAGAGTCCTGGGAGGTGACTGTCTCTAGACATAGAAGGGAGCAGTGTGAGAGTCCTGGGAGAGGACTGTCTCTAGACATAGCAGGGAGCAGTGTGAGAGTACTGGGAGGTGACTGTCTGTAGACATAGCAGGGAGCAGTGTGAGAGTCCTGGGAGGCAGATCAGCCTTTCCTCCTACACAGAGAGCTTTCTGCCATGAAAGACGAGGCAAAAAAGTAATGTAATATGTTACATTTTAATGACACTGTATAAAAATGCTTTCTGCCGTACACTCCACTTTAATAACCATGTAAATAATTTCCCCTTTTGGAGAATCCCTTTAATGAGCAATGATATATGGATATGCTGGATATATATATACGAGTTATCTGGATTGTATTTTGTACTCATTCACTACTCTACTTGGCTTTATGTGTATGACGCAATGTTCTTATTGTATTTCTGATACGAAGAAGTGTTAAAGGAAACGTCTACTTCCATTGGTGAATTTTTTCATGCTTAATTAGATTCGATTTCTGAGCAAAATATTTCCCACACATTAAACACGAATATGGCTTCTCCCCCGTGTGAATCTTATGATGATCAAACAGGCGAGATCTTCGTGAGAAACATTTCCCGCACTCCTGACATGCGAATGGCTTCTCAATCGTGTGACTCTTCAGGTGTTTAACAAGTTGGGATTTTACTGTAAAACATCTCCCACATTCCGAACACGAAAACGGACGCTCTCCCGTGTGGATTTTCTGATGTTCAACCAGATTCGATTTCTGAGTAAAACATTTCTCGCAGTATTCGCACGAGAATGGCTTCTCCCCTGTGTGAATTCTCTGATGAGTAAAAAGACTTGATTTTACGGTAAAACACTTCCCACATTCGGAACATGAAAACGGCTTCTCCCCGGTGTGAACTCTCTGATGCGTCACTAGAAATTTTTTGAAAGCAAAACATTTGCCGCATTCAGAGCAAGCAAACGGCTTCTCGCCCGTGTGAGCGATTTGATGGGTGTCAAGAGATTTTTTAATGGCAAAACATTTGCCACATTCTGTACACGCAAATGGCTTCTCCCCTGTGTGAATTCTCTGGTGTGTGACAAGATATTTTTTGAGGGCGAAACATTTGCCGCATTCTGAACATGAATAGGGCTTCTCCCCTGTGTGGGTTCTCTGATGTTTTACAAGTTCCGATCTCTGGTTGAAACATTTACCACATTCACATGCAAATGGTTTCTCTCCGGTGTGAGATTTTAGATGGTCGTCAAGATTAGATTTTTGACTATAACACTTATCACAATGTGGGCATGCATATGGCTTCTCCCCTGTGTGGCTTCTTAGATGTTGAACAAGATTCGATTTCTGAGTGAAACATTTGCCACACTCCGAACAGGAGAACGGTTTTGTCCCCGTGTGGAGTCTCTGATGTATAATAAGAGATTTTTTTAGGGCAAAACATCTTCCACATTCAGAACAGGAGAACGGCCTTGCCCCCGTGTGAAGTCTTTGATGTGTGACGAGATATTTTTTGAGGGCGAAACACTTGCCACATTCTGAACATGCAAATGGCTTCTCGGCTGTGTGAATTCTCTGATGTTTAGAAAGTTCAGATTTTTCGATAAAAGTTTTTCCACATACAGGACATGCGTATGGCCTCTCCCCTGTGTGAATTTTGCGATGTCTAACAAGTTCTGATTTCTGGATAAAACATTTCCCACATTCTACACATGAAAATGGCCTCTCTGCCAAGTTAGTTCTCGGATTGCCATGAATGCTCTTGCTAGAATTTTGCTCTACAGTTTGTGAGATATCAGAAGACAGGGTGTGTAGTATAGGATCAGACAACAGATCCGTGCCTAGAAAAGCTTGGGGGATATCCGAGATGGTGGTTTGTCCTTCATATGTATTCTGTGTCATATCAAAGTCATCCACTTTAAAGTATGATGATATTAGATGTTCTGTTGGGTTCGTTGGACAGTCATCTGCAAAGAAAATAAAATATTGCCTTACTGATATTTTATAACATTTGTGTCTAAAAATCCCCATAAACATTGAAAAGCCTGAAGCAAAATCCAATTATGGAGTAAGAATAACCATATACAGGAGGGAGGAGCTACACACCAGCACAAAGGTGGGGGCTGAGAGCTGAGGAGTGAGCAGCACAGACACGTCACGTGTTGTTTTTTAAAATGTACTCAAACCAAAGCCCAACCCCTGGGGCTACACAGGGGATTCTGTCAGCTTACAAGGTAAGTTATAACACACAATTATATTGTAATGCAAACGCTTAGAGAAAGCAGAAAGGATGTGCAGTGCGGGTGTAATAAGCTTCTGCAACCTGTCTTTAGTGAAAAATTAGGTCTCTGGTGACAGGTTCCCTTTAAAAAGATCTAAAAAGTGCAATGATAACTTTTAGATAGATTTCAAGTTACACAGGCCTCAATATAAAAATTCTAAAGTCAATTAGTAAAATTAATGACTCTTCTTGGTCAGTGGTCACTACTCACCTGGGCAAATATCTTCAGGGACGTCCTCCTTACTCTCCTCCTCATCACTCACAGACGTCTCTTCTTTTATGGTTATGGCTACAACATCGATACTGTCCAGATCATTGTCCTCATTCAGAAGCTGAGAAGCAAATGTTATAATAGTCAGAAGATGGAGAAGACGCAGGGAATCCAGCGCTACTTATCTGTGGGGGACATGGAGAAGATCCAGAGCACATGTCCTGTCTATGGTCACCTCCGCTCCTCCATCTCCTCCTCTCATTACACAAGTATAAGACATATAATACTGAGGGATAAGACTGAAGACAAGGAGGTCACAGGCGTCTACAGGTCATAGGGGAGATCTCCACCTACCTGATCATCCTGTGGTAGAAGAGGACGGGGACATCTCTCCGGGGATCTTCTCTCCCTGGATGTGACTGTAGGGATCACATACAGAGACTGAATTCCTTCTTCTATACAGATAATGAGGGGACACGTGTCTATAGTCCTGTCTATTACCTGGTGATGTGAGGGGCCGGGGGTCCTCCATCATGACGTCCTGGTACAGATCCTTGTGTCCTTCTACATACTCCCACTCCTCCATGGAGAAATAGACAGCCACATCCTGACACCTTATAGGAACCTGACACACACAATGGGTACAGTCACCACCCGGCGCCTCCAGTTACTGTATAATGTCCCAGCATTCCCAGCAGTGTCACCTCTCCAGTCAGCAGCTCCGCCATCTTCATGGTCAGTTCTAGGATCTCCTGTACATTCATCTCCTCATGTATCAGGGGGTGAGGGGGAGACCCCGGGATGGGGTGCAGGGGTCCCCCCCATTCTTCATACACAGGGGCCGGACAGCGCTCACTAGACGTCTTCTTCACTAATGTGTAATCCTGGTTATGGGGAGACACAGGAATAATATCACTACATACATGTCCGGAGTCACATGACCCCCAGTCACATGACCTGTTATTACCAGAGATAACGAGGTCATGTGACATCACCAGGATCTCACCTCTCCTGTGAGCCGGTAGAGGATCTCTAGGGTGAGGTTCAGAATACTCTCTGCTGTCTTGTTTCTCTCTCTATCCATCCTTGGTCAATAGTCAATGAGGAACATGAACAGAGGATTCTGAAATTTGTATGAACCTAAGTACAAAAAAGACGACTTAATATAATGACATGTAGGTAGTTGGAAAAAACATTTTAGATATTGAAGTGTTGTCAGGGCCAGTGATAGGGGGCGGTGAACTGGGCACTTGCCCAGGGTCGACTGTCCTAACAGGGCCCCCCTGCATGTGGACTTTTGTGGGCAGAGGATGTATTGCTCCTTGGTTGAATGCCTCGAGTGCAGATGCTTATCATCCGTCTCCTGTCTATATTTCTATCATCTATCCGTCTAGTTATCTATCTCCTATAATATGTCTATCCTATCTATATATATGTCTGTCTAACCAGTTATCTTTCTAGCTTTTTGTCTATCTATCTACCCATCTCCTATAATATCTATTTATCTATCTGAGTGTATGTATGTACAGTATATCCGAATCTGCATCACTGCGTGTACATTTCCCAAATTTTGCACAGTCGCTCTCTGTGACTCAGGGAACATCATATAGTTTTGAGCTGGAAATTTCACTCTGCGCTTTCCAAAATCCACTTATTAAACAAAATATACAGGAGCCATTGTCTGCTGCGGCTGTAGCAGTTGGAAGCTGAGCTGTGATTGGTTGCTGCTCTGCCAAAGGTCATTAATATAAGCTCTGCGCTGTAATTGGTTACTCTCAGCAATGAGTATAAGATGCTTATGTGTGAGGTAAAATGGATAAATGATACAGAGATGGGGGGAGATTTATCCGAAATGTCTGAGGTACAACTGTTCGAGTTGCTCACGGAAACCAAACAAAGATCGGTAATTTTATAAACAGCTGCGGGAAAATTAAACTTGAGCTCTGATTGGTTGCCATAAGCAACTAGAGCAGTTCTGCTCTCAGACACTTCTGATGAATCTCCCCATAGACAAAGTGACAGTCACTAGAATGAGAGTGCGAGAGACACAGTCACTGAAATGAGACTGCCAGAGACGGTCAAAAAAGTTCATAAAAAAGGGACGGTCAGTGACAGAGAAGGTTAGATAAATATAAAATATTTTTTGTTAACCTGGTTTATTACAGCTAAGAGGATAGAGCAAGGCCGGGAACTACAGCTAGTCCCCTTTAAAATTCTCCTACAGACCCAGATACTTACCTACTACTGTGTGTAACTACAAAGTGTTGTTATTGTGCAGGGATAAAGGAGCCTCTTACTGACTGTGACTGATCATAAAATAATTTCAGTGTGGTTCCCCACTTTTAGTTTTGCCCGGGGCCCCACTGTGTCTATAACCGGTCCTGGCTGTACGTATTGTCCAGACTGACGCACTGTCACCGGATCTTCTACCTTGGCGTCTGTCACAGCGCTGCTCATTGGTTGTAGTAATTATCTAAACACAGGCTGGAAAATATGAAGTAGGATTGGTTATAAAGTCTGTGTGTGTGTGTGGGGGGTGGATTCTCCTAATTTTCCCACATCAGCTCCTCTTATAACATCGCCTCACTATACAGAAGACAAGGGGAAATGGAGTCACTGGGAAATACTTAGTTTTTTCCGTGTTGGTAAGTAAATAATAAGTAGATGGAATCTGTTGTGTGATGTTCAGAGGTTTCATTTAACCCATTTTAGGATCTTTGTCTGTAACCAGGTTAGATTTTAAAAAAAGTATTATATATGTATGGAAGGCCACACACAATACTGAGGCCCATTTTGTCTTGTCATTACATCAAAGTTGAATCAGCCTGTGGTGCGCTTTTTCACCATTGGTTAATACATTTGATTTTCATTTTGTTTATGATTTTGTTGTCAGCACATTCAACAGAATGAAGTATTCACTGAGAATATTTCATTCATTTGGATCTAGGATGTGTCATTGGAGTGTTCCCTTTAGAGGATATCTCTCTCTCTATATATGTATGATATGTAGATATCATTCTCTTCCACAGCTACAGTTGTAAGTGATAGTGGTGAAGGGTGGGCTACGAGCGCACGGGTACAACCTCCCATGATATACGAGAGATACAGGGACAGGGGACAGGTTGGTGGCCACAGAAAAATGGGTCATTATGCAGGTAGAAAGCTCAGAGAGGGGCATTATACACTGTGGGGGCTACTAAAATGATGTGTTTATTTGTATTCGTACAAATGATTCCTTGCTCAGGGACAAAAGCAAGGAAAGACATAAAACAGTCCCATTGATTCTCTCTCGGGAGCCCTGCGCTTGCTCCCCGATTACTTAATCTCAAGGCCACAGTTACTGTGTGAAGCAGTTACCCCTGGGGTGATTTGGATGCTCTCCTTGCTGACCCCACACTATCCCCTGTCCTAGCCAGACCGGCCTGGTCAGAGCGCACACCCTACATCTAAAGACCTTATCTCACCGCACTCCAAAGTCACATGTTCTTCTGACCACTGATGTTCTTGTGGCCTTGGTCACCTGATAGAAGACATTGGGGCTTATTTAATAAGGCTCCGCGCGCACACTTTTGTAGTTTTCAGGGATTGCACGGCCTTGACAGGTGTTTAACAGGTGTCTGTGCTGGGATTGTTTTTGGCGCAGCTCCGCTGGCTTCCATGTGACACAAATCGGGAGGCGTGCCGTTCCGACTGATTGCGACTGAGCGCGGGATTTAACTTTCAAATTGTATCAAGACAAGCACTTACATGCAACATGAAGAAGATGATGAACTCTGTCGGACCTGAGCGGGGTAGCTGCACGTGCAGGATATCGGGCGCACGATCTTAGTGAATCGCGGCACAGTGCCCTGGAGTCGGACAATGCACTTTTGGGGAACTCCAGCTGCCAGGTAAGTAAATGTGCCCCATTGTTTACTTTAGGATCATTCTGCTTCATATAACAAGGACTTCATTGTGATGGTCTTCTGGGAAATTCCTTCAATGTGACCACAATGCTCCTCGTCTTGTGCAAGCCTGGGGGTGGGGGTGGGGGGGTGCAAACTGTAGTTTGGCTCTAACTACTCTTCATGCACCCTACAGTTGTGGAATGGGCAGTTTTTTAAAAATTAATAAGTGTTTTTATTAATTTTTTTATGTGTCACAAAACATTATCGAAAATAGAGAATAGTCACATTGAAACGCAGATAGGCAACAATGTCGTGAGTAAGAAAAGACATACAATAAGATAAGAACAATCAGTGACCTCTATCAACCTATTGGGGGAAACCCCAGACCACACTAGAGGTAGAACAAAATTCTGTACTATCAGACAGGAGACTTGGGCAGATTTTTACATTTTTGTGCACAAGTGACATTTTTTTTTTTAACTGTTTATTGAAATCATTACAATCCCACCGCACCCAATGAACAATGCAATGTACAGAATCCTACATACAACAATGTGAAAACGTGTGAAACAAACGTGACAAATAAGTTAAAGCTCTGTGGTTTCCCGACAAGACCTTATTTTGCAGACACTAAATGAAATCCCAGGGTAATGTGTATTGGGACCCCCTGCCCCACCGGAGGTCTATAATTACATCGATTGGAAGGGGGGATCTCAGAATCTCCAGGTGTAGAGATTATGGGGCTTATTTACGAAGGGTCGCGCTGCTCACTTTTGTCAGACTGTTCGCCGTTTTCGGGATTTGCGGCACGTTGACAGCTATGTCACGGGTGTCTGCACTGGGATTGTGTCGCACGTGATTGGGTTTTGACGCAGCTGCGCTGCTTTCATGCGACAGAAATCAGGGGGGGTGCCGTCGGAAGATCCGACTGATTCGGACTGAACACAGGTTTAAGATTCAAATTGTGTCACAAGACAATGCACTTGCATGCACCGGGAAGAAGAAGGTGAATTCTGTCAGACCTGAGCGGAGAAGCGACACATGCAGGATATCGGGCACACAATCTTAGTGAATCGCGGCACAGGGCACTTTCGGTGAACTCCAAGGAACGGGTAAGTAAATGTGCCCCAATGTCTGAGGCAATAGGCTGGAGAGTGCGTCTAGGTATCTGCAAGGGGAGTAATTGGTACGGTTAGATTCGCACCATGTTCCCCATATTTGAGTACATTTATCCGGGCAGTTCCTGTGCTTGAAAATTAGAGATCATCTTCTTGATGTTAGATTTCCACATCCTCAGTGAGGGAGTGTTGGGATCCTACCATCTCAGAGCAATACATTTCTTGTAGTAAGATTTTATGATAGTGTAACAAGGTCTCTCCGGACAATAATCCAAGCAGGCATATTTCAGGGCTACAACACTCGCAAGGAGAATAAATCAGAAAGGAAATACCCCTTTCCAAAATTGTGCGATGGGGACACACACCCAGTATATGTGCCAGAAATCGGCTTCCAGTGAGCCCCATCGTGGACAGGCAGTGTTGGGTGCACATCCCATTCTGTATGAACGTATTAGGGTGAGATATGCCTGGTGCACTATATAGAGTTGTGTCATTCTTTTGTTCACCGAGGGGGAATCCCTGAGATGGGAAGAGAGAATCTCATCAGTCTCATCCTGAAGAGTAGGGATGACTTCCCTCCATCTGCCCAGCAACCGCAGTGGGGAATGCTCAACTTTTTGCCTTCCCCAAAGATGCGCGTTTATAGTCGAGACCAAACGGACCTTGTGTTTTGTATATGTCGATTGGTGGGTACTTACTGTATTTATAAATGGGCGGGGTTGTGCTGACAGAGCATGTAGCAATTGGAGATACCCATAGAACCAGCGCCAGGACACATTTAGCTTGCAGATCAGTGAAGGAAGCCAATACCCATCTACATCTGACAAACAGCAAATATCCGCAGCTTCCCATCCCTGCGCTCCCTCCAGCCTCTCCAAGTGCTGCCTCAGGATACCAACATGGCTTACTGGGACTCCGAATTTGGATTCCACTTCAGCTTTACCTACTATTAGACCTGGTTCATCAAGAAATGGCCCCTGGTTTTTGTAACTTCTGTCACATTCTGTTCATCTCTTGAAGTCTCATCAGTTGAGAGTCTTGGTATGTTCTTTCCTGTGGGTCCCATCAGAAGAACCCATGTTCTGTTCATCACTGGGGGTCCAAGCAGTCCAATACCTGCTCCGTTCATTTCTGAGGATTTTATTAGTTAGATCCCATTCTGTAAATGACTGGGGGTCCCATCAGTCCCAAGCTCGTTTTGTTCATCCTTGTGGGTCCCCCTGGTTAGGCAGCTATACCAGATCCTGTGGATAGGACACCCCCTTATAGGGAACCTGTCAGGGCAATCTGGGAAACTAGATCACCCACCGGTCCAGCAAATGAAGCCTGGTAAAGCTGGTACAGTATCCTGGCTTCATTGCGCCTATGACGCATGCGCTGTACCTATGACACCTGTGCTGTACCTATGACGCATGCGCTGTACCTATGACACCTGTGCTGTACCTATGACGCATGCGCTGTACCTATGACACCTGTGCTGTACCTATGACGCATGCGCTGTACCTATGACACCTGTGCTGTACCTATGACGCATGCGCTGTACCTATGACACCTGTGCTGTACCTATAGCGCATGCTCTGTACCTATAACGCATGCGCTGTACCTATGACGCATGCGCTGTACCTATGACGCTTGCTGTGTAATGTCCCAGTTTCACTTCCCGCATTTTTTTACACCTAAACATTTCAAAAAAGGTTGAATTAAGACCCTAAACCACAGGTCCACGTATTGTGGGATTTATCATAAAATGACAAAAATTTTAATTCTCCAGAACAACCAATCAGTGCACAGTTTATATTTTTGGAGTGAAGAATAGAGCTTGGCTGTGAATGGCTGCAGTAATGTGATGCGTATTCTGTCCAGATATGATGCACATCCCCGGACATCTCCCCGGTGCCTCCTCCCCTCAGGATGGATCATGGACCCAGTATAGAATATGATGGAGAAAGAACAAAGGACCGCGCAGCCATCACTGTCCCCATCATCTGCAGCGCGGTCACCATGGTTACAGCCCGCACCCGTGCACCCGCCCCCGCATCCTGCACATAACGGCGCAGCTACCTACCTCCTCCTCCTCCTCCTGCACCGCCGCCGAGCGCTGCTCCCGCAGACACAGGACCTGCCGTGACGTCATCACATCAGTCACACACAGAGGGGAGGAGACGGGAGGTCACATGACCAAGCCCTGCAGTAGTGGTTTTGTCTCCTCAATGGATGGTGAATAGACCTGTGATGATGTCAACGTCATGTGATCAATGACATTGTGGGCGGAGACATGCTGGATACTGAGATAGCAACAAGCCCTGCTACATGTACAGTATACAGAGCACAGGACACACACAGCTCTGCTATGTGTACATTATACAGAGCACAGGACACACACAGCTCTGCTACATGTACAGTATACAGAGCACAGGACGCACACAGCCCTGCTACATGTATAGTGCACAGGACACACACAGCTCTGATACATGTATAGTGCACAGGACACATAGAGCTATGCTATGTGTACATTATACAGAGCACAGGACACACACAGCCCTGCTACATGTATAGTGCACAGGACACATAGAGCTATGCTATGTGTACATTATACAGAGCACAGGACACACACAGCTCTGATACATGTGCAGTATACAGAGCACAGGACACACACAGCTCTGCTACATGTATAGTGCACAGGACACACAGAGCTATGCTATGTGTACATTATACAGAGCACAGGACACACACAGCTCTGATACATGTACAGTATACAGAGCACAGGACGCGCAGCTCTGCTACATCCATACAGAGCACAGGATACACACATCTTTGCTACATGTACAGTATACAGAGCACAGGACGCACAGCTCTGCTACATCCATACAGAGCACCGGACACACACAGCTCTGCTACAGCTATACAAAGCACAGGACGCACAGCTCTGCTACATCTATACAAAGAACAGGATACACACAGCTCTGATACATGTACAGTATACAGAGCACAGGACACACACAGCTCTGATACATGTACAGTATACAGAGCACAGGACGCACAGCTCTGCTACATCCATACAGAGCACAGGATACACACAGCTCTGCTACATGTATAGTATACAGAGCATAGGACACACAGAGCTCTGCTACATGTACAGTATACAGAGCACAGGATGCACTGCTCTGCTACATCCATACAGAGCACGAGACACACACAGCTCTGCTACATCTATACAGAGCACAGGACACACACAACTCTGCTACATCTATACAGAGCACAGGACACACACAGCTCTGCTACATCTATACAGAGCACAGGACACACACAGCTCTGCTACATCTATACAAAGCACGGGACACAGACAGCTCTGCTACATCTATATACAGCACAGGACTCACACAGCTCTGCTATATCTATATACAGCACAGGACACACAGCACTGCTACATCTATACAGACCACGGGACACACACAGCCCTGCTACATCTATACAGAGCACGGGACACACACAGCTCTGCTACGTCTATACTGAGCACGGGACATACACAGCTCTATTACACAGAAAGCATTGGACACACGCAGCTCTGCTACATCTATACAGAGCACATGACACACACAGCTGTGCTACATCTATACAGAGCACAGGACACACACAGCACTGTTACATCTAAATACAGAGCACAGGACACACACAGCTCTGCTACATCTGTATAAAGAGCACAGGACACACACAGTTCTGCTACATTTATATACAGAGCACAGGACACACACAGCTCTGCTACATCTATAAACAGAGCACAGGACACACACAGCCCTGCTACAACTATATACAGAGCACAGGACACACAGAGCTCTGCTACATCTATAAACTGAGCACAGGACACACACAGCTCTGCCACATCTATATAAAGAGCACAGGACACACACAGCTCTGCTACATCTATATAGTGCACAGAATACACAGAGATCTGCTACACAGATGGCACATGACACACACAGCTCTACTACACAGAAAGCACTGTACACACAGCTCTGCTACATCTATAGTGCACAGGATACACACAGATCTACTACACACACAGTACGGGACACACACAGCTTTGCTCCATCAATATAGAGCAAAGGACAAACACAGCTTTGCTACATCTATACACAACACAGGACACACACAGCCCTACTACATCTATATACAGCATAGGACACACACAGCCCTGCTACATCTATATACAGCATAGGACACACACAGCCCTGCTACATCTATATACAGCATAGGACACACACAGCCCTGCTACATCTATATACAGCATAGGACACACACAGCCCTCCTACATCTATATACAGCATAGGACACACACAGTCTGCTACATCTATACAGAGCACAGGACACATGCAGCTCTGCTACATCTATACAAAGCACAGGACACACACTGCTCTGCTACATTTATACAGAGCACAGGACACACACTGCTCTGCTACATTTATACAGAGCACAGAACACACACAGCACTGCTACATCTATACAGGGCACAGGACACACACAGCTCTGCTACATCTATATAGAGCACAGGACACACACAGCTCTGCTGCTTGGTAAAAATTCCAGAAGGGCCAGAAGAGCCAGAAGGGCTCTGGGGGGCATTACCAGTGGTCCTCCAAGCGCTTCACCTACTTTTACACAGTTTCCCCCTCCCCTCTGTCTGCTGTAATTTTACACAATGTGAGGGAGAAGTGTTCTCTGCACACTGTAACACCCTGTGAAGCTGCAGCATGGAGGGATTCTGGTTACACTCCCCAGAGCACTTCTGGCTCATTAGCGGGGAGGAGGCCATGGATAACAAATATAAGAAGATGTCTGGATCTATGAGCAACAGTTTTTTCGTAAAACACATGAAACAAAAAAAGGGAAAGCACAAGGATGTTGGAGCCCCCCGAAAAGAGAGAGAGAGGGGATTTCTTTTTTTTTTTTTATTATTTCCTTCCCTATTGGTCTCAGATAACTAACAATGGTCCGGTGATGTCATAATAAAGCAGAGTTATCAAATCTGATCCCAAAAAATCGACTCCTTGCAAATTCATTATATCAAAACAATCTGCGGGAGAATATCCAATCCCTGCTAAATTCAAGTGTGGTTCTGAAAGTAACTCCTACGGAACAAGAAGAGGACACTAAACCCCCTGTGGAAAAAAAACTATAAAACAACATTCAAACAATATGGTAGAATATACCGGGTTCAGGATGACAGAGATTGAGCAGCACCAGTAACTCACATAAATGTATGGACCCAAGACATTTATTATCATGACCCTAATCACCAAGATTCCCAAAAATATCACCGGCTGCGCTCTTATCCCCACCAGGGGAAGTTATCCAGCCTCTGTAATCTCCTCAGCTCCACCATCATGGCAGAACATCTTAAAGGTATTGTCCGGGGAGAATTAAACAGAAGCTTCAAGTGGTAAAAGTATTACATCATCTGTGTTAGATTTCTACCCCTCCGGAGGTGACGGTTTTATTGGGAGTTTCTCTCAATTCTAAAACTATTTTCTTATGTCCCACAGGAAAAAGGATAAGGCAGATGAACACATTGGGGCACATAAGGGTCCGCACAGCACATTGCGGACTGAGCACGGAATTTACAATTCAAATTGTGTCACAAGACAATGCACTCACATACACAGGGAAGAAGAAGGTGAACTCCGGCGGACCTGAGCGGGGAAGCGACACATGCAGGATATCGGACGCACGATCTTAAAGAATTGCGCCGGACTTCATCCTCGTCAGAGAACGCACCTCGGGGATCGCGACAGGAGCAGGTAAGTAAATCTGCCCCTTTGTTAAGTTCCTGGAGAAGGAATTCTTCTCCATAATAGAAGCAATGAGCTTACTGGGCAACTATGTGACCTCCAGTAAAGATGGGACGAGAAGCCTCAGCATTAAGGTATAAAAAAGAAGGACATGGATAGGGCCTGCCTTGTGGATCACAGATTATGAGAGAGGTGAGGTCCGAGGCACCCCCAGAGATGAGCGGAGGACACGGCTCCATTCATCTTTATCGAGCCGACAAATTGCCGAGTGCAGCAATCTCTGTTCGTGATGATCAAAGAACCTAAAGTCTATTCTGATTTTTACAGGAACCAAGAGAATGGGGGTCATTCACTTATCCGGTCCAGTCGCGATCCAGCGCCGCGTTCTCTGACGAAGATACGGGTCTTCCGGCGATTCACTAAGGTCCTGTGCCCGATGTCCACCAGGTGTCGCTGCTGTGCCGAGGTCCGCCGGAGTTCACCTATTCATTTTTCAAATTCCGCAGGTTTTCCGAATCCGCGTGAAAGCTGGCGCGATTGTGCTGAAATACGATCGCGTGCGCCAAAATCCCGGCGGAATTCGGTGCAAACCGGAAAAAGTCTGGAAACCCGACGAAAGTGCGGCAGCGGAGCCCTTAGTAAAAAGCCCCAATATCTTATTTTCTTTCTGCTATCAACCAAAGAATCAGGAAGAAGAGATGCGGCATCTACTGGATGTGAGACGCATTGTAGTATCTGCAAGCAACAAGTGCAAGGAGAAAAGATTCACATCAGTTTCTCCTGTTTGATGGAAATACACAATATTTAGAACAACCAGGGTCGGCACCAGGACAGGGCATACTGGGGCAAGTGCTGGGGCCCAGGGCTGCTGCGGGGGCCCACATAAGGATGTACGTAAGGAATTCATGGGGGTGAGGAGGGCTGTATCTAATGAATCCATAGGATGTGAGTGGGGCTTATATAAAATAACCATGATGGGGCTGTTTGGGATAATAAACTAGGAAATATTTTAGGACAGGAGACTATTTGTTTTAGTTTCAGAATTTTTAATGCCGTCATGTGAGTTCAGGGAATTCTATAAAGAAGGAAAAGCCACTGTTCCTCAAAGCCTACTAAGTACAAGCTGTTTCCACTTCTTAGGCTGCAAGAGGAGGTAGGTCAACGGACGAGATGTGCAGATCAGCCACATGGACCAGTAGTGTATATCCCCAGGTGGACCGTCATAGTAATACACAATTTTTACTCACCGTCTATTCGGTTTCCATCCAGACAGCCTATACAGTTACTTACAGCATATACACTGTTGTGATTGATTGAATAGGAAAATAAACATACAGTACTGGATAAAGTGGAAATTTTAAAATCCCTCCTGTAGTTATTTGGTAGACACTGGGGGGGCTTGTACTTTATTCTTCTGGCGTATAAGGCTGTAATTGTAGCCAGGACAGGACTGAGATCTGCGTTATTTTCATTACGATTATATTCAGCAGATGAGGCTTCCTGTGTTCGGGGATCTATAGCAGAGCTCTACCCTCCCAACTTATACACAAAGTACCAACTAGCTCTCCCATCACAACACACAGCTTACCCTGCGCAGAAATACAGTGGAGAAAATAAGTATTTAATACACTTTTCAAGTTCACTGCAGTAGTGAGAGACAGAATCTAAAAAGATATCCAAAAAATTGTACGATCTTTAAAGATTTACTTATTGCAATAAATCAGTATTTGAAGTTCCCCACTGACCATCTGGATGATCCAGAGAATGCACTGGAGAAGGTCATTCAGCCACATAAGACAAATATAGAACTTTTTGGGATCAGTTTCAGCTGCCGGGTTTGGAGGAAGAAAAAGGATGAGTATAAACCTAAGAACACTGTCTCACGTGTTGGGGTGGAAACATCATACTTTGGGGGTGGAGATGAAACAACTGCACTGTATTAAAGGAAGGATGGATGGGGCCATGTATCACAAGACTTCCCTCAGTAAGAGCATTGAAGATGGGTCATTGCTGGATCTTCCAGCATGACAGTGATCTGAAACACAAAGCCAGGAGCAACTGAGGAGCGGATCAGTAAGAAGCAGTGCAAAGTCCTTAAGTGGCCGTACTAGTCTTTGAAAGTCTTCAGCCATAGACCTGAAACCTGAAAGATCTGGAGGAGTCCCAATCCCCGCTGCAATGCAAACTACAGGAGCTACAGGAGACGTCTCTACCAAATATTACTTCACTTTTTCTATTGGATCAAATCCAGGCAGTCCCCAGGTTACGTACAAGATTTGGTTTGATAGGTTTGTTCTTAAGTTGAATTTGTATGTAAGTCGAAACTGTATAATTTATCATTTTAGATCCAGACAAAATGTATTTTTTTGCCCCAGTGACAATTGGAGTTTCAAAATGTTTTGCTGTAATGGGACCAAGAATTATGAATAAAGCCTCATCACAGACACCTTACAGATGATCATTGCAGCCTGGGACTATAGTAATGTATCCAGAGAGCTTCACCAGAGGTCACAGGGGGCAGAGGGGTTCGTCTTTAACTAGCGGTCGTCAGCAAGTCGGGAGCAAGTCTCCCACAGTTGAAGTGACCTATAATTTAATTGTCAGTGTATCAAATATGTATTTTCCTCAATGAAAAATGGGTCCAAACACAAGCACAAGAGGTCCAGTAGTGAAGAATTGCTAGAATTGAGTTACGAGCCTCGGTTTTATATCAGTAATGTGATATAATCTCTGCACATGACCGACATGTGGTATCTGGATAGCACATGCTTTATGGTAATTATTTCTCATTTCTTTCACATGGATTTGCTTTAACTGTAAAAGTTTAATTTTTTTTGTCATAAACACATAAATCACACAATTCTAAGCAGAAGATGGCTACTGCCTCGCGTGACTTCTATGATGTTTAAGAAGATTTGATTTGCGGGTGAAACATTTCCCACATTCTGGGCATGAATATGTTAATCCTGTGTGAGTTCTCTGATGGGAAATTAGTGACCACTTTTGGCTAAAACACTTTCCACATGTGGTACATAAAAATGGCTCCGGTGTGTGAAGTTTTAGATGTTCAATGAGACTTCCTTTGCACGTGAAGCACTTTTTACATTCAAGACATACATACGGCTTCGCTTCTGTGTGAATTCGCAGATGTTCAAGTAGATGTTCTTCCTTGGAGAAGCTTTGTCCACACTCCAGACATGAATAGGATTGCTCTTCTCTGTGAATTCTCTGATGGTTGACCAGATTCGTTCTCTGACTAAAACGATTACCACAGTCGGGGCGTAAATACGGCTTCCCTCCCATGTGAGCTTTACAGTGGTCCACAAAATCAGATTTATGAATAAAAAAATTCCCACATTCTGTGCAGGAGAACGGCTTGTCTCCTGTGTGAGTTCTCAGATGCTGAATGAGATGTGATTTTTGATTGAAACACTTTGCACATTGGGGGCAGGAAAAAGGCTTTGACCCTGTGTGAATTCTCTGATGTCTCACAAGGTTTGATTTATCTGTAAAACATTTCCCACATACTGAACATGAAAATGGCTTCTCCCCCGTGTGAATTCTCTGATGCGTCACAAGATGTGATTTCTGGGTAAAACATTTGCCACATTCTAAACATGATAGGGGTCGCTCTCCTGTGGGAGCTCGGTGATGTTCTACACCTCTTCTAACACTTTGATTTGTCTGCGAATAAGAGGACACAGCATGTAGAAATGGATCAGAGGATGGATCCGGGCTGAGAAGTACAGAGGGTATAACTGGGATAATGTCGTGCTCTTCAAATGTGTCTTGTGTCATCCCATAACCTTCTGCATTAAAATATGATGATATCAGATGTTCCTCTAAGCTTCCGTTACAGTCGTCTGCAAAAATAACACAAATATATTATAATATAACCATTACAATAAATCTACCATCAAAATCCAGCATGATAAACCAGGGACATTACTCAAAGATCCAGGCACCGGGACTGTGGTATCTTCTTATATTTGTTATCCATGGTGTTCTTCATAACCCTTCTGCCTCATTATCATAATTTTAAAAGTTGATTTATGAAGGAAGGAGGCCATGAATAACAAATATAAGAAGATTACCACAGTCCCGGTGCCTGGATCTATGAGTAAGTGCCCCTGGTTTACCATGATGGATGCTTATGCTAGATTTCCTTTAAATTTTATTGATATTCTACTAAACCTCTCTAGCCACATACCTTGCAGTTTGTATGGGTATTTTTATAAATTCAATAATCAATTAAGATAACAATTACACATTTCACCTAAATGCGACTGATATCTACTGCTCCAAGCATCTGTGGGATTCTTCACCTCAGCTTCACTGGACCTTGGGGAGCCTGCACTGGACCTTGGGGAGCCTGCACTGGACCTTGGGGAGCCTGCACCGGACCTTGGGGAGCCTGCACCGGACCTTGGGGAGCCTGCACCGGACCTTGGGGAGCCTGCACCAGACCTTGGGGAGCCTGCACCGGACCTTGGGGAGCCTGCACGGTGCAGCAACTGTGTAGCTCCAAGTGAGTAACAGTTCTTCTCCCTCTTCTCTACGGTATTAACATTTTTTTTTTTTCGCAGTGGGATGTTTGGGATGCTAAAGAACAAAGGATTGGAGCCTGGGCCATAAGTAAGAAGAGGCTAGGACATGGATTAGGGCAGTGGTGGCGAACCTATGGCACGGGTGCCAGAGGTGGCACTCAGAGCCCTCTATATGGGTATCCTTGCCATCACCCCAGGGCAGGGTTCGCCAGACAGGACTCAAGGCCTCTTGCCGTCCCAGGCAGCCCAGGACCCCAGAAGGAAGCTACAATAATAATCCAAACTTATTCTCCTTCTTTCTACTGTATTGGTGTCCTTAAGTGCCTATACTATTTAAACCTGTGATAAAGCAGGTAGTAATAAGTTACTGCTTAAATTGTTGCATTGGCACTCTGCGAAAAATATGTGAGTTTTGGTTGTACTTTGGGCACTCGGTGTCTAAAAGGTTTGCCATCACTGGATTACGGGATGGCCGGATACCATTTAAGATATATTAAAAATTAATCTAGATGCAAGATCAAGAAATTGCAGGAGCAGCAATTGGGAACATATTATTTCAACTATGGTCATTATATATACCGGTAATCTGTATATTGTGCGGAATGGAGGAAAATACACTAGAAAAATCTGACACAACACCAGGTAAAATCACATAACTGTAGTGTAGATCACTCACCTAGACGAGTATCTATAGGGATGTCCTCCTTACACTCTTCCTCATCACCCACATAGGTCTCCACAGCATCAATTTGGTTCAGATCTTTCTCCTCATACGGAAGCTGTAAAAGCAATATTTATGAAGTCACTGATTAAAGACGTTCAGGCAATGTTCTACATCCGGCCTGGTTTACAACTTGCCTTTGGCTCCTAATGTACACAGCCTTGTGTGGACCGGACCCATGTCCCTGCACACAGTCTTAGTGACTAGCGCAAAAAAAAATATACTGTGTGTACAAAAACTTTCAGCTTACCGCAAGCAGGATACAAATTCCAGTGTACACAAGACAAAGACAACCATGAGGTCAGTATAAGGGTAGTTACTGTTACGGGGGGCAGTCGCTGTACCATATGCCAATACATGTAAAAAAAAAGTTGGGATTTTCAATCTAGAAACTCGCATGTAAACTTGGACCGCTATGTACTGCAGTGTTTCCTAGCTTATCGGTATGTTCCGATAAAGCTAGTGATTTAACAATGCTCTAACTCAGTGGTTCTCAACCTTTCTAATGCTGTGACCCCGCAATACAGTTCTTCATGCTGTGGTGACCCCAAACCATGCAACTCGCAGTAAAAACACAGTAAAATTTCGGCTCCAATGGCTTTAGGCGACCCCCGGTTTTGGTCGTTCGACCCCCGCTGGGGTCCCGACCCACAGGTTGAGAACCACTGCTCTAACTGGTGTAGGGCTAGGGAGCTGATTACTTTAGTAAGTGCTCCTAGGGCAGTGATGGCAAACCTTTTAGAGACCAAGTGCCCAAACTACAACAAAGACCCACTTATTTATCGCAAGTGCCAACATAGAAATTTAATTTGTTATTTATACTCCCTTCTCTGTCACAGCTTTCATTGATACCAGCCCCTGAGGACACCAATATAGCAGAAAATAGTCCCAGGTAGCACTGTCACTTTAAAATAGCTCTGTGCACAGCAAGTCCTGGGCTGTCTGGGACTGCAGGGAGATACCTGGAGTCATCTCTGGTGATGGCCTGGGTGCCCATAGAAAGGGCTCCGAGTGCCACCTCTGGCACCAGTGCCATAGGTTAGCCATCACTGTCCTAGGGGGTTTGTTTTGTCTGACATGTCCTGTTTAAGTATAAAACATGCAATTTTGTTGGGCAGATAAGGAGGTCACAACCGTCATAGGGGAGATCTCCACCTACCTGATCATCCTGTGGTAGAAGAGGACTGGGACATCTCTCTGGGGATCTTCTCTCCCTGGATGTGACTGTAGGGATCACATACAGAGACTGAATTCCTTCTTCTATACAGATAATGAGGGGACACGTGTCTATAGTCCTGTCTATTACCTGGTGATGTGAGGGGCCGGGGGTCCTCCATCATGACGTCCTGGTACAGATCCTTGTGTCCTTCTACATACTCCCACTCCTCCATGGAGAAATAGACGGCCACATCCTGACACCTTATAGGAACCTGACACACACAATGGGTACAGTCACCACCCGGCGCCTCCAGTTACTGTATAATGTCCCAGCATTCCCAGCAGTGTCACCTCTCCAGTCAGCAGCTCCGCCATCTTCATGGTCAGTTCTAGGATCTCCTGTACATTGTTTTCATCATGTATTAAGTAGTCAGTAGGGAGCCCCAGGATCGGGCTTGGGGTTCTTCTCCTTCCTTTGGACACAGGGGAAGAATAGGAGTTCTTCTTTACTAATGTGTAATCCTGGTTATGGGGAGACACAGGAACAATATCACTACATACATGTACGGGGTCACATGACCCCCAGTTACTTGATTATTACCATAGATAATGAGGTCATGTGACATCACCGGGATCTCTCACCTCTCCTGTAAGTTGGTAGAGGATCTCTAGAGTGAGCTTTAATAAATTCTCTGCCACCGTCTTTCTGTCCTTCATCATTCTTTTTTTTTTTTTAAATCGCTTTATTGGCACAGAAATGAAACGGTGCAACATCACAAAACAAGGATCATTAGCTGAGGTACATCAGATATAACAACATATATCTTTACACAATCATTTGTCATGTGTGATAACATCTGTACAAGAACAGCGATCCAGTAAACCCCTCCCCAACCCATACATAGAACAGTAACCAACCTGGTCGAGAGGTGTCAAGAGATAAATGGAGTTAAAGAAAAGGTAGTAACAATGGTTAGGCAACAAGGTAACCCACCACCCTATTTCTGGAGAGCAAGGAATCCCTCCTGTTGACAGTGCACAAAGGAGTGCAGGAAGGGTGCCCAACTGTAATATGTAAAATTATAATAATATGACCTCCATCGAGTATTGCATTCACTGAAAAGGGACAAGAGACTCTCTCAGATTGCAAACATTAAAAAGAGTATCTGGGGAAGAGCACCAAGAGCCCCACACCTTTCGGAACTTATCCGGGCAGCCGCGGTGTTTGTACACTATATTCTCATAAGGCAGAGTCAGATTAACTAGTTTCTTCCACTGAGAGACAGTAGGAGAGCGATCAGCCATCCAGCGTATGGCAATGGCCTTACGGGCCAAAAACAGAGCTTCCTTCAAGAAAATAGCTTCATAATGGGACCAGTCATCCTCCCGGGTAATTCCCAACAGGCATAGGGCCGGCGAGGTAGGGACCGGTTTATTCAGGATAGCAGACAGCAGAGAAACTACTTCTGTCCAGAATACGGCTATGTAATCACAAGTCCATATTAGGTGGATGAAATCTGCCCTGTCCACATGACATCTGTGACATCTAGAGTTCGGCAATCTATGCATATGAAACAGTCTGACTGGAGTGATATAGCATTGATGGATGATGAACAGCTGAATTAGTTTATTATTGGCTGCCGGTGATACCGAGGTGTGAGACTCCTGGGCCGCCCCCCAGTCTTCATCCGATAGTGAGGGAATGAGAGCCTCCCATCGGGCTCTGACTGGTAGTGGGGGACCCTCCATCAGCTCAGAAAGGAGGTGGGTATAGATAACAGATACCAGGCCTCTAGGACCCTGAGAGCGTAGAATTCCAATCAGTGGGAATGAGGAGAAAGCAGTCTCTGTCGGAGGGAACTGAGCCAGAAAAGCGTGCCTTAGCTGTAGGCAATGATAGACTTCCCTATCTGGAACATCAAAAGCGGATCTAATTGCCTCCACAGAGAGAGCCTCCCCATCCTCCCCAAGAAGTTGAGCAATGTTCACTAGACCCCTGGCGGTCCAGTATGAACCATCTTGCAAATCTGAGAGATGGAGCAAACCTGGGTGGGACCAGAGGGGAACATGAACAAGGGTGCCCAGTGCAGCTGATAGTTTCTTGGCATGAGACCAAACCTGTCTGGCCAGCCTATGCAAAGGAAGAAGGTGGTTAGGCTTATAATCAACAGGCTCCAATACTGGCCACAGGGAGCGTAGGTGGAGGAACCGGGCAAGGTGACTTTCAGCGTCAGGCATCTGCCCAGGTGACACCCAACTACGGAGATAGCGAAGCTGACCCGCCAGGTAATACAAGAAGGGATCCGGCAAAGCAGCCCCCGCCTGTGCCTTAGGGCGACGCAAAGTGGACAGACGGAGTTTAGCACGCCCACTCCCCCAGATGAATGAGGTGAACAAAGAGTCCAGCTGCGCAAAAAAACGTCTGGGCACTGGGATATCCGCATGCTCTAGGGTGTACAACAATTTAGGCAATGCAATCATTTTAAGTAAATTTATGCGTCCAGCCACAGACACAGGCAGGAGCCTCCAAGTATTTACCTTATCTTTTAGATAAGTCACCAAAGGGGCTATATTTAGAGAGAAGGAACGGGAGATGTCCCGTACAATATGTACACCCAGGAAATGAAATCCCTCCACTATTTGAAGGCCGCAGAACTCAGGACCCCAACCATAACCCTCCCTACGTAGTGGCATAAGAAAGGACTTATCCCAGTTAATGAGGAGGCCTGAGAAGTCACCAAACCTATTTATAATTGAGATGGCCCTGGGAAGGGTGGCAGCAGGGTTAGCCATATACAACGCTACATCATCGGCATAAAGGCTAATTCTATTTTCCCGTGCCCCCACTCGTACCCCCTGAAGAGCGGCATCACGGCGAATCCGGATGGCTAGGGGCTCCATTGCAATTGCAAACAGGAGCGGTGAAAGGGGACAACCCTGCCTGGTACCTCTGTGGAGGCAAAAAGAGGAGGAAAGTAAACCATTCACCAGCACCTTGGCAGTAGGGGAGCTGTACAGTATAGACACCCACTTGAGAAACCTAGGCCCGAACCCGAATCTTTCCAGTACTGCCAACAGGTACGGCCATTCTACTGAATCGAATGCCTTGGCCGCGTCTAGCGAGGCCAAGGCCCAATCTTGTTGTTCCCACCACCCCATTTGGGAAATAACCTGGGCCAGACGAATATTATCGGACGTGCACCTGCCAGGAATAAAGCCTGCTTGATCCGGATGTATAATTTCCGTAATTACTCTTCTTAAGCGATTGGCCAGGATTTTAGTTAATATTTTATAGTCATTATTAAGGAGTGAGATTGGCCTATATGAGCCACACTCCTCTGGGTCCTTTCCCGGCTTCAATAACACCACAATAGTGGCATCGTTGAGGGTGGGTGGGAGGCAACCCCTATCAAATGCTGCTCGGTACATGGCCGATAGGTGTGGAGTGAGAGATGTTGCGTATTGTAAGTAGACCTCTAAAGGGAGACCATCAGGGCCCGATGCCTTACCCTTTGCCATAGATTGGAGAGTTTCAGTGATCTCATCTTCGGATATAGGGGCCTCCAACAACTCAACGCTCTCGGGAGAAAGGCCGGGAAATGTAAGTTCATCTAAATATTCAGCTAGTTCAGTAGTTGTGTGTGAGAATTTGGATGTGTAAAGCTCCCTATAGAAAGTAGCAAATTCAGAAAGAATGTCATCTGAAGACGATACTGTTGGGCCTGCTGTGGATTTAATGCGTAATACCGGGGGGGAGGAAGATGCCCTCTTTGCCAACCAAGCTAACAGCTTACCTGATTGATTGCCTGCTTCAAAATACGACTGTCTATTGAAAAAGAGCCTTCTAGCTGCCTTTTCCTTTACCACCGTAAGATAATCCCTGCCCAATGATAGCCAGCGCTCCCTGTTTGCCTCGTCTGGGTTCCTAGCAAAGGCCAACTCCGCCTCTCTACAGGCCCTGGCCAGTTCCTCCTCTTGCAGTGCCGAGGCCTTTTTAACAAAAGAGATAGATGAGCGCAGGCAACCTCGAAGATAGGACTTCAGGGTATCCCATGTTAGTAAGTCATCTAGATCAGCATTGTGCATCTCAAAGAACTGTGATAGTTGGTCTGGAATTCTATCTATAGACTTAATAAGAGTGAGCCAGAAGGGATGAATCCTATTACTCAGCATCCTCCCCTCCATTCCCCATGATAAGCTAAGAATAATAGGGCTGTGGTCTGACAGGCAGCGGGGCAGATGGGAAATGTCAGCTGTATTTGCATGGATACCAGGGGTGCCAAACATATAATCTATTCTAGACAAAGCATGAAATCTAGCTGTGTGGCAGGTGAACTCTTGTAATGACGGGTGAAAAGACCTCCACAGATCGATCCAGCCAAGTTCTGACATGAGCAGGGCAAGTTGTGAGGAACCTGGAGAATGGCAAGAGCCGGAGCCTGCAGAGAAGCGATCTATATGAGGGTGCATTACTAGGTTCAAATCCCCCATTAATAGAATTTCAGCCCCTGGGTACTGGGTTGCAAACGTAACTGCGTCCTGCAGGATTTGGAGGGAACCAGGGGGAGGGTTGTATATACCCATCAGGATTGTTGGCCTGGAGAATAGTAGAGCATAAACAAATACATATCGACCCTCAGGGTCTATTTGCACTCTTTGAGGGTCCCACCGCACGGAAGAGTGGATCAATAGGGAAACACCACGGGAATAAGAAGTATGGCATGAACTCTTGGCCCATTGTACCCAAGGCTTGTTTAGATAATGTGTTGTTTCAGGGATCATATGGGTCTCCTGAAGGCATAAAATATGAGGGTGATAGCGCCTAACATGAGAAAAGACTGCACCTCTCTTGCCAGGAGTCCCCAGGCCCCTCACATTCCACGATATAATGTTACACCCCGCCATTGAAATTGGACATTAATACAGGGTCCGCAGTATATATGCCCCACACTAATAAGAGAGACCATACAGATAAGGCAGTGTCAGAACATAGCAGAAGTAACCCTGTTGCCTCAAATTTACTCTCCTCCCTCCCCCTCGACCATTTACAAAAAACATTTCCAACAAGAAAAAAAACAAACCAGCTCAGTTGAGCCATGTCATAAAAGTGGCTAAAGAAATAATTATGGGGGAAAGACCCACAAAGCAGCTGGGATTTGCTGTGGGTCAATTCACAAACAAACCTGCCGATACATCAGCCACTCGCTCAAGTAAAGGAAAATCTGACCCTCTGGATAAGCACCACAGGATAACTTTGTAAAGAATTCTACATCTCACCAAACCCGTAATGTCCCGAGTCAGCATAGAACCAAGTCCCTGAAAGAGAAAAGAGAAGATCACCGGATATTAACGCCTGGGCGAGCGGCGGTTACGAGCCAGCCACTCATCCGCCTCTGCAGGAGTAGAGAAGAAGATCGACCGGTCACCATCTATGACTCGAAGTCTAGCTGGATAGGCCATGGAGTAAACGATATTCCTTTCTCTCAGCTTCCGCTTGACTTGCACGAAGGACGCTCTCTGTCGCTGCAATTCTGGAGAGAAGTCAGGAAATATCGAGACTGAAGTATTCTCGAACCGAAGCTCTCCTGCTCGTCTAGCGTACTGCAAAGTAGTGTCCCGATCCTTACAATTCAGCATTCGGGCTAAAAGAGGCCGTGGTGGGGCACCAGGTGGTGGAGCTTTAGCAGGAACTCTATGAGCACGTTCCACTGCATATGCCGAGGAGTATGGGGCATCCGGGAGGAGCTCCCTGAGCCATCGCTCCACAAATTCAGCTGGTCTTTGACCTTCAGCCCTCTCAGGGAGGCCCACAATGCGCAGATTATTACGTCGGGACCTGTTCTCCAGGTCATCGGCCTTTTGGCGCCAGAACTCAACCTTGCGCGACAGTTCTCTAAGATTATCAGGGACATCTGCGGTTCTGTCGTCCAGGTCAGAAATGCGGGTTTCAGCATGGGACACCCTCTCTCGAAGGCTTTGGAGATCCTGACGGAGCAGACCAACATCTACCCTCACTTCATCAATCTTAGTGGTCAGAGAGGTTTTGGTTTCCAGTATCGCTGTCAGGAGTTGTTGTGACACTTCCTTCAGAGTAGGGGCTTCATCTGAAGGGGTCTCAGAAGAGGAGGCTGATGCAGGAGATGCTGCTGCAGAAGATCGGTCGGAGTTGGACCCTGCACGAGCGCCATGCTGATTAGAGCCACGGGCAAATTCTTTCAGCTTATCCGCAGCAGACGATGCCTTAGAGGGACCCATACTACGTTTGGGAGTGTTACCACCCTTTTTTCTCAAATGGTACGGAATTTTGTAAAAATCCAGGGGGACACAAGGTAGATTGCAGGATAATGGCGAGTAGCTGAGGAGGTGCTGTCGCTCACATTAATGAATAATCACACGCCCTCTGGTGCATGGAGGTAGTAAATTACAGACAAGCCGTTCGCCAGCACAACTGACCTGATGTTGGAGTATCAGAGTGTGGTATTCAGCTGCCAGCAGGGGAACCAGGCAAAGGGTGCACACAATGGGGAGGAACACCACAGCAATCCGTCCTGATGGATGCGTAACGGACGCCGGGAGGATGACCCTATGCCTGGAAGAGCAGTATACAGACTCAGCCCCTTAACAGAAGATATAGTAGAGTCCAGGAACAATAACTCTTGGTCCAGGGGCCCTTGCTGACCGTGATCCTGGGTACCAAATAGTGGGATCCACAGTGTAGTCCCTGGGGAAGGCTCCTGATCACCTCCCCAGATGCAGAGCCCTAAGGTCGGGCAGCAGATTTACTTGAGGCCGGGGCTTCTGAGGCCCAGTAGGCCTCACTGAACTTGTGGGCTTCAGAGCCTGCAGGGTGCTGGGATCGGGCTGCAGAGGCTCCCACAGAGATCCGGAGGTCAGATGGGGCTGCAGGCAAAGCTGGGCTGTTGTAGGAGCCAGCGGTGAGTGTCCGACTTCCGGTCCGGGTGAGGGTGCACATGCGCCGGGTGCCGCCGCTAGGCGAGGCCGGGGCTTCTGAGGCCTAGTAGGCCTCACTGAACTTGTGGGCCTCAGAGCCTGCTGGGTGCTGGGAACGGGCTGCAGAGGCTCCCACAGGGACCCGGAGGCCAGATGGGGCTTCAGGCAGGGCTGGGCTAATGTAGGAGCCAGCGGTGAGCCTCCGACTTCCGGTCCGGGTGAGGGCGCACGTGAGCCGGGAGCCGCTACCAGGCGAGGCCGGGGATTCGGCCACAGGTAGGCCGCAAGTAGGCTGCAGCTAGTAAAGGCCCCCCCACAGTCACAGAAGACCACCTTATGCTCCGGTGGGGCAGCGATGGGGAGCGGCAGCCACAGGCCTTGTTGTTATTAAGCCAGAAGGCCTCTGGCAGTGGATGAGGCCCGGGAGTCTGTGGGGGCCACTCAGCAGCAAAGTGCCCCGGACAAAGGCACTTGTATGGGACCCTATATGCCCCCTGGAGATAGAGGTCACTTTCTCTGGGGTGTCAGACCCCCTTTAAGGGCAGGATGGCTGGGGATACTTTACTGGGCAGAGGAGCTTGCACACAGTGCGTCCATCTCCTATGGCAGTTGGCCACGCCCCCGTCCTTCATCATTCTTGATGGGTCAGTCAGGAGACATCAACAGAGACAATTCTATTGAGTATTAACCTGGATAGAAAGAAGATGATCCAGTCTAAAAAAACAAACATATGATCTTGGTGCCGTTAATCTTATAGTGATCGGAGTCCGATCACTATAAAATTAAAATTAACGGCACCAAGATCATATGTTTATGAACCAGAGGAAGCGCTTAGCCCAAGTGCGAAACGCGTTGTTCTATTTTAATTATTTTACGTTCAATGAAATAAATCATTTTTACGGGACCAGCCAGCGCCAGTCTTTCAGTGTTCGAGAAAAAAACCCACTCCAATCCTGGAGAAAAAAAGATATCTGTTTGGAACTGCCTATCCACGTCAAGGGGGAGTAAGCAGGACCATGAATGCGGCAGATAAAGGTCCATCTAAGGAAGCATCATTTGGGAGTTGTGCCCTGGATGCACAACCCCACAAGGTTAGTAGCCTGAAGTATCAAATTTTGACCATTTATCACAAGGGTAATACACCACAAGGGCGCCCCTCTGTCTCTTCTATCCCCCATTTCTTCTAGCATACACATGAGATGGAGTCAGCAGAACGTTAGGCTTTCAGTCATCTTTACTGACTCCCCCATACACATGCATGCACTTCTTGGAGGAGAGTTCATGTCTAATGAATGGAAAAAGGCGATGTTGGATGCATCTGGTAGCAGTGTATAATAATAATAATAATTCTGCAACACCCCTGCCAATGTGCAGGCAGAGGAGTGTTGCAATAAGCCCCTTTTCTGTGTCTCTTCCAGCAGGTGAGACTGCACAACTTTCCTCAGGGATTAAACAGCCTGTTAGAGGTAATTAGCAGTGGTAGACCCTGCCTGGTTAACTGGGTATGTGTTTTGATTTACCGTCATCCAATTGTAGTCCAATCTGTAACTTGATATGTGATTGGAGAGTGAGCCACCACCTGACCAGGGTCTAATAAAACCCCTGGACAGGAAGGGGCAAGGGCTCTTGGAACCTAGGTCTCTTACCAGAGAGACTTTAGAGCACATGCCCTGACCACAGGCCTCAGCTCTCACTATAGAGCACAGACACACAACTAACACCCAGGACAAAGTTGCAGCTTCCAGTATTGGACACAGCTTCCTCCCTGCCTGCACCTACTAGCAGGCTGGTGAATCTACTCCTGAGGATCGCTCTCCATGATCACTCCCAGTAATCCGGACTATCCAATAATCCGATATCTGTACAAGATCATTTGGCACCTTGCCTGCAGTTGTTCGAATAAAGAACCGTGAGTTATTGCCTCCGTCTGTTCCCTTGATACGGCTGTAACACTAAGGGCTCCCCCATCCATTACCCAGGGACTCTCAAAATTTTCTTGCACACACCAACCACTGGAGACCTGCCAGGCTGTAGGACAGCCCTCCAGTCCCCCCTAGGCCGCAACCGCCAGCCACTCCGGTATTCTGGGCCCCGGCTGCCTCCAGGCTCCAAGAAAAGGGGTGGGGGATGTTGCAATTCCATTTATTTATATATATAGAGCACACAGATTACCCAGCTCGGCACAGAGCTTGTCACATCATTCCCTGTCCCCAATGGGGCTCACAATATAATCAACCTACCGGAACAGTGCGTAAGCACCACAAATCGGGGACACCAGGCGGATCACATGACATTGGGACCTGGAATCAGAGTCATTACAAAGTGGTGTTTGACGCTATAAATGAGGATCAAAGGTAACCCCTCTGTAACACCCGTAACCTCCTGCACCATAATGTACAGATCCGGTACAAGGATGGCAGGGGAGATGTGGCTTTGCAACGATCCACCGGCACTGCCGATACCCCAAAATATTCCCATGAAGGCGATGATATTGTGGAAATGTGGAATACAACGCATATTTCTTATCGCCATTATTATACCATCTCCTTGAATAACCGGCTAAACATAAACAATCTTAATCAAGAAAGCATGAACATTGTATACAACCTCCCCATAACAAAAGTTAATAGAAGTTGATTCGTAAGTTTTCTTTTCTGAATCTCAGAACGCGAAAGAGGAAAAAACATAAAATAAAATGTATTTGTCCTTCAGACACAAAATCAGTCAGTCCTGAAGGGGTTAATAATAAATCTCCCTGTGACCACATACTACACACATACCTCCATCTGCAGAGCACAGGACCTGTGATGATGTCACTGTCATGTGATCACTCATGTGTGTGGGAGGAGTCAGGGTGTCACATGACCACATGTAGCATTATGTACACGACATAGCAGAGCCGTGTGTAAGGAGAGTGGGCGCCTGTGTGCTGGGAAGCCAAAAATACTTTACCGTGGATAACCTGGGGAGGCTGGAAGATCAGGATAGTCTCCCCAGCGTACAAGTATAAGCTGCCGGGTATACACATGAATAGATGAGTCAGTGGTTTAGTTGGCAAAGCCTCTTTATTGAAATTGGCACGTATGGCGATGGCTACGCGCTTCAATGCCGTAATGCAGTCTTCATCTGGCAATAATGTGGCCGGTAAGACTGCGACACCTCATACTCTGAAAGCAGGAAAGCACAAAAACCCAGAAATCACAACACAATCAGACAACATCCAGAAATCCCTTCTGCTGACTTTGCCTCATAGGGCTCATTCAGACGGGACCGGGACGGGATCCCAGGAGGAGAGCACAGGACCGGATCCCAGGAGAGCACAGGACCGGATCCCAGGAGAGCACAGGACCGGATCCCAGGAGAGCACAGGACGGGATCCCAGGAGAGCACAGGACGGGATCCCAGGAGAGCACAGGACGGGATCCCAGGAGAGCACAGGACGGGATCCCAGGAGAGCACAGGACCGGATCCCAGGAGAGCACAGGACCGGATCCCAGGAGAGCACAGGACCGGAGCCCAGGAGAGCACAGGACCGGAGCCCAGGAGAGCACAGGACCGGAGCCCAGGAGAGCTCAGGACCGGGAGGAGGAGGGGTGAGGCAGACGAGTGGCGCAAATGTATCTAAATATAGGACAAGTCCTATATTTTGCGGTGCGCCCACCCAACTTGGTGCTACTTCGGTGAGACCGTAGTGTCACCAGGAGCCATTGGGGCTATGGTCTGGTCACAAATAATGCCACCGGGTCACGGCTCCCATAGCAGCCGTGTGAATGAGCCCTTAGGCCCATGCACAGGACAGCTGGCTGACAGAATGCACCTCCCACTGGTTCTGGTCTTCCTGGATACTGAAGGAAAATACGGCAGCATGCGGTGCACAAATGTATGGAGCACATATGCAACCTGTAATTTATATGGCCGTTTTCATACGTTCGTGTGCATGAGGCCTAAAGCAAAGATCAGGAGAAATTGAACTTGTTATTCTACAGTGATCGACCCCTGGCCTGGCACAAGGCTATATCAAAAAACACAAAAGACCAAAAATATGACACAACGAGGCAAAACCTGAAAACGTCTGAAAGTCCAACGAAAGTGCGCACACGGACCCTTAGTGTCCGGGGCACATTTACTAAGAACAGTGCACTCTGTACTATGTGCAGTTTGCCTGATTAGTGTAGTGGGGGCACCAGATTCAGGATTTTGGTGCATGTCCTGCACTTCCCTGACAGAGTTCACCAACCTTTTTTTGCTGCACCTTTAACATAGGGTGTGCAACACATTTTTGTCAGACTCACATGTAAAATCTGGCACATGTTCTGACTGAGCACTGGAATGCCCCCTAATTTGTGTTGCATGAAGAATAGCGCATTGTCTCAGACACTTCTTAAATATCTGTGAAAGCAGTTTGCACCTAAAAGAACGTGCAAACTCCAACAGAGAACTGGAGCATGGCCCATAGTAAATGTGCACCTCTGAGTACAGTCTCTGAGAGCAGAGGAATCAGGAAAAAGGGTTAAAAGGACAAAATTGAGCCTCCTTGATTTTTTAATAAGAGCCCACCATAAATTATAAAGCCTGATACAGTTTACATTAATCACCCTCATCCACAAAGCTTTGCATTATGCTGCACCTCCCTACCTCTGGTCTGCTCTCATGTCTCAATCTATCACCCAACCTGTGATCTTCCATCTGCCAGTGATCTTATATTAATATCTTTCTTAATGCAATCCTCCCACTAATGTCTCCAGGACTTCTCCCAAGCTGCACCAAATCAGACTAATACTCAACCTCTAAAACTGCCCCAAATACTCACCAGTGAGGGACACTCACTTCAGGAGACTCGTGGATTTCCTCCCAAACTTCAGCTACATGAAGGACGAGGAAGAGGAGATCTCCATCCTGCTGGGAAAGAAACGACCACAATGACCACAAAAGCACAATATGTCACTGCTATAGACATGTGAAACCATGAACTGCTAGAACCACCCTACTCCCCATCCTTCAACACACTACCCCACAATTGCTTATTTTCCAAAAGATTTGGCAATTCTTATATATGATTGGAATCTGGCAAAATACACACTGGACTGTGAAAGTTTTACTGTCCTCTTATCTGCTCCATGGCTGTGACACCCCCACTGGGTCTGAGATTCCTTTAGAGTTTTAGAGCCATAAATCCATTCATCCCTGGGCTGTAGGTCACATGTTGCCATAACTATTCACTGTGACACTTAGTCAGAGGATAATAGAACTTATCTATGACCTTATCTATGACCTGCTGCAATATTTACTGCCCCTTTATTTCCTCTCCTCCTCACACTGAGGGTCTGTTCTACATCCCTTGTCTCATTGACCACATCTGAATAGGATTCATCTGAGGTATAGAGTGGTGAGGCTGATCTAGATCATGTTGTAAATATGATGTATTAAATATTTTGCATCATTATATTATGAAGGCTTATTGAGGTTTCGTACATTACATCCGAATACCAGTCACTACAGAGTACCCCCAATGTATAACTTCCTGTACCAGCCACTACAGAGTACCCCAATGTATAACCCCCTGTACCAGTCACTACAGAGTACCCCCAATGTATAACCCCCTGTACCAGCCACTACAGAGTACCCCAATGTATAACCCCCTGTACCAGTCACTACAGAGTACCCCCAATGTATAACCCCCTGTACCAGTCACTACAGAGTACCCCCAATGTATAACCATCTGTACTTGTCCCTACAGAGTACCCCAATGTATAACCTCCTGTACCAATCACTGCAGAGTACCCCCAATGTATAACCCCCTGTACCAGTCACTACAGAGTACCCCAATGTATAACCTCCTGTACCAATCACTGCAGAGTACCCCCAATGTATAACGCCCTGTACCAGTCACTACAGAGTACCCCAATGTATAACCATCTGTGGTTGTCCCTACAGAGTACCCCCAGTGTATAACCGTCTGTACCAGTCACTACAGAGTACCCAATGTATAGCGTCTGTACCAGTCACTACAGAGTACCCCCAATGTATAACCGTCTGTACCAGTCACTACAGAGTACCCCAATGTATAACCGCCTGTACCAGTCACTACAGAGTACCCCCAATGTATAACCGTCTGTACCAGTCACTACAGAGTACCCCAATGTATAGCCGCCTGTACCAATCACTACAGCGTACCCCCAATGTATAACCCCCTGTACCAGTTACTACAGAGTACCCCCAATGTATAACGCCCTGTACCAGTCACTACAGAGTACCCCCAATGTATAACGCCCTGTACCAGTCACTACAGAGTACCCCCAATGTATAACCGCCTGTACCAGTCACTACAGAGTACCCCAATGTATAACCTCCTGTACCAGTCACTACAGAGTACCCCAATGTATAACCGCTTGTACCAGTCACTACAGAGTACCCCCAATGTATAACCGCTTGTACCAGTCACTACAGAGTACCCCCAATGTATAACCCTCTGTACCAGTCACTACAGAGTACCCCCAATGTATAACCGCCTGTACCAGTCACTACAGAGTACCCCCAATGTATAACCGTCTGTACCAGTCACTACAGAGTACCCCAATGTATAACCTCCTGTACCAGTCACTACAGAGTACCCCAATGTATAACCGCTTGTACCAGTCACTACAGAGTACCCCCAATGTATAGCTGCCTGTACCAGTCACTACAGAGTACCCCCAATGTATAACCCCCTATACCAGTCACTACAGAGACCCCCAATGTATAACCGCCTGTACCAGTCACTACAGAGTACCCCCAATGTATAACCGTCTGTACCAGTCACTACAGAGTACCCCCCAATGTACAACCATCTGTACCAGTCACTACAGAGTACCCCCAATGTATAACCCCCTGTACCAGTCACTACAGAGTACCCCCCAATGTACAACCATCTGTACCAGTCACTACAGAGTACCCCCAATGTATAACCCCCTGTACCAGTCACTATAGAGTACCCCAATGTATAACCATCTGTACTTGTCCCTACAGAGTACCCCCAGTGTATAACCGGCTCTACCAGTCACTACAGAGTACCCCAATGTATAACCGTCTTTACCAGTCACTACAGAGTACCCCAATGAATAACCCCCTGTACCAGTCACTACAGAGTACCCCCAATGTATAACCCCCTGTACCAGTCACTACAGAGTACCCCCAATGTATAACCCCCTGTACCAGTCACTACAGAGTATCCCTAATGTATAACCCCCTGTACCAGTCACTACAGAGTACCCCCAATGTATAACCCCCTGTACCAGTCACTACAGAGTACCCCCAATGTATAACCCCCTGTACCAGTCACTACAGAGTACCCCAATGTATAACCGCCTGTACCAGTCACTACAGAGTACCCCCAATGTATAACCCTCTGTACCAGTCACTACAGAGTACAGGCAGTCCCCGGGTTACATACAAGATAGGGTCTGTAGGTTTGTTCTTAAGTTGAATTTGTATGCAAGTCGGAACTGTATATTTTATCATTGTAATCCCAGCCAGAACTTTTTTGGTCTCTGTGACAATTTTTAAAATGTTGGGTTGTCATAAGAATCAGGATTAACACTAAAGCTTCATTACAGACACATTTGATAACTGTTACAGCTGATTATTGTAGCCTGGGACTAAAGTACAATAAATTACCAATATCCAGTGGTCCGTTTGTAACTAGGGCTCGTATGTAAGTCGAGTGTTCTTAAGTAGGGGACCGCCTGTACCCCCAATGTATAACAGCTTTGTGTAAAGCATCAGTGTAAGTTGAAGCCCAGGACTATATATTATTGGAAGCCTGAATAGATAAAAGGACAGTACAGATAGAGGACACTAACCTTGTTTATCCTTCTACATGATCATGATTAAGACACAACGCGGCTTATTTACTAAGGTCCTGTGGCCAAATTTCCGTCGGGTTTTCTAACGTTTTCGGGGATTGTGTCGCAATCGTGCCGGCTTTCACGTGACACAAATCGGGGGGGGGGGGGGGGGGGCGGGGAGGGCTGACAGACGATCCAACGGATTCGGACAACAAGCAGGATTTAACAAATCAATTTGTGTCGCAAGCCATGCACTTACATACACCGGGAGGAAGATGGTGAACTCCGGCAGACCTGATCGGGGAAGCGACACATGCAGGAAACCGGGCGCACGATCTTCATGAATCACGGCAGATGGGCATTCCGGCGGACAACGCTCCTCGGGGATCACACAGGGACCAGGTAAGTAAATGTGCTCCAACGTGTCCAAACACGTTGATCTATTGTACCAACCGATATTGTCTGTATGGATTTTAATCAATGAAGAAGAGACTTATTACTACATATCCGCTTCTCAGTGTGGTTTGGAGTGCCGCATTCTACACTACATTTCCTTGTTTATACTTCATGCCACCATGGGAGGGCAGTGTTCCTCGCTGAAGTCTAAAGATTACAAGTGATCACTAGATGTCAGTAGAGGATTCACTTTACATTAATAATTATGATTATAGTAATAATTATTATATTTGTGTATATATATATATATATATATATATATATATATACACACACACACTCACCGGCCACTTTATTAGGTACACCATGCTAGTAACGGGTTGAACCCCCTTTTGCCTTCAAAACTGCCTCAATTCTTCGTGGCATAGATACAACAAGGTGCTGGAAGCTCCTCAGAGATTTTGGTCCATATTGACATGATGGCATCACACAGTTGCCGCAGATTTGTCGGCTGCACATCCATGATGCGAATCTCCCGTTCCACCACATCCCAAAGATGCTCTATTGCAGTGATGGCTAACCTATGGCACTGGTGGAGCCCTTTCTGTGGGCACTCAGGCCATCACCAGAGATGACTCCAGGTAACTTCCTGCAGTCCCAGACAGCCCAGGACTTGCTGTGCACAGAGCTATTTTAAAGTGACAGCTGTACCTGGGACTATTTTCTGCTTTATTGGTGTCCTCAGGGGCTGGTATCAATGAAAACTGTGACAGAGAAGGGAGTATAAATCACAAATTAAATTTCTGTGTTGGCACTTTGCGATAAATAAGTGGGTCTTTGTTGTAGTTTGGGCACTCGGTCTCTAAAAGGTTTGCCATCACTGCTCTATTGGATTGGGATCTGGTGACTGTGGAGGCCATTTGAGTCCAGTGACCTCATTGTCATGTTCAAGAAACCAGTCTGAGATGATTCCAGCTTTATGACATGGCGCATTATCCTGCTGAAAGTAGCCATCAGATGTTACAGGGTACATTGTGGTCATAAAGGGATGGACATGGTCAGCAACAATACTCAGGTAGGCTGTGGCGTTGCAACGATGCTCAATTGGTACCAAGGGGCCCAAAGAGTGCCAAGAAAATATTCCCCACACCATGACACCACCACCACCAGCCTGACCCGTTGATACAAGGCAGGATGGATCCATGCTTTCATGTTGTTGACGCCAAATTCTGACCCTACCATCCGAATGTCGCAGCAGAAATCGTGACTCATCAGACCAGGCAACGTTTTTCCAATCTTCTACTGTCCAATTTCGATGAGCTTGTACAAATTGTAGCCTCAGTTTCCTGTTCTTAGCTGAAAGGAGTGGCACCCGGTGTTGTCTTCTGCTGCTGTAGCCCATCTGCCTCAAAGTTTGACGTACTGTGCGTTCAGAGATGCTCTTCTGCCTACCTTGGTTGTAACGGGGGGCGATTTGAGTCACTGTTGCCTTTCTATCAGCTCGAACCAGTCTGCCCATTCTCCTCTGACCTCTGGCATCAACAAGGCATTTCCGCCCACAGAACTGCCGCTCACTGGATGTTTTTTCTTTTTCGGACCATTCTCTGTAAACCCTAGAGATGGTTGTGCGTGAAAATCCCAGTAGATCAGCAGTTTCTGAAATACTCAGACCAGCCCTTCTGGCACCAACAACCATGCCACGTTCAAAGGCCTCAAATCACCTTTCTTCCCCATACTGATGCTCGGTTTGAACTGCAGGAGATTGTCTTGACCATGTCTACATGCCTAAATGCACTGAGTTGCCGCCATGTTATTGGCTGTTTAGAAATTAAGTGTTAACGAGCAGTTGGACAGGTGTACCTAATAAAGTGGCCGGTGAGTGTGATATATATATATATATATATATATATATATATGTGTGTGTGTGTGATAAACTACTACTATTCCCTCCCCTCCTTATATTTATGGCTCTGCTTTAAATCAATTGTCTTTTTAATGTAATATTCTAAAGCATTTGTCTGTCTCACTTTGTGACTCATACTTTGTGTTAACAAGAGGTTGTAGCAAGTATCCAAAGGACATTGCATAACACTGTAATGGTGATGGGTTAGATGCTACAACCCCCACAATTAAGACAGTCAGGAACCTCTGAATTGATGGACAGGCAGGTCAAGTATGTGTCATGTCTCTCCATTCAATGTCTTCCTATGTGCTCTGCTACCTCTGCCGCTCCCATAGAATATGAATGGAGTGTCACAACACATCCTGAACCTTGTGGTCTCCAAAGCTTCATATTTCACTTTTTTTCAGTTAGATGCTAACCCACTTCACACTGCAGCCAGCGTTATATATTGTCCCTGGAGAGATGTGTAATTATACATCGGTGTATGTTGTTTGTAGCAGCAGGACTGTTATATATGGATTTATATTCCAAGATTGTAGCTTCTGTGCAATGGGGGGGAATATCCTCACACTGCTGCGTTCTCTGCAGCCAATGTTAGGCATTATCCTTGGACGTATGTATAATTATACCTTTCTGTACAGGGCCGGATTAAGGTTGGTCGGGACCCTAGGCGCAAAATCTGGTGGAGGTCCCCACAGAATATAGCATACATACACGTTCTCCTGCTCACTATCCACTATCACCCTAGTAATACATCTATATAGAGCAGCCCCCCCCCCACAGTAATACATCTATATAGAGTACAGCTGCATCACCCTCAGTAATACACATATATACAGCCACCAACCCCCCATTAATACATCTATATTCAGCTGTCCCCCCAGTAATATATACACCCACCGCCTGCCCAGTAAAACATATACAGCCCCATATTAAATAATATAAAATAAAATTGTACTCACCGTCCCACGTTCCCCTGATGCGTGCCAAACTCCTCTTCTCTCGCGATGTAAAGAGTACTAGCGCAGGCAGTGCAGGGTGTGACATCACTGCACCCTCTGCATCATGACGCCAATGCCCAGTGCACTCCACAAACTACAGCAGAGCAGGGAACTTATTGTTCCCTGCTCTGCCATAGACAGAAGTCTACTGCAAGTCTCTGAACCGGGCAGAGAGCCCAGCGGTACCCAAATATATAGTGGGCGATTTAGGTGGCCATGCACCCACACCTTCATGGGCAAATTGGTGGGGGCCCTGGGGTGTGTGCCGTGGGAGGCCAACCTATGATCTGGCCGTGTTTGTTAGTAGCAGCAGGACTGTGACATCTGGATTTATATTGCAGAATTGTAGATTCTCCAAGTGCAATAAGGGTATGTCCTTACACTGCTGTGCTCTGAATAAGTCCACAGCTGCTTAATGCTGCTTTGCGTGGGTTCTGTTATATTCAACCATATGCCTAGTTCAGCTTTTACATGGCGCACAGGGGAGGTGGAGTGGAGCAGTTTAATGCCGTACTACAGCTTGCAAGGACTGGATAAGGACTGCACAAATAGATGTACAGTTATGTCTGGGAAGTGGTTTCTAAGGTACCATCTACCAAGGATTCTCCATTTATGTTTTTTTCTATTTAGTGATGAATATAGTAAAACAATATAAGGAGCAGAACATATGCTTCTTCTTTTATACTGAGATTTCAAGCTGAGGTTGTTGCTGTTACCACAAAATAAAAATGTAAAATGCTGTAAAAGTTAGGTGGCAAAACCTCTGTCTAAAGACTCAGGGTCATAAGGATAAAGAAACAAATCTAAATGACTAAAGATAAAAATCAGTGATAGATGAGAAACCCTCCTGGTCATAAAACCAGCAAATTGGGGTAGTGGCACTAAGACCAGAGCTCAAACATCTATCTTATAAGGAGTCTGGAAATTCACAGCTGACAAGAACTTCCCAAGAGTCAGAGTGACAGGTATATGAGACAAACTTACACCTCCTCCTCTCTACAGTCCTTATCTGTAACATAAAGAGGAAGTCTGAGTGGACACTCACTTCTATTGTGTCCCTCTTATCTCAACATAGATTGAGAGCTCTCTTTTCTGTGTCCACCCCTCTGTATCTCCCCATAGACTGTAAGTTCTTGTAATAAGGAAACCACTCCTATTGTTATCTCCCTATTTTCCCATAGATTGTGGGCTCTTGTAATCAGGGCCCTCACTCCTCTTGTGTCCTCCCTATCTCCTAACAGAGTGTAAGCTCTTGTAATCAGGGCCCTCACCCCCCATAGATTGTAAGCTCTTGGGCCCTCACTCCTCTTGTGTACCCCTTATCTCCTTCTAGCTTGTGATCTCATGTGATCAGGGCCCACAAACCTCATGTGCTTCCCATCTCCTAATAGTGTCAGCTTGTGTGATCAGTAGGTCCATTTCCATTTTACTTTAAGTTCTCCTGATCAAGGCCCTCACTTCTTTTGTTTAATTTGTTAATATCTAAAACAATTGATTTTGTTTTTATATAAAACTTGTTATTTGTACTGGTGCAGAATATGTTGGCGCTTTATACATTTTGCAACAGCGCAAAAATATACAAGAATTTCTTAGAATGTGTCAGAATGCTTCTGAAGCTGGATTTTACACCTTCTATTAGTTGGCTTAACTTATACCAGAATAATAGACCTACATTTTATTGGACCTACCAGTTCCATAAGACTTTCTTCAAGTAGTTGTGGGCCCTTGTCTGACGATATGTTTGTTCCAAACCTGTTGTGGGGATTTATGCCTTTATTATGATTTCCTCTCAGAACTTCCTCCAAATGTGTCCAGTGCGGATGGTCACACATGCTAAGTAGTAGGTAGTACGGTAGGTCAGTCCATCTGTATAAATATAAAACACAATAAAAAATGGCAAGTCATGCTACTGTACAGGCATTTAATAGGAATCAAAGCAGTATTTCTGGTCTACAGATCCCCAAGTCTGCAAGTAATTTTTATGAATAGGAGTTTAATATAAACAATGGTCTTGTGAAAGGGTCCTATGACCCCCAATTGGGAAATGAACCACAGGTTGAGAACTTCTGCCATAGAGAGTTAATTGGAAGAGGAACGGAGAGATAAGAAGATGCAACATAGAGAAATTGGTAACATAGAGATCACTAGAAGAAACCTAGAGAGATGGGGTCTTACATAGGAAAAACCTAATTAAATGGAAAATGGTCTCTTTTTTTGGGGGGAAGGGGGCATTACAGGTATTGGATAATTTTGTGATTTTTCCTAAAACTAACAACTAAAGCAAGATTTCCAATTTCACTTTTCTTCCAAAACATACAAATTATGATTCGTGGTACCCTGTATGAACAGCCCAATATCCTAATTAATTTGTGGTCATTTACAAAAGTCACAGGACTCCAAGTACCGCCCTCACTCCCCTCGGTGTCAAGACTCTCTCCATCCAGCTGGTCCCACCAGTCACATCCGGGAGTCCCAAATTGTCAAATGGAGAATGCGTAGCTCAGTGTGTGCATGTACCAGTTTCACAACAGTGGCGACTTAGGGAGCTGGATCTCTGTAGGACAGCGGAAATCACAAGCCTAATCCATACAGATTGCACAAAAATTACTACAAGTGGCGCCAATTATTACTTTATGCAATTTTATTGTGCAGTTTTTATCCTTTACCAAGTTATTTTTACAGTTTCAAGTACCTTTAGGTCAGGGAGACAGGAGGAGAGAGGATGGCCACATGACAACAGCAACTTTGGTACCGAAAGTCAGCCAGACTCAAACATGGACTAATAATGGCTGACAAAGCCAAAAATCATAACAACGATAAACAAGGCCCAGGAGGAATATATTACTGGAGACCACCATAGAATCACCCCAGAAGCCGACCATCTACCACAGTCTACTACAGAGAGATTACAGACTGAGTCCCCGCAACTTGGTCATGAAGTCCCAGCGGCACAGAAGCCCAATGAAAGCAGGACCAGAAGGACCAGAAGGCCACCAACGATGAGGTCCATTTCCTGATACACTGCTTCAAATAACTCAGCAGACTCTCGAATCTCCTCCCAGGCTTCTGCTCCATGGAGGAGGAAGAGAAGATCCAACCTGCTGGGGAAAGAGGAAACCACAATGGCCATAGCACCACAATACAGGCGGTCCCCTACTTAAGAACACTCGACTTACATACGACCCCTAGTTACAAACGGACCACTGGATATTGGTAATTTATTGTACTTTAGTCCTAGGCTACAGCTATAACAGTTATCACAGGTGTCTGTAATGAAGCTTTATTGTTAATCTTGATTCTTATGACAACCAAACATTTTTAAAATCCAATTGTCACAGAGACCAAAAAAGTTCTGGCTTGGATTACAATGATAAAATATATAGTTCCGACTTATATACAAATTCAACTTAAGAACAAACCTACAGTCCCTATCTTGTATGTAACCCAGGGACTGCCTGTATGTCTCTGCCTGCCATAGACTGAGAGGACTCCTAGAACCCCCATGCCTCCCTTCAACCTGTTCCCCATCACCCTACCCCTTGTCTCCTACAATGCCATATTCTTTAGAGGCTTTGGCAATGCCAATTTGTACTTGATCCTGCCAATACTGCTTCTTTGAATGAAACTGAGAGATAGATAGATAAATAAATAGATAAATAGGTAGACAGACAGGGGGAGATGACTAGATTGCTAAATGTTTATATTCCTTTGATAACCACTTTGACCATATTCTTCTGATTTGTGACCTCTTCATGTAATTCTGCAGCAGGACATAAGAAAGCAGAGCAAATGCACTTATTATTGTGATTCAAAGAGCGTCTCCTTTCCCCTCCTCAAAAACTCACCCAAGCACAGACACATTGGAAAGTCGGAACCAACCTAATGTAGTTTTCCCCGTCAATCATCAGTACACAACAATGGAAAGTAACATTTTGATCTTACATCACTTTTGTATATACTGAACTTTACCTTCTCTGAGGATTCAGGACACCTGGGGATGGAGCCATATAATCTCAGTCTATCATCTTCATGTGCTCCAGCCCATCTTGTATATAGAGATAACCAGCAGCTCATTTACACACAGATGGTTAACCCCTGAATGACCACTCTGTATAAGGGCAATGAGTGACTGTGAATGAGATTTATTCAATTTGCTGTGTAAATCACTGTGATCCTAGCTCGTGTGTCCCTGACCTAAATGTACATGGAGTGGTAAAAATCACTTTGAAAGTTATAAAAACTCCAAAATGAAATTACATGCAGTAAAAATCTGCATCACTTCTGTAAATTTTGGTGCATTATATATGGATGAAGTTTGTTAAAAGGATGGCACCTCTATGGCCATGACCTCCAGGATTCTAGGAGCCATAACTTGGGATCCCTGCTACCCAGAATTTTTTTTTGGGTGGTGTAAAATCTTGTGATGTTAGATATAAATCTGCTCACTTTGACTTATTATTTTTATTTCCCGATTTGCACGTAAACCTTCGCTTTGATGTGAAGTGTAAATGCGTAAGTTTATGTTTTCATTTTTTTTTTTTTTCAAATAATTTGTATTTGTCACAAAGTTGCACAATGGTGGTACAGGCTGTGAACTGTTAATCAAGACAAACGCATTCTGCCGGTTGTCTGCTTTCAAAAAATACATACATTTTAGGGGTGCCTTTACTTTTTGATCTTTTTTTATGTCTAGTTGTGACTTTCTCCAAAATTTCTAGCTGAAAAGCAGATTTCTGGTTATTTCAGTATGGGTGATTTTATTATGATTTATTCATGTGAACATATGACTATGAGGTATCTATGAACTCTAAACATGTTCATCTGTTACATTTAGGAGGTGTGAAGAAAATTATTTTCTGTTTGGGGCATATTTTTTGCCATCAAACTACATTTGTATGCATTTTATTACATAAAATTTTACATTTTGAATCAAAATTGCATGAAGGTGTCTTTAAACTCCTTAATGCAATTTGGAAAATGGGGCAGGTATCTGCTTTCAGAAATATATATATATATATATATATATATTGAGGTTTAGTATTATTATTTTTGCAGTAATTTTTGTTATATGTTAAAATTATAAAAAATTTGGTTTTATGTTCCAGTTTATGTTTATTATTGTTATGTATTTTACACCTCAAAACTTGGAAATAACCTATTGCATGTTCTGTTGAGGCGGACGGTTCTCCTGCTGCGATAGGAGCTTGATCCCCAACTTGTGCTTTTCCTTCACCCCTTCTGGGGCTTGTATGTGAAAACTAAACCTGAAAATTTAAAAATAAAGAGATGATTACTTGAAATTACCTATTTCTACTATAATACACTGAAGATTTTCACAGCATATGCATCTATGTGACAGTACCGCAAAACTTCAAATAAAAAGGGACAATATACATCTCATTGGGGCACATTTACTTACCCGGCCCATTCGCGATCCAGCGGCGCGTTCTCTGCACAGGATTCGGGTCCGGCTGGGATTTAAGATGGTAGTTCCTCCGCCGTCCACCAGGTGGCGCTGCAGCGCCGAAAATAATCTTAACGCCCCGGAATGCACCATCCCATAGAAGGTGAAGGTGAGCGCTCCCCAAGCGACACATTTTCGGTTTTTAAATGCGGCGGTTTTTCCGAATACGTCGGGTTTTCGTTCGGCCACGCCCCCCCCCGATTTCTGTCGCGCGCATGCCGGCCCCGATGCGCCACAATCCGATCGCGTGCGCCAAAAACCCGGGGCAATTCATGTACAAGCGGCGCAAATCGGAAATATTCGGGTAACACGTCGGGAAAACGCGAATCGGGCCCTTAGTAAATGACCCCCATTGTGTTTTAGATCTTGTGCTAGGAATTATGAATAAAAACAATTCTTTGCAAACAATGTAAAATAAAAAAGGAGGTGGGGGTTGCTATACTATTCCAGCACCAGACTGCTGTCACCTCTCACCAAGGTGTCAATTACATCACCCACCACCCAGACAAATGGACAACATTGAGGAGGAGGGATCCATGGATGTTTCCTTCTACATTTTATATGTCAGACATTTGATCCCTTATCCATGATGTAGACATCAAGCAATGTCGTTACCCATTTTACCAAACATGGGGAGTCTGACTGTGGGAGGGAACCTCAAGTCTCCCTTGGTGGGTAATTGTATTCCTTGAACAGTGGTGGTGAACCTATGGCACCGGTGCCAGAGGTGGCACTCAGAGCCCTCTTTATGGGCACCCTTGCCATCATCCTAGGGTAGAGTTTGCCAGACAGGACTCAAGGCGTCTTGCAGTCCCAGGCAGCCCAGGACCCTAGAAGGAAGCTACAAAGATAATCCAAACTTCTTCTCCTACCGTATTGGTGTCCTCAGGTGCCAATTTAAGGCTACATGCACACCGCCGTGAGCCCGTCGCACCGTAGCACAGCGGGCACACGGCAGCGTGGGGAGAGGAGGAGGAGGTGAGCGCCGCTCACCCCCATCCCTCTCCATAGTGATATATGGCCGCGGCGCCGTAATACGGGAAAAGATAGGACATGTCCTATCTTTTCCCAGGCTACCGAGCGGTACGGTGCCGCACCGTACCGCCCCCGAAGGGCACCGCGAGCCCATAGAAGTGTATGGGGGACGTATATATCGGCCGCATATACGTCGGCCGTATATACGTCCCCCATACATGTGTGTTAGTGCAGCCTAAACCTGTGAAAGAGCAGGTTTGCATTACACAAAACACCAGCAGCTCGTTCCCGATCGCAGGCGTTTCCATAGAAACGCCGATGCGATCGGGCCGAGGCCCGACCCAGTGGGGGCGACTTTGTCTACGTTTGAAAGCGCAGACAAAGCTCTACGTGTGGCACCAGCCTAAGGATACATTCACACATTATGGGGGACGTATATACGGCCGATGTATATACGGCCAATATATGTCCCCCAAACACTTCTATGGGCTCACGGCCCTGTACGGTGCAGCACACGTGCGGCACCGTACCGCTCCGTAGCCCGGGAAAAGATAGGACATGTCCTATCTTTTCCCGTGATATGGCGCCGTGTGCTGTATCTTCCTATGGAGAGGGGCGGGGGTGAGCAGCGCTCATCCCCTGCTCCTCTCCGCAGCGCCGATGTATGCCCGCCGTACTACGGTACGGCGAGCATACATCGTGTGAATGTAGCCTAAGATAGAGCACACCTATTTCTATATGGAGGTGGTAGGGGTAAGTAGCTCTCTCCCTGCCCATCTCCAATGCACCTCAGGGCGTGTTCACACGTTGCGTTTTCATTGCGTTTGAAACGCATATGCAACAGCTGATGAGAGGTAATTTGCCTAATTACCGTTTACGTTTGTAAGCGCAATGTTAACGCAGGTCAAAACACAACGTGTGAACGCGCCCTCAAACTTTATCCTGTTTGCGGCCTATTTGAGGGTGCGATAACTAATGGCATTCTAACGCATGGGTTACTTACTATACACTAGTAACAAGAAAACGCATGTATCAGAACGCGAGGTGTGAATGTGCCCTCAATCTCATGCCCATGTGGCAATGCATCGTGTGAATGTGGCCTCAAAGAAACAACATTTGTTTCCATGAGCCCTATGACTGTATTAACAAGTTACCCGGTTGTGATACCGCTCCCTTCCAACTAGGCCTAAACAGTTGCAGCTATAAAAGAAACGCAGGTGTCTGGTTCTATATGAGCAAAAAAAAAATTTTTTTTAAAGTAAAACAAATGTCTGATAAAATCCAACCCTGCACTCCCCCCCCCCTGACATGGCGCCGGCCTCCCCCTCCCTCACCTGTCTGCCAGGCTCCTCCACCGCGTGACGGCTCCTCCACCACTCAGCGGGGCGCGCGTCGTCTGATTGGCTGCGGCTGTTGGCGCCTTGGCCGGGAGTCTACATAAGGGAGTGTCGCGCGCTGCTCCCCGCTCTAGAGGCGTCCTGTCAGGAGGCAGTGACATCGCTGAGGTAAGGACTGGCGGGAGATCCGGCCCCGGCGCTTCCTGCAGCTACCGCACTGTGTGTACACCTCCATCCGCCGCTGAGGTACCGCCGGGGCTTACACCCTCAGGTTTAGTGCTGCTGTACATGACTAAAACCGCACGTATGATGTGTTAGTGGCTCTTAACTCGGTTATATATAGTCGTCTGATAGTCGTCGTTTAGATAGTGTGGTTATAACAAGAAGGCAAGGTGTAAATTTGGTCCTCTCCGGAGCCCGGGAAAGTTGGGTTGGATGCTGTAATGAACGCTATGTTGGTGACTGGCCTGTGCCCAGTCTTATTACAAGGCTGGTGGTTGCAGTTTGCAGCGTGTCTAGCAGGTTTAGGGTACGTTCCCACCGTGCGGTTAGGTTTCAATAAAAACCACGTGCTAATTGTTTGCAGATTTGATTCTTTAGGCGAATCTATAGATTTTATTGGTTAAACAGCTGAAGCAAATGCATAACCAGTTACATTGCAAAACTGTGCAAATGTCTGCAGTTTTGTGTCCTTGAGATCTATACTATACATTTAGGTAGCTGTTCACACTGTTCTGTTGCTAACATTTTCATATGACCCCATCTGCACAATCTGAATGCACCTGTATTACTGGGTATCTGTGTCTTTTAAGGCTGTGTTCACATAGCGCTGTTCAGCTTTGATCCTGCAGCAATGAGGCGCAGTTGTCACTGGATGGAACGTGTGAACACAGCCTTGGCAGTTGCACAGACCTGTCATTAGGGATCTGTTATGACTGCTGGTAAAATCACAGAACATTGGGACCCACTGAATATAGTTCTGGTGCAGGTTTTTGTAGAGACTGTTATAGGTGTTATAAAATTTGCTTCAGTACGTGTGCATGTTTTTATGCTATGCAGTTTTTTTTTAACACCCTATGTGAATGTGTTCTTATTGCTGGGGCTTGAGTTTCTTTGGCTGTGTGCACACAGTGCGTTTCTAGCTGTAAATGTGGCATGTGCTGCAATTTCCAGAAGGATGGAGAATAGCTCCATTGTTACATGTCATCCTGTTTCTTAAGCACTGAGTGTACATGTCCCTGTGTTTGAGCTATAACTTATAGGACATGTGATCTTGCTTTATATATGCACCATGTGGACACATCCTTAGAGGATGCCCACTACAAGTATTGGTGGCTTGTACATACTGTTAAACTGCATTTGATAAAACTGTAGTTTCTTGTGCATTTTCTTATTATAGTAGTAAAGGGAATTGGTCACCATTTAGTTATTTAATGAAAAGACATTATTTTTGGGATATCATAACTCTCCAAGCAATGAATTCCATTGTGATTCTATTGCCTTTAGAACCATGAGCCCCAATTTCTAATGCCCAGCAATGGCCCTTTCCTTATATAAGCCCCTCTTGTCTATGTACCGGCTTGTAGCCATTGCATGAATCAACTCCGAGTGCATCATGTGAGGGTGCATTCACACCTCTAGTTTCAGATGCAGCTTGTAATGTCTAAAGAAGTGGTGTGAACGAAAGAGGAGCAACTTCTCAATTATATATTCCCAATATCAACCAAACCTGCTTTTGGCTTCTAAAACTGCATCTAAAAAATTGAACGTGTGAACGCATACCCTGAATTCAGGCTTCCAGCCCAAACACACAGTAACATGTGCTTATTTAGCTATTCTGTTCTTCAATTCACTAAAGCAAAAATACAGCACAGTGTTAGCACAACTAGATAAATCTTTTGTGTAAAATATTATACAAACATGGATGACTCCATGCAGTGAAGTAATTTTAATGGCGCAAGCTTATCACTCCCTTGTTGTCTTGTTAGGATGCACTCACACAGCTCTGTTAATTAGATCTGCATACAATTTGCAGTTCTGTGATAGGTAGCACGTTTACAATATATTTGAGCTGTTGATGGCTACTGAAAACCGGACTTTTGGCTGATAAGTGAAATGCCCGGGAACATATGCATTCACATGTTCAAATTTATGCATTAAAGTTTTTACATAAAACCCTGGGTACAACGTTGGGTTAGGTTTACTATTGATGACCTAGAATACTAGTAGGGTTTGAGTCAAAAAGTGTACATGTTGTATCACACACGAAGTGGTTTTTCATCTTTAACCGGTTGAGGACCGGGCCCTTTCCTGTTTTTTCATGTCCATTTTTCACTCCCCACCATCAAAAATCTATAACTTTTTTATTTTTACACGTAAAGAAGAGCTGTGTGACGGCTTGTTTTCTGTGTAACAAATTGCACTTCATAGCGATGGTATTGAATATTCCATGCCATGTACTGGGAAGCGGGAAAAAATTCCAAATGCAGTGAAAATGGTGAAAAAACACATTTGCGCCATTTTCTTGTGGGCTTGGATATTACGTCTTTCACCGAGCGCCCCAAATGACATGTCTACTTTATTCTTTGGGTCGGTACGATTAAGGGGATACCAAATTTGTATAGGTTTTATAATGTTTTCATATATTTACAGAAATTAAAACTTCCTGTACAAAAATTATTTTTTTGATTTTGCCAACTTCTGGCACTAATAACTTTTTTGTACTTTGGTGTACGGAGCTGTGGGTGGTGTAATTTTTTGCGAAATTTGATAATATTTTCAATGATGTCATTTTTAGGACTGTACGACCTTTTGAGCACTTTTTATAGATTTTTTTTTTATATTTTTCAAAATGGCAAAAAAGTGCCATTTTCGACTTTGGACGCTATTTTCCGTTACGGGGTTAAACGCATTGAAAAAACGTTATCATATTTTGATGGATCGGGCATTTTCGGATGCGGCGATACTTAATGTGTTTATGATTTTTACTGTTTATTTATATTTATGTCAGTTCTAGGGAAAGGGGGTGATTTGAAATTTTAAGGTTTTTTTTATTATAATTTAAAAAAAAAAACGTTATTTTTACTATTTTTCAGACTCCCTAGGGTACTTTAACCCTAGGTTGTCTGATCGATCCTATCATATACTGCCATACTACAGTATGGCAGTATATGGGGATTTTCCTCCTCATTCATTACAATGTGCTATCAGCACATTGTAATGAAGGGGTTCAAACGAAATAGCCTCGGGTCTTCCGAAGACCCGAGGCTACCATGGAGACGGATCGCTGCTCCACGAAGACGTCACGGGGAGCGGCGATCCCAGGTAAGATGGCGGCGCCCATGAATACACGGCGGGCGGTCGCGAACTGGTTAAGATATGTGATCTATCAATAGGTCTTTTACAGACACACTGAAATGCAGTGTTCCCTGTGTAATAGCTGGAACTGGCCACAGGTCCTCTATGTTTATTAGGCTGGCAACTGAGCAGCAGTTAAGTACTTCTGACCCCAATTCTATCTGGGAATGAATCAGCTGTTTGTCTGTCACACACCCACATAATTCACCTTATCAATTTTATCTTTGCAGGAAGTCTCTGGAGAGGACTACATTCAACATTTTGCCAAAACATGGCTGATGAAGATTGGGAGAGTGAGCTCGATAATGGGCCTGCTTGTGTTCCAAGTTTCAGCAACCCGGTATGGCATCTTCTGAAGCCTGTCACTATTCATTCTTAGGGTGATGCCACACATGGTGTTTTTGGTCCATATTAAAGCATCCGTTTTCAGTCCGTTTTAAAAAGCGGACTGAAAAACCATGCTTTAAAACCGACCAAAAACTCCACGTGTGTTATCACCCTAAGGGTGCTGTCACACGGGACAGCGCCCCGGCGGCAAAACCAGTGGCTTGTTCCCGAACGCAGGTGTGCCTATAGAAACGCCAATGCGATCAGGCCGTGGCCCGCCCTGGTGGCTGTGGTTCAGTCTGCGTTTGCAAACGCAGCCAAAACGCAATGTGGGACAGCGACTTGAAACATTTACTTTGAGGTTTTTAAGGAAAATTATAAATTTCAAGGAAACCTATCATCAGTTATACACTGAGTTCTTCCTGTCTAGTAAGCTGTATTTAATGTATTTTCTTTAACCAACATATTAAAACCTATCATTTATGCAAATTAATTTCAGAACCCATCGGGGTGTAGAGTAGCCTGGCCCACCCCCGGGAGCTATGGCAACACCATTTACCTGTAGCCGCTGAAGTCTTACCTCCCAGTGTATCCCTGCAGCCCTCTTTGGCTATACAAATGTGCTCACACATGTGCAGTAACTTCTGGCTCTTCTTGGTAAAGGGGGCAGCATAGCTGTGTGGCCAAAAAAAGCCTTAGCCCTCAGCGCTTAGCCTGGCTACTCCACACCCCAGTGGCCTCTGAAGTTAATTTGCATATTTGCATAAACAACGTTTTTTGGTTAGGGGTAAAATATTAAGTATCGGCCGTGTAGGGCTTAGTAGACAGAAAGGTATCTGCCATCAATATTACCTCAGTTTGCGTATTCTCAACTCTGTTTCCAGTGCAGTTTGTGTTTCTTTTGGTTGTCTTTTTCCTAGTATATCTACACACAGGACATAGGAGATACTAGTCACTGGCTCAAGGGTACTAATGCATATTGCCAATGTTTATGTACATCAGGATGTAAAGATTTGGTGGAACCTGTGTATTCATTTTAGTGTTCCTACTCCTGCCAGTCTGAACTAGTTATGCTATCTGCAGCTGTATTGACACAACTCAGTTAAATAACTGGGAATAACGTTAGATTCTAGGAGCATCACTAGGGCAATGAGTAATGGTAAAACTTGGTCAATATCATACAGTAACATTTCAACCTTTTCGTAATCATCAATTATGATATGTGTTTTTTTTTTCTAAAGGAACCAGATTATAAAGAGAATTTTAGAAACTCCTTTTCAGGTAAGTTGCATATATAAACAATATGCAACATAACTTTATCAAAACTAGTGTGGAAAAAATGAATGCAAATAGGGGTGGGAACTAGATTACACCTTTCATTACCTCGCATTTGGTTTGCATGCATTTCAAAAAACAAAACATGACTTGTCTTTGGTGCTCACTCCTAAGCTTTTCAGTCCTTACTTTGTGCTCCAGTATAGTTCCTTACTCTCCCACTGATGTCAGCTGACCACACTGCGACCTCTGTTACTGTGAAGGAACACAATGCTGAGAGCTGAGGAGTCAGCAGCACAAACAAGTCATGTGTTGTTTCTTTTTTAAACCAAAACCTGGGACTAAACAGGATTTGTCCGGAAGCCAGGTAAGTTAAAACACACTATTATATTGTAATGCAAATGCTTACAGCAAATAGTCATATTTGCAATGCAGGTGTAATGGGTATCTGCAACTTGTCTTTTGTTAAAATTAGGTCCCTGGTGACAGATTTTCTTTAAACCTGTGACTGTAAATCGCAGCGGATTGGTATATTGCCTTCTAATTCCGCTACGCCATTTGTATTTCTGTTCCACACTACTAGCTAATGAAGTATAGTTATGGTTGTGAGGCAAATGGAAAGGATCATTTTTAATTTGTGTAGAAGATGTATTCTAGTTTTTTTTAATGGGTGTAATAATTGGTTCTTAAGTTCCATTTATTCACCTGACCTATTTTATTTCTTGTAGATTAATCAGTATTCACTTTTAAATTTTAGCAAACCGTGACGTCAATGAAAACTTTGGATCAAGTGATCAAGGCTTTGGAAGCCAAAAAGGTATTTCACTATTGAAAATAATTAATTGCTCAGCCTTTTGATAAAACCCAACATAATATCCAAGGAACTAACCATCTATTGCCAGTCTAAAATCCCTTAACCCCAAAAAGAGCATCACTGGTTCAAGTATGGAAAAGTAATAAAAATAAATAATAAATACGTAAAAATATAGGCCCCTAAAATGTCACTTTCCCATAAACACTTAATAAAGTATAAAAAACACAAAAAAGCGCCCATACAGCAGGTTACCACCACATATGGGGTATCAGTGTACTCTGGAGAAATTGGTTATCAAACTTTGTGGAACTTTTTTTCATTTAATCCTTTGCAAATGTTTAATTTTCCACCCAAAATGAGTGTATTGTGAAAAAATATTACAATTTGTAGACTGCACCTCCATTTTGCTTTAACCCCTATAAAACACCTAAAGGGTTAATAAACTTCTTAAAAGTGCTTTTATCATGTTGAGGGGTGTCGTTTTTATAATGCAGACTTTTAAAAGGCTCTCACAGTCAATTCGAAGTTGAGCAGGTCCATCTAAATACAGGTTTTGGTGATTTTACAAGAAATTTAAAAAATGGTACCTAAATTTTGAGCCTCATAACATTCTGGTAAAATGTGGAATCTTAAAAAACCATCGCAACATAAAGCAGACATTTGGTAAATGTAAGTTATGAATTTATTTGGGTGCTATGACTATCTGCATCTAAAGTAGAGAATTTAAAACGTTGAAAATAAAGAAATTTTCCAAATTTTTGCCATCCAAATTTTTAAACTGATTTGAAGTACAATGTGTCACGAGAAAACAATCTCAAAATCCCCTGGATAGCTCATAGCGTTCCAAAGCTATAACCACTTATAGTGACTCAGGGCAGATTTGAAAAATAGAAAAAAAGACCAAAATAGACCCGTAGGGGTTAAAGAAATTTAGCCAACTTTAAATCTGAATACATCATTACCAGCAAATACAAGACTTTTGCAGAGGTGCAGTACTTCCAGATCCAGGATACTGAACAAATACACCCCAGCTAACCCAAGCCTTAAAGGGGTTGTCTGAGTTCTAAAAAAAAAACAAAAAACTAAGGGTGGCCGGGAGGGCGCTGCTTAAAAAAATAGTCCTTCCGGTGCCCTCCGGTATCCAGCGCTGCTGTTGCTCCGGTCCAGGCACCATGTTAACAAACAGCTTCCGGCACGCCTACCTGTCCCTATTCACAGCATTATGAATGCGGGCCGGAAGGTTGTCGGGTCCGGACGGAAGCTGAGTCCAGCGCTGCGGCGGCGGCCATGTTTTTTTACATGGCACCCGGACCGGAGCAACAGCAGCCGTAGATACCGGAAGGTAAGTAGGACTTTATTTTTTTAAGCAGCGCCCTCCCGGCCACCCTTAGTTTTTTTTTTTTTCCCCCAGAACTCGGACAACCCCTTTAAATGGACATTGATGAGAAAGACTATTGTATGAGTCCTAGCTCAACTCGGCTGTAATCTTCAATGTCGTTTGTCTAATAATTAAAGCTGCACTAAAATTGTATAGTATTCCTACTGTATTGTTTTGAAATAATAAGTTTAAAAAAAACAACTTGTGACAGGACTATGGTCACAGCATCATTCAGGACACTTTCACCAAAAGGATGAGCATAGAGATAGACGTCTACTTGTAACTCATGAAATAGAGCCCAGATGGTCACTAAAATGTGAAGAGAAATACAAATTCAGAAAGTCACCTGACTTATCGTTATAATATAGTTATATACTGTATTTACTCAAGTAGAATCAGGAGTTTTTTAATTCATATGATTGTATATGTACAATGTGACATTTTTGTTTTTGTAGTCTCTTTTCACTTGAAAAAGGGGTACTCGTGACTCCAAAATGCACTGTGCTTTTTGAGACTTTATCAAATAAATATTTATTACTTTAAAAAAAAAACTATACATTGAAAATCGTATGTAGAGGTCTTGCATTGATACGGTTATGTCACATCTTGGTTATGTCTTCATTTACTTGCATTAGTTATTTTAACTGCTTTGCAGTTCAGCTGCACAAAAAAAAAAACAAAAGTGGCTTTGCAGGACACGTTGACCAAGGTTGATATGTGCTGCATCCACTACAGTTCCCCAAAACACTTGTCGTCACCAGCTCTCGAGAATAGGAGGGGCAAAGCATGTTAGCTAGAGACACGCTGGAGACGTGCATAATTAAAGGGGTTATCCGGGTTTTAAAAATTTCTTGGGCTGGGGAGGGATATTTAAACATAATAAACATGTACTTACCTCCTCCGGCGCGGCCGATGTCCCGCGCCGGGGTCCCTTCGATCCTTGCCCCTGTTTGTTTACAGGGGCACGGAAGCCGCGCACAAGGAGCTTCCGGTTCGGGATGTGGCCGGCTCCCCCCATCCGTCCCTATCTCTCAGCGTTGTAAGCGCTGAGAGATGGTGTCGGATGGGAGCTTCCAGCCGGCCGGAAGCTCCCTGTGCGCCCCTGTAATGAAACCGTCGCACAGAGAAGACCGGCCGCGGAGCGGAACATCGGCGGCACCGGACGAAATAAGTAGATGTTTGTTTGACTAGCCCACCCCAGCACGGGCCTCAGTTATTTTTAAAAACCGGATAACCCCTTTAAAGTAAAAAGAGTGCCCTCTGTGACATGCTCAGGAGCACTCGAGCCTCATTCGGATGATTGTAAAAGCAGATTTTGTCTAAATAGCTCGGTTTTATGCCTAAAAAAAGAGAGGATCCAATATCAGCAGCTTTACATCAGTCTGCAAGTAAGTCTGGTATGAAATGATGTCTACAAAGAATTAGATTTCCCGTTGAATGGGTTTGTTTTCCCCAATATTGCAGAATACAGCGCTGTATTATATTAGATTATAGAAGGAATAAATTACAAGGCAATGTGCCTATGTTACTTGAAAAATCAGTATGGGGAAATGGAACTTGAATCTAAGGGTCTGTAGGCACTTAGTGTATGCAGTTACACACATGCGTGTCACTGGACAAATATTTCTGGACTTCATTGTAAAAGGGTGGTTGACGTGAAGTAGAGTTCTTCGAGCATTGATGGCTTTGGTTTTATTAAAAATTTTATTGAAATTTTATTCGATCGATTCTGTATTTAAGATGATGACCTCAATCAAAACTTTGAATCTTCTTCTAGAGGCTTCGGTAGGCAAAGAGGTAAATTGTGCAGTTTTAATTTCGCTATAGGTTTAATTTACACAGCAACAATTAATGAGAGCTCCTTCATGTCTATAAGATTCCTATGAAATGGGCTTTTTAGAATTGCTTGTAATTAGTTGTGTAACGGTAAATGTATTCAGCAAAGACAAAAGTATATAAAAAAAATAAAATAAAATGGAACATAACTAGGAAAATGTGGATGAGTCTTCTGCCATTCATTTAAAAAAAAAAGTAATATAATTTTGGTTGTTCAGTAAAGACACAAGAGAATAACTTGTGAACCTCAAGTGTTTTCGACACTTTGTCACTTCTATGACTATTAATGTTGCTGGAGGGCACATTCCCATATGGTGTTTTTGTTGTGTTTTTAAACATATCGAAAACGCAAGTGTGATTGCGTATGTGTTTTGGCCAATCTCCCTCCCACTTGTGTTTTTAAATGCATCAAAAATGAAACAAAAATTCCACATCGGAACAGAGGATGGACAAACTTTGGCATATTTTTCTGGAATTAAATTACGGACGGTTAACTATTGGCATTAGACATGGACAAATCTGCTCCATAATTTATATTATCTTTGCAAGTTGTAAGTGATAAAATCATGATTCTGTATCTGCAGCAGAAGGCAAGTTAACTTATCTATAAGACTTAAGTTGTGCAATGTGGCCAGCCCCCAGCAAAAATAGATCAATATAGTTCCTGTTCTCACTTCCCAGCATTATCTTTTCATATTTCATAATTTTATCAATTTATTTTTTATTTAGGTGATAGAAAAGACAACGGCTTCAGCAGAGGTAAGTTTTATACATTTATTTGGGGGAAAATAAATATCTTGCCAATTTTAAAACTTTTTTTTAATTTGTGGTGAATTTGTTTTTCGGCTAAGTCCTGTTTTTTAGGTTGCAGCCAAAATACAGTAGTTGTAGCAGTTTTGGTAGACAAATGTGTTCTGCACTCAGCAACTTCTCTATCAGGGTTTGATGTACAGCCCAGGTGCATATATGCTTACCTAAAATTAGGGTAAATCAAGATTTTTATGGAAAATGCCAAAAATAAGTCGCAGCAAATTTAAATGCAAACAGAATTGGTCAATACAGAGCTTATAAAGTTTTTGACCAAGCAGCACCTTAAAGGGAACCGGTCATCAGTATTGACCTATTAAACCACTACCAGTAGTTGTCAAGAAGCTGACCACATTCTAGATCATGTTTCTTTTTTGAGAAGTGAATTGGTTGTTCATAGAGAAGGAGGCAGAGATTTTAACACAAGTAAATCTCTCTTCCTCAAAAAGCTCCTTCACTGTAATTGTTGGTCCTACATTCAGAGACATCACTAACGAGATCTGAAGTCTGATGCCCAATATCAATCACAGAAGGAACCATTTAGAGTTCAAGGTTGTTCTCTCCGCCTCATTGACTCTATCCAACCAATTTACATCTCATTTCAAATTAGATTTTCTAGATGCCACCACACTGGTCGATGAAAGAAACAAAAACTAGAAAATGTTACTCTACCTGAAAATATTCTAGTGGATTATTAGGCCAATTTCTGATGACAGGTTCCCTGTAAGGCTATCTGCACACATTGCCAATTGTCATGCAGAAAATATGCATGGAATGCTCACATTTTTGTGGGTTTTTCATGGGGATTTGTGTATTCATTTTTTACATGGATTTGCATGCATTTTTTACATTCTATGTTAAGGTTTTTTTTAATACAAATTTGATGTATACATCAACAGACATCAAAGTAAATTAAAGGAGTTATTCGGGTTTAAAAAAATTTTTATGGCTGGGGAGGGCTAGTTAAACATAATAAACATGTACTTACCACCTTACCACCTCCGGCGCCGCCGATGTCCCGCGCCGCGGTCCCTTCGATCCGTGCCTTTGTTTGTTTACAGGGGCACGGAAGCCGCGCACAGGGAGCTTCCGGTCCGCGATGTGGACGGCTCCTCCCATCCGTCCCTATCTCTCAGCGTTGTAAGTGCTGGGAGATGGTGCGCATGGGAGCATCCGGCCGGCCGGAAGCTCCCTATGTGCCCTTGTACTGAAACCGGCGCACGGAGAAGACTAGCCGCGGCGCGGGACATCAGCAGCACCGGAGGAGGTAAGTACATGTTTATTATGTTTAAATAGCCCTCCCCAGCCCGGCCATAAGAAATTTTTTAAACCCGGATAACCCCTTTAACATCACCCCAACAAAAAAAGATGAGTAAGAAAAGGGATTAATTTCTTTTCTGCATCACACAACAATTTCCAGGAAAAAAATGGAGATTTATTTGTGTCTGTGATTTCTGTTATTTGCTTTAAAAAAAATTTGTACACCACCATGAACCGACAGAATTTTGTCAGTATTCTAACAATACAAGCCAACTAATAGGAGGTGAAGTGTTATTCAACAGTCAAACTATGACATATTTATCATCCAGCATTGAACACTTGTATGATTCTTGTGCAGAATAAGACTGTTTAGGGACACCTCATACTTCTGCACCATTGTCTACATTACTTTTCCAAATCCCATTCACTTACATGCTGCTGTATTCGGCTGCCGATTTTACGCAATAAAATCTGTACTGAATATCCTTACATAATTTGCAACGCATACAGTTATCCAATAGCAGTACAAATATTCATCAAATAACCAATCCGACCAGTCTCATAGTTTGGGATAATGTCCAGGAGAAATGTCTTGTGTACATCGTACAGCAAAATGAAAGGACCTTCCTAAGAGTATGTGGATTGTAGCAGCCACTAAACCAAATTACATTGGCTACAATACTTTACAGTTAAATGTTTTTGTGTGCATGTGCTTGACCTAGCCTATCATGTGCCGTATAAAATTAAGAAATCTGCGGTAAAGCTGCCTTTGTGCTTTCGTAGCTTCAGGGCCTTGTAATGAGTATTGCACCCCTATGGATATGCCCCTGCTTAGCCTTTAACCTTTTCTGCTTTGATTCCCGACTATCATTAAGGGAAAACGATCTCTGAATTAAACAGTTTTGGGTGTACATTGTAGTCTGCATTTAAAAAAAAAAAAAAAAATTATCCTGAATAAACCTACTGTTCTTAGGTCGCTCAGATCGTGGAAGAGGAGGAAGCAATGGCACATTTAATAAAGGTGAAAACCTGAATTACCCTTTTTTGTTTTACCTGAACAATGGCTTCTCCAGATGATATTTGGCAATCTACAAGAATGTGGTTTGAACTAAGAGTCCTTAGAACTGTATATGACGAGTACCATGTGGTTATACACTTTTCTGATCCTATCATCATCGCTTGGTTTTCCTTGTCCCATCCTGGAAAACGTATTTGCATTTTTCCCAGAATCGCCTAGTGGCGCATCAGGGGCTATAAGTCTTCACACACCTGCAAGGTGGCCTTAATTGGACAAGTTTACGTAAGCAGAACTCTTGCTCACTGGCCAACATTGCTTGGAACATAGGCCCCTAATAGAGCATTCATGCAGACCTTAGTTTCTTGGTCATCTGATCAACAGGACATCTATGATTTAAAATAAATGGATGTGGACTGATCTTTCTTGTACATGCTGTATTGCAGGGTTTGGTTCATTCGACTCACAGGAACGCACTGGCTTTGGTACTGCAGGTTTGTATTCATTAACATCAAATTGCTGTTTTCTCTGTCCTGTAAAAAAAACAAAAAAACAAACTGAAAGCATCTTTAAATCTCAGATTTCTTCCCATAAAAGGCTTGAGGTCATCTTATTAAAAGTTATTGTCCTTTATAACTCCGCAGGGTTTGGAGAGGCACACAATGATGACCAATCTAGATCTTCAAGAGGCGGTAGTAAAACATTTCACTAGTTTGGACCTAGTAAGATTAAATACATTGGAAACCTGGAGTGTGGGCTGGTCTTTTATTTATATTTATGAGATCTTACCAGTGGAGGAAACTTTGAAGCCATATCTGTTTTTTGCAAGTTGGCATCCATGCAAATCAAGTCATATTTCTTTAGTAGGGACTGCATTTTGTATGAGGAACTTAATAACATATTCAACTTGGTTTATTGGGTGAGGTTTTAAATGATATTAAATAAGATACAGGGGCATTTATCATGCCTTGTACAGTGTTCTGGAATAGAAGGAATGAAAGTTGCAATGCCTGATGCATGGCTGGTAATTTTTCTACCAACTCAACCCCAAATCAGATGCCCTCTTTCACAATGGACAGTACACTACACTCAAGGAAATTAAGGCATACTGATAAAGACCCTAAAAACACCACAAATCGGGAATTGGCATGTTAAAAAGCTTTAGATTTATGTGAATAAGTGAAAAACAATTATTTTGTATTTAATAAAATAATTATTCATTCTTTTTGCCAATGTGTAATATTTATTGATATACTCACTTTTTCTTTTGCTCAGGGTTTAACAATGAAAGTTTTAGGTCAAGAGGAAGAAGGGGAGGCGGTAGAGGAGGATTTCATTCTGGTATGATTTTAAAACTCCTGTATTTAGTCATTTTTATTAAATAAGTTTTGTCAGCTGCCTGGGTGCATAGCCACGCTGTTCAGCTGCACAAACGATTTGTTACTTAAGGCCACCCCCTGCATCCAACCTAATAAGGCCAATTTAAAATCAGACTTCACTATGTTTCTGATTCTTTTTTTTTTTAAAGTATTTTTTTATTTATTTTAACAAAACAATAAGGTTACATACAGTAATTTGTGTTGCAACCTAACAACATACTTGATTGCTTAGTGAACAATGGACATATATTTTGAACATTACAACTGAGTTGATCACTTAGTCGTACATTAGGTAGATCTTTATTAATGTTCAGCTAAATTTGGGTTATCTGGAATGGGTCCATCCATTTATCCTACTTTGTCACAGTCTCTAATGCGTAGTTAGAAATGGATCCACTTTTTTTTTTTTTCCTTTTAGTCTGCCAAGTTCCATTAACTTTAATAAAACAGAACATAGATACAGTAATAATAATAAGAGAGAAAACTAACAACTTTGGGGATGGAGCCTGCACAAAGGGGGGGGGGGTTGTTCTGGCAACGTAGTTATCTCGTTGGATCTGATTTTGTAGGGTGTTATAATTGGACTCATAGTTGGTTATGGCTGATGATAAAGCTATTGGTGGTAGAAAGTACTAGTCATCCAGGTGTCCCAGTTTTTAGTAAATTTTGATGTAGTTGAGAGCTGGTAGGCCAGGATTTTCTCGTAGGCACAGGTGGTGTTAATTTGCGCTATAACCTCATTAATATGTGGGGCTTCTATTGATTTCCAGTGTCTCGTGATCACCAGTTTTGTTGCCATAAAAATGTGTCCTATTATAGTCCTGTGCGCTGGAGCAAAGGAGTTCATGTTGATCATAAGTAGGGCCTGGGCCGGAGATTTAGAGACATCTTTTGTGGTTAGTATGTTTCTGATTCTGTCTGTAAGATATTTGCTATGGTACCAATAGCAGCATATAATTGTATCATGAATGTGACATAGTTCTTAAGTTCACTTTTGATAACATTTTCCATTAAATTGAGGCTTTCTGTGCTTGCTAAATATTTTTTTAATCTAATACTTTTTAGGCGACAATGATGACGTGAATAACCAAAGAGATTTTGGACGATCAGGTATTTTATACTTTAGGCTTTAAAATGCTTGCCTTCTTAGTAACAACAGAACTGTAAAATGTTGATTTTTTTTTTTCTCCCCGTATTAGTTTCTCCAAGTGCATTTGGGGTTTGTTATCTCACTGCTGTGCTCTCTGCTTCCATTGTTGGGTATTGTCCCTCCTAGATGTGTAGTCTTCAATTACAGAAATGTAAAATATTTCAAAGTCCTAATTCTACAAACATACACATGGTGACAACAACACTAGCTGGATAGAGCACAGCAGTGTGAGCAGAATCCTCCAGTGCACTTGGATGAGGTACGATATTGGAATATAAATCCATAATTCATAGTCATACACAAATGTATGATTACATATCTCTCCAAGGAAATATCTAACACTGGATACAGAATTCTGCTTACTAGTGCATGTACTAATGAAAGTAGTACTTGGTTGATGTCAGTATTCATGTCATATACCTGTGGTGGGGGAACCAATAGCACAGGCGCCAGAATTGACCAGACAGGACTTGTGGTCCCAGCCAGTAACCCATTCTTGTTTGCTTAAGACTGCTGGATGAGAGAGGAGTTGTGGGAAGGGCTGGTTACATAATGCAAGTCCCTAAATTCTCCCTATTATCCTCAACGGTTGCTACAATATTTCAAATTTCCCCTTTCAATGTATTGGTTTCATCAGTGCGCTTATGCAATATAAAGCTGAGGCAGAGGAGTTAAAAATAAGCTTCTGCCTAAATTGCCATGTTGGCACTTTACTATAAGCAAGTGGGTTTTGTTCGTAGTTTGGGCACTCGGTCTAAAAGTTTTGCTACTGCCGTCATATTCTATGTTAATTACATTTGTTACTGTTAATTTTAGGTGACAGCGGAGGTTTTGAAAACAAAAGAGACTTTGGCAGAAGAGGTGAGTTTCGATCCCTACACTCCTTTTGATTGATTTGTTGTTTTAAAAAATGTATGTTAACATTACTATTTCTCATTCTAGGAGATGATGATTCAGGTGGCAGAGGATTTGGAAGATCAGGTAGTTTGTTGGATAAAAATAGGAGCCCCTTTACAATATGTCCACTCAGCTAATGTATAGCTTTAACTCTGTCTACCTGCATGCTCTATATTTAATATTAATTGTACAGCCTATCAAGGCTTGTACCCTTTTGGCTGATTTTCTTGTCTAAGAACTGGACAAGGGTGTAAGCTAATGCACACGCACAACTTTATACGTTAATATCTTTCTGAACTATCGTTTGGAGAAACTCTGCATGCTCTAGTTAGGTATAATTCTCTTTAGACACTTGCTCCAAAAGAGGGTCTTAAACACATATACACAAATATGTTTCTACATACTTAGGCTATATTCACACTGCCGTTGCCTGCCCGTACCGTACCGTAGCGGGCAACGGCAGTGTACGGGGAGAGGAGGAGGAGGTGAGCGCAGCTCACCCCCGCCCCTCTCCATAGCAACCTATGGCGCACAGCGCCGTATTACGGGAAAAGATAGGACAGGTCCTATGTTTTTCCTGGGTACGGAACGGTACGGTGCCGCACGTGTATACGGCTGCCTATGGGCGACGTATATCGGCCGTATATACGTCCCCCATACGTTAGTGTGAATGTAGCCTTATATAGATATTTCTAAAACATATGGAGGTTTTTACAATTGGAAAAAATAAAGGTGCGATTGTAGGGGAGGTTAATTTTTACTTTTGTTTTGGCACTTCTTTGTGGTCTGAAAAGTAAATTTCAATTATTTTTTTTTGTATAGGTAGCGGTGGCTTTGGAAGAAAAGGTAGGGCCTTTAAATTTAATTTTTTAAAAATATTTTATAACTTTAATTATAATCTGTTCATTTTAGGTGACAGTGAGGATTCAGATAACCGGAGGGAGTTTGGACGATCAGGTTAGTTTTACCACAGCTATGCTTGTGTATCATACTGCTGCACATTCTGAATGCAGTATAACCAATGCACATCTCCACTTCTACACTGATATGTCTGTACAGAGAAACTTGCAGAAGCGTGTGCTAGTGCGGTCCAATTCTCTTTGGACATTTATCCCAAATGTGTGTTAAACACTGTTGACATGTATGTGTTGAGTTGCTGAAAAAAGAGAAAGTAGATGTGAAAAGCTGTGAGGGTTTTAAAACTGGAAGGAAAATAAAGGAGCTTTAAAAGGTGCAGGTTTTTTGTATACATTTTATCTACTCATATTTTTACTGTTGTAGCTTTGACTCCGCTCCAGTGGTCTACAAAGGTAATTTTTAATTCATTTTTTTTTGTCTGTAGGTAGCGGTGGATTTGGAAGAAGAGGTAGGGCTATTTTTTCTCGATGCATAATCTGTACATCAGTTTTTCTTTCTAAATTAAGAGTCTATAATTATAACTTTTCCGTTTTAGGTGACAATGAGGATTCAGATAACAGGAGGGAGTTTGGGCGATCAGGTTAGTTTTGTTTTAGAATGCCATTTACCTTTGCAGTGATTGAATTTTTGCTCATGTATTTTGAAGTCGAGCTGGGTTTTGCTTACCGTATTTTGCGGCTTATAAGCCGCACCGGACTATAAGGCGCATTAGTCCGATGCGCCTTATATATGTAATAATTACATATATAAGGCGCGGGGTCCGGGGGCGTGGCGGAGACCCGCCGAGACGCGGCGGGGAACGCGGGGAAGGTGAGGGGGAGGTGGAGGAGGGCAGCGGACCATACTTACATAGGTCCCCGCTACCGGAGACAGCAGATCTCCAGTGGGAACTGCAGACCATGCGGCAGAAGTTGTTCATGCCGCGTGGTCTGCAGTTCCCGCTGGAGATCTCCGGTCTCCGGTAGCGGGGACCTATGTAAGTATGGTCCGCTGCCCTGTGCCATAGATAGGGCGCACCGGACTATAAGGCGCACTTTGGATTTCCACGGAAATCCAAGGCTTTTAAGTGCGCCTTATAGTCCGGAAAATATGGTAAATATTTCTTCCTACTTGTGTTTACATTCCCAAAAAAACCCTAAAAACTTGAAATAGTTAACTTGTTATTTCTGATGGTTTTAGGTGGCCGCGGTGGTTTTGGAAGAAGAGGTACAGTCTCACCCAAACCCTTCCTCTATCACATTTTAATACACTGTTTCTTAGCTTTATTCTGAGTGATGGTTATAACTTCTAAAAGATAGAACAATAGTGATTAATTGAAAAAAACTCATTTACACATCTATTTTTAGGTGATGGCGATGATTCAGAAAACAGAAGTGGATTTGGAAGATCAGGTTAGTTACTGACTTGTGTCCACTACTCAAATCTTTGTTGACATCTGAACTGATGTATTGGAAGCAACAGAAGTAAAACAGGAGTCAGGGTTTTTGCATCGGACTCCAGGGACTATCCTTGACACTTAACATTCTTCTATAATTTTTGGGTGAGGGTTAGTTATTGTTATATACTCAGGCCAAAAGGTACCTCCAGCCTTTTTTAATGTATTTAGTGGATAACTACACCTTCCTAAGTATTTCATAATATGATATATATACGGATATACATTGATGGGATTATATTTTTCGTTTTCTCACAGATGTTATGATTGGGTTTGGACACCTTAGGGGGGGCTTGTGTATATTGTGTTTGCCCTATTCCATTTTGGGCCTTTTTCAAGTATGAATTATTTTTCAGATATAATAAAATTTGATGTATATTTTTTTTGTTGCGTTTCACATAACATGCCTACAACTTAGCCATGTCAGAAAGAATTCACATGTAAATAATTGATGTATGTAAGAGGCTCGGTGCAAACTAATTTCTCATTATTTTAGGTGGTGGACGTGACTTTGGGAGAAGAGGTAAGCCCCCTGGCCCTTGTTTTCAAAAGAAGTTTTTTTTTATCCAGGCTTCACACCTTTATGTGGACCCGCAATGCAATTTCTAATCATTATGGTACTTCTATTGATCTTGAAGCATTTTTTGTGTAGGGCCATACATGTAATTTGCAGTTCTCCCTAAACTACTATGTGGAGATTTCACTTCTGATCCAGCTTCTTTTCATTCCATTCCCTCTCCATAGAGTTTTCCTTAAACAGTGTGTAATTGACAGCATAAACAGGTGTGAACTGGGCCTCGCTTGTTTTATTTGGAAATGGTAGGGTTGTGAGTAAAGCAAGGCCCGGTTCACCTCTCTGTAAGGTCTTTGCGTCAGTTATTGTGAGCCAAAACCAGGTGTCGTTCTACACACAGAACAGGTGGAAGTCTTTAACCCCTTAACGACTTGGCCTTTTTTAGTTTTTTCACTTCCATTTTTCACACCCCACCTTCAAAAATCTATAACTTTTTTATTTTTCCACATAAAGAGCTGTGTTATGGCTTATTTTCTGCGTAACAAATTGCACTTCGTAGTGACGGTATTTAATATTCCATGGCGCGTACTGGGAAGCGGGAAAAAAATTCCTAATGCAGTGAAAATGGTGAAAAAACACATTTGCAACGTTTTCTTGTGGGCTTGGATTTTACAGCTTTCAAATGCCCCAAATGTGCCCCAAATGACAGGTATTCTTTATTCTTTGGGTTGCTACGATCACAGGGATACCACATTTGTACAGGTTTTATAATGTTTTCATACATTTAAAAAAAATTAAAACCTCCTGTACAAAAATTTTTTTTTTGATTTTGCCATCTTCTGGCGCTAATAACTTTTTCATACTTTGGTGTACAGAGCTGTGGGTGGTGTCATTTTTTTGCGACTTTTGATGGCGTTTTCATTGCTATCATTGTTAGGACTGTGCGACCTTTTGTTCACTTTTTATTAATTTTTTTATATTTTCCAAAATGGCAAAAAAATGTTTTTGACTTTGGACGCTATTTTCCGTTACGGGGTTAAACGCAGTGAAAAACCGTTATTATATTTTGATCGGACATTTTCGGACGCGGTGATACCTAATGTGTTTGATTTTTACTGTTTATTAATATTAATATCAGTTCTAGGGAAAGAGGGGTGATTTGAATTTTTAGGTTTTTTTAATATAATTTTTTTTTTTTTTTTAAACTTTTTTTTACTTTAACTATTTTTCAGACTCCCTAGGGTACTTTAACCCTAGGTTGTCTGATCGATCCTACCATATACTGCCATACTGCAATATGGCAGTATATGGGGATTTGACTCCTCATTCATTACAATGTGCTGATAGCACATTGTAATGAATGGGTTAAAACGAGACAGCTTCGGGCCTTCGTGAGGCCCGATGCTGTCATGGCAACGGATCACCGCTCCCCGTGACGTCATCAGGCGCCATCTTTTTGAAGCCTCCGGCAGCATTGCCGGCGGCGATCGCGGTGAAAGCACCCACGATCGGTGCTAGCACCGATCGCGGGTGTTACCGGTAAGCCTTTGCTGCAATATGCAGCAAAGACTTACCGGCTGTGGAGAGGGCTCGGCCCGCGAGCCCTCTCCATGCACCGGGACCCGGCGTGGGAAAGGGGTTAATAAGAAATCTTTTTCTGTAGCGCCACCATATTCTGCACTGATTTACAAATCATGGGCTACATACACAAAAGACCTAATATTAACATGGTCATATGAAACAATAGGAGGGTGGGATCTGCTTACAGTCTGAGGAGGGAAGGGTTGACACAGGAATAAGATCTTGTGAAATACTTGAGCAATTTCTTATATGAAGATCACTATAAAAGGAAAACAATTAAATAGAAAATGCTGCTGCATGAACCAGTCCATCAACCCTAATCCAGCGTCCAAAATGAATAGGACGTGTTGTGCCTGCACCATATAATACAGCAACTACAAAGAGGTGAGTTATAATGGGGGAAGGCTTGCAATAACTCACAATAACTGATGTAAAGAACTGAAGATCTATAATAATGTGAACTAGGCTTTAGAGGTAGAAGTATTTTACATTTTGCTTTACTATCATTTTTGCTAAATTTGTTTAAAGGTTGAAAACTTTTTATCCCAGTGGTATAAGACTTTTGTTCTGGTCACACTCTTTAATTATATTTTATGAAATACTGTTTGTAGGCTGATTAACACTCAGGAATGTTTTTCCCGTATAACTTACCATTGTGACTCATCTGTTTTCAGGTGACAACGATGATTCAGGTTTTGGAAGATCAGGTTGGTTCATTCAAGTGATGTGGTCACATATCCACCATAGTTCTCCTGTCTTTTGCTACTAAGATTCGCACCATTTTTCCACTGAGCGATGAGCCTCTTTCATTACTTTCACAACATATTTAGGATATTTTTGTAATTATTATAATTTTAGCATTAACATTACAATTGGGAACATTTCACAGGTCCATTAGAGCAGTTGTTCTCAACCTTTCTAACTCTGTGACCCCACAATACAGTTCCTTATGTTGCGGTGACCCCAAACCATGAAATATAACTACTCTAATCCTGCCACCTATGTACAAGAATATAACTACTATAATACTGCTCCCTATGTACAAGAAATAACTACTATAATACTGTCCCCCTATGTACAAGAATATAACTACTATAATACTGTCCCCCTATGTACAAGAATATAACTACTATAATACTGCCCCCTATGTACAGGAATACAACTACTATAAGACTGTCCCCTATGTACAGGAATACAACTACTATAAGACTGCACCCCTATGTACAGGAATACAACTACTATAAGACTGCACCCCTATGTACAGGAATACAACTACTATAAGACTGCACCCCTATGTACAGGAATACAACTACTATAAGACTGCACCCCTATGTACAGGAATACAACTACTATAAGACTGCACCCCTATGTACAGGAATACAACTACTATAAGACTGCACCCCTATGTACAGGACTACAACTACTATAAGACTGCACCCCTATGTACAGGACTACAACTACTATAAGACTGCACCCCTATGTACAGGACTACAACTACTATAAGACTGCACCCCTATGTACAGGACTACAACTACTATAAGACTGCACCCCTATGTACAGGACTACAACTACTATAAGACTGCACCCCTATGTACAGGACTACAACTACTATAAGACTGCACCCCTATGTACAGGACTACAACTACTATAAGACTGCACCCCTATGTACAGGACTACAACTACTATAAGACTGCACCCCTATGTACAGGACTACAACTACTATAAGACTGCACCCCTATGTACAGGACTACAACTACTATAAGACTGCACCCCTATGTACAGGACTACAACTACTATAAGACTGCACCCCTATGTACAGGACTACAACTACTATAAGACTGCACCCCTATGTACAGGACTACAACTACTATAAGACTGCACCCCTATGTACAGGACTACAACTACTATAAGACTGCACCCCTATGTACAGGACTACAACTACTATAAGACTGCACCCCTATGTACAGGACTACAACTACTATAAGACTGCACCCCTGTGTAAAACAATATAATTACAATAACACGGCCCCACCCAGGGCTTATCTTTCCACCTCACCTCACTCAGGTAGCCGACCCATGTCTGCTACTCCCTCCTCATACAGAAGGTATTGACCCCCTCCTTGAACAGGATCCGCACAGGTCCTTGTCCCCCTCCCCTCTTTCAGCAGCCCTGCTGTATGTGATTGAGTAGCCGAAGAATCATGTGATGATTGCATCATGACAGGTCTATTAGCTGGCAGGCTGTGGGAACTGTATTTCTGTATAGAAATACAGCTGCTATAGCGACCACTGCAGTGAGACCTTGTCATTCAAGTTCCCACAGCAATAGTTGTGTGCATAATGCACACTTGTTTTATCGCGTCTTTGCCGTAATTTGCGGTAAAAAGGTGATAAAATCGTGGCTCCCATGGCTTTAGGCAGCCCCTGTATTTTGGTCGTTTGACCTCCAGGTTGAGAATTGCTGCTTTGAGTGTGATCATGTGTGCATTCTTTAGTGTGTTTAACGCATTAAAAACGTGTGCGTTTTTGCATATTGCTATGCGTTTGGCTGTTCACGCTTCCAGAAATGAAGAAAGCAGTTTTAAAAAGCACAAATAATGCGCTGTCTGACCCCACCATTAGGTTCTTGGTTATTGTGATGGAACTGAGTGAATTTTTTTTTTTTAATTATAAATTGAGCCAGAGGAAGAGCATTCAATCTTCTAAGCCTAATGTAGCTACATATTAACAGCGCGACCCAGATCTTAGTCATATGTAACATGAAAAACATACACAGTCCTGAATAAAGTTTTTATTTCACACCAGCCTCCATTATTTACACTGTTATGGCGTTCTCAAATTCTTATGAATCGTAGAAGATTCTGCTATTGTGCTGCTAATATAGTGGCACACGTTACACACTTCTAAAAGTGACCTTTGATATCTCATTAGTTTGGTTTATGGATATAGATTTCCATTGTTTTGCTTTGTTTTTTTGTGTTACCGTTGTGTTAGTGTACAATAATTATATCTATGTGAAGCTCAGTGCAATTTTCTGGAAAAGTTTTTGGTGCACCCTGTGGATTTAAAGGGGTTTTCCCACAAACTTGAAATGGGGCCTAATTCGCTGATCAGTGGGGGTCTCAGTGCTGAACCCTCGTCCTTCATTAGAGTAATGGAGCAGACGGCCACTCATGATAGTTCAGCGCCATTAATCTCTACGGAGCTAATTCCCAAGGGACGCACTCGGCGATCTCAGTCGGCTCCATAGAGATAATGGAGCAGAGCGGTCGTGCGCGGCAGGCTGCTCCATTAGTCTGATGGAGCGATGAGGGGTCGGTCGCCCCCACCCCAAAAGGCAAGCTAAATCCCGTAGTCGATGTAGATTACTGCTGACGCCCTGATCTTATAAATGGCTTTTAATTGATGTAGAATTCTACACAATGTTCGTAGGCAACGCAATTTTTTTTGTACCAAGAAATGATATGCTTATTATAGGTGACAGCGGAGGTTTTGGAGGCTTTGGAAGGAGGGGTGAGTTGTGAATCCTTCACACATCTTCACTGGGCACCATCTAAGCTGTTGTGTTTTTGCTTTATGGTGTTATTCTCAGTATTTTCACTATCCTGTCGAGAATGATCCCTATGGCAAAGTTCACACTTGCGTTCGGTAGGGTCTGTTACACATTAAATTGTAACTAGCAGGTAATGGATCCCAGCAAGTTAAACATAATCTTACATAAGGTCCATTATAGTCTGTGGAGCCTGAAGGTGAACGAATGACCCTCCTTTTACTTTTTTAAAATTCCGTTATGCTCTCCTTAAGAAGGCAGTGTATTGTCCCCAATGCAGGTGTGAACTGTACCTATCCTGTGCACCTAGTGTGGGCATCAGAAGCTGCACCCATTAAACATTTTTTAAACATTTTGTGCTTTAAATCATTGAAAGTGTTTTGTATTTGTTCATTTTAACCAATTTTAATTAACTTTAAGGTAACAATGAAGAATCTGGTGGCAGTGGGGGCTTTGGAAGATCAGGTAACGTCATCTTTTCTCACACTTAAATCAGATATTGTTGAATGTCCGTACATGTCCAGCTGCAGATGGATGTATTGATCCTATGGAAACGGAAACCTCTGGCTGCAGACGGGAGTCCTTGCATCATACAGAAATATCATAGAAGGATTCCCAGTCTTCCGACCGAAAAGCTCTGCCAACATAACTGTTAATACCGTACCTGGTGCTGAGGTATAGCCTGTATTTTCTGTATGATGTATGGACTTCCATCCTTTGCGACAAGTTTAGTCTTTGAGATCGCAGCAGCATATGGGCCTCTTTCCATGGGCTGAACACTTTGGCAGGAGCTGACCTTGCAGTCTGATCATGTAAACGGGGTTTCCCCAATAATCACATATGTATTGCCTATTCATGTAGCATGTTTTGGACGTTTCTGTACATTTTTGGGAAGGCTTACCTGACTAGGCTCCAGAATGTGAAAATGTGAGCGATGCCACACTGTATAAGCAAACTGTTCACTGAGCCTTTTGATCCCAATACCCCCCCTGGTTTTTTATGACAATCATGCCTGGATCCTACAGTGGAATTAGGATTTGCATATTGGGATGTTACTAGAAAAGGTGGTTTATGACTGACAGCATTCCCTATTCTAAAAGTAATTATGCAAAGGAGGACTTCAAACATTGTTATAGCCATATTTTGTACTATTCCCACACCTCCCTCCTTAGATATAGCATTGGGCTTTTGATATCCTGATCAAAAACCCAAACCATCCTCTGCAGGTTTTCCCTGACAGTCCGTCCGTGTTCACCACTCATCTTATGCTTGATCGTAAGGTTGTAGGACTAGACTCTTTCTAAGCAGCTATGCCTGAGTCCTAAAGTGTAATTAGGATTTGCAAATGTGGATTGTGCTTGAAAAGGTGGCCTGCAAACAAAATATTGTATAATTTCTGTAATACCATAACCTCTGCTAGTTATCCATGTAAATTCTTCCCACAGTTCGTAGGCAACACTTAATTTCTTGGTCTAAAATGTAAAAAAATATATTTTTATTTTAGGTGACAGTGGAGGTTTTGGAGGCTTCGGAAGGAGGGGTAAGGCTTTCATGAATAATTTTCACTGGATACCACATATGTAGTTTTGTTTATGGTTCAATTCAGTTTACTGGACAAAAACAAAATAAGAAATATGAAACAAAAATATGTCAGTACAGACACAAGGACACATAACAATTTCAAATTAGTAACAAATGTTGCAATACAAAAGGAGGACTGGGTCCTGGGCCACATTGTGTAGTCTCAAATAGACTAAGATCTCGCCTCAAGACCTTAAGGTATTAGTGTTGTAGGTGATGAGGGTTATGACCCATAAATTAAAGACCTTTTCCAGGAATCGGCATAGTTCATATACAAATGGGTCCTTTAAATATAAGCTAATATGTAATTTTAGCTTCCTTCATGGAATCTGTTGTTATTTTGTGATCGCATACATGGTGTACAGTTTGCTATTGTATCTGCGATGTCATATGACATGAATTTAACACAAGGCACCATGTAAAAGAATTGAGCTTTATTTGTCTGTAATGAAATATTAGCAGATGGTCCCTATGTACAATGAGGCAGAGCAGTGATTTGAAGAGACACAGCGCTGTCAGTCACAATAATGAGCCATGGGTCACAGCCAGGAGACATGAGTCAGGAAAGCAAATTTGCATATTAGATAAACGCCTGTAATAAAGGTACAGGGCCTCACTGGCAGCTAATTAAACCCCTTAACGCTCTGCGCCGTAGCTCTACGGCGCAGAGGTATAAGGGATGTATGAAGAGGGCTCACGGGCTGAGTCCTCTTCATACAGAGGTGGGGGTTGTTGCATATTGCAGCAAACCCCCACCGCTAATAACCGTTTCAACGCCGCCGGCACGGACACCGCCATCTTTTTTACGATCGTCGCGCCGCCGAACGTCTTCGGGGGGGGGGGCGGTGATCGGTTTCCATGGTAGCCTCGGGTCTTCGTTTGACCCGAGAGTATCTGGCATCTGCAGATTCGTTACAATGAGCCAGTGGCTCATCATGGAGAGGCAAGACTTTTTTTAATGCATTTTTTTAAGGTATTGAGACATTACTAGATGATAAATTTTGTATCCCTGCGATTGTACTGATCCAAAGAATATAGGAGACGTGTCAGCTTGACTGCACATTGAAAGCTGTACAAATAGTCCATAAGTATATGGCGCAACTGTGGTTCTTTTTGCCAAGTTCTCCACCTTTTGGAATTTTTTTTCCCCTGGCGCTAGAAAATACAATTTCTCGCATATAACAAGCCAATATATTGCTTTGCAAATAAAGGAAATGAAATTTCGACTTATGGAAGGAGAGGAAGGAAAAGCAAAACCACTTTGTCTTGAAGGGGTTAAACAGACAGTGTAATGGAAATCCCCAATGTTGTGTGAACTGGATCTAACCTGTTTATTCAGTTTGGGTATCAGAATCTGCAGCCATAAAACATTTTATGTCCAACATGTGTGTGCCTGTTTGAGATAGCCCTTCAAATTATTACAATTTTTTTTTTTTTAAATGTTCATATTAACCAATTTCAATTAACTTTAAGGTAACAATGAAGAGTCTGATGGCAGTGGGGGCTTTGGAAGATCAGGTAACATCATGTTTTCAAACATATATCAGATTTTCTTGTATATCTGCTGTTACCCAGTTTGAGGCTGACTGTAGGTAAATTTGTTCAGCACGTGGGAAGGAATCTGATGCAATGAAGACTTTGCAAAGGACGGGAGTCCACAAATATGATGGAAGGATTACCCATCTACAGGCTGAAAGCTCTGCCACTAAACCAGCTGATACGGTACCTGGTGCTGAAGTTCGGCCCGGCTTACTGACTCTTTTCATCATATTTCTGTATGATGTAAGAACTTTCATCCTTTGCAACGAGTACATTCTGTGAGACCAGACCAGCATATAGGCAGAAGACGTTTGTGACGATAACCCCTTGGTTTCCAAAATTCTAAAATCTGTTTACTTTGTGCAGTAGGTTTCCCTATGAGTACATATTAATGACCCGTCCAGGTAGCGAATAGCAGCTACTTTGCATTGGCTGCAATTGGTATTGCACTGTTGTGTCCAGTGTTGTGAAGGGCTTACTGGAGGGTCTCCTATTGCAATAGACCCTAATCCTGCAGCCACATTTATCCCATACTAATATGTTGTCCTAGGTGTTGCCTGTGATTAGACAAAAAGGTGTTGCTTTCTTCCTATAACTGCTGCAAGTTGCCTGCTGTTGGCAATAAGGTGTCTATGGCAGTGGATCAGTAAAAACGCATGTATCTCAATGAGTCTCTATAAAATTGCATATGGTTCTTTTCTTACGCGAGACTTGTAGTGCTACAAGTTTCACACAATAAGTAAAAAAGAGCGTATGTGTGTGTAAAAAATGCATCTGTGACAAAACTCATTGAATACAATGAGGTCAGTGTTCAATGCAAGTCCCTGCACCTCAGAAACACAAGCATGAAAAATGTTTGTGTGAAAAGGGACTCAATTGTATTAGACTTGAGCAGGAATTCTAGACATTTTCTGGTTTATGGATTGTGAGCGACTATTTGCACTTTTTTTCGCAATATTTTTACTACGTTTTTCAGAGCAGTGTAACACTATTATTCCAGCTCAGCTTTAAATACTGCACCAGTCAATTTACTTTCTTATTTATTCATAGAGCAGATTTCTAAGAATGACTCTTCCACATTCCAGCATATTAAGGCTTATAATACAGGTTCACTAAAGCAAGACCAATACAAAATTGGAGGGAAGGGAAGGAGGAGTACCCTAAAATGACAAGAGAAACTCGAGCCAGGGATTCTAGGTTATAGATTGCTATATGAGCCAAGGGTGTCGTGTCGTTAAGTAGGGTTATTTTATCGCTGACCAAGCAATACAGCTTATCATTCACCATGATCCACATTAACATGTTTTTAATGAGGTCTAGTGGCACTATAGATTTCTTTCAGGATGTAGATATATCTAAAAAAAAAAGATAAATAGTCTCAATGTGTTAACGCATGCATTTTGTAAACACAAGTGTTAACAGCTGTTTAATTAGGCAAATCGTTTTAAACATGTTAATAGCGACGTGTGATCACACCCACAGTTGTTGCTGCTTGGATACAATAATGTTATCTGTTCTAGGCTTCTATTGTACCTCTATTTATGGGGAAAAAAACTATTTTACTCATAGGTGACAGCGGTGGTTTTGAGAGCAGAAGAGACTTTGGCAGTAGAAGAGGTCAGTTTTTCTCTTTTTGCATTTATAACAAAATGAAATGTTTTCAGTTATTTATGACACATGATATATGTACATTACGGTTGTTGGTGGTAAGCCTGTGTGAAGACTGCTTTAAAAAAAAAAAAAAAAAAAAATTAAATTTTATATTTTTAAGCTCAGTACAGTCAAGTGTGTAACATATTTACTGCCTTTGCTCATTTTTTTTGCCTAATTCTGCACTAAGCAAAAGTAAGCAATTCTCTATAATTTACTCAGATTAGCTAATAAGCAGCAAGCAGAGGTTTTACTTTGCCTACCAAGCTAATCTCCATCTGTCCTGATTTCTGGTTGCCATGGGAAACAGCATATTACAGCTAGAGAGGACAGGAGGCTTGTTGAGGGACGGGGCTGTAGGACTTGTGGTTATGTCACAAGCATGTGACTAATCACCTCTTCAGGTCGTCCAATAACAAACAAGCTGTCCTGCATCATTTGAAAGTACTGAAACTAAATCTAGCATTTGTTTTTATGCATTGCAAACCAAACAAACCTTGAAAATGCTGTAGCTGCACTGATGCAGAAACATATCTTGTTTAATCCCTGATCCAAGTGGTTTTGCTCACAAAACTATTTTAAAATTCCGGACCTTGGGAAAGCTGGGTGTGGACTTGTTCCTGAACTGTCTAGACAGGGCTAATCAACCTGAGCTGGATGAATCATACAGCTGGGGGATGATGCAGCGATTGATAACTTGTGCCTGTCAGGGACAAAACAGTGGTGAAGTATTCTGAGCTTATGCTGGGCAGGGACAAGGCTGGAGCAGTGCATAATTAGGGTAAGAGAAGCACTAGTGCAGTCACAGGAGCACCAGAGGCTCATTATCATAATTTTATAATTGTTTTTTCAGCAAAACCACTCCATAGCTACAGCATTCTCGTGGGATATTTGGTTCATAATGCATAAAAGCAAATGGTAGATTTCCTTAAATTTGATGGCAAAGGACCTCCGGTCATCACATGCTTCAGATTGGCCAATTACCAACTTGCTTTCCTGGTTTGGCTTCATTGCCCTGAGCTGATGTTACAACCCACATCAGAAATAACTGAATCTAATGTGAAATACATCAGATATATTTTGGGCTAGTAAGAAGCCAGCAGCATGATACAGGTATCGTGGAAAGAGTTTACGCTTTAACAACCCTGACTTTATAGCTTTATTAAAGGGAGTATGGAGAAGTGGTCACAGGTTGAGCTGTCTTCATTCATGCCTTTTGTGACCAGTGAGGTCATTAACTGGTTGCATCCGGTGTTTGCCTTAATATGTCAACAACTTCCTACTGGTGGGAATCTATCTGTGACACCCCCCCTACCACCACCACCACAGGTTGCTATATGGCAGTGATGGCAAACCTTTTAGACACCAATTGCAAAACTTCAACCAAAACCAATGTTTGTTTGTTTGTTTTTTTTGCAAAGTGCCAATGCGACAATTTAAGCAGTAACTTATTACTCCCTGCTCTTTCTCAGGCACCTGAGGACACCAATACAGTAGAGCAGTGGTGGCGAACCTGCTTCTAGGGTCCTGGGCTGCCTGGGACTGCAAGATGCCTTTAGTCCTGTCTGGCTAACTCAGTTCTGGAGTGATGGCGCGGGTGCCCATAAAGAGGGCTCTTAGTGCCACTTCCGGCACCCGTGCCATAGGTTCGCCACCCCTGCTATATGGCATGGGTATCAATGCTTAAAAAAACAGTAGGTTTTGCTGTGCACTTCTTGTAAACAGCAAAGGGGTCAGCTAATGTTGCCAAATCCCTACTTGTCTTTAGATCTCAATCTGACTAATGACTACGATGTAAAAGCTACTTGGATATAAATCTTTGGATTTCTATATTTTATTCTTCTCCCCTCAGGTGGCTACAGAGGGAGAAATGAAGATGTTGGTGTTGAGTCTGGAAAAGGTAAGGGTTATTGCCTGGGCCATGGGACTATCCTGTGGTCTGATAGTTCACCTCCTGCTGACTGCCTTTCGTTTGTAGCAGTTTCACAGATTTATTAAATTATTTGGTAGCTTGCTTAAAAAAACTGTCTCAAGTGCCTTGTGCCACATCTAACATTTGTTACACTTCATATAAAATTGTCGTGGGCCAACATTTTTGTATGTTTGGCGTAATCTACACCATCATATTGAAGCACCCAACCGTTTAAAATTATAACCCCGCATCTGTGAGCAATCTGGTGCCTGTCTAGCATTGATATCTCTGCCCTATCGTGCTGATCTCTTCTGCTTTTCTACTACTTCAGGTCAAGACAACTTTGGAAACGCAGACACTGGTATGTAGTATTGGTTATTGTGATTCAGTTCAACTAAAGGGTGGCTGCTACAAATAATTGCACAGTATTGCTTTCTGTGTATGTGGCTTCACATATATCGGCAAATGAAAAATAGTTGTTTAAGCTGCACGTGAGCAATAAAAATATTAACATTTCATATATTTAGGAACCTTAGACACTCATTTCTTGTATAAGGGTTTATTTGTAACGGTCTGCATACTATAAAGATTTATTATAGCATTTTCCTTTTGGCTCTTATGTGCTGGGCCCTTCTTTCCTTGTCTGACTCTGAAAGCAAAGAGTTGAATAAAACTTGCACATGGTCTCATCAACAAATTGCAAGACGTTACTGGCCTATTTCTAATGATAAGTTTTGCCTATTTTTTTTTTATCTAAAGGTCCAAAAGTGACATACGTTCCCCCACCACCACCTGATGCTGAAGATGAAATCTTTAGGCATTACCAAACTGGTATTAACTTTGATAAATATGATGAAATCCTTGTGGATGTTTCTGGCACCAATGCACCACCTGCAATACTGGTGAGTACATCTGGCAGCTTAATGTTTTTTTGTGTGCAAATTGCTATTTTTTTTTTCTCGGATTATTTGCAACTTTTTGTATAAAATTAATGTATCCTTAGATGTATAATTATTCCGCATATAGTTAACTGCTGTACTCCATCAAATATTTAAAAAGCTGGAGCCTGTTTGCTGTTTTAGTGGGTTTTCTTTTAGGGTTTTCTTTTTATTGGTAAAAAACTTACCTTGCTTTTCCTATCTTTAGTCATTTGAAGATGCTGACCTAAGTGAGACTCTAACAAAAAATGTCTACAAGGCTGGTTATGTGAAGTTGACACCAATACAGAAGCACAGTATTCCTATTGTAATGGCTGGCCGCGACTTGATGGCATGTGCTCAGACTGGATCTGGAAAAACTGTAAGTACACAATGGGTCGATTTAATTCCAAGACTACACAAATTAATAGTTCTGTCACATGGACAAATATTAGTAATGCCTGAACTGTTATTAGCGAGGTAGTTAAAAATTTTTAAATAATAAGCACACAAGAAAGAGTCCTAATGTGAATCCATTTAATAGTATTTCTTAACATGTTTTAACGCAACATAATTCTCTTGCAACACAACAGTGGTCCCTGCATAAATGCAGACTTAGTAATTAAATGTGTTTCTAAAGTCCGTCTGTTTAAACATCCTTGCAGGCAGCTTTTCTTTTGCCCATTTTGGCTCATATGATGAAAAGTGGAATTGCAGCAAGTCAATTTAAAGAAATTCAGGAACCAGAAGCAATCATTGTTGCACCTACAAGGGAGCTGATAAATCAGATTTATCTGGATGCTCGGAAATTCTCATATGGGTATGTTAAAGGATAAGCTTTATAATAAGATGTCTTGATTTGGCCCACACCACCAGAAATGTTTGTCCCATCAAACTAGTTGTGCCACAGGATAACTTGCTGATCGGAGGGGGTCTCGGTGATCTACAATCTCCATAGATGACCTGGAGCTAAGCGGACATGCGCGGTCTTCTGCTCCATTAATCTCTGGGGTCGATCAGCAAGTTGTTGCTTAACTTGTTTGATTGGAAAATCCCTTTAATATTATGTGATTTCTGGTTTTTTTACAAGTGTGAGACATGTATGATTTGATTAATATACTTGATAGTGCTTAATATTATCTAACATTTCCAATGTTATTTCTATGTCCACAGAACTGTTGTTCGTCCTGTTGTAATATATGGAGGAACCCAGACGTCTCATTCACTGCGGCAAATATTTCAAGGCTGCAACATTCTATGTGCAACACCTGGAAGGTTACTGGATGTTATCAACAAGGAAAAGGTATGGTCAGAGAATACTCCACACTACAATCTATAATACCTCCCTAATTTTTGACAACTGTCTTCAAAATAGCTCAGGGACACACATAATAAGTTTGCAGCTAAATAGGGATAGCCCCATATTGAAACTGCTGCATAATCCATGGCAAGTAAGTCATGCTGCAGTTATAAAACATTCACTGTAAAGCCATTTTGCACTGGTTGAATGTGGAGCTCCCACAGTTCTGACCCAGTAGATTAGCTTCCTGTTAAACAGCTTTGGATCTTCCAGTGTAGTTCAGTGGTAAATTGCACATGTACCCATTAAGTATCAAAATATCATAAACCGTAAAGTCGCACACATAGAAAATTTGTATCGGTCAGTCTCGTATGTGAGCCTTGCAGCCAGCAAGATCTGTGAAAAGATTTTCAGAAAATTTAGTGTGGTCCTGTATAGCCGTAACTGATTCTCAGATTTATTTTTTAGATTGGTTTGAGCAAAGTAAAATATCTTGTATTGGATGAAGCAGATCGTATGCTGGACATGGGTTTTATGGAAGATGTAAGAAAATTGTTGAGCAGTCCAGGAATGCCAACTAAAGAGGAAAGGCAAACCTTAATGTTCAGCGCCACATTCCCTGCGCCCATACAAAGGTAAAAAGATCTATGTAACCTTGCTATGCACTAGTAATGTGTGTTCGATGCTTAGTTCCGCTGCAATATAGGTTTGTATATGAGTGTATCTTTTTTCTCTTTTCAGTCTTGCCAGAGAAATTCTGAAGCCAGATTACATTTTTGTGGTTGTGGGACAAGTAGGCGGAGCATGCAGTGATGTCGAACAGCAAATAATTGAAGTTGATGAGTATGGAAAAAGGGATAAATTATTGGAAATCCTGCAAAGCATCGGTATTAAACATGATTTATCTTATCATATGTGGTTTTTGCAACAAATTTGCACGAGTCAATACTCCTCCCCAATTTATAGTTGTATCTAAATCTCCAGATATTTGACTATCCTGTCACATCTGAGTATTATATGCGCAAGTATTCATTGTCCCTGACATTAAATGACCCAACGTGCATTTCTCCATTATGCAGATGTCAGATACTTTGTCTGCCTGAATCTATAGTAACTTAATATAAAATCTAACTTCAAAAGGGATGGATGTGTTTCACCAAATCTTTTCATGGGTTACAAGTGCATTGTGAAATGGCTACAGTAACCACAGTGGTTTCTTCTGTGTTGTGTAGTCTCCTTTAATAAAGGACTTTAGGCTTCCTGGTCTTTTAAAATTCCATTTTGCTTTGTTTGCACTCCGAATAATAGTTGTTTTATCTATAGATTTCCAGAAGAAATAACGTAATGTGTAGGGTTCAGAGAAGTGACATTTTGGTGCTGTCGTTTAATGGGAAATTAATATGAAACTGCTGTTTTGGCTCTGTCAAGTCCTGTCCCAAATTGTGAAGCATGTTGTCCCCTGGTGGATCACATTTGTTTTAAAGGAGGTCATTTAGTGAGTGTTTATGTAGTTTTAAGGTGGTGCCACTGAACTGTGGCACCACCTCAAATATTTTACCAAGAATTGTAGTGCTTTCACGTATAAGTGTGTGCTCTTTATGTGCTGCCTAGTCCAGCAATTGTCTAGGTATCTTTGGACTGACTTCACATTTAATGTTTGAATTGTGCATTGAAACCGCTAAGACCTTGACCTGATTGTATATGCGTCACGTGTGTTCAATCTGGAGAAAGCATGTGTCCTTAAAGTAGCTGCTCTGACAAGTCATCATTGTTATGATGGAAATCTGAGCTGACTTATATGCTTTTTTTTGTAGCTCTTGCAATTTTGTCCAAAAAAATGTTCTTGTTTTGTAGCTGTCACAATTGTTAACTATTTTATTTGGGTAACATTTTTGCACATCTTTATAGGCCACGAACGCACAATGGTGTTTGTAAAAACCAAAAAGAAGGCAGATTTTATTGCTACAGTTCTTTGTCAAGAAAAACTCCCTTCTACGAGTATTCATGGGTAAGAGTGCAGACACGTTTCCTATACATTGAAATGGTAAAAGATTATTTAATGTTTAATCTTTTTCTACCCAAGCCCAGAATCCAGCTTTCTGCCTTACAAGATCCTTTTCCTTTTTAATGCTTCACAAAACTGCAGCGAAATACTGGATTCCACTCAGCCTTTCCCCATGTTTTTAGCACAGCTGGAGAGAGCCTAGCAATTTCAACAATACTTATCACGCTACTGGCTTCTTCCTAGTCTAAGCTTGTTTGAAATTGGAAAACCTGAAGCATGTGATGGGTCACATGCCTGTGACATCACTACAGGTCTCTCTCAACAAGCCTAATGTTGTTTCTAGCTGTACTATACGTTTCCCATGACAAATGGAGATTAGCCTGGGGGGGGGGGGGGGGGCGCAAGGTAAAACCTCTGCTAGTTGCTAAACAGCTGCAGATTAAAGTTAATTAGAGCATTGATTATTTTTGCTTAGTGCAGAATGATACAGTTGTACTTTAAGAAACTTAAAAAAAAAAAAAAAAAGAAATGAACAAAGGCTATAAATATGTTACACAGTTGACTGCTGAGCCAAAGAATATAAGATTTCAATAAAAATGATTTTATACTTTACACTCGTTGCTTTTCAAGCATATGCTCCAAAAACGCTCATTGACTATAGCTGCAGGACTACCTAGCTTTATTAAGACACTTGTTTCTGTAAAAATGTAATTTTATATAACCTAAATAATCTCCAGATGAACCTTTTTGAAAATCTGACCCCTTTATCCAGACCAAATAATCTGTGATAATGGGTGGATGTTTGGGGAGGTTTCATGGTACAATGTTTGACTGAAAAATAAGTTTTATTTCAATGGGTTTTTGTTCTCCTAAATTTCTTTAGCGACCGAGAACAGAGGGAGAGAGAGAAAGCCCTCCACGATTTCCGTAGCGGCCAATGTCCTGTGATTGTTGCCACTTCTGTTGCCGCCAGAGGACTAGATATTGAGAATGTTCAGCATGTGATAAATTTTGACATTCCCGGGGATATCGATGAATACGTTCATAGAATTGGACGCACGGGAAGATGCGGCAACACGGGAAAAGCCATTTCTTTTTTTGATAGAAAAGGTGATGATGAACAAAAAGTTGTCCGTGGCCTAGTGAAAATTTTGACAGATGTAAGTAAGCACTGACGAGGCCTGTATGGTTTGTATGATAATTTTTCTGTTTGAAACACTTCTAGCTAAAACTTCTGTCACTGTAGCTGAAACTTTTACCCTGGCTTCATATGTCCCACTAATTAACTGGTTGTAATCCTTTCTATACAGCATAATTAAATAAATAAAACACCCACAAATCTTTATGCATTTATCAGCCTAAATAACACAAACTTATCGATACCAAATTTATTGGGAGGCTTTTAATTAAACTTAAATCTTTATTTGCACAGGATTTTCTGCTCCTTTCACGTGCCATAACAGCGTGGCAGTGAGGGCTTATATTTTGTTAGTCACTACCAGTTCCGGTGGTGATGATGATTTTCATACATGGGTGCCATCATTTTGCCTGCTCTTGACCTCATTGGACAGGACTGATCAGTTGACGTGACACCTGGGAGCTTTTATGAACACCCCCCCGCCCCCCATAGCTGTCATTCGGCATCATCAGTTAGTCTGCCATAGGCAGTGTGTTACAGATCTGCAGTTAATTTACAATATACTTTTATTGCTATATCAGACTCCCCAGGTTTCAAGTGCCCTTAATAATCCTTTTTTTTTTTTTTTTGGGCGGCTCTGTGTTTTACCAGTTAGTTTTAATCTTATATTTGTTATCCATTTACTCCTTCCTTCTAAAATTTACTTTTAAAATTATGCTAATTACCAGGAGATTTCTGGGGGGCATTACCAAAGCCTTCTTTGTGCAGTAGCTTCACAGGCTGTTACTCTGTAGTAGCTCTTCCCCCTCACACTGCAAAAAATTTCTCTGCTGCAGTGAGATTACATCAGGCAGAGGGGTAGATGACAGTGTAATGGCCCATGAAGCTACAGCACCGAGCAATAGGGGAGGCTCAGGTAAAGTCCCCACAGGGCCCTTCTGACTCATTACCATAATTTTAAAAGTTGATATGAGAAGGCAGTAAACCATGGATAATAAATATAAGATGATTACCACCGTTGTAGTTTGTTATGCTTGATGTTGATGTTATATTAAATGGGTTAATTGCCTGTATATATTGGGTTGTGTAGTTGTGGGGACCACAAACTTGTGATCAGAAAAATAAGATCCTTTGTATTTTAATAACAAAACCATGGTTTATAGGTAAGTTGACAAGATATAACATTAAAGGAATACTAAATAGGAAATGTCATCCAACTGAGCTGCTGGCTCATTTGAACTTTTAATAGCTCACCACTATCCTGTATTTTCCTCTCTTCTAGGCACACCAGGAGGTACCTGCTTGGCTTGAAGAAATTGCATTCAGTGCTCATGGCACTCAGAGCTACAGTTCTCATCCAAGCAAATTTGCTTCAGTAGATGACAGAAAGGCAAGTGTTGAATTATATAACATGGGCAGCTACTTCACTCATTGATGCATCTCCCTCACTATGTCTTCTTATGATTCTTGTACATACTAAGCCTCTTTTTAAAGCTGAGACTTAATTTGTTTCTTTTACACCTTCCAATAAGATAATTATATGCTTTCCTTCTATAGAGAGGCGGCTTTCAAGAGGACAACAGCTACAGCGGTTCTAGTTTTACAAAAGCCCCAGCTCCTGCAGAGGAAGAGGAAGATTGGGGCTAGTTAGAAAGATTCCAATAGACGAGACATGACATTACAGATTGTTTTTCATTTAAGTGTTGTATGTTTGTAAAGATTTTTTTTTTGTTACCAGACCTGTGTAGTATTTAAGGTAGTAATTTACTGTTTCAGAAGTGACAGATTTTTCTTGGTTGTAAGTGGCTGCTCTGAAAACTTTTGAGCCCAACATTAAAGTTTTCTTTACTTATTTTGTGTTTCGGTGAGTTTTCTTCATTGTATCCTTTTTGTTTTTATGTAATTGATAATGGGATAATCCATTACTAGCAGGTAAACATTTCCTTGTCTGCACAGTGGAAATATTTATTAGCAATATCATTCTATAATACTGATACGTCTTCAAATAACATAAAAACCACAGCATCAAATCTTTGAGTTTTGGATGTCCGGTAGAGAAGGCTATGGTAACAATAAGTACTCTAAGCATGACGCACTCTTGAGATAAATAAGGCACAGTTCACATTTCTTTTAGGTCTTCAGTTATATGCATCATCTATGTAGTCTAAACTAGGTGCGGTCGAACACATAACAAATGCAGCTCTTTCCGGGGACTACTGAGGTAAGATATAATGTAAAGACTTGCACCTGTTGTGTGTGTTATACACCTAGTTTTAGCTCAGATTAACTGATGCAAGTAACTTAGCATTAAATAAAAGCATTCAATGTCAATCAGCTGCCTCTAGTCAGCAAGATCTTGTCATGTATCAAAAGTGGTATACACTGGGATAGGGATGTAATATTACAACTGTACAAGGCATTGGTTCAGCATCACCTTGGAATATGCCGTTCAGTTCTTGGCACAAGTACATAAAAAGGATGCCCTGGAGCTGGAGAGGGCTCAACAAAGAGCCACAAAAATAAGGGGTATGGAGGGTCTCAGTTATGAGGAAAGATTAAAACAATTAGATTTATTTAGTCTGGCAAAGAGATGACTAAAATGGGACATGATTCATTTATATAAATATAAGAAAGGTCCACACAAAAAATATGGTGGAAGGTTGTTTCAGGTTAAATCAAAAGACGAGGGGCCCTGTCTCTGCCTGTAGAAAGCAAGGTTTAATCATCAGAAGCGACAGGGCTTGTTTACTGTGAGATCTGTCAATCTGCCTCAGACTATCCAAAAGATGAATCCAGTAGATCAAATTTGGATGGATAATGCTGCCCACCGCATGGACAGAATTTGTCTGTTGTGTGCAATGGCTCCTATAGTATGTGGTCAAGGTGTTGGCAGAACTTATAATCAAAGTGAAGAACCCATCCAGCAATTGCCACCTAGTGTTTTGTAGAATTTGGAACTTAACCTATTGGAAACTCTTGCCACCTTACAACTATACCATTCTTACACAACAATGATGGGAGTAGTAGTAGTCCCTATCACTGGTTGTATTCATTCTCCTAGCAGGATGCAGACACTTGCCGCAATCTTCTGTTTCCTGGAGGTTTTGTAACACGTTGCCCGTAAGCCGCTTCCCATTTTCTCTGTTGCTATAACTGTCATTGTTTTTCCAGCGTGGTCTATTGTTATTTTATGGTACAATGTGGACATACTGGAAGGCTTCCTAGTGCCCTGCGTTCTCAAAAGTGAGCAGAATATCACCACCGCCAGGATGCAGAAGGGTGAGGGCTGCACCTTGTATGGAGAAAGTTTAAGATTAACTTTACTAGATTAGTATTAGTTTCTCAGGCTTTACACATCTCGTTTTTGCAATCAACATCTCTGGAGTTGTATCTGTAATGAGAATAGTATAACTATACAGGCAGTCCCTGGGTTACATACAAGATAGTGTCTGTAGGTTTGTTCTTAAGTTGAGTTTGTATGTAAGTCAGAACTGTATATTTTATCATTGTAATCCCAGCCTGAACTTTTTTGGTCTCTGTGACAATTGGATTTTAAAAATGTTGGGTTGTCATAAGAAACTATATTAACACTAAAGCTTCATTACAGACACCTGTGATACCTGTTACAGCTGAGCATTGTAGCCTAGGACTAAAGTACAATAAATTACCAATATCCAGGGGTTCGTTTGTAACTAGGGGTCGTATTTAAGTCGAGTGTTCTTAAGTAGGGGACCGCCTGTAATACTATTACAGGATTTGGGTTTATAGGATTCTATGTACCTGTTCAGTGTTTATCAGGAGCTTGTGATAAAGAAGTGATTTTATTTAATGGATGCAAGAACTGGTTGTCCTCTTCCTTCCTTATTGAGAGATCTTGAAGCCAAAGCAGAGGACTACCTGAACAAACATGTACATTTATATGTATGATTTGGTTTTAATAATTATAATCTTTATATAGCGCTATCAAATTCTGTAACGCTTTGTTTTGTCCTGTCTGATAGTGGAAATTACTGCTCCCATCTATGGGACATATCCTTAACATTAGTTATTAGTAACAATAATGCACAACCCATCTAGGACCTGCATCTATCTGGAGAATAGGGTCTCTAGAGCGATGGAGAGGTGGCAGAGTATGCACAATTTTATGCTAGTTTGGAGCATAGCCAAACATGGGCTGACCTGTATCAGAGGTCTATGGCATATAATGCAGATGCATCATATTTGTCCATGAAGGAAATAAACCCTTTTAAAAATTTTTTAAAGCTTGAATGGTTCTAGTAAAATATTAGATTTGGTTCTCGTCAACTTCTGAAAATTTCAGCCCCCTCATTACTGGGAGATATAGAAGACTGTAGGGTCTCCCAGTCTGTCCTTTGCTACATTACACTATAATGTATTGCCTACCATAATACAGATCCGTACAGGGCTGAAGGGTTGTATACATCACTCCTGCATACACGTGGGGCACCACTTATTTCTTTATATATGATTATCATCTGATGACCATACAACATTTTTACAGGCATATCCAAAAGAGAATGAATCATTCCGTCATATATAAGGCAATAGGTTTCCTCTGATTCATGAAGAAATATATTCCAGGAACTAAGGTCTTGCTCAACTTTCTCGTCGTATTGGCGAATTCTCTTTCCCAATCTGCAAGATGGTCACATCTCCAGCCCCCACTATTTTTGTGGGTGGCACAGAGGTGACTCTTGGAGGTGCAACATCTCTTTTTAGCAGTTTTATGGCTGCCTCTCCTAAGAATTCTACAAAAACCCATGACATACAATTTATGAATAAACCTTTAGTGTAAATGCTTTATGAATAGACTGTTCTCCTGTAACTCTGCTGTTGTAGCGGTCCTACTGCTCTGCTCCTGTTCAGTTACTTTTCTGTTTGCAGTTTCTTAGGTTGATTTGGCAATTTTGACCCCATTACCTGATCTGTGCTCAAAGAACTAAGTGCTGGACACTTGCTGCTGTGTGTAAGTGGAGCTGTCCCCCTCTATCACTGCTATGTATATATTCCTGCTCCATTCCACATGAAGCGCTGAGGGAACTGCTGCCAGACACTTCTGCTGATGGCTCGAATAATTTAAATCCAATTGTCTAATCCTTCTTGCATTTTTTGGGGGGGAGGCTCCAATAGAATTTGAAACGTCGGATGCTTCTACCAAAACCTCTGCATTTGGCCAACATGTATCTAATGTTTACAACCAGTGTCTGTGTGACGTGTGATTTGATTGGTCCAATTTTTTTTTCCTCCCGTTGTGCCCTGTCCAATATTCATTTCTTACCCTGATCTTAGGCTTATATGACCAAACTTTTAATTATTTTCTTTTTTTCAAAGCTGCGACTCCAGTTCTCTGAACAAAATCATAATCACCTTAACATAAACAGCATATATTTCAGAGAAATCAGGTTGTCATGGGTATGACTAAGCACAGTCTCCTTTGTGTGTAACATGTAAGCTGTGTTTGAAGTGACTGCTATCTTTTAACCAGAAGGAAATAAAATCATCAGGATTTAAGACCAAATGCTGGAGCTACACTGTATTTTTGTGTGGGCTGTCTCCTATATGGTTACATGAACCATGCTATAGTACAGTGATGGCAAACCTTTTAGAGACCGAGTGCCAAAACTACAACCAAGTCCCACTTATTTATCGCAAAGTGCCAACACAGAAATGTAATTAGTGATTTACATTCCCTGCTCTGTCACAGCTTTCATTGATATCAGCACCCTGAGGACAAAAAGCAGAAAATAGAAGAAATTTGGATGGTCATTGCAGCTTCCCTCCAGGGTCCCATAAAAAAGAAAAATTGTCAGGGCCAGAGCAGGAGCTACAATGATAATCCATATCTGCCCGCACCTTCCCACTCCTCCAGTAGTCCCAGGTAGCAATGTCACTTTATAATAGCTCTGTGCACAGCAAGTCCTGGGCTGTCTGGATCTGCAGGAATATACCTGAAGTCATTTCTGGTGATGGCTTGAGTGCCCACAGAAAGTGCTCTGAGTGCCACCTCTGGCACCAGTGCCATAGGTTAGCCACCACTGCTATAGTAGATGGAATTCAGTGGGCTACACAGTGAGCTGATTAAATTATTTTTATTTTGGGCATTGTATTCACATGGAATTGGAATGGTTAAACATGTAGATCATGGTCAGGCTGAGAAAATAGATCTTGCTTTGCCAACTTGTACGCCTCTGCAGGGTGCAAGTCTGCAAGTTATTGTAAAATTAACCAACATGATCATTGGTCATTTATCTTCCATCATGTGTTAAACCGCTGCTACAGACTGAACTTTCTGTGCCATTTGTGGTTGAGTATACAGTGTGTAAAAAAAAAAAAAAAAAAATTGTCAGCCATCAATTGTGCAAGTGCATTCACTTAACGACCAGACCCTATTTTGTTTTTGTATTTTCATTTTTCTCTCCCTGCCTTCAAAATTCTTTCTTTTCCCATGTAAAGAGCTGTGTGAGGGCTTGTTTTCTGCGCTGCAAATTGCCCTTCATAGTGATTTTAATATTCCATGCTGTGCACTTGGAGATGGTAAAAAAAATTTAAATGTGTTTTTTTGGGGTTTATTTGCAATGTTTTCTACTATATGGCCTTTTAATCACTTTTTATTTCTTTTTTTAAATGTTGCAAAATGGTGAAAAAAGTGAACATTTCTGTTACGGAGTTAAACACCGGTGGATATGTGGATAGATCAGACATTTTGGGATTCAGCAACACCTAACGTATTTATGACTTTTACAGTTTGTTTACCGTATATACTCGTATATAAGCCAAGGTTTTCAGCACAAAAAATGGTGAAAAACTTCACCTCAACTTATACACGAGTCAATATAAAAATTTACTTACTCACCTTCTGGCTTTCCCGATGCTCGACGCGGCTCCTCTTCTGTCTTCACCGCGATTCTCCGGTCCCTGCGGCTGCTCTTCTGTCTGCTGTAACAGCCGGCAGAGACATGGCTATGCGCCACGGCTCTCGAGTCAATAGGTTTTTCCAGTTTTTGGTGGTAAAATTAGGGGCCTCGGCTTATACTCGGGCCGGCTTCTACTTGAGTATATATATGGTATATTATCAGTTCTAGGGAAAGAGGTTGTTTGAATTTTTAGTTTTTACATTTTTTAATTTTTTTTTTTTATTTTAAAATTCTGTCACAAATTCTGTTCACAAACAAAATTTTCTGGTGCTTGAGTTAGGTCCTGCCCCTTTTCTTAGGCAAGTCAAAAACTGCCCAAAAATGGTCCGAAACCCTCAAATGTGGCACACAGCATTTCAGGCATAAATTCTAGCCTATGCAGGTTGATGAATCCCCCTCTGTCTTTCTGAGCCTCTGAATTGATGAAGCACTGAACCTGTACCTACACAAACAGGAAACACAAAGTGGGCTCAAAAAGTGACACACTGCTCCCAAAGCAGGGAACTCCCACTGAGCTCTGTACCTTCTGCACCACAAGCAGGGGACACCCAACGAGCTCTGAACCTGCAGCTCCACAAACGGGGAACACCCACCGAGCTCTGAACCTGCAGCTCCACAAACAGGGAACTCCCACTGTGCTCTGTACCTGCAGCTCTACGAACAGGAAACACCCACCGAGCTGTAAACCTGTAGCTCCACAAGCAGGGAACACCCACCGAGGTCTGAACCTGCAGTTCCACAAACAGGGAATACACACCGAGCTCTGAACCTGCAGCTCCACAAACAGGGAACACCCACCAAGGTCTGAACCTGCAGCTCCACAAGCAGGGAACACCCACCAAACTCTGAACCTGCAGCTCCACAAGCAGTGAACACCCACCGAGCTCTGAACCTGCAGCTCCACAAGCAGTGAACACCCACCGAGCTCTGAACCTGCAGCTCCACAAGCAGTGAAGACTCAAGGTTTATCAGTGGGAAGATTTTCAGAAATACAGCAGTATACTGTATAAGCATTCTGTAACATTAATTTAGGGAGCAGAGACAGTTGTGTAAGGTGTTTATGAAAAGGGTGAATAAATCTTTTTAGAAATGTTAAGTATTTATATAAAGTTTTTCCATCCTGTAGTAATACTGTTTCTCCTCTCTCTTTAGAGCCTGTCTGGATGTTACTCTGGATGCCCTGCATTTTACAATTAGCTTCAGCACAAATATCAGGTATCACATAAAATGGGTGTGCAATGTCTGCTTTTGTATGCAGGGCAAATATAATCGGGGGGGGGGGACCCCTTTAATGTTAAATACTAAATATTAGACTTGGAAAATGTTGTTGGGCTTGTATGCCAGTTTTTGGCAACTAGTTGTGAATAGGGATGGCCACTATAGACTCCGGGATGACTCCCGTAATGATATAATAAATTTAAAAATGTTTTTATTAATCCTTTTGGGACAAATGTCATTGTATAGTGCAAAATAAACACATCCCAATAATATAGTGAACATGTTTAGAATATATCATAAATGTGCAACTAGAAATCACACAAAAGGCCAAAGTAAATAGTAACCGGGATACCAAACACGGCTCTGGAGTGGTGTCATCCCTGTATCCATGTTATACTTTACTTAGTTAAAGTTTGCACCACATTTGACATGCGCCACAAAGATTTGCAGCATCAACAAAACGCACCCAAAAAAAAAGTGCAAAATTCCCGAGCAGTGCAGGGGGCGCCAGATTCATGAAGACCTTGCACCAGTTTTGATGAATCTGGCGCCCCCTGTACGCTCCACAGGAAACTGCACATAGTACAGACTGCACTGGTTTGGATAATTGCAGGCCATAGTGTGTATGGATGTGTGCACTGTAATATGCCGGCTTTTCTCTTGTGGTTATTAAAAATGTAATATCTGGACCTGATACCTGTGATTTATAGATTGGCAAGGTTTGGAGCAGGATTGTTGAGTGAATTGTGACATAATTCCAGACGTAATTCATCACTTATGTTTCCCTTACAGGTGATAAAGTCACGTTGCACGGCTGCATAAAACCTAAGTATGAATATGTTCAGAAAGGATCTAACCTCACTTTATACTGCACATTAAATGAGACGGGATATATAGAAAGGCTCGGATGGAATTTAAATACAGGCCAATACATCTCCAGCAAGATCAATGACTCCTCAAGTAAGATCAGCATACTCGACCTGACAGCGGACACTATAGTAGTGGGCTGCTCTGTCTATTTGTCCACGCGGCAGAGAATAGATGAAGTCAAGATACAAACCGGAGGTGAGTATTCAGTAATGGGGGTCAGGATCACGGTGTAAATTCCACATTGTGTATGTTTTGGAATCTTTGTATTGTGTATCTTTGGAATCAGTGAGACTTTTGGAATTAGCAGCACAGACTCTAAGGCAGGGAAGGGGTTAACACTAAAACATGGAATGGCCTTATATATAGTCATATACATATGCACATATATATTTTTTCATTGCAGTCACATCTTCATGTATCTCTCTTCACAGATCCCCCAGAAACTCCACAAAATATTTCTTGCATTTATTTCCACAAGCACAATATCACTTGTAGCTGGATCCACAGAAGGGACCCCAATATCCCCACCACCGCCTATCTGACCCTGTAAGTGCTTCTATCTGGGCTGTATCATTTTTTTAAGCCTTCCTACTTATGGTACCAGAATCAAGCTTCTTAGGTAATGTAAGTTGAGACCCTTCTGCCGGATTTCCATTTGTGGTTTCATGACCTTGGAGGACCTTCAAAGGTCCTGAAATTGCTCTTGTACATCTGTTCCTAATCATAATACACATGTACACAAGGATTTTATGGGTGAAGGTTCTCAGTATAAAATTTTGTGAATGGTCTTGGTGGCCATGAGGCCCCAAGAAGGCTTGGGCCCTGGACTACGACCCAAAACCATCTATATTATAATTGTCTACTGTGTACAGTTACTCATCTAACACCTCTCTCTGATGGACAGGCCTGATAACACCACACAAAATTGTTCAGCCCATACAGAGTCCTGCTCCTTCTTCTCCGGCCTTGATCTCCTCGGACTGGAATGTAATATAACACTGCACCTGGAGAATAAACTGGGCACTGCAACAGCACAATTCACAGTCAATGCTACAAGGATCGGTAAATCTGCAGTGTTGTCATATTGTTCTGCATGGATCACTAATATGGGTCTACACTTTAAAGGGATTGTGCTATCACCATCACTGGATTAAGTCTTTGATCTCTGTGGTTTGGCCAATCTTGTCCTCTATGCCGTGTCTGTTGGGACACAATCCATTCAAACTTTGTTTAGACTTTGTAGGAGAAATCCCCTTCCATTAAAAGCAAGGGACGGTTACCAGTCATGTAAATATTGTTTTTATTTTTACATCTATAAGGCATGCCTGTCCAAATTCACATCATATACTGCATTGTGTGCACGTCCTGCATGTCAGGGACATCCCAGAAGCCGGTGGTTCCCTTTTCCCTGCCTGTAACTTCAACTTTTTTCAATAGCAAACCCTGAGTACACCCTCCCATCTATGTTACCCTGCAATATACAGGTCACTCTGCAATCCTATTCACCCTGGACACGGTATATTTGATGGCGGCCGATGACTGGTTTATGCAGCAGCATTTTTATTAATTTAATTATTTTTTTAATTATATCCAATTATTCTGATCCATGATATAGGATGGTTGGGCCATTGTACAAGCTCCTATGCCTCCTTCCTTTATCCTCATAGATTGTAAGCTCACTCCTGTCATTTCATATGACCAGGGTATTACTTTGTAATGTCATATTTTGGTTGTATATGTCCCTCATGCTTTGTAAAGTGACAGTAAAGTTATGTGCAGCGCTGCGTAATTTGTGTGCGCTATATAAATAAAGAATTATTATTATTATTATATCCCATTTATATACAATTTCTTTAGTGAAAATGGATCCTCCTAAGGACTTGACATTACTTCCTACTAAAGACCCATCATTTTCGATTTCATGGAAAAGACCGATCCTGTCTCCTGATGAACTCTATGTGAAATGTGGCCTCCGGTACAGAGAGCTGCAAGATGGTCAGTGGGTCAGTATTACAGGGGCTTAGGAATACTCCTCAACAAAGAAATTACTATGTACATTCACCTTCACAAATATTTTAGTAGTTTGCCTACAAAACAACTTCTCCTTCTAGGGCAGTGGTGGCGAATCTATGGTACGGGTGCCAGAGGTGGCACTCAGAGCCCTCTCTATGGGCCCCCGCGCCATGACCCCAGCACAGAGTTCGCCAGACAGGACTCAGAGCCTCTTGCAGCCCAGGAACCCAGAAGAAAGTTGCAATGATGATCCAAACTAATCTCTTCCTCCTTTCTACTGTATCGGTGTCCTCTGGTGCCTATACAATTTAAACCTAAATGGTCGGCCATCACTGTTCTAGGGGATAGGGTTACATTGTTTGGTTGCAAACCTAACGTTATATGTGGAATTAATGTTTCCAAGGCAAATGTTGATGTCTAATTTGTTTTGTCCCTCAGTATTACATTCCTGAGCTGCAAATGGGGATAGAGAAGGAAATTAGCTACATTCTTGGTGGACTCCATGCCCATACAGAGTATTCAGTGTCTGTCAGGTGCATTGGGAGCAGCGGTCAGGTGTGGTGGAGCGAGTGGACTGAAGAAGTCACAGGAAGGACTGAAGAGCAAGGTAAGTCATTGCAGGGGCGGCCGACTACTAGCTGCCTCCTAGTACAATAGTTTAGAAACAAGAACCAGAGTTGTACCAGAACCAAGCATTGTAGGTAGATACAATACCAGAACCAAACTTAGTACAAATATTTAGTACCATAATCAAGCATAGTAGATACACTACCAGAACCAAGCTTAGTATAAATACTTTGTACCAAGCTTAATACACAAATAAGGTACAAGTACATCAATTCAATAACCAAGGCCAGTAAATAGTTACAGTACAAGAATGTAGCTCTGTACATAGCTACTGTGCCTAGGTCAAACTTAGTAATAAGAAATAGCACCAAAATAAAGCCCAGTGCCAGAACCAAGCCCATTACTCAACTCCTTCCACTGTCACAGCATTTAATGTTTTCCTGCTGAGTGTATATATCAGTAACGAGCGTTTCTCCGTCTACACAGCTCCGTTGGACAGTGTTGAACTTTGGAGAGTGATCGGCACCACAGAGGGAACAAGACTTGTAAATCTGACATGGAAGGTGAGTGATCAATATGCAGCCACCACTAGGGGGCGCTCACTGGGTATGGATATACATAGCCACCACTAGGGGGCGCTCACTGGGTATGGATATATACAGCCACCACTAGGGGGTGCTCACTGGGTATGGATATACATAGCCACCACTAGGGGGTGCTCACTGGGTATGGATATACATAGCCACCACTAGGGGGTGCTCACTGGGTATAGATATACACAGTCACCAGTTAGGGGGTGCTTACTGTGTATGGATTTACAGGCGGTCCCATACTTAAGGACACCTGACTTTCAGACGACCCCTAGTTACAGACGGACCCCTCTGCCCCCTGTGACCTCTGGTGAAGCTCTCTGGATACTTTTCTTTAGTCCCAGACTGCAATGATCAGCTGTAAGGTGTCTGTAATGAAGCTTTATTGATAATCCTTGGTCCCATTACAGCAAAACATTTAGAAAATCCAATTGTCACTGGGACAAATTTTATATTATAAAATATACAGTTCCGACTTTCATACAAATTCGACTTAAGTACAAACCCAAGGAACCTATCCTGTACGTAACCCGCAGATTGCCAGTACATAGAGACTATAAAGGGGCTCTCGCTATGTATGGGTTTATACAGCCACCACTTGGGGGCGCTCACTGGATGTGTGCTGCAGCACTCTTTGGCTATATATGTATGTATTAACTCTTTGTGTAAATGTAGCATTTTCTCTTCTAGGAAAGATCGGGTGTTCGGTCCACTGGGATCACACTGGGATATAACGTTTTATGGCTTCCCGAGGTCAGAACCTCTGATTGGAGAAATAAAACCACAAAAAACAATGAAATGACATTAAATATAACAGAGGAGGCGCACATCATATCTGTGGTGCATATCAACTCTGCTGGACGCTCCCCTGCGGCCATACTGAGAATCCCAGCCACCTGGGAGAGGGGTAAGTAGCAAGGGGAACCCCGGGTGTGAACATGTAGCTAGGGCATAGCCAGACGTCTGCAATGGACTTCCCATCTCCTGGCTAATAGCAGATAGATCACACATAACAAGCCCGTCACATGGGTATCAATCGTCCTCATAGAAGCAGCTTCCTCTGAGAACCCCAGAACAGGCGGGAGTCTGGATTGTCTGATATCCGTAGTCATATTTTATGGCCTGTTCATGGGCAGACATTGACTTATAGTAACACTTCCTGTTGGCGGTCCTAGAGACCATCCCCTTCCTGCTAGAGAACTAGTTTCCATATATTATCCCCGTACACCATTGCTCATGTCTTCCTCTATTCCACAGCTCGGGAGGTGATCTCCAGCGTCCACATATCCACAACAGCCTCTGAAGAAACAACACTGACCTGGAGCGTGATTGATCCCCGCTTCCGGAGATTTGTGCTGGACTGGTGCATCTATTCTGGAGATGGCTCATGTAACATATCGTTCCAGTATGTGGAGAATTCTTCACAATGGACAATCCAGAAAGGTCAGAGATTACTGCATGTGGAATATACAGGGACACCCCAATCCTAGCAAACATATTTTGACAAAAGCAAAGGCTTCAGATACTTTTATTTCATTATCCGGTCTACATCAGAGCTGCTCTACAGGGAGGCTATGAGCTTTGATGATTTCTGGGCGGCAGAGCCTCAGTGGGCCCCTTTACAGTGAACTCATGTAACAGCATTAAAAATCTGTTCCCTTAAATATTCCCTAGTTTATCATCCCAAACAGCCCCCTCATGGTTATTTTATATAAATCCCCCCTCACCCCCTGTGGATTCATTAGATACAGCCCCACTCAGCCCCATGGTTTCCTTATGTGGGCCCACCAGCAGCTGTGGGCCCAGCACTTGCCCAGGTATGCCCAGTGCTAGCACCGGCCCTGACTCGGTACCATGTATAATACATGTAGTGCGAGGGGTGCCCTGCATAGGGTGGCACTGTTGTAGCCACTACCACTAGCCACCAGTAAGGAGCGACTGACAATAAACCTCTTAAAGTGAAGATGGAGACAAGGCCATTTACAGTTTCTCTCATCTTGTTTTCTCCTTTAGGAACTCTGGAACTGTATAAACGTTACAAGATTTCGGTTTACCCCTTATTAGAGGACAGAGCAGAGGCTCCATGGATCACATATTACTATATCAAAGAAGGAGGTAGGTGACCTGCACAGCTTACAGAGCAGGACAGTGACCTCTCAGTATAAGAGTCCATGGTACTAAATGACGCCATTAATTGTGATTTTAAGGGAGTGTTCATTGGACACTGTATATTAATTTCATTATCGGCCATGGACTGGATGCAGCTAATATCTTGGCATTATATGACGGGAGGGTGACATACAGGGCTCCGTTCTCTCACATATTTTAATGTTTTTTGTATTTTGCACAGCTCCGCTTTATGGTCCTAATCCCAAAGTAGAGGATCTGAAAGAGACTGAGGTGACGATGAGATGGGATCTGCTCAGAGCAGATGAGAGCAATGGCTTCATCACTGCGTTCAGTATCGTCTATAAGCCTCTGGATGGACAGGAATCTGGTGGGTACCTACCTGCACCTGCACATTTCATCTCTGTTGTGATGTGATAGTTGGATGTACATTTCTTCTCGTTTCTCCCACATTTCCAGTTGTTACAGTGAATAGTGACGTGTATGAGTACACTCTGCGCTCGCTGATGCCAGACACCAAATATAGCGTCTATATAGTAGCGAACACCAGCGGTGGGAAAACAAGTGGAAACCCCATACATTTCCATACTTTGCCAGAGAGTAAGTCACACCGAATGCTCAGCGTTATCATCATGTTTGTGAAAATGACTTCTGCAACAGTGGCCGCCTTTCCTTCTGAGGTCTGTTTCCTATAATATCCCTATTGGTGTTGGAGTTTAGTTTTTCACTAAAACAAAGCCCCAAATCTCCTTCTGAGAGGTCACATCAGATAACATTTGATCTTCCTGTAGCCACCACTAGGGGCAATAGTATATTCTGTGTATTCAATGTACTTAAAGGGGTTAGGCCCTATCCAGTGGGGGTCTAAGGTCTTCGTTGGACCCATCGTCGCTCGATCAGACTAATGGAGCAGAAGGACACACATGACCGTTCTGCTCCTTTAATATCTATAGAGCTGACGGAAATTGCTGAGTGCTGCGCTCACCGATCTCTATCAGCTCCATAGAGATTAATGGAGCAGAACGGTCATGCGCAGCATTTTTCGCAATCTGTGGGGGATTGCATTCGCAGGAAAACCCCTTTAATACTCACACAGTATGCTGTTAGCTCTTGAGCTCCCCCTTTATGCAGGTAGGAGGATTTTACTATATGACTAGGTCTATGTAGGGGATTTGGAGCTTTGATCACCACCAACGTATATTAAAAATTAAACATTCAACCCAAAATCTTCCTGCTGTTAGAGTGAACCTAATTTCTAATCCTGGACACTTGACAGTCGCCTCCATGAGATGTGACTAGGTCAGGATAACTAATCCGCCATGTGATTGTACTGTGTGGATATAACCTCATGATGTGAATGTGGAGGTCATTACAGACGTGTATATGTGATATGTCTTCTGTTCTGTCCAGGCAGTAAATATATCGGCGTGGTGGTCGGAGTACTGGGGACGTTTTTGCTGCTCGTCTTGGTGCTTGGGATTGTATATAAACACCAGAAGGAAAAGTAAGTGACCCCTTTTAGTGAGGGATTCTATGTTTCCTACAAGCAGCATCATGTTATAGTTACTGAGAGGTTTCCTTGTTTTCCACTATCCATATGCAGATCATTGCAGTGCCGAAAAAAGACACTACGACTACCTCCAGAACCCCCATAGAATGAGCAAAGGCTCAACCTGCCACTCAGAGACCCCAGTTTTATGGATAGGGCATAACATTAACTCCTTAGAGACGCCCCCATACAGGTTTTTTGGCAGACTAGCCATGTTTTATGGGGCCTAATCTCAGAGTAGCATAGACTGATTGCATCTAAATGATTTGTGAGGGAGAGTCCGTCCTCTCTCGTCCTATCCATCCATCTCCTATAGATTCTCTGGGCATTGGATCTGCCATATGGGAGAGACCATTAGGATCGCCCTTCATATAAGAGTTATATATACAGCCCACCATTGTTAAATACCCTTAAGTATACAGAAGATCTACTACCTTGTATTGTGTTGTGCCCATAATGAAAAATATTGACTATAATTTACATTAGACTGAAGCTCCAACGTCGTCCTTGTTGTCTTATTTTGTAGGATCAAAACTCTGGTTTGGCCAATTGTCCCTGATCCTTCCTACAGCAGCATCTCCGGGTGGCCATCAGACTGGATGCAGGTAACTATGGGAGTCATTGGGGCACATTTACATAGACGGTCCGGAGGAGTTCACCTACAGTGCATTGTCTGTGGAATGCACTGTGCCGCGATTCACAAAGACAGTGCGCCTGATTTCCTGCATCTGTAGCTTCCCCGCTCAGGTCCGCCGGAGTTCACCATTTTCTTCCCCGTGCATTGGATGCGACACAATTTGAATATTAAATCACAGACTGGGATGGAGGAACTGATTGAGAAGAGGGGAGATTTTTTACCTCACTATTCTGTGCAGGAGAGATCTGTATCCACAGTCTTGAACACATCCAGCTCTGCTACATTTATTGTCACATGTCCTCCTCCCCTCCCATTAAACAGACTCAGAAACATAGTGTAAACAAAGTACAGACTTATAGAGCACATGGAGAGGAAGCAGTTATTGCAGCACTGAGGTAATCTGAGGGGGATAGCAAAGAAACTGCTGCATATAGGTAACAAAGATAATAGGCTAAGTAGTTTTACTTCCCTAGAGCTATTGATTGGTGAAAAAGAAAACCTTTACAGTTTCTCTATAGGGTCATTTTTAGATTTATTTTCATGGGTCACGGCTGCTGTGGTAGAAATTCAAGTTCCCACACATCTGCACCTAATATTCTAGTTAAGGCCCATGTGCTGTGATTTTCTCTCCCCTGCAGGTGGGTCAGTTTGTGGATCCTGTGCTGACAGATGGGACGCTGCACTCTGGAGATCTCCATATCCTACATGCAGTGTATGTAAATGATCGGAGACATAGCAGAGAGCTTCTTCTTCCAGAATCCTGGGGGATCACTGAGACGTCCATGGCAGAGTCCTCCGTACAAGTGCATTATGCAGCTGCAGACAACTGCTCCGAATCCACAACTTCTACACTACTCCTACAGTCTGCTGCATCACCCAGGGCAGTGAGCGCCTGCTCCTCACCACCACCACCACCACCATCATCATCCAGCCAATCTGCAGCAGCCAAGGAGGAACCACCGGACCTGGTTGTGTTCTGTAATGAAGAGATAGCCGCGGTTCACCCTTACCTTAAAAATTCTGTACGAACCAGGGTAGTATTATGTCTCTGAGCACCACTGGAGTAATATTTGTGGTGGGGGGAACAACAAACTATCACCTTATCATCTCTATATGAGCGGCCATGTCTGAGATAAACTTCCTTATCTCATGTAGGATCATAAAGGACATTCGAGTGAAGAAATGACCTACATTGATAGGAATAAAGCACTTGCTACTGTAAGGTAGAAACTTCCAGCAGCCTCGCCTTTGTCTCACTGATCAGCAGAGGTAACTTCCAGATATGCAAAAAATCCAGGGGTCGGTGCAGTTCAGCTTAAATATTTTAATGAGATTCCTCTGTAATGACCTTGGCGCCTTGCGTTTATTGCATACATCTGTTGTGTGGTAGTGAGGAATATACATGGTATATACTAAGAGTAAAACATACAGATCACTGCATATAACACTGTACAAGCTGCCGGCCCAGAACTCCAAAAAACTACAGTGAAATAAGAACTTGTTGTCTGCCACCATTAGAGGGAGCTCTAGCACATCAATGCAGACAGTAGAGATTGCTCCAGAGCTCCCCCTAGTGCCGACATACAACATAACTGTCTATACAAGAGATTTGGAGTTCAGATTCAGAAAAAATGGAAACGACTAGAAATGTAACAACCTGCTGGGCAGAGGTCAGTGCCCTGCCCCACCTTGAAGCTGCAGAATCTCTTTAAAGCTCTATGTGACAATTCATACAAGGCACATATGGAGAATCATCTCCGTGCATGTGGATTAACTATTGCTATGCTGATCAAATGCAACATGGCACTGAGGAGAACAATACAATAAAATACTGCAAACAGGGGAGACGAGCACAAATCCCTTCTCTGCTCCATGATCACATGACTGAACCGTCTCATAAAATAGTGCGGGTCTGTGATATAATACATAAAAAGTATCATAATATGATAAGTATGTGACCCCCTGACACAAAGGAGGAAATACAACCAATAGTCAGACCCATCGCTGTGAGAATGCAGTCACCCATACGGCTGGGCTGTGGGGATCATGCGGGACTATCTTGTATCTGTGGTTCTTCGAGCATTACATGTCTGCGGGACGGTAATGGGGTGCTAGTCTCTCACCCTATTGGGGTAAGTACCCTCCTTGCCTCACACTTTGAGGTAAATAAGTCTTTTGCTGGTCACTTGGAGCGTCTCCTTGTGGCTGATCAGGATCATGCTCAGAAGTGAAGTCTAGGTTGTTGTGTCCATTACTGAACCCGGCGAGATGCAGGACCTGGGCCTTCGGCTCCTGAGCGGATGATGGAGGCTCCTGTCCTCTACCCCCATCTTCCGGAGTAAAATTCTGCTTAAAATACTGGCTGGGGGGCGGAGTCTCAAGCTCTTCCTCCACCTCCTGCGGCTGCTCATCAGGCCTCTCCTCAGATATGAGCAGTGGCTGGGTGGACTCTGAGCGGGAGAATATGGGGGTCTGTCCCTGGTACCCGCCCATAATCACGGTGGAGTACTGCACGGTGCTGGAGGTGTTCTGCGCACAAGAGATGCCGTCACTATCAGAGACGCTCAGCCGTGGTGACGATAAACACGAGGAGCCCCCGATGCCGCTGCTCAACCCCTCCGACGTGTTCTTCTTTATGGGATCCGTTGACTTGAGGTCGGGGTCGCTGTAGGATTTCTGCTCATCCTTTGTTATTTCCACCACACTGACGTCTGTGAAGGCGCCGTCCTGAAAGGCTTGGGGTTTGGACTCGTGCTGCAGAGAGAAAACAGAGAGTGAGATTTACTGCGGATGATGGGTGTCCTGCTGCAAGTACAAGAGCCGCCTTCAATGGAGTCCTAATAATGAGGGGGTTACAAGAAATACAGTTTTGCCCTAAAACAACAACATCTCTGTACATGGATCTCGTGTGGTATTGCAGCTCAGCTTTATTCACTAGGGGTGAGAAGCAATTCCAGACACGACCTGTTGGTAATCATGAAACAACCCTTTCACACTGATGACAGAGGGTCGTCTTTGGGAGAAGAGTTAATTAATCCAAAAACTGCAGCAAAATATGCATCATGGTATCTGTTTCTATAAAGGTGCCCCCAATGCAATCACGGCAGTAGAGGGACCCCCAGTCCCACATCATCGCATGGGGTATAATGCACCAGGAACCTGCAGGCTGGTCTGTGTTCTTACCCGGGTTGGGGTCTGCTGGGACCACTGAGCAATGTTACTCTTAGAAGGGTCCGGGACATTGGGCCAGATGTGTTTCTTAATCCTAGAAGAGACAAGAACATCATGTGACATGTGTGCACCTATAGGGTGATATTACACATACAGAAGCCCACCCGCCTATAGAGTGATGAGATGTAAGACACCGCTCCATTGGAGGGGCTTCTGTACATGTTACATGGGAGAGGGTTAATACCAGCCCTACAGAGGAGATGACACATAGACCCCCTGGCACCTGCGGTTACATACAGTAAGGTTGGGGTGTGATACTCACTGCTCTCTCTTATTACAAAACAAGAAGCAAAGGACGAGGATGAAGACCAGGAAGCCGAGGCAGGATGACACCACGATGGCTTCCACCTCCCCTTTATCTGCAAGGAGAAGGAACATAACAGATCTGACCCCTGGTAATCAGACTGGATGATGGTCTATAATACTGATGTCACACGGCCCTCACCAAACGGCATGGTGGTGAAGCTGAGCGGGAGCCCGGCCTTCCCTCCTTTCTCTGTGTGTGCGGTCACGGTGACGCTGTACGGGGTTTTTGCAGCCAGGGATTCCAGCGTATACTCTGTTACCGTCGAATTAACCATGATAACTGAGCGATAAGGAAAGCAAGGGTTAATCTGTGTGCACCTCTGGCCGACCTGACCTGCACGCACAACCTATGGATGTAACTAGACAGTGTGCAATGCTTCCTTCATCCGGTGGAGGGCGCTGGTGACTGTGGTCATGTGCCAGTTTCGGCCCTCGTTTAGCACCTCCTACTGGTAATGTGTTAAAGGGATGCTTCATTAGCTGGCATACTGGTCCAGAGTCACTTACCTTTGGCCGGGCCATAGTTGTCCCCATAATGTATTGTGTAATTTGTGATGAAACCATTCTGTTTTTCTAAAGGGATGGGTTTCCACGATAGGGTGACCCGCGTCTTTCCGGTGGATTTTGTGTGGACGATGGGCCCGATGCCAGGAACTGTGCACAACACAAACAGCACATAAGATTACCCTCACAACTTGGGAGCACAGTAAGGGGCTCCCCTAAAGATCCTTACCTCCTTGCTGCAGGTAAGCGGCCACCATGCTGGACTGCTCCTGCCCGTCTCTATACAACGGGTTCAGTCTGATCAGGTAATAGACGTAAGGCTGTATGTCACCTGGAAGCAAAGAGCAGGAGATAAGTTGGAGGTGACCCCTGGAATCACCAATAATGTGCAGGACCCATCCTCAAAAACCATCCATGTCCTTACCTCTCAGATATGTCCTCGCCACGTTCCCCTGTTCTCCCTGCCATTCAATGTGGCAATCCATGGTCTCAGAATTACTGCACCACTCGATCACATAACCCAGCGCCCGGACCACAGGAGTCCACTCCACCCAGAGCCGCCCGTCTTCAGGGAACGCCTTCAAGTTCAGATCTGGCAACTGCACAACTACAAGCCAAGAAACACAGCAGAATAGTGAGTGCCGCTCTAGAGTATAATACAGAATGTCAATCAGGATCAGTACAGGATAAGTAATGTCATGTATATACACAGTGACTGCACCAGCAGCAGAATAGTGAGTGCAGCTCTGGAGTATAATACAGGATGTAACTCAGGATCAGTACAGGATAAGTAATGTCATGTATGTACACAGTGACTGCACCAGCAGCAGAATAGTGAGTGCAGCTCTGGAGTATAATACAGGATGTAACTCAGGATCAGTACAGGATAAGTAATGTCATGTATATACACAGTGACTGCACCAGCAGCAGAATAGTGAGTGCAGCTCTGGAGTATAATACAGGATGTAACTCAGGATCAGTACAGGATAAGTAATGTCATGTATATACACAGTGACTGCACCAGCAGCAGAATAGTGAGTGCAGCTCTGGGGTATAATACAGGATGTAACTCAGGATCAGTACAGGATCAGTAATGTCATGTATGTACACAGTGACTGCACCAGCAGCAGAATAGTGAGTGCAGCTCTGGGGTATAATACAGGACGTGACTCAGGATCAGTACAGGATAAGTAATGTCATGTATGTACACAGTGACTGCACCAGCAGCAGAATAGTGAGTGCAGCTCTGGGGTATAATACAGGATGTAACTCAGGATCAGTACAGGATCAGTAATGTCATGTACGTACACATTTATCAAGTGCAGTTTGCCTGTGGAGCGAGCAGGTCAATGAATCTGGCGCCCCCTGCACTGCTCTGGAAGTGGGCACCATTTTTCCTTCCGATGCACTAAGTTCATGCAGCAGAATTGTGGTTCACATTTTTCGGTCTTGTCGGACACAGAGCAGCCACAACACAAAACTGTCCCAGACTCTTTCAAAATACATGTGCAAGCAGTTTGCACGTTCTTTCTAGTGAAAAATCAGACAGAAAACTGGTGCAAACACTTTCATAAATGTGTCCACTGACTGCACCAGCAGCAGAATAGTGAGCGCAGTAATGTGAGTGGGTGCTCTACCTTTTTTCTTCTTAGTGGATGGGATGATGAGTGTGGATGGGGGAGAGGAGCCCTGGCTGTTGTAGGCAGTGACGATGACTTCATAGGAGTCTCCGGTGACTGTGATGTCACACGAAGTTTCCTTCACAGCGAGTGAATCGACCTCTTCCGACCCTCTTTTTATGGTCAAGTTGTATCCCAGGATTATCCCGTTTGCATGAGACTTTAAATCCTAAAAAAAAAAATAGAGACAGATTATTCCCTGTCCCGGGAACAAGCTGCAGAATTTGATCTTCATGTCACAAATTGTTTTTTAGAGAAAGTTTTAACCACAAACATTCACTTTTGGTATTTATTCCATTATATATTTTCCGAAAAGAAAGACTTGGATACAAAGTTGCATGAGGGCGCTAAGGAACATTGTAGCGGCAGTGGAAGGCTTGACGCTGCGGGTACCTACCTTCCACATCAGTGTGACAGATCTCATCTCATCAGTGTCACCTTTGCTGATCTTCCTCCATAATTCTGGACCTTGAGATGGTTCTGGAGGATTCAGAGAAAAACATCAGACCAGGAACGTAGCTGGACCTAAGTCTTTGTTCAACCTACTGTGTTTTTTTTTTAAAAATGTTTCCATTAATGGAGCTACGCGAGGGCTTGTATTGTGTGATTGGAGCTGTAATTTTCATTTGTTCTCTGATACTCTATATATAAAATATTTGGGAAAGGAGGTGACAATAAGGTTTATCATTTGTGTAGGATCACTACTAACCACGGCATCTAGGGGTTGAACACCGATGACCAGTGTAAGAACTGACAGTGGTCATGACAGCGGGACCTGTGCAGATGCCAGGATGCACTTGGGGGCTCACAGATGAGAAACTAGGCAATAAAGAAATGGGGGTAGTGGGTTTACATTTTAGATTTGGCAGGTGGGGGGGGGGCAGCTCACGTGGAGATCACATGGCACAGCTACTCAGGTCATGTGATCACTGGAACATAACTGTACAGAACCTGGATGTATGGTTACATAATGGTGTGAAGAACATCCAATCCCATGTGCGTTATAGCCATATGTTACCCCCCTTGCATGTCCCCACCTAACCACTAACGTCACATGGCCATGGCCACACATACTACTTACTAGACTCTGCGGTGGTGGCGCTATACTCCTTGCTCCACTCACTCCAGAATCCGCCTCTGATGGTCTTGCAGCGCATACTGATGGTGTAGACGGTAAATGACTCCAGTCCTTGAAGCATGAACGAGCTTCTAGGGTTTTCTAGATCTTCTGATGGCACCTGAAGGGGCAAATAATAATTACTGTTTAATCTGTATGTAGAGAGGAGCTCTCCCCCTAGTGGTGGCTGCACAAATCTGTATGTAGAGAGGAGCTCTCCCCCTAGTGGTGGCTGCACAAATCTGTATGTAGAGAGGAGCTCCCCCCCGAGTGGTGGCTGCACAAATCTGTATGTAGAGAGGAGCTCTCCCCCTAGTGGTGGCTGCACAAATCTGTATGTAGAGAGGAGCTCTCCCCCTAGTGGTGGCTGCACAAATCTGTACGTAGAGAGGAGCTCTCCCCCTAGTGGTGGCTGCACAAATCTGTACGTAGAGAGGAGCTCTCCCCCTAGTGGTGGCTGCACAAATCTGTATGTAGAGAGGAGCTCTCCCCCTAGTGGTGGCTGCACAAATCTGTATGTAGAGAGGAGCTCTCCCCCTAGTGGTGGCTGCACAAATCTGTATGTAGAGAGGAGCTCTCCCCCTAGTGGTGGCTGCACAAATCTGTATGTAGAGAGGAGCTCTCCCCCTAGTGGTGGCTGCACAAATCTGTATGTAGAGAGGAGCTCTCCCCCTAGTGGTGGCTGCACAAATCTGTATGTAGAGAGGAGCTCTCCCCCTAGTGGTGGCTGCACAAATCTGTATGTAGAGAGGAGCTCTCCCCCTAGTGGTGGCTGCACAAATCTGTATGTAGAGAGGAGCTCTCCCCCTAGTGGTGGCTGCACAAATCTGTATGTAGAGAGGAGCTCACCCCCTAGTGGTGGCTGCACAAATCTGTATGTAGAGAGGAGCTCTCCCCCTAGTGGTGGCTGCACAAATCTGTATGTAGAGAGGAGCTCTCCCCCTAGTGGTGGCTGCACAAATCTGTATGTAGAGAGGAGCTCTCCCCCTAGTGGTGGCTGCACAAATCTGTATGTAGAGAGGAGCTCTCCCCCTAGTGGTGGCTGCACAAATCTGTATTTAGAGAGGAGCTCTCCCCCTAGTGGTGGCTGCACAAATCTGTATGTAGAGAGGAGCTCTCCCCCTAGTGGTGGCTGCACAAATCTGTATGTAGAGAGGAGCTCTCCCCCTAGTGGTGGCTGCACAAATCTGTATTTAGAGAGGAGCTCTCCCCCTAGTGGTGGCTGCACAAATCTGTATGTAGAGAGGAGCTCTCCCCCTAGTGGTGGCTGCACAAATCTGTATGTAGAGAGGAGCTCTCCCCCTAGTGGTGGCTGCACAAATCTGTATGTAGAGAGGAGCTCTCCCCCTAGTGGTGGCTGCACAATCTGTATGCAGTGAGCTCCCCCTAGTGGTGGCTGTATAATCTGTATGCAGTGAGCTCCCCCTAGTGGTGGCTGTATAATCTGTATGCAGTGAGCTCCCCCTAGTGGTGGCTGTATAATCTGTATGTGAGAAGCTTTCCCTAGTGATGGCTGTATAATCTGTATGTAGTGAGGAGCACCCCATAGTGGTGGCTGCATAATATGTAGGTAGGAAACTCCCCCTAGTGGTGGCTTTATAATCTGTATGTAGTGAGGAGATCCCCCTTTTGGTGGCTGTATAATCTTTATGTGAGGAACTCCCCCTAGTGGTGGCTGTATAATCTGTATGTAGTGAGCTCCCCCTAGTGGTGGCTGTATAATCTGTATGTAGTGAGCTCCCCCTAGTGGTGGCTGTATAATCTGTATGTAGTGAGCTCCCCCTAGTGGTGGCAGTATAATCTGTATGTAGTGATCTCCGCCCTAGTGGTGGTTGTATAATCTGTATGTAGTGAGCTCCCCCTAGTGATGGATGTATAATCTGTATGTAGTGAGGAGCTCCTCCTAGTGATGGATGTATAATCTGTATGTAGTGATCTCCCCCTAGTGGTGGTGTATAATCTGTATGTAGTGATCTCCCCCTAGTGGTGGTGTATAATCTGTATGTAGTGAGCTCCTCCTAGTGGTGGTGTATAATCTGTATGTAGTGAGCTCCTCCTAGTGGTGGTATATAATCTGTATGTAGTGAGCTCCTCCTAGTGGTGGTTGTATAATCTGTATGTAGTGAGCTCCCCTAGTGGCGACTGTATAATCTTTGTACAGAGATCTCCCCCTAGTGGCGACTGTATAATCTTTGTACAGAGATCTCCCCCTAGTGGTGAATGCTATAAGAGTTCTTTCCAGTACATACACATTATACAAAGAAAACAATGATGTTTCCGTTTTACAGCAGAGGCCACCTATTGCTACTTACCTCGCTCCACTCACTGCTTCCTTTGGGCCGGTATCGGAGGTTGTATTTCAGATTTTCCATGGGATTTTTCCATTCAATCCTTAAAACTTTCTCAGCCGCGGTGGAAACGCTGAGGATGTCAGGAGGATCCGGCTTCACTGCAGCCATAAAGGGGAGAAGAGAAGATACGGGTTCCTAATCCATTGGGTTCATGCTACACGCTTATCTCCTGTTGTATCACAAGACATGTCCTGCACTTCTCATCACTGATACAAACAGATGGAATATATGAATATTTACCAATGGTGATTATATCGAAGACCACAGGGTCAGAGGTCGCTTGGCCGAGGGCATTCTCAGCTTCTACTTCGAATGCGGTGTCAATGTACACGCTGAAGTCCGGGTAAGTAAAGACACAGTAATGGCTCCCCTCTTTAGCTACACAATTTTTCCGCTCCTGTGATGCCCTGAAAACCAAGAAAAAACTCCAAAAATTTAAGGTCCATTCCGCTGTGGTGCGGAGCTGCTCTTCCATCTATAATTGGGAAGAAGAAGATTTAATCATGTTCAACCATTAAAAAGGAGCCGAGCCCATACATTGGTGAACGCAGACTCGTCCCTTCTCCATCCTCCCCATTGTGGGCAAGTCCTGCCCTTGTAGCTGCCGAGTACAGGTGGAAGGTGTGACTGAGCGCATGACAGCAGCGCTAAAGCCTTTATTTTATTTTTCACTTTTTTGCCATCACCTCCAAACAGTTGTTTTGTATTCAATTTAGCCGTAGTGGGGGGCTTGTTGTTTGTGGAGTGCATTGCAGTTTTCAGCGGCACAAGGTTTTCCTAGATTCACGCTCCACATTGTCAGCATGCAAGAAGAAGGGTCTTTGGACAAATGAGCCATGTTAGACAAAAGTAATACCGTATTTTTCAGACTATAAGGCACACTGGATTATAAGGCGCACCATCAATTATTGCCTGCTAAAATGTCTAGGTTTATACATAAGGCGCACCAGATTATAAGGATGAATGACCAGCAGGTGGCAGACCTGTGCGCAGTTCAAGGCAGCTGTTGTCTGTAAGTACGGTTCATATATAAGGCGCACTGGACTTTAAGGCGCACCTTTGATTTCTGATAAAATCAAAGGATTTTTTGTGCGCCTTATAGTCCACAAAATACGGTAATATCATTGTGTAGGGCACTTTAAAATTTATACATTTCCTGTTTTCACATTCGTCTTCAAAGAGAAAATGTGTTTTTATTGTTATGCAAATTAACTTATAGATAGATTTAGCTAGGCTAGGCTGCACCTTTCTTTTTATACCACCCAGCAAACATTGATACCTCCAAAATTGCTCTACAGTAGTCACAGCCACACCCCAGTGCGCAGAGAAGCTAATTGACTTGAAAGAGAACCGGTCATGAGCACTTGGTCTAGTAAACCAAATCAGAATACTGTGAAGCAGCGGAGAACTTTCTAGTTTATGTTTCTTTCATGGCCCAGTGTGGTGGCATCATCCAGAAAATCAACTTTGAAGTGAGAGGTAAATTGGTGGTATAAAGTCAGGGAGGAGGAGAGTAACACTGAAGTCAGGGTGAAGAACTCCCTCCTCTGTGACTGACATCATGCATCCAACTTCAGGAAAAGAGAACTTGACTTCAGTGTTAAAATCTCCGTCTCATTAACTTTATACAACCAATTTACATGTGACTTCAAATTTTCTGGATGATGCCACCAAACTGGGTCATGAAATAAACGTGATCTGGAAGGTGTTCAGCTGTATGACAACATTCTGGTAGTGGTTCATTAGGGCACTTTCTGCTGACAGGTTCTCTTTAAGAGCGCGTTCACACAATGCGTTTCAACTATGTTTTAAGACGCAATCCAAGACTCCAACCCTGATCACATGTTGAGGTAACAATGCGTTTCCATCGCATTTGCTAAACGGGATCGAAACGCAATGTTACCTCAGTATGTGATCACGGTTGGAGTCTTTGCGTTTTAAGATGCAATTTAAATTGCATTGTGTGAATACGACCTCGTGTGACAGATCTCTGAGAAAAGGAAAGCTATGTCTGAAAAGATTATTTTTATGTATTTGGATTACATTTTTACCAAAAATCTTTGCATCTTATATATTATATAGTATATGCCAATACCAAACCACAGCCACTAAAAGAGCGACCCGGGCACCCGGAATGTCATTTTTAGGTGCCATTTGCCTCTGCTTTGCAGATTTTAAAAATATCTTAGTCCGTATTCTACATAATTTCAGTATTTTACATTGCCCTGCCAGCAGCGTGTCGTGAGTCCCCAGGGAGGGGCAGCTGCAGCCTCTGTGCCTTTGTCTCCTCATACATTCTTCTTCCCCTCCCTCACCTACCTGCTCAGTGCATATGACAGGAAGGGGGGAGGAAGCTGACACGGGTACAAATAGGCTGCAGCCTTTCTGGGACTCACCAACCTCCCTGCTGGCAGGGAGCCAGGTAATGTGAGTTAAACTTATATAAAGTAGTGAAACCATTCAGAATGCTGACAAAGCATGGCAGAGACTATTGGAACCAGTCATCAGCTAAAATGACATTCCCGATGACAGGTTCAACAAATGACCACAGCATCTAAGGGGTTGAACAACTGGGTTGCAGTCCTGGGTATGAAATAGACAATTTAAACTGTAGCTTCCCAGGAAAAGTTTCTGAAATATCCACAGCCGCTTCATTGTAGACATCTGTGGGGGTGATATCCACACCTAATCCTAATGTGTTAAGATTGAATTAATGGAATAAGTTGTAGTAGGATGAATGATCACTGAGTGGAGGGAAACATGGTGGGATTATGATGGAAGCAATTTATTGCGGAGAGACCACCTTACCTGGACACAGATGGTCTCTGTATTTGGGGGTAGTCAGATGGAGAAGGGGTTAGGTTCTCAGTGTTATTGACCAGCTGCGGTCCCAGCCTACAGATCAGCGGGGAAAGAGAAGCAGATACGAGAGGAGAGAGCCGAAGGTTAAAAAAGCGGAACAAACAGGAAAAAATGTGGGCAAAAAATGGTTAAAAGGAGGCAAATACACGGATACAATACAGTATGGTCTACAAAAAAACACACACACACACAAAAAAAAAACAAAAACAGCACAATACTGCCCCCTGGGGAAGGGATTGGGGATAAAGGCAGAGGGGTAATTATAACATGGATATAAGCTATGAAAGAACTATGAGCACAGTGGATCAAATGGCATCTGTAGCGCTTACATCCCACCAGCAGGGGGCAGAATACAGATCGAGTATGACCAATAGGCTCTGCTCATAATTTACCAGAATTGTTTGAGAGTGTAGGTGGTGGTCACGGTGGTGGGCTCGCTGCTGCGCCTTCCCGGATCCCATGAACAGTTCACAGTCCTCAAGTTGTAACAGATGCAGCTCAGGTTCTCGGGCTTCTCTGGAGGATCTGGAATTTTGAAGAACACTAGATAAATCAGGGCGAAGGGGTCCATATCTCTCACATTACACCTACAGGATCACTGACATTATCCATGTAACTTCTTCCCTTTCCAATGCAGTATTTCTTCTTTTGGGGTTTGTTTTTTATAGAATGAGCTGCATTTTATTTTAGAGGCAAAGATTCCGGGTATATTGCTTCACACTCTTCACCACTTACAATGCAGTGTGCTAGGTCTCCAAGTCAAACCCTACATTGGAGGCTTCTTATCACCTAATAGGTGCCGCAAGATGGCACTTGTAGGGGGCCCTGATGCCATTGTCACTCATCAGGCTATACATGATGTGAATATCAGGGACTCAACCCCTTAGATGCCACGGATGCTATTTATTGCAGCAACTAGAATTAAACTGCTGATCAGGCACGACCCAGTGTTCTATTCAGTGGTTTTTTTTATTTTAAATTTGCATATTTTCTATAGCTAATTCCAAATACAGAAGGCAGGCGGACAGGCGGTTCATGGTTTTTAACCTTTGAGCTACAACTGGCAAGAAATTCGTAAAAAAAAAAAAAAAAAAAAGTAAAAACAAAACTTAAGTAAATAAAATAAAGTTAAAGATTAATCCCCCAAATGGCTAAAAGGACAAAACTAAATACAGAGTAAATAAAAGAGTCTGCAGTGTGTATCTACTACACGGTTCATAGAGGGGTTAAAGGGGTTGATAACTTGCTGCCAAATAAAAACTTATTTTGCGTAATGGAATTACAAACTCCTGTTACGTGGGGTTTCAGCGTCTTTGTTGATAAGAAGTTTCTCTTCCTAAACTGATATCAAGGACAAGAAGGGGATTGCAACTCAGGCCTCTTGGCCTAAAAGCCTCAATAGCAATCTTCTTCATTAAAGCTACCAAATACTTCTATATGTAGATGGGGAGATGGAAAGGTAACGATATGCAGATCTCCATTCACCATTATTATATGCAAGTAATGCAGTAGGATAAGCAAATCTCCACTAAGTGAACTCATGGTCCATCACACTATAATGCTACATCCGATGCTAAGGGGTCATATATCTAAATCCTGTCTGAGATGCATTATAACAGCTGCCCATAATATACAAAAGGCATCTCTCGATCCACGTGGGAGTACTGACACGAGACTACCCCCATGTACATAGAGGAGAGGGAGCAATGTGAGAGTGCTAAGAGGAGACTACCCCCATGTACATAGAGGAGAGGGAGCAATGTGAGAGTGCTAAGAGGAGACTACCCCCATGTACATAGAGGAGAGGGAGCAATGTGAGAGTGCTAAGAGGAGACTACCCCCATGTACATAGAGGAGAGGGAGCAGTGTGAGAGTGCTAAGAGGAGACTACCCCCATGTACATAGAGGAGAGGGAGCAATGTGAGAGTGCTAAGAGGAGACTACCCCCATGTACATAGAGGAGAGGGAGCAATGTGAGAGTGCTAAGAGGAGACTACCCCCATGTACATAGAGGAGAGGGAGTAGTGTGACAGCGCTGAGAGGAGACTACCCCCATGTACATAGAGGAGAGGGAGCAATGTGAGAGTGCTAAGAGGAGACTACCCCCATGTACATAGAGGAGAGGGAGTAGTGTGACAGTGCAGAGAGGAGACTACCCCCTTGTACATAGAGGAGAGGGAGCAGTGTGAGAGTGCTAAGAGGAGACTACCCCCATGTACATAGAGGAGGGGGAGCAGTGTGAGAGTGCTGAGAGGAGACTACCCCCTTGTACATAGAGGAGAGGGAGCAGTGTGAGAGTGCTAAGAGGAGACTACCTCCATGTACATAGAGGAGAGGGAGTAGTGTGACAGTGCTGAGAGGAGACTACCCCCTTGTACATAGAGGAGAGGCAATTGTCCCTGGGCACATAAAGGAGATGGAGCAGTGTGAGTGCTGAGAGGAGACTGTCCCTGGGTACAGAAGTGAAAGATGACTACACCCATGAACATAGAGGAGAGGGAGTAGTGTGACAGAGCTGAGAGGAGACTACACCCATGTACATAGAGGAGTGGGAGCAGTTTGACAATGCTGAGAGGAGACTACCCCCTAGTACATAGAGGAGGGTGAGCAGTGTGACAGTGCAGAGAGGAGAGGTAATTGTCCCTGGGCACATAAAGGAGACGGAGAAGTGTGAGAGCTGAGAGGAGACTCCTCTGGGATACAGAAGGGAGATGACGAGAGTGCTGAGTAGAGACTGTCCCAGAGAACAGTAGATGGAGCAGTGTGAGAGGGCTAAAAGGAAACTACACCCGTGTACATAGAGGAGAGGGAGCAGTGTGAGTGCTGAGAGGAGACTGATCCTGGGTGCAGAAGTGAGGGGGGACATTTCTTGCTAGGGCAAAGCTAAGTGTTGGTGGAACTATATCAAGATCGTTTATTCCATCATGTGAGAAAAGTCTAATTTGCAACTATTTTATTCTGTGCTGGGCAACCCCAATACACAAAAGTACAGGTCCACTTACATCCCAGCGTGAAGAATATTCCGTGCAGAGTCACCTCAGCCTGTCCGTAGTTGAAGAAGGAGCAGATGAGGCTGTTGTGTGTGGACAAGTCGGGCTGGAAGGTGACGCTGGACACAGAGTCATTGACCACCGTGTACTGACTCTCCGGAATCAATGAGTTCCCGACCTTCCAGAAGATTTCCTTGGAGGTGGCCGTGTAGCCCTCCTTACGCAGACATTCCTGGTCTAGGATGCAGAACGCCGTCAGGTTTGTGCCCAGCTCCACAGCGGGTGACTGGGGGGTGATATAGGCGCAGGACATGGAGCCATCTGAAAACACAACACGAAGAGGCGCGTTACTACTGACAATATCCTGGCACATCAGTATCTCACTATGTACTGCTGAAAGGGATCTCATCAGTGACCCCTTTACTGCCGTGGACCACCAGGGATATGACCAGTTACCACTTTACTTCCCTAGACCACTAGGTATATCCGCTAGGACACCAGGGAAGTGATCAGTAACCCATTTACTTCCCTAGACCACTAGGGATATGATTGGTAATGCCTTCACTCCCCTGGACACCAGGGATGTAATGAGTAACCCCATTAATGCCCCAGACCCACCAGGGTTGTAATTAGTCATGTCGCATGGGAGATGTTATTAGTGGCCCCATCTCTGTCATTGACAATCAGGAAACACCATTTTTTGTCTTAGACCTCAAGGGATTTTTATCATAACTCCCTTTCCTAGGCTAGACCCCCCCCTGGATCAGTAACTGTGTCCCTGCTATGTAGAAATAGACTATTAGTATCTCTGACCCTTCACTGTGCTGGACCACCAGGGATGATATCAGCAACCTCTGACCACCACATCCATGCTTAGACTGAGACATTTCTAGATTTTTAGGAAATTCTCAAGAAACTTTGGGAGCCACATGTTTTGAGTACCTCGCTGGACTGTACATTTACTGTCAGACATGAACCCTGTGAACTATGACCTAAGGTCATAATCCAGAACACCAGTGCTATCACTTACCTGAGGCGAGGACGAGGCTCCAGAGGACACAGAGGGTAAGTGGCCGTCTCATTGTGACAGAATCTGAAAGACAGAAGGTTCAAATTTTGCTTATATGTTGTATTACAGCTCAGTCGCAGGGCTCCCGGGAGCTGGAGGAAGAACAAGCCCCTCGGGTGTCAGCCCCCTACTATTCTGCCATGGCTGGGGGGCGCTAGAGGCAGAGCTGCATCCCCTGCACAATGGAATATTAAGTGTCACATCAACAAACAGGAAACTGTCAGCAAGTGAAAAGAGGAAAAACACGGCACCCACGGAGTAGTGTGCGAGAGCGTAGCGAGGTTACAGGCAGAGGGTGAGGGGGGGGGGGGAGCGCTTTAATAATTTCTTGTACACTAGGAACATAAAAATAATCTGAAGCGCGGTTTGTTATGCCTCTGTGGTTTATGAACGCAGGAAGCGCGGCCATCAGGAGCGGTCTGGGGGTTACTACAAAAGGAGCACAAAACCATCACATAGGCACAACATACCGACACATTCTTAAAGGGGCAGTCTAAAGAAGAAATTTAAAAAATTCCTTTTTGTACATTTTATTTTTTTAAAGTTAGGTGATATAACAATAATCACTGGGGCGCAGAAAAAACATAGTAGAACTACAGAGAATACGCATGGAAGTCCTCCAGGTCCAAACACACAGGAGTCCGGAAATACAGGACACAACCCCTGCAGCACCTCATAGATACACAATACAGGGGGTGACAATTTTGGGGTTTCTGTGTCCAATGCAGAAATGACCGACTCAAGCGCAGGAGAATCACTGCAAGATAAGGGACAGCGACAATCAAAAGGAAGTAGAACGTTCCGGCTGAGGGCAAAACATTTCCCAGAAAACGAGGAAGGGAATTGCAAAACATAAACATAGAGGAACGCAAGATGCCAGGAGGGAGCACAGCGGTCACAGATTATATCACAGACTACAGATCCATAACATCACCAAGGGAAACCAGCACCAATGTAACATGGGGAACAGTGAGTGCAGCTCCAGAGGATAATATAGGATGTAACTCAGGGTCAGTACAGGATAAGTAATGTCATGTATGTACACAGTGACTGCACCACCAGCAGAATAGTGAGTGCAGCTCTGGGGTATAATACAGGATGTAACTCAGGGTTAGTACAGGATAAGTAATGTCATGTATGTACACAGTGACTGCACCAGCAGCAGAATAGTGAGTGCAGCTCTGGGGTATAATACAGGATGTAACTCAGGATCAGTACAGGATAAGTAATGTCATGTATGTACACAGTGACTGCACCAGCAGCAGAATAGTGAGTGCAGCTCTGGAGTATAATACAGGATGTAACTCAGGATCAGTACAGGATAAGTAATGTCGTGTATGTACACAGTGACTGCACCAGCAGCAGAATAGTGAGTGCAGCTCTGGAGTATAATACAGGATGTAACTCAGGATCAGTACAGGATAAGTAATGTCATGTATGTACACAGTGACTGCACCAGCAGCAGAATAGTGAATGCAGCTCTGGAGTATAATACAGGATGTAACTCAGGATCAGTACAGGATAAGTAATATCATGTATGTACACAGGGACTGCACCAGCAGCAGAATAGTGAGTGCAGCTCTGGAGTATAATACAGGATGTAACTCGGGATCAGTACAGGATAAGTAATGTCATGTATGTACACAGTGACTGCACCAGCAGCAGAATAGTGAATGCAGCTCTGGGATATAATACAGGATGTAACTCAGGATCAGTACAGGATAAGTAATGTCATGTATGTACACAGTGACTGCACTAGCAGCAGAATAGTGAGTGCAGCTCTGGGGTATAATACAGGATGTAACTCAGGGTCAGTACAGGATAAGTAATGTCATGTATGTACACAGTGACTGCACCAGCAGCAGAATAGTGAGTGCAGCTCCAGAGGATAATACAGGATGTAACTCAGGATCAGTACAGGATAAGTAATGTCATATATGTACACAGTGACTGCACCAGCAGCAGAATAGTGAGTGCAGCTCTGGAGTATAATACAGGATGTAACTCAGGATCAGTACAGGATAAGTAATGTCATATATGTACACAGTTACTGCACCAGCAGCAGAATAGTGAGTGCAGCTCCAGAGGATAATATAGGATGTAACTCAGGATCAGTACAGGATAAGTAATGTCATGTATGTACACAGTGACTGCACCAGCAGCAGAATAGTGAGTGCAGCTCTGGGGTATAATACAGGATGTAACTCAGGATCAGTACAGCATAAGTAATATCATGTATGTACACAGTGACTGCACCAGCAGCAGAATAGTGAGTGCAGCTCTGGGGTATAATACAGGATGTAACTCAGGATCAGTACAGGATAAGTAATGTCATATATGTACACAGAGACTGCACCAGCAGCAGAATAGTGAGTGCAGCTCTGGGGTATAATACAGGATGTAACTCAGGATCAGTACAGGATAAGTAATGTCCTGTATGTACACAGTGACTGCACCAGCGGCAGAATAGTGAGTGCAGCTCTGGGGTATAATACAGGATGTAACTCAGGATCAGTACAGGATAAGTAATATCATGTATGTACACAGTGACTGCACCAGCAGCAGAATAGTGAATGCAGCTCTGGGATATAATACAGGATGTAACTCAGGGTCAGTACAGGATAAGTAATGTCATGTATGTACACAGTGACTGCACCACCAGCAGAATAGTGAGTGCAGCTCTGGAGTATAATACAGGATGTAACTCAGGATCAGTACAGGATAAGTAATGTCATGTATGTAGACAGTGACTGCACCAGCAGCAGAATAGTGAGTGCAGCTCTGGGGTATAATACAGGATGTAACTCAGGATCAGTACAGGATAAGTAATGTCATGTATGTACACAGTGACTGCACCAGCAGCAGAATAGTGAGTGCAGCTCCAGAGGATAATACAGGATGTAACTCAGGATCAGTACAGGATAAGTAATGTCCTGTATGTACACAGTGACTGCACCAGCAGCAGAATAGTGAGTGCAGCTCTGGAGTATAATACAGGATGTAACTCAGGATCAGTACAGGATAAGTAATGTCATGTATGTACACAGTGACTGCACCAGCAGCAGAATAGTGAGTGCAGCTCTGGAGTATAATACAGGATGTAACTCAGGATCAGTACAGGATAAGTAATGTCATGTATGTACACAGTGACTGCACCAGCGGCAGAATAGTGAGTGCAGCTCTGGGGTATAATACAGGATGTAACTCAGGATCAGTACAGGATAAGTAATGTCATGTATGTACACAGTGACTGCACCAGCAGCAGAATAGTGAGTGCAGCTCTGGGGTATAATACAGGATGTAACTCAGGATCAGTACAGGATAAGTAATGTCCTGTATGTACACAGTGACTGCACCAGCGGCAGAATAGTGAGTGCAGCTCTGAAGTATTATACAGGATGTAACTCAGGATCAGTACAGGATAAGTAATGTCCTGTATGTACACAGTGACTGCACCAGCGGCAGAATAGTGAGTGCAGCTCTGGGGTATAATACAGGATGTAACTCAGGATCAGTACAGGATAAGTAATGTCCTGTATGTACACAGTGACTGCACCAGCGGCAGAATAGTGAGTGCAGCTCTGGGGTATAACACAGGATGTGGGTTGGGTTGTGTGACAGATATTTACACAACCTGAAAACAAAAGAAATTATTATATTACAAAATAGAGAACCACAGAACAACTTCCCGCTGACATTACAGTGCAGTCAGTGTTGTCATAGGGTCGGGGCAGCAGCTGGTGGTTGGTTGTGATTGCGGCTTGTGCAATCATACAGAAGGTCCTGGTGTACACAGACAGTACAGCAGAAATTTCATAAATGGGTCTGAACCAGAATAGTGCCGGGGCCCAGTACTGACCATGTAGTGACATGGCAGAACCGGGGGCACGGAGTCCAATGTGGCACGTGGAGGGCAGGGGAAATAATCAGCAATTTCTTGTAAAAAATTTGGTAAAGCTGGAGAGGCAGGAGGAGGGGTAGGTAGTAACCACCGGGTGCGGATACAATCACTTCTGAAGAATTCAGTATGCGTTACAGTGTGTCAGTGCAGCAGCCTCTACTTCCTCTGCAGGGGGATGACTTATTCTGGGAAGAGATGACCAATGCTCAGAACACGTTCACATGTAGCTGGGTCGCCCCTGATTTATACCACTACACTGATGCATCATGGGAGGCAGGAGACTCCTGCTCTTGTGTTAGGTGTGCTCTCCATCACCATACAAGGTATAAGGTGGCAGTGATTTTGATATAACATGCACAACCCAGCTTTCCCAAATCCCAGAATGGCAGTGAAAGCTGGCTCATATATATTGGCAGCCACCCAGCTTTCCAAAAACCTGGTTATGAAATCGTCATGTGCCCAGCCCCTGCCACTGAGAGAGCCTGCCACGACACCCGCCACTGAGAGCGAGCCCCCCCAGAAGCCAACCACTGAGAGAGAGCCGCCACCGAGAGCCCCCCTGAAGCCCACAACACCCGCCACTAAGAGAGCGCCATGACACCCAACACAGAGAGCCCGCCACAGAGAGAGCCCGCCACTGAGAGAGAGCACGCCACTACACCCACCTGCCACTGAGAGAGCCCGCCACCGAGCAATGAATCAGAGAGGAAAGCGCGATCGGATTGGACGGTAGTGGAAGCTTCTGCTCTCATTTCTTATGTGCAGGCAGAAACATTGCTTTGTTCGTACCACTGAGCGCCACACATCATCAGTACAACATAATCCCCAATAATACCCCATTACCAGTACAAGACCCCCAACTCCTCTGGTGACATATGACCTGACTTGTGAGGGGTCGTGCACTTTCAGCAAGTTATTAATATTGATTGTGTAGTAAAAGAAAATATACAATATACTTTCCGTATCAATTCCTAGATCTCTGCTTCCTGTCATTCTATAGGTCAGTGATGGCGAACCTTTTGGAGACAGAGTTCCCAAACTACAACCAAAATCCACTTATTTTCCCGGGAAGTGACAACGTGGCATTTTAAGCAGTAACTTATTGCTACCAGTTCTTCACCAACATTCAACTGAATCGCCCCCCTGAGGCCACCAATGCAGTTTAAAGAAGGAGGGCAAATTCAGACTCTCCTTGTAGCTTCTTTCTAGGGTCTCTCTGTAGAGGAAAAATGGTGGGTCCAGCAGGAGGATGTCCAAAAATATTGCAGTTCTGTCAACACCTTCTTATTTTTCTTGCAGTTCCTAACAGCCAATGAAGTGTCGCTTTAAAATAGCGCTGAGAGCAGCATCTGTTAAGTTGCCTGGGACTTGGTGGATTTGGTGCTATTTGGTGAGCTCTGTCCTGAGGGGACGGTCTGAGTGCCCACAGAAATGGCTCCAAGTGCCACCTCTGGCACCCGAGCCATAGGTTCGCCACCACTGCCATAGGAAGTATCATCCTTTACTTCCTGTGGATAGAAATCTGTCCAGGGTAAAGTAATGTCACACAGGTGCACAGCTCGTTATATTTCCCTGGTCATGTGATGTCACACAGGTGCATGGCTGGTTATATCCCTGGTCATTTGATGTCACACAGGTGCACAGCTCGTTATATTCTTGGTCAGGTGATGTCACACAGGTGCACGGCTCCTGTGTGACATCACTTCACCACAAAGTGGGGCACATATAGTGGTCAGCAATCCGGGGGGAGGGGGCCAGTGGTCCACAGTGGGGGGCACATATAGTCCTGGGGTCAGCGCCCTGCAGTGGGAGGGGTCACATAAAGTCCTGGGGTCAGCACCCTGCAGTGGGAGGGGTCACATATAGTCCTGGGGTCAGCGCCCTGCAGTGGGAGGGGTCACATATAGTCCTGGGGTCAGCGCCCTGCAGTGGGAGGGGTCACATATAGTCCTGGGGTCAGCACCCTGCAGTGGGAGGGGTCACATATAGTCCTGGGGTCAGCGCCCTGCAGTGGGAGGGGTCACATACAGTCCTCGGTGAGCTCTCTGATACATTGATTTCAGGCGCCAGTGACAGCTATGCGACCCCCAGGACAGCAGTCGCGCAGCTTTCCCAGGAGCTCATACACAGCGTTTACATGTCCCTACCCGGGCCGGGGGTCACTTACCTCCCTCACAGTCCGCCCCGCGCTCCCCGTACACATCCTGGGCCCCGACTACAGGAGAATAGCGGAGCCCCGCACCACGTGACTTCCCCAAAGACAAGACAAGCCCCTCCCCGTGTCACGTCACTAGGAGCAGGAGGCAGCCGGGAGCGGGGATTCGCTGGCTTCTCCATCAGTGCACGCTGATTGGCTGCTGACGCCTTCACTACAGACTTCCAGTAAACACAACCCCGGGCTGGGAACTGGCAGCAGTCTAGCGCGAGAGGGGCGGAGACTAACAGGATAGAAGCAGCGGATGGGAGGGGCCGCACAAACTACAGCACTGTTCACACCAGAGGAAGCTGCGGCAGGTGCTGATTTGTCTCTAGAGGTAGAGAGGAGGAGAGGGGTGTTCATTACATGGGACTGCAGGATGGAGAGGGATGTACATTACATGGGACTGCAGGCTGGAGGGGGAGAGGGATGTACATTACATGGGACTGCAGGCTGGAGGGAGGAGAGGGATGTACATTACATGGGACTGCAGGCTGGAGGGAGGAGAGGGACGTACATTACCTGGGACTGCAGGATGGAGGAGGACAGGGTTGTACATTACATGGGACTGCAGGCTGGAGGGAGGAGAGGAATGTACATTACATGGGACTGCAGGCTGGAGGGAGGAGAGGGGTGTACATTACATGGGACTGCAGGCCGGAGGAGGAGAGGGATGCACATTACATGGGACTGCAGGCTGGAGGGAGGAGAGGGATGTACATTACATGGGACTGCAGGCTGGAGGGAGGAGAGGGGTGTACATTACATGGGACTGCAGGCTGGAGGGGGGGAGGGGTGTACATTACATGGGACTGAAGGCTGGAGGGGGAGAGGGGTGTACATTACATGGGACTGCAGGCTGGAGGGGGGGAGGGGTGTACATTACATGGGACTGAAGGCTGGAGGGGAGAGGGGTGTACATTACATGGGACTGCATGCTGGAGGAGGAGGGGGGTGTACATTACATGGGACTGCAGACTGGAGGGAGGAGAGGGATGTACATTCCATGGGACTGCAGGCTGGAGGGAGGAGAGGGGTGTACATTACATGGGACTGCAGGCTGGAGGAGGAGAGGGGTCTACATTGCATGGGACTGCAGGCTGGAGGGAGGAGAGGGATGTACATTCCATGGGACTGCAGGCTGGAGGAGGAGAGGGGTGTACATTACATGGGACTGCAGGGTGGAGGGGGATAGGGATGCTTATTGCATGGGACTGCAGGTTGGATTGGGGATAGGGATGAACATTACATGGGACTGCAGGCTGGAGGGAGGAGAGGGATGTGCATTACATGGGACTGCAGGCTGGAGGGAGGAGAGGGATGTACATTACATGGGACTGCAGGCTGGAGGGAGGAGAGGGATGTACATTGCATGGGACTGCAGGCTGGAGGGAGGAGAGGGATGTACATTACATGGGGCTGCAGGCTGGAGGGAGGAGAGGGTGTACATTACATGGGACTGCAGGCTGGAGGGAGGAGAAGGGTGTACATTACATGGGACTGCAGGATGGAGGGGAGAGGGGTGTACATTACATGGGACTGCAGGCTGGAGGAAGGAGAGGGGTGTACATTACATGGGACTGCAGGGTGGAGGGAGGAGAGGGTGTACATTACATGGGACTGCAGGCTGGAGGGAGGAGAAGGGTGTACATTACATGGGACTGCAGGATGGAGGGGAGAGGGGTGTACATTACATGGGACTGCTGGCTGGAGGGAGGAGAGGGGTGTACATTACATGGGACTGCAGGCTGGAGGGGGAGAGGGATGTACATTACATGGGACTGCAGGCTGGAGGGGGATAGGGCTGCATATTGGATGGGACTGCAGGCTGGAGGGAATGTGACGTAGGTAATATCAGGGGGATTCCCGGGATTACACGCTCCTGTGGAGATGTCGGGACACTGAGGCTCATGGGATGCGGTGACTTTCACTCTCTGGAATCTTGGCACATGGAACAATGTGAGGAAAAGAAATGATGATGGGCAGGATGGCAGTGTAGTGCAGAGAATCTCCCCAATATGTAACCCCCAGCACCTATACCTCAACACCCATGTGGACTCTGTACCATCCCCTGGTGGGGGGGACACTATGGTGGAGCTGCCCTCAGCTTCCTGCTCCACCATTCACCCTGTGTAGTGACATCATCACCTCCCGCTACTACATATACCCTGTGTAGTGACATCATCACCTCCCGCTACTTCATCCACCCTGTGTAGTGACATCATCACCTCCCGCTACTTCATCCACCCTGTGTAGTGACATCAACTCCCGCTACTTCATCCACCCTGTGTAGTGACATCATCAACTCCCGCTACTTCATCCACCCTGTGTAGTGACATCATCAACTCCCGCTACTTCATCCACCGTGTGTAGTGACATCATCACCTCCCGCTACTACATTCACCCTGTGTAGTGACATCATCACCTCCCGCTACTATATCCACCCTGTGTAGTGACATCATCACCTCCCGCTACTTCATCCACCCAGTGTAGTGACATCATCACCTCCTGCTACTACATCCACCCTGTGTAGTGACATCATCACCTCCCGCTACTTCATCCACCCAGTGTAGTGACATCATCACCTCCCGCTACTTCATCCACCCTGTGTAGTGACATCATCACCTCCTGCTACTACATTCACCCTGTGTAGTGACATCATCACCTCCCGGTACTATATCCACCCTGTGTAGTGACATCATCACCTCCCGCTACTTCATCCACCCAGTGTAGTGACATCATCACCTCCCGCTACTACATTCACCCTGTGTAGTGACATCATCACCTCCTGCTACTTCATTCACCCTGTGTAGTGACATCATCACCTCCCGCTACTAATCCACCCTGTGTAGTGACATAATCACCTCCCGCTACTAATCCACCCTGTGTAGTGACATCATCACCTCCCGCTACTACGTTCACCCTGTGTAGTGACATCATCACCTCCCGCTACTTCATCCACCCAGTGTAGTGACATCATCACCTCCCGCTACTACATCCACCCTGTGCAGTGACATCATCACCTCCCGCTACTACATTCACCCTGTGTAGTGACATCATCACCTCCCGCTACTTCATCCACCCAGTGTAGTGACATCATCACCTCCCGGTACTAATCCACCCTGTGCAGTGACATCATCACCTCCCGCTACTACATTCACTCTGTGTAGTGACATCATAACCTCCCGCTGCTAGATTCACCCTGTGTAGTGACATCATCACCTCCCGCTACTACATCCACCCTGTGTAGTGACATCATCACCTCCCGCTACTACATACACCCTGTGTAGTGACATCATCACCTCCCGCTACTACATACACCCTGTGTACTGATGCCCTCATCTCCCGCTCCATTTATCCTGTGCATACAAGGTGCTACCCCTCACCTGCTGTACTGAAGAGATGAAGCAAACATGTCAGGAGGTAAGAAGCTGTAGTGTGTCTGGTTCAGGAGGAGGCAGGACAGCGCGGGACCATCTCCCAACCGCCAAATCTGGGACGTTTGGGAGCTATGCCTGTGTAGTGGTGTCATCATTTCTGACTTCCACAATTCACCCTGTGTAGTGGTGTCATCAGCTCCATCATTCACCCTGTGTAGTGATGTAATCAGCTCCATCATTCACCCTGTGTAGTGATGTAATCAGCTCCATAATTCACCAAGTGTAGTGATGTCATGAGCTCCATCGTTCACCCTGTGTAGTGATGTCATCAGCTCCATCATTCACCAGGAATTTGCTCTTATCTGTATGAAGGGGAATGGTTCTGTTCATCTCTCTGAGGGCAGCAGTGTTAGGATGATGCCACACATGGCGTTTTGAACCCATTTTTGGTCCGTTTTTAAGCAGTCTGTTAAAAAACGCATGCATTTTTTAAAAACCCATCCTTTTTTGACGGGTTTTACAATTTATCTTAATTAAAACTGGTCAAAAACGGAAGCGTTTCAAAAAAAGCGTTTTTGGACAGACTGCTTAAAAACGGACCAAAAACGGGTTCAAAGCGCCATGTGTGGCATCACCTTAAGTGCTTATTATGTGCGCTGCCCCTTATGAAACTAATAGGAATAACAGATGTCATTGTGATATTCTGCAGATGCTGCTTCTGTAATTGATAGAACAATACAGAGATAATCATCAGCCTTTAAGTGCACTGGGGGCGGTGCCTGATCTGCCCACAGACAGCTGCCAGTGCTTTGGCTCTTTTCAGTAATCTTCGGCATTTCAAGCTTCTTCTGGATCAAATCAGACCCCACCCACAGTGCACTTGCAGGTTGATTTGGATATCTGTATCAAGATTATTATCTCTTTATTTGCTCCATCATATTGTGACAAATGTTGTTGTTCAATACTCAAGGACCCCAGCTATAGTGCACAAGCAGACCCCAAATCCATCCTGAGGCACTACACACCTCAACAAGCGAGTGAGTACCCTAATGCACATGGGCCAAGTACTGGCCACCTACCACAGTGCTGCATGGAGGCATTAGACCGCTACACATGGCACCCACTGGATAGGTGGGTATCATTACCCGAGAATAACCCACGGGGGCTGTAAGGGAGCCTTCAGGATGATTCATGGTTGCTGTAGGATTGGATGAGGCAGAATCTGCTGAAATTGGCAGTGACTTAGATATCTCAGGCCATTACTGAGACTGCGAGCACGGAAAGGTCCAAAGACCCCAAAAGTGTCAAGAATATGGCTGTTCTAACTTTCTACTGCCAGGACATGTGATCTCAGACGCCAGTAACACATGGGCCCTGGTCCGTCGTTTGCAGACCGTTAGAGCATGTACCCTAGGATGAAGGTGTATCACCAATTTCACAAAAGATATGTTTGTATGATGATTAGGCTCCGCCTTTAGTGCACTTACGGTTCACTTGTATATCCATAAAAAAGTGGTGATGTCTGCTACAAGGGAAAAATTAAGGGCTCATTTACGCAGTTTTGTCCATTGCACATCTGCCCGTGCTGTGTCAGTATTGTTTCTGCATTTTTTTTTTCATGTTTGTATGTCATTCATCCATAAGTTTTTTCACATCCATAAAAAAACAGATTTTTTGCAAAAATCAGACCTGGTTCTCCAGCATCATCTGAGAAGAAAACGTATGTCCAATAAACGAATAGCATCACTGAAAATAAAGGGTCAGCATGCTCTCCATGGAAAACACAGGTAGCATCCTGTGAAAAAACGAGATGTGAATGAGCCTAACATGACCCTGGCTGTATGTAAAGGTTGGTCCCCCATTGGCTGTACTGAACATGCTCCATTATATAGATAATTATATATAGTTAATAGATAGATAATTTTTGTAAAATATCCATCCGTATGATGTTGTAAAAATATAATCTGTGCTGCGATTCCTGACGCCTGTGAGCTCTGCCCTATATACTTCCTGGGGAATTTTTTGATAATAACAGTATAGAAGGATCTCCTGTGAATGAGGTATTTAACGCTCACAGGTGAAATAGGACATTTTTAATCAGGAAATGTTTTATGTTTATTGTGGTTTTTTTACTTTTCAACAATATTTCCCAGAACATCCCCACTTGACCCCCTGTTCCTGCCTCCACCCCTAGAGAATCAATGAGGACTGTGTTAATAACCATCATAAACATAGATTTTTAGGAGGGACTTTCCAGAAATCACAGCCCCCCCTCCCATCGCAGTGCCTGGAATTGCTGAGGCTGCACCAGGAAAGCAGATGGTGCAAAGACAACACAGGATCTGAGCCCGGTCAGGAGTGCAGGGTATGGGGTCTACAGACGCACCTCATACCTAGCGGATAGGTAGGTATTCAAATTGTGTTGCAAGCACTTTGGTACAGCACTAAAAAGATAGTGAACTCCGGTGGACCTGAGCGGAGAAGCGACACATGCAGGATATTGGGCGGACGATCTTGCACATTGCACTTTCGGTGAACTACAGCAGACGGCGTAAATGTGCCCCATTGTGTACATTGTATCTTATTAAAGCTGCAGAACAATGTAACCAGAGCAGACCTTGCATAATGAGAACTGTCCTTGCCCAAACCAACCCCAGCCATCCAAGTCAGAAAACCCCAGAAGATTTGGGGATCATCAGTGGCATAACTTGAAGCTGCCAGTGCAAAATGTGTGTCTGCACCTCCTCAGGTTACGCCTCTGGGGAGCATGAATCTTGCATAAGCTTATGGAGACCCCATTGTGTTTGGTTCTCACCTGGATGTTCATCAATGTATCGAGGATGTACCTCTTAGCCATAAGCATCTGTCTACAGTCCTTTAATTACAACCCACTTTAGTCATAAACTGACCCTTTGGTAGTGTAAATGTTAGCTACCCTTTAGAGCCCATGTCCCGGGTCACAGACACAACTGTGTGCCTCCCTGTCCTGCTGGAGCACAGCTGCAGCCTCAGTCACCTCCAGTCGCTCCAGCGGGGGTCCCCGTTCTGTGAGATTTAAAGGACCAGTGCGCCAATGATCGGCGCTGACCAGCCGTCTGCTCTGATAAATTGCCGGATCCTTCCTGTGTCCCCTGACGGATTGATTCCCGTTCCTGACTGCGCTCCTCTGCTGCCTGTCCTGACCTTCTGCCTTGTTCTTGACTCCAATCCTGCGCCGCCTGTCCTGACCTCCTGCCTGACCACACCTCTACCTTCCGATTCTGTATCTTGCCTTGGCCACCACCGCAAGCAAAGTCGTGCCTGTGGAGCGATCCGGTGGTATCTCGCCACAGCAAGTCCAACACGCTTGCAGGTGCCACTCAGACTCCGCTCCCGTCATCGCTCACGGTGGTTCAGTGGGTCCACTACCCCTAAATCCTGACAGTCTGCTTTATTTGGGGCATGACCACCCCTGAGGTCCTTGTGTCTTCAAAGTCTGTGAAAAAGCCTGTTTTACAGGGAGTGTAAGGAGTAACACCTTTTTCATCCCGGCCTATCTCCAGAACAGAGGGATCAAAGACCGGAAAAGTTTGCGTGCTTCTTTCCCGTCTAAATACACAAAGGGACACAAAAGACAATCATATGTGTCCCATAACTTGGACATAGCTTATAAGTCCTCATTTACAGTAGAGGGTTAAGGGGTTGGGTTGCGCTTATATCCCAAATTTCAAGAACCTAGCTGGTTGCGAACCCAGTCAAATCACGAAACACCCCTGACTTCAAGTCTAGCCACCCTAAGTTTGGTATGGGGTGAGAGGCAGTGAAGTACCCCGATGATTGGAAGCAATAGCTCGAGTGTAACATCTTCCTAACAAAAGTTATGGAGTTTAATAAAAATCAGGTTACCTTTATGCGGCTTCCCCTCTCAGGGACATCACAGTCAGGGCGTGGGAGCCAAAAACCCACTGGATTTGAATTAGTGAATCCAGGGAAACCTGTTTGTCAGGCTTGGGAACTACACCATCACCGGAATTATTTCTAACTATTCCAAAATCTTTTATCCCATTTTATTTCCATTACTGTTTGTGTGTATTGTATGTATATTGTTTGTAGCCTTTTTCTAACTGACAAGTTTATGATTTTATGAGTACATTCAAGTTTAAAGGAAATCTACCATTTGATTTGATGCATTGTAAATCAAACATACCTTAAGAATGCTGTAGCTACACTGATGCAGACACATATCTTGTTTAATTCATGAGCTGAGTGGTTTTTCTGAAAAAACTATAATAAAATTATGATAATGAGGCGCTGTCGCTTCTGTACTGGGCCCTGCACTGCTCCAAAGAATGATGTGATCACTGTGTTGTCCTTGACAGACAGAAGCAATCAATTGCTGCACAATCCCCCAGCTGTTATGTATGAGTCATCCAGCTCAGGTTCATTAGTCCTGTCTGGACACTCCAGGCAGCTCCATGTAATGTGTTTATGAACGGGAAAGCTGCAACCCAGCTTTCCCAAGGTCCTGAATTTTATAATAGTTTTTTCAGCAAAAACTTAATAAGCGTCTACTTGTAGCCTTAGAGAATCTAAGTTTCTGAAGGGATTTACATTACCGTGTTCTTTAGCATAACATATGTAGTGACTGCATGTTCTGTGTGAATTACCAGTGTGTGTTGTTTGTATGGATGAGCCTACAGTCTTTTTAGTTTTAAGGGGTTTTCCGATGGGGTCCCACGTACCTCCGTCGGACCTGTCATTGCCCCATCAGATTACTGGAGCTGATGGCCGCGCATTGCCATTCTGCTCCATTAATCTCTATGGAGCTGATGGAAATTGCTGAGCTCGGTGCTCACCGATCTCCATCAGTTCCATAGAGATTAATGGCCACGTCACGTTTTCGTGATCTGCGGTGGTCTCAGCACTGAGACACTCACTGATCAGCAAGTCTGGCTCTATCCTGTGGATAGGGCCTGACTTTTCTTGTGGGAAAACCCCTTTAAGTAATTTGTGTGTGGTGGAAGGGTGCGGAGCACTTGGGAGTAGATGATGCCATCTTGCATCTGTAGGTGGAGCTTTGAGGGCTAAATTGTGAGGATTCCCTAGTGTAAGTGTACCCCATGATTAAACTTCACATCCTGCTCAAAGGGCTACAGGGAATGGGGAGCCTGGAGCACTGTACACCCGCTAGGTTTATTCCTTCAGTGGACATTAACACGTGTTCATGATATTTCTGATCTGCTGGATCTGTCCCAGATCACTCACTGCGAGGCTCATATCACAGAAGTCCCCAAGGTCAGACCTCGAAGACAAAACTATAAGGAATGTATGAGAAAGGAAGCCAGTTACCAGGCTGCAAGAGCGTGCTCACAGGAGGCATGCTGGTACATTGGGGCTCATTTACTTACCCGGTCCAGTCGCGATCCGGCGGTGCGTTCTCCAACGAGGATTCGGGTTCTGCCGGGATTCACTAAGGTCCGTGGGCCCGATGTCCACCAGGTGTCGCTGCTGCGTTGAGGTCCGCCGGAGTTCACCTTCTTCGTACCGATGCATGTAAGTGCTGATCATGCGACACAAATTTTTTTTAAATAGCTCGTTTTTTCCGAATCCGTTGGGTTTTCTGACGGCCACGCCCCCAGATTTCTGTCGTATGCAAGCCGGCGCCGATGCGACACAATCTGATCACGTGCGCAAAACGGTAATATTCTGGAAACCCATCGTTTCGCCCCCTTAGTAAATGAGCCCCATTGTGTTTAACAGAAATGTCTCTGAAGACAATTAGAGTAGTAGTACTGTGCTATATATATATGATAGATATACAGCATAAGAGTAGTAGTACTGTTCTCTGCCTTCTATACAGTTAATCATAGAAATTCGGCTCTCCGTTTTTGCAAAGTAGAAAAATATCTTTATTTGTGACGTACAGGCAATCCAATGTAATAGTGTGTAACGTTTCGATCCATAGTAGGTAAGTGAGCGGATATACCGCTGTAGTGCAGGCTGAGAGAGAGGGAACGCGGATCAACCACAGTGGAGAGGGCGCAGGCCATTTCTTTCTATACAGTTAGTACCACATTTCCCTGAAAATAAGGCAGTGTCTTATATTCATTTTTGCTCCTAAAAACGCCCTAGGTCTTATTTTCTGGGGATGTTCTATTTTTCTATAAACAAGAATTCATATTTATTGTTGAACAAAAAGTCAACATTGTTAACACACTGTAGTCATGTCATCACTAACATCTACATACCCAGCCTATCAAGAATTTCTTGTGACTCTATTTCCATGTACAATAATCTCATTATTTTACAATCCCAGTATTTATGAACAAAAAGCCGGATTTTTTTTAATTTAAAAGACATCTATCACCAGATCAAGGATTGTAAACCAAACATACTGACATACTGGTGTGTGCCCCCTCTGGCAGGATCTGCTCTTCTTTTAGCTTCTTATGCCCTTGTTTTTAAGAAAAAAGAGCTTTAAGAATTATGCAAATGACCCGAGGGGGTTCAAGCTCCATTAACTCCTCAGGCTCATTTGCATAATTTTACAAGCCTGTTTTTTTCTAAAAAAAAACAAGGTATAAAAAGCAAAAAGAAGAGAAGATCCTGCCAGAGGGGGCACACACCAGTATGTCTGTATGTTTGGTTTACAATCCTTGATCTGGTGATACATGTCCTTTAAAGAACATCGGGGCACATTTACTTACCCGGTCCCGAGATCCGACTGAACCAGTCGGATCGTCCGACGGCCAGCCCACCGATTTCTGTTGCATGGAAGCCGGTGCTGCTGCATTAAAATCCCATCGTGTGCGACACAATCCCCAGTTAAATACCTGTCCCAGCAGTGCAAATCCAGAAAACGTCGGAAAAACTGACGAAAGTGTGGCCGCGGACCCTTAGTAAATAAGCCCCATCATGTCAACAACTTTTCTAACATCCTTCTAACTCTCCAAACTCTGGATTCCATCAAGAATTTGCTTGTATAAAATTGCACTAGGTCTTATTTTCGGGGTTGTCATATTTGGAGGGAAACGGGGTAGTAAGGCTATATTCACACGAACGTATGGGGGACGTATATACGGCCGACGTATATACGGCCGATATACGTCCCCCATACACTTCTATTGGCGCACGGCACCCTACGGGAGCGGTACGGTGCGCACACGTGCGGCACCGTACCATTCCGTACCCGAGAAAAAGATAGGACCTGTCCTATTTTTCCCGTAATACGGCGCCGTGCGCCATAGGTTGCTATGGAGAGGGGCGGGGGTGAGCTGCGCTCACCTCCTCCTCCTCTCCCCGTACACTGCCGTTGCACGCTACAGTACTGGCGGGCAACGGCAGTGTGAATATAGCCTATCACATACACAGACAGACATGTATTTCCCCGGCACTCGGCTCAGTTGGGAATAACATGTTGCAATGGGGGGTGTTAGAGGTTTTACATTGGATCCCAGTTGCTTCCAGTTACTCCTCCGTCTGGTAAATGTTATATACAAGAAGTGCAAAAAAATCTCTTGGACTGAAAGCAAAAGAGGAAATTTCTTCTTCTTGTCAGGTTGCAGGAAGACAGTTCTTCTTTATCTGTTATTATAGGAAAGCTAAAGGAAGCTTCTTATAATGAAAGGGGATATTGAGAGGATGGAGTCACAGCAGAGGTTAATGTCTCAAGGGTGAGCCGAGTCCCAAGGTCAAAAACGGTATTGTGTGTGGCTTCCTCTTGGCTTTCCGTGCACCACATTGATTCTGAGACGATAAGGGATATGATTGTTATGATTCACTGTGGTTTATGGCCAAGGCTGCACCCTAACGCAGCCCTACCCCTAATAGGACACCTACTCAGGGACCAGGAACCGTCTTTTGGAAGGAACTTTCTCGTCAGTTGTGAATTGCTATCCCGCCCACATTCTATCCCTCACTTGGTCCATGCAGTTCACCAGGGTCAGGACCTTGCCAAGAGTCCTCTGATATAATGTTGCAGACTCTATGTTACATGTAACTCTATGTGTGCTCCACTCAGTGATGGTCAGCGTAAGATTCCAGAGTGTGGGCGTGGACTCTCTAAGCAGACACTTCATGATCCCTCTAGTGCTGTGAGCTGACAATATGCTTAGATTATCAGGGTACACGGTTTATCTACACTTTTATTTAGCTTCTGAACATTCACTAGCAGCTGACACATTAAAAAGAGAGATGAAACAGATCAGAGATGATGAGATCCTTGAGATGGATATAACACACAATGACATTCTCAGCTCTGCTAACTCACTTAATCAATAAAACACAGAGTCAGTTCTGCTATGAAGTCCTTATCTGTCTGTAGCTTGTAGAGTAGGTCTCTGCACACCGCTGCTTGCTGGCAGGAGGTGCCTGTGTCTGAGCTGGTCTTGTAATGCAGGGGGGAGGGAGGGGCAGTAGGCAGAGAGCACAGCAGACTGCAGACAAAAGAAGCTATTCATCAGAAGAATCCGACCATAGCCTGAAGATTTACATTGGTATTCATTGGCACCCAAAATTGTGTACATCAGGACTGATAGAGAAAGTTTGGACTGTATTTTTGTTAATAACAGTGAATTAGAGAATCTGTTATTTTGTTATCCTGAGTACATTTAAAAGATCTTGTCTTTGTGGGAATACACCATTAAACTACTACATAAGATATCACTATGGGCTGCAGGGAATATGATTATGTTACCAAGTCAGAGGACTCTGCAGGGTGAACTATGCAGTGGAAGCAGAAAAACTTTGGCAGCCATGAACAGACCGGACTGGCAATGCTACACACTCTATAATGTCAGTGCCTATGCTGAGAGGTAACTTGCTGCAGCAGAAACCCCCGCCTTCATCTGCAGAGTCCCCAAAAAAAAAAACACTTTTCCATGGAAAAATTAATAGGACCAATTTACCCAAAAAAAATTTTTTTTACGGTGATAGGACTTGGTTTGCATATTTCCATTTTATTTAACATCTTTGAAGCAAATATCAGATAAAAAAACCGGTAACATTGAAGAACATTTAACAATTCCTTGTAAATTTCCACTGATCCGTCATGGAAGATCACAAAATAACAACTTAGAAAATGATTGATTAAAAAAAATAGCAAAACCCGAGGTCACATCCAGATTCATTCAAGTAACAAATGACTCACAGCACGCAGATCTCACAAACGCGACAACCCACAGGGAACAGACAGGAGACGCATGGACAAGGGAGGGGGGCGCTAGTCATTGGTGTCTGACTTATTTGGGGGTGATGTAAGGCCTTCTGTTGTGCTCTGTCCCCTCTGACTGGGGATGGCCGGCAGGACCCGCGTTGTCCTCAGGGGCTCTCGTCTCAGGACCGGCAGGAAAGAATATAACGAGTGACTCTGAGGTTTGGAGATGAATAATGGGGATAAACTATTTCCAGTTCTTAGTGAATTTGAAGGCAAAGACATGGACTTCTTCACACCCGGACATACAGGAGCAGGGAGCAGCTGGACTGGAAAAAAGGAAAAGATACATTATTAGCAATCAGGGGTTTCCAAAAGTCTCAGGAAAACCTTTGTTTTCTGGGTCAAGGTACTGAAAAATACACTTTACTTATTTTTTGGCTCCAGCATTGCCCCACACATAAGTTCTCATACACTCCTAGAGGGACATATGTGTTGGTCATAGGACCTGCTGGACCGGGGTGAGGTGTGGATCGTGTGATCACCAATGATTCCAGACTAGTCAGAAGTCATGGTAAAAAGACGTTCACTACAAAGCTGGATCCAGTCCAAGGAAAGTTTTTTTTTCCTTTAAGCGGTGGGACCGATACAAAGGTTGCCACACCTCAGAGCCTTTTGCAGTGGACTTTCGGTGATGTCATGAAGCCCTCCACTCTAATAATATATATTAAAAATGTGTCATTTCTTGTATTGTCCCAGGTTTAGGGTCATTACTGAATTATTTGTATGGTAATGTTGCTGGAGTAGACCCAACAGGACTTATCACCCTGTTGGGATCAAAAATTGAAGGACCCAGCTTTTTAGAGTATAACCCAGCTTTTCCAAACTATCTCTAGCTATTTAGGCTGCTTGGTGTATAAAATAACATCACCTACAGCAGTGATGGCAAACCTTTTAGAGACCGAGTGCCCAAACTACAACAAAGACACCGATTATTTATCGCAAAGTGCCAGCACAGAAATGTAATTTGTGATTTATACTCCTTCTCTGTCACAGATTTCATTGATACCAGCCCCTGAGGACACCAATATAGCAGAAAATAGTCCCAGGTAGAGCTGTCACTTTAAAATAGCTCTGTGCACAGCAAGTCCTGGGCTGTCTGGGACTGCAGGAAGATACCTGGAGTCCTCTCTGGTGATGGCCTGAGTGCCCACAGAAAGGGCTCCGAGTGCCACCTCTGGCACCAGTGCCATAGGTTAGCCATCACTGACGTACGGGGTCCTTGTGGGTGTATATATTGTGTACAATGTGTGTTATTTAAATATTTAAGCATTCTAATTGTGTTTACCTGGTGCAAAGGCAGACTGTTCCATTGGGTGGTCCCTAAAATAGAGTCCTAAACTCTATAAATATAGACTTAGTCCTGGGTACTGGGTCTTTCCTAATTTAGTCTGTCCTAAAGACACACCACTGATTTGTTCTTCTTATACAGCAGAGCTGACTTAGCTCCAAGGAGGTTTTCTCAGGACTGTAGACCACTCCTGCAGTTTTCAACACAACTTTAAAGGAAATCTACCACCAGGATGAAGGACTGTAAGAAAAGTACACTGACATCCTGGTGTGTGCCGCCTCTAGCAGGATACGCTCTTATTTTAGCTTCTTATGCTCTTGTTTTGTATTAAAAAAAAGCTTTAGCAATTATGCAAATGAGACTGAGGGGCTCCAGGCTCAATTAACAGATATGAAGCCCAGAGCCCCTCAGTCTCATTTGCATTGTTTTTAAAGTCTTTTTGTTTTGTAGAAACAAGGGCATAAGAAGCCAAAAGAAGAGCAGATGCCACCAGAGGGGACACACACCAGTATGTCAGTACTTGGTTAACAATCCTTCATCCTGATGGAAGATTTCTTTTAATCCCTGCTTCAAGGGTACATTATCTGCACTTCAACCATCCATTTGACAATCATTGTATGCTTGAGTGTGGAAAGGTGCATAGCCTGTTATTGCTGCTGAAGCTGCTAACATCATGGGCCTCTATTGGAACAGCTGAAATCCATCATATACATTGGTAGAGCCCCAGGAGGAAACGTATTACCATGCAGCCTGACCCTCTTCTTGCTTCACCCTACTGGCCCCGATGGGTGTGCAAGAGGCCTACACAGGACTGTGCTACCATGACAGTCGCAGCTAGGCTGCAACCATGCCGGCCGCTCATCTCCTGTGCCACATCTGCCTCCATACAGGGAACCCCTGTATGGAAGATGATCTTATAATGGACCATGGCCAGAATCTCTGCAATTGTGTCCTTGTTCTTTGTGACTATATTGTAGGACTACTTTGCGCCCCTGCTGTGTGCTCACATTCTTAGGTTTGTAAAATAGTGTATAAAGAAGCATGGAAGATAAAATCCTTCAACATTTGCAGCAAGATCCTGAGGATGTTCTGCGAGACGACCATCGACTGCATCATTTCCTATGCCGTCTTCTGCTTGGGGTGGGGGAAAGCATGAATGGCAAAACATACTCGCTAAAGTTACAAAAAGGCCCCAAAGCATAATCGGGGAGTCTGTTTGATACTGCATGGAAATTTGAGGCAATCACTACAAATAAGTATCACCCATAGTCGCCAACCATAATAACAGAGCAATATTAACAGGGCCGGTGCTAGCACTGGGCATCTCCGGGCAAGTGCCAGGGCCCAGACCTGCAGGGGGGGGCCCACATTAGGTTGTATGTAAGGAATCCATGGGGGTGAGGGGGCTGTAGCTAATGAATCCATAGGGGGTAAGTTGGACTTTATATTAAATTATATAAACTAGGATGATACAGTAGGGGATATTTTTGGGAACAGGAGTCTGTTTAAGTTTCTGAATTTTTAAAGCCACCACGTAAGTTCACTGCAAAGGGGCCTACTTAGGATCTGTCGCCCAAGGGCCTAATGATACCTGGAGTCGACCCTGATTATCCACAACCGCTACAGGTAGTTACAATGCAGAACTGCCAAATAACACAACTCCTGTGTCCCCAAAACCATCAAACTGTTTTATCATGCACTGGTCAGGGCTGGTTTTAAACAAAGTGGGGCCCTGGGTGAAACTAAAAGTGGGGCCCCAAAATAAAACTATTTTATGAACAGTCACAGTCAGTAAGAGGCTCCTTTATCCCTGCACAATAATAACACGTTGTAGCTACACACAGTAGTAGGTAAGTATCTGTAATATGGGGCTGTAGGAGAATGTTATAGGAGAGAGACAGATGATAGGGAGATGGATGATAGAAGATAAATATGAAAGATAAAGATTTATAGATAAATGATTGATTTATAGATGCAGAAATATTAAGTAGATTATATACAGATAGCAAGATAGATAGAAGAGATAGATACAGGAGAAGAGAGAGATGATTGATAGATAATAGATAATTAGCTGGATGGATAACTGGTTAGATAGACAGATGTATTGATAGGAAATAGACAAATTATAGGAGATAGATAATTAGACGGATAGATGATAGATATATAGACAGGAGATAGATGATAGATATATAGCCAGGAGATAGGTGATAGATATATAGCCCGGTTTGCTGCCCCCTAACGCCAGCCCCGGCACTAGAAAGTAGTGCCCAAACACCCCCCTCTCTATACGCACCCCTCATTACCCCATCCCTGTAGATTATATCCCATGCCCGCATAATATTTTTTTTATTTCATTCTTTTTTATATGTCTCCTATTATACTGTTTTTTTTTTTCTTCAGTTTTTCATATGTTTTGTAATTTCCTTCCCTGGACCATTAGTACAAATCAATTTCTCCACTGGGCATCAATAAGGTCGTATCTTATTTGGTGTTACTCTGAGACGTGAAAATGTGATTTGTGCTATTTTTTACATTTTATTTTACATAGATTTAAACTAAAAGAATAATTTTGAACTCAGCATTTTATTTCCATACTATAATGTAGTAGAATAAGTCCATATGGCAGTACATTATACTAAGAGCATCGAGGTAGCTGTGTGGTCCATCGCCCTGGGTTATTAACGCAACATGACAGATGTTGTTGTCCATGAGGGAAGCAAATAACAGTGACAGTCACTTATCTCAGATACTCAAGTGTGTTTGTGCTACAATTACCCTCAAATGGGAACCTGTCAGCAGGTATGACCATAAACACTGCAGCCAGTGTTGCGTAGTGTTTCTGGAGAGATGTGTAGTCAGACCTTTCTATGTTGTAGCAGCAGGACTGAGACAAATGGATTAATATTCCAGGATTGTACATTCTCCAAGTGTTCTGGTGGTGTGTCCTCACACTGCTGTGCTCTGCAGTCTCTGGAGCCAGTGTTCGGTATAGTCCCTCGAGAAATGTGTAATCAGACCTTTGTGTAAGTTGTAGCAACAGAACTGTGAAATATGGATTTATATTCCAGTACTGTACTGGTGTGTGTCCTAATACTACCGTGCTTTTAGCTCCCTTTACTGAGCACCACAGCCCCGAGTAATAGCTGCAGGATCTGGGTTGAAGACTTAAAGGGGTATTCTCGTCTGGGCATTCACATTCAGTTTCACTAATCTTCCATTTATAAACATTTCTTCAATTAGCTGTTATTAAAAAATATGATTCTGTGTGAAGATAATTTCTCATAAATATAGTCATTTTGTCCCTTAGAAACGAGATGGCTTCCTCGGATACGGCCACGTCTGCTTGAGGGATTGCACAAAGAAACAAAATGTTTTTGTATATGAAATGTCCGGGAGTTACTACATGACCCACAGCCGTCCTGTGGTAATGATCGCTGAATCCAGGAGGTCAGACAGGACTCAATAGCTCATGTCTGGCCACCGCTGCCAGAGTGTGACGTGGTCGTAACCGAGGAAGCCATCTCGTTTCTAAGGGACAGAATGACAACATTTATGAGAAATTATCTTCACACAGGAACATTTTTTTTAATAACATCCAATTGAAGAAATGTTTATAAATGGAAGATTAGTGAAACTGAATGTGAATGCCCAGGCGAGAATACCCCTTTAAGCAGTCACCTTGAGAAAATGGGAGGTGCTATGGAGCTTCAAGGTGCACCAGGAGAATTTATAATCCTAGAATGCAGATCCATATTTCACAGTCCTGCTGCTACTTACAACATACAAGCACACAAAAAGTTTGATTATGCAGTTCTCCAGTGCTGGTAGAAGGTTTTCATCCTGGAGATAAGAACATTTTGTAGGTTTCAGCTGCACTTACTTTTCTTAACACAGTGATCCGGTAGAGGGGACAAGTTATTCCGTGTTAGTCGGGATTCTTTCAGTCTTGGCTTTTCCTGGGAGAGATTTGCTGAAACATAACCTGAAAATAAATCTAAATGTTGATTGAAATATCAATTATTAACCAGGAATCAAATATAGACGAAAGCAAAATACCGACTGCACATCCGACATGTATCGGGAACACACACACAGACAGTGTAACTGCATCATAACTGCTCCAGACACGTCTCACATCTACATTATATATTATATTGACAACAAGGTGGATTTCCCCATAACGCATCCAACACAAGAGACCAGGGGCCCCACACAGTAATGGGGAGCCGTTATTAAAATAAAAAAAAAATTTGAAGATCTAAAGAAGAGAGGGATGGACCCCTGTCTACTCCTTGTCCACCCATGTGATCTGTTAAATACCTGTCAAAGCCGTGCAAATCCCGAAAACGTCGGAAAGTCAGACGAAGTGCGGGCGCGACCCTTAGTAAATGAACCTCAGTGTGTGAGGTGGGGGGAACCTGGGGACTCATGTGGCTTAGAGGCCTGGTCTCCAATGCAACTGTTGTGACCCCCTATATTTCCCATCCATCATGGGATGAAAGCCAAGGGGGATAATGAAAACTCCAAATTTCATGACCCAGTCAGTGGAGTCTGGCCTCCGGTGAATTTGGATAGGAGTTGGTTGCATTCCTGTTATAGAGAACATAGAGACCTGAGCCATACTTCTTATTTATTTGGACATTTGGTGCCCTTTTGGGTTACCATAGGAAGTTTACTTTAACCTTGGATCTTTTGAAATAATTCTGGTAAGTTCTGCCCTTACAGGCTGCAGCCAGTGTCCCTGGAAAGATATGTGATCAGACCTTGTGTATGTCGTTAGTAGCTCTTGGAGTAATAGTTAGTAATATATGGATTTATATTCCAGGATTTTAGCTTTCCCAATGCACTAAGGGGGAGGGGTCCTCACACTGCTGTACTATAAGCACTATATCTCAACAACCCCTCCTGTTTGTCCTACATGACTGCTTTAGTTATCAACCAAAAGTGTGTTGCAATTTTTTTACAGCAAATGGGAGGTTCATTTAAATGGCTCAATGACGAGAGCTAAGAGCACAGCAGTGTTAGGACACTCCTCCAGCGCATCTACAAACCTGAAATATAAATCCTTATTTCACAGTCCTGCTGCTACAACACATCTTTCCATACACAGCATAGAGCACAGCAGTGAGAGGACTTGCCCCCACTACATATTATAGCAATATAGGGCAGGTCACATCTTCTCCGGCTGCAGGAGACCTGCCTCAAGTCATTATACTCAACAGCAAGGAGGCTGCAGACAAGACGTTCCACCTAGAAGACATCTCATATCATCCGAGGATCCACTGTTGTGCGGGGTACGCCTGACTAATTAAGGAAGGTGCCCCTAGACTGGTGGCTGCTCTTTTTAGATTAACTCAAGGTTAAGGTCAAGGGCTGGTGGCACTTTAATTAAGGGGTGGGTTATAGCTCATCCCCACCCTACTATCTCATAATTATTCACGCCTACTGGCGTGAGGTATTTAAGCTGGTGTAGGGGGTGGGTGCTTCCTCTTTGTCACAAGCTTGGCAGAGAAGCGGTCCCGCCCTCCCGCCCTATTGTGTGTTTGTTTTCTTGTTAATTTATTGTTCTTTCAGTTTCCTCAAGTCACAGCTGGCGGAAAATGAGCAATGGAGGTGAAGGCTCGGTTGGCCGACTTGGCAGCTGGGAGTCCAGCTGGCATACAGCGGCCGGGCCAATGGAACGAGTTCACAATCAAGTGCCTTCACGAGTTTAAGAGTTTTTGGAAATTGTTATTTAAAAAATAAAGCTGTGACCATCTTTTATACCCAACAAAGGAAGAGTCTGCGTGTGTTTATGGTTATTCGTTTGGTAATGTGGTTTAGTATTAAAGGGCCTGAGAGTGTTCATATTGGTTTATTGGGATCCATGCCACCCAGTCTACATGGTTTTATAATAACTAGCACAACCCTCGTATGTGCCGCCATCTCCTGCCTTACCTGAATGTATGTTGTCCATATGAGGAAGATGCGGAGGGTAGAACCCTTCCATATGATGTGGCTTTTTGGGTAGCACACAATGCTTGAATTTGTCAGTCTGAGGCGACGTCCAGGCCTTGTGGGGCAGGATTTGGTTAGCAGCTATATTCCAGGGATTGTCTTGCAAGGCATGGCCACTCATTCTATGGTCAAACAAGTCATGCTCACTCTTACTCTTCTGGGATCTGTGTGCAAAATGGAAGGGGTTACTCTGGGGGGCCTCCGACGACGTCTGCAATGTGGTTAAAAAAGTGTTTCCGAGAGTGATGGGCGGGAGGCTCTGCGTCCGTATGGGTGGAAGGCCTTTGCAGTTCTGCTTGTTTTCGGGCAGGAGATATTTCTGGGACTCCACCGCCCTGTTTTTGCAGTTGACTGAGGTCACGCGTTCATCCTGGGGGTCTTTGCAGTTTGTGTCGAGGATACAGTCAAATGTGGTGATGATGTCATCAACCTCGGAGGTCTCCTCTCCATTATACCTGAGTTTGTCTTTCTGGTTCCCTTTCTGGTCCACCCTCTTCTTCTTACATGAAAATATCTGGTTTAGCACAGTGAGACGTCCTTCTTTCCTCATGGCTTTAGTGCCGGGGGAGGGGAATGGTTGGAAGGGATCTGGTCTACTGCAAGAAAAAAACCCATCAATGGTATGTTAAAGGACATCGTTAACTTCTCTACAGCTTAATAATCATGAGATGACTCTGCTCATGTGTCTCCAGTCTATGCGGCTAAGCTAACAAGCAAACTCTATCATAAAAGACAGTGATATCTCATGATCCGGTCTGTGCGAGCACACGGAGGTCCTGGGAGAGCCCGTTGCAGCGATTAACACTGTTTTAAACAGAGGCTCAACACAGGCGGTCCCTCATAATTATGCACGCCTACAGGGGAATGGGACGTAGGAGGAGGGAAGAAGCAAACGCATATGTCGTTATGTAATGAGGGAGCGCCAGAGCTTTTCCTGATGTTCCAGGCGTTGATCAGCCCCTGTTTAAAACATTGTTTATCGCTGAGACTTCTCAAAAAAATGATCCGTCGTGAAGCGAATCGAACTGCTGGTTTGTGACATCAGCTGAAAAACACTTTTTTTCTAGTGTTTTTTTTTCCCTTAAAGGGGCATCTTATGAAGTCGATCTTGAGTGTCCCCTTTATGCCTCATCTTCAGCAGTAGAATAGAGCTGTCAGTAACTCTTCTGCCCTCTAAAAATACTGAGATGGCTCTGCTCGAGCCGTTTTCAGTCTATACGGCAAAGCCCACAAGTTTTATCATCATAGACAACAGTGTTATGTTAAAGGGACATCTGATAAAAAAAACAGTCAGTAGTCTTACTCTCTAGTATCTCCCCTGACCACTAGTAGCTAATAGTCTCTGCTCATCTGCTCCAGGCTATACTACAAAGCAAACCTTGTCATCTCAGACTTCAGTGATATGTTAAAGGAAAACTCCCCCAACAATGCAGCCCTTTCCCACGTACGTATTTCCACCTGCCTATGTTAGTAGTGTAATCAGTCCATGTCTTCCAGGACCCTCCATATAGGGGTTCACTGCAGGGTTTAGGGGTCTCACCTGTTTTCCTGAGAAAGCAGCTTAATGCATGCGGTGTGGCCGCAGTACATGGCATAGGTCAGGGGTGTATTCTCATTGATGTCCCTGGGGTTCATATCTACTCCAAGCTTCAGCAGGGTCTGCACACAATCTGCCCTCCCGGCGGCCGCGGCCCAGTGCAGAGGAGTCCTGCAGCAGAATATGACAGCAGTAATAAGGATGGGAGCTGCTCTCTGCTGCAGGAGGCGGCTCATTATTACCAGACTGTACCTGTCATCCACATCCAGGGCCTGCAGATTGCATTCAGGGACCCGGGCCAGCTCACAGATGATGTCACTGTATCCTGCGGCAGCGGCTATGTGCATGCACGTCTTTCCATTCTCATCGTCATAGTTGATGGTGGACTGTCCCTGCTCATGATCCAGTATGATGGAGCACAGCACTCGGTTCCCACTCTGAAATTACAGACCTAGTTACATGAATGTATAAGATCAAAGTGGAAAACATCTACAAACATCAGTTAAGAAGCCCAAACAGAGATAATACACACAGTGATGTCACAGTACAGAGATAATACACACAGTGATGTCACAGTACAGGGATAATACACACAGTGATGTCACAGTACAGGATAATACACACAGTGATGTCACAGTACAGGGATAATACACACAGTGATGTCACAGTACAGGGATAATACACACAGTGATGTCACAGTACAGAGATAGTACACACAGTGATGTCACAGTACAGGGATAATACACACAGTGATGTCACAGTACAGGGATAATACACACAGTGATGTCACAGTACAGAGATAATACACACAGTGATGTCACAGTACAGGGATAATACACACAGTGATGTCACAGTACAGGGATAATACACACAGTGATGTTACAGTACAGAGATAATACACACAGTGATGTCACAGTACAGAGATAGTACACACAGTGATGTCACAGTACAGGGATAATACACACAGTGATGTCACAGTACAGGGATAATACACACAGTAATGTCACAGTACAGAGATAGTACACACAGTGATGTCACAGTACACAGATAATACACACAGTGATGTCACAGTACACAGATAATACACACAGTGATGTTACAGTACAGGGATAATACACACAGTGATGTCACAGTACAGGGATAATACACACAGTGATGTCACAGTACAGGGATAATACAGACAGTGATGTCACAGTACAGGGATAATACACACAGTGATGTCACAGTACAGGGATAATACACACAGTGATGTCACAGTACAGGGATAATACACACAGTGATGTCACAGTACAGAGATAGTACACACAGTGATGTCACAGTACACAGATAATACACACAGTGATGTTACAGTACACGGATAATACACACAGTGATGTCACAGTACAGGGATAATACACACAGTGATGTCACAGTACAGGGATAATACAGACAGTGTTGTCACAGTACACGGATAATACACACAGTGATGTCACAGTACAGGGATAATACACACAGTGATGTCACAGTGCAGAGATAATACACACAGTAATGTCACAGTACACAGATAATACACACAGTGATGTCACAGTACACAGATAATACACACAGTGATGTCACAGTACAGGGATAATACACACAGTGATGTTACAGTACAGGGGTAATACACACAGTGATGTCACAGTACAGGGATAATACACACAGTGATGTCACAGTACAGGGATAATACACACAGTGATCTCACAGTACAGGGATAATACACACAGATGTCACAGTACATGGATAATACACACAGTGATGTCACAGTACAGGGATAATACACACAGTGATGTCACAGTACAGGGATAATACACACAGCGATGTCACAGTACAGAGATAATACACACAGTGATGTCACAGTACAGAGATAATACACACAGTGATGTCACAGTACAGGGATAATACACACAGTGATGTCACAGTACAGGGATAATACACACAGTGATGTTACAGTACATGGATAATACACACAGTGATGTCACAGTACAGGGATAATACACACAGTGATGTCACAGTACAGGGATAATACAGACAGTGATGTCACAGTACATGGATGATACACACAGTGATGTCACAGTACATGGATAATACACACAGTGATGTCACAGTACAGGGATGATACAAGTGGACCTTCCTCTGCACGTTGCTCCATGTAATAAGTTGGTGGTCCCTCAGGTGGGATGTCTAGTGTTACTATGTTACCATATGAGCAGAGTACATGCGGTTACTGTTGGGGAGATTCTTAGTGAGGGGGTTATTGCTCTGTGTTGCCCCTCTATATCTCCATACCTGGACCGCCCAGTGTAGAGCAGTTTTGAAGTCCTTGTCCACCAGGGTGGGATCGGCTCCTTTCTGCAGTAAATTCTGCACATGCTGCGGCCGGTTATGAAATGCTGCCCAGTGCAGCGACGTCATCCCCTGCCATACACAGAGGGGAGAGAAGAATGGTAAAAGTCATCTCGTACCACCCGGAATATCCAAAATGCACGTTTTTTTAAAATATGAATATATAATATATATAAAGACTGCACATATACTGTGGGCTTCCAGATCCTACTATCATATTACAGACATTACAGTCAGCTCTATATACTACATGCATCCTCTACCATTATATTACAGCCACTTCAGTCAGCTCTCTATACTACATACACCCTCTACCTTTATATTACAGCCAATACAGTCAGCTCTCTATACTACATACACCCTCTACCTTTATATTACAGCCAATACAGTCAGCTCTCTATACTACAAACACCCTCTACCTTTATATTACAGCCAATACAGTCAGCTCTCTATACTGCATACACCCTGCACCTATATATTACAGCCAATACAGTCAGCTCTCTATACTACATACACCCTCTACCTTTATATTACAGCCAATACAGTCAGCTCTCTATACTGCATACACCCTGCACCTATATATTACAGCCAATACAATCAGCTCTCTTTATCACATGCACCCTCTCCCATTATATTACAGACACTACATTCTGCTCTCTATATCACATGCACCCTCTACCATTACGACCCCATGGTGACACGTTCCCCCTAGTGACAGTAGATAATTGATGTCCTAACGCTGTTCTTGAAGGGCTTAAGTGTATAATAAAACTGGCAAGTTGTCTTCAACAGCAGCGTTTAGCCCTGCAGGGGGCAGTAATAGGATGAATGAGAAATGTAGAAACAGTTTCCATACATAATATGGCATGAAATCTGCACCCACTGACCAGGAATACAGTAACCTACCCCCAGCATCACTCACCTCATTGTCCTGGTGGTTGACCTCACTCAGAGTAGATTGTTGTAGAAGAACAGATAAAAGTCTGCAGGAAAGAGACAAAACTGTCAGTGACCGGCTGCCCCCGGAACAGACCTCGCCTCAGAAGAGACCACCAGAGAGATCGCCATCATCAGTCCTCTCCCAGAAGAGATCACCATCATCCGTCCTCCCCCAGAACATACCGCCATCATCAGTCCTCCCCCAGAACATACCGCCATCATCAGTCCTCCCCCAGAACATACCACCATCATCAGTCCTCGCCCAGAAGAGACCGACAACATCAGTCCTCCCCCAGAAGAGACCGCCATCATCAGTCCTCTCCCAGAAGAGACCACCATCATCAGTCCTCCCCCAGAACAAACCGCCATCATCAGTCCTGTCCCAGAAGAAACGGCCATCATCAGCCCTCTCCCAGAAGAAACGGCCATCATCAGCCCTCTCCCAGAAGAAACGGCCATCATCAGCCCTCTCCCAGAAGAGAGGGCCATCATCAGTCCTCTCCCAGAAGAAACGGCCATCATCAGTCCTCCCCCAGTATAGATCGCCTTCATCAGTCCTTCCCCAGAAGAGACCACCAACATCAGTCCTCCCCCAGAAGAGACCGCCATCATTAGTCCTCCCCCAAAAGAGACCACCATCATCAGTCCTCCCCCAAAAGAGACCGCCATCATCAGTCCTCCCCCAAAAGAGACCACCATCATCAGTCCTTCCCCAGAAGAGACCGCCATCATCAGTCCTCCCCCAGAACAGACCGCCATCATCAGTCCTCTCCCAGAAGAAACGGCCATCATCAGTCCTCTCCCAGAAGAGACCGCCATCATCAGTCCTCCCCCAGAATAGACCGCCATCATCACAGCCTCCTCCAGAATATACCGCCCTATGGGGGAGGGAGCTGGGATATGTGACAGTTCACATGATTATTTGGAGTGACTTACCTGACATCAGCCTCTGCAGTGGCGGCGTGTAGAGGGAGTCTGCCATTTTTATCAGGGATGTTCTGTTTAGCTCCATTCCTAAGCAAACTCACACAGCCATCCATCCACCCCTGCAAGAGGAAGACAGGGAACTATACAATGACAGTGCTGGAGTACTCCAAAAGATGGCGGACCATTCTGCCAATCACCACAAGCTTAATTTATGGAGATAGAGTATGCACTTGTAATCCCTAATAATATATGCCTATCCCCCCTTACTTCCCTCATTGGGTCATCTCGCAACCCTGGATTCTCAGCTCACTTCTTATCAGAACCATCATAGGATTTCCATTCCATTCATCCATAAATGTAACAACAATGGGGCTCATTTACTAAGGGTCCGAATTGCGCACTTTCGTCGGGTTTCCCGAATATTTCCGATTTGCGCCGAATTGCCCCGGGATTTTGGTGCACGCGATCGGATTGTGACGCATCGGCGCTGTCTTTGACGCGACAGAAATCGTCATAGGACAAGGGTAGGCCGTCGGACAACCCGACGGATTCGGAAAAACCGTGGAATTTAAAAAAGAGTTTGTGTCGCAAGATCAGCACTTACATGCAGCGGGACGAAGAAGGTGAACTCCGGCGGACCTCGGTGCAGCAGCGACACCTGCTGGATATCGGGCACACGACCTTAATGAATCCCGGCAGACCCGAATAAGCGTCAGACAACGCGCAGCGGGATCGCATCTGGACCAGGTAAGTTAATCTGCCCAAATTTATCCACAATGCCCCCGCAGGAGAAATGTAGAACTGTAGAGTTCCATAAGCTCATAATATAATGGAGTTGGGTCTTCCTGAGAGAGAAGCCATTTACTCACATTCAGCATACTAACACTGAATACAGGGACCTATTATAATAGGTCTCCAGCTGTAATGAAACTACAACTCCTAGCCTGCATAGTGTTAGACTATCATTATACCAGGAGAAACCCAATTGTGAGGCTAAAAGTCTACATGATATCTGTACATTGGTCTCATAGAGTTTGACTATACTGAATGCAGAGCATGTATCTCTGGAGGACCTGACACCTCTGTGCATTGATTTAAAGGAAATCTACCATCAAAATGATAAACCAGGGACAATTTCTCGTAGCCTCATCCCTAGTCCAGAGGTCAGGAGCTGGCCAACAGGAGCCCGGATTGGCTCTGCTGCTAGAGCAGCAATGTGGCATTCACTCAGACACTGAGAAAGACTCACCCAGAATGAGCTCCGATTTATCAACTTTTGCAGAGCTAATTTCAAAGCATGCTAAGCCCCAACCAATCACCAGCCTGGGTTCTGGTACTGCAAATCTATTACTACATTCTGGCAGTAGGTGGCAGCAAAGGTTAACATTTGGGATGGTGTTTAAATATAATAGCTAATTTTAGTAATGCCCCATCCAGCAGGACATTACACTCCCTGTGCTGCAGTAAGATTGCACCAGGCAGAAGCTAGGAAGTGCAGAGGGGGGCGTGAGACAATGTAACACTAAGGGGCTCTCGTAACACCCCCAAGGATCCCTTTAGGCTCATTAGCATAGTTTTAAAAGATGATTTTAGAAGGAAGGAGATCATGGATAACACATAAGAAGATTGCCAGAGTCATAGTGCCTGTATCTATGAGTAAGTCGCCCACATTTATTAAAATTCAAGAAGACCAGAGCACAGGGTCAAAGATTGTGGCGCACCCTGCAGGTGCCCAAAGTGCATGACATAAATGTGGCGGATGGTGCAAAACGCCTGTTTAGGTACACAGTTTTGTGTCTCGGTGTGCATAGTACAGCTGCGACACAATAATGGTGAAGACACTTCATAAATACATGTGCAAAAAGTTTAAACACACGTATTGATGTGCAATGTACGTCTGTATACTGGTGCAGATTGCTTGATAAATGTGGGCCGGTGTTCCTGGTTTATCATGATGTATTTTGATGGTGTTTGCGTGGGTTTCCTCTGGGTCCTCCAGTTTCCTCCCACACTCCAAAACATACTACCGGTAGTAGGTTGATTAGATTGTGACCCCCATTGGGGACATGGACTGATTTGGAAAGCTCTGTGCAGCGCTGTGTAATCTGTGTGCGCTATATAAATAAAGTATTATTATTATTATTATTATGGTAGATGGTAGGTAGGACGGTGCATTTCTCAATTTCTCCTGTGGGGGCACTGTGGGGAGACTTCTTGTTGGGTAATCCAGGAATCCAACAATAAACGGCAAAAAAAAGTATTTCAGCCATAAGACTTTGTGATCTGCAGCATGAGCAGATGCTATAATGGACCATTCTGACCCATGTGCTGACCTAAAGTCCAATGGGTGGGGAGGTCAAAGGTAACTCCATAGATCTAGCAGCGGTACCTGCAGCTGCACTACATGGCCATAGGTGCACAGGACACGGGGATTGTATATGCGCTATACATACTAGATACGTTGCCAGGGACAAGCTCGTCCTTCCGCAGGCGTCCTGTGTATTGATATTAGCTCCCATTTTCAGCAGAAGCTTCACGGTATCGACCTGGCGTCCGGACACAGCGTGCATCAAAGGAGTGCAACCTAGAAAAAAAGCAGCACATTGTATTTAAGGAAATGAGGAAATAAAGTAATCATTTACAAGGTTTATTGCAGTGTGAATATATACTAATTATATGTTATAGAAAAGTGTAGATGTGTCTATTCACTGCCAGTAAGTAGAAACTGTGGGGGGACATTTATCACATGCCGGCGCACGAGCAGGGCAGAGCTTATGATGAAGAGCATTCATCTTCACTGATTGCTAGTTGTAGTGAGTTTGCGCGGCACAGGAACACCACCAACTGCACCTCCCCTAAAATCCCCGCCTTAAAGGGATATTCCCATCTGGGCATTCAAATTTAATTGAATTAATTTGCCATATGTAAACATTTCTTCAATTGGATATTGTTAAAAAAATGTTCCTGTGTGACGATAGTTTCTCAGAAATGTAGCCATGTTGTCCCTTAGAAACGAGATAGCTTCCTCGGATACGACCACCCCGCACTCTGGCAGTGGTGGCCAGACATGCGCTTTTAAGCTCTGCCTGACCTCCTGGATTCAGCGATCATTATCACAGGACGGCTGTGGGACCTGCAGTAACTCCCGGACATTTCATATACAAAAACTTTTTGTGTCTTTGTGCAATCCCTCAGCAGAGGTGGCCGTATCTAAGGACACAGTCTTGTTTCTAAGGGACTATATCACTACATTTATGAAAAATTATCTTCACGCAGGTAAAAAAAAATTAATAACATCTAATTGATGAAATGTATATATATGGCAGATTTTATGAAATTGAATGCCCAGATGAGCAAACCCCTTTAAGGGCTCTTTAAAATTGGCGTTGATGTTCAGCTACAGTTCTGCATCCGTTGCATTTTGTCTCCGTTGTGTCTCCGGCACTATCAGAGCTATGTGCACGCGCAGTAGCTCCTTTTCCCGTGCCCTGAGTTCAGGAACTGCAGCCGTTGGCGCACCAGAACAAGCTATGTGCTTCCTTCAGCAACTTGCCAGCGTCATGGAGTTCTGGATGAGCGCAGAGCTCAGGGTACAGAGATCACTATTTATGGTGTTTTTGTTTGTTGAATGTGCAAAAATGTTGCAGTTTTTTAAATTTATTTTTCACCAAACGATTCAGTTCTTTAATTTTATTGTATGGGTTGTTATGGACATTGCAATACCCAATGGGGCGCATTTACTAAGGGCTTTGCGCCAGTTTTCTGTTCGACTCTGCACGTTCTTTCTAGTGCAAACTGCTTGCACAGGTATTTAAGAAGTATCTGCACCACAAAGGCATACGACCGTTTTTTGGCGCAGCTGCACTAGGCACGTTTTGGTGCTCAGTCGGACCATGTGCCAAATTTAACATGCAAGTCCAACAGAAGTCTGCACTATGCACTATGCACTATGTTAAAGGAAACCTACCACTTCTGAAGGTAGGTATGAGATGCAAACACCGGGCACCAGCTCAGGGTGAGCTGGTGCCGGTGCTTAGTCTCGTTAGTGTTAAAACCGCGGTATCGCGGTTTTAACACTTTTTAAACTTTATAGTAGAAACTGCTTCGGCGCTGCGCGCGACCGTGCGCGCGCAACGCCTGCGGCATTTCCAATGTAGGCGCGCGCACGATCGTGCGCACGCAGCGCCGAAGCAGTTTCTGCTATAAAGTTTAAAAAGTGTTAAAACCGCGATACCGCGGTTTTAACACTAACGAGACTAAGCACCGGCACCAGCTCACCCTGAGTTGGTGCCCGGTGTTTGCATCTCATACCTACCTTCAGAAGTGGTAGGTTTCCTTTAAAAATAGACCAGAAAAAAAGTGGAGCACTCTGTTGGGCTAGTTCAGGGAGCACCAGATACATGAAGAACGTGCGCCAGACATCATGAATCTGGCGCTCCCTGCATTATACACAGGAATCAATCTTAGTAAATGTGCCCCAATATGTGTCGCTGGTGTGGTGATTTTCACTTTTTATTGGGTTTATTGGGAGTTTTAGGGTGCGGTCGAACATTGCGTTTTGAAACGCATTACAACAGCTGAGGAGAGGTGTTTGCCTAATTACATTACTGTTAACGCAACGTGTGACCGCATCCACAGATGTACAGAACCTCTTAATACAGACCTGATATGCTGTAGGAACTCATAAGACACTCCTGAGCTACTGTAGAACCCCTGAAGACACCCCTGAGCTGCTGAACAACCTCATAAGGCACAACTGAGCTGCTCCAGTACCTTACTGAGCTGCTGCAGCATAACAATACACAGAAATGCTGCTAACGAACCTCATCAATACCCACACACCACCATGGGACCACTTTAAGATTTTTTCCGGGGCCACTTTAAATTCCCAGTCTGCCCACAGTGGCAGTTGTATATATAGTAAGTAGTGATCCCCTGAGCTCCTCCTAGTGGTGGTGTATATACAGTATGTAGTAATCTCCTGAGCTCCCCCTAGTGGTGACTGTATATATAGTAAGTAGTGATCCCCTGAGCTCCTCCTAGTGGTGGTGTATATACAGTATGTAGTAATCTCACGAGCTCCCCCTAGTGGTGACTGTATATATAGTAAGTAGTGATCCCCTGAGCTCCTCCTAGTGGTGGTGTATATACAGTATGTAGTAATCTCACGAGCTCCTCCTAGTGGTGGTGTATATACAGTATGTAGTAATCTCCTGAGCTCCCCCTACTGGTGACTGAATATACAGTATGTAGTAATCTCCTGAGCTCCTCCTAGTGTTGGTGTATATATACAGTATGTAGTAATCTCCTGAGCTCCCCCTACTGGTGACTGAATATACAGTATGTAGTAATCTCCTGAGCTCCTCCTAGTGTTGGTGTATATACAGTATGTAGTAATCTCCTGAGCTCCCCCTACTGGTGACTGAATATACAGTATGTAGTAATCTCCTGAGCTCCTCCTAGTGTTGGTGTATATACAGTATGTAGTAATCTCCTGAGCTCCTCCTAGTGGTGTCTGTATATACAGTATGTAGTAATCTCCTGAGCTCCTCCTAGTGGTTGCTGTATATACAGTATGTAGTAATCTCCAGAGCTCCCCCTAGTGGTGGTGTATATACAGTATGTAGTAATCTCCTGAGCTCCCCCTACTGGTGACTGAATATACAGTATGTAGTAATCTCCTGAGCTCCTCCTAGTGGTGGTGTATATACATTATGTAGTAATCTCCTGAGCTCCTCCTAGTGGTGACAGAATATACTGTATGTAGTAATCCCCTGAGCTCCTCCTAGTGGTGACTGTATGTACAGTATGTAGTAATCTCCTGAGCTCCCCCTAGTGGTGGCTGTATATACAGTATGTAGTAATCTCCTGAGCTCCTCCTATTGGTGACTGTATGTACAGTATGTAGCAATCTCCTGAGCTCCCCCTAGTGTTGACAGAATATACAGTATGTAGTAATCTCCTCAGCTCCCCCTAGTGGTGGCTGTATATACAGTATGTAGTAATCTCCTGAGCTTCTCCTAGTGGTGGCTGTATATACAGTATCTAGTAATCTCCTGAGCTCCCCTAGTGGTGCCTATATGTACAGTATGTAGTAATCTCCTAAGCTCCCCCTAGTGGTGGATGTATATACAGTATGTAGTAATCTCCTGAGCTCCCCCTAGTGGTGGTGTATATACAGTATGTAGTAATCTCCTGGGCTCCCCCTAGTGGTGGTGTATATATAGTATGTAGTAATCTCCTGAGCTCCTCCTAGTGGTGGTGTATATACAGTATGTAGTAATCTCCTGAGCTCCCCTAGTGGTGGTGTATATACAGTATATAGTAATCTCCTGAGCTCCCCTAGTGGTGGTGTATATACAGTATGCAGTAATCTCCTGAGCTCCCCTAGTGGTGGCTGTATATACACTATGTAGTAATCTCCTGAGCTCCCCCTACTGGTGACTGAATATACAGTATGTAGTAATCTCCTGAGCTCCCCCTACTGGTGACTGAATATACAGTATGTAGTAATCTCCTGAGCTCCTCCTAGTGGTGGTGTATATACAGTATGTAGTAATCTCCTGAGCTCCCCCTAGTGGTAACTGAATATTCAGTATCTAGTAATCTCCTGAGCTCCCCCTAGTGGTGGTGTATATACAGTATGTAGTAATCTCCTGAGCTCCCCCTAGTGGTGACTGTATATACAGTATGTAGTAATCTCCTGAGCTCCCCCTAGCGGTGGCTGTATATACAGTATCTAGTAATCTCCTGAGCTCCCCCTAGTGGTGGTGTATACACAGTATGTAGTAATCTCCTGAGCTCCCCCTAGTGGTGGTGTATACACAGTATGTAGTAATCTCCTGAGCTCCCCCTAGTGGTGGTGTATACACAGTATGTAGTAATCTCCTGAGCTCTCCCTAGCGGTGGCTGTATATACAGTATGTAGTAATCTCCTGAGCTCCCCCTAGTGGTGGTGTATATACAGTATGTAGTAATCTCCTGAGCTCCCCCTAGTGGTGGCTGTATATACAGTATGTAGTAATCTCCTGAGCTCCCCCTAGCGGTGACTGTATATACAGTATGTAGTAATCTCCTGAGCTCCCCCTAGTGGTGGTGTATACACAGTATGTAGTAATCTCCTGAGCTCCCCCTAGTGGTGGTGTATACACAGTATGTAGTAATCTCCTGAGCTCCCCCTAGCGGTGGCTGTATATACAGTATGTAGTAATCTCCTGAGCTCCACCTAGCGGTGGCTGTATATACAGTATGTAGTAATCTCCTGAGCTCCCCCTAGTGGTGGTGTATACACAGTATGTAGTAATCTCCTGAGCTCCCCCTAGTGGTGGTGTATACACAGTATGTAGTAATCTCCTGAGCTCCCCCTAGCGGTGGCTGTATATACAGTATGTAGTAATCTCCTGAGCCCCCCCTAGCGGTGGCTGCATATACAGTATCTAGTAATCTCCTGAGCTCCCCCTAGTGGTGGTGTATACACAGTATGTAGTAATCTCCTGAGCTCCCCCTAGTGGTGGTGTATACACAGTATGTAGTAATCTCCTGAGCTCCCCCTAGTGGTGGTGTATACACAGTATGTAGTAATCTCCTGAGCTCCCCCTAGCGGTGGCTGTATATACAGTATGTAGTAATCTCCTGAGCTCCCCCTAGTGGTGGTGTATTTACAGTATGTAGTAATCTCCTGAGCTCCCCCTAGTGGTGGCTGTATATACAGTATGTAGTAATCTCCTGAGCTCCCCCTAGCGGTGACTGTATATACAGTATGTAGTAATCTCCTGAGCTCCTCCTAGTGGTGGCTGTATATACAGTATGTAGTAATCTCCTGAGCTCCCCCTAGCGGTGACTGTATATACAGTATGTAGTAATCTCCTGAGCTCCCCCTAGCGGTGACTGTATATACAGTATGTAGTAATCTCCTGAGCTCCCCCTAGTGGTGGTGTATACACAGTATGTAGTAATCTCCTGAGCTCCCCCTAGCGGTGGCTGTATATACAGTATGTAGTAATCTCCTGAGCCCCCCCTAGCGGTGGCTGTATATACAGTATCTAGTAATCTCCTCAGCTCCCCCTAGTGGTGGTGTATACACAGTATGTAGTAATCTCCTGAGCTCCCCCTAGTGGTGGTGTATACACAGTATGTAGTAATCTCCTGAGCTCCCCCTAGTGGTGGTGTATACACAGTATGTAGTAATCTCCTGAGCTCCCCCTAGCGGTGGCTGTATATACAGTATGTAGTAATCTCCTGAGCTCCCCCTAGTGGTGGTGTATATACAGTATGTAGTAATCTCCTGAGCTCCCCCTAGTGGTGGCTGTATATACAGTATGTAGTAATCTCCTGAGCTCCCCCTAGAGGTGACTGTATATACAGTATGTAGTAATCTCCTGAGCTCCTCCTAGTGGTGGCTGTATATACAGTATGTAGTAATCTCCTGAGCTCCCCCTAGCGGTGACTGTATATACAGTATGTAGTAATCTCCAGAGCTGTATAAACAGAATATAGAGTATATAGTAATTTCCTGAGCTTCGCTAATGGTGACTGGAGGTGATTTTGGATGTATTTGCAGAGGTTTTGGAGCTCTGTATCCAAAAATATTTTTTCGGAATTATTCAGCATATAATTGTGACCTTCTATAGAATATAACCCCTAATGATGTTTCCTGTATGTGTAGACAGTCACGTTCTGCTGCAGTTACTGATCAAAGGAGCAGAAATAAGATGAAGGCGACAGTGACGTGAAAAACAAACCTGCGGTGGTGATTTACATAAACTGCCAGAGGGGCGTCTCAGCTGTGATGTATTACACTGTTCAATGTGTAGGATTATAGCGCCCCATGGCAATGTCACAAGTAAACTGCAAGAGCGGAATAATCTGAGAAATGGCAATGACTCCCAGTGATGTTTGCTCTTCTCTGTTCTGTAATGTCTCCTCTGTTCTGTGATCTATGCTCTTCTCTGTCCTGTGATCTCTGCTCTTCCCTGTCATGTCATCTCTGCTCTTCTTTGTCATGTGATCTCTGCTCTTCTCTGTCCTGTGATCTCTGCTCATCTGTGTCCTGTAATGTATCATCTGTTCTGTGATCTATGCTCTTCTCTGTCCTGTGATCTCTGCTCTTCCCTGTCATGTCATCTCTGCTCTTCTTTGTCCTGTGATCTCTGCTCTTCTCTGTCCTGTGATCTCTGCTCTTCTCTGTCCTGTGATCTCTGCTCTTCTCTGTCCTGTGATCTCTGCTCTTCTCTGTCCTGTGATCTCTGCTCTTCTCTGTCCTGTGATCTCTGCTCTTCTCTGTCCTGTGATCTCTGCTCTTCTCTGTCCTGTGATCTCTGCTCTTCTCTGTCCTGTGATCTCTGCTCTTCTCTGTCCTGTGATCTCTGCTCTTCTCTGTCCTGTGATCTCTGCTCTTCTCTGTCCTGAAATCTCTGCTCTTCTCTGTCCTGTGATCTCTGCTCTTCTCTGTCCTGTGATCTCTGCTCTTCTCTGTCCTGTGATCTCTGCTCTTCTCTGTCCTGGGATCTCTACTCTTCTCTGTCCTGTGATCTCTGCTCTTCTCTATCTTGTGATCTCTGCTCTTCTCTGTCTTGTGATCTCTGCTCTTCCCTGTCCTGTGATCTCTGCTGTCTCTGTCCTGTGATCTCTGCTCTTCTCTGTCCTGTGAGCTGTGCTCTTCCCTGTCCTGTCATATCTGCTCTTCTCTGTCCTGTGATCTCTGCTCTTCTCTGTCCTGAGATCTCTGCTCTTCTCTGTCCTGAGATCTCTGCTCTTCTCTGTCCTGTGATCTCTGCTCTTCTCTGTCCTGTGATCTCTGCTCTTCTCTGTCCTGTGATCTCTGCTCTTCCCTGTCCTGCGATACAGCTCTGCGATGTTTGCTTTACACTGTCCTACGATCCCTGCTGTTCTCTGTCCTCTATTCACTGTGTCTTGTGATGTCTGTCCTATCCTATTATGTCTGGTCTGTCTTGTGATTTCTCCTATTCTCCTAATGTCTGCTTTTCTCTGTGGGATGTCAGTCTTGTCCTGTGATGTCTGCTCTGTTCTGTGCTCTGAGGTCTCCTCTGTCCTGTGATCTCAGCCCCTCCCTGTCCTTTGAAAATCTGCTCTGTCTTATGACCTCTGCTATTCTCTATCTCCCAATGTCTGCTCTGTGCTATTATCACTGCTCTTCTGTGTCCTCTATGTGGTGATGTCTGTTATGTCCTGTAATGTCTGCTCTATCCTGTGATCTCTGGTCTGCTCAAGATGTCTGTTCTTCTCTGTCCTCTCATGTCTCTTCTGTCCTGTGATCTCTGCTCTTCTCTGCCCAGTGATCTTGGTTATTCTCTGTCCTGTAATTTCTGCTCCTCTCTATCCTGTTAGGTCTGACTTTCTCTGTCCTATGATCTCTTCTCTGCCCTGTCCTGTTATGTCTGTCCTGTCCTGGTTTATACTATTGTATGACATTGATACAATGGGGGGGATATAACAATGTGTCTCAGGTTCAGCCAGTCTCTAGCTGGAAAACACTTGTTTTCTGCTGCACCAGATTTATCACTGTGATGATGAATTCTGGTGCGGGATAAGACTGTCGGTTCCTACTTTAGACCTACTATTAGTTGGTCTAAACTGTGCGCCAGAATTTTGGGCGCACAGACGATTCCTCCACAAGCCACGCCCCTTTATTATGAGACCATGCCCATCTACCACCAAAGGTCATGCCCCCTTAATCGGACAAGTTGGGAAAGTGCCAAAAAAACGGTCTAAAAGCCTTGATAACTGTGGTGAGAGGCATTATAGACAGTGTTTTTGGCGCAAAACCACCAGAATTGTGGCACAAGTGCGTTTATAAATCCCCCCCCCCAATGTATCTGGATGCATGACTAGTAATAACAGTGTGACACATATTATTTCTCCCCCTCCTCCACACGATGACTCTGACCTCACCTTCGTTGTCACAGTATTCTAGGATTGAAGGGTCTTCACGGATGATCGCCGTCAGAGTGTTGACATCGCCATTAGCTGACGCTTGATAAACCACAGACAAATCAATTTCTTCTGATGAGTCACCTGCAAACACACAACAAAATCCTCAGCTTTTCCTTGTCAGCTGCAGCGTTCAGAGATCGCGCAGATCATCTGTTATTGCAGATTTTACAGTCTGGTAAATACAAAGTGGGATTTATTTTTTGCTTATTTTCAAAACCGTTCTGAGTGGAAGTAAATGTTACACCTCCTAATATTAATTCCGCACAGAACGTCCAGGAATACAGAAAACTGAAAAGGAATTTGTTGTCCAGTCCTGAGCCTGACATTATTAATAATACAAGTCGGGCTGTGCCTGACATAGTGATAATAGCGCCACATCGCTCCATTCTACAGATCGTACAGGACTAAGAGAAAAGAAGTCAGGAATCAGAAAGATGTCCTAATGACCCGCCATTTACTGAGATTGTAGTGCACTGACAATTGATGGCAGAATAATGAGATATTGACATTTGCTAATAAAGGACATAAAGACTTCCCTGCTGCCGAATCATCCACATCCACCACTACTTCTATACATACATTCACACTGCCGCTGTACAAACATCCACTACTACTACTACAATGATCATACATCCACCTCTGCCATATAGTATATACATCCATTACTATGATACATGCATCCACCACTACCATACAATACATACATCCACTGCTACTACTACCATACATACATCTACTACTACTACCATACAATACATACATCCACTACTACTACTGCACTTACATCCACAACTACTTCTATACATACATTCACACTGCCGCTGTACAAACATCCACTACTACTACAATGATCATACATCCACTGCTGCCATATAGTATATGCATCCATTACTATGATACATGCATCCACCACTACCATACAATACATACATCCACTGCTACTACTACCATACATACATCTACTACTACTACCATACAATACATCCATCCACTACTACTAATACCATACATACATCCACTACTATTACTGCACTTACATCCACAACTACTTCTATACATACATTCACACTGCCGCTGTACAAACATCCACTACTACTACCATCCACTAAAATGATCATACATCCACTACTACTACCATCCACTACAATGATCATACATCCACTACTGCCATATAGTATATACATCCAGTACTATGATACATGCATCCACCACTACCATACAATACATACATCCACTGCTACTACTACCATACATACATCCCCTACTATGATACATGCATCCACCACTACCATACAATACATACATCCACTGCTACTACTACCATACATACATCCCCTACTATGATACATGCATCCACCACTACCATACAATACATACATCCACTGCTACTACTACCATACATACATCCCCTACTATGATACATGCATCCACCACTACCATACAATACATACATCCACTGCTACTACTACCATACATAAATACTTCTACTACTACCATACAAACATCTACTACTACTACCATACATACATCTACTACTACTACCATACATATATTCACTTCTACTACTACCATACATACATACTTCTACTACTACCATACATACATCTACTACTACCATACATACATCTACTACTACCATACAATACGTACATCCACTGCTACTACTACCATACATACATCTACTACTACTACTACCATACAATACATACATCTACTACTACTACCATACAATACATACATCTACTACTACTACTACCATACAATACATACATCTACTACTACTACCATACAATACATACATCTACTACTACTACCATACAATACATACATCTACTACTACTACCATACAATACATACATCTACTACTACTACTACCATACATACATCTACTACTACTACTACCATACATACGCGACTATGATACATACATCCACTACTACTACCGTACTTTTACCACTACCATATATACATCCACTCCTTAGTCATGGATGGTGTTGGATTTAATGTTGTATGCAATGTCCATGTTTGCTATTTAAATAAAGAAAGAAGCTTTTAAGCAAGAGAGCTGGATCGTAAGAGGATATTTCTATGTTGTGGATCTGAACGATGAGGAATGGTCCGTGCTCCCAGCATACAAAACAATATTGGTGAGCTGGAGATGGAAATTTGAAACTGCATCCACTACTACTACTACTGCACATATGTACATCCACTACTAGATATTCATAATGTCACCGTACACGTACATACATCCACTACTACTACTGCACATATGTACATCCACTACTAGATATTCATAATGTCACCGTACACGTACATACATCCACTACTACTACTGCACATATGTACATCCACTACTACATATTCATAATGTCACCGTACACGTACATACATCCACTACTACTACTGCACATATGTACATCCACTACTACATATTCATAATGTCACCGTACACGTACATACATCCACTACTACTACTGCACATATGTACATCCACTACTACATATTCATAATGTCACCGTACACGTACATACATCCACTACTACTACTGCACATATGTACATCCACTACTAGATATTCATAATGTCACTGTACACGTACATACATCCACTACTACTACTGCACATATGTACATCCACTACTACATATTCATAATGTCACTGTACACGTACATACATCCCCTACTACTACTGCACATATGTACATCCACTACTAGATATTCATAATGTCACCGTACACGTACATACATCCACTACTACTACTGTACATATGTACATCCACTACTACATATTCATAATGTCACTGTACACGTACATACATCCCCTACTACTACTGCACATATGTACATCCACTACTAGATATTCATAATGTCACCTTACACGTACATACATCCACTACTACTACTGTACATATGTACATCCACTACTACATATTCATAATGTCACTGTACACGTACATACATCCACTACTACTACTGCACATATGTACATCCACTACTACATATTCATAATCTCACTGTACACGTACATACATCCACTACTACTACTGTACATATGTATATCCACTACTACATATTCATAATGTCACCGTACACGTACATACATCCACTACTACTACTACTACTGTACATATGTACATCCACTACTACATATTCATAATGTCACCGTACACGTACATACATCCACTACTACTACTACTGTACATATGTACATCCACTACTACATATTCATAATGTCACCGTACACGTACATACATCCACTACTACTACTACTACTACTACTACTGTACATATGTACATCCACTACTACATATTCATAATGTCACCGTACACGTACATACATCCACTACTACTACTGCACATATGTACATCCACTACTACATATTCATAATGTCACCGTACACGTACATACATCCACTACTACTACTACTACTGTACATATGTACATCCACTACTACATATTCATAATGTCACCGTACACGTACATACATCCACTACTACTACTGCACATATGTACATCCACTACTACATATTCATAATGTCACCGTACATGTACATACATCCACTACTACTACTGCACATATGTACATCCACTACTACATATTCATAATGTCACCGTACACGTATATACATCCACTACTACTACTGTACATATGTACATCCACTACTACATATTCATAATGTCACCGTACACGTACATACATCCACTACTACTACTGCACATATGTACATCCACTACTACATATTCATAATGTCACCGTACACGTACATACATCCACTACTACTACTGTACATATGTACATCCACTACTACATATTCATAATGTCACCATACACGTACATACATCCACTACTACTACTACTACTACTGTACATATGTACATCCACTACTACATATTCATAATGTCACCGTACACGTACATACATCCACTACTACTACTGTACATATGTACATCCACTACTACATATTCATAATGTCACCGTACACGTACATACATCCACTACTTCTACCGTGCTTACACCTACTACACAATATATACATCCACTACTATGATACATACTCTACTTTCATATATATATATATATATATATATATATATATATATATCCACATCTACAACCTTACATACATCTACTACTACTGTACATGCATCCACTACTACTACCATATATATATATATACAGGCGGTCCCCTACTGAAGAACACTCGACTTACATACGACCCCTAGTTATAAACGGACCTCTGGATATTGGTAATTTATTGTAATTTAGCCCTAGGCTATAATGATCAGCTGTAACAGTTATCAAATGTGTCTGTAATGAAGCTTTATTGTTAGTCCTGATTCTTATGACAATCCAACATTTTTAAAATCCAGCAATGGTAGTAACTCTGCACTACCTTAACCCCAACATTGAATCAAAACTAGCAATGAATGTGCTCAGGTGATATACAGGTGTTTAACTGTATGAAAATTGGAAGTATAAAAGGGGAAATTGCACCAAGCACCAATACACGCCAATGGTTAGATACTAACCAAATTTGATGTATTATTTGATGTAATTTGTATTTTAACCATCATAGTTAATAAATAATGTGTATGTATAGTAGCTAACCATTAGCGTGGATTGGTGCTTGGTGCAATTTCCCCTTTTATACTTCCAGTTTTTAAAATCCAATTGTCATAGAGACCAAAAAAGTTCTGGCTGGGGTTACAATGATAAAATATACAGTTCCGACTTACATACAAATTCAACTTAAGAATAAACCTACAGACCCTATCTTGTATGTAACCCGTGGACTGCCTGTATATATATATGATTCATAAGAGCTGATCGTAGCATATGGAATAAATCCCAAGCTTTTTTGCTATTTCTGTGGTAGTGAAGCCTCTTGTATGTTGTGTGTATGGGGGAGCCCTGTCACCCGGCCGTTGGGGTCAGCACATAACAACCTCCTCGGCTCTTCCTTCCTCATCTGACTCTTGTTTCAGGAAACGTAGAATCAGATACTTCTAAGAATTCCTCACATCTCACAGCTACAAGTGTCAGAAACACAGTCTTATAATTGGATCAAACTGTCAAGAGCGAGAGCAGCAAAGCGAGAGCAGCGCAGATAACGGATAAAGAGAAGGCGAGCGCAATGCAGAAACACCCAGAAATAACCCCGAATAGAGGAACCTTCTCCGTGTTATGTATCAGAAGTGTCAGAATCTGCATAAAGTGATAAAATGTAACCAAACAGTAACAACAACAAAATAAGAGGTGGCACACCACAGCCCCACATACTCATACATCTGCCTATACATTAAATAAATACCAATACATGATACATATGCCTATACATCTCCCCATATATGATGTATATGCTTATACATCTCAAAGCTCATACATGATATATATGCTCATACATCTCCTTATACATGACATATATGCTCATACATCTCCTTATACATAATGTATATGCTCATACATCTCCTCATGCATGATATATATGCTCATACATCTCCTTATACATGACATATATGCTCATACATCTCCTCATACATGATATATACGCTCATACATCTCCTTATACATAATGTATATGCTCATACATCTCCTTATACATGATATATATGCTCATACATCTTATACATAATGTATATGCTCATACATCTCCTTGTACATGATACATATGCTCATACATTTGCTTATACATGATATATATGCTCATACATCTCCTTATACATAATGTATATGCTCATACATTTCCTTGTACATGATATATATGCTCATACATCTCCTTATGCATGATATATATGCTCATAATCTCCTTATACATAATGTATATGCTCATACATCTCCTTATACATGATATATATGCTCATACATCTTATACATAATGTATATGCTCATACATCTCCTTGTACATGATACATATGCTCATACATTTCCTTATACATGATATATATGCTCATACATCTCCTTATACATGATATATATGCCCATACATCTCCTTATACATGATATATATGCTCACACATCTCCTTATACATAATGTATATGCTCATACATCTCCTTGTACATGATACATATGCTCATACATTTCCTCATACATGATATATATGCTCATACATCTCCTTATACATGATATATATGCTCATACATCTCCTCATACATGACATATATGCTCATACATATCCTTATACATGATATATATGCTCATACATATCCTTATACATGATATATATGCTCATACATATCCTCCTCATACATGATAAATAGTCTCATAGATCTCCATGTACATGATATATATACCCGTACATCTCCACATACAGTGTATATATATATATGGCCATACATCTACCCATACATGTTGAGGGAACCCCAGTGTGACTGTTACCTATGTACCCCAATGGTTAGGGTGTAAACCTGTGTAAAAATGCCAAAACTTCTAATATAATTTATGGATTGTAATTATTATTTTTCATACACATTTTCTAACTTATTATTTATTAACTATTTTAATTATTCTATATTTTTCTTTGCTCCATCCATTATGAATCTGTAGATGAAAGAACTGATGTGACCCCATGGAGAGATCGGCAGGCTTTCTGCTCTCCAGGGGGCAGATGTCAGGATGTTCCAGGTTTTCCAGTAAAGCACAATTCATTATCTTGGCTTTTCCTGGAAAATCTTATCAGTTGTCATTGGTGACTTCCCCTGACAGCTGACGTCTTCACATTCCCTGTCTCCCTGCTCTCTCTATAGTCACCTTCTCATTATGGGATCTCTTCCCACAGAAAATCCCCAAATCCCTGTCTCTAGTAATAGCTATTAATTATATTCTATCATTAAAGGGCTATTTATGACATGTCACTGCCTTTAAGGCTGAGTATGTTCTATCTTGTATCTGTGTATATTTGTGTATGTAAGAGGAGGCATTGGCTTCTTCTTCTGGAGGAGATGGATACATCTGATTGTGAAGGGTTTGTCTGCTAGTGTGGGGGTTTTAGCTCCCTTTGTAGGTGTAATATGTTAGACTAGGACAAAATAGTCCTGACCTTATGTAAATGATTTACTACAGGTTTAAAATAACCACATAATGGTATCTCCTGGGCTCCTCCTATTGGTGGTTGTATATACAGTATGTAGTAATCTCCTGAGCTCATTCTAGTGGTAGCTGTATATACAGTATGTAGTAATCTCCTGAGCTCCTCCTAGTGGTGATGTATATACGGTATGTAGTAATCTCCTGGGCTCCTCCTATTGGTGGTTGTATATACAGTATGTAGTAATCTCCTGAGCTCATTCTAGTGGTAGCTGTATATACAGTATGTAGTAATCTCCTGAGCTCTCCTAGTGGTGCTGTATATACAGTATGTAGTAATCTCCTGAGCTCCCCCTAGTGGTGGTGTATATCCAGTATGTAGTAATCTCCTGAGCCCCTCCTAGTGGTGGTGTATATACAGTATGTAGTAATCTCCTGAGCTCTCCTAGTGGTGGCTGTATATACAGTATGTAGTAATCTCCTGAGCTCCCCCTAGTGGTGGTGTATATACAGTATGTAGTAATCTCCTGAGCTCATTCTAGTGGTAGCTGTATATACAGTATGTAGTAATGTCCTCAGCTCCCCTTTGGTGGTGCCTCTATGTACAGTATGTGGTAGCTCCTACTAGTGGTGGTGGCTATATATACGGTTTATTGTAATCTAAACTTCCCCCAAGTGTTGGCTATATATACAGAATGTTCCATATACATGGAACTATGTATATGTAGATTTGGTGCATTGGAGGTGAAAACAATTTGTTATAAAAATATCTTTAGAAAAATGTATTAGGATTTAGAACTTATTACAATTAAAGAAACACAAAAATAGACTTAAAGAAAACATATCAGGACTCAAAACCAACTTATATCCCAAATGGACCTGTATGAACCTGTATAAAAGGTGAGTCTAATAAGTCACATCTTCAGACCCTAAGGCGCCATGTGGGAAGTAAAGCCGGAGCAGTAACCCATCTTCACTGCGTATGTACCGCACCTACAGTGATTGCGCAGCGAAGCCGGGGTGTACTATGCCTGCTTCACTTTCCGCAAAATGCAGGAGCTGTGGGAACAAGGTGAGTATAAAATTTATTTTTTTAAGACGATCCCTGTAAAAACATACAAGGGGATTTAGGAAACTAAAGCAATGGTTTATATGTGCGTCTCTGTTACCATATCTGTATACTGTGACTTGAAGCTTGTGCACAGCTGCATTACTGTCCTATGAACAAGCAGTAAGAGCAGCGACAATGGGGCAGATTTACTTACCCGGCCCATTCGCGATCCAGCGGCGCGTTCTCTGCGGTGGATTCGGGTCCGGCCGGGATTCACTAAGGTAGTTCCGCCGACGTCCATCAGGTGGCGCTGCTACGCTGAAGTTCCCTGGAATGCACTCAAGTTCACCGGCCTATTCCTAGTGAAGGTAAGTGCAAGTTTCGCAACCCTTTTTTTTTTTAAATGCGGCTGTTTTTCCAAATCCGTCGGGTTTTCGTTCGGCCACGCCCCCCCGATTTCCGTCACGTGCATGCCAGCGCCAATGCACCACAATCCGATCGCGTCCGCCAAAATCCCGGGGCAATTCAGTGGAAATCGGCGCAAATCGGAAATATTCGGGTAACACGTCGGGAAAACGCAAATCGGGCCCTTAGTAAATGACCCCCATTGTCTTCTCTTATGTGTGCAATGTCAGCTGAGACATTGTAACATCAGCTATAAAGAGCAGCAGACAATAGCGCCCCCTGTGTCTTGTCTGCTATGTATTACTTCCTTCTGTGCAATGGTCATATTTGTAATCAGCTCCTCGGACTTGTCTATCCTGGAAATGACATTTCCCTGAGCTGCGGACCCCTACTGGGTGTGGACATGTCTGGAAATCTTGTCTCACACATTTTTTCTGTTAGATGTGGACTCCTGCTGAGCCGCACTGTTCTTACTATAGTATCCTGAGGCCTGAAGTACAGGGCATACAGCGCACCTCTTGGTGATTAGAAACATAGGTCCGTCCCACACACAGAACCAATTACTGCTGTGAAACCCCAAAACTGAATTTATCTGGAATTATCAGAGGCTTCTATGGTGTCAGATCTCATAGATCACATCTGGAATCTGTCACATCACATAGACCTCATCTACAGTATCTCATAGACCACCACAGCTACAATATATGACATCTCATAGACCAGCACAAATAGCGCTGATCACATGTAGAATGTGTCACATCTCATAGATCACATGTAGAATATGTCACATCTCATAGATCACATGTAGAATATGTCACATCTCATAGATCACATGTAGAATATGTCACATCTCATAGATCATATGTAGAATATGTCACATCTCATAGATCACATGTAGAATATGTCACATCTCATAGATCACATGTAGAATATGTCACATCTCATAGATCATATGTAGAATGTGTCATCTCATCGATCACATGTAGAATATGTCACATCTCATAGACCACATGTAGAATATGTCACATCTCATAGATCACATGTAGAATATGTCACATCTCATAGATCACATCTAGAATATGTCACATCTCATAGATCACATGTAGAATATGTCACATCTCATAGATCACATCTAGAATATGTCACATTTAATAGACCACATGTAGAATATGTCACATCTCATAGATCACATGTAGAATATGTCACATCTCATAGATCACATGTAGAATATGTCACATCTCATAGATCACATCTAGAATATGTCACATCTCATAGATCACATGTAGAATATGTCACATCTCATAGATCACATCTAGAATATGTCACATTTAATAGACCACATGTAGAATATGTCACATCTCATAGATCACATGTAGAATATGTCACATCTCATAGATCACATGTAGAATGTCACATCTCATAGACCAGCACAAATAGCGCTTGTCAGTTCTCATAGATTAACATCTAGAATATGTCACATCTCATAGATCACATGTAGAATGTGTCACATCTCATAGATCACATGTAGAATATGTCACATCTCATAGATCACATGTAGAATGTGTCATCTCATCGATCACATGTAGAATATGTCACATCTCATAGATCACATCTAGAATATGTCACATCTCATAGATCACATGTAGAATATGTCACATCTCATAGATCACATGTAGAATATGTCACATCTCATAGATCACATCTAGAATATGTCACATCTCATAGATCACATCTAGAATATGTTACATCTCATAGATCACATGTAGAATGTGTCATCTCATCGATCACATGTAGAATGTGTCACATCTCATAGATCACATGTAGAATATGTCACATCTCATAGATCACATGTAGAATGTGTCATCTCATCGATCACATGTAGAATATGTCACATCTCATAGACCACATGAAGAATATGTCACATCTCATAGACCACATGAAGAATATGTCACATCTCAAAGATCACATGAAGAATATGTCACATCTCATAGATCACATGAAGAATATGTCACATCTCATAGACCACATGAAGAATATGTCACATCTCATAGATCACATGAAGAATATGTCACATCTCATAGATCACATGTAGAATATGTCACATCTCATAGATCACATGTAGAATGTATCACATCTCATAGACCACATGTGGAATATGTCACATCTCATAGATCACATGTAGAATATGTCACATCTTGTAGATCACACAAAGAATATGTCACATCTTATGGATCACATGTAGAATGTATCACATCCCGTAGATCACAAGTAAAATATGTCATATCTCATAGATGACCACTGTCTATAATACAACAGATGTCAGAGATGGAAACATATCTAGATGCTGAACCACTGAATGTGTAGTGAGAACAGAAAGTATTCAGACCCCCTTAATTGTTTCACTCTTTTCATTCAATGCAGCCAATCAATAAGATCAAAAAAGTTATTTAATTAATTAAATTAGATTTACACACATCTTGACAGAAAAAAACTGAAATGTAGATATTTATTAAACAAAAAAAAAACTGAAATATCACATGGTCATAAGTATTAAGCCGCTTTGCTGTGACACTCATATGTAACTCACATGCTGTCCATTTCCTTCTGATCCTAATTGAGATGGTTCTACTCCTTCGTTGGAGTCCAGCTGTGTTTAATTAAATTGATTGGACTTCATTAGGAAAGGCACATGCCTGTCTATATAAGACCTCACAGCTCACTGTGCATGTCAGAGAACATGAGAATCATGAGGTCTAAAGAACTGCCCAAGAAGCTCAGAGACAGAATTGTGGCAAGACACAGATATGACCAAAGTTACAAAAGAAGTAAAAAGCAGGACTCCAATAATGGAGTAGAACCATCACAAGGAGGATCAGAAGGGAAAGGACAGCATGTGAGTGTGACAGCAAAGTCTGAATACTTATGACCATGTGATATTTCAGTTTCTTGCTTAATAAATTAGCAAATCTATCTTCAGTTCTGTTTTTTTCAAGATGGGGGCAGAGTGTACAAAACCCTTCTTTTGGTTTGGCTTTTTTTGCAACTTTCTGTTTTTGGATTGTCATGCAGACAAGTATTGCAAACTTTCCCGTGCCCCTGAATGGCGAGAAATTCATTTATACATATCCCGCAACATCAAAACCCTGTAATAATATACATATTAAAGAGCCGGTGGAAAGCTGGGGAATATCCTCAGAGCCCCGTATAGGTAAGTGGTTCCAAAATGAATTGCCACCCAACATTCCCAGGTTTCAGAACAGCAAATCAACCAGTTAACACACTGATACATGTTCTCCCTCTTGGTAATATTAGTCACCCAGCTTTCCCAGACAATAAGTTCCCTTCTGCACTGTAGATACACCGTGACCTTGTAGATTGTCAGCCCCTCTGGTCAGGGGCTGCATCTGTTAATGCGCAGTGTATCCCAGCCTGTGGCGCTGCTATAGACACGAGGTATCTGCTGTGTATGGAGGCAGGTGACGCAGCGCACGGCTTCAGGTTGCCGCAGTTGCTTTCTCGTGAATCCTTGCGCTGTAAAAGGCAGCTCGGCTCCATCTGGATCTCCATAGCAACGGCTCCATGTCAGCGCTCATCTCCGAGTGTTGATTCTGCCAGGAGCGATTGTCAGGCTGTGACCCATTGATACAATGTATCTTTACTGCGGGGCTTACGGTACAATGTATCAGTACAGTCACCGCTCAGACTGATTCCTAGCTGCAATACCAGACACAGTCTATGGCACCAGGGGCGCTGTTTCCTGATCCTGGACAACCTATTTATGGATAAGCTTAGGTTACACTTGAGGTGGCTTCATCGCTTTGTTATAGATCCTCATGTTGTTCAGCCATTGTCTAGTTTAACCCTGGTAGCTGTGGCTGTGCACTAAACCCCAAATCTGACTCGAGGGATAGAAATATGAATTTATATAAACAGAACCTGTCATCAGTAGTGACCATACAGACTGCACCCAGTGTTAAATATTGTCCCTGGAGAGATGTGTAATCATACCTTTGTGTATGTTGTTAGTAGCTGCAGGACTGTGAAATATGTATTTATATTCCAGAATTGTAGCTTCTCCAAGTTCACTTGGGCTGTGTCCTCACACTGCTGTGCTCTCTGCAGCTAGTGTAAGGCATAGTCCCTGGAGAGATGTGTAATCATACCTTTGTGTATGTTGTTAGTAGCAGCAGAACTGTGAAATATGAATCTGTGCACTAAGCTGCTTTACAGTCCCTGCCCTCTGTTCTGAGATACTGCTGTAGTATCCAACTAGAAGTCTGCTATAGCTTTCACTCAGAAGAGAAGTATTAAACTGTATTAACAGCTTACTTCAGAAAGCTAAGAGCACAGCACTGGAGAAGCTACAATCCTGGAATATAAATTATTATTTCACAGTCCTGCTGCTGCTGCTAAAAACATACACAAAGCTCTGATTACACAGCTCTGCAGGGATAATACCTGACACTGCCTGCAGAGAGAACAGAGCACAGCAGTGTGAGGACAAAACCCCTGTGCACTTGGAGAAGCTACAATCCTGCATTATTAATCTATATTTCACAAACATACTGCTGCTAATATTATTCACCCCCCCCAAAAAACTGCCCCCTATTTGTGTATGAGAGGCAGCCGTTACTTTGTACTCGCTGTGGACATGGACTGATATTGATGTGTATCTGTACAGCACTGCGGAATATGTAGGTGCTATAGAAAACTGAAATAAAGATAAAGTCCCTCCTAGTACACAGCAATGATTTAACCTCTCGTGTTCCAGAATTCCTTCTCCTCCCAGATACTGTGCCGGGGGGGGGCTCTCTGATACAATGTAATATGGGGAATAGGCTATGATTTATACAATATTTCAGTTACCCCCCAGGCATCTACGACAGTGTTTCGGGAGTCCTGGAGATTGAGGGAACCACACTGTTTGAAGCTATGGCAGGACAAGACCTAACCTAACTTTGCTTGGGGTCCCAGAAATACTAAAGCCGTGGTCACGTGACCTGTCACCTGCACGATTCCCGGATTATTGCTATAGATTGGCACGTATACAGTTAACAGCGTCACAGCAGCAATGGTGCAATCTATGGAGGACTCACCTTTGTGTTGATCGAATACTGAGGAATTGCTGAAATCCATGATGTCGGCTACCAGGAAGGATCCAGGGAGGATGGGGGATGTCACTGCAGAGGATACATGTGCTGCCAGGGACACATCTCACAGGAGACTCACGGCCAGGACATGGCCGGCCCCACCACCGCCACCACCGCGTACATCCAGCATTGTGCTGCATGAATCATAGCCGGAGCACAGGGAATCCAGATCTCTGGAATCAGGAACCAAACACAGACCTCAGGATGAAGAAGAAGAAGCTGGAGCTGCACTGAGCATGTGCACAGCACACACATGGAGCAGGAGCTGGGGAGGAGGTGCACCCCAAGACCAGCACAGGAGAGGGTCCCAAAATATAAACACTGCAGATAATAACATTAATATAAACAATAGTGACAACAATGTAATAATAAAATGCAGAACTATAATAATGACATCAATAATAAGACTAATGATAAAAATATATTTAAAGACAATAATCATATTAATATTTTGAAGACTTTCCCCTCCAGAGGTGCATATGATCATATCTATACAAAAACTTGGTATGCACTATATAATGTACCATACATAATACTATTCAATATCATATGATATTCTATAAGGTATACCATCCATGATGCCATATATCATACCATACAGCTTATCATATAATAAAACATACATCATATCATACATTGCACTATACACTATAACATACAATATACCATATATTATACCATACAATACACCATACATCATATCATACAATACACCATACAGTATACCGTACAGCATATCATACAATATAACATACATCATATCATACAATATAACATACATCATATCATATATTATAATATAAGATACATCATATCATACAATACACCATACAGTATACCATACAGCATATCATATATTACACTATACCATACAATACACCATACATCATATCGTACAATACACCATACAGTTTACCATACAGCATATCATATCATACAATATACTATACAATACCCCACACACAATAAAATGCAAATCATCACTACAATACAATTCAATATCAATCCAAACAAAGTCAATACACCAACTCTCCACTCCCCCCTCCTCTGTTAGAGCGTGCACAAACCGTCCCGAAACCCAGGAAATATTCCAGCACAAACCACACATGTACAAATGTTTGCACTGGATCTGTATAACGAAAATGGAAAATTGGTTAAATGGTTAATAAAAAACTATCTGATAAAAAAAACACACACACGTCCAGCATTCTCCGATGTAGTAAAAAAAATCTTGACTTTATTCCTTCTTTAAAACTTACATCGATACAGACTAACGATTCTTATTGGCAAAACGTTTAAGATCAACGCGATTCAGCCATTGTGCCCTTAATCATGATCATAACATACATCATATTATACAATATACTATAAATTACACCATATACTCTAACATACAATATACTATATATTATACCATACAATACACCATACAGTATACCACACATCAAATCACACAATACACCATACATCATACCATATATTATAATATAACATACATCATATCATACAATATAACATAGATCATTCAATATACCATACAATACCCCACACACTATAAAATACAAAACATCAATACAATACACCATATACTATACTATACACTATACAATATTACAGAATGTAAAGCGCTGCAGAATATGATGAGGCTATATAAATAAAGATAAGCAATACTACTATACAATACCCCATATAATACAACATAGACCATACACTATGCAATAGAATAACCCATACAGTATACCATACTATACACTATAACATAAATCATATCAAACAATACTTAATACTCTATATAGTGCCATACACTATACAATACACTGCACTATAAGGTATACCATAAAATCTCCCATACAATGTACCATACAATACACTAATACATAAATATATAACACCATGACATGTCCTTGCAGCCACTACCCCAAGAGAAGGGGGGGGGGGACAATACTACTATATTAGCGGTATAAAGTCCTATGCATTGAGCTCCCCCTAATGGTGGTCGCAGGTAGGAGGTTTTGTCATGTTTTGTGGCAAGGAAGCAAAGGATGTGGTAGTGCTGTATTGCAGGGATTTACCCTCACAATGATTGCTGTCAGTATATGAGAATCCTCCTGTCCCAATTCAGCTGTATTAGGGTCAGGAGTTCTTCCTATGGAGAAGTAAGGCAGGCGAGACTTCTAGCCCTTGATGCTCCACTAAGGGGATTATGGGAAATATGCAAATACGTTTTCTAGGATGGAAGCATAATGTGGGATTAAAGTTAAACCAAGATAGCAAAAGAGGCAATGGGGCTTATTAACTAAGGGTTGCGCTGCTCACTTTCATCGGACTGTGCGCTGTTTTCTGGGATTACACGGCTTGGATACATTTATAACAGGGGTTTGTGCTGGGATTGTGTCGCACGCAATCGGATTGTGGCGCAGCGACGCCAGCTTTCATACTACAGAAATCAGGGTGGCGGCCATCGGACGATCCGACTGATTCGGACTGAGCACAGGATTTAACTTTCAAATTGTGTCGCACGCCCACAACTTACATGCACCAGGAAGAAGAAGGTGAACTCTGACGGACCTGCGTGGGGGAAGCGACACATGCAGGATATCGGGAGCATTATCGTCGGACTATGCACTTTTGGTGAACTCCAACAGACGGGTTAGTAAATGTGCCCCATTGTTTCTGTTGTCTCATCCGGGAAAATGTATACTTCCCATAATCCTTTTAGTCAATGACTATAAGTCTCCCTAATTGGAAAAATCTCCATACTTCCTGACCATAGTCAAAAGCCTCTCAATCAGCCAAACCAGTTCCCTACAGTCTGAAGTCTAGGCTTTCTGCTTTACCCTTGGGAGGGCGCTATACATCTGCCCATCACAGCCGCCTTGTATCTCAGCAGATGTCAGGATCCTGAGGGAGCAGTATACGCAGAGTCTGTGTATTATGGAGGTCAGTGAAGAGTATTATATAAGAGAGCATCGCTGTAGGAATTCTAATAACCATATTATAGGACACACTAATGAGACAAAGCCGCCATATAGGAAGAGCGCTGCAGGGTAATGAGGCCACAGCTACGCTGGATATATCTGTGCCGGGACATAGGGTTACAGATTAACCATCATGTCACAGGTGTGGGGCTTCTAATACTGCAAAATAAATCATTGCCTAAATAATACCGCCATATGGTGTAGTAATAATAGAAATGTAGATATTCCATAGAAGTAAGTGGACTTCTACAGCTCTACAGGTAGGGTATGACTAAGGCCACACAATTTGCTTAAGGTGGCCGAAACGCGTCAGCCAGCATCAATGGCAATACCAACCTGCTAGTTGTTTAACATACGGTATATTGAATAAATCAAGAGTTTTTAATTGTGGCGCTGGGCTCCTTCTCGTTTTTTCAAGCATAATTATAGAGCTATACAGTAGCCGAATAATTCTGCCATACAACGTAGTAATAATAGGACTATAATACCCAAATAACACTGCTATATGGTGTAGTAATAATAAAACAAAACTGCCACTATGAAATTTTGATGGTATTAGGTGTGGCCTAATCATTATTAATAGCAATATCATTGTGCTGTGTTGATACTGATCTTGACGTCAATCCAGTTTTTAGGGTCACTTTCATTATCCTGTTATTAGTGGATAGTCTAATGGCTGTGCTTATGTGGACACACTGGGGGTCATTTACTAAGGGTTACGTTACCTGAATATTTCCGATTTGCGCCGATTTCCCCTGAATTGCCCCGGGATTTTGGCGCACACAATCGGATTGTGGTGCATCGGCGCTGGCATGCACGCGACGGAAATCGGGGGCCGTGGCCAAACGAAAACCCGACGTATTCGGAAAAACCGCTGCATTTTTAAGCGGAGCTTGCACTTACCTTCACTAGGAATAGGCCCGGTGAACTTGTGGACGTGGCCTGGTGGACGTCGGAGGAACTGACCTAATGAATCCCGGCCGGACCCGAATCCACCGCAGAGAACATGCCTCTGAATCGCAAATGGACCGGTTAAGTAAATCTACCCCACTATTTAACAACACTGAAAATATACGCGTTTTTGTATGTTTATCGAGCGTTTGGCTGGTGTGATTTTTTTCATAATTTCTAAAAGTGTAAGCAGTAGTATTTACATTTTCACAGCTGCTTACACTTTCAGAAATAAAGACAAGCAGAACCCCTTTCCTAATGCACATTAATTTCCCATTTTATACTACTATGCCACATTGCATACATAGGTATACGACTATCACAGGCTTGTGCTATAAAGAGATTTAGGTCTCCACAATGGTCTAGAGCAGTGATGGCGAACCTGGCACTCAGAGCCCTGTCTACGGGCACCCGCGACATCACCCCAGCTAAGAGTTCGCCAGACAGGACTCAAGGCCTCTTGCAGTCCCAGGACCCTGGAAAGAAGCTACAAAGATGATCTGAATTATTTCTTCTTTCTACTGTATTGGTGTCCTCATGTGCTTTTACTATTTAAACCTGTGACAGAACAGGGAGTAATGCTTAAAGTTCCTACTGAAATTGTCGCATTGGCACTTTGCAAAAAATATGTGGGTTTTGGTTTTAGTTTGGGCACTCGTTGTCTAAAAGGTTTGCCATCACTGGTCTAGAGGTTTTAAAATGATCTAATGTTTAGAACCTAAAAACAGTATTATAGCAAAATATGCACAGAAACTATAACATAACTAAACATATCACATGAAAACAGTACCAAAACCTAACTAACTGCAAAGATACAGCAGCAGAACCAAGATTACTATGTAGATACAGGACAAGAACAATGCTTACTACATAGATATGGTACCAGAACCAAAAATACCTACATATTTTATTGCAACCAATATTACTACATAGATAGACCACAACCAAGCAGAGTGAGACAGATAGGCTAATACTGCACCAGATTTATCACAGTGTCTGATGCTCAGACTATAACATGGAGTCACAACACAGAGATCATTGGTAATATCAGCACTTATTATATATCCAGTGACCAATTATGACACCTTTAATTTTAGGATTTCTCTTTCATTTTCTTCTCCTACCTGGCCGTCATCTTCTTCCAGCCATGACTTCTTTCTATAGACTTAGCAACACAAAAATTTACTACATCATCTCCAACATCTTGAAGGAAATCCACCATCAAACCAGGGTCATTACTCATAGATCCAGGCACCATAACTATGGTAATCTTCTTGTTGCTGGCAGGCTATATACTGGGTGAGTAGGGGCTGGCGGGCTACATACTGGGGGGGGGGATATAAGCTGGTTATATACTGGAGATAAGGGGCTGGCTGTATACTGGGGGTAGGAGCTGGATGAATACTGGGGGGCATGGGTTGCTGGATATATACGGGGGCAGAAGCTGGCTATATACTAGAGGAGCAGGGGCTGGCAGGCTATATACTGGGGGTAGGGAGCCGGCCATATACTGAGGTGCAGGGGCTGGCTGTATAGTGGGGGGCCTGGGCTGGCTATATACTAGGGAAGCAGGGGCTGGCAGGCTGCGTACTGGGGGGCAGGGCGCTGGCTATATACTAGGAGGCATACTACTGTATACTGGGGGGGTATTGGTTGGCTGGCTGAATACTGGGGGGCAGGGGAGCTGGCCAGCTATATACTGTGGGGGGGGGGGACTGGCAGGATATATACTGGGGGGAAAGGGCTTGTCAGTTTTATACTGGGTGAAGGAGGTGACCAATGTATTTCCCACCCTCGGCTTATACTCCAGTCAATACGTTTTCCCAGTTTTTTTGTGTTAAAATTAGGTACCTCGGCTTATACTCATGGCGGCTTATACTAGAGTATATATGGTACTCCCCATTCCCCCACTGACAGCACACACTCTCCCCTCCTCCACCGACAACACACTCTCACCCCACAATGACAACACACACTCCCACCTCCCCCATTCACAGTACAAATACTCCACTATTCCACACATCATAGCACACACACTCCTCCTGACAACACATATTCTCCTACACTGACAACACACACTCTCACTCCCCCACTGACAATGCACTCTCCGCCTCTGCCACTGATGACACACATTTTCCCTCCCCTACTGACAACACACACTTCCCCTCCCCCACTGACAACACACACTTCCCCTCCCCCACTGACAACACACACTTCCACTTCCCCACTAGCAACGGACACTCTCCCCTCCCCCACTGACAGCACACACTCTCCCCCCCCGACAGCACACAGACCCTCCCCCACTAAGAATTGACACACTCCCCCCTCCCACACTGACAACACACAAATACCATTCTTCACCGAGACATCTTACCACTCACTACAGACAGGACTTCCCTTACCTCACCTTCTTCTCCAGCAGTCCACCATGCTGCCTGTCTGGGGCTATGCTGTGGGGTGTGCTGAGTCTGCTTCCTCTGCACTGCCCTCCTCCTCTGTGCCTCCTTATAAGAAGATGTGTTTATTATATGGATGCAGAATTGTGAGATAGCAGTGGAGGGGGGAGTACTGGGGTCACTGGGGTCACAATGGTAAATGAGCCAGAATAGCGTATCCAAGTCCAGTCTGTTCATCTCACAGAACATAACAACAATAGCAAACCATCGCTAAAAGAAAGCCTACTTATATGTGCAACATCCCCCACCCAGGCCTGGCCTTTTCCTGGGGCCTGGAGGCAGCCGGGGCCCACAATACCAGAGTGGCTGACAATTGTGGCCTAGGCCGCGCTGATGTCAAGGTGCTTGGTATGATACCATATAAAGGGGGGCTAGCACAACCAAAGGGTATATACATGAGCTGGTGCACAATATAATCACCTGAGCAACAAAGAAGGAAAAAGTGTGCACCAAAAAAAGCTCTGTCAATGTAGTATGCAACAAAATCATAGAAACTTTATTCAATGCAAGAACGGGATACATATATGACACACATCTAAAACATGAAATTTACACAAATATCCACTGGCGACCAAGGTCCAGGTCAGCACAGTAAAGACCCCTGTGGCAAACTTAAAATCCTTCCAACCAAAGGAATGTAGGGGATGACCAAATATCAAAGGTTCAGATAACAAACAAATCCGGATAATTATGTAAATTTCATGTTTTAGATGTGTGTCATATATGTATCCCGTTCTTGCATTGAATAAAGTTTATATGATTTTGTTGCATACTACATTGACAGAGCTTTTTTTGGTGCAAAGTCTTTCCTTCTTTGTTGTTAAGGTGCTTGGTATGGGCACGCTGTGGTCCTACAGCCTGGCTGGTCTCCAGCAGGTGGTGTGTGCAAGAAATATGGAGGGAGAGGCTCATGTACTAGGTACCTTGGCTTATACTCATGGCGGCTTATACTATAGTATATATGGTACTCCCCATTCCCCCACTGACAGCACACACTCTCCCCTCCTCCACCCACAACACACTCTCACCCCACAATGACAACACACACTCCCACCTCCCCCATTCACAGTACAAATGCTCCACTATTACACAATCATAGCACACACACTCCCCCACTGACAACACATAAACAACCCCACTGACAACACACACTCTCACTCCCCCACTGACAATGCACTCTCCGCCTCTGCCACTGATGACACACATTTTCCCTCCCCTACTGACAACACACACTTCCCCTCCCCCACTGACAACACACACTTCCACTTCCCCACTGGCAACAGACACTCTCCCCTCCCCCACTGACAGCACACACTCTCCCCCACTGACAGCACACCTTTGTTGTTAAAGGAAACCTACCACTTGAAGTGGCAGGTTTCCGATGGAAATACCGGGCACCAGCTCAGGGTGAGCTGGTGCCGGAGCTTATTTTAGTTAGTGTTTTAAACCGCGGTATCGTGGTTTAAAACACTTTTTAAACTTTATAGCCGGCGCAGGCAGGTACGCGGTCGGCGCTTACCGTGCGCGCGGCTACATAGGAAGTGAATGAGAGCCGCGTGCACGGTAAGCGCCGAGCGCGTACCTGCCTGCGCCGGCTATAACGTTTAAAAAGTGTTTTAAACCGCGATACCGCGGTTTAAAACACTAACTAAAATAAGCTCCGGCACCAGCTCACCCTGAGCTGGTGCCCGGTATTTCCATCGGAAACCTACCACTACAAGTGGGAGGTTTCCTTTAAGGTGCTTGGTATGGGCACGCTGTGGTCCTACAGCCTGGCTGGTCTCCAGCAGGTGGTGTGTGCAAGAAATATGGAGGGAGAGGCTCATGTACTAGCTCTGCCTGGGGCGACCCCTGAGTGTCTGTAAGACAGGTCCCTGGGTAATGGATGGGGGAGCCCGTTGTGGTAACAGCCGTATACAGGGATGAGATGGAGGCAACGTTGTGCAAATCAACTCACGGTTCTTTATTGAACAACAGGTAGCAGGCAACGGGCCTAAACGGTCAAACTGCAGATCTGGATTCTGGTACTGGAGTGGTCATAGAGAGGGGTCCTCAGGAATAATGCACCAGCCTGGTAGTAGATGCAGGCTGGAATAGTTGAGGTGGAGCTGTGTCCAAATTGTGGAAGCTGCAGCTCTGGGTAGAGTCTCCTGACTCAGGGTCCTGGGATTGGTTTCTGTGTCAGTACTGATAGGGATTTTTATGCAGGGCCCCAACAGCCCTCTTGACTTTTGTAAGGTGAGTCCTAATTAACCCTTTCATTATTGAACATAAAAACTAAGACACACGTCAGTCTCTTAGTGTATGTAAAGATCTTCTCCCGTTTAATGTCAAATGCATAATATCACAGACAGAAGAGTCATCAAAGAGGCGTGAATAGTATACTGCAAAATTATTGGTAATCAGCACATTCTGGGAAAAAAAAATAATTAATCTCTGTTCATCTGTCTCTGCAGACTGGACCTTGTCGTAAAGAGACTGGGGGACATTTACTTAAAGTGTCGGTGTCTGCATTGGCTTTGTTACCGACCTGCTCTCGGAAAGAAGACACACATTTAATATTGTAGAGCTGTGCAGAGACGTTTCTGTCCCCGAGACCATTTTCTGTCCCTGGGACCAAAATCTGTCCCGAGCACCAGAAATATGTCCAACAGTCCCTGCTAGACCAGTTTTCTTTTGGTCTACTTTCCGCCAGTTTACAGCGCCCAAAAATGGCTGTGACACATATTAATTCTGTCTGAGTTTCCACTCCGCCAAAGCCACGCCCCTTTTCGGAGAAGAGTCGGAGCAGACGGAAAAAGTCATTTTTTCTGTCCCCGACAGCTAATAAATAGGTCTGAGAGCAGAACATGTGGTGAGAGCGCCACAAAACTGGCGGAAACGCCATAGTAAATGTCCCCCAATGTGCTCAAAAGAACCATGTGCTCTCCCCTGCACAGGGATTTTATATTCCCCCTGCTCAGGTGTTAGCACCTCTCCAATCACACTCCAGTTTACAATACAGGCACATAATTGGATAACATCTTACACCCATGCAGGCATAACTATTGCCTTTCCAGTCAGAATCTACAGCTGCTATTACACAATGACCGGGTTCTAGAACCTTCATGGAGGTTTCACGACTCCCCCCTAACAGCTCCTGACCTGGAGAGGGTGCTATTAGCAACTGCCAGCCTGCCTATGTATTGGCAGGGGTGTTGCATATGTACATTGTTAATTATTATAATTCAACCTAAGTAATATGGGCTTGGCTACAACTATACTGAGAATTTGGTTCAATGTAACCCCAAAATCCAGGTGGGTCACTTTGATGGAACCTATTACACTGACATCTTGCATTTGTGTTATTGTTCTCATGAATCAAGAATAAAAAAAGAGGCAACATTGTAAAAAGTTAGAAAACTTAGAACCAATTTATGTCTACAGCTCTTGTGGGAAGTTATTCATTTCCATGGTAACAGACCACAGTGTAGTCTTTTTATCACAAAATCTTTTTAAATGTCACACATACCAAATATAAAATAGTTGTGTTGTGTATTATGCATTTTTTACACTTATGTATTTTGATATACATGCATTTGTACGTGGTGGTTTTCTCGAAATTTGTAAATTGCACAATTGTATATAAGGAATTTTTTATCAAAAAATCTTTTTGTCACATATACTAAATATGAATTGTATATAGTGGATATAAGGAGTTTTCAATATAAATTTGTTATGTCACACACATAATATATCTATAATGCACTTTATGTATTGACTCCCCATAATATTTTTATAGTTTGAGACAATCTGTATGTTTGGGTCATGTATGAGCCTTCAAATCGATATCATGTTTTGTCCCCCATTCACTCCTATTATTTTTTGCTGCCGCCTGTGATGTATGTTCAATTTATGTCTAGCAGTAGTTTTATCATTCAGACCATAGTGTCTGGTTGTATTGTAATTACTTTTTAACAATTATGTTATCATTTTCTATTCATACTTACCAGTCCGGCGTTCTGTTGACGCGCCCAGGCGCGTGCACCGCGTCTTCTCATGGGGAAGTGCACGTATCCGGGATGCGTCTCCATGGCAGCGCTGACCCGATCACGTGATCGGGCCGGGCGCGTCATGGCACTTCCGGTGCGCGACCTCATGGAGCTGACGCGTCATGGGATGGGCGCGTCTCTATGCAGACACGCCGGCTGGGGGTATTTAAGGGTAAGCACAACATTTGTATTTTACCTCCTGACGAAGCATCAGTGTGAAACGCGCATCGGGGTGTATCTTCTGGCCTCCCCTCTGACCGCCTCTATGCCTACCTTTCCTATGCCTTTGGGTAAGTGTGACTTGCACTCCGGGCTTTTTGCAGTTACCTAGGTGCATTTGGGTCCATCTTCCCTTTACCTGTCTTATTTTTTGACGAACTATGCATTTGAACAAACACATTGTTTGGCAGTTTTTGGGGCATATGGAGGAGGGGGGTCATAGGTACTCTGTGGTGGTCCCATATTCCATCCGGGACAACTTGGTTCCCCTTATGTTTATACTTCTAGACATATTCACTGGAAGTTGTTTACTTGTATTATTATTTGTATGTAAATAAAGCACATTTATTATTCTTTAAGCTCTTTGTTTTTTGGTTTTCACAGTGTAGTCTGACCTGCAATATCAAACCGGCAGAGAGATCTGTGCAGCCTCATCCAAAGTAAATTCTGTTACTCTTACCTATCGCCCTCTGCTTGTATCCGATTACAGTCTTGTGTGCAAATTATTTGATCCATAGTACCATGAGCTATGGGTCATTGCACCCCTCGGGGGCCAGGATGCTATATTGACCTTTTGCACTTCCAATAGCTACGCCCCTGCAGTACGGATCATACAGGGAGAGACCTGCCTATGAGCAGCTTATCTTATGTTGACCATAAGTCCGCACCACACAGCCTGTGTACATAGTGACAAAACCTCAGCATCATTATATTTTACCCCAGCCTGCTAGATTCCTATTTACTGGAAGCCACCCCTCCCCCGCCCTCCAGAGGATTTGTTTTTCCTGTAATAATGTACAAATTGCTTCCACTCTGCTCCCTGCTGGGAAGATATCTGCATGTATTTGCATTTATTACAGTAATACATGAAAATCTGAACATTTATAGTATAAATCATCCCGAGCGCCGCTGATGAAAGGAATGTGACCCTTTTTTATGACTTGTTATTGTTTCGCTCGTGAAACCAGAAATGAATCTGTAAATTTCTTTTTTAATATCAACTCGCTTTTATTATTGAGAACAATGAAATTTATTACAGTCTCATATCACTATGTAGTCTTATGATGAGCACAGATCTAGCCGGGCCACATACAGTGGTGAGAGAGATACATACATACAATAGCAGGTGACATACACACAGTAGAGGGAACATACATACATACATGCATACATACAGTAGTGGGGAAGATACATACATACAGTAGTGGGGAAGATACATACATACAATAGCAGGTGACATACATACAGTGGTGGGGAAGATACATACAGTACATACATTAGCAGGTGACATACATACATACAGTAGTGGGGGGATACATACATACAGTACAGTAGGAGGTGACATACATAAATACAGTAGTGGGGAGGATACATACATACAGTACAGTAGGAGGTGACATACATACATACAGTAGTGGGGAGGATACATACATACAGTACAGTAGGAGGTGACATACATACATACAATAGCAGGTGACATACATACATACATACAATAGCATGTGACATACATACTATATGTATACATACATCCTCAATGGCAAAGAAATCCAATGACAAATGTCTATGAAATTAAGTCATGTGATAATGAGAAATATGGTGAAGAAAGAGAGGAGCAAAAAATCCATGGAAAGTCATGACACCAGCTGATATCTATGAGTAATTAGACATCAATCCTACTACTTAGTGATAAATAATATCAACTGGTTCATGACTTATAAAAAGGTCTCATTACCAAGGTGCCATACATGTTGAGTGAAAGCTGGGAGCTACCTCAAGACCATCAAGACCTTTGGGTGCATTCACACGTTGCTGTTAAAGCTGCATCATAATCAGTCTTAATGTACACTCACCGGCCACTTTATTAGGTACACCATGCTAGTAACGGGTTGGAACCCCTTTTGCCTTCAGAACTGCCTCAATTCTTCGTGGCATAGATACAACAAGGTGCTGGAAGCATTCCTCAGAGATTTTGGTCCATATTGACATGATGGCATCACACAGTTGCCGCAGATTTGTCGGCTGCACATCCATGATAAGAATCTCCCGTTCCACCACATCCCAAAGATGTTCTATTGGATTGAGATCTGGTGACTGTGGAGGCCATTTGAGTCCAGTGAACTCATTGTCATGTTCAAGAAACCAGTCTGAGATGATTCCAGCTTTATGACATGGCGCATTATCCTGCTGAAAGTAGCCATCAGATGTTACAGGGTACATTGTGCTCATAAAGGGATGGACATGGTCAGCAACAATACTCAGGTAGGCTGTGGCGTTGTACCAAGGGGCCCAAAGAGTGCCAAGAAAATATTCCCCACACCATGACACCACCACCACCAGCCTGAACCGTTGATACAAGGCAGGATGGATCCATTCTGACCCTACCATCCGGATGTCGCAGCAGAAATCGAGACTCATCAGACAAGGCAACGTTTTTCCAATCTTCTACTGTCCAATTTCGATGAGCTTGAGCAAATTGTAGCCTCAGTTTCCTGTTCTTAGCTGAAAGGAGTGGCACCCGGTGTGGTCTTCTGCTGCTGTAGCCCATCTGCCTCAAAGTTCGACGTACTGTGCGTTCAGAGATGCTCTTCTGCCTACCTTGGTTGTAACGGGTGGCGATTTGAGTCACTGTTGCCTTTCTATCAGCTCGAACCAGTCTGCCCATTCTCCTCTGACCTCTGGCATCAACAAGGCATTTCCGCCCACAGAACTGCCGCTCACTGGATGTTTTTTCTTTTTCGGACCATTCTCTGTAAACCCTAGAGATAGTTGTGCATGAAAATCCCAGTAGATCAGCAGTTTCTGAAATACTCAGACCAGCCCTTCTGGCACCAACAACCATGCCACGTTCAAAGGCCACAAATCACCTTTCTTCCCCATACTGATGCTCGGTTTGAACTGCAGGAGATTGTCTTGACCATGTCTACATGCCTAAATGCACTGAGTTGCCGCCATGTTATTGGCTGATTAGAAATTAAGTGTTAACGAGCAGTTGGACAGGTGTACCTAATAAAGTGGCCGGTGAGTGTAATTGTGTGTTATAACTTACCTTGCATCCTGACAAAATCCTGGGGTAGTCACAGGGGCTGGACTTTGGTTTGGATGCATTTAAAAAAACAACATGTGCCTCCATCTTTGTGCTCCAGTATAGCTCCTCCCTCCCCCACTGATGTCAGGTCACCAGGCTGTGACCTTTGAGAAGAGCAGGAGTTGGAGCTATATAGGAGCACAAAGGTGGGGGCTTAGATCTGAAGAGTGAGTAACACAGACAAGGCACATGTTGTTTTTTTAAATGCATCCAAACCAAGGTCCAGCCCCTGTGACTACCCCAAGATTTTGTCAGGACGCAAGAGTAAGTTATAACACACAATTATATTGTAATGCAAATGCTTAGAAAAGGCAGAGGGACATATTTGCACTGCAGGTGTGATGGGCTTCTGCAACCTGTCTTTAGTGAAAATGAGGTCCCTGGTGACAGGTTCCCTTTGAGGAGCAGTTTCCTTTTTTAACAGGTGAAAGACATGAAATGAACAGTTAAATGATATGTGTGGAACAGGTTTCCCTTTAACATCAAATTCTCCTGTTCAATTCATGTCTTTCACCTGTTATTTTAACGAAACTGAACCTAAACCAACCCCCAAACTGATTGTGATGCAGCTTTTACAGCAACGTGTGAATGTACCCTTATTATTGGTAATAATAGATGGGCCTGGGATGTAGTCGCAAACCTCAATCCCTGCCCTCAATAGTGATCACTGGAAACAGGTAGCGATGTTACTGCTGCCTATGACTTCTGTGCAACCCAGGGGCTGTCACAGCTTAGGTAATGGCACCCGGGTCATAGAGAGGAATGGTTTCTGGGTCATAGAGAAGAGTGCGGAAGCGAAGAGGAGTCTGCTGCAAGGAGTGCAGGTAGGTGAGTATACATATTTAAATTTTTTTGCTGTGGCTATTTAACTACTGGGGGGCATGTGCTGTGGCTACCTATCTCCTGGGGACATGTGCGGTGACTACCTATCTACTGGGGGGGGGGGGCATGTGCTGTGGTGGATACCTTTCTACTGGGGAATATTTGCTGTGGTGGCTACCTACCTACTGGGGACATGCTGCAGTGGCTACCTACTTATTGGGGGGCATGTGCTGCGCTGGATACTTATCTATTGATGGGGATCAGCTGCGCTGGCTACATACCTACTGGGGGGCATGTGCTGTTTCAGCTTTCTATCTACTGGGGAACATGTGCTGCGCTCCATACAGCATATACTGTATATCCATTTATTAATGTATTTTGCACTCTTTGTTATACGAACACACCCTTAATCAATGAATTAGGGGGTCGTCCCCCTGCATGTCCCTCATTCCCGCTGACCGACACATCCTCTTTCCCGCTGGTCAGCACATCTCCCTGCCCGAAGTGCAGCCCCACCTGTATGCATTTTATACTACATGGCGATATGCTGTATGCATTTTATACTACATGGCGATATGCTGTATGCATTTTATACTAAATGGCGATATACTGTATGCATTTTATACTAAATGGCGATATGCTGTATGCATTTTATACTACATGGCGATATGCTGTAAGCATTTTATACTAAATGGCGATATGCTGTATGCATTTTATACTACATGGCGGCACGCTGTATGCATTTTATACTACATGGCGATATGCTGTATGCATTTTATGCTACATGGCGATATGCTGTATGCATTTTATACTAAATGGCGATATGCTGTATGCATTTTATACTACATGGCGGCACGCTGTATGCATTTTATACAACGTGGCGATATGCTGTATGCATTTTATACTACATGGCGGTATGCTGTATGCATTTTATACTACATGGCGGTATGCTGTATGCATTTTATACTACATGGCGGTACTCTGTATGCAATTTATACTACATGCTGAAATGCTCTAAGCATTTTAAACGTGGCACGCTGTATGTATTTTATACTACATAGCGGTATGCTCTATGCATTTTATACTACATGGCAGCACTCTGTATACATTTTATACTACATGGTGGCACGCTGTATGCATTTTATACTACATGGTGGCAAGCTGTATGCATTTTATACTACATGGCGATATGCTGTATGCATTTTATACTACATAGCGATATGCTGTATGCATTTTATACTACATGGCGGTATGCTGTGTGCATTTTATACTACATGGCGGTATGCTCTATGCATTTTATACTACATGCTGAAATGCTCTATGCATTTTATACTACATGGCGATATGCCGTATGCATTTTATACTAAATGGCGATATGCCGTATGCATTTTATACTAAATGGCGATATGCCGTATGCATTTTATACTAAATGGCGATATGAAGTATGTATTTTATACTACATGGCGATATGCTGTATGCATTTTATGCTACATGGCGATATGCCGTATTCATTTTATACTACATAGCGATATGCTGTATGCATTTTATACTACATGGCGGTATGCTGTATGCATTTTATACTACATGGCGGTATGCTCTATGCATTTTATACTACATGCTGAAATGCTCTATGCATTTTATACTACATGGCGATATGCCGTATGCATTTTATACTAAATGGCGATATGCCGTATGCATTTTATACTAAATGGCGATATGCCGTATGCATTTTATACTAAATGGCGATATGCTGTATGCATTTTATACTACATGGTGGCACGCTGTATGCATTTTATACTACATGGTGGCACGCTGTATGCATTTTATACTACGCGGCGATATGCTGTATGCATTTTATACTACATGGCGGTATGCTGTATGCATTTTATACTACATGGCGGTATGCTGTATGCATTTTATGCTACATGGCGATAAGCCGTATCCATTTTATACTAAATGGCGATATGCTGTATGCATTTTATACTACATGGCGGTACTCTGTATGCATTTTATACTAGATGCTGAAATGCTCTATGCATTTTATACGGTGGCACGCTGTATGTATTTTATGCTACATGGCAGCACTCTGTATGCATTCTATACTACATGGTGGCACGCTGTATGCATTTTATACTACATGGCGGCACGCTGTATGCATTTTACATCACAGGCGGCACGCTGTATGCATTCTATACTACATGGCGGCACACTGTATCTATTTTCTATGCTTTATCTGATATATTACATATATGGGGGGGGGTCTCTCTATGGCTCCCCTCAGGCAGTAGAAAGGCTTCATCCTCTAGGACCACCACGCTTCAAGGGGAACAGCTGGAGGAACACAAAATACTGAATGAAATTTCTAAGGGGTTAAACATCACTCACAAATGTCAATGCAGCAGGGATAAGAAGAGCTTCACCTTTATAGAGACTCAAGACAATTCATATAATTCATAGTGCACAGGTTGTTTAGTACCATTGAGATAACTGCAGTGGCACAGCTCTCCCAGCAGGCGGTGCTATCTCCTCACTTATCATCCGATATCCTGTGACCGATCAGGTGAAAAAGTCCCATCATTGGGAAAAGTAAATTAGATTTTATTAATTTCAGCAGTCAGATCATCACGGGAGGCCAAGACTGCGTCAGACTTCAATCCGGATCCCTCATTAGATTTTTTCATAGTTATTATTATTTTGTTGTTGTTATAATGATTATTATTTGATATTTTTATTATTATGGGGTAAATGTAAGATAATGTGGGGAAGAGGCTGCGGCTACAATCCACAAGGACTCTATGGAGCTATAACTCATAGACAATAGTAGTTTTAGCAGCAGGGAAGGGTGCCCAGGGTACAAGATGCCCAGTTGAATTAGAAAGGTTTTATGCCACCACATATCGCACACAGCATGGCATACACTGTGGTTGGCACAATATAGAGGAATGGGGTTATGTAGCATAACTATATTACGACTACACTATTTGGATATGGTTTGTGTGTGGGAGCTAGAAGGGGCGCTTCCCTGATCTGACAATCCTGATTTAGAAGCTTTTATGAAACCAGTTTTCCCAGTTGATGCCATGCTCTGCCTTCCTGCTGTGCCCCAGTTATGACCTGTAGGCTCCGCTGGCGTGTGCCACCATGCAGGTCTTGGCACATCGGTTCTTGTTATTAGTAATGTAATATGGGATTGTAACACAATAGATGCCCGATGGATTGTAGGCTACGTGCTGGGCACCTATTTACTCAGTGCAAGTCATTACCTGGGTGTTTGTACTCATCCAAGTGTATTCTGAAGGCTAATCACCATCTGTCTGCACAATACAGAAATCAGCTACTTGGCCAGACCACCAGGATCACACTGCAGACCACCAGGATCACACTGCAGACCACCAGCATCACACTGCAGACCACCAGCATCACACTGCAGACCACCAGGATCACACTGCAGACCACCAGGATCCCACTAAATCACCAGGATCACACTGCAGACCACCAGCATCACACTGCAGACCACCAGAATTACACTGCTGACCACCAGGATCACACTGCTGACCACCAGAATTACACTGCTGACCACCAGGATCACACTGCTGATCACCAGGATCACATTATAGACACCAGGATCACACTTCTGACCACCAGGATCACACTTCTGACCACCAGGATCACACTATAGACACCAGGATCACACTATAGACACCAGGATCACACTTCTGACCACCAGGATCACACTTATGACCACCAGGATCACACTTCTGACCACCAGGATCACACTATAGACACCAGGATCACACTATAGACACCAGGATCACACTTCTGACCACCAGGATCACACTTCTGACCACCAGGATCACACTATAGACACCAGGATCACACTTCTGACCACCAGGATCACACTATAGACCACCAGGATCACCCTGCAACCCCCCAGAACCAATGAACAGATCCCCAGCATCAAATTACAGACTGCCAGAATCCCACTATAGACCATTAGGATCACACTACAGACCTCCAGAATCACAGAACAGATCACCGGGATCACACTACAGACCACACTAGTAGAAATGTAACATAGACTATCGGGATAACACAAATGACCACCAAGATCACATTACAGACCTCCTGAAAAATGCTGTGAACACTGTGTAATACTTTGTTTCACCTCTGGGGGTGCTGCAGGGAAATGAATCTGCACAGTGACGATTTCTGGCAATCTCAATAGTTAAAGTGCTCTGTGAAAAACGTGTCGTCAAAGGCTCTTTCTAAAGACCAAGAAACTTATAAAGTAAAAATTCTGGATAAGTATTTGTATGATGAAGGGCAGGTCCAGTAAAGGGTCTAAATACACACAAAGATCTAGTGAGAGGCCAGAAACACAGGAACAGAAGGGGAAGTTTCATAAGAAATTGTGCATTTTTTCATTCTTGTGAAGGTTTACTTTTTCGATTTTTACAGAATGATCATTTTAATATCTGTACAGCGCTACGAAATATGTCGGCACCATATGAACATGAAAACTACCAGCAAGCAAAGAGTAAAATACCTATTGTGATTTTTGAGGGAGGACCGGCTCCAGGATACTGTACTGCAGCTCATGTGAGAATCCAGAAGACACAGAGCGTTGTGTTTCCAGCACCTCCCTTGAGGGCACGCTGCAAAACACAATGAATCAGTCAGATAACCACAAAAGAACAAAACTAGAGATCAAAGTACAAAAGGATCCGTCCTGAAAGTGGAAACAAGATCTTCATCATTCTCATGAGAAACCAACTCAGCGAGGATGGGAAGCCCTCAGTCACAATGAGGTTAAGTGCAGCTCCGGTGATGAGCCCTCAATGGCCTGCAGGTCTTTCAATGAGAGGAAAGTGTCATATAATGTGTCCCATAGATCGGTGGCGAATAACGATGTCACCGCCAGAAGGTCAGGCTGCAAAATCAGTCACTTGTATGTCAATGCAGGGGCTCTGGTCTGCTACATGATTATAGCATGTAACCAAAGGTATAACCTGAAGCTACTGGGCCTTGTAGTCTCCTCATGGGGAAGAGACATATATGGGCCACTTAAGACTTCAGGATTTAGGGGTAATGGCACCCAGTGTACTCCCCCACATGTAACCACAATGTCTCATGTCATTCCTGTATCTTTGAGGTGGAATGATCCGTGGAAAGGATGCAGGGGTCCCAGGAGCTGTAGGCTTCATCCACATACAAATATAGCACAATACTGAAGACAGATTTTACTTGGAAGCTTTTGACAACTATAAATCGCTGCCCAGTTTTTGTAACATTACCTGGCTCCTTGCCAGCAGTGTCCAGCGAGTCCTGGGAAGGGGGGTAACTCCAACGGCCCGAGTCCCCATCTCCTCATTGTCTCAATGTATCCTCTCATCCTCCATGCTTATACCCCTCCCTCTGGCTCTGTGTTGTGGTGATAAGATGATGTGGGAGAGGAGCTGCTGTTGGAGATGCCTCCCCTTGGACTTGCTTGATGCTGCTTGCAGGGAGCCAGGTAATGTTACATTTTTTTTTAAAGAATGGACTCCCTAATGACAGGTTTTCATTAAGGGCAAAGACGGCAATGGGCGCATGGGGCTGTACGGAAACGGTACGGTGCCGTGCGCCATGCATCGCTATGGAGAGTGGAGGGGGTGAGCGGCGGTCCTATGGTATGGCAGGCTCAACATCGTAGCCTTAGATGTAGGAAGAGAGGGATACCTGAGTGCCTGGCTTGATGTGCGGTCTAGCACTAGTCGTGTTATAGGTAGCCTGGCCCAGATAAACATAAATATATATATATATAAACTCAGCTTTATATATTAGATACGGCACATTTTGTGACACAGAAAGGATTTTGTTAGCACAGAATACAGCACAATAAATATTGTGATTACAAATATCCAACATGAACACAAAATATATTCAACTAGCTTTTGTGAATAATTTCTGTATGACAAAATTAAATTGTAAGTGACACCAAAATCATCTTTTGTGCAACAGAATGACATTTTATAGTTAAACAATCATATTTTGCGACACTAAATGAATTCTGTATACTGAAACTAAATAGTATCAAAATCATTTTTGTGTATTCTTTTGATTTTGTGCATGCAAAAAGGATTTGTGTAATGACAAAATGAATTTTGTGTGGCCAACACCTCAAATTCTGTGATAACTAAATTAATTTTGCAATACAGAACATATTTTGTGCATTTTCAACCCATAATTGGCTGGCTGTGACATGCTGTCTGCTCCGCAGGGCATTGTGCAACCTCTCCTGGGCATTAGGCTACCTGCACATGAACTTGCTGTAGCAATGGACCCTTGTACTGGTCAGATACCACAGACTGAGAACAGAGCTTTGGATGGGAGTCCTCCCATCATAGTGAAATATGATGCAAGGAATCCCTATCTGCCAACCAAACAACACCGTTAATACTGTAACAACTAAAGAGAGCATCCGTGTTTTTAATACTGGACAACCCCTTTAAGTGAATGTGAAATATACATCCACTGTTTTCATTCTGAGAAATACTAGATTCCTTTCACATAGGGAAGAGGAATGCCATATTGACTGTGCCAGAGCGGTTGTAATAAGTTTTGGATCCTTGCACTTTCTTCTAGCAGTGATCATAAATAACTCCAGTGCACACCAGCAGGAATCGTGCGGTAAATCATCCTCGCATTATATTCCTTCTGGGCCAGTGTTACACTGTGATCTGCCCTGCACTCATTACTGAGCTGTGTTTACATGGAGGCAGATTTATGTGCACTCTCCTGCGTTCTCAGGGATTGGCTTTATTCTCCTTAAAGTGACTCACACCAGAGCTGAGCCCCTCACCCAGCGCCCAGATAAAAGCTCACAGTTTGTCCAGCTGTGATAGGAAACAGCTGCTTCCGAGCTCAGGGGCTGCAAGGTATCTGAGCTGGAGATAACCACCGAACACATAAACATACAGTAAAATATGAAATGCCAAGGAGCAGCAGAGATATAGAGATGCATAGAGGAATCCATCCTGCCCGCATAGTGCCTTAGAGTGCCCGCATAAACATAGTAACAGAATGATGGAGAATGGCATTGCTGCATTCATGATCTATCACATAATACAAAGGGAGGACAATTAATACTATGAATTGCTCAAGTTTCATAATTTAGGTGGGTTTTGTCTTGCTCTACCCAAAGAGTCAGGCAGTGCCCTGAGAGATCCACACACAATGCCCACATAGAGCCATGCAGTGCTCTGAGAGAGACACACACAATGCCCACATAGAGCCATGCAGTGCCCTGAGAGAGACACACACAATGCCCACATAGAGCCACATAGGGGCTCATTTAATAAGGGTCCCGTGGTGCATTTTTGTCAGGTTTTCCTACTTTTCGGGGATCACGCCCGGGATTGGTTTGCACGCGATTGCGCCGGCTTTCATGCATCAGAAATCGGGGGACGGCCCGTTGTATGATCCGACGGATTTGGACCAAGTACGGGATTTAACATTTAAATTTGTGTCACAAGCCAAGCACTTACATGCACCGGGAAGATGAAGGTGAACTCCGGCGGACCTGATCGGGGAAGTGACACAAGCAGTAAATTGGGCACACAATCTGGTTGAATGATGGCAGATGTTCATTCTGAATCAGGGATCGCGCAGGACCGGGTAAGTAAATGTGCCCCATAGTGTTCATATATAGCCACCTAGTGCCTAGATAGGGCCCAGCAGTGCACAGAGAGAGCCATTCAGGTCCCAGATAAAGCCAGGCAGGGGCAAGAGAGAGCCAAGACACATAAGCCGCACTTATTGAATCAATCCAGTGGGATGTAAGTTTGCAATGCAAGGGATAAATGATTTGGTGTGCGGTAAACAAAAGGGTTTAGAACATTCTCCCCATTCAAGAAGGCGAAATAGAACTCCGTACACCAGCTTTTAGGTGTCGGATTCACAAGCGGCGCCACAATTTAGTGTCCCAAAAAGTCGTGAGGGTCAGAAAACCACCAATATTGTGGTGCCGACTCTTCGTAAAAAGGCGCAAGAGGTGCAGCTAGGGGAAAAAATTTCCATCAGTTTTCCGTTTGAAAGGCGATAATAAATGCCTCCAACAGTACCCAGTACTCTTTCATTAGATATAATGATACATATATGTATCTGTAATAATAATTCCTAATGTGTCCCTTGATTACATGTAGTTAAAATTCCACCAGGTGTCTGGGCTTATGCACACATTGGGGGTTATTTATCATATGCCGGAGCACACCCCGCTTCTGCTCTGGCGCAGCCCAATGTATCAAGAGACTTTGGCCTCTTGAAGTATCCGCCTGGATCTTGCGCAGAGTTAATCTCTACACCAGGCCCTGCCTCCCATATAAATAAATGCAGCCGGCGACTTTTCCGCGTCCCTCTTTCACGCCCAACCAGGGCCGGCATTATGGGTAGGCAAAGTGGGCATTTGCCCAGGGCCCACTTCTTTCAAATGAATGTAGAATTGTGTTTCTATGTTCCATGGTTTTGGAGATATTCAAGTTAAAAGTAAGGATTTTGGTGCGATTTTTATATATAAAAATCACTCCCGATGGCAATTTAACAGTTAATATCTCCGTTTTCCTGACACTTATTTATATAAAAGAGGAGACTCTCCTCTTTCAGAAGGGAAAAGGAGTGAGATCCTAAGTGCCAAAGATACAGCCCCCTGAAGTGTCCCCCCCCCCTCCAGATTCTTAGCCATCAGGCTACAGGGAGAATTTGCTGCACACAGGAGCTGCTGCACCTCACAGATAATGGAAATATTCACTTTATATGTTACTACATTTTGATAAGGAATAATATCAACGTATGTACATGTTTTTAACCCTCTCCTACCCAGAACAATCTCAGAACACACTTGCTCTCTTTTATTTCATCTTTTTTTTTGATTTTGTGAAAATTGGGCGATATGATGAACATTCGATCCTCTTCGCCTAATGTGACTACAGCGCAACTCAGAACAAATAATAAATAATAAAGATTTATATTTAACACCATCCTCCATTATTTATACCTATGTTATGACGTTCTTATACTTTTATTATCTCATTAGCTTGGGTTATGGATATATAGTTATTTATTTAGGTCACCATTGTGTAAGGGAACATACAATGATATATCTGTGTGAAGCTCAGTGCAATTTTCCGCAAAAATAGTTTGATACCCACTGTGGATTTAATGTTTTGCTTTGCTGCATATTTTGGTGAATATACATACACATGTGGGGTCTGTATGATCTCCTCACATCTTACTGTTTTAGGAAAATATATTTTCTTTATATAAGTATTCTGGATTTGTACATATTTTAGAGGAAATTTTGAATTTTCATGCAATTTTTGCATTTTTATAGCTGTTTGCTGCAAAGTTGCATGAAGGTGATAGTGTGTATGAATTAAAAAAGTTATTCCTGTTTAAATGGTGATTTCTAGAAAAAAATAGATTTTGACAGAAGAGGAGCTTCTTACTCTCTGTGTAATATATTTTTAAACACATTTGTGGATGACAACAAAATGTTATGGTTTCTGTTTTCGCATTTTTGGGAGTGTAAATTCTTGATGTTGTGTATTGTGGTATATATAAATCTGCTCATTTTGTGTTATTATTTTTAACTACCTATTTGTGCCTAAACCTCCACTTCGATGTGAGTTTTATGTAAAAACATACGTTCTCAAGGCATTTTCAATTTTTAGTTTTAAAAATTTGTGTTTGTCACAAAGTTACATGAGGGTGGTCAGGGCTGTCAACTGTTAATTAAGTCAAATGCATAACCTGGTTGTCTGCTTTTAAAAACACATATGTTTTAGGGGCGCCGTTACTTTTTAAACTGTTTTATTGCTATATTTTGCAGGTTGTGACTGTCTTAAAATTTCAAGCTAAAAATCAGATATTTAGTTATTTCAGTATTAGTGATATTATGATGATTTATTTATGTGAACATATCATATATGAGGCATTTGTGGACTCTACACATGTCCATCTATTACATTTAGGAGATAAATATTTTCTGGTTGGAGCACATATTTTGCCATCAAAGTCAAATTATAAGTATTTTTTTATAAAATGTTTCAATTTGAATCGAAATAGGATGAAGGCGCCTATGTCTATAAACTCTTTAATGCAAAGGTCTGCTTTCAGAAAATATGTGGTTTGTTGTGGTTTACTTTAATTCTTTTTTCTGTAATTTTGGTTTTATTTGTAAACGTCAAAATTGTCAAAATTGCTCTGGTAAGTAACGCAACAAAATATCCAGAAATGCCTGGCAGTGAAAGGGTTAATACCCCTTGGTTGAATTCCCGGTTGAAGATGCTTATCATCTTTCTATCTCGTTATCTATCTCCTATAATCTGAATATTCACATATATCATGTTTTTTTCCCTATTTATCAATCAATCTTCTATCTCTCTTCTACTGTATTTATCTCTCACATATACTGTATATATAATCTACTTTCTGCATCTAGAAATCTCTATCATCTTTCTTATTTATCTTCTATCATAATAATAATTAATAGTGTATTTATTTATATATCGCACACAGATTACACAGCGCTACACAGATCAGTCCCTGTCACCAATGGGGCTCACAATCAAATCAACCTACCAGTATGTTTTTGAGTGTGGGAGGAAACCGGAGGACCCGGTGGAAACACACGCAAACAAGGAGAGAACATACAAACTCTTTGCCAACGTTGACCTGGACTTGAACCCAGTTCCGCAGCGCTGCAAGGCTGTAATGCTAACCACTAAGCCACTGTGCTGCTCATCTATCTTCCTATCATCTATGACTGTGACTGGTCATAAAATAGTTCTAATTAGGGCCCACTTTTAGTTTTGGCCAGGGTCCCACTTTGTCTAGAACCGGCCCTGCGCCCCACTGGCGTGAAGGTGGTGGATTGGGGAAAATAATCGCAAAAAGCCAGCATTTGCGATTATTTCAGGGCTTCTACGCCACTGACGTGGTGCAGAGGCCCTAATAGATATCCACCATTTAGTTTGTTTTTTTAACAGCCGGAACATGAAGCACCAATGCAAAATCTTCATACCGCTCACCAGCCCATTGGTCATTCATATCAGTAGTATAACTACTAGTGTCTTTGACACTGCATTGAAAAGAAAAGCGTTTATTAATGGTGCCCCTCCGCCCACAGCTGCAATTTCGAATATTTCTGTATGGAATTGTGTAAAGCAAAATTGTGACTTTGATAAACACTCAAGAAGTTCAGGCTGTAGTCTGGTTAAGCTCACAGAGCATTGTCTAGACTGGATACAATTGTCTCCACTAAGAATGGAACCAGCTATGTACAGGTTTACTGCCGCTGATTGGATAAAGAAGGGTTATCACTCACTGACAGCAAGCAGAGATCTGAAAATGGTTGAGAAAGTTGTAGAATTAGTTTTTTTTAGATTAAGGTTAGGTTAGTCAGGAAACCCCTTTAAGTTGCAATATTTTTTCCTGTTCTCCTTGTATATGAAGTAAGATTCGGCAGGTCTGCAGGCCCCGTAGGTGATATCCTCTGCGCCCCTCTGATCTCATGTGTATTAATAGTTGATTACTCATTTGTTTGTACACGTCTTGTGACTTCCATCTTCAGGGATTAGTTACCAAGTAAAACTGATTAAGGCTCTGATCTCTCCTGAGAGCGCCAACGATTACAATTAAACGACAAGTCAGCACTACAACCAGAGTGCAGGAATCACAATCTGCTTATGAGCAGTGATGTCACCTGATTAATCCCTCAACAATGCTAATTCCCGCAGGTTCCCTCCGGCTGCCAGCCTTTTCTCAGGTAAGAGAGTGTAACAAGCACGGAAGAATATGACCATGGCATCTGGTTACATAGAAAATATTTAGTGCTACTCTACTATCAGGAGGTTTACTTGGTCAGTGAAATAGAGAGGACTGTGCAGCTATAACTGCAGGGAGGAGATAGAGAGGACTGTGCAGCTATAACTGCAGGGAGGAGATAGAGAGGACTGTGCAGATAACTGCAGGAAGGAGGTAGTTAGGACTGTGCAGCTATAACTGCAGGGAGGAGATAGAGAGGACTGTGCAGCTATAACTGCAGGGAGGAGATAGAAAGGACTGTGCAGCTATAACTGCAGGAGGAGATATAGAGGACTGTGCAGCTATAACTGCAGGGAGGAGAGAGAGACTGTGCAGCTATAACTACAGGGAGGAGATAGAGGGAACTGTGCAGCTATTACTACAGAGAGGAGATAGAGAGCACTGTACAGCTATAACTACAGAGAGAAGATAAAGAGGGCTGTGCAGCTGTAACTGCAGGGAGGGGATAGAGAGGACTGTGCAGCTATAACTGCAGGGAGGAGATAGAAAGGACTTTGCAGCTATAACTGCAGGAGAAGATAAAGAGTACTGTGCAGCTATAACTGCAGGGAGAATATAGTTAGGACTGTGCAGCTATAACTGCAGGGAGGAGATAAAGAGGACTGTGTAGCTATTATTGCAGGTGGGAGATAGGAAGGACTGTGCAGCTATAACTGCAGAGAGGAAATATAGAGGACTGCAGCTATGACTGCAGGGATGAGATAGAAAGGAACGTGCAGCTGTAACTGCAGGGAGGAGATAGAGAGTTCTGTGCAGCTATAACTGCAGGGGGTGGGATAGAGAGGACTGTGCAGCTATAACTGTCGGGAAGAGATAGAAAGGACTGTGCAGCTATAACTGCAGGGAGGAGATAGAAAGGACTGTGCAGCTATAACTGCAGGAAGCTGATAGAGAGGACTGTGCAGCTATAACTGTAGGGAAGAGAGAGAGAGAGACTGTGCAGCTACAACTGCAGGGAGGAGATATAGGGAACTGTGCAGCTATAACTGCAGGGAGGAGATATAGAGGACTGTGTAGCTATTATTGCAGAGAGGAGGAGACATAGAGGACTGTGCAGCTATAACTGCAGGGATGAGATAGAAAGGAACGTGCAGCTATAACTGCAGGGAGGAGATAGAGAGTTCTGTGCAGCTATAACTGCAGGAGGAGATTAAGAGGACCATGCAGCTATAATTGCAGGGAGGAGATAGAGAGGACTGTGCAGCTATAACTGCAGAAATGTGATAGAGAGGACTGTGAAGCTATAACTGCAGGGAGAATATAGTTAGGACTGTGCAGCTATAACTGCAGGGAGGAGATAAAGAGGACTGTGTAGCTATTATTGCAGGTGGGAGATAGGAAGGACTGTGCAGCTATAACTGCAGAGAGGAGATATAGAGGACTGTGCAGCTATAACTGCAGGGATGAGATAGAAAGGAACATGCAGCTATAACTGCAGGGAGGAGATAGAGAGTTCTGTGCAGCTATAACTGCAGGAGGAGATTAAGAGGACTGAGCAGCTATAATTGCAGGGAGGAGATAGAGAGTACTGTGCAGCTATAACTGCAGGAATGTGATAGAAAGGACTGTGAAGCTATAACTGCAGGGAGAATATAGTTAGGACTGTGCAGCTATAACTGCAGGGAGGCGATAAAAAGGACTGTGTAGCTATTATTACAGGTGGGAGTTAGGAAGGACTGTGCAGCTATAACTGCAGAGAGGAGATATAGAGGACTGTGCAGCTATAACTGCAGGGATGAGATAGAAAGCAATGTGCAGCTATAACTGCAGGGAGGAGATAGAGAGTTCTGTTCAGCTATAACTGCTGGGGGGATATAGAGGACTGTGCAGCTATAACTGTAGGGAAGAGATAGAAAGGACTGTGCAGCTATAACTGCAGGGAGAAGATAGAAAGGACTGTGCAGCTATAACTGCAGGAAGGTGATAGAGAGGACTGTGCAGCTATAACTGTAGGGAAGAGAGAGAGAGACTGTGCAGCTACAACTGCAGGGAGGAGATATAGGGAACTGTGCAGCTTTAACTGCAGGGAGGAGATAGAGAGGACTGTGTAGCTATTATTGCAGAGAGGAGACATAGAGGACTGTGCAGCTATAACTGCAGGGATGAGATAGAAAGGAACATGCAACTATAACTGCAGGGAAGAGATAGAGAGTTCTGTGCAGCTATAACTGCAGGAGGAGATAGAGAGGACTGTGCAGCTATAACTGCAGGGAGGAGATAGAGAGGACTGTGTAGCTATATTATATATATATATATATATATATATATATATATATATATATATATCTGACTGTGAAGTCAAAAGCCAATAAACAAACTCATGTGATTCCACAAGGAGCCACTCAAAATAAAGGGTCAAAAGTAAAGCTCCGAGCGGGGAGGGGGGGCTGTTCTTAATAACGAGAAAATGCTGAAATGTGAAATTATCAGAAGACTCCATACGATGAATATGGCGTGTCCGCCGATTATTAAAGAAGACTTTCTGTTCTGAAAACTTAATAGATGCCAAAAGCAAGTATTCCTGGCACAGGGTCAAAGGAGCAGAAACGCGGAGAAAGATTTCACAAAGAGAATGTTGTGTGATTTTTAATTTCTCATTGTGCCCATCAGGCCTGGCTGGTTTATATTCTGGTTTTGTGGGTAGTAAGGAAGAACGCTTTATGATATTTATATTGATGTGCTGCAAAATGGAGAAACAAATGTGAGTAAAAACAAAACTTAGTAACAGGAAGTTCTGTAACTCCAACCCCCCCCCCTTACAAAATATAATTTGTTATTTATAAAAGTAATATTTTCATATATCTCTATACAGGCAGTTCCTGGGTTACGTACAAGATAGTTTCTGTAGGTTTGTTCTTAAGTTGAATTTGTATGTAAGTCGGAACTGTATATTTTATAGTTGTAACTAGTTGTCTCTGTGACAATTAGATTTTAAAAATGTTGGATTGTCATAAGAACCAGGATTAACAATAAAGCTTCATTTGTATCTAGGGGTCGTCTGTAAGTCGAGTGTTCTTAAGTAGGGGACTACCTGTACATAAAAAAATATTTGTGTGTTCCCACCAATTGCAGTGCCCTATGTGTGGCTAATATAATGAAGCCCTTATAATATATCTACAGTAAAAAAACAGAAACATCACAGGGTTCCTACACGCTGCAGATGTACAGCTGAAGTTTTCAAAATGTAACCCGGCCTCTGACGTCACTTCCGGTCAGATTTAACCTAATCAAGACCAAATTTTTTCAGGTTTTCGCATTTCCACTTTTTTACTCCCCTTCTTTCAAAAGCCGTAATATTAATTTTTTTTTTACATTTACAAAACTGTCTGAGGGCTTATTGTCTGTAGGACAAATTATTTTTTGTGCCGTCAGTGCCATATACTAGAAATGTGGAAAAATTCCAAATGTGATGGAAAAAAAAATATTTGAGCAATTTTTTATGGGTTTTATTTTAACGGCTTTTCACTGATCCAGATGACATATCCACTTTATTCTTTGGGTCAGTATAATTGAAAAGTTATTAAGCATTCACAGCGTGTGATAATAGTTTTTATATCGGATATTTGATATCTGGGGATATCTGAGATATTGATGATTTCACTAGTGTACAGGCGGTCCCCTACTTAAGAACACTCGACTTACATACGACCTCTAGTTACAAACAGACCACTGGATATTGGTAATTTATTGTACTTTAGCCTTAGGCTACAATAATCAGCAGTAACAGTTATCACAGGTGTCTGTAATGAAGCTTTAGTGTTAATCCTGATTCTTATGACAACCCAACATTTTTAAAATCCAATTGTCACAGAGACCAAAAAAGTTCTGGCTGGGATTACAATGATAAAATATACAGTTCCAACTTACATACAAATTCAACTTAAGAACAAACCTACAGACCCTATCTTGTATGTAACCCGGGGACTGCCTGTATTTATTTTTACATGCGTTCTAGGGAAAGGCTGGTGATTAGAATTTCTTATTTTGTTATTTTTTTCATAGTTATTTATTTTTTTACTTTTATTTCAAGCCCCCTAGGGCAGTGATGGCTAACCTATGGCACGGGTGCCAGAGGTGGCACTCAGAGCACTTTCTATGGGCACCCATGCCATCACTCCAGGACAGGGTTCGCAAGACAGGACTCAAGGCCTCTTGCAGTCCCAGACAGCCCAGGACCCTAGAAGGAAGCTACAATGATAATCCAAACTTCTCCTTCTTTCTACTGTATTGGTGTCCTCAGGTGCCTATAAACTTTAAACCTGTGACAGAGCAGAAGTTACTGCTTAAATTGACACATTGGCACTTTGCGAAAAATATGTGGATTTTGGTTGTAGTTTGAGCACTCTGTGCCTAAAAGGTTTGCCATCACTGCCCTAGGGGATCTGATCACTAATACAATATACTCCAATACAACTGTACTGCAGTATATTGTGAATATACTGCCTCTCTATTACCACTGGCAAACTGAAATAGACAATGCCAAATTACAGGCTCACAGCTGTCACGGCAACTGATCAGCGCCCTCCGATGATGTCACGGGACTGGCGATCATCTGCCAATATGGCAGTGCCCATGTATGGCACCTAACTGGTTAACTTTTTCATGACTGGTCAACTAAAAATTACGTTCATTGGTTGCCAAGGACTGACCCCTCTCCATATGTGGCAGGTGTCAGCTATATGATACAGCTATACAACCAGTCAATGTAATTTTACCTTGACAAGTCATGAAAAGGTTGATCAGACTGTCCACAATTTAGCAAGGTCTGTTTCCTGGAGCAACTGACTCATAGATGCAGGTCCTTACACATGTGGGCGGCTGCCAGAGAAGAAGGTGAAGGAAGTGATATAAGGGGGGGGAGGGGGGGGGGGTTATTTTGGCAACTTCTCTATTTACAAGTAGTTGTTTGGTTATTTCCTGCCAGACATGAACCGGTAGTCACTGACCCTTCAGACGTCTCCATGCAAATTCACGGCTCAATGTATTTGGACGCATCTTCTAGTAAATTATGCAAACATAAAAAAATGAAAAATCACAGAGAGACGAGGCAGGAAGCTCCAGAAATGCCTCCATAGACAAAAATAGATGAATAGAGAAAAGTTTAGGACAAAGTTCAGAAACTCTTGGTGTGCCCCGGCTGGTATGAGAACTGCTGACTAGACGTGACCTTGTTTAGCTTCTCTAATCTGGTGGGATCATAGGACGTGTCACTGCTGTGTGAGGCTTCATTCCTGACTTGGAGGAATAGAATAGAGAGGCTATCCTCTCAGCGTCCACAGCATAGCACCAGCCTGGTCTGCTCATGGTACAGAAAAACTCAATGGCCCAGATATATCAAACCAGGTGCAAAGCCTTAGTGCCATTTGCCTAATGTGCACTTTCTGTGGCACACGATCTTAGTAAATCTGGTCTGGATGTCTGGGATGTGCACACAGTTGCATAGTTTTTTTGGTGCACTTTACTTCATGCTGTTATGGCGCAACCACGACACAAAAGTGGTACAAACACTTGCAAGCTGCAGAGATATTCTTTTTAGGCCAAATTTAGAAAAAAAAACTGGACCAGACACAATGGGGCTCATTTACTTACCCGTTCCTGCGCGATTCCCCGAGGTGTGTTGTCCGACGATCCTGCACATTCACAAGATTCGCAAAGATTGTGCGCCCGATATCCTGCATGTGTCTCTCCCCGCTCAGGTCCGCCGGAGTTTACCTGGTGCATCTTCTTCCTGGTGCATGTAAGTGCTTAGTATTGCGACACAATTTAAATGTTAAATCCTGCACGGCCCGCCCCCTCGATTTGTGTTGCGTTAAAGCCGCTGCGATTGTGACACAAAACGATCACGTGCGACACAATCCCCAGCGCGATCCCCGAAAACGTCATAAAACCCGACGAAAATGCAGCCGCGGGACCTTAGTAAATAAGCCCCAATGATATATATGGGCCAATGTGTGTATTTTGCCTAATTGGAGAAATACACTGTAAATATCTGTCAAAGCCTGAGGTGAAATTAGACGTTTTAGACAGGAAGTTAAAGGACATCTACCACCAGGATGAAGGATTATAAACAAAGCACACTTACATACTGGTGTGTGCCCCATCTGGCAGGATCAGCTCTTCATTTAGCTTCTTATGCCCTGGTTATTATGAAAAATGATCATTTGCATAATTTTTAAAGCCTTTTTTTTCTTAAAATCAAGGGCATTGGAAGCCCCTTTGAAGTACCAATCATACTGCCACATAAATATAGGTATCCCCCATAGCAATGATATCTTGAAATTCTAAGGTTCCTCAGTAACGCCAGACTGTGAGGTCCGTTATTGTCTTGCCATTCCCAGCCCGCAGGCTGTTTAAGCCTGGGGGCGGCAGGACTGGCATTGTTCGGTCCTGCCCTTCTGTTTGTTAACACCCCCCCCCCCCCACACACACACACTCGTCCCCCTCTCCTTTTCTGCAGCCATCACGTGGCCAGGAAGTTCGCCTGGCCACTGGATGGCACTACTTCAGGGCTATTTAGCCCCGAGCGAGGAGCTAGTCCTGCCTCTTTTGGACTGCTCCGTGCTCAAGAGATTCCCACCCGCCCGCCCACAGGTAATGTCTTTAGGTTTTTGTTAGGTGAATTTTTTGTTATGCATATTTATTTGCACAGTTATTTGTTTGTATATTACTTGTGGTTTTTTTTGTTTTCACTGTAGTTTTTTGGTAGTCACAGCTTGGCCTGTGGTGGCATCTGGACTCTCTCAGCTTGTAGCGAAATCACCTGTCGGACCAACAAGGATATGCCCCCGCGTAGGCGGGGCCAGGCATGTGAGGTGAATGATTTGGGAAGGGTCCGTTTGGATTTGTAAATATTGTTATTTAATAAAGCTGTGGCCGACCTCCACTTTTTCATCCAGACAGCCTCGATATTGTTTTTTGTACGTGGGACGAGGGGAGTTTTTTGGGTTTTGTTTGGTCTATTGATACGGCCAGTCTTGTGACAGTGTGTCTCCAGACTTTGAGGTCCTTTAGTTTCTCCAGACTTTAGGGAGCTTTAGTGTCTCCATAATGTGAGGTCCTTTAGTTTCTCCAGACTTTAGGGAGCTTTAGTGTCTCCATAATGTGAGGTCCTCGTCCTTTACTGTCTCCAGACTGTGAGGTCCTTTATTGTCTTGCCATTGTGAGGTCCCTTTGTGTATCCAGACTTTGAGGTCCTTTAGTTTCTCCAGACTGTGAGGTTCTATAGTATCTCCAGGTCATTTAGGATCTCCAGACTGTGAGTTCCTTTAGCTATGAGTGACCTTCCTCTGACATTACCAATTTTCAACTCAGCTAACAGTATGGCTGCTGCTTGTCCCTAAATAGCCGCTTCCTTCTAGATTTCACTTTAAATAACTTTTTGTCTGAACACCTGCAGGACGTGTCCGGAGCAAGGAATTATGTTTTCCTTTTCCTCTTCATAAGTCTAAAAAGGGTGGAGCTGCAGTATCAAATGTAGAACAGGGCGATCACCTGGACTTCCCTCATCTAAAAATGATCTCTATATAAAATTGGAAGTAAATATGGACAACCCTTTGTGGAACTCTCCTGTTAAAGGAATGGGCAACAAATGTCCATATGTACCTATAGGGAATATTGACATAGGAGAAGTCTTCTCTATCAGATTGGCTCCTGACTTTGCAGACCGGAGTTGTCCTTAAAGGGGTTTTCTCACAAAATAATTAAGGCCCTATCCACAGGTGGGTCAGATGGGGTCTTGCGTAACTCCGGAGCAGCCGATCATGCGTGTCCGGGCTGGCCTAATTATCTCAGGAGCAGAATAAGGGCTGGCAGTGGTACCTTGGACCCCCCGTTCTCGTGATAGGGCCTAACTTGTTTTATGGGAAAACACCCTTTAATGTTTAGGTAAGGTTGCTATGGTATATTACCACTATCTGGACAATGCATTGTATTTTATACAAGTCTCCTACACCACCTTCTATTGTTGCTGCTCCAATCCCCACCTTTTACAGAAAGCAGTTGATGACATCATCACTCCTCCTCATTCCATATTCCCCCCCTATTACAGAGAGTCCTCTCCCCTCTGCTCTTATTTTCAGACTTCTCCCTTGCATCATCACTCCTCCTCATTCCTCTGCTGCTGCTTATCCATTCCCCACCTCTTGTAGAGAGAAATCGATCATATCACCATCCCTCTCCTTACATTTGCATTTGCTGCTCCATTCCCCACCTCTTGCAAAGAGTAGTTGATTACTCCTCCCCTGTTGCTGCTCCATTCTCCACCTCTTGCAGAGACCAGTCCTCTCCCCTCTGCTCTTATGTTCCAGACTTCTCCCTTGCAGAGAGCAGTTGATGACATCATCCTCCCTCCTCTGCTCCTAGTTCCTGGGCTTCTCAGGCAGCAGATTCACTGCTCTTTATCTGTTGTGTTCCAGCTCTTGTGGTTTTACTGTTCTGCAGATTTAGTTTTTACTATCGGCAAGTGCCTAGCCTTTTCTTGTGGGCCTAGAAGATACCAGAATACCAGAGTGGCTGGCTATTGCAGCCTAGGGCTCACTGTTGTCACGGTGCTTGGTATGGAGACTGGAGGACTGTCCTACAGCCTGGCAGGTCTCCAGCAGGTGGTGTGTGCAAGAAATGGAGGCAAAGGCTGATATACTGGTTTCTTCCTGGGGCATCCCCTGAGTGTCTTTAGGATGAGTCCCTGGGTGATGGATGGGGGAGCCCGTGGTGGTAACAGCCATATCCATGGATCAGATGGAGGCAATGTTGTGCAAAACAAATAACGATTCTTTATTGAACAGCAGGCAAACGGCCAGAACGGGTAACAGCAGGTTTCGGATTACTGGAGTGGCCACGGAGAGGGTCCTCAGGAATGGCGCACCAGCCTGATAGTAGATGCAAACTGGACAGTTGAAGTGGAGCTGTGTCCAAATCGTGGAAGCTGCAGCTCTGGGTTAGAGTCCCCTGACTCAGTTCCTGGGATCAGTATCTGTGGCAGCAATGAAGGTTTGCTCCACACTATCTCTCTCTCTCCACTCCTTGGGATCAGACCTGAGACCCTGTGCTCTCCCTGCACTACACTTGGGTCAAGTGGTAGCACCTCTCCAATCACACTCCAGCTAACAATACAGCCACATAATTGGATAATTGCTTACACCAATTTAACAGTTGCCTTTCCAGGCAGAATCAACAGCTGCAATTACACAATATTCTCCTAGCATTATCTTCTGGGTGAGTTGTGCAGGCTCCCCAGATAGATCCTGACATAGAGAGGGCGCTATTCGCAACTACCACCTTGCCTATATGTTTTCAAGGGTGTTGCACAAGTTTCTTCTTTGCTCTATATTAACTATATTTAACTGTACTGAACAATGTAGTAATCTAATGTTCCTGCAAGATATGAAATGGTGCATAAGCAACAGGTGACCCTGCGCTGACACTGCACTGCATTCTTGGTTTATTTCTCAGATACCCTTACATTTTTGTACATTTTTGGTTTTCATATTTTGGTTTTGTCTGCATGTACTGCTCCAGTGTATTGCTCTGCACTTAAGATTTTAATAAGGTTAAAGTTTTCCACCATATAGGCCTTTGCGCAGTTCACTGCAGGGGGCAGCACCTCCCACACCGCTGCCTTTCAGATTAAAAATTCCTAGACACAAAAGGCTCAGCCCACGGGACTTGTGCAGACAAACAATCAGCCCGCAGTGCTCCTCTAGGCACAAGGGGATTGGCAAGACGCCCTTTAATATCATTAAAGTGTTTATAAAAAAAAATGTTCATTTTTGGCCAACTTTTCTCCAAGGCCGGTCCCTGCCCCCACGTCTGCACTGGAATGTGTTAATAATTTGCTTTGTGGAGATGAAAGGCTCTTTGATAGAGGAAGCATAAACAGATTTCAATGCGTCCAGAGGTTGGGATCCCACCGAAGGAGCCTGGTTTGTGAGGGAAGCAGCGATCATACCTGGACAACCCATACGTGCACGGTCAGAGGAGGGGCGCTGCGTGCGCTGGAGTTAGAAAAATGGGGGCCATTCACAAGAAGTGCAGCAACTAATATTATTTAATACATTTCATGAAAAAACTGGAGCTGTCAGATAACAATCCCTCCCTGGTTTTCTTCTCCAAAGGATGAGAAGGTTCTTAGTAATGAACTAATGGTCCTTAGTACAGAACTTTAGGTCCTTCAAGTGCCAAGGTCTGGGAATTTGACTTTTACAGGCCAAGGGGGATCATCCCCACCTGCTGCATGCATTCACTCATAGGGTCTCATTTACTTACCCGGTCCAGTCGCGATCCCGCGGTGTGTTGTCCGACGTGGATTCGGGTTCTGCCGGGATTCACTGCGCCTGATATCCACCAGGTGTCGCTGCTGCGCCGAGGTCCACCGGAGTTCACCTGCTTCTTCCCGGTACATGTAAGTGCTTGATCTTGCGACACTTTTAGTTTTTTGAAGGAGGGTTGTCCGACGGCCACGCCCCCCAATTTCTGTCGCACGACGCGATTGTGCCAAAATCTGATCGCAAATTCGGCGCAAAATGGAAAAATTCGGGAAACCTGACGAAAGTGCGGCCGCGGAGCCCTTAGTAAATGAGCCCCATAGTGCACTGAGGCACAATTCTCCCCATAGCCCCCACAGGAGACATTAAAAAAGTTCCACTACTAATGACTATTTTGGGATCGGAGGTTTCTATTTATGTATTTAATTGGTAGTTTTATTCAAATTAAATTAGTCAAGAGGATCTGGTCTGGTATTAGTTTAGCTGGTGTAGTTTGGGGTTGGGTCTGTTGTATAAATTTAAGAGGCTGTGGTCTGTATTTGTTGAGGGTTCTGGGGGTCACAGTAATAGTTTCGGGGGTCTGGTATGAGGTCTGGATTACTTATTGGCTCTGGAGTTTGTTTTAGTTTGGGGGGGGCCTAGTCTTGGAGTTTTGGCTAAGGAATTTATTTACGAGGTCTATCGATCTATATATCATTTTTACAGTTTCTAGTCTAGAATTTTAAGGGGTTTGTAGTTAATTAAGGTGTAATTTTTTTGGTTTGTGTATGTTGAAGGAATCTGGAATTCATATAATTTTAGGGGTCTGCACTTATTAATTCGGCTTAAGGGACAATGGGTCTGTAATGGGTCTGTAGTGTCGGGCTGCAGGATGCTGTATTCAGAACCAGTATTGGAGGGGGGAGCAATTTTCCAGGGCCCCAAGCTTACAGAGAGGGTCTGGGATTTGTATTTAATTAAGGTGTCATTTTTTTGGTTTGTTGGCTGTGAACTATATACAGGGCTGCCATCAGGGGGTTAAATGTGACTGTATTCAGGGGGCCCTAAGGAGGAGATGGGGCCCTAAGTCACAGAAAACACTTCTAGAGGCATAAAATTTGCCAGTCAGGGGCCCTAAACTTCCTAGTGGCAGTCCTGTCTCTATATCAAGCTGCTGACCTTTAAAAGAATGACTCCTCTTACAATGCACAGAGGTCTTTTACATAATGTGAGTGTTTCTGTGTCTAACATGTGAATAATGTACCGTATATACATTTGTACATAAGTATCTATTTTATAAGCATACATTTTTGATTGATATACATATGTACAGTGGCGTAACAAGACCGTCGCTGATGCTCCCCATGCCACACATTATACTTCAACATACTCATATTTCATACATACACTCTACAGACATTTTACACATACACTTTGTATGCATAACATACATATATACCACATATACGCTACACACACACTATACCTATACACTACAAATACACACACAATATATAAGAAACACTCAAATATAGGTACACATACATACATATATAGCCACACAAATACCCACATACTTGTACAATACTAATAATATTGCAGTAATGAATACATCACATACATAAATATATACCAGCTGGAAATATACTGCCTCATATTACTACCTTGTTTTCCTAAAAATAAGGCAGCTCCTAAAGAGGCAAAAGGTCTTCTTATCAGGGGATGTCTTATTTTTCCATAAACAAGCATTTCCATTTTTGTTGAACAAAAAAAAAAAAAAAGAATATTTACAGTGGCGTAACTAGGAATAAGTGAGCCCCATAACAAACTTTTGACTGGGCCACCCCCGCTCCCGACCACAGCACAGCCACTCATGCCCTGCCCATTCCACATAAACAAGGGTTTTTAAATTTTAATTATACTGCTTTAAAACTAATTACAATAAGGGGTAAGGAATGATGCACCAAACACCTAAAAGGATCTCCCCTCACTAATAACATGCCAAGCAGTGGCCTCCCATTACTAATTAAATGCCCCTAGCGGCCTCCCTTCACTAATAAAATGCCCCTAACGGCCTCTCTTTACTAATAATAAACTTATATACTTTCCCTCCGGTGATGTCTTCTTCCCTTTAGCTCTACTCCTAGTCCGTCCACGTCAGGTCGCTTCAGTCACGTGACAAGTGGCGCACATTGCAGCCTGGTGGAGTTACAGACGGTTGGTGGGCCGCAGACGTGGCGCCGGACAGGTAAGCAGTGGTCGGAGCATTGTGCCGCCGCCCGGGCCCTGAAGCTCACGGGCCCAGTAGCAACCGCTATGGCTGCTACGGCGGTAGTTATTGAATATTTATTAGTATACTGTAATCATGTCATCACAAACATCAACTTTAACATCGGAATTCCCTTAAGAAAGTCTTGTGACTGTACTTCCATGTAAAACAATCCTGGAATTTATGAACAAAAAGCAACATTTTTATATAAAGACCATCGTGCCAACAACTTCTCTACCATCTCAACAAACTCACGCTCAGTTTCTTGTGACTCCCTTCCTATTAAAATGATTGGCCACAAACTCCCATGTTTAGCACTTTCCTTCTATAACACTTCTTCAGGTAAATGCTCGTAGCGCACTTGCAATGCGGCTGTTAGTGATTTTATCCCATAAATTCTTCACCCATGTCACAACCTCTTGCAGTATCTAAAATATCTATTGCGCTGTGGGGTTTGTCTTATTTTCACGGAAACAGGGTAACAACTGGTATTGCAGTCCAGGTCTGCCATCAGGAAATCACCCTATAAATCAGTTGTAGCTCGACCTTCAACCTCTGAGCTGTCTTGGTCTTCATTTTGGTGGCTCCTCACAGATGACAATTCTTCTCTATCAGTTAAGGGGCATCTACCACCAGGATCAAGGATTGTAAACCAAGCGCACTTACATGCTCATATGTGCCCCCTCTGGCAGGATGTATTCTTCTTTGAGCTTCCCACGCCCTAGTTTGTAAGAAACAAGGCTCCAAAAATTATGCAAATGAGCCCTAGGGGCTCTTTTTTGTAAAAACCAGGGCGTATAAGGCTTAAAGAAGAGCGGAACCTGCCAGAGGGGGCACACACCTGCATGTAAGTGTGCTTGGTTTACAATACTGGTGGTAGTTCTTTAAAGAACTTTGATAACTTCTCCCATGCATGACTTATTGCTATAGAATTCACGAAAAGATGTCTTCAGCTCCGTGCAGCACATCTCGGCACTGCAACCCTAAAAATACCACAGTCACTTACACAGTATAATGTCACATAGATAAAAATGGTGTCATAATTTATATACAGAACCCACTGATTTTTTTACAGCAACCCCATCCCCTCATTAATTTAGGTTTAATCCCATTCATTAATATTTAGCAAAGCAGAACCCCCATTAATTTATATGTAGAACTGCACCCCATCATTAATTAAAGTAGTTGGGCAGAACCTCCTCACTAATCCATGTGAAGTCAGCAGTGTCCCATTAAAGGAAACCTACCACTTGTAGTGGCAGGTTTCCGATGGAAATACCGGGCACCAGCTCAGGGTGAGCTGGTGCCGGAGCTTATTTTAGTTAGTGTTTTAAACCGCGGTATCGCGGTTTAAAACACTTTTTAAACGTTATAGCCGGCGCAGGCAGGTACACGCTCGGCGCTTACCGTGCACGCGGCTCTCATTCACTTCCTATGTAGCCGCGCGCACGGTAAGCGCCGAGCGCGTACCTGCCTGCGCCGGCTATAAAGTTTAAAAAGTGTTTTAAACCGCGATACCGCGGTTTAAAACACTAACTAAAATAAGCTCTGGCACCAGCTCACCCTGAGCTGGTGCCCGGTATTTCCATCGGAAACCTGCCACTACAAGTGGTAGGTTTCCTTTAATTAATATCTCCCCCACCTCCACACCACCGGGGCCCCACTTTGTCTGAAACTGTTCCTGGCTATACTATGTGGTAATTGTGTGCCTGACACCCATGTACAGTGTTACAGTGCAGGATACCAAAGCATCACAGAGCAGAGTCTTTTCCTAACACAAGAAGCCACCAGCAGAAGATGTGACAAGACGAGACTGCTCCCTGTCACTCTCATTTCTGCCCGTGGGAAGAAATTCTGTAGATACAGAACGTCACGTTTGCTCTTTGTTATGCTGTATTTCTGTAATTTATTCAAATTCATGCGAAAATATCCAGCATTGAATACCAAACATCACAGTCATGGCACAATAAAAGGCGCACAGCCAGAAATCGGGCACACGGCCAGCCTGGCACGTCTGCAATATAGCAAGAACTGGAGGAGAGAACTGCGCCCCAACAGATGTATCTGTATCTCTAGTTACACTCGCCCCTCACATAGCGGAGCAGGGGGCGACAGATTACTGAATACTGGTGCACGGTCTTCAATTATCTGGCGCACCCTGCACTGCTCTGGAATGTGCGCCATCATTTTTTGGGTGCACCTTTCATACACAGCGTGTGACACAACGACTCGAGAGAATTGTATTAAATGTGTCACAAACTTTGACTAAGCAGTTACCTGCCCCTTTTTTCATGTGCACATTTTTTCTGTCTTGTCGGACACAGTGCAGCCGCAACACAAAACTGGCGCAGACACTTCATGTGCGAGGTCCAAAGAAGTTCTTTTAAGTGGTCCTGGGTTCAAGTGCCATCCAGGTCAACATTTGTTTTTATGTTCTCTCTGTGTTTGTGTGGGTTTCCTCTAGGTCCTCCGGTTTCCTCCCACACTCCAAAACATACTGATAGGTTGATTATATTGTGAGCCCCATTGGGGACAGGGACTGATGTGGCAAGCTCTGTGCAGCGCTGCATAATCTGTGTGCGCTATATAAATAAAAGAATTGGGGCACATCTATTTAGAGAGATGGAAACTTTACTAAAAGTGCTCTGCTCTTGTATAATGGTGGGTTTGACACATTTATTAAGAATGTGCGCCAGAAATCATATCGCTTTCCCGCACTGACCCGACAGAGTTCACCAATTTTTTTGTGGTGCACCTTTAACATAGGGCGTAAGACACAATTTGCATGTTAAAATTCGGTGCTTGGTCCGACTCAGTCGGGCCGAGCGCCGGTACGCCCCCTAATTTGTGTCGCATGGAGGCCAACATAGCGGCGCAGTCACTTCTTAAATACCCGTGTGAGCCACCTGAAAGAATGTACGAAGTCCGTCAGAAATGCGGTGCAAAGCCCTTGGTAAATGTTCCCCGTTATTATTATTTCAGTGCAAAGCACGACAAAAAACTGGCGCAGCCTGAATAATAGATCTGCGTGGTAACAGACAAAAATCCGACCCTGTCATGGTAGGATAGAGCACCCTTCAATCTCATTTACAGGACTTTCATGTAACTGCATTTACAACTTTCATGAAATCTGAATGTGAGATCCGCGGCTTCTCGCAGGTGTGGGGGCGCAGCTGACAGAAGCTTCTTTGTTACTTCCATTATCTGTAAGAATTCCTGCAGAGAGAGAACGGCCAAAACATCAAATGTTATAGGAATAAAAGGGCAGCGTCTCATGGGATGTTACTAATTACAAAGGTCAGAACTGGATTTATGGCTGCACGGGGTTATGGGGTCTAGAAAATTGATTGTTGTTTGATATGGAGCAGATACCATTGCGCTGTATGTGATATCACTGCACTGTATGATATGGTGCAGGAATACAACACAGGAGACCCCCAGAGCTGACTTTAATACAGTAGTTCAGGGGCGTAATTAGGAGAGTCTGGGCCCCATACCAGATTTCTATACATATATGTAAAATCACACACATTTACACACCCAAATATACACAAAGTTCTATATATATATATATATATATATATATATATATATATACATACATACATACATACATGTATCGGAATGATTAAGTTTGGTGCGGCCAGCGGTGGAGTGGTCCATTGCATGGTGTTCCTGTCTTCACACCGGCCCACTAGCTGCAGTCAGCGACTTTTCACATGTGAGAGGTCACCCGCTGGGCTTATTTGGGCACCAAGCATGACCTGGTGTAGAAATAAAACATGGTGGAGGGGTATATCAAGAGGCTTAAGCTTTGACTTACATACAAATTCAACTAGGGAACAAATCTACAGAACCTATCTTGTACGTAACCCGGGAACTGCCTGTACTGGAGACCCCCCAGAGCAGATGTATATAACTGGAGACCCGTAGAGCTGACTATAATACTGGACATTCCCAGAGCAGACGTTAATACAGGAGAGGTATAATACAGGAGACCCCTAGAGCTGACTGTAATGCTATAGACTCCCAGAGCAGACTTTCAAAGCTGACTGTCAGGATCAGGGGTAGTGGACCCACTGTACCACTGCAAGCGATGACGTAAGCCAAAACCCGGGAGCAGAATCTAAGTGGCAACCAGTTTTCACTAGAGACCACTGCGAAGGGATAACACCAGGTCTCTCCACAGGTGCGACTTTGCTCACGATGGGGGCAAAGGTGAAGTACAGAGTCGTAGAGCAGAAATGCAGTCGGGTACTGGCAGGAGGTCTGGACAGGCAGTACGGGATCGGTGAAGTAGTGAAAGGTCTGGGCAGGCAGCAAAGGATAAAGGCCAGGAACATAGCTGGAGGGTCACAACGGAAACCACACAGTAGAAAACATGTTTCTCAGAGGCAAAGAGCACAAAGATCCGGCAGGGGATACAGGGCCAGATATTTAACAAGGAAGGCGGCTGGCCCTTTAAAGGAAACCTACCACTTGAAGTGGCAGGTTTCCGATGGCAATACCGGGCACCAGCTCAGGGTGAGCTGGTGCCGGAGCTTATTTTAGTTAGTGTTTTAAACCGCGGTATCGCGGTTTAAAACACTTTTTAAACTTTATAGCCGGCACAGGCAGGTACACGCTCGGCGCTTACCGTGCGCGCGGCTACATAGGAAGTGAATGAGAGCCGCGCGCATGGTAAGCGCTGAGCGCGTACCTGCCTGCGCCGGCTATAAAGTTTAAAAAGTGTTTTAAACCGCGATACCGAGAGGTATCAGAGGCACACGCAGGGCCAGCATTATGGGTAGGCAAAATGGGCATGTGCCCAGGGCCCCCTGAAAGAGGAGAATCTCTTCTTTCACATGAATTTAAAATTGTACTTCTAAGTGTCAAGGAACCAGAGATATTCATATTTAAAGTGAGGATTTCAGGTGTGATTTTTATATATAATTTGGTGCACAAAGGAGCTGCTGCGGGAGGACTTGTCATCTGTACTCTCCACTACCCAGGCTCCGGCACCAATGAACGCTTCCACCAGTGCTCTCTGTAGGTAGCAGGGTTTGGACCCCTGATTTAGAGACACTTTTTAATCAGCATGTCCACAGTGACATAACATATGTGACCCTTCATGGGCAGCCCGTTAGACCCCCCCCCCCCCCAGCCCTGTGGCCTGTTCCTATCACTTCTTCTAGACTGCAGTCATGAGGTATTGTGACCTGAATCCATCACATGTTATTAACACATTTCTGACTGTCTACCCAAATTCTCCAAGCAGTAACATCTTCTGAAACACAACGTGTTCCTCACAACGGTTTCTCCAGCTTTAACATCTATCACGTGTACGATGCAGGCAGAGATCTGACCAGATCTTTCTAGGCCATTTAGGGGTCACAGCTATTTAGCGGACACCAGGCTGGTGAAGAATTGCCGGTTGCAAGTTGATGACTTGAGTTGAGTTTGAGTTTTGATATATAAAAGACAAGCTTCCAATAATCTGTATATACAGGGATATGGTCTCTGTTGTCATAGGATGCCAGTTCTCGGTGTTTAGGAGCAGTCCTGGAGTAGGTGGCAGAGCAAGAGACACAAGGGGGATCACCCCACACAAATCGGGGGTGGGCCGTCGGACCATCCGACGGATTCGGTCAACGTGCGGGATTTAACATTGCAAATTGTGTCGCAAGACATGCACTCACATACACCGGGAAGAAGAAGGTAAACTCCGGCGGATCTCAGAGGGGAAGCGACACATGCAGGATCTCGGGTGCATAATATTGGTGAATCACGCCGGACTTCATCTTCGTCAGACCATCCGGAACGGGGATCATGACAGGACCGGGTAAGTAAATGTGTCCCAAGGTGTGAAGCACATGAAGTCAGTGAGAGAATTGGTTGATGGTTAGGGCAGGCAGCTTTAAGTTGTAGTTAAGAGCTAGACGTGGTCAGAAATGGAAACATAGAATCAGGACATGTAGTTAAAAATAGTGGGTTCTCTACTAAATGTATTCCTGCCAGTTACTGCAGGTGGGCTCAGCTTATAGGACCTGTCTGAGTGAGTAAAGTGAAATAACAACAATATCTGCTAGCCTTGATTAGCACAATGTTCTAATTGTCATATTTGAATATGAATGATTGCTGTTTATTATGTATCCTGTTACATGGTAGCATGTAGGTAGCATGGTAGACATCCTATTGGCTGGTCCCTCAGAACCTTCCAGCAGGAAAATCCCAAACTTAATAAAAAAGGATCATTATAATCCAGGGGGGGGGGGGGGTGACCATCCAGCTGGCCTGTGCATCAAGACACTGTTTTCCTGAGTTGCAAGTTCACATTAATTTTATATTTTTTAGAGGGCCACATGGTAAGTCAGAGATTTTGGCACCAAGAGACCTTGGCAAATTTTCCAGTCTTAGCCTATATAAAGAATTGTTAAAACTAAGTATCCCTTTAAAAAACAACTTTAAAGTATAAAAAAAAAACTTTACAGGAGAACAGGAGAAGTACAGGAGAATATCAGTCCTGATTATTGCTGGCAGCATGAAAAAATGTTTAGGACCTTGAGTGATGTCAAAATCATGTGACTGATCCCATGCTTCTGGTCATCCAATTGCAAGAAGGAAGTCTCTGCATACTGACCACAGTAATGGTATGTAGCAGAGCTGGGTGTGTTTGAATGTGTGATTGCTGCACAAATAAGGACAGAGCTCAGGCTACCCATCAGTTCTAATGAATCAGATCATGCACACACAGCACAGAATATATATACAGTGAAACCTCTTTGGACCTGAAAGAGGGTGTTTGAAGATAGGGGCAGCTTACCAGCTTGTGTGGAGATACCTGTATATTAGGGGCATGTGCTAGGCTACAAATTTACTGGGGGCATATGCTGGGCTACCTATATTCTTGGGGCACGTGCTATTTTACCTATATACTGGGGGCATACATTAAGGAGTGACAGTTTATCTGTAGATGCTGGCGGCATATACATATACAGCTAGCACAAAGCAGTTATCTATTGGACATTATATTTACTATGATTTTTTTGAGGGATGGAGTGTGGAGATGTTCTCCAGAGGCCAAAGTGCAAAGTTTGCCAGTTTTCTGTCGGTCTTTGCACATTCTTTTCAGTGCAAACTTGCACAGGTATTTAAGAAGCTCCATTTGGGTTGCGGCCGCACTATTCTTCATGTGACTTAAATTTCTGCACTCAAGGGGGTGTTGCGGTGCCAAGTCAGACCGCTCGCCACATTTATTATGCAAAGTCGGGCAGAAGTGTGTCGCACTCCCCATGTTAAATGTTCACCAAAAAAGAAATGGTGCACTCTGTTGGGGCAGTGAAGGGGGCGCCAGATTCATGAAGAATGGGTGCCAGAAATCCTGAATCTGCCGCCCCCACACACTACACAGGAAAACTGCACAAAGTACACACTGTACTGTTCTTCGTAAATGTGGGCCAATCGGACGATCCGACGGATTCGGTCAACGTGCGGGATTTAACATCGCAAATTGTGTCGCAAGACATGCACTCACATACACCGGGAAGAAGAAGGTAAACTCCGGCGGATCTCAGAGGGGAAGCGACACAAGGAGGATTTCGGGTGCATAATATTGGTGAATCGCGCTGGACTTCATCTTCGTCAGACCATCCGGAACGGGGATCATGACAGGACCGGGTAAGTAAATGTGTCCCAAGGTGTGAAGCACATGAAGTCAGTGAGAGAATTGGTTGATGGTTAGGGCAGGCAGCTTTAAGTTGTAGTTAAGAGCTAGTCGTGGTCAGAAATGGAAACATAGAATCAGGACATGTAGTTAAAAATAGTGGGTTCTCTACTAAATGTATTTCTGTAAGTTACTGCAGGTGGGCTCAGCTTATAGGACCTGTCTGAGTGAGTAAAGTGAAATAACAACAATACCTGCTAGCCTTGATTAGCACAATGTTCTAATTGTCATATTTGAATATGAATGATTGCTGTTTATTATGTATCCTGTTACATGGTAGCATGTAGGTAGCATGGTAGACATCCTATTGGCTGGTCCCTCAGAACCTTCCAGCAGGAAAATCCCAAACTTAATAAAAAAGGATCATCATAATCCAAGGGGGCGGGGGGGGGGGGGGGGGATGACCACCCAGCTGACCTGTGCATCAAGAACACTCTTTTCCTGAGTTGCAAGTTCACATTCATTTTATATTTTTTAGAGGGCCACACGGTAAGTCAGAGATTTTGGCACCAAGAGACATTGGCAAATTTTCCAGTCTTAGCCTATATAAAGAATTGTTAAAACTAAGTATCCCTTTAAAAAACAACTGTAAAGTATAAGAAAAAAACTTTACAGGAGAACAGGAGAAGTACAGGAGAATATCAGTCCTGATTATTGCTGGCAGCATGAAAAAATTTTTAGGACCTTGAGTGATGTCAAAATCATGTGACTGATCCCATGCTTCTGGTCATCCAATTGCAAGAAAGAAGTCTCTGCATACTGACCACAGTAATGGTATGTAGCAGAGCTGGGTGTGTTTGAATGTGTGATTGCTGCACAAATAAGGACAGAGCTCAGGCTACCCATCAGTTCTAATGAATCAGATCATGCACACACAGCACAGAATATATATACAGTGAAACCTCTTTGGACCTGAAAGAGTGTGTTTGAAGATAGGGGCAGCTTACCAGCTTGTGCGGGAATACCTGTATATTAGGGGCATGTGCTAGGCTACAAATTTACTGGGGGCATATGCTGGGCTACCTATATTCTTGGGGCACGTGCTATGTTACCTATATACTGGGGGCATACATTAAGGAGTGACAGTTTATCTGTAGATGCTGGGGGCATATACATATACAGATAGCACAAAGCTGTTATGTATTGGACATTATATTGACTGTGATTTTTTTGAGGGATGGAGTGTGGAGATGTTCTCCAGAGGCCAAAGTGCAAAGTCTGCCAGTTTTCTGTCGGTCTTTGCACATTCTTTTCAGTGCAAACTTGCACAGGTATTTAAGAAGCTCCATTGTGTCGCGGCTGCACTATTCTTCATGTGACTTAAATTTCTGCACTCAAGGGGGCGTTCCGGTGCCAAGTCAGACCGCTCGCCACATTTATTATGCAAAGTCGGACAGAAGTGTGTCGCACTCCCCATGTTAAATGTGCACCAAAAAAGAAATGGTGTACTCTGTGGGGGCAGTGCAGGGGGCGCCAGATTCATGAAGAATGGGCACCAGAAATCCTGAATCTGCCGCCCCCTACACACTACACAGGAAAACTGCACATACTACACACTGCACTGTTCTTCGTAAATGTGGGCCAATGTCCCATCATATGTCATTAAGGGTTAAGACTCCAGTTTTCCCCTTTGGTGCTGATCATCTGTCTCTGTTGCAGGAAGTCGTTCATTTGTTATTGTTATTTTCCATCCAAAATAGCTTAAAACACAAAGCAATTATAAAATTATAAATAAAACAATAGAAAAACAATAAAATTTATAAAAGGGATCAAAAACAATGGAAAGTTTATAACAGCTCAGTATAAAATACAACAGTCTCGGCACATCTCCCCATGGAGCCAGCGAGCTGCGGCAGAACCCCAGCCCCCGCCGTATTGCTTCCATAGAAGGATATGGAGCTGGTTCCAAGGCCAAGCAGATGTACTAGTCGCCTATAGCTTTAGAATCATAGGGATTTATTTTCCCCATTGGAGCGACAGGAAATGTATAACATATGTTAAACCAATTTTTGCAAAGTAGACTGTTCTATTTTTATCCATTTCTCCCAAAATGATGTTGTTAATATGTGTGGCGCCTCATAGGCACAGCAGCGTCTTACAGCCACAGTTCATGTATTACTTTTTTATTTACTCTATATTACGACTATAAGACGTGATTTTTAGCCTTTTGCTAAAAAGTGCTTGCGACTTATGGTCCCAAGTGAGGAGGATCCAGAACTGCCAGACCCTCCTGACCACTGTCCAGGAGATCATGTGAATAGCTGACGAAGCGTTTCACCCAATCTTAGAAGGCAGAGCCTCTGCACCACTCCCTCCATCCCTCTCCCTGCCCTCCAGACATAAACCTGTGCAGGACCTGGAGTGACATCATCAGGTCACATGACCAGGAAGCAGAGGTTCTGCTGTTACACTAAGACAGAGAAGCTGTGGGGCTTAGTGATGGAAAGTCCGGCTCTTTATAGTGAGCTGGATCATTTGGCTTATCTCACTAAAAGAACAGACTCTTCTTGCTCTTGAAGGGCTCCTTATGTTATTACAAAGTTCATTCCTAACCCCAAAGCTCTTAGAACCGGCTCATTCATGAAGGGGCTCATCATTAATGGGACTGTAGGCAAGCTGGGGAGCTGGAGGGACCTGTGCAGGAGAAGAGGAGGCTGGTTATACTGTGGGGATGAGGAGCTGAAGGGTGCTATGCAGAAGTAATGGAGACTGGTTATACTAGTAGAGCTGTCTGTGTGTGCATGCAGCAGGACTGTGTATATTGCATGTATGTGCGTTATGGTATAAGGCATTTTTATATATTCAATATAAATTAATTCCTTATTTTCTATGTAGGGGGCTAAGGATCTGATAGGTCCCATAAAAAAACTTAATTATCATAATAATCCAGTGATCCATCAATAAACATCCTCCATCTATGGTCATTTTTTTGTATAACAAATGTTCATGTACATGACCCCAATTCTATATATTGCTATGTTCCTGTATGGTCACATTCCTGAATATGGCTATGTTCCTGTATATTTTTATGTTTATATATATGGGCATGGTCCTGTATATGGTTATGCTCCTGTACATAACCATATTCCTTTATATAGATATACTCCTGTATATGGCCATGTTTCTTTATATGGCCTTGCTCCTGAATATTACCATATTATATTACCTTTCTATATACATATATATTCCCTCTTGATGTACATATATACAGCCACGTTCCTGTATATGGCTATGCTCCTGTATATCACCATGTTCCTGTATATGGTCACAATCCTGTATAAATCTAAACGCAAGTATATTGTTATGCTCCTGTATGCGGCCATGCTCTCGTATATGGTTATGGCCCTATATATATTTTTTCTCCTATATATTAGCATGTTCCTGTATACGGTTATGGAGCTGTATATGGTTATGTTCCTGTATTTGGCTTTACACCTGTATACGGCTATGGTCCTGTATATAGATGCGCTCTTATTTATGGCTATTCTCCTGTATACGGCCACAATCCTGTATATAGCTATTGTGCTATGTATGTCTATACTCCTGTATGTAGCTATGGCAATGTAAATGGCTGTTCTCCTGTATAGGGCTTCTCCTGAATATGGCTGTCTCTACATTGAGTTCTTTGCAGACTTGTATACGTGCGTTGTATAGATGGAGGCTGCGTCTCCTCTGATGACATTCGTCTCGATGGCAGATACGTCTCATTCCCTCCGTCAGTCTGCTGTAAACACAGGGGATTGTGCCTCCCTCTTGTATTACACAGCTTGACCCCAGGTTAAAGATTTGGTAAATCGTGCCTCAGTGAAAAGGAGAAGAAAAGCCACGAGTGCAAAAAAGAGGCCGCGGAGAGATCTGTGTTTTCCTCTTGTTGCCCCCAGACCACGCTCCATTGTAGACCAGCACAAAGCTCACACAAAGGCCGCGGGAGCTCGCACAAAGACCCCGATCAGAGGCTGGCACTTCAGCAATAGGCCTTTAACAGGGACCAGACGGCTGCACACAGCAGAGGAGGCCATATTGTGGGCCGAGCTCATGTTATTATCCATCAGTAAGGCCGCATTTATTTCTTACAGCAAACAATCAGAGCTCAACTTACATCTTTTCAGAGCAGTTTAAGAAATGAGAACTGAGAAAGGATTGGTTACTATGAGCAACAGGGATGAATGAGGCCTAAACCTGGAAATATTGGAGCATTCTATACAATGACAAGCTGCAGACTATCACATCTTCCCATTACTACATCTGAGCGCTTCTTCAATGCGTTCCTTCATTATATTCGAATTTATACATAAAAACCTGAAATTTTCTTAGAGCTGTGGTTTGGAGCCTCTCAACAGCCATAGATATAACTGTGATTTATCCATAAAGTTATTGGTACAATTTATATTATACATAAAATACAGTAATATATTATAATATAACAAGATATGAATAATGTTGGGCAAACAATCGCGAGGCTCCTGAAAAATAAAGAGACCTTGGCCGGTCCAGAAAAAGATGTTTGTCTTGATAGGTATATTGTATGCCCATATCAGAAAATGAGATGAGGCACACCCAATATGGGCTTTACAAATTATAGGGGACATATACAAATCAAATAATACATTACAGAGAACAAAAAGGTATAAGGAGCGGTAGGAGTGAGGGCCTTGCTTGTAAGAGCTTACAGTCTATGAGGATGAAGGGGGTGACACTACATCCTATGAGAATGAGGGTACGGTACAAAAGGTATGAGAGCTTTTATGCTTGTATAATGGTCCAGATGTTCTTTATATGGAATAAAATAATTTAATAAATAAATAAAAGTGTTGCTGCTGGAACCAGCCATCAGCTGCCATCTTATACAGTATACAAGGTCCAAAGTCAATGGGACTGCAGAAAAGCCTGGTATCTAACTGGCGTTTGCCGGATAACAGACAGGAGGAGGACACAGGACAGGTTAGAAAAGAATTTACATTTCATGCAGTTAGAGAGTGTGATAGATCTGCCTAAAGAGATGGGTTTTAAGATCACATTTGATATTTTTGAGGTTGTGTATTAGTCTGATAGTCCAAGGAAGGGCATTCCAGAGAATTGTTGCAACTTGGGAGAAGTTCTGGTGATGTGCATGAGAGGTTTGAATTAAGGTCTATGATGACGAAGGCTAATCTTCACATTTGCTTCAATTAAGCAAATGGAATGGTTGAGCACTTACACGCTTACTCTAATAGCTACAGGCAAGATAAGGTCTTTATCCTGGAGGGAGGCATATAGTAGAGCTGACTCTGTGTGTGTTATAGGTGAGTTAGCAGAGCTGAGAGTGTTATTATGTTTTATATCCATCTCAGGGATCCCATAATCTGTTATCTTTGATCTGTCTCCTCTCTCTTTCTATGTGTCAGATACTAGTAGAATGTTCAGAAGCTAAATAAAAGTGTATATAAACCCTGTACCCTGATAATCTAAGCACATTGTCAGCACGCAGCATCTCACAGCACAGAGGAATCATGAAGTGTCTGCTGAGAGAGTCCATTCCCACATTCTCGAATTCTACAATGACCATCACTGAGTTAATGAGCTAGAACAGAATTAAAACTGTGTAAAATTGTAAAGTTTGGGAGTTATAAATTAGAAGATGTATTAAAACAAAAGAAGATGAACACGAGGCAACAACATCACAGTATGTGTACATATATATATATATATATATATATATATATATATATATATATACACAGTGAAATCTCAAACAAATACAGCCAGAGGGACAAGGTAAAACCAAATGGCTGCAGATACCTAATGAGTGTAAATTAGAGAATTGCTTATTTTAGCTTGGTGGAGAGTTAGGCAAACGTTTTTATACTTTACAGTTGTTCTTTAAGTTCACGGTCACATTAGAACTGACCTCCCTACAAATCTATACAAATAATTTCGTATTATGCTTTAACTAAGGACTCTAGAAGACATATGATTGGAATTCAATTTCTGTAAGATGAGAATTGCAAGCAGAACCTTCACTTATACTCTCCCAGGACTTCCACACCATAAAGTCTTTTACTTCTAATATGAAATGCTATTGCTGGAGCCCAGGGAGGTTCTTAGTGCTGTCCTTCAAGGGGGTTAGCATTTTGGTATCAGCCCCTGAAGCTCCTCAGCTGATCCCTGTTCACTCCCTCAATGATGGCAACCTCTATGTTTGTACATTTGAGATTTTACAAGGAACACTATCTGCTAGATCTTGACCGTAGCAGTTGCTATGCAGTTATTTTGATTGTTGGAGGAGCTGCAGATCCAGGGAATAGTCCTATGAACCTGTTCATATGAGAGGCTGTGCTTTGTTCTCTTTTTTTCCAAATCATCTAAGCTTGGCCTGTGGTCCTGGAGTTAATCCAGTAGAAATCGGAACCCAAGTACAACAAGGAAAGCGCATAATCAGGAGAAAAGCTTAGTGGGTTTGGGAGTGGCTTTTAAAAAAAAAAAAAAAAAGCCTTACTCACCTCCTCCGTTGCCCTCTGTGTCCATCTTAGCCATGCCTTCCAGGTACCTGGCATGCCCAACCTTCTCCTTTCCCAGAGATAGCGCTGGGACACAGGGATTGGTTGATGTGCCAAGTGCCTGGAAGTTTCTGGAGCTAAGTTGCCATGCTCCTGTAAACAAACAGGGGCACGTCTCTGATGGAAGAAGTGCAGACATGGGGAGCGTTGGAGGAGGTGAGTAAAGCAGTATTTTTTTTTAAAAGCCCTCCCCAGCCCATCTGTTAAATCTTTATAATTGTCGGACAACCCGGACAATCTGTCACCCGCTGCATGATAGTAAGGCAAGCTGCCCTGCACATCTTAGTGGCAGAACAACAAAAATTTAATAGGTTGGCCACTTGTTAAAAACATCCAGGACCTGGGCTGGGGAGGGCTTGTTAAAAAAATAAACGTGTACTCTCTGCATCCGGCGCTGGGTGCCGCGGTCAGTATTTTGAGAAAGGGTCTTAGTATCCGAAATGCGTTAATGGGACATTGATGTTTTATTTTTCATTTGAATCCCTGTATTTATCCAAATAAAAATTTTTTTAGAGACACATCAGTGGCTCTATGTGGATTGTATCATAGCGCCCCAGTAGTGCTCATTTTTTGCACTTGAGTGTCTTCATTTTAATACTGGTCTTGTACAGTTCTCCAGTCTTTGGAGCCTTGGGAGCTGCTTCTATACATCTTCAAGCCAGTGTGTAAGGGTTAATACCGAAACCCTATTGTTTCATTGAATCTAAGAGAAATCCTGGACCCCAGAATCGGCTTGTATTGCAAAATACCAAGAAGTAACCGGGTGAGCACATAGGGGAGTCCACCGATTGTCCGAGGATAATGCACTGTGCTGCGATTCGCTAAGATCATGCGCTCGATATCCTGCATGTGTCGCTTCCCCGCCCAGGTCCGACGGAGTTCACCTTCTTCTTCCCGGTGCATGTAGGTGCTTGGGCTTGAGACACAATTTGAAAGTTAAATCCCGCCCTCAGTCCGAATCAGTCGGATCGTTTGACGGCATGGAAGCCAGGGCAGCTGCGACAAAAAACGACTGTGCGTGCCGAAATCCCAGGGCAGATACCTGTTAAATACCTGTCCAAACCATGCAATCCCTGATAAAAGATGAAAAGTTCCACGAAAGTGCGATCCGCGACCATTAGTAAAAGAGCCACATAGTTTTTACCACTTGGGAGCACCTCCACCATACGTTATCACCCTCCTCTGTGTCGTTTTGTTCTTTTGTTTTCATTCTGAAAGTTGGGGGTTATGAGACTATATGGGGGGGTTTATTATTTTTAACTTTAGCAGTGATTTGCACTGTGATTTTATATTATGGCGCATGGCTTTAATGTAGTTGCCGCTCTGTAAAATAAACTTAAGAGCTTCATAAATAACAAAAACACATTCATGAAGTTTGTAGACTTGCTTTTTGTTGGTCTAATTGAACTACAAAAATTGTGCCAATAAAGGGTCGAGAAACTAGAAGTGAAGGAAGTGTTGGCTTTAAAAAACTGTGGACAAATTAAGGTACAAAAAAAGTTGTCTCGGAAAAGTAGCTAAATTATAGCGGAAACAAGTATAACAAATATGAAAAATTTGGCTAGCAAAAAAATGTTGCAAAGCCAATAATAAATATTGTCTCCATTGACTCCGCTACTTCCCACTATGGGGGAAATGATAGCAATCTGGGGAGACATGGTTTCTGTATTCCCTGCCTTTAGCAATATATACAGTCTTGTTACCCATGATCTGTACGTATAGTGCAATGCAATGATGGCAGCGATTTTGTTTCCCTCCTGTTCCTGGGGTCTGGTGTAGGCAAAGTCAAGAGTATTGAAGCAGATTTTTGGGGGAAGTTATTATTACACTTTATATATCAGTTTGTTTCTGGTTATAGTTTTTCCTGCGTGTAAGAAGTATCTGGAGCTTTAGATTGCTCTTTTATGTGACATGACTATTATGGAGATAATCACGGATCACATTGACGCTCTAAACGCTGGTTACATGGCACCGGGCCCCGGGCAGCCTGCCAGGCCGCATTGTCATGTACAGGATGAGGTGGGATGTGAGATAGTGAATCCTGCCCTCGCTCCCAGAGCTTGTAATAATCAGTTTCAGAATAGCGGACAATCTGGGTTCAGGGCGGTTTATGAAGAGATATGGGAATAAAGACTGAATGCATTTTTTTAGTGTAAGCTCCGCATTGTTTTTAAGGGAAATATAAAGCAAATCTGTTCTGTGTAGTTCTCAGAGTCATGGCCTGGTACTCATATCTAGTAGGGTGGCACCGATACCAGAATTTTTAGTGGATACGATGTGTTGTGAAGTATTATGATACCGATAGAATATTTTCAAAAAATGAAAAAAGTATTATCTGAATGTCTAGGATGCGGTTACATGGGGCATTTACAATCTCCTTGCAACTGTCTGGGAGCGGGGCTCAGCTTGCATTGATGGTCAACCAGTGTTTTGCAAGGATAGCTTTAGTTTTTTTATGACAGTTTATTATATGTATTGTGATGGCTGTCCTACTAATGTTAATATAAAATCATTTAGGGCTCATTCAGATGGGCGTTTTTGATGTCCATATTCTATCAGTTTCTGATGGCATATGGACCCAATGATTCCTATGGATCTGTTCACATGTCTGTTTATTTTTCAAGGTTGTGCAAACAGTGAGGCCCCTTCCACACTAGCGTTTTCACATGCGTGTTCTGCGCGTACTTTTGACGTGCAGAACTTGCATTGCACTTTGTCCCATTATTTCCAATGCGCTTGTCCTTACTTGCGGTTTTTTTCATGCGCGTGCATGCATTTGTTTTTTTTACACGTGTTTTTCCCGCCCCATTCAAGTCTATTCAGATGCATCAAAAACGCATTGCACTCGCGAGCATTTCAAGTGCAATGCGAGTGCAATGCGTTTTAAATGGATGGGTTGCTAGGTGATGTGAAAAAAGTCAGGAAGTACCAATTTAAGAATCATGTGATTTAAAAAACGCGCGTGAAAAACGCACAGAAAACGTTAGAAAAACGCAAACAGCCCGCGCGTGAAAAAAGCAAAAAATGCTAATGACTCCAAGGAACAAAGGAGCAAAAACGCAGCAAAAAACGTCAGTTTTTCACGCATTTCACCCTGACGTGATCTGCAACGCAAGTGTGGAAGGGGCCTGAGAAAAAAAATGCAGCATGCACTATTATTTTCTCACATACAGACCACGGACCTCAAACAAATACATTTTTATTAATTCAATTAAACTTAAGTAATTATATGCTTTAAAAAAGAGAATGTAGTGATATATAGTGAGATCTCTCAGAAGATCCATCTCTATATAACGATGCATTGATCTTGTCAAACATATAACTCTATGGAAGCTCTAGTGAACCTCTTAGTTACACAAAATCCTCCCATTGACAAGCACTACGCACATTGGGGCAAATTTACCTACCCGGTCCATTCGCGATCCAGCGGCGTGTTCTCTGCGGTGGATTCGGGTCCGGCCGGGATTCATTAAGGCAGTTCCTCCGATGTCCACCAGGTGGCGCTGCTGCACTGAAAAGCATCGGAACGAGCTCAAGTTCACTGGCCTATTCCTAGTGAAGGTAAGTGCAAGCTCCGCGACACTTTTTTGTTTTAAATGCGGCGGGTTTTCCGAATTCGTCGGGTTTTCGTTCGGCCACGCCCCCCGATTTCCGTCGCGTGCATGCCAGCGCCGATGCGCCACAATCCGATCGCATGCGCCAAAATCCCAGGCCGATTCAGGGGAAATCGGCGCAAATCGGAAATATTCGGGTAACACGTCAGGAAAACGCGAAACGGGCCCTTAGTAAATGACCCCCATTGTCTAGTGTATAGTGGAACTGGCCCAAAAAATATTTCATTGAATAACATGAAATACTTTAGAGACCTTGCGCATTCTGTGCCCAATGTCTCCTCTACAATGGTACAAGTACCAAGGTTACCATACAATGTGCAACCCTAGCAATATCATTTAGACCTGTACGGTGCCGTCTGGTATCATACAATATATGGCACTTCATAGTTTATCATATTTGTAGAATATGGTATGATACAGTGGGTATGGAATGGATTCCGACTCCTTTACATTTTTTTGCTCATTAAAGGAAACCTACCACTTGTAGTGGCAGGTTTCCGATGGCAATACCGGGCACCAGTTCAGGCTGAGCTGGTGCCGGAGCTTATTTTAGTTAGTGTTTTAAACCGCGGTATCGCGGTTTAAAACACTTTTTAAACGTTATAGCCGGCGCAGGCAGGTACGCGCTCGGCGCTTACCGTGCACGCGGCTACATAGGAAGTGAATGAGAGCCGCGTGCACGGTAAGCGCCGAGCGCGTACCTCCCTGCGCCGGCTATAACGTTTAAAAAGTGTTTTAAACCGCGATACCGCGGTTTAAAACACTAACTAAAATAAGCTCCGGCACCAGCTCACCCTGAGCTGGTGCCCGGTATTTCCATCAGAAACCTGCCACTACAAGTGGTAGGTTTCCTTTAATGTGCACTCTGCTCCCATCTTGACAGAAAAAAAACAGAAATGTAAATATTTTTGCTCATTTATTAAACAAGAAAAACTGACATATCACATGGTCATTCAGAGCCTTTACTCAGTGTTGAGTAGAAGCTTTGGAGCTGGTGCAGCCAGGAGTCTTCTTGGGAAGATGGAACAAGTTTTTCACCCCTGGATTTGGCGATCCTCTGCCTCTTCCTTGCAGATCCTCTCCAGTTCTCTCAGGTTGGATGGTGATCGTTGGTGGACACCATTTTCCTGCCTCTCCAGAGATACTCAAATGGGTTTATTTCAAGTTTCTGGCTGGGTCAGTCAGGAATGGTCACAGAGATATTCTGAAGCCTCTGCTTTGTTCTCTTAGTTGTTTTATTCGTTAGGTGATAAGCAGCGCCTGGTGTTCTCCACACATACCGCTAAGAATTAACACCGAAAAGTTTCATCTCCGTCTCATCAGACCACAGAATCTTATTTCTCATAGTCTGGGAGTCCTTCATGTGTTTAGCACACTGTATGCAGCTTTCATATGTCTTCCGTCACCAGACTGCCATAAATCCCCTACTGCTGGAGGCTGCAGTGATTATTGACTTTGTGTAACTTTCTCACATCTCCCTACTGAATCCCTGGAGCTCAGCCACAGTGACCTTAGGGTTAATCTTTACCTGTCTCACCAAGGCTCTTCTCTCACGATTGCATAGTTTACTAAACGGCCAAGAAACCTAGGAACTTTGAGTGCTGCAGAAATTCTCTTGTAACCTTGGCCAGATCTGTGCCAATTGTGTCTCTGAACTCCTTGGGCAGTTCTTTAGACCTCTTGATTCTCATGTACTCTGACATGCACTGTGAGGTCTTATATAGACAAGTGTGTGTCTTTCCTTATCCAGTCCAGTCAGTTTATTTAAACTAGTTGGACCATAGCTAGAACCATCTCAAGGAGGAACACAGGAAATGGACATCATATATGTGATATGTCAGTTTATCTTGTTTAATAAATTAGCAAAAATATCTGCATTTCTGTTTTTTGTGTCAAGATGGGGGCAGAGTGCACATTAATGTGCAAACAAAATTATTAGATTTAGATCTTACCAATTGTCTGCAATCAAACATTTAAAGGGTTCTGAATACTTTCCATACCTACTGTATTTAATGTATGGCACTGTTGTTTGGACACCATGGGGCTTATTTACTAAGGGTCCACGGATTGCATTTTTGTCAGACTTCCCGTCGTTTTCAGGATTTGCACCGCTGGGACATATATTTAGAAGAGGATTGTGTCCCACGCGAACAGATTTTAGTGCAGCGGCTCTGGCTTTCATGCGACAGAAATTGGGGAGCGGGCCGTCGGACGATCCAAGTGATACGGACTGAGCGCAGGATTTTACATTTAAATTGTGACGCAAGAACAAGCACTTACATGCACCAGGAAGAAGAAAGTGACCTCTGTCGGACCTGAGAGGGGAAGCGACACATGCAGGATATCGGGCACACGATCTTAGTGAATCGCGGCACAGTGCATTCTGGTCGGACAATGCCCCCATATTTGACACCCTTTTTGTACAAGTCTTGTATTCTTATATGTGGTTCAAATCACATCAGCAAATAAGGATGAAATTTTGCAGCATTTTGCTCACTTCTTTAAGTTTTTTGTTGAGATTATTAAAATTTCAGAATCTACAACAACTTTCTTGTGTGTTTTATGTGTGTATTTAAAACTTCCCCCTTGTTCCCTTCTATGGAGAGTCTGTAGATTTTGTTACAAGGACCATAACCCAATAATTTCTGGTTCACCCCGTATAGCACAGAGGGGTTTCCTGGGGGTCAGAGAGCAATGGGGGACAGGGCGTGGACAGATGTGCTAGATTAGATACAAGGATCTGTCTGCATCGCGCTCTCCTGGCGGTTTGGATACGTTGTGGAATGTACATTATCAAAACCAAGAAATAAGGTTACCTAAGGGCGCAGTTCTGAAGTGAATGCAATAGACAGACATCCCTGCAGACATATGGCTGATGCATCGTCATATGGGTGCAATTATCTCTAATACAGGATTTCTTATAGAACATGTGGTGCTGCACAGGCTACCTGCTCCCTATACATATGTATACAGCACCATTTAGAGAAGAGGATATATCACAAGACCAGGGCATGATAATCCTGTGACTGTCTGATGGGTGTGGACTAGTGCACATTGTGCCAGGAAGAGACTGGGAATGTTTTTCCTCTGCACTCTGGTGGATCACACATTTTTAAGACCTGTGGCACTATACAGAACACCCCGAAGCATACCAGGGAAATATAATCCTTTATGTATTCATCAGTAATAGGATACAGACACCTTTGACAAGACTTCACATATGTTAGTGGTTACCCTATTTGTTTAAAGGTTGCACTAAGTTTAGACAATACAAGACACTAGGTGCCGATTGCCAAACATGCATTTGCATACAAACGCATATGTGATCAGTCATGGCCCGGCCGGTGCGTTTTGATTCCGCTTTAAAATGGAATCAAGACGCAATCGTATGACAGCACCCTTAGGCTTCAATGTTCATGGTGAAGATCGTGAAGGGGAGGCTTGTGATGTTAGTGGCAGCCAGGGATCACACGTGGAGACAAAACTTATGAACCTCAAACTCAGTCTCTCTATTACAAGACTTCAACACATAAAAGGTTAAAAGGATAAGGTAGAAAGGTCCTTTCTGCCAGGTAGTTTCCCTGGCTAAGTGATGGATCCAACCATCCACTGCCTCGTGGAACCCTGCAGAGAGAAACCATTACCACCTGTTACCTGTTTCTGTGTTGCCCTGTCTGCCTATTAAAGAGACTGAGAGTTTTTCTTCAACATCTCCACGTGTGATCCCTGGCTGCTGCTAACCCATGGGCCTCAACTTCACCACCTGCCTGGGATCCATCACTAAAAATATATCTGAAGGGGTCCCAGTGGGAAACCTTCATTACACTGTGGCCGCCCCCTATTTTTGCATCCCCTAAATGTCCCCTGACGGGCGTGGTTTGGGCCTGCTCCCCTGGACCAAGCCACACGTGACCTGGCGCTGGGCCACACTACAAACCAGTCAATCAGGCAACAGGAAATCCAGCTGCCCCCATGCTGCGGTTAGTTCCCAGTGGGTGGACGTTGCATCTGCAGCCATTACTAGAAATTCTCCTGGATAATAGAATTAATTAAATAATAATAATAATAATGTCTCTAACATGAGAATAAGTGAATCTTTCTGAAATGGAAGATACAGTAGAAATAGGACTAGTGATCTTGTATTCTGTATTCACACCGTGCTCCGCAGCTTAGGGAAATATCTCATCATTTTCATCCTGTCGCTGACCCCACAGCTGAGCGCCCAGGTTAATAGGTCTGCAAATCGCAAAGTGGGCAGTCGTACCCGCAGCACAAACAAGCAGCAGCGTCTGCAGGCGGTAGCTGGCCGGGTGAAGGGATCGCTCTTCATACGGCCTTGGACTGAACTGCCGTTTGGTAACAATATGAGAAGAAATCTAATAGCCGCTGCCAAACACAACGCACTGCAATCATTTACCCCGTGTGAATGTGATTCATTGGAAGCCTCCTCTCAAAGGCACAGCGTTGTCACACATTTCATGTACAAGCATTTATATACAATACAGACCTGTAATCAAGGATAGGGGGCGCTATATAGACCTGCAATCTGTACACAGAGGATAGGGGGTGCCATACAGAACTGTAATCTGTACACAGAGGATAGAGGGTGCCATACAGACCTGCAATCTGTACACAGAGGATAGGGGGCGCCATACAGACCTGTAATCCGTACACAGAGGATAGGGGGCGCCATACAGACCTGTAATCTGTACACAGAGGATAGGGGGTGCCATACAGACCTGTAATCTGTACACAGAGGATAGAGGGCGCCATACAGACCTGCAATCTGTACACAGAGGATAGGGGGCGCCATACAGACCTGCAATCTGTACACAGAGGATAGGGGGCGCCATACAGACCTGCAATCTGTACACAGAGGATAGGGGGCGCCATACAGACCTGCAATCTGTACACAGAGGATAGGGGGCGCCATACAGACCTGTAATCTGTACACAGAGGAAAGGGGGCGCCATACAGACCTGCAATCTGTACACAGAGGATAGGGGGCGCCATAAAGACCTGTAATCTGTACACAGAGGATAGGGGGTGCCATACAGACCTGCAATCTGTACACAGAGGATAGGGGGCGCCATACAGACCTGCAATCTGTACACAGAGGATAGGGGGCGCCATAAAGACCTGCAATCTGTACACAGAGGATAGGGGTCGCATTACAGACCTGCAATCTGTACACATAGGATAGTGGGCGCCATACAGACCTGCAATCTGTACACATAGGATAGTGGGTGCCATACAGACCTGCAATCTGTACACAGAGGATAGAGGGCGCCATACAGACCTGCAATCTGTACAAAGAGAATAGAGGACGCCATACAGACCTGCAATCTGTACACAGAGGATAGAGGGTGTCATATGGACCTGTAATCTGTACAAAGAGAATAGGGGGCGCCATACAGACCTGTAATCTGTACACAGAGGATAGGGGGCACCATACAGACCTGTAATCTGTACACAGAGGATAGAGGGCGCCATACAGACCTGCAATCTGTACACAGAGGATAGAGGGCGCCATACAGACCTGCAATCTGTACACAGGATAAGGGGCGCCATACAGACCTGCAATCTGTACACAGGATAAGGGGCGCCATACAGACCTGTAATCTGTACACAGAGGATAGAGGGTGTCATATGGACCTGTAATCTGTACAAAGAGAATAGAGGGCGCCATACAGACCTGTAATCTGTACACAGAGGATAGAGGGCGCCATACAGACCTGCAATCTGTACACAGAGGATAGAGGGCGCCATACAGACCTGCAATCTGTACACATAGGATAGGGGGTGTCATATGGACCTGTAATCTGTACTCACTAGCCCCACATCACTTAGAGAAGGGGCAGGGGACTGTAGGGGGGTGGAGATTTAATTTTAAAAAGTGCTCTTGCAGCGATTGGCCCCCTCTTCAAGGGGAGGTTTAGGCGGGCCTATGGGGGCCCGCCCCGGTGGTTTATAAGTTATGGGGGCACGTGGAGGGGGCCTCTTTCCTTCTACCCTCAACCCAGAGAGTGTGAAGTCTCCCACCCACCCTGCCCTCAGGTTTAAAATTTTCTTTCAGGTATTTTTCTCGTCAATTCCTTTTTCTGCCGGTTGTTTCTGTTTCTTTTACAGAAGTCACAGCTTTGGCGGTCTGTCACATGCCCGAAGGCAAAACGGAGGTGCCCTCATGATGTCTGCCGGCCAGCAGCCGCCATTCGGGCGAAGGTTTTGCTTCAGAAGAAACGTAGGGCCCGTATGGGCAGAAATTTTTGTGTTTTTTGGTCGTTGGTTTTGAAGTTTATACTGTTATTTATTAAATTCAAGGTTTATTATAAAATAAAGCTGTGGCCTACCCACATACCCACAACAAGCACGGTGTGGTTTCCCTTAATGTTCGGTTTGGTGAAAATGGCGTTTTTCCTGTGGAAACGCTGGGTCAAGAGCGGAGATTTTAACATCATGGTTTATTTTGCTAAGTCCCTACAGTCACAGAGGATAGAGGATGTCATTTGGACCTGTAATCTGTACACAGAGGATAGGGGGAGCCATACAGACCTGTAATCTGTACACAGAGGATAAGGGGCGCCATAGAGACCTGCAATCTGTACACAGAGGATAGAGGGCGCCATACAGAACTGTAATCTGTACACAGAGGATAGAGGGCGCCATACAGACCTCCAATCTGTACACAGAGGATAAGGGGCGCCATAGAGACCTGCAATCTGTACACAGAGGATAGGGGGTGCCATACAGAACTGTAATCTGTACACAGAGGATAGAGGGCGGCATACAGAACTGTAATCTGTACACAGAGGATAGAGGGCGCCATACAGACCTCCAATCTGTACACAGAGGATAAGGGGCGCCATAGAGACCTGCAATCTGTACACAGAGGATAGGGGGTGCCATACAGACCTGCAATCTGTACACAGAGGATAGAGGGCGGCATACAGACCTGCAGTCTGTACACAGAGGATAGGGGGTGTCATATGGACCTGTAATCTGTACACAGAGGATAGGGGGCGCCATACAGACCTGTAATTTGTACACAGAGGATAGAGGGTGTCATACAGACCTGTAATTTGTACACAGAGGATAGAGGGTGTCATACGGAACTGTAATCTGTACACAGAGGATAGGGGGCGCGATAAAGACCTGCAATCTGTTCACAGAGGATAGGGGGCACGATAAAGACCTCCAATCTGTACACAGAGGATAGGGGACGCCATACAGAACTCTAATCTGTACACAGAGGATAGGGGGCGCCATACAGACCTGCAATCTGTACACAGAGGATAGAGGGCGCCATACAGACCTCCAATCTGTACACAGAGGATAGGGGGTGCCATATAGAACTGTAGTCTGTACACAGAGGATAGGGGGCACCATACAGACCTCCAATCTGTACACAGAGGATATGGGGTGCCATATAGAACTGTAGTCTGTACACAGAGGATAGAGGGCGCCATACAGACCTGCAATCTGTACACAGAGGATCGGGGGCGCCATACAGACCTGCAATCTGTACACAGAGGATAGGGGGTGCCATACAGACCTGCAATCTGTACACAGAGGATCGGGGGCGCCATACAGACCTGTAATCTGTACACAGAGGATAGGGGGTGCCATATAGAACTGTAGTCTGTACACAGAGGATAGGGGGCGCCATACAGAACTGTAATCTGTACACAGAGGATCGGGGGCGCCATACAGACCTGCAATCTGTACACAGAGGATAGGGGATGCCATACAGAACTGTAATCTGTACACAGACGATAGAGGGTGTCATACAGACCTGTAATCTGAGACTTTTTTTAGCTAAAAAAAAGCCCAGTAAAATCAATGCTAAATAATCAGCAGTCATTAAAAAATCTGCAGTTATAAGACAGAAGAAGCAAATTATTTCTGTAATGTATATATATGGGACTATTATATATCCCACACACTAGATTTGGCAGTATACAGTCAAGCTATCCCACCCTACTCACTGAGGCTGACAACCCGGCTGAAGAGAATTCCTGAGGGTGGCATAACAAAAAGGTGAGAGAATAATACAGGAGTGCAAAAAAGAGGGAGAGCCAGGTGGGTGCGCTTGTAACCAAAATGAAATGAGATCTCCAGATATAACGGAATTCACACTATTTATTGATTAAAAATAAATCCAGTGGAATTAGTGTGAATTCCGTTATATCTGGAGATCTCATTTCATTTTGGTTACAAGCGCACCCACTTGGCTCTCCCTCTTTTTTGCACTCCTGTATTATTTACGTTACGGTGCCGTTGGTTACCGGTTCTTTGGAGAGCGTAGGAGTAGCTGCAGTAACCTAGGTTTACAAGAAAGAAACCTTTTTCCCTCCGAATGGATAACTTTACCGCTTACTAACAAGTGGTCACCAGGTGAGCACCCTCTTTCTCACCTAAATTGGTATTGACCAATCCCTACGTTATTACGCGAGGCGCCGTCCTCTTCCGTTGTTGTTTTTGTTCTCTTTCCTCTAAAAAGGTGAGAGAGACAGTGGATTTGTGTGAGTCGCTCTACTATATCAGTAACCACTCCCGCGGGAAGGTGAGTGTCGAGAGTGACGCTGGCTGTGTGAAGAGAAATTAACCTTACCCCACCCTCTTCAGCCAGGTTAGCAGTGTCAGTAAGGAGGCAGATTAGCTTGACTGTATACTGCAGTTCTCACAACTCATGACTGGAACATAGTTTACCAACAAAAGTTTTTTTTAGGAGAATGCTGGCTCTAATCCCATGGATATCAGTGGAACATGCATAAAGACATCTAAAAGGTACTGTGTGTGGTTTGTCAGGGAGTGGGTGGGGTTCTCTTTAACAACATACAGACCTGCAATTTGTACACTATGGGGCACATTTACTAAGGGTCCGAACACTGCATTTTTGTTGGGTTTCGCAAATTTTTTCAGATTTGCCCTGGAATCGGATTGTGGTGCATTGGCGTGGGCTTGCATGCGATACACAAATCGGGGGGAGTGGACGACTGATTCGGACAAACCGCGGAATTTAAGATCAGCACTCACATGCACCGGAAAGAAAAAGGTAAACTCCGCCGAACCTCAGCGGGGGAAGCGACGGATGCAGGAAATTGGACGCACAATCTTAGTGAATCGCGGCAGACCCGAATCCTCGTCGGATATTCCGGATCGGCAGCGTCAACGGGACGGGTAAGTAAATGTGCCCCTATGTATAGAGGGCTTCAAAAAATCCTGCAGTATATACACCATAGATACAGGGCCCCATACAGACCTGCAATGTGTACGCTACATCTAGAGAGAACCATAAAGACCTGTAAACTTTTTGTTGACCCTTTTCATGACCTTTACCAGGCAAGACAGCAGCATAGCCCCACAGACCACCACTAGAAGACATTGGCATCCAGCCTTTGACAAACCCATTGGGGCACATTTACTTACCCGGTCCGGTCGCGATCCAGCGGCGCGCTCTCCGATGCTGATTCCGGTCTGCTGGGATTCACAAGGTCCGTGCGCCCGATATCCACCAGGTGTCGCTGCTGCGCCGAGGTCCGCCGGAGTTCACCTTCTTAGTCCCGGTGCATGTGAGTGCTGATCTTGCGACACATATTCTTTTTTAAATTCTGCGGTTTTTCTGAATCCGTCGGGTTGTCCGACGGCCACACACACAGATTTCTGTCGCGTGAAAGCCGATGCGCCAAAATCCGATTGCGTCCGCCAAAATCCTGGGACAGTTTGGAAATCTTCGGGAAACCCGGCGAAAGTGCGCAATTCAGATCCTTAGTAAATGAGCCCCATTGTCACCATTTAACCCCTTTACCACCCCCATGGTGGTTGCACCAATAATCCCCCCCTCCCCCTCTGTTCACCAGAAGGACACATATAGTAAATAGCTCATAATCACCTTATAATAATAGTGAATTTTCCTAGGCAGGGTGTTGTTCCATTACCCAGAATTCACTATTTCTGGAGCGATTATTTTCCACTGTTCCTCCACTCTTTGCTGCTGGGTTTTCCCTGGTGTCTATTGTCAGCTCTAATCTCTTGTTATTTCATGCTTCTGACCCTCCTCACCTCATCCAGCGCTGGAGGCTCTCTACTTTCCACTGTCCTAGGGGAACCTCGGTGGGGAAGGGGGGGGGGGGGCAGGTTGGAGGGGGATATAAGATTAAACAAAGATGGAGTTTCTCCTACCTGGTCATGTCTATATGTTGTCACCACAACCCAGGAGTCTCTGGATAATAATCAGCGACTTGGTGTAATATGTGTGAATGTTTTTGCTGCTGGCCAGATAGCTGTATCCCAGCGGTGTTGGTGGTAGGGGGTCTTTAGTGGGTCAGTTATGTTTTCTTTACATAGATGGGGCTGCGGTCACCAGGAACTGATGTGTTTCCTGCCCTCTACAGCTGATGGAGACGCTTGTTTTTACAATCTTATGCAGTTATTTGATGCTCTCCTCTGGGGGACATCTGCTCAGTTGCCTTTTTTGTTTACCTAGTTTATGGGGGAGGACTGCCATCATGACAGGGCCTGCTGCCTCTGAACCCTTATAAGATGGATTCTGGGCCTAGTAAGGCCTCAGGCACACGACCATATGCTTTTTTCTACACAAATTGTTTGGATTTGGCGCTGGTGTGCGGGACTAGTTTCGCTGAGTGTAACGTTTGATGGAGTCGCTGGTAGTAATAGATGGTGACCTGCACCCAATCTATGGTGTGGATCGCCTGAACAGGGAACCACTAAAATCAATAAAACAATGCAATACCTGCGCCAACACTAATTGAGGTATACTAAATTTATTCAAAAAATGCATAGGACAACGCAGCATTAGTACCTGCAGTACATATTAAGACACTAGACAAGGCAATCCATAACCAAATGTGTCCAAGACAGTAGTCATAGTGGTCAAGCGTAGGTGGTACAATAGTTCCCTTCTATATGATAAATGCAGGTACCTGTGTTGTATGCTGCAGTTTCTTTTCCAGGTTGGTCTAGGACAGTGATGGCAAACCTTTTAGAGACCGAGTGCCCAAACTACAACAAAGACCCGCTTATTTATCGCAAAGTGCCAACATAGAAATGTAATTTGTGATTTATACTCCCTTCTCTGTCAAAGTTTTCATTGATACCAGCTCCTGAGGACAGCAATAAAGCAGAAAATAGTCCCAGATACAGCTGTCACTTTAATATAGCTCTGTGCACAGCAAGTCCTGGGCTGCCTGGGACTGCAGGAAGATACCTGCAGTCATCTCTGGTGATGGCCTGAGTGCCCACAGAAAGGGCTCTGAGTGCCACCTCTGGCACCAGTGCCATAGGTTCGCCATCACTGGTCTAGGAAGAAGAAATTCCTTTGCATTTGTATCCAGGAATCCGTCAGGGTGCTGTGTCTTGAAGTTAATCCACTTGGTGTTCTTCAAGAAACTAGACAGCGTCTACTGCACGAGGAGTGAAGCTCTGGCCAGTAGCTAAACACTCCGAACACAGATCTGGTGGATTCCATACGGTGACGTCACCAGGCTACGGTAGGTCCAGAGGGACAAAATTCCTCCGACGCGTTTCGAAGACTAATCCTGTCTTCTTCGTCAGGGCGCTCTGACTTCCTGTTTTGTATATACAACCCATGCACATGAAAGTGTAGAGAATGTATTAAAATGGCTGTATATACGGCCAGCATACGGCCCTAAGCATTCCAATGGGCAATATGGCCCATCCATATACATGGCCATATTGTCCATTGAGCGGGAAGTATAAAAATATAGAGCATATCCTATTTTCCACTGTACTTCCATTCCGTACGGCCCATAGAAGTCAATGGAAATGTATAAAATACGGGCTAAACACATGCTGCATACAGCAACATTGTCAGCCTAGTGGGCTAATGTCAGTCTCTCTGTGTAAATCCTGGAGAAACCCTGCATAATAATGGGGCATAAAATATTTCAAAAGAAACCAGAAAAGGGACTGATATTGAAGCGCTTCAGGGGTAATTTGCGCTACCTCTGCAGAAATAGGACCCTATTCACATATGCAGAATTACTAGTGAGGGGAGGGCTCTATGACACGCTTATGAATGATACTCCAGCATCAAGGTGACTTTTGACTGTATACAGTAAAGTTGTTTGTCCACTAGTATGGAAGATTGTAACCACCAAGCTTTCAAGTAAGATTTGTTGTGATAAGCCTGTTCTATAGCATCTCCTTATCACCATCACAGACCATTTAGTACCCCACACACACCAGGGCACTAACCAACCAGTGGGGTGGTACCACACATAAGCCCCATCCTCCTCACATTTCTATCCTGATAGGACTGTAGGAACTTGTAAACTTAGCCCAAAATATTCAGGCTCTTGACCCGTAAATTTTAAATCCTCCAAAATTAAACCAGCCATCAATGGACACCACGCCATGTTTCTTATTGTGTGTGTGTGTGTGGGGGGGGGGGGCACAGCATTTATTTTTAGAGAAACAATTAATTAATTAAATAACCAATAGAAAAAATGCAAAATAGTTGGAACAAAATTCATGCCCATCCGGACCCTTCGCTTTTTCTTGAGCAAAAACCTTTCACCCGAATGGCGTCAGACGTCATTTGGGCCCCTTCATCTCGCCTTCGGGCATGTGAAAATCCGCCAATGCTGTGACATCTGAAAGGAAGACAGAAAGAACAGGCAGAAACCGGAAAACCATCTGTAAACGAAAATTAACCTGAGGGCAAGGGTGTGTGGGACACTTTTCGCCGCTCGGTCCTGAGGGCAGAAGGAAAGAGGCCCCGCCACGTGCCCTCAATGCTTTTAAACCACAGGACGGGCCCCAATAAGCCCGCCCAATCCAGCCCCTTTTAGGGACCACCTAAAGAAGGGGCAAATCGCCTTTTTAGCCGCCTTCTGCACCATCACGTTAAATCCCCTACAGTCCCCAACCCCTTCTCTATGCGATTTGGGGCTAATGAAAACCTGCAGCATAGATCCGCACTTTGTACACCATGATGGAGTGACCAGCTGGCAGCAATGAACATAACCAACACCACTTGAAGGCCTCCACCGCCAATCCTGCGACCATCACTATCACCTTGTGACCGTTCATTGGTTCAAGATACAAAACATACAAAAATAGACAGATGGGAGACAGAATGAAAAACAGGCCACAAGCCAAAGGATGGGTGAAATGTATTTTGGTGATTCTGGGATGTTTTTTGGATTGTACTAGAGATAGTTGGATAAATTCTGTTTCCTAGATAAACAAACAGTCTGATTGATAGATAATCAATAGATAGATATTGTACAGTTGTTTCCACTCACACTGGTGACATATCCATCCATGTATATTTCTGTCATCGGGGCTGTGATCGTGTTACTGTTATGACTGCCCCCTCTGTGCGCTGCTCATGATAATATTTTCTTTGTCCGCACATGGAGATGACAGGTGCCAGAGTTCAAAGACCTCCGCACAATGGACAGAAGTGTGTGTGACCGAGGAAGATTCAACATATGACCTCAAATTGCTGCCGGTGATTTCTGGGGATATCTATATTAGTGTAATATCTAACTGTATTCATAAACTTAAACCAATAGATAGATAGATATTTTGGATTGCTGCTATTTTGTTTTCTGTATTACATGAAGTTTCCCTTACTCTGATGGAGGGTATCCTAGACTAAATACATTCGTACATATATTTCTCTGCTGCTCTGGAGTTTTCTAGTTAGACAGATGAGGTTATTTAATCTTGAAGAGTTGTGGTGTAGAGAATTGTATTTTTATTACATTTTGTGGGCCACATTGATCAAAAACAGTGCAAACAGCACTATGTGCAGTCAGCAGGGCCGGCGTCAGCATTGGGCACACCTAGGCAAGTCCTGGGGTCCAGAGCTGCTGGGGGGGGGGGCCATATAATACTGTACATAAGGAATCCATGGGGGGAGGGGGGCTGTATCTAATGAATCCATAAGAGGTGAGAGGGCTTTATATAAAATACCCGTGAGGGGCTGTTTGGTATCATAAACTAGTAAACAGCAGACACGTGAGTGGCCCACTGGGGCTCTGTTGCCCAGGGGCCTACTGAAACCTGGAGCCGACCCTGGCAGTCTGCACCAAATTCAGGAATTGTGGTGCACGTTCTTTCATGAATCTGGCGCCCCCTGCTCTGCTCCGATAGAGTGCACCAACTTTTTTTTTTGGTGCACCTTTAACATAGATCTTGTGACACAATTCTGTCGGACACTGCATGATAAATGTGGCGCATGGCATTGGACCTCCCCTTCATGTGCAGAATTTTGTGTCGCGTCGGGTATAGCGCATGTACATAAACAAGTACAGTGCATACAGTAAATACAGTGCATACAGTAAATACATGTACAAGCAGTTTTTCTTTGAAAAGAACGTGCAAAGTCAGACTGAAACTGGTGCCAAGCCGTTAATGAATCTGGGCCATTGTCTGGTCTATAAGATTTCCTAAGCCATATGAGCTATGATTCCCTCAGCCCCATATATAATTGTCACTGAGGTTGGTTACATATATCTGTCCGCTTGGGGTCCGCTATATGCAGGAGGGTTGATCTCACCTTCAGGCTCAGTCATTGCCTCTGTCTAGACTGCACCTCGTGTCTTCCTTTTATCTTTTCCTCCATCCTACTCCATATTTTCCTCATAAGTCACCAGATAAATACGTGGAACGCCCCGGCACTGACCTTCTCTGCAGACACCTATCTCTCAAGGTGAAGGTCAGAGAAGACTGCGGAGTGATGTCTGTAGTGACAGGGCGGATCGGCATGGCGCTGGCTCAGCTACGGCACAAGTGCAGGTCTGCCAGTCCTGAGAGTGGCATAGACAACATGCAAGAGATGATTATCTCTATACAGCGGACTTATATATACATACATATATGTGTGTGCGTGTGTATAAATAAAAATGAAATGTAACATCCTTTTTGAGTAGTAGAGAAAGACCCAAGTATCTCCTGGGAGATTTAGGAGATGTGTGGTATTCTGTGACACTTTCTGCTGAATTCTTGGTATATTTTGTAATTAGCGTGTCCACAGTTCACCCCTCCCCCTCCCAATGTAGAAGACTGTCTGGGACAGGTGTTTGCAGGAAAGTATAACCCTTTAAGTAGTTCACATGTTGAGCAGAGACTTAGCTGTTATATGATCCATCGACACGACTGACAAACTGACTTTCATGTCAGACAAGCAGAATATATGACAAAATCAGTGTTTCCTCTCAGCTGTGCATCTTAAAGGCTGTCCTCAATCAGAAAATATTTGTGCCAATAGCCCATCTTCTCCCTGAACTTATAGCTGCACATTTCTTTCTGTGGTCATAGTGACAGCTGCACAGTCCTCTCTATCTCCTCTCTGCAGTTATAGCTGCACAGTCCTCTCTATCTCCTCTCTGCAGTTAGACCTGAACAGTCCTCTCTTATTCTTCCTTCCATTTATAGCTACACCATCCTCTCTATCTCCTCCATGTAATTATAATTGGACAGTTCTGTCTTGCAGTTACAGATGCACAGTGCTCTCTATTTCCTCCCTGCAGTCATAGCTGCACAGTCCTCTCTTTCTCCTACCTGAAGTTATAGCTGCACAGTCCTCTCTATCTCCTCCTGCAGTTATAGCTGCACAGTCCTCTCTATCTCCACCTGCAGTTATAGCTGCACAGTCCTCTCTATCTCCTCTCTGCAGTTATAGCTGCACAGTCCTCTCTATCTCCTCCCTGCAGTTATAGCTGCACAGTTCTCTCTATCTCCTCCTGCAGTTATAGCTCTACAGTCCTCTCTATCTCCTACCTGCAGTTAAATCAGTGCAGTTCTCTGTATTTCCTCTCTGTAGTTATAGCTGCACACTCCAATCTCCTCCATGTAGTTATCTGCACAGTGCTCTCTATTTCCTCCCTGCATTTATAGCTCTACAGTTCTATCTCCTCCATGTAGTTATCTGCACAGTCCTCTCTGTCTCCTCCCTGCGGTCATAGCTGATCAGTCCTCTCTCTCTTTGAATTTATAGATTAGATAATTAGATAATTTCACAGTCTTCTCTGCCATCCCGTGCTATGGTTGATCAGTATTTTTGCAGGGAGGAGATAGTACTGTGCAGCTGTAACTACATGAAGGAAATAGAGTGGAATGTATGGCTATAGCTGCAGCATATATAGAGGACCATGCAGCAATGACTATATGAAGAAGATATATAGGACTATAAATAAAGGTAAATCATAGATGGGACAGATTAAGACTGCCATGGGCCCTTGGCTGTATTAATATTATAGCCCCTATAACAGTGATGGTGAACTTTTCAGAGACCGAGTGCCCAAACTACAACCAAAATCCACTTATTTACCATGAAGTGCCAACATGGCATTTCAAGCAGTAACTTATTGCTACCTGTTCTTCTACATCATTCAATTGTATTGGCTCTCCTAAAGCCACCAATGCAGTTAAAAGACGGTGCGCACATTCAGAGCATCATTGTAGCTTCTCTCCAAGAAGAATGGTAGGTCTAGCAGGAGGACCTCCAAAGACAATGCAGTTCAGTCAACAACTTCTCACTTTTCCTGCAGTTTCATACAGCCAGTGATGTGTCGCTTTAAAATAGCACTGAGAGCAGCATCTCTTAATTTGCTTGGGACTGCAGGAAGATTTGGTGGATGTGGTCCTGTTTGGTGAAATTGAGGCGAAGGCCTGAGTGCCCACAGAAAGGGCTCCGAGTGCCACCTCCGGCACCCGTGCCATAGGTTCGCCACCACTGCCCTATGAGTACTAGAATCAGCTGCTAGGGGAATGGAGGATGCTTTCCTTCTGCCTGCTTTCAATCTGCAGTTTCAGGACCATTGGAGCACCTTCAAAGGTCCTGAAATGGCTCTTGTGCACATGTGTATTGAGAGCAGGATAGATCTACACCACCCACATTATAATCCACTACTGGTCATAGAGAGAAATATGGAGCCATAACTACAGCAATAACTATCTCTTTCCTCCTGTCACGGCTGCTCAGTTCTATCTCATCCCTGTTATAGCTTCAGTCACAGCTGCACAGTTCTCTCTCTCATCTAGGCAGTTACAGCTGCACAATCCTCTCTTTCTCCTTCCTCCAGTTATAGCCAGTTATAGTTCTCTCTATCCCGTCCCTGATGTTACAGCTTCACAATACATTTTCCTCCATATAGTTATAGCTTTAAGTCCTTCATGTGAGACAAGATATCCCCAACATAGGGCAGCACTATACCCATTCTTCTTTTCCTCTGCATCCTCTGCATCTATTTTGATTCTTTCACTTTTTTTACATTTGTTCTGCAAATCTTCTCCTTGGTATCCACAAAGTGCTTTTATCCAAATAGAACTCGGGGATCCAGGGGTGGCGCCATGTCTGGAACCAGTCCTATGTTTGAACCAGTCCTATTTTTTCCATTGCTTCATGTGTGTTGAGTCAGTGCAGGTTTCTATCAGGTGAGTTACAGTCTCAAGCAGCTATAAAATACAATTGTTACTAGAATGTATTATTATTGATGTCATATAGATTTGTTTGTTACCTTTCCTTACTTCTTTGTTTTAGATCTTGCTGTAATATGATGACAGACCACTCTCTCAGTGACGTGCTATAGATAGCCCCTCACAAGTGTACATGGATCATCACTGATCACAGCACCTCAGGGAATGTGGTATACAGGAGTCTTCTTGGGTGGCCTCTGTCATGACACATGATCCTCCTGAACCTGCTCAATCTCATGAGAGGCAGCAATAAAATTGTCACCCAGATCACTCTGCCCATATGCAAACTTTACTATGTGCAGTTGCCTGTGTCGCATGCAGGGGGCCCCTGATTCATGAATTGTGGTGCAGGTTCTCCAGCAATCCGGCGCCCTCTGCATTGATCGTTCAATCGGCACCAGTTTTTTTAATGCATTTTGTTCATGCTGCAGATTTGGGGAGCACGGTACAACTAAGCACTAACACACCCCTTTAGATGCACATTTTTTCTGTCTTGTCTGGCACCAACACTTTATAAATACATGTAAAAGCAGTTTTCATGTTTTTTGTAGTGCAAAGTCAGACAGAAAACCGGTGCAAACACTTGGGGCCATGTGGGCCATGACGTTGATGTGTATTTCACTTTGGAATTCTACCCTTTGTTTTTATGTTTTTTCCAAATGTTTCACATTTTTTTTCTCCTTTTCACCATAATTCACTGCTTTCTGATAAAATAAGTTCTTTAGCCAGGTGACCATCATGTGATCAAAAATGTATGCCTAAGAAAGTAAAAAGTTTACAAAGTTCTCCAACTTTTTGTATAGACTGAGGATGCCCAAAATTGTATATTGAAGCTTCATTAGGAAAGATCATATACTCTTTACTACATTTTTTTCTCTTTTTTTGGACAAAATCAAGCATAAAAACTGTAAATATATAAAACCACAGCTATGCGCCATTGATATACTGACATAGGCAAGGATGTAGCAGTGCCAGAGAAGCAACCCCATCAGATAAATACCTGTATTACCAACATCCATTAACAAATATATTTCTCAAACCTGCAGCTACCCAAATTATAATATATAATCAATAAACATAATTCCTCTGAATCTAATCCCCCCTATACAATAGTCATTGCTTCCTCTTCTCCACTTATGATGCCCCATTATTCTCTTCCATTAAGGATGAAAATAAATAATTACATTTTAAAAAAGAGAACTTATGAAGGTATTTGGTTGATGCTTATAAGCACTTAGAACACATGAAACATTAGCACAGAAGAAAAATCTATATCTTTTTATTCCATAAAAATGCAATAAAACACTTTCCTATGCAGATCCTTCATATGATTTTGTACTTATTTTTTGCATTTTGTCCTGTACTATTCTGAACACTGCCCTATTTCACTCATGGCTTAATTGTGTTCCCCCACACCTGTATGTCTCCTGCTGTTTTTGTTGTGGGCTGAAGATGGTTGAGATACTTGTGAAGGCCAGATAATTTTTTTCCCTCCCTTGCAGATCTGTTTTCTTTTTTGGTTGGATGTCAAGGAGTCCAGGACTCTGACATCCCATAAAAACATGATTTGCATTCTTCCTAGTGCATGCTATGAGTCTTTTCTGGAGCTTGCTAGTGTATTCTGGAGCTTGCTAGTGTATTTGAATTTCTGATCCTCCCTAGCTTCCATTTGAGTCTATTTCTGTTCTGTGGAGTCCGCTTTGTTTTGACCTATATTTGTATGACCTTCCTCCTGTTTTTTTTGTCTTGTTTTTGTCTCTGCGTTTCACTTTTGAGCACGAAGGCTTTGTCTCTAAGTTGTTGTGCACCATCTAGGGAAGAATTGGCAAGAAGTTTGGGACAGATAGGCATAAAGGTCTATTTGTAACTAGGGGTTGTCCGTAAGTTGGGTGTTCTTAAGTCAGGAACTGTGTGTAAATAATAATGATAGTCTTTATTTATATAGCGCCATCATATTCTGTAGCGCTTTACAACTCATAGGGGACATAAACAAATAGAATAAGACATTACAGAGTAATAACTGTTAAATAAAACAATAGGAGTGAGTGTCCTGCTCGCGAGAGCTTAGTCTATGAGGATGAGGGGGGACACAAGAGTATAGGAGCTTGTAGAATGGTCCCTATTTTCTATAAGGGAATGGAATAAAAATAATTTAATAAATAAAAATGCTGCTGCTTGAACGAGCCATCAGCCGCCATCTTACATACAAAGTGCAAAGTCAATGGGACTGCATAGAAACCTGTAGGATGGGTTTTAAGAGCTCGTTTGAAGATTTGGAGGTTGGGTATTAGTCTATACGCACTCATTCACATACATTATACATATACGCTGGAGTTGAGCTAAACATGTCTCAGAGCCTAAACCCTAGCTGTATAAAGACTAACTGATGGATTAGTGGTACCAAAGTGGCTGACAAGTTGGAGGTCTGAATACATTTCAGTGTATAGGCTGGTATCTAAATTCAGTCTGGGATCTTATTTATTTAACATGAACAGCCCCCACCCACCTGCATTTCCTGGAGGCACAACCAACCCTTGGTTCCATAACTGGATTTAAGCAAAAAGTCCATCTTGAGGGGTAAATAGGGAGTGGGCCACACATTTGCTTCGTATATAATCTGCTACAAGTTAGGATACGACAGATCTGAGAAGCAATCAGGTTAATTCTGTGGTTTCTACATCCTGGCTGGACCCTTCATGCTCAGCGGCCGGGCGCCTGTGTCCTGTTCACCTGCTCTTCCTGCTGGAGGAAGGATGTGGGTTGATCTTGAATGGAAGCAGAGAAGATAAGATTTGTGGGTTTTTTATTTTAGATTTTGCTTAAAAAATAAAAACCAACAGGAATACTGCGACCCTTGTGTGCACCGCCAGCTGCTTAGTGTAACTCGCACGAGAGATAAGCAACATGACGCTGGTGGACATTCACATGCATTGAGGTCCATACGTTGATTGTCTTCTCAGTATTTGTGTCTGGTGCGCATCCCGACATGAAGCATCCATCATCCAGTAATCACCCTGAGAGGGGACTCCATTCACCACAGAGGTTTTTGGCACAATACAGGATGTGTCACCTTTAGGATCATCCTTTTAGAACTGCTCAGTGGGTAGCACTTCTGCCTTGCAGCGCTGGAGTCCAAGGTTCGAGTCCCACCCAGGTCAACATCTGCAAAGAGTCTGTATGTTCTCTCCGTTTTTGCCTGGGTTTCCTCTGGGTCCTCTGGTTTCCTCCCACACTCCAAAAGAAAAACATACTGGTAGGTTCTTTAGATTGTAAGGCCCTTGGGGACAGGGACCAATTTGCCATGCTTTGTGCAGCGCTGCAAAATCTGTAGGTGCTATATAAATAAAGAATTATTATAATTATTATTATTGACTGCTGTGCATGGGGGCTGCATATGTACCCCACAAAGGGATGCAATAAAGTCAGATATTACTTCAACTTTTTATTCGGAACTTGGATGAGACTTATCTTTTCCATGTGGACAAACCTTAAAGAAAAGTTCTTCCACCGTATCTGTATTTGATACTGGTGATCTATCAGCAGAATAGGTAAAAAGTATCAGATTGGTGAGGATCTGACATCCATTGTGGTCCTAACTTACTGTTTAGGTGCTGGGTAGAGATGAGCGGCCCTGACGTTCAAGTTCAGGTTTGGCCACCTGATTCGGGCATATTGCCAAATTGGTTTTTCGTCCGCCAGTCCAGAAAAATGTTTGGGTCAGACTGTCAAACCTAAACTTGAACATTCGGTCCGTTCATCTCTACTGCTGGCTCCATATTAGTTAAATGGCAACTAATTGGGGCAATTGGACAAGAGAGATGCCAGCCCTGCCCTGTGCACGACATAATGAATTACATCAGGCAACAGGGCACGAGAAAATTATATGATCTGCTTTTCAGGCTGCCGGTCATTGATGTAAATGGGGTACCGGGGGAAACAGAAATGCAGGGCAAGTGGGCACAGGAGGAAAGGGCTGGACTATTCAGACTAGATCTGGACCATTAACATGAGATCACTTGGGATGTTATACCTGAGCCCTCTATTATAAGCAGTAGAGACTGTAGAGACTTGTAGACCAGTACCATAAAACCCGAGGCTCTTGACCCGGGGGTTTTGCCATGCCCCCAAAATAAACTGCTATTGAACGACAAGGACCTTTAAATTGTTGTGGGTATGTGGGTAGGCCGCAGCATTTATTTTTTGGAAAAACCTTAGTTAATTAAATAACAAAACATTTAAAAGTGCAAAATGGCGGCTGCTGGACGGCCTACGGGCATGTGAAATCCGCCAATGCTGTGACATCTGAAAAGACATAGAAAACAGACAGAAACCGGAATGAAGAGAAAAACCTTGGTCCAGGCAGAAGGAAAGAGGACCCCCCCCCCCCACGTGCCCCCAACACTTTTAATACCACGGCACGGGCTCTGCAAGCCGGCCCCCACCTCCTTTAGTTACCGCCCAAAAAAGAGGGGCCAATCGCCTCCTTCTGCATCCTTTGAAAATTAAATAAAATCCCCCTACAGTCCCCCGCCCCTTCTCTATGTGATTTGGGGCTAGTGAGCGCTGGTATCAGACAGATCTGCTATGCCATTCCTCCAGGACACAAGAGTTGTAGTACCACACATGATGAGAGTCATATGAATTTTTCTATTTAATCGATATCATAATCAGATCCCAGGTCTTGGCTCCATCACCAGCAAACACAACAACATACAAGATGACAGTGTGACAACACTTTGTCATTTTAGCTTGGATATAAATAAGAGGCAGGAGACACTGGGTCTGGATGTGGCTTAGATAATGGACTCCAGATCCAGGAAAGTGCTTAATGCAGACCTTACCTCTGTCATATTATTCACAATTTTGATGACAGGAGGTGCAGGATGTTCTCCGAAATGCAGATCTGACCTCAGGAACTGATTTATTTCTGCATGAATTTTCAGATCCAATCTGCTGCACATCCAGAAGATCATATGGAGGTCCTATAGAAATAGAAGCTTCATCTCTGTATAAAGTAATTGTTCTACAACTTTCTAATACACTTTAAGTTTCAATTCTTGAATTTCCGCTTGCTGTTAATGAGTGAGAACCCACATGTACATAGCTAGTCCTGCTCTCAGCTGAGATGTGGAGACAATTGCATCCAGTTTAGACAATGCTCTGTGAGATCAGCACATAAATAGGAGCTGCACAGATCTCTCTGCTGGTTTGTTTCAATGTTTCAGTCTGAAGCCAAGGCTGTTTAGCTCACAGAGCATTGTGCAAGGTAACTGCATCTGAATGTGCAGCTGTTTTTGCTGGATGTGGCTCAATTTACTTATGTCCCAGAAGCCCATCAGTGGAGCACAAGACATGCATGCACCTGCCATTCATATAGGGCAGTGGTGGCAAACCTATGGCACGGGTGCCAGAGGCGGCACTCGGAGCCCTTTCTGTGGGCACCCAGGCCTTCACCCCAGAATGAAGTTCACCAGACAGGACTCAAAGAATCTTTATGCAGAATCTTCTTACAACAATAGACACATTTGCTCTCCCTCTTTTAACTGCTTTGTTGTCCTCAGGAGGCTGATACGATTGAAGGTTATAAAAGAACAGGGAAGAATAAATTACTGCTTAAATTGCTTTGCAATAAATAAGTGGCTTTTGGTTGAAGTTTAGGCACTCATGCTCTAAAAGGTTCGCCATCACTGATATAGGGGATTTCAGGAGACTTTAGGTCCCCCCATTCTTCCATCCTCTAAACCAGTGATTTTCAACCTTTTTTGAGCCGCGGTACAGTTTTTATACTTGGGGCACACCACCAACCAAAATAGCACAAAATGACACTAAAACAGTCATATTATACATATAGTTAATAATATAAATTTATTTTACTCACTCAGTGGGAAACCTGGGCCTGTTTGGATAAACACAAAAGGGATATCCTGGCAGGAATGGTGGAAAGACACACACGAAGCAGTTCTCAGTTTCTCCCTGTTTTTAGTATATGGTGCTGATTATTATGTGGCTCATATACTGCAATATAAAGGGGTACAATGAGAAGTATTATGGCCATGAGGCCAGAGTACAAGTGCCAGCTTATATACTCAGCATATGAGCTGGTACTTGTAGTACTCCAGCCTCATACTGCTGGAGTACTAAAAGTACCAGCTCATATGCTGAGTATTCTGCCAACAGTTCATATACTCAGGTAAAAGCTCATATAGTCAGCATTATTGGTGGGCATTACCTTGGCGGTGGGCAAATGCGAGAGTCTCTCCGCTCTCAGGATGATGCGCCGGCCTCGGAGACGTCATTTTGTCGCACGAGGTTCAAAGCTTGCACATGTGTTATTGTACACGTCTCCTACATTGTAAGAAGCCGTGACTGGGCATCGCTGCGCATTGCCGGGAAACAAAACACAGGGGGTACCATAGTTTTGGGAACTTTCCCCGCGGCACACCCGACCATGTGTCGCGGCACACTAGTGTACCACGGCACACTGGTTGAAAATCACTGCTCTAAACGTTATAGACGTTAGACATCTATAAATTAGGTTTGTATCTTCTATCCTGTGCATAGGGGATACATATTTGCCATAGGGAACACATTCTTATTTTTTTTTTAAATCAGGTAGTTTTTATTAGAGGTTTTTACCCCTTTTTCCATACATCCATGAACAAAATGTACGGAACACATTCTTATTGGTTGGTTGTGAAGTCACGTGAATGTCACATTTACTGAACTTTATCTAACTCCGCAATCTAATGACTTCTTTTTTATTAACCACATCTAGGAGGAGGACTGGATCTAAACTGGAAAATCCAGCTCCCCTGATAGTAGTCATTTGGGCACATTTACTAAGAACAGTGCAGTCTGTACTAGGTGCAGTTGCCTATGTAATGTGCAGGGGGCGCCATATTCAGGATTTCATGAATCTGGCACCCCCTGCACTGCTCTGACAGAGTGCACAACTTTTTTTTTTTTTGTGCACCTTCAACAGGGGAGTGCGACACAATTCTGTCAGAGTTTGCATGATAAATCTGGTGCATGTTCTGACTGAGCACCAGAACGTCCAATTCAGTGCAGAAATTTGTGTCACATGAAGAATAGTGCAGCAGCGCCACAAACGGGTCACGTGCAACACGAAATGTGGTGTGGACCCCACTTAAATACATGTGCAAGCAGTTTATACTAGAAAGAATGGGCAAAGTCTGACAGAAAACTGGCGCACAGAGTTTAGTAAATGGGTCCCATTGTGTAATCTTTGTTACATCCCATGTCCTGACAACATCATCTACGAAGTAGCCAACTATCTGTGAGCCAGTCTGACCCCGGTGATGAAGCATAGGTGCCTCTGCACAGGGCTTCATGGGACCTTGTCAATTCCTGCTCTTCTGCACCTTGATTGTCACATAATGAATAAGGCTATAGTTATATACATATGTTTACATTTATGTTTACACGTTTGTTCGCAATTCACTGGTGTTGGACACTGTTTCACTTTATGTCACTTGTTATCTTATTCAGTTATTCATGTAATGAAACATATTCCATATATATATATATATATATATATATATATATATATATATATATAAAATGTATTTTATCTCTAGCACATTAGTGCAATGATATTTATTGGGTTTCATTATTAATTACACTTTATTGTTATAGTAATAACTTTTACATGATTAGCACTTTAGGGCTTATGTGTAATATATATGGTCATAATATTTACATAGCGGACTAATTTACATGGTTATGTGCAATAGTATATTTTATTATAAGGTTCAGGGTATAATAATTTCTGATGCTTATATTAATGCCCCATTACAATTGAATCCCGGGCTCGGCTTTAGCGGCATATCGCGAAATCAAAATCTTGCGCATGCGCGGTGGCTCAATTCATGGCCATGTTGTTTGTGACGTCTCCAGCGTGCTATGTATCATCATAGGATCAGGTGCTGTGGTTTTATAATTGGTCAGACTGATGTATTTAAGGGAATTTGTTAACACCAGACACTCCACCAGAGTAAGCGCCAGCAGGAGAAACACATGCTGGGATACAGGCGGTCCCCTACTTAAAAACACCCAACTTACAGACAACCTCTAGTTACAAAAGGCCCTCTGGATTTTGGTAATTTACTATAATTTAGCCATGGGCTCCAATAAACAGCTGTAACAGTTATCAAAGGTGTCTGTAATTGACAACTTAACATTTTTACAATTCAATAGTCATAGAGACCCAAAAATTTTTGCCTGGAGCTACAATTATAAAGTATACAGTTCTGACTTACATACAAATTCAACTTAAGAACAAAGTTGCAGAACCTATCTTGTACATAACCCAGGGACTTCCTATATTCAGTGTGCGATCCATTTCTTGGTATGGTATTGATGTATTCTATGTTCCTTTTTCACATTCTGATTATATATCCCCTCACTATGTTTTTGGGTTTGGGTGACAATCTCACTCCACCATTATATATACTTACTCTCAGCATGATGAAAGAATATTGAAGTATTCTAAACTTTTAGGTCATGTTTGCCTTTAATTTCTGGACACACTTTTTATATTTCTGCTGTTTTATTAAAATTGTACACTGTAATCATGTATATGTTAATAAAGATTTATATTGTTTAAACATACAATGCATATTGTTCTTTCTGTTTTTATTGGTTATGTATATTTGGAGACCTTCCTGTGGCACAGATATAAGCGAAGACCTCTCCATTGTGGTTTTATTACTAATCATACTTCCATCTTACATAATAAACCGCTGTTCATAGATACAGGAATGAAGGATGTAGAAGTGATACCAACACAACAGGACACAATGCCAAGTTCTTCATGTAGGTGTGTGATACATTGTTTCTATATTAGACTACAAGGAAATCTTTGTTGTTGACCTAATTCCAGATATTGTCCCATCCATTAAAATTGAACCCTATGCACCCTAGGCATGTCCATTAATGTGACAGAACATCCATGTAAATGGTGTTACTTGACCCCTCAGATATGCAGTATCATAGGAGGGCTGGATATATATGGCACATAGACACATTTATCAAGTTTGGCACAGGGTCCGTGTTTGCGGCTCGGTGACCTGTAGCATTGTTGGTCATAATCATCCAGATAACATTTGTACTGGCAGTATTTTGTAATCGTAGAAGCTTTGGGGAATCAGCACCATCCAGTCCTCTGATCTACATAGTAATCTCTAGTTTGTCACATAATGGATGTGACTTTATTCTAGCACAGATATAAGCAATGACCTCTCCATTGAGGTGTTATTACTAATGCAGTTGTTATCCTGTATTATTATGCAATATGTAGTTTAAGTGAAACCAAAACAACAACAGCAAGACATATGATGAAGCCGAGTTCTTCTTGTGTGCGTGATACATTGTTTCTGTATTAGACTGCAAGGAAATCATGGCTGACACATGGGATTATAAGTCATAGTTAATTACAATAAATTAAATGTAATAATAAAACACTTAACGCATGGATAAACATTTGGCCACAGCCTTTATTTCTTACCTTAGCATAAACAAAGCTTTGTAAAAAAAAACTTTCAATAAGAAAAAAACTTAGTGGTCAATGACTCACCAAGGGGCATAGGACGATCTTCCCTGGTGACAGGTGTCAATTGGTCCCAGAGTATAATCAATCAACATGTCACCACCCTGACAGACCCCTAACCATAGTGGCAACGCGTTTTAGGAGGGAAAATATTTTCCTGCCTAAACCTTACTCTGGTAAATTTGAAGGACATTATCGCCAGGATCATGGATAGTAAACCAAGCACACTGATATCCTGGTGTGTGCCCCCTCTGGCAGGATCTGCTCTTCTTTAAGCTTCTTTTAAGCTTCTTTAAAGAATTTTTTTTTAAGAAATAAGGCTTAAAAAATTTTGTAAATGACTCCAGGGACTCCAGGCTTCATTAACACCTGAGCCCGAAGCCTCACATACTCATTTGCATAATTTTAAAAGCCATTAAAAAAAAAAACAGGTAAAAAAAAGCTAAAAGTAGAACAGATCCTCCCAAAGGGGGGCACCCACCAGTATGTCAGTGTGCTTGGTTTACTGATTCTGGTGGTAGATATTTATTAAAGGGGTTTTCCCATTAACAAAAGTTTTCCCGTTGATAGGGCCTAACTTGCTGATCAGTGGGGGTTTTAGTGATGAAACCCCCATTGGTCACAAAAATGAGGGGTCCAATGGGGTCCCACATACCTCCGTCGGACCCCTCGTTGATCTGTCAGAGTAATGGAGCAGACGGTGTTCTGCCCCATTTATCTATATGGAGCTGCCGCGCTGGGGTACGTGGGAGCCCATCGGACCCTTCGTTTTCATGATCTTTCATCACTGAGACCCCCACTGATCAGCAAGTTAGGCCCTAGTCATTTTACCCACCCGGGCGTTGCATAGTAAATTGCTAGAAAAAGGTCACTAAATCAAGACCACCGCCACAGTAAGTGCCACGGGGGTCCGACCCAGGTCAAAAGCTCAATACACGTCAAACATGATGTAAGGGGTTAACACCCACAGATCAGAGGAACTTCTGGCCGCAGGTGTTACAGACGGGTGTCAGCTGCGATATGCAACTAACACCTGTTCTGTATGGTGCCGGCTCTGAAAGTGAGCCGGCACCTACCGCGCCACATAATAGTACGGCGTGCGTCTTTAAGTCACTTCCCGCTGCACCATACTATTATGGCACAAGGAGAGAAGGGGTTACTGGTCTGTGAGAGCCAGAAATCTTGCTTGTTTGTAGGTTACCAAACAATTATTTTCCACCATCATTTGCAAATAGGTTCTTAATAAATCAGACAATGTGATTTTCTGTATTTTTTTTTTTTTTACATTTCTCTTATAGTTGAGGTTCTACCTATGATGTCAATGACAGGCCTCTCTCATCTTTTTAAGTGGGATATGTGGCTGACTAGAAAATTTTTTTCTCCACTGCATATTCATATCCATAACAGGTAATAATTACCACAGATATTATTGTGCCATCTGGATTTCAGGAACTGTGACCTAGCAGAACCTGAAATCTCAGATGATGCGCCAGTGTGATGCGCCATAAAATCCTGCAGGTTGCGCATTAGTTTTGTTTCCAGTGGTTTGAAAGTCCTAATGTCCAGGTATTTCTAAAAACAAAAGCCCACTTAAGCCCCTTTCACACTAGCGTTTTTCAGGCACGTTTTCTGCACGTGCTGTTGACGCGCAGAACTTGCATTGCACTCTGACCCATTGTAACCAATGGGTCTTTTCAGACTTTCATTTTTCACGCACACACGTGCGGTTTTTTTAACGCACGTTTAAATCTCGGCATGCTCTACATTTGCAAGTCGTGCGTGTGAAAAACGCACCATACAAGTCTATGGAGATGCATCAAAAACGCATTGCACTATGAGACACTTGCAAGTGCAATGCGTTTTTCACGCATCAATTGCCTTAGAAAAGATAGACCTTTCACGCGCATTTTCTGCGCGTGAAAAACGCATTGAAATTGCATTGAAAACGCGCATGAAAAACTGAGACACTGAACAAACTCTGACAAAAAACTGATTGCACTCTGATGCAAAATGTGCGTTTTTCACTGACCAAACCCTGATCGCACCCTGATCAAACTCTGACGTGATCTGCAACGCAAGTGTGGAAGGGGCCTTAGACAATGGACTGACTCCACAGGACGTCTCAGGTAATCTGCTGCAGAAATCTGGAGCTAATACTGTTCACAAGTAGATCTGCACAGGGATGAGCTCAGAGGATCCAATCTATGACTTTTCAGTGTAGAATTTGCAACAAATAAAGAACATTGCAGCACTTTAAGGCTCATGATGCATTTGTTTCGGGGATACTATTTTTAGGTACAGGCATATACCGGCAGTCCCTGGGTTATGTACAAGATAGGTTATTTAGGTTTTTACTTTATATGTAAGTCAGAACAGGCATATTTTATAATTGTAACTCAAAATGTTTTTTTTTGTCCCTGTGACAAATCGACAATTTTGTGCTATCCTGGGACCAAGGATTATCAATAAAGCTTCATTCAGACACTTTACAGCTGATCATTGCAGCCAGGAACAAAAGTAACATCCAGAACGCGTCACCTGAGGTCACAGTTGGCAAAGTGGTCCGTCTTTAAGTAGGGGTCGTCTGTAAGTCGGGTGTCCTTAAGTAGTGTTCCACCTGTAACACTGCATAAAAATAGGGATCCCCATGGAATTATAGACATTCCAGGGTCATTAGTTCAAGATTATGGTGGGAAGATATTTAACAATAATAATTATTTATATAGCTCCTACAGATCATATTTCACTCCAAATTGTTGTTGCCCCCTGTAGCTGGGGTAAAAATTGTTTTAATTAATCAAATTTCCTTAAAGGGGTATTCCCACAAAGACAAGATTCTTAAATATACTCAAGATAACAAAATAACACATTCTCTAACTCACTGTTATTAACAAAAATACAGCATTTCACAGATATAATTCCAACCTGTCTCTATCAGTCCTGGTGTTTACAATTTTGGTTATCCTGGGATCTGACTGTAAATCATCTTCTGACTAAGGTCGGGGATGGCAGATTCTTCTCATGAATAGCTTCTCCTGTCTGCACGCTGCAGTGCTCTCTGCCTCCTGCCCCTCACCCCTGCATTATAAGACCAGCTCAGACACAGGCACTCAAAGACACTTCTTGCCAGCAAGCAACAGTGTAAGGAGACTAAATCTACAAGCTACAGATAAGATCTTTAGAGCAGGGATAGGAGTTATAGCAGAGCGGACGGTGGGTGTTATAGCTAAGATATAGCAGAGATGTAGCAGAGTGTGTTATTGTGTTTTATATTCATCTTATGGATCTCATCATCTCTCATCTCTGATCTGTCTCATCTCTTTTTCAGTGTCAGAGGGTACTAGAAAATTCAAAGGCTAAATGAAAGTGTAGATAAACCAGTACCCTGATAATATAAGCCCATTGTAATCTCACAGCATCTGATAGCACAGAGGAAGTATCATGTAGTGTCTGCTTAGAGAGTCCTCGCCCACACTCCATCACTAGAGTGATAGGAGCTAAAATAGCAATAAAACTGAGTAAAATTGTAAGTAAGGAGTTAAAGTAAGTGCATAATGTATGCAACCCCCCCCTGCAGTAACAATATGATTCTCCAGTTTATGTGAAAGTAATGCCACATTCAGGCTTTGGTGGGAACTGTGAACAAGGCAGAATCTTTCTACAAGAATCAATAAAAATATGGGATTTATGATAAAATCCTCAATTTTTTTGAATCATATATCTAGAAATCCTATTGGTCTTGCTGCTGACTAAGGCTTAAGGTTATGCTTCTGGCTATCAGCTATTCCTTCCTCCTGAGGATCTCCCTCCATGTATCTCCGGTGGTCACCATCGCCTCTTGTTCTCCTGATCATTGAGGGTCCTGCAGGAATTATAATGACTGCAGTGGGATTTCACTCAACATTTCCAGAAACCGAGACATCAAAGAAATAATGTACAACAACATGTGGAATAAAAGAACAAGAAATAACATGAAAAATGAGATGAAGCATCCTCATGGTAAACAATCTGCTCTTTTTATGGATTATGTCATGTGCTCTCTATGTGATTCCCATCTCCTGCAAGAACCCCGACCCCCGTGACTGAAGAAATCTTCTACCAAGAAATCACATGCAAGAAACATAATCTGACCCAAATTGACATCCAGCAGACTTGAGACCCCCAGCTCCAGAAACATCTAAGGCCATAGCCTGATTCTTGAAGATCCTCAGTTTACCAGTGATCCCCAACTCCAGGAATACAAGTGGCCCCAGTAAAATAATAGAAGATACCCAACCACTGATTACCACCCCAGGAAAACCAATGGTTCCAGTATGATACTGGAAGACACACAGACACATCACAATAGCAGTGGTCCCAGTCTGGTATTAGGGGTCAACAAGCAGAGTAGAACTCCTGGAATATCAAAGACCATGGTTGACCAGTGACCCAGCTCTAGAAAATTAATGGCCAAAGTCTGACACTAGAAGACAAATAGTATGATACTAGAATACAAACACCAGACCCTCAGCTCCAGGAAAAACAGTGGTCCCAGTCTGATACTAGAAGACACATGGTCAACTGGTGCTTCCCAAATACAAAGCAACCAGTTGTCCCAGTTTGATACTAGAGGACCCCCAGCAGACTGGTGACCCACAACTACTGGAAATGCTATGGTCCCATCTGATACTAGAAGACACATGGCCAACCAGTGACTCCCAGATTCAAGGCAACCAGTGGTCCGAGTTTGATACTAGAGGACCCCCAGCAGACTGGTGACCCACAACTACAGGAAAAACTATTGTCCCATCTGATACTAGAAGACACATGGCCAACCAGTGCCTCCCAGATTCAAGGCAACCAGTGGTCCGAGTTTGATACTAGAGACCCCCAGCAGACCGGTGACCCACAACTGCTGGAAATACTATGGTCCCATCTGATACAAGAAGACGCATGCCCACCAGTGCCTCCCAGATTCAAGGCAACCAGTGGTCCGAGTTTGATACTAGAGACCCCCAGCAGACCGGTGACCCACAACTGCTGGAAATACTATGGTCCCATCTGATACAAGAAGACGCATGCCCACCAGTGCCTCCCAGATTCAAGGCAACCAGTGGTCCGAGTTTGATACTAAAGGACCCCCAGCAGACCGGTGACCCACAACTACAGGAAAAACTATTGTCCCATCTGATACTAGAAGACACATGGCCAACCAGTGCCTCCCAGATTCAAGGCAACCAGTGGTCCGAGTTTCATACTAGAACCCAGCTCCATTGACTTTGAAGGACCTGGTCCACATAATAAAGATTGTTTTTCAATGTTTGGAGCAGACAGAGCGTCCTCTCATCAGTTTCTGGAAGCTTCCGCTATAATCTGAGCAGACAGTTTCTAGTTGCCCCTAAGCAATTCTCCGCTTCACTTCGCTGTGTTTGCAGAATTACACAGTCACACAGGGACAAGAGTTACTAACAGACGGACATGACACTCCAGGCCCATCCTGGAGCCCATCTCCATCACTACACAGAAGCAAGAAATTAAAGACAAGATACTGTAACATAAAATCAGGAAGGTTTTGCTTCTGTAATGGAATGATACAAGTTTCCTAAACTGATGCATATCCTTATGGGTGTACAAATGACATTTGTACAAATGGTATCCATGCTGTGAAAAAGTGTATCCAGTCTAGACAATGCTCTGTGAGCTAAACAGCCTTCTCCTCAGACTGATACAATGTAACAACCGGCAGTAAGATCTGTGTTTAGCTAACAGAGTATTGTCTCGACTGGATACAATCTCCTTACAGAGACAGTGACCCTGTATATAGCTAACCCTGATCTCAGCTGAGAAGTGGTGACAATTGTAACCAGTTTTGGAAATGCTCTGTGAGCTAAACACATCAGCAGCAGCTGTACAGATCTCTCTGCAGGATTTTTATAATGTATCAGTTTGAAGTCCAAGAGGTTTAGCTCACAGAGCATTGTCTAGATCGGATACAATTGTCTCCATTCAGAGGCAGTGACCCTGTACATAGCTAGTCCTGCTCTCAGCTGAGAAGTGGAGACAATTGTATCCAGTCTAGACAATGCTCTGTGAGCTAAACACATCAGCAGCTGCACAGATCTCTGCTGGTTTGTTACAACACACTAGTATGAAGTGCAAGAGTTTTCGCTCAGAGCATTGTAAAGACTGGATACAACTGTCTCCATTTCTCAGCTTAGAGCAGGACTAGCTATGTCTCTGAAAGGAGAAAGTGGCATTCTCTTTTACTGACAGCAAGCAGAGATCTTGGAAATGGAGAACTAAAACATGAATCTATGAGAAAGCTATACCTCCTCACTATACAGAGATAAGCTTCATTTGTGAAGAACCTGATAACCCCATGACCATCCCCTGATCTCAGAGCAGTTAGTGTGGCAGGACCCCTCCCCCTCCAGTAAATATCTTGTTTCGATAAATCCAGTTACACATTTGCAACCTGTTATCGCTAAGTGCCTCTATTGTCTGCTGCAGAATCGTCTCTTTGTGTTGGTTCCCAATAGTGAAGAATGCAGCCAATGTGTACAGAGTCAATGTCATGTTAAACTCCAACGTAACCTGCGGAGCACCTGATCACTGGCACCTAGAGGTCCTGCATGCAAGTGGGGGGTGCACAGGGCCAACTATGACTAGTGGTCTGCACCCAGGGTTGGGAGAGGCTTCAGATTCTCTCCAGACATCATTTACTTTCCATAAATATTTGGAGGTCGGATCAGACAGGATTTACAGGACAATGGTGATGGGAAGGGCTCTAGAATAACTTTTGAAATGACTTTGTAGGGGGAGAAGGAGTGCGGGGTATCCCCCTCTACTCATTAACCCCTTACCCCCTGTAGACATGCTTATAGAAGATGATTCCTGGCGCTCTGCTTGTAATAAAGACATTACCCAATCCTCGACAGACAAAAGAGGAACAAAGCCAAAATCTAAAGTACGAGAGGAGCGAGTGCTGCACATGACCTCCCCGCGACCCGAATCTCACAGGGTTAATAGAGGATTTTGGCACTGGGGAATATTTTCCAACATGTTTATAGAAACAAAAGAGAACCCACCCCTCCCTCTCCGGGCACGCCGCTTCCTGCAGCCTCGGCCTCGCTGCTGAGAGTCTATGGAGAGGCCTGCTGTGTGTACATTGCTAGTACTGCTCCTCCCGGTATCCCCAATTACCTGGACCCAGAGGTTCTATTGGTTGTGGCTGGTTTTGCAGCTTCTCTTTATTTACTTCAGTGAAGCAAAAGTGCAATACCAGACACAACCTCTACACAGGTGTGGCGCTGTTTTAACCAATTTTATACATTTTTGATAGCAACTTACATAATGGCTTCACACCAGCTTGGTTGTGATGTGATGTGTATGCAGGATACATTGGGGCACATTTACTTACCCAGTCCAGTCACGATCCAGCGGCGCGTTCTCTGACGTGGATTCGGGTCTGCCGGGATTCACTAAGGTCCGTGCGCCCGATATCCACCAGGTGTCGCTGCTGTGCTGAAGTCCGCCGGAGCTCACCTTCTTCGTCCCGGTGTATGTGAGTGCTGATCGTGCGACACAAATTTTCTTTTAAATTCCGTGGTTTTTTTCCGAATCCATCGGGTTTTCTGACGGAAACGACCCCCGATTTCTGTCGCGTGAAAGCCGGCACCGATGCGCCACAATCTGATGGCGTGCGCCAAAACCCCGGGGCAATTCGGCGCAAATCGGAAATATTTAGGAAACCCGGCAAAAATGGGCGATTCGGACCATTAGTAAATGAGCCCCATTATCTCTTACTACTGAGAGGGGATCAACTGTTTGAGATTCGCCCTGGACACCAAAGTACTTAGTAAGTGTCCTGGGGTGATAACATTGTGACATTGTATATTTCATGCCATTGGTGGTAATACAGAAGAATAATACAATGTTTTCCTTGCGCCCTCATCACACACAGTGCCAGGAAAGACGCGATAACAGGGTTATCTTATTACCGCAGTGGCTCCGTCCCTTGGTTCCAGGTCCAGGGTTTCTATTTTCCGGGCTTACCTGGGTGGGTGCGTTATGTGAGCGCCGGGGCCGCAGCTGCTCAGGTTTCAACCTGAAGATTATCTTCTCTTCTGCTGAACAAGTCTTCTTTGTTCTGCTGCCAAAAGGGAAAATACTGCACAGCAAGAAAGAGCCAAAATTATAACATCATAGAGAAATGGATGAAACCTGAGGGAAATAACAACGTGGGTAATCATGTATCCTCACTGCAAGCAGGAGCAACCCTTACTGAACCACTCGCTATCCTGGCCCCTTCTTTTCATATATGACATTAATTATTGTGTACTCATCCTGAGTTACATCCTGTATTATACCCCAGAGCTGCACTCACTATTCTGCTGGTGCAGTCACTGTGTACATACATGACATTACTTATCCTGTACTGATCCTGAGTTACATCCTGAATTATACTTCAGAGCTGCACTCACTATTCTGCAGCTGGTGCAGTCACTGTGTACATACATGACATTACTTATCCTGTACTGATCCTGAGTTACATCCTGTATTATACCCCAGAGCTGCACTCACTATTCTGCTGGTGTAGTCACTGTGTACATACATGACATTACTTATCCTGTACTGATCCTGAGTTACATCCTGTATTATACTCCAGAGCTGCACTCACTATTCTGCTGCTGGTGCAGTCACTGTGTACATACATGACATTACTTATCCTGTACTGATCCTGAGTTACATCCTGTATTATACTCCAGAGCTGCACTCACTATTCTGCTGCTGGTGCAGTCACTGTGTACATACATGCCATTACTTATCCTGTACTGATCCTGAGTTACATCTGTATTATACTCCAGAACTGCACTCACTATTCTGCTGCTAATGCAGTCCCTGTGTACACACGTGACATTACTTATCCTGTACTGATCCTGAGTTACATCCTGTATTATACCCCAGAGCTGCACTCACTATTCTGCTGCTGGTGCAGTCACTGTGTACATACATGACATTACTTATCCTCTACTGATCCTGAGTTACATCCTGTATTATACTCCAGAGCTGCACTCACTATTCTGCTGCTGCAGTCACTGTGTACATACATGACATTACTTATCCTGTACTGATCCTGAGTTACATCCTGTATTATACCCCAGAGCTGCACTCACTATTCTGCTGGTGCAGTCACTGTGTATATACATGACATTACTTATCCTGTACTGATCCTAAGTTACATTCTGAATTAAACTTCAGAGCTGCACTCACTATTCTGCTGCTGACGTAGTCTCTGGGTACATACATGACATTACTTATTCTGTACTGATCCTGAGTTACATCCTGTATTATACCCCAGAGCTGCACTCACTATTCTGCTGGACATTGGTGCTGGGCTTTTTACAGTTGCAGCTTTTCATACTACAGATGATATCACGGAAGTCACTGTTCCCAGTCAAAGAGAAAAGAAAATATTACCAAAGAAAACTAAGATTGTTGTAAACAAAAGGCAGAGTGAAGAGTTTACATACAGGGGATTTGCCAGTCTATGGAGTGGATGCGGACCATTCGGTCAGTTTATATAAGCTGAATGTGTGTCCGGCTGAGGGTCTCTGCTTCCTGCTCATCTGTCCTTCCTCATTAGTTCCACACAGGGGTCGGATCACCGGAGCTAGCAACAGAGGTAAACATGGAACAGCGCCCCCTATAGGTGTGCTGCCGCAGTAAAAATAAAACAATGTAACATAAGAGCAAACAGATAGTAATGTGTCCCCTTGCAAGAGGATAACCACAAGAAATAATCTAGGAATCTACAGGACCTATGACAGGTGATGGTGGTGATTCACAAAGCTTACTGTATATAGCGCCAAGATATTATAAAGTACTGAACATCACATAAACTATTCTAAAGGGTTTGTGACATTATGAGTTAGTACTCATATCATACTACCCTACAGTATGCAAATATTATACTAATGTCATATACAATTATCATATAGTAGTCATATAATATTTCCATTCAGTACTTATATGATTTCAATATACATTACTCCTATAATATTAGAATTCTGTACTCTTAGGCTACATTCACACTAACGTATGGAGGACGTATATACGGCCGACGTATATACGGCCGATATACGTCCTCCATAGATGTCAATGGGCGCACGGCGCCCTACAGGAGCGGTACGGTACTTTAACCCTAGGTTGCCTGATCGATCCTACCATATACTGCCAAACTACAGCACATTGTAATGAAGGGGTTAAAACGAAATAGCCTCGGGTCTTCGGAAGACCCGAGGCTACTATGGAGACGGATCGCTGCCCCCGATGACGTCACGGGGAGCGGTGTTCCCAGTTAAGATGGGTGCCGCTATCTTTTTGAGGCTGCCGGCAGCTTTGCCGGCAGCCAACGCTGTGAAAAAACACCCACGATCGTTGCTAGCAATATGCAGCAAAGACTTACCGGCTATGGAGAGGTCTCAGCCCGTGAGCCCTCTCCATGCAGCGCGACCCGACCGCCGCCGTGAATACACGGCGGGCAGTTGTGATTACCAGCGTATAAGACGACCCCAGAGAAGACAGAAGATTTTTCTGTCTTCAAAAGTCGTCTTATACGCCGGAATATACGGTATATAAAGAAAATATACTTTCCTAGAACAGTAAGCTATGAGGAGAGCATACAGACCCCACATGTGGATATTCACCAAAATATGCAGCAAATGGAACTGCAGAAAATTGCACTGAGCCTCACACAGATCTATCATTGTATGTTCCCTTACACAATGGTAACCCAAATAAATAACTATATATCCATAAACCAAGCTAATGAGATAATAAAAGTCACGTTTAGATGTGCGCCAATTTATTATTAATAACAGAACCCTTCACGGTTCATAAGAATTTGAGTGAAAACGTCATAACATAGGTGTAAATAATGGAGGATGGTGTGAAATTAAAACTTTATTCCAGGACATGTGTGTGTTTTGGTGTTACGTATAGCTTTATGGACATGTTCTGGGTTGCGGTGTTAGTGTGTAGCGACATTAGGCGAAGAGGATCGAATGTTCATCGTATCAGTCAATTGTACCAATAAAAAAACTATCACAAAATAAAAGGCAATAAGAGAGAAAGTGTGTTCTTAGATAGTTCTGCATAGAGAAGGGTGAAACATGAATATTAGTTGATATTATCCCTTCTCAAAATGTAGTAACATATAAAGTGAATATTTCCATTATCTCTGAGGTGCAGCAACTCCTGTGTGCAGCAAATTCTCCCTGTACTGTAGACTGATGGTTAAGAATCTGGAGGGGGTCACACGTCAGGGGGCTGTATCTCTGGCTCTGTGACACATAGAACCTCACTTCTTTTTCCTACAAAAGAAGAGTCTCCTCTTTTATATGAATCTAAATTTGTGTTTCTAAGTGTTAGGAAAACTGAGATATTAACTGTTAAACTGCCGTTGGGAGGGATTTTTATATATAAAAATGGCACCTGATATTCTCACTTTAAACCTGAATATCTTTGGATCCATAGCAACTAGAAACAAAATTCAAGATTCATTTGAAAGAAGAGATTCTGGGCAATTGCCCCCTTTGCCTACCCTTAGCGCCGGCCCTGGACAGAGGAGACAACAGGACGTTTCTATCTCATTTAAGTGAGTTATTCCCATCAGTGGAGGTGAATATGCTTCTATCTTGTCCTATATCATCCTGCTGATGCTTCTTTTTTTTTTTTTTAATCAGTTTTTATTAACCACTTAACCAATTTTCCATTTTCATTACATAGATCCAGTACAAACATTACATTGCACAAACATCTGTGATACATTAGGAAAATTATAACCATTCCTAACAAGACCAATTTGTCATGCTTTGTGCAGTGCTGCGTAATCTGTGTGCGTTATATAAATAAAGAATTATTATTTTTTTTATTTTTATAAACACCCTCCACCCCCCCTTCCCAGCCCAGTCTGAAATGGACAGGAAACCAGTGTGCTGTAGAAGTCACCCGTCCGGTTATGAGGACTGGGTTCCTAAACGTAAACCTTATCCAGTATCAGTAGGTTCCCTATAGTAGCATCCTGTCTATTTGATATTTCTAAATCTATATGAAGGCATCTCTTAGCAGAGCTCCAGACGGCAGTCCAGGAGGGGCCATCCATTTTCCCCAGATAGGATAAAAAAATTTTATTGCGCCTCTTTTTTTGTACACCGCTCGCTCCAATCGGATATAGTTATTCATTCTGCTATGCAATTCCACAGAAGATGGGATAGTAGGCTGGATCCAATATGCCACTATAAGTTTTCGGGCTTGATATAAGATGCGTGCAGTAGCCAGCGTAACTGATTTTTCATCCCATATATTTCCCACATAACCTAACACACATTCCAGGATGCTCCAAGTTTAGTGCAGCCCCAAACCATGTGTAACAAATCAGCATGATATACCCCACATTTGGGGCACTTTGCATTGTCCCACACCCCTATTTTCCGCAGGAGAACAGGAGAGTTATATGCCCTATGAATTAATAGGAGCTGCGAGTATCTATGTGTCTCCGAGAGAGATAACTGTGGGGACATCTCCAGTATATTACACCACTGGTTGTCGGTTATCGGCCCTATATCCGCCTCCCACTTATATCTAGTCTGTATGGGGTATTTCTCCAGGTATTTTGACAGTAGCGAATTATAAAGTGCTGATATGAGGCCTCTTGTGCCCCCTGAATGCTCCAGCAGCCCCAGAAAGGAGGGGGTCCCAACCGATGGGTCCACCTCTTTTAACTGTACAGACCACGCATGACCCAGCTGGAGATATTGGTAGAAAGAGCGGTGAGCGATGTTAAATTGCCTTTGTAGTTTCTCAAATGGCTTGAGCTTCCCATCCTCTAAAAGCTGGGATATCGTCACCACCCCTGCATTTATCCACTCGTTGGCCCCATCTAGTTTTTTAATTTTAGGAAAAGCACTATCGTGCCACAATGGAGTGTACTTAGTGTAGCCTGAGAACCCCACACATCTTGCCTCTATCCCATATCAACTGGATCGTCGGTGCATCTTTCCATTGCCTGTGTCCATCTAATAATTCTAGTATGTGCAGGGGGATGCTCCAAGGTGAACCTTCCCTAATCAACCTCCCGGCGGAGCCCAGTCCCTCCTCCTTATGCCATCCTTTTAAATGCAGCAATTGGGAGGCCAGATAGTAGACCCATGGATTGGGGAGTGCCAGACCCCCGTCCTCTTTTCCCCTCTGATGCGGGGATGTTTCCTTTCAAAGTTTGGAATGCCCCATCTAGTTTATGAAAGAATAGTAACGGTACCCAGACGGGGGCATAATGCAGTATCATTTGCATCTCCCCACTAGTTAGAGTGGGAGTTTGTTCCATGCGTGAACCTTAGTCCTGTTTTTTTCTACCAATGGACCAACAATAAGGGAAGCATAATCTTTAGTATTTTTAGAGATCATCACCCCCAGGTATTTAAAGGACTACGCAGATTTGATGTATGTCCTCTCTAGCTCAAGTGTTTCATCTCGTCCAGGACAGCCCATAAGTATCTCCACTCGACGCTGTCAAACACTTTGGCAGCATCGAACAAGAGGACTGTCCTAGCACCGACCCCTTTTTCTGAGAGTTGCAGGTTCAGAAAGAGCCTCTGTAAATTAATAGATGTGGACCTCTCAGGGATAAACCCCGTATGATCCCCGTTTAACTTCTGATATTATCTGGTTCAACCTCACAGCTAAAACCTTGGCAAAGATTTTGACGTCAACAGCTAATAAGGAGATGGGTCGTATGACTCCGGCTGCTGATGCTTCTTAGTGATAGAAGAGACCCTGGAACAGAGAGTGGCAGCTGGAGATAATGGGAGGTTTCTATCTCACCCCAACTGCTTTATTTCCATCAGTACAGGTCAGTGCTACTGTATAATGTCCTATTTGATTCCACTGATGCTTCCGAGTAGGTAAGAGAATTATGCGGCAGATTCTCCTCTCTTTCTGTGTGCAGTGTATGGGAGACATCATAGTAGCTAGTCTCCAGCCACCAGCTTTGTGAACACTGAAAATTAGAGATAAGGCCTGCAGAGGGGAAAACTGCTATACACTGCAGAATACAAGTCATATAATAGTCAGATATAGTTTTTCATTGCATGTACACACTGTACTAGTGATTTATGCCAGTGGAAAGGTACAGCATACCTTTCAGTTACTTTAGGTTTTATTTTGATTTGCCCCTTTAAGCGTGGTGCCTGTGAGAGCTGGCTGTAATGATCCCAGGTTAATAGTCTCTCTATGACACGGCCTGAGATTACACACGGTGTGGGAGTGGGAACCATCCGCAATAACAACAGATGGATGTTTTCAAGAGACAATCCGAGATAACCGAGAGACGTCCGAGACATACGAGTGATCGCAGATTATTTCACATCAAGGCAAAAGCATCAGAAGTTTGGGGGAAGCTGGCAGTGCCTTATGTGTGTGGAGGAGGCTAGGGGGGTGATATCAGCAGTGGTATTACAGGAGGTATGTTCCCAGCAACCACATGAAGACAGTAGCCCACATGTATTTAAAAGGGTTTTCCCACGAACATAAGTTAGGCCCTATCCACAGGATAGGGCCTAACTTGCTGATCGGTGGGGTCTCAGTGATCAGATTATAGCATCCCTTCCTTGTCTTGCCTAAGGGTGATGCCACACATGGCGTTTTTGGTCCGTTTTTAAGCATGCGTTTTCAGGAAGGGACTGTAATCTCTTGTGTCACCCCCTCATCCTCATAGACTGTAATCTCTTGTGTCACCCCCTCATCCTCATAGACTGTAAACTCTTGTCCCCCCCCCTCATCCTCATAGACTGTAATCTCTTGTGTCACCCCCTCAGCCTCATAGACTGTAATCTCTTGTGTCACCCCCTCATCCTCATAGACTGTAAACTCTTGTCCCCCCCTCGTCCTCATAGACTTTAAGCTCCCGTGTCACCCCCTCATCCTCATAGACTGCAAGCTCTTGTGTCACCCCCTCATCCTCATAGACTGTAAGCTCTTGTGCCACCCCCTCATCCTCATAGACTGTAAGCTCTTGTGTCACCCCCTCATCCTCATAGACTGTAAGCTCTTGTGTCACCCCCTTATCCTCATAGACTGTAATCTCTTGTGTCACCCCTCATCCTCATAGACTGTAAGCTCTTGTGTCACCCCCTCATCCTCATAGACTGTAAGCTCTTGTGTCACCTCCTCGTCCTCATAGACTGTAAGCTCTTGTGCCCCCCCTCATCCTGATAGACTGTAATCTCTTGTGTCACCCCCTCATCCTCATAGACTGTAAGCTCTTGTGTCACCCCCACATCCTCATAGACTGTAAGCTCTTGTGTCACCTCCTCGTCCTCATAGACTGTAAGCTCTTGTGTCACCCCCTCATCCTCATAGACGGTAAGCTCTTGTGTCACCTTCTCATCCTCATAGACTGTAAGCTCTTGTGTCACCACCTCATCCTCATAGACTGTAAGCTCTTGTGTCACCTTCTCATCCTCATAGACTGTAAGCTCTTGTGTCACCACCTCATCCTCATAGACTGTAAGAAAATTAGCGCCACAGAAGAAAATTCTGAAATTGCCGGCTCCAGCTCTCCGGGCCCGGCTCCTGCACCCTCCCATTATGGTTATACATGGCTTCCACGTGGTGTCACATTATACTATAAATGAGGGGAAACGTGAGACCACGCTGCTTTGACACTAAGTGGATGAAGCTATCTCATCAAGTGAGTGTGAGTGCGATATCTGTGCCGTTATGTCAACTTCCCAGGATGTTTCCTAATCCACTTGCTTACACTAGAAGAGATAGTCGGAACATAAGCCCCTAATCACACTGTGCAGATTATATGAGTGACGGGTGAGCGGCGCTACTGGACATGAACCTAATAATCACTTCTCATAAAAGCACATAGGTCATGTTTGGTATAGCAGCCTTATCCACGCTAATGAAGCAAAGCTGCAATACCAGAAATGACCCATGGACAGTGGGGGCGCTGTTAAACTCCAATATGAATGATGTAAAAAAAATGGCATTTCTGAGGACGCAGACTATTGCTCCTTTCACTGCCATTGCTTTCAATTGTATTGTTGTCCTGTGAAGGCTGATACAGTTTACTGCAGGGAGGGGTTGGTTTAGCAAATGGTCCACCAAAAACAGCTCCCAACATTGTACAGGGCCAGAATTTTCAGTAGAGGTTTCTTCCCCTATAAAATTAAAAATGTAAGGATCCAAATATATTCACTAACCACACATCCTACATCTAGACCCCACACAAAAATCCCTTGTACTACTGACCCTCTGCACACAAACCCCAGGTAACAATCCAAAGAAGTTTGTCGTAGCACATCCAGGTAAAATTTATGAATCTTTATTTTGCATCCATTAAAATGTACAACTGTGTAGATGTAGGTAACAGATCCTACGCGTTTCGGGTGTATTCTAAGCCTTACTTTTTTCATACTGTCTCAGATTCCTGGATGTTTGTGGTGCACTAGAATTTGTGACAATGTATCAGTAAAGGTTAATATAATGTAATATTATTTACAGCTCATATGTATCCAGGAAAGGTCTGAGAGTAATATTCAGACCCTGTATAATTGCAGTATGTGATGATTGTATAACTACTATTGTATGATTGCAGCATTTGAGCACTGTATTACTGTATTGCTGGCCGTCGCATGCTGTTGCATAGGACTGCGGGATTGGACATGAGTATAGGGCGTAGCATAGGTTCCGGTGATACATGGTTTTATGTTCCTAAATTTTATGTTATTTTTAATTGTATTATATCTGTATGTTGTCTGTATTTGTCAAAAAATGGTTGTGACAACTTCTTTTCCCCCTTTTTTTCGAAGATAATAAATTATTATTATTATTATTATTATTATGGCATTATATGAATGTATTACATGGACTCTGTATGACTGTATTATTTGGGCACTGCATTTAAGGTTAATTCTGTAATAAAAATTAGAATTATTCATGTATTGAAGTTTATATGTGCGCTCTTTTATGGAGGTTTATTAGGGATAAAATTAATTGGGAACTGTATAGTAGTATTATTTGAGCATGGTGTGGTGATATTATTTGCCACAGTATGATTATAATATATGGGGTCAGTATGGTTATTTTATTTTATCACTGTATGACTGTATTATTTGGATGCTGTATGATAGTATTATTTGATCACTAACTGTATTACTTGAGCACTGTATGACGTTAAAGGGCACCTACCACCACAAATCTACCTATAAAGGTAGATCGGGTGGTAGGTGGATCAATGGGACGTGAGGATAGCCCTTTTAAGGGCTAATCCTCGCGTCCCCGCACTTTTTTGGAAACTTTTATTACCCTAATATGTAAATTTTCTTATGCGGCTACTGGGGCGTGGAGTAGCCGCATCTGAGGTTACACGAGGCGGCTACTACACGCCCCGGTAGCCACTTTACCCCTCCTACTCACCATCTTCGGCGCGCAGCTGCTCGTAGCTGCGCGCCCTCGTCCGACGATCCTGCCGTCTGCGCATGCTCAGAACAGCAGGCCCGCGCCTGTGCAGCCCCGGCTTCGGAGCAGTGACCGCGCAGGCGCGGGCCTGCGTCGGACCGAAGATGGTGAGTAGGAGGAGAAAAGAGGCTACCAGGGCGTGGAGTAGCCGCCTCGTGTAACCTCAGATGCGGCTACTCCACGCCCCAGTAGCCGCATAACAAAATTTACATATTAGGGTAATAAAAGTTTCCAAAAAAGTGCGGGGACGCGAGGATTAGCCCTTAAAAGGGCTATCCTCATGTCCCATTGATCCACCTACCACCCGATCTACCTTTATAGGTAGATTTGTGGTGGTAGGTTTCCTTTAATATATGGTGTCCGTATGATCTTATTTGATCACTGTATAACGGTATTATATGGATTCAGTATGACTTTATTATTTGGCCAACTTATGTTGGTATTATTTGAGAATGGTATGATGATATTACTTGAACACGATTATTTGGGCACTGTATGGCTGTCTTATTTGAGCGCTGTATTATGTAATATATGGGGTCTGTATAACTATATTATTTGAACACTGTATGACTGTATTACAGACAGTTCCAGGGTTACATACAAGATAAGTTCTTTGGATTTGTTCTTAAGTTGATTTTGTATGTAAGTTGGAACTGTATATTTTATAATTGTAACTACAAATTATTTTTTGTCCCAGTGACAATTGAATTTTTACTGTAATGTGAACAAGGATTATCAATAAAACTTCATTACAGACACCTAACAACTGATCATTGCAGCCTGGGACTAAAAAACATTTAGCTGTCTGTAAGTTAGGTGTCCTTAAGTAGGGGACCGTCTGTATCTGAATTCTGTATGACTGTATTATTTGGCCACTCTATGACGGTATTATTTGAGCATGGTATGATGATATCATTTAAACACAGTATGATAGTATTATTTGGGCACTTTATGACTGTCCTATTTGAGCTCTGTATGACTGTAATACATGGGGTCTGTATGACTGTATTATTTGGCCACTTTATAATGGTATTATTTGAGCATGGTATGATGATATTGTATGACTGTATTATTTGATCACCATATGACTATTATTTGAGCACGGTATGGTGATATTATGTGACCATGGTATGATGGTATTATTTGAGCACTGTATGACAGTAATATACGAGGTCTGTATGACTATATTATTTGATCGCTGTATGACCGAATTATACGAGCAACGTATGTCTGTATGAGCACTGTATGATTGTATTGTATGGGCACAATATTATTTTTCTTTTTAATTCTATAATTAGAGCACTGTATCATTATATCATTAGGTGCCTTAGGTGTTATATTTCCCATTAAAAGGGAGTGGCATCTATAGAAGTTTCTGTACAAAAGTAACTATAATCCAGTCCTGTCCTGGAGTATACAGGCTCCTATAGTGATGCTACAGGACATCTCCTGCCTACTACTACTGCTGCTAGTGATGGGAATTCCGGCTCTTCTTAGTGAGCTGGCTCATTAGGCTCCGCTCACTAAGAAGAGCCGGCTCTTCTGGCTCCTGAACAGCTTCCTATTAAATGGAAGCAGACCAGCTAGTCACCCCACACAACTCTACTTTTAACCCGATTGTATCGGGTTAAAGGGGGTGTGGTGAGCCGGTTGAGGGCGCGGTTAAGTGAGCCGGCTCCCGTCGTCACAAACAAGAGCTGGCTCTAAGAGCCGTCTCATTCGCGAACAACACATCGCTAACTGCTGCTGCTGTAAATCGTGACCTAGTTCTTCTTTCTGGCAGGAACCTCCTTAGATAAGTAGGCCATTATAATCCAGAGCTGACAGATGTGTAATAAGGCAGTAGTGCAGAGTGGTGGCAGGCTTCAGGCCGGGGCAGGTCAGTACTAGTGTTGCAGCACGTTTCTTCTGTATGGTGCTGTGTTTGTGTTCTGTGTCTAAGAAAGATTAAGACACAAGTGACAAGATTTATTGTTACATTATAAAGCTGCCATTGTTTCAACAAAATACTAATGGAATGCAAGCGACTGGACAAACAGATCAAACACTGGCGCCCACAAAACATGAAAGAGAAGGCAGAAACATAAGGTGACTCCCCCTCCGGCTGCGATACCGTGTCAGGAAGAAGTCACCAGAAAATATACTCTCTGAAATACCCAAGGCTATTGTGCTCCGCAATCTTATACCTAGTACTGAGCCGTAAACATGTGCTTGTGATTGGAAACAATTGTATCCAGTCTAGACAATGCTCAGTGAGTTAATCAGCCTGGACTCCAGACTGATAAATTGTAAAAACCCAGCAGAGAGATCCGTGCAGCTGCTGCTGCTGCGTTGAGCTCACAGAGCATTGTCTATATTGAATGGAGACAGAAAACTTCTCTTTCACTGACAGCAAGCAGAGATCAGAAATAGAAGAATACTTAACAAGGGGTTAACGTGCATATTGGAGGTGGCAAAGTGTGTGTTTATCATGTGAGCAGAGTTTCTGGTCCAGACACGTTGCGCTCCTGCGCTCGGCCACTCCCTGTATTGTGATCTGCCAAGTAATTATTTGGAGAAGAATATACTTATCACAGGCAAAGATACTTTCCGGGACTAGATACTAGTCTCCTAACCCTTAAAGGACATCTACCACCCGGATTAAGGATTGTAAACTGAGCACACTGACATACTGGTGTGTGCCCCCTCTGGCAGGATCTGCTCTTCTTCTAGCTTCTTATTCCTTGGTTTTTACAAAAAAGGCTTTTTAAAATTATGCAAATTAGTCTGATGGGCTCCAGGCTCCATAGGTGTTAACGGAGACTGGTGCCCCTCAGGCTAATTTGTACAATTTTAAACCTTTTTTTTCTTAAAAATCAGGACATTAGAAGCTAAAAGAAGAGTGGATCCTTCTAGAGGGGGCACACACCAGTATGTCAGTGTGCTCAGTTTACAATCCTTCATCATGGTGGTTAATGTCCTTTAACAAAGATAAAGCTGTGGGGCCTAAGTGCAGAATCTGTGTCTGGGCATGGCATGTCCATATGGATGTAATACTGGGGGATTCTTATATTGCAGTGGGGCATCTGAGCCACTCAGGACTGTATGCGCTAATCTCTATCGTTGCATTATATTCAACTCATTGTGTCCGCACAGGCTCCTGCCGACTGTATACAGTAGTTACAACATTGACTCCATAGTACAGACTGTGAGTAAAAAGTTAATCATTTCTGCAGCCCCAAGAGTTGTAATTTAAAGATTGCCATGATCTAAAGAAAGTATTTCAAGAAAGTTACTAATTATATACATACTAATTATACATCAATATTAGGATAACGATTTTGTGTGATTAATTACATTTTGTATTCACTGGCCCATTTTTATAACACACAGCACAAAATCCTCTACCTTGAAATACAGTGAAAACATAACATTTTTATATACTTCATCCCTAGGGGGAGCTCAGATAACAGTACCACTAGGGGGGACTCAAGAGATGATTCCATACTGTCTATACAGCCACCACAAGGAGGAGCTCAGGAGATGACTCCATACTGTATATACACCACCACTGGGAGGAGCTCAGGAGATGACTCCATACTGTGTATACACCACCACTAGGGGGAGCTGAGGAGATTACTATATACTGTATATACAGCCACCACTAGGGGGAGCTCAGGTGATTACTATATACTGTATATACACCACCACTAGGAGGAGCTCAGGAGATGACTCCATACTGTCTATACACCACCACTAGGGGGAGCTCAGGACATGACTCCATACTGTCTATACACCGCCACTAGGGGGAGCTCAGGAGATTACTACATACTGTATATACAGCCACCACTAGGAGGAGCTCAGGAGATTACTACATACTGTATATGTACCTCCACTAGGGGGAGCTCAGGAGATTACTACATACTGTATATACACCACCACTAGGTGGAGCTCAGGAGCTTACTAGATACTGTATATACACCACCACTAGGAGGAGCTCAGGAGATGACTATATACTGTATATACAGCCACAACTAGGAGGAGATCAGGATATTACTACATACTGTATATACAACCACAACTAGGGGGGAGCTCAGGAGATTACTACATACTGTATATACAGCCACCACTAGGAGGAGCTCAGGAGATTACTACATACTGTATATACACCACCACTAGGTGGAGCTCAGGAGATTACTACATACTGTATATACAGCAGCACTAGGAGAAGCTCAGGAGAATACTACATACTGTATATACAGCTACCACTAGGGGAGCTCAGGAGATTACTACATACTGTATATACAGCCACCTCTAGGGGGGAGCTCAGGAGATTACTACATACTGTATATACAGCCACCACTAGGAGGAGCTCAGGAGATTACTACATACTGTATATACACCACCACTAGGTGGAGCTCAGGAGATTACTACATACTGTATATACAGCAGCACTAGGAGAAGCTCAGGAGATTACTACATACTGTACATACAGCCACCACTAGGAGAAGATCAGGAGATTACTACATACTGTATATACAGCCACCACTAGGAGGAGCTCAGGAGATTACTACATACTGTATATACAGCCACCACTAGGAGGAGCTCAGGAGATCACTTCGTATTGCATATAAAGCTCCACTAGGAGGAGCTCAGAAGATAACTATATACTGTGTATACAGCGACCACTAGGGGGAGCTAAGGAGATTTCTATGTACTGTATGTAAATGCATTCTCATGGGAGAGGTTGACAGAACTGACAGTTACATATTCTCTTTCTATTGGTCTGCACAGTAATTTTGGAAACTTCCCCCAGTGCTCTTCTTATTTACCTCTTATGTCTGTCACTATCCATCAGATCGGAGAGCTCCTTGTCATCCTGATGCCTTAATATGTATTTATCTGCTAATTACACGTATAACGTTACATGATTTAAAGGGATTACCTCCAGTTACATGTCTCAATACTGAATTAATACTGCCATTCTGTACACAGTTATTACACCCATTTGCACAATGAATACAATCAGACTATACACAATAGTGCAGGTTCATTATTTTTGGCGCACTGTTGTCCACAGTTTTTTCTTAATTCATTATTTTTGCACAGGTTAATGTGGCGGCATTTTAGCCTGGTCTAAGCAGGGATCCTAAATGGCCCAAAAAAATTTAAAAGACACATTTAAAAGTGCAATTTCTGAATCTGTGAAACCATGCCATCATTTTAAGAAAAAAAAAAAATTGGTAAAATCGCAAAGCGGCACAAGTGATAAGTCAAAAGGAGATTAAAAAAATATGCACCAAAAACAGTCTGAATGCAATATCATGAATTTCCCCCAATTAATCAACTTCGTCTGCATTGCCTATTGCAATATTATTGCAGAGCTGGAGGGTTTATATGAATGCATGCGCCTCTATGGGGGACATGCGCTTGGTTTTTATAGGGGTCTGTTACTGTAGATGTCTGGAATAACAATTTTTCTGAAAAGTTTCATAGTAAAACGTCGTCACGCTGTGCACCTCGAGCCGCCACCTCCGGCTCCCATGACTCTGGCTGCGTCTTATAAACTTGGCTGCAGTTTCTGAGCAGCATTTCATATTCCTACACAAGACGGGTTTTGTTAGGCGAGATGATTTTGCCCTTTAACATTCAAGCTTCAATGAAAATCCTTCTTGCTCCGAGTCCCACATTCTAGCATCTGATTATCGCGCCGCCCCCCCGTACACTGCAGGCTACAGGCGCAATTGTGAAACCATGGCTGGAGTTGTAAAAATACGAGTTCACAACCCCCCGGCACACACACACCCACTCCGCAGCTCATATCAAATAGCTATGGTGGGAAAAAGTGGACCTTTCGACTCTGTCTCGCAGTCTCAATCCCCGCACTCGGCAGCCCGGCCACTCTGCAGATAAATGGCGTTATCCCAGGTCTGTCCCCCACAACGCAGGGCGGTGTATGTGGGACATATAGTGAATATTTCACATTCTCAAAGCCACATAGAGACATCTTCAGTATCCAAATATTTCTGGACATTGAACAACCTATGAATGTATATAGTATGGTGGTATTAATTCAGCATTGAATGGATGTGTTGACCGTGTACAATATGGCGGCATTAATCCAGCACTGAATGGAGTTGTTAACTGTATACAATTTGGCGGAATTCATTGAATGGATACTGGACTTTATGATATGTAAAATCTGCCAATGTGTCTGCTGAAGGAATGGATTACAAGGGATCTCTGCTCACTGGAGTTAAAGGGGATGTCCACTTTTAAAAAAAAAAATTGGAATACACCAGCACAGGTCTGGTGGTTGCTGCGGTGAGTGTTAACACTATAGACAGTTACTGAAACGACAGAGGCTGCTGCGATCTCTGTAGCTTGCAGCCCACCATGCATCCTCTCTCCACAAATAAGGATGCCTTAAGTGCCATTTATTCTTTCAAGCTAAGCCCCATAACCTTCATTGATGAGACTCAATAGCAAACATGAAAACCAATATCTTATAATATTGCAGTTTCCACATTGGCCACTAGGGCAGACAATAGGCTGAGGTATCTCAATAATGCTGTGACCCCCTAGGGAGCATCTTATACCAGGGACACTGACGTTACACCTGTGCACATCCATAAACATAGTGGGTGTTCAGATTTTGCTTTGAGGATCTGATCCCTGTAATGAAGATATTCGGTGTCACAATGCTATGTGCGGATGATGGGATCAGTTGTCTTTACGGATCCTGAATATGATTGACCCAGACACCAGGAAAGCTCAACATAGACTTTATACGACAAGACAACTGCAGGTTGGGGCAGCTGGCGTCCGAAATCAAGACTTGCCCTAGAGAGAATCAGCTGACGGCAGGGGCCGGGGGACACACCTTGCTGACCCCACAATGGGGAAGACAGCTGCACCTATAACAGATGGGAAGTCAGGGATCAACCAAACAGATGGATCATAGGTGGTGGGGCTGTACAGGGGGCTTCAGACCCTCCATCATCTCCATAGCTGCCCAGATAGTTTACAGCCACCCGCCCATCAAGTGATAAACAGGAGTAGACTGCAGCCAGTGTTAGCTACTATCCCCGGAGGGATGTGTACTCAGACCTTTGCCAGTAGCAGCAGAACTGTGATAAATGGATTTATATTCCAGGACAGTAGCTTCTCCTTAGTGCACAGGGGTATGTCCTCACACTGCTGTTCTCTCTGCATCCAGTGTTATGTACTGTTCCCTGAGAGAGGTGTAATCATAAATTTAAATATGGTGTTAGTAGAAGCAGGACTGTGATTAATAGATTTGTATTCAAGGATTTGTAGCTTCTCCTTTGAATAAAACAGCAGTCATTCGGAGCAGAGTGGAAGGGCTGAAGAGCAGCTCAGTGCAGAGATCTTAGAGCACAGCAGTGTGAGTACTGTACATGCAGGGCCGAATTATAGGTAGAGCACCTGGATCACACTGCCTATTACATGGATTACTGAATGGGGACACCCTGACCTATAGGATAAATATAGGCCTCCTTTGAAGCCTCCTGACTGGATCTCCCAGTCCCTTCCCCAAGTACCCAGAAAGATTTGACACTTACAACTGTGTGACGATGGCTAACTAAGGCCAAAGCAGCCTGTTTATTTAACATAACATAAAACATATAAAAACAGTATATATTAACTTTATTAACGTGTAGAAATAAAGGGCAATTTTAACAAACCGAAATGACAAGGCCTAAGAGGGGTGATTCGCAAAGCTCCCGCTAAACGTTACCTGCTTACTCCCGCCGCACCGCGCCAGCTCGAGAGCTGACAAATATGTCGCAGGTAACCATTCCCTCTGTACCATGATCTCGGCGTGCAGTCTCTACTACAGTCACAGTGATGTTTTGGGGTATGGGAAGCATCAGAACAGCAGTGCTGAGGGATTGATAAGGGTGCTTTGGGTTTGTGCAGCTTTGTTGAAATTCAGACTTCTGTATAAGCCCAAACTGAGGCCTCTGCATGGATATAATAAGTGCTTTGGGGTGATAACAGCTGGATCCAGGTGATACCACCATCCTCTACCATATTATGGGGGTCCCACCAGCCCATCTGTAAGGCAGAAGCCCCCCTCAGCCGGAGCCTTGTGGAGTCTTTTATTGCCTTCTCCTCCTGGCAGCAGAGCCGCTCCTCATTTCCTGACAAGTTACAATTTACTAACAATAGAATCTTCTCCTCATCATCTTAATTACATCTATTGTAGACGAGAAAAGACAGAGCCAGTGATTTGTGGCAGTGAGATGTAACAGGAGGCGACTATTGTGACACTGCAGCCTGTACGCTGTGGAAAAGGAAGATTTAAAGGGGAAGGAGCCCAAAGGTATTATAGAGTATTGTAATATTAGGTTTAGTAAGGTTTAGTTCTCTGTAGACCCCATAATGATCATCAAGGGAGACAAGTGTTTTTTAGTCTGTTTTTCCTCGAACTAAAATTTCTTGGAAGTAATGCTATACTCCCCCCTCCCCAAGTTACTTATGGATCCTCCAGGATTTGTAGTTTTCCTCTTTTTCGCACACACTCACTAGTTAAGTCATATCTGATAAAGTCACTATCACTCTAAGGGATTTAACGATCCCTTTTATCAGAAAGATCTCAACTTTGTTCTCATGGACCACCAGCGATATCCTTTGCCCATCACATATGCCCATTATATCCTGTGCCCACCACATTTACCTGTTATATCTTGTGCCCATCACATATGCCCCTGTTATATCCTTTGTCCATCACATGAGCCCCTGTTATATCCAGCGCCCATCACATATGCCCCTGTTGTATCCTGTGCCCATCACATATGCCCTAGCTATATCCTGTGCCCATCACATATGCCCCTGTTATATCCTTTGTCCATCACATGAGCCCCTGTTATATCCAGCGCCCAACCCATATGCCCCTGTTAAATTCTGTGCACACCACCTATCCACTTTATATCCTGTGCCCAACCCATCTGTTCCTTCAGTTATATTCTGTGCCCATCACATTTGTTCCCCGGTTAAATTCTGTGCCCATCACAATTGTTCTATGTTTATTATATCCTGTGCACATCACATGTGTTTTCCTATATATATTCTGTGGCCACTACATATGACCCTTTATATCCTGTGCCCTTCACATCTGTCCCCCTATATATTCTGTGCCCACAACATATGTTTGCTATATCCTTTGTTCATAACATATGCCCCCAAATTACATCTTGTGCCCACAACATGTTGACGCACTTATGCCTATTATATCTTGTGCCCACTGTATATGACTGCGGTTATGTTTATGCCCCACTTTTATAACCTGTGAGCAGCGCATACAATTCCAGAGATTAACGTTAAGGTGTCCCCATCCTTGATGATTTCCCCATTCTGTCAGCGTCTCTTGTGGAGGGTTTGTAGAGATGGCATCTCTGTGAATGGGCTCAGTATCCCAGGGTTTGGCCGCCAGCTGGCATCCTCTCAGAAGAGCAGCTATCAATAATCACATGCTGCACAACATCTGATAGGAAATCAACTCCCGGGGTCTGGACGCCAGCGCTCCGCTCTGTCCTGTTTTCCCAGTTGTCTCGTCTCTCATATAAATTGTCCATTTATAGAAAAAGCAGCACCTGCCGCAACCAGGAAAGTGTGCCAAGTGCACCCCCACAAAACCCGCTTCATGTGCCACCACTTTTATGGTGGCACAGCACAGCGAGGACGTCACAATGTGGGGAAAACGTTGCAATATATGCACTAAATGACGATGTTCTTAGGGTTTAAAAGACATTTATAGAAATTTAAAAAAAAGTCAAAATTTAGAAATGTCTCCAGAGATTTTATAATGACCACAATCACAATCTGGAGGAGGTCACTGGCTAAAGGCGAATATCACCGGGAGAGTCAAAGCGCCATGCTGCGGTATGGTCCGGAGCGAAGAATATAAGTCAATGGTGTCCTGAAATATAGGAAGGCCATAGAGCAGAACTGTACAAATATGACGGAAGGGCATGACCCGGTGAGTTTGTATGGATCTATACATTCCCTACTACAAACCTAAAGCTGCGACACGATTTATAATGGCGTACAAATTGGTGACTTCTGGGACAAGCACAGAGCTAATCATAACTGCTTACATTTTGTAATAAAACTATCATATAACTCAAAAGTCTCTATTCTGCAGCACCAGCTGTTGCAGAACTACAAGTCCCAGCATGCCCTGGCAACAACCCTGAAATTCATTCAGTAAATTGTAACATTGGGGCAGTCAGATCCATCAGCAACGTAATATGCTATAAGACCCAGGCCAAAACCATGTGAAGGTATCCTGATTCCCGTCATGACTAAGGGCGTGATGCACCTGAAACACGTAGGCCAATTTAGTTTTTTCCTTGCTTTTTGGTCAATCTGTGCTGTTATAATTTTACTATGGTTTACCAATAAAAACAACGGTTTTAACTCCCATTTGGTGTGGAAATCTTTTCTCCAGTTTCTATTTTTTGGTGTGTTCTACGACTCCTTCTCTGAATCTTGTTCCTGTTCTGCTGTTCTTCCATGATGACCTGGACTAGTTCTGGCTACAAACCCACGCTGCCCTCTCGACCTCCCTCCTGTTTCTTGACTATGATTGAACTCTACCTGCCCTGACCTCGGCTTGCTTCTGACTGCTCTCTTGATGCTTCTCTTGACCTGCCAGGGTCAGCTGTCTCCTACTCAGGGACTATTCTCCTGGTGGTCATCCTGCACCTTATCCTAGGAATAACAACAGGAATGAAAGTGCTGGGTTTTCTAGGGTTGCATTATGGGGGATCTGTGATATTTTGTGTGTGTTATTGTGGTCTGGTATAAAGATTTTTGGTGTGGCAAACAAAGTCAGATACTTTAGAAACTCCATTCATTCTAGGCCGACATTCATTTTATTGTTTAATACGTGAGCAGACGATGATACTATAAGACCTGTAATCACATGACCAGATCAGTGCAGGCCCTCTAGTCATTTCAGTTTTGGAGTAATCTCTGTGCTCTCTATCACTGTAGTAATCTCTGCGCTCTCTATCACTGTAGTAATCTCTGCGCTCTCTATCACTGTAGTAATCTCTGCGCTCTCTATCACTGTAGTAATCTCTGCGCTCTCTATCACTGTAGTAATCTCTGTGCTCTCTATCACTATAGTAATCTCTGCGCTCTCTATCACTATAGTAATCTCTGCGCTCTCTATCACTGTAGTAATCTCTGCGCTCTCTATCGGTGTAGTAATCTCTGCGCTCTCTATCACTGTAGTAATCTCTGTGCTCTCTATCACTGTAGTAATCTCTGCGATCTCTATCACTATAGTAATCTCTGTGCTCTCTATCACTGTAGTAATCTCTGCGCTCTCTATCACTGTAGTAATCTCTGCGCTCTCTATCACTGTAGTAATCTCTGCGCTCTCTATCACTGTAGTAATCTCTGTGCTCTCTATCACTATAGTAATCTCTGCGCTCTCTATCACTATAGTAATCTCTGCGCTCTCTATCACTGTAGTAATCTCTGCGCTCTCTATCGGTGTAGTAATCTCTGCGCTCTCTATCACTGTAGTAATCTCTGTGCTCTCTATCACTGTAGTAATCTCTGCGATCTCTATCACTATAGTAATCTCTGTGCTCTCTATCACTGTAGTAATCTCTGCGCTCTCTATCACTGTAGTAATCTCTGCGCTCTCTATCGGTGTAGTAATCTCTGCGCTCTCTATCACTGTAGTAATCTCTGCGCTCTCTATCACTGTAGTAATCTCTGCGCTCTCTATCACTGTAGAAATCTCTGCGCTCTCTATCACTGTAGTAATCTCTGTGCTCTCTCACTGTAGTAATCTCTGCACTCTCTATCACTGTAGTAATCTCTGTGCTCTCTATCACGGTATTAATCTCTGCGCTCTCTATCACTGTATTAATCTCTGCGCTCTCTATCACTGTAGTAATCTCTGTGCTCTCTATCACTGTAGTAATCTCTGTGCTCTCAATTACTGTAGTAATCTCTGCACTCTCTATCACTGTAATAATCTCTGCACTCTCTATCACTGTAGTAATCTCTGTGCTCTCTATCACTGTAGTAATCTCTGCGCTCTCTATCACTGTAGTAATCTCTGTGCTCTCTATCACTGTATTAATCTCTGCGCTCTCTATCACTGTAGTAATCTCTGTGCTCTCTTTCACTGTAGTAAATTCTGCGCTCTCAATCACTGTAGTAATCTCTGTGCACTCTATCACTGTAGTAATCTCTGCGCTCTCAATTACTGTAGTAATCTCTGCACTCTCTATCACTGTAATAACCTCTGCACTCTCTATCACTGTAGTAATCTCTGCGCTCTTTATCACCGTAGTAATCTCTTCGCTCTCTATCACTGTAGTAATCTCTTCGCTCTCTTTCACTGTAGTAATCTCTGCGCTCTCTATCACTGTAGTAATCTCTTCGCTCTCTTTCACTGTAGTAATCTCTGCTCTCTCTATCACCGTAGTAATCTCTTCGCTCTCTTTCACTGTAGTAATCTCTGCGCTCTCTATCACTGTAGTAATCTCTGCGCTCTCTATCGGTGTAGTAATCGCTGCGCTCTCTATCACTGTAGTAATCTCTGCGCTCTCTATCACTGTAGTAATCTCTGCGCTCTCTATCACTGTAGAAATCTCTGCACTCTCTATCACTGTAGTAATCTCTGTGCTCTCTATCACTGTAGTAATCTCTGTGCTCTCTATCACTGTAGTAATCTCTGCGCTCTCTATCACTGTAGAAATCTCTGTGCTCTCTATCACTGTATTAATCTCTGCGCTCTCTATCACTGTAGTAATCTCTGTGCTCTCTATCACTGTAGTAATCTCTGCGCTCTCAATTACTGTAGTAATCTCTGCACTCTCTATCACTGTAATAATCTCTGCACTCTCTATCACTGTAGTAATCTCTGCGTTCTCTATCACTGTAATAATCTCTGCACTCTCTATCACTGTAGTAATCTCTGCGTTCTCTATCACTGTAGTAATCTCTGTGCTCTCTATCACTGTAGTAATCTCTGCGCTCTCTATCACTGTAGTAATCTCTGTGCTCTCTATCACTGTATTAATCTCTGCGCTCTCTATCACTGTAGTAATCTCTGTGCTCTCTTTCACTGTAGTAATCTCTGCGCTCTCAATCACTGTAGTAATCTCTGTGCTCTCTATCACTGTAGTAATCTCTGCGCTCTCAATTACTGTAGTAATCTCTGCACTCTCTATCACTAACCTCTGCACTCTCTATCACTGTAGTAATCTCTGCGCCCTTTATCACCGTAGTAATCTCTGCGCTCTCTATCACTATAGTAATCTCTGTGCTCTCTATCACTGTAGTAATCTCTGCGCTCTCTATCACTGTAGTAATCTCTGCGCTCTCTATCGGTGTAGTAATCTCTGCGGTCTCTATCACTGTAGTAATCTCTGCGCTCTCTATCACTGTAGTAATCTCTGCGCTCTCTATCACTGTAGAAATCTCTGCGCTCTCTATCACTGTAGTAATCTATGTGCTCTCTATCACTGTAGTAATCTCTGCACTCTCTATCACTGTAGTAATCTCTGTGCTCTCTATCACGGTATTAATCTCTGCGCTCTCTATCACTGTATTAATCTCTGCGCTCTCTATCACTGTAGTAATCTCTGTGCTCTCTATCACTGTAGTAATCTCTGTGCTCTCAATTACTGTAGTAATCTCTGCACTCTCTATCACTGTAATAACCTCTGCACTCTCTATCACTGTAGTAATCTCTGTGCTCTCTATCACTGTAGTAATCTCTGTGCTCTCTATCACTGTAGTAATCTCTGTGCTCTCTATCACTGTAGTAGTCTCTGTGCTCTCTATCACTGTATTAATCTCTGCGCTCTCTATCACTGTAGTAATCTCTGTGCTCTCTTTCACTGTAGTAATCTCTGCGCTCTCAATCACTGTAGTAATCTCTGTGCACTCTATCACTGTAGTAATCTCTGCGCTCTCAATTACTGTAGTAATCTCTGCACTCTCTATCACTGTAGTAATCTCTGCGCTCTTTATCACCGTAGTAATCTCTTCGCTCTATATCACTGTAGTAGTCTGTGCGCTCTCTATCACCGTAGTAATCTCTGCTCTCTCTATCACCGTAGTAATCTCTTTGCTCTCTTTCACTGTAGTAATCTCTGCGCTCTCTATCACTGTAGTAATCTCTGCGCTCTCTATCGGTGTAGTACTCGCTGCGCTCTCTATCACTGTAGTAATCTCTGCGCTCTCTATCACTGTAGTAATCTCTGCACTCTCCATCACTGTAGAAATCTCTGCACTCTCTATCACTGTAGTAATCTCTGTGCTCTCTATCACTGTAGTAATCTCTGTGCTCTCTATCACTGTAGTAATCTCTGCGCTCTCTATCACTGTAGAAATCTCTGTGCTCTCTATCACTGTATTAATCTCTGCGCTCTCTATCACTGTAGTAATCTCTGTGCTCTCTATCACTGTAGTAATCTCTGCGCTCTCAATTACTGTAGTAATCTCTGCACTCTCTATCACTGTAATAATCTCTGCACTCTCTATCACTGTAGTAATCTCTGCGCTCTCTATCACTGTAGTAATCTCTGTGCTCTCTATCACTGTAGTAATCTCTGCGCTCTCTATCACTGTAGTAATCTCTGTGCTCTCTATCACTGTATTAATCTCTGCGCTCTCTATCACTGTAGTAATCTCTGTGCTCTCTTTCACTGTAGTAATCTCTGCGCTCTCAATCACTGTAGTAATCTCTGTGCTCTCTATCACTGTAGTAATCTCTGCGCTCTCAATTACTGTAGTAATCTCTGCACTCTCTATCACTGTAATAACCTCTGCACTCTCTATCACTGTAGTAATCTCTGCGCTCTCTATCACTGTAGTAATCTCTGTGCTCTCTATCACTGTAGTAATCTCTGCGCTCTCTATCACTGTAGTAATCTCTGTGCTCTCTATCACTGTAGTAATCTCTGTGCTCTCTATCACTGTAGTAATCTCTGCGCTCTCTATCACTGTAGAAATCTCTGTGCTCTCTATCACTGTATTAATCTCTGTGCTCTCTATCACTGTAGTAATCTCTGTGCTCTCTATCACTGTAGTAATCTCTGCGCTCTCAATTACTGTAGTAATCTCTGCACTCTCTATCACTGTAACAATCTCTGCACTCTCTATCACTGTAGTAATCTCTGCGCTCTCTATCACTGTAGTAATCTCTGTGCTCTCTATCACTGTAGTAATCTCTGCGCTCTCTATCACTGTAGTAATCTCTGTGCTCTCTATCACTGTATTAATCTCTGCGCTCTCTATCACTGTAGTAATCTCTGTGCTCTCTTTCACTGTAGTAATCTCTGCGCTCTCAATCACTGTAGTAATCTCTGTGCTCTCTATCACTGTAGTAATCTCTGCGCTCTCAATTACTGTAGTAATCTCTGCACTCTCTATCACTGTAATAACCTCTGCACTCTCTATCACTGTAGTAATCTCTGCGCTCTCTATCACTGTAGTAATCTTTACGCTCTCTATCACTGTAATAATCTCTGCACTCTCTATCACTGTAATAACCTCTGCACTCTCTATCACTGTAGTAATCTCTGCGCTCTTTATCACCGTAGTAATCTCTTCGCTCTCTATCACTGTAGTAGTTTGTGCGCTCTCTATCACTGTAGTAATCTCTGCTCTCTCTATCACCGTAGTAATCTCTTCGCTCTCTACCACTGTAGTAATCTCTGTGCTCTCTATCACTGTAGTAATCTCTACGCTCTGTATCACTGTAATAATCTCTGCACTCTCTTTCGGTGTAGTAATCTCTGCGCTCTCTATCACTGTAGTAATCTCTGTGCTCTCTATCACTGTAGTAATCTCTGCACTCTCTATCTCTATCTCTCTCTGCGCTCTCTCACTATCTCAGTGTAAATCTCTCTCTTTGCTTCGTGCCTTGCCGGTAGCATGTCTCCATTGATCTTTCTTTCTTCTCCTGCACAGATCCCACCGCTGGCATTTCCTGCTATTATCTACAAAGTCTTTAGCGCTCTCCTCCCTTTCTTCTGGCCTGAGAAACATCTTAAGTCTTGACAACCTGAGCCCCGGGGCCCCTGCACATGTCAGGAGCTCTCCATTATCTCGCTGTGGAGGCAGCAGCTGCTTTCTTTATAGATATGGTTCAGGTAAGGTGCGAGCTGTGCTGACTCACTCCGAGACACCAGGTGCGACCACCATACCGTCTGCACACCTTATAGCGGCGTCTTGTCAGAATGTACTGAGGGCTGTCTGGATTGGGAAGCTGCGGGACACCCTGGGTGACTGGCAGGAACTTTAAAACTGAAACAGTACAGCTTCTATAGTGAGACCGGGTCAGGCTGGTTCTAAAAATTGGGCTTTGCTCGGCCTTTAGCTGGCACCAGGTAGGGCGCCAGACTTTTTGTAAGGCAGTGCGACACCGGCAGTCATGTTGCTCAGCTTGGATCCATTAGCTTCTGTTGATTTCCCATAACATGATTTTACAGGTTATCTTCTATTTGTCCTCACTTTCCACTCTTTCACACCTTATCAGCTCTGCCGTGCACATATCTGATGGTCATTAGCTGGAAACCTCATTAATAATACTGGGCGCTTTCACATCACCTGGAGGGTAAACACATTAGGAGGGTTTTGGTTAGTGCCAGCCGCAGCAGCGATGATTGATGGTCGTCTCCAATGTACGTAAAAAGTGTAATCCATGATCCCAATGTTTATATGTGAGAAGACAGGAAGGGGATGAATGATTTGGCGGCTGTATTACGTTGTAGAGTACAGGGCGGGAGGTGCTGACGATGGAGGACTAGAAATAATATACAAGTCATATAAGACGTTATTTATGACAATACAGCAAATGATCGTGAATGATTGCAACACTTACTAAGTTCAGCATAGACATTCAGCAAATGTCAACGTTCCTGTGTATTAAGTCCATAGGGGAATATAGAAGATATTTGTTGTAGATCCCGGCGTTACCCGGAATAGTCGATAACTGCACTCAACTATAACAAACTACAATGGGTTAACAAAAAATATTTTATTTGTATCTATCTCTATCTCTCACTGTGTCTCTCTCTCTATGACTCTCTGTGTCTCTGACTGACTGTCTCCGACTGTCTCTGGTTGTGTCTGTCACTGACCATCTCTGTTACTGATTTTCTCTGCCTGTAACCTTCTCTTTGAGTGACTGTATCTGACCATCTCTTTGAGTGACAGTCTCTGACAATCTCTTTGAGTGACTGTCACTTACCATCTCTTTCAGTGACTATCTCTGACAATCTCTCCCAGTAGTTGTCTCTAAACTTTCAGTGTCTGTCTCTTACTGTGTCTGACCGTCTCTGTATCTGTTTCTGACTGTCTCTGTTTCCAACTGTCAGTGGCGTAACTAGAAGCTGATGGGCCCCAGTGCAAAGTCTGTGCCAGGGCCCCGACTATAATGTATGGTTTATAGTAATTGTCTTCTCATATGGGAAAGTGACACCATAAGGGCCCCCTAAACCTCTTGGGCCCTGGTGCAACCGCAACCTCTGCACCCCCTTAAGTTACGCCCCTGCCTACTATCACTTTGTCTATGGAGAGATTTAGAGGAGGTGTCTGAGAGCAGAATTGCTCTAAATGCCCATGGCAACCAATCAAAGCTCAAGTTTCATTTTCCCACAGCTGTTTATAAAATTACTGATCTTTGTTTGGTTTCCATGGGCAACTCGAACAGTTGTACCTCAGAAATTTCTGATAAATCTCCCCCCATCTCTGTATACCTATCTGTATGACCTCAAACATAAGTTGTCCTATGCTCATTGCCTATAGTTTGGTGATTGTAAATGTGACAGTGCAGATTCCCATAGTAGACACATGTACACACACACATAGGTCGCGGTCACACGTACCGCTAGACGTCCGTTCATAACGCGACGCTAGTGCACAGGGGGCGGTTCCATGCAATCGGCTTGTCAATCATAAGCCTAGGACCGCCCTCTGTGCGCTAGCGGCCCCTTATGAACGGACGCCTAGCGGTACGTGTGACCGCGGCCATACACTCAGCTTTAAATATTAGATGTGCCATAGGCTTGGAGGCTGATAGCTGGGGGCTCTCCAATGATTAGCGAGGTGGTCTCTGACCATCAGATCTAGCAGAATCTTCCTGACATTGCAGAAAACATTTCACATGAGGACAACATCTGAACTGTGACTTCTGTTCTGTTACATTATGATCATTCTCTACCACGTTCCCTCTGTGTTTCTGTCCTAGAGAACATCTGCTCCTTGGACATCAGAACAGCTTGGTCTCCCCTCGCAGATGATAGTTATTGAAGTGATGGTAATCTTCGGAGACGTCTCTGCCAAACTCATGGGTTATATAAGAACTGGCAGAAGATACGGATCTCAGCGGTAATTACATGGACCTCCCAAACTTTAGACAATTTTCACCTCATAACTCCACCCTAATTTTCATCCACTGGGAGACATCTGCATACCCTCCAACTTTCGGAGCTGAGAAAGAGGGACGTGAACATTTTTTTGCCCTAAGCCAGGCCCTGCCACTTACTCCACACCCACAGTATAATTTCCCCTCTTAGTTTCCCTTCATCTCCCCCTCATATTGTGTCCCCCAGTTCCATGTCATATTGAAGCCCCCTCGATATTGTGCCCCCAGCTCCCCTCCATATTAAAGCTCCAGCATCTCCCCCTTCACTGTACCTCCCTCTTACTGTGGCCTCAGCAGATCCACCTTATATTGTGCTCCCCTTTTATCTTGTTTTGCCCCCTGCTAGCAGTTCCCCCTTTTATTTTTATTCACCTTTCCCCATTCCCCACAGCAGCTCCTCTCCTCACACAGCAGAAGCAGAGCCACAGGTATAGTGCAGGGAGCTGCCCAACATGACACACATTTACTAAGTCAGACTTTGCACATTCATTTAGATGCGAACTACCCGCACATGTACTTAAGATGTGTCCGCACCCGTTTTGTGGTGCGGCTGCATTAGGCATCATGCAACACAAATTTCTGAAATGAAATGAGTCTGCCGATTGAAGAATCTTCTCAGTGCAAGATATATAAAAGCCACATACAGTGTGCGAAACACATGAAAGACTGCCAGACTATGAGAAATAAGATGAAATTTTAACTTTTTGATGTTAATTCTAAGTGGTGCGTGTGGAACAATGATTGGGCAGCATCATGTACGGGAATGTTTTTCAGCTGTAGGGACAGGACCACTAAATGCAACTGAAGGGAAGATGAATGTGGCCAAGTACAGAGCTATCCTGGATGAAAACATTTTCCAGAGGGCTCTGCACCTCAGACTGGGCCAAAGGTCCACCTTTCAACAAATGACCCTTTACACAGGACAGTGAGGAGGAGGCTGCAGCCAGTTGTCTTACAGCCAGATACAGGACAGTGAGGAGGAAGAAAGGAACGCATGTGCTGCAGCCAGTTGCCTTACAGCCAGACACAGGACAGTGAGGAGGAGGCTGCAGCCAGTTGTCTTACAGCCAGACACAGGACAGTGAGGAGGAGGCTGCAGCCAGTTGTCTTACAGCCAGACACAGGACAGTGAGGAGGAGGCTGCAGCCAGTTGTCTTACAGCCAAACACAGGACAGTGAGGAGGAGGCTGCAGCCAGTTGTCTTACAGCCAGACACAGGACAGTGAGGAGGAGGCTGCAGCCAGTTGTCTTACAGCCAGACACAGGACAGTGAGGAGGAGGCTGCAGCCAGTTGTATTACAGCCAGACACAGGACAGTGAGGAGGAAGAAAGGAATGCATGTGCTGACAGCTAATATAAAAAAAACAGAGGCTTCAGAACATCTCCGTGACCAGCCAGAGCCCGGACCTAAACCCAATGGAGCATCACTGGAAAGACTAAAAGATGGCTTCCACCAAAGTTCACCGTCCAAACTGAGGGAACTGGAGAGGATCTGCAAGGAAGAGACAGATGATCCCCAAATCCAGATGTGAAAAACTTGTTCCATCTTCCCAAGAAGACTCCTGGCTGCACCAGCTCCAAAGCTTCTTCTACTCAACACTGAGCAAAAGGGTTGGTATTTCAGTTTTTCTTGTTTAATAAATTAGAAAAAATATCTACATTTCAGTTTTTTTCTGTCAAGATGGGGGCAGCTTGTACAATAATGAACAAAAAAAACTACTTTTTGAATCTTACCATTCGGCTGCATTAAAACAAAAAGTGAAAAGTGTAAAGGGGTCTGAATACTTTCCGTACCCACTGTAGCTTTAATGCTGATAACTTCCATTCATAGTCCCTAATGTCTCTTGCAGGGTCCTGGGTGCAGGCTGTTGGGTGGTTTGTGACTTTACTGCACATATTACTGAATCACTCATGTTTGCCCGTGACACACAGGAATCCCGTCTTTCACATTCCTCTGTCTGGGGGTTTAGTTGCCAGGTAACTTTACTGGGGGAGAGAGCGCAGCACTTTTATATGGTATTTTATGTAGGGTTTACCACCTCTCATCGGGTTTCTCACATAAGATGCAAAATCCCATATAAGGCGGCGATGGTGGCGCGGCGGCTGGGACCTAGTAACAGGGGGAAGTGTCAGGGGAACGGCTGCTGCCTTATCCCACCAGCTATGGTCAATAAAGCGTCACCTGTCACATGGCGCCCACCATTCCCACACTATTCTGTGTTTGTTGCTGGGGAGGGCTTTATGGGGCATTATCGTCACTTCTGTAGGAAGAATGTCCTTTTATTGGAGGAAAGAAATCAGAACGACCCAAATCATACAGATATTATCACATATTACATTAACCTTATTATTGTATAGCCCCCCTTCTACCCCCCCCCCCCACACACCTCCAATCCACAATATTGTAAGCCATGTCCTGTGTGTCCTGACACCTTTCTATCATAGCCAGCAGTGGTCAGGGGTCAGCATGGGCGCTCTGACCCCTCTGTTACTAAACCCCCCATACACAGGGAGCTGCCATGTCCTGTGTGTCCTGACACCTTTCTATCATAGCCAGCAGTGGTCAGGGGTCAGCATGGGCGCTCTGACCCCTCTGTGACTACACCCTCCATACACAGCGAGCTGCCATGTCCTGTGTGTCCTGACACCTTTCTATCATAGCCAGCAGTGGTCAGGGGTCAGCATGGGTGCTCTGACCCCTGTGTGACTACACCCTCCATACACAGCGAGCTGCCATGTCCTGTGTGTCCTGACACCTTTCTATCATAGCCAGCAGTGATCAGGGGTCAGCATGGAGGCTCTGACCCCTCTGTGACTACACCCCCCATACACAGCGAGCTGCCATGTCCTGTGTGTCCTGACACCTTTCTATCATAGCCAGCAGTGGTCAGGGGTCAGCATGGGTGCTCTGACCCCTCTGTGACTACACCCCCCATACACAGCGAGCTGCCATGTCCTGTGTGTCCTGACACCTTTCTATCATAGCCAGCAGTGGTCAGGGGTCAGCATGGGTGCTCTGACCCCTCTGTGACTACACCCCCCATACACAGCGAGCTGCCATGTCCTGTGTGTCCTGACACCTTTCTATCATAGCCAGCAGTGGTCAGGGGTCAGCATGGGTGCTCTGACCCCTCTGTGACTACACCCCCCATACACAGCGAGCTGCCATGTCCTGTGTGTCCTGACACCTTTCTATCATAGCCAGCAGTGATCAGGGGTCAGCATGGGCACTCTGACCCCTCTGCGACTACACTCCCCATACACAGCGAGCTGCCATGTCCTGTGTGTCCTGACACCTTTCTATCATAGCCAGCAGTGGTCAGCATGGGTGCTCTGACCGCTCTGAGACCCCCATACACAGCGAGCTGCCATGTCCTGTATGTCCTGACACCTTTCTATCATAGCCAGCAGTGGTCAGGGGTCAGCATGGGCGCTCTGACCGCTCTGTGATGAAAGTTTTTTTTAATATTTGGCAGTCTCTGTTTAATGGACAGCACGGTGGCTTAGTGGTTAACATTACAGCCTTGCAGTGCTGGGGACCTGGGTTCAAGTCCCAGGGTCAACATCTGCAAAGAGTATTTATTTTCTCTCTGTGTTTGCATGGGTTTCCTCTGGTTTCCTCCCATACTCCAAAACATACTGGTAGGTTATATTGTGAGCCCCATGGGGACAGGGACCAATTTGGCAAGCCCTGTGAGCACTATATAAATAAAGGAATTATTAATTATTATAATTATTAAGATCGAATAAGAAAATCTAAAGCTTGATTTCACAATTTCATTACGGTTGGTGCTTAACCAGCTCTGTATTGTACTGCAGACAGTACACAGGGGGGGATGCAACTGTTGTAGAACTGCGGGTGAAGGGGAAGGGGGCATGTTAAATCTGCTGGGACACAGAAAAAAGATTTCTTCATATATTTCACAATTTTAATTATATCATTGGACAAAAGTATCAACACTTAAATTAGAAATTAGAAAGAAATAGTCAGGATGAGTAGATATTTTTGTCCAGTGCCCGCAGTATATAGGGCTGCTGTGACGCCTAAGACTTCCTGAATCAGTGACTGGTCAGGGGAATGTCCATATAAGGAGGTGAAGTGTGACTCAAGATGACCGTCCTGCCCCGAGATCACTCTACTTTCCTTCAATGATCTGGGTCATCGCTCTCTTTTATCAACAACAGGAGGAAACAATACTCTGGCAGCTATTTATACTGCTGCTAACAGTGACATTATCGCACAAGAAATGGCTAAAAGTGACATAATGGGGCACATTTATTTACCTGGTCCCAACATCGTACGCCTGAGATCCTGCATCTGTCGGTTCACCTTCTTCCCGGTGCTTGTAATCCCGCGCATTGTCCGAATCCGTCAGATCGTCTGATGGCCCTCCCACCGATTTGTGTTGCGTGAAAGCCGGTGCCAATGAGGCAAAATCCGATTGCGTGCACCAAAAACCCCTGTTAAATGTGGCGATAATCGGAAATCGTTGGGAAACCCAATGAAAATGCAGTCCGCGGACCCTTAATAAATGAGCCCCAATGTATCACAAAGCAACATAATACTGATATACTACTGATGTAAATCTACTCACAAACAGTAACAGAGTACCCATAACAAAGACACCTATAGTGTGTATAGCATTGATACAGCCACAGGCCCCCGATTACAGTGTGACACTCTGTAATACACTCACCTCATATAAACTGCTACAATATAGTCACTCGATACAGTACTCGATGTAACAAATGAATGAAACCACCGCTCCATTCACTTCACTTCACTCCAGAACTTTTCTCATCTTATTTAACCAAAACTTAGGCCCCCTTTACACTCGCAATGTGTGCTTGTCGGATGGCACGGCCCGAACGCTGCAGACCGCAACTAACCTCAGCATGTCAGTTCAGTTCTGGTTTGCAGCATTCGGGCCGTGTGATCCGGGCAGAACGCGTTGCGAGTGTGATGCGCGTTCATCGCATCACACTCGCGAGTGTAGAAGGGGCTTTAATCTCTCTATAAAGAAGAGTTCTGAATGTTACAATTCTTATTCTTCTATTTTCTATTATTCTTTACAAAGACAAGATTCTTAGATTATATTTACAGATATCTTGTTGCTCATCCAGGAAGTCACAAACCTCAATATGGGGAGGAGGGGGGAAACCTTCAGTAATATTTTTTTTTTATGTATTATAAAAGACCCCGACAGTGAGAAGACCACCAACGATACAACTATAAGCCATTTTACTCCCTGAGACCATCAGACATACAACCATTAACCCTTTTATTAAGCTAGACCACCAGGGATACAGCTCCCTAAAATCTCCATCACTACCCTAGACTGCCAAGCGTACAGACATTGGGGCTTATTTACGGATCGCACTTTCATCAGTCTGTTCGCCGTTTTCAGGATATGCGCAGCTTTGACAGGTATTTAACAAGTATCCATGAGGAAGGACTTATAGTGCGTTTGAAACCTGATTCACGTTTTTTTTAAGCTGTTATATGTGGGAACTGGAAATTTGTGACTATGGTCCTGAAATAAAAGCATGAAATTTTATCTTTGAAAAATCGGTTCAGAGTGTCCTGTTTGCTGGATCGCAACAAGTTTTAGTATTAAACAATTGAACCCCCCATTGCCCTAGACCACCAGGAATAAAACAATTGACCCCCCCCCCCCCTCCTCATTAGCCTTGATTACCAGGTATAAAACAATAAACTCTTTCACAATCCTCGACCACTCAGGATCAAACAACCGCTAGTGAAATTACTAAGCAAGACTACAAGGCTTGAAAAGTTGAAAAGTTATTGCATTATAAAGTGACAACTCTGCAAACTACAGATGTCCCCAAATATAAAAAGAGGAAGAAGTGTAATGCACGCACATGTAGCAATGAGGAATTTCCAGTTAAAAAATATCACAAAATTACAGGCACCAGCAATTTCTATTGTATTATTAACCCTTAGGGTGATGCCACACATGGCGTTTTGAACCTGTTTTTGACCAGTTTTAATTAAGATAATTGGTAAAACCTGTCAAAAACGGATGCGTTTTCAAAAAACGCATGGGTTTTTTAACGGACTGCTTAAAAACGGACCAAAAATGGGTTCAAAACTCCATGTGTGGTATCACCCTTACAGGCAAAGCTGTAATAATAAAAATGGTGCCTACAGCTAGATCACTACAGGCGGTCCCTTACTTTAGGACACCCGACATACAGACAACCCCTAGTTACAGAGGGACCAATATGCCCCCTGTGACCCCTGGTTAAGCTCTCTGAATGCTTTACTTTAGTCCCAGGCTGTAATGATCAGCTGTAATGTGTCTGTAATGAAGCTTTATGGATAATCCTTGGTCCCATTACAACAAACAATGTTGAAAATCCAATTGTCACTAGACCAAAAAATAATTTTGTCTGGAGCTACAATTATAAAATATACCTGTTCCGACTTGCATACAAATTTAACTTAAAGGGCACCTATCACCCCGATTCTACCTATAAAGGTAGAAGGGGTGTTAGGTGGATGAATGGGATGTGAGGATAGCCCTTTTTTGGGCTAATCCTCACGTCCCGGCTATCTTTTAGAAAACTTTATTGCAGGCATATGTAAATTTTTTTATGCGGCTACTGCGGCGTGGAGTAGCCGGACATGAGGCTACAAGTCGCGGCTACTCCAAGCCACGTTCCTCCGCCTACCATTTAATCTTCGGCTACGAGGAGCTGCGCGCCCTCGTCCGAGTCCCCCGGCTCATGTGCAGAACGCAGGGGTCTAGGACGAGGGCGCGCAGCTACGAGGAGCTTAAGATTAAATGGTAGGCGGAGGAACGTGGCTACTGGGGCGTGGAGTAGCCGCGACTTGTAGCCTCATGTCCGGCTACTCCACGCCCCAATAGCCGCATAAAAAAATTTACATATGCCTGCAATAAACAATATAACCTGCTGCCTGCAGATAGGACACTGGGGCTTATTTAATAAGGGTCCACAGATTGCATTTCCGTCAGGCTTCCAGACATTTTCGGGATTTGCGCCACTGGGACAGGTATTTAGCAGGGGATTGTTTCGCACGCGATCAGATTTTGGCACAGCGGCGCCGGCTTTCATGCAACAGAAATGGGGAGCGGCCGACTGATTCAGACTGAGCATGGGATTTAACCTTCAATTTGTGTCGCAAGATAATGCATTTACATACACCGGGAAGAAGAAGGTGCACTCCGGCGGACCTGAGCAGGGAAGCGACAGATGCAGGATATCGTGCGCACGATCTTCGAGAATCGCGGCAGATGTGCATTCCGGTCAGACAATGCACTTTTGGGGATCGCGCAGGACGGGTAAGTAAATGTGCACCAGTATGTCCAATCTACTTTGCTCTCCCTGCTGTATCACATGCTGCCTGCGGATAGGATACTATGTACAATTTGCTCTGCTCCTCCTGGTCTATAACATGCTGCCTGTGGATTGCTCTGCATCTTTAAAGGTTCACTTTAAGGACGCAACTAATTGTACAGTTCCGGCTGCGGTATCTTTTTCCCCTCACTCCATTCTTTTGTTCCCTTTTTTTCACAAAGCAGTTTTCATGTCTGCTAGAGGCCACCTCTGTTCCAATAATTGTCTGTCACATCACAGCTTTAATTTCCCTAATAGGACAAAAAAGTCAAAAATAGGATTAAATGCAAGGAAAATAGATATTTGGTTATATGGTAAATTGTGGATTTGTGGTTGTTTTACTAAAGATTTCTGGTTCCAGAAGGCCCCAAACTGTCCAGACCTGCAGGGGTTAAGGTCACATTATAAGCAGCTGGGATTTTGGAGACTCCTGAAAGTCTCGCATTGATATGGATATAAAGCCTTTCATTCAGCCGCAACCTATATCACAGAGTAAATACAGATTGTTATCAGCGGGAGTATCAGAGGACGTGGCAGTGGACGCCTCATCTCCACATCTCTGATCTGTCCGACTTCCTCTCACCCCTTCCCACGTCCTCTTTAAAAGTCCAACGCACAGTTATGTTTCTCAGGTCGTAGAGCCGCCACGATGTGATGTCACCATTTACCCTGGCAATGTCATCATCACCACTGTGAAACAACCAACAATGTCATCATCAGCTGTGATGTGTCTGAAACATCCCGCACTGGGGCCTAGCCTTTTCTTGGGGCCTGGAGGCAGCCGGGGCCCAGAATACCGGAGTGGCTGGCGGTTGCGGCCTAGGCATGCTGTGGTCACGGTGCTTGGTATGGGGACCGGAGGGCAGTCCTACAGCCTGGCAGGTCTCCAACGGGTGGTATGTGCAAGAAATTAGGTGAGGGAGAATCTGATGTACTGGTTCTCCCCGGGGCAGCCCAGTGCCTGTAGTATGAGTCCCTGGTAGATGGATGGGGGCACCCTTGATGTTACAGCCATATTAGGGAACAGACGGAGGCAATGTGGTGCAAAAATAACTTACAGTTCTTTATTCAAACCAACAGTAGGCAACGCGCCAAACGATTCTGTACAGAGGCCGGATTATTGGATAGTCCGGATTACTGGAGTGATCTTGGAGAGTGAACCTCAGGAGTTTCCTCACCAGCCTGGTTGTAGGTGCAGGCTTGGAGGTAGCTGTGTCCAATACTGGAAGCTGCAGCTTTAATCCTGGGTGTCCTGTGTGTGTGCACTAGAGGTGTGAGGCACACGCTGTCTCTGGTCACTCAGTGATCTAATGGATGTGCTCTCTAGGAGAGCTGGGTTCGAAGAGCTTGTGCTCTGAGAAGTTTCTGGAACTCAAGACCTCTAATCCCCTCCCTGACTAAGGGTTTTGTTAATCCCTGGTCAGGTGGTTTCACTCTCCAATCACACTCCAGTTACAAAGGTGGAACATCATTGGATGATAACAATATCAAATACAGATTTAACCCTTGCCTGTCCAGGAAGAATCTACCGCTGCTAATTACCTCTATCTAACTATATGACCTTGAAGGGGACACACAGACAAAGGGGCTTATTCGCATCTACTCCTCCGCCTATGCATCTGCAGGGGTGTTGCATGTCCTTTGCAGTGACATCAGTCGTTGTTACAACATTTGGAATTCTTAAAGGGAACAGACGCTGTCAAAACTCATTGAACAAGACCCCTTCATGGAAGTTTGGAGTGCAAATAAGTGTACAGACCACACTTCTAGATGCTTGTGCTTAATGTGGTGATATCTTTTGTCATCCCCAACTTGTGACATCACCATCTAATTTAGAATTTCACGGGGGACACTGACAGTACCAAGTATGATGTGAAGGGACAACACAACCAGCACACTGGTGGCCTACACTGTACTTCACAGCCAGGGCCGTTTCCAGGTTTCAGTAGGCCCCTGAGTAACAGAGCCTCAGTGGGCCCCTTTGCAGTGAATTCACAGGGCGGCAATAAAAATTCAGAAGTTAAAATAGTCTCCTGTTCCCTAAAATATTCCCTAGTTTATCATTCCAAACAGCCCCCTCATGGTTACTTTATACAAAGCCCCCCCCTCGCACCCTGTGGATTTATTTGATACAGCCCCCCTCAACCTCATAGTTTCCTTATGTACAGCCTTATGTGGGCCGCCCCAGCAGGTCAGGGCCCCGGCACTTGCCTGGGTATGCCTATTGCTGACGCAGGCCCTGCACCCACTTCAATGATGTCATCAGCAATGTACTCCAGTGACATCATTCAGGCAGTGACAGTCATCCAGTGACATCAGTCAGGCAGTGACAGTCCTCCAATGACATCTCAATTTCTGCATCATTACACTTCTACATATAGATAGTGTACATGTATTTCACTTATCACCGGGTACACAACGTGGGGGAGGATGTGCGTGGGACAAGGATGTGGGATATTTCACAAGGTGATTAGACAGGAGGAAGTACAATTCCTCAGAATATACCACTACTGGGCTGATACTGCACACTTATGTGTCATCCTGCGGTTACCACATCTTTCAGGTGTCGAAAGTATTGTAATTGTATGTATTGTAAACAGCGACCAAAACAGAAAAGATGGCACAAGTCTGTGCACTCTGATTTGTACACAGTATGGTGGCATTATTTGGGAGCTACAGTATATGGAAGTGTTATTTAATCTATGTGTTGTGGTACTGTAGAGTGCTTGTGCTGTATGCAGTGATATTGTATCGTTAATGTATAATAATAATCTTTATTTATTTTCAATGTATGGCGGTATTATTTTGTATGACACATGTATGGAGGTATTATTTCATATAACTCAAGTATGGAGATATTGAGGCTTATTTACTAATAGTCCACGGAGCGCACTTTCTTCGGCTTTTAGAAATTTTCGGGATTTGCGCCGATATTTAGAAGGGGATTGTGTTGCAAGCAATCAGATTTTGGCTCCGGCTTTCAGACGGGATTTCAGATGGGATTTAACTTAAAATTGTGTCGCAAGACATGCACTTACATATACCGGGAACAAGAAGGTGAACTCCTGCGGACCTGAGCGGGGAAGCGACAGATGCAGGATATCGGGTGCACAATCTTTGTGAATTGTGGCAAAGTTCATTCTTGTCGGACAAAGCACAGCGGTTATCACGCAGGACAGGGTATGTAAATGTGCCCCATTATCTCTAAACACGGTTTTGTGGCAATATGTGGACAGTGTACAATAGTGTTGTATGGTCTCTGTACTATATTGGAATTATATAAGTTCTTGTATTACGGTGTGATATATAAATATATGTGGACAGTGCACGGTGCTATTATTTGCAAAGTTTATTGTACTATTGCCTTGTGCAGTTATATGGCTGATGTAGGGTGGTATTATCTTATTGTGCACTACACATTGGCACTAAACATGTGGAACAATAAGTGAGTATTATGCTTGTTCTGTTTTGTGGCATTGTGTGGCCTCTATAATATTGTAACTTTATTGCTCTGTTATGTGGACACTGTATTGGAGTATTATTTGTGCACCATTTAGATAGGAATAATCCCTGTTCTGCCATGTGTGATCTTTTAATCCTTCATTTTCCTGTTTTTTCAGCCCCCTGGGGGATCTTATCCCGTTTCCCCATCGGCTCAGTTTCCTGTCGCACCTTTTCCATTGTCATTTGATCTGGATTAGAAATAATAACAGTAAACTCTTCTTCCCGGTATTGATGCGTGACACCCGACCGCTCAGCCCTGCTATGTCACAAGTCTGTGAAACATCTTGGAAAGCGACAAGAAATTAGTTAATATGTAAATCAACATAAATCCATCTACTAATCATTATAATCATACTGTCAGAAGCGCCCGAGATGGCATGGCACCTCTCTCTATCCGAAATTTTAAACACAGACGCAGGCAACCTTGGCACACGGACAAATTTGCTGAACAGGTCTTTTTCACTAATCTAATGTCCTCTCCCTCTAACAATCCCAGGAGGCTCTTCGACACTCTTCACTCCTTACTAACACCAAAGGTGCAGCCACCAGCCACCTTGGGGCTCAAGATTTGGCCACCTACTTTAAAGATGAAATTGATTCTATTTGCCAGCAAATCATTTCTCAGTCCCCTCACTCCATTCATACCTTTCCGTCCGACACTTTACCCTGTTCGGTCTCTTCCTTTGATCCAGTCACAGATGAAGAGTTGTCCAGGCTCCTTTCCTCTGCTCGCCCCACTACCCGTATCAGTGACACCATCTTCTCACATCTCGTAAAGTCTCTCTCCCCAGGAGTCACTTCTCACCTAACTAAAATCTTCAACCTTTCCCTCTCTTCTGGTGTCGTCCCCTTTTCTTTCAAGCATGTGGGTGTTGTTACCCCATTACTAAAGAAACATTCCCTGGACCCATCCAATTCTACTAACTACCGACCAGTCTCTTATCTCCCTTTCATCTCCAAACTCCTGGAACGCCTGGTCTATTCCCGACTTCCCCGCTATCTCTCAGCCAACGGCCTCTTCGATCATCCACAATCTGGTTTCCGCTCTATGTTCTCCACTGAAACTGCTCTTTCTAAAGTCTCCACTCATCTCCTCACTGCACAATCCAAATGTGACTATTCTCTCTTCATTCTTCTGAATCTATCGGCATTTGACACTGTGGAGAACCAGCTTCGCTCTATTGGCCAAAAAGACACTGTACTATCTTGGTTTCCTTCCTATTTCTCTAACCGCACTCCTAGGTCCTCTTCTCTTCTCTTTTCTTTTTGCCCCATCGGACAAACTATCATCACATTTGGTTTCCAGTATCATCTCTATGCTGATGACACCCAGCTATATACTTCTGCATGTAACATCACCCCTGCCTTACTCCACAACACTAGTGATTGTCCAGGGCGTAACGATCGCGGTTGCAGGGGCTGTGACTGCGACCAGGCCCCTGAAAGAGAAGGGCCCGAGCTGCGGCTGTCATATCTGCTTAGCATTTGGCAGTATATTCTCACGTGACAGCTGCGTCCCGGGCCCTCCTGTAATTTGCCTCCGGGTATCTCATTGTAGCTTTCAGCTGTATCAGAACTATCCTTCGATGTATATATATATAATTTTCATTCTGCTCACTGTATATAGTAAAAGGGGGTGGGGGAAATTATAATGCCTACTGGTTTGTTATATGGGGATAAGGGTATTATAATTTTGACTACTGGTATGTAATAAGGGGGTGGGGGATATAATAATGCCCACTGGTATGTAATAAGGGGGTAGGGGATATAATAATGGCCACTGGTATGTAATAAGGGGGGGTGGGGGATATAATAATGGCTACTGGTATGTAATAAGGGGGTAGGGGATATAATAATGGCTACTGGTATGTAATAAGGGGGAGGGATATAATAATGGCTACTGGTATGTAATAAGGGGGTAGGGGATATAATAATGGCTACTGGTATGTAATAAGGGGGGTGGGGGATATAATAATGGCTACTGGTATGTAATAAGGGGGAGGGATATAATAATGGCTATTGGTATGTAATAAGGGGGGTGGGGGATATAATAATGGCTACTGGTATGTAATAAGGGGTGGGGGATATAATAATGTCTAGTGGTATGTAATAAGGGGGGTGGGGGATATAATAATGGCCACTGGTATGTAATAAGGGGGTAGGGGATGTAATAATGGCTACTGGTATGTAATAAGGGGGGTGGGGGATATAATAATGGCTGCTGGTATGTAATAAGGGGGAGGGATATAATAATGGCTACTGGTATGTAATAAGGGGGAGGGATATAATAATGGCTACTGGTATGTAATAAGGGGGAGGGATATAATAATGTCTAGTGGTATGTAATAAGGGGGAGGGATATAATAATGTCTAGTGGTATGTAATAAGGGGGAGGGATATAATGATGGCTGCTGGTATGTAATAAGGGGGAGGGATATAATAATGTCTAGTGGTATGTAATAAGGGGGAGGGATATAATAATGGCTGCTGGTATGTAATAAGGGGGGTGGGTGATATAATAATGGCTGCTGGTATGTATAAAGGTCTTATATATTTTGGCATTTAGACTGGGGTCTGAATGATTTTTAGTCATTGTCTGGAGTGTGAAAAATTTAAAGTCTGCTCTGTGGTATGATTGATTAAGGGGTTTACACTGGGGTCTTATTATTTTGGGGGTCTGGTCCGGGGTCCTTTTTAAGGTATTTTAAAGTCCAAAAAAAATTGGGGTCACTTTGTAGTAATAGTAGAAAAAATAAAATTGTGGTCCGACATTTACATACCTGTCTTTATTAAAGGCCTTGATCCCCTATTCTTATCTTCTACATCCTCTGGGGAAAATATGGGGTGCAGAAGTCACATTCAAACACAAGTCCAAATGTTAGTCTCATACAGTAAAAAGCATCTGAAATCTAAAGTATATACGGTAAACTGTGAACTAAGACCTCATACACACAGAGATGCACGAGACCTGAGGGTATGATGAGACCCAATATAAGGTCAGGGCCTGGTTCCCAGGGGTCCAGTCAAACCGCGTCTGTACACGTCTCAGCAGATGTACATTTACATTCATCTCTGACCATATTACTGAATAGTCCTTTTATATCTAAGACTCTTCATTTCTATATCAGATCCGTCCCATGTGACCACCGCATATATTTTTATCCCTGGAATGGCTGCAATGCTGAAAAATAAAATGGGGTCATACGAGGCGCAGGCACATTCATTGCTCGCCGAGGTCTCAGTGAGATGTATTTACTATGGCAGCTGGATGTGCAGGGCCCAGAGCCCCCAGGCAGCGAATGCTTCTGGTGTGGGAGGTGGTGGAATTAATAGGGGCCATTACAGCAGGGTGACCTCTGTGTGCGGCACACATTACCGACATTCTCCATCAGTAATTAGGTCTAATGCATACTTCATTACAGTATTGATCCCACTGTTTAAAAGTAGCGTCCAGACAATGCCAATAACTCTGTGGTAAAATCGACCCCCGGTACATGATGTTCTTTAGCTGTAGTTCTGAAACCACAACTCCCAGCATGCCCTGATAGGTGTAGGTTGTCAGCTCATATGTTACAGCTGAAGAGCTACAGGTTTGGAGAGTGCAAGGCTAATGGATGAGGTTGGTATATAGTTAATACACCCATTATTATTAAATTAATTATAATAATATAATTAAATTAATTATAAATTATGGCAGAGTTTTAATTCTAAGTATATTACTGCTGGAGTTGAAAGTGAGCACAATTAATTTTGCACAAATGCACTCTATGTCCCAGATTTACTATTAGTGAGTCAAACTGTACGTATCATGAAGATGGGAGTTCAAGGGCGTGCGCCATATTTCTGTTGGACTTGCCGACATAAATGTGGCGGCTGGTGCAAATACGCACTGGAACGTCCCTGTCTGTGAAAAGTATTGTGTCGCAGCGTGCATAGTGCAAACCCTTCATAAATACAAGTGCAATCAGTTTGCACATGTATTTATGTGCAGTCTATACCAGAATTATGGATAGCAAATCTGGTCCTATATCTACTGGTTCAAATTGTGCTGTGACTTCCTGCTGTGCTGTAGAGGGAAGAGCTGCTGTGTTCAGTTTCAGGTCTCCCTTGATCTGCTGTAACTTGATATGGCCGCAAAACAGTGGGTTTAGTCTTCTGCAGATGAGAGCAGGTGTTTGGTGAAGGAGTTGAGTTTGGAGCCTCCAGTGATCTGCTATTAATGACATGATGGGCCAGATTTATCAAAAGAAGTGCAATCTGCACTAAGTGCATCTTGTCTCCCGAATGTGCAGGGGGAACAGATTACTGAATAGTGGTGCACAGTCTCCAATTATCTGGCGCACCCAGAACTGCTCTGGAAGTGTGCATTTTTTTGGTGCACATTTAACATAGAGCGCGTGACGATTGTGTTGAGTCGCTGTATTTAATGTGTCGCAAACTTTGACTAAGCACTAACCTGCCCTTTTAGGTGCAAATTTTTTCTGTCTTGTATGACACAGCGTAGCTAATACACAAAACTGGCGCAAACACTTGTTAAATATAAGTGCGAGCTCCAAAGACATTGGGGCACATTTACTTACCCAGTCCTGTGTGTTCCCCAATCCGGAGTGTCTGACGAGAATGAACTCTGCCGCGATTCACTTACATCGTGCGCCTGATATCCTGCATATCTCCCTTCCCCGCTCAGGTCTGCCGGAGTTCACCATCTTCTTCCCGGTGCATGTAAGTGCTTGGCTTGCAACATAATTTTAAAGTTAAATCCCGTGCTCAGTCCGAATCAGTCGGATCATCTGACGGTCCATCCTCCAATTTTTGTTGCATGAAAGCCAGCGCCATTGCACCAAAATCCGGTCATGTGCAACACAATCCCCCTCTAAATCCCTGTCCCAGCGACACAAAACCCGAAAACGTCAGAAAACCTGACGGGAAATGCGGCCGCAGGACCCTTAGTAAATAAGCCCCATTATTTTCTGTGCAAAGTACAAGAGAATAATTAATCTGGGCCATTGTATGGATAAGTCAATCAATAGCAACTCAATTGAAATTCCCTTTAATGCAACAAACTGGAACACAGTTTATTGTTCGAATTCAATTAATTAATTATTCTTGTAGTTGGGGGTCAGTTACATATTTTCCAAAGGGGTTCTTTATTCTTTATTCTAATCAGTGGGGGCAGGGGGGGGGCAGATAATAACACACCAATACTAATGTCCATAAAAATGCTAAATCAAATTATAATTTATCTACACAGAAACATCTAGGCACGCTACAAAATACTAATAAACAGGTTACCAGGTCTGTGTTTATGGAGACGCATCATTCTGGACTTTCCATCCCAGGTGCTGCTCCGACTTTCTACAGACGGGGTTACTACTAGAACAATGTATTCTGCTCTGTGTTTCCGCTTTTTCTAAAATGCTCCAATTCCTTCATCAATTTCCCAAATGATTTTATTTTCACTGTTTCCCTTCATCTGTTTCCTGAGCTGGTGCACATGATACTGGTATGTGCCCCCGGCCACAGAGGAAAGACAATAATGTGGCTTGTTTAACACACATGGAAATACTAGATCCAGATTTCCCGATAGAACAAGTAAATACTCAGGATGTTCCATTAATCATGTGAGCAGATAGTGGCTACAAAGAGCGCCCGTTACACTGGAGGAGCTGGCGTGTCCATTGATTGTATTGAGAATTGTACTGATTTCAGTGTAATACCTTAAATCCCCTGTGGTGGCGCTCCGGGGAAATTGAACTCTTGCTGCTAGGTTCCAACAAAGATTACTGCTGAGAGTTCCAGCAGCAGGATACAATTTTATATTCTCTGAACAAATCAACTCCGGTATACTGTACTCCTAAAGGTAGTGTAAGGGGGTCCACTGGAAGAACTTTAACTCCTGGTGGTCTGGGCATTGCTTCAGTGAGTCCTCTTGGAATTGTTTAGTGACAGATGACCGGGGTGGGTCAAAAGACATTGACAGACAAAGACAAGGACAATGGACAATACAAGGGGAGGCCACCAGGTTGCCACCTCCTGCTTTAGTGACAGGGACACAGGGAGTTTGAGAGACACAGAGAGCCAGCATACAGGCAATGGCTCAGGTCAGTCAGAAAGGGTACAGTCAGAGAAACAGGCCGAAGACAGAGCACATGTAATCCTGACACTCATTGCCAGATATACAGATTTGCAGGGAGCCAAGAACCTTTTGCTCAGGCACCTTCAAGTGGTGGAATGTGCCTCAAGTTGTCCAAAGGGTCAAAGTATTGGCTGTGAGACAGAAGGATCTGGTAGCTGCAGGGAAGTGACACTGTTCTACACTCATGAGCATTTTGGATCAAGTTGTTTGTTGAGCAGAACCCCATTAACAGTAATAATACTTCTCATTATAAATAGAAACACTGTATAATAAACCATAGAACTGCGATGATCCTCCTCTGTGCCGAAATCTTCCTTGGAAACGGCCAAGCGTTGCTATTTTTGTCTCCTCATGACCATGATCCAATCACGTTGGCTCCTGCAGGGATACGTCACTTGCGAGGGAGCGGATCCGACCCTGGCTAGGGGGCATTACTTAGCATAAGAACTGAACTTTATATAAGCAGCGCAGTAACCAGAGTCACAGAGCGAGATCTCATTTCCCCAGATTTGCTGCCCCGCAGACATGTGGCCTACTTTCCTGTGCCTTGTATTTCCTGCTGAGCTTATATCCAGGCATGCAGAATGAAGGACTCAGGATTGCTTGCCTGGTCATGTATTAACGTCTGTAACACAGGTAGTCACTGCACATCGGGAACATTGTGGGATTGGGAAATGTACTGGGTATAGTTCTATTATAAGAAACACGGCTGCTCCCAGCTAATAGGAAGGTCGGGGTAATGATCTGTTTCTACTTATAATTTATCCATCACTGCCATCCCTATGCCTTTTTTTTACCACTGACAACTAGACAGAGGCGGATTTGGTATTTTGTGGCCTCAATTTTAAGAACTGAGGGCATGCTTTGACCTAACTGATTGGAGCCGAGAACATAGATGAGTGGGTAGACAGCGTAACCAGGTACCATAACCTCTGCTTTGAAGTGATCCCAGAAAGGGATAGTCTGGTGCTATCCGAATTACAAGCCATAGGTAGCTAAAGGCTTAAGATTTTACTAAACAGGAAAAAGACAGCCTTAGGAAAAAAGGACAGAGCAGCTAAGAAAATTATGAAATCTACATTCCGAACTAAAATCTCTGAGTACAAGAAATCATATGGGAAAAAGTTAGAAACTAAACTAGGGAACAAATGACACCTAAAGGCAGACACCACTGTGTTACACTGGGTATTTAACTATCTAACAGACCACAATTTCACGATGTATTTGTGATGGTAACAAGAACCACTACAGGGAGGATATCAACGACTTTGTAGTATGGAGTGAGAGTAACAACCTGGTTTTTAATGTTGAGAACACTAAGGAAATGGTCCTCGACATATGGAGAACAAAGGCAGTCAGAGAGTCACTGGTAAAGATCAAAGGTCGGGCCAAAGAGCAGGTCAACATCTATAAATACCTGGGGTTCTACATAGATGATAGATTGGAGTATACGGCGAACATTGTCTGCAAAAAGGCAATGTCAAAACTGTACTTCCTCAGGTAAATAAAATCATACATCATCTGTAATAAAATTCTCAAAATGTTATATGACACTACAATAGCCATTTTATTCTTCTATGTGGTTTGCTGGGGAAGTGTCATAAAGGGAAAGAACAAGTTGAACAAAATTATTCCAAAAGCGCAGAGCACAATCAGATATTCATTAAAGGGTTGGCCACTTTACCTCATGTTTTTTTATAGTGTGTGAGGGGGGCAGGATATTAGGTAAATTACCAATATAAATCTAGTGGAAGTTCTGCTTTGCTTTCTTTATATGTAAAATGAAGCCTCCTGTCTTTTACCTTATCAGCCAGACATTCCCGACCATAAAATGGCCGCAGATGGAGGGTCATGTGATCTTTAAATGGCGATTGCTGATGGACGGATAGAGATCACATGAGCCTCCATCTGCGGCCATTTTATGAACCATAATGTCCGGCTGATGAGGTACACGTTGGCGTTTTGAACCTGTTTTTGGGCCTTTTTTAAGCAGTCAGTTTAAAAACGCATGTGTTAAAAAACGCATCCTTTTTGACCCGTTTTAATTAAGATAATTGGTTAAACCAGTCAAAAACGGAGGCGTTTTCAAAAAACACATATGCGTTTTTAAAAACCCATGCATTTTTAACGGACTACTTAAAAACGGCTGCCAGCCTTATAGATATATATTGGTAAATTACCTAATATCCTGCCCCCCACAAAAAACATGAGGTAAAGTGGCCTACCCCTTTAATGAATATCCGATTGTGCTCTGCGCTCTTGGAATAATTTTGTTCAACTCGTTCTTTCCCTTAATGACACTTCCCCAGCAAACCACATTGAAAAAAATAATGCTGGCAATTGTATATTGGTAAATTACCTAATATCCCCCCCACACTTACAAATATTACAAAAAAACAAGAATTAAAGTGTCAAACCCCTTTAAGTTTGTTTGAAACAACAATTTGGTGTGATAGATGATTCCTTAAGGAAACCTACCGATTGAAGTGGCAGGTTTCCGATGGCAATACCGAGCACCAGCTCAGGGTGAGCTGGTGCCGGTGCTTATTTTTGTTAGTGTTTTAAACCGCTGTATCGCGGTTTAAAACACTTTTTAAACTGTATAGCCGGCGCAGGGAGGTACGCGCTCGGCGCTTACCACGCGCGCGGCTACATAGGAAGTGAAGGAGAGCCACGCGCATGGTAAGCGCCGAGCGCGTACCTCCCTGCGCCGGCTATACAGTTTAAAAAGTGTTTTAAACCGCGATACAGCGGTTTAAAACACTAACAAAAATAAGCACCGGCACCGGCACCAGCTCAGCCTGAGCTGGTGCTTGGTGTTTTCTTATGAAACCTGCCACTTCAAGTGGTAGGTTTCCTTTAAGTTGGAGTCTATCTTGATAACTGTAACCCCTTGGATTCCATTATTCTCCAATAACAGAGAGTCATCTGTGATCGCTGCCACCAGCTGTGCTGCCGGACTGAGAGGTTCCATAACCCATTCTTCCCCAAAACGATTGAACTATACAATCAGCAACTGTACACTAAAAACTGTTGAACTAATAGCAAAACCAGTAGCACAACTCAAAGTAATCCCCATGGGAAAGTGATTGATCACATTCACATTGCACAATCGTATGTCTTTGTCCTTCTTTATTTGTTATGACTTTTATGTCTACATTTATGTGACCTATGCTCAGAGCTGTAATATACCAAACAATTTTCTCAGGGATAAATATAGTTTTATGGTATTGCATATATTGTAAGTAAGGTGATGTTCTGTATAGCTTCTCTCTGAATGGTGGAGAAAAGAGTCTATGGCTTCCCGCTCCTCCATTCCTTTCAATCTTATCAGTGTGGGAATTCCCCAATCTTTCCACCAGCGATACCTTTAGTTTGCCCTCCATGCCCTCAGACACCCCATTTGTAATGTCAAGTAGTGGCCAAATAATACCATCATTTAGTGCCACAAAGTGACAGTCATATAGTGTCCAGATATAATGCAGTGAACACTGAACACATCTGACCTTGAGCTACACAGAAGGGCATGTTGCAGGGCATCACCTGGTCACCACCTCAGAATCATTCTAGTACCAGGCACCAGGGCATGACACCTGAAGGACAGACAATGATAAGAAAGGTGGCAAGAAAACAGGCCATAGTCAGGGCAGGTTGGATGTTCCGGGTGTCCAGTCCATTATGCCAGTGATGCTCTCTGTACCCTCCATGACCACAAAGGCCCCTCAGTCCTAATGCTGGACCTCTTGTTGGCATACTCCAGGTGGGCAGCATATACACATGGTGGTAGAGATCATGTCTTGGATATATACAGCGGATACAGAAAGTATTTAGAACCCTTTAAATTTTTCGCTTAATGCACAGTGGCTTAGTTGTTAGCATTACAGCCTTGCAGTGCTGGGAACCTGAGTTTGTATGTTCTCTCTGTGTTTGCGTGGGGGTTTCCTCCGAGTCCTTTGGTTTCCTCCCACACTCCAAAACATACGGTTGATTAGATTGTGAGTCCCATTGGGGACAGGGACTGATTTGGCAAGCTTTGTTCAGCGCTGCATAATCTGTGTGTGCTATATAAATAAAATAATTATTTTTATTATTTGTCTCCTTGCGGCCAATTGGCAAGACCAAAAAAGTCTGTCCCCATCTTGAAAAAAAAAACAATTTTCTTTTCCTTCATACATTCAAGAGTATTCTCATCAATAAGCTACAGACCCACTTAAATGAAGTATTTGTAAAGTGAATCTAATGTCGCAAAAAATAAGCCCTTATATGTCCAAATTGCCGAAAAAATAAAGATTGTATAGCCAATAAAAAGTGACAATGCATAATCTGCTCTGAATGGCGCAGCTCCCCTTCGATGCCCAGGCGTGTGCCCATACAGCAGGTTACCACCACATATGGGGTATTGTTATACACGAGAGAGATTGGGTATCACATTTTGTGGAGCTTTTTGGTATTTTATCCACTGAGAATTTGTACATTTTTTTGAAAAATGTATTTAGCCAAAAAAATGTAAATTTCAAAATTGCACAGGATATTGTTTTATCCCCTGTAAAACAATTAAAGGGTTAACAGACTTCATGAAAGTTGTTTTACATAAGTTAAGGCCCCTTCCACACTAGCGTTGCATTTCACGTCAGGGTGCAATGCGTGAAAAACTGACGTTTTTGGCTGCGTTTTTGTTCCATTTTTCTTTGGAGTCATTAGCGTTTTTGCGTTTTTCACGCGCGTGTTGTCAACGTTTTTCTTGCGTTTTCGGTGCGTTTTTCACGCGCGTTTTTTAAGTCAGTGGGAGACTCGACCATTGTTTCCATACATCTGCAATGTGTTCTTCACACACACATATATAGTGTTCTTCACATACTATTTTGTTCGCACCGTTCCGCGCGTATCTCCCGACAATTAAGCAGATGTGCCGAACATCTGTAATCTATTCTTCACTGTGTTCTTTACTGTGTTTTTCACTTAAATGATCCTGTGTTCACTGTTTTTACGAAACGCAAAAGTAGAGCATGCTGCGATTTTGACGCGCGTCAAGACAAACACAAGCACGCGCGTGAAAAAAAAAAATCAAATGAGGAAAGGCCCATTGCAAACAATGGGACAGAGTGCAATGCAAGTTCTGCGCGTCAAAAGCATGCGCAGAACTCGCGCGTGAAAAACGCTAGTGTGGACGGGGCCTAACTAAGGCTTGTAGTTTCAATAATGGGGTAATTATGTAATTTATGGGATTTTACTATTATTTAAGCCTCTCAAAGTGACTTGAAATCTGAGCAGGTCCCTCAAAACCATGGTTTTGCAGTTTTTATGAAAATGTGAAAAATCGCACCTAAAGTACAAAGCCCCTACAAAAATGAGAGAATGCGTACAGAACCATGGAGACATAACGCAGACATTCGGTAAATGTTAGTTATCAAGTTTTTTGCTGTTATGACTCTTTGTCGAAAAAGTTCTGCATTTCGAAAAATCAAGAATTTTCAAAATTCTGATCAAATATCTGTTTTTTTTCATAAATAAACGCAAAACATACCACCAAAATTTTTCAACTAATATGAAGTACAAAATGTCCCGAGAAAACAATTTCAAAATCACTTTGATGTGTTGAAGTGTTCCAAAGTTATAACCACTTAGGGTGATGGCACATGTGGCGTTTTGAACTCGTTTTTGGCCCAATTTTATGCAGTCCGTCAAAAATACGCATCCACATGTAGCAGAGCTGAGTGACCTGGCTCAGTGATCAGGAGGAGGAGGACTATCCCGACATGTAACAGAGATGAGTGACCTGGCTCAGTGATCAGGAGGAGGACTATCCCCACATGTAGCAGAGCTGAGTGACCTGGCTCAGTGATCAGGAGGACTATCCCCACATGTAGCAGAGCTGAGTGACCTGGCTCAGTGATCAGGAGGAGGACGACTATCCCCACATGTAGCAGCCTGAGTGACCTGGCTCAGTGATCAGGAGGAGGAGGACTATCCCCACATGTAGCAGAGCTGAGTGACCTGGCTCAGTGATCAGGAGGAGGACCATCCCCACATGTAGCAGAGCTGAGTGACCTGGCTCAGTAATCAGGAGGAGGAGGACTATCCCCACATGTAGCAGAGGTGAGTGACCTGGCTCAGTGATCAGGAGGAGGAGGACTATCATCATATGTAGCAGAGCTGAGTGACCTGGCTCAGTGATCAGGAGGAGGACGACTATCCCCACATGTAGCAGCCTGAGTGACCTGGCTCAGTGATCAGGAGGAGGAGGACTATCCCCACACGTAGCAGGGCTAAGTGACCTGGCTCAGTGATCAGGAGGAGGACCATCCCTGCATGGAGCAGAGCTGAGTGACCTGGCTCAGTGATCAGGAGGAGGAGGACTATCCCCACATGTAGCAGAGGTGAGTGACCTGGCTCAGTGATCAGGAGGAGGAGGACTATCATCATATGTAGCAGAGCTGAGTGACCTGGCTCAGTGATCAGGGGGACTATCCCCACATGTAGCAGGGCTGAGTGACCTGGCTCAGTGATCAGGAGGAGACTTTCCCCACATGTAGCAGGGCTGAGTGACCTGGCTCAGTGATCAGGAGGAGGAGGACTATCATCACATGTAGCAGAGCTGAGTGACCTGGCTCAGTGATCAGGAGGACTATCCCCACATGTAGCAGAGCTGAGTGACCTGGCTCAGTGATCAGGAGGACTATCCCCACATGTAGCAGAGCTGAGTGACCTGGCTCAGTGATCAGGAGGAGGACTATCCCCACATGTAGCAGAGCTGAGTGACCTGGCTCAGTGATCAGGAGGAGGACTATTACCACATGTAGCAGTTAGAGCTGACCTGGCTCAATGATCACGAGGAGGACTATCCCCACATGTAGCAGAGCTGAGTGACCTGGCACAGCGATTAGGAGGAGGACTATCTCCACATGTGGCACAGCTGAGTGACCTGGCTCAGTGATCACAAGGAGGACTATCCCCACATGTAGCAGAGCTGAGTGACCTGGCACAGTGATCAGGAGGAGGACTATCCCCATATGTAGCAGAGCTGAGTGACCTGGCTCAGTGATCAGGAGGAGGACTATCTCCACATGTAGCAGAGCTGAGTGACCTGGCTCAGTGATCACGAGGAGGACTATGCCCACATGTAGCAGAGCTGAGTGACCTGGCACAGTGATCAGGAGGAGGACTATCCCCACATGTAGCAGAGCTGAGTGACCTGGCTCAATGATCACGAGGAGGACTATCCCCACATGTGGCAGAGCTGAGTGACCTGGCTCAGTGATCAGGAGGACTATCCCCACATGTAGCAGAGCTGAGTGACCTGGCTCAGTGATCAGGAGGAGGACTATCACCACATGTAGCAGAGCTGAGTGACCTGGCTCAGTGATCAGGAGGAGGACTATCTCCACATGTGGCACAGCTGAGTGACCTGGCTCAGTGATCACGAGGAGGACTATCCCCACATGTAGTAGGGCTGAGTGACCTGGCTCAGTGATCAGGAGGAGGAGGACTATCCCCACATGTAGCAGGGCTGAGTGACCTGGCTCAGTGATCAGGAGGAGGACTATCCCCACATGTAGCAGAGGTGAGTGACCTGGCACAGTGATCAGGAGGAGGACTATCCCCACATGTAGCAGAGCTGAGTGACCTGGCTCAGTGATCAGGAGGACTATCCCCACATGCAGCAGAGGTGAGTGACCTGGCTCAGTGATCAGGAGGAGGAGGACTATCACCACATGTAGCAGAGCTGAGTGACCTGGCTCAGTGATCAGGAGGACTATCCCCACATGTAGCAGGGCTGAGTGACCTGGCTCAGTGATCAGGAGGAGGACTATCCCCACATGTAGCAGAGCTGAGTGACCTGGCTCAGTGATCAGGAGGAGGACTATCCCCACACGTAGCAGGGATGAGTGACCTGGCTCAGTGATCAGGAGGAGGACTATCTCCACATGTAGCAGAGCTGAGTGACCTGGCTCAGTGATCAGGAGGAGGACTATCCCCACACGTAGCAGGGCTGAGTGACCTGGCTCAGTGATCAGGAGGAGGACTATCTCCACATGTAGCAGAGCTGAGTGACCTGGCTCAGTGATCAGGAGGAGGACTATCCCCACATGTAGCAGAGCTGAGTGACCTGGCTCAGTGATCAGGAGGAGGAGGACTATCCCCACATGTAGCAGAGCTGAGCGACCTGGCTCAGTGATCAGGAGGAGGACTATCTCCACATGTAGCAGAGCTGAGTGACCTGGCTCAGTGATCAGGAGGAGGACTATCTCCACATGTAGCAGAGCTGAGTGACCTGGCTCAGTGATCAGGAGGAGGACTATCACCACATGTAGCAGAGCTGAGTGACCTGGCTCAGTGATCAGGAGGAGGACTATCCCCACACGTAGCAGGGCTGAGTGACCTGGCTCAGTGATCAGGAGGAGGACTATCTCCACATGTAGCAGAGCTGAGTGACCTGGCTCAGTGATCAGGAGGAGGACTATCCCCACATGTAGCAGAGCTGAGTGACCTGGCTCAGTGATCAGGAGGAGGAGGACTATCCCCACATGTAGCAGAGCTGAGCGACCTGGCTCAGTGATCAGGAGGAGGACTATCTCCACATGTAGCAGAGCTGAGTGACCTGGCTCAGTGATCAGGAGGAGGACTATCTCCACATGTAGCAGAGCTGAGTGACCTGGCTCAGTGATCAGGAGGAGGACTATCACCACATGTAGCAGTTGGAGCTGATCCGGAGAGATCAGGTAACAGTTTGAACTAGGCTCCGCCCACTATCCGCCTCATGTGGGCGCCGTAGTAAACACGGTTACGCCTACTCAGAGCTTACGCTTTCTACGTAACTCTCCACCTGTGGACTACGTCGTCGGCGTAAGAAACTTCCACCTCTTGTGCTGAATGCGTAGCTGTCCCGATACAGCGCCCCGGACCTGCTCAGTTTTCGCATTTATCTTGAACTGACAGCCGGGTGTCCCGCCTCTCTTCCCGGAGATGTCCGGTGTTGTGAAGTAGCCGAACCTTACCGGGGACACAATTACGCCATTTGCGTACCTGGCCGTGCCCAGGTTACGTAGACTTCGTAACTCTCAAAGCCCGCCCTCTTAGCCTGTAGCCCCGCCCCCTGTGTCGGGGCTTGCCCACACGAATGTAAACCTGGCCCCAGGAAGATGGCGGCGGCGGCGGGGAGTAGGAGCTCGGTGTCCGGATTGAGCACAGCCCCGGGCGGTGGAGCGGCCCCCGGCAGTCCGGACACGGGGAGGCTGCACGGTGAAGAGGCGGAGCCCCGGGCCGGGGACTGGAGGCGGAAGCAGCTGCGCAGAGTGCGGAGTGTGGAGAAGCCGGAGCCCGGGGCAGAGCCGGAGCTCGAGGCCGAGGACGAGCTGCTGCTCGGGGGCCACAGCGCAGGGTACGTGGGGAACTACAAGTCCCAGCATTGGAATGTGCACCGCACCGCATGGCACTAAACGCAGCAATCTGCACGTTACGTGCGCTTCTCGTGCGGCTTGTAACTTTTTATTTAGCAGTTTCCAAGATCTCTGCTTGCAGTTAGTGAATGGGAAGTCAAGTACGAAGTCTATACAGGGATGGTTGTGTCTGCTCTTCATTCGCTTCTGATGGCCACATGTGGAGAGGCCACTTCTGCTGGTGTTCGTGTTATTCTGTAGGATGTAGCAGAGCTGAGATTGGGTTTACAGAAGCCACTTAGATCTCAGCTTGCTGTCAGTGAATGAGGCCATTCTGTTGTCAGAAGCATTCATTGTTCCTGTTTGTTACAGTGTATCAGTCTGGAGACGGAGGATGATACATGGTATATGATTGTATGTGGTTCCTTTGCGCCCTTTACATTGTGACGACACAGCGGTGTGATCTGATTGCTATAGATCCTCGGCTTTGGATGAGATTTCCAGCCCTCAGTCACAGGGGGCGCACACCCGGGCACTGAACGCAGTAAGTTGTGGCTGGTAGATTGCACTTTTGTTGTGCCTGTTCTTTGCGGCTGTAAAGGGAATTGTAACAAACCCTCCGCTGTGTTGGTAAGACAAGGATAATATGGGATTGGCAGATTTTGCAGAGCTTGAGGGTACACCTGGCACAATGGTGGTTATGTGGCACCTGGCCCATTGAATTTAGGTGCAACTGTAACAAACCCTCTGCTGTGTGTGTGCGCAGGGATGGGATGTTTTTTCATTCTGTTTTTGCATATGAATGGAGGGTACAGGTGAGTGCCCCTGTTGTGCGGACCCTCACCCTGTCCCCGGTGCCCTCCTGTATTGTGCACTCATTGATAATTGAAATGCTTGTTGGTCCTGGGGATGAGGACAGATGCCATCGCTGGCAGCCTGGGCACAGATGTACGCTGGCATCTCACCCGCCGCTGCTCAATAGATGCCGACTGTTTGTGGCTTTGAATTAATTCCTTTGTTTCAACTCCCACGATTGGGGGGGGAGCGGCGAGGGATGCCAGTGCACCAGGTCCTGGCAGGGAAGGAGTTAATGGAGATAAAACTCTGCAACTGTGCAAACACTGGGTCAGAGAACTTCTCTTCCTGTCAGCTGCCTGCCCTCTGCCGCACACAATGCTGCTCTGTCTGCATGGAGACTCTACCTGGAGGCGAGGCGTAGAGTATAGGCAGGTGAGATAATACCGCCACATAGTGCTGTAGATGTGCCGCACACAATGCTGCTCTGTCTGCATGGAGACTCTACCTGGAGGCAAGACGTAGAGTATAGGCAGGTGAGATAATACCGCCATATAGTGCTGTAGATGTGCCGCACACAATGCTGCTCTGTCTGCATGGAGACTCTACCTGGAGGCAAGACGTAGAGTATAGGCAGGTGAGATAATACCGCCATATAGTGCTGTAGATGTGCGGCACACAATGCTGCTCTGTCTGGTCGGAGACTCTACCTGGAGGCGAGGCGTAGAGTATAGGCAGGTGAGATAATACCGCCATATAGTGCTGTAGGAGAGGTGCCGCACACAATGCTGCTCTGTCTGCATGGAGACTCTACCTGGAGGCGAGATGTAGAGTATAGGCAGGTGAGATAATACCGCCATATAGTGCTGTAGATGTGCCGCACACAATGCTGCTCTGTCTGGTCGGAGACTCTACCTGGAGGCGAGGCGTAGAGTATAGGCAGGTGAGATAATACCGTCATATAGTGCTGTAGATGTGCCGCACACAATGCTGCTCTGTCTGGTTGGAGACTCTACCTGGAGGCGAGGCATAGAATATAGGCAGGTGAGATAATACCGCCATATAGTGCTGTAGGAGAGGTGCCGCACACAATGCTGCTCTGTCTGGTCGGAGACTCTACTTGGAGGCGAGGCGTAGAGTATAGGCAGGCGAGATAATACCGCCATATAGTGCTGTAGATGTGCGGCACACAATGCTCATCTGTCTGCTCGGAGACTCTACCTGGAGGCGAGACGTAGAGTATAGGCAGGTGAGATAATACCGCCATATAGAGATGTGCTGTATACACGCGAGGTGTAGAGATGTGCTCCTCTGTCTGCAGAGGAACTCTACCTGGCGGGAAGAGTCATAGAGTATAAGCAGCTGATATAATACCGCCACATAGTGCCATACGTTCTTGTTTAAATGTGTAGTGTGTTGTATATACAGCAGGATGTGAGATCAGTCTTGCCCCTTGGTATAATACGGCTCTGCTGCTGTGTGCTGTCAGGATTTGTTGTGTTACTGTGGCTCCTACATATTATATATGTCTTTGACCTGTTTCGGATCATACCACCCCCCCCCCCACCCCCCCCCCCGGCCGCTTTTCCTTACATTTATATACTAATGACAACTCCTGGTTTTTGTGTTTTCTGTCTCCATTGTCATATACGGTATATACTTATGTGTCATACTACAACCCCCAGCATACCACCCAAGGAGCTGAGGGGTCAGGCCACACTGGGGGTTGTAGTGCTGCAGCAGCTGCAGAGCCCCAGGGTATATATGGTACAGGATGTAAACACCACCCCCTCCCCCACACCAGTGCCTCCTATTCCTGGTGTAAAATAAACTGGTCAGGTGGAGACATGGGCTGAGCCGTGGGTGACAGGCGAAGGCCGGACCTAGACCTGGGAATATACTGTCATGTATCTATAGAATCTGCCAGGAGGGTCCGGTACCGCTTGAGGAATTTGTGAGGGGGGGGGGGGATTTACTTATCTACATAATACCGCCATCTCACTGGTATATGATGCTCAGCCTTGGACTGTGTTCACGTTACATTAACTGGCCTGCATGCTAAGAGTCCTGCTGGAGGGGGACATTAGGTGGTCAGGATTGGTGTATACATTCTGCCCTATGTCAGAGCAACATCAGTGTCTCAAATGCTAGAAAAAACCCGGCACAGCTCAATATGTGCTAATTTGGTTCATAATGTAACATGGCCCACACACTGAATATGAATCAAAGAAAAGACAAGAAAGAAGTGTGTATAATGGCCAAAAAACTATGTACAAAATTTTATTATTATGTTACATGATATAGTACCAAACAAAACAAGGTTAAAAACATCTAAAAAGTACAAGAGTACATATGAGAAAGACCTCTGTATCCAGCCCTGATAATGTATAGAGATGCCCCACGCGTTCCGTCGCAAGCTGCGGCTTCCTCAGGGGGGAAGTCGCAGCTTGCGACGGAACGCGTGGGGCATCTCTATACATTGCATTATATCTTTTTAGCCCTTTGCCTCCATTGACCTGGTTCCTTCATGTGGTAACTATACTACAGCAAAGTGCTGGATCCTTATAGGTTGTGCCATCTATTGTTTATCTACCTCATGGTGCTATACTTTTTTACTTAATCTAACTAACTCCTTGTGCACAAACTGCTGTTTACTATTGGGGCTTGTGGCAATATTTATTTATTTGCTGGATATTAAGTTTTGCAATGTATTGTATCCACTTATCAGGGCTGGATACAGAGGTCTTTCTCATATGTACTCTTGTACTTTTTAGATGTTTTTAACCTTGTTTTGTTTGGTACTATATCATGTAACATAATAATAAAATTTTGTACATAGTTTTTTGGCCATTATACACACTTCTTTCTTGTCTTTTCTTAGCAACATCAGTGTCATCATTTATATATAATCTTTATTTATATAGCGCCATCATATTCCGTAGCTTTACATATCATAGGGAACATATACAAATATAATATTACATTACACAGAACAAACCGTAGGAGTGAGGGCCCTGATCACAAGAGCTTACAGTCTGAGGATGAAGGGGTGACACAAGAGCTTACAGTCTATGAGGATGAGGAGGTGACACAAGAGCTTACAGTCGATGAGGAGGTGACACAAGAGCTTACAGTCTATGAGGATGAGGAGGTGACACAAGAGCTTACAGTCTATGAGGATGAGGAGGTGACACGAGCTTACAGTCTATGAGGATGAGGAGGTGACACAAGAGCTTACAGTCTATGAGGATGCGGAGGTGACACAAGAGCTTACAGTCTATGAGGATGAGGGGGTGACACAAGAGCTTTACAGTCTATGAGGATGAGGAGGTGACACAAGAGCTTACAGTCGATGAGGAGGTGACACAAGAGCTTACAGTCTATGAGGATGAGGAGGTGACACAAGAGCTTACAGTCTATGAGGATGAGGAGGTGACACGAGCTTACAGTCTATGAGGATGAGGAGGTGACACAAGAGCTTACAGTCTATGAGGATGCGGAGGTGACACAAGAGCTTACAGTCTATGAGGATGAGGGGGTGACACAAGAGCTTTACAGTCTATGAGGATGAGGGGGTGACACAAGAGCTTACAGTCTATGAGGATGAGGAGGTGACACAAGAGCTTACAGTCTGAGGATGAGGGGGGTGACACAAGAGCTTACAGTCTATGAGGATGAGGGGGTGACACAAGAGCTTACAGTCTATGAGGATGAGGAGGTGACACAAGAGCTTACAGTCTATGAGGATGAGGGGGGACACAAGAGCTTACAGTCGATGAGGAGGTGACACAAGAGCTTACAGTCTATGAGGATGAGGGGGTGACACAAGAGCTTTACAGTCTATGAGGATGAGGGGGTGACACAAGAGCTTACAGTCTATGAGGATGAGGAGGTGACACAAGAGCTTACAGTCTGAGGATGAGGGGGGTGACACAAGAGCTTACAGTCTATGAGGATGAGGGGGTGACACAAGAGCTTACAGTCTATGAGGATGAGGAGGTGACACAAGAGCTTACAGTCTATGAGGATGAGGGGGGACACAAGAGCTTACAGTCGATGAGGAGGTGACACAAGAGCTTACAGTCTGAGGATGAGGAGGTGACACAAGAGCTTACAGTCTATGAGGATGAGGGGGTGACACAAGAGCTTACAGTCTATGAGGATGAGGGGGTGACACAAGAGCTTACAGTCGATGAGGAGGTGACCCGAGCTTACAGTCGATGAGGAGGTGACCCGAGCTTACAGTCGATGAGGAGGTGACCCGAGCTTACAGTCGATGAGGAGGTGACCCGAGCTTACAGTCGATGAGGAGGTGACACGAGCTTACAGTCTATGAGGAGGTGACACGAGCTTACAGTCTATGAGGAGGTGACACAAGAGCTTACAGTCTATGAGGATGTCGGGGTGACACAAGAGCTTACAGTCTATGAGGATGTCGGGGTGACACGAGCTTACAGACTATGAGGATGAGGAGGTGACACAAGAGCTTACAGTCTATGAGGATGAGGGGGGTGACACAAGAGCTTACAGTCTATGAGGATGAGGAGGTGACACAAGAGCTTACAGTCTATGAGGATGAGGAGGTGACACAAGAGCTTTACAGTCGATGAGGATGAGGGGGGTGACACAAGAGCTTTACAGTCTATGAGGATGAGGGGGGTGACACAAGAGCTTACAGTCTATGAGGATGAGGGGGTGACACAAGAGCTTACAGTCTATGAGGATGAGGGGGTGACACAAGAGCTTACAGTCTATGAGGATGACGGGGTGACACAAGAGCTTACAGTCTATGAGGATGACGGGGTGACACAAGAGCTTACAGTCTGAGGATGAGGGGCTGACACAAGAGCTTACAGTCTATGAGGATGACGGGGTGACACAAGAGCTTACAGTCTATGAGGATGACGGGGTGACACAAGAGCTTACAGTCTATGAGGATGACGGGGTGACACAAGAGCTTACAGTCTATGAGGATGACGGGGTGACACAAGAGCTTACAGTCTATGAGGATCTGGTAAATGTGGTTTTGCTGTGGACCCATACTAGTACCTGGTAGCCTGTGCCTTTAAGTGCTCCTGGCATAGCAGAGCCCCTGCAATGGGGTTGTTAATCCTTTAACCATATGTCACACGTCCGGGGGTCTCAGACACTGATACAGATGCAGGAAGCCCCCGGTGCCATGTGTACTCTCTGTAACATCGGAGTTCTCCCTAATCCTCTGAAATAAACCCCGACAGAAATAACATTTGAGCCATTAATAGGATAAGACCGATATAGCGCTCTGGATTGTGTCTTACAAGAAAATCAGAGAGCCTTGTGTCATCCCCCGCTGGAAGTGACTTGGGTGGCTGGGGTCTCTAGCTCTAGGGGTTATGTATACATTATATACAGACAGTATATGATGAGGACCATATATAGCGGCCTGGGGTCTCTTATGTAGGGTTATACATGCCTTATATACAGGCAGTATATGATGGGGGGACTATGTATAGCTGGGGTCTGTAGCTGTAGGGGTTATGCATACCTTATGTACAGGCAGTATATGATGGGGACCTATATATGGCGGTGCCGTGGCTTCTATCTGGAGGGCTTTAGCTTATGCACATTGTATATGAAGTGGGGTCACCTATAACTTATGCATAATACACACATGCAGTGTCTATGGGACAGTACATGGCCGGGTCACTGGGTATTTGCAGGTACACAACCTATAAGATGTGACCCTACAGCTGCTTACTGGTTTCCGGTTGGAGGTTGTTGTGTTTTTCTTGAAAAATTTTTCCAGTAGCTCCTTTGGGTTTTGCCATCATGTGTCAGAGACCGTCAGACTTCTGTATATGCAGTAACCTGAGGACACAGCCATAAATGACTTAACTCTCGCTGCCTGCAGTCTCCACTAGAGGGAGCTAATGGTGCGACTCCAGTGTTTGAAAGTGACCATAATATATAAATGGTAGGAGCCCATAATGGATATGTGGTGCCTAGTAGGTGCATGTATATAACATTGTAGTTCCGTGCTCCATTCCTTGGCCGTCCACTGGGCATCTATGTGCCTTGACCAGTGGCTGCGCCTCTCCCATATCCCACATCAGTACAAAGTTTAAATGCATGAAAAAACTTTCCGAACTAAAATTCCACCTGGGAGTCTGTTTAAAGGTTTGACTTGTTTTTGCCCTCCGTCTTTGTTGATCTAAAGGATTTGGTGACCTGCAGGCGCTGCCCGAGATGAGTGAGCCTGCACTCACCCCAAGAGCTGCAGAGACATGACGGATTGATCACGCCCTCAACCCCAAAGCTGCAGCCACATGACGTGTCATCCAGTCCTCACCCCCGGAGCTGCAGCGACATGACCGAATGATCCGTCCCTCACCCCCAAAACTGCAGCAAGATGACCGAATGATCCGTCCCTCACCCCCAGAGCTGCAGCAAGATGACCGAATGATCCGTCCCTCACCCCCAGAGCTGCAGCAAGATGACCGAATGATCCGTCCCTCACCCCCAGAGCTGCAGCAAGATGACAGACTAGTCCGGCCCTCGCCTCCAGAGCTGCAGCCACATGACGGATTGATCCGGCCCTCGCCCCCAGAGCTGCAGCCACATGACGGATTGATCCGCCCCTCGCCCCCAGAGCTGCAGCCACAGGACGGATTGATCCGCCCCTCGCCCCCAGAGCTGCAGCCACAGGACGGATTGATCCGCCCCTCGCCCCCAGAGCTGCAGCCACAGGACGGATTGATCCGCCCCTCGCCCCCAGAGCTGCAGCCACATGACGGATTGATCCGCCCCTCGCCCCCAGAGCTGCAGCCACATGACGGATTGATCCGCCCCTCGCCCCCAGAGCTGCAGCCACATGACGGATTGATCCGCCCCTCGCCCCCAGAGCTGCAGCCACATGACGGATTGATCCGCCCCTCGCCCCCAGAGCTGCAGCCACATGACGGATTGATCCGCCCCTCGCCCCCAGAGCTGCAGAGGTCATTCTGGGCTCCTCCTTTGACCTATGTCTACGAATACCAACTGTTGTATTGTGCATTATCAAATCATTTATTAAGATTGACTGTGAGTGTATGAGCTCCTGCAACCCAAACCGCCAAGCAGAGCTGCAGCAAAAAGATCCAAACTCCTGCACTCACCCCCAGAGCTGCAACTTGTATAATTCCACATTCTAACTTTCCAGTCCTATGTGAATATTTCTTCTCTGCTCACAAGCAGAGGTGATGTTGGGTTTGTGGTGATGTCCACACTGTCATGTGACCAGGCTCCCACAATGCTTTGCTCCCAGGTAACAGGAAACGGCAGAATGTAGACTTTATAGAATGTGAAATACAATTGTAACAAATCTGCGGCATCCCCCTCCTTCCCTGATGTGTTGGATTATACATATGATATGTAGCAGTGATTCTCTGGTGCCATCCTGTGGCTTGTGCAGCAGTGAAGGGGTTACAATTATTTGGGAGCTGCTGTGCTGCGCCCCTCCCTGCCTGATATAAATAATGTTTCTCATTGTCAGGAGGCAGCGCAGCAGAACCGGGCTCTGTGCACAATCCATACATGACTGGCAGCGGTCCAGCCTCGCCTGCAGCCCTCCCATTATACAAGCTGCTTATTACTCTCTTGGAAAGCTAGGTGACTGACCAGACCAGCTCCTGTGCAGGAATCTAGGAAAGTCGATGTATTGGCTAGTATGGCCTCTTCTGGGATAGAGGTGCATGCTCGGCCACCATGTGATTTCCTGTGTGTTGTGCAGGGTCACTCTGGGGTTTTGAGTAGTCTCTCTCCAGTGCCTGCCTGTGTTTCCTGTGTGGTTTTAGTCATAAGATGTCCCTGATCAGAGCTATGCGAGCAGCGTTACTAATGTCACTGAGGCATGGTGGGCCCCAGATCCTCCACCACTGGATCATATACCCTGCAATGCATTAATGGTCCCAGTCCTTGCTCCACTGCACTATTGTTTTCTTCATTTCTCTCCCGGCACAGGACAGCACTATTGAGTCCCTTAACTCTACCTGCACATCACTGCAGTACTGGGTCTCTCGCCTCTCTCCCCGCTCAGCACTGTGCTACTGGGGCCCTCGCCCCTCTCTACGCTCAGCACTGCGCTGCTGGGTCCCTCGCCCCTCTCTACGCTCAGCACTGCGCTGCTGGGTCCCTCGCCCCTCTCTACGCTCAGCACTGCGCTGCTGGGGCCCTCGCCCCTCTCTACGCTCAGCACTGCGCTGCTGGGGCCCTCGCCCCTCTCTACGCTCAGCACTGCGCTGCTGGGGCCCTCGCCCCTCTCTACGCTCAGCACTGCGCTGCTGGGTCACTCGCCCCTCTCTACGCTCAGCACTGCGCTGCTGGGTCACTCGCCCCTCTCTACGCTCAGCACTGCGCTGCTGGGTCACTCGCCCCTCTCTACGCTCAGCACTGCGCTGCTGGGTCACTCGCCCCTCTCTACGCTCAGCACTGCGCTGCTGGGTCACTCGCCCCTCTCTACGCTCAGCACTGCGCTGCTGGGTCACTCGCCCCTCTCTACGCTCAGCACTGCGCTGCTGGGTCACTCGCCCCTCTCTACGCTCAGCACTGCGCTGCTGGGTCACTCGCCCCTCTCTACGCTCAGCACTGCGCTGCTGGGTCACTCGCCCCTCTCTACGCTCAGCACTGCGCTGCTGGGTCACTCGCCCCTCTCTACGCTCAGCACTGCGCTGCTGGGTCACTCGCCCCTCTCTACGCTCAGCACTGCGCTGCTGGGTCACTCGCCCCTCTCTACGCTCAGCACTGCGCTGCTGGGTCACTCGCCCCTCTCTACGCTCAGCACTGCGCTGCTGGGTCACTCGCCCCTCTCTACGCTCAGCACTGCGCTGCTGGGTCACTCGCCCCTCTCTACGCTCAGCACTGCGCTGCTGGGTCACTCGCCCCTCTCTACGCTCAGCACTGCGCTGCTGGGTCACTCGCCCCTCTCTACGCTCAGCACTGCGCTGCTGGGTCACTCGCCCCTCTCTACGCTCAGCACTGCGCTGCTGGGTCACTCGCCCCTCTCTACGCTCAGCACTGCGCTGCTGGGTCACTCGCCCCTCTCTACGCTCAGCACTGCGCTGCTGGGTCACTCGCCCCTCTCTACGCTCAGCACTGCGCTGCTGGGTCACTCGCCCCTCTCTACGCTCAGCACTGCGCTGCTGGGTCACTCGCCCCTCTCTACGCTCAGCACTGCGCTGCTGGGTCACTCGCCCCTCTCTACGCTCAGCACTGCGCTGCTGGGTCACTCGCCCCTCTCTACGCTCAGCACTGCGCTGCTGGGTCACTCGCCCCTCTCTACGCTCAGCACTGCGCTGCTGGGTCACTCGCCCCTCTCTACGCTCAGCACTGCGCTGCTGGGTCACTCGCCCCTCTCTACGCTCAGCACTGCGCTGCTGGGTCACTCGCCCCTCTCTACGCTCAGCACTGCGCTGCTGGGTCACTCGCCCCTCTCTACGCTCAGCACTGCGCTGCTGGGTCACTCGCCCCTCTCTACGCTCAGCACTGCGCTGCTGGGTCACTCGCCCCTCTCTACGCTCAGCACTGCGCTGCTGGGTCACTCGCCCCTCTCTACGCTCAGCACTGCGCTGCTGGGTCACTCGCCCCTCTCTACGCTCAGCACTGCGCTGCTGGGTCACTCGCCCCTCTCTACGCTCAGCACTGCGCTGCTGGGTCACTCGCCCCTCTCTACGCTCAGCACTGCGCTGCTGGGTCACTCGCCCCTCTCTACGCTCAGCACTGCGCTGCTGGGTCACTCGCCCCTCTCTACGCTCAGCACTGCGCTGCTGGGTCACTCGCCCCTCTCTACGCTCAGCACTGCGCTGCTGGGTCACTCGCCCCTCTCTACGCTCAGCACTGCGCTGCTGGGTCACTCGCCCCTCTCTACGCTCAGCACTGCGCTGCTGGGTCACTCGCCCCTCTCTACGCTCAGCACTGCGCTGCTGGGTCACTCGCCCCTCTCTACGCTCAGCACTGCGCTGCTGGGTCACTCGCCCCTCTCTACGCTCAGCACTGCGCTGCTGGGTCACTCGCCCCTCTCTACGCTCAGCACTGCGCTGCTGGGTCACTCGCCCCTCTCTACGCTCAGCACTGCGCTGCTGGGTCACTCGCCCCTCTCTACGCTCAGCACTGCGCTGCTGGGTCACTCGCCCCTCTCTACGCTCAGCACTGCGCTGCTGGGTCACTCGCCCCTCTCTACGCTCAGCACTGCGCTGCTGGGTCACTCGCCCCTCTCTACGCTCAGCACTGCGCTGCTGGGTCACTCGCCCCTCTCTACGCTCAGCACTGCGCTGCTGGGTCACTCGCCCCTCTCTACGCTCAGCACTGCGCTGCTGGGTCACTCGCCCCTCTCTACGCTCAGCACTGCGCTGCTGGGTCACTCGCCCCTCTCTACGCTCAGCACTGCGCTGCTGGGTCACTCGCCCCTCTCTACGCTCAGCACTGCGCTGCTGGGTCACTCGCCCCTCTCTACGCTCAGCACTGCGCTGCTGGGTCACTCGCCCCTCTCTACGCTCAGCACTGCGCTGCTGGGTCACTCGCCCCTCTCTACGCTCAGCACTGCGCTGCTGGGTCACTCGCCCCTCTCTACGCTCAGCACTGCGCTGCTGGGTCACTCGCCCCTCTCTACGCTCAGCACTGCGCTGCTGGGTCACTCGCCCCTCTCCACGCTCAGCACTGCGCTGCTGGGTCACTCGCCCCTCTCCACGCTCAGCACTGCGCTGCTGGGTCACTCGCCCCTCTCCACGCTCAGCACTGCGCTGCTGGGTCACTCGCCCCTCTCCACGCTCAGCACTGCGCTGCTGGGTCACTCGCCCCTCTCCACGCTCAGCACTGCGCTGCTGGGTCACTCGCCCCTCTCCACGCTCAGCACTGCGCTGCTGGGTCACTCGCCCCTCTCCACGCTCAGCACTGCGCTGCTGGGTCACTCGCCCCTCTCCACGCTCAGCACTGCGCTGCTGGGTCACTCGCCCCTCTCCACGCTCAGCACTGCGCTGCTGGGTCACTCGCCCCTCTCCACGCTCAGCACTGCGCTGCTGGGTCACTCGCCCCTCTCCACGCTCAGCACTGCGCTGCTGGGTCACTCGCCCCTCTCCACGCTCAGCACTGCGCTGCTGGGTCACTCGCCCCTCTCCACGCTCAGCACTGCGCTGCTGGGTCACTCGCCCCTCTCCACGCTCAGCACTGCGCTGCTGGGTCACTCGCCCCTCTCCACGCTCAGCACTGCGCTGCTGGGTCACTCGCCCCTCTCCACGCTCAGCACTGCGCTGCTGGGTCACTCGCCCCTCTCCACGCTCAGCACTGCGCTGCTGGGTCACTCGCCCCTCTCCACGCTCAGCACTGCGCTGCTGGGTCACTCGCCCCTCTCCACGCTCAGCACTGCGCTGCTGGGTCACTCGCCCCTCTCCACGCTCAGCACTGCGCTGCTGGGTCACTCGCCCCTCTCCACGCTCAGCACTGCGCTGCTGGGTCACTCGCCCCTCTCCACGCTCAGCACTGCGCTGCTGGGTCACTCGCCCCTCTCCACGCTCAGCACTGCGCTGCTGGGTCACTCGCCCCTCTCCACGCTCAGCACTGCGCTGCTGGGTCACTCGCCCCTCTCCACGCTCAGCACTGCGCTGCTGGGTCACTCGCCCCTCTCCACGCTCAGCACTGCGCTGCTGGGTCACTCGCCCCTCTCCACGCTCAGCACTGCGCTGCTGGGTCACTCGCCCCTCTCCACGCTCAGCACTGCGCTGCTGGGTCACTCGCCCCTCTCCACGCTCAGCACTGCGCTGCTGGGTCACTCGCCCCTCTCCACGCTCAGCACTGCGCTGCTGGGTCACTCGCCCCTCTCCACGCTCAGCACTGCGCTGCTGGGTCACTCGCCCCTCTCCACGCTCAGCACTGCGCTGCTGGGTCACTCGCCCCTCTCCACGCTCAGCACTGCGCTGCTGGGTCACTCGCCCCTCTCCACGCTCAGCACTGCACTGCTGGGTCACTCGCCTCTCTCCACGCTCAGCACTGCACTGCTGGGGCCGTCACTCTGTGGCACAGAACCTCTTTCCCCACTGTGCTACTGGTCCTTCTGCTTGCTCCATGGCCGCAGTGCTCTATGTGGAGCAGGGAGTATTGTTACATGCCTGGAATGTTTGGTTTGTGTCCCAGTTTCGGCACCGGGACCCGAAACTGACCTCAGGGTTATGTAAAGTTGAATAGTCGGTCAGTGCAGTGCACCTAATCAGGTGCTGGGAAAAAATGTGAGCGCGGGCGGCCTGGGGGCAAAGAGTGGAGCATCCAAATATAGAACCAGAGGCCGATCAATTCCTGAAACTGCTCTATCATCCTGATAAGGGCGTGGGAAAGCTCTGCACCCACAAAATTAAGGGATACCTACTAACCATAGGAGAGGAGGAATATCCTGAATAATTTTTTTTTCTAAATTAATAATATTTACAAGATTTTTATAATTATAGACTATAACTCCAGTGTGTTTGAAAGAAACTCTGGGACTCCCTTTTTCAAGCTCTCTGCTTGCCATCAGTGAATGAGAACCGCTCAGTACATGGCTGGTCCTGCTCAGTAGAGAATTTGACTGATGTACTTGGTTCAGAGATCTGTCAGTCAGAGATCCTGTTTATTTTGCTTGCAGAGCATTTTGTAGACCGGATTCAAAACCTGAGAGCAAAAATATTACAATTTCCAAAAATTAAGGTCCAGTTCAGGACACACAGACTGATTCCCAATATCGACCACATGTGAATTCCCCCTTATAGGCTGATTTTTCATTGTCCTATACAGTGGTCTTGGAGTGATTTCCTCCTCTCCCCCAATTTCATTATTGATATATGGTTGTGTAAGCAGATCTGTGTGGTGTAGGGTCCTCACCTTGTTTGGCATTGTTGGCTGCACGGTGTAGGAAATATAAATATCGGGATAGAATCTTGGAGTGAAATGTGTCCCTGGTATCTATTCTTGATGTGGAGGTAACATTATTAGTGCCTTCTACTTCTGGATTTACTGGGAGCGCTCTGCCAGCCCCTCCTGTGGCCCGTATATAGACCAGATCATGCCTTAAGATGCTAAGTGTTTTTTCTTTCCGGTCGGATAAGGACATGATTGAGTCTCAACGATACGTGAAGTAACAGATTGACTTTCCATGAGGGTTTAGCGACGGTTAAGCTGGATGACTCTGGTGACGTTGGGACATGTGATCAGTTTAAAGTTTTGTTTTTTTTTCTCTTCAGCTCAGAGCATGTGACTTCTCGAGTCTCCAGTTTTGTAAACAAATGTTTCCTTTTCCTGTTTCAAAGGGGCCTTTAAACTGGGAGGTCCTCAGAACATAAAGGTGAAATGTGTATGTGCTGCACACCTGGGAATAGTACAATGTAACAAACTATAGGACACATTGTTATGCTGTACTTTTTGCAATACTGAGTATATTTGTTACGTTGTACTATTCCCAGGTGTGTTGTGGAATGATCTCCTGCTTGGAATGTCATACCTGGGTAGATCTGTATTGGTGGACGTTGTGACCTTGTGTTAGATACTGGTGGCAGCGACCATCTACATATTAACCACGTTCCTGGGGTGAAGTCATGCTTGTCTGTACACTGTATACCAGGAGGGAATGCCATAAATAGTGTTTACTAGGTGACGAGTTTTGTCTCAAATATTTCCTCAAAGTTCTTTGTTGCCCCTTGAGCCTCCTTCATCCACAATGTGGAATTTCACCAAAGCTTGTAAAGCGTCCTTTCTTCCTGGAAATCGTGCAGCCGTGATATTAGAGAATGTTTTCAGACACATTACATGTGCACACGGGGGGAGAGCAGGGAGGACAACGCCGCAGTGCTGACACCATGCAACCAGTGCTGTGTATTGTCCTTGTAGAGAGAGGTTGGTAGAAGCAGGACTGTGAAATATGGATTAACATTCCAGATTGTAGCATTTACGATCATTTTCTGTATGTGGAGTACCTCCATACTATAAGGTTACATTCACACGAACGTATGTCCGCTGGGCCATATACTGGCGGGCGTACATCTGGCACCATGCAGAGGAGGAGGGGTGACCCTCTCCGTAGTGATCCATTCTGCATGGTGCCATAACACATGGGAAGATAAGACATGTCCTATCTTTTCCCTGTATATGGAGTGGTACTCTATCTCTCCATGTGGCCATTGCTGTCTATGGGATGTACGCGCGTCTTCCATACGGTCGCGTGAATGCGACCTAAAAATGCTATATTAGGAATGGTCGGTCCCATTTATCTTTTAGAATGTGAGGTGCACTGTGGGATTTTGTGGTCCCCTCTCCCCCCGACAGGGAGGGAGGTGAGATTTTTTTTTTTTTTTTTTTTCCTCCCTTCTCCCAGGGCATGCCTGCAAGTCATAAGATGTGTCAGGAGTAGTAGTGTATCGTGTAGCATAGGAGAAGTAGTGTAATAGTGGGAGTAGTAGTGTATCGTGTAGCATAGGAGAAGTAGTGTAATAGTGGGAATAGTAGTGTATCATGCCATATAGTGTACACAACTGTAAGTGATGCACTTGGGAAATCCTGGCGCTGACCTCTTCTTTAGTCATGTGAATACTGTCCTAGGTCACGTGGCCCACATTCTGTCCATTTGTAGCCACTTAAAAGAGGAACCCCTTTAGTGATCAGCAGTGTGGGAGCAAGTCGCTGAAGATGTTTGCGGCATCTTGGATCCAAGGACATCTCTCCATGAGGTAGAGTAGAACTGTGTCTCGTCTGGGTTTCCTTCTGTGCCCTCCTATATGGCCTCTTTGCAGGACAACAGAAGCGACCATAATGGTGCCCGTAGCTGTGGCCACTCAGATTTGGACATTGTGCCCATGTCATGACATCAGCATAGAATTATATTCCCCTTCTGTGTTGGTTTCACAGTCCTGGCCTCTATATTCCTGATATTGCCATGATGTTGGTTCTATGGGTTATCTGGTTGGCTTGTAGTGGAGGCCGCATCTTATTCCCCTCATATGAGCTCTAGCTAATCACACAGAAGCCTGGAGCTCTGCCATCCTGGGAGTAAGAATGTGTGGGTAATGTATAGGATCTTACAGTATATGATTGATCCTGTGTATGGGCCTAGGTCTTCCATGTAACATTGTGGGATCCCTGAATGTCCCAGCATGCACTGCTCAGGTAACATCACATATCGTGTCCTGCCATGAACAATTTGGCATTCTCCGGACTCCCCTCTTATTTTGCTGCGCTGCCATCACTTGAATGTCTTCTGCTCGGTTGGATTTTCTTCCCTCGTTTTATTAGTCTGTCCCTGCCGTGACCTTGAGGGTTTTCTTTCCTTCCCTCCCTCTTCACCTGGTGGTGGCACAGGCTCAGATACGAGGCACTTGGACGTTCCCAGACAATGTTTTAATTTCGTTTTTTTTTTATTTATTTGCTCGGGAGGGGGGGGGGACGACTCCATTGTGAGGGTCTTCTGCTGCGAAGGTCACAAATGAAAATCTCTGAAAAGACTGTGGCATAAGAGGAAACTGGAGATTAGCCCCGCGCCGTACACATGAAAGACTAAGGGCAGGTCAGGGGGTGGGGAACGGGCTCGGGCACAGGACCTGGTGGATCTGGGTGATTAAAAAGCGGAGCATGAGTAAAGCGCCGGAGAAAGGATCAAACGTTGTGGCCGACCACCTGCAATTAGGATCCTTTGTCAGGGTTCAGGAAGACTTCAAACAAAACTAAGGGTTTTTTTTTAAGGCAATTTAAGCTTGAGGGGTGATGTTAACCCCTGTGCTGCTGGCCTCAAAAGTCACTTGTTGCCCCATGTGCTGTTGGGTGCCCCCACGTTAGCTTGTGCTTCATCTTTTTGCATGAATAGGTGATCATTAGTCTTCATTGTACGTAATAATTTTGCTAGTCCCTTATTTTGGTGCACAAGTCTCATGGTGAGGGGAGGGGATGCTATTTAGGGTTTATAATAGGGGTAGTAGAGGTCAGGCTGTCTCTTCTTGGACAGTATAATAAAATATAATGCTGCTTATCATAGGTGTATAGACACGGCATGTACCACGCATGTATAACTTGTGCTGGAGCCCCGTGCACCTCTATCAGATATTCTGTTTGTTGCATTGGATCGTGAGCCCCATGGGGACAGGGACTGATGTGACGAGCTCTGTGCAGCGCTGTGTAATCTGTGTGCGCTCTATAAAGGAATTATATCTAGTGAATTTTCTTTAATCCTATGTTTGGGGCCTTATTTGTTGCAGGTTTGAGCCCTGTGTTTTGTGTGTCCCCTGATCGCCACCGTTTTGGGTGCATGTTTTGCTCGGCCCCAGACACAGGGGTTTGATGTTGCGGCTTTCCCTGTGGGTGACTTTGTTGAGCCTGGCTGTTATGTGTCACATTGTATCAGTGTATCAGCACGGTGCGGCCCCAGGCTTCACTTTCGTGTCCACACGTTAGCCGCCCCTGCTGTCCCCCCTGCCCCCACCCCTAGGAGCGCAGCTCTGGAGCACTTCCTCTGGTTGTGTTTCTCGCTGACAGGAACTGCGCAGCTGTTGTCGCTGTGTGTTTTCTCGTGCAGGAAATCTGAACAAGAAAGAAAACAAAGTCTCCTTAAAAAAGAAAAAGGAAGCAGCTCTTCTATTTCACTTTTAGCAACATTAACCCTTGTGCTGCTGCTCCTGACATGTCACACAACTAGGGGCTCCTCCCCGGGGATGTGACTAATACAGGGCGATACAATGGCTGACCTTATGCTATCTACATTATATTCATTCTGTGCAGCAGAGCTACTACAGGGCTAAGGAGAACCTGTCAGCAGGTGTGTCATACAGACAGCAGCCAGTGTTATGTATTGTCCCTGGAGAGATGTGTAATCAGACTTATGTTGTTGGTAGCAGCAGGACTGTGATGCATGTATTTATATTCCAGGATTGTAACTTCTGCAAGTACACTGGGGGGGGGGGGGGTATAATTACACTGCTGTGCTCTGTGCCCTTTGCATCCAGTATTAGGTATTGTCCCTGGAGAGATCACACCTTTGTGTATGTTGTAGCTGCTAAAATATATTCTGCATCTCTTTTAGGGCCACTATTTCATATTGTCTGCTGAGAAAACAGGACTTGTCCAAAGTACTATCCTGGAAAATAAATCCAAATTTCACAGTCCTGCTGCTACTAACAGCATACACAAAGGTCTCCCCGGGGACAATACATAACACTGGCTGCACCTACATTACCTTTCAAGGATTTCTGATGTTGAAGATTTTATTAATTTACCTGCCGCCCAGATTTATTTGTATGTAATAAGAGTTATGACTGGTCCCAGGATGAAGCCGCCTCCGTTCAGTCTAGTTCGAGCTTGTTCATTCTTTGTTCTTGGTTTTTATGTAATGTGTGTGAACCCCCATGGAAGTAATGGATAATACAACTGGGTGACAACCTCTACAAGTGTATTAATGGAGTCCACATTAGTTGTCACCTACATATTGATAGAAATCCACCAACGCTAAAGATTATACAGTAAGTCTCCGTAATCTGCTGCTGGACCTGTTCAGGACTCGCTTGTTACTTGGCTCCAGCTTTTCCCCCAGACAGAACATATAGTTTGCAGTTTCAAGCCAATAGGAGGCAGTATGACTAGTGTAAGTGTATGTCTAAATATATATCCCTATTCTTATGTGAAGGGGACCCTGCAACCACCTTGGAGGCACTGTTTTCTCTTTGTGGGGTATATACAACGTTGCGGCCATTGTGTAAATATGATGTGCCATACAGACTTGGATTATACATGAGCTTAGAAAACGAGATGTGAATGAGACCCTGCTGCTTCAGAGATGACGTCCGGGGACCCTCATACTGAACGGCACCTGTGAGCTCCGCCTCTTGTTGAGATTTATTTAAAATATTTATCTTTCCTTTCCTTTAGTTGATACAATGTATCAGTTGTCTTTCAGGTGGAGGTAGAATGTTACATTGTATCACTCCTGATCTGAGCAATGTTAATCCCCTTTCAGGTGGTTCCTTTAAGGCCGCGGCGCCCCCTTCCCCCAGTGCACAGACCAGTGTCTCCAGTTAGTCAGCAGAGATCACGTACAACATTTAGCGTCCGCACAAAGCCGCGCTCTTATCCAGTTTCCCGTCCTCCTCCATTGAAAGGGATTTTCTCTCTCCAGGAAGGATTGTGTTCAGGGGGCGGCTGCCATATGCCGGGTCTTATCAGCGCTTTCCTTGTGCTTAATCTTCTGCTGTGCTGTTACAGTGTGCAATGCTCTTTTTTTTTTTTTTTTTTTTTTTTCTTTTGCATGCTCCCCCCTCATCCTTCAAGGACGTCTCGGTCTCGCACTCAGTTTGCTCAATAGATTTAGTGTTTGTCAGCGCAGATATCACACCCTACAATACATAGCAGCGTGGGCGTCCCACACCGGAGCAGTTATGTTGCAATGTTTCTGCTCAGTTCACTATACATTGTCATATTATTGTGTTATCTGAACCTGGGAAAGCTGAGTGGTGGGTTCAGGCCTTGTGGGTCACATCTTTCAATAGTGGCGCCACTCATTTCGTCATGTCCAGTCTTGTATTGCAGTTGAGCCCCATTCACATCCGAACCAAACACAACTTGTGCGGAGGTGTGGCGCTGTTAGTTTATTTTGTTTAGAGAAGGTAGCTGTGTTTTAGGGGGATGGTCTGTGTAAGAGTTGAATGCACAGAACAGGACTTGTCACACTAAAATAAGCTACAACTGTCTCCTACATCTTTGCAGCCAGGGAAGTTTTGCCGTTCAGTAGTCCCTAAAAGCTGGGTGCCTATGGGATATATAATGAAATTGTTGAAACATTGTGTGACTGCAGTGATGTAACAATACTGGATATAGTCTGTGGCGTTACAATGTGTCGGCGCGGTATGAAAAGTCTTGTCTCTGGCTACAGGCCTGGATGGATGTAGAGTTTAGGTGCCGTGTTGTAAGTGCTCTGTAATGGATTTCAGGAAGGTTTTGCCCAGCATCAACTTTCCCCGCAGGATGTGCTGCAGCAGCCGTGTCTGTTTATTATTGATTTAGTTGGAGCATAGTCTCCACTGCTTCCCAGCATCTCCCGTGCCCCGCAGCACTTCTGCTCTAAAAAGCAAACAAGCAAATCTTCCCAATGCTGCATACTACGTGCTGCGCTCCAGCCGCCCAGAAATAATCTGCCAGTAATTGTGATGTGATGGGCTGTGTGTGGCACAGGACGTCCTGGGCATCGGCTCTTCTCTAAAGGTTCCTCTATTATCTCTCCTGCAGCCGTGACATGGAGAATAAAGAAACACTCCGGGGGCTGCAGAAGATGGACGACCGCCCCGAGGAGCGCATGATCAGGGAGAAACTCAAGGCAACATGTATGCCAGCCTGGAAGCACGAATGGCTGGAGAGGAGGAGCAGGCGAGGTCCAGTGGTAAGTGCACCTCTTACAATGTTCATATGATCGGCTCCAGGTCTCTGCATCCCCTTCAACGTAGATGTGCAATGAGCCCAACTATAGATGTGCAGCCTGGGACGAACTCATTCAGACGCCATGTGTGATTGGGTGATACATACCTTGTGGCAGCATAGTGTTTCATTGAACTCCATTTATCCTACTGGCCTATAATGCTGTGAGGTCTGAGTACAGGACTGTAGAGAGGCTGGAGCTTCACACATCATATAAAATCCAAACATGGCCATCAGGATCTTCACTTCTTCTAGTTTATGTCCACTGCTGGGCCAGGACCAAAACTATAGCTGAATAATGGAAAAGTGGTAGACCGGCCAGCCCAGTGTACAGCCCAGATGATCCGAAGGTTGGGTGATCCGGCTTCTTTTTCACTTTCTTCTACCGAGTAGCGAAGGTGTTATATTTTTGTTTTTTATAGCTGAATAATGGTAGATTTTGAAAGTGCTGAAAAATCCAGGACAAGTAAATTTGTCCAGGCTAGAAATGTTCAGTTCTGCTGGATTCTTCTGTTCGAGGCTTCAGATCTTACCCCATGAGTATGCAGAATGACAAAATCCACGGATAGTTCCCCTGCCTTACCCTTAAAGGGGTTGTGTGGAGTTTTTATTGTTAAAGATGATCAGTGTGGGGTCGACCTGGCCCCTCACAATCGTGGGAACAAATCTTGTAGAAATAGGATAATGCTAAAATTTGGTACAACCCCTTTAAGGTGTTTCTGTTGTAAATCTCCAGGGATCTCACTACTGAATACAGTTACTTGCAGATCAGGTGTGAGCATGTGTAAGACCCTAGATTTTGGAAAATTTCATCTAGGTGTGCAGGGGATACTCTCAACCATTTGGTTGTGGAGTGGAATTATCAGTCCAATCCTCCACATCTGAATCCGTCCTTTGATTTGTTCAAATTATTTACATTTTTTAAGCCTATTTTCTTTATGCTGCAGGTTGTTAAACCTATTCCAGTGAAGGCGGATGGTTCTGAAGCTTCCAGGTCGGACTCGTCTGTGGAGGGGACAGTGAATGGGTCTGCACACTCTTTAAAGGGGCGGCACAGTCCTTCGCCCAGCAGCTCTTCCAGCTCTTCAAAGTCCAAGCCGGAGTCTCCGGGATCACGGAGGAGAGGCTTCTCTCCAGTTCCTGTAAGTTATTCTTCAGCTGCTGCAGAACCTCTAATTTCTGTTGGTAATGATGCATTTCCATGAGGAGTAGCATAGTTTATTAATGTGGAAACCTTTTGTGCTTTTCCCAGTTTCAGAGTGGCCGTGTTACGCCGCCCCGGAGGGCTCCTTCTCCTGACGGCTTCTCGCCCTACAGTCCTGAGGAGACCAGTCGTCGCGTCAACAAAGTGATGAGAGCACGGCTGTACCTGCTGCAGCAGATTGGCCCCAACTCTTTCCTGATTGGAGGCGACAGTCCGGATAACAAGTACCGAGTGTTTATTGGACCTCAGGTGTGTAAAAGGATCCTCACGTAAAAGATGATTAGATTGATGCTGGTTATAGGAATGGCCAATGTAGACCGCATAGATGGCGCAGTGGGCATCTCTGGTGGTGTCACCTAAGGCACTGCACTTGTGATCTGGATGCTTAAATAGTGCAAGCAACCTGAGCGATTGCACAAAGGCAAATTATGCATGTATGGGCCTAAGCAAACCTTGATTGCAAAGCACAAGGGTGCAAGGAGCCCCCGCCTCGTTGCAGGACAACTCTCCCATCTTGAAGTCCAGTGAACCCGGTCTTGCTAATGTCCTGACAATATGTGGAGTGAACTTTGATACACAATGTGATGACCTGACAGTGGGTGCTCCAAGGCGCTGTGCAGGTTCCTGTCTCCTTCTCCCCTGGGAATGTTGTGTGTCTCACACTTCATCTTCTGATACAATTATTTGCTTCATCAAGTCGTGGGAAAAGAACTGTGTGTAAACAAAGAGCGAGAAAGCAATGTCCCCGCGGGGCGGCTACAGGTGCCGGCGCCTTCTACATCACTCACCTGCTGCCAACTTCTTCACACCATAATCTTCCAGGGACAAGTGAGGTCGTGTTCACAGCCAGGATCTTCTGTTCTGGCGCCGTCATGGGGTGTATGATGTCCCAGAGCAGAATAGCAGAGCCGTGTTTCTCTAGTATTCTCATACTAGTATCTGGAGCAGAATAGCAGAGCTCTGTGTTTCTCTATAGCATCCTCATACTAGTATCTGGAGCAGAGTAACAGAGCTCTGTGTTTCTCTATAGCAACCTCATACTAGTATCTGGAGCAGAATAGCAGAGCTGTGTTTCTCTATAGCATCCTCATACTAGTATCTGGAGCAGAATAGCAGAGCTCTGTGTTTCTCTATAGCATCCTCATACTAGTATCTGGAGCAGAATAGCAGAGCTGTGTTTCTCTATAGCATCCTCATACTAGTATCTGGAGCAGAGTAGCAGAGCTGTGTTTCTCTATAGCATCATTATACTAGTATCAGGAGCAGAATAGCAGAGCTGTGTTTCTCTATAGCAACCTCATACTGGTATCTGGAGCAGAATAGGAGAGCCGTGTTTCTCTATAGCATCCTCATACTAGTATCTAGAGCAGAATAGCAGAGACATGTTTCTCTATAGCAGTGATGGCAAACCTTTTAGACACCAAGTGCCCAAACAAGAACCAAAACTCACATATTTTTCGCAACGTGCCGATGCGATAGTTTAAGCAGTAACTTATTACTCCCTGCTCTTTCACAGGTTTAAATTGTATAGGCACCTGAGGACACCAATACAGTAGAAAGAAGAAGTTTGGATTATGCTTGTAGCTTCCTTCTAGGGTCCTGAGCTGCCTGCGACGGCAAGAGGCCTTGAGTCCTGTCTGGCAAACCCTGCCCTGGAGTGATGGCAAGGATGCCCATATAGAGGGCTCCGAGTGCCACCTCTGGCACCCATACCATAGGTTCACCACCACTGCTCTATAGCATCCTTATACTAGTATCTGGAGAAGAATAGCATAGCTGTGTTTCTCTATAGCATCCTCATACTAGTATCTGGAGCAGAATAGCAGAGCCATGTTACTCAGTAGCATCCTTATACTAGTATCTGGAGCAGAATAGCAGAGCTGTGTTTCTCTATAGCATCATTATACTAGTATCTGGAGCAGAATAGCAGAGCCATGTTACTCAGTAGCATCCTTATACTAGTATCTGGAGCAGAATAGTAGAGCTGTGTTTCTCTATAGCATCATTATACTAGTATCCGGAGCAGAATGGCAGGGCCGTGTTACTATGTAGCATCCTAATTCTCTAGCTGTGACGTTTGCGGTGCTGCTTCTTGTCATTTCAGATCTGCTATAATTAACCCTTTGCTCTCTTGCAGACCTGCAGCTGCGGTCGGGGCACATTCTGCATCCATCTCCTCTTCGTCATGCTGCGTGTCTTTCAGCTGGAGCCCTCCGATACGATGCTGTGGAGGAAAACCTTGAAGAACTTTGAAGTATGAAAATCCCCAGCTCATTGTTTCAGGGCAATGATTGTAAAGTAGACGACCTCTTCCCCCCACACAGCATAGGAAGGAGAAAGACAACTTGGTGTATAATTACTTCCAGGCGCTAGGAACACGAAATGTGTAAAATGAGCTTCACTTTAACCAAGAGCTCATAGGATTACAGGAACATGAGGATGATGTAAGACAACTGTGCCGCCATATGGGGCTGTCTAGTCCTAGATTCGGTGTGATACAGTGTTGATCCCTCAGCTGATGCCAGTGACAACTTCCTACAGTGCAAACACCTTTTAAAAGGCACCAGATCCACAATAAACCCTGTAGATTGCAGCCTGGTGTGCTGTGTAATCATACTAATATGTATGTAAGTAGCAGCAGAACTGTGAAATATGCATTTATATTCCAGGATTGTTCTGGTGGATGCTGTACAGGTGATCCCCTCTCAGTAATTTCTCTAGTATGAATCGGGAGCCTTTTATTGCAGGCAGATAGGAGGGACTGTGAAGCAGCTGAGAGCACAGCAGTGTGAGGACACATGACTAGCACTCTGCTGATCAGTTACTTCCACATTGATGATCCTTCCTGCTTTCTACATTTCTATAGCCATGTCTGCACTCGCTCTGGTCTATCTTCCAGTGTCATGCCCATGCTCGGCTTCTGCCGTTCTTCTCCCATCTCTTCCGCGCTGGTTTCCTCACTGCTCGTCACGATTCCTTCATGGTGATTTATTTTTATTATTATTTATTTTCATTTTTTTTTTTTTTTGTTAGGTTGAAAGTTTGTTCCAGAAATATCACAGTAGACGTAGCTCAAGGATCAAAGCTCCATCTCGTAACACCATCCAGAAGTTTGTATCACGCATGTCCAACTCTCATACATCATCCTCATCCACCACATCCACCTCTAGCGCAGACACCAGGTTTGTACCAAAACTGTGCCCCTCCCCCCACCATCCTCTTATCTTGGAACGTTCTTTAGAAGGAATGTAATTTTTGTTTTGAAACTTTATTTTGCCATTGTTGTCATTTCATCTCCAAAAAGCTGCAAAAGGTTTCCTTTAAATGTTCCTTTAGGGTGTGCGGCTCTTATTAAGATACTCCCTTAAGTGTAAGATATCCCACATGTTGTCAACTTAAATTCAAATTCGGTCTTAGCAAGAAATAGTGAAATAATGTACACCCTTCCTCCAGCAGCTTTTCTACCTGAAAAGACCTACCTGATATTCCTGTTTTCCTTACACCTGCGCACTTAATGTATGTTTTTCCTCATATACTGCTATTTTTACTCATCATCCCTTGTCTGTCTCCTTGCAGTATAAAAGATGAAGATGAACAGATGTGTCCGATCTGCTTACTGGGGATGCTGGATGAAGAGAGCCTGACTGTATGTGAAGAAGGCTGCAGAAACAAGCTCCACCACCACTGCATGTCCATCTGTACGTCACCCGATCCTGTGCATGACACTGTGTGCGCACCCCCCTATATCCTAAAGGCAGATCCTCGTGGCAGGGCCCGCAGCTGCACTGTGTGCTCCTCACCACATCTTCGAGGCAGGACTCACAGCTGCACCGTGTGTACACCCTCGTATCCTAGAGGCAGGCTGCACCACAAACACCTAAACCCCCCCAATCACCCCATATCCTCGAGGCAGGGCCTGCAGCTGCACTCTGTGCTCCTCACCACATCTTCGAGGCAGGACTCACAGCTGCACCGTGTGTACACACTCGTATCCTAGAGGCAGGCTGCACCACGAACACCTAAACCCCCCAATCACCCCATATCCTCGAGGCAGGACCCACAGCTGCACTGTGCTCCCCGCTATATCCTCGAGGCAGGACCTGCAGCTGCACTGTGCACCAAGAGGAGGGGTCTGCGGATGCACAGTGTTTTTTTTTAATGGATTGAGCACCTGCTTGGTCATTCGATCACACACTTAAGGGAAACTCCACCTCTCCCTCTACCAACATCCATCAGTCTCATGGCCTGGTGACAGCTCAGTCCTATTTAAGTGTATGAGGCTGAGCTGCAATAACATCTGCAGCCACTATCCACTGTACAGCACTGTGCTTGGTGAGCGCTATAGTGACACTAAAGCAATTCTCTGCATATGACTTTAGGGGACCTCTGAGGGGGTCAGACCGTTTCCTGATTCCTATCTGATTTGGAGGACGTAGACTAAGAATAGGGGATCACTAGCACAGTGCCGGTAACACCCTTTAACTGAAGCATGAGAAGATGGGCAAGTTGTGGCCTGTGTATGTTCTAGACCCTAACAAGCCACAGCTTCAGACTCCGGGCCATGTCCTGTATCAATATCAGTAGAACAAAGCCCATCCCTAAATTCCAACAACTACTTGACATCTATTACCTACTTATTCTGCAGCACCATGATCTTCTGTATGCGGCGCTGCAGAATAGGCCGGTGCTATATTTATTTCTGCATCTCACCCGCACAACTCACAAGCCGAAATCCCTCTCCTGCCCCAGGACCTCTATGTAAAGTAGTGTGTGCAGGTGGCGCCATCTAGTGGACATGTGTAGATCCACATAATTCTGTATTTAGTCTTTTAGTCATAGATTAATTTCAAGATTTTTTTGACATTCTGTAGGTCATGAATGTTTTTCTAAAGCCAGATTCATTTTATTGATGAATTGCCAGAGGTGGTGCGGCATGACCAACGTTTAGAGATTCTTCCCTTTTAAGCATTAAATTTAAAAATACTTTAATTACCTATACTTAGGACAGGGGTGTTTTATCTTATCACAGGAGGTCTCACTCCTGGGACACCTAGTTCACCAGTAGATCAGAAGCCCTATAGAAATAAATGGAGAACAGGGCGATGATTAGGGGGAATGTTTAATGCACAAATCCATAGAAACCTGATCATCAGTTATAGCGTAGATGTAATAAATTGGACTCTGCCTCCTTGATTATTTTGAGTAATCAGTAGTTCCATTAGCGGTCAGTGTGGGGCACTTTATGGCTGTAAATGGATAGGACCCACTGATAACAGCCGCTCATTGCTAATCCCATACATTCTGTCCTTGTGTGTACTTTTAGGGGCAGAGGAATGCCGGAGGAATCGGGAGCCCCTCATTTGCCCCCTCTGTCGCTCTAAATGGAGATCTCAGGACTTCTACAGGTAAGTGGCCACCGCATGAGTGGGCTGTGTTATTGTTTTTGTTTTTTTTAAAAATCTGGATAATATCTATTCCCTCTGTCTGCAGTCATGACTTGCCGACACCTGTTGATTCTCCTCCAATCCTCCGCGCTGCTCAGCAACCACCCCTCCTGCAGTCACCAACAGCCGGATCCCAAAGACGGACCCAGGATCCCAATCTGAACCTGACTCACTATGGGGTCCAGCAAATTCCTCCCTCGTACAAAAACATGGCTGAGCCATGGATTCAGGTACCACTGGCTGGGACATACACACATACAAGATGGAGCCGGAATGTAAACATGAAACATTATGAAGGGGTTGTCCACGTTTTACAAAAATGTATAACCGGCCTGACAACTTCCGCATGTCTGACATGCTGAAAGTGATGCTATATTGGGGCACAACAGTACTGGACAGTACCGAAGGACTACTGGAGCATCGGGGGAGGTGAAGATAAGATTTTTTATTTTTTTTTTTATAGCCCCCTCAGACCTGCTATATAATTTTTATAAAGCTCAGACAACCCTTTAACAAATTAGTCTCAATGTAAAGGAATTCATGCTGCTCCTTTTCTAAGATGGCATCGAAATGCATTGACGTGAACATAAAATGGGAATATAATAAAGTTGATTTAAAAACACTTTTTAATTTGTAGGTTTTTGGACTGGAGCTGGTCGGCTGCTTGTTCTCCCGGAACTGGAATATCCGAGAAATGGCTCTGCGTCGCCTGTCACATGATGTCAGCGGGGCGCTGCTATTGGCTAATGGTGAAAGCACTGGAACGTCTGGCACTGGCAGCGCCCCTGGCAGCACGGCGCCCCATGCTGGCGGCAGCTCATCTCAGTCCACTATCTCAGGGGACGTGGTGGTGGAGGCGTGCTGCAGCGTCCTCTCCATGGTGTGCGGGGACCCCGTCTACAAAGTCTACGTCGCTGCTTTGGTGCGTCCCCTTTTGATGTAATTGTTCCTGTGTGTCCCCCACTGCTTGTTCTTCAAATCCTAACCGGGAACTTCCTCTCTGTAGAAAACCTTACGAGCCATGTTGGTGTACACCCCCTGCCACACCACGGCTGAGCGCAAGAAGCTGCAACGACTCCTCAACCCCGTGGTGGAAACCATCCTGATTAAGTGTGCGGACGCCAACAGGTGATGTCTGGGGGGGGTTATGTGGTTGATGGAGACACTGGTTATGGGTTGCGTGAATTTACAGTATGTTCCTTTTTCTGCAGCCGCACGAGTCAGCTGTCTGTGTCTACACTGCTGGAGCTATGCAAAGGACAGGCCGGGGAACTGGCGGTGGGAAGGGAGATCCTCAAGTCTGGTCAGTATCTGCACCCCCATCTACCTTGATTACATGCCTCCTATCCTCTGCCCCAATAGCAGATTTTTGTTCTGTCACAAGGGCAAAGTGACGGCTAACGTCATTTTGGTTGCAATAATTTACGACCTAATCTGCCGCTTTTTATCCGGATCCAGGTTCCATCGGTATCGGTGGTGTGGAATATGTCCTGAACTGTATCCTGGCCACCCAGTCAGAGTCTAACAACTGGCAAGAGCTACTGGGCCGCCTGTGTCTCATCGACCGGCTGCTGCTGGAATTTCCTGCTGAATTTTATCCCCACATCATCAGTGGAGACATCATCCAGGCCGATGCCGCAGTGGAGAGGTACGCGAGTGGCAGGGTCATATTGGAATATAACTATCGGGGGAGAAGTGGTAGAACCCCTACAAGGGCAGAGGGGAGGACAACCAGTATTGTATCATTTTCACATGATTGGACCCACAGCTCTACCTACCTATATCTTTTCAGTAAACTTGTTGTCAGGAGTGACCATGCAGACTGCAGTTAGTGTGTATTTATGTTCCAGGATTGTAGCTTCCCCAAGTGCACTGGGGGATTTGTCCTCACACTAGTGCTTTCTGCAGCCAGTGTTAGGCATTGTCCCTGGTCAGATGTGTAACCATACCTTTTGTGTATATTAGTAGCAGCAGGACTGTGAAATATGGCTTTCTATTCCAGGATTGTACTAGTGACATTTCCTCACACTGCTGCGCTTCTAGCTTTCTGCTTTAAACTCTTCCATAGCTTCTCCCTTTTGCTGTAGTATTCAGCCAGGATCCTCTTACTGCTGTTATTCAGAGCAGACCCTCTTAACCCACCCTGTGCCTTGTCACCTCTGTTAGTGACTGCTTCTCCTCTCTTCCAGGTACAGAAGCCTGCTCTCTCTGCTGAATTTTGCATTGCAGTCCATTGACAATTCCCATTCGATGGTTGGTAAATTGTCCCGCAGAGTATTCCTGAGCGCGGCGCGGATGGTGGCCCGTGTCCCCCATGTGTATGTCAAGTTACTGGATATGCTGAGCGCCACCAGCTCCACACATTATAGCCGCATGCGGAGACGATTGATGGCTATCGCTGAGGAGATGGACATTGTGGAGGTGATCCAGCAAGGCCTGGAGGACTCGGCTGCCTATGAGCAGCGCAGGGAGGGCTTTGTGCACCCGTCTGCCCCTGCCAACTCTCCCGTAGACTCACAAAGTAACTCCCCCGATCATACTATGCAGCTATCAGGGAAGGTTGGGAAGGACCTCGCCGTCTCCAGAGTGGCTTCCAGCCCCGTGGACCTGACAGAGGCGCTAGAAGCCACGTCCTTGGGACCAACCGAACAACCAAAGCCGGCCCCCCAGACTAGACGCAGACCCCTTAGCCAATGTTTGAACTCTCCCTCCTCCTCCCAGCCCCAATCCTTATTCCAGACTTTGCCTTCCCCTTCCTCCGCTCCATCCGGGACAGCTGGCCCTGCCCCCGAAGTCGCCAAACCCAAACCTCAAGGATTTATTCCCGCTAAACTTTCCTCCGCTTCCCCCCAGACTCAGAGGAAATTTTCTCTTCAGATCCAGAAGCAGCATTCAGGGGGGAAGGAACCTGAAAAACTCTCGCCAGTCTTTACCCAAGCTAGACCACTGCCATCCCCACAGATCCACAGGCCAAAACCCTCCCGGCCCACGCCTGGTGGCATGGGCAAAGCTGCGGAATCTCCTAAAGCCAATCTGACTCTGGAGCTGAACTCCTGTGATGCTGGGGGTAGTAGTACCCATGCCGTTATACCTAGTGACGACACTGTGTTCACGCCAGTGGAAGAGAAGAGCCGCCTAGACGCCAACACAGAACTCAACTCCAGCATGGAGGATCTATTGGAGGCGTCCCTGCCTGCCGCTGACAGCACAGTCACCTTCAAGTCAGAGGTCGCAGTCCTGTCACCTGAGCGCGCTGAGGTCGACAACACCTACAAGGAGGATGTCAGCCATAACCAGAAGTGCAAGGAGAAGATGGAGGCCGAAGAGGAGGAGGCGCTGGCCATTGCTCTGGCCATGTCTGCGTCTCAAGACGCACTGCCCATCATACCCCAATTACAGGTGGAGAATGGGGAGGACATTATCATCATCCAGCAGGACGTAAGTCATACATGCACCTGCAAATAGCTAGCTTTTCCTCTTAACTCCTGTTATACACATGCATACTTGACTGGGCTGAGGATGCTTGCGTTTAACTTAGAACAGAATGGAGTAAGCTACTACCTGCTTCCATAGTCTGTAGGGTTGGGGTCGGGTGAATGTATATGCTGTGCAAGGAGGCCTGTGATCAGCAAAACAGAATTCATGGTACTGAACCAAATTTCACAAGTACAGAATGAAATTATCCAACCCTAATGCAGCCAGTGTCAGGTGTAATCATACCTTTGTGTATGATGTTAGTAGCAGCAGGACTGTGATATTTTTATTCCAGAATTGTAGCTTCTCAAAGTGCACTGAGGACGCATTCTTTACACCATTGTGCACTGTGAACTGCGCTTCTTTACTACCCCTCTGTTTGGGCGGTGAAGCACAACCCCAGTGCACTTATTTCACAGTCCTGCTGTTACTGGCCATATACACATAGGTTATGACAATACATCTCTCAAGGTCCATTGCATGCAGTATCATGGTTTTCTCTTTGCCTTGACAGTAAACCTGTGACCATTAATATGACCACCTCTATATCTCCCACGTTTTCCTGGTTCCCTGGGATTTAGATTTGGATAAGGGTAGAACCAGGGAGATATTCGGGTCTCTGGGAAAGCTCAGAGTCTACATACATGAAGCTATGTATCCTGCTTTATACACCCGCAGGCTCTTCATTCTAGTTGTTGTCTGTGATTGCTGCCAGCCTTGCCACCACTGACCTGCCCTGGGGTATAATGCTGGTTGGAGGCAGCAGCATCACTTACATCGCCGCTTCCATCGGATGTGACTGCGCTGTGTGCACAGTCTCTTACACTGTGCTCTCCTTCTTCCAGACCCCAGAGACCCTACCCGGGCACACCAAAGCCAAGAATCACTATCGGGAAGAAGGCGAGTGGCTGAAGGGCCAGCAGATCGGGCTCGGGGCCTTCTCCTCCTGCTACCAGGCTCAGGATGTGGGAACAGGCACCTTAATGGCTGTAAAACAGGTGAGACACTGGCTAAGGGGGTCACGTCCTGGGGTACAGTGTGTCGGTGTGTGCGGTATATGAGGGATACCCGGCTGGGCCTCCCAATGTTTGCACAAGTTCTCGGCTGCCCTTGTACTATAATCCTCTCCCATTTATTGCAGGTCACATATGTCAGGAATACGTCCAGCGAGCAGGAGGAGGTGGTGGAGGCGCTGCGGGAGGAGATCCGCATGATGGGCCACCTCAGTCACCCCAATATCATCCGGATGCTGGGGGCCACCTGTGAGAAGAACAACTACAACCTGTTTGTGGAGTGGATGGCAGGTAATACTGGTAGTGCCCCCCGACCCCACTGAGCGTCCAGGAATCGTCCTGGTGCCGGGTCTTGATTCTGTCCATTTTGCAGGCGGTTCCGTCGCTCACCTCCTGAGCAAATATGGCGCCTTTAAGGAATCGGTCATCATAAACTACACAGAGCAGCTGCTGCGGGGACTGGCCTACCTGCATGAGAACCAGATCATACACAGGGACATTAAAGGTGAGGTGCAGATGGATGATGAGGGCAGTAGTCACTGGGTGATGAGTCTTCGCTATGATGTGACTTTTGCTTTTCTGTTTGACAGGTGCCAATCTACTGATCGACAGCACTGGACAGCGGCTGCGCATCGCTGACTTTGGAGCAGCCGCAAGATTGGCCTCGAAGGGCACGGGTGCCGGAGAATTCCAGGGTCAACTGCTGGGGACCATTGCGTTCATGGCACCAGAGGTAAGTGGTAGTGCCAGTGTATGGCGATGTCAATGCCTGCTCTGTGACACATCAGGATGTCATATCTCTATCTTCCAGGTGCTGCGGGGACAGCAGTATGGGAGGAGCTGCGACGTCTGGAGCGTCGGCTGCAGCATCATAGAGATGTCCTGCGCCAAACCACCCTGGAATGCAGAGAAGCACTCCAACCACCTGGCACTCATCTTCAAGGTAATAATAATCTCCATACTGACTCCAATACACCATGCAGTGGAGATGGAGTCACAAGTTTTAATGTTATCCCTTATCTACACAATGGGGATAACATTGTAACTGATGGGGGTCCAAAATCTACCCCGAGTCACATAGTCCGCACGTGACGGACACTGTTCTAGGATTCAATTAGAGTCCCCAGGACACATGAGTAGAGTTGGTAAAGTGCTTGAAAAAGATCAGCACAACAAATCAAACACAATCCAGTAATAATGTTATAGCAATAAGCCCAGGCAACAGACTACAGCAACAAGTCTCCGAAAACTCCTCCTACCAAGGTCAGCGGAGCCATCTAGCCATGGCCCCTAGATAATAGTAAGGCTTTATGCAGTATATATATGGATATATAGATGGAGCCATCATATTCTGCTATACAGGTCATGGGGTACATATAACTTTGTAAGGATGAATGAACACGATCGTATGCCTGCTGGGTGGTATATGTCTGGCGTGATGCAGCGGAGGAGGTGTGACCCTTTTCCTCTCCATAGAGATGCATGGCGCAAGGTTGTGCATGCGGGGAAAGATGTTTGTGTACGGAGTGGTACATATCGCTCCGTGCAGCCATTGCCTTCTATGGGGGACGTATGTACCACCACAAGCTTACGGCCATAAATGCGTCCCGCATACGGTCTTGTGAATTCGGCCTAATTTCTTCTTTTATTTGTATAACATTTCTTCAAATAGTTTTTGTATCAAAATACAAATTCCCTCAATCTTGTCCAAGATATAAATTCTGGCGATGCTGGAGGTGTAGAATCCATCCAATGAAGAGCAATCAATGATTGCCTCTAGTATGGCACGATCAGACACACACCCAGAATCCACTTTATTAATTGGGTCAGTAACCTCCTGCCGATATGCGCGTAACCTGCGGCACATTGAATTACGTCTGCATTGGCTCCATCACGTCTGGGGCAAAGATCATCGCTCCACTCCTGCTCCCCATACAGAACAATCTGGAAGGTGTAAAATAAACCCGGTGCACTCCAATATTTCTGATCACTGATTATGTGCAGCCGTCCTCAGTTTTAGGCTCATTCACACAGCCGCAATAGGGCCGTGATCTGGTCGCATGATTTGCAACCAGATCAGGGCCCCCATAATTTCAATAGTTCCCGTTAACGGCGTGGCGAGCACATGGTGATCGTGATTGGTGCTCTTCTGCCTATGGAAAGAGGAGGGTGATGAGCGCTCACCCCTCCCACTTCCTCCTGCACCTGTGCTCACCCGTGCTCATCACGTGTGATTGAGCCCTTCTTTTAGAACGTTCCTGCTGAATTAGGGCTCTCTCAATGGTCCGTGTGCTCTCCTGGACTGGATCCCGGTGAGCACCGGGCCAGAAGGAGGCCTGTGCTCCCCCCTCATAGGCAGACCAGCGTCTGTGACCCAAATCTGTAATGGTCCGGTGAGACACTGTGACGTAGAGCCATAGGCTTTTGCGAAAATTTATTAAAGGGGGTTGGCCACACATGTTTTTTCTGTAATTGTGGGTTGCAGAATATTGGGTAGTTTACCAAAATACATCTATGAGAAGTTCTGTATTGCTTTGTTGAGGTACATATCAGCAGCCAGACATTCCTGACAATATATTGGCCGCTGTTGGAGGGTCATGAGACAATGGCCCTGATCTTCTATCATAGGGTCCTGGCAGGATGATGGAGAGCGATCACATGACCCTCCATCTGCCAGTGTCTGGCTGATGAGAGAAAACTTACCTCAATGACTACTTACATTGTGTAACCTAATGTCGCAGTTCTCTGTGCTTTGTCTGTTTTAGATTGCCAGTGCGACCACGGCGCCGACCATCCCCGCTCACCTGTCGCCCGGTCTGCGGGACGTCACCCTCCGTTGTCTGGAGCTTCAGCCTCAGGACCGTCCGCCATCGCGAGAGCTCCTGAAACACCCGGTCTTCAGAACAAAGTGGTAGAGAAGGCGGAGACTGATGTCTACTGATGCTACTGAAACCGCAGGGGAGGGACTCCAGATATCCAGCGCCCCACCCCCGCACAAACAATACCTGTGTGTTATGTAGCCGTCCCGTGTCTCGCCACAGCGGGAGCTTCGGGCCAATGTTCCAGGCTTTGCCTGTTGGGAGGTTCAGTTTCCCTTTTTATCTATTTATTTTTATAAGAAAATTGCAAAACTTCACTGGAGCTCTTGCCAGGGCGGCGTAATCCGAGACCCCAGCCCTGACATGTGAGGCCCCCCTGCCCAAAACAGGATTGCAATGTGTACATATTGTCTACACTGTACAACCCCAACAACCCGCTCCTCCCTCTGCTCATGCAGTTTTATATATCATTTCATGTGTCGTTGTCAGGGGGTGGGGGGAGGGTTATCTTTTATTTTTTACATTTTTAATTATCTTTTATGTTGCAAGTTTTTTTACCCTGTGACGAGTGACCTGGAAATGATGTTAAATTTACAGCGGAGGGCTGTCCCCTAGAGGCACAATCTAGTATTACATGGCGGCAATTCACATCTATCCATACATCCTTTCATGTGGAGGCTTCTATGTACTGGTGTGATAATACTGTCCCCCATGCTTTACCCTGCTGCTCATCATCCTCACATTGTATGCCTGTGGACCTCCTCATGTACGTGGCATCACATGTAAAGACATCCATGTGCTGCACATTACACTGCCGCCGCTGCTGCACAGACCTGTCCGTTGAATCAGCTGGGGGTAGTAGTCCTGGCCGGCACAGGATTGGCTCTTAATTTCCGTTTCCAGGTCGCTCCTCTGAGAGGGGATTTTAGTGCAGGTCTCCCATCTGCCTTTGATTAGGATGGGGTTAACTTCACCTGTCGCCTCCTTGTTCTGTCTGGAACTTTCCTGCGATTCTTCTCCTTCTAGAATTGTGGAGCTCGGATCCTTCTCGAACCAAATCAGGAAATCTGTGACCCGACGAAAAACCAGTTTTATTACGTATAATTTTATTTGCCGCCCGTCTCCTCCTGTAATGTGCGAGGACGATGGCGGAGCGTTGGTTAACGGGTGATCACAGCCAATAGATCATTAGCCCCCACCCACCCCCAGGACCCTGCACGTTACAGGAGGGGAGCGGTGGCCTCGTCCTTCCCATTAATCCAATGATTTTAACCCCTTGGAAGCCGGTGGTGGCACAATGATACAGACTCAGGATCGGCTCTCTATAAGCTACTGTTCTGCTGCGGCCGGAGCGACGTCAATGTGAATCTAATAACACCGGACATTCCTCCTCCTCCTCCTCGTGCGACAGACAAAGCAGATTCCAAAGAGTTAAAATGACTGTTTCTTAATGTGAAGTCTTGTAGCTCTGACTGTCTCGTACTTGACTCCTATATATATATATTATGGTCTTGCACTCTGTACTGGAAGCTTGATGGTTGTGTGGCGCTGCCCCTCCCCCTCCCCAGCACAATCAGTATTACCCTGTAGATCGCGCCCCTCCCCCGCTTGCTGCAGATTTTGGTGTAATCTTATTTCCTTTGGATCAAAGCTGGACTGATGATGTTACGTGGTACTCCTCTGTACAGACGCTCCCGCTCCTCGTGATTTCAGTCTCTTACTACCTCAGGTTCCTATAGATTTTTTTTTTTTTTTTTCTTCTACCAAAGTTTTTTTGACTTTTTTTTTTTTTTTTTTCCTTTTCCACGATGAGACGATATTTGCTGTATGACTGATTCCTAAGACTTCCAGGGCTCAAGGGCTAAAACTTCTATCGGCACCTTAACTGTGCAAGAAAAATGTTGCGGAAATCTCGGGGTTAAATCAATAAATTTTTTTGGCTTCGATGTCTCCTTTTTGTTATATGAAATATATTGGAATATTTTAATTATTAAAGGTTTTTAACCCGTGAAGAGATTTTTATAGCATCATTTCCACAGATTTCTGGTGGTTTTGTCTTTATAGTAAATAAAAGATTTGAAGAAATTGCTGATTGTTTTCTGTGTGTGTGTGTGTGGGGGGGGGGGGGGGGGGTCTGGACCAGGGATCCACAGATAAAACTTGATGGAAACAATACATATATTCTAGGAATGTAGAATCCCAGAGCTTCGTTCTTGGCGTCTTCATGCGACTTCATACTTCAGTGTCAATTTTATTTTAGGAATAAATTGGGGGTTTAAAGTCCGACCACAAACCCCTGAGCCCAGCACATCACCCCAAAACCAGGTCTGAATGTTCTGCGGTCCACAATAGTCTGGCCATGAACCCCTTAAAGGGAACTTGTCATTAGGTTTTCACCATTAAACCTAATGACAGGTTCCCATAGAAGTCTTCTTACTGTCCCTCGTGCTTTTACTTTTTTTGTATAAAATTCCATATCACAGATCTAACATCACTTTTTAAAAATATGTATCTGGCACCTTTCTAGGAGACTCGCCGTGTAACAAGGAGCAGGTATTATGCCTCTTCCTCATCTGGAATGAAGGATTTGGAGGACACGGCTGTCTGGGACCTGCTGAAGTGAATTTCTGTAGGAGGGGGGCAAAAAGAGAGATGATTCCTCTTCAGCGCACACACAAACCTCTCTCAGCTTCCTCATTTCTCCCTCCCTCAGTCCTGATGCCAACACTTAAAGGAGATGTACCACCAGGATGAAGGACTGTATGCAAATGAGCTTGATGGGCTCCATTAACACCTATAGAGCCCCTGAGGCTCCTTTGCATGCAGTCCTTCATCTTGGTAGTAGATGCCCTTTAAGCTTCAGTCGCCGTCTCCAAAACCAAGAGGTCAAATGGTTCGTGAGAATCAACCACCAGGATGTCCAAGATAATAACTATCTGAAAAAATACACACTATACTGCAACATACTTGTGCCAGACCTGAACCTCCAACTGATCTGATATCGATGACCAATCCATGAAAAATCTCTGGAGGTGGAAAAACATGGCTGAACTCTTCCAAAAACAGCGCCTCACCTGACCATGGGTAAGTGTGTGGTATTGCAACTAAGCTCCATTCATTTCTATACAGCTGAGCTGCAGTACTGGCAGTAACCATGGTCAGGTGTGGTGCTGTTTTTGGAAGACTGCAGCCATGTTTTTCCACCTCCTGAGAACCCCTTTAAGGCCAATTGAATCATCTAAGAATCTGAGTTTCTGAATCTTCCATTAAAAATAATTATTTTGTTATCTACGGACATAAAACCCCAATTTCCAAACTATAAATTGTTGCTTCCCCTGATAGATTAACCTCTTCCCGCTCAGCGTCCGATATATCGGACGCTGAGCTCAGTGACTTGGCGCTCAGCATCCGATATATCGGACGCTGAGCCGATGCCGGTTCAGCTCAAGATTTGAGCCGAACCGGCATCGGGAAACACGGGGTGCCGGCTGTGACTGATAGCCGGCACCCCAGTGTAACACCCGCGATCGGAGTTGTCTCAGATCGCGGGTGATTAACCCGTTAAATGCCGCGGTCATCGCGGCATCTAACATGCATCTCGGGTGTCTTTCCCCCACGATCGGCCCCCCCGAATAATTTTCGGGGGGCACCGATCATTGCTACGGTATCACTGGGGTCCGATCTGGACCCCAGTGTTACCTGCAGGAACTGCCGGTAAGATGGCGTCTGTGACGTCATCTTACTGGCACAGTGCCAGCCTATGCAAGTGTATAGGCTGACACTGATAATACTCTGCAATACATCAGTATTGCAGGGCATTATTATGAACAAGCAATCAGATGATTGCTTGTTCATTTCCAATGGTGGAAAAAGTGAAAAAGTAAAAAAAAAAAATTATTCAATAAAAAAATAAAGTAATAAATCACCAAAAATGCCCAAAAGCCCCAAAACATATAAAGAGACATATAACTAAAAAAAAAGTCTAAATCATAACACAAACCCCACATATATAGTATCACCGCGTCCGTAACAACCCGTAGAATAAAAGTAAATAATTATTGAACCCGCACGATGAACGCCGTAAAAGAAAACTGTTATAAACCCTCCAAAAATTATGATTTTTACCTATTCAATCCCACAAAAAATGCTATAAAAAGTGATCAAAAAAACATATGTACTCTAGAATGATACTGGTGCAAAGTACAACGTGTCCCGCAAAAAACAAGCCATCAACCAGCTCCATAGCCAAAAACGTAACAATGTTATGCCACTTGGAAGACGGCAATACAAAAATGATAGATTTTTCCCCACAATAGGGTTTTATTTTACAAATTTAGTAAAACGCAAGAAAATATATTCATGTCTGGTATCCCCGTTATCGTATCGACCCATAGAATGAAGATAACAGGATTATTAGGCTATACGGTGAACACCACAAAAAAAAAAAAGTAAAAAAACCAGTAGAGAATTGATGCTTTTCTACTCCTGCCCTCAAAAAAAGTTCCTAAATTTTCAACAATAGGTGATACCAACCCCAAAATGGTAACATTGGAAAAAGCATCTCATCCCGCAAAAAAAATGCCGTCACATGGCCCCAATAACGCAAAAGCGAAAATTTTACAGCCTTCAAAAGAGGCCAATGAGGAAAGTAAAATCCTGGCAGCTGCAGGGTGCTCCTTCCCTTCTGCGCCTTGCTGTGTGCCCATAAAACAAGTAACGGCCACATGTGGGGGGTCTCTGTACTCGGGAGAAATTGTAGAACAAATTGTATGGTGGGTTTTGTATTTTTATCTTTTGGAAATGTGTAAATTTTAGGGCTAAATGAACATATAACCGGCACAATTTGACTATTCTAAATTTCGCCTCCATTTTGATGTAATTACTATGAAGATCTCAAGGGGTTAACAATCTTCGTAAAATCTGTTTCTGATAGCTTGAGGGGTGCAGATTTGAAATTGGGTAGATTATATAGGGGGTTTTGATGCTAAATATGTAAATTTTCATTCAAAACTGTATTTATCCCCAAAATAGTCAATTCTGAAAATCCGGAAAAGCGCTATTCGATTTGTAAGCCGCGTGACGTCAAAATAAATTATCCAGACATTTCAGAAATTATGAAAATGTAAAGTAGACAAATGGGAAATGTTATTCAGCAATTTATTTAGGTGGTAAATCGATCTGCCTGAAAACGCAATGATTTCAAATTTCAAAAATGGCAAATTTTTCAGAAAATTCATCATATTTTCTTTTTTTTTTGTAAATAAACGCAAAACTTATCAGCCAAAATTTACCACTAAATGAAGTACAACATGTGGGGAAAAAACAATCTCAGAATCGCTCTGATAAGTAACAGTGTTCAAAAGTTATAACCATATAAAGCGACGCAGGTCAGAATCCAAAAAATGGGACTGAGCCTTAAGCTGTAAAATGGCTGCGTCCTTAAGGGGTTAATGTAACAGAGGAAAAGGAGAAATTTTCCTCTAAATAACCTGGAAATGCTGAATTAAAATACATTACCTATTTATGTGATGTAATAATTCAATGCTACCACTAGATGGCGGCACTGTTCATGTTTTGTGTTATTGGAGAAAACTACCACTAGGTGGCATCTATTCGAGACTTGTCATGCAGTTATATAAAATGACCAGGGCAGGTAGTGCGAGAAAGCGACCACTAGATGGTGTATGACTATATATCATGTCCCTGGTGCGGTTGTATGAAGCGTCTAGGGCTGTCACATGTAATTAGATAAACTCGCCACTAGATGGCAGCCGTCACAGTTTACAAAATCATTTACTCATGTACGCTGGCGACACCTAGCGTTAGCTTTATAATATTGCTCACATGTAACTGGGTAATGTAATTGGATCATTCACCAGGGGGCGCTGTACTGTCTAGATGAGAGCATATAGGCAAACCTGTCGCTAGATGGCAGCCGTTTTAAGTCGTGTGTAGGTGGTTAGAATTAACACTAGATGGCGCGCGTACACTACTTTTTTGTCATACAGTTGTCATACATAATTGTACCACTAGATGTCACCCGTGCTCCGTACAGAGGCGCACATCACGTGACATGTAATTTTATAAAGTGCCCACCAGGTGGTGCTCGTGCTCTAGTTATAAAAACACATCCCGACTCTTAGACACCGCCCCTTCCACGTGACCCTCCTCTTTTTTCCCTATATGGTGAGTGATGTCACGCACACCCGCCCTCTCCGCTTCCGTCATCTCAGTTGCCCCTCCCAGCGGCGGGTGTCATGCCCTCCTCGGGCTCCGTATTTCGGGCACTTCTAACCCGCTGGAAATCGTACAGATATCGTTTTGTCCCCTGGGTGGCGCTGAACTTGGACCGTAACCGCAGGTGTGATTTGCCGCGCTGTGTGTACGAGTCACCATCGGGTCACGCTGCTTTCCCCGGGATTGGATCCGAACTATATACAAAAGCTCTGGCGCCCCCTGTGGTGGACAGCAGAGCTTCTACTTGTGGCCCGTTACCGTCGCCCTTATTTTTAATGTTTAGCTACAAATATTTTTTTACACAGTTTTGCCAAATTATTACAGTTTTACTTTTCCATATTTTGCCCCCCCCCCCCCAGCAACTGCCCCTATAGTTGTGCCCCTACAGTAAAGTAATCACCTATACTGACCTTTCCCTGCTGGTTAATGATGTGACCATTCCTATGTTGTGTTGTCTTGTGATTGGTCCTTTGTGTTGTCATGTGACCATTCCTCTGTTGTGTTGTCATGTGATTGGTCCTTTGTGGTGTCATGTGACCATTCCTCTGTTGTGTTGTCATGTGATTGGTCCTTTGTGTTGTCATGTGACCATTCCTCTGTTGTGTTGTCATGTGATTGGTCCTTTGTGGTGTCATGTGACCATTCCTCTGTTGTGTTGTCATGTGATTGGTCCTTTGTGGTGTCATGTGACCATTCCTCTGTTGTGTTGTCATGTGATTGGTCCTTTGTGGTGTCATGTGACCATTCCTCTGTTGTGTTGTCATGTGATTGGTCCTTTGTGGTGTCATGTGACCATTCCTCTGTTGTGTTGTTATGTGATTGGTCCTTTGTGGGGTCATGTGACCATTCCTCTGTTGTGTTGTCATGTGATTGGTCCTTTGTGGTGTCATGTGACCATTCCTCTGTTGTGTTGTCATGTGATTGGTCCTTTGTGGTGTCATGTGACCATTCCCCTGTTGTGTTGTCATGTGATTGGTCCTTTGTGGTGTCATGTGACCATTCCTCTGTTGTGTTGTCATGTGATTGGTCCTTTGTGGTGTCATGTGACCATTCCTCTGTTGTGTTGTTATGTGATTGGTTCTTTGTGGGGTCTTGTGACCATTCCTCTGTTGTGTTGTCATGTGATTGGTCCTTTGTGGTGTCATGTGACCATTCCTCTGCTGTGTTGTCATGTGACTGGTCTCATAAGAGCTGTCTATTACTCTCTTTTTATGGATCCTGCGCTGTGTTGTCATGTGATCAGTCGCTCTCTCTTGTGTCCCCGCAGGACGCTGCGCCATGTCCCCTCCGGTGGCACTGATAAGATGGCAGCTGACGCTGATGTCTGCTATTCTCTCGTCACTTTCTTCCGGGCGCTGTTCACATGTGACATAACGCAGCAGCAGGAGCTCCTGTCCCTGCTCCCCGCCAGCACCCGCTCCATGTACACGACCCCCGGGGACCAGGCCACGCCTCCTGCGGATGACATAATGTACGGGTGTCTTGGATTCACTATTGATCGGCGCCCGAGCTCTCTGGATGCGGCAGGGACTGGAGTGTTTGTCTGCAGAGGATCGGTGCCTAGAGGAGCAGTTGTGTCAATGTATCCCGGTACATGTCGCCCTCATGAGTCTACGACCCCAAACCCTGAGCCGGGGGACATCAACGTATGATCAGGCAATGGGAGGCCAGGGGACGGGACAACACTAATGAGCACTGAGGTCGCCCCCATATTGGTTCTCATCCACAGGTTGGATGAGAGGAGAACAACGGAACCAGGAGAGGGACAGAGGAGCCTGAAGGAAAACAGAGAATAGAATGGATGGGAGGAGACTGGTGGGGGACAGAGGATTCTGGTGAGGGACAGAGGATTCTGGTGAGGGACAGAGGATTCTGGTGAGGGACAGAGGATTCTGGCGGGGGACAGAGGATTCTGGCGGGGGACAGAGGAGTCTGGCGGGGGACAGAGGAGTCTGGCGGGGGACAGAGGAGTCTAGCGGGGGACAGAGGAGTCTAGCGGGGGACAGAGGAGTCTGGCGGGGGACAGAGGAGTCTGGCGGGGAACAGAGGAGACTGGCGGGGGAACAGAGGAGACTGGCGGGGGAACAGAGGAGACTGGCGGGGGAACAGAGGAGACTGGCGGGGGACAGAGGAGTCTGGCGGGGAACAGAGGAGTCTGGCGGGGAACAGAGGAGTCTGGCGGGGAACAGAGGAGACTGGCGGGGGACAGAGGAGACTGGCGGGGGACAGAGGAGTCTGGTGGGGGACAGAGGAGTCTGGCGGGGAACAGAGGAGTCTTGGGGGGAACAGAGGAGTCTTGGGGGGAACAGAGGAGTCTGGCGGGGAACAGAGGAGTCTGGCGGGGAACAGAGGAGACTGGCGGGGAACAGAGGAGACTGGCGGGGAACAGAGGAGACTGGCGGGGGACAGAGGAGTCTGGTGGGGAACAGAGGAGAAGAGAACAGAAGGGTCTGGAGGAGGGACAGAGGAGTCCGGAGAGAGGACAGAAGGGCTGTGGCATAACTTGAAGCTGATAGGCCCCAGTGCAGTCAGGCCCCCGACTATAATGTATGGTTTATAGTAATAGTCTTCTCATATGGGAAAGTGAGGCCTTATGGGCCCCCTAAGCCTCTTGGGCCCGGTTGCAACCGCACCCTCTGCACCCCCTCAAGTTACGCCCCTGCAGACGGGTCTAGAGAGGAACAAAGTTCTCCCGTGGGACAGGCGTCATGAAGACAGAAAAATGCCAGTCCCAAGTTTATGAGATGAGTGGGGAAAAGAGAGACTGTTATTTCCAGTATTGATCTCTTTAGCTTTGACCTCTATGGGTTAATTTCCATATATTTCACAGGGGTCGTCTACCAGAATCATGAGCCCATCTTTTTTCAGTCCATTGGAAATCCATTTATTTTTCGGTGTCTGGATGGAATTCTCATTGATGGAAACGACAAAGGGATCTCGAAGTCTGTGTACAGGTCAGTAAGGGGAATGAGCTGCAGTGTCACACATGGCCCTGGTAGAGGCGCTAGTGCGATTGTGCAAGTGTGTATGTGTCTAAGGAGAGGGGGCAGTGAGTCACAGCAGCTAGGTGTCCTCCCACAGCACAATGCACAGCCACCATTCCTATGGAAACAGTATTTGTACAGTCATCAGTAATTGTACATTTATTGTTGTAGTGGCAGAGCAGGCTGTGTGCAGACACTTGAGGAGCAGAGCATGCTGGGATATTTCAGCTCTGAAGTAGTGTTAGCTCACTGCTTGCTGTTACTCTTCACTTCTTAGTTGATTCCTCGCTGTTGTTGTGCTGCTTGTGTTTCAGGTCGTGCAGCAGGAGGGACCAGCTCGGACCCCTGAAGATGTGTGACTGCTCCTGGCTGACCAGCGCCCCCCTCAATCCCATGGCTGTGGGGCAATACGTCAATAACTGCTCTAATGGTAACCCCCGCATGTGCTGTGACCACCTCATTCATGTTATTCAGCTCTCAGTATTTACCTGCAGATGAGACCTCAGCTTCTCTTAAAGGGGTTGTACCCAGTTTGATTGTAATCCCCTATCCACATGAAATCTGATTGGTGGTGTTGAGATGTTCGAGAGAACGGGGGGTTCCATTCTTACTAATTGAATGAAGAGGTAGGATGAGCCTCTGACCTGCTTCCCCATTCAGTATTATATGAGCATCGGAAGCCCAGCGCTCAGTTATCTTCATCACTGTAATACCAGAGCGCTGTGCTCAGCAATATTTAACATTCCCATACAGTTGAATGGATTGACAGGAGGCATCCTCAACCTGCAACTTCGTCAATTAGCCTTTACGGGACCTAGTCTGGTGATTGGGGGGTGTCCTAGCAGTCAGACCCCAATGTGTAAATTGATGTGCACCTACCTTGTGTACAGAAGATAACATTCACATTTCATTCATTCCCCTATGAATACACACATGTATAATGATTTGGTTTTCCCGGGGCATTGAGCAGCCAATAGTGCTACGTTTTTGTTCCCTACCGGACAATTTTAAGAAATCCCATGGTCTTTGTCCCCCAAAGACACAGTAAGTGACACACATGGTAGGGGCTTACACTTGGTATCTGCGCTTAAGTGTCCATATCCTTATATATATTTCCCCCCCCTCCCCAAGGATCTCCCACAAAACTTAGCATGGGATGTCAATCCCACCGTAACCTACAGGTGCCCAGGATATCATCTGATGGGGAACGTATATCTACAGCACTGACACATCTGGACTGTAGGGAATATCCCAGAAATAAGCTCTTGGCCCCGGGCTTGGTAAAAAATCCCCACCGTAACCAGTCATTAAGGGAGACTACACCATCACTTGTTGTGGGTATGTGGGTGGGGCACAGCTTGTATTTAAAGAGAAAAACTTCTTAATTAATTAAATAACATGAAAAAAGTGCAAAAACGGAAGTTGAACAAAAACATTCCGGTGCGGGCCGTACGTTTCTTCTGGGACAAAAAACCTTCGCCTGAATGGCGGCTGCTGGCCGGCAGACATCACGAGGGCAGCTTTATTTTGCCTTCAGATATGTGCAAAGACCACCAAAGCTGTGGCAAACGCTTTCACGGGGTGGATGGGAGACTTCTCGCTGCTCGGTCCCGAGGGCAGAAGGAAAGAGGCCCCTCCACGTGCCCCCATAACTTATAAAGAACCTGCCCCTGTAGTCCCACCTAACCACACACACACACACACACACACACCTTTAAGAAAGGGGCCAATCGCTGCCTTCAGCCTTTTTTAAAATTGAAATACAACCCTCCCAAAGTACTCCACCCCTTCTCTAGGTGATTTGGGGCTAGTGATATCCCTGGTGGAGATTATAGATCTGGAGGATAAGATGCTTCTAAATAACCCCCTCCCCCCCATTACCACCCCTACTATCACTGTATCTCTATTACTACTTCTCCATCACTATAACTACTACTACTGTATCACTACTATTACTTCTCTGTCACTATCACATCTCTACCGCTACATGTGCATCACTATTACAGTGTCTCTACTAATACTGTCACTACAACTGCATTACTATTACTACTGGATCTCCACTACTACAACTGCAACACTATTACTATTTCTTCTCTACTACTACCCCTGTATTACTATTACTACTTAATTTCCACTACTATAACTGTAACACTATTACTACTTGATTTCTAATACAACTGCATCACTATTACTACTTCATCTTTACTACTGTATTACTACTGCATCTCCACTACTACAGCTGCATCACTATTACTACTTCATCTCTACTACTACCACTGCAACACTATTACTACTTTGTCTCTACTACTAACCCTGTATTACTATTACTACTTCATCTCCACTACTATAACTGTAACACTATTACTACTTTATCTCTACTAGTACAACTGCATCACTATTACTACTTCATCTTTACTACTGTATTACTACTGCATCTCCACTACTACAGCTGCATCACTATTACTACTTCATCTCTACTACTACCACTGCAACACTATTACTACTTTGTCTCTACTACTAACCCTGTATTACTATTACTACTTCATCTCCACTACTATAACTGTAACACTATTACTACTTTATCTCTACTAGTACAACTGCATCACTATTACTACTTCATCTTTACTACTGCACCTGTATTACTATTACTACTGCACCTGTATTACTATTACTACTTAATTTCCACTACTATAACTGTAACACTATTACTACTTTATCTCTACTACTAACCCTGTATTACTATTACTACTTAATTTCCACTACTATAACTGTAACACTATTACTACTTTATCTCTACTAGTACAACTGCATCACTATTACTACTGCACCTGTATTACTATTGCTGCTGCATTTTCACAATTAAAACTGCATCACTATCACTACTACTACTACTGTGTCTCCGCCACTAATAATAATAATAATTCTTTATTTATATAGCGCTTACAGATTACGCAGCGCTGCACAGAGCATGACAAATTGGTCCTTGTCTACTACTACTGCAACTTTTCCTTCCTCAGACTGCGCTGCTAATGTCTGTTACCAGGAGTTTGACGTCCCGGACTCCTTCCCGGTGGAGCTGAGGCAGTACATCCCCAATATCCGCTACTCCCATGATGTGGAGGGGTGAGTATGGAGGCAGTAAGTTCTCTGTAGAGACATCAGATTATGATTACATTCTCAGCTTTTTCTGAATGTTTTTAGATATTCTAACCCCCCCCCCCCCCCCTCCATGTGTTTCCCTCCAGGCCGCTGCGCTGTGTGGTCCTCGTGGCTCTCAGAGACATTCACTGCGGGGAAGAATTATTCTCAAACTACTTCACCATCGTTCAATGACAGGAAATATTCTGAAGATGGTGTCCAGATCTGTGATACACATCTCTGTAACGCTGTGAAGGGTCATGGACTTTCTGTTATCGGTGCTGATCATCTTGTTGTAGAGATGAATTTAAGGACCGCTCTATAGTCATGTTGCCTCCTTCACTGCTGAAATCTTCTAGAATTTTCTTCTTAATAGAGATGATGGATTTACACAGCGGCAAGGAAAGGCCCTTATGCCGAGTCCTCCAAACCTATTGTGTCATTAAGATCTCCACACCGGGCGGCCATGACAGAGAAGAGTGAGGGAGTGTGCTCCTGAATACACTGGACTCCTAAGTGCTGTTAGCCATATAATATCTTGTTCTGTTCATGTGTAATAAAGGAGAAGTGCAGACCCCTTTACTCACTCTCAGCACCTTTCTTTTGTCCATTCAAAGGGTTAAGGATTCATAAATTGTTATATTGTTTACATGGTGCTGTATATACACTTAAAGGGGTTTTCCATTAATAAGACCCCCACAGATCACAAGAACGGGAGGTCTCAGTGATGATGGACCCCTTATCGCTCCCCGAGACTAGCGGACGACCATGTATGGCCGAGCTGCTGGAGATAGTTGAGCTCTGCAATCTCCAGAGATGAATGGGGCAACTCAGACCTGCACGTCCTGCAGAAGGGGTCCAACTGGGTCACATCTGACCCCTCGTTCTAGTGATCTCTGAGGACCCATAACGGAGATTCTCACGATCAGCCTATAGTGCCTTGTGGTATAAAAAAAAAAAAAAAAAAAAATGTGTATACTTAGTCACCGTCCAATGCTCCCTGCTGCCTTCAACCTGTCGGCGTTATAGTGTGCACCACAGGCAAGGCCATGCCTGCTCCGATGATCCATGTGTCTCCTCTTCCATGTTATATTTTTTTCAGCAGATTTTTTTTGTGCTGAAAAACTCAGCTTACACACTAGTAGATCAGTAATTTTTTAAAAATCTTTTATTTAGCTTTCACTAAAATAAGTGTAATTATATAGATTTGCAAATTAACTGTATGGTCTACTGGGGGTGGGGAGTAGACCCTGTGAGCTTTCAGGGCAAAGGCTACTCCCCGCCCCCAAGTAGCCCCAGCAGATCCACCTAGCCACTTGTTGTCTTCTTCGCGACCATCACTGGCAGCAGGGGAGCTCTGTGCAGTAGATTCCATTCCTCTGCCAGGCCCAACAAACAGAAGACAATAAGCAGGCGGATCTGCAGCGGTTACTGGGGGCAGGGAGTTGCCTTTCACTTGGATCTCAGATGTTCTACTCCCCACGCCCAGTAGCCCCTGTAATTAATTTGCATATAGATATAATTAACCTAAAAGAATTAGATTAAAAAAAAAAAATTAAGTTTAGGGACCCTGCAGGGATTTGGAATCTACCATCAGGAATCTACTTTCTATCTAATGGGATGGATATAACTGAATACTTTTGTGTGTATATATTTTAGTAAAAACCCTAGGTCTGTGATGGCAAACCCTTAAGCCACCAAGTGCCCAAACTGCAACCATAACCCACTTATTTATTGCAGTGTCAACTTCTGCCACAGCTTTCAAATTGTATCAGCTCCTGGAGGACACCAATACAGTAGAGAGAATGAGGGTACATTTGGACCCTGCAGTTAGAAACGTGGGACCAGCAAGAAGACCTTCAAAGATAATCCAGTCCTTCCCGAATGTTTTCACTCGTCCTTAAGTCCCAAGAAGCCAAGGATATGCCGCTTAAAATGAGAGAACCCATGCCATAGGTCCGCTAGCACTGCCATACCTGGTCTTATTATCTGTCTATATACTAGTTTACAGGATGCCATGGCAGCACAACCTTATAGGGATAGAGGGCACTGATCCTGGCTGCTGTATACCCGTCATATACTCAGAGGGTGCAGCTCCAATACCGTACATTACAGGGGTACAGTAGGGTCTCGGCTCCATGCCTCGCTTCTCCTCCCCCTCCCATAATCTCCATATCAGAGAGAAATGCAGGACACACAGGATCAGGATAAGATTTCCAGACCTTTATTTCTGGAACTGTACACCAGATATTAAAATACAACCAAAAAGAAAAAAAAAATTTACAAAATAATGTTAAAAAAAAAAGTCAGTGTTTATGTACAAATATTAAAACCAATGAACAGTGACCTCCTCGAGACTAAAGGTTGTTCTGATTGTCACCTAATGGTTCCTCCTGGATTTTTTTTTTTTCAATAAGGTTTTTATTTTTGTTTTAAAGTGGGGAAGAAAAAAAAAAAAAAAAAACCTAAATAAAAACAGACAAGACCCTGGTGCTACAACATGAATATCCACAGAGTAAAATATACATGGCCAGAAGAAGAGTCACCATTCAGTAAATAATCCATTTAATTGTGTAAGATTTTAGGATTTTATTTTTTATTAATTTTTATTATTATTTATTTTTTTTTTTTTTAGAAAAAAATATATTCTAATTGCTTTTAGGAGGTGCAGGCTGTGAGCGGCCGGGGTGCGGCTCGCCAACCTTCTGCCAGGATGGGGTACGAAAATTAAGTCTCCCTTTTGGGGAATTGACTGACATTTGCCAATTAGCTATGGAATAAAGGAAAATCAACACAGACATTTCATCACTGCAGACAGAAGAAGAGGACACAGGACGTTTTGTACACCCCTTCAAGTAAATTCAGAAAAAAAAAAAAAAAAAAGACTAATAATGTAAAAGGCTTAGCAGCTATGGATGACAAGTGACTAAACTTAAAGGTGCAGTCCTTAAGGCAATGAACGCTCGCCCCAGCACACGGCCGCTTAGCGTCTGTGGTCAGCAATGGGAGATCTGGAGGGAATACGGACACCGTGTAACAACAAACTGGCTGGAAATCGATTAAGTGGCAGATATCGCTTTTTTTTTACATTACCGACTTGAGGATATTCACTAAGAAGCCCCTATATCAGCGGACAAGTCACTAGACGCACAGACGTGTATGGTTCAAGAATACAACAATGCAGTTACTGTTAATGAGGCTTTCTTAAAGGAACCTCCAGTCACTGCTTATTCATTGAATTATACCTTGTGCAGCGTCTGAAGGGAGGAGCAGGACTCCAGGTTCTAGGAATATAATGAAAGAGTCCTGCTCCTCCCCTCAGGCCCTGCATCATGCATTATTTAATGGAATGTCCTTTTAAGTCTAAGCCCCAGAGCGACTTTTGTGCACTCCCTCATCCTAAAATAAAAATAAAAAAACTTAAGACCATGAGCCCCAGTCACGTAGTTCAGGGATTGCACCGTACCCATCAGACATGTCCATGACTACTGTTATATGAGGGAGATACCGAATTGGACTGCCCCATACATAAACGCGCTACCAGTTTGCAGTATTGCTAGAGTCAGACCAGGTTCCTCTGCTCCGTGAAACAAAGGGCCGATGCTCTGTTATAAAAATATATATGGACAGTATTTGGTTTGTCTGCATGAAACAAACTGCTGCAAAAAGAAAAAACAAAGAATTCATCGGTTTCCAAGAGAAAAAATTGTGCTTTAACATTTCAGTTCAGAAAGGCAAAGAGAACATTGATGTGAAGAATTTTAAAGGAACACTTCTGTCAAAGGGAATTCAGAATCCCTCAGAGTCCTGCTCCTCCCTCCAGGCCCTGCACAGGGTATAATTCTAGGAATCAGCTGTGACTGGAGTGTTCCTTTAAGCTGCAAGTGTGGTCGGAGGAGGACCCCCGCTGTGTGTAGCAGGGAGAGAGAAAAGTGAATATCAGCAGAGGATACAGAGCAGTGTCCTCCATGAATACACCACAGGTACTATTATCCAGAGAAGTTCTAGGAACCCCAGAGCTTGCTGCGGAGACCCGCCAGTCCATAATGCACCTCATCCCCCTGTGCAAGAGGGGTCTGCAACCAGCGGCCGGTCTGATAGCTTAAGAGTTATAGGTTGCAGACCACCCGCTTTATAACAATGCAGCAGCCAAGGGGGGTTAACAGCTAGTCTGACATCTTAAAACAGAAAGCCCAGCTTTAAAGAGTTACAAAAATAATAAATAGCTATTTTACATGGGTAACATTATAGTGGTACACATTCTGTCACATTTTGCATGCACAAAAATGTTACTTTACACCGCAGGAAATCTGAAAACAAAATTTTTACAGAAATAGATATCCAAGATAAGAAAATGTACAAGTATTTACAAAGGAAAAAAAAAAAAAAGGCTGCAGTTATTGCCTCGCAATGATAATCAGAGGTAAAGTTTTAATGCTCGCTCACAGTTTTCAACACTCGCTGGCCCACACGATCAGCAACATCAGGGAAAGGAAAAAAAATATATATATATAGCGCACATACAAAAAGAGCAACAACAGGGGACCATCTACTGTCACTAGGCCTGGAAAGCTGGACAGAAATCAGAACCCCATAGCCTAATACATGTTCTTCAAAGTCAAAAAGAAAATTTGGTCAGAAACAAAAAACGAAATATATATTTAAAAAAAAAAAAAAAAAATCTATTCAGTGAGTAAAGTGTCGGTTCAACCAAAACTACTGGCAAGAAAGTGGAGAGACTGTCTCTTCATCTCTAGTGAGAGTCCAGTAATGCATAGATAGACTGAGTATTACTGCATCTGCTATGGGAAAGCCTTGTGTCAATCCAAAAAGTGCAACAGCTTGAAGCATTCAGTCATGCGGGATGAGGGGCTACGACCAGCAAATCATAGAAATGGCTGCTATGCAGATATATAAAACACATTATGACTACCAGAACTACAGACCCCATAGGAAGATCCCATACAGCCCGCAGTGTAAACATAACATCCTTCAATACATAAGATCTGAAATGCAGTTCACAGTAAGTGAAAAATAAATACCTGACCCCCAATCTCTGATAATAATCCATGGACACAGCGCTTATAGTGAAGATCGCTCAGTTTACTTGGAGCAGCAATGGAAAGTGAAGCTCTCGGGGGTCAGTGGACTGGACAGCGACATGAAGGACTCTTTGGCAGAGGAAGCACATGGAAAATGTGCAGTGTAAAAACGGGCACATACATCAGAGCCACTAGGTGGATGGACATCTCGGCCAGTATACACGCACTGGAGGGTCACAGATCCTATGCCTTGAGAAGTTGGTGTATGGGGGAGGGGTGGTGGTACTGCAACACCTAACTGCTCTGACAGCACAGGCCGAGCCACTGGACTCATGTATACTGGAGAGAGCATCCAGGTGCATGTTCTAGAATTAGAAGCCAAGCTCAGAAGAGATCCTCTTCATCAGGAAACGTTAACATACACAGATTAATGTGTAATTTATTTTACAATCTTCCAAAAAAAGTGTTAACCCCTTATGAATAATGCAATACCACAAAAGGGAACAAAAAACAAAGCAGGAGGTAAAAAAAAAAAAAAAAAAAAAAAAACACACCATGATAGGAAAGTACACAGATGCACTCCGGCAGTATATATTCTAGGATAATCTTAAAACATGATTCCTGTAGACAAAGCATAAACTGTGCAGATCTCATCATCACGGTGTTGTGTGCAGTTCATATTAGACTACGCCACCTCCTGCAAAAATAATACCAATGCTACATGAAGCAGGGATCGGGCCGGTACCTGTAAACATCGACTTCCCGCTGCACACTATCATCTGTGACTTGGAACCTGTGCTGGTCCTGGAGATGGAGACTCAGTTATCTACAGATTTTAACAAAACTTTTTTACAAAAGAAAAAAAGTTAAGCCTGAAGCCGCTCCCCCAGAACATAATCTGAGTTCCCGACTGTGCCGTACATTGTCCGTTTCCACATTAATGGACCAAAATGAAGTTAATTCTTGACAAAATCAAGATATAGTTCTTTACATACAAAGACATCACTGATGTCATAGCAAAAAAAAGTTCAAACTTCCAGTGAAAGACTAAGCAAACCCGAAGTTTATGATCAGAACTTAGTGACCCTGCTAGGAGGTCCATCAGATGGAGTCACTCCGATTGTAGGGCTGTATGGTGTAGTGTGTGTGAACTTATAAAACTGTTTGTCTCGTTCGCAGATAAACTGCTAAAGTCCGCCACAGATACAGCCATTTTGGCACTGGTGATATGGTGTGTATGGTTCTCAAAGTCCACACCAAGGTTATTTACAGAAACGTCATTGATGAAGGACTCCGGGACAGAGATCCCCATTTTTATCCTCTTGGCTGGCCTCTCCACTTCCTCATTGCATAAGCTCACGGTGTTAAGATCGGAAGGATAAAATACAGTCTCAAATAAGTTGAAACAATCGCTCTCCCCATTTGTGGGCAATGACAGCAAGTCTTCGTTTCCAACAGGCACATGGTTTACTGGGCCCCGGGATAACGTGTCCAATGCTGAGAAGCCATCATTCAAACAGTTTACATCTGGGTTATTGCAGGTTACACTGTGGGTCAGTGCTGAAAGAGAAGGCCGGAAAGTGTGGTAAACCACCTGCGGATGGGTCAGCTGGACGGGGTCATGAATTCCTAGGATGGCCTCACCTGTCAGATCATTTCCAGTGATGGAGTTCAGCAAGTTGAGTTGGGGGTCAGCAATGGAATCTGATCTGTTTTGGCAGGTTAAGGCTGATTGATTCACCGGTCCTCCCATAACCTCCGCTTCATCTACTAATCGATCCATATAATCCCTGGACAAGAAAAAAAGTACAAAGGGTTAATCCTAAAGTCCTTGAAACCTCAACAAGTTTTCTGTATTTAGGTGGCTGCACCCATGAGATGAGAAAAAAAAACCCATTACCAACTATAGTGTCTAAAGGTTTACACAAAGTTTTTTTCCCCAAACCTGCCCGTTATGACTAGTTGCAGTACATGGGAAGAACTGGGAAGTATTGCAAAAACGGAATAATAATAACTCCTTTATTTATATAGCGCACACATATTAAGCAGCACTGCACAGAGCTTCCAAATTGGTCCTGGTCCCCAATGAGGCTCACAATCTAATGCTTGGGGTTAAGTACCCACCAGTCAGGAAAGCCAGACGAAAGAGGGTGGGGGTGGAACAAAGCAAAAGTTTCCCTTCTTTCTTTTGCCCCTTTCCTCTCCCCCCTCCCTTTCCTCTTTAATTTGGACCCTCTGGGGTTAGGTACTGCAAGAAAAATTGCTTGTCAACCCTTAGCAGATTGATTTTTAAACAGTATAAAGCTGTGACAGGCTGCTGTAATATTGTGACAAGTTTTACCACACGACCACATGGCCATTCTCATAACCCCATTCACTAGTTAGAATCTACTCCACTTTCTGGGAATGAAAACCTAAGATTAGTTCATTTAGAAAAGGTTCCCAAAGTAGCACTCAAGTGAACAGAACTCACGTTACTCCGGGGTGATGGTGATATCTCTTCTTTCCAAACCTTGTTTGCTGGGCAAAAGTATCATATCGCTCAGACTTCTTCCAGATGTAGTAGAACGCAACACATTCCGCAACTGTCCGGGTCCTCACCTGAAATTAGGTGATTCAGCTATAAAACATTCTGCAACATTAATGCTGTAATGCAACTATTATTGTATATGGAAAAAAAAAAAAAACACTATGAAAAATGCAAGCAACCTGGAAAGTGATGCAAAGGGTAAATGAAACCCTCTTAACCCAAGGGATAAAATTTCATTTCAAGTTTCCCAGCATTCATATTTTAGTCATTGTGAAGGGGAGCCAAATTAATAGAATAAAAAGGTTGCTGTTCCCCATGATCTGTGGTTACCTTGTTTTTCTGTATTAGATGAAAATCCTTCCCATGTATTACAAGTGCGTGTTCAAAGTTTCTACATTCGTCCTCTGTCCAAGGCCTGGAATCATCTGAAGGTCACAAACAGAAAGTCAGCATCGGGTGGGAGAACTTCTGAGCGATCACATTATTATAACAATTTGTTTATTGTTTTGCTGCTAATCTATTTTAGCAACTTGATCTTTGTGGTATTGCTTTTACCTTCTATGCTTGTTATATTTGTGTCTATATAGGCGGCAGAGCATTGTGGTAGTACTGCCAAATCATTACTGATGGACTGAACACCAAGAAAAGGCGTTCCAATGTCTTAATAGAACTTGTAATGAATATCTCTTTCTCTGTGTCTTCTGGATGGCAGATATCACTAAGCCCTGCAGATAAATAAGGATTAAAGACTCTTCCTGCATGAAAGCAAAAACACATTTTACTTTCTGTTACATACACATTGCAAAATTCAGCTTAGACTGCTCAGGAAAGAGGCTTCAATTTCACAATCACATTTTCACAAAGGCAAACATGCCATCCGTGCACCTTATCCCTTCCGGGAAGGAGTAGCCTGGCTGAGGATGCTGGGCTCTACTTCTTCTACTTGTTTCTATCCTCCTCCTCACATTAGGACACAAGGACACGTGCGCTTACTAGTATAACGGCAGATGAACAGGTGATTTCTTCCATGTTCATTTCACCCTAGGAGATAACTAAACTAAAGCTGCTCAGAGCAGTCATCTCATATTCTACATGCAACCAAACAGAATGGAAATATTACCATTTAACATTCTTCTACTGCAGAACCTCCCCATTGCCTCGCGAGTATTATATCGACATTTAAAGAGTTCGTGCAAAGCCTGGAAAAAAAACAAAAAAGCGTGTTAACATCAAAAAAGACTGGGGCATTACTGAGAACAATAGTCAAAAACCCATTTACAAATTTCGTTATTTTGTATCCCCTAAGGTCTTAGCCGTATCACGGTATTTGGTCAGTAAACCGCCTACTGAACACTCTTCTGGGAGTTAATCATTTATATATGCTACAGGCAGTCCTGCCATCTACCAGGGACAATACAGAAATAATCATTACAATACAGCAATATTATTTGCAGAAATGGAGCGCCACAGCACAGTCTGAATAGTCAGTGTGTGCATCAGGACCCAGGTTTGACAAGTCCACAAGGAATATCATTATATTATTAAGACCTTTCGCCACACACACACACACACACACACACACACGATGTGTTACATTGTCAGTAGCATCACACACACTTACCTGTTCATCATCCTTAATGAGCATCCCATCAGAGACCCTGTCCAAGAACCTCTTGTTCGCAACTCTGGTTTCCAAAAGATATTCTTCCACTTCCCTTTCTGGAAGGCCATCTGGACTCCAAACTAACTGATCTTCATACTCATAAGCTGCAAATATTGGAGGCAATATACAATAAGTACAAAAACTACACACCCGACATGATGGCACAGTGCTGGCAGCTTTCGATGGTGGCACTTACCTGATAAATCTGCTATGTAGTGTCCCTGATAAGGTGGGATGTCTGCCTGATGATGTGGACCGATCATTATTTCCTACATTATAATGTAAAGAAATCAGCATTCATCACATAACCACAACAAAAGTAACGATTAAGCTTTCAAGTCTCGAATTTTACCTTTCTTAAGTCCTCTGAAGAATTCCCGAAGTCCGTTTCCAAATATTCGCTTTCCGACTCCCTATCGCCATCACACGCAGTGTTTGCTGCACATAGTAAAAAGGCATTCATCTTACATGTCAATGTCTGGAATACCTTAAAAGGATTTGCCCACAAAAGTTCTCAAATTTTAACCCCCTAGTGAGTATATCAGAGTACATGATTTATCTCATTTAACTTCTGAACATTCACTAGTATCTGACATAGAAAACACAATGACATCCTGCTAACTCACCTATAACACACACTGTCAGCTCTGCTATAACTCCTTGCCCTGCTATAAAGACCTTCTCTTGCCTGTAGCTTGTAGAGCAAGTCTGTGCAAGCAACTGCTTGCAGGCAGCAAGTGTCTGTGTATGAGTGTGTCTTAATGGAGGTGGGAAGGGCAGAGATTACACTGCATTGTGCAGACAGGAGAAGCTATTCATGAGAAGAATCTGCCTTAACCGACCATAGAAGATTCACGGTCCGATGCCAGGGCAACTGATATAATTCCAATCTGTCTCCATCTGTGAAATGCTGCATTTTTGTTTACAACAGGGAATTATAGAATGTGTTATTTTGTTATCCTGTTAGCCTTTATGGGATTACCCCTTTGTACTCTGATATATTTGGGTTATTTAGAATTGTATGTGGTCTGGTCATATATTTCTGATGCTGCCTCAGGAGTTATCTATGATGCAAAAAGCCACTGCCTCCCTGCAGGTTAACCATCCCATGTACCTAGAACTGTACAGTAATCTGGCATGGACCTCTTGTATCATGGGGAACTATAAATGTTTGAAGTCCTGCATGACCCTGAGGTGGAAATTAATCTGAGAAATATGCCCTGGACATACTATTTTAGAGACCAAATCGGTTGATCTGAAGAAGTCTTAACAACTATTAAGCAGCCTCCTATTCTGAGTGCATCAGATTTTAATGACAAAGTTCTTTGGAGAACACAATTTAAACTGGTTTTCACTTACATCTTAAGGGGCGAGGAAAGAAGTCTGTTGCTTCGTGTGAGGTCACAGATGGTGTCAAGTCATCAGCAGATGATTGCGTTTCTTCATCATCACCGGAAAGAAGATCCTTTGCAATTTCCTCCTAAAATAAGGGAAAAAACAAAAAAACAAAGTGTCAGACTATTCATAGACATATTTAACATGTTAAGTGTAAAAAATACTGATGTAGGTCTTCATTGACCTGATGGCATTTAACTACCTTATTTTCGGGGGATGTCCTATTTTAGGGAAAACAAGACCTGGTGCAATTTTGTTCAAGCGTAGAAATATAAGGCCTCCCCTTAAAATAACCTAGCAGCAGTTATTTCAGTAGCTCCCCCTTCCCTGCACCATACATAAGCATTGGCATCTTTTAGATGCTGCAAGAGGTTGCGACATGGGGGAAAAATATGAATTCTTGTTCATGGAAAAATAAGACATCCCCCGAAAATAAGACCTAGCGCCTCTTTAAGAGCAAGAATTAATATAAGACACTTATTTTCTAGGAAACCTGGGATGGCTGAAAATTTTTATGAAAGTAATCCACTCACTTTATCCAGCGTCATGTCTGGCAGCTCATCAGCCAGCTCACTTGGGGAGCTCCCCGCACTGGATGCGGCCAATACAGGATCTGCGGGCTCATATACGTAAATTGCTAGCAAGTCCTCCAAAGGCATGTTTCCTTCCTGTTGAAATAGTATCGGATTAAGTAACATTTATTAAACCTCACAAAGTAAGCTCTTTATATTAAACACTTTAAGTCACACATGGGAGCTTTACATAAGTTTTTACAGCAACTTTTCTATCCGTTTGAGTAAGCAGTATCGCTAACAATCAATGAGATTAAAAATATTGTCTGTACACAGGGTCGGACTAGCCCACCCGTGTGCCGGTGAAAACACTTGTGGCCCGCAACATATAAGTTGAACAACAGAATGATGCACACAAATTGTTTAGCCTGGTTTCTTAAGATCTGCACAGGAGGTCATCATCGACTCTGACCGTAATTTCCCACCTTTTCCAAATCTTCAATTTCGGAGTTGAAATTTTTTCCGTCCTCCTTCATTTCTTCCTCTTCAAGTGTTCTCTCATCATCATAGTCATACACCAACATTTCAGCCGTAGGGTCAAAGTCATGATCTTCAGATGACAGAGAGCCGACTGAAAGATAGAAGGGAAATATTGCATTTAACAAAGAGGAATAAGCAAATCCTTTCAACAATAAACAAAAATGTGAAAAACAGCCTGAAAATTAAAACGTCTAACAGAAATATAGCAGACCTGCTAAAGACCAAAATGTACATAACACCATAAAATCATTGCACAGTATACCAAGCGTCCAAGATCTAGTTCTCAAAATTGGATATATTTATCATAAAAACAAAAAAAAGATAAAATGCTTAAAAAGTTGTTTCTTAAAAAGGGTCGCAGATGCAAAGGGATGCTGCTGCAATTGAGCTGTTGTCCAACACACAGATATTATCATACAAGTATGTAAGGAGTATGCTAGCCACCTGCCTGACCATGCAGCATGTGCTCTGGGTTGTCAGGATGAGGGGGTCATCCATGATACTTCCAAGCCCAAGAGGCACAAAGGATCAGAGGAAGATTCATGATAATAAAGTCCAGGACCATGATGTCTATGAGGAGACTAAGGATCCCATAATATACACAAGTGTAACCGTAGACATCAGGTTCTGCCGACCTTTGCAAGGTCCATCCTGATCAAGAGAAGCCGGTACAGATATTAGACTGCAGTCATAATAGCCAATGGAGAAGTTTGTGCCTGTGCTCGGGAGCCCCATACAGTAGTCTGCAAACGCGCAAGTCCAAAAAGGTTTTTCCCCCCAAAAGTAATGGGCTTTTTTTCACGTCAGGGTTTTGTTGCCACATACATACCCGTCTTATGTGCTGAAGTAAGGCTCCACCATTACTTTTTTTTTTCTTTATGAAACACCAGATGCACCAACAAAATAAAATAAGCCTGCAAGTCAAAATATAACCACACAGCTATCCCTTCACGCATGATGTAGATATTGCGGTTCACCCCCTTTTTTTTTTTTTTTTTTTGGCACTGGCCATCCCCATTTCTTGTTGCACCAGTCTCACTTAAGCATTTAAAAAAAGGAAAAAAAAAAAAATGTTTGACAAATTACCTTTACTTTCTCTGTGTCATTCTGATTGAATATTTCATTGTGATATGCTTCAGTTATCTATTTCAGAGAAAAATTGAAATAAAAACAGTATTTTCGAGACTCACAATATGTTTCTAAGTTCTGCTGACTCCCACATGCAAGACCTGACTGTAGCATCTAAGGAGGGGACACCCTGCCTGACATGCTGGTCATTACTGCGGGATGGAAGCCTTTTTCTCGATGTTAAGTTTGGTTTAGACAACTTTTTATGGATGGCAGCTTATAATTTAAATTATAAAAAAAGGGTTATACCTCGAGGCTTCACCACATAGTGATCAGGATTTGTGAGCCAAAACCATAAGTAAAAGACCTTGTAGAGATCTGTCCTTCTGCCAGGATTTGGCTTACAAATATAACTGTGTGAAAGATGCTCAAGAGACTATACTAAGAGCAATACTTCTGTGCCAAGTGGGACTGGTGCCATTTCCTAAATTATGTTGAAAGGTAAATAAAAATAACATCTAGATTGAAATGTTCCATATACTGCAAGTTCCTTGGGGCTCATTTGTTCCCCACCACCACACTGTGAAAAGCAGACAGCGGCAGGTTACTTCTAGGATCTTGGTGTTCATAGGGGAGTAAGTGGCATCTGTTCCACCAGTTTTGGTCATGTGCTGTATTCACCATGCTGTTAATGCAATACTCAAACCGCTGATGCATTTTGCTTTTCCGATCTACCTTCACTAATACATAAAAACTCAAAGATAACAACTCCTGTCAGGAGAATTATAGGAACACTCCAGGTAAAGATTAGAGAAGCAGATTCACTGGATAAAAAGGTAGGTTACATACCCGCTTTATAGATTGTCCATATATATGAGGGGGTCCAACACTAGGCTCCCTGCCAGATCAGCCGTTCTCAGAAGCTGAACCATAAGCACTGAGCAGGAAACAGACATGCACCATTTTCTGAGCAGTGGTCAGACCACTCAGTTTAGCCATTACACAGTGAATGGTGCCAGCTCTGTGTTACAGCTTCTAAGAACAGCTTGTGGGGGTGCTGGACCACCAACAATATTATATTGAAGATGTATCTTTAGGATAGGTCATCAATAGTCTTAGCTGGAAAACCCCTAGTCCAGCACTAAGAAACCTATTTTTTACCCAGTCTTACATTAAATACACAAGTAATATTTCTAACTATTTAGAGGTATTGAAGATCAGGAGGCATATCCTCCTTCTTGGACATATTGTGGAGAGAAACAGGTGCACACCAGTTCCATTAATTAGACCCTTGCATTCTATTGGCAGGTTTCCATATAGTTGCTTTAGGATCTACACCATGTATGCAGTTTAGTCTCTTCACAAGTGACCTGAGAGGGGAAATACGCCTGGACAAACCGCATGCAAAAAAGAAAGGTAAAAGGACAGAAAAAAAAAGCAGATACAAAATACTTTGCATTATATTTGCAATATTTTGGTGTTTTGGGGACATGAACTATTTAAAGATACATTCATTGGCATATTGAATTCTTATTCTTGTATTTTAGACAGTGCAAAGCAGAAATCCCAGATATCGCATAGCTCCAGTTCTGAGAACCTCATAACTTTTTTAAGATTTAACTTTAGGTTTCCTTTTGGTTTAGATTATGAAGAGGTTTATGCAGATTTAGGAGTCTGTAACAAGAAGACATTTCCTTCCATAGTATTAAATTAAGCAGGAACACATGAAAACCTATATTAGATCAGATAACTCATTTTATAACACGTCTGCTGTTTTAATGTGCCTTCATTTTGGGAAATCAGCAACTCCCTAAAAAATGATTAAAGGAAACCTACCACTTGAAGTGGCAGGTTTCAGATGGCAATACCGAGCACCAGCTCAGGGTGAGCTGGTGCCGGAGCTTATTTTTGTTAGTGTTTTAAACCGCGGTATCGCGGTTTAAAACACTTTTTAAACTTTATAGCCGGCGCAGGCAAGTACGCGCTCGGCGCTTACCATGCGCGCGGCTACATAGGAAGTGAATGAGAGCCGCGCGCATGGTAAGCGCCGAGCGCGTACCTCCCTGCGCCGGCTATAAAGTTTAAAAAGTGTTTTAAACCGAGATACCGCGGTTTAAAACACTAACAAAAATAAGCTCCGGCACCAGCTCACCCTGAGCTGGTGCCCGGTATTGCCATCGGAAACCTGCCACTACAAGTGGTAGGTTTCCTTTAAAGCAGCTTAGCCAGGTCTCCTTTCAGAAGGTATCAAAAAATAGAAGAATAGTAACTGGGGAGTCATCTTTTTAACTACTATGAGGAGAGAAAGCCTGCAAGTCCTTTTTTCATTCTCACATAGAGAAAGTCTTGTTGTCATCATTATGTTATCCTAGCTGCATATTAACAGGCCTTTACAAATAATTATTCATGTTACAGAAGTTAATCCCCATGTGGACCCAGAGGCAGCTGGCAGTGCCGCAAAACCAAACAGACATCTAGCCTCCAGTTCCAGATAACAACTAACTAGTGAAAAGATGTGTACGTTGGTCACCTAGAGACGGAGAGAAAGAGCCCCTTAAATTACATATAATTCACTAATATTGTGGTAGCAAAATTTTTAGGAGCTGCACAATGCAAAAGGCTAACATACTATGTCGTGCTGCTTGTAAATGTTCTGTGAAATGGTAGATTGACTAGGCATTTTGCTAGAAAGAAAAGTGTTCTCTATCTAATGACAAATACATATTATGCAGCCATGGAGAATGTATCATACCCAAGGTTGGAGTTTAAAACTGTGTAGATACATATACATATTATACTGTGCTCCATTACAGGAACAATTAACGCAAACTGATGACTTATCAGTAAAACCTCCACTTCCTCATGCACATCATTACTTCTATTATAAAAGTCGGTGACAGCAGTGGGCCCTAACACGTCATCTGTCCTGGCTGCTACTAACTCCTCAGCCAGCCAGGGAGAAGTGATGCTCAGTAGGTAATAAAACGCAACCAACCTGGGCTCGAACTGCCAAACGAAGCCTAAAAGAAAAAAAAACAGAAAAGAGACAAGTCAGAAGAATTCTGCAGTCTACGTACATAACACACATAAACAAAAGGGCAAAGAAGAGCTTCTATTGAGATTAACTTCCACATTTCTTGGTTCCTCAGAGGCAGGTCTAGAAATAATCAACAAATGTAGATCTGCAGGGAGGAATCGCCAATTAGGAGGAAAAGCAAACCTCTTTCTAACCAGGAATGAGTCTTAAAAGGTACGGCATCAATTGGAGATTGCTAGGTATCAACACTGGTACTGCCATCAAGTAGCTTTTGAATAGAATGCAGTGTGAAAGGGGAGATGAGCAGAGCAGCCGTACTTTGCAGGCTCCGTGAGCTGCTCTGCCCCCTTTCTCGTGATCTTTGAGGTTCCCATCACTGAGCAAGCAAGGCCCTTTCCAGTGTATATTGCCTAACTTGCTTTGTGGGAAAATCACTTTAAGACAACGCTGCAGCCTTTTTACTTACGCAGTTGCTATACTTGATATTACAATACAGCTCCGTTCAATGGGACTGAGCTGCAACATGGTCACGTGACCGATAGAAAAGTTGTCACAGGGGAGTAAAAACAGCGCTCACTGGAGCTCAACTGCTGCTTTATAAAGCCAACAACTGGTGGTTCCGGGCTTAGAACTCCCATTGATCTGATACAGATTGTCCATGAAAAGGATAGAATATCAATATTTTAGTCATAGTTTATTAGTTTATATTATTAAAATCAAAGCTCCTTAGAGGAGTTGGCCAATATTAGAAGAACATGGCAAATTTTATTCCAAGAACACAGCATCGCACCTGTGTACTGGTTGTGGGTGGTATGACCATTCCACAACATAACAGCTATGCGCCAGTTTACATCTCCATTTGTTCTTCAGTTACTTAGAGCCAAAACCAGGAGTGATGGAACACACATACAACAGGTGCAAGTCTTTCCATCGGATACATGAAGTTGAGGTATAGTGGAAAGACTTGCTTGCACCTGTTCAGTGGACTCAATCACTCCTGGTTTTGGCTCACAATAGCTGGAGACCTAATGGAGATGTGAACTGGATGTCAGCTACAATCATTTAAAGGAAACCTACCACTTGTAGTGGCAGGTTTCCGATGGAAATAAAGGGCACCAGCTCAGGGTGAGCTGGTGCCGGAGCTTATTTTAGTTAGTGTTTTAAACCGCTGTATCGCGGTTTAAAACACTTTTTAAACGTTATAGCCGGCGCAGGCAGGTACGCGCTCGCGCTTACCGTGCGCGCGGCTCACATTCACTTCCTATGTAGCCGCGTGCACGGTAAGCGCCGAGCGCGTACCTGCCTGCGCCGGCTATAAAGCTTAAAGAGTGTTTTAAACCGCGATACCGCGGTTTAAAACACTAACTAAAATAAGCTCCGGCACCAGCTCACCCTGAGCTGGTGCCCGGTATTGCCATCGGAAACCTGCCACTACAAGTGGTAGGTTTCCTTTAAAGAGGTTTTCCCACAAACTAAAGTTAGGCCCGATCCTGTGGATAGGACCTAACTTGCTGACCAATTTGGGTCTCAGTGCTGAGACCTCCACAGATCGTGAAAACGAGGGGTCCCACATACCTCAGTCTGACCCCACGTTGCTACGTCAGACTAAAGGAGCAGACGGATGTGCATGATCGTTCTGCTCCATTAATCTCTATGAAGCCGATGGAGATCAGCTCCATAGAGATTATTGGATCCGAACGGTCACGAGTTGCCGTCTGCTCCATTAGTCTGATGGAGCGACGAGGGGTTCCGCATACCCCTCGTTTTTGCGATCTGTGGGGGTCTCACCACTGAGACCCCCACTAATCAGCAAGTTAGGACCTATCCCATTTGTGGGAAAAGCCCCTTTAAGTTATTTTAATTTTCAGAGCTCCTTTAAAACGCTACACCTGCTTACAGGTTATGCCTGGTATTACAACTAAGTCCCATTTCATGTAATGAACTTGAGCTATAATACCAAACACAACCTCTAAACAGGTGTAATGCTGCTCCTTCAAAAGGATTACATTTTTATCTTATTCAGGAGAACACGACAGAATACAGGTTTGCGATGCCGCTATTTAGACCTCCGCTTCCCACAGTATAACTATGTGTATATAAAAGTGTGTGTGATCCTGCTGTATTATTACCAAAGTGATCCAATATCAAGCAGCCTGTTATGCACCTGTATAGCAGATGTGGCTCTGTACTCGGAGCTGTAACATAACTAGAATAACTTTCCTACATACAATTATACCGTATAAATATCAAGAGTTTTGGGGTCTAAGCTGCAAAAAATTCAGGGGCACATAGGTGGGTCCCCGGGGGGCAGGGGCACATAGGGGGGTCCCCGGGGGGCAGGGGCACATAGGGGGGTCCCCGGGGGGCAGGGGCACATAGGGGGGTCCCCGGGGGGCAGGGGCACATAGGGGGGTCCCCGGGGGGCAGGGGCACATAGGGGGGTCCCCGGGGGATTATGGGCCCCTATCAGGCAACCATTACACTCCGTTACACCGATCTCCGTCATCGGCCAATTCGCACCGGAAGCCACTGGCTCCGGCCGCCGCCTCTCCGTCCCGGGTCCCTCCCCCCACCCCGGACAGTCCGCTCCCACCCACGGCCTAGAGACGATTTTCTCGGCTCAGAGCGGCGCTCCCGGCCCCTGCCTGCCTCCAGCGGCGGATGGAGTTGTGAGGAAGCGATTACGGGGTTATTAGTCCGGTTTCCAAGGCCGTAGAGCCCGGGATTTCCGTCTGAATCGTCCCTCCCCCCGCTCCGGCCCGGTTTTCCTCCTTACCTCCGCCATATTGGTACCTCTAGGCGAACGAGCTGCAACTGCGCAAAGTACCCGGATGAAGAGTGAGAGCCAATCATAGAGCGCCCAGCCAGAGGTGTCCGGCGGCTCAGAGCAGAGGGCGGGGCCTGGGGCTGTGGACCAGGTGGGGGAGGAGTGACACGGCCATAGCCCGCTCCTAGACTACATCATGTTGTCATAAAGCGGGCGGCCTGGGGAGATGCGTGATACACCCAAATATCATGTGTATACACCGATATATCACCTCAAAGTATATTACCTACAAAAATATTACCGCACAGAATATTAGATACCGATTTATCACCTCACAGTATATCATATACCAACATATTACCTCATAGTATATCCTATACCAAAATATTACCTCATAGTATATCATTTGCCAAAATATTGCCTCACTGTATATTATATACCAATATATTACCTCATAGTTTAGCATAAACCAAAATATTACCTCACTGTATATCATATACCAAAATATTACCTCATAGTATATTAGATACCAATATATTACCTCATAGTTTAGCATAAACCAAAATATTACCTCACTGTATGAGTATAATATATACCAATATATTACCTGACAGTATATTACGGTATATACTAAAATATTACCTTATAGTTTCGCATATACTCAAATATTACCTCATAGTATAGCACAGTGATGGTGAACCTTTTAGAGATCGAGTGCCCAAAATGAGACCCAAGACACACTAGCTTTTTCCAAAGTGCCAACACGGCAATTTAGGCAGTAACAAACTTATTGCTACCAGAATGTTTGAGCTCCATTTCTGCCATGTCCACACCTTCTTACTCTTTGGACAGGACCATGCAGCACAGGATGGGTCACTTTAAAACCGCAGGGCACTATTATTGGACTGCCTGAGACTGCAGGAAGGTGCCATGTCAGACTAACTCTGTGCCTGGGAGACAACCCATGTGCCCACAGAGAGGTCTCCGAGTGCCATCTCTGGCACCAGTGCCATAGGTTCGCCACCACTGGTATAGCATATACCAAAATATTACCTCACTGTATTTTATATACCAAAACTTTACCTCACAGGATATCATATAGCAAAATTTTATCTCACAGTATATTATATACCAATATATTACCTCACAGTTTATCATATACCAAAAATATTATCTCACCGTATGTTATATTATTAGTATTTATTTATAGAGCATCATCAATTCCATGTTGCTGTACAATCAGTAAGGGGTTCACATACATTACATTAAGACAAAAAAACAAATGCAAGTACAAAAAACAAAACTACAGTGATCAGTAGGGTCGCCATCATGGGGGATCTAGTTGGACTGCCTCCCCGTTTTCCAATCAAAACCACCTTACCCCCCCCCCCATACTCAGACCTTATCGGTCTGAAAAAAATATATACTCACCATTCGGCTTCTTCTCCCTGGCCCCATGGATCTGTTTACTCCTCTTCTGGCCCGGGGCATCACTATGAGGCGACAGTGATATATATAATATATACACTCACCGGCCACTTTATTAGGTACGCCTGTCCAACTGCTCGTTAACACTTAATTTCTAATCAGCCAATCACATGGCGGCAACTCAGTGCATTTAGGCATGTAGACATGGTCAAGACAATCTCCTGCAGTTCAAACCGAGCATCAGTATGGGGAAGAAATGTGATTTGATGCCTTTGAACGTGGCATGGTTGTTGGTGCCAGAAGGGCTGGTCTGAGTATTTCAGAAACTGCTGATCTACTGGGATTTTCACGCACAACCATCTCTAGGGTTTACAGAGAATGGTCCGAAAAAGAAAAAACATCCAGTGAGCGGCAGTTCTGTGGGCGGAAATGCCTTGTTGATGCCAGAGGTCAGAGGAGAATGGGCAGACTGGTTCGAGCTGATAGAAAGGCAACAGTGACTCAAATCGCCACCCGTTACAACCAAGGTAGGCAGAAGAGCATCTCTGAACGCACAGTACGTCGAACTTTGAGGCAGATTTGCTACAGCAGCAGAAGACCACACCGGGTGCCACTCCTTTCAGCTAAGAACAGGAAACTGAGGCTGCAATTTGCACAAGCTCATCGAAATTGGACAGTAGAAGATTGGAAAAACGTTGCCTGGTCTGATGAGTCTTGTTTTCTGCTGCGACATTTGGATGGTAGGGTCAGAATTTGGCGTCAACAACATGAAAGCATGGATCCATCCTGCCTTGTATCAACAGTTCAGGCTGGTGGTGGTGGTGTCATGGTGTGGGGAATATTTTCTTGGCACTCTTTGGGCCCCTTGGCACCAATTGAGCATCGTTGCAACGCCACAGCCTACCTGAGTATTGTTGCTGACCATGTCCATCCCATTATGACCACAATGTACCCTGTAACATGTGATGGCTACTTTCAGCAGGGTAATGTGCCATGTCAAAAAGCTGGAATCATCTCAGACTGGTTTCTTGAACATGACAATGAGGTCACTGTACTCAAATGGCCTCCTCTGTCACCAGATCTCAATCCAATAGAGCATCTTTGGGATGTGGTGGAATGGGAGATTCGCATCATGGATGTGCAGCCGACAAATCTGCGGCAACTGTGTGATGCCATCATGTCAAAATCTCTGAGGAATGCTTCCAGCACCTTGTTGAATCTATGCCATGAAGAATTGAGGCAGTTCTGAAGGCAAAAGGGGGTCCAACCCGTTACTAGCATGGCGTACCTAATAAAGTGGCCGGTGAGTGTATATATATATATATATATATATATATACTGAGTGGGCACATGCAGGGGCTACCTATATACTGAGTCTAGCTTGTCATAGATTAAAAATGTTTTGGTCAAAAAAAAATATGTATACATTTGCAACATCCTCCACCGGGGCCTAGCCTTTTCTTGGGGCCTGGAGTCAGCTGGGGCCCACAGTACCTGAGTGGCTGGCGGTTGTGGCCTAGGCACGCTAGTGTCACGGTGCTTGGTATGGGGACCGGAGGGCTGTCCTACAGCCTGGCAGGTCTCCAGCAGGGTGGTGTTGGCAAGAAATGATGAGGGAGAGGCTGCTATAGCGGATCTCCCTGGGGCAACCCTTTGGTGTCTAGAGTATGGGTCTCTGTGTGGTGGACAGGGTGCCCGTGATGGTGACAGCCGTAGTAGCAGGGACCGACAGAAACCGCAGCAACGTGCCTTAACAGAATGGTAGATTGCTGAGATGCAGTTGGAGGGAGCCACAGGATGTAGATCACCAGCCTGGATGCAGAGGGCAGGCTGGGAGGTAGCTGTGTCCTGGAAGGATGCTTCAGGTTTATCCTGGATTGCTTCAGGTATCACCCTCAAAGGTAGGATGATACCCCTTTACTCACTATACTAGCTATTAGTTCCACTCTTCAGGCAGGGGCTGGGCTCACCTGCTCTTGGTCTGGTGTGCTAGCTGCACAGACTCTTCAGAGTCTCTAATCTGAGAGAGTGAACTCTCTCCTCACAATGCACTCTCTTCTCAGAGAGAACTTCACTTTTTCTGGAAGTTTCCTGACCAGGGTTTTGTTACTCCCCCTGGTCAGGTGGTGGCTACTCCAATTACATCTCAGCTTACATCTCAGCTCACGGAGACAAAGTATAACACCTGTGATTGGCTGACACATATGACATCACATAAAACAGTTAACTCCTGCCTTGCCAGGCAGGATCTCCCACTGCAGTGCTCATCTGTGTTATCTAGTGTTATGTAGTGACATGCTGTGAGGCTAATCAGACCCTACACAGGCTGCAAGCTACATGATGGAACGTATTCTCAACCACTCCTCTGCCTTGTATCGGCGAGGGTGTTGCATACCCCCGGGGCAATTGAAAGAGCCGCCCTCGGCTCGACTACAGACTGATTGGGGCGCAGAGGTAGATAAGGGCACTTCTGTGAAGTGCAGGCTACATGATCTGTAGGGACAAACCGCCCATGGTCCTGGAGACAGGCACCTGGGTTGGTGTCGGACTAAGACAAGGACATGTAAATGCGAAGTATGACAGTTGGTCGCACTCCTTGCACCAGGGCCTGTATATTTGTTATATAAACACTTCTTCCCTAGCGACAAATATACAGTGTATATATGCATTACATTGGCATATGTGACACAATGAAACATTATACAAATGTATAAGTACCTGCCGACTGACATTCTTACCCTTGTATGAGTGGCATCCAGGTGCTATCTCTGTAAAACCCCCGGTCCCCTAAGGAACCGCAGTTTACGGACTACCCCCCACTTACAAACTTCGGTTTGAGGCATAAGATAGCGGTCAGGGTTTACATATTGGATGGTCCGACACAGCCACACTACAATCTGAAAAGCCTATAAAAGGTTATTGCAAACTACTGGCATAAATTGACAGTGTGCAAACATTTGGTAAACTCACATTGGTTTAGGAGCCCAATGGGTACACATCTTAAACGTTACAAACGTTACATAGGTAGGCTACTCAGGGTAGCAGGATAAAATGTCTCTTTACCTGGAAAAGAAAAGGCATAAAAGTGCATGCAGAATGTCCATACCTAAAAGGAAGGCATTAAGTGCAATATAAAAATAAGTCAATAAAGTAGCAACTTTTCCTTGGAGTATCTGGCAAAAGTCTCACAGAAGGTCTTTAATAGCAAAGTCCATCTTCTGGGTACAGCCCTTGATGTGGGGAAAAGTGTCATGAAAGAAGCAAAGGGTCTCCTCTATGTGTAGAGGGACAGAGTCCTATGTAGGAATCTCTGCTGTGGGAGAGGAGGGGGTGCTATCATAGCACATGACAGTGGGCAGTTCAAGGAGAGTCTCTTGACTGAGATAAATAAGGGTGAGAGTCCCAGGAAAGTCTCTGGCTCTTGTGGAATAGCGGGCGCTCAGCCCAAATGGGATAGCAGTAATAATATACATATGTACAATAAGCACAGTACCTGGTAAGGCTTTCAGCCCATCAGGGGTTACTCAGTATCTTTTTCAGTGGTAAGTACTTTGGTGTCAGAAAAGCGTACCTGCCTCCTCCTTCTGTGTGACACTAGTTGATACTCCTGCAGGTACGCAGGAGCTTTACCTTTTGTCTCCCTTTGAGACCTCCGAAGTTCCGGCTGGGAGAAGATAACAACCTCCTCATCGTCCTCCTCTGAGTCAGTCGCTGGAGTCGGAGTTTCAGCTGCCTCTGATGGCTCAGGGGCTGCAGACTCTGGAGCCGGATCATCCTCCACAGGTAGCAGTATTGGAGACTGCGGTGGGGATGATGGTCTCTCCGGGGTACCTCTTACTGGAGTGGAAACAACAAAACAGAGTTGAGGCACAGTCACAAGTTCTAAGAAACTGGGGGTAGGTGAACACAAGGAGGTCTGTAAGTTGGGGGTCGAGGTGAGAGGTGTGGACATAGGGGCAAAAGGATGAAGACATCTCTTCAGCCGGTTCCTATGTACCCGGAGTAGTGGACGGTCTCCTCTTGAAATCTCGTAGACTTCAGGGGAGAGACTGTCCCTAACTAGGTATGGCTCACGCTCCCAACGCCCATCTAGCTTACTGGTGGGATGGTTGTTGTGCAGCCACACTCGATCTCCTGGGGCAAGAGGCTCAGCACAGGCGTTACGATCGAAGTCCCTTTTTTGTTTCTCTCGGGCCTCTTCCAACCGCAGATCCACAACTTGTCTGGCATCCGCCAGGCGCCTCTGGTGTTCGTGAACCCAGTCAGTCTGGGGGAGTAAAGACTGGGAATCAGGGGACTCCATGTCCCAGGTCATATCAGCAGGGAGATGGCCGTGTCTCCCGAACATCAGATAATACGGGGTGTATCCTGTGGAGCAATGAGTGGTATTGTTGTACAGGTACACTAATTCGGGCAACAGTTTTGGCCAGTCAGCCCTTTTTGCAGGGGTCAGAGTCTTTAGCATGTTGATTAGAGTCTGATTCATCTTTTCACAAAGCCTGTTGCCTTGGGGATGATAGGCTGTGGTTCTCAGCTTTTTGCAGCCATATAGAGTGCACAGCTCCTGGAAGACCTGGGACTCAAATGCTGTTCCTTTGTCCGTAAGGATCTGGTCCGGACAGCCATAGGGGAGGATGAAGCTCTTCCACAGGGCCGCTGCGGTGGTCCTTGCAGATAGATCTCTGACAGGTACTGCAACCACAAATTTGGTATAGTGGTCGATGATCGTGAGAGCATAACTGTGACCGGATCTGCTGGGCTCCAACTTCACATGATCCAAAGCCAGGATCTCTAAGGGCCGTTGGCTCACAATGGGATGTAGAGGGGCCCTTTGATTGTGTCGCTCTCCTCGAGCGATGGCGCAGGCTGGGCATTCCCGACACCAGACTTCGATGTCGGGCTTCATGTTGACCCAGTAGAAGCGCCTTCGGAGGGTGGCTTCAGTCTTCTGAGCGCCAAAGTGTCCGGACTGGTCATGGTACATATCCAGTACTATCTTGGCGTCCCTCCTGGGAATCACAATCTGGTACAGCCGGTCATAGGTGATAGGGTCCAGAGTTCTTCTCTTTAGCAGACCCTGGTGCATGTTCAGAGTCTTTCTCTGGCGCCACAATTGAGACAGTTCTCCATCAGCCCTTCTGCGGCGGATTCTCTCAGGCACTCGCCCACTAGAGAGATAGTCCATTACTTCTCCTATGGCGCGGCTATCAGCCTGAAGACTTATCCAGAGGTCATTTTCCACAGGGGGCTCTGACTCTTCTTAAGGAGTAGCTGGCGCTGCCTCTGACGTTAAGGAGTAAACTCTCTGGGCATCTTGACGCACAAACCGGGCATAGAACGCTGGCATCTCCACATCTTCCCACTGAGCATCCGTGGAGGGTCCCTCCCACTGGTCAGGGAGACGGGACAGAGCGTCGGCGTTGTCATTGGTCTTACCAGCCCGGTACTTGATGGTAAAGTTGAAGTTGGCAAGTCTGGAGGCCCATCGTTGTTCCAGTGCTTCAAGACGAGCGGTGTTCAGATGCGCCAATGGATTATTGTCTGTGAAGACAGTGAAGAAGGATGCAGCCAGGTAGTCTTTGAAATTTTCGGTCACAGCCCAGACTAACACCAGAAACTCCAACTTGAAGGAACTGTAGTTCTGGTCGTTTTGTTCCGGTTCTCGGAGGGAACGGCTGGCGTAGGCTATGACCCTTTCAGTTCCGTTTTGGAGCTGGGATAGTACAGCCCATAGGCCTTGCTTGCTGGCATCAGTGTATAGGGTGAAAGGCAGACTGTAGTCTGGATATCCCAACACCGGAGGCTCAGTCAACCGTTGCTTGAGCATCTGGAAGGCAGCTTCTCGTTCGGCTGTCCACTCAATGGATACTTGGGAACATTGACTCTCTTTTGGCAGGCCCCTTAGAAGTTCTTGCAGGGGAGCCGCCAGCTGGGCAAACTTCGGGATGAAACGCCTGTAATAACTGGCAAATCCCAGGAAGCTTTTGATGTCCCGTATGGTTGATGGGGTAGGCCAGTCGTGGACAGCTGCAATCTTCTCTGGATCTGGTTCAATTCCATGAGCGCTCACCACATGTCCCAGGTACTTGACGCTAGGTTGTAGCAGGTGGCACTTGGATGGCTTGACCTTCAACCCATGTTGGGTCAGGATTTGGAAGACTTCAGCCAGATGGTGGAGGTGGTCTTCATAAGTCTTGGAGTAGATGATGATGTCGTCCAAGTATAGCAGGACGGTCTCGAAGTTTCGATGACCCAAACATCTCTCCATCAGCCGTTGAAATGTGCCTGGGGCGTTGCATAGCCCGAACGGCATGTTGTTGAACTCAAACAGGCCCATTGGGGTGGTGAAAGCCGTCTTCTCTCTGTCTTCTGGTGCCATGGCCACTTGCCAGTAGCCACTGGTCAGGTCCAGGGTAGAGAAGTAGGCAGCTGACCCTAGGGCTGCGAGGGATTCCTCGATTCGAGGCAGAGGATAGGCATCCTTGTGGGTGATATTGTTGATCTTCCTATAGTCAACACAGAATCGAAGGGTTCCATCCTTCTTTTTCACAAGTACCAGTGGGGCAGCCCATGGGCTGTGACTCTCCCGGATAACGTTGGCTGTCTTCATCTCTTGTACCAGCTTCTTCACCTCTTGGTAGCGGGCTGGAGGTATGGGCCGATATCGCTCCTTGATAGGGGGATGAGAGATGGAATGGGATGGGATGGTATGTTGGATCAGGGTAGTCTGCCCAAAATCCAGTGGGTGTTTGCTGAAGGCCTGGTGGTGCTTCATAACGACATCCAGGACACCTTGTACTTGGTCTGCAGGAGTAAAATCGTCGTCTCCAATATTGAGCTCAAGCCACCAGGATTGCTCGGCAGGCTCACCTTCAGCACTTTGCTTCAGTTCCAACTGTTGGGAGGCAGACAGAGAGGTTTCCACCAAGTCTTCAGGATGGACGCTAAAGAGAGTGGCTACGGCTTGGTACTTTCTCAGATCCACTGGGGAGTCTCCCACATTTAGTAGTCGAATGGGTACTTGTCCTTGGGATACAGTGACTAGGCTCCTGGCGGCTAGAATGGGCAGGTCTACTATCGCCTGGTAGTCTTGACCTTGGACGCCCATGCAGGCTCGACACCATACTAATGTCTCAGTCCCAGGTTGAAGGCGGACAGGTTGGGGATCCTTGATCTGCAGATTTAACCATTAGGGCCAGCAAACTTCTGTTGCGCCGCTAGAACCTGCATAGTCTCCTGAATTACCTTCCGGGAACCGTTGGGCACTGTTGGCAGGGAGTCGTGGAGAGCCTTCAGCACTTCAGGGTAGCAGTTGCGGAGGACATTGGTACCCAGTATCATGGAGAAGTTACCGTTTTCGGGCACTCGTGTCACCACTACGCCCTGTCTGGTTAACTCAGTGTCTCCAATGGTTAGCGTGGGCTCCCTGTAGCCGCGGATGGGTACGGGTTCTCCGTTTGTAGCAATAATGTTCAAGTAAGCCTTGGGAGGCTGGACTAAGGATGCTCCTCCTCGGCATTTCTCGAAGGCAGCACTCCGGAGGGTGGTCACTTGAGAGCCGGTATCAATTAAGGCCGGTATGGTAACTCCGTTGATGGTTACATGAACCATGGGGCGAGTCCCCACGAACCTGGGCATCCAGTTGGTATCTCGGGGACTTACAGGTTCTTCCCTTGGAGGTCGTCCCTTAGCTCCAAGGGTTTGTCGTTTTACTGACGACATCCATCCTCTTCATGCCCATATTTATGGCAGTAGCTGCACCGCTGGCGGGTTTTCTTCTGACTCCAGGTGCTTAACGACTTCGCTTCTCTTGGGCGCTGTTTGGCCGGGGAGTCACGAGGGGTAGTTGACCGTAAAGAGTTCTCTGAAGGTTTCTTCCTCATAGCGGAGACAGTCACTTCCAACTGGGTCAACCGATCGAGAATTTTATGCAGGGTGTCCGCCAGATTAGAGACCTGTCCTGCTAAGCCAGAAACTTCCGTAGCTGCAGGAGTAGGTGATGTCGACTGCGTTGAATGGCAAGCTAGAGCAGATTCCTCCATTTCCACGGATTCAGGCTCTTTCTGCGGTCCAGTAGGCGGTCGTCCCCTAATATGTCAATGGCAATTTCCTTAAACTCAAGAAAGGAGGCCTGGGCATGTTGAGAAGAGATGATCTTTAGTTAACACCTTTGATTTCTATCAACAAATCCATTAATTAATTGTTCCCTCAGGGTTTGGTCAGAGGTTTCAGCGTCTTTGGAATCAAGACGGGTTATGGCCTTCCATGTCTCCTGTAGGGAGAGGGCAAAATCTCGGAGGGACTCTTGGGGCTCCTGTCTTTTCCCGAAGAATTGCTGCTTCAACTCTGAGGAAGTACACTTGTCAAAGGTGTTGCGCAGCCTATCAAGAATTTGGACCACATTCTGACACTGTTCTTGGGGCCAAGACTTGACTTCCCGGAGAGCGGGTCCTTTCAACTGCCGGGTTAGGATGCCCACTTTCTGTTCCTCTGTGAACGGGTACAGGGCAAAGGTGGCTAACAACTTGTCTCTGAATTCAGGGAGAGTGTGTGATTCTCCCTCGTAGTGGGGTAACCAGGGGGCCCCCAGATAGTAGGGCATAGTCAGAGGCATCATGGTGGAGGTCCCAGGGACCCTGGCTGTAGCAGGGGTGAAAGGACTCTCTGGAGGGCTTAACATGCTCCGGTACCCTGATGAGGGACCAGGGGACCTGGGCGGACATGACTGGCCTAGCTGAGGGAAGTCTGTAGGGTTACACTATGTCCGTTGCTATGGGCGATGGCTAGAATGGGACGTGGGCACTTTAAGACACAGTCACTATTCCCTGGGAGGTGAGCCAATAACCTAGCGTCGGAAACAATCTCTATCCCCCTTTAACTTCCCCAGCGGTACTCACTCAGGATCAGCCGCGGTGACAGGACAGCTCCGGTGCATGAAGGACTCCTTTCCCGATGTCCGGTAGGCAGCAGGGGCTCGGAGATGCTCAGCTGTGTTTTCGTCCAGTCGCAGGACTCGTGCGCCAGAACTCCGGATGAGGCGCACGCTGCTGGCAGGCTTCAGGCGCGGCCTGCGCCGAAATCCAAGATGGCCGATTAACCCTCTTCGTTGCCGGCCGCAAACGCTCCAGCTCCTCCTCCACAATACTTTGCGCCACTCGCGCGGGGGGGGGGGGGGGGCGGAGCCTATTGACGACTCTGGAGTTCCCGCCAGTGAGGATTTGGCGGGCTGGAAATACTTGCTGCGCCACACGCCTCTGAGGTAAATGCTTCAGGCGCAGCAGCGCCGGATGTAGCAGAGCTGACAAAGTTCTTTGCAGGGGTTAACCTCTTGAGTGCTGGAGCGGAGCTCGACAGCATGTGGCAGCAGTATAACACAGTTCAAAGTAGTAATGCACACAATCACTTGGGCCTAAACCCGGATGGCAGCAGGGTTAGGCAACACAGTCTTTGTAATAAAGTACAGTCTATAGTGCCAGCATAAGGCACAGAAGTATATATCCTGTTCGTGACGCCACTTGCAACATATTCCACCGGGGCCTAGCCTTTTCTTGGGGCCTGGAGTCAGCTGGGGCCCGCAGTACCTGAGTGGCTGGCGGTTGTGGCCTAGGCACGCTAGTGTCACGGTGCTTGGTATGGGGACCGGAGGGCTGTCCTACAGCCTGGCAGGTCTCCAGCAGGGTGGTGTTGGCAAGAAATGATGAGGGATAGGCTGCTATAGCGGATCTCCCTGGCGCAACCCTTTGGTGTCTAGAGTATGGGTCTCTGTGTGGTGGACAGGGTGCCCGTGATGGTGACAGCCGTAGTAGCAGGGACCAGACGGAGGCAGACATTGAACAAAAACAACTTACAGTTCTTTATTGGAACTGACAGGAACCGCAGCAACGTGCCTTAACAGAATGGTAGATTGCTGAGATGCAGTTGGAGGGAGCCACAGGATGTAGATCACCAGCCTGGATGCAGAGGGCAGGCTGGGAGGTAGCTGTGTCCTGGAAGGATGCTTCAGCTTTATCCTGGATTGCTTCAGGTATCACCCTCAAAGGTAGGATGATACCCCTTTACTCACTATACTAGCTATTAGTTCCACTATTCAGGCAGGGCCTGGGCTCACCTGCTCTTGGTCTGGTGTGCTAGCTGCACAGACTCTTCAGAGTCTCTAATCTGAGAGAGTGAACTTTCTCCTCACACTGCACTCTCTTCTCAGAGAGAACTTCACTTCTTCTGGAAGTTTCCTGACCAGGGTTTTGTTACTCCCCCTGGTCAGGTGGTGGCTACTCCTCCAATTACATCTCAGCTTACATCTCAGCTCACAGAGACAAAGTATAACACCTGTGATTGGCTGACACATATGACATCACATAAAACAGTTAACTCCTGCCTTGCTAGGCAGGATCTCCCACTGCAGTGCTCATCTGTGTTATCTAGTGTTATGTAGTGAAATGCTGTGAGGCTAATCAGACCCTACACAGGCTGCAAGCTACATGTTGGGACGTATTCGCAACCACTCCTCTGCCTTGTATCGGCGAGGGTGTTGCACATTCTTATGTATCAATGTGGGAAAGGACGCCGGTGGGGGAGACCCAAAATTCTATATGGCGGCCCTGGTGATCAGGAGACAAGTGGGAGGAGGACCCTGCCCATCAGGGCTCGGAATCTATATGCGGGGGGGGGGGGGGAGGAATGGAGACATGAATGAGCAGAGCAGTGCAGTTAATGCATGTTGTAAGCGAACCTGAACAGGGAGAAGTCCTGGATGCAGTTGTGAGAAAAACGGATGGTAATAGAGTGGAGCTGATGGTCCTGTTAGGAACGGAGATTACGTGTGGGGTGGTATTGGCTGATGAGTTCAGAGATACATGGAGGGGACGTGTTGTGGACGGCTTTTTAGGTTATGGTTAGTGTTTTAAATTGAATTCTCTGTGCAATGGGTAACCAGTGGAGAGACTGGCAAGAAGGAGAGGCAGAGGAGAATCAAGGAGACAGATGGATTAACCAGGCTGCAGAGTTTAGGATGCATTGGAGAGGCGTTAGATAGTTAGCTGGGACACCACAGAGAAGTATGTTGCAGTAGTCCAAGAGGGAGATGATAAGGGCTTGGACTAGTAATTTTGTAGACTCTGTATTGAGGAAGGGGAGGATGCTAGATATGTTTTTGAAATGGAGGCGGCAGGTTACAAAAAGGGCCTGTATGTGAGGCTTAAAGGATAAGGCAGAGTCAAAAAGGCAGTGGACTTTAAGGGAGGAAAGTGTGGAGCCATGAATTGTGACGGTTAGTTCTGGTGGGAGGGATGTGTTAGGTGAAGGAGTTCTTCTTTGTCCATGTTAAGTTTTAGAAAACGGGAAGAGAAAAAGGAGGATATAGCTGATAGACACTCTGGAATTCTGTCTAGAAGAGAGAAGATATCTGGACTAGAAATATAGATCTGTCCGTCATCAGCATAGAAATGGTATTGGAAGCCATGGGACTTAATTAGATGTCCCAGGCCAGAGGTGTAGAGAAAGAGGTGAAGAGCAGGGGTCCCAGGACAGAACCTTGCGGGACGCCAACAAAGAGGGGGCGAGGTGAAGAGGTGGTGTGAGAGTGATAGACACTGAACGTCCGATTGGAAAGGTATGAGGAGATCCAGGAGAGGGCTCGGTCAGTGATACAAAGAGAACAGTGTTAAAGGCAGAGGACAGATCAAGGAGGAGGAGAACAGAGTAGTGATGTTTTGCCTTGGCTGACAGTAGGTAATCAGAAACTAGTCGAAAACCAGATTGTAGTTTGTTAAGCAGAAAGTTGGACGAGAGGTAGGGAGATAGTTCTAGGTGGACATGTTATTACAGAAGTTTTGAAGCAAATGGAAGTAGTGAATAAGGGTGATAGTTCAGCGGAGTGGATGGGTCCAGAGATGGCTTCTTTAGGATGGGTGTGACAGCATGTTTAAAAGAAAATGGAACAATATCAGTGGATAAAGAAAGGTTAAAGATATGAGTTAGGGCTGGAATAAGCACAGTGGTAAGGTTAGGGATAAGCTATGATGGAATTGGGCCAAGCGCACAAGTAGTGAGCTATGAGCTGGACAGCATGGAGGACACCTTCTCGTCAGTAAGAGAAGAGAAGTTCGTTATCAGGGAAGGGGATTGGATTTCCTCGGTGCGTTGCTGGGGATGAAGGTTGAAACTTTCCCTGATGCTGTCTATTTTGTTTTAAAAGTGTGAGGAAAATTCCACAGCCTAAATGAGAGAGGTTGTGGAGGGTGCCGGAGGACATAGAAGAGAAGGTAGAACATAGTTGTGTGCAGTTGTGAGATAAAGAAAATATAAGACTAATGAAGTAATCCTGTTAGGCAGATGCAAGTGCGAATTTGTAGGTGAAGCCCGTCTGCTTGTATGACAGGAGGTCTTTCTTCGAGAGGGATTTCTTCCAACGCCGTTCAGCAATCCTGGCACTTTGTCTCAGAAGTCTTGAGGGGGCTGAAGAAACTGTGGTGTTGTACAAGGAAGCAGCAGTTTCTACCTCCTTTCATGAGGATATGGAAGAGAGAGGCAGGAGAGTGGGTGTATGGACATGTGGACTGCACGGGTGGTTGAAGCCATATTGGTAGAGAAAGTGATTTAGTTGTGGTTGGATAGGAGGAGAGTAGAGTTGGACAGATTGGATAGGGTATAGAGGCGGGTGAAGATGAGGTCAAGCGTTTGGTCCTCTTTGTGAGAGGATTTGGAGGACCACTGTGAGAGGCTGAATGAAGTGGTAGGCTAGAGGAGTTTAGAGGTAGCAGAATGAGCTATATCAATGTTAAAGTCCCCCATGATGATAGAAGGGATTTCAGAGGAGAGAAAGGGAAGAAGCCAGGTATTAAAGTGATCAATAAAAGCAGTGGCAGGACCAGAGGGTTGGTAGATGACAGCGACTTGGAAATTAGAGGGAGCATAGATGCGGATGGAGTGGACTTCGAAAGAGGGAAAGGTGAGAGAGGGTAAAGGTGGAATTGGGCTGAATGAGCAGTTGTCAGACAGGAGGATGCCAACTCCTCCACCAGGTTTTCTCAGGATCAGTGGATCCCCTGGACCACCGCGAGAGTAGGTACTAGCCGACACCTGGGACCAGAGTCTAAGTGGCAACTGGCCTTCACCAGAGCCCGCCGCAGGGTACCACCGGGTCGTTCCACAGGTGCGACTAGACCACAGTGGCAGCCGAGGTCGAGGTACCTTAACGAAATACATTCTCATGGTCGGGTCCAGGCACAGTGAGCCCGTGACCCGCGATATGGGTCGCGGGACCACCCGTGACAGGTTTATTGCAGGGCCGGGGGGTTAAAACAAAATGGAGGGGCAACTTACAAACTGTAACTTTTTTAGACAATACTTAAGTTTTGGCCAAAAAATATTAACATTCACAAGGGATTAAATGATGAAAAGCTCCACACAGTTTGATTCCTCAATCTCTCCCCAGTATGCCGATGCGGCGGTAAACTGCTGTATGGGCACACGGCAGGGCATAGAAAGAAAGAAAAGCCATTCAGAGCAGACATGTAGTGTAACATTTTACAAGCTATAAAAAGCTTATTTTTTGCGAGATGAGATCCACTTTTCAGGTACGGGGATTCAATAGCTAATTGATGAGATTTTATTAACTGTTTTTGGTGGGGTTAAGAAAATAATGAATTCTGGTTTAGGGTTTTTAGCTTTTTGTTGTTCACCATACCATAAAAATAATATGTTATCTTTATTCTATGGGTCAGCACAATTAAAGCGATACTTCATTTATATAGCTTTTTATGGTGGACTTGTTTTGCAGAATATAGAACTACTGTATATACTCGAGTATAAGCCGACCCATGTATAAGCCAAGACCCCTAATTTTACCACCAAAAACTGGGAAAAACTATTGACTCGAGTATAAGCCGAGGGTGAGAAATACATTGGTCACAGCCCCCCCACCCAGTATATATCCAGCAGGCCCCCTGTAGTATATAGTCAGCCAGCTCCCAGTAGTATACAGACTGCCAGCCCCTAGTAGTATACAGCCACCAGCCCCCTGTAGTATACAGCCAGCCAGCCCCATGTAGTATACTGCCTGCCAGCCCCCAGTAGTATACAGTCCCCAGTAGTATACAGTTAGCCAGCTCCCAGTAGTATATAGCCAGCCTGCCCCCATGTAGTATACAGCCAGCCCCTGTAGTATACAGACAGCCAGCCCCATGTAGTATAGAGCCACCCCCTAGAAGTATACAGCCTGCCAGCCCCAGTAGTATACAGCCAGCCCCTAGTAGTATACAGCCAGCCAGCCCCCAGTAGTATACAGCCAGCCCCCAGTAGTATACAGCCAGCCAGCCCCCATGTAGTATACAGCCAGCCAGCCCCCAGTAGTATACAGACTGCAAGCCCCATGTAGTATACAGCCAGCCCCAAGTAGTATATAGCCTGCAAGCCCCATGTAGTATACAGCCAGCCCCTAGTAGTATACAGCCTGCCCCCCCCCCCCCCCAGCACTTAAATATATACTATATACTCACCCTCCGATGTCGGCTTGGCTCCCCGATGTCCCCGATGTTGGCAAGTCCCGTCTTCTTTCTTTCCATGTTTCCTTCCAGCAGGCACATACTATGATGCTGCTGACGTCATAGTATGCGCCGGCCAGGAACATGGCCACGTCCATGACAGGAGACAGAAGAAAGAAGAAGAGCCGCGGGGAAGAAAGAAGACGGGACGCGCAGACATCGGGGAGCCGCGTGGAGCATCAGACCGCCGGAGGGTGAGTATACAAGTTTATTTTTTTTAAAGTGCTCGTAATAGACTCGTGTATAAGCCGAGGGGACATTTTTCAGCACATTTTTTGTTTGTTTTTGCATCACCATGTTCTAATGGCATAATATTAAATTTTTTTTGTTTACAGAGCTGTTTAAGAGCTTCTTTTTCGCAGGCCAAGTGGTACTTTTTATTGGCATCATGTTGAAGTAAATTTTACTTTTTGATCACTGAAATTATCATAAAATTAGCATTTCTTCCTTTCATTTGTTACGGCGTTCACTGTACGGGTTCAGTAGCAATTTTATCTTATTGTATGGGTTGTTATGGATGTGATGATACCTAGGTCCAGGTGGATACTAATCTCCAGGCCCAGGTGGCATACACCCCAGGGCATGGCATGATTTATGTACTGTGATAGACAGACCATTATTTCTAATATTTGAAAACTCGTTAAGGACTAGTGCATAGCGAATGTGGTGCAAATATTTAAAAAGGTTTAAAAGGTGTTCCTGGAATCTACAGACCTGTGAGTCTAATTTCGGTTGTTGGGAAAATATTTGAGGAGTTTATTAGAGATGCTATCCAGGAGTATCTCACTGTGCATCACCTTATAAAGCAGCATCAGCATGGGTTTATGAGGGACCGGTTCTGTCAGAATAATCTGATCAGTTTCTACAAGGAGGTAAGTTCTAGACTGGACCTGGGGAGGTGGTGGTTGTTGTGTATTTGGCATTTTCCAACGCATTTGACACAGTGCGGCATAACGGGTTTTTACATAAAATGAGACCGCTGATACTAGTGAAAAATCTGTGTTTTTACTAATTGAAAACCGAAGCTGGTTATTAATGGCACATTGTCAGATTGGGTTAAAGTTACCAATGTTTCACAGTTGTATATATATATTTGTGGTGTGTGTGCTGTATATAGACTGGGGGGGGGTCTGTATATAGACTGGGGGGGTCTGTATATAGATTGGGGGAGGCTGTAGACTTTGGAGGGATGTATATAGTCTATTGTGACTGTGGACACATGATGCATTTCTATTGTGTTTTGAAACGCATTATCAAACACATACATGTTATATTGGTAGGAAGATGAGTTTTACATACATCTTTATTATTATGAATGTTAAAAGACAAAACACATGTAGTTACTTATATAAATAACTTACACACATGCGTCTACTAATGCGTTTGTTTCAAAATGCAATGCATGTATAATAATAATAATAATAATAACAAACGGCTCCTGTATATAAGCACTGTTATCCAGGTGACATTATACTGTGACTGTGGTATTTTTAGGGGCACAGTGTGCTGGACAGGACTGAAGACATCTGGCGGCAAATTCAACAGTGATAAGTCACGACCGGGAGAAGTGGTATTGGAGTTCTCTTCATGATGGGGCAGATCATATTGGGGTGCGTTGACCGACGAGGATTCGGGCTGCCGCGATTCACTGAGCTTGTGAGCCCGAGTTCCTGCATCCGTCGCTTCTGCGGTCCGCCGGAGTTCACCTTCTTCCCGGAGCTTGTAAGTGCTTGTCTTGCGACACAATTCTAAATGTTAAATCCTGCGCGTTGTCCGAATCCGTTGAGTTGTCGGATGACCACGCCCCCCGATTTCTGTCATGTGCAAGCCGGCGCCGATGTGCCAAAATCCCAGGGCAATTCGGGGCAAAATGGAAATCGTCAGGAAACCCAACGAATATGCGTCCAACGGACCCTTAGTAAATGAGCCCCAGTGTGTAGTGTACTAGATGCCACAAATGTCTCTGTCACTGACTGATAAGAGAATGTGAGACAGCATCAGCCTGGGCAGTGTCAGTCCTTCTGATTTGTGAATTCACTATCTATAATGTTTATCATATCTATCTTTCTATCTAGAAAAAAATAGCAGCAGTCCAGATATCAGGTGAAATAAGCTGTAATCTTTATTCCAAGCTGTGACGCTTTGTGTAGCATTTTTCATACTTTAAATGTTGCAGCTTATTTCACCTGATACCTGGATTGGAGTGCTGCACCCATCATCATCTATCTATCTCCTATCAAATTCTCCTTAAATCCATAAATACCTTTAATTCTGAATGTGTTTTATTTTAGTTTTAGTTTCGAGGTTTTAGTTTTTAACTTTTAGTTTTGCCAAAGACCCTTCTTTGTCTAAAACCGACCTTGCAGGTGGGTGATTCAACGGCTGCCTGAGTCACCCACTCAAACGATTCTGCCCAAGCTGGGAGCCCTGGCCAATTGCCCACTTTGGTTGGGTGTTTCACTGGCCCTGCTAGGAAAAGGCAGGTGATTTGAATTTTTACTATTTTTTATGCTTTTTATTTATTTTTTAAAGTTTTTCTTTTTTTATTTCCTACTTGTTTGAATCCTAGTGGGTCTTATTGCTTACTGCAATACTACTGTACTGCAATATATTTTGAATATAGGCTCTTTTATTACAGCCTTCCTCCAGCAGTAGATAGCAGGAGAGTAGATAGAGAGTATCCCATAGTTTCCCAGCTATTATGACAACCAATCAACAACATGTGATGATGTCATAAGGCAGCATGGCTCATAAAAACCTCTCATTACTAAGGCATTTCATGATGGGTAAAACCTTTCCAATCTTATTGTTGCAAAACCAAGAAACCACCTACTAATCTAATATAATATTCAATACAACAGTCACCTCATAAACCATTATTTACAATTGTACAATTAGATAAAATGGGTAAAAATTTGGCTTTTGGGTAAAATTTTGTAACAATTGCGGATCGCGGATGTGCCAAAATCCGATTGCATGCGGCACAATCCCCTTCAAATTTTTGGTATTTTTTATACTTTTTATTTATTATTTTTTAACCGGTTAAGGACCGGGCCCTTTCCCGTTTTTTCATTTCCATTTTTCACTCCCCACCTTCAAAAATCTATAACTTTTTTATTTTTACACGTAAAAAGCTATGTGACGGCTCGTTTTTTGCGTAACAAATTGCACTTCATAGTGATGGTGTTAAATATTCCATGCCATGTACTGGGAAGCGGGAAAAAAATTCCAAATGCAGTGAAAATGGTGAAAAATCGCATTTGTGTCGTATTCTTGTGGGCTTGGATATTACGGCTTTCACTTCATGCCACAAATGGAGCATCTAATTTATTCTTTGGGTCAATACGATTACAGGGATACCAAATTTGTATAGGTTTTATAATGTTTTCATACATTTACAAAAATGAAAACCTCATGAACAAATTTTTTTTTTTATTTTGCCGTCTTCTTGTGCTTATAACTTTTTCATACTTTGGTGTATAGAGTTGAGGGTGGTGTCATCTTTTGCGACTTTTGATGATGTTTTCAATGATATTATTTTTAGGACTGTACAACCTTTTGATCACTTTTTATAGAATTTTTTTTTTTTTTTAAATGGCAAAAAAGTGCCAGTTTTGACTTTGGACGTGATTTTCGGACGCGGCGATACCCAATGTGTTTATGATTTTTACTGTTTATTTATATTTATATCAGTTCTAGGGAAAGGGGGGTGATTTGAATTTTTAGGTTTTTTTATTATAATTTAGTTTTTTTTACTTTTTTAAAATTTTTTATTCTTACTATTTTTCAGACTCCCTAGGGTACTTTAACCCTAGGTTGTCTGATCGATCCTACCATATACTGCCATACTACAGTATGGCAGTATATGGGTATTTTACTCCTCATACATTACAATGTGCTGATAGCACATTGTAATGAATGGGTTAACCCGAAGTAGCTTCGGGTCTTCGTGAGACCCGAAGCTACCATGGCAACGGATCGCCGCTCCCCGATGACGTCACGGGGAGCGGCGATCCTCGGAAAGATGGCGGCGCCCATGCGCCGCCATCTGTTTGAAGCCGCCGGCAGCTTCCCGAACGCGGGTGTTACCGGTAAGCCTTTGCTGCAATATGCAGCAGAGTCTTACCGGCTATGGAGAGGGCTCGGCCCGCGAGCCCTCTCCATGCATCGGAACGCGACCGTCGCCGTGAATACACGCCGGGAGGTCGCAAACCGGTTAAAGTTTTTCTTTCTTTATTTCCTACTTTGAATCCTAGTGGGTCTTATTGCTTACTACAGAGGATCCACTACCACCGACCCTAACAGTAAGATCCGGCCATGGATCCCGCCGAGGTTCCACTACCTGTTCAGGTCGATCTTAACACCATTTTGGTTCAGCAGTTCGGCAGATGGCCGCGCAAGGTCAGCAACTTGGACAACTCTCCGCCATGCTGCAGCAGGTAATGGCTACTCAGCACCAGCATCAAGTTCCTGTGGTTTCTTCTGCTACTCCGGTTTGTCTGTCTTCCGCGAAACCCAAGCTATGGCTCTCCATGCCGTCTAAATATGATCCCAAGTTGTGCAGGGGCTTTATCACTCAGTGCTCCCTGCACATTGTACTCATGCCTTTGCAGTTTGTCACAGAATGGTCACAGTGGTTTTCATCATCAGCCTCCTCTCCGGGAAGGCCCTGCCATGGGCTACCCCCCTCTGGGACAGGAAAGACCTGCTCACGGCTAATATCACCACCTTCTTTGCTGAGTTCCGGTCCGTCTTTGAGGAACCAGCCTGGGCTTCTTCTGCTGCGACCGCCCTGCTGAACTTGCGTCAAGGGGACTCATCTGTCGGTGACTATGCGTTTCAGTTTCGTACCCTGGCTTCTAAGCTTGCCTGGAACGAAGCCGCCCTGGTCGGAACTTTTAAAAAGGGATTGTCCAGTCACATAAAAGACGCTCTGTCTGCAAGGGACCTTCCATCTTAGCTGAGTGAACTCATCTCTCTGGCCACTCAGATAGACATCCGGTTTAGTGAGCGCTCTGAGGAGCGATGTCTAGAGCAACCACAAGTCCGGACCTGTTGTCTGCCCGCTTGGCTCCTGTCTTCCGTGTCTGTTGCAGAGGAGCCCATGCAAGTGCATAGAGCTCGTCTATCCCCCCAGGAACATACCAGATGAAGACAGGAGAATCTCTACCTCTATTGTGCCAGCCCAGAGCTCTTCCTTTCATCTTGTTCAGTCTGTCCACTGCGTCCAGGCAAACGCCCACACCTAGGGTTCTTGGAAGAGGGGTCTCTAGGTGAGAGCAAAGTTTCTCCTCGTCTGAGTGTCCCTGCTCTTCTCAGTTTTGCAACAGGCAACCCGCTTTAAGTCTCAGCCTTCCTGGACTCTGGTTCTGCAGGGAATTTTGTGGATGCTGCCTTGGTCTCTCAGCATCATTTTCCTGTGGTTCGCCTAGAGAAGCCGCTGGTTATCTCTTTCATTAGTGGATAGATTCTTTATGACCAGGTCCAAATTGGGGCGTTGCACAAGGAGAGACTGTCGTTTTATGTGCTCCCCCACTGTACTTCCTCAGTGCTTTTGGGCCTCCCGTGGTTGCTCTGGTGCTCGATTGGCAGACTGGGGAGATCCTTCGTTGGGGACCAGAGTGCCATTCCCGCTGTCTCATGGCTCTTCACTCGGTGTCTGTAATGTCTTAGTGGACTCTCCCAAGCACCTGACAGGCCTTCCCACAGCTTATAAGTATTTTGCAGATGTCTTCTCTGAGAAGCAAGCGGAGATTCTGCCACCACACCACCCCTATGACTGTCCCATAGACCTGCTGCTGGGTAAATCTCCTCCACGAGGTCAGGTATACCCATTATCTGTGCCTGAGACTGTGGCTATGTCAGCCTACATCAAGGAGAATTTGAAGAAGGGATTCATCTGCAAGTCGTCTTCTCCTGCTGGTGCTGGATTCTTCTTTGTGGCCAAGAAGAATGGTTCCCTCCGCCCGTGCATTGACTACCGTGGCCTCAATGAAGTCACGGTGAAAAAACGCTACCCTCTCATCACTGAACTTTTTGATCGCCTACAGGGTGCCAAGGTTTTCACCAAGCTGGATCTACGATATAACCTCATCCGCATCTGTGAGGCGATGAGTGGAAGACAGCTTTCAATATTTGTGCCGGGCATTTTGAGTATTTGGTAATGCCCTTTGAACTCTGCAATGCCCCAGCGGTGTTCCAAGAATTCGTCAATGATATCTTCAGAGACTTTACTCTACATTTGTGTCGTCTACTTGGACGATATCCTGGTGTTTTCTCCTGACCTAGTCTCATCTGTTCCACGTCTGGCAAGTTCTCGAGAAATGCCAGTTTCATCAAAGTAGTCTTCCGTTCCTGGGATACATAATTTCTGACTAAGGACTACAAATCCTGCCAAGTTGTCGCCGTACTTCAGTGGCCTCGCTCAGTGGGACTACGTGCCATACAGAGATTTCTGGGCTTTGACAATTATTACCGGCAATTTATTCCACATTTCTCCTCTCTTGTATCTCCTATTGTGGCGCTAACTAAGAAGAACGCCAATCCGAGACTCTGGCCTCCGGCAGCTGAAGAAGCCTTCACCATGCTGAAGTCTGCCTTTGCCTCTGCTCCAGTTCTCACACGGCCTGATACGGAAAAGCCATTCCAGTTGGAGGTTGACACCTCATCCGTTGGTGCTTGGGCCGTTATCGGCCTTCAAGGGCCCAAAGGTCGAACCCTCAACCGTTTCTTCTCAAAGACCTTCTCAGCTGCCGAGAGAACCACTAACGCAAAAAGGTGTGTGAGGGTGATGTTTTTATTTAGGCCCTGTCTTGGCCATAAAGACTGCCAATCCTCCCTGCACCAGTTGTCGCCCATGTTAGCGGCGAAACCACTGCATGTGGCAGATATGTACAAACCTAGTGAAACAATGCCAGTTTCAGCTTCCTGAAGGATACCACACTCGTTAAAATCCTGAAGGAAAACTTGCAAGTCTTCCTTAAGGGGATTGGTCACTCTAATAAATTGTGTTGGTTGAAGCACTCCTTTAGTGGCCAGGGATAACCATTGAAAGAAAGTGCGGCCCGTAGGAATGACTCTGCATGCGAAATTTAACAAGCCTAGTAAGACCTGAAACTGACGCAGAGTGGCCTTCCGTTTGCCTAGGAGTAAATTTATTTCCTGCCTTAAGCGAGATATCTTGTCGCTTGGAAGTCTGAATGTCATTTCGAGTGTATCCACCTCCATACCCAGAAAAGTAAACCTCTGCAAAAGGAAGGAGCAAGATTCGTGGTACCACTCACCGACAAACAAGAAGTCATCCCGGTAATGGGTGATGGAACAAAGACCTGTATCGTATCCCATGAGCCACTCCAAAAAAACAGCTCAATAACTCAAATAATAACATGAGATGGAGCAGCCCATGGGTAGACACACTTCATAATAATAGTGACCCTCGAGATAGCACCCTAAAAGATGGAAACATGATGGGTGAACCAACGATGTCGTCGTTTACCGATGCGCCTTTGGGGAAAGACAGATGATGGATTAGTCTACATGTTCCTGTTTCTTTTTTGGGGACCAGGGGAGAAACTCTGAGGTCTGTGAAAGTGGGTTCTGCAAAGGGGCCGGCCATTGGACCTCTCTTGAAACTTTTTGTAGGGCTACAAGGGGGTTTTCCTGGACTGACAAATTATTATACCAAAACAGGGTTGTGGAGGGCTTAGCCTTAGCCAGTGCACGTTCAATGGGGTTCTTGGGTTGGGACGGGGAAGCGCTGAAGGTGTTGTGTTTGTTTTTCTTGTAGCAACTTAGAGCTGAATGATTGCCCCCGCAGATTGAGCACTCGTGCCTAAATCTGCACGATTTGTAAAATCTGCAGTGGCCCTCGTTATACAGCCAGCATGCTCCGGTGGGTTTGTGTGCCGCAGGGGGAGGCTGCTGACCTCGCCCCGCGGTAGACCCTGGAAAGGGGTGTTGCGTCCTTTGTGCCAAAATCAGCTCGTCGTATCTCCACCAGACAAGTAGATCTGGGGCAGAGGCCATCACCGCAAAAGCTTGCAGCCAATTGTGTAGGGTTTTCGATGCTTTTAGCTTATTTCCGGATCCTTTTTCAAAGGATTCCTCCTTGTCAACCGAGATGTGGTCAACATTGAGCAAGGACCAGATATCTACATATTCGCCTTTATGGAATTTGTTCCTGACTTCTTCAGGACGTATGTACCTAATGGGGCTACCGCGCAAAACATTGAATCCCTTATTGTAATACCCGCCCTTAAGCTACTACTGCACTGTGTTTGTGTGATTTCCCCCATACCCTGCTGGTTGGATTCTAATTGAGATACGACTGATTTTAAGGATGATATAAGGTGTGTATTGTTGGTGTTAGCCGGTGCTGAGGTAATGGCCAACTGAACTCCCTGTTTGCTGCTGAAGGTAGAATTGCTGGAGTTGGGCTGCAGGCTGGTCCACTGAAGCCAACTGCTGAGAGCCAGGAGACTTGCGTGGCGGGACCGACTGCTGAGATGCAGGAGGTTGGTGTGGCGGTGATCTTCTTGCAGAGCTACTGCTGGATGGTCTGCTGCATGGCGGGCACTTGAATCAGAGGACGAGGAGCTTGCCAACCTATCCCAACGGCTTCTTTGTGGCATCTGACTTACAAAGCCTGGCGGGGAATATTCTGATCCCGAGTCGGCTTCCAAACTGTGGTGTGACCTCTGGGGTTCAAGGCCGCTGTTGTGGTGCCGGCTGGGATGGGAGGGTGTGGGGGAGGAGGGGGTAGGATGGGGGTACAGCATCAATTGTTTGGAATGTGGCATTGAGGGAATTGCTGCCTAAGGGGGAGGGAGTAGAGGGGGACCTGTAGTCTGGGGACATGTACCGCTGCACTTGAGGGGAAAGGGCAGGTGGAGTGGATGCAGCATGGGAATGCAGGGGGTGCTTTTATTTTGCCTCTGGGGGGGTTTGGGCCTAGAAGAGGAAGGGTGGGATTACAAGTTGTGGGATGGGGCAGAAGTTGGAATAGGGGAACTGCGCACGATATCGCGCTTCTTACCCCCAGGAGGAGCGTGAGGCCAGGCCCCTCCCCCCCACTGTTCACTTGTTCTGCGGGGTGTTGGAGAGCCTCGGGCCTGAGGCGAGGGAATCTTCTTCCCCGCAACTCCTCGTCTCCTTGTATTGGTCCGGGGCCCGGATGCGGTGTGATGTGAACATTTTTTTTTTCATTTTTCTGCTTTGTTTGTAAGGTTACAGGCTGCAACATTCTCCTTAGTTACAATGTGACTTCTACATTGCTATGGCAAATATGTCTACAGGATTGAAGGAGGGTCCTTCTTTGCTGTCCTGTTACACAGCTGTGAGTGCTAACCCTTCTGCTCTCTCTATGGCAGTAGTATGCTATTCATAGTATTTTTAAAGATCAAGCTGAAAGTCAAGGGGTTGATCCTCCCTTCTCAGAGCTGTTTAACCAAACACAAGGAGATTAGATGTGAGCTTATGCAGCCTCCATAGACACACAGGGGCTTTTTTACTAAGTGTCGCGGATCGCACTTTTGGCGGACTATGCAATGTTTTCGGGACTTGCGTGGCTTTGACAGGTATTTAACATGTGTCTGGGTTGGGACTGTGTCGCACATCCTTGGTTATTGGTGCAGCTGCACTGGACGATCTGACTCATTCGGACTGAACGCGGGACTTAACATTCAAATTGTGTTGCAATACAATGCACTTACATGCACCACCTCTGTCGGACCTGAGCGGGGAAGCGATACACGCAGGATATCGGTTGCTACATCTTAGTGAATCGTGGCACAGTGCATTATCATCGGACAATGCACTTTCGGTGAACTCTGCGGACGGGTAAGTAAATGTGCCCCACAATGTGCAGACTAAAATACGCATCACTATGGGATTTAGTTGCTTGATTTTTTTCTACAAACTAAGGCTGCATGCACACTGCCGTGTGCCCGCCGCACCATAGCACGGCGGGCACACGGCAGCACGGGGAGAGGAGGAGGAGGTGAGCGCGGAGTTTGAAACTCCGATTGTCACAATTTTTTTTGTCTGGATCTACAATTATAAAGTATACAGTTTCGACTTACATACAAATTCAACTTAAGAACAAATGGACCCTATCTTGTATGTAACCGGGGAATGCTGTATATTTAAAAAAAATGTTCACCATCAGCAATTTTCTTGTTTGGGGAATCAACCCCAGAGACCCTTTTGGATCACATTCTAAGTGAACTTCTTAGCTGCATCACCGCTGTCAGGGATTTCCTTGAGAAAGATCACCAAGACATATACTTACCCCGGTTGGTGCTGGACGCTCTTCTACTTTCCATATTGTACTGTAACCATATCCAACAAATTTTAGAATAGAATACAAGCAAAAAAGTACAGGAAGTGCTCCCTGCAATTGACTATGTATTTGAAAACTGAGATATAGAACTTTTTGCTACACCAACAAAAGGTAAATTGTGGGGGCTGTCTGATCCTTTGATAACTTTTTATAAAATGTTTAAAAAGTGGCATTTTGGACATTTGGGTGCTATTTTCCTTTATGGGGTTCACTGTCGGGAATAACCGTTTTTATATGTTGATAGATCAGAACATTGTGGACGCAGTGATGCCTGACATGTTTATGATTGTATTTGTTTTTTTTTTTTTTATATCACTTCAAGGGAAATGGGTGTGATTTGAATTTTGAATTTTTTAAAATTATTTCTTTTTTTTTTTACTTTTTACTGTTTTTAAGACAGTATATTTTAACCCCTTAACGCTCTGCGCCGTAGCTCTACGCAAAGCCGCCGCCGCGCCCCCGAACGTCATCCATGGTAGCCTCGGGTCTTCGTTTGACCCGAGACTATCTGGCATCTGCAGATTCGTTACAATGAGCCAGTGGCTCATTGTAATGAATGTGCTGCAAAAATGCCATATATTACAATACAGAAGTATTGCAGTATATGGTAGGAGCGATCTGACTATCTAGGGTTAATGTACCCTAGATGGTCTAAAAAATAGTGAAAAAAAAAAAGTTAAAAAAATAAAAAAAATTAATAAAATATTAAAAGTTCAAATCACCCCCCTTTCCCTAGAACGGATATAAAACATAATAAACTGTAAAAATCACAAACATATTAGGTATCACCGCGTCCCAAAATGCCCGATCTATCAAAATATAAAAACGGTTACGGGCGGCGGTGACCTCCAAGGCGGGAAATGGCGCCCAAATGTCCGAAATGCGACTTTTACACCTTTTTACATAACATAAAAAATGAAATAAAAAATGATCAAAATGTCGCACAGACCTCAAAATGGTAGCAATGAAAACGTCGACTCATTTCGCAAAAAAAGACCCCTCACACATCTCCGTGCGCCAAAGTATGAAAAAGTTATTAGCTTCAGAAGATGACAAAATTTTTTTTTTCTTTTTTGTACACATTCGTTTAATTTTTTAAAATGTATTAACCCCTTAACGACTTGGCCTTTTTTAGTTTTTTCACTTCCATTTTTCACTCCCCACTTTCAAAAAACTATAACTTTTTTATTTTTCCACATAAAGAGCTGTGTTATGGCTTATTTTCTGCGTAACAAATTGCACTTCGTAGTGACGATATTCAATATTCCATGGCGCGTACTGGGAAGCGGGAAAAAAATTCCAAATGCAGTGAAAATGGTGAAAAAACACTTTTGCGACACTTTCTTGTGGGCTTGGATTTTACAGCCTTCACTGTGCACCCCAAATGACATGTCTAATTTATTCTTTGGGTCGGTATGATCACGTGGATACCAAATTTGTATAGGTTTTATAATGTTTTCATACATTTAAAAAAATTAAAACCTCCTGTACAAATTTTTTTTTTTTTATTTTGCCATCTTCTGGCGGCAATAACTTTTTCATACTTTGGTGTACGGAGCTGTGGGTGGTGTCATTTTTTGCGACTTTTGATGGTGTTTTCATTGCTATCATTTTTAGGACTGTACGACCTTTTGATCACTTTTTATAATTTTTTTTATATTTTCCAAAATGGCAAAAAAATGTCATTTTTGACTTTGGACGCTATTTTCCGTTACGAGGTTAAACGCAGTGAAAAACCGTAATTATATTTTGATAGATCGGGCATTATCGGACACGGCGATACCTGATGTGTTTATGATTTTTACTGTTTATTAATATTAATATCAGTTCTAGGGAAAGGGGGGTGATTTGAATTTTTAGGTTTTTTTATTATAATTTTTTTTTTTAAACTTTTTTTTACTTTTACTATTTTTCAGACTCCCTAGGGTACTTTAACCCTAGGTTGTCTGATCGATCCTACCATACACTGCCATACTGCAATATGGCAGTATATGGGGATTTTACTCCTCATTCATTACAATGTGCTGATAGCACATTGTAATGAATGGGTTAAAACGAGACTGCTTCGGGCCTTAGTGAGACCCGAAGCTGTCATGGCAACGGATCACCGCTCCCCGATGGCGCCATCTTTTTGGAGCCTCCGGCAGCATTGCCGGCGGCGATCGCCGTGAAAGCACCCGCGATCGGTGCTAGCACCGATAGCGGGTGTTACCGGTAAGCCTTTGCTGCAATATGCAGCAAAGACTTACCGGCTATGGAGAGGGCTCGGCCCGCGAGCCCTCTCCATGCACCGGGACGGGGTTAAAACACAATAAAACCTATATAAATTTGGTATCACCGCGATCGCACCGAACCAAAGAATAAAGTAGGCGTGTTATTTGGAGCGAAGAGTGAAAGTCGTAAAAACTGAGCCCACAAGAACGTGACGCACTTTCGTTTTTTTTTCAATTTTTCCACATTTGGAATTTTTTTTCAGCTTCGCAGTACATGGCATGTTAAAATAAATAACATTACGGGAAAGTAAAATTTGTTACGCACAAAATAAGCCCTCACACAGGTCTGTACACGTAAAAATGAAAAAGTTATGGATTTTTGAAGTTGGAGAGTGAGAAATGAGCCGAAAAACCCTGCGTCCTTAAGGGGTTAACAGTATTGCAGTAAGAAGAATTCACCTCTGGCACACAGATGTAGACTCCAGGCTGCCATGGGAATGGATCGTCGCTTCCCGATGACATCACAGGAAACAACAATTCCATCCAAATTGGCAGCGCCCACGTCCCTTTGGCATTTACCTGCTAGTGGGCGGCTTTGCCATCACCGCTCATGAGTGTGAGTGTTGGTCGGTAGCTGCATATTGCATACTATGGGTGAAGAGATCTTAGCCTGTGAACCCTCTTCATATACCCTTAACATGTATGTCCTAATGCATGAAGGCAGGGCCGGATTAAGGTTGGTGGGGGCCCCTGGGCGCAAAATCTGGTGGACGCCCCCACTGAGTGTAGCGTACAGACACGTCCTCCTGCTCACTTTCCACTATCCCAGCTGTAACACAGCTACATACAGCTGCCTCATCCCCAGTAACACAGTTACATACAGCTGCCTCATCCCCAGTAACACAGCTACATACAGCCGCCTCACCTCCCAGTAACACAGCTACATACAGCCACCTCATCCCCAGTAACACAGCTACATACAGCCGCGGCGGTATGCCCGCACAGTAGATGCACATATACACAGTATATACACAGTAGATGCACATGTACACAGTATATACACTGTACATGCACATGTACACAGTATATACACTGTACATGCACATGTACACAGTATATACACTGTACATGCACATGTACACAGTATATACACTGTACATGCACATGTACACAGTATATACACTGTACATGCACATGTACACAGTATATACACTGTACATGCACATGTACACAGTATATACACTGTACATGCACATGTACACAGTATATACACTGTACATACGTATATACACCTGTACATACGTGTATATACATATATACACCTGTACACTGTATATACATATATACACCTGTACACTGTATATACATATATACACACACAAATACATATATACACACAAATACATTTTTATATACTTACATACCGGTTGACCGTCCGTGGCGGGTGTTCGAGCTGGTGGGGGGTGCTGGTCTTGCGGGTGCCTGTTCGGCCGGGGGGGGGGGGGGTCGACGGTCGGACTGTTTCTTGTACGGGCGGGGGGGGTTGGGGTGGGTTTGGGCGACGGTCGGACTGTTGCTCGTGCGGGGGGGTCGCTTGTTTGACGGGGGAGGAGGGGGGACCGTGTTCGGGTGGGTGGAGCTACTGAGGGTGGGTGCTTTTTCAGGCTGCGGGAGTTGCTTGTTCGGCCGGGGAAGGAGGGGGGCGGTGTTAAGCCGGGTGCTATTTCCGGCGGGGGCGGCGCGAGTACTAGCGAGGCTGCTTGGGTGGCCATGCGGGCGTGGAGGCGGTCAACTTTGCCGGGGGGCGTGTGGCTCAGCCTTGCAATGGAATAGGGGAAGGGCGGGCGCAGGGCGGTAAGCTTGACCATGCAAGCGGATTGGCGGGTGGGGAGGCTGTGACCTGTGCCGGGGGGCGGGCAGGTGGCACTGGCAGTCTCCTGTGCCGGGGATGCGGCCGGGCTTCAGGGAGATGTCGGCTCAGGAGGGGAGGCGCGGGGGGTGGCATCTGGTGGGGGCCCCCTGGGGGGGCAAGATGGTGGGGGCCTAGGGGCTCGAGCCCCGGGAGCCCCGCCTATAATCCGGCCCTGCATGAAGGGGTTAATCTTTATTGTGGAGATCCTCAGGGCTATATTTACATATTCAGGTATTTTGAAGCCAAAAACAGGTGTGGATCATAAGAGGTGAGAATGTATAATTTCTAATTCTCCTCTTCTTTCGGACCTTCCTTTGCGTAATTGTGCACAGAAAAATTGCATGAATTTAAATGAGTGGCAAATCCCATCTACATGGCACGAAAAGAATTTCTGTACATAAATTAACATGCAGCTGGTATTTTATATTCGTAGTATGTCATAGTATGTTGACTCGACTTGCTGTGTATATAGTAAAATCCATAGCAAATCTACAAGAAAATGAACATATAGGGGCACATTTACTAAGGCTTTGCGCCGCTTTGAGACTTTTTTCAAACTGTGCCCATTCTATAATGTTTAAATGGGTCTGTACTAGTATTCAATGAGCGGGTGCGTTTCTTCCATGCACTGCTTCCATGCGACACAATCTATGGGGACGGGACGTTGGACCATCCAACTGATTCGGACTAAGCGCAGGATCTAACTTTCCAATTGTGTCGCAAGCCCAAGCACATAGATGCACCACTAAAAAGATGGTGAATTTGGTCAGTCCTGAGCGGGGAAGGGATACAATCATGATATCGGGTGCACGATCTTGGTGAATTAGTACATTAGAGTCGGACAATGCACTCTCCATGTGCCCCATAAAATTATATATATATATTTTACTTTGGAATTGTGCTACACTACATAAGTGACTTTGTGGTGTCTTGTGTAGCTGTATCCGGACTGTGCTGCTCTTATTACAATCAATAGCAGCATTATGACAAAGGTTCCTGTAAGGCACATGCACTCATATCAGGCAGAACTTGAACTTTGTCTCTACTTCTCCATTTTGTGGGCATGGACCTTGGGAGGATACGTTAATGTATGGAAAAGGAAATACCTCATATTACTAGCCAAAGCAAGATCTGTGTTGTAGTCACGCCTGAAGGGAACCAGGGACACAAGTGGAATATATTGGGTATTTATCTACTTCCATTGGGTTGTATTTGCTTCCAAGTCATCATGTAGGAGATTACGCTTCCCCTTTGTACAGAAGAGCCTAGTTTTAGTCTATTGAGCGGCAGCCATAGTGTCATAGAGATTTTGTGCCAATTTGTGAGTTTAGAATTCTTGGCTAAGAACTACAGAGGATAAACGGATTCCGCACAAACCAAAAATTCTGAAAAATAAGGACTTCTAGGATTCATTCCACACAATTTGTGAAAGACCAGAAAGTATTGGACTTGCTAGCCAGTTCGTAGTTCCAGAAGCGCCACATACAGGGTAAGAGGACCTGCAGCCACTGGCCATAGCCAGGAGGAGGCATGGCCAAAAGTTTCCCAGAGTCATTTGGAAGATTCTGTGGAAAGACTTTGGAAAGCTGTCCCAATTTTCCTCCAAATTTCCAAAGTCAAAGGTACCAGATCCTGTTCCCTGATTCTGGGGGTCCTGGATTTCTGTCCCATGCAATTTTACTTTTTACCAGTGCGACGCAACTCTTCATGGCAATTAGGGTTTTAATTGGATCTGAGGGCTAAAATTCTATAAAACATGACCCTAGACAAACTTTGGGAAATTAGTTAAATGGAGTTTTTTAAATGGTCACTAGGAATAAGGACCAGGAAAATTAAATACTTCATGGTTTTCTACATGAAAGTAGGACATTTTAGTGGAAGCTGTAATGGTGATTTCCTTATTTCAAACAATTTATTGAAACAAGAGCCAACACCAGCGCTAGGTGCACCCCCACAAAAAATGTCATTGTTTCAATAACTTTTCATGTGGCCTTGAACATCAGTTACAGCTGACAACAATGTCTCCTGCTGTGGCAGTTCCCACTCATCTTGAAGGGGTTTGTCCATGAAAGGAAGTTCTCAAATTTGAATCCCCTAGTGATGTTTACACAAGAAAGATAATTTTTAGCCCCTTAGTATATAATTTTATTGCTGTTTTTGGCTCATCGCTCAGTAATGGTCACTGTAAGATTCAGCAGTGTTTGCAGGAACTATCTGAGCAGACGCTTCATGATCCCTCTGTGCTTTCAGATGCTGTGTGCTGAGAATGTGCTTAGATTATCAGGGTACAGGGTTTAGCTACACTTTCATTTAGCTTCTGAAGATTCTACCAATATCTGACACATAGAAAAAGAGAAATAAGACAGATCAGCGACATGAGATGGATATAAGACAAAATAACACACTCAGCTCTCATACCTAACCTAAGCAATAAAACACACAGTCAGCACTGCTAAGCTCCCCACCCGCGGATCCAGAGCTTATCTTGTCTGTAGAGCTGCTGCTGTCTCCTCCTGCAAGACAAAGCAGAGGAATATTCAGGAGTTCATGGTTGTATCCAGGGACTACCAAAATATAAATACCAGGACTGATAGAGACAGGTTAATAACATTGGATTAGAGAATGTGTTATTTTGTTATCCCGAGTATATTTAAGAATTTTGTCTTTATGGGAATATATCTTTAAAACTAATGATGAGACCTCGATGAGCTGGTCATCCATAAAGGTGGAATTTGGCCTGGGTCGGTAATGCAAAGACAGAATGACGGGATTAAAAATTTTATGCAAATAGTATGGGCTTGTCACTTTACCATTCACATAGGGTAGGGCAAGGACTTTGGTGCCCATCGTTTCTGATTTGCACTATGATAAAAATGGATTTGAATGGTCTGCTGAGCATGTTTATGCCTGGATTATGCACAAATTGTGCTCGCCCTGACCTAGGCCTGATCTAGTTGATGCCTTATGATGGTGAATCCAGACCCAGGTGGCTCAACTATCACTGAATAGGGACTACTCCACGTGGCTGTGACCTCCTAGTCCCCTACAGAGAATTCCATACTACTTTTTACAATGACCTTAGGGATAGCCCTAAGCCCTAATTTCATTTCAGTCCAGTGATAAGTTTGATCCGGGAATACCTCCTAAATCCATTCATTGACACAATGGGGCTTATTTACTAAGGGTCCCACGGACCGCACTTTAGTCGGATATTCCAACGTTTTCAGGATTTGCGCCGCTGGGACAGGCATCATGAAGGGGATTTTGGCGCACGCCAAATCGGACAATCCAACTGATTCAGACAAACTGCAGGATTTAACTTTAAAATTGTGTCAATTACAATGCACTTACATGCACCAGGAAGAAGAAGGTGAACTCCGGAGGATCTGATTGGGGAAGCGACACATGCAGGATATCGGGCGCACAATCTTATTGAATCGGGGCACAGTGCATTGTCGTCGGACAATGCACTTTCGGAAAATCCTCCGGACGAGGCAAGTAAATGTGCCCCAATAGGTCCACACCTATGAATCACTGTCCACGCATCGAAATAAAACTTCTCACATAAGACTTACATGATAAGGCTCACATACTGACTTCTTTGTATCCAGTATAGAGGTAGGACAATACTGAAATCCACTTTATATAAAGTTAGTCCGCATTAACCGGTTCGGCTGCTTAGTGATACCCGGATGAGACATTGCATATTCTGTCATTATGGCTGCCTGCCTAACCCTATTTATGGATGTGTAAACCGTTTTCTGGATGGCGCTTCGCATCACAAAGACAAGAACCAGTACTTCCAGTTTCCTGATCCAACAGTCCTGATGTGACATACCATCTGCACTATTCATCCACATTGTAACTCCCTTCTGCTAATTCCCAAAAGGTCAAAGAAGGATTTAATAAAGGATTGTTGCAGCTCTGAAATGTTAACCCTGTGTGGTTTCTATATGCCCAGATACAACTTCGGGTCTATCGAAATAAATTGGGCATCCATACAAAACGCCATGATGGAAATAACTGAACTCATGTGAACTGCTCCAAATCTTACTGAAAAGAACGATAGAAATCAGAAAGGGGTTTTCTGGGGAGGTCATCAATATCAGATTATGATTAGAGGAGAGCTACAAACAATCACCTGCCGATGTATGTACTTATTTGTACAGCTGATGGGTTTGGGTTGAACCGCCATTAATTTCAAGGTTAAGTCATCGACATTTTCATCCTGTAAAAGTACTGAATATGTAACACAATCCATAGACTCTGTGGGTAAGACATAGGGGCTCATTTACTAAGGGTTCGAATCGTGCGATTCCGTCGGGTATCCCGACGATTTGCGACAAATTCCACCGGGATTTTGGCGCACGCGATCGGATTTCGGCGCTGGGTTGCATGGGACAGAAATGGGGGGGACGGGGGACGTGGCCCTCGGAAAACCCGACGGATTCGGAAAAACCGTGGTATTTTAAAGAAAGAAAAGAAAGTGTTGCTTGACACGCACTTGAAGGTGAACTCCGGGGACCTCGGCGCAGCAGCGACACCTAGTGGATACCGGCGCACGGACCTTAGTGAATCCCGGCTGGACCCGAATCAGTGTCGGAGAACCCGCCGGTGGATCGCGACTGGACTGGGTAAGTAAATGTGCCCCATAGTGTACAGTTACCAGGCCATTTTTTGGAGGAAAGAAAACATTGAATTGGAACATCTGAGACACAAAAGAAAGGTTATACAGACAGACGCATCTATGGGCAAAAATATAGATCATCACCGTGTCAGGCAGCTGCTTCTAAGGCCAGCAGGACACTGTCATGTAATATTACTGCTTGACAAGTAATATGTGCGGCCCCATCTGGAGTCACACAGCGATATACAGTAGTATCACTAGATAGTGCCACTACAGACACAGAGGACCCCAACAAACACACGAATGGGGCATAAAGTTCCTTAAAGTGTCCCATATGGAAAGCAATGCAGTGAGAATGCCCCAGCTGGAGCTGAGGGACATAGCTATTCACTTGGGTCACTCTAGGCCCCTATTCTCATCACTACTGTAGACCCCAAAAAGCCATCAGGCCACACTGTTTATAGGGCCTTCAAGAACTATCTGGTCAGACAGAAGTATATGAAAGAGACTAATTCTTCTGCACACAATCGTTGATTTTCTACGTCCACAATCTGTGGCTTTAATGGCCGTATTTGTGGGCCATGTGTAATCCGTATTTTAACTCTGTCATGGCTGTATGGCTGCAAAGTTGGTCTGTATGTAATCCTTGTTTTCCAGGAAGTCAGTGCTAGGCCAAACCATTAAAATCATGTACCGTAGTTATTTCCCAGTAACCAACCACAAAAATGGCCCGACCCACTACAGGTTATGAACGCAACGTTAGAGGAATGTGTGACCGCGGCCTAAGGGTGATGCCACACATTCCGTTTTCGGACAGTTTTAAAGCATGCGTTTTGAGTCTGTTTAAAAACGTATGTGTTAATTAATGTTTACCATGTGTTTGGCGTGTTTTAATCTGTTTCTGCCTACACTTCTAGAACTGAAGATAAACAGGTTCAAAGCAGCCAAACACATGGTAAACATTCAAAAATGTGTGCGTTTTAACAAATGGACCGAAACCGCATGCTTTAAAACGGTCTAAGAACGTGACATGTGGCATCACCCTCAAGGTATTAATGCAAATGGGATGAGGTAATACATGGCCCCTGCAGGACACCTCTAGGCATGATAGTACAAGGTGGCTGTGGTGTAGAGATGAAACATGGTGATGATGTAAGGTGAACAGACTTCCAGAAGTGGGAGGCTGGGAAGGCCACTCCTTAGCTTGGTTCCCATCTTACTAAATTTATTTCAGCTTCCACACCTAGGTCAGTAAGTTTCCATTGGCAGAGGCCTGAGGGATTTTCTTGTATACCCTGCTTCCCCGAAAATAAGACACCCCCTGAATATAAGGCATAGTACAATTTTTTTCAAGCTTAGAAATAAAAAGGCATCCCCTGAAAATAAGACCCGTTGGCAATGAGGAGATCATTTAGATATTGCACGAGGCTGTGGCACACGTTAAGAATTCGGGTAGTGGCACACGTGGCATTTTGAACCCGTATTTGGGGCGTATTTAAGCAGTCCATTAAAAAACGCATTAGTTTTTGAATCATTCGGATCGCCCCCGATTTCTGTCACATAAAAGCCGATCACACCACAATCTGATCGCATGCAACACAATCCCCAGTTAAATACCTGTCCCAGCGGCACAAATCCTGAAAACCTGACGAAAGTGCGGCCGCGGTTATTTTTATTTTGTTATTCTTATTTTTGGAGAAACACGGTACTAGCCCCAGTCAGAAGAGTATACGGCTGCTCAGAATCAAGACGGAGAAACATCAGAAGGGGTGTCTTGCCCTTCACTGACTCAAGGAGGATTTGGCCCCATTTTTCCTCTTCTCTTCATCTGGCTGATTCATGTTGAGTACATCCCATCTACTATAATGGGATAGTGATCACCAAATCTATGACCCAGTTACAATATATGCGGTTTACAATATATGCGGTCGCCCAGGCCTATTGGTCGGGATGGACCCATGGCTGCCCAAAATTTTAATAATATGCCTGACTAGATAAAAGAGCCTATGATCGCGTTGTCTCCAGTGCATCAGGCTCCACATTCAGTGCGGAGGCTGCAGGGGGCGGCACTGGCAACTTCAGGATGTAGTCCTGCCTGGACGCAGTGCAGAAGGCCTGACTTCTTCTGGTGTTGTGCTGTGCGCTGTAGTGACTGACAACCATACACAGACTCTACCATCCCCCCAGGCCCTGCTCCTGCTTCCAAAGTGCAGGAGTGATCCAGAAACTTCTTTGCTATGGGTTTTAAAGGAAATCTACAACCAGGATGAAAGATTGTAAACCAAGCACACTGACATACTGGTGTGTGCCCCCTCTGGCAGGATCTGCTCTTCTTTTAGGTTCTTATGCCCTGTTATTTTTAAGAAATAAAGGTTGTATTATGCAAATGAGCTTGGTCGTCGTCCAGTAGTTATGTAGCAAACTTGTTTCTGGTACCACATCAGTGTAGTAAGTTTTTTCCGGTACTGTATCTGTGTAGAAAGTTTGGCTTCAGCAATGCGTCCAGGGTCGGACTGGCCCACCGGTGGGCCCCAACTCCCACTGGCTTTGCCCCCGATTGGTGGTGGCTCTGCCCTGATTGGTGATAACTCCATCCCCTGTCACATTCATTTGGGACTTCAACTCTACAAAGACCCGAGGCTGTCTCTCTTTTTAGCCCATGTAGTACAATGTGCGATTTTCAAATTGTAATAAATGATGTGGAAAATCCCCATATACTGCCATACTGTATGGAAGTGTACGATAGGATCAGACAACCTAGGGTCAAAGTACCCTACAGGGTCTTAAAATCAATGAATAAAAAAAGTTACAAAAATAAAAATTCAAATCACCTCCCTTTTCTCTAGAACGGATTTAAATAAACAGTAAAAATCATAAACAAGTTGGGAATTATCACGTCCCAAAATGTCCGATCTATAAAAATATAATAATGGTTATTCCCAGCTCTTAACCCTGTAACGGAAAATAGCACTCAAAGTTGAAAAGGACACTTTTTTGCCGATTCGCAAAATATAAAAATTTCAACAAAAAGTGATCAAAAGGCCTCAAAATGGTAGCATTGAAGATGTCATCAAAAGTGGCAAAAAATCACATCACCCACAGCTCTGTACACCAAAGTATGAAAGTTATAAGCGCCAGAAGATGTCAAAATAAAATTTTTTTTTTTGTACAGGAGGTTTTAATTTTTGTAAATGTATGAAAACATTATATAATCTAGACAAGTTTTTTATCCCCATGATCGCACCGACCCAAAGAATAAAGTAGACATGTCATTTGTGGCGCACAGTGAAAGCTGTAAAATCCGAGCCCACAAGAACATAGTGCAAATGTGTTTTTTCGCCAATTTCACTGCATTTAGAATTTTTTCCCGCTTCCCAGTACACGGCATGGAATATTGAATACCGTAATTATGAAGTGCAATTTGTTACAAGGAAGCCCTGCAAGCCCACACACAGCTCTGTACATGGAAAAATAAAAATAAATTATAGATTTTTGAAGGTGGGGAGTGAAAATGGAAACGTATAAACGATGAGGTGCAGCAGCAGCAGCAGCATCATCATCAGCTCTCCCCCTCATCACATGCAGCTCAACAGCATCTCCCGCCTGTATCCACCTTGCTCCCACGTGACGTCAGCACGGCTGGAGGAATTAGATGACGTCACCAGAGGGGAGGCCCGGGAGCCCCCAGTGACGCCTCCGCACGCATTTTAACCTCTTCGCCCCCAGATGGCGCCGCCCAATGGCTCCAGGCTGCACGGCCGCGCTCGCAGCTCGTGATCCGGGGCCTCTACTGCAGGTGACTGGATGGGAGGACGGGGCGGCAGGGCACACAGCGCGCCTCACGTTGGCTGCCATGAGTAAGACGAGCGCTCAGGCACCACGAGGGCAGCTCACGGCGGGGGCCTCTGTAGGCGGAAGTCTGTGGAAGTTTCACTCGGAAAGTCCCTGAACTTAGGTGTCTTGTGCGAACGCCGGTTGTAGTATTCTATGTGTCTTGTGTAGTTTTTGGTGGCTGAAACGCTTATCGTCTCCCTGGATGAGGAGGACGGCCCCCGGGGTGCGGGGATGAGGTCCCGGGGACTTGTGTCTGGAGCTCCCCGGATGGGGCAATGTGTGAGTAGTGACTGCTGCTCCTAGTACAACCTTCACTACACCGTGTCCCTGCGGCGCTCCTGCCCGGTGCCCGCTGCGGCGCTCCTGTCTGGTTTCTTTTCTTCCTTGAAGTTTTATCCTTCATGACTGCAGATGGTTATTGTATCCATTGCACACCAGCCGTGTGTTATGTTGTTGGTTTCCCTTACACTTTGTTTTACGCCTCCCTGTATTCACATGCGCGGGTTTTGATGCGTTTCCCACCCAACAATTAATTGGAATGTAAAACGGATCCTTATCTGCTATTCAGTGTATCTGGATATTGTATGACTGCTGTGACCCAAGACCAGGGGGCAGGGGGTCTGTAAGTAGCACATGAAGGGTGGATATGTGGCAAGATAATCCCATATGAAGGACAGGGCTCACCTGGAGTTCACAGCGTTCAGGGCCGTAAACTGGAGATGGGACATAAGTGACACTTCTCTAATGCCACGACTTTGGCTTAAAAAATATCAACCCTAAACCTACACATGTGAATATACACCTGCAGCTTCACTAGGATTTATCACCCTGCTTTACCAGAAAACACTAAATAAAAATGACCAGCAGTTTCTCCAGATAATCTTGTGAATTTCTGGCACAATAGTATGGACCCACACAGGTTGAGGAACAGCACAGAACAGTACCAGTAATGTATAACCAGGCTACATACACATGGGACGCACTGGTCTCCACAAATGAGGGTTAGGCTGGATGTTTGGGGGGAAGGGGGTGGTTTTGCACTTTGTATCGCCAGTTTCTGCACTGGGACCCCACAGCAGAGAGCAGAAGGATTACAGATCGGGATGGTGTTGCGGTTGAATTTTTATTTGATGAAGTGGTTCCACATGTTACAGTATAAACCTTCTCATCATGCTTGAACTCATCCTGAAATGTGGGCCATTCATTGTTGGGATAACTATAGATAATTGGGTGCAGATTTTGGGTACCTCGGATCATTCAGGTCCAAGTAAAATGCAGGCCAGTTTCATGTAGCTGGGATGGGGGTCAGAAGAAGCACTAAAATTTTTCCTCGCCATTTTTGAGGAGTATGACTTGTATGCTTATATAATATTAATAGTTTTCTATTCATGCTGTGTTACTGTCCCTGTTTTCTGTCCTTAAATAGGCAATTCTAGCACCAGACCAAGCTATGGTCGCCTGCTGTGTTGGATAAACCTGCAGATTTTTTGTTATTTTTACACGTTAGCAGGGACACATTATATAGGTCTTTCTAGCCTTGTTTTCCTTTTCCCACCCTGGAAAACATATTTTTATGTCTAGCAGTTCCTATACACAGATCACGTATAATGGTGATCTTCTTGTGACATCCCATCGAATCAGTGTTATCAATGATCTGTCTACAGACGTCCAGGGAAAATGCACATCACATCTTCCCTGCATGCCTCTCGCCCCTCCGCCCTATGACATCAGTGAATACAGGATTAGGCTCCCAGGGAAAAGTAAAAATTTTTGTGAGCGGTAAAATGTTAATGAGATCTTTGATGCATGCATAGAGTGACTGCTGCTAGCCATCTCTGTATGACGGCTATGATTAGGTTTACAATTCTTGTGTAGACCTCTCCATGTAATCGCTCTATACAATCATTGTGCAGCGGGACGGATACTTAATACATTTTCTTGTGACTTTGTGTTCACAGGGGCTTGCAATGAGGTGTTAGAACCTTGTTATTCATCCTCCAAGTGACTTGACCTAAATGGCGCAGCATGACTTTGCACCATCCTGGCTTAGTTTCCCCACACCACCATCATCCAAGGTAAGATGTGGTCTCTGGGAATAGGGTACACAATTATGGGTAGAATCTATTTGTGATTCTTTACGTTTCCTGACTGATGTAGACGTTCTGCTTGCTCTGGGGTTGCCATAAGACTGTCACTTCTCTGCACTCTGACACCCTTTCATGTGACCTCCATTTATGTGGAGACCACAGAGTAGAATCAGGACCTGCACTTGTCATGGGGGGAGGAACTGTATTAAGCTTGAGGTGGAGGCTTTTAGGCCAGGGTATTAACCAAAGATTTGTCATTGTAGACCGTTCTGAGCACAGAGAAGCATTCTGAGGTGCGACTGGACGGCCGTTACAACGCGCTCCGGAGACGTCACAATTCTTCAGATGCGTTTGATTGTCGCTCCAGTAGTGGTAGGTGATATATTAAATAGTTGTGTGTTCTTTTGAAAGCTTTTAGACCCGATGCAGAATCTATACCAAGACCCCTATGTTATTTGTAGCTGTGTCTCCTCATATGTCTCTGGTGCAGCTGCAGAATTATATCTGGTGCAAGTGCAGCTTCCAAGCAGCACTAAAAAAAAACCCTACATGGGGGCCCCTAGATAGGACACCATTTTCTGGTCCCCCCACCAGACATGTGATCGAGGCTGTGTGCATGGTTGTTGAAGCTTATTTCCACTATTAGTTGTCATTGTTCCCTTTATGGGTGGTCTAGCTGCCTTATATTATTACTTTATGATCAGTATATGATAGATATTGGTGGGAAGCATTTGTTGGGACACTTGCCTGTCCTGAGGTTAATGGGGGCTTCAACTCCTGTGCTGTTCTAGTCTTGACTCTAGTATAGGTGAGGGGATAAGCTGGGAACTTCTTCCTGTTTCATTGTTTACCGTTTTGGATCACCAATATAGGAAACTTTGGGAGAAAAGAAAAGAACGACTGGCGCTCACAAAGCAAGAATGGATTGGAGAATCTAAATCACAGTGGTACACTGAGTGTCACGGGCCCTCGCTCGAGGAGCGGCACATTTCACGGTGGAAAAAGGCTTCGTGACGGGAGTATTTCAGAAAACGAGGCAACACGAAAAGATAACTGGGAAAGGCGCAAGCAGTTTGAAGCTGAAGACTTTGTAAGTGTAAAGGAAACCTCAGGCTAAGGACATGCATCATGTTATTTCATGGCTTGAATGCAAATTTAGCAGGGTTTGATGAATCCACATTGTTCTGTATGTGTTTGATTTATGTGTTTGTGATCGATCTATCTGTATTTGGGAGAATGGGTATGATAAGGTCTTTATCTGTGTGTGTTATAGCTCAGATGCAGCAGAGCTGAAGAGGGTCATTAGGGCACATGTATCATAGTTTTTTGGCCTACTTAATCGTTGCAATGTATCTTAAGTTTTTCCACTTTGTGATGCATGTGATGAGTTGCCTGTTTAGTCTCACTTTTGTAGGTTCCGAAAGTAGGTCTGGGTCTAGCATGCTCTGTTTTGGGACTTATTAGGTGCAAGAATGTGACTATTTCAGAGCCCAAAAGTCACAAGTTGAACAAACACGTTGCACTAAATCCTTGAGGCAGCTAACTCTGCACCTACTTGGTCTCAAACTGCAAAAAGTCTCACAAAAAGTTGCACTAAAAAAAAAAAAGCAATAGGAATGATACATGTCTCCCATGGTATGTTGTATGCATCTCATGGATCTCATCTGTCTCCTCTTTCTATATGCCAGATACTGGTAGAATGTTCAGAAGCTAAATAAAAGTGTATATAAGCCTGGACCCTGATAATCTAAGCACAGATGGATCATTAAGTGTCTGCTTAAGAGTCCCCACGCTGGAATCTTGCACCGACCATCAAAGCGTGATAGGAGCTAAAACGGCAATTAAATTGTAAAATAAGGGGTTAAAAATCTTTATTGTGTAAACATCACTAGGGGATTGAAATTTCAAGAACTTTCTTTCATGGGCAAACCCCTTTAATGATGACAGTCTTTTCTATGGTGATCATTTCATGATGCATTTGGAAACAAGTGGAGATTTTTATGGCAAGTTTATTTTAATATGCAAGAATCATCAAAGAGCACCCGTCAGGCAAAATAACCCCCCTACACTAAATATATCTTCATAAACTGCCATTAGAGAGCATTGCCTCTATCCCTTCATTGTCCCTCTACATGCCTGTAAACCTAAGCAATGAGGTCCTAAAGCTGTATGCAAATGACCTGTGAAATGTCCAATGAGTCATTATCATATTCAAGCTGTCCACTCTATTCATGAGTGGGAGGTACAGCCACACCCCCAGTGCTTGACTGACAGCCTGTGTAATTATGTGAGGCTGTATAATGATGTGCTTCCTGGTGCTGGTGCCCCCTGCAGCCTGTGTGTGTATAGGAGAGATACAACAGCTCCAGGATGCAGCCATGATATAGCAGAACATGCCAGGTACTTGTGTAGCTGATGTCTGTGTCTCACACATGTGTATTAGGAGGATGCAGCATGTCAGCAGATAAAGCACAGACACTAGAAATGCTTTACTATACATTACAAACAGACCTGAGCAGCGGGAGGGGAGGGGGAACAGGGGTGACATTGCTGCCTGACCATGTGACCAGCCTCATTTACATAATAAAGAAAAGATGATTTTACAATGATTAATGTATGAATTGACTATATAAAGGCTGGGATGGGATCCTTGTGAGCTGCTCCAACAGGTAGAGGTGACAGAAATAGAGACAGAGACCTGATGACAGGTGTCCTTTAAGAGCAGTGCGAATTCTGGCAAGTGTTCAATGTCGTGCTTGAATAGTTTGGTGCATGGCGGTGATGTCTCCAAAAAGGGAGAGTTGGTACAGGCAGGTTAGCAAGAACTGGATTATTTTGATAGATAATGTATATGGAATTAGAGCTTCTCTGTAATGAAGGTGTTATGCTAGACTAGATGCTAGAGTATGTGTTCTCAGGCTTCTAAATGCCCTACTAAACTCTGGGGGGCAGTCCATAAGAACCCTACCTGCACCATCTGCACCTATTATTTATTCATCTTTTTTGAATATTTGTGACCTGACACTTTTTGTTTTGCCTTTCAGCCGTCTCTGAACCCAGAGCATGAAAAAGAGTCTAACCAAAACAAGTCTGTAGCTGCAGGAGTGTGGGGTGAGTCCCAGCATAGCCTGATAAACTGGGAGCTGCTTTTTGACTTATTGTATGTTTATTCCAATGCTGTGAGGTCATACAGAATTTGCAAACGCTGTAGCCTAAGGATTTGTTTATAGAAAAATATGCAAAAACTATAAACCACAAGCTACAGACACATGACACAGTACACTGATGGTGTTTGCTGTTCCCTGGAGTCTGGGTAGGATTTTTTCAGAAAGCAGTATATGGGCAAAGCATTGGGTTAAGTGCAGCTCATTGATTGGAGTCCTCACATTGTCTCAGACCTATGTATTCTCTTGTACAGAATACCCTCCGAATAGTAAATCCAGACCCTCACGAATGCTGGTCATTAAGAAAGGGATGAAGGACGACTTCTCACTGTCTGGATATCCAATTCCAACAAATTCCCACACTCCTGCTGCAAAGAATGGAAGTGACCCTCCCAAGAGCCTAGCACCCAAAGAAGCAACTCAGGTAAAATCCCACTAGACCCAGTGATGATCACAGAAGTGAGCCGCAACTGACGTGTTGTAAAGAGGAACAATCTGTCTGTTCAGTCTCCCATGGCTCGTCTCCAAAGCTTTAGACCTAGTTCACAAGTACAATTGTCTGTCATATCCATACAGCCAATTTCTAAACTGGTTCTGGTGATTCTTTAAAGCGGTACTGACTTGGCCTTTCTACTGGTGTCCTCTGTGTAACTCTCTGCTCCACTGTGAACATGGCCTGATGTCCCTGCTGACGCCTGTTCTTTCTCCCTTAGGAACAGAGTTGTCTGCTGACTGAAGAACAAATGCTGGAAAGTCTGGACTCTTCTAATGAAAGCCTCAGACCAAATCATTGTGCACATCAAGACTCCTTGGACGGCTCCCAAACATCCATGGATGAGGTACCTGCTCTATAGGGAGTGACTCATAAGTAGTCATTGACTCTGCCAAATTTTGGCCTTCTGTCAGCAGTCAGTGTAAGGCTACATACACACATAGAAATGCACGGCATAAAGGCCATAACATGAGAAAAGATGGGACATGTCCTATTTTTCCCCATGTACGGTGCCATATGTGTGTGGCATGGTATCGCTCCTTGTGGCCATTGCCATTTATGGGGATGTCTGTACGGCGTAAGCTTCCGAATACGGTCGTGTGAATGTAGCCTAAGACCCGCCTGTCTGTGTCTGGATTGTATCATGGAGTGTTAGGTTTCTGGGTTTAAAGCTCATGTAGAAGAGAAGACAGATGCACCTTCACAAAAACAGCTGTTTGCTGATGTCCTGCTCTGTGGTGCTCATCAAATACACCGCTGCCCCTATATCATCCAGCGATCATGTGGCGGAGATGAGGTGGACCCAGACAAGTCTAATGTCAGTGTAGAGGGGTGGTTTACCCTTGTGGCTCTTATTAAAAAAAAAAAACTGTTTGCTTGTTGAGTTCCTGTGAGCCCCCTGTGGTTATAGTCTCATGCACCTTACACAGCTTCTCTACCCGCAGGATGTGCATGATTCCAGTCTGCAGAACAGAAGCACTTGTCATGAACGGGATATAAACCTAAACTTTGATCAGGGCGAAATCCCTCCAGGAAATGGAAATTCCTCCTTTACTTCCAGACAAATCACGCGCTCTTGTACCTTTCCTCAGGAGGATGTTCTGTCCAGTTCACTGGAAGCCGAGCACAGGTAATCCTGTTACAGGGGGCTCCCAGAAGTGTGTGTATATTACCACACCAGGTGTACAAGGTCTCGGAGGCAGCAGACATTTACATGCTGTGCATCCAGGGCAAAACTGTCAGACTTGTTGTAAAGGAAATTGTGGCATGATGTGTATCCAGGCTACAGGTACAGACACCACATGGAGTTTTATCAGTATCCCTTGAGGAGGTGGGCGGTGAAACCCCCATTCGGGGTGCTGTGATGGGGGTCTCTTGATCCACGTTATACAATGTTCTGGTTAGTATAACTATAACAGTTTCTCCCTTGATAACGTTTGTTGTGGGCCTAGTTGTGTGTAACTTGGGATTATTCAGTTGCTTAATATTCATTGTACAAAAAGATGTATAAAATGAATTCTTATATATTACATGGATCAATATGACCACCACATGGTTTTATGTACTTTTTCAAAAAAATTTTTAGGTCCTGAGGAGCAGCTTTTATATTCCGTATTAATAAATGTGACATATTATTGGTGAATAGTACAGTATTTGATTTGCTCTTATATTATGTACTATAATGATCTACTTGTAGGTATTGAATTTATTGGTGTGTATTAACTGTGGATAATATTGCGGGTTCCTATGATTAATTATTTTATGGAGTTTTGCCTTCCCAGCATTTAGTGTTTTTATAGACCTATACACTACAATGTAGAAGTCCCAACAGCATAACCAACAAGAATAGAACCCAAGCTCAGGCTATTGGCATTGCGGGAAAAAAATGCCTTGTAAATGAGCCATAGAAATGAATGGGTCAGCAAAATAACACAGACCTTGTCTGATCTGTAGGTTGTTGAAGGAAATGGGCTGGCAGGAGGACATTGAGAATGACGACACCTATGCACCACTTACCGAAGACGAGATGAGGGAGGTTCAAGCCATTAGCGAACAGGTAATTGTGGGCTGTCTCTGATCTGTGGTGGTTTACTGCTGTGTCTCCCATAAATCACAAGAACAAGGGCCATATTTATGGCTCAACCTAAGGATTGGTGGATGATCTTAAGGTTACCCTGTGGAGACTTGAACCATTCATATACATGATATGTGCACTCTGTGACTTCCCTTAATTTTTCCAGTCTTTATTCTGGTTCTTCCCTCATTACCTCCTCCTTCTCTTGGCAGCTACAGAAAACCGGGCTCAGGAGGAGCGGGCTTCTGCGACATGGTGGCCTTTCTTTAGAGCTCAGGTTCGATCCTTGGAAAAGCAGCACTTTCATAACTACATACGAGGATGATGATCCGGAAACCAGCAGCAGCGACACGTCAGATGACGACTACTGAGGGGGCACTAACACTCGCTTTAATGTCCTATGGCTGCAGACTTCTACTCCCGCGGCCACCACTTCTACCTTGAAGATGTTTCTTCTCCTCTTTGTACAAGGACACTGTATACTTTGATTTGTTCAGCGTTTGTTTCCTCGGGTGGTGGTAGTGCGGCCGCATAGAGGTTTGTTACAATTGTTAGTTTCTTCAGACCCATTTTGCCAAGGTTTCTGTTTAGCTTTCCAAAAAAAGGCACTTTAAATCTTCTCCCTTCATCCCAGCCTCTACCATGATGTAGCATGTCTCAGATATTTTGTTTCCTTGAGGCCTTGAAACTTTTTTTTTTTTTCTTTCTCTCTTTTTGCAAGTGCACAGATAAGCATTGTTGTTTTCAGTGTTTTCACTATCAAGGTTTTATTGGGTTTCTGGATCGGCCCTGGCATTTGTGAAGTGACCTGGACTTAACTTTGTTCAAAATAAACTTATTTTGATATAAAAAAATAAAAATCTCATGACTGGATACGTTTCATTACCTGCGCTTCAAATCTTTAGGAAATGATGGTGTTTCAGAGACACCCCTTGACTATGTGATAGAATCTATCCACCCATTTGCTGGTTGTGTGAGTCATATTACGGCATAGTCTTACGACTCCTTCCTTGTGAGTATAATTTTTGATGTGTTGCCCCGATTACCTGTAAGCCCTAAGAATGGTCATCACCAACTGTACTATACACAGCGGGCATCAGCTGTATAATACAGCGAACACCCATAATCGGAAGTAACTCGTATCACGGGTGTTTACTCTTTTACATGAACCCTTCAGAATGACCGCAGGACATAAGGGGCCTCGAGCAACCTTGGAAAGAAATGTCAGTCCCACAGCTTTTCATACTACCATATTATGCAGCAGAAAATCCACAATGTTTGTGGCCATTTTAAGCATCTAGAAGTCATCAAAGCTCATAAGCCAGCGACCAGACAAATGTAAGCATCCTGCTGTATGCTGAAGTACATGAGCAGTATAGATCAACTTGGAAAGATAAATTTGTAAGTTGCATGTTGGTGCCATGAAGAAATGTCTTCACAGGAACCTTCGACCATTCTGCACAATCAAGGTGTCTGCTGCTCTGGTATAAAGTCACTGGACGAGTGAGAGGATGGGCAAGAAGTCACCTATTTTAAGGTTTGATGTTGGACAGATGCTCTGAGAAGAGAGAAAACTAGTGTAATACATATAGTAATAGTTTGGGGAGACCCTCACATTATGACTCCTTCCTCACGGCAGCCACTCGCACACTACAGATCTGTACAGTCCGGTATAATACACTTAAGATAATGTTCTTACAAATTGAGTCTAGGGCTCAGTACACACTTTCCTTTGTGCAGTTTTATGGCCAAAGGCAGAGAATAATATAAACGTTTGTTTTATTCCACATCAGACATGAGAGCAGTTGTGCTCTGAGACCCACCACTACTGTTCCATTAAGTTCTATCTTCTTCATAGCTGACATCATGGTGCTGTACCTGCAGCTCTCCCTGGAATATATCAGTCAGTGCCTGAAGATCTTTGGCGTGTGGCATCTTGTCCCTCTATATGATCTCACTCTTCCTTAAGATACTGTAGCATCTTCTTTGCATTGTCGGTGCTCCACCCCTGTCCCTGCAAAGGCCCCTCACATACTCCCACATAAGTGTCCAATACTTTTACCCCAATGTCTTTAAAGTGAATCTCTGGACTTTGAGGATCTGCCTTGTGTGGCTCCACATCCCTGCAGTATTTCAGCGCCCAGTAACACATCTCACCACAGTACATAAGAGCAAGCACATGGATGTCACTGAAGACCCCTGGAGGAGGAGGAGAGAATCACCATACAGAACAATTTTGTGTATTCTTGTGTCCCCTATATACCATATAGTTGTACATTTTCTAGATGCCTCCTGTAGGCAGCACAAACCACAATTCTGCTGCTCATGCTACACATTCACACAGGACACAATTGCCATTGTGTCCTGTGTGAATGTGACCCACACCGGCCCCAATACCTTTCTCCAGCAGAGCGGCTGTACTTGTGTCCTGAAATGAGACCTGGTCATCCAGCTGGACAGGACTCCGCGTATGAAGCATTTTCAGCAGGTAATGGATGCCATCTTGAAGACACTGAGTGATAAAATATTTCTGTATAAGCAAAGCTCCAGTTCCTTCACAGACCAATGTAAAGAAGTTTGTCAGTTAAGGGGATCAGAATGTCGTAGATAAAGTGATTAACCCCCATCCTTTGTGCACACACCTATGTACATCATGGCATGTGCTGCACAGTCACCATCACTAATGGGCTGAAGACTGACCTTGGTAATATGCAGGAAAAAAAAATCTTATATTTTATATTAAATAAGGGTGACAGACCTGAATTTTCTACCCAGAGAGCACAGCATCACGCTCCAGCTTGTAATCAAAATTTGAGAAGTGTAGTTTAGTAAGAGCTCAAAGCACTTGTAGTATCTCTAGCCGCTCTGCTATGCACATAGAATGGAGCTTATAGTACTCCCAGGGATGACCAGGAGAGAAGTACCACAGATGTATCTGTGGCCAGACTGCACACGCACAAGAATACACGGATGGATGTGCCACCAGGACTGGTGGTTACACACAAACAGATGCCTGATGTAAGTGCAAATCATAAACATAATGGGTCTCATTGTCCGACGTGGATTTGCGTTCTGCCAGGATTCACTAAGGTCGTGCGCCCGATGTCCACCAGGTGTCGCTGCTGTTCCGAGGTCAGCCGGAGTTCGCCATCTTCTTCCTGGTGCATGTAAGTGAGTGTAAAGCGACCCCCAACTTTTCTTTTTTTTTTTTTTTTTTTTAAAAATACCGCGTTTTTTCCGAATCCGTCAGGTTTTACGACGGCCACAACCCCGATTTCCGTCGCATGAAAGCTGACACAAAATGTGCGCCAAAATCCCGGGGCAATTCGGCGTAAAACGGTAAAATTCAGAAAACCTGACGGAAATGCGCGATTCGGACCCTTAGTAAATGTGCCCCAATGGCGCACTTCTATAGTACAATCACTGCAAGTACCTGGTGGAAAGTCCTGGGGTCTGGTAGCGTCCACCTTTCCCTCTCCCCCACTGTATGGCAGTACATGTACAGCAGAGCTCCGCGCCTCCAGTGTAGACATTCCTGCACCTCTACATCAAGTACTAAATCCTGAAAAATACAGAAAAAACAAGACAGACAGGAATATTCAGGGTAGCGTAAGTGGCTAACATGGAAGTAATAAGAAAAAGAGATCAGATATTTCTTCTTTAATCAGAAGCAGGTGGAGTGTCCCCTTATTTCTAGCCATGTTCCTGATACGAATGTGCGCAGTGTATCTCCAGTATGAACATGACATATTACCAGCATTAAAGGACTTCTACCACCAGGATGATGGATTGTAAACCCAGCACACTGACATACTGGTGTGTCCCCCCTCTGGCAGGATCTGCTCTTCTTTTAGCTTCTTATGCCCTGTTTTTATTTTAAAAAGGCTTTTAAAATTATGCAAATGAACCTGTGGGGCTCCGAACTCCATAGGTGTTGCAGCCGCTCAGGCTCATTTGCATATTTTTAAAAGCCTTTTTTACTTAAAAGCAAGAGCATAAGAAGCTAAAAGAAAAGTGGATCCTGCCAGAGAGGGCACACACGTCACACAACATGTCAGTGTACTTGGTTTACAATCCTTGATCATGGCAGTAGATGATGTTCTTAAACCCCCAGAGGCCGGGGACAGATTCCCATAGTTTACACACATGGCACCGCACTGACCTGGCGCTGACTTTCTCCACTCAGACGCTCCGGCTCTGATAACATCTCCAGTAGTTCTCTCACTTTCTGCAGGGAATCGTCTCCAGGGAATTCTTCATCCACCAGAAGATTTTCCTCATAATATGTGATGTCCAGTACAGCCTGCGCCGGGGAAGAGAGGGAGAACCAAGCAGCTATCATCACCTCCCTAATAACATGTAGACTAATGGTGGCCATGTGCACCACCTTGGGTTGTCAGAATCCAGCAATAATTGTGAGACTTGTTTCTTTCTTCTTCAAGCCTTTACACCCTCTCCCCATTGAAACTACATGAATTCTCAGATGATCCAACCAGGGAGCCAGGGTGCATATTCACACAATGCAGATTAGCTGCAGAAAATTTTGCACACTAAATATATTTGTTGCAGCCGTATGTTGGGGGTTGCAGAGATGACACAGTCCATAAATGTGATAGCGGCCGAGTCTGCAGGGATTTCAGATAAATGTAATGGTGAAAAATCTTCTGCGTAGTGTGAATATACCCAACTCTGCTGCGTGACACTGCTGGCTTCTAGATGACCCCTAGAGCACCCCGCTGCTATCTCTCCTGGACACACATGTCACCGGATACGTACCTGACTGTAGAGGCGCAGACAGGGGGAGCCGTCATCCTCCTCTGCACACACATCGTCCAGACTCTGCAGAGCGGCCGAGGCCTTCAGTAATATGGCATCTGCCAGAGGAAAACCAAGGAAAGAAGAGAATCAGAGGAGCCACTAGATATATCCACCATCTATGGGGAGACCCTCCACTGCGGGGACTGACAGAAGTATACCCCTCTCCATATAACATGAAGTATACCCCTCCCCATATAACATGATGTATACCCCTCCCCATATAACATGCTGGGACTGACAGATGTATACCCCTCCCCATATAACATGCTGGGACTGACAGAAGTATACCCCTCCCCATATAACATGCTGGGACTGACAGAAGTATACCCCTCCCCATATAACATGCTGGGACTGACAGAAGTATACCCCTCCCCATATAACATGCTGGGACAGGCAGAAGTATACCCCTCCCCATATAACATGCTGGGACAGGCAGAAGTATACCCCTCCCCATATAGCATGCTGGGACAGGCAGAAGTATACCCCTCCCCATATAACATGATGTATACCTCTCCCCATATAACATGATGTATACCCCTCCCCATATAACATGCTGGGACTGACAGATGTATACCCCTCCCCATATAACATGCTGGGACTGACAGATGTATACCCCTCCCCATATAACATGCTGGGACTGACAGATGTATACCCCTCCCCCATATAACATGAAGTATACCCCTCCCCATATAACATGCTGGGACTGGCAGATGTATACCCCTCCCCATATAACATGCTGGGACTGACAGATGTATACCCCTCCCCATATAACATGCTGGGACTGACAGATGTATACCCCTCCCCATATAACATGCTGGGACTGACAGATGTATACCCCTCCCCATATAACATGCTGGGACTGACAGATGTATACCCCTCCCCATATAACATGCTGGGACTGACAGATGTATACCCCTTCCCATATAACATGCTGGGACTGACAGAAGTATATCCCTCCCCATATAACATGCTGGGACTGACAGATGTATACCCCTCCCCATATAACATGCTGGGACTGACAGATGTATACCCCTCCCCATATAACATGCTGGGACTGACAGATGTATACCCCTCCCCATATAACATGCTGGGACAGGCAGAAGTATACCCCTCCCCATATAACATGATGTATACCCCTCCCCATATAACATGATGTATACCCCTCCCCATATAACATGCTGGGACTGACAGATGTATACCCCTCCCCATATAACATGCTGGGACTGACAGATGTATACCCCTCCCCATATAACATGATGTATACCCCTCCCCGTATAACATGCTGGGACTGACAGAAGTATACCCCTCCCCCATATAACATGAAGTATACCCCTCCCCATATAACATGCTGGGACTGACAGATGTATACCCCTCCCCATATAACATGCTGGGACTGACAGAAGAATACCCCTCCCCATATAACATGCTGGGACTGACAGATGTATACCCCTCCCCATATAACATGCTGGGACTGACAGAAGTATACCCCTCCCCATATAACATGCTGGGACTGACAGAAGTATACCCCTCCCCATATAACATGCTGGGACTGACAGATGTATACCCCTCCCCATATAACATGCTGGGACTGACAGATGTATACCCCTCCCCATATAACATGCTGGGACTGACAGATGTATACCCCTCCCCATATAACATGCTGGGACTGACAGATGTATACCCCTCCCCATATAACATGCTGGGACTGACAGATGTATACCCCTCCCCATATAACATGCTGGGACTGACAGATGTATACCCCTCCCCATATAACATGCTGGGACTGACAGATGTATACCCCTTCCCATATAACATGCTGGGACTGACAGATGTATACCCCTCCCCATATAACATGATGTATACCCCTCCCCGTATAACATGCTGGGACTGACAGAAGTATACCCCTCCCCCATATAACATGAAGTATACCCCTCCCCATATAACATGCTGGGACTGACAGATGTATACCCCTCCCCATATAACATGCTGGGACTGACAGAAGAATACCCCTCCCCATATAACATGCTGGGACTGACAGATGTATACCCCTCCCCATATAACATGCTGGGACTGACAGAAGTATACCCCTCCCCATATAACATGCTGGGACTGACAGATGTATACCCCTCCCCATATAACATGCTGGGACTGACAGATGTATACCCCTCCCCATATAACATGCTGGGACTGACAGATGTATACCCCTCCCCATATAACATGCTGGGACTGACAGATGTATACCCCTCCCCATATAACATGCTGGGACTGACAGATGTATACCCCTCCCCATATAACATGCTGGGACTGACAGATGTATACCCCTCCCCATATAACATGCTGGGACTGACAGATGTATACCCCTTCCCATATAACATGCTGGGACTGACAGATGTATACCCCTCCCCATATAACATGATGTATACCCCTCCCCGTATAACATGCTGGGACTGACAGAAGTATACCCCTCCCCCATATAACATGAAGTATACCACTCCCCATATAACATGCTGGGACTGACAGATGTATACCCCTCCCCATATAACATGCTGGGACTGACAGAAGAATACCCCTCCCCATATAACATGCTGGGACTGACAGATGTATACCCCTCCCCATATAACATGCTGGGACTGACAGAAGTATACCCCTCCCCATATAACATGCTGGGACTGACAGAAGTATACCCCTCCCCATATAACATGCTGGGACTGACAGATGTATACCCCTCCCCATATAACATGCTGGGACTGACAGATGTATACCCCTCCCCATATAACATGCTGGGACTGACAGATGTATACCCCTCCCCATATAACATGCTGGGACTGACAGATGTATACCCCTCCCCATATAACATGCTGGGACTGACAGATGTATACCCCTTCCCATATAACATGCTGGGACTGACAGATGTATACCCCTCCCCATATAACATGCTGGGACTGACAGATGTATACCCCTCCCCATATAACATGCTGGGACTGACAGATGTATACCCCTCCCCATATAACATGCTGGGACTGACAGATGTATACCCCTCCCCATATAACATGATGTATACCCCTCCCCGTATAACATGCTGGGACTGCCAGAAGTATACCCCTCCCCATATAACATGCTGGGACTGACAGATGTATACCCCTCCCCATATAACATGCTGGGACTGACAGATGTATACCCCTCCCCATATAACATGCTGGGACTGACAGAAGAATACCCCTCCCCATATAACATGCTGGGACTGACAGATGTATACCCCTCCCCATATAACATGCTGGGACTGACAGATGTATACCCCTCCCCATATAACATGCTGGGACTGACAGATGTATACCCCTCCCCATATAACATGCTGGGACTGACAGATGTATACCCCTCCCCATATAACATGCTGGGACTGACAGATGTATACCCCTCCCCATATAACATGATGTATACCCCTCCCCGTATAACATGCTGGGACTGCCAGAAGTATACCCCTCCCCATATAACATGCTGGGACTGACAGATGTATACCCCTCCCCATATAACATGCTGGGACTGACAGAAGAATACCCCTCCCCATATAACATGCTGGGACTGACAGATGTATACCCCTCCCCATATAACATGCTGGGACTGACAGATGTATACCTCTCCCATATAACATGCTGGGACTGACAGATGTATACCCCTCCCCATATAACATGCTGGGACTGACAGATGTATACCCCTCCCCATATAACATGATGTATACCCCTCCCCGTATAACATGCTGGGACTGACAGAAGTATACCCCTCCCCATATAACATGCTGGGACTGACAGATGTATACCCCTCCCCATATAACATGCTGGGACTGACAGATGTATACCCCTCCCCATATAACATGCTGGGACTGACAGAAGTATACCCCTCCCCATATAACATGCTGGGACTGACAGATGTATACCCCTCCCCATATAACATGCTGGGACTGACAGATGTATACCCCTCCCCATATAACATGCTGGGACTGACAGATGTATACCCCTCCCCATATAACATGCTGGGACTGACAGATGTATACCCCTTCCCATATAACATGCTGGGACTGACAGATGTATACCCCTCCCATATAACATGCTGGGACTGACAGATGTATACCCCTCCCCACATAACATGCTGGGACTGACAGATGTATACCCCTCCCCATATAACATGCTGGGACTGACAGATGTATACCCCTCCCATATAACATGCTGGGACTGACAGATGTATACCCCTCCCCATATAACATGCTGGGACTGACAGATGTATACCCCTCCCCATATAACATGCTGGGACTGACAGATGTATACCCCTCCCCATATAACATGCTGGAACTGACAGATGTATACCCCTCCCCATATAACATGGTGGGACTGACAGAAGTATACCCCTCCCCATATAACATGCTGGGACTGACATAAGTATACCCCTCCCCATATAACATGCTGGGACTGACAGATGTATACCCCTCCCCATATAACATGCTGGGACTGACAGATGTATACCCCTCCCCATATAACATGCTGGGACTGACAGATGTATACCCCTCCCCATATAACATGCTGGGACTGACAGATGTATACCCCTCCCCATATAACATGCTGGGACTGACAGATGTATACCCCTCCCCATATAACATGCTGGGACTGACAGATGTATACCCCTCCCCATATAACATGCTGGGACTGACAGATGTATACCCCTCCCCATATAACATGCTGGGACTGACAGAAGTATACCCCTCCCCATATAACATGCTGGGACTGACAGATGTATACCCCTCCCCATATAACATGCTGGGACTGACAGATGTATACCCCTCCCATATAACATGCTGGGACTGACAGATGTATACCCCTCCCCATATAACATGCTGGGACTGACAGATGTATACCCCTCCCATATAACATGCTGGGACTGACAGAAGTATACCCCTCTCCATATAACATGCTGGGACTGACAGAAGTATACCCCTCTCCATATAACATGCTGGGACTGACAGAAGTATACCCCCCCATATAACATACTGGGACAGACAGATGTATACCCCTCCCCATATAACATGCTGGGACTGACAGATGTATACCCCTGCCCATATAACATGCTGGGACTGACAGAAGTATACCCCTCCCCATATAACATGCTGGGACTGACAGATGTATACCCCTCCCCATATAACATGCTGGGACTGACAGATGTATACCCCTCCCCATATAACATGCTGGGACTGACAGATGTATACCCCTCCCCATACAACATGCTGGGACTGACAGATGTATACCCCTCCCCATATAACATGCTGGGACTGACAGAAGTATACCCCTGCCCATATAACATGCTGGGACTGACAGATGTATACCCCTCCCCATATAACATGCTGGGACTGACAGAAGTATACCCCTCCCCATATAACATGCTGGGGCTTGTAGTGTGGTCCAGAGGAATAGTCACGTGATCTGCCCTATATATGGGAGGTGTATACAGACAGAGCAGAGACACATGCTGCAGCCCACGTCCTCACCTCCGCGGCCTCCTCCATCCTGCAGCCTCTCCCATCTCTGCCGCAGCCTCCCGGCTCTGTCCCTCCACTCCAATCTGCCGGAGGCCGCCATGTTTACATCCAGGGTCACGTGTGCGGCGGTCACATGACCAAAGAGAAGGGGCGGGGCTACCAGCTGTATGTATTAGAGGAAAACCCTGATAAGTTACTGACTGGGAGGGCAACAAGGGAAAGCTACTGATAACCTTCCCCTACACCATCCTGGTAATACTGAGCCTATTCCTGCTCCATAGATCGGAAGTACTGACCCTGATACTGGTATTACCGCCCCCTATATTAATATAATCACCCCCTGTACCAGTATCACTACTGCTATACTGGTATCATCACCCCCTGTACTAGTATCACTGCCCCTATACTGGTATCATCACCTCCTGTACCAGTATCACTGCTCCTATACTGGTATCATCACCCCCTGTACCAGTATCACTGCCCCTATACTGGTATCATCACCTCCTGTACCAGTATCACTGCTCCTATACTGGTATCATCACCCCCTGTACCAGTATCACTGCCCCTATACTGGTATCATCACCCCCTGTACCAGTATCACTGCCCCTGTACCAGTATCACTGCTCCTATACTGGTATCATCACCCCCTGTACCAGTATCACTGCTCCTATACTGGTATCATCACCCCCTGTACCAGTATCACTACCCCTGTACCAGTATCACTGCTCCTATACTGGTATCATCACCCCCTGTACCAGTATCACTGCCCCTGTACTGGTATCATCACCCCCTGTACCGGTATCACTGCCCCTGTACCAGTATCACTGCTCCTATACTGGTATCATCACCCCCTGTACCAGTATCACTGCTCCTATACTGGTATCATCACCCCCTGTACCGGTATCACTGCTCCTATACTGGTATCATCACCCCCTGTACCAGTATCACTGCTCCTATACTGGTATCATCACCCCCTGTACCAGTATCACTGCTCCTGTACTGGTATCATCACCCCCTGTACCAGTATCACTGCCCCTGTACCAGTATCACTGCTCCTATACTGGTATCATCACCCCCTGTACCAGTATCACTGCTCCTATACTGGTATCATCACCCCCTGTACCGGTATCACTGCTCCTATACTGGTATCATCACCTCCTGTACCAGTATCACTGCTCCTGTACTGGTATCATCACCCCCTGTACCAGTATCACTGCCCCTATACTGGTATCATCACTCCCTGTACCAGTATCACTGCTCCTGTACTGGTATCATCACCCCCTGTACTAGTATCACTGCTCCTGTACTGGTATCATCACCCCTGTACCAGTATCACTGCTCCTATACTGGTAATTATCACCCCCTGTACCAGTATCACTGCTCCTGTACTGGTATCATCACCCCCTGTACCAGTATCACTGCTCCTGTACTGGTATCATCACCCCCTGTACCAGTATCACTGCCCCTATACTGGTATCATCACCCCCTGTACCAGTATAACTGCTCCTATACTGGTATCATCACCCCCTACACCAGTATCACTGCCCCTATACTGGTATCATCACCCCCTGCACCAGTATCACTGCTCCTATATTGGTATCATCACCCCCTGTACTAGTATCACTGCTCCTATACTGGTATCATCACCCCCTGTACCAGTATCACTGCTCCTGTACTGGTATCATCACCCCCTGTACCAGTATCACTGCTCCTATACTGGTATTATCACCTTCTGTACCAGTATCACTGCTCCTATACTAGTATCATCACCCCCTGCACCAGTATCACTGCCCCTATACTGGTATCATCACCCCCTGTACTAGTATCACTGCTCCTGTACTGGTAACATCACCCCCTGTACCAGTATCACTGCCTCTATACTGGTATCATCACCCCCTGTACCAGTATCACTGCTCCTATACTGGTACAATCACCCCCTGTACCAGTATCACTGCTCCTGTACTGGTATCATCACCCCCTGCACCAGTATCACTGCCCCTATACTGGTATCATCACCCCCTGTACCAGTATCACTGCCCCTTTACTGGTACCATCACCCCCTGTACCAGTATCAATGCTCCTGTACTGGTATCATCACCCCCTGTACCAGTATCACTGCCTCTATACTGGTATCATCACCCCCTGTACCAGTATCACTGCTCCTGTACTGGTATCATCACCCCCTGTACCAGTATCACTGCCCCTATACTGGTATCATCACCCCCTGTACCAGTATCACTGCCCCTTTACTGGTACCATCACCCCCTGTACCAGTATCAATGCTCCTGTACTGGTATCATCATCCCCTGTACCAGTATCACTGCCTCTATACTGGTATCATCACCCCCTGTACCAGTATCACTGCTCCTATACTGGTATCATCACCCCCTGTACCAGTATCACTGCTCCTGTACTGGTATCATCACCCCCTGCACCAGTATCACTGCCCCTATACTGGTATCATCACCCCCTGTACCAGTATCACTGCTCCTATACTGGTATCATCACCCCCTGTACTAGTATCACTGCTCCTATACTGGTATCATCACCCCCTGTACCAGTATCACTGCTCCTGTACTGGTATCATCACCCCCTGTACCAGTATCACTGCTCCTATACTGGTATCCTCACCCCCTGTACCAGTATCACTGCTCCTGTACTGGTATCATCACCCCCTGTACCAGTATCACTGCTCCTATACTGGTATCCTCACCCCCTGTACCAGTATCACTGCTCCTATACTGGTATCCTCACCCCCTGTACCAGTATCACTGCTCCTATACTGGTATCATCACCCCCTGTACTAGTATCACTGCCCCTGTACTGGTATCATCACCCCCTGTACCAGTATCACTGCTCCTATACTGGTATCATCACCTCCGGTACCAGTATCACTGCTCCTATACTGGTATCATCACCCCCTGTACCAGTATCACTGCTCCTGTACTGGTATCATCACCCCCTGTACCAGTATCACTTCTCCTATACTGGTATCATCACCCCTGTACCAGTATCACTGCTCCTATACTGGTATCATCACCCCCTGTACCAGTATCACTGCCCCTATACTGGTATCATCACCCCCTGTACCAGTATCACTGCCCCTATACTGGTATCATCACCCCCTGTACCAGTATCACTGCTCCTATACTGATATCATCACCCCCTGTACCAGTATCACTGCTCCTGTACTGGTATCATCACCCCCTGTACCAGTATCGCTGCTCCTGTACTGGTATCATCACCCCCTGTACCAGTATCGCTGCTCCTGTACTGGTATCATCACCCCCTGTACCAGTATCACTGCTCCTATACTGGTATCATCACCCCCTGTACCAGTATCACTGCCCCTATACTGGTATCATCACCCCCTGTACCAGTATCACTGCCCCTATACTGGTATCATCACCCCCTGTACCAGTATCACTGCCCCTATACTGGTATCCTCACCCCCTGTACCAGTATCACTGCTCCTATACTGGTATCATCACCCCCTGCACCAGTATCACTGCTCCTGTACTGTCACCTGTCTATCACTAGGTGGTGGTGTCTTCTTACTACTGAGGACTGTTCTGCCTGTAGTCGCCCTCAGCAGCAGTGACGAGGAAGGTTGTGAGCTGCGGCTCCTGTAGATATTTGCTGTTACGGTATAATAATACTGATACACTGTATATGTAATGCGTATGGGAATGGAAAATTCCCATCTAGATCAGACAGGTCATGAGAGTTGGGGCTCAAATTCTATATAATCCTCCTGTAGTTGGGGAGGTCATAGGTTATCAGTGTTGGGGGTTCCTGGTGTTCCCCTTAATCCTTTTGTCTGTGTCCTGGTGCAGTGATATTTCTCAGGTATTATCACTGATGTCTTCCAGGTCCGCCATGTGTCCAGGAAATGATAAAGAAGGTGGAAGGTCAATGAAGGGGCAGAACAGAAGCAGTGCAGCCTGATGGATCAAAGACCACCAGAAGAAAGTCCCTACATTCCACTCCATCTGCTAGGCCTGCTAGGAGGGAGCCGTCCATAACACAGCGCTGCCAGCCAACACCCAGAAATCCCCATACAATGAGGGCTAAAACTATGTGGTATAACTATTATTTTTATTTAACAGTGAAAACAGGGGCAACTACTTGTAACAATGCACCCCAGTGCTCCTCAACATAACAAACCTCACCCCAGTACTCCCCACATCAACACTCAACACTGCTCCCCAGTACTCCCCACATAACTATCCACAGTGCTCCCCACAGTGCTACACTGCACCCCAGTGCTCCTCACATTACATCGTTCCCCCCAACATTACAATCCACACCTTACCAATCTACATCAGACCCCAGTGCTACCCACATAACAGTCCACTCCCCACTCCAGTGCTCCCCACATAACAGTCCACACCCCACTCCAGTGCTCCCCACATAACAGTCCACACCCCACTCCAGTGCTCCCCACATAACAGTCCACTCCCCACTCCAGTGCTCCACACATAACAGTCCACACCCCCACTCCAGTGCTCCACACATAACAGTCCACACCCCACTCCAGTGCTCCCCACATAACAGTCCACACCCCACTCCAGTGCTCCACATATAACAGTCCACACTCCACTCCAGTGCTCCCCACATAACAGTCCACACTCCACTCCAGTGCTCCACACATAACAGTCCACACCCCACTCCAGTGCTCCACACATAACAGTCCACACCCACTCCAGTGCTCCACACATAACAGTCCACACCCACTCCAGTGCTCCACACATAACAGTCCACACCCCACTCCAGTGCTCCACACATAACAGTCCACACCCCACTCCAGTGCTCCACACATAACAGTCCACACCCCACTCCAGTGCTCCACACATAACAGTCCACACCCCACTCCAGTGCTCCACACATAACAGTCCACACCCCACTCCAGTGTTCCCCACATAGCAGTCCACACTCCACTCCAGTGCTCCACACATAACAGTCCACACTCCACTCCAGTGCTCCACACATAACAGTCCACTCCCCACTCCAGTGCTCCCCACATAAGTCCACACTCCACTCCAGTGCTCCCCACATAAGTCCACACTCCACTCCAGTGCTCCCCACAAAACAGTCCACACTCCACTCCAGTGCTCCCCACAAAACAGTCCACACCCCACTCCAGTGCTCCCCACATAGCAGTCCACACCCCACTCCAGTGCTCCCCACATAGCAGTCCACACCCCACTCCAGTGCTCCCCACATAGCAGTCCACACCCCACTCCAGTGCTCCCCACATAGCAGTCCACACCCCACTCCAGTGCTCCCCACATAGCAGTCCACACCCCACTCCAGTGCTCCACACATAACATTCCACACTCCACTCCAGTGCTCCACACATAACAGTCCACGCCCCACTCCAGTGCTCCCCACACAATAATCCACACTACACCCCGTGCTCCCTTTATAACAATCCAGGATGAAATGTTTGTGCTGATATGTTGTGTTATCACCAGACGTTGTACATTATGGCCAGACATCTGCATCATTGTCTCACCTGTCCTCAGGACATTGTTCCAGAAGTTCTGTGATGGGGAGGACCAGAGCTCGGAGCTGGAAGATGACTGCGTCTCTTTATTTGGCTAAATTCCTCTTTGATTTCAGAGGCAGGTAATGCCCCATATACATTTGTATGCACCAGAGGACAAAATGAGCAGAGACTTTAAAGGGGTATTTCCATTTCAGCAAATTAACATTTTCACAGATACTTATGCGTTTACATTGCGTTTAAAAATTCTACAAGAACCACCGAAGAACACACCAGTTTAAAAACGGTCCAAGAACGCACTGTGTGGCAGTACCCTTAGGGGTTCCCATAGAGATTGGTAGCCAGCATCCGGTTTCTTGCAATTAAACAATACAAAATAGCGGGTGCTCGTTTCCGATTGGGCCGAGCATCACCACCGGGGATGCAAGGCAAATGCCATGTGTGAACGCAACCTTGGGCTAGAAGGATATTGCAATCCAGACCATGGGCGCTGCTATCACCTATCCAATTCTGTGGTTCCTTTTCCAGAACTCGCCACTTGTTTATTAAATTCATGTGTTGAAGGGGCAGCGTAGTGATGAGAGGGTAATGTCTTGTACCAAATTCTTCCGAGGGGTCCTTTTGCCCCTCTTTTGCAGACAGATATCATAAATCAGGCCCTCCATGTGGCTATGGATGCTCTGGGTGCCATCCTCTGATAAATCCCCTGGATAGTTGTGTCACCCTGTATTACACTCCTACCATGTGACTATGGGATAAGAGGTGGGATCTGGGATCCCCTAAACTGATGACCCTGTACCAGAGGCAGACCCCAGGATGGGAGGGGGCGGTAGTGTCAGGAAACAGGATACAGATAGGGGATTATCTCAGGACGGTCTGGGAACCGGACACTTCAGAGCTGAACATCCACTGCTGCAGACAGAGGAATCTGACAAATATGAAGGTAAGACCCTCTTCTGTCACTGTGCCCCTAACATGTCAGAAATGTTACTTGTAGTCCTATGTAATACTCATGCACTGCACCATCCAGAAGCTCAGGCTCAGCTCTGCTCCATTATAGTCATATGTACATAACTTATTCATTGCCATACTAAGATTGTATCCAAGACAGCGTCCTATGATGAACCCTGTAGTGCTTTGCATACTGAACAAATTATGAAATGTAACAATCTGGATCACAACAGAACTTCTGATACTTCTTTATGTTACAGATCCAAAAAAAAATGCAACAGATTAATGAAAAGAATCTCCACCGACTTATAATTGTATACAGTCCAGATAATACTCTGTGAGCTAAACACATCACCTACAGCTGCACATATTGACACAGATTGGTGCTGGTTTGTTACAATGTATCAGTCTGGAGCTCAGGCTGTTTACCTCACAGAGCATTGTCTAGACTGGATACAGTTGAAGTAGATTTGTATGACAGAAGTGCTGGACGATGATGTATGATAAATGTCCCCCATAGTTTATGTGATGTAGGAAATAAGTGAGATTGTGGGGACAGGGATGGATGAAATTGATTACAATCCCTGTACAGTCCTAGGGAGTTAGTGCAATATCCACAGGCAGTAAAGATTATGGAATTGTATGAACAGCTGTATCCTATATTTAATGATATGAAAAGTGCTGTCCCCATTAGGCCAGTGGCACACGTGGCGTTTTGAACCAATTTTTGGTCCGTTTTTAAGCAGTTCATTAAAAAACCCATGCGTTTTTCTGAAAATGCATCAGTTTTTTCAGTTTTTGTCTCTTTTTACCAATTATCATAATTGGGGGAAAACAGACAAAAACGGATGCGGTTTCAAAAACCGGTTCAAAATGCCACGTGTGCCGCCGGCCTTATGGTGATGGCACACGTAGCGTTTTGAACACGTTTTTGGCCCGTTTCTAGGCAATCCGTTAAAAAACGCAGTCCGTTTTTGAAAACGCAGGCGTTTTTGACCAGTTTCAATTAAGATAATTGTTTTCAAAAAAAGAATGCATTTTTTAACGGATTGCTTAAAAACAGCCCACAAACGTGTTCAAAACGCCACGTGTGCCATCACCCTTAGGCTCACCCATTAAAGTGCTTGGTTTACAATCCTTTATCCTGGTGGTAGAAGTCACACATTGCACTTTTTTTAAATTGTTTTTACAAAAATTGTATAAATACTGGGATAGACCCAATATTTCTGGACTGTCAGTGGTCTGTAACCCCCATCTGTATTATAAACAGGTGTCTTGTAAAGCAGATTATATTCATAATATGAATATGTTACAGAATGTGGGGAATGCTGAAACTTGTAGTTATGTTGCAGCTCATGGGACATAGGTTGTAGACATGGAGATATATGGATATTACAGAAGTTAGAAAGATGGCTGTACCAGGAAATATGCAAACTATTATCCAATTACACAGTAATCTAGTATACTACAGTATAAGGCAAAAAGTCCAGCTGCAACCTGGAATATAACATTATTGATAAGCTGCACTGCCTCTCTCTGAACTGCAGGGGGTGCTGACATACTATGTTACTATGTTCTATGTTACCACAATAATAAGCAAAGAGAACACACCAAATATTCTCTCATAACTGTTTTCATGTATAAACTAAAAAAAGTTTTTCTTTATGGTCTAGTAAAGTCAATGCTGTAGATCCATGCAAAGGGATCTGTTATCTGGTGTGACCTTATAGACTGCAGACAGTGCAAGGTATTGTCCTGGAGAGTAGTGTAGTTATACCTTTTGTGTATGATGTTAGTAGCAGCAGCACTGTGATATATGGATTTATATTTCAGGTCTGTAACTTCTCCAAGTGCACTGGATACAATTAAGTAGTACCCGTGTACATAGCTAGTCCTTCTTTCAGTTTAAAAGTGGAGACAATTGTATCTAGTCTAGATAATGCTCTGTGAGCTAAAAAAAAGCCTGGACTCCAGACTGATACATTGGGGCTCATTTACTAAGGGCCCGATTCGCGTTTTCCCGACGTGTTACCCGAATATTTCCGATTCGCGCCGATTTTCCCTGTATTGCCCTCGGATTTTTGCGCACGCGATCGGATAGTGGCGCATCGGCGCTGGCATGCACGCGACGGAAATCGGGGGGCGTGGCCGAACGAAAACCCGACGGATTCGGAAAAACCGCCACATTTTTTAAAAAAAGGGCCGCTGGACTCGCGCTTACCTTCACCAGGTATAGGCCGGTGAACTTCAGGGCATTTCGGCGGGCCTCGTGGAACTTCAGCGCAGCAGCGCCACCTGGTGGACGTCGGAGGAACTGCCTTAGTGAATCTTGGCCGGACCCGAATCCACCGCAGAGAACGCGCCGCTGGATCACGAATGGACCGGGTAAGTAAATCTGCCCCATTGTAACAATCCAGGAGAGAGATCTGTGCAGCTGCAGTATTTAGTGCAGTCTATCACTTATAGATCCACCTTCCGTTGCTGTGCAGTGACATTATGGATAAAGCAGCGTCTGTAAAGGTGATGGCTTATCTCAGAGTATGGAGATGAGTGGCCTGTAAGTTTCTCTGTTGCTGACTTGTGATTCCCTTATTCTGGCTCGAAGTAATATTGTTGTGACTCCCGGACATATGATAACATTAACCCTTCTCTGTAGGTCACATGTGAGCGAGGTGCAGCTGTCACATCTATGATTGAAAGCTCTAGATGAGCCAAGCGTGCTCCACCAAGGGTGATGCCACACATGGCGTTTTGAATCCGTTTTGAATCTGTTATTGGCCCGTTTTTAAGCATAACGCATGCTTTTTGCTTAAAAAACAGGCCAAAAACAGTTTCAAAACGGGTTCAAAACACTATGTGTGGCATCACCCTAAGGCTGCGGTCACACGTGGTGTTTTGAACACGTTTTTGGCCCGTTTTTAAGCAGTCCGTCAATAAAACACATGCGTTTTTGAAAGGTTTTATCTTAATTAAAACTGTTCAATAACGGATGCGTTTTCAAAAAACGCATGTGTTTTTTTAATGCATGCTGTTTTTGACGGACTGCTTAAAAACAGGCCAAAAACGCGCTCAAAACGCCACGTGTGACCGCAGCCTAAGTTGTGATGCCTCGCGTATGGGGGTCACAGCTGACTTTTACTTCAATGGTGGTAGAGGAGACTTTAGTAAATCGGTGTTACAGGGATCCTGTGAGCAGCAGTGACCATGCAGACTACAGACAGTGTTAGGGACCATCCTCTATATGATCAGCTCTTGGGTAGAATGGCCTAGTACCCAGCTGGGATTTCAATTTTTATATACACAGTGAATGTAGAGAGGATTATATTGTGCTTATATATAGCTAGATACAAAGTTGGCATTGGTTCATTTTTATATATTTCTTGGAGCCCCTTTATACTGGTTGGTTGGATAGTATGCCCCTTTTCATTCTGTCTGTATGGAACCACCACTAGAGGGAGCTAAGGAAAACACTGCACACTTGGCATACATGGAACCTATACATCTCCTAGTGGTGACGGCAGGTAACAAAATCTTGTCATGTGACTTTATGGGGGAGATTTATCATCAAGTTTTTGAGGTAAAACTGTTCTAGTTGCCGATGGAAACCAATCAAAGCTCAGTTTTAATTTTATAAACAGCTGTGGGAAAATGAAATCTGAGCTCTGATGGGTTGTCATGGGCAACTAGAACAGTTCTTCTCTAGAAGACCTATGATAAATCTCCCCCTATGTGTATACTGGGGGTTTGGAGCTCTGTATCCGAAAAACAACTTCTAGAAAGACACATAAAGGGATGAATCAGAATACATGATAAACTGAGGAGTCACAGATTAGCTCACTCCAGATTACTGATTACTCCGCTATGTACATCCAGTATGTAATGCCTGTATCTTTTACCTCCTCAGTGTCGGCTACTGTTATTGGTGCTACTTCTGGAGATCTCGGGAGGAGTCGATTCAGTTTTGAGGTGAATCGGGGGAGGTGATCCGGAAAACAAAATAATACTGTATTTTTCGGACCTTCGATTTTCTCAGAAATCGAAGGTGCGCCTTATAGTCCAGGGCGCCTTATATATGAACCGTACTTACAGACAACAGCTGCCATGAACTGTGCACATGTCTGCCACCTGCTGGTCACTCATCCTTATAAACAGGTGCGCCTCATAATCCGGTGCGCCTTATAATCCAGTGCGCTTTATAGTCCGAAACGGTAACGGTAAATCATAAACTACTGTAAAAATTTCCCATGAAATTCACCTCAGTTCCTGCCTCTCATGCCGGGGTCTCTGTTGATGGGGGCAAATACTAGAGGCCTGTGATGGCACTGCTGAGGTGCTCATCTGTGGATGCTAACACATTGCAACAACCAAAAAATGTGAATGTGAAAAAAAACATTATAATCACAAAAAAAAGAATCTATTTGCAGGAATGTTTGCCGATAAATGCGACGGATAATTACCCGGAATATCCACTGTGTTGTCTCCACTTTAAATGCAGATCTAATTACTAACACTCAGCGATAATGATGATTACTGCCGCGTGTGACATGGTGGCGGTAGGACAGGGAGGGATTATATACAGGAGGAAGGAAGAGATTGTCCAAAATCTTTTCTCTATAAAAGTGTACGAGAGGGATATAGTGTTATTATACATCAAAACAGATTAATGGGTTGAAGAGGAGAACCAGCAATATTCCCGTCCTGTATTGTCTTTTTAGTTGAGGACATATTGGAAACAATCACTTCCTTCCTGTATTGTCTATATAAGGGAAGGATATATTGGAGACACACACTTCCTTCCTGTATTGTCTATATAGGGGAGGATATATTGGAGACACACACTTCCTTCCTGTATTGTCTGTATAGGGGGAGGACATATTGGAGACACACACTTCCTTCCTGTATTGCCTGTATAGGGGAGGACATATTGGAGACACACACTTCCTTCCTGTATTGTCTGTATAGGGGGAGGACATATTGGAGACACACACTTCCTTCCTGTATTGTATATATAGGGGAGGACATATTGGAGACACACACTTCCTTCCTGTATTGTCTGTATAGGGGGAGGACATATTGGAGACACACACTTCCTTCCTGTATTGTATATATAGGGGAGGACATATTGGAGACACACACTTCCTTCCTGTATTGTCTGTATAGAGGAGGACATATTAGAGACACACACTTCCTTCCTGTATTGTCTGTATAGGGGAGGACATATTGGAGACACACACTTCCTTCCTGTATTGTCTGTATAGGGGAGGACATATTGGAGACACACATCCTTCCTCCAGTGTCTGTATAGGGGAGGACATATTGGAGACACACACTTCCTTGCTGTATTGTCTGTATAGGGGAGGACATATTGGAGACACACACTCCCTTCATGTATTGTCTGTATAGGGGAGGGCATATTGGAGACACACTTCCCCTCCTGTATTGTCTGTATAGGGGAGGACATATTGGAGACACACACTCCCTTCCTGTATTGTCTGTATAGGGGAGGACATATTGGAGACACACACTTCCCCTCCTGTATTGTCTGTATAGGGGAGGACATATTGGAGACACACACTTCCTTCCTGTATTGTCTGTATAGGGGGAGGACATATTGGAGACACACACTTCCTTCCTGTATTGTCTGTATAGGGGAGGACATATTGGAGACACACAATTCCTTCCTGTACTGTCTGTATAGGGGAGGACATATTGGAGACACACACTTCCTTCCTGTATTGTCTGTATAGGGGAGGACATATTGGAGACACACACTTCCTTCCTGTATTGTCTGTATAGGGGAGGACATATTGGAGACACACACTTCCTTCCTGTATTGTCTGTATAGGGGAGGACATATTGGAGACACACACTTCCTTCCTGTATTGTCTGTATAGGGGAGGACATATTGGAGACACACAATTCCTTCCTGTACTGTCTGTATAGGGGAGGACATATTGGAGACACACACTCCCTTCCTGTATTGTCTGTATAGGGGAGGACATATTGGAGACACACACTTCCCCTCCTGTATTGTCTGTATAGGGGAGGACATATAGGAGACACACACTTCCTTCCTGTATTGTCTATATAGGGGAGGACATATTGGATACACACACTTCCTTCCTGTACTTTCTGTATAGAGAAGGACATATAGGAGACACACACTTCCTTCCTGTATTGTCTGTATTGGGGAGGACATACTGGAGACACATACTTCCTTCCTCTATTGTCTATATAGGGGAGGACATGCTGGAGACACATACTTCCTTCCTGTATTGTCTATATAGGGGAGGACATATTGGATACACACACTTCCTTCCTGTATTGTCTATATAGGGGAGGACATATTGGAACACACACTTCCTTCCTGTATTGTCTGTATAGAGGAGGACATATAGGAGACACACACTTCCTCCCTGTACTGTCTGTATAGAGAAGGACATATTGGAGACACACACTTCCTCCCTGTACTGTCTGTATTGAGAAGGACATATTGGAGACACATACTTCCTTCCTGTATTGTCTATATAGGGGAGGACATATTGGAGACACACACTTCCTTCCTGTATTGTCTATATAGGGGAGGACATATTGGAACACACACTTCCTTCCTGTATTGTCTGTATAGAGGAGGACATATTAGAGACACACATTTCCTTCCTGTATTGTCTGTATAGGGGAGGACATATTGGAGACACACACTTCCTTCCTGTATTGTCTGTATAGGGGAGGACATATTGGAGACACACACTCCCTTCCTGTATTGCCTGTATAGGGGAGGACATATTGGAGACACACTCCCTTCCTGTATTGTCTGTATAGGGGAGGACATATTGGAGACACACACTTCCCCTCCTGTATTGTCTGTATAGGGGAGGACATATTGGAGACACACACTTCCTTCCTGTAATGTCTGTATAGGGGGAGGACATATTGGAGACACACACTTCCTTCCTGTAATGTCTGTATAGGGGGAGGACATATTGGAGACACACACTCCCTTCCTGTATTGTCTGTATAGGGGAGGACATATTGGAGACACACTCCCTTCCTGTATTGTCTGTATAGGGGAGGACATATTGGAGACACACACTTTCTTCCTGTATTGTCTGTAAAGGGGAGGACATATTGGAGACGCAGACTTTCTTCCTCTATTGTCTGTATAGAGGAGCACATATAGGAGACACACACTTCCTTCCTGTATTGTCAATATAGGGGAGGACATATTGGATACACACACTTCCTTCCTGTACTTTCTGTATAGAGGAGCACATATAGGAGACACATACTTCCTTCCTGTATTCTCTATATAGGGGAGGGCATATTGGATATACACACTTCCGTCCTGTACTTTCTGTATAGAGAAGGACATATAGGAGACACACACTTCCTTCCTGTATTGTCTATATAGGGGAGGACATATTGGAGACGCATACTTCCTTCCTGTATTGTCTGTATAGAGGAGGACATATTAGAGACACACACTTCCTTCCTGTATTGTCTGTATAGGGGAGGACATATTGGAGACACACACTTCCTTCCTGTATTGTCTGTATAGGGGAGGACATATTGGAGACACACATCCTTCCTCCAGTGTCTGTATAGGGGAGGACATATTGGAGACACACACTTCCTTGCTGTATTGTCTGTATAGGGGAGGACATATTGGAGACACACACTCCCTTCATGTATTGTCTGTATAGGGGAGGGCATATTGGAGACACACTTCCCCTCCTGTATTGTCTGTATAGGGAAGGACATATTGGAGACACACACTTCCTTCCTGTAATGTCTGTATAGGGGGAGGACATATTGGAGACACACACTCCCTTCCTGTATTGTCTGTATAGGGGAGGACATATTGGAGACACACACTTCCCCTCCTGTATTGTCTGTATAGGGGAGGACATATTGGAGACACACACTTCCTTCCTGTATTGTCTGTATAGGGGGAGGACATATTGGAGACACACACTTCCTTCCTGTATTGTCTGTATAGGGGAGGACATATTGGAGACACACAATTCCTTCCTGTACTGTCTGTATAGGGGAGGACATATTGGAGACACACACTTCCTTCCTGTATTGTCTGTATAGGGGGAGGACATATTGGAGACACACACTTCCTTCCTGTATTGTCTGTATAGGGGGAGGACATATTGGAGACACACACTTCCTTCCTGTATTGTCTGTATAGGGGGACGACATATTGGAGGCACACACTTCCTTCCTGTATTGTCTGTATAGAGGAGGACATATAGGAGACACACACTTCCTCCCTGTACTGTCTGTATAGAGAAGGACATATTGGAGACACACACTTCCTCCCTGTACTGTCTGTATTGAGAAGGACATATTGGAGACACATACTTCCTTCCTGTATTGTCTATATAGGGGAGGACATATTGGAGACACATACTTCCTTCCTGTATTGTCTAAATAGGGGAGGACATATTGGAACACACACTTCCTTCCTGTATTGTCTGTATAGAGGAGGACATATTAGAGACACACATTTCCTTCCTGTATTGTCTGTATAGGGGAGGACATATTGGAGACACACACTTCCTTCCTGTATTGTCTGTATAGGGGAGGACATATTGGAGACACACACTCCCTTCCTGTATTGCCTGTATAGGGGAGGACATATTGGAGACACACTCCCTTCCTGTATTGTCTGTATAGGGGAGGACATATTGGAGACACACACTTCCCCTCCTGTATTGTCTGTATAGGGGAGGACATATTGGAGACACACACTTCCTTCCTGTAATGTCTGTATAGGGGGAGGACATATTGGAGACACACACTTCCTTCCTGTAATGTCTGTATAGGGGGAGGACATATTGGAGACACACACTCCCTTCCTGTATTGTCTGTATAGGGGAGGACATATTGGAGACACACTCCCTTCCTGTATTGTCTGTATAGGGGAGGACATATTGGAGACACACACTTTCTTCCTGTATTGTCTGTAAAGGGGAGGACATATTGGAGACGCAGACTTTCTTCCTCTATTGTCTGTATAGAGGAGCACATATAGGAGACACACACTTCCTTCCTGTATTGTCAATATAGGGGAGGACATATTGGATACACACACTTCCTTCCTGTACTTTCTGTATAGAGGAGCACATATAGGAGACACATACTTCCTTCCTGTATTCTCTATATAGGGGAGGGCATATTGGATATACACACTTCCGTCCTGTACTTTCTGTATAGAGAAGGACATATAGGAGACACACACTTCCTTCCTGTATTGTCTATATAGGGGAGGACATATTGGAGACGCATACTTCCTTCCTGTATTGTCTGTATAGAGGAGGACATATTAGAGACACACACTTCCTTCCTGTATTGTCTGTATAGGGGAGGACATATTGGAGACACACACTTCCTTCCTGTATTGTCTGTATAGGGGAGGACATATTGGAGACACACATCCTTCCTCCAGTGTCTGTATAGGGGAGGACATATTGGAGACACACACTTCCTTGCTGTATTGTCTGTATAGGGGAGGACATATTGGAGACACACACTCCCTTCATGTATTGTCTGTATAGGGGAGGGCATATTGGAGACACACTTCCCCTCCTGTATTGTCTGTATAGGGAAGGACATATTGGAGACACACACTTCCTTCCTGTAATGTCTGTATAGGGGGAGGACATATTGGAGACACACACTCCCTTCCTGTATTGTCTGTATAGGGGAGGACATATTGGAGACACACACTTCCCCTCCTGTATTGTCTGTATAGGGGAGGACATATTGGAGACACACACTTCCTTCCTGTATTGTCTGTATAGGGGGAGGACATATTGGAGACACACACTTCCTTCCTGTATTGTCTGTATAGGGGAGGACATATTGGAGACACACAATTCCTTCCTGTACTGTCTGTATAGGGGAGGACATATTGGAGACACACACTTCCTTCCTGTATTGTCTGTATAGGGGGAGGACATATTGGAGACACACACTTCCTTCCTGTATTGTCTGTATAGGGGGAGGACATATTGGAGACACACACTTCCTTCCTGTATTGTCTGTATAGGGGGACGACATATTGGAGGCACACACTTCCTTCCTGTATTGTCTGTATAGAGGAGGACATATAGGAGACACACACTTCCTCCCTGTACTGTCTGTATAGAGAAGGACATATTGGAGACACACACTTCCTCCCTGTACTGTCTGTATTGAGAAGGACATATTGGAGACACATACTTCCTTCCTGTATTGTCTATATAGGGGAGGACATATTGGAGACACATACTTCCTTCCTGTATTGTCTAAATAGGGGAGGACATATTGGAACACACACTTCCTTCCTGTATTGTCTGTATAGAGGAGGACATATTAGAGACACACATTTCCTTCCTGTATTGTCTGTATAGGGGAGGACATATTGGAGACACACTCTTCCTTCCTGTATTGTCTGTATAGGGGGAGGACATATTGGAGACACACAATCCCTTCCTGTATTGCCTGTATAGGGGAGGACATATTGGAGACACACTCCCTTCCTGTATTGTCTGTATAGGGGAGGACATATTGGAGACACACACTTTCTTCCTGTATTGTCTGTAAAGGGGAGGACATATTGGAGACGCAGACTTTCTTCCTCTATTGTCTGTATAGAGGAGCACATATAGGAGACACACACTTCCTTCCTGTATTGTCAATATAGGGGAGGACATATTGGATACACACACTTCCTTCCTGTATTGTCTGTATAGAGAAGCACATATAGGAGACACATACTTCCTTCCTGTATTGTCTATATAGGGGAGGGCATATTGGATACACACACTTCCTTCCTGTACTTTCTGTATAGAGAAGGACATATAGGAGACACACACTTCCTTCCTGTATTGTCTGTATAGAGGAGGACATATTAGAGACACACACTTCCTTCCTGTATTGTCTGTATAGGGGAGGACATATTGGAGACACACACTTCCTTCCTGTATTGTCTGTATAGGGGGAGGACATATTGGAGACACACATCCTTCCTCCAGTGTCTGTATAGGGGAGGACATATTGGAGACACACACTTCCTTGCTGTATTGTCTGTATAGGGGAGGACATATTGGAGACACACACTCCCTTCATGTATTGTCTGTATAGGGGAGGGCATATTGGAGACACACTTCCCCTCCTGTATTGTCTGTATAGGGGAGGACATATTGGAGACACACACTTCCTTCCTGTAATGTCTGTATAGGGGGAGGACATATTGGAGACACACACTCCCTTCCTGTATTGTCTGTATAGGGGAGGACATATTGGAGACACACACTTCCCCTCCTGTATTGTCTGTATAGGGGAGGACATATTGGAGACACACACTTCCTTCCTGTATTGTCTGTATAGGGGGAGGACATATTGGAGACACACACTTCCTTCCTGTATTGTCTGTATAGGAGAGGACATATTGGAGACACACAATTCCTTCCTGTACTGTCTGTATAGGGGAGGATATATTGGAGACACACACTTCCTTCCTGTACTGTCTGTATAGGGGAGGACATATTGGAGACACACACTTCCTTCCTGTATTGTCTGTATAGGGGAGGACATATTGGAGACACACACTTCCTTCCTGTATTGTCTGTATAGGGGAGGACATATTGGAGACACACACTTCCTTCCTGTATTGTCTGTATAGGGGGAGGACATATTGGAGACACACACTTCCTTCCTGTATTGTCTGTTTAGGGGAGGACATATTGGAGACACACAATTCCTTCCTGTACTGTCTGTATAGGGGAGGACATATTGGAGACACACACTCCCTTCCTGTATTGTCTGTATAGGGGAGGACATATTGGAGACACACACTTCCCCTCCTGTATTGTCTGTATAGGGGAGGACATATTGGAGACACACACTTCCTTCCTGTATTGTCTATATAGGGGAGGACATATTGGATACACACACTTCCTTCCTGTACTTTCTGTATAGAGAAGGACATATAGGAGACACACACTTCCTTCCTGTATTGTCTGTATTGGGGAGGACATACTGGAGACACATACTTCCTTCCTCTATTGTCTATATAGGGGAGGACATGTTGGAGACACATACTTCCTTCCTGTATTGTCTATATAGGGGAGGACATATTGGAACACACACTTCCTTCCTGTATTGTCTGTATAGAGGAGGACATATAGGAGACACACACTTCCTCCCTGTACTGTCTGTATTGAGAAGGACATATTGGAGACACATACTTCCTTCCTGTATTGTCTATATAGGGGAGGACATATTGGAGACACATACTTCCTTCCTGTATTGTCTATATAGGGGAGGACATATTGGAACACACACTTCCTTCCTGTATTGTCTGTATAGAGGAGGACATATTAGAGACACACATTTCCTTCCTGTATTGTCTGTATAGGGGAGGACATATTGGAGACACACACTTCCTTCCTGTATTGTCTGTATAGGGGGAGGACATATTGGAGACACACACTCCCTTCCTGTATTGCCTGTATAGGGGATGACATATTGGAGACACACTCCCTTCCTGTATTGTCTGTATAGGGGAGGACATATTGGAGACACACACTTCCCCTCCTGTATTGTCTGTATAGGGGAGGACATATTGGAGACACACACTTCCTTCCTGTAATGTCTGTATAGGGGGAGGACATATTGGAGACACACACTTCCTTCCTGTAATGTCTGTATAGGGGGAGGACATATTGGAGACACACACTCCCTTCCTGTATTGTCTGTATAGGGGAGGACATATTGGAGACACACTCCCTTCCTGTATTGTCTGTATAGGGGAGGACATATTGGAGACACACACTTTCTTCCTGTATTGTCTGTAAAGGGGAGGACATATTGGAGACGCAGACTTTCTTCCTCTATTGTCTGTATAGAGGAGCACATATAGGAGACACACACTTCCTTCCTGTATTGTCAATATAGGGGAGGACATATTGGATACACACACTTCCTTCCTGTACTTTCTGTATAGAGGAGCACATATAGGAGACACATACTTCCTTCCTGTATTCTCTATATAGGGGAGGGCATATTGGATACACACACTTCCTTCCTGTACTTTCTGTATAGAGAAGGACATATAGGAGACACACACTTCCTTCCTGTATTGTCTATATAGGGGAGGACATATTGGAGACGCATACTTCCTTCCTGTATTGTCTATATAGGGCAGGACATATTGGAGACACACACTTCCTTCCTGTACTGTCTGTATAGGGGAGGACATATTGGAGACACACACTTCCTTCCTGTATTGTCTGTATAGGAGAAGGACATTTTGGAGACACACATTTTCTTTCTGTATTGTCTGTATAGGGGAGGACATATTGGAGACACACACTTCCTTCCTGTATTGTCTGTATAGGGGGAGGACATATTGGAGACACACACTTCCTTCCTGTATTGTCTGTATAGGGGAGGACATATTGGAAACACACACTTCCTTCCTGTACTGTCTGTGTAGGAGGAGGACATATTGGAGACACACAATTCCTTCCTGTATTGTCTGTATAGAGGAGGACATATTGGAGACACACACTTCCTTCCTGTATTGTCTGTATAGGGGGAGGACATATTGGAGACACACACTTCCTTCCTGTATTGTCTGTATAGGGAAAGACATATTGGAGACACACACTTCCTTCCTGTATTGTCTGTATAGGGGAGGACATATTGGAGACACACACTTCCTTCCTGTATTGTCTGTATAGGGAAGGACATATTGGAGACACACTCTTCCTTCCTGTATTGTCTGTATAGGGAAGGACATATTGGAGACACACACTTCCTTCCTGTATTGTCTGTATAGGGGAGGACATATTGGAGACACACACTTCCTTCCTGTATTGTCTGTATAGGGAAGGACATATTGGAGACACACTCTTCCTTCCTGTATTGTCTGTATAGGGAAGGACATATTGGAGACACACACTTCCTTCCTGTATTGTCTGTATAGGGGAGGACATATTGGAGACACACACTTCCTTCCTGTATTGTCTGTATAGGGAAGGACATATTGGAGACACACACTTCCTTCCTGTATTGTCTGTATAGGGAAAGACATATTGGAGACACACACTTCCTTCCTGTATTGTCTGTATAGGGGAGGACATATTGGAGACACACTCTTCCTTCCTGTATTGTCTGTATAGGGGAGGACATATTGGAGACACACACTTCCTTCCTGTATTGTCTGTATAGGGAAGGACATATTGGAGACACACTCTTCCTTCCTGTATTGTCTGTATAGGGAAGGACATATTGGAGACACACACTTCCTTCCTGTATTGTCTGTATAGGGGAGGACATATTGGAGACACACACTCCCTTCCTGTATTGTCTGTATAGGGAAGGACATACTGGAGACACACACTTCCTTCCTGTATTGTCTGTATAAAGAAGGACATATTGGAGACACACACTTCCTTCCTGTATTGTCTGTATAGAGAAGGACATATTGGGGGACACACACTTCCCTCCTGTATTGTCTGTATAGGGGAGGACATATTGGAGACACACACTTCCTTCCTGTACTGTCTGTATAGGGGGAGGACATATTGGAGACACTCACTTCCTTCCTGTACTGTCTGTATAGGGGGAGGACATATTGGAGACACACACTTTTTCCTGTATTGTCTGTATAGGGGAGGACATATTTGAGCTACAAACATTCTTTTTTTATATATATATGGAAAGTACAGCAGGGTTTTTGGCTTCCACAAACACAATGGACAACATTTATTAAAAGAAGTGCAGTCACTAATGTGCAGAATGCTCTAGATTATTGAATACTGGCACACGGTCTTCATTAATGTGGTGCACTGTGCGCTGCTCAGGAAGTGTGCACCAATTTTTGGTACACCTTTAAGATAAAGGGTGCAATACAATTCTGTTGAGTCTCTGTAATAAATATGTCACACGTTTAACCCGGAAATATTATCCCGTTACAGAAGCGTGAACTGCAAATGGGGCCCTTATGGACCTTGGACAGAATGTGATGGTTGTTCTAAGACACAGGTAAGTCACCTCCTCAATCCGGGCATCTCAGTGTTATAGGGGTTTGATCTGTGACATCTGGCACCCACATATATGTCTGGATGGAGCCTCTTATCAGTGAACATTGTCAGCGACAGATTCCAAGAACGTTAGAAGTCCTGCAAAATCTTCATGTGGGCAATCTGCCATCTCTTTATTAGGATAAATCTACTTTGAAGTAAAATCCTCTTTGAAGTGACTTTTATTCTCCCAATTTTTCCTACAGACTCGCAGGCGAGCCGTGGAGGTCTATGCCCAGTATGGGGGTCTTGAATGCACAGGGAATTCCTATGAAACACAGCCTTGCGTCCCCACCAGGGGATGCCCAATAGAAGACGGCTGCGGGGATCGGTTTCGGTGCTTTTCAGGTAATGTTCTTATGATGTAAAGGAGGAAAAAGCAGAAAACCAGCTGGACCAACAAGTAGGAGAGCCACATCCATTACTAAATGCTCCATTACATAAGAAACAGTCGTGGTGGTCCGGAGCCAGGACAAGGGACCGTCTCCGATGGGTCTGTCCTTGTGACCTCCTATTACAGGAAGGTTTGGATGGGGGTCTTACAAAAAAAAAAGACTTCTTGTGAAGTGTAATGTTCTAGTCCTGCGAGGTTTCATGGTGTAATTAGACTCCAAATCTCTATCTGCTTCTTTTAGGGAGAAATTGCAAAGCAGAAATATATGTACTTGCTTATAGAAAAACCCCTGGCATGAAAGGGGGGGGGGGGGGCTATAGATATAAATCTGTCCTCAGACCTCACATTATTCTGTATAATTTGTGGTGCTGGAGACATGATGATCTCCATTACTTTGTGCCAGGTCAGTGCATCAGTAGATCCCTGGTGTGTAATGGCGACCATGACTGTGAAGAGGACAGCAGCGATGAGGACCATTGTGATGAGCGCCAGAAAGTGTGTGATACGGATAAATATCCCCCCAATACCGAGATGACCGGACTGGGGTAAGGCAGGACGTGGCTTTTTATAGCATATTGATGGATGCAGAATTGTTGGGTGTATGAAAGTGAATGTACAAAGACTGGGGATGCTGTGTTACTGCTCTGTGTACATCATGGGGTGTAGGGATCACACTGTCCTAGTATAAAGAACTAGTGGAGGCAAAGAAACTTTGTCTTATGTTCTCAATTGCACCAGAGCAAGGAACATATAGCCAATATGTAAAGCCGCGTTCCAGGAAGGAGGAAAAGGGGGTCGATCTAACAGTGGCAGGAACAAGGGCAAAAGAGGGAATGGGGGCTTTGTGAGTGGTAAGGGTCAGGTGGAAAACCTCAATATCTCAAAGACACAGTGATCAGAGGGGACCACATGTTGGCATTATAAGCAGAGGAACCAACAGGTAGTTTACAGAGGATGCTCCATTCATAGTAACATTATTCCGATTATAGGAACATTTACCTTACCCTTAGAAGCTAGTATAAAGGAGAGATATATTGCTGGTGACATGTCTGGATCATTCTCTCTTCTCCTACATTGCATCCAGTTATGATGTGACCAGCCAGAAGCTGAAGATTGGGGTCATCCACACAAGGGGTTTTGGAGGAAAGTGCCGTAAAGTGTTCAGTGGTGATGGCAGAGAGTTCTACAGGTTAAGTGACAACGTCCTCAGCTACACATTTAAGGTAACTTTAAGGTGGATTTACTCATTGGACATCCGTAACACGAGGCAGGGATTGTCCATATCTCTACGAAGGACACACTCAAGATGTTACTGGTGTGCTGACCTCTGTACTGTATGAACCGTTATAAACCTACACTCTTTTAGTAATAGGATAGATTAAACATTCTGTTCTTCATATGGATTGATGTAAAACACTTCAGATAATTCACTATAGAAATGGAGTTTCCTCTAGCTAGCATTGTCCTCCTGCTCCTGTCCATTACTGCCCTATGAAGAGATAAACATCTGCAAAAAGTCTACAGACCATACACAAAGATTATATATGTGATCACTACTGAGACATTTAGGTCTCGTAGACGGCAGTGCAGCCTGTGAAGACGATGGTCTCGTAGACGGCAGTTCAGCCTGTGAAGACAGTGGTCTCGTAGACTGCAGTGCAGCCTGTGAAGACAGTGGTCTCGTAGACTGCAGTGCAGCCTGTGAAGACAGTGGTCTCGTAGACGGCAGTGCAGCCTGTGAAGACAGTGGTCTCGTAGACGGCAGTGCAGCCTGTGAAGACAATGGTCTCGTAGACGGCAGTGCAGCTTGTTGTTAGTGTTTCTGCCTCCCATATCACTAGTCTTCAGTTAAAGACCCACATAAAAGGGGAAGTTTAATATAGTGGCATTTCCCAAACTCTCTCTCTATTTTTTTTTTCAGGTGGAAGCAAAGAATGATTTCAGCTATGATTTCTATAACAGCAGCTGGTCATATGTGAAAGAAACTGAGGAACACGTAAAATCCAACTATGCCGGGAACAAAGATGAGACTCGTACCTTCACTTTCAATAAAGAAAAGGTGAACTTGACCTTGCACAGATACCAACTCAATGGGGGTCATTTACTAAGGGCCCGATTCGCATTTTCCCGAAGTGTTACCCGAATATTTCCGATTTGCGCCGATTTTCCCTGAATTGCCCCGGGATTTTGGCGCATGCGATCGGTTTGTGGCGCATCGCCGCTGGCATGCACGCAACGGAAATCAGGGGGGGGGGGGCAAACGGTAACCCGGCGGATTCGGAAAAACCGCCGCATTTAAAAAAAAAAAAAAAAATTATCGCACGGGCCATACTCACATGCTCCACGATGAAGACGATGAACTCCGGGGCACATCGGCGGACTTCGGCGCAGCAGCACCACCTGGTGGACATCGGGCACAGGACATTCATGAATCGCCGGAAGACCCAAACGCTCGTCAGAGAAGCCGCCGCTGGAACGCGAATGGATCGGGTAAGTAAATGTGCCCCAATGTGGTGTGCCTGCCTGCAGCTCATAAACACTTACACATTAGTAACGCAGTCATCGGATATAATATCCATTGTATTGTTCTTTGTAGCTGCTGGAGTGGTGGACTATCCATAGTGTAAGAGCTGTTCCCAGTAATGTAAAACAACTGGTCTAATTACTGCACCCTATATCAAGAGAAGCACATACCGTTTATACTCGAGTATAAGCCGAGTTTTTCAGCACAAAAAAATGTGCTGAAAAACCCAAACTTGGCTTATACTTGAGTAAAAAAAAACAACAACTCAAAACTCACCTTTCCGGCAGCCCCCTGCACTGGGGCTGGCAGGCTATATATTCGGGCACAGGGGCTGGCAGGCTATATGCTCGGGCACTGGGGCTGGCAGGCTATATACTCGGGCACTGGGGCTGAGAGGCTATATGCTCGGGCACAGGGGCTGGCAGGCTATATGCTCGGGCACAGGGGCTGGCAGGCTATATGCTCGGGCACAGGGGCTGGCAGGCTATATACTCGGGCACAGGGGCTGGCAGGCTAAATGCTGGGTCTGGGACTAGCAGGCTAGATACTGGGGAGCAGGGGCTGGCAGCCTATATACTACAGGGGCTGGCAGGCTATGTACTGGGGGGGGGGCTGTGACCAATGCATTTCCCACCCTCTGCTTATATTCGAGTCAATAGGTTTTTTAAAATTAGGGGTCTCCGCTTATACTCAGGTTGGCTTATACTCGCATATATATATGGTAGATCCACATAATACTGCAGCTGAATACCCCCTCTGTCTTCTTGTCACCTTCATCTGTAGATTGGAGGCCATTTTGCACTGTGTAGCCGCTGGTTCTGTTAGGCTACATGCAGGGGCATTGACAATATTGGGGGAGGGCTCTGTTCTATTGTACCATAAACCCTTCTCTGACTATTTTGTCTTTATGTGATGATTTCTTGGCCCACAGATTTACCAGTTCTTGGTTATCAGGAATCACATAGAAGTGGCACAATTCATCAACAACAATCCAGAATATTTACTGCTGGCGGAAGCATTCTGGAAGGAACTCGTCAAACTCCCCTCCATCTATGACTACACCAGCTACCGAAGGCTGATAGATCGCTACGGAACCCATTATCTGATTTCAGGATCTCTTGGTGGAGAATACGAGTTCCGGTTTTATCTCGAATATGAGAAGATGGCAAAATACGGTACAATAATTACTAGTGGATCAATGATGGGAACATCTGTGGTGGCCTGCAAACAATAAGGAGTTAATGCATACATCACAGTCTAGTCCCCGCAGTCCAATGGACACTGCCCTTCAATTGGAGAAGAATGTGGGAGTGCAGGGATCTATTGTTTGGACACACCCCAGAGCAGATACCCTAAGACAGTGGTTCTCAACCTGTGGGTTCGGGACCCCAGCGGGGGTCGAACGACCAAAACCGGGGGTCGCCTAAAGCCATCGGAGCCGCAATTTTAATGTGTTTTTACTGCGAGTTGCATGGTTTGGGGTCACCACAGCATGAGGAACTGTATTGTGGGGTCACAGCATTAGAGAGGTTGAGAACCACTGCCCTAAGAAATAACGACCCCATTGTAGTCCCCCTGAAAAATTACACACCCCAGACCCTAAATAATACAGGCGCCAGATCCACTAAATGGAGTCCTTCAGAACCAAACAACGAAATAAATACAGACCCCCTCACAGACTTGGGTTCAGGAAGGGAGTCTGTCGGGTTACATTGGACCATCCTCTGACAGCTCTCCGCCCTCCAAAACCTGATTTTAGCTGCCACTACTACTCATATATAAGGCTTTAAGAGCCACCTTGTATAGACCATGCCCAAATACAATATTACATTCACTAATTAAGCAGTCCATTTGGCTAACGTCTCTTCTGAGTTATTTGAATTGTTAGAACACAAGAAGGGTCTTATTAAAGTGAAGTTTTATTATCAAAGAGGACAGGGCTTACAAATAATGGAATTATCATACATAACGTAAAATAAGCAAAAAATAAAGTTTAAATAAAAGGGATAAAACAGAATTTACGGGATATTCCAGGAATAAGCATAATTCATATTCAAATGGGTCATTAAAATATAAGCTAATAACTAATTAGTAGTTATTTAAAATTTTACTCCCCATAGCAGGAAACTGTTGTGGACATACACTCACCGGCCACTTTATTAGGTACACCTGTCCAACTGCTCGTTAACACTTAATTTCTAATCAGCCAATCACATGGCGGCAACTCAGTGCATTTAGGCATGTAGACATGGTCAAGACAATCTCCTGCAGTTCAAACCGAGCATCAGTATGGGGAAGAAAGGTGATTTGATGCCTTTGAACGTGGCATGGTTGTTGGTGCCAGAAGGGCTGGTCTGAGTATTTCAGAAACTGCTGATCTACTGGGATTTTCACGCACAACCATCTCTAGGGTTTACAGAGAATGGTCCGAAAAAAGAAAAAACATCCAGTGAGTGGCAGTTCTGTGGGCGGAAATGCCTTGTTGATGCCAGAGGTCAGAGGAGAATGGGCAGACTGGTTCGAGCTGATAGAAAGCCAACAGTGACTCAAATCGCCACCCGTTACAACAAAGGTAGGCAGAAGAGCAGGTCTGAACGCACAGTACGTCGAACTTTGAGGCAGATGGGCTACAGCAGCAGAAGACCACACCGGGTGCCACTCCTTTCAGCTAAGAACAGGAAACTGAGGCTACAATTTGCACAAGCTCATCGAAATTGGACAGTAGAAGATTGGAAAAACGGTGCCTGGTCTGATGAGTCTCGATTTCTGCTGCGACATTCGGATGGTAGGGTCAGAATTTGGCGTCAACAACATGAAAGCATGGATCCATCCTGCCTTGTATCAACGGTTCAGGCTGGTGGTGGTGGTTTCATGGTGTGGGGAATATTTTCTTGGCACTCTTTGGGCCCCTTGGTACCAATTGAGCATCGTTGCAACGCCACAGCCTACCTGAGTATTGTTGCTGACCATGTCCATCCCTTTATGAGCACAATGTACCCTGTAACATCTGATGGCTACTTTCAGCAGGATAATGCGCCATGTCATAAAGCTGGAATCATCTCAGACTGGTTTCTTGAACATGACAATGAGGTCACTGGACTCAAATGGCCTCCACAGTCACCAGATCTCAATCCAATAGAGCATCTTTGGGATGTGGTGGAACGGGAGATTCGCATCATGGATGTGCAGCCGACAAATCTGCGGCAACTGTGTGATGCCATCATGTCAATATGGACCAAAATCTCTGAGGAATGCTTCCAGCACCTTGTTGAATCTATGCCACGAAGAATTGAGGCAGTTCTGAAGGGGGTCCAACCCGTTACTAGCATGGTGTACCTAATAAAGTGGCCGGTGAGTGTATACTATGATGGAGAATTAAAATACGACTGGCCCTTTAATTAGTCCTGTGACTTTGTCCCTGTGGAGGAGACACAGGACAGAAGATGCCGCTGGTCACATGTCCACATCACATGTCCTGTACCTGCCTGGGCAGGTCATGTGATCACCACTATGTTTGGCTGTAGTTGGTTGGTTGCAGTGCATCCAGTATGGCCAGTGTTGTGGCGAGACGTCATCTCAGTGTGTAATGTGCAGTGATGGCAGTTACACATCATTACTATGGTAACAGAGCAGGACAGTCTGTTAGTAACAGTCATCCCTCTTATGCTCTGTGTCCAGTGATGACACTGGAGTGATCATGGGAGTTGTTGTTGTAGGAGGCAGCCATCTTGGTGATAATTCCGCCTTTAGAAAGCCCATAAAATTTTGTAAATCATAAAAGCAAACTATTTAAGCTACATTTTATGATTAATGACATTGAGTTCTGTTGTATTTATAGCATTCTGGGTTTTTGTATCACACATTCTTATTTCCGGAATACCCCTTTAATACATGATGTGTTGGTGCAATCTATCCTCTAGAGAGCCCCAAAAGTCCACATCCCCCACACCCTCCTGTCTGTGAAGACGTAAGACATGAGGGTGGTCAGACGCATGCTAATGGGCTTTTATGACCCAGGGTTTTTACAATACCCTTTATGCCTGAAAATTTTATTATGATGATATTTTGCCATGCGGGCATCCCACAAACTTACTTCCATCTTTTACCCCATAATGTCGCGCACTCATACATACTAATCATGAAGATAATAATAATCATATTCTGGGAATTATTACATTGGGCCCTGTTGCCAGGGTTCCATTCAGTATACCTTCAGCAGAGACCTGAATGGAGTTATTAGGGAAAACCCTGTGGCCGAAATATAAATTATGCCACATATTTCATTGATGTGTAAAGCAAGATGGGGGTTTCCGGATGTGACCTTCATTATATAGGACAGCACCTTTTCCGGACCTCCGTATAGAATTTCCCAGCATCTTCCCATCGTGCAATTAAGTTTTACAATAGGACCTGGTTCTTTTCGATCCCTGGTTCAAGTATTTTAAGTGAGAGGAGCCTATTTTTACTCATTATATTGTTGTTTCCCTATCTTCATCACCACAAAACCAATACCGAAACCAGACCACTCCACAACAGGAGGAATAACAGAGTAACAGAGCATTGCCATATTCTAGGGAAAACATTAATGTTAGGTGAGGGGACAGATCCCTATCATGTTATAATCTCTTCCCACCATCATCACACATAGGGGCACATTTAGTTACCCGGTCACAGAAAGTGCATTGTCCGACTATAATGCACTGTCCGGCGATTCACTAACATCGTGTTCCTGATATCCTGCATGTGTCGCTTCCCCACTCAGGTCCCCGTAGTTCACCTTCTTCTTCCTGGTGCATGTAAGTGCTTGGGCTTTCGACACAATTTGAAAGTCAAATACCGCGCTCATTCCAAATCAGTCGGACTGTCCGACGACACGTCCCTCGATTTCTGTCGCATGGAAGCCGGCACAGCTGGGCCAAAAAACTATCACGTGCACCAAAATACTAGCGCACACACTTCTTAAATACCTGTGCAACAGTGCATACCCGACTTACAGACGACCCTTAGTTAAAGACGGACCCCTCTGCCCCCTGTGACCTCTGGTGAAGTCTCTGGATGTTACTATAGTCCCAGGCTGCAATGATCAGCTGTAAGGTGTCTGTAATGAAGCTTTATTGATATTTCTTGGTCTATATACAGCAAAAAATTTAGAAAATCCAATTGTTACTGGGACAAAAATAATTTTTGTCTGCATCTACAATTATAAAATACACAGTTCCAACTTCAACATACAAATTCAACTTGAGTACAAACTCAAGGAACCTATCATGTACTTAACTCGGGGAATGCCTGTATTATCAAATATCATGGTTGGACATTACAATTCTACCTTTTACCCCATCATCACCATCCTCCATGACACTTAGTAATTCAACCCAAATATGTGATTTATTTGTTGTCCAGAGGGATCCCAGATGGAATTTCAGCAGTGCATCTCCACCAGCAGCGGATTTTTATTCTTCAAGACATCAACTAAGGAATGCAAAAAGTTGTCTGATGCAATCAGAGATTCCTCAGGTAGGTATCAGACCGTCACACACTGATCCGACCGTGCAGTTATGTATTTCTTATAGAACAGGTATTTATAGATTCCCTTCACTCTATTGTATGGACTGTACCACACAGATTCTACAAGGGGGGACACAAGCTCCTGTCACACGGGTATAATGGAGACACCCAGTCTCATAATTTGATCCTATAGTCTCTTTGATTTATAGGAGAATATACACTGTATATACACTATGTATATGTGTATATACATGTATATACATATATATACACACTATATAACACTGTTCTCCCAGCAGGCAGAGATGGCAGAGATCGGATTCTGCATTCAGTGCAATTTCCTTCCATATTCATCAGTATTAAACCAGCACAGATTTGCAGCAGCGTAGCCTCCTAGCATTGCAGCACAGCAGCAGCGTAGCCTCCTAGCATTGCAGCACAGCAGCAGCGTAGCCTCCTAGCATTGCAGCACAGCAGCAGCGTAGCCTCCTAGCATTGCAGCACAGCAGCAGCGTAGCCTCCTAGCATTGCAGCACAGCAGCAGCGTAGCCTCCTAGCATTGCCGCACAGCAGCAGCGTAGCCTCCTAGCATTGCCGCACAGCAGCAGCGTAGCCTCCTAGCATTGCCGCACAGCAGCAGCGTAGCCTCCTAGCATTGCCGCACAGCAGCAGCGTAGCCTCCTAGCATTTCCGCACAGCAGCAGCGTAGCCTCCTAGCATTTCCGCACAGCAGCAGCGTAGCCTCCTAGCATTTCCGCACAGCAGCAGCGTAGCCTCCTAGCATTTCCGCACAGCAGCAGCGTAGCCTCCTAGCATTTCCGCACAGCAGCAGCGTAGCCTCCTAGCATTTCCGCACAGCAGCAGCGTAGCCTCCTAGCATTTCCGCACAGCAGCAGCGTAGCCTCCTAGCATTGCAGCACTGCAGCAGCGTAGCCTCCTAGCATTGCAGCACTGCAGCAGCATAGCCTCCTAGCATTGCAGCACAGTTCTGTGGCAGAACAGCACCTTAGCAGCATAGCATAGAACTAGCATAGCAGCAGAGTATTTTATCACAGCATGGCGCTCATGAAACGGAAGCTGACACCATTCTCATGGAGGTTGTGCGTCCTGACAAAGAAACCTTCACTCACTTTAAGAAAAACAACATATTCCTTACATCTATAGGTCAAAGCGGGAAAGAGATTCGGGGCCAAGCAATTGTGAATGGAGGAGAACCCAAATTTATCGCTGCCCTCAGCTACTTCTCCCTGGATAACCCGACTGCAAATGACCAGCGCTATGCGTCTTGGGCGGGCTCTGTGACAAATCTGCCCAGCATTATTAAGTTTAAGGTCAGTATGCATCACTAGTAGAGTCTATAGATGTGTTATGTATATGTAGAAAGCTATAGAGAGTTTTCTTACACCCTATAAGAGTTTTCGGAGATGGCAGATGGGGCCGCTCTCTATTAGTCTAGTTTGGTTATGGAGGTTTCTCCCTCTCTGGAGGACGGGGCACATATCTATAGACAGGTTAGTTATAGGATTCATATTGATGGAATACGTCTTCTCTCTTGTGGTGACGGCTGCACCTCTGAGATCCATTTAGTTGGTGTTGGAGCCCAAATAGAAGCCTGAGAATGTGACCATACAAAACCGACCTAACTGCATGCAAATACCACAGCCCCTGGCCCCAAATCTGAACCAGGGGTCACCTACTATTTGCCGTAATATGTTCCTATGAGCCCAAATGTATACAATTCTCAGAGCAGGTTTAGCTATGTACATGTCACTGCCTTTGAATGGAGACAATCTAGTCTAGACAATGCTCTGTGAGCTAAACAGCCTGGACTCCACACTGATACATTGTAACAAACCAGAAGAGAGATACTGGTGGATACCCATTCACTGACAGCAAGCAGAAATCTTGACAATGGCAAATTGTATAAGATGAAGTCTTCTGCTTGCTGGGACGGGTGCAGTGTCACTGCAGATGTTTTTACGATTTTTTTCAGACACCTGTGAAACAATAGAAGATCTATTTTAATCCCGGAGAGTGGCTGAGCTTTATTCCGGCAGGCGACAGCGCTATTCATCATGTCGTACATTGCCAGACGCTTCAACACCTTGTGCATTAGGGAATATGCGAGGCGAAAAGTAATTAGGGATCTGACAGAAATCGCACTGACCTTTCCGTGTGATCAATGGCTTCTCCCGGAATATGTTTATCAATGTTATTGTCATGCGGCTCACACCCTGCACGCACCCGAGCATGCTGAGCGTAGTCTGATGGTAGAGGTGATGGAGTCACGTGTGATGGACATTGTCCAGGATGCAGCAGTGACCTAGTAATATTTGGCAACAACCAGGGGACATGAAGGGTCTTTAGTACCCCATTCCCTAGTGAAGAGCCCCCTAGGATAGTGATGGCTAACCTTTTAGAGCTTGAGTGCCCAAACTTTAACCAAAAGCAAAGTGCCAGCACAGAAACTTAAGCAGTAATTTATTTCTCCTTGTTCTTTGACAACTTTCAATCGTCCAGACTCCTAAAAACACCAACATAGTTGAAAGGAGGAGGACAATTCATCTATCATTGTAGGAAGATTCTGCAGGAAGATTCTTTGAGTTCTGTCTGGTGAACTTCATGCTGGGGTGATGGCCTAGGTGCCCACAGAGAGGACTCCGAGTGCCGCCTCTGGCACCAGTGCCATAGGTTCGCCACCACTGCCCTAGGAGAATATTACTTAACCCCTTGGTGCACTTTTCCCTGTATACAAGGTAGTAACCCACTGCTGGGGGATGTAACCACCTTGCCCCTCAGGTTATACTTCAACATAGGACCCTCCATACAGACCAATCACCCCCTTATAGAACTACAAAGTACATTACTCCTCTGTCAGCCTCCAAGATAAAGGGATACAAAAACTGGAATACCCATCTCTCCCACAGCCTGAGGTGGTCAGGAAATAGCATAAAATCACCTGCTTGGCACATTTATAGGCAGATCTGACACTGCACTGAACTGCAGAGATATTATTTTAACCATTGCATGTCTCAAGTTAAAGCAAAAATTCAGAGCAGTGCATTGTGGGAGTTTAGAGGACATCTACATAGTTGATGATGTCATAGGACAGCTAGTTGATGTCATGACTGTTGATGGCAGTTGATAATATCACATGGCAGTTGATGGCAGTTGATGATGTCACATGACAGGGTAGGGGCCCTCCCAGTTACATTTGGATAACCATCAGGACACTTAAAGCTCCTTCGGATGGGAGAGGATAAAGCGTAGAGCTACAAATGTTCCTCCAGGGAGATGCTGCTCTCTTCAGCCTGACAGAGGAGGACAACCCAAGGACATGGCTGTGTCTTCCCATTGCTGCGTCTCGGTGACCTTCCTCCCTTCTGCTGCAGTATTCTTATGTGAAAGTGAGAAGAGACAATGATTAATAGACGCCGTATTTATAGGAAAATTCCATCACATAAAAGAGAGAAAACTCTTAAAGGGGATAAAACACTAGAGATATATGACTGGCACTGTCCATAAAACCTCTCACTGAACATCTTCAGGGGATATATGACCCACAGTCCATAGGTGCTACACAGGGTAATAAATCAGTTTGGTTGTGCTCTATTCTAGTAGCAAGTATAGTATAATATCCAAGAAGAAATAGAATGAATTGTACTCCTTATCTTCCAAAGGAAGGTTTATTCAAAAATACAAACTTACATTGCAAGAAACGCTATACAAGGGAGGGAGGGTTGTGATGACACCTCCCTGAATAGAGCGACAGTCGTTTCGTGGTGTGCGCTTCATCCGACTCTACTTGGAATCACAACGCAAAACGGCCGTTCCTCCATTCACATAAATCCTGAGCGATCAGTGACTGGATGGACACCTGTCAATAAGTGCTTAATGTCCCTGCAGCGCCACCACTGGGGGGATTAAGTATTACACTGTTTTCATGATAATGAATGGGCTATCCTTCTAAAGCAGACCGCTTTTTCTAGGTTAAAGAGCTGCACCCACAGATTTGGATGGAAATATGAAGTCTGTCCTGATATCTGTGCATAGAGGTTGCTGCAATACCTGAAATATCACTCACAGCCTGTTTTTTAAAGAAAGTAGCAATGTTTTCATAGTCCCGGACATCCCCTTTAAGGTACCCTGAATATACAACTTTTCCCTTTATTGTATTTCTTCCAGCTTGCTCCCCTATATGAATTGGTGAAAGAAGTGCCGTGTTACTCTGTGAAGCGGCTGTACCTGAAGCGCGCCATAGAGGAGTATCTGCGTGAGGATAGCCCCTGCCGCTGTAGGCCGTGCCAGAACAAGGGGCTGCCCGTAGTGGAGGGCACAAAGTGCGTGTGCCACTGTAAGCCATACACACGTGGCTCTGCGTGTGAACAGGGTATCCTGGTGCAGGACGATCCCGGTAAGATTTTTTTTAACATATATGGGGCCAGACGTATCACTGTCCTGCACTCAATTCAGCTTGTTCCGCCAGAATTATCACAAGCTACAAACATCTGTGATGAGTTGAGTTCCTGCCTCTTATTAATCACTTAGGCTCTGCTAAATATCTGCTAAATCCCGTCTTTCCAGACAGAGGGATAGCAGCACACTGAGGTGTCATTGAAGTCTATGGTGAGGGGTGGGGAGGAGTGAGTCACTGCAGCAAGGTCTACACTCAGCGATATATAAACAACAGCATAAGCTCCTGATGTGATCCCCTGATTCTTCTACTATACTATTTCTTGCATCGTCCACAATGTAACACTTTGGGGCACATTTACTTACCATGTCCAGTCGCGATCCAGCGGTGCGTTCTCCGACGAGGATTCGGGTCTGCCGGGATTCACTAAGGTCGTGCGCCCGATATCCACCAGGTGTCGCAGCTGTGCTGTGTTGCTGCTTCTTCCTGGTGTATGCGAGTGCTTATCTTGCATAAAAATTCCGCTGTCTTTCCGAAAACGTTGGGTTGTCCGACGGCCACGCCCCCCCCCATTTCTGCTGCGTGAATGCCGTCGCAGATGCGCCAAAATCCGATCACGTGCGCTAAAATCCCGGGGCAATTCGGTGCAAATCGGAAATCGTCGGGAAACCCTACGAAAGTTCGTGATTCGGACCCTTAGTAAATGAGCCCCAACATATGGTTGTAAGGTATCTGACATGCTCCAGAACAGGGGCGCTGGTAAAGTGAACTAGTCACTGGGTAATATCTTGTCACATATTAAACATCCAATGAAAGACCAAGTATTTTAGTCATGTGAACCCCTTTAAGACTTCCTGAGTTTTCCTCCATACAGAAGATACATGTATATAGTACATTCACATGTGTCAGCCCCCGAGCCATCACTTATAGCCCCCCTTTCTCTTCCAGCGGTCATTGATGGTAGCTGGGGCTGCTGGACATCATGGAGTAGATGTGCCGGAAGCGCTGGGAGACGAGTCAGGAGCCGAGTATGTAATAACCCTCCCCCTGCTGGTGGTGGGAAGAGCTGCATAGGGAACTCAATAGAATCTGAGAAATGTGAAGAGGATGAGATAACCCACTTACGGTAAATCTATATATTCCTTATCTATCTATTTATCTTCTATTCCATATCTATATAGGCTGTTGCATTGTCTAGACTGGATATAATTGTCTTTACTTTCAGTTGAGTAAAGGACTCGCTATGTACAGGGTCACTGCCTCTGAGACAAGGATGCAGTATTCCCTGGAGTACATTTTCTGGGTGCAGCCTCTGCTAGGTGTATCATCCTCCAGCAGGGTGCAGATTTTCCTGTGCACCCTCTTCTGGGTTCTCCTCTGATGGGTGCACCATCGGCAGAGCTATACCCTCTGATGGGCGCAGGATCTCCTGGGCTATATCCTTTGTTGGTACAGCATCTCCTGGGCTATAGCTTCTAGTGGGTGCAGAATCTCCCAGGATATAGCCCCAGCTGGGTGCAGCATTTCCTGGGCCATAGCCCCAGCTGAGTGCAGCATTTCCTGGGCCAGTGTCAGACTGGCCCACCAGAGTACCAGAGGATCCTCCGGTGGGCCCTGGCTCAACCTAATACTGAACCCCAGAGGTCCATCAGAAAACACAACAATTTGGAGGCTGCTGGAGTATATTTCCTGGGGAATAATGAAGAGTGGGCCCCCAAATTTATTTTCTCTGGTGGCCTAAGGAAACCCAGACCAACACTGTCCTGGGCAATAGCCCCAGCTGGGTGCAGCATCTCCTGGGCAATAGCCCCAGCTGGGCGCAGCATCTCCTGGGCAATAGCCCCAGCTGGGTGCAGCATCTCCTGGGCAATAGCCCCAGCTGGGTGCAGCATCTCCTGGGCAATAGCCCCAGCTGGGTGCAGCATCTCCTGGGCAATAGCCCCAGCTGGGTGCAGCATCTCTTGGGCAATAGCCTTTGTTGGGCGCAGCATCTCCTGGGCTATAGCCCCGGCTGGGCGCAGCATCTCCTGGGCTATAGCCCCGGCTGGGCGCAGCATCTCCTGGGCTATAGCCCCGGCTGGGCGCAGCATCTCCTGGGCTATAGCCCCGGCTGGGCGCAGCATCTCCTGGGCAATAGCCTTTGTTGGGCGCAGCATCTCCTGGGCAATAGCCTTTGTTGGGCGCAGCATCTCCTGGGCTATAGCCCCGGCTGGGCGCAGCATCTCCTGGGCTATAGCCCCGGCTGGGCGCAGCATCTCCTGGGCTATAGCCCCGGCTGGGCGCAGCATCTCCTGGGCTATAGCCCCGGCCGGGCGCAGCATCTCCTGGGCTATAGCCCCGGCCGGGCGCAGAATCTCCTGGGCTATAGCCCCGGCCGGGCGCAGCATCTCCTGGGCTATAGCCCCGGCTGGGCGCAGCATCTCCTGGGCTATAGCCCCGGCTGGGCGCAGCATCTCCTGGGCTATAGCCCCGGCTGGGCGCAGCATCTCCTGGGCTATAGCCCCGGCTGGGCGCAGCATCTCCTGGGCAATAGCCTTTGTTGGGCGCAGCATCTCCTGGGCAATAGCCTTTGTTGGGCACAGCATCTCCTGGGCAATAGCATTTGTTGGGCGCAGCATCTCCTGGGCTATAGCCCCGGCTGGGCGCAGCATCTCCTGGGCTGTAGCCTTTGTTGGGCGCAGCATCTCCTGGGCAATAGCCTTTGTTGGGCGCAGCATCTCCTGGGCAATAGCCTTTGTTGGGCGCAGCATCTCCTGGGCAATAGCCTTTGTTGGGCGCAGCATCTCCTGGGCAATAGCCTTTGTTGGGCGCAGCATCTCCTGGGCTATAGCCCCGGCTGGGCGCAGCATCTCCTGGGCTGTAGCCTTTGTTGGGCGCAGCATCTCCTGGGCTATAGCCCCGGCTGGGCGCAGCATCTCCTGGGCTGTAGCCTTTGTTGGGCGCAGCATCTCCTGGGCAATAGCCTTTGTTGGGCGCAGCATCTCCTGGGCAATAGCCTTTGTTGGGCGCAGCATCTCCTGGGCTATAGCCCCGGCTGGGCGCAGCATCTCCTGGGCAATAGCCTTTGTTGGGCGCAGCATCTCCTGGGCTATAGCCCCGGCTGGGCGCAGCATCTCCTGGGCTGTAGCCTTTGTTGGGCGCAGCATCTCCTGGGCTATAGCCCCGGCTGGGCGCAGCATCTCCTGGGCTGTAGCCTTTGTTGGGCGCAGCATCTCCTGGGCAATAGCCTTTGTTGGGCGCAGCATCTCCTGGGCAATAGCCTTTGTTGGGCGCAGCATCTCCTGGGCTATAGCCCCGGCTGGGCGCAGCATCTCCTGTGCAATAGCCTTTGTTGGGCGCAGCATCTCCTGGGCTATAGCCCCGGCTGGGCGCAGCATCTCCTGGGCTGTAGCCTTTGTTGGGCGCAGCATCTCCTGGGCAATAGCCTTTGTTGGGCGCAGCATCTCCTGGGCAATAGCCTTTGTTGGGCGCAGCATCTCCTGGGCAATAGCCTTTGTTGGGCGCAGCATCTCCTGGGCTATAGCCCCGGCTGGGCGCAGCATCTCCTGGGCTATAGCCTTTGTTGGGCGCAGCATCTCCTGGGCAATAGCCTTTGTTGGGCGCAGCATCTCCTGGGCTATAGCCCCGGCTGGGCGCAGCATCTCCTGGGCTATAGCCCCGGCTGGGCGCAGCATCTCCTGGGCTATAGCCCCGGCTGGGCGCAGCATCTCCTGGGCTATAGCCCCGGCTGGGCGCAGCATCTCCTGGGCTATAGCCCCGGCTGGGCGCAGCATCTCCTGGGCTATAGCCCCGGCTGGGCGCAGCATCTCCTGGGCTGTAGCCTTTGTTGGGCGCAGCATCTCCTGGGCAATAGCCTTTGTTGGGCGCAGCATCTCCTGGGCAATAGCCTTTGTTGGGCGCAGCATCTCCTGGGCAATAGCCTTTGTTGGGCGCAGCATCTCCTGGGCTATAGCCCCGGCTGGGCGCAGCATCTCCTGGGCTATAGCCTTTGTTGGGCGCAGCATCTCCTGGGCAATAGCCTTTGTTGGGCGCAGCATCTCCTGGGCTATAGCCCCGGCTGGGCGCAGCATCTCCTGGGCTATAGCCCCGGCTGGGCGCAGCATCTCCTGGGCTATAGCCCCGGCTGGGCGCAGCATCTCCTGGGCTATAGCCCCGGCTGGGCGCAGCATCTCCTGGGCTATAGCCCCGGCTGGGCGCAGCATCTCCTGGGCTATAGCCCCGGCTGGGCGCAGCATCTCCTGGGCTATAGCCCCGGCTGGGCGCAGCATCTCCTGGGCTATAGCCCCGGCTGGGCGCAGCATCTCCTGGGCTATAGCCCCGGCTGGGCGCAGCATCTCCTGGGCTATAGCCCCGGCTGGGCGCAGCATCTCCTGGGCTATAGCCCCGGCTGGGCGCAGCATCTCCTGGGCTATAGCCCCGGCTGGGCGCAGCATCTCCTGGGCTATAGCCCCGGCTGGGCGCAGCATCTCCTGGGCTATAGCCCCGGCTGGGCGCAGCATCTCCTGGGCTATAGCCCCGGCTGGGCGCAGCATCTCCTGGGCTATAGCCCCGGCTGGGCGCAGCATCTCCTGGGCTATAGCCCCGGCTGGGCGCAGCATCTCCTGGGCTATAGCCCCGGCTGGGCGCAGCATCTCCTGGGCTATAGCCCCGGCTGGGCGCAGCATCTCCTGGGCAATAGCCCCGGCTGGGCGCAGCATCTCCTGGGCAATAGCCTTTGTTGGGTGCAGCATCTCCTGGGCCTTTGTTGGGTGTAGCAGGTCCTTGGTAGTATTGCTTCCGATTTCATGGTATGATGCACATGGCTGCCGTCTCCTTGCCTCATGTCCAGCCTGTACCAGCGTGCAGCCGGGGGGTGAGAAAATCAGGTTTAATCGGGAATCACTTGTGGAGATACACTTCACATCTGCCGTCTGCTCATAGTGTGTCTTCCTCATGACACGTCTCTTCATGACATGTTCACCTGTTCTGACAACTGTCACCGCCGCTTAGTCACTGACTGGACCATGAATTACATCAAATGTGGCCCCCAGGATCCACAGTGATCAGCGCTCGTGTCTCCTCATACATTAGTATCTGTTCTGATGTATTACTTTACACTACAACCCTCATCATCATCACTGCACAGGCAGGATACATACATGTGTGCTCCACCAAAGCCACACAATCTATGTGGATGTACAACTCTTTATCAAAGGAGACTGAACATTGTAAGTCGGAACAGTTCTATTTTTTAAGTGTGACAATTGGATTTTCTAAATTTTGGGTTGTATAGGTTCATTGCAGATACCTTATGTTATAAAGGTCAGCTTCTAATGGACACGAAAGGGAACCTGTCAGCAGGTGTGACCATGTAGACTGAACCACAGTTATGTACTGTCCCTGGAGATCTATGTAATCATAGCGTGTGTGTGCTGTTAGTAGCAGCAGCAGCAGAAATCAGGAATGTAGCTTCTCAAAGCACACTGCTGTGCTCTGTGCTTACTGCATTGAGCTTCTCCATAGCACATTACTCTAGCTGCAGGGCTTAGTAAGCTGTCACCAGGGACAGGAAGTTAAAGGGAACCCGTCACCACTATTTTCACAAATACAGCTAGTGACAGGTTCCTATAGAGTTTTAATAACTATTTGACACCCTGCTTGTAGCTAAAAATTATGCCCCTGAGATTCCCATATATTCAACTTTATAGTTTTATCTGGTAACTAAGCATGGCTACATGTAGTCCAGGTGGGAGTGGCCTCCTCGGGCTGAATCCAGCAGCTCCTCCCCATCCCTATCTCTGTATGCTGCTATAATGTCATGTGACCAGGGTGACATCATCGCAGGTCCTATAGCTTTTGTAGCATTAGGAACTGTACACTAAGCATATATGTCATGAAATCACAGCATATTTTATCACATGAAATCACAGCAGCCTGCATGGAGAGGAGTAGAAGTCCATGGAGGCTGCTGTGATGGTTTTATGTGGTCAGATATGTACATGGGGTATAGTTTTCATATTAAGTAGCTCAAGGACCTTTGATGATGTCACCCTGGTCACATGACATTAGGCCACGCCCCCGTGGACTCGCTCCAAAGCTGCATAGATACCAGGCAAGATTATAACTCTGATTTTATGGGGATCTGAGGGGAACAATTTTTAGCTAAAAGCAGGGTGTCAGATAGTTATAAGAGCTCTATAGGAACCTGCCACTACCTGTATTTGTGAAAATAGTGGTGACGGGTTCCCTTTTAAGTTATTGCAGTTTTTGTGCATTAATCTATTATATGTATATTATAAATTATATGTATTTATCCTGCAGCACTGTGGAGCCTCACTGCTTTGATATCCAAATCTTGCCAACAGATTTCTGTTCATCGCCCCCTCCTCTGGAAAATGGACATATCCAGGTACCATCACATGTAATGTTTGGTAAAAGTAGCAGGAGGATAGTTGCCTGAGGGTGCAGCCCTTCAATGCCGAATGCTAGGCGAAATGCAACAGATATATCTAAGGCAGTAATCTCCGGAGCAGGCGCTGTCTCTGGAAGTGACTGTACATTGTGCTTCATTACAGGATGATGACGGGTCCTACTATGTTGGTAAACGGATCATTTACAATTGCAACAGTGGCTACACAATTGTGGGGGATCCCATTGCTGAATGCAGTGACAACCTTCAGTGGCAGGTCAATGCCATGCAATGTAAAAGTGAGTATAGGCATGAATCGCAGGGGTCTAAGATGCAGGGGGAGGGGCTCAATGATGGGAGTCAGGTCTGCACATTGGGGCAGATTTACTTACCCGGTCCATTCGCGATCCAGCGGCGCGTTCTCTGCGCTGGATTCGGGTCTGGCTGGGATTTATTAAGGTAGTTCCTCCGCCGTCCACCAGGTGGCGCTGCTGCGCTGAAGAGCATCGGAACGCACTGGAATACACCAAGCCGGGCTGAGTGAAGGTAAGTGCAATTTTCGTGACACATTTTTTTTTAAAAATGCGGCGGTTTTTCCGAATCCGTCGGGTTTTCGTTCGGCCACGACCGCCGATTTCCGTCGCGTGCATGCTGGCGCCGATGCGCGACAATCCGAGCGCGTGCGCCAAAATCCCGGGGCAATTCAGGGAAAATATATTCGGGTAACGCGTCGGGAAAACGCGAATCGGGCCCTTAGTAAATGACCCCCATTGTAACAGCTTACAGGAGTATCTGATTTCAGTAACACTGCTGGCCTGATTGGTGCCATGGTGTAGCTATTGAGCAGGCTGAACAATATCCTGAGGCTGTATTCACACGACCGTATGGGGGACGTATATAAGGCGTATATAAGTCCCCTATAGACAGCAATGGGTGCACAGCACCGTATGCTGTCCTATCTTTCTCCGTAATATGGCGCCATGCACCATACATCGCTGTGGAGAGGGGCGGGGTGAGCGGCGCTCATCCCTTCCTCCTCTTCCCGGCGCCCACGCGTGCCAGCCGTGCTATGGTACACGTCGTGTGAATGTAGCCTAAATCAGCGTCAAGTGAAGGCCTTGGTTGCAGCCTCCTGTACTTGGTGCACAATCCTGAAGCTGACTCTACCCACCCAACACCAAAACACCAATCTGTAAGATTGATACATCGTAATGTTACATTGTATCTCCTCAGGGATAATGTGCTCTACCCCAGATCTTCCAAGTAACATAAAAACTACTCCAAAGAAAGACTCTTATGAAATTGGGGACAAGTTAACGCTGAAGTGTCCTTCGAACCTGGATTTGGATGGTCCGGCTGTTATTCAGTGCACCTCCAGCCTGACCTGGAATCCTAGTGTGAAAAGTATTCGTTGCACAAAGAGAGGTGAGTGCAGAGAATTGGGCAACTCCAGGGCTGTGGTCACATCGTGTCACATCTTTGCTCACCACAGCTTACACTCCACTATGGAAGTAGAAGTCTTCACACCTCTTCAGCTGTACCACATTTTTAAACAGCCAGAAACTTCCAAAGTATCAAGGAAAGCTTCACCCCTTTCACCACTACAAGGAGTGCTGCCTCTTCACTGAACCTATATCTATATATACATATCCAAACATACACACAGTACAGACCAAAAGTTTGGAAACACCTTCTCATCCAAACAGTTTTCTGTATTTTCATGACTATAAAAATTGTAGATTCACATTTGATTACTGCTTTGCACACTCTAGGCTTCTCTTGATGAGACACAAGAGGTAGTCACCTGAAATGGTCTTCCAACAGTCTTGAAGGAGTTCCCAGAGATGCTTAGCACTTGTTGGGCCTTTTGCCTTCACTCTGCGGTCCAGCTCACCCCAAACCATCTGGATTGGGTTCAGGTCTGGTGACTGTGGAGGACAGGTCATCTGGCGTAGCATCCCATCACTCTCCTTCTCGGTCAAATCGCCCTTACACGCCCGGGAGGCGTGTTTGGGGTCATTACATAAATAATGGTCCAACCAAACTCAAACCGGATGGAATAGCAGCCGCTGCAAGATGCTGTGGTAACCCTGCTGGTTCAGTATAAATCCCCAACAGTGTCACCAGCAAACTCCCCCTCCCCTCCCACACCATGACACCTCCTCCTCCATGCTCCACGGTGGGAACCAGGCATGGAGAGTCTGGGTCACACAAAGACACGGTGGTTGGAAACAAAGATCTTGAATTTGGACTCATCAGACCAAAGCACAGATTTCCACTGGTCTAATGTCCATTCCTTGTGTCTCTTGTGCTTGTTGCCGGTCCTTAGCAGTGGTTTCCTAGCAGCGATGTTACCATGAAGGAAGGCTGCTGTACACAGTCTCCTCTTACCAGTTGTTGTAGAGATGTGTCTGCTGCGAGACCTCTGTGCGGCAGTGACCTGCTCTCTAATCTGAGCTGCTATTACCTGCGATTTCTGAGGCTGGTCTCTACTTGGTCTCTACCCTGCTTTTCTGGTGACTACCTCTTGTATCTCATGAAGAGAAAGCCCAGAGTGTGCAAAGCAGTAATCACCGCAAAGGGAAACCTAGAACATTTTTTTGTTAAGTATGTAATTCCACATGTGATAATTCATAGCTTTGATGCCTTCGGTGCTAATCTACAATTTTTATAGTCATGAAAATACAGAAAACTCTTTCAATGAGAAGGTGTGTCCAAACTTATGGTCTGTACTGTATTATATCTATCTATATATATATATATATATATATATATATATATAATATGTGTGTGTATGTATGTCCGCTAACGGAATCTGTACCGTCGCATTTATAATCACCAAATTTTGCACAGTCGCTCTCTTTGACTCAGGGAACATCTTAGGTTTTGAGCTGAAATTTTCACCCTGCAGTTTCCAAAATCCACTTATTACCCACCATATACAGGAGCCATTGTCTGCTGCTGTGGCAGTTGGAAGCTGAGCCGTGATTGGTTGCTGCTCTGCCACAGGTCATTAATATGAGCTCTGAGCTGTGATTGGTTACTATAGTCTAGAAGGGTCGCGGATGGCACTTTTGTCAGACTGTTTGCCGTTTTCAGGATTTGTACGGCTGTGACAGGTATTTAACAGGTGTCTGCGCTGGGATTGTGTCGCAAGCAACCGAGTTTTGCCGCAGCTGCGCTGCTTTCATGTGACAGAAATAGGGGGGACGATCCGGCTGATTTGGACTGAGCGCAGGATTTAAGATTCAAATTGTGTCGCAAGACAATGCACTTACATGCACCAGGAAGAAGAAGGTGAACTCCAGCGGACCTAAGTGGGGGAAGCGACACATGCAGGAAATCAGGTGCACGATCTTAGTGAATCACGGCACAGGGCATTACAGATGGACAATGGATGAACTCCATGGACCGGGTAAGTAAATGAGCCCCAATGAGTATAAAACAGCTTATGAGTATAAAACAGATGAATAGAGATACAGAGCTGTCTGAGGTAAAACGGTCAGAGAGAGTCTCTTTCGGCGACTTTCTCTCTGACCGTCTCTTTCGGCGGCTCTCTCTCTGACCATCTCTTTCGGCGGCTTTCTCTCTGACCGTCTCTTTTGGCGGCTTTCTCTCTGACCGTCTCTTTCGGCGGCTTTCTCTCTGACCATCTCTTTCGGCGGCTTTCTCTCTGACCGTCTCTTTTGGCGGCTTTCTCTCTGACCGTCTCTTTTGGCGGCTTTCTCTCTGACCGTCTCTTTCGGCGGCTTTCTCTCTGACCGTCTCTTTCGGCGGCTTTCTCTCTGACCGTCTCTTTCGGCGGCTTTCTCTCTGACCGTCTCTTTCGGCGGCTTTCTCTCTGACCGTCTCTTTCGGCGGCTTTCTCTCTGACCGTCTCTTTCGGCGGCTTTCTCTCTGACCGTCTCTTTCGGCGGCTTTCTCTGAAGATCTATTTGCGTGTATATATTTAGTGTTTTATATGTGCAATAAGTATAAATGTTATTTGTATTGTTTTATGTATGTGTGTTATGTGTTTGCATGTGCAGTGTCTGTATTTTATGCATATATATATGTGTGATGTGCATATGTGTGTAATAGATGTATGATAATGTTTTCCAGTCTGATCTAATGTTATATATATATATATGTGTGTCCCCTGCAGTCCAGGATTTCCTGTCTCCGGTCTGACTGTGTCCATTCTTTCCCTGGCAGAGCCTGTGGTCACCCCAAAAGATGATGTCAAATGCAAACCATGGGAGAAGATCCAGGACTCCAAGTGCACCTGCAGGATGCCGTATGAGTGCGGGTGAGTTTCAACTGTGTGTATCCATATACTGCGGCCTCTGGTGATATAGTATGTGACCATGTGACTAGCAGCAGAGTGTCCCCCCCATATCCCGCTGACGCCAGATAACAACAGCACATTCTGTTTTCGCTTCTCAGCTCTTCGCTGGACATTTGCGCCATTGATGGAAGGAACAACAAGAATGTGGCGCTCACAGTGTGTAAAATGCTGGCCCTGCAATGTTTGGGGAGGACGTACAACCTGACCACGGAGGCCAACTGCAAATTCCCCAAACCAGCAGAACGGTCATGTGACACATGCCACCTATGGGAGACCTGCTCAGGTAGTGTATCCCCAAAAGGGAAGGAACACAGATTAACAATCAGGGGGTCCAGCGGCTGTAAGGGGAAGGAGCTGAGTTATGTCATCAGCTGTAATGCATTGATCTGTATGATAAGATGGAAATATCTCTACATACTCTGCTGTTACAAGGACTTTATAAGTTTCAGGATCACCTATTAAATAGGATGTCTAAACATGATCCCTTTATATATAGAGTCTGGATCGTTAAGCAGCAGCGATCACTGGTTATAGTCAGGCAGGTGGCGGCTAGATTTATATAAGACAGTGGCCACTATAGGAGATCCTGTGGATGAGATGACCTGTGCTACATGGATGGGCCAAATCCTAAAGACAAAATATTGTTTAGTAGACGGAGTCCTTCTATATGTCACGATCATGTCTGATATTATTATAGAAAATCTTATGATCTTAAAAGGGAACCTGTCAGCAGGTGTTACTATACAGAAAGCAGCCAAAGTTATGTATTGCCCTTGGAGAGATGTGTAATCATGTTGTTAGTAGCGGCTGGACTGTGAAATATGGATTTATATTCCTGGAATGTAGTGCATTGGGGGTGTATCCTGAGGCTGCGTTCACACGTTTTGTTTGCGTTGGCGCATGCATTTTTGAATGCATCACAAGAGCTGAGAAGAAGGAGATGTGCCACATTACATTGTCAACATTGATTTTACAAAAAGCATTAACACAAAGCTAATGCTGGAGTTAACATAGTTAGATGTGTTAACGTTGCGTTAAGGCTATGCGTTTTGAAAACGCAAAGTGGACAGCAATGTAATTGGGAAAATCTCCTCTTCTGAGTGGTTGTGATGCGTTTGAAAATGCATGCGCTAACGAAAACTGCTTTTCGTAGCAGTTCTGCAAAGGCATTTGTAATGCCTTTCAAAACTACATTGAAAACGCATCCAAACACAATGAAAATGCACCCTAACACTGCTGTGCTCTGAGCATTGATTTTCTCTACATCCTCTTCCCTCTGCCCTGACAAAAAGCTATAGCAGGCTCCTAGTTGAATACTGCAGCAGGGAGTATGTGCTGTGAAGTAGCTCAATGCACAGTTTAAAAAGTACAACAGCTGCAATCCTGGAATATAAATTCATTCCTGCGGTCTGCATGGTCACACCTGCGGACCGGTTTCACTTTGTTATATGTCTCAGACTGTAATGTCTCTTCCTGGGGTCATTGTACATCTTGTATCTGTATGTTGGCCGTGTACCCCATATGTCGGCTATAACTGTCGCCCTCCTTCCTCTTTGTCTAGAGTCGCGCGCCTGTGTCTGCAGGGAGGCCGGGAGCTGCACGGCTGCCGGCATCAGCATTTGTGTCCTGGTGAATGGCAAGGAGAAAACCCTGAGCGAATGTGAAGCCGGAATCCTGAAATGCCGAGGGACGGCGGTGTCCATCATCGGCACTGAACCCTGTGATGCCTGAGCCGCACACAGCTGCTCCGTGCCGGGAGAGGGGGTGTCATACACCAGCCTCAAACATGGCCGATCATAATGTCATGTAGCCACGTATATTCCTGTGCTGATAAATTTCTTATTATCTCTTTAATGCAGTTACACTCTATCTTTTACAGCTCCACATCCCCAGAAAAAGTTGTTGATTTAAAGGGGTTTCTGAAATAGCCGTAAGATATCAGATAAGTGATGCTCCTTCCAGTCAGTAGCCTGATGAGACAGTGCACCGTACAATGTATAGTGGCTGTGCTTGGTATTGCAGCTCTGTCACGTTCACTTGAACTTGTCACGTGATATCAGGATGACAGCTGATTAGTGGGTCCTAAGGATAGCTCATCAATATCACAGTCCTGCAAATCCTCTTTAAATACTTACTTCCCCTTTAAGTGCTATAACAAAGGCAGGAAGTGCTGTAATACTAGATAGCATTAGCCTTGGAGACAACCACTAACACCCCTAGAAGTTGCCGTAATCGGGTGTAACAGCAGCCAGATAATAATATTGATGACCTTTCCATAATACAGGTCATTGGTATCAGGTCAGTAGGGGTCCAACACTTGGGATCCCCTCTCATAACTGGACTTCTGTGCAGAAGCAGAACGGAGTCCAGCTGCTCCTCTGGATCCAGTCTCTGTTGTAATGCTTGTGCCTAAAGTGGTTTGCATACAGTCCTTCATCCTGGTGGTACATGCCCTTTAAGGTTCGGCCATATGATGTCATATAATGGCAGATTATCCTCCTGCAACAACTTAGAACCTGCAACTGTTACAATGTATCAGATGTTTTCTTTATTATACATTGAACCTCATGGACGCTGTGTCGTCCCATTGGACACACGTAGGGGTCCGATGTTCTGGTACATTAAGAAGCTTCTGAAGACTGCGGTGAATAGTTAGAAGACCTCATCTCCTCCCCCGCAAGTTCTGCCGCTATACAGTATGTTGTATTTTCTATATGAGGACATATGCCTGCAGTATGTATACTGTGTAGTTTGTATACAGACATCAGGCAGTGACACGGTGATATTTGCAGAGTCTCTACAGATGGTGAATATAATTGTAGCTTATTATAGTTCGGTGTGACTCAGCACAAGCTGCCGCACCAGTATTGTGCAGCGTACAACCTGGCGTCCCCGTATATATCCCCTATATGATGTATAGCTCAGCGCTGTAAGATGCCATAAAACATCTTTTTTCCATGAGACGTAATCCTCACATCCCCTCATAACTTTTAGAGGCTCTCTTTTAGTCCGAAGATTCCTCCAGCCATGAGGGTGTCCACCGACTCAACACACAAGTTACTTACACTCAAATTTTGGGGCGCCATTATGTTTATATGTGAATAGGAGTTCATGTCTTTATGATTCAGGGTGTTTCTAGACCCCGTTTTTTTTTGTAGATGTTTCATATCTTTACTTATGCATCATATAAACTCACCGGCCACTTTATTAGGTACACCATGCTAGTAACGGGTTGGACCCCCTTTTGCCTTCAGAACTGCCTCAATTCTTCATGGCATAGATACAACAAGGTGCTGGAAGCTCCTCAGAGATTTTGGTCCATATTGACATGATGGCATCACACAGTTGCCGCAGATTTGTCGGCTGCACATCCATGATGCGAATCTCCCGTTCCACCACATCCCAAAGATGCTCTATTGGATTGAGATCTGGTGACTGTGGAGGTCATTTGAGTCCAGTGACCTCATTGTCATGTTCAAGAAACCAGTCTGAGATGATTCCAGCTTTATGACATGGCGCATTATCCTGCTCAAAGTAGCCATCAGATGTTACAGGGTACATTGTGGTCATAAAGGGATGGACATGGTCAGCAACAATACTCAGGTAGGCTGTGGCGTTGCAACGGTGCTCAATTGGTACCAAGGGGCCCAAAAAGTGCCAAGAAAATATTCCCCACACCATGACACCACCACCACCAGCCTGACCCGCTGATACAAGGCAGGATGGATCCATGCTTTCATGTTGTTGACGCCAAATTCTGACCCTACCATCCGAATGTCGCAGCAGAAATCGAGACTCATCAGACCAGGCAACGTTTTTCCAATCTTCTACTGTCCAATTTCGATGAGCTTGTGCAAATTGTAGCCTCAGTTTCCTGTTCTTAGCTGAAAGGAGTGGCACCCGGTGTGGTCTTCTGCTGCTGTAGCCCATCTGCCTCAAAGTTCGACGTACTTTGCGTTCAGAGAAGCTCTTCTGCCTACCTTGGTTGTAACGGGTGGCGATTTGAGTCACTGTTGCCTTTCTATCAGCTCGAATCAGTCTGCCCATTCTCCTCTGATCTCTGACCTCAACAAGACATTTCCGCCCACAGAACTGCCGCTCACTGGATGTTTTTTCTTTTTCGGACCATTCTCTGTAAACCCTAGAGATGGTTGTGCGTGAAAATCCCAGTAGATCAGCAATTTCTGAAATACTCAGACCAGCCCTTCTGGCACCAACAACCATGCCACGTTCAAAGGCCTCAAATCACCTTTCTTCCCCATACTGATGCTCGTTTTGAACTGCAGGAGATTGTCTTGACCATGTCTACATGCCTAAATGCACTGAAATAATTAATTATAAGGGGCAGCATAGGAAATAATTAATGGTGTGGGTATAGGAAATAATTATGTGGGGCAGTTTAGTAATTAATGGGGGGGAGGCATATTCAATAATTAATGGAGAGAGGTCCCAGTATATTAATTCATTAATTGGGCCAATATATAAAATAGTTCACAAGGGGGTGCAGTACCGGTATATTAAATAATTAATTGAGGGGGGTGCCAGTGTATTATGGATGCGGTCAAATGTACCGTTGTTTATTTTTAGACTTTAGTCCGGCCCTCCAACGGTCTTAGGGGGACAGTGAGCGGCCCACTATGTAAAAAGTTTGGGGACCCCTGCTCTAGAATATGTTAAGTAGATACACTTACATGGGCCTCTATGTCCAGTGAATGAGGAGACTTTCTATGACAGGTCAGCGGCTTTAGGTGGTAGGACACCCTCGGCAATGCTGCTGACATCCTCCCCCTCCCATCCGACTACTGTGGATGTTATAGCAGTAACAGCAGGAAAGAGAGAAGATGACTCATCAGAAAGAGGAGAAGCCTGAAGGTGGCGCTATAGCAGCTGCTGAATGCTGGGGACCTTGTGTCTGTCAGAGGTTATCTTCAGCGGGGCCCTGGGCGATTGCCTAGCTTGCCTCTCCCAATACAGGTTGTGTATATGATTACAATGGCGCATGCTCTAGGTTATGTATGATTACTATGGCGCATGCTCTATGTTATGCATGATTACTATGGCGCATGCTCTATGTTATGTATGATTACTATGGCGCATGCTCTATGTTATGCATGATTACTATGGCGCATGCTCTATGTTATGCATGATTACTATGGCGCATGCTCTATGTTATATATGATTACTATGGCGCATGCTCTATGTTATGCATGATTACTATGGCGCATGCTCTATGTTATATATGATTACTTTGGCGCATGCTCTATGTTATGCATGATTACTATGGCGCATGCTCTATGTTATGCATGATTACTATGGCGCATGCTCTATGTTATGTATGATTACTATGGCGCATGCTCTATGTTATATATGATTACTATGGCGCATGCTCTATGTTATATATGATTACTATGGCGCATGCTCTATGTTATGCATGATTACTATGGCGCATGCTCTATGTTATGCATGATTACTATGGCGCATGCTCTATGTTATATATGATTACAATGGCGCATGCTCTATGTTATGTATGATTACTATGGCGCATGCTCTGTTATATAGGATTACTATGGCGCATGCTCTATGTTATATATGATTACTATGGCGCATGCTCTATGTTATATATGATTACTATGGCGCATGCTCTATGTTATATATGATTACAATGGCGCATGCTCTATGTTATGTATGATTACTATGGCGCATGCTCTGTGTTATGCATGATTACTATGGCGCATGCTCTATGTTATGCATGATTACTATGGCGCATGCTCTATGTTATATATGATTACTATGGCGCATGCTCTATGTTATATATGATTACTATGGCGCATGCTCTATGTTATGCATGATTACTATGGCGCATGCTCTATGTTATGCATGATTACTATGGCGCATGCTCTATGTTATATATGATTACAATGGCGCATGCTCTATGTTATGTATGATTACTATGGCGCATGCTCTATGTTATGTATGATTACTATGGCGCATGCTCTGTGTTATATAGGATTACTATGGCGCATGCTCTATGTTATATATGATTACCATGGCGCATGCTCTATGTTATGTATGATTACTATGGCACATGCTCTGTGTTATATAGGATTACTATGGCGCATGCTCTATGTTATATATGATTACCATGGCGCATGCTCTATGTTATGTATGATTACTATGGCACATGCTCTGTGTTATATAGGATTACTATGGCGCATGCTCTATGTTATATATGATTACCATGGCGCATGCTCTATGTTATGTATGATTACTATGGCACATGCTCTGTGTTATATAGGATTACTATGGCGCATGCTCTATGTTATATATGATTACCATGGCGCATGCTCTATGTTATGTATGATTACTATGGCACATGCTCTGTGTTATATAGGATTACTATGGCGCATGCTCTATGTTATATATGATTACTATGGCGCATGCTCTATGTTATATATGATTACAATGGCGCATGCTCTATGTTATGTATGATTACTATGGCGCATGCTCTGTGTTATGTATGATTACTATGGCGCATGCTCTATGTTATGTATGATTACTATGGCGCATGCTCTATGTTATATATGATTACTTTGGCACATGCTCTGTGTTATATAGGATTACCACACTATAAAATGTTCTCATGACCCCCATTAACCTTTCAGGTCTATGTACGTTGGTGGATATTTCTGGAAAATCTTGGAGCCTGATGATTCATTATTTATACAGGTTTATTACAGTGGTTGCACATATGGGGGAGGGGTCACTGGGTGCATGCGCCTTCATTGACGATCTCCGCCTTCAGCTTGCTGCATTTTATGGCTCCCAGCCCGCAGAAGTTAACGGTTCTTGGCTTCCCAGTTCTGGTCTTGATGCAGAAGAGCTTATCATTGTTCTCTGGGCACTGGTACGGGAGCAGGCAGAAACACCCAGACCCTGAAAATAAGAAAATACATAAACAGTGGGTACAGAAATCATTCCGACCTCTTAAAAAATTGTATGTACACTCTGCACCCCATCTAGACAGAAAATAACAAAACTCTAGATATTTTTGTTAATTTGCCAACAAGAAAAACTGCAATATCACATGGTCATAAGTATTCAGCTCCTTTGCTGTGACACTCATATTTAACTTACATGCTGTCCATTTTCTTCTCATCCTCATTAACATGATTCAATTAAACTGATGGGACTTAATAGGAAAGGCACACACCTGTCTATATAAGAACTCACAGCTCACAGTGCATGTTAGAGCACATGAGAATCATGAGGTCTATGGAACTGCCCATGGAGCTTAGACAGAATTGTGCCAAGGCACAGATCTGGTCAAGGTTACAAAAGAAATTCTGTAGCATTCAATGTTACTAGAAGCACAGTGGCCTCCATAATCCATAAATGGAAGAAGTTTAAGGCAACCACAACTATAACTGCAGACTCCACCAGTCAAGGCTTTATGACATGATGGAAGCGTCTCTGCAGTACATTTAAAAGTCACATACAGTGTGCAAAAAGACACATAAAGGACTTCCAGACTATGAGAAATGAGATTCTCTGGGCTGATGAGACAAAGATTGAACTTTTTGATGCTAATTCTGAGCAGTATGTGTGGAGGAAACCAGGCACTGCTCATCACCTACCAAATACAATCCCCGCTTTGACAAATGGTGGTGGCAGCATCATGCTACGGGGTCAGGGACAGGACCACTGGTTTAATGGAAGAAAAGATTTATGCAGCAAAGATGAAGTACAGAGATATCCTGGATGAAAAACTCTTCCAGAGTGCTCTAGACCTCAGACTGGGCCATAGGTTCACCTTTCAACAAGACAATGGGGCACATTTACTAAAAACAGTGCAGCGTGTACTATGTGCAGTTTGCCTGTGTTACCTGTCTCCATACTTGTAGATTATATAGAGCCGGTCTCGTACCTATGCATCGCTCCCAGTCATAGCAGAAGTCGTATCCGCACGCCTCCCTCTTGGTGCTGGTTTTGGACAGAGATCTGCGTTCTCGTGCCCAGTCCACATTGACATCTCTGCAGGTGTCGTTACTGGTGAAGTGGAGACCTTCTGTTCCCAGGCAGCGCTCACCCAGGAAGTGACAATGAGACACCGTGACAAGGTTATCAATCTTCTCATCATAGGCGCAGAGATCTGCTTCTTCGTCCCTAAAGGAGAAGGAAATCTATGGATGAGACTGACAGGGAATGCCACTCCAGGCTACACTCCCTTCTTGTAATCCATTGCTCCCCAGTAAGAAGGAAGGCAAGATAATACAGTGTATGGCAGACATATGCATGCCACTACGTGGTACATTGGGCATCCATCGCCAATTGACTCTCCTTGCCAGGCCGGGGGGGGGGGGAGGGGGAGGGCTCCCCAATTTATATTTTTGGCATACCCTACCAATGCAGTGTAAGCCCTTTGGCTTATAAACGGTTATATAGCAGGTTGGCAAAAACATATGGACCAAAATGGTATAAACTATTGATCAAGGAGAGGCAGTGGCTGGCACCACATAGTGATACATCATACAGTATGACCATCCTGCAAGCCGTCCCAGAAATCCCACTGGACTGAATAGGGTGCAGCTTGGTCTCTAGACCTTTGGTTTCCTGGAATCTGGTGGTTCCATTGGTCCCCCTTTCCTGTGCATAACAGAAAAGCATCTATGGCCCAATCCCTTTAAGCTTGGGGGCACTAGCGGTAACAGATTTCTTACCCACAATCCTCTTCAGGCGATAGGCAGACACACTCAGACCCCACCTGCTTTTCTCCTGGCTGGCAGTCTCCTTGTGAGATTTTATTTTCTGATTGAATAGAAAAATAAAAGTCGGTCACTACTGGAGATAATGCTGAGAATTGCTGCTGTGCTAGAGGAGTGGAGAGCTGATGCATTTACTGCCTGATGCCAGACCCACTGTTGCCAGACTGTAGTCAACGTCTGTCCCATCCATTGTACTGTATAATCATAGTCAATATCTGACCCTTTATGCTGTATACCTATAGTAAATGATCGATCGGTTGTACTGTAAAATTGTAGTCAATGTTTGCCCTGTATACCTGTAGTCAGTGACCAGCCTGTTCTACTGTATAAATGTAGTCAATGTCTGGCCCATTGTATTGTATAACTGTACTCAATGACCATCCCATCGTTCTGTAAAAGTATAGTCAGTATCCAACCCTCTGTACTGTATAACTGTAGTCAATGTCCGTCCCGTTATACTGTACTACTGTAGTCATTGTCCGGCCCATTGTGTTGTATAACTGTAGTCAATGTCCGGCCCATTGTGTTGTATAACTGTAGTCAATGTCCGGCCCATTGTGTTGTAGAACTGTAGTCATTGTCCGGCCCATTGTGTTGTATAACAATAGTCAATGTCCGTTCCATTGTGTTGTATAACTGTAGTCAATGTCCGGCCCATTGTGTTGTAGAACTGTAGTCAATGTCCGGCCCATTGTGTTGTAGAACTGTAGTCAATGTCCGGCCCATTGTGTTGTAGAACTGTAGTCAATGTCCGGCCCATTGTGTTGTAGAACTGTAGTCAATGTCCGGCCCATTGTGTTGTAGAACTGTAGTCAATGTCCGGCCCATTGTGTTGTAGAACTGTAGTCAATGTCCGGCCCATTGTGTTGTAGAACTATAGATTCAAATGGGTCATTAAAATATAAGTTAATATGTAATTAGTTGTTATTTAAAATTTTGCTCCCCATAGCAGAAAAATGCTGTGGACATAGACTATGATGGAGAATTAAAGTGCTACTGGCCCTTTAATCTGTCCATTGATTTTTGTCCCTGTGGAGGAGACACAGGACAGAAGATGCCACCGGTCACATGTCCACATCATATATCCTGCACCTGCCTGGGCAGGTCATGTGATCAGCACTATGTTTGGCTGTAGTCGGTTGGTTGCAGCATCCAGTATGGCCGGTGTTGTGGTGAGACCCATCTCAGTGATGTGATGTGCAGTGATGGCAGTTACACATCATTACTATGGTAATAGAGCAGGACAGTCTGTTACATCATCACTGGGAGCAAAGCTGTTACTGAGAACTGAAGGATCATGGGAGTTGTAGTATCCTGTAGAGCCCCATCTTGGAGATAACTCTGCTTATTTATTACATTATGGGCTTCCAGGAAGTTCATATTCCTGGAATACACCTTTAAGATGCATCTATGACCCTGTAATGACCATGAAACATACCTTTCTTACAGCTGAGCTCCCCGGGGATGGGTGGTCTCCAGTTGTAGTCACTCCCGCATGTGTAGCGATTACCACCAGTTACTTTGAATCCAGATGGACAACTTAACTTTATCACTTCCCCAACATTGTATTCTGACTTGAAGTGCGATATGTGGACGTCTGTGGTCATTGATGGTCGGGGGCAGGTTGTCCCTAAGGAGGAAAATATAGGATTTGTGGAGTCTTAAGCGCAGCTAAGACCAGCTTCATCTACATATTCCCCATCACTAGCTCTACCTTCACCTCTGACTATTAACTAGTAACTATAAGCAAAACATCACCTTTTCTGGCTACAGCTCACTACATGTCTATGTGTCTCTATGGTAACAGACTACAAACAAACTCTCTGCAGTCCCATCACCCGTAGCCGGCACACTGATGGCAGCTTATTAACCAGCGAGAGTATAACCATGGCAAGGCATCTATGCCCGGGGATACATTTCCATATAAATGAGTCCAGTGAATCAGCAGCATACTTACTGACGCACTCCACCGCCTCTTGTTTCCATGTTCCGTCTGGAAGACACCTCAGGAACTGGAAGCCGGAGACTTCATATCCAGAAAAGCAGATAATTTCTATCTCCTCGGCCACATCATACCAACGCTTATCTTTCTAACAGAAGAAAGAAGAAATCACTGCACTAAAAACTGAGAATATAATGATAATACTATATAGTATACAATATTTATGTTCTATTTATGTTTTTTCTATCTATTATCTTTCTATCTATCTAATATCTATGTTCTGTCTATCCATCTATTTAACTATTGTCTATCTATCTATCTATCTACCTATATTTCCAAAAACAGGCAGCACTCCAGGGTAGTGATGAAAACGATGGGGTGTCTTTATTCCATGTGCAACGTTTCAGCTCACGTAGAGCCTTTATCAAGCATAGTCTGTATGGCCAGTACGCAAACATAAAAGGGCCAACATTACATCTCATTGGTCCATATTCGGACCGTGACTATTACTTACAAAAATTTACAAAACATAAAAATACTTATTACAGGTGGTAGAGGTGATTCACCAAATACAGTAGCTGATTTTATATAATAAAAATACATCTTTAGATTAGTGAACAATGCAGGTGTATGTGCAGGTAAATAAAACAATACCCTCCCATCAGCTATCGGACTGCCCCCAGTCTCGGCTTTCCATTCATGAATTCATGTGCAGCTGGATCTGAGCGCCGGAATACTACAGGACACCGAGACTTCCGGCGCTCAGATCCAGCTGCACATGAATTCATGAATGGAAAGCCGAGACTGGGGGCAGTCCGATAGCTGATGGGAGGGTATTGTTTTATTTACCTGCACATACACCTGCATTGTTCACTAATCTAAAGATGTATTTTTATTATATAAAATCAGCTACTGTATTTGGTGAATCACCTCTACCACCTGTAATAAGTATTTTTATGTTTTGTAAATTTTTGTAAGTAATTGTCACGGTCCGAATATGGACCAATGAGATGTAATGTTGGCCCTTTTATGTTTGCGTACTGGCCATGCACACTATGCTTGATAAAGGCTCTACGTGAGCTGAAACGTTGCACATGGAATAAAGACACCCCATCGTTTTCATCACTACCCTGGAGTGCTGCCTGTTTTTGGAAATATATATTTAAGACGCTCTAGCCAGAGGGTCAAGGACTTTGCACCCAACTAGGTTGCTGTGCTGCTCTGAACTTTCCAAAATTTATCTACCTACCTACCTAGGTCCTGTCTGTTTATCTATCTTTACACTTCTCAGTTATTGTGACACTTTGGTAAACACATCAATCCCCCACACCGTGTCCCCATCCCACACACTACACAATCTATCCCTCCATAAAGAGAAGAAGTGTTGTAGCCATTTCATCATTTTCAGGGATTTACTACACCCCAGTTTATATCTCTATAAAACAGAAGAAGTTTACATTCTTTTTCTTGTCTGAAAATACGAAGAACATAAAGTAAGAGTGAACAAAGTTATAAAACAAAACATCACAAAACCACAAAGAACACAGCAAATGATGGAGGAAATGAAGAAATACTGGATAATAAGACACCAGGGATTTCACTTAAGTCACTGATAGATGCAGATACCACCCTCCCTGTGCATATCTCAACCCCTACTGTATAGAGCCAACCCTAGCTGTGCATATCCCCACCTCCACTATTCAGATCCCACCCCTGCTGTACAGAGCCCATCCCTGCTGTACAGAGCCGACCCCACTGTGCAGATCCCACCCCTGCTGTACAGAGCCCATCCCTGCTGTACAGAGCCCACCACCGCTGTACTGATACCACCCCCGCTGTACAGAGCCCACCCCCGCTGTACTGATACCACCCCTGCTGTACAGAGCCGACCCCACTGTGCAGATCCCACCCCTGCTGTACAGAGCCCACCCCTGCTGTACAGAGCCCACCACCGCTGTACTGATACCACCCCTGCTGTACAGAGCCCATCCCTGCTGTACAGAGCCCATCCCTGCTGTACAGAGCCCACCACCGCTGTACTGATACCACCCCTGCTGTGAAGAGATCACAATACGAAGATAAAGCCTCACCGCAAATAGTCCATTTTCAGGGGGTTCAGGTCTCTTACATCCACGTTCAGGATCTGGTTTATCCTTATCATTTTCTTTCTCGTCTTCCTCATCATTAATACAGAGCGCCCCTCTAGATGTAGAGTAAGAGATAGATAGATATAGATAGATAGTAGAAAGACTAAAGATTATTTAAATTGGCTTAAGTGTTTTGTTTTAGGTATAGATAGTAGATAGACAGATACGAGTTGAACAAATATATAGATAGTTAATAATAATTAATAATAATAATAAAACATAGCACCATCACCTTTCACCATGCTGTAAGATAAATATGATATAGATAGATATGAGATAGGTAGATAGATAGATAGATGATATGTATATGGATCAATTGATATAAGTTAAATCTATCTCTTATCTAGCGATAACACTAAGGGCCACATGTATCACTTGTTTTTTCTGTTGTTTTTGCGCCTTTTCATTCAGGCGCACCGTTTTTGCGCCATTTTTGCGATTAAACGCCAAAATAGCCGCGCAGCAAAAATAACCAGCTTTCCCTCATCTATCTTACAAATCCAGACGTTTTGCTGTGCCTTATGATATTCATCACTTGCAACGTTTTCATTTAGGCGCAAAAACACTCCAGCCCGAAGGTGGCATTATCTGAGAAGAAAGCACTGAGCCCCTTTGCAGAACAGATAATTTCTAGCAGCAGAGCTCAGCTAGACACTGGAACATATAATAGATACATTACATACACTGCAGACAGGAGCTGCAGATTCTATTTACAGTTCATCACCTTCTATTTACAAAATATTCTGCAAAACGCTGAGCTCACAGCAAGAGCGAAGAGAAGTTTGCAGAATGTTTGCAGAAGTTTGCAGAATGTTGCAGAATGTTGCAGAAACTACAGACAAGTGTCCCCCATGTAATTCTGCACAATATCTGAGGGGGATACTGTGCAGAATTACAGGGGTGCAGCAGGAGACCAGCACTGGGGGATCCCCTCCAGGAGAAGCCTCTGCTGAGGAGGTCACTGGGTGCAGGGTGTCACACACCTGGGTGCTGCTGTGAGTGTTATTCTCATTCTGGGCTGTGGGAGAAGCAGAGAGGAGCTTGTAGCAGGATCACATGTAACTGCCCGAATCTAACATTGCGCCTAAAGTGCGCCAAAATTGTGCCTAAACTGTTTTAAAGTAAAGTGATTAATAAGAGGCAGGAAATTACCTTATCACAGATGGTTGTAGCTTGTGATAATTCTGGCAAAACAGTGCGCCAGAATTTAAGCGCAACTACTACACTTAGGCGCACAAAAGTGATAAATGTGGCCCTAAGTTTTACAGTAGACTGTAAAGTGAGATGGTGGTTCTAGACCGGCCTGATCACAGTGCTGACCTCTAATGGTTGTTGCAGATACTGTAATATTTTGTGATTTCTTTTGTTCAGGTCAGACACTTAGAAATAATGGGGCACATTTACTTACCCAGTCCATTGGCGATCCAGCGGCGGGTTCTCCGACGCTGATTCGTGTCTTCCGCCGATTCACTAAGGTAGTGCGCCCGATGTCCACCAGGTGTCGCTGCTGCGCTGAAGTCTGCCGAGGTCCGCCGGAGTTCACCAAGCTAGGCTGGGTGCAGGTAAGTGTGTCTCAAGCGACACATTTATTTTAAAAATACGGCGATTTTTTAGAATCCGTCGGGTTTTCCGACAGCCACGCCCCCGGATTTCCGTTGCGTGCATGCCAGTGCCGATGCTCCACAATCCGATCGCGTGCGCTGAAAACCACTCAGGGAAAACGGTAATATTCGGGAAACACGTCGGAAAAACGTGATTCGGGCCCTTAGTAAATGACCCCCAATATGTTTTCTCTGTTCCTTGATTGTTCAGAACTTTCTGTTCATGTCTTGAGCTGTGACTAGACACCAGAGGGGACTGGGGATAAGCCTAGGAGTGAGGAGGCAGATGTGATCAATGTCATCTTTATTCATGGCCTCCTCTTTGTCCCTTCCCTAATCCCGTCTTGTAGATGGTCTCTCATGGCAATGTCTGGCTTTTATTTATTTATGGGTTTTGGTAACGTTCCCGGCTCTGCTGTGCCCAGGAGGAGTCTCCGATCCTCACAAGTGTCAAGTTTTGAGCTTTGAGAAACATTTCAAGTTGTTCTATAGATTTGGAGAAGATTTTAGGAATGGAAATGGAGAATGTTCTGGCAAATCTAATAATTCTCCCCCAAACCTCAGATTACAGAAGGAATTTGAAGAAAGGAAGAAGCCGTCTGGAAGGATAAAGTTATACTGCAGACACCTGGCGTGGGTCTATTGATGAAGTGGCCTGAAATTAGTGTAACCTAAAGTAGAACTCCAGAAAATAAACTGAACTGACCAGTGTCATGTGACACAATGAGGTCATAAGTTATGCGTCATAAGTTTGCGACAGTTGAAAATGTCGCAAAATGGCTGCATATTACCGATATGGGAGGATTTCCTTTTTTCTGACATCACTTCCTACTCTGCAGCTATTGGCTAAAACTGCCCCTCAGGGACTTCCTGTGTGACGCGACCCCTGCACATTGCTTATACTGAGCACCAGGGGTGTAACTTAAGGGGGTGCAGAGGTTGCGGTCGCACCCGAGCACAAAAGGTTTAGGGGGCCCTTATGGTGTCACTTTCCCATATGAGAAGACTATTGCTATAAACCATACATTATAGTCGGGGGCCTGGCACAGTCTTTGCACTAGGGCCCATCAGCTTCTAGTTACGCCACTGCTGAGCACAGTATGTATAGTCCTTATGCACAGTGGTTTAGTGGTTAGCATAACAACCTTGCAGCGCTGGGGACCTGGGTTCAAGTCACAGGGTCAACATCTGTAAAGAGTTTGTATGTTCTCTCCGTGTTTGCGTGGGTTTCCACCGGGTTCTCCGGTTTCCTCCCACACTCCAAAACATACTGGTAGGTTTATTAGATTGTGAGCCCCATTTGGAAAGCTTTGTGCAGCGCTGCGTAATCTGTGTGCGCTATATAAATAAAGGAATTATTATTATTATTATGACTCACTTGTCTTCAAACAGAGGGACGTAGCAGTATTCCTCCTCTGTGTTTGGACCCTCGCATGTTTTGCCCCCATTAAGGGGTTTGGGATTATTACACTGTCTTTTTCTATTCCGATTGGAGAAGGCATCACATTTACTCCACGCAGACCAGCAGCCCCACGACCCATCTACCACCACTAGAAAAGGAAAGACAATGATGGGATAAACAAAGTCAAAATCATTGCAAGCTTCTATATGAGCAGTGTGTGGCGGTATGCGCTCAGTACTATGCAGTGGTATTGCACTGTAATTAAAATAAAATCTACCATCATTATCACGTATGATAACCTCATAGATCCAGGCCCTGTGATTGTGGTAATCTTCTTATATTGGTTATCCATGATCTCCTTCCTTCTAAAAGAAACTTTTAAAATTATGCCTCTAGGGGTCGTTAGCAGAGACCCTCAGTGCTGGACCTTCACAGGCTGTTACAATGAGCAGAACATATGCAACGTCCCTGCCAATGCGCATGGCAGAGGAGTAGTTGCGAATAAGCCCTTTTACTACTCAGTACATATAGAAGTAATTGAGTAGCGGTAAATTCTGCCTGGATAGGCAAGGGTTAAGAATGTTAATGTTATCATCCAATGATGTTCCACTATTGTAACTGGAGTGTGATTGGAGGAGGAGACCACCTGACTAGGGAGTAACTAAACCCCTTAGTTAGGGGAGGAGTTAGCTCTTCAGGTCGAGCTCTCAACACAGGAGGACCTCTGTGCATCCAGCTCTCTTACCAGAGACACCACAGAGCACAAGCTCTGATCACAGGCCTCTTAGGCCTCAGCTCAGCAGCTCTACACAGAGTGACACAGGACAAAGCTGCAGCTTCCAGGATTGGACACAGCTACATCCGAGCCTGCCCCTGCATCCAGGCTGGTGACCCAACTCCCGAGGTTCCTCTCCAAGATCACTCCAGTACTGCACTTGTACAGAATCGTTTGCCGTATTGTTACCGTTGGTTGGAATAAAGAACTGTAAGTTACTTTTATGCACAACATTGCCTCCGTCTGGTCCCTGCTACGGCTGCATCACCACCAAGGGCTCCCCATCCATCTACCAGGGACACATACTACAGACTCTAAGGGTTGCCCCAGGGAGAACCAGTACCACAGCCTCTCTCTCTATATCATTTCTTGCCAACACCACCCTGCTGGAGACCTGCCAGGCTGTAGGACTGCCCTCCGGTCCCCCTACCAAGCACCGTGACACTAGTGTATCTAGGCCGCAACCGCCAGCCACTCCGGTATTCCGGGCCCCGGCTGACTCCAGGCCCCAAGAAAAGGCTAGGCCCCGGTGCGGGATGTTGCACATATCTTACTAAACACCTGCTTTCTCCCTTCTTCCTCTGCCTGTGTAATCTAGCAGCAGCAGGGAGTGCAGGGGTAGGGGAGACCTGCTCTGCTCGTTGTAACAGCTGGTGAAACTACAGCATGGAGGGTCTCTGGTAAAGTACACAAAGGCCTTTCTGGCTCATTAGCATAATTTTAAAAAGAAGGATGCCATTGAAAAGAAATATAAGAAGAGTACCACTTGTTTTATATGATAGCATAGGATGAAGGATTGTAAACCAAGTACACTTACAGTAGATGCTGGTATGTGCCCTGTCTGACAAGATCCGCTCTTCTTTTAGCATCTTATGTCTTGGTTTTTAACAATAAGATTATGCAAATGAGTTAAAACGAGACAGCCTCGGGTCTTCATATGACCCGAGGCTGTCATAGCAACTGATCACCACCCCCGATTACCTCACAGGAGTCGCCGATCGAATCCAACATGGTGCCGCCCACGCCAGTGGCCGGAGGATTTTAAATGCAGGTGTTATTGGTGGGTGTTTGCTGCAATATGCCACAAAAGCCCACCTTGCATGGAGAGGGCTCAGTGAGTGAGCCCTCTCCATACATTCACAGCCGACTATCACATGACATGTTGGTTAAAGAAGAGCAGGTCTGGCCAGAGGGGGCACACACTAATATGTCAGTGTGCTTGGTTTACAATCCTTTATCCTGGTGGTAGATGTCCTTTAAGATAACATTGTATGGTAGTATTATGGTAGTGTCCATCATGTATTGTATGCCTATACTGCAGCTTCTGCATGAATCTAATGTGACTAATGTTATTGGGGTCTCGGGGTACCTGAACTGTAATCCGGGGCCTTCTTTTCGCAGCTTTCTCCATAGGTACCCGGCTGGCAGACGCAGTGGCACTCCGCATCAATCAATACCGTCCTGGCATTATTAGGGCACGGCTCACAAAGGCAAGGATCGAACTGCCCAGCATACTCCTGGAACGCTTTCAAGAGGTTGCGTCGCTTTGTGACGGAACATGGGAAATTCTTCACCAGATCAGTAATCGGCTTCAACTGAGAAATCAAAAGGAAGAAGTCGTAAGTGCATAAAGGGGGGGAAGATATTTCAGGTGGGACCAATTGTGAGACGCGCGTTAGAAAGGGGGGAACTTATTACAGGTGGGACCAACAACAAGATGTGCATTAGAAGGAGGGAAGATATTACAGGTAGGACCAACAGCAAGACGCACATTGTAAAGGGGGGAACTTATTACAGGTGGGGCCAACAACAAGACGCGTATTAGAAGGGGGGAAGATATTGCAGGTGGGACTGTGCCAGAATCTGCAGAGGAGGACTTCCTTCACCTTAAAGTCCACCACGACGGGGTTATCTGCCGTGGAGGCGCTCCACTCTGCATAGATATTGTTCTCCGGGAAGGAACCCTTCCGCTGCCACGCTAACTTCCCGGTATACTCCGCCCGACCGCCTTTCACGAAAGAGATGGATTTTTCTGAAGATTGAAGGAAGGAACCTGAGGAAGAAAAAAGATCCATTAGAAAAATTTTCTCCAAAAATTCTAAACCCTGAACTTCAAGGGAATATTGGCGTTTTCATGAGTGAAAAATTAAGGGCAGAATATAAGGGCAGCTTTCTGCTAACTATTTATTTTGTAAGGGAAATTATGAAAAAATGTAACCTGTAATTTTTGTTTTCTCCAGCTGCAGCTTTTGTAGGGGGGGAGGGGGGTTCCTAATATTTTTGTATCTAGAGGGGGGGGGGGGTTGGAATTTTTATGTTATTTTATGACTCTTATTTTCATTTATTTTTTTACATTTTTAAACTCTATAATCCTAGGAGGTTTATGGACTGCCTGAATAGAACGTTTAAAAACAAAAACTATTCATAATTATTAAAAACTTGGACCAATAAATAGCCGTGTCGTAACTGGACTCAGGCTTACCAATGTGATTGTCCTTCACCCTCTATTTGTAATAGGTGCTAGTCGGCACCAAGGGTTACGGGATCACACAATGGAATAAAGTATGCCAAACTCAGTACTCGGTGTGTCTGAATGGCGTCCAAAACCTTATCTGTCTGCCAAAGGTTAAAGCAGACTAGTGCACTGCCTAACTATGTGTTTCCCTGCCTAACGCGTTTCTGCATCGGCCCTTATGACCGATGCTTCATTAGAGGCATCTTAAACATTTAGGCACATTCACACATTTTTTTGCAGCAGAACGGACGCTGCGACCACCGCTAGTTATGCTTCGAGTAGTCACAGGCGTCCGTCTGCCTCTCCGGCACTGTAGGGGCAGGAGGTCTGACACTTGTGTGTTGTACCATAAAGGCATATGGATCCAATTTTGGTGACACCTCAACCGCCAAGATGCTGCAGTCAAAAATTCACAGTGGTATCAATGTGGTTAACAGTTATGATTGATGCAGTCTAACCCCTCTCCATTGCCCCCACATGACAGTAAGATGTCCAACGAGAGAAGTAAAATGTATGATGCCTTCACTTCTATAACAGCGCCATATTTGTATAGAGGTTGTATGAGGGATTGCAGCTCTGCCACATTCATTTCAATAATGTAGAGCTGCCACATGCCACAAACCAATGGTGCGGTTGTGTTTCACTAAAATGTTTTCCAGTCCCGATACGAAGACACTGTAATACGATGGGGCTCATTTACTAAGGGTCCTGTGGCCGCGATTCCGTCAGGTTTTCCCGTATATTTCCGATTTGCGCCGTTTTGCGCCGAATTGTCCTGGGTTTTTGGCACACGCGATAGGATTGTGGCGCATCAGAAATCGGCGGGCATCGGAATACATCGGACAACCCAACGTATTCAGAAAAAAACGCAGAATTTAAAAAACGATTTGTGTTGCAAGACAATGCACTCACATGCACTGGGAAGAAGAAGGTGAACTCCGGCGGACCTCGGCACATCAGCGACACCTGCTGGATATCGGGCACACAACCTCATGGAATCCCGGCAGACCCGAATCCTCGTCGGACAACGCGACGTGGGATCGCGACTGGACCGGGTAAGTAAATGCCCCAATATGTTGCTCTGGTCATGTCTGGTTTCCAATGATCCATGAAATTTATAAAGGGCCGGTTACCTGAGTATTTCTCGCTCATCTTGTTGGTCCTGCAGTAGTCCTTAACTTTCGTTTTCTTAAAGAAAAAAATCCGTGTAACCGTTTCTGTTCTGCAACATTCTTTGGATTGTTCTTCAGTGAGGCCTAAGGAGAAACAATGAAACAATGTGAGAATCAGACGCGAGGCCGACAGCATGATATCGACTGAAGACCCAATATATCACATGTGTGAACAAAAGGACCAAAAAAAAAGGACTGAAAAATCCTAAACTTTATGTAAGGGTGAGGGTTCTGTTACTTTGTGTCAGTCTGTACTATGTTCTCTTGTCAGGGTTCTGTTACTTTGTGTTAGTCTATAGCATGGCTTCATGTGAGGGTTCTGTTACTTGTAGTATGACCTCTAGTTGAGATTCTGGTACTTTGGGACCGTCTATACTGTCAGGATTGTGATGTATCGGACCCTCACCTGAGTTCTGAAGGTCCTCGGCGCTGTACTGGTAAAGCAGATCGTATGATCCACCCATTAAGCCTTCTGTGATGTAATGGGTGCCAAAATTATCAAATATTCTGCTGTACAGCGGATAGTTGTACTCCAGGGGTAGATGGTTCAGCGCTCGCAAGAAAACATCTGAAAGCCATGGGTTGTCCTGTTTCATCTTAAATTCTGACACTGAGATGACTTTATTAATCCTGATGTAATTAGAATTCTAAATAGAAAACATTAAAGGAAATATATTAACCAATATATGATATCCATGGCCTCCTTTCTTCTAACATCAACTTTTAAAATTATGCTAATGACCCAGAAGGGCTCTGAGGTGGTGGTGTAAGGGGGGAGCCACTCTGTGCTGTAGCTTCACAGGCTGGTACACTGTTACTTCCCCCCGCACACTGTGTGAGGTAACATCAGTGATAGAGTGGGGGACGTGCTGAGGAGGCAGGCAGGAGGGGAGACAGTGTAACAACTTGGGAATCTGCAGCACAGAGAAGTTCTGATAACTCCGTCCATGGCACTTTAGCATAATTTTAAAAGTTGATTTTAGAAGAAAGAAACCCATTGACAACAAATATAAGAAGATTACCACAGTCACTATGCTTGGATCAATGAGTAATAGTGATTACGGCTCTTCTGGCTCCTGAATGGCTCCCTATTACTATGTATAATAGGGAGCCGCAGTCCAGCCAGTACCCCCCACTCCACACCACTTTTATCCCAATTGTATTGGGTTAATGGGGGCATGGTGAGCCAGTTAGGGGCGGGGTTAAGGTAGCCATCGGCTCACTGAGGGGAGCTGGCTCCTGTCGTTCGCATAAAAGAGCTAGCTCTTTTGTTCTTCGCGAACAGAACATCACTAATGAGTAAGTGGCCCTGGTTTATCAAACTTGATTTTGATGATTTAGATTTTTTTTTAAAGCTAAGGTGTGACCCTGCAGGCTGCAGTCAGTATTGGGTATTGTCGCTGGAGAGATGTGTAATTATATCTTTGTTTTTGATGTTATTAATCGCAGGACTTTGTAAAATGGATTGTATCTTGTGGTGGCCCAGTTCTGGGGCAATGTGTGCTATGATTGTCCATTGAGTCCCCCAATCATAGCTGGTCCAGGAACAAATATCGTAAGGGGACTCCACTGCAGCCCTTGACAGTCATTGATTTTATACCTTCTTATAAGAGGATTTTAATGTTTCCTTAAAGGATGATGATGATGTTCTTCTGGTGTTACTGCGGCCATGCAATAATAAGGGAATTCCTCCAGAAACACCGCTAGTACGATCATATGCTCCAGATTGGCTGCTGGAACGAGTAAAATTGACCACGCTATCGAAGAAATCAGACGACACCTCATCCACAATGTCCTTCGTCTGTTAACGTACAAAACACACATTTCAAACAATGAAATGAGAAATCAGCAACAGAGTTTATGGAGAGAGACAAGAAGTATATGGAATATATTATATAGAAATATAAGAAGGAACGCAGTGTGTGTCTTCCCCTATACAGACAATACAGGAAGGAAGTGTGTGTCTCCAATATGTCCTCTCCTATACAGACAATACAGGAAGGAAGTGTGTGTCTCCAATATGTCCTCCCCTATACAGGAAGGGTGTGTGTGCCTCCAATATGTCCTCCCCTATACAGACAATAAAGGAAGGATGTCTGCGTCTCCAATATGTCCTCCCCTATACAGACAGCACAGGAAGGAAGTGTGTGTCTCCAATATGTCCTCCTCTATACAGACAATACAGGAAGGAAGTGTGCGTCTCCAATATGTCCTCCCCTATACAGGAAGGGTGTGTGTGCCTCCAATATGTCCTCCCCTATACAGACAATAAAGGAAGGATGTCTGCGTCTCCAATATGTCCTCCCCTATACAGACAACACAGGAAGGAAGTGTGTGTCTCCAATATGTCCTCCTCTATACAGACAATACAGGAAGGAAGTGTGTGTCTCCAATATGTCCTCCCCTATACAGACAATAAAGGAAGGAAGTGTGTCTCTCCAATATGTCCTCCCCTATACAGACAATACAGGAAGGATGTCTGTGTCTCCAATATGTCCTCCCCCTATACAGACAATACCGGAAGGAAGTGTGTGTCTCCAATATGTCCTCCCCTATACAGACAATACAGGAAGGAAGTGTGTGTCTCCAATATATCCTCCCCTATACAGACAATACAGGAAGGAAGTCTGTGTCTCCAATATGTCCTCCCCTATACAGATAATAAAGGTAGGAAGTGTGTGTCTCCAATATGTCCTCCACTATACAGACAAAACAGGAAGGAAGTGTGTGTCTCCAATATGTCCTCCCCTATACAGACAATAAAGGAAGGATGTCTGCGTCTCCAATATGTCCTCCCCTATACAGACAATACAGGAAGGAAGTGTGTGTCTCCAATATGTCCTCCTCTATACAGACAATACAGGAAGGAAGTGTGCATCTCCAATATGTCCTCCCCTATACAGACAATACAGGAAGGAAGTGTGTCTCTCCAATATGTCCTCCCCTATACAGACAATACAGGAAGGATGTCTGTGTCTCCAATATGTCCTCCCCCTATACAGACAATACAGGAAGGAAGTGTGTGTCTCCAATATGTCCTCCTCTATACAGACAATACAGGAAGGAAGTGTGCATCTCCAATATGTCCTCCCCTATACAGACAATACAGGAAGGAAGTGTGTCTCTCCAATATGTCCTCCCCTATACAGACAATACAGGAAGGATGTCTGCGTCTCCAATATGTCCTCCCCTATACAGACAATACAGGAAGGAAGTGTGTGTCTCCAATATGTCCTCCTCTATACAGACAATACAGGAAGGAAGTGTGCATCTCCAATATGTCCTCCCCTATACAGACAATACAGGAAGGAAGTGTGTCTCTCCAATATGTCCTCCCCTATACAGACAATACAGGAAGGATGTCTGTGTCTCCAATATGTCCTCCCCCTATACAGACAATACGGGAAGGAAGTGTGTGTCTCCAATATGTCCTCCCCTATACAGACAATACAGGAAGGAAGTGTGTGTCTCCAATATATCCTCCCCTATACAGACAATACAGGAAGGAAGTCTGTGTCTCCAATATGTCCTCCCCTATACAGATAATAAAGGAAGGAAGTGTGTGTCTCTAATATGTCCTCCCCTTATACAGAAAATACAGGAAGGAAGGGTGTGTCTCCAATATGTCCCCCCCTATACAGACAATACAGGAAGGAAGTGTGTGTCTCCAATATGTCCTCCCCCTATACAGACAATACAGGAAGGAAGTGTGCATCTCATCAAGTTTAAAAAGTATTAGAAAATTAAGGAAAACTGCATAAATAGTAAAAAAGAAAAAATTAGATTAGGTATCAGGGAGGAGCATCGCATACAATCCACACCTCAAACTTGAAGCTTTCCAGGTTTATGGGAAGGCGATATAACTTCCGGTTTGGTCCTGTAGCATTACCAGTTACTGTTTGACGTCTTCCTCCAAAAACTGAGGTATCCAGGACCTCGCCTCGACTCTCCCCAGACAGAAAGTTAAATCTACAACCACACAACATAACGTCACAGAAGGGAAAGCCCATGAGAATACTGGTTGGAGGACTGGATGGTGGATATAGTATGAGAACTGAGCAAACCCCACTCACCATCACAGGGCACTGGGTCTATTGCTGACATCCTACCCTACCCAAAGAGTAAGTACCAGTACCTCATTAATCCCATAGTTACCCATTTCCCATCAGCTGCACCCCGGGGATGTTCTCGTAGGTCCTTTGGCCATCTGGCTTTTTACTGCAGCCTCTTTCGTCTGAGTTGTCTCCGCAGTCATTGTCTCCATTGCACTTCAGTTTCCTCTCAATGCAGCGTCCTGGATACAAAATCACAAAGATTTATATCCTTAATTTAATTTTTTGGAAGTTTTGTAAATAAAATGTTTTCAAGACAAAGATTATGTAACCTGTCATCTGGATTTCATATTTTCACCTAACGACAGGTTCCATTAGCCTTTTAAATACTTATTTCCAATCTGCTTTTATAATTAACATGACTTCTTTTAGTCACTGTTAAGGAGATCGCACTGGTTTCGGACGCCATCTTGACTACTGTCCGCCATCTTAGATACAGCGGCCATGTTCCCTGACCATTGTCAAGTTAATGTCATGATTCAAACTTCATTTTATGTAACATGTTTGCTGGCCTGTCAGCTAATACCCTTTGACATGTAAGGAGAAGCCAGTCTGTCCTCGATTATATTGTGATTCTGGAGTCCACTTATCTTCTTCTTAGTATAAACAATATCTGTGTACAAGGTCTCTGAGAACTGAGCACAATTAATTAACTTTTTTCCCAGAATGTGCTGATGACCAATGGAATCGAAGTGCCTTGTCTCCTTTCATACAACACACAAAATGTTGATTTCTCTGTATTAAAATACAGCTGGGTTTTTTGAAATAAACAGTTGGATTTGAGTGCATTGGAAGACCTGACTGTGTCTTTCATTTTCTCTGTCATCTCGCTGCCGGCAGCTATCTCATCCTCCCTCAAAGGGTTAATTAGGACTCACCTTACAAAAGTCAAGAGGAATGTTGGGGCCCTGCATAAAATATCCCTATCAGTATTGGCGTCCTTTTCTGGGTGGGCTTAGGAGTGAACAACAACACCGAGACAGCCTCCGTGAAGGGTCCCCGCCAGCTTGGTGAACAGAACTGACCAGAGAGCTCTCATGTTAAGCTGTTTTTTTTGTCTACCTTGATATGTCACTTCTGGTTCACTAATTGGACGGACCGGGTAAGACTGTCTCTGTGTTATGTCTGCCACTGTTGTTCACTGTAACCTAAGCTCAGAGTTTTGGCAAAGAACCACTTTGTAAGGTGATTGACAGAGACTGGACAGTGACGGATGGTCAGACAGTCTGTGATGTTAGCTGAAGCTGTGGGACGGGAGGGAGTAGCCCTTAGAGGTCCGCACTGCTAAAGTAGGAGGTACTTTGTTGTGATTGTCAGATTCTCATATTGTCTATAGTACTGTTTGTCTAGTGTCAATAGGGTTGCCCATAGAGGTATAGAGCTCAATTTGTGCACGTGCAGCGGAGACCCGCCCTGATCAGGCGGCGTTTAGCTCCTATTGTGGAGTCTGAACGATTTTGTGGATGACTGTAATAACTAGTAGTGACTTGGTAAAGAGTCAGTAAGAGAGTTGACTTGGTTAAGAGTCAAGGAGAGAGTAGTTCAGTAAAGAGGGTTGATTTGGTTAAGAGTCAATAAGGGAGACTTGGTAAAGAGTCCTCTGTGGAAGTCTGGTATCTAGTTTCTTTGGGGTCGGTCACACAAGGTGTCGGATTTGTTGTGTCTGTGGGGGACAGGTTTGGCAGTGTTGCAGTTGTAGACATTTGTGATGGGAAGTAAGCAAAGTAAAGTAAGCCAAGGGTGCGGACCTAGAAAAGCTACTCAGATTGTGTCCCACATGAAGGGGAAAGATGCACAGAGACAGAAGGTTGTTGAGTTAAGTAGGACTGATGGAAAAGTGCAAGTTGACATGATCAGACATAAGGGCTGGTAGTTTTGTGTTTTAAGTAAAAAGTATTGAAGGTTTGAAGGTTTTGGGATGTGTCAGATGATCTGATGATTGTACAAGTGAGAACACTTGATCAGATTTGCAAACAGACACTTAGAGCCGGACGGACGGACCAGGACAGAGTGACAGGAATCCTTCAGAGTGCCCATGGAAGAAAGACACAGGTGATAAGGGACATCTCAAAGTTTTTGATGTGGAAAGAATTTGAGAAAAAGAGATTTAATTATATTTTTTTAGGGAGAGAAAAATGGCCCCTGTAATGCAGACTCCACCCCTGTATCTGAAAAGAAAAGATGACACGTCCTACCATCCTTCAGTGGTGGCCATCTTAAGACAGTTTATTTTTCAGTGGCGGCCATCTTAAGTTATATTCCCTTCAAGTCCCTGAAAGTTAAATGCCTATGACTCTACTCTGTTGGCAGCCATAAAGGCTGGTTGAGGATAAAAGCTGAACCCCCCCTCGGGACTCTGAGTAGACGTGTGAAAAAAAAAATGCTGGCTGGTGATATTTCACCGTTTCGGGTGTCTGCTAGGGGTCTTGGAGTGAGGGATGTTGTTTGTTTGAGTATTATTAAAATTTATTTGATCCCGACAATTAGAGAAAAATTACTATAAAAAGTGTTGCAATGTCTCTGGTACCTGCTTTCTGGCGTTTAAGGGGTTAACAAAAGGGTGGGGGCTGTTGGAGCTACGTTTTGTTTTGTGAAGACATGTAAATGGCCTTGACGCTAAAGTTCTCCAAAAGTCTGGGGCTCTGCCTGAGCTGTGTTATCAGTGTGTGTTCTGTTCTGACCTTGACCCTATAGTAAGCTGAAGTTGTTTACAGAAGGGGGAACAGACTAAGCGAGAACAGCCCCCCCAAACAGAGTTATCGCCTTTCATTGTAGAACTCTCCCCTGCTAGTCCGATGATGATTTTAGCCCATTCGCGGTCAAGAAAAGACCCAGAAAGAACAGCCGGATACATATAGGATGGTCCATGATCTCCAAGTTGCCAATGAGTGTACTGAAGCCCAGTGGTCCCTAGCCCAAACTGGCAGCAGTCCCCGGGAGTGACATATTATTCACTGTTATTGATTTGGCAAATGTTCTCCTCTCTGTGCCCCTACATGAAGATTGCCAGTATCTATTTGCCTTTACCAGTTCACTATTCCAGTATACCTGATGCAGAGTCCCACAAGGGGGGTAAAACTCACCCAGCCAGAACCCCACGGCCCTACAGGGAGTAGACTGGCAGACTGGCCCCTTACTGGATGTTCTCCTTTCCAGTATGCGGAGGACCTACTGTTGTTGTTGTTTGCCAGGATGCATTTATTGACCTTATGTGTTTTCTGTTCCAGAAGGGTTGCAAAGTTTCCAGAGATAAGCTCCAGTATTGCCAGGAGAAGGTGGTCTTCCTAGGCCACTGCTTCTCAGCCACAGGCAGATACCTGACAGAGGAAAAAAAGCTGGCAGTCCAGAATGTGCCCCTGCCCCGAGGCCCTAAGCCTCTTCACATGTTTCTAGGACTGGCCAGCTACTGCAGGCCTGGGACAAGGTCTGCTGCCTCCAGCCTTTTGCTGCCCCTTTCTGACTGAATTGCCTCTTCCCCATTAGTCAGGAGGCAATTGATGCATTCCATAGCCTTAAGCTGGCAAATCCTGTCTGCCTCGGCCCTAGGCACATCCTATTGGATAAGACCTTTTGTTTTATTTTGCACTGAGTATCTAGGCCATGCCACAGGTGTCCTAGCCCAGGAACGTGGTGGCCTCCCCAGTGGCCCATTATTAGGCCCGGTTAGACTCAGTCTTGAGGGGAGCTCCTCATGTGTCAGTAGCTGCAGCCAGCAACCTGCTCAGCAAGGCCAGTGAGTTACAGTGCAAACCCCACATACCTTGCACAGTGTCCTCACCCAAGTACAGCCCAAGTATCTGAGCAAAGGCCAGACAGCTCAGACTCCAGTGTGCACTCCTGATGCCCCAGGATACACTGATAAGGTGCACAGCTCTGAATCCTTTGTTCTATCGCCAGTCTTCCAGGATTCAGAGGGGGGGGGGGGGAGAAGGGTGATTAACCCAGATGTTGAGTTTTTTTTCTCATAGATGGCTCCAGGTCTGCAGGAGAAGACAGACGGTACTACACTGGATATACACTGGTCAGTGGCGCACATGAGGTAGTACAAGCAGAACCACTCCCTCCACACAGGTCAGTGCTGGAGGTGAAGTGATGGCACTCAGGGAAGTGCTACAGCTGGTGGAATGTAAAAGGGCAAACATCTATACTCAAGGTATAGTTCTGGGGTCTAAACACGACTATGAACCCATATGGAAGGCTAGAGATTTCCTCACCTCTGCAGGGACCCACTTTAAGCATGGCACGCTGGTTAAAGAGCTCATGGATGCTCTCTTACTTCCACAAGAGGTGAGGATAGTAAAAGTTAAACCACACACAATTTGGTAACTCCACAAGCCAAGGGCAAGTATGTGGCTGACGGGATGGCGAAGGCAGCTGCACAGTTGGAACCCAGAGACTGTCCTGAAGTCTCAGCGGTGAGTTATGAGCTAAAGGTTTGATCCACAGGTGTTCCAGTCCCCGGTGGCCCGAGTGTCATCAGAAGTGAAGGAAGTGTGGAGGAAAGCTGGAGCCCAGATGCCGATGGGACCTGGATGCTGGGAGAGAGGGTGTGCCTGCCCAGAGCCTTGCACCCAACAGTAAGTCAAGTAGTCCACGGACACACACACATATCCAAAATGGCCATGCTAGTGCTCATAAACCACCAGTGGTTTGCCCGGGCATTACTACCCCTGTCACTAGACTAGTGAAAGCCTTTATAGTCTGTGCCCGCCACAACCCGGGTAAGGTGGTAAAGACCCCACAGAAGGTGACACCCAAGCTGCTGTATCCCTTCCAAAGACTGCAGATGGATTTTATCCAGCTACCGAAAAGTGTTACGTAGGAGTACGTGCCTGTGTGCATTGATCTCTTTCCAGGGTGGCCAGAAGCTTCTGCCATGACCAAGGCTACTGCCAGAGCTGCAGCCAAGAAGGTGGTGAGTGAGATTTTTCTGCAGGTTTGGACTTCCAGAGACTAGAGATGAGCGAGCACTAAAATGCTCGGGTACTCGTTATTTGAGGCGAACTTTTCCCGATGCTCGAGCATTTTTCAAGGGGACCAAGGCTCTGCACAGGGAAGCTTGGCCAAACACCTGGGAACCTCAGAAAAGGATGGAAACACCACGGAAATGGACAGGAAACAGCAGGGGCAGCATGCATGGATGCCTCTGAGGCTGCTTAATCGCACCATTATGCCAAAATTATGGGCAACAGCATGGCCATGACAGAGTGACCGAATGAGGCTAGATAGCATCTAAAACATGCAATAATTGACCCTGACACTATAGGGGACGGCATGCAGAGGCAGCGGCAGCAGTGGCAGGCTAGAGAGTGGCATGGCGACATACCCTAAATGGACTCAGGTTTCACCAAAGGAGGTGAGCAAGAAGCGCTGAAATGATTTCCTATGTGAACAAAAGGTTGACGGAATATTTAGTCGATAACACAGCATGGTGGCGACATAGTGACCAAGTTCCATAACGTATCTGGTGAACCACCCGAAAAATGAGCCTGACACAGCTCTTTTGATAAGGGGACGACATGTGGAGGCAGCCATGGAGATGACTTCCATGATTAAGAGCGACAGTATGGGGCATTCATATTGCGCTGCTATGATTGCAACTTTAGCTCTTCAGCATGGCGGTGACAGATGGGCCGAGTTCCACTATGTATCTGGTGAAACACCTGAAAATTCTGCCTGACACAGCTCGTTTGATAAGAGGACGATGTATGGAGGCAGTGAAGTAGTAGTAGATTAAAGGTGCTGTAGTTAAAACTATGTTAGATGGATCTTGGGATGGAGCTGGCGCTCCGCTGCCAGGCGAGCTTTCGCCTATCCAAGCCCCTGTCTCTCAGCTCCTCCCCAAACAGCACCTCTACTACACATCAAGTGTAGTAGTGTTCTTATAAGTTTGGGTTATGGCGGGTGAGGGGAATGTAAACAGATGCGCAAGAAGCGCTGAAATAATATTGGTAAATGATAAAAGTTTGCCAGTATATTTTGTGGATTACACAGCAGGGTGGCGACAAAGTTAACAAGTTTGATGTGGAAGCCATGAAAACAACCCAAAATTCTGCCTGACACAGCTCGTTTGATAAGGGAACCATGTATGGAGGCTGCTATATGGACGACTTTTGGAGGCAGCTATGGCGATGACGTGTGGAGGTAGCAATGGAGACAACGTGTGGAGGCAGCTAAAAAGACGACGTGTGGAGGCTTCTATGGAGACAATTTAATTTGGATAGTGCCTGTATGTGGCAGTCCAAAAAAGTTTTCAAACCAGAGGAGCAGGTAGGTGGTACTCCAGAAAAATTAAATAGATTGAGTGCCTGTATGTGGCACTCCCAAAAATTGTTTAAAACAGAGGACCGGGTAGGTGGCCCTCCAGAAAAATTAAATACATAGAGTACCTGGACCGAGGTAGGCCCCGCAATCCTCAGCGTCGGCAGTATATGACCAGCCCCAGGGTCAGACTCGGTCCCAGTCTCCACCAAGTTAACCCAATGTGCCGTCAGCGATATATAGTGGCCCTGCCCGGCAGCAATCGTCCACGTGTCCGCGGTCAGGTGGACCTTGTCAGAAACGGCGTTGGTCAGGGCACGGATGATGTTGTCTGACACGTGCTTGTGCAGGGCTGGGACGGCACATCGGGAAAAGTAGTGGCGGCCGGGGACCGAATACCGAGGGGCGGCCGCCGCCATGAGGTTTCGAAAGGCCTCGGTCTCTACCAGCCTATAGGGCAGCATCTCCAGGCTAAGCAGTTTAGAGATGTGGACATTGAGGGCTTGGGCGTGTGGGTGGGTTGCACTATACTTCCTTTTGCGCTCCAGCGTCTGGGGTATGGAGAGCTGAACGCTGGTGGATGCTGTGGAGGACCGTGGAGGCGAAGATGGGGTTTTCGCACGGGAGGTGTTTGGGCGGGGGTCCTGGGCAGGGGGCTGACTAGCAGATGACACAGGGGAAGGAGCAGTGGTGTGCCCGGCCGGAGGTGAATGGGCTTGGTGCCATTGAGTGGGGTGTTTAGCATTCATATGCCTGCGCATACTGGTGGTAGTTAAGCTAGTAGTGGTGGAACCCCTGCTGATCCTGGTTTGGCACAGGTTGCACACCACAGTCCGTCGGTCATCCGGTGTTTCTTTAAAGAACCTCCAGACTTCTGAAAATCTAGCCCTCGCCACAGGAGCTTGACTAAGTGAAACATTTGGCGCTGATGCACCAGCTCTGGCCCTGCCTCTCCGTCTGGCCCCACCACTGCCTCTTCCAACCTGTTCTGCTATAGGAGTCGCCTCCGTCTCAGAAGCACTGTGTTCACCCGGCCTATCAACCCAGCTTGGGTCTGTCACCTCATCATCCTCCGATCCCTCAGTCTGCTCCCCCCTCGGACTTCCTGCCCTGACAACAACTTCACCACTGTCTGACAACCGTGTCTCCTCATCGTCCGACACCTCTTTACACACTTCTTCCACTACGTCAATAATGTCATCATCACCCACAGACTGCGACCGGTGGAAAACCTGGGCATCGGAAAATAGCTCAGCAGCAACCGGACAAGTGGTTTGTGACTGTGGAGAAGGTCCAGAAAACAGTTCCTCAGAGTATGCTGGTTCAAATGCCAAATTTTGCTGGGAGGGGGCAGACTGGGGGGAAGGAGGCTGAGGTGGAGGAGTGCTGATTTCGGTGACATGGGTGGACTGCGTGGAAGACTGACTGGTGGACAAATGGCTAGAAGCATTGTCCGCAATCCACGACATCACCTCTTCGCACTGTTCTGGCCTCAACAGTGCTCTACCACGAGTCCCAGTAACTTGAGACATGATGAACCTAGGGAGTGTAGCTCTGCGGCGTTCCCCTGCTCCCTCATCAGCAGGTGGTGTCTCACCCCGCCCAGGACCACAGCCTCTGACCCCTGCAGTAGTTGGACGCCCACGTCCACGCCCTCGTCCTCTACCCCTAGCCCTCGGGTTAAACATTTTCAAAATTAAAGTGTAAACTTAAAATTTTTTTTTTTGTTTTTTTTTTGTGTTTTTTTTTTTAAACAAAACGATGCTATCCTATTGCTATGGCTAGTTTCTAACCTACACTGACAGCACACAACTGGATTTTGTGCTGTGCCTGATGACTTTGAGTTATAAAAAAAAATAAACGTAAAAAAAAATAAATCAGAAGACTGTGCCTAATTCAAATCAAACCCCTAATAAATTGTCCCACTTCGGTGTTTGAGGTGGATATGTGTGTCACTAAGAGCTAAACACAACGGTCGCAAGTCTCCCAGCAAATTCCTCACAATATGGTACTAGCTGCACTACTAGTGGCAGCAAGTCCAGCCAAAAGCAAACCAAAAAAAAGTAAAATATAACGCTATTGTAGGCCTAAGTAAGCCGTTGGGGTTCTCCTATGGCTATTTTCTAGCCTACACTGAAAGCACACTGCTTTGCCAGATTACTTTGAGTTATAAAAAGAAATAAACGTAAAAAAAAATAAATCAGCAGACTCTGCCTAATTCTAATCAAACCCCTAACAAATTGTCCCACTTCGGTGTTTGAGGTGGATATGCGTGTCACTAAGAGCTAAACACAACGGTCGCAAGTCTCCCTGCAAATTCCTCACAATATGGTACTAGCTGCACTACTAATGGCAGCAAGCCCAGCCAAAAGCAAACAAAAAAAAAGTAAAATATAACGTTATTGTAGCCCTAAGAAGGGCTGTTGGGTTCTTGTAGAATCACTCCTGCCTAACACTATTGAAATAGAACACCCTAACGCTTTCCCTGACCAGCAGCAGCTCTCTCCCTAGCGGCATCCAGACAGTGAATGATCCGAGCAGCGCGGGCAGGGACTAATCTATTCCAGGGTCACCTGATCAGGCCAGCCAACCACTGCTATCGACATGTAAGGGTACCACGTCATGCTGGGTGGAGTGCAGAGTCTCCTGGCTTGTGATTGCCTCTGTTTCTGGCCGCCAAAAATCACAACGGCGGGAGATGCCATTTTCTCGAGCTGGCGAAATACTCATCCGAGCAACGAGCAGTTTCGAGTACGCTAATGCTCGAACGAGCATCAAGCTCGGACGCGTATGTTCGCTCATCTCTACCAGAGACCATAGAGTCCGGTCGCAGAACCCACTTCACTGGACAGGTAAAGACCTGAAACCTTGTCCCTCCTGGGTGTAGAACAGGCCCTGCACACCCCTTGCCCTTCCCAAGTTAGTTGTGGGTTTGAGATACTTTAAATGGCACTCTTAAGTTAGAGATCCGGAAGGCCATGGAAGAAACAGGGAAACCATGGCGCGAGTGCTTTTTCTGCTGCCCACCATTCAGTTAGGACCACCCTTAACAGAAAAGATGGGATTGTCCCCCTTTGAAGTACTTTTTGGCTGTGCACCCAGGCTAGGTCTCTACTTTCCACAGACCCTATAGCTGATGGCAGGAAACCAGGTGGAATATGCCACACAGTTGAGCCAGGCCTTGGAAAAGGTCGGCAAAAGTGTTTCTGATTCCTTTTTCAGATCCAGACAGAGACCTCAAGGTGCATAACCTGAAGCCTGGAGACTACGTGGTGGTAAAGAGACACCAGAGAGAGAGTCCGGAGCCTCACTACGACGGTCCTTTCCAAGTCCTGCTGCACCCCAACTATGACTATCACTGTAACTATAGGGGTGACCAGGATGCCCCCAGGGTAGCAGACTTTACCTACGGTTGGTGCAACACGACAATGACCTTCTTTAACATTGACAGCACAGGTAGCCCTGTATTAGCAGTGTCTGATGTGTACAGGATTTGTGGGGAGAGGAGAGTCAGGTCAGACCTAGAGGCTGGGAAGGTGTGTGTGCTGTGATAAAATTTGTGCATTCCTTCCTCGTGATCCCCAGGGATAAGGTTGATCAGACACATAAAGAAAAGGTAGAGAATCCCAAAGGATTCTGGAAGAGTGAAGCGCCTAGATGACAACGTTTATACAGATACAGTCGGAGCAACAAGAGGGGTCCCAGATGAGTACAAGGCCCACAATCAGATATGTGCAGGTCTAGAGTCCATTATTCCCCAGATAGCTATGAGTAAAGATTTTGATTGGGTTAACTGTTTTTTTTTATTGTAATCAACAGAGATTTGTGAGTTATATCCGAGATATTTCCCAGAACCGCATGGCTTTGGACATGATCCTTGCTGAGAAGGGAGGAGTCTGTAAGATGGTGGGAGTGGCTTGTTGCATGTACATCCCGGATGACATCGCCCCCTATGGATCCATTACCCATGCACTTGAAGAGATTGAAGGACTGTCCAGGGAACTCAAGAGAAACTCTGGGCTGGACACTTTGTCCTTCACTTTGTGGTTGGGGGATTGGAAGGGTTTCCTTTAAGTGGGGGTAATATTGGGGATTGTGATTTTGCTCTTGTCACTTATTGCGTGTTGTGTAGTCCTCCTCATCAAGTCCACCATGTCCCAGATGTCCGTCCAGGCGGTAGGAACCACGACAGGAGAAGTGCCCGGAGCGGAGGATGATGCTGCCTGTTTACAAACCTATGGACTATGGGAACTCAGTGATGTGATTTGAGTGTGCGGGCCTGTAACCCCCGAGTGACCAGCCTCCAGGGGATCTGGTGAAGAGTTAACAAGTCCAGCAGGTACGGGCTTAGCCTACCTGTATGTACCTGGAGCTTGAGGAGGTCGCTCAGGATGGAGTTACAGGCCAGCAAAGCTCAAAGGGGGGAATTGTTAAGGAGATCGCACTGGTTTCGGACGCCATCTTGACTACTGTCCGCCATCTTAGATACAGTGGCCATGTTCCCTGACCATTGTCAAGTTAATGTCATGATTCAAACTTCATTTTATGTAACATGTTTGCTGGCCTGTCAGCTAATACCCTTTGACATGTAATGAGAAGCCAGTCTGTCCTCGATTATATTGTGATTCTGGAGTCCACTTATCTTCTTCTTAGTATAAACAATATCTGTGTACAAGGTCTCTGAGAACTGAGCACAATTAATTAACTTTTTCCCAGAATGTGCTGATGTCCAATGGAATCGAAGTGCCTTATCTCCTTTCATACAACACCCAAATGTTGATTTCTCTGTATTAAAATACAGCTGGGGTTTTTTGGAATAAACAGTGTGATTTGAGTGCATTGGAAGACCTGACTTTTCATTTACTCTGTCAGCTATCTCATCCTCCCTCAAAGGGTTAATTAGGACTCACCTTACAAAAGTCAAGAGGGCTGTTGGGGCCCTGCATAAAAAATCCCTATCAGTCACTAGTAAACATACCTGGCTCCCTGCCAGCAAACTGCAGCATGGAGGGGCTCTGGTAACATCCCTAGTCTTTCTGGATCATTAGCATAATTTTAAAAGTGGATTTTAGACAGAAGGAAGTCATGGAAAACAAATATAAGAAGATGAATACCACAGTCACGGTGCCTGGATCTATGAGTAAGTGCCCCTGGTTTATCATGATGGATTTTGATGATTTCCTTTTATCATTTCCTTGTAGAAATCCCTAGCTGCCAATACCATTACGGACCTCCCCTGCACCCTCTGCCCGGGGATCCCTTCACCACCTTTACATCAGCAGTGCCCTATGGTAACCTTTCATCATATTGCAGCCTCCCCCTCTTCTTGCATCCCCTCGCTGGCCATGCCTGGTGATTTTTATGATTTCCTTTCAAGTAAATTAAACTACAGACACACACATATACTCCTCTTCTCCTCGATCCCAGCGCTTTTCTTCTTTAAACTTGACACACAGGGATTTCTGGGAAAAAAAAAGAGTTATAACAAGCATCCTGGAGCACAAGGACGCGATGTCCGGTACTCTGGGCTGCTAATTAGTCACACCTCTCGTGAAAACGTGAATAATTAGCAGCCGGACATCGCGTCCTTGTGCTCTAGGCTGCATTTTATAACTCTTTTTTCCAGCGTTCCCGTTGTGTCAAGATTAAAGAAGACCGGCACCGGGATTGAGAAGAGAAGTATAGGTGAGTGTCTGAAGTTTAATTTATACTTTACTTTAATGGTAGATTTCCTTCAAAGGAAATAATCAAATTGCTGGGCAGGGCCAGCGAGGGGATTTCATTTTACTTTACTTTAGTAGTAGATTTGCTTTAACCTTGTTCCTCGATTACTTGCATACTAGGCTGAGCCCAGTGTACATGTATATAGTGGCTACAGAAGGATAAGCTTCAGAATACAGTGTACTCTAGTGTTATAGAGAATCCATACTTCCCAACATTTGGAGAGGTAAAAGAGGGATAAAAGTTTCGGTGAATGTAGCATGCCAAAGAAATTATCTCCCTTATGGCACAACTTTTGTCCCACCTCTTACTCCACCCCCATACAGTTTAGAAAAAAGAGTGCATCACATCTTTGGCCCCTCTTTTAATGCAAGAAAGTTGCTAGTTATGATATTAAAAATGGTATTAATGGTATGGTATGGTATTTAAAAAGCTACCTGCGATTAGGTGGAAATGTGAGATCCTTATGACAGGTTCCCCATACCTCCAAGATTTGGGGCTCTGTCCCAACATAGATAGAGTTGAGATAGAGCAGAGAAGGGGGCCACAATAAGATGGGGAGCAGAGAAGGGGGCACAATAAGAGGGGGAGCAGAGAAGGGGGCACAATAAGAGGGGGAGCAGAGAAGGGGGCACAATAAAAGGGGGAACATAGAGGTGGGGCACAATAAGAGGGGGAGCATAAAAGTGCGGCACAATAAGAGGGGAAGCAGGGAAGGGGGCACAATAATATTGGGAGCATAGAAGTGGGGCACAATAAGAGGGGGAGCAGGGAAGGGGGCACAATAAGATTGGGAGCATAGAAGTGGGGCACAATAAAAGGGGAGCAATGAAGGGACAACTATGAGACAGAGAAAAAGAAGGCATAATGAGAAGAGGAGGGGGAATGGGGCATTGTACAGGATGGGAACATTTTTAAATATTTATATATGAAATCAGCATTTTTATCAATTTCTTTATCTATTCAATGTGATATATACGTATGTATTTCTGTTTGTGTTATATATTTATTTATCTTGTAATGCTATCCCCACACACACATTTATATGTTTGGATGTAATATATTATTTGTGTTCATTTATCAAACCATGAGCTCCTCCTGTAATGCCAAAATTATACCTATTATATTTTTTGGTTTATATTTTATATAATTTGGGATTTATTTATCTATCTATTTATCAATTCATGTGCTCCTCTTCTAATGTTATTATACCTACATATATCGATTCGCTTATTATATCACTTACATACATATGTCACTATGTTATGATCTTTTCTCTTTTATGAATTTTTATACCAAGATGGAAACAACACTTTTATTTATTGTGTTAGACCTGATGTAATACAGTGTGAAAAGCGTTTTCCAATTTTATCCCAATAAAGAAACAAATGTGATACACATGAAGAATTCCTGCGCCTTCTAAAAATGTCTTTTTTTCTGGGTATTACTATTCGTAATTCACCCATCTGGTATACACATAAGTTGCAGACAGTTATCTTACAGCCAAAAACAGCATAGTGAAGAGGTAGATACAGAAGTGGAGGTTCTGCCAAAGATCTTATCGCCAGATACAGGATAGTAAGAAGAAAGAGTAGGAGCAAGAAGTGCTTTCTATTAGAAATTTCCTTCTACAGCCAGTTGTCCTACTACTAGAAACAGAATATGAGGAGAGGGATTCTCCTGTTGCAGCCAGTTGTCTTACAGACAGGCACAAAATAATGAGGGTGAGGAGGATGTTGAAGTCAGTTGTCTTACAGCCAGGCACAGGGTAGTGAGGAGTTGGGGGGGGAAGCTCCTGTATCAGCCAGTTGTCTTAGGTGGGCAGATAATAGTGTGTAACAGAATGATGACATGGTTGCTGTCCTAGAAATGCAGAGATTTGTATATGTATATATTTTAGTCATACTGTAAGACCAGGATAAAAGGAGAGGAGGAGATTAATAATTTTTGTGTATTTTCTGTTTCTATTCTTGTAAATGTCCCCATTAATTATGGATGTGTTTTATAGACTCTGTTTACAAGTTATTTCGGCAAATGAAAGAAACACACTTGTAATTGTTTCTTCTCATTCTCCAAGCATCTGCTGGGAAATGAGATTATCTAAAACAGTAATATCTTTGATGGATCTGACTGTTCCCTTCCTGTCCAGAAACATCAGAGGTGAGCGTAGTAATTATCACAAAAGCAGCACTGAACAGATGCTCGCCCATGTGTCTGCGGGTTCTTGCCGCTTCCTTCAAGTAAACAGTTTGTTTTCTCAAAATGTGTATTTAGTAGAAAATGATGTAGAAAAATCACAGGCAAATAAAGAGAAAACCGGGAAAAACTTTACTGGCAACAAACATGAAACTTCATTGCAGCCAGTGTCAGGAACATGGTGACAAACCTAAACCTGCTGCACATACCTGCACTAAGGGTGGCCATCAGGGGCCCAGACTAGTGGGACTATAACAGGGGCCCAGACTAGTGGGACTATAACAGGGGCCCAGACTAGTGGGACTATAACAGGGGCCCAGACTAATGGGACTATAACAGGGGCTCAGACTAATTGGACTATAACAGGGGCCCTAACTAATGGGACTATAACAGGTGCCCAGACTAATGGGACTATAACAGGGGCCCAGACTAATGGGATTATAACAGGGGCCCAGACTAATGGGGCTATAACAGGGGCCCAGACTAATGGGTCTATAACTGGGGCCCAAACTAATGGGACTATAACAGGGGCCCAGACTAATGAGACTATAACAGGTGCCCAGACTAATGGGACTATAACAGGGGCCCAGACTAATGGGACTATAACAGGGGCACAGACTAATGGGACTATAACAGGTGCCCAGAATAATGGGACTATAACAGGTGCCCAGAATAATGGGACTATAACAGGTGCCCAGAATAATGGGACTATAACAGGGGCCCAGACTAATGGGACTATAACAGGGGCACAGACTAATGGGACTATAACAGGGGCCCAGGAGTCACTTACCAAACCATTAATTTATTAGCCAAGGTATCTTCTGCTCCTCTACTCCAGACCTTGTCCCTAAAACTAAGGTGACCTCAGACAAGACTTCAAAGTAAATTCATAACCCAAATTAACCAAACTTCAAAGTAAATACTCACCTTGCACAAGAGAACCCAGAGCAGACCCCCTAAATAACATAACTCCAGAACAAAACACAAATTTTGATTTTAAAGAATATCATTAAATAAATACTTCAGACCCCTGAAAAACCCAGACCCCAAAATTATTGATACCAGACCACAAACATTATTCAGGCCTAAGAGAATAACCCTAAATGAATCCTCAGACCCAAAACTAATTTTATACCCTACATAAAAACCCAAAAGTTTTTCCACCTTTTGCCAAATTTCAGGCTTCAAACATAAAGCCATACAATTGTAATTTTTGGGTGAAGAAGCAACAACAAGTGGGACACAATTGGGAAGTGGAAGGAAATTTATCAGATATTTTAAATTTTGTAAAAAATATTAAACTGAAAAGTGGGGTGTGCAATATTATAATGTAAGTCACAGTCCTCGGCACCTAACCTACCATCTCAGATACCCCCTGTGACGTCATTGGAGGGCAGTGATCGGATGCCTCATTGAGACTTGTAGGCTTGCCATGTGTAATGATCTCTAATAGGCTATTAGAGATCAGCAGTAAAATAGCTACATACTGCAATATAGTAGTATTGCAGTATATTGCATTAGCAGTCAGAATTAAAGGGTTAAAATACCCTGGAGGGTCTGAAATAAAGGTAAAAAAAAGATATAGGTCTTATATTAAGACCTATAAAGCCTGGTACACATTTGATTATAGTGACCCAAAGATTAAAGGGAAAGTTTCATTTGGAGCGCTGAATAAAACCCATACAAACGTCCACAAGAAAACTCCACAAATGTGCTTTTTTTTTTGTCAATTTCACTGCACTTGGAATTTTTTTTACAGCTTTCCAGTACATTGCATGGCTCCACTAAAAAGTACAGTTTGTCTCGCAGATAAAAAGCCCATATACATCTCTGTCAACGGGAAAATAAAAAAGTTATTGCTTTTGGAATGAGAGGAGTAAAAAACAGAAAAGCAGAAACGAAAAAGGGCTGAGTCCTGTAATGGTTTAAGAGGAGAATCACTCCTGTCTGATATCAGGATTGTGATGACACAGAACTGGAAATATCCACTGTTAAAGTTGTAGTACAGTTCTCCAACCATGACTGTAACTTTTAGGCTGGATTCACAAGAATGTATGCCCGCAGGACCGTAGCCAGGCGGCACACGTCCGGTGTCATGGAGAGGAGGAGGGGTGATCCCTCTCCATAGTGATACATGGCGGATGGCGCCATAACACAGGGAAAGATAGGACATGTCCTATCTGCAACATCCTCCATCCGGGCCTAGCCTTTTCTTGGGGCCTGGAGGCAGCCGGGGCCCAGAATACCGGAGTGGCTGGCTAGTGCGGCCTAGGCACGCTGATGTCACGGTGCTTGGTATGGGCACGCTGTGCTCCTACAGCCTGGCAGGTCTATAGCAGGTGGTGTGTGCAAGAAATATGGAGGGAGAGGCTCATGTACTGGTTCACCCTGGGGCAGCCCCTGAGTGTCTGTAAGACAGGTCCCTGGGTGATAGATGGGGAGCCCGTGGTGGTAGACAGCCGTATCCAGGGACCAGATGGAGGCAACAGTTCTTTATTCAACAGCAGGCAAAATGATAACAGCAGATTTAGCAGCAGATTCGTTAAGCTGGAAAGAGAGCTGACCCACAGGAAGGTTACACGCAGCCTGGTAGTAGCTTCAGGCTGGGCTGATAGAAATGGAGCTGAGCCTGGGTGGTGGATCTCAGCTCTGGGCTTAAGTCTCCTTACTTGCCCTGGGGGCTAGGCACCTATGTTTGCTGGTGTTAGGACACTGGCTGTGGCAGCACTGACATGTGCTGCTCACTCTGACTAGACTGAACCAGACTAAGACCTAAGACTTTTCACCATGTACTCCCGCCCACCAGGGGATTATATACCCGCTTGCTTTACAAGAACATCATTGGACAATAGCACCAGATAGATAGGCTCACCAGATAGATCCTGACAATGAGAGGGCGATATTCGCAACAACCACCTTTCCTATGCACTGGCAGGGGTGTTGCATATTGCCGATTAGCGGCCTATGGGAGACGTATGTACGGCCACAAGCATATGTCCTCCTACGATTGTGTGAATGTAGCCTAACTGCAAATATTGTGAAGGCAGAATGTAGCAGGAAATTCAGGGAGACATTGCTGAGAGTTAACAGAAGTTCATGCACCTTCAGTATATGTAGCTGAACATGGGGAAGGAGACTAATTGACCCTGGACATATTTTTACATGTTGTTGTAAAGGTTTATCCAATTTTACTAACCTTTTCTTCTCTTAACCCTTTCACTATAACAGGGGCCCTACACTTTTTTCAACTTTACAGTAAAAATTAGATTTTTAAATACAGATCAAATTGTGAATTTAAATTTAAGAGCGGATATCTGCGGTTCTGTTTCAACTAGAAACACAATCCTGATATTTTTGTTAAGGGGAGATACTCCTCTTTAAAAAGACATCAGAATTGCTTTCCAGGAGACATGGCCGTTTGGAGTGAGCCCTCTATACATATTTATAACATATTTTGGTAAAGGTTTATACAATTCTTTACAATTTTAATGGGAAATAGAACAAAAATCATATTTTTTTCACATTTTAGTCTTTGTCTGCTAATTCTATTACACTAAAATATGTTATAAATAAAAAATTATAAGTAAATATGCCCCATAATGTCACATATGAGGAGTAAAGCAGTAGTAACCCCGGCATCTTACCTGTGTCACATTGAAATTTTTTCGTGCAATCTGCCTGCTCCATATAACAGAGCTTTGTTGGGATACATGGCTGTGATTCCGACAGCTGTCCTGCACAACTCTGACCTCCAAACTGAGAGGGGCGCTGCAACGACCGAACCTTAAACTGCAAATAAAAAAAGAGGTGGGTTAATGAGCAGTGATTCTTGTGATTTACAGTTTTCCTGGTCTTGTTCTCACAAACGGTTAATGAATATGTTGCAGCAAAGTTTCCATTCAGAGGCAGTGACCCTGTACATAGCTAGTCCTGCTCTACGCTGAATAGTGAAAATAATTGTATCGAGTCTAGACAATGCTCTGTGAGCTAAACACATCAGCAGCAGTTGCACAGATCTCTTCTAGTTTGCTACAATGTATCAGTCTTGCGTCCAGGCTGTTTAGCTCACAGAGCATTGTATAGACTGGATACAATTCTCTCTATTCAGAGGCAGTGACCCTGTACATAGCTAGTCCTGCTCTCAGCTGAGAAGTGGAGACAATTGTATCCAGTCTAGACAATTCTTTGTGAGCTAAACACATCGGGCCAGATCTATTATTCTGGCTGCGCCAGTTTTGTGTCGTACTTTGCACCGGAAAGAATGTCTTTGGTGGAGCTCGCACATGTATTTAAGAAGTGTCTGTGCCAGTTTTGTGTTGCGGGCACACTGTGTCTCACAAGTCAGAAAAAATTAGCAACCAAAGGGGTCCCGGTTTGAGACATATTTAATAAAACGACTTGACAGAATTGTGTTGCAAGCTTTATGTTAAAGGTGCCCCAAAAAATGATGGCGCACCCTGCACACTTGAAAGGCAAACTGCACGTAGTAAAGGTAACACTACTTTAGATAAGTCTGACCTATCAGCATCAGCTGCACAGATACATCTGCTGGTTTTTACAATGTATCAGTCACTTTCAGTCCTACTTTTTCTATGTTTCACTCTAGTTTCCTCTGTTCCCATTATCCCTCAGACGCTTTGTACCTCCTCTAGTTTCCTCTGTCCTCTCTAGTAGTGGATTGCAATGTAGGCAGTTTGGGTATTAGCCAGGGGCCCAAGCCTTCTAGAGAGCCCATGGCCACCCAAACCACCCACCGAATTTTATACTGAGAAGTGCCTTCACTCTGCTCTCGATAAACATGTACACAAGAGCTTTTTCAGGACCCACAAAGTTCCTGAAACCATAGCTTGAAAGCAGAAGAGGGGACGCATCCTCCATTCCCCAAGAAGCTGATTCTAGTAACAGATGTAGGAAGTGATTCCAGACTTGTAGGGGCAATAATATTCATACAGCCCAGGGTGCATGTCAGTCTTAATCCTCCGCTGGTCCTTTCCAGACTTCTCTATCCTCCTCTTTCAGATTAATCTTTCCTTCTCCAAACTCCTCTGTCTATGGCTTATCTCCTATAGAATGAGTAATTCTGAATTTAGTCTCATAGAGCATTGTCTAGACTTGATCTTACATCCCTTTTTAATTCCTTCAGCCTTTTGCCCCCTCGAGACTTCTGTAACCTCCAGAATGCTCCTCTGCCCCATACTCATCTTCCCTTGCCAGGCTCCATTCTTACCTCCAGACCTCTGTCCTCCTCCAAATACCTCTGTCAGGTTCAGATTCCTCTCTACCCTCTAGACTCCTCTGTCTCTCTTCAAACGCCTCTCTCCCATGTAGTCTTCCCAGTTTTCTAAGGACCCCTAGCTACCCCCTAGACTTCCCTTTCTACTCCTGCCCCCTCTCTCCTCTGTAGACTCCTTTTTACCTGACAACCCCTCCTCCCATTTAGACTTCCTTTCTGGAAGAGAGATACTGATTAACAGATAATATGAATTGAGCCCCAAAAACAACTGGATCACACTCTGCTTTTTGATGCAGTTTTTAAGTGTTTTTTTTTTACTCTTGCTAAAGCCAAGGGTAGGACATGCACTCCCCTGTGTGATCCTGGCCATACGACAAACTCCACCCCAATGTTTATGGTTATCACATTCGTGTGTTTGATACCTGCTTCTTCAGGCAAGGGTCACATTCAGACCATGGACCAAAATCTCCTAGCTGGCAGTTGATTGGACACGGCTGGTCATTGCATGATCGTCTCTCATTTTTGGTACAAAGACGTTCACAGTCGTTTTTCCGGTAGTAGTCATCATAAACAATATTCCTGTATGGAAAATATGTCATACGCAGAATGAAATGTAAAAGTAGACATATCATGGAGGAAAGCAGTGGAGTAGCTGAGGGGCCCTTTTGCTGTTATTTCCAACTACTATTTGGTGGCAAAAACAATGTGTAGGAAGTCAAGCGGAATAGGCAAATGTTTCACACCTACCTGGATCTACTCTGAGTTCCGTGGTTACATGTTTGAGTACAACTTGACCATGAGCCCCAAGGGTAATGTTCACAGAAGCATGAAGACGCCTTCCCAGCAATGGAGCTTATGAGCAAGCATACAAACACAAATCTGCCACCCATGGATGTTTCTGCTGAAAGACAAAGCCATCAAAAATACTTCACCTACTAATATTGTCCCTTCCCTCATTCTGCTAACCACTCCTATCTAAAAGCACAGTGACCATACAGCATTTCAAGAAAGCTGGCTCACTGCCCTTGAGGAGCTATGGCACCGCCCCTGAGGAGCAGCCCACAGGGAGAAACTATTATTCTGAATACATCTTTCAGTATCTATGCTAACAGAAGGCTGTTCTTACCACTGGAAAAGGCAACAGAACTGCCAGGAGATTCCCCTAGGTCACCGTCAGAGGACAGGTCTCACAGGTCTCCTATCTACATAGGATTTCCATTGTTAAAGATATTGTACCATCCAGAAAACATATTTTTATATCCACTGTCGGATCTTCATTTGGGATCATCAACAGGGACAGAAAACTGTCTAGAGGACCTGGTAAGTCCCATTGTTTTGAATGAACACTGTGTAATGCTTAATTTTTCTGGTGGGGGCACTGAAGAAGAATAGAATTATTACTGATCTTTGAGGTCTTAAAACTCTTGTCATTAAAGGAGCATATACCAGGGGCGGGGCTTAAGGGGTTGCAGAGGGTACAGGAGAGCCTGGGACCCATAGCCGGTCTTTAAGGATTCTTAATAAGTGATAGTCAAGGGGCCTGGAAGAGCATTTTTCAGCAGCAGCATCTAACTTAGAGCTGCCATTCACATCAAACAACCCCTTTAAGAATGTAGCTGGTAAGGGAATGGCCTATTGGCCATAAAAAGGAACAGGACAAGGTGCATATTATAAGGTTGCACCCTGCCCATCTGCCTCATCATCTTATAAAGAACCCCCAACCCCTTGTATAAAATATAGGGATGCACTTACCTCTCTGCTGCTTCCTCTGTCTGTGTGTGAGGTGCTCATGGGTCCAGGGTCTGTATTTACACTGGTTAATTTTACACCATTCTCCACTCCCACCTAAATCTGAAAGTGAGCAGTGCCCCATTGTCTCTTACATTACTCATTAACCCCCTTAAGGACATTTTGGAATTTTGAATTTTTTTTATTCTAGTTACATTTTTTGGGGTTCGTTTTTTGGAAAATCAGCTTACACATGTCCTTGTGCAGCAGCACTGATAGACAGACTTATCCCTCTGCACTGTAATAGCAGGTTAGTGTCTCCTCTTCCTTGGGGCAGCACAGGACTTGGTACCATGCTGCCCATAGGGGATGTAAGCCAACCAAAGGCAAGAGGTGGCAAGAGAGTAAGGTGGCGGCCACATGTTGGCCTCATGTCATACCATGTGGATGGCAACCCCCTGTCTTTGTTGGCTCTTACCCCTTGTCTTAGGTCTAGGTCCTGCATAATGTGACCAGCTTATCCAATATTTGCTATGACTTACTAGTATGATATATCGCTTTAAAAACTGCAAAAACTAAAAATCACTGAATTTATGCTCAATTTTTGCATAATGTATACAAAATCATTTCCTGTCCAGATGATTCTGGATCTGCAGCTCCTCCACTTTTCATTCTGCTGACCCCATCCCAGAGGAAGCTTCCCTTATCTGCACTGTTTACCTGACCCTATGCACCCCCCAACACCGGCCAAGGCTCTGGCTAATGTCCTTTTACTGATCAACAGGATTTCATAACAATTCACATTCACATGTGAGGCAATACAAGATAAGAGTCCAGGATTTCCTCTATGCACTGTCCAGCGTGTGATGTATTTTACATGGGACTGACTGCTGGACCCTGACCGGCTCAAACCGGGGGTTGAAAATAACATAAAACCCAAAAAGAGAAAAAAAACACCAATGTTCACTGCTATAAGACAACCAGGCAGTGTATTATATTATTGGCAGTGAAGAGGCATCGACAATTTTATACTGCGTCAATTGCTGGATGAGGAATCTGGTGTAGTATAAGCAGGGGCGTAACTTGAGGGGGTGGAGAGGGTGTGAACGCAACCCAAAAGGCATAGTGGGCCCAAAAGGTGTCAGGTGTGTGTTCTTCAGGTGTTGCAAGCAGGGAGAAGCGATGTCATGCATCAGATGAATGGCTTCCCCATAGTCAGTCTTTGATGGCCACCTTGGCCGTCTGGTACAGGAGAAGGTGAAGTTGTAGTATTGTTGGTATTTCATGCCTCACAATTTCCTGAAAATCTTTGGTTATGAATTGTTGGGAGGTGGTGTATTCACATATATGAGGACACAGAAGGAGGATCTGGTGCAGGAGGACACACATTGAGAGACAAGAGAAGGACAAGGAGGATAAGAGAAATTCAGCACAGGGGACACCCAATAATGGGGAACTGTACTGAGGAGACAGAGAGAGCAACAAAGTGAAGGCTACAGAGAAGGAAACTTGCAGAAGGACTGACGAACACTGTAGATCATTTGGACACCCGAGAGCAGAACAAACAGATTTAGAGATGAAGGATACCTCAGTAATAGATAAGTGGAAAGATCAGAGAAGGGACAAGAAAGCTTAATGGAGGAGGACATCCTAAGGAGGGGTAAGAGGAAGAATCAGAGGAGGAGGACATCCTAAGGAGGGGTAAGAGGAGGAATCAGAGGAGGAGGACATCCTAAGGAGGGGTAAGAGGAAGAATCAGAGGAGGAGGACATCCTGGGCAGGGACAAGAAGGTTTAGAGAAGGAGGACACTCTGTGATTGGACATGGGGACTTCCCAGAGAAGGATAAGTAGTACTTTTAAAGGAGCAGGAAACCCAATTAAGTGACAAGCAGAAGGCTTAGAGAGGAGGAGAACAAACTGGGGAAGCACTAGGGGAAGGTTTAGGGAGGTACTTCCCAGGAGGCAGAAGGCATCATAGAGTAGGGAAAAAGAGAATTAGATGTCAAGGACAATCTGGGGAGGAACTGGAAGAAGGAGAAGGAGGACACCCTGGGGGAGGGACAAAGGTAAAGTTCAGAGAGGAAAAAGGAGCACCCAGTTAATACGGGCACACGAGGAAAAAAAGGAAGGTTGCAAATAAGAACACTTAGGGCTGGACAAATGAAGATCCCAGAGGAGGACACCAAAGAGACCGGCTCTGCCTCCATGCTGGCCATGTAGTTATTTTACGTGAGCTGAATAGGAAAAGTGGTGCCATCATCAAAAGGGTTAAAAAGCTGGAATCATATGGGGTGATAATATTGGCATCTGCCATGTAAAGTTATCAACTGCTTAACCCACATGGTCACTGGCCTGGAGGGGTAGCATCCTGTGCAAACCTGCTGGGACCCTTGATCCCAACTATGCGCCAGCAGGTCCCGTAGTGCGCCTTTAAGTGTTATTGTCTATCATTCGCATTCCCAGTCATTGACAGGAACATCATTTACAGGAGGATCTTGAAGTTTTTCATAAGAGTCTTGATAAAGCCACCAAGGAAAGGAGAGCATGACTAATAGGCGATTGATAGAAAGTTCATCTAGAGGATAAAGCAGAAGGATCTCCTGAGTAAGTGCAGATCCCGCCTGCCGCGAACATCTCCGGGCATTAATGTATTCATTAATTATCACAGAGAACACCTCTCCACTCCATAGACATCTTTGAAATATGAATTAGAAAAGGTTAACAACCCATAGGACATTTAGATGTTCCGTTCTATCATGTCACAACTGCGTCCCTCACGTATATATCGCCGCGGAACGCTCCCGTCTCCTAGCAACCATATCCTCTGCCTATTCCGCAGCGATGCAAGGACGCGACTCTGCACTTCTACACAAATCACATTTATGGAATTCTAAGGGAAGAACTTATTTATCTGGAACAAAATGTGATTTGTGTCAAATATTTCCGCCACAATGAAGAACATACTGAAAGGGATCAGAAATTCTGCGCTGAACTGTGAATGTAGCATCGCTTACGGACATATGAAGGACAACACATCAACTTGTTTTGTTACCAAGGCCAGAAAAAAATGTCTGATGGGTTGTATTTAGAGAAAAAAAACTACTAAAAAGTTTGTAATTTGTAATTTTACTAGTATGTAATTTTTCACCCGACGAAGGATCCAGCCCGGAGCCGAAACGCGTAGTGTTTTACCTTTTTAAAAATCATTTTATGGATATAACATTCGGGTCTAATCTCCGAGTGCGGCAGCGCCCTCCAGAATGGGACGACAACTCGTGGATCTCCGCTTCTAAAAAGTTTTAAAAACTAGAATTTTTATTTTAATGTCACAATGTATGAAATAATCTAAATGTGCTTGCTACTTTTGACAATACGCTGATATTTACTGTTTTCTGCAGCTAACACAGTGGCTTTGCTGTATACACAGTGACAGAATGAGCAGAGTCATCTCATTATCAGAGAGTAGGTGAGAAACTGACAGCAAAATTGTATTCAGAGGCAGGAAAAGGCTATATAACCTAATAATGTTATATCCATTTGTGTAATATGGTGTGTCCTGACACCTTTCTATCATAGCCAGCAGTGGTCAGGGGTCAGCATGGGAGCTCTGACCCCACTGTGACTACACCCCCCATACACAGCGAGCAGCCATGTCCTGTGTGTCCTGACACCTTTCTGTCATAGCCAGCAGTGGTCAGGGGTCAGCATGGGCGCTCTGACCCCTCTGTGACTACACCCCCTATACACAGAGAGCTGCCATGTCCTGTGTGTCCTGACACCTTTCTATCATAGCCAGCAGTGGTCAGGGGTCAGCATGGGCGCACTGACACCTCCGTGACTACACCCCCCATACACAGCGAGCTGCCATGTCCTGTGTCCTGACACCTTTCTATCATAGCCAGCAGTGGTCAGGGGTCAGCATGGGCGCTCTGACCCCTCTGTGATTACACCCCCTATACACAGAGAGCTGCCATGTCCTGTGTGTCCTGACACCTTTCTATCATAGCCAGCAGTGGTCAGGGGTCAGCATGGGTGCTCTGACGCTTCTGTGACTACACCCCCATACACAGCGAGCTGCCATGTCCTGTGTCCTGACACCTTTCTATCATAGCCAGCAGTGGTCAGGGGTCAGCATGGGAGCTCTGACCCCACTGTGACTACACCCCCCATACACAGCGAGCAGCCATGTCCTGTGTGTCCTGACACCTTTCTGTCATAGCCAGCAGTGGTCAGGGGTCAGCATGGGCGCTCTGACCCCTCTGTGACTACACCCCCTATACACAGAGAGCTGCCATGTCCTGTGTGTCCTGACACCTTTCTATCATAGTCAGCAGTGGTCAGGGGTCAGCATGGGCGCTCTGACACCTCCGTGACTACACCCCCCATACACAGCGAGCTGCCATGTCCTGTGTCCTGACACCTTTCTATCATAGCCAGCAGTGGTCAGGGGTCAGCATGGGTGCACTGACGCTTCTGTGACTACACCCCCATACACAGCGAGCTGCCATGTCCTGTGTCCTGACACCTTTCTATCATAGCCAGCAGTGGTCAGGGGTCAGCATGGGCGCTCTGACCCCTCTGTGACTACACCCCCCATACACAGCGAGCTGCCATGTCCTGTGTGTCCTGACACCTTTCTATCATAGCCAGCAGTGGTCAGGGGTCAGCATGGGTGCTCTGACCCCTCTGTGACTACACCCCTCATACACAGTGAGCTGCCATGTCCTGTGTGTCCTGACACCTCTCTATCATAGCCAGCAGTGGTCAGGGGTCAGCATGGGTGCTCTGTCCGCTCTGTAACTACACCCCCCCATACACAGGGAGCTGCCATGTCCTGTGTGTCCTGACACCTTTCTATCAAAGCCAGCAGTGGTCAGGGGTCAGCATGGGCGCTCTGACCCCTCTGTGACTACACCCCCCATACACAGCGAGCTGCCATGTCCTGTGTGTCCTGACACCATTCTATCATAGCCAGCAGTGATCAAGGGTCAGCATGGGGTCTCTGACCCCTCTGTGACTACACCCCCCATACACAGCGAGCTGCCAAGTCCTGTGTGTCCTGACACCTTTCTATCATAGCCAGCAGTGGTCAGGGGTCAGCATGGGCGCTCTGACCCCTCTGTGACTACACCCCCCATACACAGCGAGCTGCCATGTCCTGTGTGTCCTGACACCTTTCTATCATAGCCAGCAGTGGTCAGGGGTCAGCATGGGTGCTCTGACCCCTCTGTGACTACACCCCTCATACACAGTGAGCTGCCATGTCCTGTGTGTCCTGACACCTCTCTATCATAGCCAGCAGTGGTCAGGGGTCAGCATGGGCGCTGTGACCCCTCTGTGACTACACCCCCCATACACAGGGAGCTGCCATGTCCTGTGTGTCCTGACACCTTTCTATCATAGCCAGCAGTGGTCAGGGGTCAGCATGGGCGCTCTGACCCCTCTGTGACTACACCCCCTATACACAGAGAGCTGCCATGTCCTGTGTGTCCTGACACCTTTCTATCATAGCCAGCAGTGGTCAGGGGTCAGCATGGGTGCTCTGACCCCTCTGTGACTACACCCCCCATACACAGGGAGCTGCCATGTCCTGTGTGTCCTGAGACCTTTCTATCAAAGCCAGCAGTGGTCAGGGGTCAGCATGGGCGCTCTGACCCCTCTGTGACTACACCCCCCATACACAGCGAGCTGCCATGTCCTGTGTGTCCTGACACCTTTCTATCATAGCCAGCAGTGGTCAGGGGTCAGCATGGGCGCTCTGACCCCTCTGTGATTACACCCCCCATACACAGTGAGCTGCCATGTCCTGTGTGTCCTGACACCTTTCTATCATAGCCAGCAGTGGTCAGGGGTCAGCATGGGCGCTCTGACCCCTCTGTGATTACACCCCCCATACACAGTGAGCTGTCATGTCCTGTGTGTCCTGACACCTTTCTATCATAGCCAGCATTGGTCAGGGGTCAGCTTGGGCGCTCTGACCCCTCTGTGACTAAACCCCCCATACACAGGGAGCTGCCATGTCCTGTGTGTCCTGACACCTTTCTATGATAGCCAGCAGTGGTCAGGGGTCAGCATGGGCGCTCTGACCGCTCTGTGACTACACCCCCAATACACAGCGACCTGCCATGTCCTGTGTGTCCTGACATCTTTCTACCATAGCCAGCAGTGGTCAGGGGTCAGCATGGGCGCTCTGACCCCTCTGTGACTACACCCCCCATACAATGCGAGCTGCCATGTCCTGTCTGTCCTGACACCTATCTATCATAGCCAGCAGTGGTCAGGGGTCAGCATGGGCGCTGTGACCCCTCTGTGACTACACCCCCCATACACAGGGAGCTGCCATGTCCTGTGTGTCCTGACACCTTTCTATCATAGCCAGCAGTGGTCAGGGGTCAGCATGGGCGCTCTGACCCCTCTGTGACTACACCCCCTATACACAGAGAGCTGCCATGTCCTGTGTGTCCTGACACCTTTCTATCATAGCCAGCAGTGGTCAGGGGTCAGCATGGGTGCTCTGACCCCTCTGTGACTACACCCCCCATACACAGGGAGCTGCCATGTCCTGTGTGTCCTGAGACCTTTCTATCAAAGCCAGCAGTGGTCAGGGGTCAGCATAGGCGCTCTGACCCCTCTGTGACTACACCCCTCATACACAGTGAGCTGCCATGTCCTGTGTGTCCTGACACCTCTCTATCATAGCCAGCAGTGGTCAGGGGTCAACATGGGCGCTGTGACCCCTCTGTGACTACACCCCCCATACACAGGGAGCTGCCATGTCCTGTGTGTCCTGACACCTTTCTATCATAGCCAGCAGTGGTCAGGGGTCAGCATGGGCGCTCTGACCCCTCTGTGACTACACCCCCCATACACAGCGAGCTGCCATGTCCTGTGTGTCCTGACACCTTTCTATCATAGCCAGCATTGATCAGGGGTCAGCATGGGGTCTCTGACCCCTCTGTGACTACACCCCCCATACACAGCGAGCTGCCATATCCTTTGTGTCCTGACACCTTTCTATCATAGCCAGCAGTGGTCAGGGGACAGCATGGGCGCTCTGACCCCTCTGTGATTACACCCCCCATACACAGTGAGCTGCCATGTCCTGTGTGTCCTGACACCTTTCTATGATAGCCAGCAGTGGTCAGGGGTCAGCATGGGCGCTCTGACCGCTCTGTGACTACACCCCCCATACACAGCGAGCTGCCATGTCCTGTGTGTCCTGACACCTTTCTACCATAGCCAGCAGTGGTCAGGGGTCAGCATGCGTGCTCTGACGCTTCTGTGACTACACCCCCATACACAGCGAGCTGCCATGTCCTGTGTGTCCTGTGACATCTTTCTATCAGAGCCAGCAGTGGTCAGGGGTCAGCATGGGCGCTCTGACCCCTCTGTGACTACACCCCCCATACACAGCGAGCTGCCATGTCCTGTGTGTCCTGACACCTTTCTATCATAGCCAGCAGTGGTCAGGGGTCAGCATGGGCGCTCTGACCGCTCTGTGACTACACCCCCATACACAGCGAGCTGCCATGTCCTGTGTGTCCTGACACCTTTCTACCATAGCCAGCAGTGGTCAGGGGTCAGCATGGGTGCTCTGACGCTTCTGTGACTACACCCCCATACACAGCGAGCTGCCATGTCCTGTGTGTCCTGACATCTTTCTATCAGAGCCAGCAGTGGTCAGGGGTCAGCATGGGGGCTCTGACCCCTCTGTGACTACACCCCCATACACAGCGAGCTGCCATGTCCTGTGTGTCCTGACACCTTTCTATCATAGCCAGCAGTGGTCAGGGGTCAGCAAGGGCGCTCTGACCCCTCTGTGACTACACCCCCCATACACAGCGAGCTGCCATGTCCTGTGTGTCCTGACACCTTTCTATCATAGCCAGCAGTGATTAGGGGTCAGCATGGGGTCTCTGACCCCTCTGTGACTACACCCCCCATACACAGTGAGCTGCCATGTCCTGTGTGTCCTGACACCTTTCTATCAAAGCCAGCAGTGGTCAGGGGTCAGCATGGGTGCTCTGACCCCTCTGTGACTACACCCCCCATACACAGGGAGCTGCCATGTCCTGTGTGTCCTGAGACCTTTCTATCAAAGCCAGCAGTGGTCAGGGGTCAGCATGGGCGCTCTGACCCCTCTGTGACTACACCCCCCATACAAAGCGAGCTGCCATGTCCTGTGTGTCCTGACACCTTTCTATCATAGCCAGCAGTGGTCAGGGGTCAGCATGGGCGCTCTGACCCCTCTGTGATTACACCCCCCATACACAGTGAGCTGCCATGTCCTGTGTGTCCTGACACCTTTCTATCATAGCCAGCAGTGGTCAGGGGTCAGCATGGGCGCTCTGACCCCTCTGTGATTACACCCCCCATACACAGTGAGCTGTCATGTCCTGTGTGTCCTGACACCTTTCTATCATAGCCAGCATTGGTCACGGGTCAGCATGGGCGCTCTGACCCCTCTGTGACTACACCCCCCATACACAGGGAGCTGCCATGTCCTGTGTGTCCTGACACCTTTCTATGATAGCCAGCAGTGGTCAGGGGTCAGCATGGGCGCTCTGACCGCTCTGTGACTACACCCCCAATACACAGCGACCTGCCATGTCCTGTGTGTCCTGACATCGTTCTACCATAGCCAGCAGTGGTCAGGGGTCAGCATGGGTGCTCTGACGCTTCTGTGACTACACCCCCATACACAGCGAGCTGCCATGTCCTGTGTGTCCTGACATCTTTCTATCAGAGCCAGCAGTGGTCAGGGGTCAGCATGGGCGCTCTGACCCCTCTGTGACTACACCCCCATACAATGCGAGCTGCCATGTCCTGTGTGTCCTGACACCTATCTATCATAGCCAGCAGTGGTCAGGGGTCAGCATGGGCGCTGTGACCCCTCTGTGACTACACCCCCCATACACAGGGTGCTGCCATGTCCTGTGTGTCCTGACACCTTTCTATCATAGCCAGCAGTGGTCAGGGGTCAGCATGGGCGCTCTGACCCCTCTGTGACTACACCCCCTATACACAGAGAGCTGCCATGTCCTGTGTGTCCTGACACCTTTCTATCATAGCCAGCAGTGGTCAGGGGTCAGCATGGGTGCTCTGACCCCTCTGTGACTACACCCCCCATACACAGGGAGCTGCCATGTCCTGTGTGTCCTGAGACCTTTCTATCAAAGCCAGCAGTGGTCAGGGGTCAGCATGGGCGCTCTGACCCCTCTGTGACTACACCCCTCATACACAGTGAGCTGCCATGTCCTGTGTGTCCTGACACCTCTCTATCATAGCCAGCAGTGGTCAGGGGTCAACATGGGCGCTGTGACCCCTCTGTGACTACACCCCCCATACACAGGGAGCTGCCATGTCCTGTGTGTCCTGACACCTTTCTATCATAGCCAGCAGTGGTCAGGGGTCAGCATGGGCGCTCTGACCCCTCTGTGACTACACCCCCCATACACAGCGAGCTGCCATGTCCTGTGTGTCCTGACACCTTTCTATCATAGCCAGCATTGATCAGGGGTCAGCATGGGGTCTCTGACCCCTCTGTGACTACACCCCCCATACACAGCGAGCTGCCATATCCTTTGTGTCCTGACACCTTTCTATCATAGCCAACAGTGGTCAGGGGACAGCATGGGCGCTCTGACCCCTCTGTGATTACACTGCCCATAAACAGTGAGCTGCCATGTCCTGTGTGTCCTGACACCTTTCTATGATAGCCAGCAGTGGTCAGGGGTCAGCATGGGCGCTCTGACCGCTCTGTGAATACACCCCCCATACACAGCGAGCTGCCATGTCCTGTGTGTCCTGACACCTTTCTACCATAGCCAGCAGTGGTCAGGGGTCAGCATGCGTGCTCTGACGCTTCTGTGACTACACCCCCATACACAGCGAGCTGCCATGTCCTGTGTGTCCTGACATCTTTCTATCAGAGCCAGCAGTGGTCAGGGGTCAGCATGGGCGCTCTGACCCCTCTGTGACTACACCCCCCATACACAGCGAGCTGCCATGTCCTGTGTGTCCTGACACCTTTCTATCATAGCCAGCAGTGGTCAGGGGTCAGCATGGGCGCTCTGACCGCTCTGTGACTACACCCCCATACACAGCGAGCTGCCATGTCCTGTGTGTCCTGACACCTTTCTACCATAGACAGCAGTGGTCAGGGGTCAGCATGGGTGCTCTGACGCTTCTGTGACTACACCCCCATACACAGCGAGCTGCCATGTCCTGTGTGTCCTGACATCTTTCTATCAGAGCCAGCAGTGGTCAGGGGTCAGCATGGGGGCTCTGACCCCTCTGTGACCACACCCCCATACACAGCGAGCTGCCATGTCCTGTGTGTCCTGACACCTTTCTATCATAGCCAGCAGTGGTCAGGGGTCAGCAAGGGCGCTCTGACCCCTCTGTGACTACACCCCCCATACACAGCGAGCTGCCATGTCCTGTGTGTCCTGACACCTTTCTATCATAGCCAGCAGTGATTAGGGGTCAGCATGGGGTCTCTGACCCCTCTGTGACTACACCCCCCATACACAGCGAGCTGCCATGTCCTGTGTGTCCTGACACCTTTCTATCATAGCCAGCAGTGGTCAGGGGTCAGCATGGGCGCTCTGACCCCTCTGTGATTACACCCCCCATACACAGTGAGCTGCCATGTCCTGTGTGTCCTGGCACCTTTCTATCATAGCCAGCAGTGGTCAGGGGTCAGCATGGGCGCTCTGACCCCTCTGTGACTACACCCCCCATACACAGCGAGCTGCCATGTCCTGTGTGTCCTGACACCTTTCTATCATAGCCAGCAGTGGTCAGGGGTCAGCATGGGCGCTCTGACCCCTCTGTGATTACACCCCCCATACACAGTGAGCTGCCATGTCCTGTGTGTCCTGACACCTTTCTATCATAGCCAGCAGTGGTCAGGGGTCAGCATGGGCGCTCTGATCCCTCTGTGACTACACCCCCCATACACAGCGACCTGCCATGTCCTGTGTGTCCTGACACCTTTCTATGATAGCCAGCAGTGGTCAGGGGTCAGCATGGGCGCTCTGACCGCTCTGTGACTACACCCCCCATACACAGCGAGCTGCCATGTCCTGTGTGTCCTGACATCTTTCTACCATAGCCAGCAGTGGTCAGGGGTCAGCATGGGTGCTCTGACGCTTCTGTGACTACACCCCCATACACAGCGAGCTGCCATGTCCTGTGTGTCCTGACATCTTTCTATCATAGCCAGCGGTGGTCAGGGGTCAGCATGGGCGCTCTGACCGCTCTGTGACTACACCCCCCCATACACAGCGAGCTGCCATGTCCTGTGTGTCCTGACACCTTTCTATCATAGCCAGCAGTGGTCAGGGGTCAGCATGGGGGCTCTGACCCCTCTGTGACTACACCCCCCATACACAGCGAGCTGCCATGTCCTGTGTCCTGACACCTTTCTATCATAGCCAGCAGTGGTCAGGGGTCAGCATGGGTGCTCTGACCCCTCTGTGACTACACCCCCCAATACACAGCGAGCTGCCATGTCCTGTGTGTCCTGACACCTTTCTATTATAGCCAGCAGTGGTCAGGGGTCAGCATGGGGGCTCTGACCGCTCTGCGACTACACCCACATACACAGCGAGCTGCCATGTCCTGTGTGTCCTGACACCTTTCTATCATAGCCAGCAGTGGTCAGGGGTCAGCATGGGCGCTCTGACCCCTCTGTGACTACACCCCCCCATACACAGCGAGTTGCCATGTCCTGTGTGTCCTGACACCTTTCTATCATAGCCAGCAGTGGTCAGGGGTCAGCATGGGTGCTCTGACCCCTCTGTGACTACAGCCCCCCCATACACAGCGAACTTCCATGTCCTGTGTGTCCTGACACCTTTCTATCATAGCCAGCAGTGGTCAGGGGTCAGCATGGGTGCTCTGACCCCTCTGTGACTACACCCCTCATACACAGTGAGCTGCCATGTCCTGTGTGTCCTGACACCTCTCTATCATAGCCAGCAGTGGTCAGGGGTCAGCATGGGCGCTGTGACCCCTCTGTGACTACACCCCCCATACACAGGGAGCTGCCATGTCCTGTGTGTCCTGACACCTTTCTATCATAGCCAGCAGTGGTCAGGGGTCAGCATGGGCGCTCTGACCCCTCTGTGACTACACCCCCTATACACAGAGAGCTGCCATGTCCTGTGTGTCCTGACACCTTTCTATCATAGCCAGCAGTGGTCAGGGGTCAGCATGGGTGCTCTGACCCCTCTGTGACTACACCCCCCATACACAGGGAGCTGCCATGTCCTGTGTGTCCTGAGACCTTTCTATTAAAGCCAGCAGTGGTCAGGGGTCAGCATGGGCGCTCTGACCCCTCTGTGACTACACCCCCCATACACAGCGAGCTGCCATGTCCTGTGTGTCCTGACACCTTTCTATGATAGCCAGCAGTGGTCAGGGGTCAGCATGGGCGCTCTGACCCCTCTGTGATTACACCCCCCATACACAGTGAGCTGCCATGTCCTGTGTGTCCTGACACCTTTCTATCATAGCCAGCAGTGGTCAGGGGTCAGCATGGGCGCTCTGACCCCTCTGTGATTACACCCCCCATACACAGTGAGCTGTCATGTCCTGTGTGTCCTGACACCTTTCTATCATAGCCAGCATTGGTCAGGGGTCAGCATGGGCGCTCTGACCCCTCTGTGACTACACCCCCCATACACAGGGAGCTGCCATGTCCTGTGTGTCCTGACACCTTTCTATGATAGCCAGCAGTGGTCAGGGGTCAGCATGGGCGCTCTGACCGCTCTGTGACTACACCCCCAATACACAGCGACCTGCCATGTCCTGTGTGTCCTGACATCTTTCTACCATAGCCAGCAGTGGTCAGGGGTCAGCATGGGTGCTCTGACGCTTCTGTGACTACACCCCCATACACAGCGAGCTGCCATGTCCTGTGTGCCCTGACATCTTTCTATCAGAGCCAGCAGTGGTCAGGGGTCAGCATGGGCGCTCTGACCCCTCTGTGACTACACCCCCCATACAATGCGAGCTGCCATGTCCTGTGTGTCCTGACACCTATCTATCATAGCCAGCAGTGGTCAGGGGTCAGCATGGGCGCTGTGACCCCTCTGTGACTACACCCCCATACACAGGGAGCTGCCATGTCCTGTGTGTCCTGACACCTTTCTATCATAGCCAGCAGTGGTCAGGGGTCAGCATGGGCGCTCTGACCCCTCTGTGACTACACCCCCCATACACAGCGAGCTGCCATGTCCTGTGTGTCCTGACACCTTTCTATCATAGCCAGCAGTGGTCAGGGGTCAGCATGGGCGCTCTGACCCCTCTGTGACTACACCCCCTATACACAGAGAGCTGCCATGTCCTGTGTGTCCTGACACCTTTCTATCATAGCCAGCAGTGGTCAGGGGTCAGCATGGGTGCTCTGACCCCTCTGTGACTACACCCCCCATACACAGGGAGCTGCCATGTCCTGTGTGTCCTGAGACCTTTCTATCAAAGCCAGCAGTGGTCAGGGGTCAGCATGGGCGCTCTGACCCCTCTGTGACTACACCCCTCATACACAGTGAGCTGCCATGTCCTGTGTGTCCTGACACCTCTCTATCATAGCCAGCAGTGGTCAGGGGTCAACATGGGCGCTGTGACCCCTCTGTGACTACACCCCCCATACACAGGGAGCTGCCATGTCCTGTGTGTCCTGACACCTTTCTATCATAGCCAGCAGTGGTCAGGGGTCAGCATGGGCGCTCTGACCCCTCTGTGACTACACCCCCCATACACAGCGAGCTGCCATGTCCTGTGTGTCCTGACACCTTTCTATCATAGCCAGCATTGATCAGGGTTCAGCATGGGGTCTCTGACCCCTCTGTGACTACACCCCCCATACACAGCGAGCTGCCATATCCTTTGTGTCCTGACACCTTTCTATCATAGCCAGCAGTGGTCAGGGGACAGCATGGGCGCTCTGACCCCTCTGTGATTACACCCCCCATACACAGTGAGCTGCCATGTCCTGTGTGTCCTGACACCTTTCTATCATAGCCAGCAGTGGTCATGGGTCAGCATGGGCGCTCTGACCCCTCTGTGCCTACACCCCCCATACACAGGGAGCTGCCATGTCCTGTGTGTCCTGACACCTTTCTATGATAGCCAGCAGTGGTCAGGGGTCAGCATGGGCGCTCTGACCGCTCTGTGACTACACCCCCCATACACAGCGAGCTGCCATGTCCTGTGTGTCCTAACACCTTTCTACCATACCCAGCAGTGGTCAGGGGTCAGCATGCGTGCTCTGACGCTTCTGTCTCTACACCCCCATACACAGCGAGCTGCCATGTCCTGTGTGTCCTGACATCTTTCTATCAGAGCCAGCAGTGTTCAGGGGTCAGCATGGGCGCTCTGACCCCTCTGTGACTACACCCCCCATACACAGCGAGCTGCCATGTCCTGTGTGTCCTGACACCTTTCTATCATAGCCAGCAGTGGTCAGGGGTCAGCATGGGCGCTCTGACCGCTCTGTGACTACACCCCCCATACACAGCGAGCTGCCATGTCCTGTGTGTCCTGACACCTTTCTACCATAGCCAGCAGTGGTCAGGGGTCAGCATGGGTGCTCTGACGCTTCTGTGACTACACCCCCTATACACAGAGAGCTGCCATGTCCTGTGTGTCCTGACACCTTTCTATCATAGCCAGCAGTGGTCAGGGGTCAGCATGGGCGCTCTGACCTCTCTGTGACTACACCCCCCATACACAGCGAGCTGCCATGTCCTGTGTGTCCTGACATCTTTCTATCAGAGCCAGCAGTGGTCAGGGGTCAGCATGGGGGCTCTGACCCCTCTGTGACTACACCCCCATACACAGCGAGCTGCCATGTCCTGTGTGTCCTGAGACCTTTCTATCATAGCCAGCAGTGGTCAGGGGTCAGCAAGGGCGCTCTGACCCCTCTGTGACTACACCCCCCATACACAGCGAGCTGCCATGTCCTGTGTGTCCTGACACCTTTCTATCATAGCCAGCAGTGATTAGGGGTCAGCATGGGGTCTCTGACCCCTCTGTGACTACACCCCCCATACACAGCGAGCTGCCATGTCCTGTGTGTCCTGACACCTTTCTATCATAGCCAGCAGTGGTCAGGGGTCAGCATGGGCGCTCTGACCTTTCCGTGATTACACCCCCCATACACAGTGAGCTGCCATGTCCTGTGTGTCCTGACACCTTTCTATCATAGCCAGCAGTGGTCAGGGGTCAGCATGGGCGCTCTGACCCCTCTGTGACTACACCCCCCATACACAGCGAGCTGCCATGTCCTGTGTGTCCTGACACCTTTCTATCATAGCCAGCAGTGGTCAGGGGTCAGCATGGGCGCTCTGACCCCTCTGTGATTACACCCCCCATACACAGTGAGCTGCCATGTCCTGTGTGTCCTGACACCTTTCTATCATAGCCAGCAGTGGTCAGGGGTCAGCATGGGCGCTCTGACCCCTCTGTGACTACACCCCCCATACACAGTGAGCTGCCATGTCCTGTGTGTCCTGACACCTTTCTATGATAGCCAGCAGTGGTCAGGGGTCAGCATGGGCGCTCTGACCGCTCTGTGACTACACCCCCAATACACAGCGAGCTGCCATGTCCTGTGTGTCCTGACATCTTTCTACCATAGCCAGCAGTGGTCAGGGGTCAGCATGGGTGCTCTGACGCTTCTGTGACTACACCCCCATACACAGCGAGCTGCCATGTCCTGTGTGTCCTGACATCTTTCTATCATAGCCAGCAGTGGTCAGGGGTCAGCATGGGCGCTCTGACCGCTCTGTGACTACACCCCCCATACACAGCGAGCTGCCATGTCCTGTGTGTCCTGACACCTTTCTATCATAGCCAGCAGTGGTCAGGGGTCAGCAAGGGGGCTCTGACCCCTCTGTGACTACACCCCCCATACACAGCGAGCTGCCATGTCCTGTGTCCTGACACCTTTCTATCATAGCCAGCAGTGGTCAGGGGTCAGCATGGGTGCTCTGACCCCTCTGTGACTACACCCCCCATACACAGCGAGCTGCCATGTCCTGTGTGTCCTGACACCTTTCTATTATAGCCAGCAGTGGTCAGGGGTCAGCATGGGGGCTCTGACCGCTCTGCGACTACACCCCCATACACAGCGAGCTGCCATGTCCTGTGTGTCCTGACACCTTTCTATCATAGCCAGCAGTGGTCAGGGGTCAGCATGGGCGCTCTGACCCCTCTGTGACTACACCCCCCCATACACAGCGAGTTGCCATGTCCTGTGTGTCCTGACACCTTTCTATCATAGCCAGCAGTGGTCATGGGTCAGCATGGGTGCTCTAACCTCTCTGTGACTACACCCCCCATACACAGCGAGCTGCCATGTCCTGTGTGTCCTGACACCTTTCTATCATAGCCAGCAGTGGTCAGGGGTCAGCATGGGCGCTCTAACCTCTCTGTGACTACACCCCCATACACAGCGAGCTGCCATGTCCTGTGTGTCCTGACACCTTTCTATCATAGCCAGCAGTGGTCAGGGGTCAGCATGGGCGCTCTGACCCCTCTGTGACTACACCCCCATACACAGTGAGCTGCCATGTCCTGTGTGTCCTGACACCTTTCTATCATAGCCAGCAGTGGTCAGGGGTCAGCTTGGGGGCGCCGACCCCTCTGTGACTGCAGCCCCCCCCCCATGCACAGCGAGCTGCCATGTCCTGTGTGTCCTGACACCTTTCTATCATAGCCAGCAGTGGTCAGGGTTCAGTATGGGCGCTCTGACCGCCCCATACATAGTGAACTGCTATGCCCAAATTTGCAAAAAAATATTTTATTACAATATTGAAATGACCCTCCACATGAGAAGACTCACCTTCACTTACAAGTATGAATAGAAGATCCCTTCTTCTCCATACTTACCTGGAAGGGACCTAATCTCATCTTATGCCAGTTTCCTGCAGATGGCACCATCAGGAGTATTGGTAGATGTTCTTCCTCCTGGCGTTGCACCAATCCCCTCCATATTTCACTAGTCGCTTAATCTGCAAACACCATGAACAAACACACAACTATAACATTTCACAACAGCTGGGATTTTCAGGGGCAAACTATGCTAAATACAGAAAAGTGGGCTACCTGCATGTCACACCAACAATCAGGGCCGGTTTTAGACAAATTGGGACCATGGGCAAAGCTAAAAGTGGGGCCCCAAAATAAAACTATTTTATGATCAGTCACAGTCAGTAAGAGGCTCCTTTATCCCTGCACAATAGTAACACACAGTAGTAGGTAAGTATCTGTAATATGTGACTGCAGGAGGATGTTATAGGAGAGAGACAGATGATAGGGAGATGGATGATAGAAGATAAATATGAAAGATGATATATAATTATAGATAGATGAATGATGCTTAAATATAAAGTAGATTATATATAGACTACAAGATAGATGATAGAATGATAGAAGATGGTTAGATATAAGAGTAAGATACTGGAGAAGAGAGATAGAAGATTGATTCATAGAAAGATAACTGGTTAGACTGACAGATATGTAGATAGGAAATATACAAATTATTGGAGATAGATAACTAGACACATAGATGACAGATATATAGACAGGAGACGGATGATCAGCATCTGCACCCAAGGCATTTATCCAAGGGGTATTAAAGGAACAATACTTCCTCTGCCCACAAAAGTCTACATGCAGGGGGGCCTCTTTAGGACAGGGGTCCCTGGGCAAATACCCAGTTTTCTGCTCCCTAACACTGGCTCTGCCAACAGTGATGGGACTTTGATGTTTTGACTATGAAGCAATATGGGTGTACTATAATATACATGTAAGAATGGAGTGTTGCTAGTGCTCCATATTAAAAGGGGTAGGGGTGGTAGTTATGTGCTTCAAGGAGCTGACCAGTGGCAGATTAAGGCTATCCTGGGCCCATGGATACATAGAGATTTAGGGCCCCCCACCAGTCTTAAAGGAAACCTACCATTTGATTTGATGCATTATAAAGCAAACATACCTGGAGAATGCTGTAGCTACACTGATGCAGGATCATATCTGGGTTAATCCCTGAGCTGTGTGGTTTTGCTGAAAAAACAATTATACCATTCAGGACCTTGGGAAAGCTGGGACAGACTGCCTTACACATTATGGCTGCTAAGTAAAGCATGACTAGTCAAGCACTAATCAACCTGAGCTGGGGAATTGTTTATTCAATTATATTAGCTTTACCTGCTTGGAAGCATAGTAGAGGTTAAAGGGGTATTCCTCCCACGAAGACAAGTTTCTTAACCCCTTCACGCTCCGTAGCGGATATATCCATCGCTAACACCCGCGGTCGGTGCCATGTGTTACGGGTGCGATTGTCCTTACGGGTGTCATTATCTATACTTTTTTTGGTCATATTGCCCAAGAGATGAGTGTGGTCCGCAGTGGTAGTGTGCAGCCGCGGGAATCTTTGTCCATTGCTAGATCTGATATCTACGGGATGGTTTTGGGAGTCAGGGAAAAACTTCAGAGAATGTAGAAGACATTGGAGATGCATCATCTTTGTCAAGTTAATGAGAATTTCCAGAAGATGTTATCAATGATGATCCACATGATCAACTAAGGGGCCAGATTGCTCTGATGTGGCCCTTCTACAGAGCTCCAACCATGCATTAACGATCTCCCACTCAGAGGGTTAGTCCAGCTCCCCCATGCTACCTTTAAACTTCCTTTCACTTTAAAGATGGAGTTCTCCTGCTTTGTCTTCTTTCCAATAGCCAACCTTTATTGCCACCTACTTCCCAAATGGAGTATTGACACCTGCAGGACATCATGTCTACTAAATAAGGGTAAAGATGTGATGTTTGTGCTATTTTGCAGAATCCAAGGCTGGAGATCCGTTGGTGGCTCTGCAAAAGTTTATAAATAAGAGCTTGTGCCAAAGCTCTGTGTCTTGTCTTTGCTCAGTCTTCAGGCAGAGTTTGTCCTTCCTTAATGTACGTCTCTGTCTGCTGCTACCACATAGATTGCCATCTTGCTGCCCAAGCAGCAGAGCCTATCTGGCTCCTACTAGTCAGCCCTCCGACCGCTGGACTACAACTGAAGTACTCTCAAAGTTTACAGCCTCTTACCTGCTGATGTTCTGGACTGTCTGCCAATAAAGAGACTGAGTTTTTGCAGTGCTTCCCATCTGCAGGTTTCCCCTTCACCACCTGCCCGGGGATCCATTACCACACACCGGGAGTTCCCCAGAGGGATCCTTTACTTCATTGTGGCCTACCCTTCTTTTTGTTGGCCCTGACAGACTGTGGATTCTGCCCGTTTCTGTGGACCAAGCCACCATGACATAATTCTGGGACAGGGGGTGTCCTCACTGCTCTGCTCTTTACATCCAATTTTAGGTATTGTCCCTTTATATATGTAATCATACCTTTGTGTATGTTGTTAGTAACAGCAGGACTGTGAACTATGGGCTTATATTCCAGGATTGGAGCCTCTCCATGTGCATATCCTCATACTGCGGTGCTCTTTTCTCTCTGTAGCCAGTGTGAAATAGAGGCAGTCCCCGGGTTACATACAAGATAGTGTCTGTAGGTTTGTTCTTATCATGGTAATCCCAGACAGAACTTTATTGGTCTCTGTGACAATTGGATTTTAAAAATGTTGGGTTTTCATAAGAATCAATTTTAACACTAAAGCTTCATTACAGACACATGTGATAACTGTTATAGCTGATTATTGTAGCCTAGGGATAAAGTACAATAAATTACCAATATCCAGAGGTCCGTTTGTAACTAGGAGTTGCATGTAAGTCTAGTGTTCTTAAGTAGGGGACCGCCTGTATGGATATATATTCCTGGATTATGGAGTGAGTATATCCTCACACTGCTGTGTTGTTAGCGCTGAACTACTCCACAACTCTTAACCCTTAACTGTGAGTAAAAGCTTTATCTTGCGTATAGTTGAAAACCACAGAACTCTTGCACAGGCCACAGCAGTGTGAGGATTGCTATCTAACGCCATGTGCAGAGATAGGTAAATAAATCACCCCCACCCCTTGCGTTCTCCCCTTGAAGCGGCAGCACAGGACAGGAGGCTACAAGGACCAAAGTTTATTGAGACTTTTCACTGAATACAAATTCTTACATTGATTGCACATTCTCATCATAGAAATCCACAGATATGATCCATAGGTTGTTTGTACAGTTACATATTGTAGCACACACTTACGTGTTCCTAAAGAAAAGGCACAGCCTTTGTTACCAGAGACGGACACTCACACTCCAGCGTCAACTCAAAGTATCACTCACAAGAGAAATGCAACGCAACCACCACGAAGGCCAAGGTACAGAAAAACTCCAACATGTGATGCATCACAGTCACCTCTGTGCGGCCATCATGTGTCCGGAGATGGGAAATAACCAAGAATAATAAAGGAAAAGCCACATAATATCCTCCTGGTGTTATCTCTCCTGTTATGGGTCATTTCAGGATCTGTCATTGGGAGGACAAGCTGACCATCTACCCTGCAGCGCCCACTACAGGGGAGGTGGTGTATTACATAAGAAGTGAACGGCCATCCATGTAATACCTGTCATGAGCTCAACCGCCAGGAGGGAGCCACTTATTAGCAAACCCCTTCTAGATCTAAAATAGGTTGTACAGGTGTGAAGATGAGAGACTGATAGATATAGGAGATTGATGGGAGATAAACAGATAAGCGATACATAGAAGATCGATAAATAGAAAGGAGATAGATAGTCGATGTGGAGATAGATAGATATGAGATAGATGATATGCAATGAATATGGTAGATAAATAGACATAAGATGAATATATAGATGGATAGAAGATGTATAGATTATCCTCTGTGCTCCTCTGTATTGTATGAGATGATGGATCAGTATCTTTGTGCTTAGCGGCTGTGCATATATATATATATGTATACGTTGTAGTGATAGCGTTGGGGTCCTCCCTCTTCGGGGCAGCCTTACTTCTCATGATTTGGGGGATTGTAGAAGACACAGATCATAAATTTGTGCTAGTCTTCCCGCAATGTTCCCGCAACTCACAGAGCGTTCACATTAGGTCCATATTTTAAGGCAGGTTCAAGACTCACCTTTTACTTTTAATGTTTTTTTTTTACATTATTTTTCGCCGTTGGCCAAAAAAAAAAAGAAAATCATCATTATTTACAAAACGACACAAGCGACTTACAAAACGCCAAGGTCGTAACTGCATAACGTATCTGCATCCTGGGAGCGGGACAACGGCGAGGTCATAGTCAGTAACAGCAACAAGACACCAAAAAAATATCACAAAGGAAATAAAGAAGAGCTTTTTACAGAATGAAATTTGCTATAAAAATGAATGCAAATAATACAGAAACTCTTAAATACTTCACAGCTAAAAATGGACATTCACAAAAAATAGAGGCCACGTATTCATCATGAAAATCTTACATCTTGTTTCTTATGAAAGAACAAAATATCCCTTAGCACAAAGTCTAAAAATTATATCCCCTTATAGTCCAACTTAAATTTTTTACCATCATGTCACATATTAAGGTTAAAAAAAATGTGTGCTGATTGATCTCTTGTACGTATTTATAGTTGACAGAGCACTCCTGTTACTACACAAAGCTTCAAATCCCCTGAAGAAACAAAGTAATAGTCTTTCTTCCCGCAGCCACCACTAGGAGGAGCTCAGGAGATTACTACATACTGTATATACAACCACCACTAGGGGGAGCTCAGGAGATTACTACATACTGTATATACAGCCACCACTAGGGGGAGCTCAGGAGATTACTACATACTGTATATACAACCACCACTAGGGGGAGCTCAGGAGATTACTACATACTGTATATACAACCACCACTAGGGGGAGCTCAGGAGATTACTACATACTGTATATACAGCCACCACTACGGGAGCTCAGGAGATTACTACATAGTGTATATACACCACCACTAGGAGGAGCTCAGGAGATTACTACCTACTGTATATACAGCCACCACTAGGGGGAGCTCAGGAGATTACTACATAGTGTATATACACCACCACTAGGAGGAGCTCAGGAGATTACTACATACTGTATATACAGCCACCACTAGGAGGAGCTCAGGAGAAGAATACATATTGTATATACAGCCACCACTAAGGGGAGCTCAGGAGATTACTACATACTGTATATACAGCCATCACTAGGGGGAGCTCAGGAGATTTCTACATACTGTATATACAGCCACCACTAGGAGGAGCTCAGGAGATTAATGCTTACTGTATATATAGCCATCACTAGGGGGAGTTAGGGAGATTACTATATACTTTATATACACCATCACTAGGAGGAGCTCAGGATGTTACTACATACTGTATATACAGTCACCACTAGGAGGAGCTCAGGAGATTACTACATACTGTATATACACCACCACTAGGAGGAGCTCAGGAGATTACTATATACTGTATATACATCCACCACTAGGGGGAGCTCAGGAGATTACTACATACTGTATATACACCACCACTAGGAGGAGCTCAGGAGATTACTATATACTGTATATACACCACCACTAGGATGAGCTCAGGAGATTACCACATACTGTATATACAGCCACCACTAGGAGGAGCTCATGAGATTACTACATACTGTATATACACCACCACTAGGATGAGCTCAGGAGATTACTACATACTGTATATACACCACCACTAGGAGGAGCTCAGGAGATTACTACATACTGTATATACACCACCACTAGGAGGAGATCAGGAGATTACTACATACTGTATATACACCACCACTAGGAGGAGCTCACGAGAATACTACATACTGTATATACAGCCACCACTAGGAGGAGCTCAGGAGATTACTAGATACTGTATATACAGCCACCACTAGGAGGAGCTCAGGAGATTACTACATACTGTATATACAGCCACCACTAGGGGAGCTCAGGAGATTACTACATACTGTATATACACCATCACTAGGGGGAGCTCAGGATGTTACTACATACTGTAAATACAACCACCACTAGGAGGAGCTCAGGAGATTACTACATACTGTATATACAGCCACCACTAGGGGGAGCTCAGGAGATTACTACATACTGTATATACAGCCACCACTAGGAGAAGATCAGGAGATTACTACATACTGTATATACAGCCACCACTAGGAGGAGCTCAGGATGTTACTACAAACTGTAAATACAACCACCACTAGGAGGAGCTCAGGAGATAACCACATATTTTATATACTCCACCGCTAGGGAAGCACAGCAGTTTGCTACATACTGTATATACAGCCACCACTAAAGGGAAGTTCAGGCGATTACAACATTCTGTATATACACCACCAATAGGGGGAGCTCAGGATATTACAACATATTGTGTATATACAGTATACATGGAACTTGGGATATTACTAAGCTGCAGGGATCCCCCTAGTGTTTTATAGAAGACAGCAATGTACTTTATGACTATGCAGAGGATTTGGAGATTTGTTTTAAGAAAACAAAGCAAGCAAATTCTATTCTGTTTTCCTTGGTAATATCTGCGTTGGGGTAAGATGGGGGATTATCTACCCTCCATGTCCCAATAACATTACCTTGTTAAGCAAATAAATGTTCAGACATAATTAAAGGGGTTGAGAACTAATAACCCTAATAGGGTCCCCAATATTGTATTTACTCTGGGAAACTTTATCCGCAGGACACGTGGCAAGCAGCAGGACTCAGGACTTCCTGTGACCTCCCATTTCCTGCTGGTTTCCAGTGGATGGAGGGGGCAGTACTTCCTGTATTTAGCCTTCTCCATAATAACACTCATGATTACAATAATGACTGCACAGCCCCCTCCTTCATCCAGAGGGTAACAAGACACAGGATGTCATAGGAAGTCCGGAGTCCCGCTCCTGGTGGGTCATGTGACTTGCAGATCCAATGGGCGTAAGTTGGCTATAAGTGGCTAATCCTTTAAGGGAAGCTAAATAGAAAAAAATTCATACATTTATTTATCATTTTTATGTAGGGTTGTGCTCTTTGCGTGTCCATAGCTAATAATTGCATATATATTTTTTCTTATTTTACAAGAAAGTGTAAATTCCCATCTTCAACTGAAACTAAATAACGGTCGTCCATCTTCAAAACGATAAAAAAATAAATTGTGAAATTATTTTACAAAATTTACATACATTAGGTTGAACTGCAATCCACAAGACAGATTCACACCACTTACATTCACAAGAACAGAACTACAAATTTTTGCGCAATTTTAATTTAGCCCGAACCCCTCCTACAAAAAAAAATGAACAAAAATTTGGCAAAGATCGTCCTTTCTGATTGCACCCTGCCTGTCATTTCAATGCTTAATAAGGCATTTTATTGAGTACTAAAAAACGGAAGGAAACGAAAAAAAAAAAAAATGGAACAAAACAACCTTACAGGATGATAATGTTGTTACGGTGGCCCATGTGGCAATTGCACCCAATTAGGGAGGCAAAAATTTCAAATCAAAACCAGGAAGTTCCACAGGCAACACCCCTCCCCCTCCCAAAAAAGGGATTATTCAACCAATGACAATTTTTTTAAAAAAGTCAAATGTTACATCCATCACATTGATCCCCAGTGATCCGGTTCCAATGTTTTATGAAGCTCCACCCACCATTTCCGTCTTCCTCTTAACATACAGGAAATGCCAATCAGCCAATAACTGCACAAAGAAGTGACCCGCCTCAACCACTGATTGGCTCTTCCATAAGTGCCACTTCCTGTGTATACAGAAAGAAATGGTGGAGATGAGAGGAAATGGGGGCTTTGGGTTTTTTTTTTTTAATTATTTCACAAAATTTTGAGTCCGAGATGCAGCTAATAGGGTTGCAATGCACCTGGCTTTGGATATGAAGGAGAATGGTCTTGGGGTATGAAGGGGTCGGGTATACATGTGTTACATTTATTTATAAGGCTTTGAGCATCTACCACTAGAGGGAGCTCACTGCATACAGATATTAAAGGACATCTACCACCAGGATGAAGGATTGTAATCCAAGCCCGCTGACATACTGGTGTGTGCCCTCCTCTGGCAGGATCCGCTCTTGTTTTAGCCCTGTTTTTTTATGAAAAATTGTTTCAAAATCTGTGTAAAAGAGCCTGAGGAATTCTGGTGCTCATTCGCATAATTTTTAAAACCTTTTTTCGTTAAAACAAGGGCATAAGTAGCTAAAAGAACTGCAGATCCTGCCAGAGGGGGTGCACACCAGTATGTCTGTGGTTTACAATCCTTGAGTCTGGTGGTAGATGCCCTTTAATTAGTCTTTTAAATTCATATACATGGGCTCCCCCTACTGGTGGCTGCAGGCAGGTTGAATGTTAATAATTAGCAATATGGCTGTGTAATGTGGGGGGATTTATAGATTTGTTGGAAAAAAAAAAGTAAACTGATAAAATATGTGTTATGTTATATCACACTACAGATATTGTCACAAATAAGTTATTGGCAAAATATTTTCTGCTGTTTTCCTCTTTTGCTCTTTTTCTTTCGACCTTGAAATATAAAAGTAGATGGATTTTTTGCATTTTAAATACTGAGCTCTAAGATAATGAATTATATTCAAGGCGTAATACTGACATACTAAAACTAAGACAACCTCCCCTCACCCGCCTCCAAAAAGTCACATGCACGCGTTTTTTTTACAATAGTAACAATTATTTAAACCATCAATTGTTTGTGAGACTTTTTAAGCTTTTCTGGCATAATATTTCTCTCTCCCAGTGATCTGTTATTTTAACGAAAATTACATTTGTATGTTTATGCAAATCAGACCGTCAGTGCACGATGGGCGGGGCCACATCTAGTGGTGCACACATTTTCTACATCCACTTTCTAGGGTTAATGTCAATCACTATATGCAGCGCTGTGTAGTGATAGGTGCAGCGGTAGCTCATTTGCCTAATAATACAATATAATTATATAATAATATGATGAGAAATCATTTGGAAAAAGAAAACTTATGTCTGAAAAGCTTATAAAGTTCCAGACACAATTCTGATTTTATCCGTCTGGACAATCAGTAGCTGGAACATTTTTTTTAACTAAAATTTAAATCCTTTCTTAAAGGGGATGTACAAGTAAAACAAACTCCTAGCCATAGGTCATGTCCAGTACTGCAGCTCCACTCCATTAAAATGAATGCTGTTATGCCGCACACTACCTGTGGACCGGGGTGGCGCTGTTTTTTTTTTTTTTTAATTAAAGTTACCAAGTCCTAATCTATTTGGAAAATCTTCCTCATCATCATTGCTTCATACAAGACACACTGTGCAAAAACAATCAATATCTACATTATAAAATGCGCAGCCTCGCAAACACACTTCAAGAAACACACATACTCCTCTATAGGTTACTGGTTCTATATGGGGCCAACATAGGTCACCTCTTTTTGGGCTGCGCGTAGATGCAGTAATTTTGGAACTACAACCTCAAAGAACCCCCAAAGAATGTGGTGTAATAACTATATTCATAGTCTTTCAAATATAAAAAAAATAAATTTGAAAACCCTAAAACCCACAAAATTTTTATATACCATCTCCTATGGCAAGGAATAGGACAGATGATAAATCAGATCTACTGTTGCCCCTCGGCTGTGCAGAGACAACAACTCCCATTTTGACTGAGCTGGAGATCTTCAAGTGTCTACTGTGGCTCTGCAGCAGTGTAGAGACTATAACTCCCATCAGGCCCCTGCTGGAGAGCCGCATGTACCTACCGTGACTTTAGCAGTATACAGACTATAACTCCCATTAGGCCCATGCTGGAGAACCTTGTGTATCCACTGGGACTCTTCAGCAGTGTAGAGACTACATTTCCCATAATGCCCCTGCTGGAGAGCTTCAAGTTTCTACTGTGGCTCTTCATTATTGTAGAGACTACAACTCCCATCATGCCCATGTATCCATATAATAATAATTCCCTTCTCTGCCTGCACCTGGTAAGGTGCCAGTGAGGGATGGCAAGGAGTTTATATTTTTATTCAAAAATTGTCTTAAATTTTCAAAATATTTACCTGATGCCAATCCACAGCAGAGCACCCAGAGCACCCACACCCAGAGAAGTTCTTACCAACAAGATGTTATCATGTGTGAGATGTATGTGACCTAATATCTTGTGTGATTGGCTGATAGGTTTCCTGTTATTTGTATATGGGTGCTGGTCAATATGATGGAGGAGCCGGGGCTTCTACATAAGTGCGGAGAACCGCAAGGTCCTCTACAGTCTGACCCCACTCATCATCATCTCCCAACCATCCAGTTTATCACATCTAACCAAAAAAGGGCAAAGCATTTTGCCAATTTTCCCCAGAGTGGGCGTGTCTGGAGGATATTGTTGTCACTGCTGGGTGGAGCCAGGGCGGGGCTTGTACCATTACTTTTACCATTAACCAAAAACAAATATATAAAGTTTTCTCTCAACCAATGGGATCCCAAAAACTTACCAAAAGTTTCTACGTGACAATAAAAGTTGTAAAATAAAAAGTTCAAAACTTATTAATACTTTGGTTTAAAAGACAAAATCCCTTGAAATAACAAATAAATGCGTCCTCTTCTCTGAGATGTTATCAAAGGGGTCATCCAGGCAGCTGCTTCCTTCCGGAAACAGCACCACCCTTCTCTTGAGGTTGTGTCTGGTATTGCAGCTACAAAGAAGTAAATATAGCTGAGCTGCAATACCACATTAGCCTGCGGACAGGAGTGGCGCTGTTCTAGGAAGGACGCAGCCATGTTTCTTCTGATTCTGGACAACCCCCTTAACTCGCCCCTCACTTCACCTCTGTAAAACAGACCCAAGCGACATGGAGAATTGGTAGGAAGAGTTCTGTGTTGTACAATAAGACATCGCTAAGACAATTACACTGCAGCATTTCATGTTTTTGGGGAGGTTTTGTTGCGCTTGTATCAAGTCGTGTAGTCCTCCTCGTCCAGCAGATAATTCAGCTTGATGACGGTGCTGATAAAGTCCCCTAATTCTACAAAATCTGCCGTAATGATGTTGATACCACTTTCACCCGGCTTCTGCGTCCGCACCCACTGCATCATGGAGGGGAGAGCGCTGCGGAGGAGACAAACACAAAGCCCATTATATCACAGCAATCACAATATTCTAAAAATGTCTACAACATCCAACATTCACAACCTTATTCTTTTGAGCAATATAAAACAAGGGGCTGGGGGGCACTGGACGGTCAATAATTGCACCTTGCCTACACTGTACCGGTTTTGAAAATGCATTTGTCAGCATTCTGAATAATTTCACTAGTTTATAATAGTTTATTTTACATTACCTGGCTCCCTACCAGCAGTATGTGGCGAGTCCTGGGAGGGGGCAGTTTCAGCCTGTGTGTGCCTGTGTCTCCTCATACATTCTTCTTCTCCTCCACACCATCCACCTCCACATGAGTAGTAGCGAGGGAGCTGCATGAGTGTGGAGGAGAGGAGACTGACACAGGCTACAGCCGCCCGTCCCTGGGGACTCACCACATGCTGCTTGCAGGGAGACAGATAATGTAAAATAATCTATTATAAAGTACTAAATTGATTCAGATACTGACAAAGACATTTATAATCGGCATATCAGAGGCTATTGGAACCGGTCACCGGCTAAAAATTACATTCCTGATGAGAGGTTCGCTTTAAACACAGACTGATGAACATAGTCTGCCATGTTGTTGGCTATGACACCAGCAAAATGCTGTCAGGTCCAGCCCTGTGCCCCCTTCCCTGGGACATAATGGGGCAGATTTACCTACCCGGTCCATTTGCGATCCAGCGGCGCGTTCTGTGTGGAGGATTTAGGTCTTCCAGCGATTCACTAAGGTAGTGCGTCCGATGTCCACTAGGTGTCGCTGCTGCACTGAATACCGTCGGAGTGCACTGAAGTTCCCCAAGCCAGGCCGGGTGCAGGTAAGCGCGTGTCAAGCGACACATTTTTTTTTTTAAAATACAGTGGTTTCTCCAACGGCCACGCCCCCCCCCTCCCGATTTCCGTCATGTGCATGCCGGCGCGCCACGATCCGATCGCGTGCGCCAAAATCCCGGGTCAATTCATGGAAAATCGCTGCAAAACGGAAAAATTCGGGTAACCTGACGTAAAAACGCGATTCGGGCCCTTAGTAAATGACCCCCATTGTGTCATATAGTATACATATCAGCGCCATATGGTGCCCAGATAACAGTGCCAGCCATTTGTCACATATAATTGCCAATAAAAAAACTTAAAAGGGTTTCTCATTAGGACCAGATGTTCTATGGGGCACAATTATCGTATGACGGGGCCCCTGCTCTCTGGAAACCACTGGATCCATCTGCACCGGTGAGACTCTTCTACGCTAGTTCAGGCGGCCGACCATTTGGCATGGAGATAAAGCCAGGAATGTGCCCACAAGTCTTGTATACAATGTATATACAGTATCTATACCTCCCAACCATCTCAGATCCAGCGGGACAGCCCTGCTTTTCGACTCTGTCCCACCCAAAATATGAGGGGTAGCTGCTGGGGGGTGGGCACAATAAGTGGGTGTGCTGCGGGCGCACAATGTGATGGGGATCTGCTGAGGTCGCTTTAATAGCGTATGAGGGGAAGCTGGGGGCACAGTATCAGAGGGGCTACAATTTGAAAGGGGACTGGGGGACACAACGTGAGTGTGAGATGGAGGTACTAAGGGGGAGATTATACCGTAATGGGGGGTAAGGAGCAAAAGGCGTGCCTTGGAGCAAAAAAAAAAATGAATGCAGCAAGTGCCACATCTTTTGTTCCCATTTCTCTCCTGCAAAGGTTGGGAGATATGAACTGTATCTATAATCCTATATATCATACGGCTTCATATACCACAGCCCCGGAGGACGTGGAGGGGTCTGTAGTTTATTTCATTGGTTGTTGTTGTGCAGCTGGAGCCAGTAGAGGATTTTACAGCCAAATCCAAAACGACGTAATCCTGTGGTGAATGAAATTAGTGGAGCCAAACACCCGGAGACCCCCCATAGAGCCACTAAATACATTCAAGCCCGCGTCTCTCTGCATGAGGAGCCGCAATAATCTGCTGCGCGGCCGGTGGAGCGCTTTATGGGGAAAAAGTACAACAAAATGGTAAAAGATTCTCATATCTCATCACCCAGACAACCTTATCCATATGCAGAGCAGTCCCAGTGAATAGTCATACATGTACTGAGTTCTCCTGATGATTGGGGGTCCCATCGTCAGACCCTCAAAGATCTTATTCCCTATCCTGTGGACCCGGTAGTGTGCACAGAGTCCTAGGACATCAGTCCACCTTCAAGGATCTATAAATCAAACATTAAATACATAACTATATTGTCACGATTATACATTGTATACCAATTCCATGCAACCAGAAGCAGAATTATGAGCTCTGGACTAGAAGACATGATGGGATTCTGAATAAATGATACACTGTATCTGCCCATGTATCTTCAATGTATCACTAGATTGTATCTTATGAACAAGTTAAAGCGTAGTCCGGTGGGTCAGCAGTCCTGGATCTATCCACAGGTTTCTCTCCAGGAGTCTACCTGGGTCTCCGCTCCTGGATTTGTCGAGTCCTGACTAGGTCATATACAGATGTGAATGAAAACCTTTAACAGTTTGACCTCTACAAAGTAAGAAGAGTCTGCTCTGCCACCTGGTGGTACAAAGTGATACAACACTCCTGCACAAGCAATAATTCAAATCAACAGGTCAAAGTGTAAAGGTCCTGTATGCTGTAATAGGGTCGGGAACCCTGTAATAATAAAGCGGGGCAGTTGGGTCCTCTGTTCAGAAAACCCCATCTCTTGATAAGAGCGTAGAATGGATACAAAAAGCATCTCCATAGATGAAGGAACGGACCTGCATAGAAAGGACACAATGTTATACTTCAATCCTTCAGTGGGGGCGCTGCAGGGACAGTGACTGGCTATTAGAGTAGCTGGGCGTGGGAGGACTGCAGCAGTTTTCCCTCATGTCGGCTGACTCCATTACTGACCCTTATTATAGTGGGTTGGTGCATTAGGACCCAGTATCCACCCAGTGACTGTGGAGGGACCGATTGTCTTTTCATTCATATTTAGATTGCAAAATTAGGGGAGGTGAAGAATGAAGCCAAAAATAAAAGCTTGGGATGAGGAATCCTAATGACAAGCTATAAATGTCACAGCGATGAAACGGTGGTGCGCAGCGATTCTGGGGACTCTGAGCTCCTATTATTGAAAACTTTATAATTATTTAGAATTTATCATTATTATAGGATCCGCCGCTGTGCGAGATGATTCCCCTCAGCCATTAATGACTAATGCAGGATATCTGCAGATATTTCGTCTGGGCCGACACAGTGCCATTTCTTAAGGTTTTCCATCATAGAGATAAGGAACAACGGAGAAGAAAATGTGCCCAAAAATGTGTCACCAGACATCCAGAAACATGCAGTGCTAGGTTATATTGGGTGCAGTTTGCCCTTTAACCCACCTTTGTGTCCCATGCAGCAAAATAGGACACATACCTTACAGTGCTCCTAAAATAGCAGTGACCCCGAGTAACAAACGGCGCAATGACCCCGAGTACCATACGGTGCAGTGACCCCAAGTACCATACGGTGCAGTCACCCCGAGTACCATACGGTGCATTCACCCTGAGTACCATACGGTGCAGTGATCCTGAGTACTATACGGTGCAGTGATCCTGAGTACCATACGGTGCAGTGATCCTGAGTACTATACGGTGCAGTGATCCTGAGTACCATACGGTGCAGTGATCCTGAGTAACATACGGTGCAGTGATCCTGAGTAACATACGGTGCAGTGATCCTGAGTAACATACGATGCAGCGACCCTGAGTAACATTTGGTGCAGTGACCCTAACATACGGTGCCATGACCCTGAGTAACATACGGTGCAGTGACCCTGAGTAACATACAGTACTGTGTCTCTGATAGCACACAGTACACCATTTGTTGCAGAGTGTCCTCATAGTGACCTCTGCTCAGCACCCAGTGCCCCTCAGTAGCAAACTGCACCCCCAGTAGTATACAGTGTCTACAAGCCGTATACAATTTTCCCTTCCCCCCCAGACGAAGGCTCATTTGGAGCCGAAACGCGCGTCGGGGCGTGCAGCCGTCTCGGACACCGGAACACTTTTATCAGACTACTTGGTAAGGACTGGCATTTATATAACCTTGGATACCTGAAAACTCTTTTTACCGCACTAGCATGGACACTACCTCGCATAGCGCTTCATTAGGATATCCTTGGGCCATTACACTATTTATCCCAGTTCCTTCATTTATTCATGCAGACTAGACCTTTCCTTTGCGTTCCATGTGCTGTCCTTGTGCACGACTGCATTTCTTCTGTGTATCACTGTTCTGTATGTCTTGCATCCTGCATTCTATATTCAGTCTATGGTTTTAATATACTATATCAATAAAGATTTATTAATTTTCCACTCACTGTTGTTGTAGTCTTTCCTCCTTTCCCCCATTTGGGGATACCATTGGTCTCACAATTTTCCCTTCTTGCGTACAGCGCTGTAACATACACTATCCCCTTCAGGTATACAGTGCTCCCATTTTATCCCCTAGGAACATAATGGGGGCCATTTACTAAGGGCCCGAATCGCATTTTTACCTCGGGTTACCTCGGGGCGTGGCTGTCGGAAAACCCATTGGATTCGGAGAAACCGCTGTATTTTTTTAAAAAAAATGTGTCGCTTGACACGCATTTACCTGCACCTGGCCTGGCTTGGGGAACTTCAGTGAACTCCGACGGAATTCAGCGCAGCAGCGACACCTGGTGGACATCGGGGGAACTGCCTTAGTGTCCACAGAGAACGCGCCACTGGATCGCGAATGGACCGGGTGAGTAAATCTGCCCCAATGTGTCCTCACAACTGCCCCAGTTGCATCCTCTGTCACCTTGTATCACACAGGACACCAAACTAGTATACGGATCCCCCATGCATAGTACACCATCATTACATACACATTATCCTGATACATTCTCACCACGTCCCCCATAGTCAGTATCTCTTATAATGATGATGCCACACTGCCGCCTGTCGTCACCGGGCACACGCTGTCCTCGCCAGCTCAGTTGGCATTTTTCACAATCTAAGTTGAATTCTGTAATCATAGCGGCCGGCGGGGCACAATGCCCACATGCAGCGCGTCCCAGCTACCCAATAACCGCACTGTGCTCCTAATGTTCTCTCTCCTACAGATAAGTCACCCAAGCATATACAGCGTGTACTGCATGTAGACGAGGCCGCCAGTGACCCTGCTAAAAATATCCCATTATCGGGAAGAGCGACGCTTTCTTTTTAAATTAACTCTGCGCAGACAGGTCAGGAGAGAGATAGAGGACCTCCGGTAGGCGGGCGTGCGGTCAGGGCGATGATAGAGGTAATCAGACAACGGTAATTGTGCGGACGTGTAACACATACATAATCGCCGCAGAGAGTCCGCACAACAAGACGAAAAATAATTGCTCATCAGTCACATAATTCACCCGTCCTCACTGATCCTCTATTAGCGGAGGGCAAAGTCTCCAGACGCTGATGAATTCAGATTGTGCTTGTCTGATCCCCTCAGCGTCTGCAAGGAAGAAGAGGACGGGGTTAATCCAAAAGCAGCGCAGGCAGCAAAAAGAATAAACGATTCCGGAATGGAATTTCTGAGTTCCATTTTTTTAATTCAATCGGCAATAAAAATCCAATTTACATTATCAGCGGATGAGGGTGCGCGCTGCTCCTGTACCGCCCAGACAAGGCGTCCGTCTGCTCCCCCGTCACCTCCACTAGGACGCTCTGCTTATTACTAGTCAGGACAGACACCACAACCTGCGCCAGACTATTATTTCATGCGCTTATAGGATTCATGTTTTCCTAAAAGTGTCCAAATTAACTGGTGAGGTTTAGAAATATGCAACAAATTAACAAATTTAAATGATAAAATTTGCTGCAGAACAATAAAAAAAAAATCTAAAAATTTCAGTGGCAAACTTCAAGGCATCAAGAAATACAGCACAAAAACATCTATACTGTACTCAGGGCTTTAGCACCATAGGCAGAATACAGGCAGTCCCCGGGTTACGTACAGGATAGGTTGTGTAGGTTTGTTCTTAAGTTCAGTTTGTATGTAAGTCGGAACTGTATATTTTATAATTGTAACCCCAGCAAGAATTTTTTTTGGTCTCTGTGACAATTGGATTTTAAGAATGTTGGATTGTTATAAGAACCAGGATCAACAATAAAGCTTAATTACAGATACCTTTAGTATCTGTTATAGCTGTTTATTGTAGTCTTGGGCTAAAGTACAGTAAATTACCAATTACCAGAGGTCCGTTTGTAACTAGGGGTCGTCTGTAAGTCGGGTGTTCTTAAGTAGGGGACCACCTGTATTACAAAATGACAAATATTAATATGTTCGTTTTTTTGTCACATTGTTGTTAAATTTAGTAGTGACTTGTGGAGGCGTAATCAGAGTTAATGACAGAATTTAATAATAATGTAGTGTTACTACACGTACATCATTCTCAGTTGTTTTACAGCTGGTGGCTGGAGACTAGCTGCTATGATAACCCCCTACAATGCACACAGAAAGGAGATAAGCATTTGCTCCATAACTCTCTCACTCAGAAGCATCAGTAGGTTCATATAGAATACGATAACCCTGCACTGATGGGAATAAAGCACTTAGGGTGAGATAGAAACTTACTATTATCTCCAGCAGCCATTTTCTCTAGCAGTGTCTTGCCTTCTCACTCAGAAGCATCAGCAGGGTCATATATAACATTATAGAGAAGTACAAACCTTTGCTGAAGGAAATAAAGCACTTGGGACAAAATAGAAACTTACTTTTGTCTCCAGCATAGATTGTTATGTACATGGAATATCCCTGGGAACTGAAGCTCCTCTTGGGAGTCTAAAACTGAATTTAGAATCAATTTATTAATGAAAGTCAGTGTAGTAGTAAAGGAGTGGGAGAGCCACAAAGAAGCAAAGATATGAAATAAAGTTTCTTAAAGTCACTGACTCATTCGTACAAATCATTAATCCAAAATTTGTTAAAAGCAACGACCATTATTATTATCCATGAATAAAGCCTAATTTGTGTATAAATTTCTCATCATTCTGGTCTCTGCTTGCTTGCAATGAATGAGGACCTTCGTGTCTTCATTCAGAGGCAGTGACCCTGTACATAGCTAGTCCTGCTCTCAGCTAAAAAGTGGAGACAATTGTATCCAGTCTGGACAATGCTCTGTGATCTCTCTGCTAGTTTGTTACAATATATCAGTCTGGAGTATTTATACAATGTAACTCAATGCATGACATATATAACTGTATAGAAATATAGTGCCCTATGACTATTGGCTACTGCTGGGGCCCAGTAACTATGGGCTGTTGTGGTGGCACTGTAACTAGGGGGCCCATTAACTCGACTGGCTACTGTGGGGGCCTTGTGATTATACTGTAGGGGTCCTGTGACTAAATTGGCTACTGTGGTGGCCCTTTCTCTGAATTGGCTACTGTAGGAACCCAGTGACTATATTGGATGTTGTAGGAAGCTTGTTTCTGGTATGGTATCTTTTTAGTAATTTTGCTTCTGACATTGTATCTATGTAATAAGCTTGGTTCTGATAATATATCTATGAAGTATCTTGATTCCAGTGCTGTATCTATGAAGTAATCTTGGTTCCAGTGCGGTATTTATGTAGTAAGCTTGGTTCTAGAGCTTTATCTATGAAGTAATCTTGGTTCCAGTGCGGTATTTATGTAGTAAGCTTGGTTCTAGAGCTGTATCTATGTAGTAATCTTGGTTCCAGTGCGGTATTTATGTAGTAAGCTTGGTTCTAGAGCTTTATCTATGAAGTAATCTTGGTTCCAGTGCGGTATTTATGTAGTAAGCTTGGTTCTAGAGCTTTATCTATGAAGTAATCTTGGTTCCAGTGCGGTATTTATGTAGTAAGCTTGGTTCTAGAGCTGTATCTTTGTAGTAATCTTTTGGTACTATCATATCTTTAGTTATGTTATAGTTTCTATGCAGCAAAGCGAATTACATTCCTGTTTTTATGCACTAAAATGTCAGATCACTTACAAACTGTAGACCATTAGGGAGACCACAATCTCTTTACATTTTCGATGTGGTGTAGAGTAGTACAGTGCGGTGGGGCCTATAGAATTTGCCAGTCTTGTCTTGTAATTCCTATTTTCAGCCCTGCCACGATGTGACTACAGAAACTTTCTTGTCTCGTTTGTTTTTGTCAGCATTTTCCTTATATTTGGCTGCAGCCTGCTGACTCTTTTGTCTGCGGAGGACGCTTGCGCTCACGCTCCGCTATTGTGGCGAGGATTGGTGTCAGGACTGCGAGTTTCCATAGTGTTATTTATAGGTTTCTGGACGCCTTGTACCCGCCCATGCTTATGTATCTGTTCCACGAGAACCAATGTAGATTAACACGGTGCGACGCAACATTACTTAATGGAGGGTAACGCCAAGCCAGGATTAGCAGAATATAATAACCCAACCATATAAATGCTGCTACAACCTGGGAACATAGTATGGATGTCCCTTTACATGTACATAGGGAGTAGAGTTTGGATCTGCTACATCTGGCAATCACATGCTGTATAGTAGTGAGGAAAATATAAGACACAAAGTTGCAGGTTTAGTAACATTGTATCCAAAATATTGAGTCACCACAGTAGTAGGGAGGAGTCATCCCATCCCTCTATTTGATGGAGCAGTAGGTTGATCTTGTATCCAATCAATGTCTATAGCTATATGATATAGCACAGTCCTCAGGTGTAGTCTACTTGCTCATAGATGTGAATGGAGCAGGCCACTACATCAATTAGGGGTACACGGACCACCCTGCTGTGAACACTCCAGCCAATACAAGAAATGACCACATGCTCCACCATGGTACGGTATATATCTCTCATCTGTTGCTAATAATAGTGTAATGGAAAACCAAAATGGAGTCGAAGATACAACATGTCTTCTCTTGAAAAGACAGTTCATGTAACTTTATTTCAACTGTGAATGAACCCAAGTCAACATAGCTTATCCTCATTTGACACTCTGTTAGGTATCACATATTTCTTGGATGCGTCCATCTCCTTGGTTGCTTTCCAATGGAAATTGGCCACTTTCATGAGAAACTATACCATTAGGAGAATGATGAGAAACACATATGCGTACACATGTCTTTCCACATAGTTTGGTGACGCAGACATAGGGTATAAAAACTCGGGACTATAGAATAGAATGAAATAGATTAGAACAGAACAGATTTGAAGGCTAGCTATATACTGTTGCGGCTTGTATCTCTGTGGGACGCCTAGAGAACAAACCTGATGCTACCTATCAATACCTGTCATTCTACTGCTTGGTGATAGTCCGTGAAGGTCATCAATGATGCTGGACAGAGTTGTAAGTTGATAAGCCAGATATAGAACATGGTCCTTTGTGACCTCCGATCCGGACTGTCCGACGAGGATGAACTCTGCCGGGATTCACAAAGATCGTGCACCTGATATCCTGCATGTGTCGCTTCCCTGCTCAGGTCCGCCGGAGTTCACCTTCTTCTTCCTGTGCATGTAAGTGCATGGGTTGCGACACAATTTTTTAAGTTAAATCCCACAATCTGTCGGATCGTCCAACGGCCCGACCTGTGATTTGTGTCGCAAGAAAGCTGGCGCCAAAATCCGATGGCATGCGCCAAAAACCCCTTTTAGATTCCTGTCCCAGCGGCGCAAAAGGAAAGCGTCAGGATGTCCAACGAAAGTGCGGTCCGCGGGGCCCTTAGTAAATGAGCCCCACAGTCTTGGGATATATGATACAATGTAGATACAAGAGACAGCGTTCTGGGATACATGGTACAGTGTGGATACATCATGTATGAGACACAATTTTGGGATACATGATACGATGTAGATACATCATATATGAGATACAGTCCTGGGATACCTGATACAATGTGGATACACAAGCTACAGTCCTGGGATACCTGATAAGGTGTAGATACATCATGCATGAGACACACTCTTGGGATACATGATACAAAGTAGATACAAGAAACATAGTTGTGGGATACATGATACAATGTGGATACATGAGATACAGTCCTGGGATACATGATAAGGTGTAGATACGTGACATACAGTCCTTGGATACATGAGGATACATGGATACATATTATTGTTCTCCATGTGACAGGTATTTACTAAGAATATCTGCAGTAACCGGCAGTAATTCCATCTGTCGGCTTGGGTTATGTTAGGAATTTTCGGCTAATTATGTGTTTTGCGCGCTGACAGCTCGGCCGCAGATCTCATGTCTGTTGTCAGCAAAATTCTGCTCATGAATTATGGAATTCTGGAGAATAAAAAGAAATCCCGTTGTTTCCATGACCACCATAATGGCTGAGAAGATGTCACTCATCTGCCATGACAGTGAGTGCCCGACACCCGCCATAGCGGCATCTATCCTCACCTGTTGCCTTAAGTGTGTCGAGTCATTAGTGCTGCTTTTTTTGTAATGATTTCCCTGATTTCCCTATTTTTCCTTGGCAGCCATCGCACGAAATGGATTTTATCTGCTGTACAAACAAATTAAAACCTGCGCGGTGTGAAGTCCGTGCGTCTCTGCCAGATAGCAAATTAGCAAATACTAATAATTCACAGAATCTCCCATAGAGGACTGGATGCACGAGGCGAGGATGAAAAACAGCAATTATCATATGAAGTGATGAGAGAACAGAGATGCTCCCCGCTCATATCACGAAATGACCACCCCTATACACTATGTAATGGCGGCCATGACACCAGACACTTAGCCAGATTTCTGTAAACATTTTTATGGAAAAGCCCTTTAAAAGTTCATTGTTTCAAAAATGGCTCTTTTCTAGAATATCAATATCTCAATATAATAAGTGTCTCTGTCACTCCTCACCAACACTCCGCTCCAGCAAGAGACCATAAGTAAAAGAAAATCTCCCCATAACTGGGACAGAAATCCTTTTATGAACTACTGGAGTCTGCCTCTGGAAGTTTCTGGGCTTCCAGCCAATATGACATCCTGCTTACCACCAGGTGATATAAAACCAAAACACAGATTTGAATTAGCAGCACATCGATGGTAGACATATACAAATGAAATCAGGCAGGAGTTATACACAGGTAAGGTAGATAAGCCTGTCAGATTGATAAAAGGAAGGTGACCGGTTTCCCTCAAGCACTAACACAGAGTATACCTGAAGTAGAAATAGAAAGTAATGACCCCTACTCTGGGTCATTACAAATATGTGCATTGATCCACCCAACGATTGCCCCAATTGCTGGGTGCATAGAGGAACAACCTTTTTAAGGTAGGATCCTCCAGATGTTGAAACCTTCAGCATTTTCTTCATGACCTACACTGCTGTGCTCTGAGCTTTATGCACTGAACTTCTACACAGTGCCTCCACTCTGCTCTTAGGCTTCTGGTTGGATACAACAGCAGTCACAGAGAGTGCAGAACACAGCAGTGTGAGTGTATTTCAAGCAAGAAAAGGTGTAAAACTATACATTATATGGAGTAGTGACATGGACTATAATATGTGGTGTTACTGTAAGTCACTTACCGCTCTGTGATGGTCTCCCGTAACCCGCTGGTGACTCCCTTGACCACTGTGCTCGCTTTTGGTGTTAATACCACTTGAGATATAAAAAAGGAGCCTTTCTTCCTCCGTTCCGTAATCGATGAGTGCAGGAATTGGATTAATTTTTCTGTGTCTGTCGTGTTAGCCCAAGGCGCTGGCATCATCTGCCCGGGCCAAAGGAAAGGGACCTCCAGAGCTACAGGACTGTGGTAGAAGACCAGGATCTGGTAATTCCTCTCCCACAGATACTGAAGACTCACCTCCTGGGCAAAGATGGCCGGGCAAGTCTTGTTCCCAAATATGTCCTTCAGCATCTGCACCAGCATTTCATGATGGGATTTTTGCATGCCGTAAAAATGGTTGAAGTCCAAAAACACCACCTCCTTCTTATGAGAGGACAGGAAGGCGTTGATCTCCTCCAAACCTTCGTTGACTTTGGCACTGAATAATCCATGAGCGAAATACAACTCATTATCCGGGTCTCTGGGTTTGGTCGAAATCCGGAGATCAAAATACCTTACTCCAGCCTCCATCTGACTCGTGAAGTTCATGGTCTGAGTGGCCAACCATTTCCTCATGAGTTTTTTGGCAACTGTCCCAAAGACTGAGACAAAGTTCTGGACGGTTTCTGGTTGTTCTGGTCCGACAGGGGACGCTTCATCGATGTAGAAACTGAAGGAGTCATGTGATCCTGTAACAGAAGGAAATCTTATATCAATGAATTGGTTACAGAAGCTTAGATTCCGGTATATTGGAGGACCCCATTTGCCAAGTTCCAAGAGTCACATGCCAAGGCAGAAGTAGAAGCAGGACTATACACTGGGGGCGTGTTCTCACACTGCTGTGCTCTGACTTCTCTGCATTGAACTGGTCCCTGCCCTCTGCTCTGAGTAAAATCTATAGCAGGAATCTGGTTAAATTCCACTTAAATCACTCAAAGCAAAAGGTCAATGCAGAGTAATGAGAGCACAGCAGTGTGAAGAGACATCCCTAGAGCACTTGGAGAAGCTACAATCCTAGAATATAAATCCACAGTCCTGCTGCTACTAACTAAGGTGTGCTTATACATCTCTCATGGACAATACAGAGCATCGGTTGCAGTCTGCTTTGTCAAAATCCCGACAGGTTTCCTTTAAGATGGAGATGGCCCATAATAGTGAGAGATCAGTGACTGCCCCAGTCAGAGCTCAGTGTGAACACCAAATAATTAGTATGCCATCAGAATTGGGATGACTGGGGAACAAAAAACATGATATCATGCACATCCCCAAAAATGTAACTCTTTTGTAATGTGCTCTTTTGTAACACATTGGCAGAGCAGATACATGGAATTCTTTAAGTTACCTGCACAAACCCATAAGTCTATGTACAAGTTGGAGTTTTCAAGGTTAAATTAGCTTTTTTGTCATTTCATTGTCAGACTGGAGTAATGGCAGAGAATTGCCGAGCATCAGTTATCTTCCCTCTGAGTAATGATGAGATAGTGACAGTGGATCCTGGTTCAGTAATGACAATGACACCTGCTGCAGAATGGGGCAAACCATCAGAACTGTAGCTATTCAGCACTTACAGGCGCTATCCACCCGATGAAACCTGCACATCACCATGTAAGATAAACAGCAGCGAGTTTATAGGATGTGTGCAATCACAAATAATTATTACAGAGCTCTGATTACACATCCGTCCAGGGACAATGCCTTACACAGGCTGCAGAGAGCACAGGGCACAGCAGTGGGAGGTTGCACCTACAGTGCACTCTCCAGGAACACTACCTTGCATTGCCTTCAGTCTGCATGGTCACTCCTGACGACAGGTTCCCTTTAAATGATTTACAGAACAACCTAGAACAGGTTCCCAGATAAACAGAGAATAGAGGGGACTTTGTTTGAGTGCCTGGTTATTTTTATACCATGTCATTCCTATTATTTCTATGTAGCTCCTGGTGTCCTGTAGGGTGGCAGTAATCCTGACAATATGAGAGCTCAGACACTTCGAGGATAAAGTAAAGCCGACCCTTTTTGTATGAAAGCCATACTGTGCTTGGAGCGTTCACTTCTTCATGATATCAGCAGAATCCCACATATTATGGTCTGTTCCCGTCTTAGCTGCAGAATCTGACAGATCTCTGACATAGCAACACGACTATTGTTCTCATCATCACAAAAAGGGACTGCGGGATAGTAAGAAACTGGAACAGAAATAGCAACAAGGTCTGTAGCTCCACAGAGCGAGTGCACAAAAGTGCCGGTCACTCCGAGGGAAGGGGCACCAGTAACGGGGTAATACAGGAGGGCAAGGAAAAGGGGAAGAGATGCACAAAAAAGGAGAACAAGCAAAATCAAAGAAGATGAAGGATGGAAGGGTTAAGTGAGAGGAGAAATAAAAGAAAGAAGAGAAGGTAGAGGAAGAGCAGGAAAATGGAAAAGAAGAAGTCATGAAAGTGTAGGGAAAAATAGGTAAGGAAAAGCAAAGGAAGTAGAAAATTAACAAAGGAAGGTAGGAAGAAATGGGAATATAAAGGGGAAGTCATGTGGAGGGAAAGGTAAGGGGACAATTAAAAGAAACTGAAGAAAAGAGAAATAGAAATGAAAAGAAATGGTAGAAGACAAGGAAAGAAGGAAAAGATGAGAATAAATAAAGAGATGGAAAACTAGGAGCAGTAATGGTAAGAGAAAAGAAGAGATGGAAGGTAAGGAGAGTAAAAGGAAAGTGAGGAGAAGGAAAGTCGAAGAGGAAGGAAAAACAAAGGGAAAGCAAAAGGAAATAAAATGTAAAAAGTGAAGAGAAGGAAAGGGAAAAGCGAGACGGAGGAGTAACAGTGTAAGAAAACAGAAACAAAAGAAAAGCAATGGGAAGAAAGAGAAAGGAATGGAAGGGAAGAAGTACAAGATAGAGAAGGCAGGGGGAAAGTAAAGGTATGGAGGAAGGGATGGAGGGGGAGTAAAGAGAAGCTGAATAAATACAGAAGAGATGGAAGGGTAGAGAAACACATGAAGGGGAAAGGAAGAAAGGGGAGATCAAAAGGGAGAATGTGGAATAGAGGGAGAAGGATAGAAGATAAGGGGAAGTAAGATCACAGTGGAATAGAAGAGAGCAGAGGTGAGAAGAGGATGGATGGAGACAGAGAAGGTGGTGGCCGCGCTCCTGGACCATCGGCTTGTGGTCAGTAGTGGCCTCCAGGAGCATTTAAAGAAAACCCCTCCAATAAGATGTAATCTGCATTTCTTCTGAGATCTATAAGAAAATTCCACTTCTGTCAGCTTAATAATTCTCCCGATCTGATCTCTTACTAAAGGTTTGTATGTTCATCTGGTTCTTCAGCCTCCCTGCAGAGTTATATATAACCTGTAACCAGAGCCTGGGACAAACCAGAGTGCGGTCTGGATGACGGCCATCTACAGTCCCCAGGTAGGTAGTCCTAACTAAAATCAATGTTGTTATCAATGCTATTCCCAACTAACAACACACCATCCGAGTGCTACTCTGCTTATATCAAGGTCCTGGAGCTAGATGGTCAGTGGTGGCACAGGTTAGGACGGTAACACCCAATTAGACTATTTAAAGGGGTTGTCCAGGATTTTAAAAAATGTCTCTTCTCACAACAGCAACACTTTCATTTATAGGTTGTGTCTGGTATTGCTGCTCAATCCCATTTACTTCACTAGAGTTCATGTGTAATACCAGACACATGCTATGGACTGGGGGTGGTGCTATTGAACCTTCAAAATGAATGAATGAAGATTGTGTTGCAGGGGAGTAACTTAAAGGTTTCCTTGTTATCCCCTATCCATAGGCGGTCTGGGGTGCGAGGGTACCTGCCAAGAATTAGGAGGAACAGTTCTCTCATTCATGTGACTTGGGGTGGGTTCTGATGGTCAAAACCTCCACCAATTGGAAGCTGATTTGGGTTCAAACACGTTTATGTATCCTGCCAGTGTCCATATAGCATTTTGAATATCCCTTTAAGTGTAACCTATTCCTTGCTATATTCTCTGCAGTAACCTTTCATTACTGTGTCTACAGCTCCTATGTTTACCTATGTGTCTCCATGGTAACAGACTACAAACTAGTCCCTGTGCAGTCAGATCCTGCAGCCATACTCCCTTCCGGCCTTCCATCTGTTATCGACTAATTTACATTGAAAAAGATCTAGTAGAAATATGAAAGAAAGTTTAAGATGATCAAACTACAGCAAGTTGTCTTGTCTGTTATCATGGAGCCACATTGCTCTGCCTAGGAGCTGTAAACACAGGAAATAATAAAATATTAGTTACAGGATTGCTTTATTTTACATGTAGAGAAGTAAATAAATGGCTTTGGGGATGTATGTACAAAAAATACAATAGATGGACACAAATGATCTATAATTAAATCTACAGCAAGTTGTGCCAAACGACAAACTCGACTCTGCTATCTCTGACAATGAAGGAGTCTGGATGAGGCTGATGGCCATGTGCATCTTGTATTATATAATCTGTCACTATCATCGTCCGCACAGCCCCCCCCCGCCCCCGGGTGTATATATGACTTGTACATCAGTCCTGTCAATCTGCTGGATGTTACTGACCATCTAATGAAATAAAACATGAGGCGTAATTGAATTACTGCAAACCTTCTGCCTGACGTATAGATAATGCTCTCCGCTGTACAGCTCCCGGGGGACGCCGCCAGACCCACAACTTTACATTAGGAAACCTTTAGCGTAGGATCTGATTGTGCTGTAAATACAGGAGAAGACTGCGGCGCGGTTAGACAGGAGAAGAGTGAACGTGGCCATCCATATCCATAGCTATACCCTTCTACTGCTGCTACAGTATCTGCATCTCATGATGCCTCCTAATCCCAATCCCATGATGCCTCCTCCTAAAGGTACACCTGATGGCTAGACAGGAGAAGAGTGAACGGGTCCATCTATCCATAGCTATAGCCTTCTACTGCTGCTACAGTATCCTCGTCTCATGATGCCTCCAAATCCCATGATGCCTCCTCCTAAAGGTACACCTGATGGCTAGACAGGAGAAGAATGAATGTGGCCATCTATCCAAAGCTATAGCCTTCTACTGCTGCTACAGTATCCTCATCTCATGATGCCTCATAATCCCAACCCCATGATGCCTCCTCCTAAAGGTACACCTGATGGCTAGACAGGAGAAGAGTGAACATGGCCATCTTTCCATATCTATAGCCTTCTACTGCTGCTACAGTATCCTCATTTCTTGATGCCTCTTAATCCTAATCCCATGATGCCTCCTCCTAAAGGTACAACTGATGGCTAGACAGGAGAAGAGTGAATGGGTCCATCTATCCATAGCTATAGCCTTCTACTGCTGCTACAGTGTCCTCATCTCATGATGCCTCCCAATCCCAACCCCATGATGCCTCCTCCTAAAGGAACACCTGATGGCGAGACAGGAGAAGGGTTAACGGGTCCATCTATCCATAGTTATAGCCTTCTACTGCTGCTACAGTATTCTCATTTCTTGATGCCTCTTAATCCTAATCCCATGATGCCTCTTAATCCCAATCCCATGATGCCTCCTCCTAAAGGTACACCTGATGGATAGACAGAAGAAAAGTGAAAGTGGCCATCTATCCATAGCTATAGCCTTCTTCTGCTTCTACAGTATCCTCATCTCATGATGCCTCATAATCCCAACCCCATGATGCCTCCTCCTAAAGGTACACCTGATGGCTAGACAGGAGAAGAGTGAACATGGCCATCTTTCCATATCTATAGCCTTCTACTGCTGCTACAGTATCCTCATTTCTTGATGCCTCTTAATCCTAATCCCATGATGCCTCCTCCTAAAGGTACAACTGATGGCTAGACAGGAGAAGAGTGAATGGGTCCATCTATCCATAGCTATAGCCTTCTACTGCTGCTACAGTGTCCTCATCTCATGATGCCTCCCAATCCCAACCCCATGATGCCTCCTCCTAAAGGAACACCTGATGGCGAGACAGGAGAAGGGTTAACGGGTCCATCTATCCATAGTTATAGCCTTCTACTGCTGCTACAGTATTCTCATTTCTTGATGCCTCTTAATCCTAATCCCATGATGCCTCTTAATCCCAATCCCATGATGCCTCCTCCTAAAGGTACACCTGATGGATAGACAGAAGAAAAGTGAAAGTGGCCATCTATCCATAGCTATAGCCTTCTTCTGCTTCTACAGTATCCTTATCTCTTGATGCCTCTTGATCCCAATTCCATAATGCCTCCTAATCCCAATCCCATGATGCCTCCTCCTAAAGGTACGCCTGATGGTTAGACAGGAGAAGAGAGAAATCCTAGCAGAAGCTTCCTGACGTTAGTTGCTGCAGTTTAGTATATGATATCAGAAATGTCAGAATTATCCATGTTTTTCTCATGATTCTCCATCATCATTCATACAGATATCATCATTACATTCCACAGAAGTTTATTGATAGGGGAGAGGTAGATTGGGCAGGGTGAAAGAGCCGACGCACGGGCTCAGACAGAAGCTGCCAGAGATAATTTGAAGTTTCTATCTCACCCCAAGTGCTATATTCCCATCAGTACAGGTCAGTCATTCCCTTTATTATGTGATTCTGCTGCAGCTTTATGGTGATAGAGGAGAGACACAGGCACAGAAGCTGCTATATAATGGCAAGTATCTATCTCACCCCATGTGCTTTATTCCCGTCAGTACCTATATAAAGTGCTATATGATACTGATGATGCTTCTGAGTGATAAAGGAGAGACATAGGCACAGATGGAGAGACTGCTGAAGCAAACGGTAAGTTACCATCTCACCCCAAGTGCTTAATTCACGTTCATAGTGGCCAGTACTTATTCTGTAATGTCCTACATGACCCTGCCTATTCTTCTTAGTAAAAGAGAGAGACACAGGCATAGAGGCTGCTAGATATAATGGCAAGAATCTATCTCACCCCATATTCTTTATCCCCATCAGTACAGGTCAGTACCTATATAATGTGCTATATGATCCTAATGATGCTTCTGTGTGATAAAGGAGAGACATAGGCACAGATGGAGACACTGCTGAAGCTAACGGTAAGTTACCATCTCACCCCACGTTCTTAATTCATGTTTGTACTTGTCAGTACTTTTTCTATAATGTGTTACCTGACCCTTATGCTTCTTAATAAGAGAGAGACACAGGCAAAACTGAGGCTGCTGTAGATGCCAGCAGGTTTCTTTCTCACCCCATATGCTTTATTTAATTGATTACAGTACTATAATGTCCTGCATGATCCTGCTGATGCTTCAGAGCGAGAGAGTTTGTTATGAGGCAGATTCTCCTATAGGTAAGGTATGGGAGACATCATACCAGAACCTGGAATGGACAGACTTGGCACAGGATTCGGCAGGTTTGGGATATTAACACTGCGCTGCATAGAGACCTGCCCATAGTTTCTTGTCCCCAATGCTGCTGACAGTTTCCCGTTAACGTCACCTCCCTGTTCATAATGACTAAACTTATGTTTTTATATTCTGAGCCATTTAGTTTAATTTTCTTGATGCCAAATATTTAGCAGAACTAACACTCGGGAAGTCGCTGCCTGAAAATGTCAAAACTTAGACAATAATAATTTGGAAAACCCAGCTGGCTCTTGAATGCTTTCAGAGAGAAGTAGCGCTCAATCATGGTTCCTAGAAGCCTATAATAAGTGGCATACACGTCGTCCGCCCACACACTCTCTGAAACTCTAAATACTGTATTTAAACCCAAATATTCAGAAAAGGGGAGAAGCCGAGTCACAAGGAGATAACTTATTGTAAATAGGAAAATAATGATAAAAACAACTTCAAGATCTGACGCCATTTACTGTTCCGCCCCAAAACATCAGGGATTTATGGGTCTGAGGGAGAGCGTAGGTGTCTGGAGCTATGAGAGCGGCACAATCCTCGCTAGAGAAGTGGATCGTCTGAGCTGCAAAGTGTTTAGTGCTGAGTATGTTCACGTGCAGAGTCTATACAGTTTTCCAATTATTCTCTATTCTTCTCCTCTATAACTTCTCAAGCTGCAGGTAGAAAATCTACCTCCTTATTGGGGGTGTATTCAGAGGTGTAGCTGCTAGGGGGGGGGGGGGCAAACTGGCATTGGCTCTGGGCCCCAGGACTTTGCGGGGCCCACTCCACAGCTTTCATCTCACTCTGTCTTTCTAAGACACAGATATAGGTGAATGCAGTGACTAGTGCTGCTCTGCTCTCTATAGTAACACGTGTTTTATCATGCACCTTTCAGGACCTGCGAGTCTTCCAAAGGTCCAGAAAGGGCAGAACTGCAGGAGGAAGGAAATACAGGAGATGCTTGAGGTAAGTATGGATGGTGTATGTGTATCGGTTTGTGTATGTTTATGTCCCTTGTTACTCCTTTCCTATTTTGAACCTAGCAAAACACTACTACTCCTATCCTACAGTATCTGGGACTACACTACTCACCACACTACTCCTGTCCTATATATATATTGGCAAAGCAAAACACTACTACTCCTATCCTACAGTATCTGGGAACAGCACCACACTACTCCTGTCCTATATATATATTGGCAAAGCAAAACACTACTACTCATATCCTCCAAATATAGGCATATCACAGCACTACTACTTCTATACCGTGTATCATGTAGACAGAACATCACTGTTACTCCTAACCTACATGGCTCAGCACAGCACAGTACTGCTACACCTATCATGTGTATATATGGGCACAGCACAGTACTGCTACACCTATCATGTGTATATATGGGCACAGCACAGTACTGCTACACCTATCATGTGTATATATGGGCACAGCACAGTACTACTCCTCCTATCCTGTATATATATGGGCACAGCACAGTACTACTCCTCCTATCCTGTATATATGTGCACAGAACATTACTATTTCTCCTATTCTGTATATATGGGCACATTACTACTACTCCTATCTTATATATGGGTACAGCACAGTACTACTACTCCTAATCCTGTAAATAAGGGCACAGCAAAGTACAAATACTCTTATTCTGTATATATGGGTTCAGCACAATACTATTACTGCTATTCCATATATGGGCACAGCACAGTACTACTACTCCTATCCAGTATATATGGTACAGTACTATGACTCCTATCCAGTATCTATGGCACAGTACTATGACTCCTATCCAGTATCTATGGCACAACACAATACTACCACTCCTATCCTGTATATTAGACACAATACTACCACTCAATAAAAATGCCAGATTGATGGATATAAATTGGAGACTTTCCTTTCATATCCATGAACATGGACAACAATTTTATATAAAAGTGTAAAGACCATGGCAGCCAAGATGTAGCTGGTAGAAGTCATAGTGGTCCTGGTTGAATGGAAGAGTCAGAATGTGGATGACTACAATTAGAGAAGTCACTACATTTCTATGTACTGATATGACCAAGCTAATGGTAATGTGGTGGTAATATTGGTATAGCAAGGTTTTCGGACTTCCACCCCTATGCTGAAACCCTAGCTATGACTCTGGGTCTAGTGCAAGAAAGTCAGGAGCAGATGTCAGGAATGAAGACAAGATGTCCAGTAGTCTGAAAAGATAGTAACTGATGTCAGATCAGAGGCGAACAAGACTTCCTAGGTGATGTCTGCAGATTTTGTGTCAACTGTTGGCAGATGCCCTGCTAGCAAAGAATGGATCAAAAATTTATAAACGCAGTTAGGAGTGGTTACTGAGTTCTCATGCAGCATCACACAGGGCGAGATGAACAGGGTGTCATAAGACAGTCAACAGTCCAAAAAGAGAGTGCTTGCCATCAGATCATAGAAGATAAGTATTTGGTAAGTATAAGTGAAGTCTGCAGAGTTCCTCTCAACTGATGGTAGATCCCCTGCTGGAAAAATCTGGAGCAAAGAAGAGTCAGGAATGAAGTCAGGAACTTAGTCAGAAACTTTCACTGAGATGGTGCTCAGGATGTAAAAGGACTTCCCAGGTGAGGTGGAGCAAAGACTGGGGGCAAGAATGATAGTAGGAGAGGCAAAGAGACAATGGCAGGGTCATAGGACAGTCCAGAAGACCAAAAAGAAAGTGCCCAATATCAGAATTAGAGGAGATATGGACCTTGCAGCTGCGGTCTGCGGGTTTTAGGATAGCAGAGTATGAAGCAAAGATTGGTGTGAAGCATGCATCTACTATACATATATGTTGGACCCTAAAGAATTGTGCGAGTTGCATATTTGGTAAATACACTCCCGGGACCAGCTATGACAGGAGGACATGCTCACAAGACAATCTAGGGCAGTGATGGCGAACCTTTTTAGGGACCGAGTGCTGAAACTACAAGCAAAAGCCACATATTTTTTACAAAGTGCCGAATGCCAATTTAAGGTAAATAAAGTAACTCACAGCTTTCAAACGTATTGGCACCCTGAGGACACCAATAAAGTAGAAAGAAGGAGAAATTCTGATTATTATTGGAGTTTCCCTCTAAGGTCCCCTTAAGAGGTCTGGAGAAGGGTCTACAATCATTATCCAGCTCTGTCCACACCTCCTTGCTCCTCCTATACTTCAAGTAACTTTAAAATAATGCTGAACGTCCTGGGCTTCCTGTGTCTGCAGGGAGGTCTTGAGTCCTGAATGGTGAACTTTGTGCTGGGTGATGGCCTGGGTGCCCACAGAGAGGGCTCCGAGTGCCACTTCTGGCACCCATGCCATAGGTTCGCCACCACTGATCTAGGGACCAAAAACATACCGTTAACCAACAACTACCTGAAGAGGATCAAGGTAGAAGAGGCAGCACTACCAGGAACTCTCTCTTATAAGCAACTGATATGGAATTTTCACTGAATCGGAAGAACCTATGTAATAGGGAGCTCGCAGGAAAGATAAAGGCACAGACACAGGCAAAGACAAGGGTTACAATTACTGAACTTGTCTCAATGTATTGATGTTGCATTGCTCTTGGATGGAGTAACAGGTATGAAATCTGCCTTGTACACCAAAATCTCACCTTGCCATTGCCATTTGCTGTAATATATCAGGTACTTCAGCATCTGTGAAGTTCCAAAAACCTCTATTTTCTGATCCAGGAGCTTTTCTTTATGTCATCGCTCCTCTTCCTAATTACACTCATCTATCGACCTGTAAAGCCACAAGTAATGCTTATCACCTCCGTTTTTGCACAATTTAGCTCTGATTGAAACATCTCTAGGCAAAAAATTAACAGTTTGATACACTTGTTGCAATCTGTTACATTGGATCCAGAAAAACTGTTGTCTTTATTTTTGCCGATTATTTTTACACCCTGGTGTCCACAGATAATTTTTTTATTCTGGTTTGAGATTTAATCCTTTTAGATCCTAATAGATCAGGAGAGTTCCAGGGTCCATCATATAAGTCTAATATATCAAATATTTCCTTCCATGGAAACCAACAACTGGATATTTTCAAAAAATCTTTAAATAATTATTTTAAAATTATACAGATATTTCTTTCTGCAAATTTCTGGAGGCTGAGAAGAGACTAGTATTGGGCTACTGAAAGTGGCGGGTAGCTAAGGAATGGGAAATTATACTATTTGGGGGCCACTATGGGGTAGGAGTAGGACTTAAATAATGGAGTGTCCTTTTATTTTTGCTGTAGGATAAACCACCTTGGTGTTCCAGACACCCATGTATTACAGCAGAACCAAGTTACTTCCACTTCATATGCAGCAATTATAATGGAGCTAATGAAAAGTAGCGGCCAAGCGGCGTCCCTCCAACATTCACGACCTTCTGTCTCTTGGAGAAAACCTTATTTACCTACTTAGTCATTAGGCTAATGGACCATATGTTCCAAATTAGTGATTTCTTTCTTCTTTTTGCTGGGCGGGTGGAGGTTGGGGGGTTGTGGTTTTTTATTAGCAGATCTTAGCAGATATTAGTGGTATGTAACTAGACCGCCAGCACCCAGCACTTATCAGAGATCACACAGAGTTAAAATCAACCATTGATGGAAAATGTCAGGTTACTTCTCTTCTTGCCAAGATTTATCCTTTTCTGCTGAGAAATAGGATTACTAAAGGGCTGGAAATAACAATTATTAGGGCCAGGAGGGGGATTTGGGAAGCTTAGCTGCTATTTTGTGCAAAAACTGCAGCAAATTTGGAATAATTTAATTTGTAGAGTTTATTTTATGGGTTTTTTTTGCCTTCTTGATACTATAGTATACAGAGACTGGCTGCAGTCAATAACATCTAACGGGGGTACTGACCCTATTAAAAATGGTGGGTTTGTGGGAGGGAGGTTACCCTGTGCTCTACTGTACTGCTGCTGGACTTCATAAGGCAGGGTAGTACCTGCCTTAGTATAGTATAGTGTTAAAGGGATATTCTCATTTCAGCAAATTAATGTTAATTTTTATATTATAAAAAGTTATACAATTTTCAATTTACTTTCTGTATCAATTCCTCACAGTTTTCTAAATCTCTGCTTGTTGTCATTCTATAGAAGTTATATATGTTTATTTCCAGTGGACATAAACCTGACCATAGTCACACAGGTGCACGTCTCGTTATATCACACGGCTCTGATTACTCTCTATGATACTAACAAGCCCTGCACCTGTGTGACCATGGTCAGATTTTTGTCCAATGGAAGTAAACAGAGAAGCTTTATATAGAAGGACAGCAAGCAGAGATCTAGAAATCTGGCGAGGAATTGATACAGAAAGTATATTGGAGAATTGTATAACTTTTTATCATAACAACATTAACATTAATTTTCTGAAATGGGAATGCCCCTTTAAGTGTCTGTATATAGCTCTCCTGTCACATATTGTCACTGTATTAGTCTATGGACACTTTCCTGTCCATTAACTCCATTGAGCCCAGTTGTCCAGTTGCTGTCTAGTTGACATACAGTAACTCTTCTTCCTGTCATCCCCTCTCTTTTCTTATAGTATCATAGTATATAAGGCTGGAAAAAGACGCAAGTCCATCAAGTCCAACCTTTACGAATTAAATAAATGTTTTATCCCCATAACCCGTGATATTTTTTCTCTCCAGAAAGTCATCCAGGCCTCTCTTGAACATGTACATAGAGTCGGCCATAACAACCTCCTGCGGCAGAGAGTTCCACAGTCTCACTGCTCGTACAGTAAAGAACCTTTGTCTATGGTGATGGTAGAATCGCCTCTCCTCTAGGCGTAGAGGATGCCCCCTTGTCCTGGTCACAGGCCTAGGTATAAAAAGATCTTTGGAGAGATCCTTGTACTGTCCGTTCAGGTATTTGTACATTGTAATGAGGTCTCCCCTCAGTCGTCTTTTTTCTAAACTGAATAATCCCAAATTTTGTAATCTGTCAGTGTATTCTAGTTCCCCCATTCCCCTAATAATCCTGGTTGCTCTCCTCTGCACCCGTTCCAGCTCCACTATATCCTTTTTATACACTGGTGCCCAAAACTGTACACAATATTCCATGTGTGGTCTGACCAGGGATTTGTATAAGGGCAGAACTATGTCTTTATCATGAGAATCTATTCCTCTCTTGATACATCCCATTATTTTATTTGCTTTAGCAGCAGCCGCCTGGCTCTGGTCACTAAAATTAAGTTTACCATCCACCAATACCCCCAAGTCCTTTTCAGCTCCAGTTTTACCAAGTAATTGACCGTTTAGAACATAATTATACTTTTTGTTTCCATGGCCCAAGTGCATAACTTTACATTTGCAGGATTAGAGACTGGGATCGGCACCACTAAAGTAAAAAGCATACAATGGCGGCCAAAGCTGTACCAAAAACTACTAAAATTATAAATGAACACAGATGTACGCTATATGACCAAAGATATACAATTTTATTAATAATGCAAAAAGAGCACAGCAAGAACAAACAACAATAAAAACCATTAAAAAGTGTGCAAAGCACACAAATTCAACAGGCAGAGCAACCCAGCATATGATAGTGCTGGTTGCTCTGCACACCACCAGCTCCCCCTACCTGCAGAGAACCCCTTCCTCTGCACAAGTGTAAGGCAATGTACGATGATGAATCAGTTGGAAAAAACCTTGCTATGTCCCAAAACCAAGGTGCGGTTTGACTAAGTGTACAAATGTACAAAGTCTGGGGGGAAAAAAACCCAAGATACTAAAAAAAAAAAAGTGTGATGGGCGCTAGCCCAGGGTCCACGCTCGGTTTTACCTGTAAAGATGGCAAAGTCCTGTCGTAGAATGCGGTGGGGGGAAGGAGAAGAGCTGGGGAGAAGACCCCACGCGTATCGCTAGTCGCCTAGCTTCCTCAGACCCTGTTATTCCCCCTCTTACTAACCACAGACTGTTAAGGTCATCTCTTCTTTTGTACAATATCTGCCCAAGCTAGAAAAACAACTTTTCTTCATCTTATCACCCTCTTACCAATTCCGTCTGTTACAGCCATCTCATTCCACTATGTGGCTACACGTGATCCCAGGCTTGATATATGGATTATTCAGTCCACTACTGTCATATCTGCCCTATAGAACAACCAGTGCTAAAGCTTTTTGGTACAATCATCTCTGTTTTTGTGTAGCTTCCAGTATCTCTTGGTGGCTGCAGGAACCTATCATCCCCCTCTTACCAATCTCAGTCTACTACGGTCATATATCCCCCAAATAGTAACCAGAAATCCCAAATGCCATACAGGAACCTTTCTTCATGTCATCTCCCCTCTCACCAGTAACAGCCTGGTATTGTCATCTCCCAGCACAGACGTTATACAGTTATCCCACATACTATACATTAACTTTTCTTTATGTTTTCCTGCCTCCTGACAATTATAGTCTGATACTGTCATCTCTTTTCATGCATAATATACAATATATCTAGACGGCATAGAGGAAATGTTCTTAATGTCACCACCCATCCGTCAAACCAGTTAGTCTGGTACTGTCACCCCTCCTCATATACAGCACCCAGTGATCCTAGATGCCAAACAAGAACCTTTCTTCATGCCATCACCTCCCCATACATCCACAAGTTATCCCTGACATGATATATTCTCTCTTTCTACCTTAATCGCTGTACTTGCAAATGATCTGGTATCTGTAGGTGGCACACAGAAGCTTTTCTTCATGTCATCATTCCTCTTACCATTTACACCTTGTTTTGGTCACCTTTTCCCTTATGGCAGTGGCGGCAAACCTTTTAGCCCCCGAGTGCCCAAACTACAACCAAGACCCACATATTTTTTGCAAAGTGCCAATGCGACAATTTAAGCAGTAACTCATTACTCCCTGCTCTTTCACTGGTTTAAATAGTATAGGCACCTGAGGACACCAATACAGTAGAAAGAAGGAGAAGAAGTTTGGATTATCATTGTGGCTTCCTTCTAGGGTCCTGGGCTGCCTGGGACTGCAAGAGGCCTTGAGTCCTGTCTGGCAAACTCTACCCTGGGGTGATGGCAAGGGTGCCCATATAGAGGGCTCTGAGTGCCACCTCTGGCACCCGTGCCATAGGTTCGCCACTACTGCCTTAGGGTGATGGCACACGTGGCGTTTTGAACGCGTTTTTGGCCCGTTTTTAAGAGTCCGTTGCAACAGTGCATCAGTTTTTGGCAGGTTTGACCAATTATCTTAATTCAAACTGGTCAAAAACGCATGCGTTTTTTGACAGACTGCTTAAAAACGGCCAAAAACACGTTCAAAACGCCATGTGTACCATTGCCCTTATACTATAAGCAATTTTTGGAGATACCATCCAGGAACTCCTCTATTGGCATCACCCCTATTACCTATCAGCAGTAACCATTTCATTTTGGGGGAAGTTGGATGTTTTTAAAAAAGTGATGAGATGAGAATTTCCACCTGAAATCCTCTCTGTGCATAATCAGGATATTTATTGATCATAGAGATTTGTGATCTATTCAGACCTGGTGACCATGCTATAGATAACTGTATAAAGATAAGTGGCAGGTATGAATACTGGGTATCATGTACTTCAGATTTTAACAGGTGCAATTGTTCCAGGTTTCCCCAGGTACATGTACAAGATAGGTTTCCATAGGTTTGTTCTTAAGTTGAATTTGTATGTAAGTCGAAACTGTATATTTTATAATTGTGGATCCAGATAAAAAAATGTTTTTTGCCCCAGTGACAATTGGAGTATCAAACATTTTTGCTGTGATTGGACCAAGAATTATCAATAAAGCTTCATTACAGACACTTTACAGCTGATCATTGCAGCCTGGGACTATAGTAACATCCAGAAAGCTTCACCAGAGGTCACAGTGGGCAGAGAGGTCCGTCTGTAACTAGGGGTCGTCTGTAAGTCAGGTGTCCTTAAGTAGGGGACCGCCTGTATTTTAATAAATGTTATACTTTGATACAAAATTGCATGAAGCCGTCCAGGTGTCTATTTTGGTAAAAAAACCATAATATCATTTGATTTTATTTTATAATGTTGTTTACGCATGTGAAAGTATAAGAATTTATCTCAAAAACCTCCGGAAGTGAAAGGGTTACAACAAGCGGAGCAAATTAACCCGAAGGTAAAATTCAGCATTTTCGTAAAATACCTCTTTACCAATCATTTGTAAATTTTATGGGAAGTCTGACTGTTGCCACGGCAACCTGAAACTTCTAATATATTTGCATTCTTTTACCGGGATCTCTGTATGTGTTGAATAAAAAACACTGCGCTGTGACATAAAGCCGCGCGACATGATGGGGAGGAAATGCATAATTCTGAATATGAAAGGAGGAGTCAATTGGACTCCCATCACCCCCTTCACTTCATCACAGCTTTATAGTGACAGGCTGGAGAATGTACGGCTCCAAATTATAGAGGCTTTAGCTGCTTGAGCCTAATAAATATAGATTACAATGCTTCCCACATATGAGCACAAATGGATAATTATAGTGTAGGGACGTGTGAGTGATCCAGCCCCACAAAGAACCATATATACAGCTCGAAAAAGTCGTGCAAAGAGGAGACATACATAGAATTAAGAATTTTTACGGGTGAAGGGTCCCAAAAGAACCAGATTCAACACACTAGGATACATAGAATCTCACTTCAGTCTGGATACCATCTATGAATGTGACATTATGACTGATGTCTATTGTGGGGATTCAGATTTGCAATTTCCGATCCCCTGTCCTGCTTCTGGATGTGGAATAAGATGTTAATAAAGCGTGGAAGGATGATAAGACCCGCGAGACTACACCCGAGTCACAGAGACATCGGGGCGTTACACGGCTCAGCACACACTTATATGCATTATGCGGATGTGGGAATTAATGACTGTCGTCTCCGATGTAACATTTTATTAGTTTTATACAAAACTGGAATCTTGTTGCCAAATTAAATATTTTCTCATATAATGTAATCAGAATTATCTTGACATTTTCATAAGTTTTAAAGGAAACCTACCACTTGAAGTGAGGTGCTCCAGCACTGAATTGATCCAGCGCACAACGATTAGCTATTTCCATTTGTACTTGAAGAAGGGTGTTCCGCCCGAAACGCGTTTACAGTTTTTGGAATAAACAATTTGAACTTACCAGAAGACTCTCCATAATAGCGCCGTGCCAGCCTTTTTCTTGGTTTTCTAACCCCATTTTATACCACTTGTAGTGGCAGGTTTCCGATGGCAATACCGAGCACCAGCTCAGGGTGAGCTGGTGCCGGAGCTTATTTTTGTTAGTGTTTTAAACCGCTGTATCGCGGTTTAAAACACTATTTAAACTTTATAGCCGGAGCAGGGAGGTACGCGCTCGGCGCTTACCATGCGCGCGGCTCTCCTTCACTTCCTATGTAGCCGCGCGCACGGTAAGCGCAGAGCGCGTACCTCCCTGCACCGGCTATAAAGTTTAAATAGTGTTTTAAACCGCGATACAGCGGTTTAAAACACTAACAAAAATAAGCTCCGGCACCAGCTCACCCTGAGCTGGTGCTCGGTATTTCCATCTGAAACCTGCCACTACAAGTGGTAGGTTTCCTTTAAAGTCTCTTCTTTGTTGACAGGAAGCTTCTCTATGACGCAGCAAGAAATAAAACCCCTCCCCTATGTACACAGGGACAGTCTCCTGCCAGAACTCTTACTTCTTCAGCTCCCGCCTGTAGCTGGGGACAATCTCGTGTCAGCACTCTCTTACTTCTCCATCTCCCTTCTGTACCTGGGGACAGTCTCCTGTCAGCACTCTCTTACTTCTCCATCTCCCTTCTGTAACTGGGGACAGTCTCCTGTCGGCACTCTCTTACTTCTCCATCTCCCTTCTGTAACTGGGGACAGTGTCCTGTCAGCACTCTCTGACTTCTCCATCTCCCTTCTGTACCTGGGGACAGTCTCCTGTCAACACACTCACACTACTCCCCTTTCTCTGCCACACTGCTCCCCCTTTATTCTATGCCTCAGAACAGTCTCCTTTCAGCACTGTGTCACTGTTCCATCTCCCTTCTGTATCCAGGGGAGTCTCCTCTCAGCACTGTCGCATCTCCTCTATGTACTGTCACACTGCTCCATCTCCTCTATGTACTGTCACACTGCTCCATCTCCCTTCCATAGCCAAGGACAGTCTCCTCTCGGCACTCTAAGACAGCTCCATCTCCCTTTTGCATCCCAAAAGAGTCTCCACTCAGCACTCTCACACTGCTCCCCTTTATTCTATGCCTTGGGACAGTCTCCTTTTTAGCAATGTCACACTGCTCCATCTCCCTTCTGTACCCAGGGGAGTCTCCTCTCAGCACTGTCCCACTGCTCCATTTCCCTTCTGCATCCCAGAACAGTCTCCTCTCAGCACTCCCACAATGCTCAATCTCCTGTATGTACTGTCACACTGCTCCATCTCCTTTCTGTACCCAGGATCAGTCTCCTCTCAGCACTCTCACACTGCTCCATTTCCTCCTGTACCCAGGATCAGTCTCCTCTCAGCACTCACACTGCTCCTCTGACTTCTGTACCTGGGTACAGTCTTTGCTGCTTCATCTCACTTTTGTACCCAGAAAGTCTCCAATTGATCTTCCATTTTTTAATAGAAAAAGATTTGTATGTTACTGACATACCTACCAAGGTTACCTAAAGTGCCTTAAATTATTTTTAATTTCACAGGGTCCTAGAAAAAAGTATAGGGGTCTGCATAACCTTAGTAGTGGGTTTGGCCCCCATAGTGTCATTTCCTCTGTCAATGGTCTCTTAGTGATTTGTATACAGTTTTCCCATCTCCCCCCTTACTGGCTGGCGTTACAAACCCGTTACCCTGCCATTGTATACCCGTTACCCTGCCATTGCATGCCCGTTACCCTGGCATTACACACCCGTTACCCTGGCATTGCACACCCGTTACCCTGGCATTGCACACCCGTTACCCTGGCATTGCACACCCGTTACCCTGGCATTACACACCCGTTACCCTGGCATTACACACCCGTTACCCTGGCATTACACACCCGTTACCCTGGCATTACATACCCGTTACCCTAGCATTACATACCCGTTACCCTAGCATTACATACCCGTTACCCTAGCATTACATACCCACTACGCAGGTGCTAAACCACTGGTCAATAAGAGCAGTATTGAGGACCCTACCAGATAAACAACACAAGGCGCACTCAATACTAGAAGGACTCGTGTAGGCGGGCGAGGGATCGCAGCCCAGATTCTACCAGTGGGCAGCAAGTTCCCTTGGAAAATGTTGCCCTTAAAGGGAATGATTCACTAAAAAAAATCAAATACATTTCTTCTAGTGATTAAAACTAGGTAGTAAAATATTTTCGTATTTTCCGATACCAGATTTTTCTTTTATTTTTGTTCATGATTATGGGAGCGGCCCTGGCTTACTGTGCACCGGATTTACTAAGGGGCTCCCTGGCCAGACCGGTCACGTTCACCATGGGAGATGCAGGTTGGGAAACCAACTTTCTCCATGCAAAAAAACTGGCAAACTTGTATCAGAGAGTGCACATACTCCGAGACCTGTGCGGGGGCCATTATGCTGGGAGGGGGAGAGTGGGAGGTGTGGGCATCACCTATACCTTCTATGGGCGGGTGTTGGGGGCATGCTCCATGACCTGTGCATTAATGAGGAGGGGGATGGGAGCTATAGACATCATTAATTCACTTCTTAGGAAGCGTGTTGAGGGCATGCCATATGATGTACAGGAAGGAACAGGAGATAACCTACTGACCTATATGGGATTGTGTAGCGGGCATGCTTAGTGACCTTTGATGAGGTCATAGTGTGGGAAAGGGGAGGTAACCTGTGTCCTTCATCTATTGACTTCTATACTCTGTGACCTGGGCAGAGGTCACTGTAAAGAATGGAGACCTGGATTAAAGATCAGTATATGGTTCTGGCCAGGACAATATTGCAGGTTACTACAGAGTTAATATCAGTAATTATCTGCTCGGTTATATTAATCATTGAAATTCATTCTCTCTTTCTACTTTTTTTTTTAAATTTCTTTTTGAAAAACGGATAAGAAAAGCTCATTACGCGGTGAACGGGAGCGCCTGTGTCTGGCAGGATCCTCACAAGCCAAATCCATTAAACATTAGCGTTATCAATTCCGAAATTAGCAAGAAATACAGGCGGAAAGCCAACTCTCAATTTCCATTTGTAAGAGAAATTCTGCGTGATATTAATTGAAAGAGATACATATTGTGCTCCATTCACTCCTTTCATCTCTCCGCCCGCCCGCTCCGAGCGGATGTGCCGAGCGGGAGCCGCCGCAACAACAACGTTACCAAACAGAAAATGTATGCATCCGAAATCACAGATTACACCGCCACGTGTGTGGAGATGAAAGCCGCTACTCCCGCAGTAGTGCCAGTGTATATAGATGTGATTGCTGGTCGATGGAGGCAATTACTCCATCTTTACTTATTTTATATTTCGTTTTTACACAAGTCACTCAGTTTTCGGATGGAGAGGCATCTCCCATAATGAGGAGGTGCAGGGGGTTTGCCGGTACCCCAGCTGATGACCACATGGGGGGACACAAGGCGCGCCTTCCCCAGTACGATAAATAATACATTATAGTTGGGGGTCTCGTATAGATTAAGCAGCTTCATGCCCCAGACCTCTTGCAGTACAGCATCACATAATACCGCCATATATGTCCTTCATCCATTATTATGGCTTCTGGGGGTTTATATGGCACCTGCTTTGGATACTGACACTATTAGCCATACTAACGAGATTTTAAATTAGGAAAAAAAGACCATATTCCTGTCTGGAGGATTTGGCTGATGGATACATGATATGGCAGTAATGTTTTCATCTGAATGAGTGTCTAGAATTATTACGTGGATATCAGCTGACGGCCAGAGCTGCTATCCATATACGGATGTTGTCTCAATAAGGTATTTTATGGAGAAACATTTCACAGCTTTTAAACAATTTTCATGGGGTTTGTTTCATCTTTTCAAGATCTCTGCTTGCTGTTTTTATAGAGAAACATCTGTCATGGCAGTTACATGCTAGGCATGAGGTTCTGCCCTGATTCAGTAGAAAGTGTGCAATTCTGCAGACCAAAACCGTGTACATGCAATGTTCAGACTAATAGCAAGCAGAGATCTCCGTGAGGACATCAGTATTGGGGCCACTTCTTTTTAATATTTCTATTAATGACCTTGTAGTGGGTTTACACAGTCAAGTTTCAATATTTGCAGATGATACTAAGCTGTGTAAAGTAATAAATACTGAGGTCAATAGTTTAGCATTACAGAGGGATTTGTGGAAGCTTGAGGAGTGGGCAGAGAAATGGTTGATGAGGTTTAATGTAGATAAATGTAAAGTTATGCACTTGGGCCATGGAAACAAAAAGTATAATTATGTACTAAACGGTCAATTACTTAGTAAAACTGAAGCTGAAAAGGACTTGGGGGTATTGGTGGATGGTAAACTTAATTTTAGTGACCAGAGCCAGGCGGCTGCTGCTAAAGCAAATAAAATAATGGGATGTATCAAGAGAGGAATAGATTCTCATGATAAAGACATAGTTTTGCCCTTATACAAATCCCTGGTCAGACCACACATGGAATATTGTGTACAGTTTTGGGCACCAGTGTATAAAAAGGATATAGTAGAGCTGGAACGGGTGCAGAGGAGAGCAACCAGGATTATTAGGGGAATGGGGGAACTAGAATACACTGACAGATTAAAAAACTTGGGATTATTCAGTTTAGAAAAAAGACGACTGAGGGGAGACCTCATTACAATGTACAAATACCAGAACGGACAGTACAAGGATCTCTCCAAAGATCTTTTTATACCTAGGCCTGTGACCAGGACAAGGGGGCATCCTCTACGCCTAGAGGAGAGGCGATTTTACCATCACCATAGACAAAGGTTCTTTACTATAAGAGCAGTGAGACTGTGGAACTCTCTGCCGCAGGAGGTTGTTATGGCAGACTCTATGTACATGTTCAAGAGAGGCCTGGATGACTTTCTGGAGAGAAAAAATATCACGGGTTATGGGGATAAAACATTTATTTAATTCTTAAAGGTTGGACTTGATGGACTTGCGTCTCCTTCCAGCCTTACTATGATACTATGATACATTAAAGGGAACCTGTTACCACATATTGCTGATGATAGGTTCCCAAAGAACTCTATTAACTAAATGCCATTGTTCTTTAAAGGGCATCTGACGTCTGTTGTAGCTTAAAGGGCATCTACCACCAGGATGAAAGATTGTATGCAAATGAGCCTGAGAGGCTATAGGCTCCATTAACACCTATGGAGCCTGGAGCCCCTCAGGATCCTTTTCATACAGGCTTTCATCCAGCAGCTCCTCACCATGTCACATGCCTCCTTCTCACCATTCAGCACTTCATGTTGTGTGATCTGGGTGATGTCATCTAAGGTCCTTTACCCACTAACATTTGCAAAATCATGTATGTATCTAATCACATGAAATGACAGCAGCCTCCATGGACCTCTACTCCTCCCCATGCCTCCATGTGATTACTTCATGTAATCAGATATATACATGGGGTGGATTTTAGATATGTAAAGGACCGTAGATGACATCATCAGAGTCACATGACATGAAGCGCTGAATGCTGAGAAGGAGGCATGGGACATGGGAAGGAGCCGCTGGACTCCTCTTAGCCCCCTCTTAGCCGTGCAGGAAACCCCCTCTTAGCCGAGCAGGACACCCCCTCTAGGACTCTCTGCTGATGTTAGGAAAGATAAAAAATTTGATTTTATGAGGATGTGAGTAAAACAATTTTTAGCTAAACAAAGCAAGGATTTAGTGATTAGGGCTTTGTGGGAGCCTGTCAAAAGCTGTATTTGTGAAAAATGTGTTGACAGGTTCCCTTTAAGTGCAACGAAGATAAAGAACTTTTAAGGAAAATAGTTGTCACTGCTATTTTGGACACCATTATTCTGGGGTGACTGTGGTTGGTGATGTTATGTGACAAAGCCCTCTGATCGCTCTACAGCTGTATTATATGGGAACAATATTGCGCTTTTGTGTATATAGGGTCCTTAACATCTGGATCCTTTCAGCTGCAGTGCAGCACTATAATTCAGGGAAGTATTCAGTTTCCACCCCAGAGCGGATGTGAGGAGCCGGAAAAGGGGGTATTTTACATTGATTTTAATATTTTAGCCATTGTACTTAAGTGAATGGGATTCAGCAGTAAAGTTGTAAATGAAGTAACAAACTATTGTGGGGGCTGCTCAGAGTCACTGCGAATATAAGGCATGGTACTTACTAATGCCATTTACCCCAGAGCAGGGAGTGAGAGTCTGACTCCTGGGATCCATAGTCATCATACAAAGGAGTAAGAGTGACTTCCAACGATATTCTGCCGTCCCACCAATGTGAATAGAGCAATGGCCAATCATACACATCAGCCCTCTATTCACAATGGGGAACTTGCAGACCCCTATTTTTGGAATCACTAGGGGTTTGACTTCTGATTAAAGAATATTTTGTGTATGTTGTTAGTAGCAGCAGGACTGTGAATACATTTATGTTCCATGGTTGTAGCTTATTAAAGTGTACTTTGCCACGGGAACAATCTATAGCAGTCTTTTGGTTAAACTCTTGTCATGCAACAGAAGGAAAGGATGTTTCCTGCACAGAGATAAGAGCACAGAAGTGTCAGGGCATGCCCCCAGTGCACTTGGAGAAGCTATAATCCTGAAAAATAAATGCATATTTCACAATCCTGCTGCTATTAACAACATACAGTAAGGTATGACTACACAGCTCTCCAGTGAGAGTCCCTAATACTGCCTGCAGAGAGCACAGAACACTGCAGTGTGAGGATATGCCCCTCAGTGCACTTGGAGAAGCTATAATCCTGTAAAATAGATCCACAATCCTGCTGCTACTTACAATATACTCAATGGTAGGATTACACTTATCTCCATTGGAAATACTTTACACCGGCTGCAGAGAGCACAGCAGTGTGAGGACATACCCCAACTTGGAACGGCCCCAATCCTGGAATATAAATCTGCAGCCTGGTCACACCTGCTGACAGGTTCTCTTTAATGGAAATGTCCTTGTTCAGATCCTTAGCCTCCTGCACACAATTCATGTATGATTTCCTTCCCCTTTTCCTTGTGTTATTACCAAATAAATTCCAAACACTTTTCTATTTTCTGTAATGGAGACAATTCTCTATTTTGCGTAAAATTTTTTTTTTAAAGAAAACGTTTTCTGTGATGAATACCGGTCTGGAGCGCGGCTGCTGTCAGTGACATGTGGAATAATAGGTTTTCATATAAGACGGAGACAAATCTGCATCTTATTTTACAGGAAACACTTGAGTAGCAGCAGATAAATCCATCAGCAGCTGCAGCTTCCAGCTGTACGCCGTAATCTGGGGCCGGCGCTCATCACGCTTATTACCATATATCTAATAAACACCAATTATCCTTCTGTGAATACATCAGCAAAATAAGGGGGAGACATTATCTTCCCGCTACTTTTCTTCCCTTATTACACACATCTGGCGGCAAATAAATGGGGAAAAATGGCAAAATAAATTTTTTAAAAATTAAATTGTATCTAGTGAAGGAAAATGTGATGGAACGTGACACCCAAATGTGTCATGTAAATTGTTTCTAAGGATTGCAGAAGGTATACACTGCACCCTGGGTATTAAATCCTAATATAAGGAGCTCCGTGCATTCTCTCCCTCTGCAGCTTTGTCATCCCCTCCCGCAGCAGTGTCTGTGCTGTGCTGGTTCCTGTTGTCCCTGGCAAGGTCCTATAGTTCTATGACAGATGCCAAGGCACCATCACAACAATTATACCCTCTGCCAACATCGGAGCGCCACCCTCTGATCTGTGTACAGTAGTAGCAGACTAGAGCAGAGACTATAGGACAGAACTGTCTTAAAGGGGTTACTGGATAAGAAAATCCATTTTCACACACCCTTTAAGAAAATGGATAGAAGTAGTTTCCTAAAGGACCATCACTAGATCAGATATACAAAGAACCTGCCTGTGGAGTGAATGGATTTTCCAGTGATTTTCGTTGTAATGCTGTATTTCTCCACTAGTGGCACACATGGCGTTTTGAATCCCGTTTTTGGGCCGTTTTTAAGCAGTCTGTTAAAAAACGCATGCATTTTTGAGAACGCATGCGTTTTTGACTTTTTTTAATTAAGATAATCAGTAAAACCAGTCAAAAACGCATGCGTTTTTTAAAAAACTTGCTTAAAAATGGCCCAAAAATCAGTTCAAAACGGCACGTGTGCCGTCGGCCTTACTAGCCGGCAGAGGTGCACAAACCATGGGGCGAGTTGAGCCTCTTGCCTCAGGCAGCAAGATGGGGGGGCGGCATCAAGGGAGCAGTCACCTGCTACAAGACAGAACTTGACACTTAAAAATAGTGTTTTTTCACACCAGATCTCAGCGTGGGTGTGTGACACTACATGGAGAACCATATTTACCATATATTACTAATGGATGCGGCGGAGCGGGCGCCATTTTATGATTCACCCTTAGACTACAAAAACTTCTGGTTCACCCCTGCTGGCAGGACCTTTCCCAGCAAATTAAAGTTGTTTATTAAAAGTTATTTAAAGGTCACAAAGGATCCTTTTGGGGTTTTATTAAGAGGAAAAATTATTGAAGGGGCTACATTGCCTCCATTAAAGGGGTACACCGCCAGCCTGTATCACTTTCCCATGATTAAAGTGATGAGTGTTGGGGGATCTGATTGGTTAGTTGTCACCATCACTGCTGTAGTGTGAAGTAGTGGCGCACATGCCCACTGGGATGAGAACAGGAGGACAGACCCCACTGTCGTACACATTGTAGGGGTCTCTGTGGTGTAGTCAGGTGATGCATTTTTTGTATCTAGAGTATCTCTTTATGTCCTTTATATCTGTAACATGTGCCAAGCAGCAGCGGGTCCGGCTATCACCAGTCCCTCCAGGCAAATCCTATAGAAAGCCAGACTATTGCCAGGGCAACCAGAGCGAGCTTGCCACGGGAGACAACACACATAATACAGAGGATGTCCTGTAATAGTCACAGTATAAAGGTACAGTGCAGCTCCACCTGCTTCTAATAAGCTGAATCTATGGAACAGTTTGTGCTCCAGAGCTGCTCTTCCTTCTTGATAAAGGCAGTGATAGTAATCCATCCTGAAGCATTTCGACACCACACCTACGGGTGCTCCAGCCATGAGGCAAGTTGACCTCTTGCCTCAGACGGCAGCACAACTTGCAGCAAGATGGGCGGCAGTGTCAAGGGGGACAGTTATCTGCTTCACACCTGGTGTCAGCATGTGTGCAATACCCTACTTACTAACAAAATAACCTGATGCACTGGATGAGGCATAGGGGGCGCCATTCTATAGCTGGTCTCAATCAGCAGAGAGGTTAGGTTCACCCCTGTGGACACCCCCTGCATAGTCTACTCTCTCTTTAAGGTATGAATGGCCGCCTGACAGCCCACTATCTCCTTTGTAGCTGGTAATGGACACTAGACCTTTTATGGGTTACATTTATTTCAGTAGGGATAGAGGCAAGAAAGGAGCTGACCTGGGGTCTAAGTGCATCCTGGGGTAACACGTCTGCCTGAAAACCTTGTACAAATAGCAGGAAATGTAAAATAATAGGAACATTAAAAAAAAAACTACTAAAAAGTAAACGTGTCATGTATAATGTATGTGTAAAAACACTGTCACACACTGAAAACCCATTACATCCCAATCAATAGTCAGCGACTAGTCATCCATCCAGACTATAGCGCCTAATCCCGACGTCTCCTCTGTTAACCTTCGCTCCCATACAAATTAGCCGGCGACCTCTGTGTACTGCGAAGGGTTAAAGCCAGGGCTACTCCGCTCCAGGTCACAGATTCCCATCTAATGAATTCTGCTGCCAGATATTGGCCATTGTAGTTATTCATGGAGACCCCAGCTCTGCTCTTACATTAGATACCCCCTGGTGGGGTCAGTGCCCCCAAAGTGGAGCTCTGTGATATCCCCCCGCCCCAGCCTTGTGCCTGACCTCATGGCTGAGCCGCAGCCTCCTGTGCTGCAACCTTTGATCAGTGCCTAACATTGCGCTGGATGAAACTTCGATTTAGCAGAGACTTGAGGAGAATATTAATGATCCAGGGGGCGGGCGGGGGTCCAGGCGCAGGGGGCTCCAGGCGCGGCAGAGTCCACACATCATAATGAGAGCCCCTCTTTATAGGTCATGTGACCAGATTTGTACTATATCTGGGTGTAATGTTTAATAAACACTAGAACTAATGGCAGATACATTGTATAACTGGGTATAGACACTTAACCCTTGCAGTGACAGCACATGTATTACTGGGTATAGACACTTAACCCTTGCAGTGACAGCACATGTATTACTGGGTATAGACACTTAACCCCTGCAGTGACAGCACATGTATTACTGGGTATAGACACTTAACCCCTAGAGTGACAGCACATGTATTACTGGGTATAGACACTTAACCCTTACAGTGACAGCACATGTATTACTGGGTATAGACACTTAACCCTTACAGTGACAGCACATGTATTACTGGGTATAGACACTTAACCCCTGCAGTGACAGCACATGTATTACTGGGTATAGACACTTAACCCCTGCAGTGACAGCACATGTATTACTGGATATAGACACTTAACCCCTGCAGTGACAGCACATGTATTACTGGGTATAGACACTTAACCCTTGCAGTGACAGCACATGTATTACTGGGTATAGACACTTAACCCTTGCAGTGACAGCACATGTATTACTGGATATAGACACTTAACCCCTGCAGTGACAGCACATGTATTACTGGGTATAGACACTTAACCCTTGCAGTGACAGCACATGTATTACTGGGTATAGACACTTAACCCTTGCAGTAACATCCCATGTATTACTGGGTATAGACACTTAACCCCTGCAGTGACAGCACATGTATTACTGGGTATAGACACTTAACCCCTGCAGTGACAGCACATGTATTACTGGGTATAGACGCTTAACCCCTGCAGTGACAGCACATGTATTACTGGGTATAGACACTTAACCCTTACAGTGACAGCACATGTACAACTGGGTATAGACACTTAACCCCTACAGTGACAGCACATGTATTACTGGGTATAGACACTTAACCCTTGCAGAGACAGCACATGTACAACTGGGTATAGACACTTAACCCCTACAGTGACAGCACATGTATTACTGGGTATAGACACTTAACCCCTAGAGAGACGGCACATGTATTACTGGGTATAGACGCTTAACCCCCACAGTGACAGCACATGTATTACCGGGTATAGACACTTAACCCCCACAGTGACAGCACATGTATTACTGGGTATAGACACTTAACCCCTAGAGAGACGGCACATGTATTACTGGGTATAGACACTTAACCCCTGCAGTGACGGCACATGTATTACTGGGTATAGACACTTAACCCCTGGAGAGACAGCACATGTATTACTGGGTATAGACACTTAACCCCTGGAGAGACGGCACATGTATTACTGGGTATAGACACTTAACCCCTGCAGTGACAGCACATGCATTACTGTCATATAGACACTTGACCCTTGCAGTGAGAGCACATCCTTCCCTTTGTATCAGCCTGACTTCAGCAGATACATTGTAGCAAAATCTATCCCATGTAGTGAGGTCTAAGAACAAATCCTTCACCTCCAGCCTCCCAGCGCTGTAAGGACCTTGGTGTGAGGACACAGCACCCATCATCCTGGAGTCTGTCCTGTGCGCACAGACTAATGTGTCCTTCACAGAGTGACAGGTCATACAGGTAAGGACCCCTGCTCGTCAGATATCAGACTATACATGCCACCTGCTGCTGCCTGCTCCCACCACGTGACTGCCACCTATAGAGCCTATATATACAGTCTATGCCCCTCTATACAGGCTGAGGAGGTCATATACCCGGCAGTTACCCTACGGCTCCATTCACACCGTGCGGTGCCGGTATAAAGTTGTGGTTTGGGTGGCAGTACCTACCTGGGATGGCTAAACTAGTGAGTGGCACCCGGTGGATCCTCTCGGGAAGGTTTGCCATCCAGTCAGCAAACTGCAGGTCGCTCTTCCCTTGAGATGAAGCCATTGCCGCTCCTGCCCCTGCTGCTGCTGCTGCTGCTGCTGCTGAGTGCTCTGCCTGCTCCTGCGCCTGTGACTGCTGCTCCTGCGCACACACCGCCGCACCACACCCACACCATGGCGCACACACCGCCCGACTGCTCACCCTGCAGCCCGGCACAGGAAGGGTTAACCCAGTGCTGAGTACTGGGAGGTGATGGACACTATAGATATTATTCTACTGAACTATAATAACCTTATAATGTCATAGAGCACAGTATAGGACAGGAGCACCAAACTGCACTCCAAGTGTATGGAGCACATAAAAGAGGGTGCTATCATCTACTTATCTCCAACCTATGTGAGTCAGTAGTTTATGTTGATACTGTATTTACAGTGCTTACACCCCCTTCCCCCTGCAGCCATCAAGTATTGCCCACAGCAGCCATGGAATGCTTGATAGTTTTTGTACAGAAGTAACAGAACAAAGTTTCCTGTATACATACAGTGACCGAACTAAGCTTACTGGATGGATATGGCAACAGAGCCAAGCTTACTGTATTAATAGGGTCACATAACCAAGCTAGTTGTATAGATATGAAAACAGATGCAACATTATTACATAGATACCATAGCAGAATTAAGATTACTGTTCAGAAATGTTTACAGAACTAAGCTTACCCTATAGATAAGATAGCTAATAAATGCTTAGTGTATAGATATTGTAGTATGTCATATTACTGTATAAGTATGGTAGGAAATACAAACTTACTGTATTAATTATTAATAGTGTCACATAACCAAACTAGCTGTATAGATATGAAAACAGATGGAACATTATTACATAGATACCATAGCAGAATTAAGCTGTATTGCTAGGCTACTTATGGTGCTGTCATGCTTAAACTTCTAATTTGAAACCATCCATTGTATTAGACCAATGTTTCTTTCTTGTTACTTTGTTCTTGTTTAATATCTCATGTGAATATGGAGCTGGTTATTGCTCACTTGCTTCTCACTCATAATTTCTACTTTGAAAAAAATGAAAATAAAGAGTGGAATAAAATGAAAAAGGATGAAGAAATGGTAACAGAACTAAGCTTACGCTATAGATAAGATAGCTAATAAATGCTTAATGTATAGATATTGTAGTATGTCACGTCACTGTATAAGTATGGTAGGAAATACAGTAACACATCTAGGCTTACTGTATTCATGCAGTAACCAAACCAGCCTTACTGTATAGACACAGTAATATAGCCAAGCTTACTGTATATATACGGTAAGAGAACCCAACGTACTGTATATACATATAGTAACAGAGCTAAGCTTACTGTATAGGTTTGGGACCATCAGCTTACTGTGCAGGAAAAGTAAGATAACCCAGTTTACCTTATAGATACATGAACAGAACAAAGCTTACTGTATAGATATGGTAACAGCACCAAGCTTACTTTATAGATGATAAGCAATGCAAGCTAACTGTAACAAAACCATCTTACTGTATAGATATGAAAACAGACTCAAGATTACTTCCGTGATGCAATAGCAAATCTAAGCCTACTATACAGATATGGTAATAGTACATAGGTTCATCATGAATATGTTGCCCTCAGCATAGCTCCGACAGAGTGTACCACTTTTTTTTTTGTGTACCATGGGCCATTTGAGTTGCATCAGATATAGGGAAGCTGCGCCACAAAAAGGTTGCGTGTGACTCAAATGTGGTGCGGACACTTCTTAAATACCTGTGCAAGCAGTTTGCACTAAAAAGAACATGCAAAGTTGGATAGAAAACAGGCGCAAAGCCCTTAGTAAATGTGCCCCATTATATACACTCACCGGCAACTTTATTAGGTACACCATGCTAGTAATGGGTTGGACCCCCTTTTGCCTTCAGAACTGCCTCAATCCTTCGTGGCATAGATTCAACAAGGTGCTGGAAGCTCCTCAGAGATTTTGGTCCATATTGACATGATGGCATCGCACAGTTGCCGCAGATATGTCGGCTGCACATCCATGATGCGAATCTCCCGTTCCACCACATCCCAAAGATGCTCTATTGGATTGAGATCTGGTGACTGTGGAGGCCATTTGAGTCCAGTGACCTCATTGTCATGTTCAAGAAACCAGTCTGAGATGATTCCAGCTTTATGACATGGCGCATTATCCTGCTGAAAGTAGCCATCAGATGTTACAGGGTACATTGTGGTCATAAAGGGATGGACATGGTCAGCAACAATACTCAGGTAGGCTGTGGCGTTGCAACGATGCTCAATTGGTACCAAGGGGCCCAAAGAGTGCCAAGAAAATATTCCCCACACCATGACACCACCACCACCAGCCAGGCAGGATGGATCCATGCTTTCATGTTGTTGACGCCAAATTCTGACCCTACCATCCGAATGTCGCAGCAGAAATCGAGACTCATCAGACCAGGCAACGTTTTTCCAATCTTCTACTGTCCAATTTCGATGAGCTTGTGCAAATTGTAGCCTCAGTTTCCTGTTCTTAGCTGAAAGGAGTGGCACCCGGTGTGGTCTTCTGCTGCTGTAGCCCATCTGCCTCAAAGTTCAACGTACTGTGCGTTCACCTTGGTTGTAACGGGTGGCGATTTGAGTCACTGTTGCCTTTCTATCAGCTCGAACCAGTCTGCCCATTCTCCTCTGACCTCTGGCATCAACAAGGCATTTCCGCCCACAGAACTGCCGCTCACTGGATGTGTTTTCTTTTTCGGACCATTCTCTGTAAACCCTAGAGATGGTTGTGCGTGAAAATCCCAGTAGATCAGCAGTTTCTGAAATACTCAGACCAGTCCTTCTGGCACCAACAACCATGCCACGTTCAAAGGCCTCAAATCACCTTTCTTCCCCATACTGATGCTCGGTTTGAACTGCAGGAGATTGTCTTGACCATGTCTACATGCCTAAATGCACTGAGTTGCCGCCATGTGATTGGCTGATTAGAAATTAAGTGTTAACGAGCAGTTGGACAGGTGTACCTAATAAAGTGGCCGGTGAGTGTATAACATCAAATATTGTTCCATGTATTACCTGGTATAAACCCGGAATTATTCAATCCAGGTTGCAATATTTCTTAATCTTTTGAGCTCCCCCCAGTGGTCTTGTATGTATTATTATTATTATTATTATTATTTTTCACTTAACATCATTCTAACAATAGCTGTATTTAAACTAATTTGTAATCTCTTTAGCACCTCCTATTGGTGCTAATAGGATGTAAGATACAGTACGTAGTATACTTCCTAACTCCCCTAGCCTGTATAGTCCCTGGCTGGTTATCCAGTGTGTAGTAATCTCCTGGTCTCTTTCTTGTGGTTGTGTGCATACTCTATGTAGTGGTCTCCTTAGTCCCTTGTCATGTTGGTTTCAGATACAGTATGTATTCATTTCTGCAGCTTCCCCGAGTGGCAGTATATGTACAGTATTTATTAATCTTCTGAGTTCTCCCGAGTAGAGGTTGTATGAACAGTTTAAAGTAATTTTATTAGCTCCCCATAGTGATTGCCCTATACTTAGAATATATTAAATACTTCTACACTCAGGAGTGTTCTCAAGTGCTGGCTTTATTCAATATATAAAAATTTCCTCTGCTCCTCCTATTGGAGTATACATAGTAAGTAGTAATCACCGGAGCTCCCCCTACAGGTGGCTGTATATACAGTACCTAGTAATGGCCTAAGATTCTCCGAGTAATGGCTGTATACACAGTAATCTCCTGAGCTCCCCCTAGTGGTGGCTGTATATACAGTATGTAGTAATCACCAAAGCTCCCCCTACAGGTGGCTGTGTATACAGTATGGAGTCATCTCCTGAGCTTCTCCTAGTGGTGGTGGATAAACAGTATGTAGTAATCTCCTGAGCTCCCCCTAGTGGTGGCTGTATATACAGTATGTAGCAATCTCCTGAGCTCCACCTAGTGGTGGTTGTATATACAGTATGTAGTAATCACCGGAGCTCCTCCTACAGGTGGCTGTATATACAGTATGTAGTAATCTCCTGAGCTCCCCCTAGCGGTGGCTGTATATACAGTATGTAGTAATCTCCTGAGCTCCTCCTAGTGGTGGCTGTATATACAGTATGGAGTAATCTCCTGAGCTCCCCTAGTGGTGGCTGTATATACAGTATGTAGTAATCTCCTGAGCTCCTCCTAGTGGTGGTGTATATACAGTATGTAGTAATCTCCTGAGCTCCCCCTAGTGGTGGCTGTAAATACAGTATGTAGTAATCTCCTGAGCTCCCCCTAGTGGTGGCTGTATATACAGTATGTAGTAATCTTTTGAGCTCCCCCTAGTGCTGCTGTATATACAGTATGTAGTAATCTTCTGAGCTCCTCCTAGTGGTGGTGTATATACAGTATGTAGTAATCTCCTGAGCTCCTCCTAGTGGTGGTGTATATACAGTATGTAGTAATCTCCTGAGCTCCCCCTAGTGGTGGTGTATATACAGTATGTAGTAATCTCCTGAGCTCCCCCTAGTGGTGGCTGTATATACAGTATGTAGCAATCTCCTGAGCTCCACCTAGTGGTGGTTGTATATACAGTATGTAGTAATCACCGGAGCTCCTCCTACAGGTGGCTGTATATACAGTATGTAGTAATCTCCTGAGCTCCCCCTAGCGGTGGCTGTATATACAGTATGTAGTAATCTCCTGAGCTCCTCCTAGTGGTGGCTGTATATACAGTATGGAGTAATCTCCTGAGCTCCCCTAGTGGTGGCTGTATATACAGTATGTAGTAATCTCCTGAGCTCCTCCTAGTGGTGGTGTATATACAGTATGTAGTAATCTCCTGAGCTCCCCCTAGTGGTGGCTGTAAATACAGTATGTAGTAATCTCCTGAGCTCCCCCTAGTGGTGGCTGTATATACAGTATGTAGTAATCTTTTGAGCTCCCCCTAGTGCTGCTGTATATACAGTATGTAGTAATCTTCTGAGCTCCTCCTAGTGGTGGTGTATATACAGTATGTAGTAATCTCCTGAGCTCCTCCTAGTGGTGGTGTATATACAGTATGTAGTAATCTCCTGAGCTCCCCTAGTGGTGGCTGTATATACAGTATGTAGTAATCTCCTGAGCTCCCCCTAGTGGTGGTTGTATATACAGTATGTAGTAATCTCCTGAGCTCCCCCTAGTGGTGGTGTATATACAGTATGTAGTAATCTCCTGAGCTTCTCCTCGTAGTGGCTGTATATACAGTATGTAGTAATCTCCTGTGCTTCCCCTAGTGGTGAGGTATATACAGTATGTAGTAATCTCCTGAGCTCTCCCTAAAGGTGACTGTATATACAGTATGTAGTAATCTCCTGAGCTTCTCCTAGTGGTGGCTGTATATACAGTATGTAGTAATCTCCTGAGCTCCCCCTAGTGGTGCCTATATGTACAGTATGTAGTAATCTCCTGAGCTCCCCCTAGTGGTGGCTGTATATACAGTATGTAGTAATCTCCTGAGCTCCCCCTAGTGGTGGCTGTATATACAGTATGTAGTAATATCCTGAGCTCCCCCTAGTGGTGCCTATTTATTTGTTATGAATGAAGCTATTGAGTTTTTTTTTTTAAAGCAAGCTGCAGGAAGCAAGCATGTTATGCAGGAAATTTAAAGCTAAAATACTGGGTTACAATCGCTACAGCTATTGCAGTGGTTTGTCCATGAGCCTTTGCACACTCCTGAATGGAAGGTCTATACCAGATAATGAGCTCACTCTGATTTCACGTCTCATTATTTCAGATGCAGGTTGTATTAGGAGGTACAGTCACTCACTCTTCTTTGTACCAGAAATCTGCAGCATTGCTGAGGACAGATGTAAGATCTCATTTCTGCCATTGTCAATCTACAGAGGTATCTATGACATATCAAAAGACTCATTGGGGACAGGGACCGATTTGGCAAGCTCTGTGCAGCGCTGCGTAATCTGTGTGCGCTTTATAAATAAAAAATGATTATTATTATCACTCTGTCAGAACTTCCCCTTTAAGCTTTCAGCACTGGACAGCTCCAGATTACACATCTCTGACAGAGCAGGGGATAAGACTATTGATCACTTGTCAGTCACCAGATTCACATTTTCTCTATGAGTGGAAGTACTGTACACTCACTAATCCATATAATACATACTCTTAGTACAGCCAACTCTAGGAGTTCTTTAAGAGATTATTACATACTGTATATACAGCCACCACTAGGTGGACCTCAAAAGAAAACTACATACCATACAAACCCCATCACTGGATGGAGAACAAGAGATTACTAAATATTGCATATACATCCATGACTAGGGGACACAGGAAATTACTGTATACAGTATATACAGCCACTACTAGGCAGAGCTCGGAAGATTACTACATATTGTATATACAGCCACCACTAGGGGGAGCTCAGGAGATTACTACATACTGTATATACAGCCACCTATAGGAGGAGCTAAATAGATTACAATTTAGTTGAAATACAGACACCAGTAGAAGGAGTTTAAGAGATTAGATGGTAATAACAGTATTATATACAGGCAGTCCCCGGGTTACATACAAGATAGGGTCTGTAGGTTTGTTCTTAAGTTGAATTTGTATGTGAGTCGGAACTGTATATTTTATCATTGTAATCTCAGACAGAACTTTTTTCTCAATCCAATAGAGCATCTTTGGGATGTGGTGGAACGGGAGATTCGCATCATGGATGTGCAGCCGACAAATCTGCGGCAACTGTGTGATGCCATCATGTCAATATGGACCAAAATCTCTGAGGAGCTTCCAGCACCTTGTTGTATCTATGCCACGAAGAATTGAGGCAGTTCTGAAGGCAGAAGGGGGTCCAACCCGTTACTAGCATGGTGTACCTAATAAAGTGGCCGGTGAGTGTAGAATGAATCCCCTTTAATTATAGGCCACTATTTTTGGTGGAGGGTCTGTTAGTGTTCATACATGCAGATCCGTTGTGTTGTGTTTATTCTGTAGTCTGACACTGCACGTCCTTCAGCCATTCTGTTGTCACTCGCTTCGCCCTCATCGCTGTATGCCCGGGGGTGATATTAATGACAATCTTTAGAAAACTATTTTCAGAATAAGCAAATAACCTTAGCGGGAAATAGTGTGGCACTGATAAGACGTCTTGTGTGCGGTGAGGCCATCTGGAATCATCATCTGGTATAATCACCTTCTCACATGTTACAAATATAGATTGATTTTTGACCGCAGATAGCAAGACAAGCTGATAAAGCAATGTCTGGGGGGGAGGGGGCGAGCCCTGCTGGGCTGGAGGGGGTCACCGGGAGAAACGCAATGACTGCAGATCTGTCACTCTGTGTAGCTGACGGGAGCCGCCGCTTGGCCTGGCATTAATGAAGCTCCTATAGCCGCTGCTCATCAATGTCAGGGACGGAACTGCACAACATGGACACAGTATACAGTACATAGCGGGAAGAATGATGGAGTAAAATAAAGGACAAGATCTGAGAGTGATGGAATGGAAGGGATGTAGTCACCTCATTCATTGCAAATAGGAAACATCAATTTATCACTGATCATCTATTACTTGTAAAAAACATAGTGCCAACATAAAACCTAAGCCCTCCAACCTGCCCTGATGGAAATGTGGCTCTCCCCTTCCTCTCCACATGAGGTAGTGCAAATCCATGTCCATAATCCTAATCAGGGACGTAGCTACAGTTGTAGCAGCCACAGCAGCCGCAGTGTCAGGGGGCCCAGTCATCCAGGGACCGTGTATACGGTGTATGGTGTATATACTGTATGGGGGAGATTTATCAGAGGTGTCTGAGAGCAGAACTGTTTAACTGGAACAATTGTACCTCACCAATCTCCCCCATAATGTGTGTATATATACGCTGTACGTTTGTATATGGCACTGTATGTGTGTATATGCTCTATACGTGCGCGCATAAGTGTCTAAATTTGTGTTTGTAACTCGCATGTGTGAGTATACAAATATGTATATTTTTTAAAATGGGAAGGGGTGCTCCATTCAGAAGCCTGCTATGAGTCCCTGCCTCTCCTAATTACTTCCCTGATCCTATTAATGGAGTTTTCCGGTTGGTCCAGAACCTGCAATATGCAACTGTGTGTCATTACATCCCATTTTTAACTCTTTATGGTGATACCACACATGGCGTTTTGAACCCGTTTTTGGTCCGTTTTTAAGTATGCGTTTTTGGACAGACTGCTTAAAAACGGACCAAAAACGGGTTCAAAACGCCATGTGTGGCATCACCCTTAGAGACCAGTCCATGTTTGTTTTTGGGAATTCCATTTTTTACATCCCTTCTTTAAAAATCCATAACATTTTCTTTTTTCTCTTTAAGGAGCTTTATGAGTTTTATAATTGTAGAAAAAAATGCATTTGTGCCATTTTCTTGTGAACAGTGTTTTTACGGTTTTCTTTGTGCCCTCCAGTAGACATCTTTAATGTATCTTTGGATCTGTGCAATCACAGGGATACCAATTTTATATAGGGTTTTATAAAATTAAAAAAAAAATTCTTCATTTATCCTTATTCTGATGCCAATAACTGTTTTATACTTCAGTGTACAGAGTTGTATAATGTGAGCTGACTTTTTCATTGCTACCATTCTGGGGACCGTACAACATTTTATTAATTTTGTATTTTTTTTATGTGTTGCAAAATTGGGAAAAAGTAACTTTTTGGACATTTGGGCGATATTTTCCCATATGGGGTTCAATGCCGGCTATAAGTGTTGCTATATTTTGACAAATTGGGACTTTGAGTATATTTCAATAGGTAACCTGTTAATTTAGTTTATTTTTTATATCAATTGTAGGGAAAGGGGGTCATTAGAATTTTTAGTTTATTACAAAAATTATTAAAACATTTTTTTTTTCTGTTCTATTTTTTTTTACACTTTCTTGGGCCGCTTTACTTTACTTTAACCTTAAGAAATGTAATCATTCTTACCATATCTATATCCGGCACATTGTTACTGTTCCATATGACTGTTTGTACTCCGTAATGTAATATTATATTTGTATATGTCCCCCTACGATTTGTAAAGCGCTACGGAATATGATGGCGCTATGTAAATAAAGATTAATTTTTGTCAGGCTTCAGGGGTAGTGGACCCACTGGACCACCGCGGATGATGACCGGAATCTAAGTGGCACTGGGTCTTCTCCAGAGCCCGCTGCGGTGGGATACCACCAGGTCGTTCCACAGGTGTGACTTTGTCCGCAGAGGCAGCCATGGTGAGGTACAGAAAGGGAAGGCAGGTTGGTGGTCGGGTACAGACAGAAGGTCCAGACAGGCAGGAAAGGATCAGGGTCAGAAGTAGAGCAAAATGTCAGGGCTGTAAGCGGAGGAGCGTAAACAGGAACAGGTCTGAGGTCACAACGGGAGATCAATCCACAGATACACGGAACAAGCAGTCCGTTAAAAAACTCATGCGTTTTTGAAAAAAATTAAGGTAATTGGCAAAACCGGTCAAAAACGTATACGTTTTTTTAACGAACTGCTTAAACACGGCCCAAAAATGGGCTCAAAACGCCAGGTGTCCCGCCAGCGTTAAAAAACTGGGATGCTTGCTCACGGTCGTTGGACGGGTGGCATTAATGGGGACAGGTAAGCGATAACAGCGGGGCGCTGAGGCACACGGAGCATCACGGGTGAGATTTGGGTCGCAGCAGCACCCGTAACAGTTATTATTATTATTTTTACTGATCTTGCCGAACAACAGATCCTGGAGTCTTATAATAAAAATGGCTGCCCCAAAATGCCTGCATCAGTTAAATGGTTAACACCCACAATCAGTGTCAGTGGTGAGGGTTTGCTGCATAATGCAGCAAACTCCCACCATGTATGAAGAGGGTTCAGCCTGTGAGCCTTATTCATACATCCTTAATGGCGTTATGACGCACATGTATTATCAGCCGCTCAAGAACATTCCTTGATCCTGCAGAGGCCAGAAAAGTAGTGGTGAGTCTTGATAAGTTGTGAGGCATCTGGCTTCATTCCTTTCCTGCTTCCCTCCTCGCTTCCCAGCCTCGCATAGCCGGCGCTCTGTCATACATAATATCCATGTACAGCGCTCTATGAGATCTGTTGTTTCCCTGCCACATGGGAAAATCTCCATTCCAGAGGCGAGCGGCCGCACGGTATTTATCACCTCCTCACGCGACAAGCAGAGAACATTTCTTGTTAGGGAGTACGATTCATCAATGCAATTGGGTTTTGAGAGGGCGACAGCACACCAGCTTTAAAAACCCAAGGACCATAGATTTTCTTTCAAGCCCGTCGCTCCTGAGAATATAATTCAGCCCTGATGCCCAGAACAGAGATTCCACAATCCATTTAGGGCTCAGAAAATTGCTGCATTGAAACATATGACAGATGGGTTTCTATAACCAGTAATCAACACAGTCATGAAAATTTGTTAAAAATAAACTGAAATATACACGAAACTGCTGGACATTTCTCTTCTGTTTAGCTCTGTCTTAATAATAAGGTTGCAAAGCCATGACATATTTTTGTGTTTGATATAGAGCTGAGAGTTATCTCAAACCAATACTGAGCTCCCCTAGTGGTGGTGTATATACAGTATATAGTAATCACCTGAGCTCCACCTAGTGGTGGTGTATATACAGTATGTAGTAATCTCCTGAGCTCCACCTAGTGGTGGCTGTATATACAGTATGTAGTAATCTCCTGAGCTCCCCCTAGTGGTGATGTATATACAGTATATAGTAATCACCTGAGCTCCTCCTAGTGGTGGTGTACATACAGCATGTACTGATCTCCTGAGCTCCCCCTAGTGGTGGTGTATATACAGTATGTAGTAATCTCCTGAGCTCCTCCTAGTGGTGGCTGTATATACAGTATGTAGTAATCTCCTGAGCTCCCCCTAGTGGTGGCTGTATATACAGTATGTAGTAATCTCCTGAGTTCCTCCTAGTGGTGGTGTATATACAGTATGTAGTAATCTCCTGAGCTCCACCTAGTGGTGGCTGTATATACAGTCTGTAGTAATCTCCTGAGCTCCCCCCTAGTGATGGCTGTATATATAGTATGTAGTAATCTACTTAGCTCCTCCTAGTGGTGGTGTATATACAGTATATATAGTAATCTCCTGAGCTCCTCCTAGTGGTGGTGTATACACAGTATGTAGTAATCACCTGAGCTCCCCCTAGTGGTGGCTGTATATACAGTATGTAGTAATCTCCTGAGCTCCTCCTAGTGGTGGTGTATATACAGTATATAGTAATCTTCTGAGCTCCCCCTAGTGGTGATGTATATACAGTATGTAGTAATCTACTTAGCTCCTCCTAGTGGTGGTGTATATACAGTATATATAGTAATCTCCTGAGCTCCTCCTAGTGGTGGCTGTATACACAGTATGTAGTAATCTCCTGAGCATCCCCTAGAGGTGGCTGTGTATACAGTATGTAGTAATCTCCTGAGCTCCCCCTAGTGGTGGTGTATATACAGTATGTAATAATCTCCTGAGCTCCCCCTAGTGGTGGCTGCATATACAGTATGTAGTAATCACCTGAGCTCCCCCTAGTGGTGGCTGTATATACAGTATGTAGTAATGTCCTGAGCTCCTCCTAGTGGTGGCTGTATATACAGTATATAGTAATCTCCTGAGCCCCCCCTAGTGGTGGTGTATATACAGTATATAGTAATCTCCTGAGCTCCCCCTAGTGGTGGTGTATATACAGTATGTAGTAATCTCCTGAGCTCCTCCTAGTGGTGGCTGTATATACAGTATGTAGTAATCTACTTAGCTCCTCCTAGTGGTGGTGTATATACAGTATATATAGTAATCTCCTGAGCTCCCCCTAGTGGTGGCTGTATACACAGTATGTAGTAATCACCTGAGCTCCCCCTAGTGGTGGCTGTATATACAGTATGTAGTAATCTCCTGAGCTCCTCCTAGTGGTGGTGTATATACAGTATGTAGTAATGTCCTGAGCTCCTCCTAGTGGTGGCTGTATATACAGTATATAGTAATCTCCTGAGCTCCTCCTAGTGGTGACTGTATATACAGTATGTAGTAATCTCCTGAGCTCCTCCTAGTGGTGGGGTATATACAGTATGTAGTAATCTCCTGAGCTCCTCCTAGTGGTGGTGTATATATACTATATAGTAATCTCCTGAGCTCTCCCTAGTGGTGGTTTATATACAGTATGTAGTAATCTCCTGAGCTCCTCCTAGTGGTGGCTGTATATACAGTATGTAGTAATCTCCTGAGCTCCTCCTAGTGGTGGCTGTATATACAGTATGTAGTAATCTCCTGAGCTCCCCTAGTGGTGGCTGTATATACAGTATGTAGTAATCTCCTGAGATCCTCCTAGTGGTGGTGTATATACAGTATGTAGTAATCTCCTGAGCTCCCCCTAGTGGTGGTTTATATACAGTATGTAGTAATCTCCTGAGCTCCTCCTAGTGGTGGCTCTATATACAGTATGTAGTAATCTCCTGAGCTCCCTCTAGTGGTGCTGTATATACAGTATATAGTAATGTCCTGAGCTCCTCCTAGTTGTGGTGTATATACAGTATGTAGTAATCTCCTGGTCTCCCTCTAGTGGTGGTTGTATATACGGTATATAGTAATGTCCTGAGCTCCTCCTAGTTGTGGTGTATATACAGTATGTAGTAATATTCTGAGCTCCTCCTAGTGGTGGTGTATATACAGTATGTAGTAATCTCCTGAGCTCCTCCGAGTGGTGCTGTATATACAGTATGTAGTAATCTATTGAGCTCCTGCTAGTGGTGGTGTATATACAGTATGTAGTAATATTCTGAGCTCCTCCTAGTGGTGGTGTATATACAGTATGTAGTAATCTCCTGAGCTCTCCTAGTGGTGGTGTATATACAGTATGTAGTAATCTCCTGAGCTCCTCCGAGTGGTGCTGTATATACAGTATGTAGTAATCTCCTGAGCTCCTCCTAGTGGTGGCTGTATATACAGTATGTAGTAATCTCATGAGCTCCTCCTAGTGGTGGCTGTATATACAGTATGCAGTAATCTCCTGAGCTCCCCCTAGTGGTGGTGTATGTATAGTATGTAGTAATCTCCTGAGCTCCTCCTAGTGGTGGCTGTATACACAGTATGTAGTAATCTCCTGAGCTCCCCCTAGTGGTGGATGTATATACAGTATGTAGTAATCTCCTGAGCTCCTCCTAGTAGTGGCTGTATATACAGTATGTAGTAATCTCCAGAGCTCCCCCTAGTGGTGGTGTATATACAGTATGTAGTAATCTCCAGAGCTCCCCCTAGTGGTGGCTGTATATACATTATGTAGTAATATCCTGAGCTCCCCCTAGTGGTGGATAATATACAGTATGTAGTAATCTCCTGAGCTCCCCCTAGTGGTGGATAATATACAGTATGTAGTAATCTCCTGAGCTCCCCCTAGTGGTGGATAATATACAGTATGTAGTAATCTCCTGAGCTGGATGACAGTCATGAGATACGTTACATGAAGCTGCTGTACCCCAATGCACAATCTGTTCAAGGTCATCAGCTATAATGGGGCACATTTACTAAGGGTCCGCGGACCGCATTTCCGTCGGGTTCCCTATTTAACAGGGGTTTTTTTGCGAACGCGATCGTATTTTGGTGCATTTGCGACGACTTTCACGCGACACAAATCGGTGGACGGGCAGTAGGACGATCCAACAGATTCGGACTAAGCGCTAGATATAAAATTCAAATTTTGTCGCAAGTTATGCACTTACATACAACGGGAAGAAGAAGGTGAACTCCGGCGGACCTGAGCGGGGAAGCGACACATGCAGGATATCGGGCGCATGATCTTGGTGAATCGCGCTGGACTTCAATCTCGTCGGACCGTCCGGATCGGGGATCGCGACAGTAACAGGTAAGTAAATGTGCCCCAATGTTTTGTGTATATGAGAAGCATGCCCTAAAGTTATTCCCCATCCGTAGTGGGGTCTGTAATGGCGGCTGTATTCACTAACTCTTAGAAAACAATATCTTGTGGAAAGCTAAGAAACTTCTTGTATTTCCGGTGCCGCTCCCGCCTGACGCACTGCGCAGCTATGTAGCAGATTATCTAAATTGAAAAGCATTTCTTGTAGCAGCTTAGCTCCGGTGCTCCAGCGCCGGCTCATGCTCCCAGTGGGACCAGATAATCCATAATTTGAAACACATAAACCTGTGTTTTTAATTGAAAAACAAATTGTGAGGAGTCGCCTTTTCCCATGTGAACCGACAGAGAGCAAGGAGTGTGATGTGCAGAGGTAGAGCGCTGCCACTATAATAAACCGGGTATTAAGGAACCAAATAAATCCGCTCCAGAGGGACATCAGAGGCGCCTCAGCAGCTGCCGCAGAAACCTGTCACACTCCAAATCTGATGGAGAAATAATTCCTGTCTGAGACAAATCCAGAGCCTAGTCCTGCGCCAATGAGAAGGATTGCAAGGACACGATACATTGCAACAATGGGGCGCATTTACTTACCTGGTCCTGTCGCGATCCCCGATCCAGACGGTCCGACGAAGATGAAGTCCGGCGCGATTCACCAAGATCGTGCGCCTGAGATCCTGAATGTGCCGCTTTCCCGCTGAGGTCTGCTGACTTCTTCCCGGTTTATGTGAGTGCGTGTCTTGCGACACAATTTGAGATGTTAAATCCCACGCGTTGTCCGAATCCGTCGGACCAAAATGCGATCGCGTGCACCAAAAACCCCTGTTAAATGCGCCGCAAAATGAAAAAATTCGGGAAACCCGACGGAATTGCGGTCCGCGGACCCTTAGTTAATGTGTCCTATTGTATCTAATCAGCCGCAGTGTTGCATTCCAGGAGACGCTAACACATTGGACAAATATCAAAAGCAGGGGCGTAACTTGAGGGGGTACAGAGGGTGCGATCACAACAGGGCCCAAGAGTCTTAGGGGGTCCATAAGGTATCACTTTCCCATATGAAAAAAATAGTACTATAAACCACACATTGGGGCAGATTTACTTACCCGGTCCATTCCCGATCCAGCGGCGTGTTCTCTGCGGTGGATTCGGGTCCGGCCGGGATTTATTAAGGTAGTTCCTCCGACGTCCACCAGGTGGCGCTGCTGCGCTGAAAAGCATCGGATGGTACTGGAATACACCGAGCCGGGCTGAGTAAAGGTAAGTGCAATTTTCGCAAAACTTTTTTTTTTTAAATGCGGTGGTTTTTCCGAATCTGTCGGGTTTTCATTCGGCCACGCCCACCGATTTCCGTCGCGTACATGCCGGCGCCGATGCGCCACAATCCGATCATGTGCGCCAAAATCCCGGGGCAATTCAGGGAATATCGGCGCAAATCGGAAATTCGGGTAACACGTCGGGAAGCCGCGAATTGGGCCCTTAGTAAATGACCCCCATTATAGTCGGGGGCCTATAGGTGCGAATTGCGCCAGATAACCCAATAGAAGTGCACAATCTTAGTAAATGTGGTCGGTATTCAGGATGTGACACAGTTGCACCTATTTTTCCTTGGTGCACTTTGCTTCATGCAGTTGCAAAAGAGTTGTGTTGCAAACTTCGACTAAGCACTACCACGCCGCTTTATATGCAATTGTGACACAAATGTGGGGCTAACACTTCATGAATACATGTGAAAGCTCATAAGACGTTCTTTTTTAGCGTAAACATGGCGCAGACACAATGACATGTGCCTGGAATATTTGCTACATTTTTCGACATTTTTTTTTACTTTACTTATCATAAGGGTTAAATTGTACAAAAACAGTTTATAGAGAGAAATAAAAATTAAGGTATTTCCTTAAGAAACGCAACAAAAACGCGCAGGAAAAACTGAGACACTGAACAAACTCTGACTGAGAACTGATTGAACTCTGATGCAAAATGTCAGTTTTTCACTTACCAAACCCTGATCGCACCCTGATCAAACTCGGACGTGATCTGCAACGCAAGTGTGGAAGGGGCCTAATTCTAGAAACTTTCCAAATCTTTTAAAGACGGGGTTTAAAAAACGCCTAAACACATCTTGTATGTGCACTGGAGCTTGTCCTGGATTGAGCAGGACAGTCCTGGATTTCTTGTTTGGTCCTGCTGTTCTGAGTGGTGGGAGATGTGCTTCAGGTTACAACCTTATCTGCATTTTCAAGATGGAGACAGAGCTAATGCAGTGGTGGAGCAGGCAGCTATCAGCTCCCTGCCCCATCATTCAGAATAGTTCCCAAATTTCACATTACGGAAAGAGGAAAGATATTTGTGAAGGACCCGGATTGCATTGATTTCAGGTTCTACTCATCAGGACTGCTACCGTGATGTGTTATATTGTTAGTTTAAGTTTAAGACTATCATGGACCCAGGACTGTAAAGAGATTATGGCCTCCCTAGAGGTCTAGATTTTTGTAATGATGTGACGCTAAATTGTACAATAAAACTTGTTACACTAAAACTATAACATATCTAAATGTAATAAATGAGGACTGTAACAAAACCAATCTTACTACACAGCTACCAGAAGGAAGATTACTACACACACTGGAACCAAGCTAACTATACAGATACAGACCCAGAACCAAAACTACTACATAGATACAGGTCCAGAACCAGTATTACTACAGGGATAAGATATCAGAGCTAGGTTTACTAGAGGCGAATCTATCCCCCCAAACCAAAGGTCCTAACTCGTTTTCTGTAGTGAGTTGCTCTGCATGAAGTTAGCGGCAAAGTAGCCAAAATGATTATAGTGCCACCACAGTAGTTAATACAGTGACATTACCCCCACAGTGGCCAATAAAGTAATAGTGCCCCCATAGTAGACACTGGAGAAACCGTGAAGTGCACATAGAAATAAGGACCACACAGTAGTGAATATAACAGTGCCACCACAGTAGCCATTATAGCCCTAATACTGTGACTCCGGGGGTGTGGGTGTCGCTGACTAGGGCCACACTATTTACCTCCTGATGGTGGCCCTGATAAGACTGCCACAGGCCCTTGGCTGTATGAAAATTGAGGGGTGAGGATTCCTGTCTTTCAGTTTTGCCGTTTAAGGAGCAAAAATTAAATGTTTTTCATTTCCATATTCACTCAGTATCATTGCAACTTTTCGATTTTTCTGCAAAATGTAAAGAAGGTTGATGTGGGATGTGGTGTGTTGGGGGGTTGTTGTAGGGCACAATAGACTGCAGGAACTTGTAAACTAAGCCCAAAATATTCAGGCTCTTAACCCGGAATTTTAAAATCCTCGCAAAACAAAACCAGCCATCAATGGACACCACACCATGTTTATTGTTGTGGGTATGTGGGGGGGGGGGGGGGGGCAGCATTTATTTTCAGAGAAACAATTAATTAATTAAATAACAAATAGAATAAAATGCAAAATAGTTGGAACAAAATTCATGCCCATCCGGGCCCTTCGCTTCTTCTGAGCAAAAACCTTGCACTTGAATGGCGTCAGACGTCATGTGGGCACCTTCATCTCGCCTCCAGTCATGTGAAAAATCCGCCAATGCTGGGACATCTGAAAGGAAGACAGAAAGAACAGCCAGAAACCGGAAAACCACCTGTAAACGAAAATTAACCAGAGGGCAGGGTGGGTGGGAGACTTCACACCGCTCGATCCTGAGGGCAGAATCATGTGGAGCAGAATCATGTTCATTTACAAGGACCCATAAGGCGTTTGGTGGCTGGAGGACACTGGGGGGGCCGCACCTCATGTCACGAACATTCAGCGCATGCTATTTGAGTAAATAACTGGGGGACACAGGGCTGACAGGAAGAAGCAAGAGAAGGGGCCCGCGTGGTCAAGAGGTTCCCCCTGAGGCACTGCCGGTGTATATGGTGGGTCCTTTTAGTGGGACAAGACAGTAGTATCAGTATTTAGAGGTGCAACCTTCCCCCAGCGTGGCAAGAAGACTGGTCTGACTGGCTAGTACTACATGTAGGATGGCTTCTCCCCTAAGCAGGTCAGCACTATGGTGAAGGTCTCCAGTGCCGGCGGTACTGCTCCGGTAACTGCGTGTACTGCTCCGGTAACTCCTTGGGCTCCGTTACATCAACAGCTCAGAAGCAGCTTTCACAATAACGGAGCGGAGACCCCAACTAAAGACAGACAAAAGACGACAGGCAAAGATCCTGGACCCCGGGCAGAGGCCACCCCTCTCTGGAAATGTCCAGGGGACCGGCCAGTCAGGGACAACAGCAAGAATATCTACAAAAGATACATTTAAACATAATAAAAAAGTATATAGTAATAGACACAAAATTACATTCTTTCTGGGCAGTAGATGTCAGCCCAGGATACCCACAGAATAGCAAAGCATGGGACAGACAGCTCTTAAAGCGCTTCTAGGTGACATGCGAGAGCTGGCCAGGTCCTTCCAGCTGACCACAAAACACTAACGGGACAAAGAATTAAAGGAAATCTACCATAAAAATCCAGCATGATAAACCAGGGACACTTACTCATAGATCCAGGCACCAAGACTGTGGTAAGCTTTTTGTATTTGGCATGGCATCCTTCTAAACTGAACTTTTAACATTATGCTAATGAGCCAGAAGGGCTTTGGGGGTGTCACCAGAGCCCCTTGGTGCTGCAGCTTCACAGGCTGTTATACTGTGCAAGGAGCACTTGCACCTCCCATTCCTCTGCTGCAATCAGATTTAGTTAGGCAGTGGGAGAGTACTGAAGGAGCAATGCGGAAGGGAGAGTCAGTGTAACAGCCTGTGAAGCATGCAGGGGCTCAGGTAACGCTCCCTATTATCTTATTAGCGCAATTGTAGAAGTTGAGAGGACTGGGTGTATGGCTCCCATTGAACAAGTGTGAAGGAAGGTTCAGGCTTGTATCCAAACACTTTGAGTAACTTAATCCCCATTGCAGACTATTGCAGAGTTGGGAGATTTGTTATGCCACAAGCTGCTTCCTAACAGCATGTAAAATCAGCCAGGTCCTGCTCCCATAATTCAGTCCATCAGATCCCTACTGCTGTTTTTGGAAATATTAAACATTTTTCAAAGTAGATTCCAAAAAAAGAAGAATTAAAGGACATCAGCACCTGAATGCTGAGAGTCCTAGAGATGACGCCATTGTCTACGGGGCTCATTTACTAAGGGTCCGCGTACCGTATTTTCGTAGGACGATTTCCGTGTTGCGGCGCATTTAACAGGGGTTTTTGGCGCACACAATCAGATTTTGGCACATCGCCAACGGCTTTCACGCAACACAAATCGGGGGGCGATCGTCAGACCTTCCGACGGATTTGGACAACGCGCGGGATTTAACATCGCAAATTGTGTCGCAAGACAATGCACTTACATACAATGGGAAGAAGAACGTGAACTCCGGCCGACCTCAGCGGGTAAGCGACAGATGCAGAATTTCGGGCGCACAATGTTGGTGAATCGCACCGGATTTCATCTTCGTCAGGACTAGGTAAGTAAATGTGCCCCTAAGTGTCACAGGGAGATATTACAGCAGTGCAGTCGGGGGGAGGGGGGTACGCAGCCCCCCAGCAGCGATGCATCTCCATACATGATAGTTTGCTTGGGACTGGCGGATTCTGGGGACACATGAATACAGCTGTATTGTGGGTTAATGGCGCCGTCTGCTTTCTGTTTCCTGCGCTAATCCAGTAATGTTGTCGTAGCAACAATCAGGGTTTTGGGGGACGACGCGGGACTTAAACGCTTTATATGCAGATCTCCTTTTTTTGTATCCAGGCAACAAAAATAAATTGCATCGCCATTTACCTCTAGAAAATAGAACCCCGCCGTACGAGACTTTATACCGCCAAATAACGCCATTTACATTCTCTTAATTGCAGCCTGCAGCAACAAAAAAAAAAAAAGAGGTATAAAAAGCAGCCACACAAGACGGGACTGTCAGGTAATAGACCTAGCATTAACCCTTATTATACCAGGAGCAAACTTACCAAGAATCATAATGCGGGGTGTGTGTACTATTGCAACTAGGTTCATATCTTTCCTATGTAACTAAAACAAACCAAATTTTACAACTTTCCACATAGTGTATGCAGCTCCCATGCAGAGCTATGCAAAGCTAGGACTGTCCAGTTGAATCCAGGGCAATTTGAGGTACAACCTAATCCTGAAGTTTCCATACACTATATAAAAAGACACATACAATGGGGGTCATTTACTAAGGGCCCGATTTGCGTTTTCCTGACGTGTTACCCGAATATTTCCAATTTGTGCCGATTTTCCCTGAATTGGCCCGGGATTTTGGCGCACGCGAACGGATTGTGGCGCATTGGCGCCGGCATGCACGCGACGGAAATCGGGGGGCGTGGCCGAATGAAAACCCGACGGATTCGGAAAAACCGCCGCATTTAAAAAAAAAAATGTGTTGTGAAAATTGCACTTACCTTCACCCAGCCCGGCTCGGTGTATTTCAGTGCGTTCCGATGCTCTTCAGCGCAGCAGCGCCACCTGCTGGACGTCGGAGGAACTGCCTTAATAAATCCCGTATCCACCGCAGAGAACGCGCCACTGGATCGCGAATGTAAGTAAATCTGCCCCAATGTTTTTCTGACATGAAATCAGAATAAACCTTTTATGGTTCAATACGTTTCATTGAACATAATAGAACAACGATATACAGACATTAGAGCAAAATTTGTACCAAATGCGACAAGGGTACAGTGCATCTTAAACATTGGCATCGGGGGCATATGTCTGGCACATTCGGGGTCATTTACTAAGGGCCCGAATCGCTATTTTTCGTCGGGTTTGCTGAATCTTACTGATTTGCACAGTTTTTCCCTGTATTGCCCGGGTTTTTGGCGCATGCGATCGGATTGTGGCGCATCGGCATTCATGCAACGGAAATCGGGGGGCGTGGCCGTCGGAAAACCCAACAGATTTGGGAAAAATGCGGAATTAAAAAAAAAATGTGTCGCTTGACACGCGCTTACCTGCACCCAGGATAGGATAGTGAACTCCGGTAAACTTCAGCGGACTTCAGTGCAGCAGCGACACCTGGTGGACATCGGGCACACTACCTTTGTGAATCCCGGCCGGACCCGAATCAGCGTCGGAGAACCCGCCGCTGGATCGCGACTGGACCAGGTAAGTAAATGTGCCCCATTCTCTACTCATGTAGAGCCCTGTATTTTGGACAAAAATAAAAAGGACAGAAAAGTATTTAAACAAATTTAGTTGGAAGAGACACAAGGTAAAGACAAGGAAGGAAATAGTTTTAATAGTTTTCTCCCTGGCCTCTCGTCATGGTATAAACCCCACCTGTTCTTTATGGACGATAGAAGGGATATAATCTTGGAGTTGCAGGGCCAGTAATTTGGAATACATTTTGGTATCCACGTTTAATAGGGAAATCGGTCGATAATGGCCACAATGCGTGGGGTCTCTGTCTGGTTTGGGAATAACATATATGCATATAACATAAAGCTTCACCCAGGAAAGGGGCGCCCATGGAGACGGAGTTGAAGGCTTTGCATAGGAGGGAAGAAAGTGTGACACCATCTGGCCCCGGGCTCTTACCATTCTTAAGATTTTTGATAACCTGCGATATTTCTTCCTAAGTAAAGTCCTCTTCTAGTGCCAAAGCCTCCTCTGCGGGAATACGTGGTAAAGAGTTTGACTTAAGGTAGGTCTCAGGGCTTATTCCTGGGATCGGCTCTAGGTCCTGTTCTGTACTACGTATGGTATATACACTAGAGTAGTACCCAGAGAATTAGTCTAAAATCTTGTATTCTTTATGGATTTGCCCCTTCGAGGGGGAATTAATGGAGAAAACTTGGGTGGTTGGACACTTGGGTGGATGGTGGATAGTCGAAGAAACTCTTCTGTAGCCGTTCCAGAGCACACTTATATTTTTGATTCAATATAGATAGGATCTCATGTCTCACCGATGAGATCTCAGCTTCTAAAGTGTCTGTTGGAGTGGACTTATTACTACACTTTTTGACCCCTAGCGTATCTAGTAGAGATCTCAGTTTGTGAGCCCTTTCCCTTTTAAGACGCGCCCCGTGGGACATGAATATTTGTCTTAGTTCCCATTTAATCATTGGAGAGGCCAACACAGGGTCGAACTACTCCAAGGATGACTGGAGTTTCGATGTAACCTCCTACATACACACCGGTCATCCATTAGGTGATCATTAATCCATTTCAAATCTGTCTGCACAGGGATTTTTAAAAATAGAAACCTGCCCCTGGGTCACTTTTAGAGTTTAAAGGTGAGCATTGAAACATTTTATTAAACTTAGTAGATACTCCTTATACTTTACGGTGAGGAAGGGGACTATGGTGCCATATGGGAGAGAAATTCCTAGAGCATTTAGGGATGGCCCCTTCTACAAAGTGGGTCTCTTGGAATATTACAATTATGACTTGTTTTTTTTGTGCAGGAGATATAATATTTGGCCCCTTTTAGTTGGTATGTTAAGTCCCCAAGCATTGAATGTACAAGAGAGATATATCCATAAGACCCATCTTGGTTTGGTGACACCTGGACAATTCCAACCGTTCTTGTTTAAGGTCAATTAGGATTACCAAAATGATTTATATTTATTTTTATATATTTTTATATGTTTATATATTTAGATGAACAGGGCACCTTAAGGTTTCAGGAATTTGCACCCAAGTATGAACCAGACTTGTGCAAGTCCACAACTCTCTTTTTTATAGTTCCTCATGATGTTACACTGTATTTCAGGTGTGCCTTCAAACAGTTGCCAATAATTCCTACAGATGTTGCCAATAATTAACTCATAAGCTTCCAAACATATCATATAGAGTGTCCTAAATAGTTTAAAGGCATATTAACCTTAGTGTATTTAGACTATTGACTTGCAGAGTAGTAAAAATTCCTAAAAAATGTTCTCTCTCTCTCTCATTATTCTAGCATTTGGCAAATATAAATAATTTTGGTAACCATAATTGACCTAAAACAGGAAAGGTTTATTCTCATTTCACATCACATAGTGAGAGAACCCTGAATATGTATCTTTTTATAAAGTGAATGAAAACTTCTGTTTTCAACTGTATGTATATAATCCAATACTAGGGGAGTGACTATTAGAGACGGATTGACATATAGACCGAAGTTGTACAGGTGGGCCGCTCCGATATAGCCGCAGTACTAGATTATAACTACATAACATTTGCTCCAGATTCAATAAGCTCTCCGTTTTTCATATCTCTGGTCCGATCCATCATCCAGCTTCTCTGCAATAAAACCACGATCAGTGTCTTCAGGAAATCAATATCAATTCCTCCGCTCAACTGCGGCCATCAATCCTGGGGGGAAATGATGGAAATTCCTTGAGTGAGAACTGCGTCCCTTTAACACAACGTGGGGGCCACAAATATCTATGTGTCTGCCTACTCTATAGCTTGATGATAAATCTCCCATCATCTAATACTGTTCAGAACTTTGTGACAAGGCTGAGCCTCTCTCAGATATCCGACTTCCTGCAGAATGTGAGACTTTTCTGACTTTTCTTTAAACTCTATTAATGGCTGATAATGGCAAATCTTCATAAGTAATGACAGCAGCATCAATAAATGATTCACATTCCCGCTGTAAGCCGAGGTCTCTGGATGTCAGGCTTCATATACACAGAGCCTAAGGATGTGTCAGAAGAGCAGAAAATGTCCCTATGATGTACAAGAGGCTGAGCCCCATAGCTGACATCTGAATTGGGCACTTCTTCCTCCTCATAAAGTATACATATTTGTTTACTCACACATTCATACAATCTTACACACATTTATCCACAAATATATCCATGTATACACTTATACAGCACTGCAGAGAAGCAGGAAACAGAGATGACACCACGATGATTTCCCTCCCCTGACATTTCTTATCCGTGCTGCCGTCTCAGCTGTGTACTGTGGAAAATGTGGAGAGTTACATACATGATATGGTATATAATGTGTAGCATAATGGGGCACATATACTTACCCGGGCCCTCGGAGTTCCGATGATTCACTAAGATTGTGCGCCCGATATCCTGCATGTGTCGCTTCCCCGCTCAGGTCTGCCGGAGCTCACCTTCTTCTTCCCGGTGCATACACAATTTGGATCTTAAATCCTGCGCTCAGCCCGAATCAGTTGGATCGTCCAACGGCCGCACAAAATCCGATCTCTTGCGACACAATCACCCGCTAAATCCCTGTCACAGCGGCACAAATCCCGAAAATGTTGGGAAGTCCGACGGAAATGTGACCCACAACCCTTAGTAAATAAGACCCAATGGGGGTCATTTACTAAGGGCCCGAATCGCGTTTTACCGGCGGGATACGCAAATTTTTCAGTTTTGCGCCGATTTTTCCTGTATTGCCCCGGGTTTTTGGCGCACGCGATCGGATTGTGGCGGATCGGCACCGGCATGCACGCGATGGAAATTGGGGGGGCGTGGCCGAACGAAAACCCGACGGATTCGGAAAAACCGCCGCATTTTTTAAAAAAAAGTGTCACGGGACACGCGCTTATCTTCACCAAGTATAGGATCGTGCACTCCGGTGGGCCTCGGGGAACTTCAGCGCAGCAGCGACACCTGTCGGACGTTGGAGGAACTGCCTTAGTGAATCGCCGGAAGACCCGAATCCACCGCAGAGAACGCGCCGCTGGATCGCGAATGGACAAGGTAAGTAAATCTGCTCCAATATGTATATAATGATGCACATCCTTTATTCTTTAGTGTGGCAGGTCAGATGCCCGGACCCCCTGACACTGCAGGCCCCATAGCAACTGCTATGGCTGCTACCACTGTAGTTTCGCCCCTGCATATTATCTTAACCAAGGGTATATCTGCAGATTGCAGTCAGTGTGGGACTAGGGTATCTTTGACCCTTCATTAGAGACATCTTGCATGGGTAGGGGTTATGACTGTGGCTCAGGGCCCAACAGTGGAAACACCTGCTCCCCTTTGAGGCCGTCTGAACCTACAGACCTGTGTTTTAGGACATGTGCAAGGACATTTCATCCAGCCAAAGGGCTTTGTACAGATGAGGAGTAAGAACCCCAAAACAGCTGTACATAGACGGTGTCTGCTGTATATAATAGGAGATCATCTTCTGAGCTCCTTTGCATACACGTTTTCACACCTGTAAGACCCTCTAGATGAGCGGAATCTATCAATGTGTATCAAGCAATCATTTCTTGGACTATTTAACACCTGTCCATGGATGAAAGGAGAACCAAAGCCATTGTTGCCTTCTGACCATGGATGGTGAGGAGGACATTATCAGAGTATAGGGGCACCATAGAGGGATCCCCTTCCCTTGGGATTATCCAGGTATAATTCAGCATTGATCCTGCTCCTTTGGATAATGTCCGCTGCACAGTAATAATTCTGGGTGTCTCTGACAGATGATCCGAGGCTCTGCATTAAGTCTCTGGTGGAAATAATGGCATGCACAGGGCACCACCATTCATCTAAATCACAGCAAAAAGGATTTTTGTGGAAAAATAAATCAGCACGTCCCTGCAGCAGCTGCCGGAGATGGAGGGCGGACGATTATCAGGACATTTACAAGAATGATGATGTACAAGGTGATCTGCAGACAGCAGAGGGATGAGGAGCGGTGCACCCTGCTCCTAATTGTCACCTCCATGATGAGATGTAAGACATAGACCAATTACATCCAATTATTTGCAATTTTCCCATAATGATGCCTATAGAAAGGAGGTACAGCTTAAGTCTCATATGCAAAACAGCAGCCTGGACCCCCCTTATTGGCATGTCCATTCATCTTAACATCTCATGACCCTGAGATACAGTGCTAGGAGCTCAGCTCTTTTTATGGTAGAGACTTCAATAATGGCAGCTTAGATACAGTAGCTCAGCTCTTTGTATGGTAGATAGTAGTGGATTATAATATAAGTGGTTTGGGTGGTAGCTCGGGTCCCAAGCCTTCTAGGGGGTCCATGGCATCCCAAACCAAATATTGAATTTTATACTGAGAAGGACCATCAACCATGAAATTCTTCTAAATCTGTTCCTGCTCTCAATACACATGGACACAAGAGCCATTTCAGGACCTTTAAAGGTCCTCAACCACAGGCAGAAGAGATACATCCTCCATTCTTCAAGAAGCTTGATTCTAGGACCGTATGTCGGAAGTGAAGCTCATGTCAGGAGCATCATAAATCTCAGTGCAGAGAGCAGGTATAAGGATTTGTGATACTTAGACTCCCATACATCAAAGGAGATCACAGTTTCAGAGAGGGCTCAGTGGGGGATGGGCTTAGTCACCATTATAACAGTAGCAACCCCTATATCTACACTTTGAAGAGATGTTGTAGGAGAATGTTGATGAAGTCTAGAGCTTGTAATGCATTGTGCACTTGCACATACATGAAATAACCAAGATGGATTATAATCTCTAGGAAGGAAACAATAAAGTTGTCACTTGTATGGCAGCAAGCAGAGGTCTTCAGAACTGTGAGGAATTGATGAAGAACTTAAAATGTAAATTGTAGAGCTACAAAAATAACAATAATTTTCTGAAACTGGCTTCCTCTTCATCCTGACAACTCCAATGTTTGATCTTCATCATTGCGCAGAGGAGACAGAGCTGCTCCTATCAAGGAACAGTCTTTATAATAGTGTGACACGAGGAGAGACCCTACCCCCCATCTGCCCGCATTATTACTGTAACAAAACGCAGTCTTACTTTGAATAAGGATAGAACAGGATGTTGCGTTCCCTGCAGTTCTCGGAGTCTAATAACTTGTAGCCTTTTATTCAGCGTTACCTAAAATCTCTGCACCTCAGGGGAGGACAGAAATAGAAAGTTTCTATTAAAAAGAAAAAGCTGTTCCTTAAAAGTCAAAATCACCATTCATCACCACCTAATGTAAGATCTGGTCTATAAGGGCACAACTAGATGTTAATGACCCCCCCCCCCCCTTTCCTCCATAGAATACAAGTGTTGACATCACAGAACTAGTGATGTCATTATTCGAAGAATGTAAGATAGTGATATCATCAAGGACCAAGGAACTGAGAGAACTGGACATTTTATTTGTCAAAAGCTTTATACAGTCATGGCCAAAAGTTTTGAGAATGACACACATATTATATTGTCACATGATGTGTTGCCCTCTGGTTTGTCAGATGTTTTATCACATAGAGAAATACAAGTGCAATCATATTATGAGGAACAAAAGCTTTTATTGGCACTTAGAAGGAGTTACTGCAGCGAGTCAGTATTTGCAGTGTTGTCCCTTCTTCTTCAGGACCTCTGCAATTCTCCCTGGCGGCTCTCAATCACCTTCTGCACCAAATCCTGACTGATAGCCGTCCATTCCCGCACAATCACTGCTGCATTTTGTCACAATTTGTAAGTTTTTCTTTGTCCACCCGTCTCTTGATGATTGACCACAAGTTCTCAATGGGATTAAGATCTGGGGAGTTTCCAAGCCATGGACCCAGAATCTCTATGTTTTGTTCCCTGAGCCATTTAGTTCTCCCCTTTGCTTTATGGCAGGTGCTCCATCATGCTGGAAAAGGCATTGCTGATCACCAAACTGCTCCTGGAGGGTTGGGAGAAGTTGCTCTTGGAGGACATTCTGGTACTATTTTTTATTCATGGATGTCTTTAGGCAAGACTGTGAGAGAGCCGATTCCCTTGGCTGAGAAGCCGCCCCACACATGAATGGTTGCAGGAGGCTTTACAGGTGGCATGAGACAAGACTGGTGGCATCGCTCACCTTGTCTTCTCCCAACAAGCTGTTTTCCACATGTTCCTAACGATCGGAAAGGGGATTCATCAGAGAAATGACTTTACCCCAGTCCTCAGCAGTCCATTCCCTGCACCTTTTGCAGAATATCAGTCTGTCCCTGATGGTTTCTGGAGAGAAGTGGCTTCTTTGCTGCCCTCCTTGACACCAGGCTTTGCTCCAAGAGTCTCCGCAGTCTCACAGTGCGTGCAGATGCCTCACACCTGCCTGCTGCCATTCCTGAGCAAGCTCTTCACTGCTGGATCATGAATCCTGAAGCTGAAACACTTTTAAGAGACAGTCCTGGCGCTTGCTGGTTCTTCTTGGGCGCCCTGGAGCCTTTTTGGCAACAATGGGACCTCTCTCCTTGAATTCCTTGTTGATGCGATAGATTGGTGACTGAGGAGCAATCTTTCTAGCTGCGATACTCTTCCCTGTTAGGCCAGTTTTGTGCAGTGCAATGATGACTGCACATGTTTCTTTAGAGATAACCATGGTTAACAGAAGAGAAACAATGATGCCAAGCACCAGCCTCCTTTTAAAGTGTCCAGTGGTGTGATTCTTACTTAATCATGACAGATTGATCTCCAGCCCTGTCCTCATCAGCACCCGCACCTGTGTTACTGGAGACATCACTGACACCATGTTGAAGTTGAAATGTTTTGGGGGAAAAAGTTCATTTTCTAGGCAAATATTGACTTTGCAATTAGTTGCTGTTAAGCTGATCGCTCTTTATAACATTCTGGAGTATATGCAAATTGCCATTATAAAACCTGATGCAGTAGACAAATTAACATTTGCATCATTCTCAAAACTTTTGGCCATGACTGTACAGTTATCTCAGACTAGAACATTGTCTGTTCTGGAAGTATATATAAGGAAGATTGAAACAGCATCTAAGTAATTACAGGTGCCCTGGATAGTGAATATTGCTATATTGTGTCTGTTTGACTAATGGGACCCCACACAATTATCTAATGTACAAGAACAATCTTATAATCTATAAATCTGGGGATCATGGGATAGGGCCTACCTTGCTGATCAGTCGCTCCGTCAGATTAATGGAGCTGACGGACGCGCATGACATTTCAGCTCCGTTAATCTCTATCGAGCTGACGGATATCGCCGAGCGCATAGAGATTAATGGAGCAGAACGGTTTATGAGCGTCCCTCTGCTCCATTAATCTGACGGAGCGATAAGGGGTCCAACAGAGGTACGTGGGACCCCAGCGGACCCTTCGTTTTCATGATAGGGCCTAACTTTTTTTCTTGAGGAAAACCCCTTTAATTAGTTTTCCTTTAATTGGGCTCACCTGGCAAACTAATTAGGTATCTGAGATTGTTATCTGTGATTAAAAGAGCCCTGACACACAATACCAACCATAAGTTTCATTGAAAAAAATCTAACATTTTACCTGGATGACACATAAATCTAATTTGCATAATAATGTGGAATGTGGTGTAATGGTCGTTTCGACTTATTTAGAAAATTGCAATAAAATGAAAAGCTGGTAGATACAGGGGGTTGTTTACTAAGGGCCTGAATCGCGTTTTGCAACGATTTTACCTGGATTGCCCTGGGTCTTTGGCGTACGCGATCGGATTGTGGCGTGCACGTGACGGAAATCAGGGGGCGCGGCCGAACGAAAACCCGACGGATTAGGAGAAACCGCCGCATTAAAAAAAAAAAAATGACGCTTGTGCTTACCTCCACCCAGGATTGCTTGGTGAACTCCAGGGCATTCCGATGAACTTCAGCACAGCAGCGACACCTGGTGGACGTCGGAGGAACTGCCTTAGTGAATCGCCGGAAGACCCGAACCGCTGGATCGCGAATGGACCGGGTAAGTAAATCTGCCCTACAGTGTTGATAGTTCATCTGTTTGGTGTGGGTCTTATATCACTGAATTTCCTGTGGGTGAGGGGCATCTGATCACATGTGACTACTTGGCTTGGGTAGTAGATTTCCTTGCAGGTGACTTCTCTGGATAGCTTCATATGTTGCAGAATATTTTGGAGATTTTTCTGGCTCTGGCAATCTGCTGGTGTAACCCCAGCAGACACCAGGCCACTCATCCTCGTCACAAGGCTCTTTATCACATTTCATTAACTTTCAATTTCAAAGGTTTGATTACCCAGAGGCCTTTGCACTATAATGCTGAAAGATGAAGAAGACACTGCAGGAATTCTGGGGAGGAATTATGTTTCTTTGCATCCCACCACCGATCCAGCTGTGCCCCTTATTCCTCAGCCCTCTGCTATCTACATCACAAAGACGCATAATCCCCGGTACATCCCGCAGACTGCAGAATCCCAAAGTTTTACTTACAACAAAAGAATCTTATTAACTCAAAGTCACCCGCTTGTAAAGTGAAACTTCTACATGATTCATATATATTAATACCAAAATAGGCAACACAAAGGGGCACATTTACTTACCCGGTCCAGTCGCGATCCAGCGGCAGGTTCTCCGACGCTGATTCGGGTCCAGCCAGAATTCACTAAGGTAGTGCGCCCGATGTCCACCAGGTGTCGCTGCTGCGCTGAAATCCGCTGGAGTTCACTATCCTATGCTGGGTGCAGGTAAGCTCGTGTCAAGCAACACTTTTTTTTACCGTCGGGTTTTCCATTGTCCACGCCCCCGATTTCCGTCGTATGCATGCCGGCGCCGATGCACCACAAACGTGGGGCCAAAAACCCGGGGCAATTCAGGGAAAAATGGCGCAAATCGGTAATATTCGGGAAACCCGACAGAAAAATGTGATTCGGGTCCTTAGTAAATGACCCCCAAAGTATGGAAAAAAATTCATCCAGCTACACCTCAAATTATATTAAACTTACAAAGAACTTGACGGGCAGTGAAATAGCCAGGGTAATAAAAAATATATTTTCATTCAATTTATTAAAAATTGTAAATCAAACACAATCCGAAAATACATATAACATATCTATAACATATCCAGGGAAGGAATCCAATAAATGTGCGACCAACAAGTGATAATAAATTATTTAATATTAAAAAAACATTTCATATATATATACAGCAAAGGAAATGCAGTGAACAACAATTCTTAGATCCATACAGATGCATTAGTAAACTTTAAATCATATATTATGTTGCCTATAAACACAACAATCATTTATATATGGAACAATGCAAATAAAGTGCAAGTGCTAAAACCGTAACGGGACCATGTAAAGTGCCATGTGCCAAACAATGCAACTCAACCCATAGCCATAATGTATTGGACAAGCAGTCGCAGCTCCGACGCGTGTTTCAGCGTCCGTGACTTTTTCAAGGGAAATTATTCATATGCATTGTCATCTCTCCAGTAATCCAGCTTTCTCAGGGTCCGGTATGGTACCAAAAGATATCAAGGCTGGTTAAAGTTTCTGTAAATCTGTTTGCTTTCATGTTTTTGTTATTATCAACATGAAAAATATTGTAAAGAATAGTACTTTTCCTATTTAATGTGTCTCAGCTTCACTGAGGAAGTGTGTGCCTCCAATATGTCCTCCCCTATACAGACAATACAAGGAGGAAGTGTGTGCCTTCAATATCCTCCCCTATACAGACAATACAGGAAGGAAGTGTGTGTCTCCAATATATCCTCCCCTATACGGACAATACAGGAAGAAAGTGTGTGTCTCCAATATGTCTTTCCCTATACAGACAATACGGGAAGGAAGTGTGTGTCTCCAATATGTCCTCCCCTGTACAGACAATACAGAAGGGAAGTGTGTGTCTCCAATATGTCCTCCCCTGTACAGACAATACGGGAAGGAAGTGTGTGTCTCCAATATGTCCTCCCCTGTACAGACAATACAGGAAGGAAGTGTGTGTCTCCAATATGTCCTCCCCTGTACAGACAATACAGGAAGGAAGTGTGTGTCTCCAATATGTCCTCCCCCTATACAGATAATACAGGAAGGAAGTGTGTGTCTCCAATATGTCCTTCACTATACAGACAATACAGGAAGGAAGTGTGTGTCTCCAATATGTCCTCCCCCTATACAGACAATACAGGAAGGAAGTGTGTGTCTCCAATATGTCCTCCCCTATACAGACAATACAGGAAGGAAGTGTGTGTCTCCAATATGTCCTCCCCTATACAGACAATACAGGAAGGAAGTGTGTGTCTCCAATATGTCCTCCCCTGTACAGACAATACAGGAAAGAAGTGTGTGTTCCAATATGTCCTCCCCTATACAGACAATACAGGAAGGAAGTGTGTGTCTCCAATATGTCCTCCCCTATACAGACAGTACAGGAAGGAAGTGTGTGTCTCCAATATGTCCTCCCCTATACAGACAATACAGGAAGGAAGTGTGTGTCTCCAATATGTCCTCCCCTATACAGACAATACAGGAAGGAAGTGTGTGTCTCCAATATGTCCTCCCCTATACAGACAGTACAGGAAGGAAGTGTGTGTCTCCAATATGTCCTCCTCTATACAGACAATACAGGAAGGAAGTGTGTGTCTCCAATATGTCCTCCCCTATACAGACAGTACAGGAAGGAAGTGTGTGTCTCCAATATTGCTGCCCATATAAAGATTCTGAAATGACAGATCCCCTTTAAGACACTATATCATGTACACTCCTGTTCTCCAACTCCCCTTAGTACATACACATTGCTGTGGCCTCACCTGCTCTCATGCCGATGTCATTCCCATTGTGTTTCTCATTCCTATTTTTCCTTGGTTTATTAATGAATGTAGTCGCGGTGGAGCAGATAAGGGGATGGAGCCGGCGCGCACCTTTAAGTCCTGTTTTCCCAATGCTCTGGCTTCTGAAGATAACAAATCACAAAATCATCACAGGACCTTGGACAGATTACAGAGCACAGGCGCTCTCCGCAGGACGTGATCCTCTGCTGCTCATTAGGGGATTTACAGGAATTAATTAGTTTTTTATCAACTCCATTCTATATTACATACACCGAGCAACCAAAACATTAAAACCCACTAAGGAATATTGATTATCCTGTCAAGGGGAGGTGGATAAATCGGCCATAAAAGATCTTGAGGTTGGAGGAATGGAAGCATGAAAAGTCATGTGTAAGGATCTGAATAATTGTGACAAGGGACATATTGTCAGGGTGATGACTAAGGTCACCAAAAACAGGTGATTAATAATTGTAACCCGGCAAAAATCCCTTTAATACATTCCACCCAGTCATCTGTAGTGTAGAGAGTCACCACTGTAACCCTCCCAGCCTGCATAGATCTTTAAAAGATATGTAGAAAATCAGATAAACCAGGGGCACTTACTCATAGATCCAGGCACCATGACTGAGGTAAAATCAACTTTTAAAATTATGCTAAGAAACTAAATGAGTCAGCACAGTGGCACAGTGAGAAAAATACTAAAGGGTCACTGTACCTAGATGAATGAGCAATTCATGTTCCTTGATCCATGTCAGCATAGAACAGTGTAGGACACGGACATGTGCAGAAGAAAAGGAGATGCCAGACAGGATTAAGCGCACATGAAGCGCGAAACAGACCTTCGCCATCAGTGGGTTCCTGCTTTTCTACTCCCTCCTTGCAACATTGTTTTTACACAAGTATGGAATAAAGATTTGACTTTTAATGGTGAGTGCCAGCTCTATTAGTTCTTCTCTCCTTCGATGACAGTGGCTCAGTGGTAAGCACTGCAGCCTTGCAGCACTGGGGTCCTGGGTTCAAGTCCCATTCAGCTCTACATCTGCAAAGAGCTTGTATTTTCTCTCCATGTTTGCGTGGGTTTCCTCTAGGTCCTCCCACACTCCAAAACATACTGGTAGGTTAATTAGATTGTGAGCCCCACTGGGGACAGGACCTAATTTGGCAAACTCTGTGTAGTCCTGCGTAATCTGTGTGCGCTATATCAATAAAGGAATTATTATTAGAAGGTCTCTGGGGGTTGTTCCAACTTCCCCCTCCTATTGTGTGATGAAAGTTCCTCTGCTGCAGTGAGATTATGGAAGGCAGAGGTAAGGGAAAGTTCTGAGGGAGCAGAGAGTTGAGACAGTGTAACAGTCTGTGAAGCTATAGGTTTTCTCAACAAGAAAGAATGCACAGGTGCTCCTAGATCTACAAAAAAAAAAAAAAATCAGGGGACCTACAAATTTATGATATTATTGTGCCATTTTCTGACATTCAATGATTGACAGAAGGAATGTGACAGGAGCGATTTCCTAATGAACCTAATGTCTAACAATGTTACCAAAATATCAGCGCCGTCACAGTGTAACGAGTGAGAGATCAGTCCCTTTGGTACGTGATGCGAGTCACATGACCTCGCGGCAGCTGTCTGCAGACACATTGATTTATTCATGATGGACGCGGCTGAAGGTTGAAGCTTTATGCGGCAGATCAATGACATCCTAAATTAAACCATAAAAGTTCCCGGCGGCCTCTGATCCGTCACCTTTCTCCCTATTATTTATCTCTCGCTCACAGCCGAGGCCTGGCTCCGCAGTAAGTGCTGACAGGCTGAGCGACATTCAGGGAAAATAACGCTGAGGTGGCATGAGGGCGAAAGGTGGCGACTCGGACTTTTACTAAAGCAGCCTCTTTTTTTCTGCTTGGTCTTCTTTTGTTCAGCTCCAGCGATCAGAACAAGAATCAGCAAAACATGGAGCAAACTTCTCAAGAAAACCGTACGCAGCAACTCCTGACAAGTGGAGACAAGGAGACTGCGAGGTAAAGGGAGCAGAGCGGCCAAAAAATTAAGTCACACCCATATATACAGGACACACCCCAACGACAAAAAGATTTACACACATTATAACCCACTTTATTATACCTCACAAACTCAGCCCCCATAAACAAACAGAAACCCCAGCCCTGACTCCTAAATCATTAAAGAACCCAAACCAAAACCTAGATCATATCCAATAAAGCTAATAATAAGAATGTTAAACCCACGGGCTGCTTAAGCCCGGGGCTTGCAGGACTGGCCGTGCTCTATTGCTTGGAGCACGGCCCACACCGCGATCCCTCCCACCCGGCAGCTCTTGGGCCAGCTCTTCCGCTGGCGCAGGTCCGGGATATTTATTCCCGGGCGCAGAGCATCCCGTCCTCTTTCAGGACGGCTCCGCGCCAGGAAAGATACCCCCCGCCCTCCCTTGTTTGTTTGCTTTTGTTAATGTTTTTGTTTGGTTTTGTAAGTGTTTTGTCAAACTATGGGTACATTCACACAGCGGTATGCCCGCCGTGCGGGCATACCGCCGTGTGCTGGAGAGGAGGAGGAGGCAGCCCCTCCTCCCTCCATAGAGAATAGTGGCGCACGGCCGCACACACGCCAAAAGATAGAGCATGCTCTATCTTTTTGCGGTGTGCGGGCCAGATCGGTGCCACACATGTGTGGCACCGCATCTGCGCCGCGCCGCTATTGCCGTCTATGGGGACCTACATGCGGCCGCAAATTTGCGGCCGCATGTACGTCCCCGCAGACGGCCATTTGAATGTGCCCTATGTTTTATTTCTTTCATTGTTAATTATGTATTGGAAGTCACAGCTTGGCCTATGGCAGAATCCTTGACCTTCTTGGGAGTGAGATCAAATCACCTGAGGAATCAACGAGGACATGGCATGCGAGGCGGGGCTTGACATGCGAGGTGGTAATAGGAGGGTCTTGGGTTCCCCATTTGGACCGACGGTTATTTTGTTTAAAGATTAAAGCTGTGGCCGATCCCCCACATTTTATCCCAATTTTTGAGTCTGTGTTTTTGTCTGCTTGCCGGGTGGAAAGTTGGGTACAGTGACGTTAGTACGGCCAGTCTATGAAACCAAATGAGACCCCCTATACAAAAAAAGATCCGAAACTGACCACTAAACAAATATTGATCACGACCTGACCCACAAATTATAGTGACCTCAAACCAAATCCCAAATCAGATGCCATAAAGTAATAATTTACAACAAAATTAGACCTCGTAAGCACATAAAGACACAGACCAGACTGTAAGGGCAGAGCCTGCTACAGGTGGGCGGAGAGCAGGCATGATCGGCGGGCTGGGAGGGAGCTATATACTTTGGGGGGAGTTGATTGGGGGGTGGAGAATGCAACTGAGGTGATAGGGAGTTTTGAAATGCAGGGTGGAGTTAGAGGTTTTATAAGGGCTGGCAGGAAGGTCGAGCATCATTCTGGCCAGAGAAAATTGTCCGGCCCATCCTCCCCTTAGTTGTGTTTGTATAGGGTCACACGTAGTCACGTAGTCATAAATCTAACTGTCAGGAGGGGACAAGCAGGCAGTAGTTATACAATGTAGCCACTATAATTCAGATCTGGTTGTTTCCCTTGGGGATTAACCGGGAGGAAGGTTTTGGTTTACTGTCTCCAATGGTTGGTCTAGGGCAGTGATGGCCAACCTTTTGGAGACAGAGTGCCCAAAGTACAACCTAAACCCACTTATATGTTGCAAAATGCCAACATGACAATTTAAGCAGTAACCTATTGATCCCTGCCGTATCACATGTTTCAATCGTATTGGTGTCATGATTTCACCAGTACAATAGAAAGATGATGGAGAAATTTGGATTGTAGGGTGCCCTGAAGAGGAAGAATCAGGGTTCCCAGAGCAGGACCTCCAACAATAATCTGTCTCTATCCACAACTTCTCGTTCCTGCTGTAACCGTTGCAGCCAAGGATGTCACTTTAAAATGGGAAGTCCTGGACTGCAGGATGAAGCCTTGAGTCCTATCTGGCAAACTCTGTGTTGGGGTGGGGGCCTGGGTGCCCACAGAAAGGGCTCTGAGTGCCACCTCTGGCACCCGTGCCATAGGTTCGCCACCACTGGTCTAGGGGCACATCTTTGTTCGCCACTTAGCTAGGAGGTTGGCGGCAAGTGGAGTTGGGGATGGGGCTCCTCGCGCGCTGTGCCTGTCTTGATTTTCAAGGTTTTTCATCCTAAAACATGCCATTCACCTTTCCAAAAAAAATGTCGCTGTGTTTTATTATTTAGGTGGGTGGTTAGGCTAGTGGTATATGTTTTTTTCCTGGTCATGACAGAACGCTGTGGGGGTTATTTATCATGAGACAGGATCTCTGGGATAGTTCTGTGACTGCAAATGGAGCTCCATTGTCCTTTAACAAATCCCTCATACCACAAAATAATTGCAAGATGAATAAAAACATCACAGCAGCACATACACCCTTGTCCTGAAACTGCAGATTGAAAGCAGAAGAAGGGACACATCCTCCATTCTCCACAAAGCTGATTCTAGGACCAGATGTAGAGAGTGACTTCCAGATTAGAAGGGGCTATAATACTCATACTGAATCCGCCCCTGAATGGTACTGTGCTTTGTATATTGTATTAAAATACCCACCCTGCGAGATCCCCGGTATCGTCCGACAATAATGCACTGCGATGCGATTCACGAAGATCGTGCGACTGATATCCTGCATGTGTCGCTTCCCCGCTCAGGTCCGCCAGAGTTCACCATCTTCTTCCTGGTGCGCTCCCCGTCCCGGACTTACCTTTCCACGAGCCTGCTTCCTGACTAGGCCATATCCTTGCTCCTGCTGCCGAGGCCGTGCGCTCCCGCTGCTTGGGTGTGCGTGTGCCCTCTCTCCCAGCCTTAAAGGGCCAGCGCCGGCACCTCCCTTCCTTCCTGGCTGGATCTTCAGCATTGTTGCAGCTTTGTTTCAGCATGCTGCTGAAGAAGAGAGCCCATTAGCGTTTCCAGATGCTTTCCTGTCCTCCAGCGTTTCCAGAAAGCCGCTATGTTCCCTGTGTGCCTCCAGCGTTTCCAGACGCCACCGTGTTCCCTGTGTTCCTCCAGCGTTCCCAGACGCCTCCAAGCCACCAACTCTCCTCCAAGAAACTCTCCGTTCCTGTGCCAGCTGCTGCATTCTTGCCTGCCATGAGTTCCAGCTCATCCTTACAAGCCGCTTTCCTGCTGTCATCCCAGGCTTGGACTGTGTCCTACATCCCTGTCATCCCTGCCTGCCACTGCGGGTTTAGTCGCACTCGTGGAACGACCTGGTGGAACCCCACCACAGCAAGACCATCCCGCTTTGTGGTCGGCTCTGCTGAAGACCACTTAGACTCTGGTCCCGGGTTGCGGCTAGTACTCTCTCCATCTCCCGCGGTGGTCCAGAGGGTCCACTGATCCACAGACTCCTCCCTCCGGACTCTTCCCATAAAGACTTTCCTCCCGGGTACGCCCAGGTTCCTTCAGTTGACCGTTACAGCGAGATCAGGCCATGGACTCCGCCAGGATCAAGGACTCTGCCAAGGATTCTAATCATTTGCTGGCGGATCTTTCCAGATTAGTTGGCCCGCAGTCCCAGCAGTTTTTTTCAAAAGAAACAGTTAAACAGAGTTGCTTCCCTGCTTCATCAACTGCTTGACTCCCAGCAACTTCAAGGTCGACTTCCATTTCCGCCTCGCTTGGCTCTGGCTTTCCGGAAGCCGCTCCAGCCTCCGACTTTCCCAGAAGCCTCTCCAGAGTCTCCAGCTTTCCCAGAAGCCTCTCCAGAGTCTCCAGCTTTCCCAGAAGCCACTCCAGCCTCAGGCTTTCCGGAGCAGCTCCAGTCTCCGGCTTTCCACAAGTTTCCACAGTTTGCCACAATCCACTCATGTGCAACACAATCCCCAGTTAAATATCTGTCACAGTGGCGCAAATCCCGAAAATTTTGAAAATCCAACGAAAGTAATCCGTGGACCCTTAGTAAATAAGCCCCAATATGTCATTTTCATTTTTGTGCTATATATACATGTATATGACTGTGTATCCTGTCTGATATGGAACCTCAAACCTGTTACTTAACTTATATCCTGCCTGATCCTCAACCCTGAACCTGCACTTTAACCCTGTGTCCTGGAACCCTGAAGCCCAATCTAATCAAGAACCTCACACCTGCATCTCAGCCTATTCTCTGTACCCCATTCCGGACCCTGTGCCCCAATCCTGAGCCTGTTTCTCAATACTCTTTTTTTTTTCTGCATATATATGTGTCCTGACAGCAGACCCATATAGTATAGACTAGACCCCAAAAAATAACCCCTACTAAAGAACCCAAAAAACGTAGACCATTGCCTAGAAGGTCCTTTCAGCAAACACAAACCCCAGACTAGGATCCTAAACTAATGTAGAACCAGACCCCTTTATAAATGCAGACCCCCAGATCAGATCCAATAAAGTAATAGACTAAAACAATACAGACCCCAACAACATCAACTGGCTGGGCACAGGAATAGGGACCTGTAAAAAGAAGCCTGCATGTTAAATAGAAGGAGGTCCTGTTTTCTTCCTGTCCAATTCCCTCTCCCAAGTCCTTTTTATCCAATTAGCTTCCTCCTCCTCTTTTAGGCTGCACAGGTATAGAGAAGCCAGTGATGTAGAGAAGTAGAGAGTACTGATGGGAATTCCGGCTCTTCTTAGTGAGCCGGCTCTTCTGGCTCCTGACCAGCTCCCTATTAAATATACAATAGGGCACCGCAGGCCAGTCAGGCTCCCCGCACCACTCCACTTTTAACCCCATATTATCAGGTTAAAGGGGGCGTGGTGACCCATTTAGGGGCGGGGTTTAGTGAGCCATAGGCTCACTGAGGCGAGCCGGCTTTCGTCGTTCACCCAAATGAGCCGGCTCTTTCTGCCGGCTCGTTCGCGAACGACCCATCACTGGTAGTGTCTATAGTCTGGTGCAGGTTAGAAATTCCTATTCCAAAATAAGCGGTAGATATAGCGCCACCTCCAGTATTTGTATGGTAGAAGTTATTACAGGTAGCAGTAGAAGTTTTTTTTGTTGGGAGGATATTTTAAAGCAATTGTAGAAAAGGTATAATTTGTGCCAAAAATCTGTGCAACATCAGAATACAGCCTTTAGATGAGACCTGTGTGTTATATCCGGTGCGTCCATACCCGACCACTTCTAGGTCTTATCCCAGGAAATAAATCTTTCCCTCAATTGCATAAAAGTTGCAGACAATGTATGCCGAGTGCTTTGTTCCTACTGCAGTATATTTGGCTGGTTGCTAGGAATAACGTGTATCTAGCGGAAGAAGATCTGTAAAATCGGTGAACTCATTGGCAGTCATTAGCGCAGGGATAACATATAATAGTACATGAGACGTCATCCTAAGACTCCAGAGCTGTAATCATCTGTAATAATCTGTATTTCCATACAGAGACTTGTACTATAGACCCCTGAAGCCCCCGCTAATATACAAGATGCTCCGCTAAATTGTACATGGTAATTGCAATCGGCAGCCGTGGGATAATTAACTTAAAGAGGAATAAGAGACATTGAATGTATTTGTCTCACTGCTGAAACCTCGGTCCTATGATGTAAATGTTCATTCAGAAATAGAACCCCAATTTAAAGAGTCTTACGGTGTACATATATCATAATACCAATCCAATGTTTTATTCCAGAGCTGCACTCACTATTCTGCTGCTGGTGCAGTCACTGTGTACATACATGACATTACTTATCCTGTCCTGATGCTGAGTTACATCCTGTATTATACTCCAGAGCTGCACTCACTATTCTGCTGCTGGTGCAGTCAATGTGTACATACATGACATTACTTATCCTGTACTGATCCTGAGTTACATCCTGTATTATATCCCAGAGCTGCACTCACTATTCTGCTGCTGGTGCAGTCACTGTGTACATACATGACATTACTTATCCTGTACTGATCCTGAGTTACATCCTGTAAATCTTTTATTTTATATAAAAGTGAAAAACATAACAATAATAAACATAAATAAAGCCATAACTTCTGGCAAAAGAAATACAAAAGAACAAATATAAACGAAAATAAACTTACAAAACCTCCTGGCCCAGCCACACACACACCACACACTCAGCATGAAAACAAACAAAACCTTCACCCAGTCCCACCACCTAAATTTTTTTTTTTTTTTTTTTTTATATCAAAATACACAGCAAAATACACATAAATAAATAAACAATAAACACAGAAATAACAATGAATATAACGGCAGTAACATTAATAACATTAAATAACATAAAATAACCTAAAATATAACTAACTAAATCCCACGCCCATCACCCTCCCCCCCCAGACACTGGTCTAACGTCCAAAGTTCGCGTTATATAGTCCAGACCAGTGCCCAGGATCGTACAGTCCAAGTCCAGTCCACCCCCCTCCCAACCTAACACCCTAACACCAACACCCCAAAACCAACCAACCTATATACACAAGAACTATAACTACATATAACTATACACACTGTACATAAGATACAAACACATTAAACATATCAACATATATCAAAACCACATAAAGCCCAGGTTCGGCGCCTGCAAGCCCTACATCACTATAACCTCAGATACAAAACAAAAATCTACAGTGTCAGCTTCAGCCCAACACCAGGAGCGGAGATGACAGACTAAGGGACACTAAAGGAGAACCCCCTCCAAAGGAGAGAGGCCCTCCCCGTGCCCAGCCCCTCATACTCCAGAGAGCGCACCTTCACCAGGTCACCCAGAATGTTCCTAACCACCTCATCCACCGGGAGGATTTTACGCTGCGTCGAAACTAAGCACCGTGCGTTCCACGTGTGGTACCTGACCACTAGACTAACTAGGAATAAAGTGCAGCGGTCCCGGCCACCCAGGCCTCTGAATGCTCCATAGGCCCACTCCGCATAGGAGAGACCAGCCAACCCGGGCCAATGGATGGAAGCGCCCACCCGGTTGTACACCTCTGTGTTAAAGGGGCACTGAAGCAGGAAGTGGTCCATGCTCTCCAGCAGGCCACCGCACTCCTCCCGGGGACAACCCCTTTCCTCAGAGCTCCTACACTTCAGATTGTCCCTCACACACAGCTTTCCATGGAAGCAGCGCCAAGTCAAGTCCCAAAACTTCAAGGGGATCCTGATGGAATTCAATAAACTCAAACCCACCCCAAGATCCCGACTTGGGCAATCCCTGAGGGCCAGAGGCTTCTGGAAACGGGCAAACAGAACCCTTTTGTCAAGGATTTTCCTCGACATGGTCCTGATCTCCCACATTCCCAGACCCCACCGGCGAATCACCTTCAGAACCGGGGTAGCGTAAGCCGGAAGATGCCCATGCGGTGTGCGGAGATCCTTCACTTGTCCTCCTGTCTCCCATTCCTGGAAGAAAGGCCGAAACCATCCCCTGCAGGAGTATACCCACGGAGGAGCCCTCTCTTTCCAGAGGTTTGCTACATTGATTTTAAGAAAGGTATTCACTAGGAACACCACAGGGTTGACCATACACAACCCTCCTTGTCTCCTCGTGCGGTAAGTAACCTCCCTCTTGATTAGGTTCAGCCTATTCCCCCATAACAGCTGGAAGAACAGACTGTAGACCCGAGTCCAGAGGGGTTCTGGCAACATGCACACACTGCCCAGGTAAATCAGCAATGGGAGCAGGTACGTTTTGATCAGATTAACCCTTTCTCTGAGGGTCAAAGACCAACCCTTCCACTGGTCCACCCTCTGAGCGGCGATCTTAAGCCTGCCGTCCCAGTTTTGCATGGGGTAATCCCCCTGGCCAAATTCGATGCCGAGAACTTTGGCAGAGTCTTGGGGCCCTGGAAGAGTGTCCGGGAGATCAAAGCCTGGACCTCCCTCTCCCAGCCAGAGACTCTCACACTTATCCCGGTTGATCTTGGACCCAGAAGCCTCTGAGTAGCGGTCAACCTCTGACATCACCCATTGCGCCTCCCCTCTCGAGGACACAAAAACAGTGACGTCATCAGCATACGCTACCACCCTTAGAGTGGCTTCCGGTGCTGCCCGGTCCATCCCGACTCCCACCAACGGCCCACGATCAACCCTCCTAAGGAATGGGTCAATCGCGAACACGTACAGTAGTGGGCTCAGAGGACAACCCTGGCGAACACCAGACCCAACCTCAAAAGAGCGGCCAATCCAACCGTTCACAAGCGGGAAACTCTCTGCCCCTGCGTACAAAACTTTCAGCCAATTGACAAACCCACCCGGCAGGCCATACCTCAGAAGGACAGACCAGAGGTACTCGTGGTTAACCCGATCAAACGCTTTTGCCTGATCCAAGGACAGCAAGTACCCCTTCCAGTTACCAGCCCTGCCCTGTTCCACTGCCTCCCGGACACAAAGCACAGCACTAAATGTACTGCGGCCTGGAACAGAGCAGTGCTGGGTCCCCGAAAGGAGCCGGGGTGCAAACTGCACCAGCCGATTAAACAGCACCTTTGCCAAAACCTTTCTGTCCGTATTGAGAAGCGCTATGGGACGCCAGTTCTCAATACGAGATCGGTCCTTACCCTTTGACAGGATGATCAGGGCAGACCTCCTCATTGACTTCGGCAGAGCGCCCGAGGAAAGACACTCATTGAATACCTCAGTCAAGAGGGGAACCAAGGCGTCCTTAAAGGTCTTATAAAACTCAGATGTTAAGCCATCCGGACCCGGCGATTTCTTGAGGGCGAGCCCTTCAATCGCCCGGCTGACTTCCTCTTCCCTAATTATCTCTGTCAAAACATCAAGAGAGGGGTCTACTCCTGGCTCAGGGACAGTTTCAGCCAGGAAAGCCGACATCACATCCCGATCTAGATCCTTCCTGCCCAAGAGGTGCGAGTAGAAGGATCTGACGACCTCCAGAATCCCTGATCTGGACCTTTTCAGGGATCCCGTACTGTCAACCAGTCCTGTGACAACTTTACCATTGACTGACATCTTGCAGTTTCTGTAAGGGTCGGGCGAGCGGTATTTCCCGTAATCCCTCTCAAAAACCAAAGATGCGTGTCTATCGTACTGACACCTCTTCAGCAAGGATTTCACTCTGGAGATGTCCTCACGACTACCTCCAGTCGAGACGAGATGCTCGAGTTTCCTCCTCAGGCCCTGATACAGGCGGTACCTGTCCAGGCTCCTGAGGCTCGAGAGCTGGCGGAAGAATCTCGCCACCCTTTTCTTGAGCATCTCCCACCACTCTGACTTACTGCTACAAAGGCCCAGCAATGGTACCTGGCTCTGAAGAAAGTCCTCAAAGGATTGTCTTATCTCTGCTTCTTCCAGGAGAGACGAATTGAGCTTCCAGTAGCCTCTTCCCATCCGGGGGGTCTCTGTAACATTCAGAGAAAACAAAATTAGACAGTGGTCGGAGAACTCCACCTCAACAACGGACACTGCTGAAGAGATGGCTTCCTCCTTTAAATAAAACCTGTCTATTCTAGACCTGCAGCTACCCCTATAATAGGTGAACCCCGCGTGGCCTGGGGTGTGCCGGATGTGGACATCCACCAGGCGAGCCTCACTAGCTATGCTATTAAGAGCGACGCTATCATAAGTCAGCTTGTCTCTGGAACCTCCCCTATCCTGGGACCTCGTGACAGCATTGAAGTCCCCTCCAAAGACCACCTGCCGACTTGTAAAAAGGTAGGGCTTGATCCTCATAAAGAGACACTTCCTGTCCCACTTGGACTGGGGACCATAGATGTTAATTAGGCGAAGTTCTTGTCCCTTCATGAGGACATCCATGATCAGGCACCTCCCCATTTCTAACTCAATAACTCGTCGGCATTCTACCGGTGCGGTAAAAAGGACCGCCACTCCGCTATACGGCTCGGCCGCAAGAGACCAATAGGAAGGCCCGTGTCTCCATTCCCTCTTAGCTTTAAACACGGCCGCCAAATCTGGCAGCCTGGTCTCCTGCAAAAATAAAATGTCGGCTTCAACACGGCCGAGAAAATCAAAGGCCGCAAATCTAGCCGCATCAGACTTAATGCTGGCGACATTAATGGACGCCAGCGTCAACGGAGTGGGTGCCGCCATCATGAGTGATTGAGTTAGACGGCTTTTTTCTTACTACCTCCCTTCCCTCTACTGTCCTCTGAGGATGATCCCTTTTCCCTTTTCCCTTCAGAATTGGGGCAACTTCTTTTTAACGAAATTGAGGTGTCCATGTTATTACTGGCCCCCAAGGACCCACCCGGACCACCCTCTCCTTCGTCCTTGTCTCCTGGCTCTGAGTCAGTCTCCCACTCTGAGGACCCAGCATCCCCAGAGGATAGAGACTCGGCGCCCCCTGCAGGCTGCTCCGCCGCCACCTCCAGAACCCCACCCTCAGCCTCTCCTTCCGAGGAGGCGATCTCATCGAGGGTGAGGAACTGGTTGGAAAGCTCAACCAGAGGGGAGGAAGTTTTCCCTTCCTTAGGTACCTTAGATAGGCCGCGTTTTTTCTTTTTCTGCTTGCGCTTATTTTCTAGCCAAATCCTGTTATCCTCATCCATACTCTCATAATGGGAGGACGTGGAGGACATGGCACCTTTCTCGCGCTCCATCCTCCTGACCTCCTCATCCAACTCATCATCCCTCAGTGCCTCAGTAGCATGACCAGCCTCTGAGGAAGGACCAAGGGTCACCCCAGCAACCTGAGGCTTCCCCAGTTCTCTCCCTTTTTGTCTGGCTTCAAGCCGCCTTAACTGAGAAGGCGACTTCTTCTTGCTTTTCTTCACAGGCCCCTCAGCTCCTCCACCTCTGCTGGTACCTTCCCCAGCAGAAGCAACCTCCTGGCTCTCCTCCACTGGGGTCACAACCGCATTGGCAAAGGAGCGAGGACAACGGCTGAAAGGGTGACCGAGCTCACCACACAGGTTACACCTAATGTCCTTACAGGATGCAGCGAGATGACCTAGCCCACCACACAAAGCGCACTTCTGCACTTGGCAGCTGGCGCTAAAGTGGGTGGGGTCACCGCACCTGTGACAGACCTTCGGCTGCCCCTGGTAGAAAATCAGGATTCTGTCCCGCCCAAGAAAGGCTGAAGAGGGAATGTGGGCGACTGTGCCGCCTGAACACTTCAACTTCATCATGAAGGTCCAGGCCCCAGACCAAATGCCAAATTCATCGCGGTTTTTCTGAGGTACCTGTACAACCTCACCATAACGACTGAGCCAAGTCATGATGTCCATGCAAGAAAGTGACTCGTTACGGGTCAAAACGGTCACTTTCTTGACTGTGTTTTGGCGAGACACTGCTTGCACAGCAAAGTCTCGCCATGCGGGCTCGTTCTTTGCCAGCTCATAATTCGACCAGAAGAGCTCTAAGCCCTCCGGCCGAACAAAGCTGACATCGAACTCCGGAGTACCATAAGGATGTATCAGGGCAAAGATGTCACTAGCCCTGAAGTTCATCTTCAGGAGGAGCTCCACCACCCTTGACCTGGGTGGGCATGCGTCACTGCCCCTCCAGCGAAGACGAACCACATTCCTACGGGCAGCTCCGGGCCCGGTTGTGGGTAAAGACCATACAGTCTCTCCCCCCCTTTTCTCTTGGAAGGCTGCCAGGCCATGCCTGTCTGTCCAGAAGGACAGATCAACATCTCTCCCCTCTACAGTGATTGACTTTTCCCCTCTCCTGAGAGCCTCCAGAAGACGCCTTTGCAAAACGCTGTTCCCAGAGCCAGGAGACAAGGAGTTAACCCCACTTGCCCCAGCGGTGACACTCGCATAGCTCCTTATGGGAGCGGCCACCACTGGGGGTGCAGATGGACCAGCACTCACACCAGGATCCCCCTCAGCGCCATTCACCACCCCCACATTCACCACACTATATACATTACTGCCTCGCTTCCTTGCATCACTGCCTCGCTTCCTTGCATCACTCACACCAGCTGGGCCAGGAGGACCTGGGGTTGCCTCGGCGTCACTGGGCACTGGGGGTAGAGCTACCTCCATAGCTGATACAGCCTGAGAAGAGGCAGCTCCAACCCCGATCTTACTTGTGCCCTCTGCCTCATTGGCATTAACCCCTTGTTGTCCAGCAGTTTTTCTAAGGTTTGAGCATTGCTGCTCACTAGATGCAAGAGGCCTCCTGTCTTTATTTACTCCGGACAGTCTCTTATGGTCATCTCCAGGGTCAGATGCACCAATACAAAATAACACTGTTCCTGCACCCTTTCCCACAGGCTGCACAAGACGCTTGGGAGGCGCCGCACCACAAGTCCCAGCAGCCCCATCACACTGCCGCTGCTCACCGGAGCTAGAGGCAGCCACAGCGCTAGGGGCCACAGGAGCCACCGCCACTGCCCCTGGCACCGGGCCACCCCCCCTCCCACTGGGGGGCAGCGCACAGTACCAGGACCTGCTGGATCGCCCTCACTGTCCGGCCTTTCGGCCGATGCCTTCCCTGCACCATCCTTGCTACTGCAAACAAGGATGGTGCTCTGCGCCATGATGGAACGTGGCTTTGCACTCTCCCCGCACCCTGGCACCGAGTCCACTGCAGGATTCGTGCTGGGCTGGGTAACGGGGCCTACACGACAGGCTGGCACTGCTGCCCGCCCGGAGGGAACAGGGAGGGGACGAAACACCAGATTCACCTCCTCAGACGCCTTGGTCTTCCTGGCTCTCTTCTTTCTCTTTGGGTCGTCATCTGGCATATCATCGCCGAAGGAGAAGTTCTGGAGGTGAACTGGGGACTCAAGCTGACGGATCTGAGCCATTAGCGCCCCCCCCTGGCCGCTGTCATCACTTTCCTCCTCCAGGTTGGCAGAGCCGCAGCCTGATGGTAATGGCGCTTGCTCCGCAGGCAGCCTGTCGTGCGAGGCCTGCTGGTGTTGGTGCAGGCCACCAGACGGACACGGCAGGTCTTCCTCATCCTCCTCATCATCGCCATCATCCGCCTGGATCTCAAGCCCCTTCAGCTTTCTCAGCTGCTCTTGTTGCATTTTTTCAAATCTGGTGTCATTCTCAAGCTTTTCCCGGAACGGACCGCTGTTTTCACGGATAAGCCGACGCTTCTCCTCCAGAGCGGTGACCTCGGCTTTAAGCCTGTTGATGGTGGTAAGAAGATCAGGCTTCTTCTTCTTAGTGGCCACCCCCGCTAGGGCCAAGGTCTCCCTTATCTCCTCCTGGAGCCTCCTCAGCGCTTTTCCAGCTTCCTCGTACTCACGGAGGTGCTCAGCAATCCGGGAGCCATAGATGGAAGCAGACTCCCGGGCCTTAAGTTCACCCCATGCTTTTTGCACACCTCCGTGAGCACCCAGCTTTTCAGCTGAACCACCCAGCTTTCCTGCACAGTCACTCAGCTTTCCAGGAGGAGCACTCAGGCTGATGTTACTTGCCTTGATCTTCTGTGAACCGGAGACCTTGCGGCTTCCCTGGGTCTTGGGGGTGGCAGCCGAGGTCACATCGCTGCGTCCTTGGCTCCGGGCAGATCTTCTCACCCCTTCTGCTTTGGCCGGTAACTTGTTTCTCCTGCCCCCCGCCGGCCTGGTCCGGGAGGCAGAAGCCTGGGATTTTCCTGGCTCACTCATCCCAGTAACCCACTCCCTCCCTGGGGAGGAGAGAGCAGGCCTGGGTGGATGGAGATTGCTCCAGGTGGTGCAGGAGCTCAGCAGCACACAACCACACCCTCCAACAGCTCACAGCAGAATGAGTCAGCACGAACTATTCTGCTGCTGGTGCAGTCACTGTGTACATACATGACATTACTTATCCTGTACTGATCCTGAGTTACATCCTGTATTATACCCAGAGCTGCACTCACTATTCTGCTGCTGGTGCAGTCACTGTGTACATACATGACATTACTTATCCTGTACTGATCCTGAGTTGCATCCATACCCCAGAGCAGCACTCACTATTCTGCTGGTGCAGTCACTGTGCACATACATGACATTACTTATCCTGTACTGATCCTGAGTTACATCCTGTATTATACCCAGAGCTGCACTCACTATTCTGCTGCTGGTGCAGTCACTGTGTACATGCATGACATTACTTATCCTGTACTGATCCTGAGTTGCATCCATACCCCAGAGCAGCACTCACTATTCTGCTGGTGCAGTCACTGTGCACATACATGACATTACTTATCCTGTACTGATCCTGAGTTACATCCTGTATTATACTCCAGAGCTGCACTCACTATTCTGCTGCTGGTGCAGTCACTGTGTACATGCATGACATTACTTACCCTGTCATGTACATGATATCTGTGGCTCATCCACATACCCCAGACTCGCCATGATGTTGCTTACTGTGAAGTTACAGCCTGGTTTTCTGTAAGCTGCTGAGAGGCTTATTGCAGTAATTATGCGCTGCTCCTCGTTGGCTCAATACTCCAGTACTCTTACCCCCAGATATAATGCTACATGACTTCAAGAGCAAGAAATTAGCACTCGAAGAGACATTCTGTTAAATGTCCAGTAGTAACTTTCTGCTCCCAGTAAGGATCCTTTCTGGGTCCTCTGCATGAACACGGAGGGTCTGCGCAAGACTGGCTGGAGGTGGCACAAGGTGGAAGACAAAGACCAAGACTATAGACTTGTAGATTTACTCTGTGAAAACACTGCCCTATATCTTAAATCAGTTGTTTTGGGGTGTAGATAGAGGGGCTATGGGGAGGTGCTATGTATCAGGAATAATCACCTTAGCGAGGGCATTAAAGGGATCCTGTCCTGCATATATATCCTAGATATATCATAGATATATAGTCCTATCTTGTATATATATATATATATATATATATATAGGTACAACACTATACTATTACACCTGTCCTGCATATATATGGGCACCGCACTGCACTACTAGTCCTATCCTGTATATATGTATATATATATAGATATATAGGTACAGCACTATACTATTACACCTATCCTGTATATATACAGGCACAGCACTGCTCCTCCTATGCTGTATATATAGATAGGTACAGCACTGCACTACTACTCCTATCCTGTATATATATGGGTATAACGCAACACTACTACTCTTATCTTGTGTATGTATACATATATATATGTGTGTGTGTGTGTGTACATAGTTGTAAGGTTGTAAGATGCCCACAAGCAATATGGCGGAGAATGTATCGGAACTTTTAGTCCTCTGCTGTTATAGAATTGTGCGCATGCTCCAAACTGTGGCAATGTCTCCGTTTGGTGCCCAGCTCCCCTCCCTGCTTCCTTACCTATCCACGCGCCTGCAACTGATCCAGCAGCCCAGTGTGCGCGTCCCTGCATCCTATGGCGCGCGCCGAATATTTAAAGGGCCAATGCATAAAAGCCAGCCTCTCCCAGCATTCCCTGCCGGATCTTTGTGCCTAGAGCCTTTGAGAAAGCTATTCTATGCGATTTGCTGTGTTTCTGAATCTCCATTGTGACCCTGGTTCCGTTATTGACTCTGATCCTGTGCCGCCTCTCTGTCCTTGACCACGAGTTTGCCTTACGATTCTATACTGCGCCTTGGCCGCCACCGCAGGCAAAGTCGCGCCTGTGGAACAACCTGGTGGTACCTTGGCCCAGCAAGTCCAACCTCCTTGGCGGCGAGTTCCTGTGAACACCGGGTACCACTTACACACCGGTCCCAGGTGTTGGCTTACGTCATCGTTCGTGGTGTTCCAGAGGATCCACTTCCTCCAAATCTTGACAGGCACACGGTAGTCCTTCGATTTTAAGATGATGTGCGTATGACCAGAAAGTGGCGCATGGCAGGAGATTTCACTATTGGCTGCGATGTTGTCTATGGGCGAAGGAGGGCACAATTCCAGGTGTGGAGTACATCTGCAGAGCAAAGAGCCCGGGGGGGGGGGGGGGGGGGAGGCAGCATCTGCTACACTGTCTGGGGGATCTGGTCTGGATGGTAGTCAGGGTGGAGGGTTTCATGCAGAAACCTCTTCTACACAGCTCTGGTCAACTACAAGGGGAAATTTAGGACTGGCCTTAACACTAGATCTGCATTGGGGTTATAGACAAATAGGGGTCACCCAGGGCTAAGGGAAAAGACCAGAAAGGGGCAATATTTCTACTAGGCTTTGGGGAGCTCTTTCAATGCACAGTATAGACCCTAGAGGGCACATCCCATAGGGTCAGACCATGGTGCTGCTTATAGGATAATGAGTATCTGGATGGTGGGGTGTTATAGTGTGACTATAGGGGCCCTAGTCTGGACTCAGCGCTAGCTTCAGCTTCTCTCTTCTGTAGGTTTATTATGTGGCAGCCATATATTCTGTAAGGTTTATTATGTAGCAGCCATATATTCTGTAAGGTTATTATGTGGCAGCCATATATTCTGTAAGGTTATTATGTGGCAGCCATATATTCTGTAAGGTTTATTATGTGGCAGCCATATATTCTGTAAGGTTATTATGTGGCAGCCATATATTCTGTAAGGTTTATTATGTGGCAGCCATATATTCTGTAAGGTTTATTATGTGGCAGCCATATATTCTGTAAGGTTTATTATGTGGCAGCCATATATTCTGTAAGGTTATTATGTGGCAGCCATATATTCTATAAGGTTTACTATGTGGCAGCCATATATTCTGTAAGGTTATTATGTGGCAGCCATATATTCTGTAAGGTTTATTATGCGTCAGCCATATATTCTGTAAGGTTTATTATGTGGCAGCCATATATTCTGTAAGCTTATTATGTGGCAGCCATATATTCTGTAAGGTTATTATGTGGCAGCCCTATATTCTGTAAGGTTATTATGTGGCAGCCATATATTCTGTAAGGTTTATTATGTGGCAGCCATATATTCTGTAAGGTGTATTATGTGGCAGCCATATATTCTGTAGGTTTATTATGTGGCAGCCATATATTCTGTAAGGTGTATTATGTGGCAGCCATATATTCTGTAAGGTGTATTATGTGGCAGCCATATATTCTGTAAGGTTTATTATGTGGCAGCCATATATTCTGTAAGGTTTATTATGTGGCAGCCATATATTCTGTAAGGTTTATTATGTGGCAGCCATATATTCTGTAAGGTTTAGTATGTGGCAGCCATATATTCTGTAAGGTTATTATGTGGCAGCCATATATTCTGTAAGGTTTATTATGTGGCAGCCATATATTCTGTAAGGTTATTATGTGGCAGCCATATATTCTGTAAGGTTTATTATGTGGCAGCCATATATTCTGTAAGGTTTATTATGTGGCAGCCATATATTCTGTAAGGTTTATTATGTGGCAGCCATATATTCTGTAAGGTTTATTATGTGGCAGCCATATATTCTGTAAGGTTTATTATGTGGCAGCCATATATTCTGTAAGGTTATTATGCGGCAGCCATATATTCTGTAAGGTTTATTATGTAGCAGCCATATATTCTGTAAGGTTATTATGTGGCAGCCATATATTCTGTAAGGTTTATTATGTGGCAGCCATATATTCTGTAAGGTTATTATGTGGCAGCCATATATTCTGTAAGGTTATTATGTGGCAGCCATATATTCTGTAAGGTTTATTATGTGGCAGCCATATATTCTGTAAGGTTATTATGTGGCAGCCATATATTCTGTAAGGTGTATTATGTGGCAGCCATATGTTCTGTAAGGTGTATTATGTGGCAGCCATATATTCTGTAAGGTTTATTATGTGGCAGCCATATATTCTGTAAGGTTATTATGTGGCAGCCATATATTCTGTAAGGTTATTATGTGGCAGCCATATATTCTGTAAGGTTTATTATGCGGCAGCCATATATTCTGTAAGGTTATTATGTGGCAGCCATATATTCTGTAAGGTTTATTATGTGGCAGCCATATATTCTGTAAGGTTATTATGTGGCAGCCATATATTCTGTAAGGTTTTGCTGGTATTTCTGGCTGTGTATTCTCTTCATTTCTCTAGTAATTAGTTGATGTCTCTGACAGAGAGGGATGGAAATATCCCACCATAAGGACACACAAGACTCATCCTGGCACGTTCTGAACTGGAGTCAGATGTCTCCTAACAAAATTCTGTATCAGGATTTCACTAAGCCAACACCTCATGGGTGACAGGAGCTGCCACAGCACATGGTCTGACTATTGCACATGTCTGCAGATCACTTACAAAAAGAATAAGTGAGGTCTCCTAAAGGGGAAAACCCCATTCACAGTTCTTCCACCCTGTTTATTAAGAATGGACTGTGACATCACTGTGTGTATTATCCCTGCACTGTGACATCACTGTGTGTATTATCTCTGCACTGTGACATCACTGTGTGTATTATCTCTGTACTGTGACATCACTGTGTGTATTATCCCTGTACTGTGACATCACTGTGTGTATTATCCCTGTACTGTGACATCACTGTGTGTATTATCCCTGTACTGGGACATCACTGTGTGTATTATCCCTGTACGGTGACATCACTGTGTGTATTATCTCTGTACGGTGACATCACTGTGTGTATTATCTCTGTACTGTGACATCACTGTGTGTATTATCACTGTACTGTGACATCACTGTGTGTATTATCCCTGTACTGCGACATCACTGTGTGTATTATCCCTGTACTGCGACATCACTGTGTGTATTATCCCTGTACTGGGACATCACTGTGTGTATTATCCCTGTACTGCGACATCACTGTGTGTATTATCACTGTACTGTGACATCACTGTGTGTATTACCCCTGTACTATGACATCACTGTGTGTATTATCCCTGTACTGTGACATCACTGTGTGTATTATCGCTGTACTGTGACATCACTGTGTGTATTATCTCTGTACTGTGACATCACTGTGTGTATTATCTCTGTACTGTGACATCACTGTGTGTATCATCGCTGTACTGTGACATCACTGTGTGTATTATCCCTGTACTCTGATATCACTGTGTGTATTATCCCTGTACTGTGACATCACTGTGTGTATTATCGCTGTACTGTGACATCACTGTGTGTTTTATCCCTATACTGGGACATCACTGTGTATATTATCCCTGTACTGTGACATCACTGTGTGTATTATCTCTGTACTGTGACATCACTGTGTGTATTATCGCTGTACTGTGACATCACTGTGTGTATTATCCCTGTACTCTGATATCACTGTGTGTATTATCCCTGTACTGTGACATCACTGTGTGTATTATCGCTGTACTGTGACATCACTGTGTGTTTTATCCCTATACTGGGACATTACTGTGTGTATTATCCCTGTACTGTGACATCACTGTGTGTATTATCCCTGTACTGCGACATCACTGTGTGTATTATCCCTGTACTGGGACATCACTGTGTGTATTATCCCTGTACTGCGACATCACTGTGTGTATTATCACTGTACTGTGACATCACTGTGTGTATTACCCCTGTACTATGACATCACTGTGTGTATTATCCCTGTACTGTGACATCACTGTGTGTATTATCCCTGTACTGTGACATCACTGTGTGTATTATCTCTGTACTGTGACATCACTGTGTGTATTATCTCTGTACTGTGACATCACTGTGTGTATTATCGCTGTACTGTGACATCACTGTGTGTATTATCCCTGTACTCTGATATCACTGTGTGTATTATCCCTGTACTGTGACATCACTGTGTGTATTATCGCTGTACTGTGACATCACTGTGTGTTTTATCCCTATACTGGGACATCACTGTGTATATTATCCCTGTACTGTGACATCACTGTGTGTATTATCTCTGTACTGTGACATCACTGTGTGTATTATCGCTGTACTGTGACATCACTGTGTGTATTATCCCTGTACTCTGATATCACTGTGTGTATTATCCCTGTACTGTGACATCACTGTGTGTATTATCTCTGTACTGTGACATCACTGTGTGTATTATCGCTGTACTGTGACATCACTGTGTGTATTATCCCTGTACTCTGATATCACTGTGTGTATTATCCCTGTACTGTGACATCACTGTGTGTATTATCGCTGTACTGTGACATCACTGTGTGTTTTATCCCTATACTGGGACATCACTCTATTAGAACCAAACTGTGCTTTACTATGTGTCACATATACAGTAGCAATAGTTTTATGAAGATGCTGATAGTAGTACTGTGTATATATATACATATATACACACAGGATAGAAGTAGTAGATGCAGGACAAGAGTAGTAAAACACAGTAGTATATTGTGGGGCTGAAGACACTTCTTATTATCTCAGTATTAAGCCCTCTGAGTGGTTTTGATGGACACTTGGATCCTCTTGGAACGGCTGAGCTTGAATTTCCTTGTTGTCGTCGCCTACATGTTCAGCTCTGTAAGTGATAATTGAGGGACAACACAACATAAGGCAGTATCCTATCTATGTACTTACCACAAGAAAGTGTCCGCCCTCCTGCTACAGGCGCTCCCCGAGGACTCTCCATGGTCAGGAATCTCCGCCATCTACATAAAAATACCTGGACTTTGCTGATTGTTCTCACTGAATCCCCAATCACTTCCATTTCTGTCATTTGTCATTGTCAGCCACAAAGCAGAATCCGACTTCCGATCCCTCGTCATTCAGCGCATCAGGTCTGCGCCATTGTTTCAGCTTCAGACCTCGCCTTGTCACTCATTTCATATTTCCATCACTTTCATTGATTTGCATATTTATTTGTGTCTTAAATGAACGAAAATTGCCTTGAGATTCAAAGGAACAAAAATCACGAAGAAAAGAGTAAAACAAAGGAAAATACTAAATTATCACAAGAAAAAAATCACAATATTTGCTTTTTATCCTTTAGACACAGAGAGATATTATGTCTCCCTCCTCCAGTGCTGGGAAAGGTCTCATCTGCCCTTTGGTCACATTTCTATAGTTAAAGGGGTTGTCCAGAATTAGAGAAGATCCCTACAGATACAATTGTGAGTATAACACAATATTATACAGTGTGCATATAGTAGCTATGTGTTACCACATTCATTTATTATATATATATATATATATATATATATATATATATATACATATATATATATATATATATATATATGTTATACACAGTATATTATAGATGATATACCATATTCCGGCGTATAAGACGACCCCCCTACTTTCCTGAGTTTAAGATATATTCACCGTATAAGACTACCCCTTTTCCAACACATACAAAACACCGGTAAAAAAAAAAAAAAAAACAGATTTGAATTTAACATGTGCAACACCCTCGCCGATGCAAGGCAGAGGAGTGGTTGCGAATACGTCCCACCATGTAGCTTGCAGCCTGTGTAGGGTCTAGTCAGCCCCACAGCATGTCACTACATCACTCTACATAGTCCTTATAGGACACAGGGGAACATTGCAGTGGTAGATCCTGCCTGGTAAGGCAGGAGTTAATTGCTTTATGTGATGTAAGATGTGTCATCCAATCACATGTGTTACACACTGTTTCTGTAAGCTGAGATGTGATTGGAGGAGTAGCCACCACCTGACCAGTGGGAGTAACAAAACCCCTGGCCAGGAATGTTCTAGAGACCAGTTCTAGCCAGACCTAGGAGTCTGCAGAAGCAAACTGAAATAACTCCAGTCTAAACTCTATACAGCTAGCATACCAGACCAGAGCAGGAAGAGCCTAGCCCCTGCCTGAAGAGTGTAGCTAATAGCTAAGAGTTAGAGAGGAAAGGGGTATCATCCTACCTTTAAGGGTGATACCTGAAGCAACCCAGAACAAGCTGAAGCATCCTACTAGGACACAGCTACCTCCCAGCCTGCCCTCTGCATCCAGGCTGGCGCTCTACATCCTGTGGCTCCCTCCAACTGCATCTCAGCACTCCACTACCCTGTTAAAGGCACGTTGCTGCGGTTCCTGTCGGTTCCAATAAAGAACTGTAAGTTGTTTTTGTTCAACCTCTGCCTCCGTCTGGTCCCTGCTACTACCACTACCATCATCACAGGCACCCTGTCCATCACACAGAGACTTATACTCTAGACACCAAAGGGTTGCCCCAGGGAGATCCGCTATAGCAGCCTCTCCCTCATCATTTCTTGCCAACACCACCCTGCTGAAGACCTGCCAGGCTGTAGGACAGCCCTCCGGTTCCCCATACCAAGCACCGTGACACTAGCGTGCCTAGGCCGCAACCGCCAGCCACTCAGGTACTGCGGGCCCCGGCTGACTCCAGGCCCCGAGAAAAGGCTAGGCCCCGGTGGGGGATGTTGCACATGGTCCTTTTCTAATTTAAATTCTTATGACATGCAGGTATATAGCAGCAAAACTGTCGCTCATAAACATAAGGCATACAACAACAACATTACCATCGTCCATTTTACTGTAAATGTTACCATACTGTACTATAATACTGCCCTCTATGTACAAGAATATAACTACTATAATACTGCCCCCTATGTACAGGAATATAACTACTATAATACTGCCCCCTATGTACAGGAATATAACTACTATAATACTGCCCCCTATGTACAGGAATATAACTACTATAATACTGCCCCTATGTACAAGAATATAACTACTATAATACTGCCCCCTATGTACAGGAATATAACTACTATAATACTGCCCCCTATGTACAAGAATATAACTACTATAATACTGCCCCCTATGTACAGGAATATAACTACTATAATACTGTCCCCTATGTACAGGGATATAACTACTATAATACTGCCCCCTATGTACAAGAATATAACTACTATAATACTGCCCCCTATGTACAGGGATATAACTACTATAATACTGCCCCCTATGTACAAGAATATAACTACTATAATACTGCCCCCTATGTACAGGGATATAACTACTATAATACTGCCCCCTATGTACAAGAATATAACTACTATAATACTGCCCCCTATGTACAAGAATATAACTACTATAATACTGCCCCCTATGTACAAGAATATAACTACTATAATACTGCCCCCTATGTACAGGAATATAACTACTATAATACCGGCCCCTATGTACAAGAATATAACTGCTATAATACTACCCCCTATGTACAAGAATATAACTACAATATTACTGCCCCCTATGAACAAGAATATAACTACTATAATACTGTCCCCTATGTACAAGAATATAACTACTATAATACTGCCCCTATGTACAAGAATATAACTACTATAATACTGCCCCCTATGTACAAGAATATAACTACTATAATACTGCCCCTATGTACAAGAATATAACTACTATAATACTGTCCCCTATGTACAAGAATATAACTACTATAATACTGCCCCTATGTACAAGAATATAACCACTATAATACTGCCCCTATGTACAGGAATATAACTACTATAATACTGCCCCCTATGTACAGGGATATAACTACTATAATACTGCCCCCTATGTACAAGAATATAACTACTATAATACTGCCCCCTATGTACAAGAATATAACTACTATAATACTGCCCCTATGTACAAGAATATAACTACTATAATACTGTCCCCTATGTACAAGAATATAACTACTATAATACTGCCCCTATGTACAAGAATATAACCACTATAATACTGCCCATATGTACAGGAATATAACTACTATAATACTGCCCCCTATGTACAGGGATATAACTACTATAATACTGCCCCCTATGTACAGGAATATAACTACTATAATACTGCCCCCTATGTACAAGAATATAACTACTATAATACTGCCCCCTATGTACAGGAATATAACTACTATAATACTGCCCCCTATGTACAAGAATATAACTTCTATAATACTGCCCCTATGTACAGGGATATAACTACTATAATACTGCCCCCTATGTACAGGACTATAACTTCTATAATACTGCCCCTATGTACAATAATATAACTACTATAATACTGCCCCCTATGTACAAAAATATAACTACTATAATACTGCCCCCTATGTACAGGAATATAACTACTATAATACTGCCCCCTATGTACAAGAATATAACTACTATAATACTGCCCCCTATGTACAAGAATATAACTACTATAATACTGCCCCCTATGTACAAGAATATAACTACTATAATACTGCCCCCTATGTACAAGAATATAACTACTATAATACTAACCCCTATGTACAAGAATATAACTACTATAATACTAACCCCATGTACAAGAATATAACTACTATAATACTGCCCCCTATGTACAAGAATATAATTACTATAATACTGCCCCCTATGTACAAGAATATAACTACTATAATACTGCCCCCTATGTACAGGAATATAACTACTATAATACTGCCCCCTATGTACAGGAATATAACTACTATAATACTACCCCCTATGTACAGGAATATAACTACTATAATGCTGCCCCTTGTGTACAGGAATATAACTACTATGCCATATACCACCGCCAGCCCCCCCAGTATATATCTAGCCCTCCCCTGTATATAGCCAAACAACCACCCCAGTATACAGTCAGCCCCCCTATATATTGCCAGCCAGTCCCCCCAGTATACAGCCAGCTCCTCCTGTATTTTGCCAGAGAGTCCCCCCAGTATACAGCCACCCCCCTGTATATAGCCAAACCCCCCCCCAGTATACAGCCAGCCCCCCTGTATACTGCCAGCCAGTACTCCCAGTATACAGCCAGCTCCCCCTGTATTTTGCCAGCCAGTCCCCCAGTATACAGCCAGCCCCCTGTATATAGCCAAACTGCCCCCCTAGTATACAGCCAGCCCCTCTGTATATTGCCAGCCTGTACCCCCAGTATACAGCCAGCCCCCCTGTATATAGACAAAACTGCCCCCCCCCCAGTATACTGCCAGCCTGTACCCTCAGTATACAGCCAGGCCCCCCTGTACATAGCCAGACAACCCCCCCCCCACACACCCCCAGTATATAGTCAGAAAGCTCTCCAACCCCCAAGTACACAGCCTGGTGGCCCCCCAGTATACATCCTGCTGCCTCCCCCTCTATATAGCCAGCCTGCTTGGCACATTAAATTAATACAACAGCTTCTCACCTTTCCTGCAATCCACCGAAGCTCCGCTGCTACACTCCGGCCGGCGGTGACAGCTCATTGAGCGCTGGCGGCTCACAGAATATGACGTCAGCCGCGTGCCGACGTCATATTCTCTGCGACGCCGGCACCCAAGGAGCTGTCACCGGCGGCCGGAGTGTAGCAGAGGAGCTTCGGTGGATCGCGGGAAAGGTGAGAAGCTGTTTGGTTTTTTTTCGACCGGCCCCATCAGCCCCCGACCGGCCCCGGACCTGGCCTTGCCCACATGTCAATTTCTGAAAGTTCAAAAACATTACCAGCGTATAAGACGACCCCAGACCAGACAGAAGATTTTTCAGCCTTCAAAAGTCGTCTTACATGCCGGAATATACGGTACATATCATTGGGCAGCTGTCCAGTACTTAAGCAGTTTCTTAATGTATATGGGTATAAGTATGCAGAAGTAGTGTGTAAATTGAGAGGCCAAGAGCTGCTAATCAATTGTCCACAATGAGTTGACCATCAGTAAATGTGACCTCCTCTGTAACAGCAGAAGTTCTGACAGTTTACAATGCCAGCGGTGAAGACATCAGCAGAGAAATAATTGTAATGTTCCAGAGTTGGGTCATTGATAAATGTAAACCTGAAATCCTTGATTAATGAACCCAGTAGGACTGATCACGCTAATGGGCTCCATAACTCAGTTACCTAGCTGATGAGAGGCCCTAAGGGTGATGCCACACATGGCGTTTTGAACCCGTTTTTGGACCATTTTTGAGCAGTCCGTTAAAAAACGCATCCGTTTTTTAAAAATGCAACTGTTTTCGACCATTTTAATTAACATAATTGGTAAAACCTGTCAAAAACGGATGCGTTTTCAAAAAAAGGGTTCAAAACGCCATGTGTGACATCACCCTAACTCATTTTCCCTGGTACGGATAGAATGTAAGATCCTCTGGTTAGGCATCTGCATTGCACTGTCCTATGGTACACGGGAGGTGCAGAGGTGGAGCAGGAAGCTGATGGCAGCTCCACCATTCCACTGCATTTGGAGGACTCACCTCCCGTCACCCTGGACAGAGCTGAAAATCCAGTTTGGAGGACGCCTGGATTAGAGGCGCATCATAACTGACCAATAATTAAAGGGATGATCACCGCTGATCTGCCAACAATGTATTGTATCTATGTCACCAGGAAGGAGATCAGAAGTTTCACTTGTGCTCTAAACTTGCGGAACATCTTGTATTTGTCAGATAAACATCCAATCTGTCTCCACGGCTCGTGCTGGGAGCGCTGCGTCACAAGCTGATATCTGCCATCTGCAGCGGCGAGGGGGAATATTATAATATTTGTGCTGCTGAACTGACCATAGACAAAAGTGTGGAGCATTACTGTGGGGGGGTGAACCAAGGGTAACATTAAGCTCCTGGACCCCAAACTACGGTCACTTAATAGTGTCAGTGCATTAGATCTGTATCTGAACCAGATCTTCCACCACTATAAAAATTCACTGTTCTATAAATTTTGTGCAGAATTCTAATACCCTGTGGATATGAAATAAACGTCTGATAACTGGTGATCCAACCACAATCAACGAAACAGGAGATCAAAGGTCCCACTGAACTGCTCTATAGTGAAAAGGACATCCTTGAATTTTTTGTAGCATACTGTTAACCTGAATGGTCCACACCAGAAAACTTCTGCTTTCATAGAGGCAGTCACACTGGCTGATAATCAATGAATCAATTTGTCCAGATTTTCAACCCGTAAAGAGGCACAGTTGGTTATTTACAAGAGTTTCAATGGAAGGAAATATTAAAAAAATGAAAATTAAATAAATGTAGATGCTCTTCTTCTCCCTCTCACATCAGGAAGTCCCAGCACCTTCACATGGAGACGATGTATCACTTTCAGCCAATCAGTTACAGGAGGGAAATACAAACCAATGGTCATGATGATGAAGCCCCCGAGAGTAAATTAGTAGTTCAGAGTATCTGCTGCCCCCTATTGACAGATACAATCATGACTTCAACTGTCTCTTTAAATCCACGGTCTCCTGTAAATAAATCCAAAAAGTGAGACCTGGGAGGTAAAAATAAATCTAATAATGAGGAAGATCCTTGTACCTTGGTATTCAGCTGTCACCATGCGGACGCCTGCGATGTGAGCGCCGCCCGTCCCAGAGATTATATTGAGCGATGCTAAATCAGAATATCTGCAGACAATTTTTGACCTAGTTTAAATGTCAATTCCCGTCAGCGATGGAAATAGATCTGGGAATGAGAGATTCAGGCGGAAAGTGGTCACTGGCGGTTAGAATTAGTATAGATGGGAGCATCTTATAATTAAGGCCACCTTTTACTCAAAGGGGAAGTTCACCTTTCTATTCTCCTTTGGGATTAATTAAGATTTTATCTATCTTAAGTATTTCCATTATATAGATTCTCAAAAGAGGCAACATGGCTGCCACTACTACTCCAATCAGGGATTGTCTGCTTGAAGAGACTTGTGCTTATACAATTGTTCTCTGCGTACCAATCCCCTGGTACATTCATGTGAACCTATGGAGTTAGAATACAATCGCCAGAGTATCCCCCACCCCCACCCAAATCGTGGTCCTGTCACCATAGATTCTCCTATTATCCCATATATTTAAAGAATTGACTTTTGTGTCCTTTAACATCAGGTTTAATAGAGTCTCATCCTTCATCACCTGCATCAGTCGTAGCGAGGGGCTGCGTTATATACCCCTCCCCTCCTATTCTGCCGTCATCCGGAATATACAGCCTGATCCGGTGCTTAAAGCGCCAATGGCCTCCGCAGACGAGGAGAGGCACGAGGCGGGTTATTTTAATGCCTCCGCTCCACATTGTGCGGTCACCTGCTGCCTTCTATTTCCAGCTCACCTTGTCCTATAGATTACCACTTCTCCGAGAATTGAGGCGGGGGGAGGGGAAGGTGACCTTACACGACATTGAGCGGCCACAATCTGCAGGAACTTTCAATATCCGCGTTTCCGAGCAGCGACCGCACCTCACAGGTTGTTAACCGTCTGGTGACATACTCCGTAATCATAGCCATAGAATAATCACTGTACAGATGTAGCAGAGCTGAGTCGGTCACCAGACTTCACTTGTACAATAGACGCTACAGCTGCTATGCCACAGATTGTACAGGGTCAGATGTTCCAGGCAGGTGAGAAAAGGAAAAATATTCCAGGATTGTACTCGCTCCAAGTGCACTGGGGGCGGTTCCTTACAGAGGAGAAAATAAGGATTTGATACAAAGTCAATTTAGCAAGTTTCCCACCTACAAAGAATGGAGAGGTCTGTAATTTTTATCGTAATTCGTGGTAACTGTGAGAGACAGCATTTCAACATCCGAACCAATCAAAAATCTTTGGTGGGCGATGAAACTGCGCAACGGCCCCGAAAGCTGAAAAATCTGCAGAAGATCTGTCTGGAGGAGTCACAGACCCCACTGCAGGAACTAGAGGAAACATCCGTCCTCTGTTACTGCAAAGGTTTCTCTACCAAATATTAAATTCTGTTTTTCCACTGTATCAAATACTAAATTCATTCAATAAAATGCAAAACAATTATTTAAACATCATACAATGTCATTTTCAGACAATTTTCAGATTTTTGATTTTAGATTCTGTCTCTCACCGATGACCCACGGAGCACAAATTAAGGTGTAATGTGTTTTAGGGCAGAATTGTCTGTAATACATTTTCTCCATTAAATTTGATGACTGTTCAATTTGCTATTTACAAGTAACATCTACACCCAGCCGGCAGGGGCCCCATTATAGGCTTTCCATTAGGGCCCCCAGTTCCAAATTACTCCTCTGCCATCATATCACAACAGGACACTGAAAGGGTTAATCAAAACTATTTTTATTAAGCCCCATGTCACCCCCCCCCCCATCCCTATGTAACAAGTCACCACTGATGTCACAGAACGGATAGATGGTAATCGCACTACGGTGTTCCTCCGCTACGACATAATATATGTATAGAGAAAAGCTCTAATCACTGATCTGCTGCAGAGGCTTCAGCTCCGGAGACACCTGGAGGGAAAGAAACATCAGTATGAGCCAAGGAACAACTACAAACTAACAGAACAAAACAGGCAAATACTGAAAATGACCAATTAGATTAATGCATCGCCTCAAAGGCAGTGACCCTGTACATAGCTAGTCCTGCACTCAGCTGAGAAGTGGAGACAATTGTATCCAGTCCAAACAATGCTCTGTGAGCTAAACACATCTGCAGCTGCTGCACAGATCTCTCTGTTGGTTTGTTACAATGTATCAGTCTGGAGTCCAGGTTGTTTAGCTCACAGAGCATTGTCTAGACTGGATACAACGGGGCAGATTTACTTACCCGGTCCATTCGCGATCCAGCGGCGCATTCTCTGTGGAGGATTCGGGTCTTCCGGCGATTCACTAAGGTAGATCCCCCAAGTGTCGCTGCTGCGCTGAATTCCGTCGGAGTGCAATGAAGTTCACCAAGCCAGGCTGGGTGCAGGTAAGCGCGTGCAAAGCGGCACATTTATTTTTTTTTTTTTAAATGCAGTGGTTTCTCCGAATCCGACAGGTTTTTTCCGACGGCTACGCCCCCCCCCCCCCCCCCCCCGATTTCCGTCGCGCGAATGCCGGCGCCGATGCGCCACAATCCAATTGCATTCGCCAAAATCCCGGGGCAATTCAGGGAAAAATCGGCGCAAAACGGTAAAATTTGTGTAACCCGCGATTCGGGCCCTTAGTAAATGACCCCCATTATCTCCATTCAGAGGCAGTAACCCTGTACATAGCTAGTCCTGCTCTCATCTGAGAAGTGGAGACAATGCTCTGTGAGCTATGCACATCAGCAGCATGATTTTACAGATTGTTAAGCATTGTCTAGACTAGATACAGTTGTCTCCACTGATGGATGAGCCATTTACAGGGTTACTTTCTCTGAATGGAGACAATTGTATCCAGTCTAGACAATGCTCTGTGAGCTTTACAACCTAGACTCCTGACTGATACATTGTAACAAACCAGCAGTGAGGTCTGTACAGCTGCTGCTAATATACCTCGGCCTATGAGTAGCAGTGATCACACTGGAAATTGTATATATAACGCCATCTGTAATGTCTCACCTTAAAGTCACAGCCCGTAGACTTCTTGATGTCATCTACAGTAAGTCCTTCCGCTACTTCTATCAGGGTCAGTCCGTTCTTCTTATCCACATCAAATACGGCCTAGAAGACAGGAGGAAACCTATTATCCCCAGGGAATCCAGAGATTAATAAAATATAATATACACACCTTTTTTTGAACCTACATTTTATTTAGTTTTTATATTTGTGTTCCAGTTTATAACCTTTTTATTGCATTATAATCCCTTTATTTTGTTATTTCTATATTATACTATTTTTCATATTTTCTATATTTTCTTTGCTTTTTATATATTACCGTATATATTAAATATTTATTATACCCTATATTTGTAGAATTCTAAATATAGAAGAAATATCTGTAGATAAAAAAAAATGAATATATATATATATTATATACTATGTTGGGAGCGCAGCCCTGCCCCCGATCCACCAGCACGATGCTGATCTTCAGGACGGAGGATCCTGGGATGAAGCGATTAGCATTCAGCGTACGGCTCATCTTCCGCCACACGCCGCGACACATCAAAGCCGAGCACTTGTTTAGGCTTTTAGCGGCTCCGCTTCCAGGCAATTTAATGTTTAAGAGTCTAGAAATAAATCCAACAAGGGAGGAGGAAAAACATTGTACAAAACAGATACAAATCTACTGAAAAATGCCCCTGCTTAGATCATGAACACTTTTAAAATTTTAAAAAAGAGTGACCCTTTAAAATGAGGAAAGGGACCAGATCTCCACCCATTGAAGCATTAACAAGAACCTGTCACCCCACTAAACCACAAGTATGAAATGTTCCTTCTAGAATTCCCTCTTATGTGAAATCTCATCTGTTTGCCTCTAAAATATCTCTGCCAAAGTCAAATATGACTCTTCTCATCCCCATTTTCACATGAGACGAGTCAAGTTTAGAGGTAGCAGGGGAAGTGTCACTTCAGAAGCCCCCATCTTCTATTCTATAGGGCCTAGAAACATGCTTTGTGTGCCAATTTGAACATAAGAATCTCATCTTTTAAACTTCATCAGGTGGTTCTGTGAGCTACAGAACTGGACATACTGGCAGTTCAAAAAAAAAAGATGGGAACTGGATGTTTTTATGCAGCGTGCATTTCCTTATTACGTCTTAGCTGCCAGTTTCTCCAGTTCTGTAGATCACAACACAAAGCCATAAATCTGGTGTGAAGTTAAAGATGAGATTCTTATCTTTAACATGACACCAGTATGCTTTTAGGTGCTATAGAACAGATTCCAGGGGCTTCTACAACCACTAAACTTGACTCATTTCATGTAAAAAAGAGGTGAGAAGAGTCATATTTGCCTGGCTTTTCTGTAGGTAAATGGGTGAGATTTAACATAAAAGAGGTAATTGTAGAAAGGACGTTACATACCCTACTGGAGCGTTCTAGTAGTTTGGTGGGGTAAAACCTGGTAACCGGATCCCTCTTTATCATAAAGAGTGGTCACATGCTGAACTGGATTATGAGCCTTCTTTCTGCTCTCAGTGGACATACCCAACGCATAAACCACCCTCTCCCCAAATCTGGTGAAGATTTTGGCACATACAAGGGCAGGACGTGGCTGACCAGAGCAGGCAGGACATGGGCGACTGGCTGTGAGTTTCTGGGAATAGTGCCCGATACAACATTCATCCCCTTTAAATTACAAGGAGCTCCCTATGGCGCCACAGTGTAGATCTGACTCCCCTATTGGTCACATACATGTGCAATATATATGCGACACAATGGGGAGCCTCCACCATCTTGGGGTGACCAGTGTGGAGTGGACCTGTTTTACCTTCTCTGTGATGATCCGGTCCACGCAGTTTTTCCCAGTGAGCGGCAGGTTGCATTGCTCTAGAATTTTGTGCGTTCCTCCCTGTAACAAAACATAACAGAGAATGTGAATGGAAACCTTGACATGTAATAAAATCCCTGTGCCGCCTCCTCCTAATAGATATTGTAGAGCCATGATAGCGCCCCATCAGATCGCTGGTCACATCTGGTATTGCAGCTCAGATTAGTGAAAGTGAATGAGGCATATGTGCAATACCAGACCCATCCTGAGGTCCAGGGTGGCGCCAGTCTGATTCCCTGGTCAGTGATTATTCAGATTTTTACTCGTCACAGCTGTCAGGACACGGATGTTCCTGATCACAGAATTGCGGATGTGATACACAAAGTCTATTGGAAAATTTTAAAAACTTTTTGTAAGTTATGGGGAATATTTACAGAACATTTCTACCCCAATGTTTTTTTTAACTGCAGCATTTTTCCTTATTATCAGAAATCTCTGCTTCCGAGGATTAATATGAGGTCATGTGATCCCTCCAGTCCCTTACGCAGCAGAATGTGTGGATCAGGACTCTGCGCCTCCAGCGCTGGAGATAACTATGGCGTCCCGGCAGCACAGTTACTGCTCCGCACCAGGCGCCTGTCACATTTCGCCTTAAACCAGATTATGGCAGAAGAAGAAACAAGACAGGCATCCGGAAAATGAGCCGTCGCCATGGAAACATGCAGCGGCTCCCCCGAAATCACACATCTATCTCCATTTAGCAATTCAAGCGCAATCCATTAAATCCGGAAAACCTCCAGACCCCGGTATCATTCCCCTCCCATATGATCAGCAGAGCGCCACCATGTGGTCACACAACAGGGCCCCTATTATGGAGCCGCACTGACCGAATGCTGGCGTTTCCCTACTTATTACTACAAACCATCTAATATGCAAATTAGGCTCACACACAATATATTTTATAAATTTAAATCCCGCTTGCAGTCAGTGAATGGAATTTGTGGTTTACATTTGGAAGCTGAAAATCTGCTCTGTGCCCCTCGTCTTATCAGCACATTTTCAGGATTCGGGATGAAGGCAGCACTTTATTCCATTCACTGTCTGCAAGCAGGATTGTAGCTTCTCCAAGTGCACTGGGGATATGTCCTCACACTGCTGTGCTCTAGGCTCTCTGCATTAAATTGCTGCACATCCCATTTTCACATCCAAAGTCCTGCTACTAACAACCTACACAAAGGTCTGATTACACATCTCTCTAGGGACAATAACACTGGCTGCAGAGAGAGCACAGCAGTGTGAGGACACACCCCCAGTGCACTTAGAGAAACTACAATCCTGGAATACAAATTTATATTTCACAGTTCAGCTGCTACTAATAACACTCACAAAGGTCTGATTACACATCTCTCCAGGCAGGGACAATACATAACACTGTCTGCAGGACAAGGGTTGTGGAGAAACTCGATTCGGAGAGCTAAGAGCACAGCAGTGTGAGAACACTCTCCCACTGTGTTTTTGAGCAGCGTAAAAGATGCAGAAGAAAAAAATAATTAAAAAGACTACATCCTTTAATGCCATATTACACCAGAATTGGAGGACACTTACCTTGGCGGAGTGTTCCATTGTCACCACGACTTTGGTATCGGTGCTGGACACCAGATCCATGGCGCCGCCCATCCCCTTCACCATCTTGCCCTGGAATGAAAAAATAAAAATAGATCCAATTTATTTACTTATTATATTCCGATTTTTTTTCGGAAGCACAAAGATCAACATAGATAATCAGATCCAGCACGAGGAGCCGCCGCTACTTGACCACAATATTGAGCAAGGTTGTCCGTGAAAATGCAACCTACACGGTAAACAATTTATCTTTATGTACTCCCTCTAAGAACGCGGCCCGGGGGCTGCGCTACGGCTACAGGTCCGACATCAACACAATCCTGGATGGAGGCCGACCCTGCACCATGACAACCGCCGGCATCAGAGCAGAGTCTACAGGAGACAAGAGGAGGAATCACAAACTCTGCGCACAAAGACCCACGGCGCAATACCGAAAAGACGCGACCCGATGAAAATAGCTGCACTTCATCTACCGTATCAATACCCTCAGAACTTTGGCTGAACTACAACTCACAGCATCTACAGATGACAATATGTAATAGCTCAACAATAGAACAAACAGATTTGATCTAATGATTCCATTTACATAAAATAACTTTAAAATATATGTAAGACACAATGGATTATGAGGGTGGCGCAGGCAGAGACACTTCTGTGCAATCTCTGTGACGTAGGTGGCGTGTATCGTGACACATGGGGTTCATGCTGACCATGGAAGGGGGGAGGTCTCAGTGATGGGACCCCCATAGATCTCGAGAACTGTTGGGCATTGTGGCCAACAAGTTGGATTTTGGTTTCATCTGAGCAGAGTCCCTTCTTCCACATGTTTGGTGTCTCCCAGGAGAGTTTTTCTGGATATCTGTGAGAAATGGCTTCTTCTTGCCTCTTCCATAAAGGACAGATTTGTGTAGTGACTGATGTTGTCCTATGGACGGTGAGTCCCAACTTAGGGTGATGCCACTTATGGCGTTTTGAAACCGCTTTTGGTCCGTTTTTAAGCAGTTCGTTAAAAAAAAACCCATGCGTTAAAAAAAAAGCATCCGTTTTTGACCAGTTTTAATTAAGATAATTGGTAAAACCTGTCAAAAATGGATGCGTTTTCAAAAAACGCATGCGTTTTCTAAAAACGGATGCGTTTTTTAATGCATGCGGTTTTTTAACGGACTGCTTAAAAAAGGACCAAAAATGGGTTCAAAACGGCATATGTGGCATCACCCTTAGCTGTAGATCTCTGCAGATCATCCAGAGCGATCGGGGGCGTCTTGGCTGCATCTCTGATCAGTCTTCTCCTTGTGTGAGATGAAGGTTAGAGGGGCGGCCGGGTCTTGGTAGATTTGCAGGATCTGATGCTCCTTCCATTACAATATGGCGCCTGCACTCAGCTCACTGGGAGGTTTAAAGTTTGTGTATAATATTTTTGTATCCAAATCCGGCTTAGACTTCTCCACCACAACATCAGGACCTGCCTGGTGTGTCCCTCATGATGCAGAACCTGAGAGCAGGGGGATTTATATGGAAACCGGATTACACACAGGTGGATTATATGTATCATCATCAGTCATTTAGGACGACTTTGGATCATTCAGGGGGCAGTCACACGATGCGCTGCGTCACGTTTTTTTGACGCACACCAAAGGCTTCAACCTTGATCACATGTTGAAGTAACATTGCGTTTTTGCAAAAGCAATGGAAACGCAATGTTACTTCAACATGTGATCAAGGCTGACGCCTTTGGAAAAAAACGCGTTGAAAAACGTGACGCAACACAGGAGATCCTCACTGACCTTGTGGAGGGAGTTTTCTGAGTGTGCAGTGACATGTCGTGTCTAATGCGCGCGTTTCAAACCGCATTCCACCAACTGGAGAGAGATTCTTCTAATTAAACAGCTGTTAACATATGTGTTTACAAAAACATTGAAGCATATGTTACCCATTTAGTTACTGCATGTGTCTGTTAACACAATGTTAACATGTGTCAACACAACTGTTAACATTTGCATTTTGTGAATGTGAGTGTTAACAGTTGTCTAATTAGGTACATCTCTCTTCAGCTGTTGCAATGTGTTTTTACACGCACGCGTCAACCGTGAAGTGTGACCGCACCCTGAACATAAAAGGGGACAAATAATAGTGCACGCCCCATTTTTCAGTTTATTTAATTTTTTTTTTTTTACAAAAGTTTAAAATATATAATACATTTAATTCCACTTCACAGTTGTGTCCCTTTTGTTGATTCTTCAAACGTAAAGATATAACATTGTCATTTTTGGGTGAAACCTAAAATGTCGCAAAAGGTAGAAAAGGCGCTGTAAGTTTGGGTAATGGTCAATAAAGAATACCGGTATTTAGAACTGATGTGCGAGATCATGACAAAAATCGGATATTTTATCCACCTCCTCCAGGCATGTTGTTCCCGTGCACGCTCGGCACAGGTGAGGCAGCGCGTTCTGCTGCAGCCCGGCCCCACCTGCTTCTACAGAGCAGTTATACTTCACATGACCGGAGTACAGACGCTGCTCCTTTAAGACAAAGACTGTGTTTATCTAATTCCTCTCAGCACATCAAGCACAGATGTGTGCGGGCACTCCGGGCACTGCCTCACAGCGCAGTATTTGAGGGTTATTTTCCGCCTGGCCTTCGTGCAGGTAACAGATGTGTCTGTAATTACAGCTGCCCTGATGCAGCAGAGACACGATGCCAGAAGTGGTTGTAATTACCATGTTTTACAAATATTGCAGGGAATAAATATTACAGATCGGTAAAGGTCATTCCTGTTACTGCCCGAATATTACCAGCCCGAGCCTTGTAAATGGCAACAACAGGATAGGCCCACGTACACTGCAGGCCAAACAGCAGCAGCAGTATACAGGACAGAGTCACCCAATATATATATATGTATAGACACATGAATATATACTATATAGAGAGAGCCGATACATTCTCTATATACCACACCACACAGGAGGAGAGCCGACACATCCTCTATATACTACACCAAACAGGAGGAGAGCTGACACATCCTCTATATACTACACCACACAGGAGGAGGAGGAGAGCCGACACATCCTCTATATACTACACCAAACAGGAGGAGAGCTGACACATCCTCTATATACTACACCACACAGGAGGAGGAGGAGAGCCGACACATCCTCTATATACTACACCACACAGGAGTACAGCTGACACATCCTCTATATACTACACCACACAGGAGGAGGAGGAGAGCCGACACATCCTCTATATACTACACCACACAGGAGGAGAGCTGACACATCCTCTATATACTACACCACACAGGAGAGCTGACACATCCTCTATATACTACACCACACAGGAGGAGAGTTGACAAATCCTCTATATACTACACCACACAGGAGGAGAGCTGACACATCCTCTATATACTACACCACACAGGAGGAGGAGGAGAGCCGACACATCCTCTATATACTACACCACACAGGAGGAGGAGGAGAGCCGACACATCCTCTATATACTACACCACACAGGAGGAGAGCTGACACATCCTCTATATACTACACCACACAGGAGAGCTGACACATCCTCTACATACTACACCACACAGGAGGAGAGTTGACAAATCCTCTATATACTACACCACACAGGAGGAGAGCTGACACATCCTCTATATACTACACCACACAGGAGGAGGAGGAGAGCCGACACATCCTCTATATACTACACCACACAGGAGGAGGAGGAGAGCCGACACATCCTCTATATACTACACCACACAGGAGGAGAGCTGACACATCCTCTATATACTACACCACACAGGAGACACATCCTCTATATACTACACCAAACAGGAGGAGAGCTGACACATCCTCTATATACTACACCACACAGGAGACACATCCTCTATATACTACACCAAACAGGAGGAGAGCTGACACATCCTCTATATACTACACCACACAGGAGGAGGAGGAGAGCCGACACATCCTCTATATACTACACCACACAGGAGGAGAGCTGACACATCCTCTATATACTACACCACACAGGAGGAGAGCTGACACATCCTCTATATACTACACCACACAGGAGACACATCCTCTATATACTACACCAAACAGGAGGAGAGCTGACACATCCTCTATATACTACACCACACAGGAGGAGAGCTGACACATCCTCTATATACTACACCACACAGGAGGAGAGTTGACAAATCCTCTATATACTACACCACACAGGAGGAGGAGGAGAGCCGACACATCCTCTATATACTACACCACACAGGAGGAGAGCTGACACATCCTCTATATACTACACCACACAGGAGGAGAGCTGACACATCCTCTATATACTACACCACACAGGAGACACATCCTCTATATACTACACCAAACAGGAGGAGAGCTGACACATCCTCTATATACTACACCACACAGGAGACACATCCTCTATATACTACACCAAACAGGAGGAGAGCTGACACATCCTCTATATACTACACCACACAGGAGACACATCCTCTATATACTACACCACACAGGAGGAGGAGGAGAGCCGACACATCCTCTATATACTACACCACACAGGAGGAGAGCTGACACATCCTCTATATACTACACCACACAGGAGGAGAGCTGACACATCCTCTATATACTACACCACACAGGAGACACATCCTCTATATACTACACCAAACAGGAGGAGAGCTGACACATCCTCTATATACTACACCACACAGGAGGAGAGCTGACACATCCTCTATATACTACACCACACAGGAGACACATCCTCTATATACTACACCAAACAGGAGGAGAGCTGACACATCCTCTATATACTACACCACACAGGAGACACATCCTCTATATACTACACCACACAGGAGGAGGAGGAGAGCCGACACATCCTCTATATACTACACCACACAGGAGGAGAGCTGACACATCCTCTATATACTACACCACACAGGAGGAGAGCTGACACATCCTCTATATACTACACCACACAGGAGACACATCCTCTATATACTACACCAAACAGGAGGAGAGCTGACACATCCTCTATATACTACACCACACAGGAGGAGAGCTGACACATCCTCTATATACTACACCACACAGGAGGAGAGTTGACAAATCCTCTATATACTACACCACACAGGAGGAGGAGGAGAGCCGACACATCCTCTATATACTACACCACACAGGAGGAGAGCTGACACATCCTCTATATACTACACCACACAGGAGGAGAGCTGACACATCCTCTATATACTACACCACACAGGAGACCAGAGGTCGCACTAACATTTTTCCAGAAGGGTAATAATACTCCTCTCACAATTTTTGAGGAGTATTTTTAGCCGAAGAGGAGTATGACATTTTCAGGAATACAAATTAATAGCTCCTAGGCGTATATAGTGTTTAAGGAAACCTACCAGTTAGAATGGCAGGGGTAAGCTGTAAGTACAGAGCACCAGCTCAGGGTGAGCTGGTGCCGGTACTTACTTTCGTTAGTGTTATAAACCGCGGTATTAAACTTTAGAGCAGGAGAGGCTTTGGCGCTGCGTGCGCACGATGTGCGTGCGCACATAGGAAATAGCAGAGATGCCGCACGCGCATGGTTGCGCGCAGCGCCGAAGCCTCTCCTGCTCTAAAGTTTAAAAAGGGTTAAAACCGCGATACCACGGTTTATAACACTACCGAAAGTAAGTACCGGCACCAGCTCACCCTGAGCTGGTGCTCGGTACTTACAGCTTACCCCTGCCATTCTAAGTGGTAGGTTTCCTTTAATAGATGGATTTCTTGTATAAATCGACATCAACCCCAGTTTTCTGTGACTATATAGCCAATTGAGACAAATCTAGTAATTTTAAATTGTGCATTAAATAAAGGAAAACAATCTTTTTTCGTCTCCTGAGAAATTTCAACCTATATGGCGAATAGGGCTGATCTACCAAATTCCCTAGCCCCCCCCTCCCCTCCAGATGAGATGGGCTAGCGCACCTGAATTTTTATTTAATTTATATTTGGGTGGTTGGTGGGGCAAAAGTTTTTAATTTTTTTTCTTTTATAATTAATTTATATCTATATCAGTGCACAGTATGGCGGGTGTATATCAGTGCACAGTATGGCGGGTGTATATCAGTGTACAGTATGGCGGGTGTATATCTATATTAGTGCACAGTATGGCGGGTGTATATCAGTGTACAGTATGGCGGGTGTATATCAGTGTACAGTATGGCGGGTGTATATCAGTGTACAGTATGGTGGGTGTATATCTATATTAGTGCACAGTATGGCAGGTGTATATCTATATTAGTGTACAGTATGGTGGGTGTATATCTATATTAGTACACAGTATATCTATGGTGTATATCAGTGTACAGTATGGTGGGTGTATATATTTTATTGAACAGTATGGTGGATTTCTATAACCATAATGCACATATCAGTACAGTTATACACACGTCCAAACCGGGTTCCCGGTGTCCGGCCCGCAGCACAGTATGGGGTTGATCTTATCCTCCGGGAATACAAATCTGAAGTCGTAGCTGAAGTAGAACATTCCCTGCGCTATCCTTCTGCACCTGCCGGCTGGAAAGGTGCACTACGTGTGCCCATACTATTCCCCAGGACGACCTCGCTGCCCTCGCCGCCCGTGGAGCGATGAAGCCCTGCAGAGCATGCAGCCGAGCCGGAGCACGAGCAGCTCCAGCACCGCCGACCACCAGCACATCCCTGGCCGGACACTTCTGCGGTCCATCTTGCCCGCGTACCTCCTCTCCTGCTCGGAGCTGCATCACTGCACCATCCACAGCTCCATGGGGTCTGAGGCCATACGCCCCAGGTTGAGGCCGCCGAAGATGCCGGACAGGGAGAGCAGCACAGCGAGGATCACGCCCCGCAGATGATTCCCCCCCCCGCGCGGAGCGGCAGCGGCAGCTTTTTCTGCTCCCGCAACCGCAAGTCCGGTCCCATGTGCAGTACACAATAGGTGATAATTGACAAGCGTATTTTTACGCTTAGCTTTTATTTTGGGGAGTAATAGCGCCCAATAATGCGTCTATGACGCTTGGTGAGGCGTTAATGCGACCTCTGCAGGAGACACATCCTCTATATACTACACCAAACAGGAGGAGAGCTGACACATCCTCTATATACTACACCACACAGGAGACACATCCTCTATATACTACACCAAACAGGAGGAGAGCTGACACATCCTCTATATACTACACCACACAGGAGACACATCCTCTATATACTACACCACACAGGAGGAGGAGGAGAGCCGACACATCCTCTATATACTACACCACACAGGAGGAGAGCTGACACATCCTCTATATACTACACCACACAGGAGGAGAGCTGACACATCCTCTATATACTACACCACACAGGAGACACATCCTCTATATACTACACCAAACAGGAGGAGAGCTGACACATCCTCTATATACTACACCACACAGGAGGAGAGCTGACACATCCTCTATATACTACACCACACAGGAGGAGAGTTGACAAATCCTCTATATACTACACCACACAGGAGGAGAGCCGACACATCCTCTATACACTGCACCACACAGGAGGAGAGCCGACACAACCTCTATACACTACACCACACAGGAGACACATCCTCTATATACTACACCAAACAGGAGGAGAGCTGACACATCCTCTATATACTACACCACACAGGAGGAGAGCTGACACATCCTCTATATACTACACCACACAGGAGGAGAGTTGACAAATCCTCTATATACTACACCACACAGGAGCAGAGCTGACACATCCTCTATATACTACACCACACAGGAGGAGAGCTGACACATCCTCTATACACTACACCACACAGGAGGAGAGCCGACACATCCTCTATACACTACACCACACAGGAGTACAGCTGACACATCCTCTATATACTACACCACACAGGAGGAGGAGGAGGAGAGCCGACACATCCTCTATATACTACACCACACAGAAGGAGGAGAGCTGACACATCCTCTATATACTACACCACACAGGAGGAGAGCTGACACATCCTCTATATACTACACCACACAGGAGAGCTGACACATCCTCTATACACTACACCACACAGGAGGAGGAGGAGAGCCGACACATCCTCTATATACTACACCACACAGGAGGAGGAGGAGGGCCGACGCATCCTCTATATACTACACCACACAGGAGGAGGAGGAGAGCCGACACATCCTCTATATACTACACCACACAGGAAACACATCCTCTATATACTACACCACACAGGAGGAGAGCTGACACATCCTCTATATACTACACCACACAGGAGGAGGAGGAGAGCCGACACATCCTCTATATACTACACCACACAGGATAGCTGACACCTTCTCTATATACTACACCACACAGGAGGAGAGATGACACATCCTCTATATACTACACCACACAGGAGAGCTGACACATCCTCTATATACTACACCACACAGGAGGAGAGCTGACACATCCTCTACATACTACACCACACAGGAGGAGAGTTGACAAATCCTCTATATACTACACCACACAGGAGGAGGAGGAGAGCCGACACATCCTCTATATACTACACCACACAGGAGGAGGAGGAGAGCCGACACATCCTCTATATACTACACCACACAGGAGGAGAGCTGACACATCCTCTATATACTACACCACACAGGAGACACATCCTCTATATACTACACCAAACAGGAGGAGAGCTGACACATCCTCTATATACTACACCACACAGGAGGAGAGCTGACACATCCTCTATATACTACACCACACAGGAGGAGAGTTGACAAATCCTCTATATACTACACCACACAGGAGGAGGAGGAGAGCCGACACATCCTCTATATACTACACCACACAGGAGGAGGAGGAGAGCCGACACATCCTCTATATACTACACCACACAGGAGGAGGAGGAGAGCCGACACATCCTCTATATACTACACCACACAGGAGGAGAGCTGACACATCCTCTATATACTACACCACACAGGAGGAGAGCTGACACATCCTCTATATACTACACCACACAGGAGACACATCCTCTATATACTACACCAAACAGGAGGAGAGCTGACACATCCTCTATATACTACACCACACAGGAGGAGAGCTGACACATCCTCTATATACTACACCACACAGGAGGAGAGTTGACAAATCCTCTATATACTACACCACACAGGAGGAGGAGGAGAGCCGACACATCCTCTATATACTACACCACACAGGAGGAGAGCTGACACATCCTCTATATACTACACCACACAGGAGGAGAGCTGACACATCCTCTATATACTACACCACACAGGAGACACATCCTCTATATACTACACCAAACAGGAGGAGAGCTGACACATCCTCTATATACTACACCACACAGGAGACACATCCTCTATATACTACACCAAACAGGAGGAGAGCTGACACATCCTCTATATACTACACCACACAGGAGACACATCCTCTATATACTACACCACACAGGAGGAGGAGGAGAGCCGACACATCCTCTATATACTACACCACACAGGAGGAGAGCTGACACATCCTCTATATACTACACCACACAGGAGGAGAGCTGACACATCCTCTATATACTACACCACACAGGAGACACATCCTCTATATACTACACCAAACAGGAGGAGAGCTGACACATCCTCTATATACTACACCACACAGGAGGAGAGCTGACACATCCTCTATATACTACACCACACAGGAGACACATCCTCTATATACTACACCAAACAGGAGGAGAGCTGACACATCCTCTATATACTACACCACACAGGAGACACATCCTCTATATACTACACCACACAGGAGGAGGAGGAGAGCCGACACATCCTCTATATACTACACCACACAGGAGGAGAGCTGACACATCCTCTATATACTACACCACACAGGAGGAGAGCTGACACATCCTCTATATACTACACCACACAGGAGACACATCCTCTATATACTACACCAAACAGGAGGAGAGCTGACACATCCTCTATATACTACACCACACAGGAGGAGAGCTGACACATCCTCTATATACTACACCACACAGGAGGAGAGTTGACAAATCCTCTATATACTACACCACACAGGAGGAGGAGGAGAGCCGACACATCCTCTATATACTACACCACACAGGAGGAGAGCTGACACATCCTCTATATACTACACCACACAGGAGGAGAGCTGACACATCCTCTATATACTACACCACACAGGAGACACATCCTCTATATACTACACCAAACAGGAGGAGAGCTGACACATCCTCTATATACTACACCACACAGGAGGAGAGCTGACACATCCTCTATATACTACACCACACAGGAGGAGAGTTGACAAATCCTCTATATACTACACCACACAGGAGGAGGAGGAGAGCCGACACATCCTCTATATACTACACCACACAGGAGGAGAGCTGACACATCCTCTATATACTACACCACACAGGAGGAGAGCTGACACATCCTCTATATACTACACCACACAGGAGACACATCCTCTATATACTACACCAAACAGGAGGAGAGCTGACACATCCTCTATATACTACACCACACAGGAGACACATCCTCTATATACTACACCAAACAGGAGGAGAGCTGACACATCCTCTATATACTACACCACACAGGAGACACATCCTCTATATACTACACCACACAGGAGGAGGAGGAGAGCCGACACATCCTCTATATACTACACCACACAGGAGGAGAGCTGACACATCCTCTATATACTACACCACACAGGAGGAGAGCTGACACATCCTCTATATACTACACCACACAGGAGACACATCCTCTATATACTACACCAAACAGGAGGAGAGCTGACACATCCTCTATATACTACACCACACAGGAGGAGAGCTGACACATCCTCTATATACTACACCACACAGGAGGAGAGTTGACAAATCCTCTATATACTACACCACACAGGAGGAGAGCCGACACATCCTCTATACACTGCACCACACAGGAGGAGAGCCGACACAACCTCTATACACTACACCACACAGGAGACACATCCTCTATATACTACACCAAACAGGAGGAGAGCTGACACATCCTCTATATACTACACCACACAGGAGGAGAGCTGACACATCCTCTATATACTACACCACACAGGAGGAGAGTTGACAAATCCTCTATATACTACACCACACAGGAGCAGAGCTGACACATCCTCTATATACTACACCACACAGGAGGAGAGCTGACACATCCTCTATACACTACACCACACAGGAGGAGAGCCGACACATCCTCTATACACTACACCACACAGGAGTACAGCTGACACATCCTCTATATACTACACCACACAGGAGGAGGAGGAGGAGAGCCGACACATCCTCTATATACTACACCAAACAGGAGGAGAGCTGACACATCCTCTATATACTACACCACACAGGAGGAGAGCTGACACATCCTCTATATACTACACCACACAGGAGGAGAGTTGACAAATCCTCTATATACTACACCACACAGGAGGAGGAGGAGAGCCGACACATCCTCTATATACTACACCACACAGGAGGAGAGCTGACACATCCTCTATATACTACACCACACAGGAGGAGAGCTGACACATCCTCTATATACTACACCACACAGGAGGAGAGCTGACACATCCTCTATATACTACACCACACAGGAGGAGAGTTGACAAATCCTCTATATACTACACCACACAGGAGGAGGAGGAGAGCCGACACATCCTCTATATACTACACCACACAGGAGGAGAGCTGACACATCCTCTATATACTACACCACACAGGAGGAGAGCTGACACATCCTCTATATACTACACCACACAGGAGACACATCCTCTATATACTACACCAAACAGGAGGAGAGCTGACACATCCTCTATATACTACACCACACAGGAGACACATCCTCTATATACTACACCAAACAGGAGGAGAGCTGACACATCCTCTATATACTACACCACACAGGAGACACATCCTCTATATACTACACCACACAGGAGGAGGAGGAGAGCCGACACATCCTCTATATACTACACCACACAGGAGGAGAGCTGACACATCCTCTATATACTACACCACACAGGAGGAGAGCTGACACATCCTCTATATACTACACCACACAGGAGACACATCCTCTATATACTACACCAAACAGGAGGAGAGCTGACACATCCTCTATATACTACACCACACAGGAGGAGAGCTGACACATCCTCTATATACTACACCACACAGGAGGAGAGTTGACAAATCCTCTATATACTACACCACACAGGAGGAGAGCCGACACATCCTCTATACACTGCACCACACAGGAGGAGAGCCGACACAACCTCTATACACTACACCACACAGGAGACACATCCTCTATATACTACACCACACAGGAGGAGAGCTGACACATCCTCTATATACTACACCACACAGGAGGAGAGTTGACAAATCCTCTATATACTACACCACACAGGAGCAGAGCTGACACATCCTCTATATACTACACCACACAGGAGGAGAGCTGACACATCCTCTATACACTACACCACACAGGAGGAGAGCCGACACATCCTCTATACACTACACCACACAGGAGTACAGCTGACACATCCTCTATATACTACACCACACAGGAGGAGGAGGAGGAGAGCCGACACATCCTCTATATACTACACCACACAGAAGGAGGAGAGCTGACACATCCTCTATATACTACACCACACAGGAGGAGAGCTGACACATCCTCTATATACTACACCACACAGGAGAGCTGACACATCCTCTATACACTACACCACACAGGAGGAGGAGGAGAGCCGACACATCCTCTATATACTACACCACACAGGAGGAGGAGGAGGGCCGACGCATCCTCTATATACTACACCACACAGGAGGAGGAGGAGAGCCGACACATCCTCTATATACTACACCACACAGGATAGCTGACACCTTCTCTATATACTACACCACACAGGAGGAGAGATGACACATCCTCTATATACTACACCACACAGGAGTACAGCTGACACATCCCCTATATACTATACCACACAGGAGGAGAGCTGACACATCCTCTATACACTACACAGGATACACATCCTCTATACACTACACCACACAGGAGAGCTGACACATCCTCTATATACTACACCACACAGGAGAGCTGACACATCCTCTATATACTACACCACACAGGAGAGCTGACACATCCTCTATATACTACACCTCACAGGAGAGCTGACACATCCTCTATATACTACACCTCACAGGAGAGCTGACACATCCTCTATATACTACACCACACAGGAGAGCTGACACATCCTCTATATACTACACCTCACAGGAGAGCTGACACATCCTCTATATACTACACCACACAGGAGAGCTGACACATCCTCTATATACTACACCTCACAGGAGAGCTGACACATCCTCTATATACTACACCTCACAGGAGAGCTGACACATCCTCTATATACTACACCACACCAGAGACATGACAAATCCTTTACTTCCTAGTATATGTAAACTCCTGCACTTTTGAGATCACCTGACAGTTCTACATTATGTACAGATCTGCTGTATACATAAAACATGACACATAATTATACATTTCACCCTGTAGGTTGATGTGTTTATGATTCTTTGGAGTGAAGTGATGGCGCAGGGAGTGATCTTGCATTTTAACAGCTCATGTAGCGACAGTCTGGAACACAAGATGTGTAGTACAACCCCATAAATAACACACACACACACACAAACAACACTTCATTAGGACCCTACTGTACCCTGTGCAAATAGCTCACCAGTAGGGGCCATGCAAAAGGCCCTCGTGGCTCCTTAAATGTTCTTTTTGGTGCATGTGTTTTATGGCACATCCACTGCAGAAAATCGGTTTCAGCTGCAGATGGTTTGATGAGTAAATACTGTAAAAACTGTTCCCAATCGGCAAATGTAAACCTCTGTGTGATCTGACTATGAACCCGACCTCTGCCGGGCCCCGACCTCTGCCGGGCCCCGACCTCTGCCGGGCCCCGACCTCTGCCGGGCCCCGACCTCTGCCGGGCCCCGACCTCTGCCGGGCCCCGACCTCTGCCGGGCCCCGACCTCTGCCCAGTCTGAACCCCCTTATACTATTTAATGGGAGTCCCTAATATCCTGCTGCAGCAAAGTCCAAGCATTCAAATGGTGGTTACAGGGCGACTACCATCAGAAATAAAAAATTTGCGCTGCAGGATTACTTTGAGGGCTCCATCATCTATCGCTGTGCGGCTCGTCGGCATCACTTAGCGGTGAATTAACCTTTTCATCTTTCATGCAGTTCTGAGCTTTGCGTGGTAATGAGCCGTCTCTGAAACCCTCGTAATGGAGACACTTCAAGCACTCGGCAGAATGTAATATGGTTATTAAAGGTTTAAACACTGGGATTTATACATTCACGCTATGTGAACCCGAGAACCTGCCGCACTATACAGGACCCCCAGAGCGACTCAACCTGGGAAGCCATCAATTATACCATACAGATCAGCCATGTACACAGTCTGCAGTACCACACACAACCTCAAGGCAGGTGGGGCGCTGTAGCAAGCAGACACGTTTTAATCTTTCCCTAGACTGAATTTTAAACTTTTTTTTAAAAGAAAGATCCATAATATCCTTCCTTCTAAAATTTACTTTTATAATCATACTAACCAGCCAGGAGGGCCCCTGGGGGTGTTATCAGAGATTGTTTCGCAGTCTCCCCATCTCCTCTCCCTCTGTCTGATGTAATCTCACAGCAGCAAAGGAAGTCTCAGCAGACAGTGGGAGGAGAAGTGCTCCTGCACAGTGTAACAGCCTGTGAAGCCAAGGCACGGAGGCTTATTACCATAATTTTAAAAGTTGATTTTTAGGAGGAAGGAGGCCATGGATATCAAACATAAGCAGGTTACCACAGTCACAGATCCCTTCAAGTGTTCCAGTTGGCATGTGACACCCTCTAGTCAGTAGCATTCATGTGAATGAAGCTCGGTCACCCGCATAGCACCACTTCATTCCTGGTAATCGCAGTTTAGTTCTGGGCTCCTTGGACTTTTCCTTCCAGGGATTCATCCATCACTTTGTGCTTGAGCGGAGGACGCCGACCCCGTGTACAGCGCTGACCTATTTCTGACATCCTGACAGTCTGAAGTTATCATCTGATACTAGTGCAGCGTCAGCCGCCGCCGAGGGGGAAAGTCAAATTGTGCAGCAAGATGCATCAAAAAAGAAAGAAAAAAAAAAACAAAAAAGGAGGAAAAATAGGGTTTTTTCCATTTTAAAATCGAAAACCTGCCACCGATTTGCAGCTCCTATACAGAACATATATTGGCAAGATGACAAAACCTATATCGGCCGATCCTGCATATGGTCTCTAAGGCCGGGTTCACACACAGCGTTTGATTGCGTTGTGTTAAACATAGCGTTAATGTAAAAGGTTTCTCTGCTGGTTTGTTACAATGTATCAGTCTGTGGGAAGGCTGTTTAGCTCATAGAGCATTGTCTACAATGGATACAATTGTCTGTGTTGCCAAGATTACAAGCAAAACCTATAAAGTCTCATCCTGCAAATGGTCCCTAAGGTCAGGTTCACATGCAGCATTTGAGTTGGGTTTTGAAATGCCCTCAAAGGCTTTGGCCTGATATTTGTGCAGCGTTAACACAATACATTCACTTGGTATTTACGTTAACACTACATATGAACATTTAGGTTAACAATGCAATGTGTTAATAGACCATTAACATAGCACTGACAATGTGTAAACACTGTGTAAACGCATTGGGGCAGATTTACTTACCCGGTCCATTCGCGATCCAGCGGCGCGTTCTCTGCGCTGGATTCAGGTCCGGCCGGGATTCACTAAGGTAGTTCCTCCGCCGTCCACCAGGTGGCGCTGCTGCACTGAAAAGCATCGGAACGCACTGGAGTTCACCGAGCTGGGCTGAGTGAAGGTAAGTGCAAGCTCCGCAACAGATTTTTTTGTTTTAAATGCGGCGGTTTTTCTGAATCCGTCGGGTTTTCGTTCGGCCACGCCCCCCGATTTCCGTCGCGTGCATACCAGCGCCGATGCGCCACAATCCGATCCCGTGCGCCAAAATCCCGGGGCAATTCAGGGGAAATCGGCGCAAATCGGAAATATTCAAGTAACACGTCGGGAAAACGTGAATTGGGCCCTTAGTAAATGACCCCCATTGTGTTAAGATTGCGTTAACATCCCATTTACGCTTTATCGGGAAAAGCTCATCCAGACAGACTTGCATTTGAAAACGTAACTCAAACGCAGCGCGTGAACCCGGCCTTATGTTTACCATCTATCAAATCTGGGGAGAAATGAAGGGAGAGGATTGCAGGATCAGACTACAGGAGGTTTGTTTGTAGTCTGTAACCACAGAAACGCATAGGTCTCTGCAGGAGCTGTAGACACAATACAAAGGGAGATTTAATTTCTCTTTTTTCATAACAATCAGGTAAACTCCCATGAATACACATCCCCTACCATTTTGATATCGATGAGTTAAAGGGGAGTGCAGAAACATTTGAGGAACAGCGGTACTCATGTCTACAGGTTGTAGGTAGTATTGAATCTCCACTATTCACATCAATGTAGCAGAGTTACAACCTATGGATAGGAGTGACACTTGTTCCTGAAAGAAATCAGCTGGGTTTTGGAAATCCTCGACATCCCCTTTAAGCCCACGTTCAGATCCACAATCCCAGCATTCAGCAGAAATCCTATATAAAAAATTAACAGCGCAATTATAAGCCGGGGCCTAGTCATCAATGGATGAAGTGTGAGCCCTGCAGAAGCAGCTGTCACTACACATCAGTGTCAGGCCAGGAGGGGGCGCTCCGAGGAAATGTCATAGGATGGATGTTACATGAAGCGCTTCCATATTTATCAGTCATTAGCTCCGGGGCTTTGTTGGATGATTTATTCGCTCATGTATCCTATCAGCGGCGTCGTTGGGGCCATACATATTAATGACGCCCCGGGAGGCATCGTTTATCATATTTATCACTTAATCTTTTTAGGCTCCGTTTAGGGTCCGGCGGCTCCAGATGCATCATTAGTCAGGAAGAAGCTGGATTTATAGGCTATAGATGGATCGGGGCAATTTCCCGTAAGAGTTAAGACACCAATTATACCAAATGGAAGAGAATTACTAGTCAAGTATTCAAAGCGGCTGAGAGCTCATATATATATGGAGGGGGAGGGGAGATGAGATAGAGAGTGAGGAGACACACACACACATACATATACACACACATATATATCGGAGGACAGGAAAATAGTCCTGCTCTCAGAGGAGGAGTGGAGACAATGGTAATCCAGTCCAGACAATGCTCTGTGAGCGAAACACAGCAGCAGCAGCTGCACAGATCTCTCTGCCGGTTTGTTACAATGTATCCGTCTGGAGTCCAGGTTATTGAGCTCACATAGCATTGTCTAGACTGGATACAATTGTCTCCATTCCAAGGTGGTAACCCTGTACATAGCGAGTCCTGCTCTCAGCTGAGAAGTGGAGACAATTGTATCCTGTCTAGATAATGCTCTGTGAGCTTAACACACAAGCAGCAGCTGCAAGGGTCTCTTACAAGGTCTAAAGTTTAGGCTGTTCACAGAGCATTGTCTATACTGGATACCATTGTCTCCACTTCTCAGCTGAAGTTTAGAAAATGCTCTGTGAGCTAAACAGCCTGGACTCCAGATATTGTAACAAACCAGCAGCGAGATCTGTGCAGCTGCTGCTATGTTTAGCTCACAGAGCATTGTCTAGTTGCATCTCTTCATGCTTTGTATGTAAAATTAATAAAAGAACTAAGCAGTCAGGGATGTCGTACTCTAAAACAGACCCATCCTATCCTGGCTGATGTCCCCGAGGCTATGATAAATCATCCGATAGCATCTGGTAGATGTTCATTGATGTAAGGTAACACAATGCACTGATCTATAGATGAAAGTCATATCAGGCATTGAATTCTCCCTCATGCAAAGCGGAAGGGAGGAGCAGGACGCTTCATTGTATTCTTAGAACTTTAGAGTCCTGCTCCTCCCTTCCGGCCCTGCACCATGTGTTATTCAATGAATTAGCGGTGACTGGAGTGTTCCTTTAAGTAAAAAAATACCCTAAAACTCAATACAAAAAAAATTTGAATTTGGTACCAAATAAAATTCATACAAGGGCGATAGAAACGTCACCAAAGGCAACATTAAATTCTTTATTAGGCGTAAATGCCATCTCCCGGGCGCAGGCGGAGAACCGTCACAGACGCGGAGCCGCTATCAGGAGATGCAGGCGCTCTACACATCGGAAAAATGTGACATTCTTTCAAATATTCATTTTTCATATGACATTTTCTCACTGCGAGCACACGTGGGAGATTTTTACCGCAATATAGTTGTAACCGGCTCAGTACTACGTATGATAGATGCCTCTGTAATAACAGCTTAGATACAGCTACAATCTTACATGTATCTATCATACATAGAGCTGACAGCTTAGGTACAGCTACTCAGCTCTATGTAAAGCAGATACCTCTATAATGACAGCTCAGATACAATAGATCAGCTCCATGTATACTAGATACCTCCATAATGACAGCTTAGATACAGCTACTCAGCTCTACATATGGTAAACAAGTCTATGATGACAGCTTAGATACAACAGCTCGGCTCTATGTTTACTAGATACCTCTATGGCAGCTTAGTTACAGCAGCTCAGTTCTATGTATGGTAGACAGCTCTTTAATGGCAGTTTAGATACAGCTACTCACCTCTATGAATGCTAGATACCGCTAAAATGACAGCTTAGATACAGCTACTCAGCTCAATATATTGTAAATAAGTCTATGACGACAGCTTAGATACAGCAGCCCAGCTCTATGAATGTAGATACCTCCTCTAAGGGGAGGGGGACAAGTCTGGGGCCTGGGTCTGAAATCTTTGTGCAGAGAGTATGCAAGAATTTAAGATACTTAAATGCCACACATGGAAGAGAGCAAAATTCAATTCGGCTTGTGTATAGCGCACATCCTCTGCTGCCATGTCCATAGAGGAAGGAGCGGTGCGCCTCCAATATGGTCTCCTCCAGGGGAGATTAAAACCTACACCTCCGACATAAAAGCCAAGCCCTGACACCATGACTAGAGATGAATACAGGAGGTTGTGTGTTACAGGTGAAGTCTTGACCTCTCCTGTGTATGTGACCCTGGCAGGTGGGGTGTGCGGCAGCACGGTGACCCGCCAGTGCCCTGAGGCGAGCAGCGAGGCACGGCTTTCATCAGCAGCTACATGACCTTCTGTGAAGGAGTCAGCGATACGTCCCTTGCGGCTGCTGATAGAGAAACGCCAACAACGGCAGCCAACACAGGAGCGTAATCACTCGGCTCCGATATCTGCTCGGCTCCAACCACAAAGACGTGATCAGCCGTCCCCGAGCAAAGTGGGGGGAGAGGAGAGCCATTAGCGGGTCCAAAAAGCGGACATTCTGATTATATACCTGAATATACATTATGATGGAGTCTGTGGTACAAGCATTACCAGAACCTGTCAGCAGGCGCGACTGTGCAGACAGCAGGCGGTGCGATGTATTTTCACTTGAGACTGTCATATATGGATGGATTTATATTCCAGGATTGTAGCTTTTCAAAGTGCACTTGGGGGCGTGTCCTCACACTGCTCTGCTCTGTACTCTCTGCAGCCAGTGTCTGATATTTTCAATGTAGAGATTTGTAATTATACCTTTGTGTGTGTTGTTAGTAACAGCAGGACTGTGACATATGGATTTATATTCCAGGACTGTAGTTCACTGGAGGTGTATCCTCACACTGCTGTGCTCGTAACTGAATTGACCTCCTCCACAGGCCCCTTACCCCTCTGCAAGTAATACTACATGTAGCTTGCTTCCGGCTGGATACTACATACTACAGTCCTCATTTAGAGAAGCTCTCTAGAGCCCAAAGAGTGCAGAGCACAGCAGTGTTAGGACACATTTGGAGAATCTACAATCCTGAAATATAAATCATATATATATATAAATCATATATATATATATATATATATATACACATACATACACACACACTACATATATGTACAGGAGGACAGGAAGATAGTCCTGCCCTCAGAGGATTGGTGACAATGGTAATCCAGTCTAGACAATGCCCTGTGAGCGAAAAACATCAGCAGCAGCTACAAAGATCTCTCTGCTGGTGATTATATATAATCACAGTCCTGCTGCTACTTACAACATACACAAAGTTGCGATTACACATCACTCCCGGGAGTATACACTGGCTGTAGTCTTCATGGTCACACCTGCTGATAGGTCCCCTATAAGTTGTGTATAGTAAGGGGTTTGTGGCATCCTACGTGATTCCCGGCACTTTATACACCACCAATCTCTGTAGAGAAGTGTCTGTAGTGGAATCAGAACATGTTAAAGGGATTCTAACGGGTCAGGAAAAGATGGGAACACAAGATACATATGGGAATGTGAGGGGGGCAGTACTCACAGGGATCATCCAGTTTGCCAGATCTCCATACTTAGACACCTGCATGGCGCCCAGCATCGTCAGATTCACATGTCCCCTGTGGGAAAAATGGAAAAACGAACGTCAAATCTACCAAGACCTTCATGACCTCAACTCTGCCCCTTCCTCCCCAGCACAAGAACAACAACTTATACACACACAATGTAACAGAAAAGCAGCTCTCAATGTATGTGGAACAAGCCTTAAAAGCACAATCTGTGCAAACCCCATTCAGATGAATAGAACAGCTGGAGAGATTACAAACCTCCCCCACCAAATACAGCAGGGGTATATTCACACTGTACACAAAATACAGAAATTGGTGACTTACCCTCTAATCATGGCAAAGGATTCATCACTGGAGAAAAACGCTGCTCCTGGAAGGACTGTGACTGTCTCTTTACCTAACAGGAAAGGAAGAATTTAGTTTATTACTTATTCTGTACAGATTTCATTTCCTATACTCACTATTCTACTGGTGGTGCAATCACTGTGTACACACATGACATTACTTATCCTGTACTGATCCTGAGTTACATCCTGTATTATACTCCATACCTGCACTCACTATTCTGCTGGTGCAGTCACTGTGTACATACATGACATTACTTATCCTGTACTGATCCTGAGTTACATCCTGTATTACACCCCAGAGCTGCACTCGCTATTCTGCTGCTGGTGCAGTCACTGTGTACATACATGACATTACTTATCCTGTACTGATCCTGAGTTACATCCTGTATTATACTCCAGAGCTGCACTCACTATTCTGCTGCTGGTGCAGTCACTGTGTACATACATGACATTACTTATCCTGTACTGATCCTGAGTTACATCCTGTATTATACTCCAGAGCTGCACTCACTATTCTGCTGCTGGTGCAGTCACTGTGTACATACATGACATTACTTATCCTGTACTGATCCCGAGTTACATCCTGTATTATACTCCAGGGCTACACTCACTATTCTGCTGCTGGTGCAGTCACTGTGTACATACATGACATTACTTATCCTGTACTGATCCTGAGTTACATCCTGTATTATACTCCATACCTGCACTCACTATTCTGCTGGTGCAGTCACTGTACATACATGACATTACTTATCCTGTACTGATCCAGAGTTACATCCTGTATTATACTCCAGAGCTGCACTCACTATTCTGCTGCTGGTGCAGTCACTGTGTACATACATGACATTACTTATCCTGTACTGATCCTGAGTTACATCCTGTATTATACCCCAGAGCTGCACTCACTATTCTGCTGGTGGTGCAGTCACTGTGTACATACATGACATTACTTATCCTGTACTGATCCTGAGTTACATCCTGTATTATACTCCAGAGCTGCACTCACTATTCTGCTGGTGGTGCAGTCACTGTGTACATACATGACATTACTTATCCTGTGTTTTACTCTAGATCAGTGGTTCTTAACCAGGGTTCTATCGACCCCAGGGGTTCAGTGGAGCCTCCGTAGGTCAAGGCACACACATATTGGATTTATCAATAAAGAACGGTTCGGTGAATGTGCATATGAAACTGGTGGGTTCGGTACCTCAAACAAGGTTAAGAACCACTGCTCCACATAAGTTTAGATGCTGAAACATCTGTACCTGCATTGATGAGATCTGCATCCACTTCGGCTTCTGTGGGGTATGGGCCCTGAAGGAAACATAAGTGCAGACTATTCAGGACATACATTGTCAGTTTTGTCTCCTAAACATTTCTCTCCTATCTGTATGGTAGCAGATTGCCAGGAACTCCTGTTATCTGCAGAATGTATATAGCTGCTGGATATATTGGAGACTTGCCCAGTGTTAGGTAATAAATGTCATCATAATCTATAGACGTACCAGGCCCAGGACGCCGTTCTCGCTCTGGAGGTGCACGGTGATGTCCTTCTTTATGAAGTTACTGGCCAGCATGGGAATACCGATCCCCAGATTAGCTGGAATGCGTGTGTTAAGGTGGAATACATTAATATTTCATTAGAGCCACTACACAAGATATAGCAGAACTGGAAAGAGACCCAACCCAGGGGGAAGCTACATACAACATATCTAAATCTACATGTCTTAATGGGGGTGGCCACTAATCCCAACCATTAAGTATTACACCCCAATAGGTTCAACCATATTAAACATACTTTGTGAAAGTTTGGAAAGCATGGGTCACATGGCCCCAGGGCAGCAAAGGGGGACCTCAATAGCTTACTACATACTATATATACAGCCACCACTAGGGGGAGCTCAGGAGATTACTACATACTGTATACACAGCCACCACTAGGGGGAGCTCAGGAGATTACTACATACTGTATACACAGCCACCACTAGGGGGAGCTCAGGAGATTACTACATACTGTATATACAGCCACCACTAGGGGGAGCTCAGGAGATTACTACATACTGTATATACAGCCACCACTAGGGGGAGCTCAGGAGATTACTACATACTGTATATACAGCCACCACTAGGAGGAGCTCAGGAGATTACTATATACTGTATATACACCACCACTAGGAGGAGCTCAGGAGATTACTACATACTGTATATACAGCCACCACTAGGGGGAGCTCAGGAGATTACTACATACTGTATATACAGCCACCACTAGGGGGAGCTCAGGAGATGCAAAAACGCATGCGTTTAAAAACGCACTTTGTGACCGCAACCTAACAATCGAAGTCAATTGAAGGGGGTAAAATTGAGAAAATTGAAGTCAATCTAGGGGGTAAACCAATACAGAAAGTAGAGACAAGCCTCGCAGAGGATGCCCCTAAATATAAAGGATACCATACATCCCATCCTGGAACTCCAGGGCTGCTCGCCTAATGATCCGCTCCCTCACCAGGTCTGAGTCCTTCTTTGGTTTGGGCTTGGAGTTTTCTTCCTTTCTTAGTGTCAGCCTCTAATGAAGACACAATGGTGTTAGCGGATGTCACCATATACAGCAGTAGAGAAGACATCGTGATCAAGATCCAAATTAATGAATGGTGGTCATTGGGATGAGATGTCGCCCACTCAAGAAGTGGGATCACACTAGAGACTACGAGAAGATGAGAAGACAAGTGACAGGACAAAAAATAATGAGCTCCTCCACAATGATCAGAGACCACCATCAACCCAGACATAGAGCCGACCCATCACATGTAACGAGGAGGCCATCACAACGCTGGGTGGACCATCAAACCTCGATCCTATAATGAGAGGGGATCAAGCAGGAGACCCTCACAACACAAGAACGTACCTCAATCCTTTTCTTATAGCTCTCGCCCTTAATGATCCGATCCACGTAAATGCTGGGAATGTGGATGTCTTCCGGGGCAAAGCTTCCCGTATCCACAATCTCCTCCACCTGCAAACACCAGATATGAGGCATGAGCCAAGGAGATGAAAGATACATTAACCCCCGGGCCCATCCTGATACATACATAAAGGGGAGCAGAAGTGATGAGACTGCAGGAATCACTACATGAAGACTCTGCCCATTCAAAAGGTATAGGAGCCACATAGAAAGAAAGAGAAAGACCCCAAAATCTACAGATTATGCATTACTTACATGGCCAGGGTCCTACAAGGCAGTGTCATATGGTGTCAAAATCCTCCTCCCTGTTCAATGACCTCTATATAGATAACACTGACCCATCATTACATCACTACTGACAATAGATGATGTCACAGCTTATCTCCTCCCTGTACAATGACCTCTATATAGATAGCACTGACCCATCATTACATCACTACTGACAATAGATGATGTCACAGCTTATCTCCTCCCCCCTCCCTGTACATTGACCTCTATATAGATAACACTGACCCATCATTACATCACTACTGACAATAGATGATGTCACAGCTTATCTCCTCCTCCTCCCTGTACAATGACCTCTATATAGATAACACTGACCCCTCATTACATCACTACTGACAACAGAGGTCGCACTAACATTTTTCCAGAAGGGTAATAATACTCCTCTCACAATTTTTGAGGAGTATTTTTAGCCGAAGAGGAGTATGACATTTTCAGGAATACAAATTAATAGCTCCTAGGCGTATATAGTGTTTAAGGAAACCTACCAGTTAGAATGGCAGGGGTAAGCTGTAAGTACAGAGCACCAGCTCAGGGTGAGCTGGTGCCGGTACTTACTTTCGTTAGTGTTATAAACCGCGGTATTAAACTTTAGAGCAGGAGAGGCTTTGGCGCTGCGTGCGCACGATGTGCGTGCGCACATAGGAAATAGCAGAGATGCCGCACGCGCATGGTTGCGCGCAGCGCCGAAGCCTCTCCTGCTCTAAAGTTTAAAAAGGGTTAAAACCGCGATACCACGGTTTATAACACTACCGAAAGTAAGTACCGGCACCAGCTCACCCTGAGCTGGTGCTCGGTACTTACAGCTTACCCCTGCCATTCTAAGTGGTAGGTTTCCTTTAATAGATGGATTTCTTGTATAAATCGACATCAACCCCAGTTTTCTGTGACTATATAGCCAATTGAGACAAATCTAGTAATTTTAAATTGTGCATTAAATAAAGGAAAACAATCTTTTTTCGTCTCCTGAGAAATTTCAACCTATATGGCGAATAGGGCTGATCTACCAAATTCCCTAGCCCCCCCCTCCCCTCCAGATGAGATGGGCTAGCGCACCTGAATTTTTATTTAATTTATATTTGGGTGGTTGGTGGGGCAAAAGTTTTTAATTTTTTTTCTTTTATAATTAATTTATATCTATATCAGTGCACAGTATGGCGGGTGTATATCAGTGCACAGTATGGCGGGTGTATATCAGTGTACAGTATGGCGGGTGTATATCTATATTAGTGCACAGTATGGCGGGTGTATATCAGTGTACAGTATGGCGGGTGTATATCAGTGTACAGTATGGCGGGTGTATATCAGTGTACAGTATGGTGGGTGTATATCTATATTAGTGCACAGTATGGCAGGTGTATATCTATATTAGTGTACAGTATGGTGGGTGTATATCTATATTAGTACACAGTATATCTATGGTGTATATCAGTGTACAGTATGGTGGGTGTATATATTTTATTGAACAGTATGGTGGATTTCTATAACCATAATGCACATATCAGTACAGTTATACACACGTCCAAACCGGGTTCCCGGTGTCCGGCCCGCAGCACAGTATGGGGTTGATCTTATCCTCCGGGAATACAAATCTGAAGTCGTAGCTGAAGTAGAACATTCCCTGCGCTATCCTTCTGCACCTGCCGGCTGGAAAGGTGCACTACGTGTGCCCATACTATTCCCCAGGACGACCTCGCTGCCCTCGCCGCCCGTGGAGCGATGAAGCCCTGCAGAGCATGCAGCCGAGCCGGAGCACGAGCAGCTCCAGCACCGCCGACCACCAGCACATCCCTGGCCGGACACTTCTGCGGTCCATCTTGCCCGCGTACCTCCTCTCCTGCTCGGAGCTGCATCACTGCACCATCCACAGCTCCATGGGGTCTGAGGCCATACGCCCCAGGTTGAGGCCGCCGAAGATGCCGGACAGGGAGAGCAGCACAGCGAGGATCACGCCCCGCAGATGATTCCCCCCCCCGCGCGGAGCGGCAGCGGCAGCTTTTTCTGCTCCCGCAACCGCAAGTCCGGTCCCATGTGCAGTACACAATAGGTGATAATTGACAAGCGTATTTTTACGCTTAGCTTTTATTTTGGGGAGTAATAGCGCCCAATAATGCGTCTATGACGCTTGGTGAGGCGTTAATGCGACCTCTGACTGACAATAGATGTCACAGGTCTATAAATCGATTCTTCACCTTCCCTTTAACTAAAGCAACTGAAAAGTTTCTGATCCTGAAAATAGAATAATGAAAACTTCCTTAATCATCATCTTGTTCAAGTCTTGTGCAAGGAAGATATAAAAACCTCATCGCAGAGGAGATTTACACAGAATCAGACAGTCGCAGAGGAGGCTCAGGAGTTACAGCCGCTCGGCTTACACCGTACAGTCTCCACGTTTTCAGGACTGATCCTCAGACCTCACCAGACATGACGTGTGTTCATCTATAGATATCGGTAAATACTTTCGGTAAAGGAAACAACCCTATATTTTTTTTTTTTTTTTTAACTCCCAGATTCAGGCCTTTAGTACAAAACCATTTAGTTTTAAATTGCTCCATTGCAGAAAAAAGAAAAAATTAATTAAGAAATCCAGTGTTACTGTGTATTCAGCTCCGATGCAGTTTGCATGCTTCAATGGCAACAGACTACAACCCGCCGTCTACACCATTCAGACCTGCTGTATACATGATAGAATGAAGCAGAATTTGTAGTCTGTTACCATGGAAACGCATGTTGGAGGAATAAAATGTAATAAAATTAAGAACACATATATAGTGGGGTATTCCCACTAATACATGAAAGACACCCTCACTTAGAGGAGTTCACGGAGCCCGGCGCATGCAGGCCATTCTCCATTCAAGTGTATGGGTGTTCCAAAAATAGCAAAACCAATAGTCTACAGACAACTCTGCACTCCAGACTAGAGGTGGGAACGGCATGTATAATGTACCAGTGTATAGGTAATAAATGCTATACATGGGAAAACACTTAAAAGAACATTTAACCTTTAAATGATTGTTACAAAACAAATGATCTTCATATATGTGATACTTGTCACTAGCTGTATTGTGAAATAAAGGTGACGGATCGCGCTCCCCGATGATGTCCCACTAGCACCGATCGTGGGTGTTACCGGTAAGTCTTTGCGGCAATATGCAGCAAAGACTTACCGGCTATGGAGAGGGCTCAGCTCATGAGCCATCTCCATGCACCCGCGACCGACCCGTGACGTGCATTTTCGTCAAAGGTCGTGAAAGGGTTAAAGCACATCCCAGCAAATAATTCATATTGGTTTGTGTAAAGAAAAGTTTCCAATATACTTTCTACATCAATTCTTAATGTTTTTTTTCTAAATCTCTGCTTGCTGTCATCCAACAGGAGACTTCATTCTTTACTTCCTGTAGATAAACACCGGTCCATGGTCATGTGATGTCACACAGGTGCACGGCTCAGAGCTGTGTGATACTAACGAGCTGCGACACCTTGACAAAGACCTACGCGGGAGAAATGTGCATTAGTGTGGCCGCCGGGCAGTGTGTCCTCACTCTTACTTCCTTTTCTGGACATTTGTGTACTTGTTGGGTATTGGTGTTACATTAGCCAAGTGATGGCGAACCTTTTAGCGGCCGGGTGCCCAAACTGAACCCAAAACCCCCCTTATTTATCACGAGGTGCCAACTAAAAATTAAAGCAGTAACTTATTGCTCCCTGTTCAACAACTTTCAATTATATTGGCCTCCTGAGAACAGCAACACAGCAGAAAGATGGAAAATTTACATCACTTCTTTCCAGTGTCCCTCTGTACACAGAGAATCGTGGGGCCAGCAGGAGGTCCTCCAAAGACAATTCGGCCCTGTCTACTCATTCTCCCTCTTCCTACAGTCCCAAGTAGCGAAGGAGGTATCAAAATATAACTGAAAGCAGCATTTTTTAAGTTGCATGGAACTGCAGGAAGATTCTTTGAGTCCTGTCTGGTGTGCTGGGGCGATGGACCAGGTGCCCACAGAAAGGGCTCCGAGTGCCGCCTCTGGCACCTGTGCCATAGGTTCGCCATCACTGCATTACCCGTTACCTTGATATACTACACTTTTCTCTGCTTTATGGTATGCAATCACTTAGATAACAGACAGACCAGGCAGTGTGTCCATTTCAATGTTCCTCCTCCTGATTCCATTGTTTGCATATATTTTTAAGGGATTCTATTAAATAAAGAAACATTTTACATAACTATCCTGTTGTGGGCCACGTTTCCCTGTCTTTTGGTTGTGTTGGTTATGTAATTTACTGTAGTCCTTACTATTTAGCAGTTTATGTCATGTGACCAAGGCGATGTCATCTAAGGTCCTTTACCCTTGCAAAATTTATGAAATTATGCTAATGAGTCAGAAGAGCTCTACAGGGGGTTTCAGTACTGCAGGTACACAAGTTGTTACAATGAACAGAGCAGGAAGTCATGTTTTGCTCATTGTAACAGCCTGTCTATCTGCAGCAGTGAGGGGCTCTGGTAATGCCCCCAGAGCCCTTCTGGGTCATTAGCATAATTAAAAAGTTGATTTTAGAAGGAAGGAAGACATAATTAACAGTCACAGCTCCTGGATCTATGAGTAAGTGTCACTGGTTTATCATGATGAATTTTGATGGTGGATTTTCTTCAATCCTATTGCAGGCTGGGCATCGGGGAGAGGCTACCGCTGCAGCCGGTTCCTAAACAGCAAGACAAGACAGTGACAAGGAGGAATTCGGTCGGTTCCTGCTGCAGCCAGTTGTCTTCCAGCCACACACACGACAATGAGAAAGAATTGTATTATGAGACACCAGGGACCCCTCGCACCAGGTGTAATAGAACCTCAACACAATGCAAACAGGACAATCTGTAGCATCGTGCAGATATTAGAGAATAAAGAATCACCAGAATACAGATGAACAAAGGAGGAAAGTCAAACACTATTGGGTTCATTATACAGAGATAATGGAAGGCACCGGAGTAGACTATGGAGTGTTGCCAGGCAACAGTAACTACTGGGTCTCAATCACTCCATCACACAGGGCACCAGCAGCAGGTATGTCCGTCGCTGACCCCTCACCCTCCCATCACTATGGAAGAATTCCAGGAATCTAAGCATGTGAAACCAGACGCCTGGTGGACAACGAGTTGTAGTTCTGCAGACGTCATTAGACACTAGATGCTTTATTCCAGTGTAGGCCTCTAATTACAAAAAGATCAACCCTTAAAGGGGTTAAACATATTTAGAACAAAAAAAATTAAAGGGGGATTCCAGGAATAAACATGATTCACATTCAAATGGGTCATTAACATATAAGTTAATATGTAATAAGTTGTTATTCAAAATGTTGCTCCCCATAGAGAAATAATGTGGACATATACTGTAACCAGGTCATTTATTTTCTCCCTGTGGAGGAGATAAAGGAGAGAAGATGGCTGCTGATCACATGACCTGCACCCGCCTGGGCAGGTCATGTGATCATCACTAAGTTTGGTTGTAGTCGGTTGGTTGCAGTGCGTCCAGTATGGCCGGTGTTGTGGCGAGACGTCATCTCAGTGACATAATGTGCAGTGATGGCAGTTACACATCATTACTATGGTAATGGAGCAAGACAGCCTGTTACATCATCACTGGGAGGAGTGCATAAGAGGGAGGAGCTGAGAACTGAGGCATCATGGGAGTTGTAGTATTCTAGGGCGGCCATCTTGGAAAGATCTCTGCCTACTTTAGAAAGCCCCTAAAATGTTGTGAATCAAAAAAGCAAACTATGTAAAAAACTCTTGCCCAGTGTTTAGCTGCTGGCAGAGGTTTTACCTCTCTAATAGCAGCCCCCGGGACAAGAGAATTCTTCCAGGCAGGACCTGGCTATACCACACTGAGCATGCGCAGCAAGTGTAACATAATACAGCTGTATTGCACGGTTTAGATCAATGAGAGATTGAACATGGGATCACAGGATCGCTTGTTCAGGCCAAGCTTTAAGCAGAAATAAAGTTTAATTAAAGTTTTTTAATAAAATTAAATAAACTAAAAGCCCCCTAAACACCATTTCCTATATACAGTACAAACCCCCCCCCCCCTCACAAAATAACAAAAAAACCTCCAGATATTTGATATCACCGTGTCCGTAACATTCTGTACAAAGTAGTCAAAGTGTAAGTCAAAAAATGCCTCTATATAAAAATGCGATAAAATGGTACCACTGAAAAGAACAACGCTACATGTAAAAAATTAACCCTAAACCAGCTCTGTTAAGCGAAAAATACTAAAAAGTTATCAATCTCTGAGAAGATGGTGATCCTAAAACAAATGAGATTTTCTCTAGATTAGGATTTCTTCAGTAAAATTGTAAAAATATATATATATAAAAAATAAAGATAACTGTACCATGGAAATACAGCCCAAAAAATAAAAAAGATCTAGAATTGAGGATTTTCTTTTCTCCACACATTCAAGAGTTAATAACATTTCATCAATAAGCTAAAGACTCACTAAAATAAGCTATTTTTAAAGTGCATCTAATCTTGCAGATAATAAGCCCTTATATGTTCATAATACCCCAAAAAAATAAAGATTGTATAGTCATTAAAAAGTGACAATGCAAATTTGGTGCAGCTTCCCTTCATTACCCTGGCGTGTGCCCATTCAGCAGGTTACCACAACATTGGTATTTGGTACTTTATCCACTGTGAATGTGTACATTTAAAAAAACAAAAAAAAAACATTCATTTAGCCCCAAAAAATGTAAATTTCAAAATAATTTTAACAAATTATTATATGCGATTTCCCCTTTATATACAAACAGAACAATGTTTGTGCTGCTCGTCCTTTTCTTTCCAAAGTTCTGGCATTTTCTGTTCTGAAAGTGACAAAAATCTTTCTCACTAGAGGTGAAGTGGGCGGAGACTAATATCTGTCAGTCTATGCCAGTGGTGGCGAACCTGTGGCACTCAGAGCCCTTTCTGTGGGCACCCAGGCCTTCACCCCAACACAGAGTTTGCCAGATAAGACTTTCTCCTGTGATTCAGTACAGCCCAGAAAGTGCGCTGTTTTAAAGCGACACCTTTGGCTGCCAGGACTACAGGTGGAGTGAGAATTTGTGGATAGAGATTGATTGTCATTGGAGCTCCTGCTCTGGGTCCCCTGTTTCTACCTCTTCAGGGGACTCCAGAGGGAAGCTACAATCCAAATTATTCCATCATCTTTCTATTGTATTGGTGAATTCAGGAGACCAATACGATCAAAACCTGTGATACAGCAAACAGCAATAAGTTACTGCTTAAATTGTCATGATGGCACTTTGCGACATATAAATGGGTATTGCTTGTAGCTTGGGCACGCTGTCTCCAAAAGGTTCGCCATCACTGGTCTATGCTGAGGCCAGTTAGCTAGCCCACAGATACTATGATCCATTGTGTTCTCTCTCAAAGTAATTTAGCATTAAAGGGGTATTCTTGCCTGGACATTCACATTCAGTCTGATAAATCTGTCATATATAAACATTTCTTCAATTGGATGTTATTAAAAAAAAATGTTCCTGTGTGAAGATTATTTCTCATAAATGTAGTAATTTTGTCCCTTAGAAACGAGATAGCTTCCTCGGATACGACCACCTCTGCTGGAGGGATTACACAAAAGAAACAAAAAGTTTTTGTATATGAAATGTCCGGGAGTTACTGCAGGTCCTACAGCCGTCCTGTGGTAATGATTGCTGAATCCAGGTGGTCCGGCAGGACTCTATAGCGCATGTCTGGCCACCACTGCCAGAGTGTGACGTGGTCGTATCCGAGGAAGCTATCTGGTTTCTAAGGGACAACATGGCAACATTTTAATAACATCCAATTGAAGAAATGTTTATATATGGAAGATTAGTGAAACTGAATGTGAATGCCCAGACTAGAATACCCCTTTAAATCCATTTAGTTTCCCACAAGTAAAGCCAATAAACACTGCAGAGAGCACATACAGGATGTATATGGTGACAGCCGGGGGACATGTAATAAGTGGTAGAAATCATAAGTAAACCAGTTACATGAAGTCTATGCCTGTGCTGTGTGCGCATTAAGGGTTAATAGCTTATCTGCACAGTGCAAAAAGTCCTAATGACAAGGTGGGGGAAAGGCTGCAGCATGAGGTGCAGAGAGAGAGATAGAGAAAGGTCTGTAGAATCACAGACTGGGATGGAAGGAACTAATAGGGAACAGTGAGGATCTTGTACTTCATACTGTGCAAGAAACATCTGTACCCACAGTCTTGAACACATCCAGCTCTACTACATACACAGAGAGAGCTCTATCACATGACCTCCTCCCTGTGAGCAGGGAGAGCAGCCCCTCCCAGGAGTTCATAGAGTTTGTTTATACTACGGACTCCAGGTCTCATTAGCACATGGAGAGGAAGCAGTTATTGCAGCACTGAGGTAATCTGAGGGGGATAGCAAAGAAACTGCTGCATATAGGCAACAGCGGAAAAAAAAACCATTTACAGTTACTCTTTAACTCCTGTTAAACAATTAAAGGGTTAACAAACTTCATAAAAGTTGTTTTGCTGAAGTTGCGGTATAATTTATGGGATTTTTAGTATCGCACCTAGTTCTAAGCCTCAGTAATTTTGAGTAGAAAATTTTGAATTTCAAAAATTTCAATAAATAAATGCCAAAAATACCACCAAAATTTTTCAACTAACATAAAGTACAATGGGTCACAAGAAAAGAATCTTACAAACAACCTTAAAATCCCCAAGATATGTTGAAGCGTTCCAAAGTTATAACCACTTATATTGACAAGGGCAGATTTGAGAAAATGCGCCGCGTCAGGAAGGTGAAAAGTGGTTTTGGCGGTAAGGGGTTAAATATTTCTGCAATATGATTTCTAAACATAAATGACCCCATTTCTGGATCATACTCACTTATGGCGCCCCCTGCTGTTATGACATAAATACTGCAATCACAACTGTAAGCAAATAAAATATTCTTCGATCCACATTTAACCAATTTTTAAGGACCAAAGGATGTGGCACTTATCCCAGTGGACACATTTAGAGATATAGTTGGCCAAGCTGTAAAACATTAGACCGCTTTTTAACCCATTCAAAACCAGGCACTTTTAAATTTTTGCATTTCTGTTTTTCCCTCCCCTCCATATCTTTGTTTTTCCATTTATAGAGCCAAGCGAGCGCTTGTGATCTGCAGGGAAAATTGACCTTAACATTTAGGAAATTGTGTGTGGAAATGATGGGGACTATTGAAATTGTTATATATATTTTTTTCATATTTTCAGGTCACCTAAGGGTGTTTGAACCCTTGTGGTCTGATCCCTACCATCGAAATCCATCCTGATAAACCAGGGACATTACTCATAGATCCAGGCACCGTGACTGTAGTAATATTCTTATATTTGTTATCCATGGCCTCCTTCTATAATCAACTTAGAAACTATGCTAACGAGCTAGGACGACTCTGGGGGACTATACCAGAACCCCTCCATGCTGTAGCTTCACAGGCTGTTACACTTCCCCCTCCCACTGTGTGCTAAAACATCCTGTTCTGCCATGAGATTACTTCAGGCAGAGGGAGGATAGGGTGCGAGACAGTGTAACAGCCTGTGAAGCCGCATCATCGCAGAATATTGTAAACATACTGGGAAGCCACTGTATAAGGCACCCAACAGGTTAACTGCCCTGGATGGTTTAACCCGTGGAAAGTTGTCCACACAAATATCTGCACCTAATCCTGACTGTGAGCATGTACTCGCATGTCAAACTTGGGGAACCTCCTGCACCTACCTCCACCACTGTCACTTTGGCTGCTTTGCACATTGGCTGGTTGAAGTTTCTTGCAGTTTTCCTGTTGAAAAATAAAGAAAAAAAACTTGATTTACGTGAAAACATAAGCAAACTGTGACTGTACTTGTGTAGCAGAGCCCAGCAATCAGTGCAACTTTCCATTGTACCAGCTTCATTCAGTAGCTGTACTGACAGTCTTACTGCACTCTGCATCTCCATAGACTATCCCTGTGTAGAATACATCCAGAATCTTCATTTTATGCTACATGATCAGCTTATACCAGACACAGCAGGGCAGAGTTTCCTTCATTCAGCCCCACAAAGTCAGGCACCTCCAAATGCACTGCACAAGGGTGTATAGTCGTGACTATAGCCAGTTATGCATGTACAGCAGGCAGGGGGAAGGGATTTATAGTCCAACTTCAATGTATTCCAAGGTTCACTCATTAGTATCTGTGCTAAATTCTGTGTCAGGCTTTTACAATAAGCTTCTGACCTGAATACAACGTTCCCGGCGCGATCCGCTTTCCAGGCCTTCACCAGGGCGAAGTCTCCAGTGATGGAGTTCTCCATGACAAACTGGCGGCCATTGAATTCTTTGACCTTAAAAAAAAAAAAGGGTGTCCGATCATTACAAGGCTGTGTGTGTAATAATTATAATAATTCTTCATTTATATAAGGCACACAGATTATGCAGCGCTGCACAGAACTTGCCAAATCGGTCCCGGTCTCCAATGGGGCTCACAATCTAATCAACCTACCAGTATGTTTTGGAGTGTGGGAGGAAACCGGAGGACCCAGAGGAAACCCACACAAACACGGAGAGAACATACAAACTCTTTGCAGATGTTGACCCTGGAACTTGCGCTCCAAGGCTGTAATGCTAACCACTAAGCCACCATGTTTATCATACAAATACCTAGAACATGTCATTAGGACCCGGATACACGTGGCTGCTCTTCATTCCCTCTTCCCCTGTTGTACTCTTAGGTTTCCAAGAATAAGTAACAAAGAAGAGTGACAGGATCAGACTACATAGGGCTCCTATGTAGTCTGTTACCATGGAGAATGGTAAGAAATTGGTAGCTACATTATGCAATACGCAGCATTTGTCCAGGGTAATATCTGCATGGATTATAAAGTGATATTCTGTCTCGTTCTATACAATATTAGAAAGTTGTACAACTTTCCATGTCACTTTCTATATCACATTATCTTCCAGATCTCCACTTGCTGTCAACGAATGGGAAACCTTCATGGCTTCCTTCATCCCAGTTGACAGCTCGTACATCACGGTAACTGGAGGAATCCCACAATATAGAGGATACAAGTCCTGTGCACACGCTGGCTAGTAACCCCTTGTGCTGCAGAGGAACAGTAGCCACAAACTTCATAAAGATAATCTTATAATCCACAGAGAATGAAGTGCAAGATGAGTGGCATTAGATGCAGGATTCATGGTGATAAGAAAGCCTAAAGAGGTGACATTATATACTGAACATTTCTATAGAATCTTATAGGACGCACACAGAAAATCTTGTCTGCTGCTACGGCGCCACCCAGTGGAAAAGAGATGCAACATTCTGGCAATCAGAACATGCACAAAAAGGGCTGCAACGTATTTTGCTGCAGCAAAGCATAACATGTGGTTTCCGATTGTAACGTGAAAAGACAGCTCTGTACAATCACCACTGCGAAAATTTAAAACAGGGGCTTTCAAGGTACATTCACACGTTCAGTTTTTCAGATGCAGTTTTTAAAGCCAAAAGCAGGTGTGGATCATAGTGAGAACGTAACATTGAAAGAAGTTGCTCTCCCTTTTTTTTGTTCACTCCACTTCTGGTTTGGACATGAAAAAAATTGAACGTGTGAATGCACAATAGGACTGCACTTATCTGACCTCCGCAAAAGAAAAACTGCATAGATATGTGGGCTAGGAATATTCAGTATTGGAGGATAACAACGTGATTGGTGAGGGTCCGACTGCTAGGAGACAGCGGGACCCCCACCAGTCATGGGGATCCCATAGTCACTAATGAATGGAGCTGCAGGAAGGGCATGCGCCCTGCCCTCAAACCAAGAGCTCCAGTACTACCCTTCAATTTTCAACAAGCGGTGAACATGTTCATCCTGCCACATCCCCCATTACGGAGAGAGGGACCCACGTTCTCCGGATTACTAAGGGTCCTGTTCTCACTATCAGTGGGGATCCCAGTGGGGACCCTCACCAATCACCTTGTTATACTTTTTCCTGTGGATAGGGGATAACTTCCTAACTGGGTACAACACCTTTAATATTGGTAGTCATTAACCCTGTGTTCTTTGTGCAGGGTAGAAATGCACAATCTACCGTGACCGTCTTCTGACTATGTTTCAGTCCTCCAGGACCTAGTTCATACAATCCCATTAGTGGTAAAGTAGGAAGCAGAGGTGAACATCCTCCGACACCTACTGAGGCTATATCAGAGTATAGTCACATACTAATTTCTACACCAGTCTGGTTTCACTTGTGTTGAAGAACATTAGGCATTGTGCGCTGGGATGTAATATGGGTTCACTAGTGGGGTAGAGGGTTGGATTTTGTATGGAGCATCCGAGGCTCCTCTCTCCATACATGGTGCATGTAAAGGCCTCTGGGTGCTGTAATGAAATGTGCTGTAATATTGTCATCCGACCTATAAGTTAGTCTTGGTAATAGATAGACTGGTAATTGCATAGGAGTCCGCAATGAAGCAGCAAACAGCCTTATCCTGTTAGCATCACCAGGAGGGAACAAACATCAGAGTTGTTCATGTTTTACGAGTCCTCTGGAAATACAGTAATAAAATTGAGGAACGTTGTATAGAGAGCGAGGCATAAATCCTCCGTACCTCCTTAGGTTTGCTGGCGATCGCTATTGTGCCATCTTTATTATATTTTATAGGCGCTCCTCCTTCCTGGATTAATGTGCCGTAACCCGTGGGTGTATAAAACGCTGGAATACCTGCGCCGCCGGCTCGTACCTTCTCCGCGAGGGTTCCCTGGGGGACCATAAAAAAAGACAATTTCTTCATGAGACATTTATTATTCGGTAACAAGAAAATCCTCCCCTATTAGACACAATGCACAATGCTGAGAAGTCACGGGCAGGGCTGTCAGATACAGATAACATATACCTGGACTGGACTCAGCGTCACAATGGACGCCCTTGTAGAGAAGGTCATGGGTCCCATATGCAGTTCTCTTCCCCCAGCACACATGTAGGACATAGGAATGTGGTTATACATGTCCCATGACCAACAGCTCCTGTTATTACCAGTGACAGATCTGCAGACACTGCTATATCTCACCATGCTATTGTATTTAGTAGTTTTCCCCCCTGCAGGCCCTATCTATAATTCTGGGGTCTCCCAGAGCTGGTGGCTGGAGACTAGCTGCTATCATGTCTTCCATACACTGCACATAGAAGGGAGAGGAGAACCCCATAACTTTCTTTGTCTCATTCGAAAGCATCGGCAGAATCATATATGACTTTATAGGGAAGTACTGACCTTTACGGATGGGAATAAAGCACTAGGGGTGAGATAGAAACTCATCTCCAGCAGCTATTGTCTGTGCCTGTGTCTCTTCTGTCAAATAGGACTTTATTTCCATAAGTTCTTGTCTACAAAGCACTTGGGCGAGATAGAAACGTCCTATTATCTCCTCTCTCTCTGCCCTCTGCATTAGCAGCATCATATAGAACAATATAGAAAACTGTTGACATGTACAGATGCGAATAAATGGGAATGTATCCATTCTCACACTTAGCTCCTGCTCACTCCTACTCTCCTTCGACTACTAACGTTCCTTGTATTCACTTGCACTACTGATTCATGCAAAGTTTGTTGAAAAGTTAGAGGGTTCAAACATGGGTAATGATTTTTGTAGAATATACAGTCAATCATAAATGTTGAGGGTCTCTATTTAACTAGAATAATAATCTTTCAGAACTTGCCAAAAATCGGTCCATGTCCACAATGGGGCTCACAATCTAATCAATCTACCAGTATGTTTTGGAGTGTGGGAGGAAACCGGAGGAAACCCACGCAAACACAGAGAGAACATACAAACTCTTTGCAGACGTTGACTGACACATTCAGCCCAATAACTGCATTTCAAATAAAGACAAGCGGATGTCTAATCCCAGTCTCCCCGTCTCGCTAATCCACGATAATTACAACAGCATAGAAAATATACAAAACTATAACCCAGTCTGTATCTCACCATCACAACCACTGGGATCAAACCCAGTTTACTAGTTACTAGGTCAGGAAGTAAAAATTGTATAACCACTGGCGTAGATCTGTACCAGTCTATAGTAGTCTGCAGTTTGGTAAAAGACCTCTGACTGCAGTAATCAGTGCATGTAGTCAGAGAGGGCGGGCAGCCATTGAAATATTGTAGCTGTATCTCAGTAATAGCAATGGATACCTATGCTACAGCGAAGAAACATCAACACCAGCAGTACAGCCTTGTACAGACCCATGAACTAGCAGTAGTTGCTGGGAGAGTGTCACATTTTGGATAAGAGTGAGGCGCAATTATGAGGCTCCACAAACTGGTTACCTGTATTATTTAAGCACATACAACTAACATATTACATTCAGGAGCAAAGGGGGAATACATACTCCTTTGTCTATGCTAGTTGCGGTTTTACTTGTGCCCCGTGTGTCAGTCATATCTGGATATATGGTTTGTAAATCCAGTAGCGGTATGTCTTTTACTATAACAGCATACACTGTATTGCTCCCACTATGGTTTCCCTAGCCTCTAAAATCCTCTCTTGTAAGCTCTATTAACATGAACAACAATAGTTTTGCCACATTAGTGTGTGTCCTCCTGGGTGTCAGGTCTGTACTGATGATATATCTGGCGCCTGAGAGCCGGGATCACCTGGGGGATGAGCTCCACTTCCAGCTCTCCTTGGAGATATTGTCTTTCAAACTCTGCATTCTCCCCAACATAGGAGGCCACCATGCGCTTGATCTGCTTGGTTTTCAGGAGTAAGCCCAGGCCAAAGTCATCAACTCTGAGGAAACAAAAAGCAAACAGTCAGGAGACCATCCAACGGACCAGAAGAGACATAATACCTAGAGATGCCAAACAAAAAGGAGGGTTATAGCTCAATCTCAGACACAAACCCTGCACCAATGAATATACAATGGTGGGTGGGGGGATATAAGGTGGGGGGCATCTTTGTCAGGGGTATATGGAAAGTTTACAAAAGCTGCTATGTAGAAACCCACCAAAAATGGGAGCCAGGTGAAAGAGAATTAAAAAAGCAATGACAAAGTGCAGCCCAGCGGCCATTTTATTGAAGACCACACACAGGGATATGGACTGTGAAGTCACTGGAACTGCCACACATTAAAAGGTGTTAACCAACTTTATTGCCAGAGTCATTTTTAGCAGGGGATATTCATCTCTGTATCAGAGAGACATTACAGACTTCCTAGATCTATATGACGGTATTTCACAATCCATTTCCACGTACCAGCCCCCTCCATAGTACAGATTCAGCACCTACCTGAACCCACTGTGACAGATCCAGCACCTCCCCCCTCCCATACAGATCCAGCACCTCCCCCCTCCCATACAGATCCAGCACCTTCCCCCTCCCATACAGATCCAGCACCTCCCCCCTCCCATACAGATCCAGCACCTCCCCCCTCCCATACAGATCCAGCACCTCCCCCCTCCCATACAGATCCAGCACCTCCCCCCTCCCATACAGATCCAGCACCTCCCCCCTCCCATACAGATCCAGCACCTCCCCCCTCCCATACAGATCCAGCACCTCCCCCCTCCCATACAGATCCAGCACCTCCCCCCTCCCATACAGATCCAGCACCTCCCTCCCCTCCCATACAGATCCAGCACCTCCCTCCCCTCCCATACAGATCCAGCACCTCCCTCCCCTCCCATACAGATCCAGCACCTCCCTCCCCTCCCATACAGATCCAGCACCTCCCTCCCCTCCCATACAGATCCAGCACCTCCCTCCCCTCCCATACAGATCCAGCACCTCCCTCCCCTCCCATACAGATCCAGCACCTCCCTCCCCTCCCATACAGATCCAGCACCTCCCTCCCCTCCCATACAGATCCAGCACCTCCCTCCCCTCCCATACAGATCCAGCACCTCCCTCCCCTCCCATACAGATCCAGCACCTCCCTCCCCTCCCATACAGATCCAGCACCTCCCTCCCCTCCCATACAGATCCAGCACCTCCCTCCCCTCCCATACAGATCCAGCACCTCCCTCCCCTCCCATACAGATCCAGCACCTCCCTCCCCTCCCATACAGATCCAGCACCTCCCTCCCCTCCCATACAGATCCAGCACCTCCCTCCCCTCCCATACAGATCCAGCACCTCCCTCCCCTCCCATACAGATCCAGCACCTCCCTCCCCTCCCATACAGATCCAGCACCTCCCTCCCCTCCCATACAGATCCAGCACCTCCCTCCCCTCCCATACAGATCCAGCACCTCCCTCCCCTCCCATACAGATCCAGCACCTCCCTCCCCTCCCATACAGATCCAGCACCTCCCTCCCCTCCCATACAGATCCAGCACCTCCCTCCCCTCCCATACAGATCCAGCACCTCCCTCCCCTCCCATACAGATCCAGCACCTCCCCCCTCCCATACAGATCCAGCTTCTCCCACCCCGCCTATACAGATCTAGCACCTACCCCACCCCTCCCCGTGCAGATCCAGCACCTCCCTCCAAATGTTAGGAGAGGAGGCAGTTGTCATGCACTTAAAGGAAACAGAAAACCCAGATAGAGATTATAATCTTATCTATATGACCCTCCAATAGTAGAGAGAATGGTGTCAGGGGGTCAGCGACTTTCCCCCGATCCATATACAGGACGCAGCTGCTGGACGACGGCCAAGAGAGACACAGGGTTTACACAGCAAACATCAGCCGTAAGCACACAGATTATACGTGTTATGGGGCGGAGGTTGTGGTCATCTGAAAATTTACAATTTTTGTGCAAATACAGAAAAAAGTAATGTCCCACAGACACAAGTGCTCTGCAATGTGAAAAGTTCCATATGTGCATTACATACATGTGACCTTATATTGTCTCTAACAGGTCACCTTTAACTGACCCTGGAGGGGTTAAACCAGCGACATTACTGGCACAACAAGGACCCGTCTACAAACCCCCCCCAATCCTTGGCACTGGATCTATATGCAGGTCACATGAGCCGCCTGGGCACGGACCTCCATCATGGAAAATGTAGGACCACCATAAATAGAAACAAGCCCCCTCACTCCCACCACCTACCTCTTAACCCATTTCCTGCCTGCTGACAGACAAAGCCGTGTAATAGCTGCATTGAGTACACATGCAGGAAAGATCATATAATAATTATATTTATACAGTTCTAGATCCAGTCTATTGCTACATATGTGAACAAAGGTTGTATCCTATAATACATATCCTGGTAGTAGGTACTGCTATACTACAGTCAGGAGCTGGTAGGAGCTTATTCATAAAGATAAGGAAACCTCATATACTACACGGGAAATCATTAGCGGATAGCGCACAGGCTGATAACAGCGAGCTATTACCCTCCACCCAGATACAGAGAAACACAAGGCAAGTTCTGGGAATGTACAGGACACGTCTATATATACATGTTGTACTGTACATAGGATAGGCGCTAGAAAAAGGTAAAATGTAACCAGAAGCTGCCAAGGGCAAGGAAGAATTCTCCAATCACTATGTGCAAAGGACAAGTTACCCACAGCATTAGTTTCAGAGCCATAAAGGGATCATATTAAACGGTCTTCCACTTACTAAACTCTCTTGATGCAGCAGCCAGGCTTGTCTCTGAGACCAAACGCTACACAGACGCCTCTAGTCTGTGCCAGTCACTGCACTGGCTGCCCATCTCCTGCCGAATACAGTTTGAAATCATAACCCTCATCCACAAAGTTCTGCATAATTCTGCACCTCCCTATCTCTCTTCTCAGTCTATCGCCCAACCCGAGTTCTTCCATCTGCCAGTGATATAAGATTAATCTCTACCTTAATTTGAACCTCTCATGCACGTCTCCAGGACTTCTCCCGAGCTGCACCAATTCTCTGGAATGCCCTTCCCCCAGATACAAGCTCCAAGCTTCTCTGCAGCCACTTTCACCTTGAACTTTGCATATAAGATGCGGCTGATGACTGGTTTAAGCAGCAGAATTTTTCAACATTATACAAGCTCTTATACCTCTTGTGTCACCCCCTCATAGACTGTAAGCTCTTGTGTCACCCCCTCATCCTCATAGACTGTAAGCTCTTGTGTCACCTCCTCATCCTCATAGACTGTAAGCTCCTGTGTCACCCCCTCATCCTCATAGACTGTAAGCTCGTGTGTCACCTCCTCATTTACTCCCACTCCATCTCACCCATCTGACCCAGAGCCGGATGATGTCAGCAGCCCCCGGGCAGATGGGTGGGAAGGACTGGTAGTAAATATAAGAATTTAGGCGTGCATAATTACTAGATGAAGGAGCGCCGGGCCACCCGTGTTATGTGTGGGCAAATTAGCATATTTTTAAGAGTTGTTTCTCTCCAGAATGCGGCTATTTAGAGCTGTTTGAAGATGTCGACTGTCACAACGTATATAAAGGTCCTCTCTGCACCGAGCTCGTGTAAATACGAGGTATAAAGCCGTACGGTAGTCGCAATGGGGTTAATCTGCCCATGTCCAAAAATTTAGAAGCTCATGTGGCACCCAATTATTTCTTAAATTTTGCAGATAAGACTTGTTTAGGGGCAGCAAAACTGTACAAGTATGACGCCCAACAACAGGCAAAATCCAAAACAATGACTTCAGACACTTTACAAAAATCCTAAAATCTATGAGAGTCTTCCATCAACATGAGCCCAAACACTATGGGGGATGTATCAGGGCTTGTACATCCGTTTTATGGCCTACAAGTCATGAAATATCACTTGTATGACCGTGTTCCATCACCGCGCCAGGAACTGGCCCAAATTACAAACACGCGCCAGAGCCACCGCATATATCCAACACGGGGGCCGATCATACAGATTTCCGATTCCCCTGTGCGCTTGTCCCTTACCTCGCACCCCTGTCCGTTTGTCACACCTCATTAAGACTTAATGTACAGGACGCATGGTAAATTATTAACCCCATATCATAGCACTGCTACTTTGTGTCAGGAGCACGGATCACTGCCGGACAGATGAAGCAGAGCCGGGTGTGTTGTTTGGATCACTGCATCTTGTGACAGGATATTGCATTGGTTCCTGATGTGATTTATTAAAAGACGGAAGAAATATAATATTCACCATATGGCGGTATTATAATCCACAAGTAATCAAGCCCTGAAGAGTACAAAATCAGCCCTGCTACATCTAGATACGACTAGATCTGTGTGGCAGGCATTACATAAGCCTTCTATGTGCTGCAGATTAGGCCAATACTGGGCGCTGTGCCCAGCATTTCCGCATAGATCAGGTGACACAACATCGCGTCCGCTTCGTCACACTGTGTTCTTTGCCGCACGGAGTAACTCAAAGCTGGAGGAAGAAAGTCATGTGCAATCCCTTTAAGGCTGATAACAGGAAACAGTAGCATTGATTCAATTGGATTGTTGTTACAGGTGAACATTACACTTTCCATCCCTTTAAGGGGACGAGATACACGTGTACAACGCCATATCCAAAGGTGACCCCAGAGAAGTGGCACCCAACAGGGACTAATTATAACCAAGAGAAGCATCTGGGGTCCTTGTGCTAGCGGAGACACATCGTGGCCACTTACCCTGCATTGTTACTCACAGCGGTTATTCCCTTTACTCCGGTTTTAAGGAGGCCTCCAATAAGATTCTCTGGAATTCCACATAAACCGAAACCTGAGGAAGAACAAGGACAACGGTTGGGAGGTAAAGGACTGGGGTACAAAACCTTTCCATATCAAACAATCACGGAAAGACAATAATAGAAATGTAAGTCGCTCTGTAATTAGTTGTTATGGGCAACAACGGCCTTGAAGACAAGTATCTCCATGGTAACAGACTACAAACCAACCTTTGTAGTCTGAGCCAGAAGTCATACTCTCTTCTATCCGCCCTGTTCTTACTAATTGTAGAAGATAGCAGGGAGTGACTACAGAATCCATGTCCACACATTAATTGTAGTCTGTTACCATAGAGACACGTGGATTTCGCATTGGAAGTTGTAGACGCAAAAGGAATTTTCTTTTTAGATTTATTTATAACAAAGTTTTCTCATGAATTTTGTGGGATATGCCCGCTGACTTACTGGTTACTGTACCAATATTTGGGTTATCTCCATGTCATGAACCGAACCTATTCAGGAATATTGGGGTTTGTTCTGATGGGATGATCCTTATCTTACACCTTTTACACCCAGCCTCAAAATTGTGGAGATCACCGCCACAGCAACATCATTAATAAACCAAACTATAGAATGGAGGCCAAGGCCTGGCGCCAATATTGTAACCTTTCAGCAGGTCGGCCACCCCCTAGATACCTCCTCCACGTAACATATCGATGTATAATAGGCTGATGTTAAAGATAACGCAACTTTATTAGCCACCAGCGTTACATAAACTGACACTGCAAGACAACCCGCATATGTAATGTCTGCAGATGGCTAGAACATGGCCCTAACCTACCCATAATATATGTATCACCTGCCGCTCGAGAACCAAAGTAAATAGGGGCTCCCGCTCGAGAAAACGACACAACCCCAGCTTGTTGGGAGAAGACAAGGTGAGCGATCCCACCAGTCTTGTCTCATGCCACCTGTAAAGCCTCCTGCAACCATTCATGTGTGGGGCGGCTTCTCAGCCAAGGGAATCGGCTCTCTCACAGTCTTACCTAAAAACACCTCCATGGATAAAGAATGGGAGCAGAATCTCCTCCAAGAGCAACTTCTCCCAACCCTCCAGGAGCAGTTTGGTGATGAGCAATGCCTTCTCCAGCATGTCATAAAGACTGTACACAGACAGAAACTTACCCCCAACCAGCAGCGTGGAGCCGTCTGGGATGTCCTTCACCGCTTCTGTCGGATCATTGTAGAACCGGGCATTGTGTGAGCTGGATGCAGAGAAGTAACACACGCACACCTGGAACCAGAGAAGTCCATAAACGGAAGGAAAGGTAATAAATCCTATAGTACAGGAAGCTGCATCAATACAGGGGTCACCATCACGGACCCCCTGGCAGCTAACATACAGCAATGTCATATAACGAAGGTTTAGAATCTGCAGGTCAATGATTGCAACGGATTCTAGGTGCAGAACTCGTGCGGTGCAATGTTGTGGCGCATTATTGAAGTATTATGTCACGTGATCTGATGTTGTCCCAGGTGACGGGGACACGTTAGTAAGTTATGACCTTGCTTCAACGCCCTGGAGGAGTAATAGTACAGGTCAGAGCAGGCGATCATGTGAGGCTAGAGACGAGTAACAGCAGACTGTGTCACCTCCAGCACAAGAGGCCGGATAGCAGGAGCACACGGAGATTACATGCATGCATACATACATAGGCCGTATAGCAGGAGCACACAGAGATTACATACATACATACATACAGAAGCCGTATAGCAGCAGCACACTGAGATTACATACAGACACACATACATACAGAGGCGGAACTGCCCCATACAGAGATTACATACATACACAGGCAGTACAGCAGCAGCACACATTGATTACATACATGCAGGAGCCATACAGCAGCAGCACAGAGATTACAAACATACATACAGAGGCCATACAGCCCCATACAGAGATTACATACAGAGGCCATACAGCAGCTGCACCCAGAGATTACACACATACAGAGGCTGTATAGCAGCAGCACACAGAGATTACATACATGCAGGTGCCGTACAGCAGTCAGTAGCACACAGAGATTATATACATAGGCCATACAGCAGCAGAAGCACAGATTACATACATACATAGACACACAATGACTTCATACACACACACATATAATTGGTGTACAGCAGTGTATAGAGATTACGTACATACAGCGTCTGCTCAGCGGCGCACAGAGACTACATACATAGTCTGTACAGCAGCACAAAGAGGTTACTTGACTTCAACATAGTAACACTTCCCCTTTAATCAGATATCTAATACACATGAAATGAGCTAAAAAAGAAAATTTCCAGTACAGCAGCCGCCGCCATATGGCGAACAATTCACCAAAATGTGTCATTCTCATATACTACACAATCACATACAGCACTGTCATCAGGCCGTGTATCAGGCTGTATTCACACTTGTGTCACTTCTGCTCAATATTATATCCTATAGCACAGGACCCCTGACCTCCAGGACCCCCACTATCCCCCCTGGATTAGGACGCCCCCAGCTGTCACATACACAGCCCCCCACTGGTTATCACCAATATCCAGAGGCAACTTATGATTTATCATCCTGGATACAAAATGTTACTAAACTTTTCGTTTGCATCTTTTTAGCCTCGATCGCCACATTTTGGATTCTTCCAGCGCTTTGTCCGTTTTCCATAGTGGGAGGGGGAGGGTGAACTTCTCAAGTCCAATTTTTAAAAAGTTCCAAAACTTGTTGCAATTTCTCTCCAATCCTGGAGCTGCTGAGAAACATCTCACAGAACTGATAGAGGACTATGGTGCAGGTGTCAGGATTTCACACTATGTTGACCCAGGGAACCCCAATTTGCTGAGTCCTGCCTGCGGGGGCACATGGGGGGCCGCAGTGACGTCAAGGTCACGGGCAGAGCAACTGCACAAGTATAGGGCGCTGTACACACCGGGCAGCATGCGGTACGCGATCCCTGCAGCGGTTACCTCGCTGTGCGCCCTCCACTGCGGCCTCAGGCCTCTCCTCAGAGCCGGGAGGAATCTGCAGGCGGCGGCCATCGTTATCCTGCAACCACCGAGGAGACAAGGAGCCCTGCCAGGAGGAGGGGAGGAGGATCGGGCCCTGACAGGAGGAGGGACGGGGAGGCCTCACATGTACTGCCGCCCCCATCCTTATCCTGTCCACACAGCAGCAGGGCCGAGCGTGCACCCCGTGTGACGGCATCTCTGCATACCACATCGTGCAGAACCCCCTGACCCAATATAGCAGTGGAGGTGCACCCCGTGACGTCATCACATGTCTACACGTAACGTCATACATAGCACCCCATACATATCATACATGTAGCAAGGCCGAGCGTGCACCCCGTGTGACGGCATATCTACATACGACAGCGTGCACCCCGACCCAATATAGCAGTGGAGGTGCACCCCTTGACGTCATCACATCTCTACATGTAACGTCATACATAGCACCCCATACATATCATACATGTAGCAAGGCCGAGCGTGCACCCCGTGTGACGACATATCTACATAGGACATCGTGCAGAACCCCCGACCCAATATATACAAATATAGCACTGGAGGTGCACCCAGTGATGTCATCACATCTCTGTATGTCATGTCATACATAGCACCTCATACATATCATAGAGGAGGGTCTGCAGCTCCTATATACAGAATCCCATTATCAAGTAACTGGGAAGGAAATATAATATAGAGAGAGAAGTTTCCATACAGTATATAACACGTATATAATATAATATATATACAGACACAGGATGTTTTTCTCACGATCTGACATGAAATCAGATTACACCTTTCCCGCTTTAGGTCACTTACCAAAAATTATTTATATTTGCCAAATGTCAGAATAATGAGATTATTACTTTCTACATACATTTCATTCATTTTTGGAACCACTGCCCTTAAATTGTATGACTTACTTCAAAGGATCTCCTTCCATATGCTTGTCACAGTAATCAGTAGGAATTTGGGCCCATTACTCCTGACAGAACCGGTGTAACGGACCCATGTCTCTAGCCACTAGCTCGCACCTGCCTTTTCAGCTTTGCTCATAGATCTGGCAGTAGCTTTGGGTCTTTGTGCATTTGGAAGACTTATTTACCCCCAAACTTTAAAGGGAACCTACCACCATGATTCTACCTATAAAGGTAGATCGGGTGGTAGGTGGATGTAAGGGACGTGAGGAGAGCTCTTTTTAGAGCTAATCCTCACGTCCCCGCTAACTTTTGGGAAACTTAATTAACCTAATATGTAAATTTAGTTATGCGGCTAATGGGGCGTGGAGTAGCCGGCACGAGGCTACACAGTGCGGCTACTCCACGCCCCGGTAGCCACATTACTCCTCCTACCCTGTTGAGTGCGGCGCGCAGCCCTCGTCTGACAAGCCGGCTACTGCGCATGCGCAGTAGCTCCGGCCTCGGAGCTGGGACTGCTCAGCCGGCGTTCTGCGCTACGAGGAGCTGTGCGCCGGACACAACAGGGTAGGAGGAGTAATGTGGCTACCGGGGCGTGGAGTAGCCGCACTGTGTAGCCTCGTGCCGGCTACTCCACGCCCCATTAGCCGCATAACTAAATTTACATATTAGGTTAATTAAGTTTCCCAAAAGTTAGCGGGGACGTGAGGATTAGCTCTAAAAAGAGCTCTCCTCACGTCCCTTACATCCACCTACCACCCGATCTACCTTTATAGGTAGATTCGTGGTGGTAGGTTCTCTTTAACTTTGTGGCTGATGTCTTGAGATGGTCTTCACAATAACCACTAGAGATGAGCTTGATGCTCGTTCAAGTATTAGCATACTCGAAACAGCTCGTTGCTCGGACCAATATTTCTTCTGCTCGATAACGAGCTTTCACTTAAAGGACACCTGTCATCAGGTCTCTGTCACTTGTCCTGTCACCTCTACCTGTTGGAGCAGCTCACATGGATCCCATCCCAGCCTTTATCTAGTTATTTCATACATTATTCATTGTAAAATCATCTATTCTTTATCATGTAAATGAGGCTGGTCACATGGTCAGAGGCAGTGATGTCACCCCTGTTACCCCTCCCCTCTCCTCCCCCTGCACAGGTCTGTGTGTAATATATAGTAAAGTATTGCTGGTATCTGTGCTGCATCTGCTGACATGCTGCATCCTCCTAATATACAGGTGAGAGACACAGACATCAGCTACACATGAATCTGACATGTTCTGCTGAAACATGGCTGCCTGGAGCTGCTGGATCTCTCCTATACACACACACAGGCTGCAGGGGGCGCCAGCACCAGGAAGCACATCATTATACAGCCTCACATCATTATACAGGCTGTCAGTCATGCACTGGGGGTGTGGCTGTGCCTCCCACTCATGAATAGAGTGGACAGCTTGAATATGCTAATGACTCATTGGACATTTCACAGGTCATTTGCATACAGCTTTAGGACCTCATTGCTTAGGTTTACAGGCATGTAGAGGGACAATGAAGGGATAGAGGCAATGCTCTCTAATGGCAGTTTATGAAAATATATTTAGTTTAGGGGGGATATTTTGCATGACGGGTTCTCTTTAAGGAAGAACAGTGAAGAACACAGGATCATTTAAGTGAAGATCACAGTGAAAGAACACATTGTAGATGTTTAACACGGGTCATTCTTCTTTTTGAAGTTCCACGAATATTCCATTCAATAAAAAAAACGAACAAACAGGACTGACTTCCTTATTTCTCAATAAAATGACACATTTTATTGCTCCCCTTGAAACGAGCACCCGGGCATTTTAGTGCTCACCCATCTCTAATAACCACATAATGTTCCCTCCATGCCCCTCACATTGTGCATCCCCACATTGTAGCCCCTCTGAAGCTTTTCCTCTTATTAAAGGCCCCCTCTTAATGTGTCCCCCAACAGCTACCCCAATATTCAAGTCCCCTCTTATTGTGCCCCCCAACAGCTACCCCAATATTAAAGTCCCCTCTTATTGTGCCCCCAGCAGCCCCCCTTTTATTGTGCTCCCCCTCTTATTGTGCCCCCAGCAGCCCCCCTCTTATTGTGACCCCCCAACAGCTCCTCTCTTATTATGCCCCCCCCAGCAGCTCCCTCTCTTATTGTACTCCCCAGCAGCTCCCTCTCTTATTGTGCTTTCCAGCAGCTCCCCCACTTATTTTGCCCCTCAGCAGCTCCCTCTCTTATTGTGCCCCCCAGTAGCTTCCCCTCTTATTTCGCCCTCAAGCAGCTCTCCATCTTCTTGTGACCTCTACCAGCATCTCCCCATCCTATTGTGACTCCCAACAGCTCCCCCTCTTATTGTGCCCCCATTGTAAAATAATAAACACTTACTGTATACTCACCTTTACTTGTGTCCCTGCAGCAGCTCGTCTCTCCTGCTGTATGTGGCAGTGAAGCCCCAGGCAGATAACATCATCACATCACGCCTGCCAGCTCTGCTACATTCAGCAGTAGGAGAGGAGAAACAGTGAGAGTGCAGGGAGCTGCCAAATTTCTGCATTATTAGTGTAATCAGCTCTATCACCATCCACAGGTTGCCAGCAGAGCTGATGTCCTGGCACATACCTCCCGGCAGGTGGGATAGGGCCCCAGGAATTGTCCTGTAGATCTGGGATGGTCATTTTGGCTAAACAGGTCAATTTTAATTTTATTATAATTATTTCAGGGCTTCTAAGCCAGAAACTGGCCCTGATTAAAGCCCCTTAGGCTCATTTGCATACAGTCATTCATCCTGGTGGTAGATGCCCTTTAACCCCTTAAAGGACACCTGTCATCAGGTCTCTGTCACTAGTCCCGTCACCACTACCTGTTGGAGCAGCTCACAAGGATCCCATCCCAGCCTTTATCTCGTTATTTCATACATTAATCATTGCAAAATCATCTTTTCTTTATTATGTAAATGAGGCTGGTCACATGGTCAGAGGCAGTGATGTCACCCCTGTTACCCCTCCCCTCTCCTCCCCCTGCTCATGTCTGTGTGTAATGTATAGTAAAGCATGGCTAGTGTGTGTTGCATCCTCCTAATACACAGGTGAGAGACACAGACATCAGCTACACATGAATCTGACATGTTCTGCTGTAACATGGCTGCCTGTAGCTGCTGTATCTCTCCTATACACACACACTTGCACACACAGGCTGCAGGGGGCGTGGCCACCAGCACCAGGAAGCACATCATTATACAGCCTCACATCATTATACAGGTTGTCAGTCAAGCACTGGGGGTGTGGCTGTGCCTCCCGCTCATGAATAGAGTGGACAGCTTGAATATGCTAATGCTTCATTGGACATTTCACAGGTCATTTGCATACAGCTTTAGGACCTCATTGCTTAGGTTTACAGGCATGTAGAGGGACAATGAAGGGATAGAGGCAATGCTCTCTAATGGCAGTTTATGAAAATATATTTAGTTTAGGGGGGTTATTTTGCATGACGGGTTCTCTTTAACACCGAAGCCACTTTTCACCTTCCTGACACGGCCCATTTTTTCAAATCTGCCCTGTGTCACTATAAATGGTTATAACTTTGAAACGCTTTAACATATCCAAGTGATTTTAAAATTGTTTTCTCGTGACACATTGTACTTCATGTTAGTTGACAAATTTTGGTGGTATGTTTTGCATTTATTTATGAGAAAATCAGATATTTGGTGAAAATTTGGAAAAATTCTCGATTTTCAAACTTCAAAATGTTCTACTTTTTCCACACATAGTCATAACAGCAAAAAAACTTAATAACTAACATTCACCGAATGTCTACTTTATGTGGGCATGGTTTTTTAGGCATCCTCTTATTTTTGTAGGATGTTATGGGCCTTTGAACGTTAGGTGCGATTTTTCACATTTTCATAAAAACCGCTAAATCCTGCTATTGAGGGACCTGCTCAGGTTTCAAATCACTTTGAGAGGCCTAAATAAAAGTAAAACCTTAAATTACCCCATTATAGAAACTACACCCCTCAACTTACATAAAAAAACTTTTATGAAGTTTATTAACCCTTTAATTGTTTTACAGGGGTTAAAACAAAATCGGATACAATTTTGAAAGTACATTTTTTTTGGCTAAATTAATGTGTTTTTCAAACAATGTACAAATTCTCAGCGGATAAAATACCAAAATGCTCCACAAAATTTGATACCCAATCCCTCCCGCATATAACAATACCCCATATGTGGTGGTAACCTGCTGTATGGGCACACGCCAGGGCATCGAAGGGAGCTGCGCCATTCAGAGCAGATTATGCATTGTCACTTTATAATGGCTATACAATCTTTATTTTTTTGGCAATTTGGACATATAAGGGCTTATTTTTTGCGACATGAGATGCACTTTACAAATACTTTATTTTAGTGGGTTATTAGCTTATTGATGAGATTTTATTAACTCTTGAATGTATGGGTGAAAAGAAAATTGTCAATTTTGGTTTACTTTCTTTTTGTTTTTTTTGGGGGGTCGTACACCGTACACTAAAAATACTATATTATCTTTATTCTATAGGTGATTACGATTATGGTGATACCTCATTTATACAGTTTTTCATTTATTTTTACAATTTTACTGGAAAAAACGAATATAGAGGAAATCTCATTTGTTTTTGCATCGCCATCTTTTCGAGGACATAACTTTAATATTTTTTTGTTGACAGAGATGGTTTAGGGCTTATTTTTTACATGTTGAGTTGTCCTTTCAATTGATACCATTTTGGCGCACATAACTTTTTTTGATCACTTTTTAGAACATTTTTGTGAAGAGATTTTATGAAAAATTTACATTTTTGGCGAGTTTTTCGTTTTTTTTTTTACAGAGTTCACCGAGCGTGCCCAATAATGTTTCTGAGTTATTGTACGGATTGTTACGGAAGCGACAATACCAAATATGTGACGATTTTGTGTTTTTTTCACTTTATTGCATGAATATAGGGAATGTTTGTGTTTAGGGGACTTTAACTGTATTTAATTAATTCTTTTTATTAAAAAATGTTTTTATTAAATGTTTTTAACTGTGTTTTTTCACTTTTACAGGTTAGCTTGAACAAGTGATCCACTGATCACCTGTTCAAGCTATTCTTCACCTTACACAGTGTAATACAGATGTATTACACTGTGTAATGTAACACACTGAGCATGCTGCGCATGCCCAGTGTGTTACAGCCGGGTCCTGCCAGAAGGATACCAATACCAATACCAAAAAGCTTTTTATTTTCCGTCACTTGTAGCTGTATGGGGTCTTGTTTTTTTCACAACGAAATGTAGTAATGACAAACTTTTATTAAGCTTTTCTGTGCTGTATATTTTTTTAAAAAAGTGACATTTTCTTGAAATAAAGATGTTCTGCATTGATCGTGGAATCTAAATAACATAAAAGCTTTTTTTTTCTCTGGGTCAATACAGCGAACTAAAATTTATATTTTGTTTTTAAATGACCATCATGTGTATAATGTCATCTTTGTGGGAAAAGAAAATCTTTTCCATCCTTTCTTTTTTTAGTGTTAAGACCTGTAGTTTTTATTTCTTCACATTTGAGGTTAATAAAGCTTTTTGATCTTGTTTAAAAAATGTCAATTTGAGCATCATTTTTCCTTTATTTTTTGTTTTTTTTTGGGACACATACTATTATAGTTTTTTTTAGCCTGTTTTTTTTTTTTAAAGATCTTCCGCTGTAAGAAAGACCAGGATGTACTGCCTCTTATAGAGAGGGGAGGGGAGCAGTCACCTCTCTAGCCAAACAGTCCTGGCCTGGGCGTAGCATACATTTGTGTGAAAGGGGCGTTACGGTAAAGTGGGTAGAGTGTTTGGGGTAGCAGCAGGGTAACATTATTAAGGGACCAAGGTGTAGGGACAATGAAGAACTTAAGATGTTTGTGTGGCGAACAGGGAGTTATGTACCAATGGGCTTATTCACAGACTGGTCTATAGTTCATAAACATTATATACAAAAAGGTCCGGTTAAAGGACCTCACTGTAGGTCTTAAAACATAACTTTTATTCTAAGTGTGATTAAAATAAATAAAAACAATACCTACAATACCAACCGTGTCATTTATTATTTCACACGGTGGGGCTTATTTACTAAGGGTCACGGATTGCACTTTCATCGGACTGTGTTTTTGGGGATTGCACGGCTTTGAGAGGTATTTAACAGGTGTCTGCACTGGGATTGTGTCACACACAATCCGATTTTGGCGCAGCTGCACTGGCTTTCATGCAATACAAATCAGGGGCGTTCCGACTGATTCGGACAATGCACTTACATGCACCAGGAAGAAGAAGGTGAACTCTGTTGGACCTGAGCGGGGAAGCGGCACATGCAGGATATTGGGCGCACGATCTTCGTGAATTGCGGCACAGTACATTATAGTCGGGCAATGCGCTTTCTGTGAACTCCGCAGGACGGGTAAGTAAATGTCCCTCAATTTGTTGTGTGGGAAAGGGTGAAGTATATTGATAGAGATAAATCCTATATCATACACAACCACCAGGGGTTGCTAGTGTTCAAACCAAAGGTGTAGTAACACTAACAAACATGATGACACTTTTAAATAATTTGTATCGATTGTCCTTGTAGGTACATAGCCTGACTGCGTCTTACCCACTCCTCTAGTTTTGTCTAAAGTAGGTTGTTACCATAGGAGTATCATACACTGTTCCCTCTTTACAATATTTCATGTAATGTGTTTGATGTGACAAATATCGGGATTATCACAGCTGGTAACATTATAGAGTTACCTCACAAAGGTACATCCTTCTACCCATTTAGATCTTCTGATCTCTCGCATCGCATACAGACGTCACCTGTTACACTCTGGGAGCCAGATCAGCCGGGTCAGTGTGATTATTTTATTAATTATATATTACCTTTATATGTTTATGTCTCTTTTTCATTTGCCTAATTTTATACTTATCCTCTTATCCAAATACCCTCTACCGAAGGTTCTAATTACATAGGAACTTGACGTACTCGTGTATATGTATATTTATCTACTATTTTTACATATATGTATATATATTGAATTATTGACACAAGCTTGTAAACAGATGTCGATGTATTTAAAATGTCAGCTTTTTATGAATTTTTTAATGTTTGCTCCCCTAAAAAATCTATCCTGTATTTATTTATGTATTTATATATTCTCTGTTAGAATACTGTCGCCAATTTTATGGACCTGAGGAAGGGTGCAATTCGCCCTGAAACGTGTAGTCCAACCATTTATGTCGTTCCATCCTATATGGTTGTCAATTTGAAATAAACGAGTTGTCTGAGTGAGAAGCGGGACTCTGCAAGCTCATTTTGACCCTACTTCAGCATTGATGTTATTAATGCATGCTATATATATATTCTTTAGGCATAATTGACGTTAAACCTGTGTATTTCCTCTGCCTTCCTTGCCATTATTATTTTCAATGGTCAGGGTGTAATACCTCTAGTCTCCTGCAGGGGCGCTGAAGGAATATAGAGCACTTGGCGAGGATTTCTATTGAATATGCATTACAGGGAATATTGTAAAATAATTGTGGAAAAACACAAATGTTTTTCACCAACTAGCCCAACACCAAAATTAGTTGGTACATACTTTGATGTGTTGTGAATATTTTAGCCTTTATATTTTTCAAATATAGATTCCACAGGATGAGCGGTCTGACTGCTGGGACCCTAATGTCTATCAGGAGGGTCCTGGTGGTCGGATCCCTTGTGATCAGACAAAAATCCTCTATTTTGTGCATAGGGTTAAATGTATTTGCAGGTTATATCTGGTAATACAGCTTAGCCTCATTCACATCACATCCACAGGACATGAGTGGCGCTGTTAATGGAAAAATACATTCATTTCTAAATGTAATGCTATTCAGGAAAGATATTGTGACCTACTCCAAAAGCACCTGGGGCCCTACCTACATCCATGGATTCAAGATACTGATATATGGATTATATGCGTATTTAGTGGCACCAGCTCCATATCACTACAGTATATATATATATATATATATATATATATATATATATATATATATATACATCCACCTATACATATGGGCACTGCAATGTCTGGCATTACCTTTCGCTCTATTATACTGCCCTCTTTTGGTTGAATATGATTAACACAGGCAGTATCTTTAGAAATTGGTCGTCTAAATCCCCTCAGCACTCTGAAATCTGTCCTGCTGAACCCTACATACCAGTTTAGCCATAATTCTGTCAATGAGTGAAGCCCTTATGACTAGAGGGCCTTATAGTGTATTCTTCTGTACTTACCTAATCCCACTACTACCTCAGAGAAATCTGTATAAATTTCCCATCAGGTTGCACAGATATGGCCCCACGTTTCACATGTGCCTTATAGGGGTATTCTCATGTGGGCATTCATCATTTCTTCAATTGGATGTCATTTAAAAAAAAGATAATTTCCTATAAATGAAGAACCAAATTGATTTTTTTTTTGCATATGAAATTTCTGGGAGTTGGTGCATGTCCCACAGCCGTCCTGTGGTAACAGGGCCGGCGTCAGCACCCGGCAAACCTGGGCAAGTGCCGGGGCCCACAGCTGAAGGAAGGGCCCACTCGTGGCCAATCCCCGTCTCTTGCAGCCTGGCCGTGCCGGGTGCTGGCGCCGGAAAGCGGCGCACCGTTTGCAGCAGGGCGCTGCTGTGCGTCTTGGCATGTGAGCGCAGATGCCGGCAGGAGGAGGAAATCGGCGAAGGGGAAGCTCTACAGAAGACTGAGGTGAGTATTAATTCTTTAATTTTGAATGGTCACATGGGGATGAGGGGGCTTTATATAATGAATGGGAGATGAGGAGATGGATGTATATATTGAATGTGGGGGATGAGGAGGGGGCTTGTATTAAATGAATGGGGTTTGAGGAGGGGGTGCATATATTGAATGGGAGCTGAGGCAGAGGCTGCATATAATGTATGTGGTGAGGCGGGGGCTGAATATAATGTATGGGGTGAGGAGGGGGCTGCATATAATGTATGGGGTGAGGAGGGGGCTGCATATAATGTATGTGGTGAGGAGGGGGCTGCATATAATGTATGGGGTGAGGAGGGGGCTGCATATAATGTATGGGGTGAGGAGGGGGCTGCATATAATGTTTGGAGGGAGAGAAGGAAGCTGCATATAATGTATGTGGGGTGAGTAAGGGGGCTGCATGTAATGGGCGGTGAGGGGGATGATATAATCCATATGGGGGAGGGGGGCTGCATATAATTCATTTAATTATTTAATGTTTTGGGTGATGAGGCTGTATATAAAGAATCAATGTCACTACGCAAGTTTACTGTAAAGGGGCCCACTGAGGCCATGTCGCCCGAGGACCCACCAAAACCTGGAGCCGGCCCTGTGTGGTAATGAATACTGAATAACGGTGGTCGTGCAGGCCAATATGCAACTCAACTAAATAAAATATGAACGCTGAAGAAAAGGGAATATCTCTTTAATTGGCAAAGTCCCTGTAAGGAGAATTCTTATTCCCTGACCCCAGTCAAAAGCCTCTCACTCAAAAACACTAAAAAAGTTAAAACAGCCAAAAAAGAAGAAAATTCGCCGGCTCAACTCTCCTCCTGGTGACTTCACGCCAGGTAACGCTTAGTGCTTGAAGAGAATCCGGCACTTTAAACCGCACTGGGAATCAGACGTAAAGTCTTCTTTTATTCAATAAAAATACATGCTGACAGACGTGTAGGTATATCAGATCAACACGTTTCAACACATTGGGGCACATTTACTTACCCGTCCGCTGGAGTTCCCCGAAAGTGCATTGTCCGACGACAATGCACTGTGCCACGATTCGCTAAGATTGTGCGCCCAATATCCTGCATGTGTCTCTTCCCCGCTCAGGTCCGACAGAGTTCACCTTCTTCTTCCTGGTGCATGTAAGTGCTTGGGCTTGCAGCACAATTTGAAAATTAAATCCCGCGCTCAGTCCGAACCACTGGGATGGTCCGACGGCACGCCCCCTAAATTGTGTCGCATTGAAGCCGGCGCCGCTGCGCCAAAAATCAAATGCGTGTGACACAATCTGAGCGGAGACACCTGTAAAATATCTGTCCAAGCCGTGATATTCCCGAAAAAGGTGCAAAGTCCGACAGAAGTGCGATCCGGGACCCTTAGGCCTGCGGCACACATGGCATTTTGAACCCTTTTTTGGGCCGTTTTTAAGCAATCTGTTAAAAACCGCATGCGTTTTTGACAATGCATCCGTTTTTTCCAATTATCATTACTGGGGGAAAACGGACAAAAATGGCAAAATACGGACTGCTTAAAAACGGCCCAAAAACGGGTTCAAAACGTGGCGGTGTGCCTCACCGGCCTCAGTAAATAATCCCCAATGTGACTTAAATCATGATCATGATTCCCAGTGTGGTTTAAAGTGGTGGATTTTCTTCAATTTTCTACTAGTTCTCTACGCTGTGCTGTAGAGATGCAAATAAGTGAAAACGACACTGTCTACAGTTGGGAATCTGTTCCTTCTGGAACAGACATACTTATTTGGCTTCAATCCCACATCATGTCATTAGGCTTCCTGAAAGTCATGTTTGATGGTAAGGGAGCTGCCTTACTAGGTAGCCAAGAAGCGAGGTTTTCCTTATCCCAGTGTGAAAAAGGTATTGGCATATTTCCCACACTTTTGTTGGGAATGAGTGGTCAGTTTGATAATTGCAGATAGATATGTGAACTCCCATATTTAACTAAAATGAGAGCTAAAGGGATATTCAGCCTCCAAACATTGTGATAACTGCTTACGAATACCCCTTTAATAGTTTGGTTAATATAAAACAGTGTAAATCACTAGGAATATAAAGAATATAGAGTTTTATGTGCTGATATCACATAACCCCTCCACTCCAGCCATTATTATGTCTCTCTTAATAAGATATGGGCATTCTGCCCGTTACCAAGATGGCGCTGCGGACGCTTCATGTGACGTCAATCCCTCAGCGCCGTCCCGGAAGTACTTGGCGGTGATATAGCGGAAGTCTTTCCCTAGTTCCGGTCTCTATCGTATCGGCCGCTGGGGAAGATGGTGAGTGTGATGGAGTCTCTGGTTTGGAATCCGCTTGTATCTGTCGCCATCCTGTCATGGCGGGCCGGCCCCGGGCCAGCAGTGGGGAGGGATAGACCCTGCGGTGCGGGGGGACTGGGTATTGGGGGATAGATGGCGGTTGTAGTGCCCGGCGGTGCGGAGGCCCTGGAGCCGCGGTGTCTGCTCTCTGTCACCCCTGTCCCGGGGCGGACACTATGCGGGGCCTCAGATGGTGCGCCCCCTATAGATGGAGTAGCATTTGTCATGATTTCTTGCTGTTTAGGAGCTCTGCTTGCTGTCATTGAATCTTGTGAGTCTGACACTGCTCGCACTCGCTGATACTTTGTAGTAAATGCTCAGCTAGAAGCAGCACTGGCCACGTATAGAAGAGGCAGCGACCATGTACATGGCTAGTCCTGCTCTCCCCAGGCTACACAATGCTCTGTGAGCTGCACAGACCCCTCTGCTGGGCAGTGCATCAGACTGTAGTTCACTATGTTAAGCTCACAGAGCATTGTCCAAATCCAATCCTATCGACTCTAAACTTCAGCTTTAGGACGTTTAGACCCTTGAGTTGTCGTTTCAAATCTTATGACACATTGTGACGCTTCTGCAGCTGTCACCTGGTGTCCCTCCTGCATTTATCAATGATGTTCTTTAATAAATGTCTGAACATATGACATCCAGTGATTTCGCTTTGATACTGAGATAAATGCGTTGCGTTCATGTGATGGGCTCTGCCCCTTTGGCTGCCGTCTTACAATGTTTGCTTTTCTTGTAGACGAAGGGAACATCGTCATTCGGAAAGCGCCGCAATAAGACGCACACTTTGTGCCGTCGCTGCGGGTCCAAGGCCTATCACCTCCAGAAGTCCACCTGCGGCAAGTGCGGCTACCCAGCCAAGCGCAAGAGAAAGTGTGAGTATCCCATCCCCCACCTCTGACCTCACTTATCCTTCTAGAATCTATAACATAACGACAGTAGCAGGGCAGTTGTGCTGACAAACTATCAAAGGGATTCTCCTGGCTATTTGGATTGTGTGATAATATCTGGTGGGTCCATCACTTCCCAGCAATCTTCAGTACATGTAGCTTCTGCTTCTCAGGCCAGTGACGTCGCATCTATTGGTCACATGACCTTTTTGTCATTTAGCACCTTTCAAATGTAGCTGCGATGCCAACGGTGGCCATTATACAACCCATGCACTGAGCATACACTGCACTCAGGAACTACAGCTGATGGGAAGCAATGGATATACCTGCTCAATCTGGGATGGGGGCTGATTTCCTGGAAGACCTCCTTTTAACTTGAAGAGGTGTAGAAGGGGGTTTGTGCCTCTAAGTTACTACTAGTTTCTTTTACTAGTGGGGTGCAGTATTTACTATAGAGGGTCCTGAGGTGGCCATAGATGCTGTTCTGCTCCTGTTATCTGATATTTAATTTGTTTTAGACAACTGGAGTGCTAAGGCCAAGAGACGCAACACCACCGGCACCGGCCGCATGAGACATCTGAAGACTGTGTACCGCAGATTCAAGTAAGTTTGGGAGATGCATCTTCTGTTGTCCCCCTATCGTTTAACTTTTAGTAGTGGAGCATTTGACTACATGGACCAGTTATCATCTGTGTTTCGGGTTTTACTTTGTTTAAAAATGGATCCATCTTATCCATCATACATTCTTTTTTTTATTACATATTTGATGGACTTTCGATGTTCTCAATCAGCATCTACTTTGACATCTTCTGTTAGGCCTTCTGTTATGTTATAGCTGGAATAAAAAGTGGTCCATTACAGGGGTTGTCCGAGTTCTTGAAAAAAATCTAAAAGTGGCCGGGAGCGGGCTGCTTAAAAAAAATAAAGATGTACTTACCTCCCGGTGCCCTCCTGTATCCAGCGCTGCTGTCACTCCGGTCCGGCCGCCGGAGCAGCGCTGGATTCAGCTGCCGGCCACGGCGCATGCCTATCCGTCCCTATACACAGCATTGTATATGGGGGCCGGAAGGTTGTCGGGTCCGGACGGAACTGAGTCCAGGATACAGGAGGGATACAGGAGGGCACCGGGAGGTAAATACATCTTTATTTTTTTAAGCAGCCCGCTCCCGGCCACTTTTAGCTTTTTTTCAAGAACTCGGACAACCCCTTTAATGGTATCTGTAAAAAAAAAAAAAATGCATTCATGTATCCCTACGTACATCTTTTTAAATTACAATGTGTAAAAAAAAAAAAGCAGTTGGTAATTGGCCCTTAGCTGATCGAATCTCCCTGCTGCAGCGTCCAGGATCAATCGTGACGTATAGAACTTCTTTGAATCGCTCTCCCCTCTAAGCAGGAGATCCCCGTTGATAATTTTGCTGCTTTTTATAACAAAATGATACAAAAACCAGAGCTGGACTATGGTGACCAGTACATGGGGTTTCCTCTAATCTACTTGGGGAACATATGGGGTACTGAGGCAGAGGTCCTGACTCGAGCCCCCCTATGGGATGTCCATTTTCTCATGTGATAAGGATGTGCAGTGTTTTGTGGTGTTGACATTGGCTTCGTAGCCTTATCTTGAATATTGTAAATCTGTGCAATTTACCGGAGCTCAGACTTGGTTAAGGGTCTAAAACTTGTAAAATGAGGAGAACTTGTGTAAATGTTTCTTGGTTATGCAGTTCTGACCCATTCAGTTTTAAACTTGCTGATATGTGAAAAGCAAAGCTCACTGAAGCATCTCCATCACCTGGTGAAGGGGTCTTGGACCCCCACTGATTGTACAGAGAGCACCTTAATTAGACTCGTGGTGTCCCTTTATTACATGTTATGCCCACATAAGTGCCCCGGCAGTTGCAGCTTCTTCATTGGGTAGTTTGGCAATTTGAGGGGAAGAGCACATATTATACACCGACCCACTCAGCTTATCTATGATGTCCAAAATAAATGTCTGAACTTATGACATCCAGTGATTCCACTTTCTTACTGAGATAAGCGGCTGTGGGCCTCCCCCTGTCGCCTGTACAAGGTTTCCGCTAACTCTTTTCTATTTCTCCCCCCTCACAGGAATGGATTCCGTGAAGGCACAACACCCAAACCAAGGAGGGCCGCAGTTGCCGCTTCCAGCTCTTCTTAAGGACAGGAATTTGTTAAAATAAATGTGGTTTAAAAAAGTATCTGCCCCCTTGTACATGACCTTTGTTTATTACATATTTTTTTTGACACTTTGGAAATTTGGTCCTTCGGTTCTCTGATCTCTGGTTGTGAATTTGGCAGATGTGATGGACAGGGTGATGGCACTAGTCTACCCCTCAGTGGTGTCCCATCCTTGTTCTGAGATGTCATCTATATACCTCCTAATCGATTAAATAACACCTGTTGTAGTGGTGCACCAAATTCTTACTTGCTCATACAAGAGCTATGTGGTTTCTTGATATCTGGAGTAAACTGATGTGTTTAATGCTTCTACAGGGGAAAATAAAAAACCTCATTGATCCCAATGGGCTGTCAATGCCAAGTGTGAGACTTTATCTACTGTTGGCTGTGAGTGGTCCGACAACCTGTACTGACCCAATATCGCTGATCTCTGCATGTTCTGTCTGGTGAATCCCACAACCGAAATGAGACCAAACCCACTAAAGGGCACGAAGTTTCTTTTAAATTGTGTAACCCCTTTACTTGGACTGTCACCAGCTTTTATTGCTAAACTAGCGGCCCATTAGGTAGAGTATGAAATGTTCTAACTTTTCTCAAGTTATCGCAGTCAATGTATAAGCAAAACCAGTGAGAACTGTATGTTCCAAGCAATTTTGGAATTGAGCCATAATTATGCAAAATGAAAGGTTGCAGCACTCCAAAGGATGGTGTAAAAAAACAGTAAAGTTGTCTTTATTCACACAGAATATCAACATTCCAACAACCTTAATCATTCCCTCAAGTTAATACTTGTCTGTTTGACCTCTCATAAGTCACATCTTGCCTTAGATGAGTCCTTTAGAGGTTGGTATATTACTTCAGAAGTCCCCAATTTGGCCTTGTATGTGATTTACAGATCTGAGAAGCAGGGATTTAAAGAGGACCTGTCACCCAAAATTTCGGCACTAGGAGCTGCTTACTAAAGTAATTTTGGGTGACAGCTTGCACCATTACATTCCCCAATGGGTGTGTGAACAAAATGCAGGAAACTCCAGAGATCGGTGCTGATCACTGGTGTTAACCATTTAAATATCCACGGCAAAGCTGCTGAAAAAGCCTAAATGACGGCAGGGAGGGGTTATGGTGATCTGTTCCAACAGACTATAGACAGGTTAAAGGGAGAGTTGTATAAGGGCTTTGCTTATCTTGCCACTCCTCCTGTTAATGAAAATAATATAAGGGCAGATTTTTTTTTTCTCTATGCCATCTGTGATTTTCAAGAACATTTTATGGATCATTTTTAGTTTCAACAAGATTTTATTGAAATAAAAGCATAACGGTGCCTTACAGTAAGTCATGGCATATGCCTCTCGCAGGGGGATCTCCTAAGTGGTTTCAAAGTAATGCATAATCAGCAGCTATTAAATAAAGTGAACAAATGAATGAGGGGGAGGGTTCTATTAACCTGAGAATGGAGTTACTACAAGATCAGTATTAGGTGGTTCTTAAAGGTGAGTAGTAACAAGCATATACATTGATGAGCCATGTATAATCTATCAAGGCCCTTAAGGGGACAAAGTTGGAGCCCTCTCCAGGGTAGGTGAACCCTGTGCAGTGATCCATGGCTTCCAAATATCCTCAAATACAGGAAGTGTCTACTTGTTGCCTCTATTCTCTCAATAGGTTTTCTTAGTTTTTTTTACCACGGTAAATGACAGATCCAGTGTTTTCCATTTTGCCGCTATATGGATTCTAGTTTATGGACAATTTTTACTTTTTTAAACTGAACAAATGCCTTGCATGTGTTAAAGAATGACTACATGTAGTTGGCATGCTTTAAGGCTCCCTAAAACTTGCCCAGCTACTGGGTTTTTGACCAATACTGTTTAATTGCCAGATTGTCGGGAAAGGTAGTGGTCTGATGCGCACAGTTCAGACCCTTAGTTAGTTTTCATGTAGTAAAGCGGGGGATGGTACACATTGCTTTATTGTGCATGCCCTGATATCAGTGTGCAACACACATGGATGGATCTATACTTCTGTGGTGACATTGTGGGCAATGCATTGTATTTGGCACATTGTTATGGGCTAGTCTATTTGGGTGGTGCTTTCACGATAGTGTTCATTGGGTACTAAATGTGCCCAAACTGGGGGGGGGGGGGCGGTTCTGATGGCCTGAACTCAAGATGACAGTATTACAAATTGCACATAAGTGTAGGCTTGGATGCAGATCTGTAAAAAAAAAAAAAAAAAAAAAAAAATTCTTATGTAAATACTCAACAACCCACTTATAGGGAACCTGTCACCAGGAGAGGCATGCTGTTTTTTTTTTTTTTTTTTTTTTTTTGTACCATCCAAGATCCTATAGAGCACAGTACAGGTGGTCCCCTACTTAAGAACACCCGACTTAGACGACCCCTTGTCACAACGGACCTCTGGATTTTGGTAATTTGCTGTACTTTAGTTCTAGGCTACAATAATCAGCTATACCAGTTCTCACAGGTGTCTGCTATTAAGCTTTATTGTTAATCCTGGGTCTTATCCAACATTCTTTAACCGGTTAAGGACCCGGCCCTTTCCTGTTTTTTCATGTCCATTTTTCACTCCCCACCTTCAAAAATCTATAACTTTTATTTTTACACGTAAAGAGCTGTGTGACGGCTTCTTTTCTGCGTAACAAATTGCACTTCATAGTGATGGTATTGAATATTCCATGCCGAGTACTGGGAAACGGGGAAAAAATTCCAAAGGCAGTGAAAATGGTGAAAAAACGCATTTGCGCCATTTTCTTGTGGGCTTGGATTTTACGTCTTTCACTGAGCGCCCCAAATGACATGTCTACTTTATTCTTTGGGTCGGTACGATTAAGGGGATACCAAATTTGTATAGGTTTTATAATGTTTTCATATATTTACAGAAATTAAAACCTCCTGTACAAAAATTATTTGATTTTGCCAACTTCTGGCGCTAATAACTTTTTTATACTTTGGTGTACGGAGCTGTGGGTGGTGTAATTTTTTGCGAAATTTGATATTTTCAATGATATCATTTTTAGGACTGTACGACCTTTTGATCACTTTTGAAAGATTTTTTTTTATATTTTTCAAAATGGCAAAAAAGTGCCATTTTCGACTTTGGGTGCTATTTTCCGTTACGGGGTTAAACACATTGAAAAACCGTTATCATATTTTGATAGATCGGGCATTTTCGGCAGCGTCGATACCTAATGTGTTTATGATTTTTACTGTTTATTTATATTTGTCAGTTCTAGGGAAAGGGGGTGATTTGAAATTTTAGGTTTTTTTTATTATAATTTTCTAATTTTTTACGATCTGAAAACGCACTTGGTAAAAACGGCCTAAATAAGCCACGTGTGTCTTCACCCAAAGTAGAAGAGTTTTGTAGAAACACAAAACTTGGGGGGACTAATCCGTGCACAGGAAAGAATGAATGGGATCATGTATAAGGAAATTATTAGTGTAAACCTCCATCTATCAGCAAGGGCATTGAAGATGAAACGTGGCTCGGTCTTTCAGCTCCTGATCTATGATGGATCTAGTTCTGCCTTAGTAAATGCGTTTTGGAATTGTCGCATGTCTGATTAATTAGCGCCAAATTTGTCTCTAATTTTTACCCTACAAAATAGATCTCATTTGAGACATATTGGAATGAGATTCAACAAATGTGACAGAACGTTCAGGGAGTCATCTCTGCACATAATGTCTCAGCTTGTACAAAGTCCGGACCACATTGTGCTTTAACCGGTTAAGGACCGGGCCCGATCACGGGGATACCAAATTTGTACAGGTTTTATGTTTTCATACATTTACAAAAATTAAAACCTCCTGTACAAAAATTATTTTTTTGATTTTGCCAACTTCTGGCGCTAATAACTTTTTTATACTTTGGTGTACGGAGCTGTGGGTGGTGTCATTTTTTGCGAAATTTGATAATATTTTATATTGATATCATTTTTAGGACTGTACGACCTTTTGATCACTTTTTATAGATTTTTTTTATATTTTTCAAAATGGCAAAAAAGTGCCATTTTCGACTTTGGGCGCTATTTTCCGTTACGGGGTTAGACGTATTGAAAAACCGTTATTATATTTTGATAGATCGGGCATTTTCGGACGCGTTGATACCTAATGTGTTTATGATTTTTACTGTTTATTTATACTTATGTCAGTTCTAGGGAAAGGGGGTGATTTGAAATTTTAGGTTTTTTTATTATCATTTTTTTTTTTCTTTTTACTATTTTTCAGACTTCCTAAGGTACTTTAACCCTAGGTTGTCTGATCGATCCTATCATATACTGCCATACTACAGTATGGCAGTATATGGGGATTTTCCTCCTCATTCATTACAATGTGCTATCAGCACATTGTAATGAAGGGGTTAAAATGAAATAGCCTCGGGTCTTCGGAAGACCCGAGGCTACCATGGAGACGGATCGCGGGGAGATGGCGGCGCCCATGCTCCGCTATCTTTTTGAGGCTGTGAAAACACCCGGTAAGCCTTTGCTGCAATATGCAGCAGAGACTTACCGGCTATGGAGAGGGCTCGGCCCGTGAGCCTTCTCCATGCAGCGCAAACCGACCGCCGCCGTGAATACACGTCGGGCGGTCACAAACTGGTTAACTGCAGAGACTAAAAGTTACAGAAATGGGAAAAAAAAAAAAAATAATTCTTGCTGAAATGAGTCTTTGCCTTTTTTATTATAATGTCCAGGAAATGGCGTCTGATAATATTCTCAGATCTGTACAATAAGACAATAATCACTCCCAGAGATGATCCTATAGACAATAATGAAGTCGTTACTGGTGAAATTTTACAATTTAAAACTGAGCAGAAGGATTTTCCATGTTGCATGGAGGTTATTGTACATTTGGCAAACAAAAAGCTTTGTTTTTAGTAATGAAAAGTGAAGTTTTTTGGAAGTGCACCTGCTCAGAGTAGGTGCATTTTTGCACCTTTTTAGGCCCAAATTATTAATAGTGAGCAGCTGCTATACAGATGTTTGCTCGGGATCTATGTCAGATACGGCCCAGGCACTTAAAAACCACTCTAAGTGCCAGACTTATTGAACTGCGCCAGATTTTTGCGCATAAAAACGTCAAAAGCTGTCTAACAAACTATGATTAATGTCCCCCCATTGTATATGACTTGTCCTAAAGTATGCTCTCGGATAGGAATCAGATTTTGTAAGAAAAATTAAACCTTGACCACAAATACCTCTGTGTGGATGCGGCCTATGATGAGATCTGTGTCTGAAATAACTGCACTACACATTCCTGCCACTAGGGGGTGTCATGTGCAATGGAAAACTGCTCACAGAGCAGCTACTACACTTATTATAGAGCAACAGTAACTCCAAGGTGCTATAAATTCTATAGGTGGATCACATACATTATGTTCAGATGAGAACAAATGGAAATACAAAACACAGAAAACACAGACATTTAACTAGAAGAAGTCACAGGATGATCCTGCCCAGTGGAGGTTAACCCCTTACCGGCAAAGCCACTTTTCACCTACCTGACACCACCCACATGTGTCACTATAAGTGGTTATCACTTTGGAACACTTTCACATATCCAAGTGATTTTGAAATTGTTTTCTCGTGACACTTTGCACTTCATGTTAGTTGAAACATTTTGATGGTATGTTTTGCATTTACTTCTGAAAAAAAAAAACATATTTGGTGAAAATTAGGAAAAATTCTCGATTTTCAAAATTCAAAATGTTCTACTTTTTCAACACAGAATCATAACAGCAAAAAACCTACATTTACCGAATGTCTGCTCTATGTCTCCATGGTTCTGTACGCATTCTCTCATTTTTGTAGGATGTTATGCGGCTTTGAACTTTAGGTGCGATTTTTCACATTTTCATAAAAACCTCACCAGTTCAGGTCTTTCCCCTGTAACAATAAGAAACTGCACCTGAACGACTTCAAAATGGATCATGATACCCAAATCAACAAATCCTTCTACAAATCCGCCACCATATTCCACAGCACTGCACAAGTCATGAGACTTATACAAATTAACAATACACACGGTCATATGAAACAAGAGCTGACAGGCTATGACAAGGAGGTGGTAAATGAGGGTTCCGTCTTTTAATGCAATTATTTTATACAGTAAGAGACACTGACAGTAATGAGGGAGATTTATCACAAGTGTCTGACACAACTGTTCTAGTCGTCCATTGCAACCAATCAGAGCTCAGCTTTCATCTCCCCACAGCTGTTTTGAAATGTAAAGCTGAGCTCTGATTGGCTTCCATGGGCAATTTTACCTCAGAAATATCTGATACATGGCCGCTCACACACGGAGTATCCGCACCAGGGCGGCTGTGACTAGAAGTGGCGGGATTCTGTGCTGCTTGTTTACCAGGAAACACCGCCGGTGCCGCCCCTCCGCTAAGTAGCCAATAATGTCCTAGCATCCTGTAACCCCGCCCACATCCCGCCTCCTGTGCGCGCCTCCGCCTCCTCTTATTCCCCGGCGCTCGGGAGCGCGCAATGCGCAGACTCAGTTCCTTGCGGAAGATGGCGGCTGATAAACAGAAGCATCATGACGGCAGGGTGAAGATCGGCCATTACATCCTGGGGGACACGCTGGGGGTGGGCACTTTCGGCAAAGTGAAAGGTGAGTGCGGCCTGAGGTGCGGTGAGGCCTGGGTTACGGCGCTGGTTGTTGTTATGGTGACAGTGGGAGTGGTGAGGGGGTTGACAACTTATAATTATAGTACTACGTACCTTATTGGCACAGCTGCTGCAGGGGTGAGCTGTGGCCTGAAGGGGGTGACAGTGAGGGCATATTATTGGATGATGCTGGGATATATTGCCCTTGGATACAGCCACCAAGCCTAAAATAAACTCTTTAATAAAATCTTTTGTCATATCCAGCATTGATGTTGCAATTTGCGCCGTTATATAGTCAGTTGTGATGTCATACAACTGTTATGTGAATGAGATGTGATGTCATGTGTGCTCTTGATATCACGTCTCTATTCTGGGCACTCAACACCCTGATAATTAATGGGAACCCCCATGATTTGGGTCTTCAGTAGTGATTATTTTACTGTAAACCAGTAAATCTGAATATTTTCGGTTCTTGGTGCTTTTCTGTTGTACGGTGGTGGCCGTATTTGTAGGTGTGACTTATAGGAACTAGACTGGGTGTTTTTTACCTATCTAGCCAGAGAAGGATCTATTTGGTCTGTAGGGGGCGCTCATGGCCCAAGCCTCAGGTCCCCTGCAAACCAATGTTCTCAGTCTGTGGAACCGGACCTACAGGCTGTTCAGAGTATAGTGGAGTGAAAGGGGGTCCTTGCATCAACATGACTTATAATGCAAGGAGTCCCTGTCCTCCAGCTGAACCCCATTGATGACACTTGGTTGCAGTAAGGTTATTGTATGCGGATTAATGTGAGGTAATGTAATGGCCATAGGCCTGAATGGGATAAGCAATAGATGTCTGTATCACCACCAATGTGTATAGCACACACAGATTACGCAGCGCTACAGAGTTTTGCCAAATTGCTCCCTGTCTCCATGGGGCTCACAATCTAAACAACCTACCAGTATGTTTTTGGAGTGTGGGAGGAAACTGGAGGACCCGTAGGAAACCCATGATAACATGGAGAAAACATGCACTCTTTGCAGATGTTGACCTGGGACTTGAACCCAAGTCCCCAGCGCTGCAAGGCTGTAATGCTAACCCCTAAGCCACCATGCTGCCCTGACACCTAACCAACATTATATTGTGCCCCAGTTACTTTAACTTAATTGGGCAGAGCCGTGCAGAACTAAGTAACCTGACTGGCCTGATCCGGGTGCTGCATCTCATTGGTGGGAGTTCTGGGCATCTGACACCCCCTTTAATACGTGCGAGTTGCAGAGGGGGATGCGTATTATGCAGTCGGTCGTGGACCATTACGGAGAACTTCCCATGTGGAGTTATAGTCTTGTGCGCTGAATGCTCCAGTGTAGTTATTGCTTTGTGTGTTACAGTTCTCTATAGGTTTTGTTGCTTATGTACAAGGCGGTGTAATAATGGTAATAATGTGCGCATGCATGTAACAGGCAGGGGGGTCATTACATGTGCAAATGCCCCTGTGTCTACTGTGGATCCTAGTGCCTCCCTGTAAGGCTCCTTGCACAGGGCTGTGCTCACCTGGGCTGTACCTGATTGAAGCACAAGGGGGGGGGGGATGTTGAATGATCCTTACCCTCACCCCAGAAAACTGGGCAGAACAAATATGTCAAGAGGGAACATAGCGTATATTTTCCAGCACGGTACAGTAGGCAGTGTGTCCATTCAAATAGATGAATGAATAGATTGAAGTGAATGTAGCCGTGTGCTACCTGTACCATGCATGACCGGCTGCTCCAGTGATCTCGGGGAGCAACGTCCTGTCTAACTGGGATACATGGGACCCCCGTTCTCTTGATCTGTGATCTCCATCAATGAGACCCCCACCAATCTTCAAGTAAGCCCTGTCCACAGGATAGGGCCTAATTCGTTTCATTGGAAAATCCCTTTAAGGGGGATCCTGAAAACTGGGGAAAAACTTGAGGTAGTGACTTTGCAAAAAAATATTCGGGATATTGTGGCTCTTTCTCTGGTGCATAGGAACTGCATGTTACCTGATTTGCTGTTGAATTGGTCAGTGCTCAGTCATGAGCAGATCGGGAGCCTCAGACAGGAAGAGGGGCCTCAATGAGAGGGACCCTCCACAGGTGGGATATCAGTCTACCCCTAAGGAAATTTACCAAATCTCTGAAAACCCCTGTGAGGGCAGTACAACTAGTCTTGTAGTTGAAACTCTTGGTAACCTCCCAAACTATGTAGAAAGGGTTATAGATTCTCCATTGGTGGGAGTTTGTCTGTCACATTGTTCCCTATAGAGGAAGCTTTGCGGTTATGGCCACATTGTGCCGGACTGGACAGATGACTGGTGTGTATACAGGCAGTCCCCGGCCTATGTACAGGATAGGTTCTGTAGGTTTGTTCTTAAGTTGAATTTGTATGCAAGTTGGAACAGTATTTTATAATTGTAAAGTCAAATATTTTTTATTTTTTTTGGTCTCTGTGACAATTGGATTTTAAGAATGTTGGATTGTCATAAGAACCAGGATTAACAATACTTAATTGCAGACACCTGTGATAACTGTTACAGCTGTTTATTATAGCCTAGGGCTAAAGTACAGTAAATTACTAATTACCAGAGGTCCGTTTCTATCTAGGGGTCGTGTTCAAGTCGGGTGTTCTTAAGTAGGGGACCTCCTGTGCTTGGTTTAGTGTACCAGAGCCTCCTTGCCTTAGTCCTGTATGTGGCGGCTTCCAGGGCTTCAGGTGCTGCAGTATTACACAGCCATGAACGGGTTAAGTCTGTTCTGTTCCTTCCTTTAAGGCCGGGCCGCCTCTAATACCTAGCGCTGGACATTGTTATGCGGTATAATAAATTTTATCAGCAGTCCTGTAGTCACTGTAGGGCAGATTGGCGGGTGGAGCGTCCCTTTCACCTTCAGCAGGTTCCCCTTTGAAGACGGGATCGAAAATATTTGTGACCTACATGATTCCGACACATTAACCCTGTTGTGAAGATAAATATGGCACATTCCAGCGTCTTGTACAATTCTATAAGTCTATAGAAATCTGATTTGTGCATCTTGTGCAAGAGGCTCCTAAAAGGGAGACGGAGGAGCCCGGTGTCTTCTGTGCACCCCAGGGGCATTTATATTACACAATCATCAACTTCACATCAGAGTATTTGGAGGGGAAGGTTACTGCCTCCAGCAAGCACTCTCTGCACCTCATCTAGGAGGCCTGGGGGATAGATAAGTTATATTCGGTAGTGTAGTTCGGTTAAATGGAGAGGGGTGTAAGTTACCTTCATAGGGTTCTTGTGCATAATCCTGTAGCTGTCTGTCGGCAATTGATAACATGTTCTACGGCTTCTAGCAGATTTATAATTTGGTGCACAAAGGGGGGTCGTTTAGGCTATGACTGCAGTATAAAACACAAAGCCCCAAAACTCAGAGCAGATCCTATCCCGGCCCATGTAGTCTCTATCCATCAGCCATTGAGGGGTCCTAACACACCAATCACATCCGGTCCTGTTTGCTGGCAGTGATGGGGCTCACATGTCATAGTAAAAGTCCATTGGTGTAGAATGCAAGACTCGCAAGTGGCGCAAGCTGTCATACATGTATCCGCAAATAAGCGGAGACCTCGGGTAGAAGGGGTTCTCTGGGCTTCCTGATGGACTCTTGCAGTCATGTTGGGGGTTGTTATGCCGTGTAGCTGTGCTGGGATCTAGCGATAGCGATCAGCTTGTAACATGGTGTGGGGTGTACGGAGCAGTCACTTTACCAAACATGGAAGTTCCATGCTGATCTGTGTGTTTGCCGTTGCATGGAGCAAAAAAAATGCAAGTTTTTTTAGTTTAAACTGAAGATGTAGAGTCCAGCGTCTCCTCCTCCTCTGCTTGTATGTAGAGAGGGTCGGTGTGAGGAGGCAGTGTCTCCTCCTCTGCTTGTGTGTGTGTATATAGAGGGCCGCTGTGATGCCCTGGAGAGATGGTTTTATCATGCCTTTGTGTATGTTAGTAGTAGCAGCAGAACTGTGAAATATGGGTTGGAACATTTGGTTAACAAGTTGCAATGTGATTTTCTTTCCTAGTGTTGTGTGTGCCCATCCCAGCCTGAGCTGCTATAAGAATGACAGGAAAGGCTGTGGCTGCCCTGGAGTCGATGTCTCGCGTCAGATCGTCCCTCAGTCTCCGCAGGACAATACTTTGCTTTCCATACTGTGAGGCTGACCGGAAACATTGACAACAATAGCATTTATTAAGAGTCCTCTGTAGGAGACTTGTCTGCCACATCTGGACTGTGCTTGTGGTGGGCTTAGATTTTCTGTAAGAGAAAGTTATCAGGATTGTTGTCTGGGTGGTGAAGTTTTGACACAAATCTAATCCTTGGCCAAGAAGAACCTTAATTTCTACTTGATGTCGTGGAGAAGGAGCTTGTTGTTGTATAAGTTTGGACAGTCAGGGGTGTCCATGGCAGATCTAGGGAAGGGGATGAGAACCCCTCCACTCCTGGTCTCACATAATCCTGCGTCTATGTGACATATGGATTGTTCATGAGACTGTCCCGTCCAAGGTCGCTGATTATCACCGCTTATCTCTACTGCAGAGATGAAGGTGTCTGTGTCCTGTGATCTGCAGAGTATTGCCACACCGCTTCCTGCAGGTTCTCCAGGTTATATTGTCACTATCTGTAAGGTTTAAAGCTTTCCTGCATATGTGACCCTGAACACACAGACCTGTCTATCTGTGCCATAAAAAATGTGATTGTAATAGCCCTTTGGCGCCATGATGAAATCTGGTGGTTCATTGATTTATTCTGCTGCTCTCTACATGTCTCATATCATGTGGCACTGTGCACAGCTCCTCCTGCTCTATAACATGCTCCTTGTACATGGTGTCCTATCTACATGCAGTATGTTATAGAGCAGGGGAGCTGATCAGTTTGTACTTGGCATCCTGTCTGCGGGCGGCATGTTATAGCGCAGGAATAGGTGACCAGACTGTACAGAGTGTTCAAACTGTAGGCAGTATGTTATAGAGCAGAAAGAGGTGAGCATATTGTACATGGTGTCCTATCTGCTTAGCTTGTGTGCAGCTCCTGGAAACCTACCATCCTGTGGGTGAAGGGTAATGGCTGCTTTGGCAAGAAGATTGATATAAGCTCCCATTATTTTATTTCCTCTCCATTAGTGGGGAAGCATGAACTCACAGGCCACAAGGTCGCGGTTAAGATTCTTAACAGACAGAAGATCCGAAGCCTCGATGTAGTGGGAAAGATTCGGAGAGAAATCCAGAATCTGAAGCTTTTTAGACACCCTCATATCATAAAGCTGTGAGTATTCGGGGCTTTTCTTTATGGGGTGATGGTTGTATCTTGTAGGATGTGATGGATAGCGGGTGTTCTCTTCGCTCTGATCATATAAAAGCTGCTGACGTTTGGCGTTGCACGAGACGTCTGTCCTGCTGCTCATTGCTCCATCCTGTGCTGCAATGTTTACTATGGGGGATTTGCATCAAGGAGCCTTTACCTCTGAACCAGCCCTGTACTGATACAGCCGGAGATTAGACGTCTGCTGCATAGTCCATCTCCTTGAATAGAACGAAGGAGGTTGTTTGACTTTTTGCTCCTTATAAAATCTAGAAAAAGATGTCAGTCCATCAAGTCTAACCTATATGTGTTTGCATTCATATATGGGGACACTTGCAAGGCCACATTCTCATGATTCTTTTTTTCTTTTTTTTTTGGGGTGGGTGGGGGGGTTGTTGGGGGTCTGAATGGTTGGTTCCTCAGTAATCCGGAACTTACATTTGTGTATGTATAATATATATGCTATTCCTATATCTCTAAATTTTAGATCCGAGATCGGTAGACTTGTTCCTGCCCTGAAGACTTGTTCACGTCTTTTCATCTCTTCTCAGGTACCAAGTGATCAGCACGCCGACAGATATCTTTATGGTAATGGAGTATGTCGCTGGCGGAGAGCTCTTTGATTATATATGTAAGAACGGGAAGGTAAGTCGGTCTTTATTTTGCGCAGTGCAATGTTCCGTGGCTTTTACCGACTGTTGTGGTTTTCAGCTATTCTGTGTTTTTATCACTCGTTGCTTTAGACTCGCTGCTGGTTTATGGATGTAGCAATGGCACATCTGAGCCTACTGAGCCATTGCTTGTAGGGCAGGTGCAGGCCTAGAATAAATCCAGCAGAGACTTTGGAGCAGATTGGGGAGGGGGGTTCATAGTAGAAAATATGGCACACACCAATCTATAATCTTTTTAATTCAGATGCTTTATAACAGAATATGGTGAATATAAACAATAGTGTGAATCAGAGATCACATTATACTTTGCAATGTTTTGGTCATATTGATGTTTGTCGAGCTAGATCTGTATTTGGTGTTAACTGATGTGGTGTAGAAGAAAGGGGGATTGTCTTGGCTGCTTACAATGAGCCTTTATTTGGAATTTTTCTTATTTTTTTTTTTCCCCTTGTAGTTGGATGAAAAGGAGTCCAGACGTTTGTTCCAGCAGATCCTTTCTGGTGTGGACTACTGCCACCGGCACATGGTGGTGCACCGAGACTTGAAACCAGAGAACGTCCTCCTGGATGCACACATGAATGCAAAGATAGCCGACTTTGGTAAGGATTACTGTCTTTATTGGAGCTGCTTTTATTCTATGACCCCACCGAGCTCCTACTCTGCAGCGGCTTATTGCTATATGAGCCTGTCATATAGCAATGTCAATGATTCTGTCACGATGCAATACAGAAGATCTGCAGTCAGTGCAGAGCAGCTTTACTTGAATTTGGTACAATATCCTAATTCTGTGCCTGTTCTTAATCTATAGGTCTCTCAAATATGATGGCAGATGGAGAGTTTCTAAGGACAAGCTGCGGCTCTCCCAATTACGCTGCACCAGAAGTGATATCTGGGAGGTAGGTATATGGTACAGGGATTCCTGGAGCTCACAGCTCAGCATCAAGACTGCATGTTTATAGCGGGTAGTATGTAGTTGGGGGAATAATCAGAGGTGGTGCTGTGCTGAGGCATCATGGGATTAATGGCAAAACAAGGAGGCAGATAAAACAGGAAGGCAAGGATGTATTGTGCAGGAGTGTGTCAGGTTGGGGGTTGTTTGGATGACCTCTTTAGAGGTATTCTTTAACAAATCGTTGACTTCAGTGAGAGAATCACTAATGCTCAGTGACCTGGGCAGCTGTGACCATCAACACTGAGTCCTGTCATTGTTATGCTATATTACAGTTTCCACATTGCTCAGTCTCACAATAGTCTGACACTTTATGTTCTGCATAACTTCACATTTCATATCAAGGACAAGATATATAGATAGATATATTATATATACACACCCCATAAGTGATGGCAAAGCTTGTCTTTCCCTGCACAATGACCTCTGCACCGGTCACAGGGCATGCCCACAACACTTCTAGACTACAGGTTCCTATGATCCATGGCTGCTGAATAGGAAACCTGAATTCTACCAGCACCTCTGTCACGACTGCCTCCTCTGTGATTTCAGAAAAATAAGTAAATGAACAATCAGTAAATGGTCATTAAATGACTTAGAGATTTGTATTAATCAGATAATAATAATCTGCTCCTTGGACTCAACATCTTCCATCTTGCCCCTCAGGTTATACGCAGGTCCAGAAGTGGACATCTGGAGCAGCGGGGTGATTCTCTATGCATTACTGTGCGGGACGCTCCCATTCGATGATGACCATGTGCCAACGCTTTTCAAGAAAATCTGTGATGGGATCTTCTACACTCCGCAGTATCTGAACCCGCCAGTCATCAGCCTGCTAAAGCACATGTTACAGGTGGACCCCATGAAGAGGGCGACAATCAGAGATATCCGGTAACTAGTGACCACATGCTCAGTAAGGGAAAGATGAGCAGCCAACTGTAATAAGCCTATAATGGGACTGAAGGGAATCGGTCACCACATTTTTCACAAATACAGCTAGTGGCAGGTTCCTATAGAGAGTAACTATCTGACCCACTTCTATAGCTAAAAATTGTTTCCCTCATGTCCCCATGAAATCAGAGTTAAAAACTTGCATGGTATCTAGGGATCTATACAGCAAGACGAGGAGCATGGCCTAATGCCATGTGACCAGGGTGATATAATCACGGGTCCCAAATATCAAACCTCCACCAATATTGTTATCCTGTGCTAGGGCATAACCAAAAGTCTCGTTACATCCCAAAATCTAGCATCATCATGATTAACCAGGCACCATGACTGTGGTAATCTTCTGTTTGTTATAAATGGCCTCCTTACTTCTAAAATCCACTTTTAAAGTTATTCTAGTGAGTCTGCGGGGCTTTGGGCATGTTGAAGAAGCCATCTGTGCTTTGGCTTCATAAGCTGTTACACTGCAGCAGCATATCTCTTCCCTCCCCTGCACTTCCTGTAATCTCTGCAGCAGTGTGCGCACAGTGGAGGTGCTGCTGCAGTGTAAGAGGCTGCGAAGCAACAGCTCTGATAACAGGACTATAGCCTTTATGGCCATTAGCATAATTTTAAGAGTTGATTTTACAATTAAGGAGGCCAAACTTAAGAAGGATATCAGTGCCACGGTGCCTGGATCTATGAGTAAGTGTCCCTGCTCTATCATAATGGATTTTGTGGTAGATTTCCTTTAACCCAGACATTAAAGTGCTGGAGTCTAAAGTGGTTTTGCATTTGTGACTCCAGATGTTGTGAAACTTCCTCTGAGATTAATGACCTGTCCTGTCGCTCAAAAGGACGGAGTCTTCCTGAATGTAACTCCCTAGCACTGTTATAACCAGTTTGGAGGGACTATTATCCAATCATTTGTACTTGGCTTGTTGTTAATCTGTTACATCAATTTAATTTAGAGAACATGAATGGTTTAAACAGGATCTCCCCAAATACCTGTTCCCCGAGGACCCGACCTACAGCACCAACATGATTGACGACGAAGCCTTAAAGGAAGTGTGTGATAAGTGTGAGTGCACGGAGGAGGAGGTGCTCAGCTGCCTGTACAGCCGCAACCACCAGGACCCACTAGCCGTGGCCTATCACCTCATCATAGACAACCGGAGGATCATGAACGAGGCCAAGGATTTTTATTTGGCTACAAGTCCTCCGGATTCATTTGTTGATGAACCTCACACCCCTCGCCCCCATCCTGAAAGAGTCCCTTTCCTGGTAGCAGAGTCTCCTCGGCAGAGACACACTCTGGATGAGCTGAACCCCCAGAAATCTAAGCATCAGGTTGGGGTTAGAAGAGCTAAATGGCACCTAGGGATCAGAAGCCAGAGCCGACCGAATGATATCATGGCCGAGGTCTGCCGAGCGATGAAACAACTGGATTATGAGTGGAAGGTAAGGACAGGGTGAGAAAATGGCTGCGGTGCCATGTCTGTCCTCAGGTGTATTGTGTTATCTTCTCCATTCACTTCAGTGGGCTGAGCTGCAGTACCATGCACGGCCTGTGGACAGGAGTGGCGCTGTTCTAATTTCCCTTCACATACCATAAGAGATAAGTAACTGATAACTGGTGGGTCTTAAAGTAAATTATACCCCCTCATAAGAAAGGTATTCACTTGTGAGCACAGTACTAGCCCGGGCAGTGAATGGTGCAGCAATTCGCATGCTTAATCCGTGTCCCCTATCTGCTTGCTATCCTGCCCTTCTGTCCTAAGGTTTTACTCCCCAAACTTTTTTTTTTTTTCTTCCAAAAAGTGCATATCCATGTTTCCATTGCAGGAATAGCACCAAAATAAACAAGAATTTTGCAATTGCAGGGTTTAAAAATGCCCCCCTTGTGTCTTTACTCAAACATTCCTACAAGTCAGTATCTTCTCCCATCCAGCAGCTTTTATTACATTCCCCAAAAACGCCCCCACCCTGCACCTGGGGATATAGGTCTCCCTTAGCTGTAAATCTAGTTCAGTGTCTGTGCCGATGTCTTCCTGCAAATGAAGTACGGATCTGTGGTCTTTTACTGCAATCTGTGTATAATTTTGTGGCTGGGTTGACACGTGTCACTAGCTTGTCCGAAACCCATTGGAGAGTCGCATGACTGATGTAGCAACTGATCCTCAAATCCAGATGACACCCGCGTGCCATAGACTATGAGCGGGATAGGACCTGCTGAGTTTTCTACAGCCTCCACACAAATCTGGGGAAAGCGGCACACGGGTCCAGTGAAATGAATGTCAAAAAAACGTAATACGGAACTTTCCGATGACAATGGAAAGACTGCAGGAGCTGCAAACCTGCCCGATCTGGGATCATGCAGTCTGCTAGTGCCCGTAGAAGTGAATGGGGGATGTGCTCTAGATGTAGCTTTTTTTTTTTTTTTTCTCTCCAGTCGGTCTCCTCCAGTAACTAACTCTAAAGATGTACAGATGGTTGACCACTAATGTGTATCTCTGTAGCTCCTCTCCAGAACCGCCCTTCTGAAATCTTTGGATTGTTGTATTTAAGAAAATGTTTAAAATATTCAAATGAGTCTGATGGGCTTTGGTGTCATTATGAGAGCCCCTGCAGGCTGCAGTGTGTCTAAATGATGCAGTCTGCTCCGTGCCCACTTATCCCTGCCCCTTTCCCCTGTGGACATGGAGGATGCAACTGAGCTGGTTACACCCAAAATGTGGGGACTCTTCACATTGCAGATTGTTTTATTGTACAGGAATGCTATTGGATGGTGGGCCCCATTGCTGCATATCCCAGCAAAGACCCTTCGCTAACACCCCAGTCGCCGGTGGTGCATGGGTGCCGCCATCTTACCTCCAATCGCCGATCCCCTGAACGTCATCTGGGGGGGGGGGTCGATAGGTTGCCATGGTAGCCTTGGGTCTTTGTCTGACCCAAGGCTTTAATGGCTTCTGCATATTCATTACAATGAGCCTGTGGCTCATTGTAATGTATACTGTGCAGAAATGCCATATACTGCCATAGAGTTGTATGGTAGGAACAATCGGACCATCTAGGGTTAATGTACCCTAGAGGGTCTAAGAAATGGTGAAAAAAATAGAAGAAAAAAAGTTTAAAAAATGTAAAAAAAATAGAATATTAGAAGTTTAAATCACCCCCTTTCCCTAGAACTGATATAAAACATAATAAACAGTAAAAATCACAGACGCATTGGGTATCGGTGTGTCCCAAAATGCCCGATCAAAATATAAAAACGGTTATAATCGGTGGTGACCTCCGAAACGCGACTTTTACACCTTTTTACATGAGATAAAAAAAATTTTTTATTCAAAATGTCGCACAGACCTCAAAATAGTAGCAATGAAAACATCGGCTCATTTTCACAAAAAAATGACACATCACACAGCTCCGTACCCCAAAGTATGAAAAAGTTATTAGCGTCAGAAGATGGCAAAAAATTCTTTTTCTTTTTTGTACACATTTTGTTTAATTTGTGAAAATGTATTAAAACGCAATAAAACCTGTATAAATTTGGTATCACCGCGATCGCACCGAACCAAAGAATAAAGTAGAGGTGTTATTTGGAGCGCAGAGTGAAAGTCGTGAATGTTTTTCAATTTTTCCACATTTGGAATTTTTTCCGGCTTCCCACTACATGGCATGGAATAATAAATAACATCACAGGAAAGTAAAATTTGTTACGCACAAAATAAGCCCTCACACAGCTCTGTACACGGAAAAATGAAAAAGTTATGGACTTTTGACGATGGAGAGCGAGAAATGAGCGAAAATTCCCTGCGGGTTAAGCCATTTTTTTGGTTCTGTTCTGGAGTTTTATAAATAAACCCTGATATTTGCATCTTATAATGAAGCCTGTGTCCTCCGCTTGAATCCTGCAGGTGGTGAACCCCTATTATCTACGAGTCAGGAGGAAAAACCCAGTGACTAGTATGTATACGAAAATGAGCCTGCAGCTATACCAGGTGGACAGCAGAACCTTCCTGCTGGACTTCCGCAGTATTGACGGTAAGGAGGGACACTGTTAGTGGGGGGGTTTGTTAGGATTGGGGTAGGGCAGCACATGGGATCCCAGTAAACAGGTTTGGGTGTTACATGTGGAGACCCAGACGTCACATCCACATCTGAGTAGTGATCATATGGATATTACTAGAGCTTTGCACAATATGCTTCTACAATTTCTGCTAGATGGCTGCATGGCTAGATGTAAGGAATCCGAGTAGTCTCCTCCATCCTGTGTATTGCTTGTTTATATTACCATTTCATCTACTCATTATGGAGTCTTCCACCTCTTGTACTCACAATTGATATGTAGCAAACGTGTCTAGGACATACCTTTTGTATCCTTGGCTTTAGTCTGTATGGTAGTGAGATTTGTGGTCCCCTCCCCCCCCCCCCCCCCATAGTGATGGTTTGGCCTCTAGAGCCTAAGCTCCAGAACCACCGCCCGCTCCCTTTTAATGTGTTTTTGCAGTGATGAGTTTCAGATCTGTGCCGTCTGGGGTGGATTTTTCATACAAGCAAAGCTCGGTCCAAACTGTGCATTTGGCAGGGAGCTTCATCTTTCAGACTGGCAGGCGCTGATGCTTCATCACTGCGGAGAATGATCTGCCTGTGTACAGCTGCTGCTCTGTTACAATGACATCCATGACTCTTCTGACAAGCAGCTCTGGTGCACAATTTTCTACTAAGGACTGTAAATTTTGGCAGCGATCTCCTTACACACTGCTTCACCTTGGTGCCATATGCAATGTGTGATCTGTCATTGACTCTGTTAATCCCTGGGGATGCAATAAACTGAGGACCCTTGATCTGCTAGAAAAGCTAGCCTGCGTAAACTGAGCCCAATCCTAATTACATTGTCCATGAGCTCAACAGGTCTATAGTACAAGATGTAGAAGAATGAGGGCATAGAACATGTCCCGCTGCCTAAGGAATAACATATAAAAATACTTAAGGGGCCACGTTATTACTCTAGTATGCCCCACCCTGTAGGACCCCTGTCTTGTGATTGGAGTTCCCACTAGACTGACCCCCAAGTAATCGGCAGCTTGTCATTTATCTTGAGAATAGGTAATAACATGTAGAATTAGGACCGCCCCTAGTGCAGTGTTTGCAAATGTCATTATAACCAGGTCAAGAGTTTCGCTTCCAATATCAATAAATACATTTCTCTCCAAACAGACGATGTCACAGATACCAAGCCTGACGGCGCCCCCCGGAGACGATCCGGATCCGCTGGTAGTTTCAGAACAGGGCAGAAAACAGATTCTGACGCTGAAGCACCCGCAAAGTCGTCTGACGGTTCAGTCCCCTCGTCCCTGACCTCCTCCGTGGACTCCTCCAGCAATGATGTGGTCCCCCGACCAGGAAGCCATACCATAGAGTTCTTCGAAATGTGTGCAAACCTAATAAAAATCCTAGCGCGGTAGGCGGGGCACTTAACTCTTTCATATCCAGCAATAAACACGCAGTAACTTGTAGCCAAATGCTTCCAGTTTTAATCCAGTGATAACTATACAGCGAGCTGAGACGCCAACACCGATGCTATTTGCACATAGGAGACGTTAAGTTTAATGTGTGATTCCCCCTCCCCCATTGCAAGACCCCAGAATCTATTGGATTGTATATAATGTTCTTCAGGGTTGCCCTGGACCTTTTAATTGCACATTTTATTGAACACTGGGCTTTTTAATTTTTACTTTATTAATTTTTTTTTTTCTCCATGTTTAATTTTTGCATTAATTTCTATACAGATCGTGACGGCTTTGGGCGTCATGTATCAGGAGGTTGGGGGTTAATGGATGAGTGAAGGGATCTAAAATAGGATTTTATAATTTTTTTTTTTTCCACAAAGTTGCAGGTTGAATGTTAATATCAGCGGTGAAAATTAAAAAAAAAAAAAAAAAAAAAGTTTTAATGATCATATGGAGATGACACATTCCTTAAGTTCTGGGATGGGAATCACTTTGTTTATGTAAAAAAAAGTGTTGATTAAAGGAAAATACTAATTTGCCTGAAATGTAGATATATTATTGATGGGGTGTTGGGATACCTTCTACTCAACCTAAATACGGAACCAGGCCTCAAGCAGATTTTCTTTAGCGTGAGGCCGGTTTGCCACGTGGTGTTTTCGTCGCGTCTTTATACGCATCCAAAATGCAAGTGGGAGGGGGGTTTGCCTGAAACAAGCGTTTCATTGCAAAGGCATGTGCCCCTCCCACTTGGATTTTGGATGCGTTTAAAAACGCAACAAACGGCAAGTGGGAAACTGGCCAGGAAGAGACTATCAGACCATGTAGACTGCCAGTGTTGGACTCTACACATCTCTCCCCAGGAACTATCTATAGATCATAAGACCTTTTAAATAATAATAATAATAATATTATAATAACTTCCATAGCTCTTTACAAATCAATAGTTGCAGCAGGACTATGAAATATGGATTTATATCCTAGGATTGTACTGGGTATATGTGTCCTTACACTGCTGTGCTCTGTACACTAACCTGCTCCACTTCTCTGCTCTGAACACTACTACAGTGCTGAGCACAGCAGTGTGAGGATACCTCCATTGCACTTGGAGAAGCTCCAATCCTGGAATAGACATCCATACATACTCATCGGCCACTTTATTAGGTACACCATGCTAGTAACGGGTTGGACCCCCTTTTGCCTTCAGAACTGCCTCAATTCTTCGTGGCATAGATACAACAAGGTGCTGGAAGCTCCTCAGAGATTTTGGTCCATATTGACATGATGGCATCACACAGTTGCCGCAGATTTGTCGGCTGCACATCCATGATGCGAATCTCCCGTTCCACCACATCCCAAAGATGCTCTATTGGATTGAGATCTGGTGACTGTGGAGGCCATTTGTGTCCAGTGACCTCATTGTCATGTTCAAGAAACCAGTGTGAGATGATTGCAGCTTTATGACATGGCGCATTATCCTGCTGAAAGTAGCCATCAGATGTTACAGGGTACATTGTGCTCATAAAGGGATGGACATGGTCAGCAACAATACTCAGGTAGGCTGTGGCATTGTACCAAGGGGCCCAAAGAGTGCCAAGAAAATATTCCCCACACCATGACACCACCACCACCAGCCTGAACCGTTGATACAAGGCAGGATGGATCCATGCTTTCATGTTGTTGACGCCAAATTCTGACCCTACCATCCGAATGTCGCAGCAGAAATCGAGACTCATCAGACCAGGCAACGTTTTTCCAATCTTCTACTGTCCAATTTCGATGAGCTTGTGCAAATTGTAGCCTCAGTTTCCTGTTCTTAGCTGAAAGGAGTGGCACCCGGTGTGGTCTTCTGCTGCTGTAGCCCATCTGCCTCAAAGTTTGACGTACTGTGCGTTCAGAGATGCTCTTCTGCCTACCTTGGTTGTAACGGGTGGCGATTTGAGTCACTGTTGCCTTTCTATCAGTTCGAACAGTCTGCCCATTCTCCTCTGGCATCAACAAGGCATTTCCGCCCACAGAACTGCCGCTCACTGGATGTTTTTCCTTTTTCGGACCATTCTCTGTAAACCCTAGAGATGGTTGTGCGTGAAAATCCCAGTAGATCAGCAGTTTCTGAAATACTCAGACCAGCCCTTCTGGCACCAACAACCATGCCACGTTCAAAGGCACTCAAATCACCTTTCTTCCCCATACTGATGCTCGGGAGAACTGCAGGAGATTGTCTTGACCATGTCTACATGCCTAAGGGTGCGGTCACACGTTGCAGTTAAAACTACATCACAATCAGCTTTGAGGCGGTTTTAGGTGACTTTTTGTCAATTGAACAGGTGAAAGACATGAAATGAACGAGTGAATTTGATTTTGAAGGGGAAACCTGCTCCACAAATGTCATTCACTCGTTCAGTTCATGTCTTTCACCTGTTCAATTGACAAAACTGCACCTAAAATCACCTCAAAGCTGATTGCGATGCAGTTTTAACTGCAATGTGTGAACGCACTCTATATGCACCGAGTTGCCGCCATGTGATTGGCTGGTTAGAAATTAAGTGTTAACGAGCAGTTGGCCAGGTGTACCTAATAAAGTGGCCGGTGAGTGTATAGTCCTGCTGCTGCTGACATGCACAAATGTATTAATACACATCTCTCCCTGGACTAGGGGTTTTGACCTGCAGAACTCTTATTGCACTCACTGGATGCATTCAATGTGTTTTTTCAGACTTGCATTTTTTTTTTTTTTTTTTTGTGAAACCTGAGTCACGCATGTGCAAAATGCCCCATACAAGTCTTTGGAAATGCATCAACAATGCATTGCACTTTGAGATGCACAACAAGTGTAATGGTGTTCACTGATCATTGCCATAGAAAAGATGGACCAGTCATTAGGCTCTTTCATGGGCAACATATACAGTGTTAAGTGATCAAAAATGAGTGTGAAAAACAGACACTGAGGGCGCGTTCACACGATGCATTGTATTGCGTTTTTTGGCGCATTCCAAAGGCTCCAGCCTTGATCACATGCTGAGGTTACATTGTGTTTCCTCTGCATCTGCTAAAACTCAATGGGGGACATTTACTTACAGTGTCGGTGTCTGCATTGGCTTTGTTACCGACCTGCTCTCGGTAAGAAGACACACATTTAATATTGTAGAGCTGTGCAGAGACATTTCTGGCGCCGAGACTATTTTCTGTCCCTGGGACAAAATCTGTCCGAGCACCAGAAATGTGTCCAACAGTCCCTGCTAGACCAGTTTTCTTTTGGTCTACTTTCCGTCAGTTTACACCGCCAAAAAAGGGCTGCGACACATAGTAATTGTGTCTGAGTTTCCACTCCGCCAAAGCCCTGCCCCTTTTCGGAGAAGAGTCGGAGCAGACGGAAAAAGGCATTTTTTCTGTCCCCGACAGCTAATAAATAGGTCTGAGAGCAGAACATGTGGTGAGAGCGCCACAAAACTGGCGGAAACGCCATAGTAAATGTCCCCCATTGTATCCTCAGCATGTGATCAAGGCTGAAGCTTTTGGAATGCATCAAAAAATGTGCCGCACTGTGTGAAAGCGCCCTGAAAAAACTGGCTGAACTCAGAACTCCTACTTTTGATAAAATTAATTTTTGGGGACTAAAAAGTCGGACACCACAAATGTCTCAAAAGTGAGACTAAACGGGCAACTCATGACATGTATCACAAAGTGGTAAAACTTAAGATACATTGCAATGATTAAGTAGTCAACCTCAGGAAACTTGAAAAAGTGGCATCTGAAAAACTATGATACATGTTGCCCCATTAATGGCTGAGAGATCATTAGGACTCGGAGCCATTCTAGGGGGACATACATGCACTTGGTCTGGACACTTAGACAAAATCAAATTGAAGCAAAGGCAGGGGGTACAGGGTCACATTAGTGGAAGTCTTTTTTTTTTTTTTTTTGCTGTCCAAATGTGGTGCGTGATGTCAGATAATATCTATAACAGCTGCAAATTGATCAAATGTTTGTCTTACCTTATCCTGTACGTAGTGCCGATCCAGTTAGGGACATGTATGTTATAGGGGAAGTATGCCAAAAATTGCTTTCCTGGTCTAGTCGCAATCCCATAGCGCGTTGTCTGGCGCTGATTTGGATCTGCCGGGATTCACAAAGGTCCGTGTGTCCGATATCCACCAGGTGTCGCTGCTGCGCCAAGGTCCGCCGGACCTCACCTTCTCCTATGTGCATGTGAGTGCTGATCTTGTGACACAAACTCTTTTTTTAAATTCTGCGGTTTTTCCGAATCGGTCAGGTTTTCTGATGGCCACGGCCCCTGTGTGTGTGTGTGCGCGCGCCATCGCGGCGATGCGACACAATCCGATCGCGTGGGGCAAATCGGGAAACCCGACGAAAGTGCGGCGTTCGAACCCTTGGTAAATGACTCCCAGTATATGCAGCCTGTGATGTTGTCCCTGGAGAGAGGTGTAATCAGACCTGTGCTGGTTTGTGCTCACACTGCTGTGCGCTTCACTCTGTGCAGTGACTCCCACCACCGCACCTCTCCTCCATCTTGGCTGCTATAGTATTTAACCATAGCCTTACGACAGCCTTTTCTTAAAGCAAAGGGAAGCTCTGGGGAACAGCTCAGTACAGAGAGCTGACAACACAGCAGTGTGAGGGCTCACCTCCAGTGCACCTCAAGCTCCAATCCTGGAATATAAATCCATTTTTCACTTTTGCTGCTACTTTCCAGTGAAGCTCAAACTGAAGCAGCCAGTGTTTTGCATTGTGTACATTCACTGCTGTTTTCAGGCAGTGTTGGGTTTTAACCCTGCAGACACTGGCACAGCAGTGTGAGGATACCTCCGGTGCACTTGCAGACCTTCCAAAACTGGATTATAAATCCATATATGCTATGGAATTTGATGGTGCTATATAAATAACGATTATTATCATATTCCACTACATACACCACGGTCTGACTACACCTATCTCCAGGGACTATACATAACACCTGCTGCAGTCTGCATGGTCTAGCCTGCTGATGGGGTCTCCTTGAAGTTAAACAGTTGTAAAGGGTTTGACGCGTGTGAGTCAGTCCTACTCACTCATAACAAGCTTGTGAGTCCTCCATACCTGTAAGATCATGGCACCTCACTCTTGACTTTGCAGAGTAGTGGCTGCAATCTGTAAGGTACGTCTTCTCCCACTATAAGCACATGGCCTCCAAGAGTGAAGAACTGGAAGAGCGATATGATTTTGCCCCGTTTTCTCCATGTATCCAGTCCCAGTCTGTGATCCACTCAGTTTGGATAGAATGTAGGGGGCCCCTAAAACCAATTCTGGTTCTATGCAATACTGTGTTGACAGGACATTATAATACTTGAGACAACCCCTTTAAGCGGATGTGGCCCCCAAGTGGTTGGCACTTCTACAGGTGCTATGGGCCATGGAGACCCCTGAATGAAGCGAAAGGGCGCTGCGAATAAAAAAAAAATTGCCTTATTCCATCTGCATTTGTAGTATCTTCTTATACTTTATTCTGCTGCTATTATTTCCATAATTGTATATAATGAGTGACTGCGCCACCTTCAGGCCGTAACCAATCAACTTAGGGTGGTGGCATTTTGAACCAGTTTTTAGTCGTGCGTTTTCAGTTTGTTAAAAACCGCAATGCGTTTTTGTCAGGTTTTCCCAACTATGTTAATTAAAAACGGACAAAAACTGATGCGTTTTTTTTTTACAAACTGAAAACGCATGACTAAAAATGGGTTCAAAACGCCACGTGTGCCACCACCCTTAGGGTTATTCCTTGTATGTAGGCAGCCATAGCCTTAAAGGGAAACTGAACCTAGAAATTAATTGGGAAACCTTGGATGTGGTCACACGTTCCACTAGAGTTGTGTTTCCTAACACAGCGCTAGCAAGAGGGTGGGGCTGGCGGGTGCGAACCACCATTGGGTGTCTTGCGTTTAAACAATACGAGACACTGGGTGCTGGTTAGCACTGGAAATGCATATGTGATCGGCCCAAGGACCTCTCCGATGCGCTAGCATTGTGTCCCTTAGAGGAACTTATCTCCTGACAGATGAATAACAAGGGGTGGGTTTCTGCTGGTCTTTTTGATGGGGAATTGACAAAAAAAAAGTATGGGCTCAGCCGGTTGTCTTGTAGCTAGACGCATGACAATTAGAAGGACATTACAGCAGGACATTGAGGTTGTGGAGGCTCCTGCTTGTCATAGAGCCAGACACAGGACAATGAGAAGGATGTGGAGAAGGCTGCTGCTGAAGCCAGTTGTCGTGCAGCCAGACACAGGACGGGAGGAGGGCAATTAAGTGTACGGAGGATCCTGCTGCAGACAGTTGTATATGTGTTTTATAGCCTGGTTCAGTACAGGAGGTGGATCTTGCTGCAGCCAGTATTATTACAGCCACACACTGGAGAGTGAGGAGGCTCCTGCTGCACCCAGGGACAGTACAGGAAGAAGTCATGGCGGAGCTTCTGATAAAAAAATTCTGTATACATTTCACAATTTCATACAAGATACAGTAGGATATTGTGCCTGCACATAAACATTCCTTTGCTCTGACCACAAACTACGGCTTTTGTCTGTTTTTGCAGTTAGTGTGCACACAGATTGCAGCAGTAGTTTTCCACAGCCCCATAGACTTGTATAGTAGGGAAGAGCCGGAAAACCAAGAATAAGATCTGCTATGAGTCAGATTCTCAGGTGCTCTAGGCTCAGGCTGTGTTCGCACGATGCATTGTCACGGTTTTTCTGTGTTTTCGATGCATTCCAAAGGCTTGAATCATGACCACATGCTGAGGTTACATTGCGTTTTAGCAGATGCAGTGGAAACACATGTAATGTAACCTCAGCATGTGATCAAGGCTGAAGCTTTTGAATTGCGTCAAAAACGTAACGCAACACATTACAATTTGGCAAGCTTTGTGCAGCGCTGCATAGTCTGTAGGCGCTATATACCTAAATTATTATTATTGTGTGAAAGAAGTGCTATGCAATCCTCCTCTGTGTGTATAAGCCCATAGAACGTCATGAGGATGTGAGCAACCGCAAAATAACACGGCCGTAAAATACGTCTTTGTGCTTGAGGGGTTAAAGTGGAGGAAATGCTGAAATATCATTGGTGTATTTTCTGTTCCTTTAAAATCCCTGACGCCCCCTTAGGCCGACAGCACGTTTTGAACCCGTTTTTGGGCCGTTTTTAAGCAGTCTGTTAAAAAAGGATGCGTTTTTGACTGTTTTTACCAATTATCTTCATTAAAACGGGTCAAAAACGCATGCGGTTTTTAACGGACTGCTTAAAAACGGCCCAAAAACAGGTTCAAAACACCACGTGTGCCGCCGGCCTTATAGAAGATCCAGATATTTACAGAAGAGATCTAGAAATGATGAGACCTGTTATTAGGGTGAAGAGGAGCCTTTGTCCAGAACCAGTGGTGGTGTCCACTATGATGGTATCAAGGGCGCAGGTATAACAGCGAATGGATACACTATTTGTTGGAAACCTTGAATTAGTGTTTTTTTTTTTTTTTTTACTCATTTCTGTATGATCTTTGAATAAAATATGGAGATTGTCATCACAACCGCCTGGTGTTATGTGTCTGTGGATGGATGGAACGTAGATGTCTTAAGTGCATAGAGTTTTACAAGGACAAAGACTTAAAGAGGTTTTCCCATGATGCAAGTTAGGTTTCTGTCATGGATAGAGCCCAACTTGCTGATTGATAGGCGTCAGAGTGATGGGACCCCCACAGATCACTAGAATGGGGGTCCGATGTACCCCTGTAGCACAACGGAGATGGCCAGAGCCATTTGATCTGCTATTTTTCTCTTTTTTGCAGTTTTTTTGAGTTTTTGGGACTTTTTAGGTTCATTTCTGCAACTATGCCGAGGTTTTAAGAAGTTAAGACGGTGTCTATTGCAGTGTTCCTAAATGTATCTACATGTAAGACAGATGTTTTCTTTATTTTTACGACTTTTTAGGTGGAAAACGAACAACTGACCCCATGCTTTATTCCATACATGCACCTAAAGAAATTAAAAAAAAAAACCACATACCAGAGACCAAGAAAAAATAAACAGACATGTATCACATTGGCAAATTTAGAAAGATACATAAATACATAGCCCTGCTCAGGAGTCCCGACTTTAAAAAGTCGCAAAGGAAAATGAATGATACACGTTCCCCCCCAAGTCTATGTTATTTATTGGGGGTGGGATCCCTGTTTTTGTAATTGATGGCGGTCCCATTAATGAGTAACTTAGTTATTGTGCTGTTTTCGGATGGAAGTGAAGAGACTGCGGTGGTCTCCTTCTTTCCAGGATCCAGGACAGACTCTTTTGGAGTAGATTACACATCTCTGATATCACACCAACAACCTGCAAGAAGGGTGTTACATTTTTTATTAAATACAGTCAGGACAATGTATCTCTGTATGCAGTGAGCGCCCCCTTGTGGTGGCTGCAAACCGTGAGATTTCACCCTGATTCTACCTTCCCAGCCACAAAATTCAACTTGAGTCACTCTTCCCAAAACTCATTATGATGTCCTGTAGCGCAGTAAAGCTTAAATGAGAGCAATCATCAGTGCACAATGACAGCAGCGCAACCCAACATCTACCGGGACACAACCCCCTGCGCACACAGTCCGGGAAACCCGCCGTGCGCTCATATAAGGACTCCTGAGAGGAACGCAGAGTCGGATTGGTCAATAAGAATCACGTGCCTCTACGTCACACTTGGCAATAGCTACCACGTTCAATGCAGCACCGATGATTGGCTAGAAACTGAAAGTTAAACGACAGTCGAGGCCAAATATGATATAACCCATGGAAAAGACTTCTGAGGTCCGTACACCAACTAGTTTTATGTCTGGATTCCTATGGTGACTTATGTTTGACCGTACGGACAGCAATCTCTGTGTACGGAGGAGGAAGATACTGCAGCTGAAGGTAAACATTGTGCGGCAGAGACCGCGGCGCTGTCCGGGGATTGTCCAGTTATATGTAAATAAAGCTTCTCCAGAACAGACACAGAACCGCCCCCGGTGTAATGGTTGAGGCCCAGATAGAATGTATATGACGGAGAATCCCCCACATCAACCCTTCAGGGTTCGGAGACTTTTCTATGCTGTCTCCCTCATACCCCTGTGTGTGCCCACATGCATGTATATGGATGACCCGGGGTGAGGGGGCAACAAGGCCGCGAAGGGACACCTGGTGCTGAGGGAGAGCTGTGGGTGAGGGGGCACCTGGTGCTGAGGGATAGCTGTGGGTGAGGGGGCACCTGGGGCTGAGGGATAGCTGTGGGTGAGGGGCACCTGATGCTGAGGGATAGCTGTGGGTGAGGGATAGCTGTGGGTGAGGGGGCACCTGATGCTGAGGGATAGCTGTGGGTGAGGGGCACCTGGTGCTGAGGGATAGCTGTGGGTGAGGGGCACCTGGTGATGAGGGATAGATGTGGGTGAGGGGGCACCTGGGGCTGAGGGATAGCTGTGGGTGAGGGGCATCTGGTGCTGAGGGATAGCTGTGGATGAGGGGGCACCTGGTGCTGAGGGATAGCTGTGGGTGAGGGGCACCTGGTGATGAGGGATAGATGTGGGTGAGGGGGCACCTGGGGCTGAGGGATAGCTGTGGGTGAGGGGCACCTGATGCTGAGGGATAGATGTGGGTGAGGGGGCACCTGGTGCTGAGGGAAAGCTGTGGGTGAGGGGGCACCTGGTGCTGAGGGATAGCTGTGGGTGAGGGGCACCTGGTGATGAGGGATAGATGTGGGTGAGGGGGCACCTGGGGCTGAGGGAGAGCTGTGGGTGAGGGGGCACCTGATGCTGAGGGATAGCTATGGGTGAGGGGGCACCTGATGCTGAGGGATAGCTGTGGGTGAGGGGGCACCTGGTGCTGAGGGATAGCTGTGGATGAGGGGGCACCTGGTGCTGAGGGATAGCTGTGGGTGAGGGGGCACCTGATGCTGAGGGATAGCTGTGGATGAGGGGGCACCTGGTGCTGAGGGATAGCTGTGGGTGAGGGGGCACCTGGTGCTGAGGGATAGCTATGGGTGAGGGGGCACCTGATGCTGAGGGATAGCTGTGGGTGAGGGGGCACCTGATGCTGAGGGATAGCTATGGGTGAGGGGGCACCTGATGCTGAGGGACAGCTGTGGGTGAGGGGGCACCTGGTGCTGAGGGATAGCTGCGGGTGAGGGGGCACCTGGTGCTGAGGGATAGCTGTGGGTGAGAGGGCACCTGGTGCTGAGGGATAGCTGTGGGTGAGGGGGCACCTGGTGCTGAGGGATAGCTGTGGGTGAGGGGGCACCTGGTGCTGAGGGATAGCTGTGGGTGAGGGGGCACCTGGTGCTGAGGGACAGCTGTGGGTGAGGGGGCACCTGATGCTGAGGGATAGTTGTGGGTGAGGGGGCACCTGGTGCTGAGGGATAGATGTGGGTGAGGGGGCACCTGATGCTGAGGGATAGCTGTGGGGGAGGGGGCACCTGGTGCTGAGGGATAGCTGTGGGTGAGGGGGCACCTGGTGCTGAGGGATAGCTGTGGGTGAGGCCGCACCTGGTGATGAGGGATAGATGTGGGTGAGGGGGCACCTGGTGCTGAGGGATAGATGTGGGTGAGGGGGCACCTGGTGCTGAGGGATAGCTGTGGGTGAGGCCGCACCTGGTGATGAGGGATAGATGTGGGTGAGGGGGCACCTGGTGCTGAGGGATAGCTGCTGGTGAGGGGGTACCTGGTGATGAGGGATAGCTGTGAGTGAGGGGGCACCTGGTGCTGAGGGATAGATGTGGGTGAGGGGGCACCTGATGCTGAGGGATAGATGTGGGTGAGGGGGCACCTGGTGATGAGGGATAGATGTGGGTGAGGGGGCACCTGGTGCTGAGGGATAGCTGTGGGTGAGGGGGCACCTGGTGCTGAGGGATAGCTGTGGGTGAGGGGGCACCTGGGGCTGAGGGATAGCTGTGGGTGAGGGGCCACCTGGTGATGAGGGATAGCTGTGGGTGAGGGGGCACCTGGTGCTGAAGGATAGCTGTGGGTGAGGGGGCACCTGGTGCTGAGGGATAGCTGTGGGTGAGGGGGCACCTGGGGCTGAGGGATAGCTGTGGGTGAGGGGGCACCTGATGCTGAGGGATAGATGTGGGTGAGGAGGCACCTGTGCTGAGGGATAGCTGTGGGTGAGGGGGGCACCTGGTGATGAGGGATAGCTGTGGGTGAGGGGCACCTGGTGCTGAGGGATAGCTGTGGGTGAGGGAGCACCTGATGCTGAGGGATAGCTTTGGGTTAGGGGGCACCTGGTGCTGAGGGATAGCTGTGGGTGAGGGGGCACCTGGTGCTGAGGGATAGCTGTGGGTGAGGGGGCACCTGGTGATGAGGGATAGCTGTGGGTGAGGGGGCACCTGGTGCTGAGGGATAGCTGTGGGTGAGGGGGCACCTGGTGATGAGGGATAGCTGTGGGTGAGGGGCACCTGATGCTGAGGGATAGCTGAGGGTGAGGGGGCACCTGGTGCTGAGGGATAGCTGTGGGTGAGGGGGGCACCTGGTGATGAGGGATAGATGTGGGTGAGGGGGCACCTGGTGCTGAGGGATAGCTGCGGGTGAGGGGGCACCTGGTGCTGAGGGATAGCTGTGGATGAGGGGGCACCTGGTGCTGAGGGATAGCTGTGGGTGAGGGGGCACCTGTTGATGAGGGATAGCTGTGGGTGAGGGGGCACCTGGTGATGAGGAATAAATATGGGTGAGGGGGCACCTGGTGATGAGGGATAGCTGTGGATGAGGGGGCACCTGGTGCTGAGGGATAGCTGTGGGTGAGGGGGCACCTGGTGGTGAGGGATAGCTGTGGGTGAGGGGGCACCTGGTGGTGAGGGATAGCTGTGGGTGAGGGGGCACCTGATGCTGAGGGATAGCTGTGGGTGAGGGGGCACCTGATGCTGAGGGATAGCTGTGGGTGAGGGGGCACCTGATGCTGAGGGAAAGCTGTGGGTGAGGGGGCACCTGGTGCTGAGGGATAGCTGTGGGTGAGGGGGGCACCTGATGCTGAGGGATAGCTGTGGGTGAGGGGGGCACCTGGTGATGAGGGATAGCTGTGGGTGAGGGGGCACCTGGTGCTGAGGGAAAGCTGTGGGTGAGGGGGCACCTGGTGCTGAGGGATAGCTGTGGGTGAGGGGGGCACCTGATGCTGAGGGATAGCTGTGGGTGAGGGGGGCACCTGGTGATGAGGGATAGCTGTGGGTGAGGGGGCACCTGATGCTGAGGGAAAGCTGTGGGTGAGGGGGCACCTGGTGCTGAGGGATAGCTGTGGGTGAGGGGGGCACCTGATGCTGAGGGATAGCTGTGGGTGAGGGGCACCTGGTGCTGAGGGATAGCTGTGGGTGAGGGGGCACCTGGTGCTGAGGGATAGCTGTGGGTGAGGGGGCACCTGGTGCTGAGAGATAGCTGTGGGTGAGGGGGAACCTGGTGCTGAGGGATAGCTGTGGGTGAGGGGGCATCTGGTGCTGAGGGATAGCTGTGGGTGAGGGGGCACCTGGTGATGACGGATAGCTGTGGGTGAGGGGGCACCTGGTGATGAGGGATAGCTGTGGATGAGGGGGCACCTGGTGCCGAGGGATAGCTGTGGGTGAGGGGGCACCTGGTGCCGAGGGATAGCTGTGGGTGAGGGGGCACCTGGTGGTGAGGGATAGCTGTGGGTGAAGGGGCACCTGGTGGTGAGGGATAGCTGTGGGTGAAGGGGCACCTGGTGGTGAGGGATAGCTGTGGGTGAAGGGGCACCTGGTGGTGAGGGATAGCTGTGGGTGAAGGGGCACCTGGTGCTGAGGGATAGCTGTGGGTGAAGGGGCACCTGGTGGTGAGGGATAGCTGTGGGTGAAGGGGGACCTCCGGGACTGATGTAGAAAGGTGTAGGAGTACCTGGAGCACGGGGTGCTGAGGGGTTGTGGGACACTAAGGAGAGGCACATGGGTGCACAATGGGACACATGCAGCTCGGCTGAGAGGAAGAGCATGCATCAAGCGAGGGACGTTGGTACAGAGATGAGACCAGTGATTGCAGATATTGTAGTCCTGGAGGGAAGGTCCTGGCAGGGCAGCACATGGCTGATTGCATTAGTGAGGACACATGGAGGGGCCGGGCTCACTAGGGGGTAAGAGGGGATATGGTCAGACACCGTTTAATAATCAGATGCATCAGACCTGATTAGCCATCGCTTTCTCTCTGCTGTGTCTTGTAGTCATGGCCTCCTTTGGATGGAAGAGGAAGATTGGGGAGAGAGTATCAAAGGTGACGTCTCAGAACTTTGAAAAGGAGTCAGCCGATGAGACCGCCGACATGGAGAGCGATGATGTAGACTGGCTCCACGCCATCAAGCGCAAGAAGGAAATCCTCCTGGAGGACAACAGCTCAAAGAGTCAGCGACTGAAGGAGGAAGGAGCCTTACTGGCCCTCAATGGCAGGTAGGAGCGATGGCCGCCAGCACGTACTCCTGCGCATGTATCATCATCATGTACACAGAACTGTGCCTGGGGCTTCAGGGAAATCCTTATCCAGAGCTTTGCATTCTTCAATGATGGACAAAGGGGTGGAGCTTATCCAAAGGTTGGGGTTATAATGTGTGGAGGCTTCTGCTACAGTAAGATGCCTTACAGTCAGATACTAAAATTGTGAGGAGGATATATGGAATGGCTGATAACAGAGAGTAATAGATGGTATAATGATCTCTGATAGCAGAGATCAATAAATAAGGGGACTGAAGGTTTAGTGTCCACTTTCAGCCAATAATTGGTATTGATTGTATAATAAAAAAGTTCTACAATTTTACATTATACTTTCTGTATCAATTTCTTACTGTTTTCTAGATCTCTGCTTGCTGTCCTTCTATCAAAAGTTTCTACGTTTACTTCCAGTGGATATAAATCTGTGCATGGTCGTGTGATGGACACGCAGGTGCACCAGACGTTATTATCACAGAGAGTAATCAGAGCCCTGTGATAACGGCTCATGCACCCGTGTGACATCACATGACCATGGACAGACTACTAAGGCAGGAAGTAAACATTGAAGCTTTCTATAGCAGGCCAGCAAGCAGAGATCTAGAAAGTGGTGAGGAATTGATACAGAAAGTATATCTAAAATTGTAGAACTTTTAATTGTACACACAATGACAATTATTTGCTGAAAGTGGAAAACAACTATAAAGGACAACTACCACCAGGATGAAAGACTGCATGAAAATCAGCGTGGGGAGCTCCAGGCTCCTTTAACACCTATAAAGCCTGGAGCCCCTCAGTCTCATTTGCATACAGTCCTTCATCCTGGTGGTAGATGCCCTTTAAGTGACATTTCTATCTATTGATGTGATAATGGGTTACAGCAGTGTCATCGTATTTCCTTGTAATGAAATGCAGGTTTTTCATGGTCAGCGTAAGGAACCCGACTCACCGGAGTTCACACACGGGGATACCTACTCTATGGGGTCCCAGAATTTAGCCCTTAAGCTCCGTCCACTTCCACAAAATGGCGTCCTTACGCTAAATTTACTCTATGCAATCTTGGCACCCAGTCCACGCTGTCACCAACCACGAGTTACTTACACAAAGAAGGCCGTAGGCACCTAAACCACACAGACAATGCACCCTGATGATTTACACAGCACTTGCACTCACTACTTATTACAGGCGGTCCCCTACTTAAGAACACTCGACTTACATACGACCCCTAGTTACAAACGGACCTCTGGATTTTGGTAATTTACTGTACTTTAGTCCCAGGCTACAAATATCACATGTAACAGTTATCACAGGTGTCTGTAATGAAGCTTTAGTGTTAATATTGATTCTTATGAAAACCCAACATTTTTAAAATCCAATTGTCACAGAGACCAAAAAAGTTCTGGCTGGGATTACAATGATAAAATATACAGTTCTGACTTATATACAAACTCGACTTAAGAACAAACCTACAGACCCTATCTTGTATGTAACCCGGGGACTGCCTGTACTTATAAAATTAGGAATTCACACAGAACATGCAATCGCCTACTACATGGACTATGCTAAAAATAACCTCTGGTAACGTAATTCCCTTCGGAGACTCAGATTCTTTAAGGCTACAAGCAGAGCCTTACTTAAGTAACACTTTAATATGCATAAAAAAATACAGTACGCTCAAGGAATAAAATTGTCAGAGTCAAAAACAATACACATCCGATACTTACAAACATGGGAAAATGGAAACAAAAAAACGTTTGCTATTGAAATAGGAAGAAATTCTTTGGCCCGAGGACTGGGCATAGACAGCGATCCAGTGTCATAGGATCCCCAAACTGAACCAAAGCCATGTGGCTGCTTTACCAATTTAAACCCAGGTGATTTTTGACCCACCACCCCTGGCTGTGATGTCACCGTGAGGGGGAGATTTTCTATCCCCCTCCCATTAGTGAGGTACTTTCTGGGTCTAGGTTTTTATTAAAACCCCAGAACTTTTGATTGGAAGATGGCACAATCACCATTGCTATCAACTAACCGGGTACCTTATTCCTATTAACCCCATACTAAAATCGGGGTATCTTAACCTAATATCAGGGGTGTTCTGCTATTGGCTGACTTCCCCTAGAGCTAACCTTCCGATTCTAGACCCCATAACTGTCCTGTGTAACTGGGGACCCATAATTATGAGTTCTACCCCAGTTATGGACACACTCTGGCCTAAGCTGTCAATTTCCTCACCTAGTGAAGAGCATGTTTCTCTGATCAACCAGAGACTCCCTGGGGTGTTAGAGACACACTGCCAGGCTCCTCTTCCTGCCTGGTTGTAAAGCAATTTGCCCCTTCATCTATTTACTCTGGCCACATGGAGCCTCAGGACAGGAAATGATTGAAACAACACAAAGAAAGACAAGAAAGAAAATAAAAAAAAACTCCAAAAACTGTAGAGTAGTAATAATATCACAGTCAGTGGTTCCATATCACAGCCCAGTTACCAGGCTACAGATTGTCATGTGTTCTCTCCTCTCACCACAAGGGGGTGGTAGCAGTCTGCAGTTCAGGATCTCTGGACCCTGTTATTTTGCAGAGTGTTTTTGGAAAGATGATAGCCCTTAAAATATTGTCTGTTTTAACCCCTTGGTCTACCATACATTTCAGGCTCTGTAGCTGAGCCCACGCTCTCTGACAGGTGATCAAAATTTTATACATTGTATACGCAGAAGCGTGAGAAATCTGGTTGACAGAACCTAGGATCGCCGTAATAACTGCCATATTGGATATTTGACAGCGTTTTAACTCCTCCAGTTCCGCGTCAGCAATGACCTCACGGCATTAAGAGGGCGGAACAGGATGGATGTTTTTTTCCGTCATTGCTCGGACATGTGATACTCTTGTATCTCCGCTCCCTTGTTCTATAGAACATTAATAATAATAAAGTAAAGTATCTTCATTGTTCCGCCTATTCCGACCGTGGTTTCATCTGGCAAAAAGTCTCTGTTTTTGTTCTGGCGACTCGTATCAAAACAGTCCCTCCCCCCGCTCCGGGATCAGATGTGTTTAGCCACCAGGCGAACCACAAAATCCTCGGTTATTAAAGTCAGAAGCTACTAGATCAACTCAATTTTCTTAAAATTCAAAATACAAAAAATAAAAATCTGATGATTAGTCGAGGTTCTCACAGATGTTTAAAGCGTCCGCCAGGGAGCTGCGGACTCTGTGCCAAAGGTGGAATCGGATCCTGTACTGTGACCGGACCTGATCCTGTCTTTGATGCACAATTTATTTGATGCACAATGCAGATTTACTTACCTGGTCCAGTCGCGATCCCGCGGCGTGTTGTGCGACGAGGTAGTGCGCCCGATATCCAGCAGGTGTCGCTGCTGCGCCGAGGTCCGCCGGAGTTCACCTGCTTCTTCCTGGTGCATGTGAGTGCTGATCTTGCGACACATATCTTTTTTTAAATTCCGCGGTTTTTCCGAATCCAACAGGTTGTCCGACAGCCACACCCCCCAATTTATGTCACGTTCAAGCCGGCGCCGATGCGCCACAATCCTATCGTGTGTGCTAAAACCCATGGTCTCCAGACGGACCGAAATCTGGAAAAATAAAATCTCCATACAATAATGCGGGTGAAATCTTCTGTATTGGCTGCATCGTTTACTTCGGGCCTTGCAGAACTTGATTAGGATTGAGGATTAGACTGTCCTGTGATGGGGAGGTCCAAAACTCCAGAGCTCCCACAGATCAGCTGATACACAAGAAGGTGGCAGCACCATTCTCTATGTTGTGGCTGAACTGGATCACTGCGGCTCAGCTCCTATTCAGATGTATGGGGCTGACCTGCAGTAACCTAACCTGTCCACTACACATAGAACGGTGCTGTCTGCCTCCTGTTCCATTATCTGTGAACAGCTGCTTTGTGTGGGTTCTGTGCATTGTTCCCCCACCAATATTTGAATATTTGAAACTTCTGTGTGAGATATTTTGGTATGTAAATGCAAAGTTTTTGATGTTTTTGGATCCTGGCGTGGGAGAGTGCGGCACACAGCGCATGGAATAACACGCCTCGTACCGTTCCAAACCTCATTAAACTTCCTGATGTTTTTCTTTCTTCTTTTATGTTTCCGAGCTTTAGAAAAAAAAAAAAAAACTTTAAAAATGTTTTTTCCACTACAAATTAAAATTTTGGCCCTTATAACAAGGTTGTGTTTGTTTCACAAGGTTCTGATCAGAATTCTCCCAGAACATCGCGCTATAGATGTGTCTCCTGCGCTGCTCTAAAGTCGGCAGAGAACCTCAGCTCATAAATCACGGCCTGAGGGGGGCGCTCTAAATGTTATGGGACGACTTTCATTGTTTTCTGACATTTACAAAATGTTAAAGAAATATTTCCCAGTCCTCCTGCCCCTGCCGGGGGGTCATTGCGCTGCCATCAGGTCACACTGATTACATTCTCCAGACATTGGGGCTCATTTACTAAGGGTTCGAACGACGCACTTTTGTCGGGTTTCCCGAATATTTCCTTTTTGCCCTGAATTGCCCCGGGTTTTTGGTGCACGCAATCGGATTGTGGCGCATCGACGCTGTCTTGCATGCGACAGAAATCGGGGGGGGGGGGTGGGGCGTGGCCGTCGAACAACCCGATGGATTCGGACAAACCGTGGAATTTAAAAAAGGAAATGTGTTGCAAGATCACCACTCACATACACCGGGAAGAAGCAGGTGAACTCCCGCGGACCTCGGCGCAGAAGCGACTGATGCAGGAACTCGGGTGCACGATGTTAGTGAATCGCGACAGACCCGAATCCTCGTCGGACAACGTACAGCGGGATCGCCACAGGACTGGGTAAGTAAATCTGCCCCATTGTCTCAAGGTGTAAGAGCTGTATGTAACCCCAGGCACAGCCAGGACATCATCTGCCAGGGGCGTCATCTGTAATGGGATTAACCTAAATAGCATCACAATTCTATAACGATTAGTCAGATCATGCGTCTTCTTTCTGATACAGAGCACCAAATCCTCTGCAAGAATATAGTTATATGATATTCTCTCTGCTTGTGGCCATTGCTAGGGGGAGCTCAGGAGATTACTACATACTGTATATACACCACCACTAGGAGGAGCTCAGGAGATTACTACATACTGTATATACACCACCACTAGGGGGAGCTCAGGAGATTACTAAATACTATATATACAGGCACCACTAGGGGGAGCTCAGGAGATTACTACATACTGTATATACAGTCACCACTAGGGGGAGCTCAGGAGATCACTACATACTGTATATACAGTCACCACAAGGCAGAGCTCAGAAGATTACTACATACTGTATATACAGCCACCACTAGGAGGAGCTCAGGAGATTACTACATACTGTATATACAGCCACCACTAGGAGGAGCTCATGAGATTACTACATACTGTATATACACCACCACTAGGGAGAGCTCATGAGATTACTACATACTGTATATACACCACCACTAGGGGAGCTCAGGAGATTACCACATACTGTATATACAGCCACCACTAGGGGGAGCTCAGGAGATTACTACATACTGTATATACAGCCACCACTAGGGGGAGCTCAGGAGATTACTACATACTGTATATACAGCCACCACTAGGAGGAGCTCAGGAGATTACTACATACTGTATATACAGCCACCACTAGGGGGAGCTGAGGAGATTACTACATACTGTATATACACCACCACTAGGGGGAGCTCAGGAGATTACTACATACTATATATACAGCCACCACTAGGGGGAGCTCAGGAGATTACTACATACAGCCACCACTAGGGGGAGCTCAGGAGATTACTACATACTGTATATACAAGGCCACTAGGAGGAGCTCAGGAGATTACTACATACTGTATATACAGCCACCACTAGGGGGAGCTCAGGAGATTACTACATACTGTATATACAGCCACCACTAGGGGGAGCTCAGGAGATTTCTACATACTGTATATACCCCACCACTAGGGGGAGCTCAGGAGATTACTACATACTGTATATACAGCCACCACTAGGGGGAGCTCAGGAGATTTCTACATATTGTATATACAGCCACCACTAGAAGGAGCTCAGGAGATTTCTACATACTGTATATACAGCCACCACTAGGAGGAGCTCAGGAGATTACTACATACTGTATATACAGCCACCACTAGGGGGAGCTCAGGAGATTACTACATACTGTATATACACCACCACTAGGGGGAGCTCAGGAGATTACTACATACTGTATATACACCACCACAAGGAGGAGCTCAGGAGATTACTACATACTGTATATACAAGGCCACTAGGAGGAGCTCAGGAGATTACTACATACTGTATATACAGCCACCACTAGGGGGAGCTCAGGAGATTACTACATACTGTATATACACCACCACAAGGAGGAGCTCAGGAGATTACTACATACTGTATATACAAGGCCACTAGGAGGAGCTCAGGAGATTACTACATACTGTATATACAGCCACCACTAGGGGGAGCTCAGGAGATTTCTACATACTGTATATACAGCCACCACTAGGGGGAGCTCAGGAAATTACTACATACTGTATATACCCCACCACTAGGGGGAGCTCAGGAGATTACTACATACTGTATATACACCACCACTAGGGGGAGCTCAGGAGATTACTACATACTGTATATACAGCCACCACTAGGAGGAGCTCAGGAGATTACTACATACTGTATATACACCACCACTAGGAGGAGCTCAGGAGATTACTACATACTGTATATACACCACCACTAGGGGAGCTCAGGAGATTACTACATACTGTATATACACCACCACTAGGGGGAGCTCAGGAGATTACTACATACTGTATATACAGCCACCACTAGGAGGAGCTCAGGAGATGACTACATACTGTATATACACCACCACTAGGGGGAGCTCAGGAGATTACTACATACTGTATATACACCACCACTAGGAGGAGCTCAGGAGATTACTACATACTGTATATACACCACCACTAGGAGGAGATCAGGAGATTACTACATACTGTATATACACCACCACTAGGAGGAGCTCAGGAGATTACCACATACTGTATATACAGCCACCACTAGGGGGAGCTCAGGAGATTACTACATACTGTATATACAGCCACCACTAGGGGGAGCTCAGGAGATTACTACATACTGTATATACAGCCACCACTAGGAGGAGCTCAGGAGATTACTACATACTGTATATACACCACCACTAGGAGGAGCTCAGTAGATTACTACATACTGTATATACAGCCACCACTAGGAGGAGCTGAGGAGATTACTACTTACTGTATATACACCACCACAAGGAAGTGTAGAGCTCCTTTATAATAGTGGGTAGTCAGTGGTTAGTGAGTATGACTACAGACCCCATTTTTCCCGTTGTCATATTCTCCTCTATGTGCAGTACAGCTCCTGACCTGCAGGGGTCACTGTGGCACCTTGGTGCAAGTTTACCATCAATAACATCAAATCTAAGTATCTTTGGTAATGTTTCCGCTCTTTAGATGCTCTGACCATGATCTGACTGCATCCAGAGTGTCCTGTGTTGTTCACCTGTGGGGGGCGCCGATCACCTGTACCTCCATTACCCCTTCGATGTGCCAGGATAGCCTGTTCTCCCTGATTCCTGATTGTCTGATCTCCCTGGTTATGGATGCATGCTGCGCTGCGGATGAGTAACTTAGAAATTCTGGGACACTAGTGTGGGAGCTGTGCAATCACCCAGCTTTCCTAGAAACCGTCCATGCTACTTGTGTCTTTCTCTTCCCGAGCCTTGCGGTCCATGGTCTGTATAATACAATTATATGACAAGCAGAGGAGCTGCCTATGATATCATAGCATACCTCCGCACAAGGAAAGGATTCTAGGAAAGCTGGGTGACCCCTCCGCCGTGAGGTCACTTTACTGTATGTCTTCTGATATTACGAGGGAATAGAAGATTCCGCTCTCAGACCGTAGCTCTTAAAGGGATTTTCCCACAAACTATTGTTAGGCCCTATACACGGGAAAGGACCTAACTTGCTGATCAATGGGGGAATCAGTGCTGAGACCCCCCACAGATCACGAAAACGAGGGATTCGTCAGACTAATGGAGCAGACGGCCGTGCATGACCGTTCTGCTCCATTAATCTCTATGGAGCTGATGGAAGTAACTGAGCGCCGCGCTCTTACTTGTATTTCTCTTAAAATAGGGCGCCACTCCTCTGTTATTCCTCCTGTAATTTATTCCATTTTTATGCTGAAGTCTACACTTCAACTGTTCTAAGGTTTACAGACAAGTGGGTGGGGTTAAGCAATAGGGGGTGTGGTCAATAACAATTCGACAGATTTAACGACATATTCAGGTCAGATCACATCTCTTATTTATTGTGCAAATAAAAATTCCAACATTAGCCGTGCGCTGCTGCTGGGAGTTGTAGTTCTACAGAAGCTGGAGCTCTATAATCAGTATTTTGCATTGAAATCATGTTTTTCTGCCTCTTATGTCTGGGGTTGGCAGAATATGACTTGTCCTGATGCCTCTTTGGCTTTGCTACTTCTTTACCCTTTTGCCCCCCTCCCGGGTCCTGTTTTGCCCCAGGTGTGGTGTGTAATTAGCCGTGTCAGCGTGATCTGCGCGGTCCCATCTCTGCGCCCAGTGTGAACGCTCCTCTAAATGAGTCACTTTGCAGTTTGTTCACACCTTCTGTTCTCCACGTCTCGGGGAACTAATTGGTAACATTACAAAATTCTCAAGGGGGTTGAGAAATGGATGCGGGATCTGAGAATGCAGCTCCGGAATATATTTTATTTACTATTATCATATCACATCCAGCAACAAAGTCATGCTTTTCAAAGTTCAGATGTAGCAGAGACGGGTCAGCGTCTCTGCTGTGGTTTTCATTATTCTCTGTTGATTGATACAGGAAAGTAACAAATTCTGCACTGCTACATCTGTACGTGTAGCATCATGGACTAGAATCTCTGAAGTGAAAGGAGTCTAGACTGGATGTAATTGTAACAAACCCTCAGCTGACAGTAGGACTATTTATGTACAGGCCTCTGAAGAGAAACAATTGTATCCAGCCTAAACAATCCTCTGTGAGCTAAATAGTCTGTACTTCAGACAGATACATTGTAACCAACCAACAGAAAGATCTGTGCATCTGCTGCTGATGTGTTTAGCTCGCAGAGCATTGTCTAGACTGGATACAGTTGTCTCTACTTCTCAGCGTAGAGCAGGACTAGCTATGTACAGGGTAATTGCCTCTGAATGGAGAGAATTGTATCCAGTCTACACAATGCTCTGTGAGCTAAACACATCAGCAGCAGCTGCACAAATCTCTCTGCTGGTTTGTTACAAAGTATCAATCGGTCTGGAGTCCAGGTTGCTTAGCTCACAGAGCATTTTCAGCAGCTGCACAGGTTTTGTTCTAAAGTGTAGGCTGAAGCATATGCAGGACCTAGTTCTGTGGGCCTGATAGAGTCCTGCATGAATACTACTGTAGGTGGCTCTGGGACCCCTGTCCCTCTGATCGCTGGGGGTCCCTCTGATCATAGTGAATACTGAAGCTCCTTTGGTCACTTATATTGAACCTTGTTGCATTTTTCAGCCACTATTCTTGATTATAAAAATTTTGTGTGTATGCAGTCTCCATGGTAACAGACTACAAAACAACCCCTAGGTAGTCAGATACTGAAGTCATGATATTTTTTGCCTAAACCTATTCTGGGGACAGAATGAAGTCAGCATACCCACAGGATCAGACGACATGAAGGTAAATGTATGTCCTCGGTGTCCAGTCCTCGGTGTGGTCCCAATGCTGATTTTATATTGTCAGTGCCTGGAACAAGCTGAGCTGTATATTATAGATGAGACCTTCCTTACCTTCTGATGTCAGTAAGCTGGAGTAAAGGCGGACATGTTTTTGTTGTTTTGCAGACGGTGTGGGGCGATGATATTCTGATACTTTTTGTTTTTACCTGTGAAAGTTGTGTGACAAATCCACAAGTTTTACGGTCTGTTGTCCACCTGATCTATGACCCCATGACACATGACCGGCACTTTAATTCACTCAGGATAATTGTTTTAGCACTCACCCACCATCACAGCGGTTCTCGCTTCTTCGCACACCACAGCTGGAATTATATTAGAGCTCAATTTCCCGATCCGGCCACAACTGTCTGTGTGAGATATTACCGATCATTAGTTATTCCCGGCAGCTGCTGCACCCAACCATGGAGGAGTCAGCAGACGAGCCGAAAGTTCTGCCGCAAACAAACTGAAAAGTGGAATCATGATCGCACCTTCTGATAACAGCAACGGGATGTGACCTGGAGCTAATCCCAAGTGTATGTGACCTGAAAAACACTGTAGTGACAGACAGGTTGGGGTCAGGACAGAGAATAGTGATATACAGTCCAGGGTCAGGGCAGAGAATTGTCAGAGACATGGCGGGGTCAGGGCAGAGAGTAGTGACAGCCAGGCCACAGCGAGTACAGAGAGTAGTGAAAGACAGCCCGTGGTCTGGGCAGAGAGTAGTGACAAGACAGCCCGGGGTCTGGGTAGAGAGTAGTGACAGGACAGCCCGGGGTCTGGGCAGAGAGTAGTGACAGGACAGCCCGGGGTCTGGGCAGAGAGTAGTGACAGGACAGCCCGTGGTCTGGGCGGAGAGTAGTGACAGGACAGCCCGTGGTCTGGGCGGAGAGTAGTGACAGGACAGCCCGTGGTCTGGGCGGAGAGTAGTGACAGGACAGCCCGGGTTCTGGGCAGAGAGTAGTGACAGGACAGCCCGTGGTCTGAGCAGAGAGTAGTGACAGGACAGCCCGGGGTCTGGGCAGAGAGTAGTGACAGGACAGCCCGTGGTCTGAGCAGAGAGTAGTGACAGGACAGCCCGGGGTCTGGGCAGAGAGTAGTGACAGGACAGCCCGGGGTCTGGGCAGAGAGTAGTGACAGGACAGCCCGTGGTCTGAGCAGAGAGTAGTGACAGGACAGCCCGGGGTCTGGGCAGAGAGTAGTGACAGGACAGCCCGTGGTCTGAGCAGAGAGTAGTGACAGGACAGCCCGGGGTCTGGGAAGAGAGTAGTGACAGGACAGCCCGTGGTCTGAGCAGAGAGTAGTGACAGGACAGCCCGTGGTCTGGGCAGAGAGTAGTGACAGGACAGCCCGTGGTCTGGGCAGAGAGTAGTGACAGGACAGCCCGTGGTCTGGGCAGAGAGTAGTGACAGGACAGCCCGGGGTCTGGGCAGAGAGTAGTGACAGGACAGCCCGTGGTCTGAGCAGAGAGTAGTGACAGGACAGCCCGTGGTCTGAGCAGAGAGTAGTGACAGGACAGCCCGTGGTCTGAGCAGAGAGTAGTGACAGGACAGCCCGGGGTCTGGGCAGAGAGTAGTGACAGGACAGCCCGGGGTCTGAGCAGAGAGTAGTGACAGGACAGCCCGGGGTCTGGGCAGAGAGTAGTGACAGGACAGCCCGTGGTCTGAGCAGAGAGTAGTGACAGGACAGCCCGTGGTCTGAGCAGAGAGTAGTGACAGGACAGCCCGTGGTCTGAGCAGAGAGTAGTGACAGGACAGCCCGTGGTCTGAGCAGAGAGTAGTGACAGGACAGCCCGGGGTGTGAGCAGAGAGTAGTGACAGACAGCCTGTGGTCTGGGCAGAGAGTAGTGACAGACAGCCCGGGGTCTGGGCAGAGAGTAGTGACAGGACAGCCCGGGGTCTGGGCAGAGAGTAGTGACAGGACAGCCCGTGGTCTGGGCAGAGAGTAGTGACAGGACAGCCCGTGGTCTGGGCAGAGAGTAGTGACAGGACAGCCCGTGGTCTGAGCAGAGAGTAGTGACAGGACAGCCCGTGGTCTGAGCAGAGAGTAGTGACAGGACAGCCCGGGGTGTGAGCAGAGAGTAGTGACAGACAGCCTGTGGTCTGGGCAGAGAGTAGTGACAGGACAGCCCGTGGTCTGGGCAGAGAGTAGTGACAGGACAGCCCGTGGTCTGGGCAGAGAGTAGTGACAGGACAGCCCGTGGTCTGGGCAGAGAGTAGTGACAGGACAGCCCGTGGTCTGAGCAGAGAGTAGTGACAGGACAGCCCGTGGTCTGAGCAGAGAGTAGTGACAGGACAGCCCGGGGTGTGAGCAGAGAGTAGTGACAGACAGCCTGTGGTCTGGGCAGAGAGTAGTGACAGACAGCCCGGGGTCTGGGCAGAGAGTAGTGACAGGACAGCCCGGGGTCTGGGCAGAGAGTAGTGACAGGACAGGTTGGGTTTGGTTGGGTTAGGCAGAGTCCAAGATATTGACTGGAAGTTAGGACAGGCAGATATGGATCATAGAGGGTCTGAGGTTGTCACCAGGCACAAGATACAGAATCACAGATTAGAATTAGAATTGTACAAGACAGACCCCCCCCCCCCTTCAGTACACAGCCGATCATCATCATCAGGGGCTCCAGGTCACATGACTCGGTGCTACAGAGCCTCTGAACTGGAACCTGGCAGCCAAGAGCAGCAGTTACGGCTTTATCGGAGCAGCTAAAATGTAAATGATCAGGACCAGAACCTTACCGCAAGTCCGGAGGGACACAGTACCCCGGCTCCAGTGGCAGCCAGAACCAGGTAGCTTAAGTGCTGGTACTTGGCAAAAGAGTAACTATGGGCAGTGGTTCTTCTGCCAAGCCAATAGAAGCACACCACTGTTTCACTCCAATCACTGTTAGCGCCACACCGGCACCCCTACTGTAGTACCCCTGAGGCATGTCTGTGAGGCTTATGTCTATTTGTTATTGTCACTATTGTATTTTATACTGTAATTGTTTCCAGTAATGTAATTAACCTGTTCTGTCCTGTAACTGTTTGTGCAACTAAAGAACTAGCAACATATAAGAACGCGCCTCTTGTAGTGTATGTATGTAACTGTAACGTTAAGCCTGTCTCTGTGTATAACAACTGCCCCCAGGTGATCAATACTATTATATTGTCTCGTAGAACAGAAGTAAAAAGCCTTCTGAAAGGATAAGTAATGTCAAAAAATCACACAAACGAGCAGCACTCCGTGGCGTGGAATATTTATTCGCAAGTGGAAATGCAACGTTTCAGCTAACTCAATGTAGCCATTGTCAAGCAGTGTGAACAGTGTCACGTGGCGGGTTTAAACCCCCCCGCAGGATGTGACATCATCAGCAGTCAACAATCAAAGTACAGAATTCATTATATATTAACAAACAATATATGTGCAGGGACTACGTAACATTCAAATGTCCTTGTCATAACATATACAGGGGGACAATTTGAGTGAATATACGGTAGGTGGATCGTGTATCTAACGACAATCACCACAACGCGCCTGGTTGTCAATGTTTGTAAACATATCTAGCGCCTGTCCACTGGTTCTATAGCACCCGGTAACGCTAAACGCAACTTTGCAAGAGTCAACTTCAACGATGGCTAGGATTCAGCACATAATCGGGTCCATACCTGACTGTCGCAGTGACTTCACACCGGACGGCGCCGTTAGAGTTTCACAATCTAGATCGCGGCACTGTTTCACCATCTCCACCTCGGCGCCGCTGTAGCAGGTGTCAATTCAGTTTTTGCAAGAACAACTTCCTGGTTTCCTTGTAGTTGCAAGGTTCAATTTCTTTGTTGTGGGGTCAATGTCGCTCCTGACCAGGCGATCCCTCAGGTTTTTGGATCTGTTGTAAGAGAATGGAGGGGGGTGACCTAAATTCTCCAATGTTGGCATGAAAATGTGACAGAATTGGCCAGTGTTTGCGAATCACTTTGGCAATAAATTGACTATGTGATCCAAAGTGAGTTTTTTGGCTCTGCCCTTGTGTCTGGTGATTAGCTGAGTCGGATAGCCTCTAGCTGTAAATTTGTCGGACATCTCATTCAGTCTTAAGTCGACCCATAATGGGTCATCTACAATTCTACGAACCCAAACCATCTGGCTGTAGGGAAGGGAATCCATGATTCTCTTGGGATGTGTAGTGTCGTATCTCAAGAGGTTGTTCCTGTCAGTAGTCTTTACGTATAGATCCGTCTTAAGTCTGTTTCCTTTGATATAGACACTGGTGGTGTCTAAAAATTGAATTGTCGATGAAGAGAAAGACCTGATGAATTTGATGTCAGGGTCCATCGAGTTCAAGTACCGTATATACTCGAGTATAAGCCGACCCAAGTAAAAGAAGAGGCCCATAATTTTACCACAAAAACCTGGTAAAACCTATATTTTTTTTTTTTACTCAGGTATAAGCCGAGTTTGGGTTTTCAGCACATTTTTTTGTGCTGAAAAACTAGGCTTATATTCGAGTATAAGAAAGTGACAAAACTGTCCACACTGTCCGACCAGATCAGGAAGACGTCGTCGATATACCGCCACCACCTAAGTACGTTTATAAAGAGTGGAGACGGATATATCAACGACTCCTCCAGGTCTGCCGTAAAAATGTTGGCACATGTGGGGGCCAAATTGGCCCCCATGGCCGATCCAGGTAATTGCAAGTAGTAGTCATCACCAAACATAAAGTAGATCTAAAACAAACATTTGGCAATCTTCAGATAAATCAGTAGTACTCAAGACTCTTTTAACGCAAGGGAATCCTCTCTCATGATTGATGCTGGGGTACAAACTAGCAACATCAAATCGTGTTTGATGGGACCTCTACATTGCGTATTTTGTTAAGAAAGTCAGACGTATCCCGAATATAGGATCTAGCAGATACAGCAAATCAACACAAAATTTTATCCACAAATATTGCTGCAGGGGATAATTCAAATAAGTAATGTCATGTATGTACACAGTGACTGCACCAGCAGCAGAATAGTGAGTGCAGCTCTGGAGTATAATACAGGATGTAACTCAGGATCAGTACAGGATAAGTAATGTCATGTATGTACACAGTGACTGCACCAGCGGCAGAATAGTGAGTGCTGCTCTGGGGTATAATACAGGATGTAACTCAGGATCAGTACAGGATAAGTAATGTCATGTATGTACACAGTGACTGCACCAGCAGCAGAATAGTGAGTGCAGCTCTGGAGCATAATACAGGATGTAACTCAGGATCAGTACAGGATAAGTAATGTCATGTATGTACACAGTGACTGTACCAGCAGCAGAATAGTGAGTGCAGCTCTCGGGTATAATACAGGATGTAACTCAGGATCAGTACAGGATAAGTAATGTCATGTATGTACACAGTGACTGCACCAGCAGCAGAATAGTCAGTGCAGCTCTGGGGTATAACACAGGATGTAACTCAGGATCAGTACAGGATAAGTAATGTCATGTATGTACACAGGACTGCACCAGCAGCAGAATAGTGAGTGCAGCTCTGGAGTATAATACAGGATGTAACTCAGGATCAGTACAGGATAAGTAATGTCATGTATGTGCACAGTGACTGCACCAGCAGAAGAATAGTGAGTGCAGCTCTGGAGTATGATACAGGATGTAACTCAGGATCAGTACAGGATAAGTAATGTCATGTATGTACACAGTGACTGCACCAGCAGCAGAATAGTGAGTGCTGCTCTGGGGTATAATACAGGATGTAACTCCGGATCAGTACAGGATAAGTAATGTCATGTATGTACACAGTGACTGCACCAGCAGCAGAATAGTGAGTGCAGCTCTGGAGCATAATACAGGATGTAACTCCGGATCAGTACAGGATAAGTAATGTCATGTATGTACACAGCGACTGCACCAGCAGCAGAATAGTGAGTGCTGCTCTGGGGTATAATACAGGATGTAACTCAGGATCAGTACAGGATAAGTAATGTCATGTATGTACACAGTGACTGCACCAGCAGCAGAATAGTGAGTGCAGCTCTGGAGCATAATAAAGGATGTAACTCCGGATCAGTACAGGATAAGTAATGTCATGTATGTACACAGCGACTGCACCAGCAGCAGAATAGTAAGTGCAGCTCTGGAGTATAATACAGGATGTAACTCAGGATCAGTACAGGATAAGTAATGTCATGTATGTACACAGTGACTGCACCAGCAGCAGAATAGTGAGTGCAGCTCTGGAGTATAATACAGGATGTAACTCAGGATCAGTACAGGATAAGTAATGTCATGTATGTACACAGTGACTGCACCAGCAGCAGAATAGTGAGTGCAGCTCTGGAGGATAATACAGGATGTAACTCCGGATCAGTACAGGATAAGTAATGTCATGTATGTACACAGCGACTGCACCAGCAGCAGAATAGTAAGTGCAGCTCTGGAGTATAATACAGGATGTAACTCAGGATCAGTACAGGATAAGTAATGTCATGTATGTACACAGTGACTGCACCAGCAGCAGAATAGTGAGTGCAGCTCTGGAGTATAATACAGGATGTAACTCAGGATCAGTACAGGATAAGTAATGTCATGTATGTACACAGTGACTGCACCAGCAGCAGAATAGTGAGTGCTGGATCATTCTGCTGTGAACTGCTGACGGGTGTGGTTGTCTGTGACTGAGCTCCTGCACCACCTGGTGGAAGACCAATCCACCCAGGCCTGCTCTCTCCTCCCCAGGGAGGGAGTAGGTTTCTGGGATGAGTGAGCCAGGAAAATCCCAGGCTTCTGCCTCCCGGACCAGGCCGGCGGGGGGCAGGAGAAGCCAGTTGCCGGCCAAAGCGGAGGGGGTAAGAAGATCTGCCCGGAGCCAAGGACGCAGCGATGTGACCTCGGCTGCCACCCCCAAGACCCAGGGAAGCTGCAAGGTCTCCAGATCACAGAAGATCAAGGCAAGTAACATCAGCCTGAGTGCTCCTCCTGGAAAGCTGAGTGACTGTGCGGGAAAGCTGGGTGGTTCAGCTGAAAAGCTGGGTGCTCACGGAGGTGTGCAAAAGGCATGGGGTGATCTTAAGGCCCGGGAGTCTGCTACCATCTATGGCTCCCGGATTGCTGAGCACCTCCGTGAGTACGAGGAAGCCGGAAAAGCGCTGAGGAGGCTCCAGGAGGAGATAAGGGAGACCTTGGCCCTAGCGGGGGTGGCCACTAAGAAGAAAAAGTCTGATCTTCTTACCACCATAGACAGACTAAAAGCCGAGGTCACCGCTCTGCAGGAGAAGCGACATCTAATCCGCGAGCACAGCGGTCCGTTCCGCGAAAAGTTGGAAAACGACGCCCGGTTTGAGGAAATGCGCCAGGATCAGTTAAGAAAGCAAAAGGGGCTTGAGATCCAGGCGGATGATGGCGATGATGAGGAGGATGAGGAAGATCAGCCGTGTCCGTCTGGTGGCCTGCACCAACACCAGCAGGCCTCGCACGACAGGCTGCCTGCAGAGCAAGCGCCATTACCATCAGGCTGCGGCTCTGCCAACCTGGAGGAGGAAAGTGATGACAGCGGCCAGGGGGGGGCGCTAATGGCTCAGATCCGTCAGCTCGAGTCCCCAGTTCACCTCCAGAACTTTTCCTTCGGCGATGATATGCCAGATGACGACCTAAAGAGAAAGAAGAGAGCCAGGAAGACCAAGGCGTCTCAGGAGGTGAATCTGGTGTTTCGTCCCCTCCCTGTTTCCTCCGGGCGGGCAGCAGTGTCAGCCTGTCGTGTAGGCCCCGTTACCCAGCCCAGCACGAATCCTGCAGTGGACTCGGTGCCAGGGTGCGGGGAGATTGCAAAGCCACGTTCTATCATGGCGCAGAGCACCAGCCTTGTTTGTAGTAGCAAGGATGGTGCAGGGAAGGCATCGGCCGAAAGGCCGGCCAGTGAGGGCGATCCGGCAGGTCCTGGTACTGTGCGCTGCCCCCCAGTGGGAGGGGGGGGTGGCCCGGTGCCAGGGGCAGTGGCGGTGGCTCCTGTAGTCCCTAGCACTGTGGCTGCTGCTAGGTCCGGTGAGCAGCGGCAGTGTGATGGGGCTGCTGGGGCTTGTGGTGCGGCGCCTCCCAAGCGTCCTGTGCAGCCTGCGGGAAAGGGCGCAGGAAAGGTTTTATTTTGTATTGGCTCATCTGACCCTGGAGATGGCACAAAGAGACTGTCCGGAGTAAATAAAGACAGGAGGCCTCTTTCATCCAGCGAGCAGCGATGCTCCAACCTTATAAAAACTGCGGGACAACAAGGGGTTAATGCCAATGAGGCAGAGGGCACAAGTAAGATCGGGGTTGGAGCTGCCTCTTCTCAGGCTGAATCAGGTATGGAGGTGGCTCTACCCCCAGTGCCCAGTGACGCTGAGGCAACCCCAGGTCCTCCTGGCCCAGCTGGTGTGAGTGATGCAAGGAAGCGAGGGAAGCGAGACAGTAATGTACATAGTGTGGTGAGTGTGGGAGTGGTGGATGGTGCTGAGGGGGTTAATCATGTGGTTTGTGCTGATCCATCTGCACCCCCAGTGGTGGCCGCTCCCATAAGGAGCTATGCGAGTGTCACCGCTGGGGCAAGTGGGGTTAACTCTTTGTCTCCTGGCTCTGGGAACAGCGTTTTGCAAAGGCGTCTTCTGGAGGCTCTCAGGAGAGGGGAAAAGTCAATCAATGTAGAGGGGAGAGAGGTTGATCTGTCCTTCTGGACAGACAGGCATGGCCTGGCAGCCTTCCAAGAGAAAAGGGGGGGAGAGACTGTATGGTCTTTACCCACAACCGGGCCCGGAGCTTCCCGTAGGAATGTGGTTCGTCTTCGCTGGAGGGGCAGTGACGCATGCCCACCCAGGTCAAGGGTGGTGGAGCTCCTCCTGAAGATGAACTTCAGGGCTAGTGACATCTTTGCCCTGATACATCCTTATGGTACTCCGGAGTTCGATGTCAGCTTTGTCCGGCCGGAGGGCTTAGAGCTCTTCTGGTCGAATTATGAGCTGGCAAAGAACGAGCCCGCATGGCGAGACTTTGCTGTGCAAGCAGTGTCTCGCCAAAACGCAGTCAAGAAAGTGACCGTTTTGACCCGTAACGAGTCACTTTCTTGCATGGACATCATGACTTGGCTAAGTCGTTATGGTGAGGTTGTACAGGTACCTCAGAAAAACCGCGATGAATTTGGCATTTGGTCTGGGGCCTGGACCTTCATGATGAAGTTGAAGTGTTCAGGCGGCACAGTCGCCCACATTCCCTCTTCAGCCTTTCTTGGGCGGGACAGAATCCTGATTTTCTACCAGGGGCAGCCGAAGGTCTGTCACAGGTGCGGTGACCCCACACACTTTAGCGCCAGCTGCCAAGTGCAGAAGTGCGCTTTGTGTGGTGGGCTAGGTCATCTCGCTGCATCCTGTAAGGACATTAGGTGTAACCTGTGTGGTGAGCTCGGTCACCCTTTCAGCCGTTGTCCTCGCTCCTTTGCCAATGCGGTTGTGACCCCAGTGGAGGAGAGCCATGAGGTTGCTTCTGCTGGGGAAGGTACCAGCAGAGGTGGAGGAGCTGAGGGGCCTGTGAAGAAAAGTAAGAATAAGTCACCTTCTCAGTTGAGGCGGCTTGAAGCCAGACAAAAAGGGAGAGAACTGGGGAAGCCTCAGGTTGCTGGGGTGACCCTTGGTCCTTCCTCAGAGGCTGGTCATGCTACTGAGGCCCTGAGGGATGATGAGTTGGATGAGGAGGTCAGGAGGATGGAGCGCGAGAAAGGTGCCATGTCCTCCACGTCCTCCCATTATGAGAGTATGGATGAGGATAACAGGATTTGGCTAGAAAATAAGCGCAAGCAGAAAAAGAAAAAACGCGGCGTATCTAAGGTACCTAAGGAAGGGAAAACTTCCTCCCCTCTGGTTGAGCTTTCCAACCAGTTCCTCACCCTCGATGAGATCGCCTCCTCGGAAGGAGAGGCTGAGGGTGGGGTTCTGGAGGTGGCGGCGGAGCAGCCTGCAGGGGGCGCCGAGTCTCTATCCTCTGGGGATGCTGGGTCCTCAGAGTGGGAGACTGACTCAGAGTCAGGAGACAAGGACGAAGGAGAGGGTGGTCCGGGTGGGTCCTTGGGGGCCAGTAATAACATGGACACCTCAATTTCGTTAAAAAGAAGTTGCCCCAATTCTGAAGGGAAAAGGGAAAAGGGATCATCCTCAGAGGACAGTAGAGGGAAGGGAGGTAGTAAGAAAAAAGCTGTCTAACTCAATCACTCATGATGGCGGCACCCACTCCGTTGACGCTGGCGTCCATTAATGTCGCCAGCATTAAGTCTGATGCGGCTAGATTTGCGGCCTTTGATTTTCTCGGCCGTGTTGAAGCCGACATTTTATTTTTGCAGGAGACCAGGCTGCCAGATTTGGCGGCCGTGTTTAAAGCTAAGAGGGAATGGAGACACGGGCCTTCCTATTGGTCTCTTGCGGCCGAGCCGTATAGCGGAGTGGCGGTCCTTTTTACCGCACCGGTAGAATGCCGACGAGTTATTGAGTTAGAAATGGGGAGGTGTCTGATCCTGGATGTCCTCATGAAGGGACAAGAACTTCGCCTAATTAACATCTATGGTCCCCAGTCCAAGTGGGACAGGAAGTGTCTCTTTATGAGGATCAAGCCCTACCTTTTTACAAGTCGGCAGGTGGTCTTTGGAGGGGACTTCAATGCTGTCACGAGGTCCCAGGATAGGGGAGGTTCCAGAGACAAGCTGACTTATGATTGCGTCGCTCTTAATAGCATAGCTAGTGAGGCTCGCCTGGTGGATGTCCACATCCGGCACACCCCAGGCCACGCAGGGTTCACCTATTATAGGGGTAGCTGCAGGTCTAGAATAGACAGGTTTTATTTAAAGGAGGAAGCCATTTCTTCAGCAGTGTCCGTTGTTGAGGTGGAGTTCTCCGACCACTGTCTAATTTTGTTTTCTCTGAATGTTACAGAGACCCCCCGGATGGGAAGAGGCTACTGGAAGCTCAATTCGTCTCTCCTGGAAGAAGCAGAGATAAGACAATCCTTTGAGGACTTTCTTCAGAGCCAGGTACCATTGCTGGGCCTTTGTAGCAGTAAGTCAGAGTGGTGGGAGATGCTCAAGAAAAGGGTGGCGAGATTCTTCCGCCAGCTCTCGAGCCTCAGGAGCCTGGACAGGTACCGCCTGTATCAGGGCCTGAGGAGGAAACTCGAGCATCTCGTCTCGTCTGGAGGTAGTCGTGAGGACATCTCCAGAGTGAAATCCTTGCTGAAGAGGTGTCAGTACGATAGACACGCATCTTTGGTTTTTGAGAGGGATTACGGGAAATACCGCTCGCCCGACCCTTACAGAAACTGCAAGATGTCAGTGAATGGTAAAGTTGTCACGGGACTGGTTGACAGTACGGGATCCCTGAAAAGGTCCAGATCAGGGATTCTGGAGGTCGTCAGATCCTTCTACTCGCACCTCTTGGGCAGGAAGGATCTAGATCGGGATGTGATGTCGGCTTTCCTGGCTGAAACTGTCCCTGAGCCAGGAGTAGACCCCTCTCTTGATGTTTTGACAGAGATGATCAGGGAAGAGGAAGTCAGCCTGGCGATTGAAGGGCTCGCCCTCAAGAAATCGCCAGGTCCGGATGGCTTAACATCTGAGTTCTATAAGACCTTTAAGGACGCCTTGGTTCCCCTCTTGACTGAGGTATTCAATGAGTGTCTTTCCTCGGGCGCTCTGCCGAAGTCAATGAGGAGGTCTGCCCTGATCATTCTGTCAAAGGGTAAGGACCGATCTCGTATTGAGAACTGGCGTCCCATAGCGCTTCTCAATACGGACAGAAAGGTTTTGGCAAAGGTGCTGTTTAATCGGCTGGTGCAGTTTGCGCCCCGGCTCCTTTCGGGGACCCAGCACTGCTCTGTTCCAGGCCGCAGTACATTTAGTGCTGTGCTTTGTGTTCGGGAGGCAGTGGAGCAGGGCAGGGCTGGTAACTGGAAGGGGTACTTGCTGTCCTTGGATCAGGCAAAAGCGTTTGATCGGGTTGACCACGAGTACCTCTGGTCTGTCCTTCTGAGGTATGGCCTGCCGGGGGAGTTTGTCAATTGGCTGAAAGTTTTGTATGCAGGGGCAGAGAGTTTCCCGCTTGTGAACGGTTGGATTGGCCGCTCTTTTGAGGTCGGGTCTGGTGTTCGCCAGGGTTGTCCTCTGAGCCCACTTTTATACGTGTTCGCGATTGACCCATTCCTTAGGAGGGTTGATCGTGGGCCGTTGGTGGGAGTCGGGATGGACCAGGCGGCACCGGAAGCCACTCTAAGGGTGGTAGCGTACGCTGATGATGTCACCATTTTTGTGTCCTCGAGAGGGGAGGCGCAATGGGTGATGTCAGAGGTTGACCGCTACTCAGAGGCTTCTGGGTCCAAGATCAACCGGGATAAGTGTGAGAGTCTCTGGCTGGGAGAGGGGGATCCAGGCTTTGATCTCCCGGACACTCTTCCAGGGCCCCAAGACTCTGCCAAAGTTCTCGGCATCGAATTTGGCCAGGGGGATTACCCCATGCAAAACTGGGATGGCAGGCTTAAGATCGCCGCTCAGAGGGTGGACCAGTGGAAGGGTTGGTCTTTGACCCTCAGGGAAAGGGTGAACTTGATTAAAACTTACCTGCTCCCATTGCTGATATATCTGGGCAGTGTGTGCATGTTGCCAGAACCCCTCTGGACTCGGGTCTACAGTCTGTTCTTCCAGCTGTTATGGGGGAATAGGCTGAACCTAATCAAGAGGGAGGTTACTTACCGCACGAGGAGACAAGGAGGGTTGTGTATGGTCAACCCTGTGGTGTTCCTAGTGAATACCTTTCTTAAGATCAATGTAGCAAACCTCTGGAAAGAGAGGGCTCCTCCGTGGGTATACTCCTGCAGGGGATGGTTTCGGCCTTTCTTCCAGGAATGGGAGACAGGAGGGCGAGTGAAGGATCTCCGTACACCACATGGGCATCTTCCGGCTTACGCTACCCCGGTTCTGAAGGTGATTCGCCGGTGGGGTCTGGGAATGTGGGAGATCAGGACCATGTCGAGGAAACTCCTTGACAAAAGGGTTCTGTTGACCCATTTCCAGAAGCCTCTGGCCCTCAGGGATTGCCCAAGTCGGGATCTGGGGGTGGGTTTAGGTCTTTTGAATTCCATCAGGATCCCCCTGAAGTTTTGGGACGTGACTTGGCGCTGCTTCCATGGAAAGCTGTGTGTGAGGGACAATCTGAAGTGTAGGAGCTCTGAGGAAAGGGGTTGTCCCCGGGAGGAGTGCGGTGGCCTGCTGGAGAGCATGGACCACCTCCTGCTTCAGTGCCCCTTTAACACAGAGGTGTACAACCGGGTGGGCGCTTCCATCCATTGGCCCGGGTTGGCCGGTCTCTCCTATGCGGAGTGGGCCTATGGAGCATTCAGAGGCCTGGGTGGCCGGGACCGCTGCACGTTATTCCTAGTCAGTCTAGTGGTCAGGTACCACACGTGGAACGCACGGTGTTTAGTATCGACGCAGCGTAAAATCCTCCCGGTGGATGAGGTGGTTAGGAACATTCTGGGTGACCTGGTGAAGGTGCGCTCTCTGGAGTATGAGAGGCTGGGCACGGGGAGGGCCTCTCTCCTTTGGAGGGGCTTCTCCTTTAGTGTCCCTTAGTCTGTCATCTCCTCTCCTGGTGTTGGGCTGAAGCTGACACTGTAGATTTTTGTTTTGTATCTGAGGTTATAGTGATGTAGCGGCTTGCAGGCGCCGAACCTGGGCTTTATGTGGTTGGTTTGTTATGTTGATATGTTTAATGTGTTTGTATTTTGTGTACAGTGTGTATTTATGTAGTTATAGTTAATGTGTATATAGCTTGGTTGGTTTTGGGGTGTTGGTGTTAGGGTGTTAGGTTGGGAGGGGGGTGGACGGGACTTGGACTGTACGATCCTGGGCACTGGTCTGGACTATATAGCGCGAACTTTGGACGTTAGACCAGTGTCTGGGTGGGAGGGTGATGGGCGTGGGATTTAGTTTAGTTATATTTAATGTTTTTATTTCCTGTTTGTCTTTTTTTTTTTTGCTGTGTATTCTTTAGTTATTTATGGGGGGGAAAAAAAAAAAAAAAAATTGTATAAAAAAAAAAAAAAAAAAATTAGGTGGTGGGATTGGGTGAAGGTTTTGTTTTATAATGCTGATTGTGTGGTGTGTGTGTGGCTGGGCCAGGAGATTTTCGTAAGTCTCTTTTAGTTTGTATTATTGTTTTGTTATTATTATTATTGTTTTGTTTTGCCAGAAGTTATGGCTTGATTTATGTTTATTGTTGTAATGTTTTTCATTTTTATATATAAAATAAAAGATTTACAGGATGTAACTCCGGATCAGTACAGGATAAGTAATGTCATGTATGTACACAGTGACTGCACCAGCAGCAGAATAGTGAGTGCAGCTCTGGGGTATAATACAGGATGTAACTCAGGATCAGTACCGGATAAGTAATGTCATGTATGTACACAGTGACTGCACCAGCAGCAGAATAGTGAGTGCAGCTCTGGAGGATAATACAGGATGTAACTCCGGATCAGTACAGGATAAGTAATGTCATGTATGTACACAGTGGGGGTCATTTACTAAGGGCCCGATTCGCGTTTTCCCGACGTGTTACCCGAATATTTCCGATTTGCGCCCAGGGATTTTGGCGCACGCGATCGGATTGTGTCGCATCGGCGCCGGTATGCATGCGACGGAAATCGGGGGGCGTGGCCGAGCGAAAACCCGACGGATTCGGAAAAACCGCCGCATTTAAAACAATAAAAGTGTCGCTTGGGACGCGCTTACCTTCACTTTGTGGGGCTCGGTGAATTCCAGTGCGCTCAGATGTTTTTCAGCGCAGCAGCGCCACCTGGTGGACGGCGGAGGAACTGCCTTGATGAATCCCGGCCGGACCCGAATCCACCGCAGATAACGCGCCGCTGGATCGTGAACGGACCGGGTAAGTAAATCTGCCCCAGTGACTGCACCAGTAGCAGAATAGTGAGTGCAACTCTGAGGTATAATACAGGATGTAACGCAGGATCAGTACAGGATAAGTGATTTTTGGTGATATAATCTCAGTTGTAATCAGAGCTTTATATCCTTATAACACCTTTATGAATGTGATTACGTGTTGGGGAAATATTCTGTAGATAATCTTTGCTCCTATTTCCTCTTATCAGTGATATGTCACACCCTCCGCACAGTGAGTGCACCTGACAATGGATGGATCTGATATGCAAATCCATCTTATGTTCCACATCTTCAGAATATTCGCTCCCTTCCTGGATGCTATAAATAGACCTGATGTTATGTGGAATTTCCCATGAATATTAATCTGTAAACGCTTAGTAATTAATCATTGTAATCAATACATCAGAGAGCATGATGGGAAGGCGGAGGGTGGATAATGCTCAATGACAGCTGTAATATCAGTAATGCATATCATGATCACACTTGGTACAGTATAGTCCATTGATCAGTCGGGGGTCAGGACCTTCTCTAGTATTGGATGATTCTGCTGCATTAAGGATTGCTGCTCTGGAGAAAGATTCTCACTGCAATTCATGTGGGATAAAGTTTAGGCCAAATTATTCTTCTCTCCTATCATAAGCCCCTTGCTTAATACATTATGAATGTAGGTTCCCCAACTCTCAGATTCCTCCCTGGGCTTAAAGAGAACCTGTCATCAGGTTTTACCCCCACTAGACTACCAGCCACCTCATGTAGGGTATGAAATATCCTTTCTAGAATTCCCTCTTTTATGTGAAATCTCATCCATTTAACTATAAAAAAAAATCCCCCCCAAAGTCGGGCAAATGTGACTCTTCTCACCTCATTTTCACATGAGACGAGTCAACTTTAGTAGTTGCAGGGGGAGTGTCGCCTCAGATGCCCCTATCTTCTGTTCTGTAGCACCTAGAAACATGCCTGTGTCATTCCAAAGATAACAATCTTATCTTTAAGATAACATCAGGCTTATGGAGCTACAGAATTGGCAGCCAAAGACATAGTTGGAAATGTGAGCTGCAGATTAGAGATCCCGTCCCACCTGTACGTCCACTTCTGTAGCTCACAGAACCACAAGCTTGATGCCATTTGAGATTCTTATCTTTATGTTAGGATACAACATGTTGCTAGGTGCTACAGAACAGAAGATGGCGGCTTCTGAAGTGACGCTACCTGCGCTATCACTAAACTTGACTAGTCTCATATGAGAAGGGTCATATTTGCCCAACTTTGCGAGGTAATGGGCTGAGATTTCACATAATAGACGGTGACTAAATGGGATCAACATGGAAGACAAATAAGTTGAAAATAAGAAACAAAAGTAAGGTTGGGAAACAAGCCAAAGGCAGGATCAAGGGAAGCAATCAGTAGGCAGGATACAATAAGAGGTTACCAGTAATTACTATATATATTCGAGTATAAGCCTAGTTTTTCGGCACAAAAAATGTGCTGAAAACCCAAACTCGGCTTATACTCAAGTAAAAAAAATATAGGTTTTACCAGGTTTTTGTGGTAAATTAGCGGCTTCGGCTTATACTTGGGTCGGCTTATACTCGAGTATATAAGGTATATAGCGCCTTGCGAAAGTATTCAGCCCCCGTGGAACTTTTCTACCTTTTGCCACATTTCAGGCTTCAAACATAAAGATAAAAAATTTAATTTTTTGGTGAAGAATCCACAATCCTCTTCTGTCCGTGGCGTCGCTGAAGTCTTTGGATTGATGATTGTCTGGGACTGTCCCGGACTCGCTGCTCGCGCGTCTGTTCTTGTTTACTTCGGCCGCCAGTTTTCCGTTATTTGACTCCATCTTAAATCTCTGTTTATGAAATGAGATTAAGGAAAAATGGAAAACGGTTACTTGAGTAATATTCTAAAAATTGGCGCGAGGTGCTTGAGCTTACATTTACCTCTCTTATCCAGAATTCAGAAATGGAAATTCATAATTTTTTTTTATAAACAATTCTGTACCCGACCATCAGTATCCACAGAGAATGAGGAGACGGGATGAGACTGAAAGGGAAAAGCTCTTCTATAATGTGTAATGTGGGATTGTTTAAACTGTAAAACTTCATAATAAGTGTCTTTGCTTTACTAATACATCCTGTATTATACCCCAGAGCTGCACTCACTATTCTGCTGCTGGTGCAGTCACTGTGTACATACATGACATTACTTATCCTGTACTGATCCCGAGTTACATCCGGTATTATACCCCAGAGGTGCACTCACTATTCTGCTGCTGGTGCAGTCACTGTGTACATACATGACATTACTTATCCTGTACTGATCCTGAGTTACATCCTGTATTATACTCCAGAGCTGCACTCACTATTCTGCTGCTGGTGCAGTCACTGTGTACATACATGACATTACTTATCCTGTACTGATCCTGAGTTACATCCTGTATTATACTCCAGAGCTGTACTCACTATTCTGCTGCTGGTGCAGTCACTGTGTACATACATGACATTACTTATCCTGTACTGATCCTGAGTTACATCCTGTATTATACCCCAGAGCTGTACTCACTATTCTGCTGGTGGTGCAGTCACTGTGTACATACATGACATTACTTATCCTGTACTGATCCTGAGTTACATCCTGTATTATATCCCAGAGCTGCTCTCACTATTCTGCTGGTGCAGTCACTGTGTACATACATGACATTACTTATCCTGTACTGATCCTGGGTTACATCCTGTATTATACCCCAGAGCTGCACTCACTATTCTGCTGCTGGTGCAGTCACTGTGTACATACATGACATTACTTATCCTGTACTGATCCTGAGTTACATCCTGTATTATACCCCAGAGCTGCACTCACTATTCTGCTGCTGGTGCAGTCACTGTGTACATACATGACATTACTTATCCTGTACTGATCCTGAGTTACATCCTGTATTATACTCCAGAGCTGCACTCACTATTCTGCTGCTGGTGCAGTCACTGTGTACATACATGACATTACTTATCCTGTACTGATCCTGAGTTACATCCTGTATTATACTCCAGAGCTGCACTCACTATTCTGCTGCTGGTGCAGTCACTGTGTACACACATGACATTACTTATCCTGTACTGATCCTGAGTTACATCCTGTATTATACTCCAGAGCTGCACTCACTATTCTGCTGGTATATGTTATGTATTTTCCCGGGGGCTGCTCTTATCTTTCCTCCTCCTTTGTACACTTTGGCTTCCTCTGCGTCTTCTCATTAAACACCTCGGCTCGTTCATTTCACTTTGTTTAAAGATCTAATCTTGTTGCGCTGAGGGATTATACTGGAGCAGTCTGTCCTCTGCAGCGGGCACACAGTGCGCCCGAGGGCACGGCTTCCCATGTAAACACTCGGCACCCTGCACCCTTCCTCTGCCATGTAGTATCAGAAGAGGACTCTACCCCGACCCTGAGCAGCCAGGTCACCACCTCACATGACCTGATAGTAAACATTCCATAGTATAGGAAGTTATATATGATATACACTGCCGACATAACATTGAGGAATATTTAGAGGGAGATTCATCAGAAGTATCTGAGAGCAGAACTGTTCACACATGAGGGTGTCCTCACACTGCTGTGCTCTCTGCAGCCAGTGTTAGGTATTGTCCCTGGAGACATATGTACCGGTAATCACACATTTGTGCATGTTATTGGTAGCAGCAGAGATATGTAATAACATTAATTTATTTTCCAGGATTGTAATTTCTCCAAATGCACATAGGGTGTGACCTCACACTGCTGTGCTCTGTGCAGCCAGTGTTAGGAATCGTCCCTGGAGATCTGTGTAGTGATACCTTTGTGTATGTTGCTAACAGCAACAGAGCTGTGAAATTTTAATTTTTATTCCAGGATTGTATCACCGCCAAGCGCACTTGGGGTGTGTCCTCACACTGCTGTGCACTGTGCTCTCTTCAACTGGTGTTGGTTATTGTCCCTGGAGAGATGTGTAATCATACCTCTGTGTCTGGTGTTATTAGCAGCAGAACTGTGAAATATGGACTTCAGGATGGAAACTTATTCCAGTGTATTTGGGGCATGTCCTCACACTCCTGTGCTTTGTGCTCTTTTCAGATAATTTTAGGTTTTGTTCCTGGACAGACGTGTCAACAGATCTTTCGTATGTTGTTAGGAGGCGCCGGACTATCAAAAAAATGTATTTACATTTTGGGATTTTGGCTTCTCCAAGTACACTCTGGTTTGTCCTCACACTGCTGTGCTCTTGCTTTCCCGCATACTGACCCTGCAATTGTTTTGGAATATAATTTTTGTACCATGCTGCTTTAGGTGCTTGTATGTATCGCAGTACCCTGCAGGCTGCTTGATTCCCTTCAGTTCATATATTTAATTACTTTATTCATTTTCATTTTAATAGATTTTACCTTTGATAAGGAGAGGGGCAGGAGGGTCCGGAGACTGATCCAAGGTTTGGGACACTGAAGGGAATCCAGCAGCTTGCAATGTATTGTAATACATGTAAACTACAGAGGAAAAATGGTTAGAAATGTTTAATTCGCATGATACAATGTACTAAAATGCAACAATTATCACTCAATGGGGCACATTTACTTACCCGTCACGTTGAAGCTGCCGATCTGGAATGTCCGACGAGTATTCGGAGCTGCCGCGATTCACTAAGACCGTGCGTCCAATTTCCTTCATCTGTCGCTTCCCTGCTCAGGTCCGCCGGAGTTCACCTACTTCTTCCCGGTGCATGTAAGTGCTGATCTTGCGACACAATTTGGTTTTTAAATTCCGCAGTTTGTCCGAATCAGTCGGGTTGTCCGACCTCCACGCCCCCCATTTGCGTGACATGCAAGCAGCCAACATGCCGATGCGCCACAATCCGATAGTGGGCGCCAAAAACCCTGTGCAATTCAGGGCAAAACGGTAAAAAGTGGGGAAACCCAACAAAAATGCGGTGTTCGGACCCTTAGTAAAGGTGCCCCATTGTGTGAGGTTGCGTCTGTCTGTGTGCGTGCAGGTAGATTTATCATAGGTTTCTGAAGTTAAACTGTTCTAGTTGGCCATAGAAACCAATCAGAGCTCAGCTTTCATTTTATAAACCGCTATGGGAATATGAAAGCTGAGCTCTGATTGGTCGCCATGTGCAACTTGAACAGTTCTGCTCTAAGAGACTTCTGATAAATCTCCCCCACAGTGTCTATGATGGCGGCGCTCTGCAGACTCCAGTTTTCTCTTTCATGAATGTAATTCTGCAGAAATGATCTCTGCTGGAAGGTTTTTGTTTCAGTGAGATGCAGATTCCATTCAGAGATGAATGCGCCGTCCTGCAACTTCATTTTCTCATAATTTGCCTCTTGTAAATATTCTCGGATTTCCTCTATTACCTGAAGAATTCCATCTGGACGCTTTGTATCTCATCAGAGCAGCATTGTGTCTTGGCTTCTATTGATGCCTCCGGTTTTGGCTCCTTGAGGCGCCGGCAGGGATATTTCGGAGGTTTGCTCCCTTTCTGTCCATTATTACATTGCTTGGGTGTAACCCGAGGTCAATAGAACTCTGCAAATAACCCTTCAAATTGTCCTTCCGTTTTGTCTATAGCTTCTATGGTGATGGAAGGTCTCCATGGTAACAGACTACAAGTTGTCCCTTATGTTGTCAGAAATAATACAGATTACCCTTGGGGTCTGTACTATTATATCCAGTGTTTTAGACACTGTCATAGGCTGGGCAGCTTAGGTACAGTATGGAGACTCCTGACCTGTGTCACCCCGTGACCCATGACCTGGTTGTGGATTTGAACTTTCCTATGGAAGTCAATAAGGAAACTCTGCAACTTGTCTTTGAATATAATTTCAGAGAAATTGACGCATTGAGGACCTTAAAATCTGTTCCACATGTGACAATGGATTTATATTCTAGGATTGTAGCTTCTACAAGCTCAATGGGGATGGTTCCTCACACTGCTGTGTTCTGTGCCATTTTCAGCCAGTCTTAGGCATTGTCCCTAAAGAGATGTGTAATCATACCTTTGTGTATGTTGTTAGTAGCAGCAGGACTATGGAAAGTGGATTTAAATTCTAGGAATATACTGAAGGTGTATCCTCACACTGCTGTGATCTTTGCAGTCCGTGTTATGTATTGTCATTGGAGAGATGTGTAATTATACCTTTGTGTATGTTGTCAGAAGCAGCAGGACAAAAATGGATGTATATTTCAGGATTTTCGGGGCGTGTCCTCACACTGCTGTGCTCTTTGCAGTCAGTGTTATGTATTATCATTGGAGAGATGTGTAATTATACCTTTTGTTTATGTTGTCAGAAGCAGCAGGACAAAAATGGATGTATATTCCAGGATTTTCTAAAAGTGCACTGGGGGGCGTGTCCTCACACTGCTGTGCTCTGTGCAGCCAGTGTTCGGTATTGACTACGGGGTCATGTGTAACCATACCTTTGTGTTTGGTTACACCTGATCAGGTCTGTGATATATTGATTTACCATATATTTTAGGATTGTCACTTCTCCTAGTGCACCGAGTGCTTCCCCACACTGCTGTGCTCTGTGCACTCTGCATTGAGCATCCCACTCCACTGCGCAGAGCTGGGCTGTGGATTAGTTTAATGCAGAGCGCCAAGAGTACAGCAGTGTGAGCACATGCCTTCAAGTCCAGCCACAATCCTGAAATAAGTTTTGTGTTCACATCTACAGAATGATTAGAATTCTATTTTTCCATGAATTGTCCCAAGATAAATGATAAAAAAAGTAATAATGAAAACATTTAATACTAAGCCAAATAATAAGGACTTTTGCGGGATCTTCTTGGCATTGAGAAGACTCTTAAAGAGACCTGTCAGTAAATTTTTATTAATTCCCCACTAAATCAGGATTTTACACAGAATTCATACATGGGAAGGTTTTTTATCGGAATTTCTAGTAACTGGATGATTTGGCTGGAATGTTGCCCCATGGCATTGTGGGTATTGGGGAGAATTCCTGGCAGGATATACGTGGGATCATGCATCTGCCTTGTGCAGCCTTAGCTCCGCTCTTATCATCCTCCATAGATTACTATGAAATATTCCCGCATCACTTATAACATCTGCAGGAATGGAGCGGACGTATTCCCAGCAGCGAGCGCGATCACTTTCCCAGGAGCCTGGATGTTGGCAGTGCCAGTTACATGGAATTGCTTTTCCAGTCATACAAAACGACAATTTTTAGTGCCCGCCACGCCAACCGGGGGAAGGCTGATCAATGACATTGAAAGGGAACCTGTCAGCAGGGGTGAACATCTAGACTGCAGCCAGTTTTGGGTGCTGTCCCTGGAAAGATGGGTAATCATACCACTGTGTATGTTGTTAGTAGCAGCAGGACTGTTATATATGGATTGTACTTAGTGCACATCCTCACACTGCTGTGCTCTGTACTCTTATCATCCAGTGCTAGGTGTTGTCCCTGGAGAGATATGTAATCATACATCTGTGTATGTTGTTAGTAGCAGCAGGACTGTTATATATGGATTGTACTTAGTGCGCATCCTTACACTGCTGTGCTCGGTACTGAACCAGTGCTAGGTGTTGTCCCTGGAGAGGTGTGTATTTGTATCTATGTGTATATTGTTAGTTGCAACAGGACTGTGATAAATGGATTGTACTTAGTGTGCGTCCTCACACTGCTGTGCTCTGAGCTCTGTGCAGCCAGTGTTAGGTATTGTCCCTGGAGAGATGTGTATTCCTACCTCAGTGTATGTTATTATTAGCAGCAGGACTGTGATAAATGGATTTATATTCCAGGATTGTACTGAGTGCGTGTCTTAGCACTGCTGTGCTCTGATCATCGGCGTGCTGGGTGTTGTCCCCCGAAAGATGTGAATTTGTATCTTTGTGTATATTGTTAGTTGCAACAGGACTGTGATTTGTAGGTTTATATTCTAGGATTGTACACTCTCCAAGTGCACAGGCGGTGTATCCTCACGCTGCTGTTCTCTGTGGCCTCTGCAGGTAGTATTAGGTATTGTCCCAGGAGCTTCACATACTTTTACACTGTACAAGGAGCTCCCCCCTTCCTGTGTGTGAGATTACATCAGGCAGAAGGAAGGGGAAGTGCTGATGGAGCAGAGGGCGGGACAGTGTAACAGCCTGTGAAGCTAAAGCATGGAAAGGCTCTGATAACACCACCCAGAATCCTTCAGGCTCATTAGTATAATTATAAAAGTTGATTTTAGGAGGAGGGTGGCCATGCATAACATATATAAGAAGTCCCGGATCCTGGATCTATGGGTAAGTGCCCCTGGTTTATCATGATGGATTTTGTTGGTAGATTTTCTTTATTTCCCCATTTTTTGGGAGCTAATCTCAGGGGTGAGGGAAAGAGAAGGGGTCACTGATGACCCGCCCTGACCTCCATCTCTGCTGGTACCTGACCCTCTCCCTGGAGGTCAGTGCACTCTCTTTCTGGTGCAGTCGCTGCTTCCTCTTGCTATTTGGGAACTATTCTCACCCCTTTATATAATGAGGCAATGTCCGGCTCTGCTACTGTAGAAGGGGCCTATAATCGTGGAGAGAGGACGCGGTGGGTTCCGCTAATCTCCTAATTGCTGCTATTACTGGAAGACGCGGTGACTGTGGTCCCGCTGGACTCCCGCCCGCTACTTACCATAAATCCACATGGTTATTCACTTTACTGTTAATTGAAAACCCAGTCCCCAATTTCTAAGTTCACTTTTTTTTCCCCAAAAATATGATTATTAGATGATTCTACATCAAAAGTAGTGAAATTCTCCATCTGGTTCAGTTTGAGGGCAGGAGGGAAGAGGTCGCAACATAATAGCGGATCATCTGGCAGCAGCAGCACTCATGATTCTTAAAGGGGATGTCTATATACGTGGTTATCACTCTGTGCCATGACTGGCAGAGACAAGGTCCCCAGCTGGGGGTCACCAAAATGTCCATTTTGACCAATCTGGATCTGATCTGGATCAGCTTCTATAGTAGCTGACACATTGCGCCGGTGCCAGGGACATAATTAATTCATAGATAATTGTGTCCGTATAAGGAGCAGGAACGTGTGAGTCATACACTGACAGCAAGCATCTTCCCAGACCGGGTTGATGGGTCACAGGCGCTGCCAGGGCATGAATCACTGAATTATCCGGTGCCCAGAGGTGATTGAGTCTGATAATTGGACCGGTCCGGTCTGGGTTGTATCGATACCCACGCCTGCTGTCTGATCTAATATCTCTAATTATACTCACACAAGTCATTACGTCTCAGCTAGGACCTAAATATAAACCCTCAGATGAGGTTGACTGTTTTATGACTTCTTAAAGGGGCTTAAAGAACACCTCTTACCATCCCTAATTCTTGCCTCCTATAATGGACGCCGCACCACCGATTCTGGAGCAGTTGGAATTTTCTCTCTAGCCCGCACCGTTCCCGAGGTATCAGTGCCCCAATGTTGGCTGCTCTATAGTCAGGTGGGTGGTGCCAGACTCTTTTCTCCAAGCAAGGACCCGCCCACCTGAAAATATCGGCAATGATTTCTCAGGAACGGTGCAAGCTAGGGAAAAAATTCCAACTGCGTCGGGATCAGTGGAGCGGACCCTATTATTGGGTGCACACAGGAGGGTGCGGTGGGAGGAACTGAGTATTGTGAGAAGCGGAGGAGGAACCCCACCAAATACAGTTAAAGCCTTAGGGTCCCTGTATATTTCCATGTCTGCCCTCGCCATATCTAGTAGTACAATCGTTACGTCTTATGACGCATCCCCTTTATCAGTGACACATTGTACAGGATCTCCTGCTCTACGTCTCCTGGATCTTCCATTTATTGCCCGGACACTGCAATGTTTGTTTGTTCTTAACTGAAGCAATTACCGTTTTGTCATATCGGGCCTTTATCGCGTGTGTTATCGCTCCTCCTGCTCTACAACACGTCACAGCTCCCAAGATCACTGCGCATCACCCGCAGCGGTATCACCCGGATCTATAACTTACCGACCTTACTTTATTTTTATGTCCTTTTGTGACTATTACTATTCATAATCATCAGGACCCGACAAACTGCAGCCAGTGAGGTCCCTGGAGAGATGTGTAATCTTACCTTGTGTATGGATTGTGAAATATGGATTAATATTCCAGGATTATGATGGGGTTGTATCCTCACACTGCTGTGCTCTGTGCTCTCTGCAGAGATGTTTAATCATACATGTGTGTATTTTATTGGTAGCAGCAGGACTGTGAAATATGGATTTTTATTCCAGGATTTTGCTGGAATATTTTATCCTCCCTGTAGCTCCCTGCTGGTTATTATACATTTCCTGTAGCTCCTCTACTTGCTGGTTATTATATCCTCTGTGTAGCTCCTCTGCTTGCTGGTTATAATACATTTCCTGTAGCTCATCTGCTTGCTGGTTATCATATCCTCCCTGTAGCTCCTCTACTTGCTGGTTATTATATTCTCTGTGTAACTCCTCTGCTTGCTGGTTATAATACGCTTCCTGTAGCTCCTCTGCTTTCTGGTTATTATATCCTCTCTGTAGCTCCTCTACTTGCTGGTTATTAAATCATTTGTGTAAATCCTCTGCTTGCTGGTTATTAAATCCTCTTTGCAATTCCCCTACTTGCTGGTTATCATGTCGTTCCTGTAGCTCCTCTGATTGCTGGTTATTATATCCTCCCTATAGCTCCTCTGCTTGCTGGTTATCACATCCTTCCTGTAGCTCCTCTGCTTGCTGGTTATAATACACTTCCTATAGCTCCTCTACTTGCTGGTTATTATATCCTCCCTATAGCTCCTCTGCTTTCTGGTTAGTATATCCTCCCTATAGCTCCTCCGCTTGCTGGTTACTATATCCTCTCTGTAGTTCCTCTGCTTTCTAGTTAATATATCCTCCCTATAGCTCCTCCGCTTGCTGGTTACTAAATCCTCTCTGTAGTTCCTCGGCTTGCTGGTTATCATATTCTCTCTGTAGTTCCTCTGCTTGCTGGTTATTATATCCTCAGTGTAACTCCTCTGCTTGCTGGTTACTATATCCTTTCTGTAGTTCCTCTGCTTGCTGGTTATTATATCCTCAGTGTAACTCCTCTGCTTGCTGGTTATTATATCCTCAGTGTAACTCCTCTGCTTGCTGGTTATTATATCCTCAGTGTAACTCCTCTGCTTGCTGGTTGTTCTATTTTCTCAGCTTTTTCTTGTACTTTCCTTTGTTCTGGCTTCTTTTCTCAATCAGACAGATCTCTAGAAAGAGCCAACAATTGCGTCTGTGAAAACCTCTGGATGACGTCCATTGTTAATTATCTGCGAGGCGATGACGGCGCGGACGCGTTTTATAACACAATGGGGAGAGAAGTCGCTGTGTGAAAGAGACATATAAGGATGAAAAACCAGAAATTAGTGAGAGGTTTCCTCAGCAGACACATTGTATGGTCACCTGCTGCTGCCCCCGCTACGTGCTGGTGCGTCAGGTCTGAGCCGTGGATTGTATCACCAGGAGGTGCGGAGGACGCGCTCCTGATCCCAACGGACCCTGGTGATATCATCACACGTCTGCTGAGTGCCATACGTTATCTAAGAACACTTCTAGGCCTGCGGAGATGTGTAATCAGACCTTTGTGTATGTTGTTAGTAGCAGCAGGACTGTGATATATGGATTTATATTATATTCCCCACCTGCATTGGGGGTATGTACTGTTGCAGGCTTCTTATTTAAGTCAGCAGTCACTAAAAGCAGAGAGAAGGAGCTGGTGAATAGCCAAGTGCCCGAGATCACAGGAGGACACGCCCATAGTGCACTTCGAGAAGCTACAATCCTGGAATATAAATCCATATATGGCAGTCCTGTAATATTACACATCTCTACAGGGGCAATGCTTCAGAGATCCCAGAGCACAGCAGTGTGAGGACACACCCCCAGTGCTCTTTGGGAAGCTGCAATCCTGGAGTAGAAATCCATATATCACAGTCCTGCTGCTACTTACAACATGCACAAAGGTTTGATGAAACATATCACCAGGGACAATACGCACTGCAGTGTGAGGACAGGCCCCAATGGGCTATGAGAAGGGCCAACCCTGCAATATAAATCCATATATCACAGTCCTGCTGCTACTAACATCATACACGAAGGTCTGATTACACATCTCTCCTGGGATAATACACAACAACTGCCTGCAGAGAGCACAGCAGTGTGAGGACAGGCCCCAATGGGCTATGAGAAGGGGCAACCCTGCAATATAAATCCATATATCACAGTCCGGCTGCTACTAACATCATACATGGAGGTCTGATTACACATCTCTCCTGGGATAATACACAACAACTGCCTGCAGAGAGCACAGCAGTGTGAGGACAGGCCCCAATGGGCTATGAGAAGGGCCAAGCCTGCAATATAAATCCATATATCACAGCCCTGCTGCTACTAACAACATACACAGAGGTCTGATTACACTTTTCTCCCGGGACTATACATAACACTGGCTCTAGTCTGTATGGTCACACCTGCTGACAGGTTCCCTTAGTAGTAAATCTTCCTTCATGGTAAGAAAGATGTGACGGCTTCCTATGACCTCAGTGTCTCCTCCATAATAATCCATTTTCAGATCTTATCTGGGACTTGAGTGTCATTTCCTCTGTGATCTTCTGAGACGCGTCATTATCTCTGCTGCAGGATAACATGCCTGGTTTCTTCATACAACGGCGCCACGCTTAACGTCTGGCTGTGTCTGGTACTGCAGCTGAACTCTATTGAAGTGAATGGTGTAAAGCCACATACCAGCACATCCACTTCTCCCTCCTCACCTCCCAGCATCAGGGGCTTCACCCTCCTCTCCTCCTCCAGACTTTTGGTCTCATTAGTTATTATGTCACATCTTCTGTTCGCACCTTCTTAATCTTTATAACTTTCAGGACGTTTAAACCCTTTTTCTTTAAACAATGATTTTGGCGTCCGGGAAGGTATGCGGAGCGTGGCACGTCTGAGGACTGGACGACCTACTGGAAATGATGAGACGAGGAACCTCTGCTCCAGAAAGTGTCCGGACTGATACATTGCGGCTCATTGTCTAAGGGTCCGCGGACCACACAAATGTCGGATAGAGAACCATTTTGCGCCACATTTAAAAGGGGTTTTGGCGCAAACGCCGGCTTTCATGCGACACAAATCGGGGGCATGGCCGTCGGACGATCCGGCGTATTCGGACTGAGCGCGGGATTTAACATTTGAATCTGTTTCGCAAGCCCAAGCACTTACATGCACCGGGAAGAAGAAGGTGAACTCTGTCCGACCAGAGCGGGGAAGCGACACATGCAGGATATCGGGCGCACGATATTAGTGAATCGAGCTGGAGTCCAGTATCATCGGACAACGCACAGAGGGGATCGCGCAAGGGACGGGTAAGTAATATGTCTCATATGTGGTGCATTCCGGAGGGGGAGGCTGTCAATAAGTCAAGCTGTGAGTAGCAGCAGGTGATATATTTCATATTCCAGGATTGTAGCTTCTCCAAGTGTCTCACACTGCTGTGCTCTGTGCAATGAACTGCTTTGCAGTCACACTGTTTTAAGTCCATGCTGCAGTAGGCTTTTTTTAACAACAGAAGGATAGGCGGCATAGAAATGCAGAGAGCTTAGAGCACAGCAGTGTAAGGACATGCTTCCAGCGCACTTGGAGAAAAATATAAATTCATATTTCTAAGTCCTGCTGCTACACAACTACAACTACACAAAAGCAAAGCAGTGTGAGGACACACTCCTGGTGCATTTGGAGAGGCTACATTCCTGTAATATAAATCTATATTTCATAATCCTGCTGCTACTAACAACATACAGAAAGGTATGAGTACACATCTCTTCAGGCACTACACCTAACACTGGTGGCAGAGAGTGCAGAGCACAGCAGTGTGATGACGTTTTGAACAGCTACAATCCTCAACTCTAAAACCATATATCCTTTTGTGCTGCTACCAACATATAAAATGGTATAATTACACATCTCTCCAGCGACAGTACCTAACAGAGGCTGCACAGAGCACAGGCGTATGATGACACTTTGAACAGCTACAATCCTGGAATCAAAGTCCTGCTTCTACTAACAACATACACAAAGTTATAATTGCACATCACTCCAGAGACTATATCAATCACTGGCTGAAGAAGGCACAGAGCACCGTAATGTGATTACACTTTGAACAGCTACAATCCTGGAATATAAATCCATATGCCACAGTCCAGCTGCTACTAAAAACATACACAAAGACCTGAAACTGGCTTCTATCTGTATGGTCGCACCTGATGACTATCTCTCATTAAGTCTTTTCACCAATTAATTGTATTTTTTCAAGCTCTGCTTGATGTCACTGAGCAGAGGATGCATGTCCGTCTTGGCCATACAATGGTCACCCTGGGGCAGTACTGTTTGTAGAGTGTAAGAGGAGATAGGATGTATGTAATGCATTAGATACACATAATGATGGCAGCGCCCACGTCTACTGTGTGTCCTCTATGTGATTCAGCGCGGCAGATTAAGCGCTAATTCCATAACCTGCACATTAATATTTCATACCTAACCCCTGAGTTATAACTCCTTGGACCCGTCACAGGAGACACAAGCCAGACATCTCCGGCCTCTTCCTACCTCCTCAGCCTCGAACACCACAACAGAAGTCTTGCCCAGATTTATGGAGACCTCGCCCGCTCATTCATCATTTCCCTTCGCTCAAGTAAAGCTAAACATGGTCCTTGGGGGTGAAGATCAGACACAACTGGAGAACATCTGCCTCTGCTTAGGTTCTGCAGATCCCCACGCTCCCTACGGATTATCATATTGCCGAGTGCATCCACCAGGAGCTTAGAGAATCGAGCGGAAAATGGATTTTATATGGGAATTACATCCATCAAGGGAAACTTTATACTGGTCGAAATCTAGTCTGAAGATAAAAATGACTTCATTGTGGAGTATACCATTTTATTTAATAATTATTATTTATATAGCTCCAACAAATTCTGCCGCAGAGTCACAGAGGGGTCAGAGCGCCCATGCTGACCCCTGACCACTGCTGGCTATGATAGAAAGGTGTCAGGACACACAGGACATGGCAGCTCGCTGTGTATGGGGGGTGTAGTCACAGATGGGTCAGAGCGCCCATGCTGACCCCTGACCACTGCTGGCTATGACAGAGAGGGTTCAGGACACACAGGACATGGTAGCTCGCTGTGTATGGGGGGTGTAGTCACAGAGGGGTCAGAGCGCCCATGCTGACCCCTGACCACTGCTGGCTATGATAGAAAGGTGTCAGGACACACAGGACATGGCAGCTCGCTGTGTATGAGGGGTGTAGTCACAGAGGGGTCAGAGCGCCCATGCTGACCCCTGACCACTGCTGGCTATGATAGAAAGGTGTCAGGACACACAGGACATGGCAGCTCGCTGTGTATGGGTGGTGTAGTCACAGAGGGGTCAGAGCACCCATGCTGACCCCTGACCACTGCTGGCTATGATAGAAAGGTGTCAGGGCACACAGGACATGGCAGCTCGCTGTGTATAGGGGGTGTAGTCACAGAGCGGTCAGAGCGCCCATGCTGACCCCTGACCACTGCTGGCTATGATAGAAAGGTGTCAGGACACACAGGACATGGCAGCTCGCTGTGTATGGGGGGTGTAGTCACAGAGGGGTCAGAGTGTCCATGCTGACCCCTGACCACTGCTGGCTATGATACAAAGGTGTCAGGACACACAGGACATGGCAGCTTGCTGTGTATGAGGGGTGTAGTCACAGAGGGGTCAGAGCGCCCATGCTGACCCCTGACCACTGCTGGCTATGATAGAAAGGTGTCAGGACAACACAGGACATGGCAGCTCGCTGTGTATGGGGGTGTAGTCACAGAGCGGTCAGAGCGCCCATGCTGACTCCTGACCACTGCTGGCTATGATAGAAAGGTGTCAGGACACAGGACATGGCAGCTCGCTGTGTATGGGGGTTGTAGTCACAGAGGGGTCAGAGCACCCATGCTGACCCCTGACCACTGCTGGCTATGATAGAAAGGTGTCAGGACACACAGGACATGGCAGCTCGCTGTGTATGTGGGGTGTAGTCACAGAGGGGTCAGAGCACCCATGCTGACCCCTGACCACTGCTGGCTATGATAGAAAGGTGTCAGGACACACAGGACATGGCAGCTCGCTGTGTATGGGGGGTGTAGTCACAGAGGGGTCAGAGCGCCCATGCTGACCCCTGACCACTGCTGGCTATGATAGAAAGGTGTCAGGACACACAGGACATGGCAGCTCGCTGTGTATGGGGGTGTAGTCACAGAGCGGTCAGAGCACCCATGCTGACCCCTATCCACTGCTGGCTATGATAGAAAGGTGTCAGGACACACAGGACATGGATGCTCGCTGTGTATGGGGGGTATAGTCACAGAGCGGTCAGAGCGCCTATGCTGACCCCTGGCCACTGCTGGCTATGATAGAAAGGTGTCAGGACACACAGGACATGGCAGCTCGCTGTGTATGGGGGGGTGTAGTCACAGAGCGGTCAGAGCGCCTATGCTGACCCCTGGCCACTGCTGGCTACGATAGAAAGGTGTCAGAACACACAGGACATGGCAGCTCGCTGTGTATGGAGGGTGTAGTCACAGAGGGGTCAGAGCGCCCATGCTGACCCCTGACCACTGCTGGCTATGATAGAAAGGTGTCAGGACACACAGGACATGGCAGCTCGCTGTGTATGGGGGGTGTAGTCACAGAGGGGTCAGAGCGCCCATGCTGACCCCTGACCACTGCTGGCTATGATAGAAAGGTGTCAGGACACACAGGACATGGCAGCTCGCTGTGTATGGGTGGTGTAGTCACAGAGGGGTCAGAGCACCCATGCTGACCCCTGACCACTGCTGGCTATGATAGAAAGGTGTCAGGGCACACAGGACATGGCAGCTCGCTGTGTATAGGGGGTGTAGTCACAGAGCGGTCAGAGCGCCCATGCTGACCCCTGACCACTGCTGGCTATGATAGAAAGGTGTCAGGACACACAGGACATGGCAGCTCGCTGTGTATGGGGGGTGTAGTCACAGAGGGGTCAGAGCCCCCATGCTGACCCCTGACCACTGCTGGCTATGATAGAAAGGTGTCAGGACACACAGGACATGGCAGCTTGCTGTGTATGAGGGGTGTAGTCACAGAGGGGTCAGAGCGCCCATGCTGACCCCTGACCACTGCTGGCTATGATAGAAAGGTGTCAGGACACACAGGACATGGCAGCTCGCTGTGTATGGGGGTGTAGTCACAGAGCGGTCAGAGCCCCCATGCTGATCCCTGACCACTGCTGGCTATGATAGAAAGGTGTCAGGACAACACAGGACATGGCAGCTCGCTGTGTATGGGGGTGTAGTCACAGAGCGGTCAGAGCGCCCATGCTGACTCCTGACCACTGCTGGCTACGATAGAAAGGTGTCAGAACACACAGGACATGGCAGCTCGCTGTGTATGGAGGGTGTAGTCACAGAGGGGTCAGAGCGCCCATGCTGACCCCTGACCACTGCTGGCTATGATAGAAAGGTGTCAGGACACACAGGACATGGCAGCTCGCTGTGTATGGGGGGTGTAGTCACAGAGGGGTCAGAGCGCCCATGCTGACCCCTGACCACTGCTGGCTATGATAGAAAGGTGTCAGGACACACAGGACATGGCAGCTCGCTGTGTATGGGTGGTGTAGTCACAGAGGGGTCAGAGCACCCATGCTGACCCCTGACCACTGCTGGCTATGATAGAAAGGTGTCAGGGCACACAGGACATGGCAGCTCGCTGTGTATAGGGGGTGTAGTCACAGAGCGGTCAGAGCGCCCATGCTGACCCCTGACCACTGCTGGCTATGATAGAAAGGTGTCAGGACACACAGGACATGGCAGCTCGCTGTGTATGGGGGGTGTAGTCACAGAGGGGTCAGAGCCCCCATGCTGACCCCTGACCACTGCTGGCTATGATAGAAAGGTGTCAGGACACACAGGACATGGCAGCTTGCTGTGTATGAGGGGTGTAGTCACAGAGGGGTCAGAGCGCCCATGCTGACCCCTGACCACTGCTGGCTATGATAGAAAGGTGTCAGGACACACAGGACATGGCAGCTCGCTGTGTATGGGGGTGTAGTCACAGAGCGGTCAGAGCCCCCATGCTGATCCCTGACCACTGCTGGCTATGATAGAAAGGTGTCAGGACAACACAGGACATGGCAGCTCGCTGTGTATGGGGGTGTAGTCACAGAGCGGTCAGAGCGCCCATGCTGACTCCTGACCACTGCTGGCTATGATAGAAAGGTGTCAGGACACAGGACATGGCAGCTCGCTGTGTATGTGGGGTGTAGTCACAGAGAGGTCAGAGCGCCCATGCTGACCCCTGACCACTGCTGGCTATGATAGAAAGGTGTCAGGACACACAGGACATGGCAGCTCCCTGTGTATGGGGGTTGTAGTCACAGAGGGGTCAGAGCACCCATGCTGACCCCTGACCACTGCTGGCTATGATAGAAAGGTGTCAGGACACACAGGACATGGCAGCTCGCTGTGTATGTGGGGTGTAGTCACAGAGGGGTCAGAGCACCCATGCTGACCCCTGACCACTGCTGGCTATGATAGAAAGGTGTCAGGACACACAGGACATGGCAGCTCGCTGTGTATGGGGGGTGTAGTCACAGAGGGGTCAGAGCGCCCATGCTGACCCCTGACCACTGCTGGCTATGATAGAAAGGTGTCAGGACACACAGGACATGGCAGCTCGCTGTGTATGGGGGTGTAGTCACAGAGCGGTCAGAGCACCCATGCTGACCCCTATCCACTGCTGGCTATGATAGAAAGGTGTCAGGACACACAGGACATGGATGCTCGCTGTGTATGGGGGGTGTAGTCACAGAGCGGTCAGAGCGCCTATGCTGACCCCTGGCCACTGCTGGCTATGATAGAAAGGTGTCAGGACACAGGACATGGCAGCTCGCTGTGTATGGGGGGGTGTAGTCACAGAGCGGTCAGAGCGCCTATGCTGACCCCTGGCCACTGCTGGCTACGATAGAAAGGTGTCAGAACACACAGGACATGGCAGCTCGCTGTGTATGGAGGGTGTAGTCACAGAGGGGTCAGAGCGCCCATGCTGACCCCTGACCACTGCTGGCTATGATAGAAAGGTGTCAGGACACACAGGACATGGCAGCTCGCTGTGTATGGGGGGTGTAGTCACAGAGGGGTCAGAGCGCCCATGCTGCCCCTGACCACTGCTGGCTATGATAGAAAGGTGTCAGGACACACAGGACATGGCAGCTCGCTGTGTATGGGGGGTGTAGTCACAGAGCGGTCAGAGCCCCCATGCTGACCCCTGACCACTGCTGGCTATGATAGAAAGGTGTCAGGACACACAGGACATGGCAGCTCGCTGTGTATGGGGGGTGTAGTCACAGAGCGGTCAGAGCCCCCATGCTGACCCCTGACCACTGCTGGCTATGATAGAAAGGTGTCAGGACACACAGGACATGGCAGCTCGCTGTGTATGGGGGGTGTAGTCACATGTTGGAGTTCATTTATCTTATTTCTTGGCAGACCTTTACTTGTGTATCTTTCTGATATTAGAAGGACGTCCATGATTTAATACCCGTCTGACTTCCTCTTCGGGTCGGGTCTCTGGAGTTTTGCTATTCTCTATGACGCGGCTCCAGAACCTGGAAACCTCGGCTTCGAATGTTAAATGTCAGGTTGCGGCGCCTGCACTTGCCGGTTCCCACACTTTATGAGACCAATATACTTCTCTATTCTGATTACTTCACAAAGGTCACAGGTAGATTTTTAACCCTTGGAGCTGATATTCTAATTTATTGCACTCGGAAAGCCCCGGGTCCATCCGCCTCCATATGGACAGGTTGGCGCAGACATCGGGTTCTTGGTTCTCCTTCCTATTTTCATGTGGGTTTGTGCCGTTCTCTGGACGAGGAGCGACGCTCTATGGGAAACGTGACAGATATAAAACAGATCTCATGTCTTTGGCATCTTCTCCCCACGGACGACATTAACATGCGGCTTGATTTATGTCGGGCTATTTGTATAAAATGAGTTTTATGATTGCGGCCGGGGATGGAGATGATGTGCGCTGAGGTTTTATGGACTTTGCGGGGCTGTGCTGGTCCCTAAAGATGCTCATAATGTCACTTCAAGTCATAAGTTGTGTCTTGGGATTCATTTGACTTTGTTGAGAAGATTCAAACTTGTGTCTCATTGCACCAAAACATCAGCTGTGAAAGGCTGAGTTTGCAGTTACCCATGAAGTCATCTTGATGGTCTTCTTGGAGTCATTTTCTGCTTCCTACTTGAAACCTTTATGACAACCTCCGCTGGGCCTGAGCTGCAGTTCCACATACATCCTGTGGACAGGTGTGGCGCTGTCCTATGTTTGTTACACTGGACGAGCTGTTTCAGCTGCTGATGTGATCATTGAATGGGAATGTGTGATCCTATACATCCTCTGGGTGACGTGTGTTGCTCCTGGATAAGCTTTTAATGTCTCTTACATCTGGGATAAATTATGATGTTCCTTCACTACGCGAAGTCGTCTAGGGCAGCTCCAGGGATGAGCTGCACAGGAGCTCCGCACGATGTAGCCTGCACAGCAGTAGAGGATCCTCCGTCCAGATGTACACACGGCACCTGTTACAAATCCAGGACTGAATGATGTAAGAAGAACCGTGGCTACGGACTTCTTGTAAAACAGCGCCACTCCTGTCCCTAGGTTGTGCCTGGAATTACATTGTGGAGTAATCCTTGCAATATCACACATAACATGTAGCTAATTGTGGCGCCATTTTGGTAGTATCCTACACAACCCCTGTACAACCCCTAGGGGGTGCTCTGTACCCCTGATCTCTGACAGTGGCAGTAGTCACCAGGAAGTTTCTTCTTATCAGTCTGTGCCGGTGCAGCAGAGACTGACTCAGCGTCCGGTGTGGGGTCAGGTCAGCGCCGTGTCCCGGATGTATACCTGACAGCACTGACAGTGACAGGCTATAGTTAGGTCTCACCTTGACAGGTATTTCTGCCCCTTCTAGATGCATCCTCTGCAGTTATGGGGTATATAAGAGGATGGGATAGCGCTCTCCTCCCACTTGTATCAGGGTATAACCAGGTGTGTAGCCTGACACTTCCGGGGTCATGGGGTTGGGACCTTGTACTCCAACAGGATGCAGATGCTGGTAGATAGTGGAGTATTCAGTGCACAGCTGTATCCATCGGTCTCATAGGCTTTGTCCCCCGGAGAAAATGGGATGTACAGGGTGAAACAACAGGATACCTGGTGGCTTGAAGGGATGTTTGTGGACAAAGGGTTAAATAGAAGGAGTGCATGTATTACTCCATGTAATTGTTTGGTCAGATCTGAGGGGCACCCCGAGGATGGCGGCGGTGGGAGAGGGCGTTGTTTACATGCCTGCGGTCCACATATAAGAATGTAGTATATATGAAATGAACGGACCATGCGCTTCTCCTGTATGATTAAGGACGGAAGTTCTGCAGTGGTTTAACCCTTTAAGCCCAAGGAAGGATTCTGATAATTGGTCTAACTGCATGTATTCAGCCCTGCAAAATGTCATATATCCCACTTAGCTAGACTTGAGATATCCAACCCTGCAACGTAAGATACCCGGCCCCTGCTACACCTAAGATACCCGGCCCCTGCTACACCTAAGATACCCGGCCCCTTCTACACCTAAGATACCCGGCCCCTGCTACACCTAAGATACCCGGCCCCTGCTACACCTAAGATACCCGGCCCCTGCTACACCTAAGATACCCGGCCCCTGCTACACCTAAGATACCCGGCCCCTTCTACACCTAAGATACCCGGCCCCTGCTACACCTAAGATACCCGGCCCCTGCTACACCTAAGATACCCGGCCCCTTCTACGCCTAAGATACCCGGCCCCTGCTACACCTAAGATACCCGGCCCCTTCTACACCTAAGATACCCGGCCACTGCTACACCCAAGATACCCGGCCACTGCTACACCTAAGATACCCGGCCCCTTCTACGCCTAAGATACCCGGCCCCTGCTACACCTAAGATACCCCGCCCCTGCTACACCTAAGATACCCCGCCCCTGCTACACCTAAGATACCCGGCCCCTTCTACACCTAAGATACCCGGCCCCTGCTACACCTAAGATACCCGGCCCCTGCTACACCTAAGATACCCGGCCACTGCTACACCTAAGATACCCGGCCACTGCTACACCCAAGATACCCGGCCCCTGCTACACCCAAGATACCCGGCCCCTGCTACACCTAAGATACCCGGCCCCTGCTACACCTAAGATACCCGGCCCCTGCTACGTCTGAGGTACCTGGCCCCTTCTACACCTAAGATACCCGGCCCCTGCTACGTTTGAGGTACCTGGCCCCTGCTACACCTAAGATACCCGGCCCCTGCTACGTCTGAGGTACCTGGCCCCTTCTACACCTAAGATACCCGGCCCCTGCTACGTTTGAGGTACCTGGCCACTGCTACACCTAAGATACCCGGCCCCTGCTACACCTAAGATACCCGGCCACTGCTACACCTAAGATACCCGGCCACTGTTACGTCTGAGGTACCCGGCCCTTGATTCGTCTGAGGTACCTGGCCCCTGCTACACCTAAGATACCCGGCCACTGCTACGTCTGAAGTACCTGGCCCCTGCTACATCTAAGATACCCGGCCCCTGCTACATCTAAGATACCCGGCCCCTGCTACATCTAAGATACCCGGCCCCTGCTACACCTAAGATACCCGGCCTCTGCTACACCTAAGATACCCGGCCCCTGCTACACCTAAGATACCCGGCCCCTGCTACACCTAAGATACCCGGCCTCTGCTACATCTAAGATACCCGGCCCCTGCTACATCTAAGATACCCGGCCTCTGCTACACCTAAGATACCGGCCCCTTCTACACCTAAGATACCCGGCCCCTGCTACACCTAAGATACCCGGCCCCTGCTACACCTAAGATACCCGGCCCCTGCTACACCTAAGATACCCGCCCCTTCTACACCTAAGATACCCGGCCCCTGCTACACCTAAGCTACCCGGCCCCTGCTACACCTAAGATACCCGACCACTGCTACACCTAAGATACCCGGCCCCTGCTACACCTAAGATACCCGGCCCCTGCTACACCTAAGATACCGGCCTCTGCTACATCTAAGATACCCGGCCCCTGCTACATCTAAGATACCCGGCCACTGCTACACCTAAGATACCCGACCACTGCTACACCTAAGATACCCGGCCCCTGCTACACCTAAGATACCCGGCCCCTGCTACACCTAAGATACCCGGCCTCTGCTACATCTAAGATACCCGGCCCCTGCTACATCTAAGATACCCGGCCCCTGCTACACCTAAGATACCCGGCCCCTGCTACACCTAAGATACCGGCCCCTTCTACACCTAAGATACCCGACCACTGCTACACCTAAGATACCCGGCCCCTGCTACACCTAAGATACCCGGCCCCTGCTACACCTAAGATACCCGGCCTCTGCTACATCTAAGATACCCGGCCCCTGCTACATCTAAGATACCCGGCCCCTGCTACACCTAAGATACCCGGCCTCTGCTACGACTGAGGTACCCGGCCGCACCCTACCACATGTGTGATACTCTGCTATATCTGTTCTCAGTTATTCTGTAAATAGGTTGAAGACTGTTCTTTTGTCTTTAATGATTTTCTGCCTTTTTCTGCCTCCTCCAGAGTAATATCAATCATTACAGCTAATCTGGCGCTGTGGAGGGGGGGCTGAGGATCACTCTCCAAATCCTGAGAGAGTAATGGAGACAATTCTGAGAGGAGCCATGTGATTCCTTGCAAATGTCGTGTAGCAAATATTCTGGGATTCAAGCTTCTGGAGGTGTCCTCTCACTGCTGTGCTCTTAGCTCACTGCAGTATGTTCCTGCAGTATAGCCCATCCCTTCTTCTGAGTTAAAGCTGTAGCGGGCTCCTGGTGGAATACTACTACAGACACTCAAAAAAGAGAGAAAGGGGCTGTGGAGATGCTAAGAGCAGTGCACCATGAGGACCTCAGCGCGTGTCCAAGATGAGGTCTCCGTGGCTTTGTCTGGTGTGAGGGGTTGGAATATATAAACTCATGTTTTGGATAACCCTCCCCAAAAGGAGAGTTTTTTTCCATTTTAGTCCTCAAGGCACAACATAGAAGATCCCAATAGATCAGGGCTGGTTGGAGGTGGCTGTTGTCACCACACAATATTCTGAGGTTCCCTTTCTAGGAAGAAGTTTTTCGTGATAGCTTATTGCCAGGACACGTCAACCAACCCAATCTTATATGTCTGGGATTGACCTGAAGGACCGGGCTGGTGGAGACCTTACCTATTCAATATGGCAGCTCTTTATAAGACCTGATAAAGTAAAATATAGTCAGATAGGAGTAGGAGCTTCACAGGGGCCTGTAGAAGAGAATGGACCAGACTGACTGTAGGTGACCATCCATGTGTCTTCTCATCATGAGTAGTATTCTGGTTCACTTGGAACATTGTCCATACCAGGGTGTCTAAAACATTGAGCAACAAAGCCAAGAATGGTGGACAACCAATACTTCTTCCAGATAATTCCTAGATTTTCCTAGGTTTTTCCTTGTTTTGTTGAGCTTGGTCAATCTTTAGACTTTCTAGATCATTACTAGGACCAACCAGAATTGTGAGATCACCATCCAATAGGCAAAAGAAGTCACACCCAGAATTACATAAGGTAAATCCCTGACTTTTAAGACTCTTCAGCCTGATCCTTATAATTGACCCTGGTCATGCACGCCCTTGATAATTGTCCCACATTCTATATGATTATGATTATTGACCCTGGACATGCAGGTCCCTGATCATTGACCCTGGCCATGTGTGTTTCTGATGCCCTCACTGATAATCTCTTTACATTAATCCCTAATGTTCTCTACCTCATAATCTGTTTAAAGGTTTTATTTTAACTAACTGGGACAAATCTGTGCCGTAAATCGAGTTCGTGAACCCTGCAAATCGCGTAATCCAAGAGCAGTGATGGCTGAAGATGGTCATCAAAGGACATGGTATCGTCACCCCCCACCAGACAGACATTTCTGGATCTAATGGTGGTGCTAGTTATCTTCCTTTTCCATGTGGAAGATGCGGTGATCTACAAGAGTGGTCATTAAATGTAAAAACCTCTAGTTGCTAGGAAACCCTTTTGTTGAAGGGGACTTGTGTGTGAGTTTGAAGTATTAATAAGATGTCTTCTTTCCTGTACTGTCGGTAAAGAGGCGGCCATATTGGAGACACAAACCCTTCCTGTATTGTCTGTATAGGAGAGGACATACACGGGTACGGAAAGTACTTAGACCCCATTACCTTTTTACTCTTTGGGTATTTTTGCAGCCGATTGGTAAGATCAAAAAAGTTCTTCTTTTTGCTCATTATTGTGCACTCTGACCCCATCTTAATAGTAAAAAACAGAAATGTAAATATTTTTGCTAATTTTTAAAACAAGAAAAAAACATATATCACATGGTCTATGCTCAGTGTTGAGTAGAAGCTTTGGAGCTGGTGCAGCCAGGAGTCTTCTTGATGATGCAAGAAGTTTTTCACCCCTGGATTTACAGATCCTCTGCCTCTTCCTTGTAGATCTTCTCCCTTAACGTGAATGTTGGGGGAGACCATTTTGAAGTCCCTCCAGAGATGCTCCATTGGGTTTAGGTTTGGGCTCTGGCCGGGCCGGTCAGGAATGGTCACAGAGATGTTCTGAAGCCTCTTCTGTCGTCTTTTAGCTGTGTGAGGTTTGGCCCAGTCTGAGGTCCAGAGCATCTGGAAGGGGTTCTCATCCATCTCTGTACATCTTTCCTTCCATTACACACCGTGGTCCTGTCTCCCCCCATAGCCTGATGCTGCCCCCCACCATGTGTCACTGCTGGGATCATATTTAGCAGGTGATGAGCAGCATTTGATTTTTTCCAGTGCTAAGAACGAACACCAAAAAGTTCAATCTTTAATCAGACCAGAGAATCTTATTCCTCATACTCTGGGGGTCCTTCATGTGTCTTGCACTGAGGAGAGACTTCCATCGGCAGACTGCACCGACTGCTGGAGGCTGCAGTGACAGGGGACTCCCATCTCCCTCCTGCATCTCTGGAGCTCAGCCACATTGATCTTGGGGATCTTCTTTATCTGCCTCACCAAGGCTCTCCTGCCACAATTGCATAGTTTGATGGACAGGTCATTGAAGAGCTGTGGTCATTCCAAACTTCTTCCATTTAAGGGTTATGGAGGCCACTGTGCTCTAAGGAACCGTATGTGATGCAGAAATTCTTTTGTAACCTTGGCCAGATCTGTGCCTTGCCACAATTCTGTCTCTGAGTTTCTTGGGCAGTTCCTTAGACCTCTTGATTCTCATGTGCTCTGACATGCACTGTGAGGTCTTATATAGACAAGTGTGTGTCTTTCCTAATCAAGTCCAATCAGTTTAATTAGACAAAGCTGGACTGCAATGAAGGAGTAGAACCATCTCAATGGACAGCATGTGAGTGTCACAGCAAAGGGTCTGAATACTCTGTCCTCATACACTGTCCTCATAGATGTATAAAACGTATGCCATAGCACTTTGCTATAGCCACCAGTTATGCGAGCCTGTATATTCTCTGTGACTTGATGTCTCCTGGGGTGGTCGCCATGTGTTGACCTCGTATTGAACCATTTTCCAGTTAGAGCGATGAGCTGTCACCCAGGAGAGACCACATCTGCATCTAACCTTCTGGTCTGGTAGCATTCAAGGGGTGAGTTTACAGAACACAGTAACTTTTCCACAATTGACTTGTAAACAAGAGTCCATTAGAGGATGCACCGGGCGGATATTTGCTATTTATTTCGTGACCAATGTAAATCCCTCCACATAAACGCCTTCCAAATGGGAAAATGGAGTGGAGCTTATATGAGTAGTAGGAACATAGCGGTGGGATTCGGTAGCTTGGGGATGGACTTGTGACGTACTTGTGTAGTGATTCAGCAGCATCTTTCTTAATCTGCAATTTTTCTCAAGCAGGATCAACTACTGTTTATTGATCTGATGGAATTTGGGATGTTTGAGGTTGGGTCCAACTTCTGGCAGCTCCACCATAAGATCCCTGGACATCTGCATTTTGCCATTGCTTTTAAGGTGCAATATTATTTGATATGGAGCAGCTCAGTCCTATTTACTGGCTAAGTACCTGACTACGACTACACACTGTAGTCTTCTGATGGGAGGTGTTGTATTAATTTTACAGTTATGACTTTTTTTTTTTTTAAACTGCAGTTAATTTCCCAGCAATCTAGAAGGTGAAGGTTTCACCTCTGGCTGTAACAGCTGTAGAGCCTTCGAAGAAGACAGAACAGCTCCTTGTGGAACTCCTGCCCCCAAAGTGTGTTGTTCCCAATCTAACTAATCTCTTTTTGCATGGTTTGTTTGGTCACACCTCCTGATGGTGTCTCTCTATCAGATTCTTACAGTCTATCTCAGGGTATCAGTCACATGACGTAGGTCACATGCTTTTTAGCATCATTGCCCTGAGGTCCCAATGCACTGACATTATTGTCCTTATTGCACTAGTGCTCTACATATCCAGGAACCTTAGGTCCTGACCAATCATGTGCAGGAGTAATACTGGTGTCACTAAGGCACAAGAACCCAGGAGCGAATGGTCTTTTGGATCTATCACAGGGTGTAGATTTGTAGTGATACCTGGAGTCTCGCAGGACACCCCGGGCCCCTATCATCCTGTGTGGATTATTTGCTCCCCGTCTGTATCTCCGGTCCTTACAGCTGACATAACCGTCTCTTTACTCCTCTCGCTGTCTCCATTCCCATCACATCATCTTTGCCTGAGATTACACATAAATGTGTTTAGCGCTAAATATTTAATAATGTGGATGTAATATCAGCAGGAGGTAATGTAGAAGTAACCGCATTACACATTTACCGGAACGCGCTCTCTACACGCCTGTTAAAGGGAATTAAACGAGGGAGACTGAGGATATGCAGAATAAATGACTCTATACTGTTACTTATGAGGGGCTATGTATAAATCCTGTGTTTCACTTCATTGTATAACTATTATTCTGATCATGGACTCCATATTCGGTTCTGTAGATGACTTCGGCTTGTCCTGACTGTGATCTCTATCTGCCTGTCCAAGTTTTGGGCCAGTACAATTGGTTTCTGTATTTTTTGCTGGCTGCCCCGACCTATTGCTTTTATCTGGGATTCTGCCTGATTGCCGCCTGCCCTAACCCCGGATTGCCTTTGACTATGCTTTATCCCGACTACTGCTGCTTTACATCGTGTCCTCTTCCCTATTTGGGCCAGCTGTCATCTATATCGGGGCTACTCCAAGAGGTAGCGTTCTTGTTTCCTTGTCACAGCAAAGTCCATGTTCCCATACAGGGTTAAAGGTTGAAAACTTGGGACATCTTGGGATTAGCTCAAAGCTAACCCTAGGGTGAAATAGGTAGTCCACAACTTTCTATTATTACTTTCTGTTCTCTCTGCTTTGAACTTTTTCCTAGCAACTGCCCTCTGATCTGAGTGAATGCTGCAGCCAGGAGCCAATTACATCTCTTACTCAGAGTAGTGGGAGGAACCTCAATGAAGCTTCTCAATTCAAGGAGGCAATAATTCTAGGGGAGATGTAATTCCATCCATTGGAGCTATCTACTTTTTAGATGGATCTGTACAGGTAACAGCTCTATGATGTCGCCCTGTGCATCGGCCTTTAAAAAACCGAATATCGTCCTGATAAAGATAGATTTTGCACATTTGTCTCCGTTAAAGATTATTGAGCTTTCCTTGTTAATCCAGACCATTATCTGAAGCGGAGGTTAAGCTGCTCCGGAGCCGCGCTGTGATCCTCTGTCTCTCGGATGAGCGTTCCATTACGTGCCATAAACTCATTATACATAATGTCTTGTTCCCGCCATATCACCGTTGTCCAGCGCTCCTCTCAGACGTGCTCTTATTATTCATCCGTCTGAACACTTAGCACTGGTTACACTGACTTCCAAGATTGATTGGCCTCGGTTATTGATAGAAACATTTATATGGTGAGCCATCAGCAATGTGCTCCAAAAATATGACACAGAAATCACGGGGGAAGGTTTTGGTTCACTCACTACCTCCTCATGGATAACTCTTATAAAGAAGATGGAGCGATGTTTTTATATTGTGCGATGGCAGAACTCAGCCAAGAGTTGAGAAATACCAAGGAATTACAGTCCTCTTCTACAGCCTTTGCTTGTTGTATCCAGGATGTCCTCCTCTTCCTCTGCAGTGTATATTCACTCCATCTTGGTCATCCTCCTCCTCCTCTGCAGTGTATACTTGTTCCATCTTGGTCATCCTCCTCTTCCTCTGCAGTGTATACTTGTTCCATCTTGGGTGTTCTCCTATTCTGCAGTGTATACTTGTTCCATCTTGGTCATCCTCCTCTTCCTCTGCAGTGTATACTTGTTCCATCTTGGTCATCCTCCTCCTCCTCTGCAGTGTATACTTGTTCCATCTTGGTCATCCTCCTCCTCCTCTGCAGTGTATACTTGTTCCATCTTGGGTGTTCTCCTATTCTGCAGTGTATACTTGTTCCATCTTGAGTGTCCTCCTCCTCTGTAGTGTATACTTGTTCCATCTTCCTCAACCTCCTCATCTGCAGTGTATACTTGTTCCATTTTCCTGCTCCTCCTCCTCTGTAGTGTATACTTTTTCCATCTTCCTCCTCCTCTGCAGTGTATACTTGTTCCATCTTGAGTGTCCTCCTCCTCTGCAGTGTATACTTGTTCCATCTTGGGTGTTCTCCTATTCTGCAGTGTATACTTGTTCCATCTTGAGTGTCCTCCTCCTCTGCAGTGTATACTTGTTCCATCTTGGGTGTTCTCCTATTCTGCAGTGTATACTTGTTCCATCTTGAGTGTCCTCCTCCTCTGTAGTGTATACTTGTTCCATCTTCCTCAACCTCCTCATCTGCAGTGTATACTTGTTCCATTTTCCTGCTCCTCCTCCTCTGTAGTGTATACTTTTTCCATCTTCCTCCTCCTCTGCAGTGTATACTTGTTCCATTTTGGATGTCCTCCTCCTCTGTAGTGTATACCTGTTCCATCTTCCTCAACCTCCTGATCTGTAGTGTATACTTGTTCCATTTTGGATGTCCTCCTCCTTCTTTCCTTTGTCCCTGTGCTGCCTTCCCCTTGTTCCTGGGTATCTTTCCCTGGAGCGTGGTTCTTGTCCCTCCTGGATGTTGCCTCCTCCTCTGCAGTCTTCTCCTGAGCTCCTCTGTGCTACTGTTTTCCCCTTGTTACTCTTGTGCCATCCTTATCCTTCACCTTCTACCCAGTTGCCCATTCTAAAGGAAAAATATGGAATCCCTGAATACTATAAGCCAGTGGTGGCGAACTTATGGCACGGGTGCCAGAGGCGACACTCAGAACTCTTTCTGTGGGCACCCGGGCCATCGCCCCAGCGCACCAGACAGCACTCAAAGAATCTTCCTGCAGTTCCAAGCAACTTAAAAGATGCTGCTTTCAGTTATACTTTGATACTTCCTTCGCTACTTGGGACTGTAGGAAGAGGGAGAATGAATAGACAGGGCTGAATTATCTTTGGAGGACCTCCTGCTGGCCCCACGATTCTCTGTGTACAGAGGGACACTGGAAAGAAGCTAAAATGATGCAAATTTTCCATCTTTCTACTATGTTGCTGTCCTCAGGAGGCCAATATGATTGAAAGTTGTTGAAGATCAGGGAGCAATAAGTTCCTGTTTTAATTTTGGAGTTTTGGGATGCTATTTGGGCACTCGGCCGCTACAAGGTTCGCCATCACCGCTATAAGCTGCCATGGACTTTGGAATGATCCCACCTCCTACTCCCATTCCCCCTGGGACATTGGCCGGGAGGCTGCGTCATGATGGGAAAGGGTGGGGGGTGTTTGCTGACCATCTGCACTTTGCCGTCATAATCTCTGTGCTGATAACACAATGATTTATAATGGCTCCCATCCTATTGATAGCTGGGAATATATAGGGTCATCTGGAGCCATTAGACCTCCGGGTAATAGATGAATGTTTCTTAATTTACTTTTCTTTTGCTTTAAGGGATTCTCCACCTCTTTAACCCTTTATCCTTTCAGCTAGCCACCGTGTAGATAATAAAAGATCTTTTTTTAATTACTAATAAAACTGTAACTTCGCTCGTTAGCTTGTCATTGTAGAAGGGATTGCTTTATAGATTGGGGCTTGTTTTTCTGCAGGATTCTTTTTTTTTATTTTGGTTCCATTTTGGAACATTTTGGAACATTTTGATCTCTTTTTTTTTTTAATTGCAGTTTCGGTTAGCAGAGACTAATAGACACACATAGGGTAAATGTATAGGAAGCTGGGTCACAAGGTAAGAGAGCAGAGTGTGGGAGGCTCCGCCTCTTCACTCACCCCCTTAGATGCCACCGTCTACACTGCCCACAGCATCAGTGAGGTTTATAGCTCTCAGTTCTCTCCAATCCTGACTGCAGGGAATGTTACACTTCTTGTTGCAATCCTCAGGAATCAAACATAAGAGTCTGCATCCAATAGGACACATGGCTCTGTATTAGAGCTGTGAACACAAAACGGTAGAAGATTTGTCGCTCATAATATAGATGGCAGTGAGTGTCAGCGCTTATGGGAGAAAAGTCCAGTGACTTATAAGTTACATTTCCATATTCTCCGTCTGATTCCTCTGCACGTCCCAGACATAAAACTGCGATAAATATCCCTTCCTGTGTCCTATGTCTCTTCATGTATCCGACCCCTGACCCCGGAGGTCGCTCTCACTACTTTCTCATCCCATGTGCACGGCGCCTTCTTCCGTCTCATTCTTCCGTAGTTAATGTTTCATACATGGAGACTTATGTTCTAGACTGCAAGTTCATGTCTTATTTATCTATTTATTTTTACAAGGAATTTATTTAAATATCCATCATCATTTTTTCCAAATTTTGCAAGGTTTTTTTTTTTTATATAAAGCCTAAAGTCTTCCTGTAACTCCTATTGATGGATATCAGTCCAGAGCAGACCCATCACTCCTCTTAGACTATCTGTTTTATAGATCTACTCTGCAAATGTGACCTGTCACTAGTGTCGGAATTGATGTAAGGACCCCACCTAGATTCACAGCACAGGAGAGATGCTGCAGAATAGTGAGCTCATGTGTAGCCACAGCAGCCAATACAGTCACAGGGCCCCCACAGTACCCAATATGTACATGGCCCTCACTGTAGCCAATATGTACAGGTCCCTCCCTGTTGCCATTAGTCACAGGGCCCTCACCATAGCCAATAATCACAGTGGCCCACACTGTAGCCAATAGTCACAGGGCCCTCACTGTAGCCAATAGTCACAGGGCCCTCACTGTAGCCAATAGTCAAAGGACCCTCACTGAAGCCAATAGTCACAGGGCCCTCACTGAAGCCAATAGTCACAGGGCCCTCACTGTAGCCAATAATCACAGGGCCCTCACTGTAGCCAATAGTCACAGGGCCCTCACTGTAGCCAAGAATCACAGGGCCCTCACTGTAGACAATAATCACAGGGCCCTCACTGTAGCCAATAATCACAGTGGCCCACACTGTAGCCAATAGTCACAGGGCCCTCACTGTAGCCAATAATCACAGTGGCCCACACTGTAGCCAATAGTCACAGGGCCCTCACTGTAGCCAATAGTCACAGGGCCCTCACTGTAGCCAATAGTCACAGGGCCCTCACTGTAGCCAGTAATTATGGGGCCCTCACTGTAGCCAATAGTCACAGGGCCCTCACTGTAGCCAATAGTCACAGGGCCCTCACTGTAGCCAATAGTCACAGGGCCCTCACAGTAGCCAATAGTCACAGGGCCCTCACTGTAGCCAATAGTCACAGGGCCCTCACTGTAGCCAATAGTCACAGGGCCCTCACTGTAGCCAATAGTCACAGGGCCCTCACTGTAGCCAATAGTCACAGGGCCCTCACTGTAGCCAATAGTCACAGGGCCCTCACTGTAGCCAATAGTCACAGGGCCCTCACTGAAGCCAATAGTCAAAGGGCCCTCACTGAAGCCAATAGTCACAGGGCCCTCACTGTAGCCAATAGTCACAGGGCCCTCACTGTAGCCAATAGTCACAGGGCCCTCACTGTAGCCAATAGTCACAGGGCCCTCACTGTAGCCAATAGTCACAGGGCCCTCACTGTAGCCAATAGTCACAGGGCCCTCACTGTAGCCAATAGTCACAGGGCCCTCACTGTAGCCAATAGTCACAGGGCCCTCACTGTAGCCAATAGTCACAGGGCCCTCACTGTAGCCAATAGTCACAGGGCCCTCACTGTAGCCAATAGTCACAGGGCCCTCACTGTAGCCAATAGTCACAGGGCCCTCACTGTAGCCAATAGTCACAGGGCCCTCACTGTAGCCAATAGTCACAGGGCCCTCACTGTAGCCAATAGTCACAGGGCCCTCACTGTAGCCAATAGTCACAGGGCCCTCACTGTAGCCAATAGTCACAGGGCCCTCACTGTAGCCAATAGTCACAGGGCCCTCACTGTAGCCAATAGTCACAGGGCCCTCACTGTAGCCAATAGTCACAGGGCCCTCACTGTAGCCAATAGTCACAGGGCCCTCACTGTAGCCAATAGTCACAGGGCCCTCACTGTAGCCAATAGTCACAGGGCCCTCACTGTAGCCAATAGTCACAGGGCCCTCACTGTAGCCAATAGTCACAGGGCCCTCACTGTAGCCAATAGTCACAGGGCCCTCACTTTAGCCAATAGTCACAGGGCCCTCACTGTAGCCAATAGTCACAGGGCCCTCACTGTAGCCAATAGTCACAGGGCCCTCACTATAGCCTGTAGTCACAGAACCCTCACAGCAGCCAATAGTCACAGGGCCCTCACTGTAGCCAATAGTCACAGGGCCCTCACTGTAGCCAATAGTCACAGGGCCCTCACTGTAGCCAATAGTCACAGGGCCCTCACTGTAGCCAATAGTCACAGGGGCCCCACTGCAACGAATAGTCACTGGGCCCTCACTGTAGCCAATAGTCACAGGGCCCTCACTGTAGCCAATAGTCACAGAACCCTCACAGCAGCCAATAGTCACAGGGCCCCCACTGTAGCCTATAGTCACAGAACCCTCACAGCAGCCAATATTCACAGGGCCCTAACTGTAACCAAATCACAGGGCTCCTCTTTAGCCCCCTTTTAACCCCTATTAAATAATTTAAACCTAAATTTTCTGCTTCTAAACTGCAGTTATTAAACATAACCTCGGCTGGTGATCGTGCCTCCTCCATCCTTGCTTGTTGCTTGCTGTAGTGGGAAACAGGATGGAAGTGGCAGGAACAGTCACTTTAATGATGAAGACCAGGAAATATCGCTATAGGATTCTCTCTTGATTCCTGAACTTATACTTCATGGTCAGTGGTACCTGTATGATAAATTGTATTGTGCTAATAATATAAGAATATGTTCAGACATATGGAGCAGATTGTGCGGTTTGGGGCTGTTTATAGTAAGAATCGAGGCGAGATTTTAAATGTCCAATGATTTGGAATGCAAATGTTTGTCATGTGACAACTAAGCTCCTCCCATAGAAGGAAATGATACATTTATATTCCATCACTGGGGTCCTAAACTATAGCGTGAGGGAGGGAGATTCCCCCAGTCCTCCCGGTATGTCATCTCCATACGTCATCCGTGTAGTATTACGCTTATTAACCCTTGTAATGTGATTAAAGGGATCAATGTCATATAATAAGATTTAGCCTCGATCAATACATTGTGTGGCTGCGGTTACCACAATCTCAGACCTATGTAGAAGTATTTATATATAGATATATTACACTGAGTATCCACTTACCAAGGATACAGTATATGGAAGTATCCAGTATATGGAAGTATCCAGCATATGGAAGTATCCAGTATATGGAAGTATCCAGTATATGGAAGTATCCAGTATATGGAAATATCCAGTATATGGAAGTATCCAGCATATGGAAGTATCCAGTATATGGAAGTATCCGGCCTAAGGAGGTATCCAGTATATGGAAGTATCCGGCATATGGAAGTATCCAGTATATGGAAGTATCCGGTATATGGAAGTATCCAGTATATGGAAGTATCCGGTATATGGAAGTATCCAGTATATGGAAGTATCCGGTATATGGAAGTATCCAGTATATGGGAGTATCCAGTATATGGAAGTATCCAGTATATGGAAGTATCCAGTATATGGAAGTATCCAGTATATGGAGGTATCCAGTATATGGAAATATCCAGTATATGGAGGTATCCAGTATATGGGAGTATCCAGTATATGGAAGTATCCAGTATATGGAAGTATCCAGTATATGGAGGTATCCAGTATATGGAAGTATCCAGTATATGGAGGTATCCAGTTTATGGAAGTATCCAGTATATGGAAGTATCCAGTATATGGAAGTATCCAGTATATGGAAGTATCCAGTATATGGAGGTATCCAGTATATGGAAGTATCCAGTATATGGAAGTATCCGGTATATGGAAGTATCCAGTATATGGAAGTATCCAGTATATGGAAATATCCAGTATATGGAAGTATCCAGTATATGGAAGTATCCAGTATATGGAAGTATCCAGTATATGGAGGTATCCAGTATATGGAGGTATCCGGTATATGGAAGTATCCAGTATATGGAGGTATCCAGTATATGGAAGTATCCGGTATATGGAAGTATCCGGTATATGGAGGTATCCGGTATATGGAAGTATCCGGTATATGGAGGTATCCGGTATATGGAAATATCCAGTATATGGAAGTATCCAGTATATGGAGGTATCCAGTATATGGAAGTATCCAGTATATGGAGGTATCCGGTATATGGAGGTATCCAGTATATGGAAGTATCCAGTATATGGAGGTATCCAGTATATGGAGGTATCCAGTATATGGGAGTATCCAGTATATGGAAGTATCCAGTATATGGAGGTATCCAGTATATGGAAGTATCCAGTATATGGAAGTATCCAGTATATGGAGGTATCCGGTATATGGAAGTATCCGGTATATGGAGGTATCCGGTATATGGGAGTATCCGGTATATGGAAGTATCCGGTATATGGAAGTATCCGGTATATGGAAGTATCCAGTATATGGAAGTATCCGGTATATGGAAGTATCCGGTATATGGAAGTATCCGGTATATGGAGGTATCCAGTATATGGAAGTATCCAGTATATGGAAGTATCCAGTATATGGAGGTATCCAGTATATGGAAGTATCCGGTATATGGAGGTATCCGGTATATGGAAGTATCCGGTATATGGAAGTATCCAGTATATGGAGGTATCCGGTATATGGGAGTATCCGGTATATGGAAGTATCCGGTATATGGAAGTATCCAGTATATGGAAGTATCCGGTATATAAAATAAAAATAAAATATTACTAGGGGTTTGTTATAAGGCTCCAAATATAATGGAGGCAGCAGAGGAAATGCTGATAAGTGAAATGGATGCGGCTTCAAAGCATGGTGAAGTACTTATCATGGGGGACTTCAATTACCCAGATATTGACTGGGGGGCAGAAACATGCAGGTCCTTCAAAGGTAGCAGGTTCTTGTCAACAACAAAAGACAATTACCTGTCGCAACTAGTCCTGGAGCCAACAAGAGGGGGGGCACTGCTGGACCTTATCCTAACCAACAGACCTGATAGGATATCAAAACTACAGGTTGGGGGGAACCTGGGGAATAGTGATCATAATATCATTGATTTTGTATTACGCTTTACTAAGAGCGTTAGTGAAGGGGCAACCAACACTCTAAACTTCAGGAGGGCAAATTTTCAGCAACTAAGGGAAGACCTTAAAGGCATAGACTGGGATAATGCTCTCAAGGACAAAAGCCCCCCCCAAAAATGGGACTTTTTCTCATATATTCTGAAAAAGTCCTGTGAGAAACACATACCTTATGGGAAAAAGCATAAAAGGAACAAGAAAAACCCTATGTGGCTAACTAGTCTTGTAAGGAAAGCAATAAGCGAGAAAGATAAAGCGTTTAAGGTGCTAAAACGTGAAGGTAGCGATGAGGCATTACAGGATTATAGAGAGAAAAATAAATCCTGTAAAAAGCAGATAAAGGCCGCAAAAATAGAGACTGAGAGAAATATTGCCAGGGAGAGCAAAAATAATCCCAAATTATTTTTCAAGTATATAAATGATAAGAAACTAAAAACAGAGAGTGTGGGTCCCCTTAGAAATAACATGGGGGTCATGGTGGAAGGAGACGAGGAAAGGGCCAATCTACTGAATGTCGCCTTCTCAACTGTCTTTACCCAGGAAAATCCCCTGGTGGAAGACACAATGAGGAATAATGTTAATTCTTTTTATAATGTCAACAGTTTAACCCAGGAAGAGGTACGGCGCCGCCTCGCAACCACTAAGATAGATAAATCACCGGGGCCAGATGGCATACACCCCCGGGTTCTGCATGAATTATGTACGGTGATAGACAGACCGTTATTTTTAATATTTGAAGATTCACTGAGGACTGGTTATGTTCCACAGGACTGGCGCATAGCAAATGTGGTACCAATATACAAAAAAGGATCAAATAGCGATCCTGGAAACTACAGACCCGTAAGTCTAACTGCTGTGGTGGGGAAAATATTTGAGGGGTTTATTAGAGATGCTATCCTGGAGTATCTCACTGTGCACAACCTTATAACCCAGCGTCAGCATGGGTTTATGAGAGATCGGTCCTGTCAGACTAATCTGATTGGTTTCTACGAGGAGGTAAGTTCAAGACTGGATCTGGGGGACGCTGTGGATGTTGTATATCTGGACTTCTCAAAGGCATTTGACACCGTGCCACATAAAAGGTTGGTATATAAAATGAGACTGCTGGGAATAGGAGAAAATCTGTGTATCTGGGTAAGTAATTGGCTTAGTGATAGAAAACAGAGGGTGGTCATTAATGGCACATTCTCAGATTGGGTTGATGTTACCAGTGGAGTGCCACAGGGGTCAGTATTGGGGCCACTTCTTTTTAATATTTTTATTAATGACCTTGTAGTGGGTTTACACAGTCAAGTTTCAATATTTGCAGATGATACTAAGCTGTGTAAAGTAATAAATACTGAGGTCGATAGTTTAGCATTACAGAGGGATTTGTGGAAGCTTGAGGGATGGGCAGAGAAATGGTTGATGAGGTTTAATGTAGATAAATGTAAAGTTATGCACTTGGGCCATGGAAACAAAAAGTATAATTATGTTCTAAACGGTCAATTACTTAGTAAAACTGAAGCTGAAAAGGACTTGGGCGTATTGGTGGATGGTAAACTTAATTTTAGTGACCAGAGCCAGGCGGCTGCTGCTAAAGCAAATAAAATAATGGGATGTATCAAGAGAGGAATAGATTCTCATGATAAAGACATAGTTTTGCCCTTATACAAATCCCTGGTCAGACCACACATGGAATATTGTGTACAGTTTTGGGCACCAGTGTATAAAAAGGATATAGTAGAGCTGGAACGGGTGCAGAGGAGAGCAACCAGGATTATTAGTGGAATGGGGGGATTAGAATACAATGACAGATTACAAAATTTGGGATTATTCAGTTTAGAAAAAAGACGACTGAGGGGAGACCTCATTACAATGTACAAATACCTGAACGGACAGTACAAGGATCTCTCCAAAGATCTTTTTATACCTAGGCCTGTGACCAGGACAAGGGGACATCCTCTACGCCTAGAGGAGAGGCGATTTTACCATCACCATAGACAAAGGTTCTTTACTGTAAGAGCAGTGAGACTGTGGAACTCTCTGCCGCAGGAGGTTGTTATGGCCGACTCTATGTACATGTTCAAGAGAGGTCTGGATGACTTTCTGGAGAGAAAAAATATCACGGGTTATGGGGATAAAACATTTATTTAATTCTTGAAGTTTGGACTTGATGGACTTGCGTCTCCTTCCAGCCTTATATACTATACTATGATGATATGGAAGTATCCGGTATATGGAAGTATCCAGTATATGGAAGTATCCAGTATATGGAAGTATCCGGTATATGGAAGTATCCGGTATATGGAGGCATCCGGTATATGGAGGCACAGTTATAACGCTCCATAGTATCGTAGCATCGGACTATAATTCATTCTGGCTCTTATCCAAGCAGCTGCTCCATTTGTATATGATAAGAAGATGATAATATGATATATGTATGTGATAAATCGTCCCAGTATTTGTATTTATCTCCTTGGATTCATTCATGATCTCCATCCTGTAGTTGGAATTTTTTCTCTAGTTCCTACTATTCCTGTGCAATCATTACACTTAGTTTCAGCACCCAATATGCTTATTAATCCCTCTTCTGTCAGGTGGGTGGTTTGTAAATGGCACTACCCACCTGACAGAAGATAGTTTAATTAGCATATTGGGTGGCACTCTGAGGAGCCCTTCCCACCTCCCACTTTGTGATGAAACTTCCTTTGCTACAATGAGATTACATCAGATGGGGGAAGTGCTGAGGGAGCAGGGGGGAGGGGGAGACAGTGTGACAGGCACTGCACAGAGGGGTTCTGGTATCTCCCCCATAACTTTAATATTTGATTATAGAAGAGAGGAGGCCATATGACGGTTTTTCCGAATCCGTCGGGTTTTCTTGCGGCCACGTCCCCGATTTCCGTCGCGTTCATGGCGGCGCCGATGCGCTACAATCCAATCGCGTGCGCCAAAATCCCAGGGTAATTCAGGGAAAATCGGCGTAAATCGGAAATATTCGGGTAATACGACAGAAAACCGCGAATCGGGCCCTCTTTCCACGATCTATGCTCCTCTATACTGCCTTGGGGGATAGAAGAGGACAACTTCTCCTACTACTACTGTATAGTTATGGTGGTTAGTCGCACCTCGGCGTGGCCAGTAATAGCAGAGTAATCTTGTTCTCCTGGTGATTCAGCGCGGCGCTCCATCATCCTCCATGTGATGCCGTCTATTCTGGGCACTTCTTGGACGCGTCGCTGCGACCCGCCTGATGTCCTCCGAGACACACGATAACTACTGCGCACGACTACAGATATTCCTCCTACTGATGTCATCCTGTAATAAGTTCAGCCGACTCCTTCCCCAGACACCACTTCTCTCGTATTAGTAACAAAGTCCTAGTGACGTCCCTCAAGATGTCTCATCTTTATTGGAAGCCATGGGGTTTGATAATCTGCTCCTCGGAGAACTTTGGAAGAGTCGGACTCCCTGGCTCTCGCCCATAGATGCAGCTGCTTCCTCTGCACAGACTTGTAGGTTACTGGCCCGGATTCATGGTGATAGGACCGGATCTGTAACAGGCCATCAACTTACACCCGAAATACAGCAATCAGGCGAAGAGGCGCTACACCCCCACCATGGAAGGCAACCACAAGCTGTGCAAGCCCTCAAACTCATAGGACCCCCACATCTCTAAATGAGGGCATCTGCTGCTACCACCATGGGATGTGTGTGGCCGCCCAGGTCATAGGTGGTCATCTATGTTCACTAGTACAGGAGCTACTCACTGCTCGGGCTCTTATAATAGGAGGACCATTCCCCACCTACCCAAGAGATATTCCCACATGAGACAACCTCTTCACTGCTCATTGTTGTCATTAAAGGGTTTTCTCAGGAAACAAGTTAAGCCCAATCCACAGGATAAGGCCTGATTTACTGACCGGTGGGGGTCTCAAAGATAAGACCCCCACAGATCACGAGAATGTGGTGTCCCATTAGTTCCGAGGTACCTCCGTCGGACCCCTTGTTGCTCCCAGAAATGAGCGGAGCAGACGGCTGTGACTGTTCTGCTCCATTCCTCTCTACGGAGTTGATAAATTGCCGAGCTCCATCGGCTCCATAAAGATGTACGGAGCAGAACAGACATGAGCAGCCGTCTGCTCTGCTCATCTCGGGGACTGGCGAGGATCCCCAGACCCATTGGACCTTCCATTCTCGTGATCTGTGGGTGTCTCATCAAGGGACATCACTAATCTTTATTTTGATTTGGTGCAATGTATCAGCCTCGATTCCAGGCTGTTTAGCTCACAGAGCATTGTCTAGACTGGATACAGTGGTCTCCACTTCTCAGCTGTGACCAGGACTAGCTGTGTACAGGGTCACTGCCCCTGAATGGAGAGAATTGGGGACAATTACTTACCCGGTCCTGTCGCGATCCCCGTTGTGCGTTGTCCGAGGATCATGCACTCCGGCGCGATTCACAAAGATTGTGCGCCTGATATCCTGCATGTGTCGCTCCCCCGCAGTTAAATCCCGCGCTCAGTCCAAATCCGACGGCCCGGGACACAGTCCCCTACAGTGGAGCAAATCCCGAAAATTTCTAAAAGCTGATGAAAGTGCGATCCGCAGGAACCTTAGTAAATAAGCCCCAATATCCTGATCTTAGGGGATGCCAGGGATCAGGCCCTGCTATTGCTCACCTGTCCTGAATCTAAGCCATGAATATTTTACGCCTGGAAGAGCCTTTTTAGAGTGTGAATGTGAACAGAGTGTTTTGATGTCAGTGCGAGCACTAATGTGCGGTAGTATATATATATATAGCGGTGCCATTAGGTGCACACTACGTGTTATGTGCGGTGTCTTATCAGCCGCTTCCATCTAATGTACATCCCACACTGGAAAAGCCACACGTTGTATGAGAACATTCCATTTAGGACAGGAAGCTGACGCTCTAATGTCTGGTTACAGAGCGGCCATCGCCCGGTACTTGTCACTGACAGAACCGCACATCTTCTATTTATCCTTCCATACAGCGCCTCATCCGGACCTCTAATGTAGGAAAATGACGCTGCGCACCTTACACTATCATTACGTCTGCTGGTGTTTACTGTGCGAGCCCCGGGCACGGGATCATCTCATGGGAAATCCTGCCCATTATCACCACATCTCCAGGAGTGTCTGTGATTGATGACCGGAGGGAGGGAGGTGTGACACTGAGTACTCCCTGCATATCATACTGCTATCACTGTGTATTATCCCTGTACTGTGACATCACTGTGTGTAGTATCCCTGTACTGTGACATCACTGTGTGTATTATCCCTGTACTGTGACATCACCCTGTGTGTATTATCCCTGTACTGTGACATCGCTGTGTATATTATCTCTTTACTGTGATATCACTGTGTGTATTGTCCCTGTACTGTGACATCACTGTGTATATTATCTCTGTACTGTGACATCACTGTGTGTATTATCCCTGTACTGTGACATCACTGTGTGTATTATCCCTGGACTGTGACATCACTGTGTGTATTATCTCTGTACTGTGACATCACTGTGTGTATTATCCCTGGACTGTGACATCACTGTGTGTATTATCCCCTGTACTGTGACATCACTGTGTGTGTTATCCCTGTACTGTGACATCACTGTGTGTATTATCCCTGTACTGTGACGTCACTGTGTGTATTATCCCTGTACTATGACATTACTGTGTGTATTATCCTGTACTGTGACATCACTGTGTGTATTATCCCTGTACTGTGACATCACTGTGTGTATTATCCCTGTACTGTGACATCACTGTGTGTATTATCTCTGTACTGTGACATCACTGTGTGTATTATCCCTGTACTGTGACATCACTGTGTGTATTATCCCTGTACTGTGACATCACTGTGTGTATTATCCCTGTACTGTGACATCACTGTGTGTATTATCCCTGTACTGTGACATCACTGTGTGTATTATCCCTGTACTGTGACATCACTGTGTGTATTATCCCTGTACTGTGACATCACTGTGTGTATTATCCCTGTACTGTGACATCACTGTGTGTATTATCCCTGTACTGTGACATCACTGTGTGTATTATCCCTGTACTGTGACATCACTGTGTGTATTATCCCTGTACTGTGACATCACTGTGTGTATTATCCCTGGGCTGTGACATCACTGTGTGTGTTATCCTTGTTCTGTGACATCGCTGTGTGTATTATCCCTGTACTGTGACATCACTGTGTGTATTATCCCTGTACAGTGACATCACTGTGTGTATTATGCCTGTACTGTGACATCACTGTGTGTATTATCCTTGTTCTGTGACATCGCTGTGTGTATTATCCCTGTACTGTGACATCACTGTGTGTATTATCCCTGTACTGTGACATCACTGTATGCATTATCCCTGTACTGTGACATCACTGTGTGTATTATCTCTGTACTGTGACATCACTGTGTGTATTATCTCTGTACTGTGACATCACTGTGTGTATTATCCCTGTACTGTGACATCACTGTGTGTATAAAGTCATTAATGTAGAGCCCAGTACATTATACACTGCTGGTCTTAGTCTGTACAGTGTATATTTTGTTGCTGGGCACGGCACACGCCTGGCAGCGCCCCAGTTGGTTTCTTACATTACCCAGACCTTCTCCTCTGTGACGGATACACATGTAAGTTGTTCGCAGAATGATAAGAAGAAAGAAACGTACATTAGACAGACTTATATCTGTGCAGACGGCCGGGGGCTCAGCGCCTGATTAATGATGCAGACAGAGGGTCTCGGAGCCCCCTCCAACTTGCGTCAAGCCTGACCCTGAATATACACCAAACCTCAATCCTATATCCAAAATCCTAGACATAGGATACCGGAGCCCGGGCCGCTGTATGGCGAGACGTCATGTGATCTGCTCTTTACTACCCAGATTTATGAAGATGATGAAGGTATGTGCCAGAAACGCATCCGGGAAACGTCACGTAACCCGTGGACCCTCTCATTGTGCACCTCTCCCCCTCTCATCATCTCTCGGCATCACTGGCAGGAACAGAAGGGGCCCCATTAAAACTTTGGACGCAGTGGGGCAGATTTACTTACCCGGTCCAGTCGTGATCCTGCCGTACGTTGTCCGACAAGGGTTCGGGTCTGCTGCGATTCGCTAAGGTTGTGCGCCCGAGTTCCTGCAGGTGTCGTTTCTGCCCCGAGGTCCGCCGGAGTTCACCTTCTTCTTCCCGGTGCATGTGAGTGCTGATCTTGCGACACATTTCCTTTTTTAAATTCTGCGGTTTGTCTGAATCCGATGCGCCACAATCCGATCACGTGCTCCAAAAACCCGGGGCAATTCACGGAAAAAGAGAAATATTCGGGAAACCAGTCGAAAGTGCGGCATTCGGACCCTTAGTAAATGAGCCCCAATGTTTAAATTACAACCCTGATGGCGCAGTACCCAGCTTTCCCTCCGCTCTTTACTGTAATATATGGACCCATAGTGCACATCACATTACTGCCACCCAGATTTCCTATGAGGAGTTTGGGAAAATGTATCAAAACTTTTGTCTTATCCCAAAAGAAGCTGAAACTGATGAGCTGGTGAAGGAGGGGGAGGGGGGTCACTTTTTCTTCTTCATCAGGAGAAGATCCTGATAAATTACTATTATGCCCTGAAGTTGTAATCTCTAGTGATCGCCTGATTAATCGTTTTGTAAAGTGTTTAATTTCCCTGCAGTGCCACCAGTGGAGACAGGTAGTATTACACAGTGTCCATTGAAATCACTGAGCAGTCCTTGTAATATACAGCCGTGCCCCGATCCTCCAGGGGGGGGAGAGACCCTCTTTTTAGGCCCCCTGTGCCCAAATCCATATAACCCCAGATGTTGTATTTTTATAGTTTGTATAAATATTGATATTTTCCTGAATTTTTGGTAACATTTGGACGTCAGGATATCATTTACAAGTCAAAACAAGAGCGGGAATAATGGCCTCAGGGAAATTCTTAACATGTTCAGAAATTAAGGTCAATTTTGGTTTCTGTGTTGTGTGTGAGCAGAGGTTGGTGATTGCGTGTTGACTTTGGCAGTGATTGACATAGCATGGGCGCTACTCATAGTGGGGGGTCACGTGTTACACTTTCTTGAATTGGGGGCAAATGAACCTTCACTATAGTATGAGATACCCCTGTACAGAGCCAAGTCCTGCTCTCAGCTAAGAAGTAGAGACAATTGTATCCAGTCTATACAATACTCTGTGAGCTGGACACCAGAGTAATACATTGTAACAAACCAGCAGAGAAATCTGTGCAGCTGCAGCTGATGTTTTTAGCTCACAGAGCATTGTCTAGACTGGATCAAATTGTCTCAGCTGAGAGCAGAACTAGCTATGAACAGGGTCACTACCTCTGAATGGAGACAATTGTATCCAGTTTAGACAATGCTCTGTGAGCTAAACACATCTGCAGCAGCTGCACAGATCTATCTGCTGAAGTGCAGCAGTAGCAGCTCACAGAGCATTGTCTAGACTGGATACAATCATGTCCATACACAGGCAGTGACCCTGTACACAGCTAGTCCTGCTCTCCGCTGAGAAGTGGAGACAATTCTCTGTGAGCTAAACATTTTAGCAGCAGCTGCACAGATCTCTCTGCGGGTTTGTTACAATGTATCATCCCACTCTGTTTAGCTCACAGAGCATTGTCTAGACAAATTCCTCTCTGCTACATTAGGCATACATCTTGCATGGAAGTGGCGTTACTGTGGCTCCGGGGTTCTGTAGATGTGACAATGTCCGTTCTGATAATGGATGACTTGGGAACCATATTATAACATGGATGAGGAATGTGCGCTCCTCTCACCAGGGAATATGCAGCGTTCAGGGCGCCCGGAACACGAAACATTATACTCTTGTAAAACTGAAGGGAACAGGATGGAGACTGACACATCCAGGATCTTCTTGGGTAATCTTTCTGAATTGGGTGGACCAGTGATTCCATGGTTAGGATTCTTATCATGTAGAGATGCAGCAGAGCTCAGTCTGTCTTCCTGCACTGTCCATCAGATTGCGAGTAATACAACTTCACATACACAACACACAAATGATCCTGCAAATGACCCATTTATACCCTGGTCACTTCCATTTACAGGTTGGAAGTGGCTGAAGTTGTAACTTGTCTGCTTCCTATAAAGCTCAGAGGGGGAGGCAGCCTGCGGCAGCACAGACCTCCTGAGCCTCAAGTACTAGTAATAATAATTCTTTATTTATATAGCGCACACAGATTACACAGCGCTGCACAGAGTTTGCCACATCAGTCCCTCTCCCCAATGGAGCTCACAATCTAATCTAACCTACCAGTATGTTTTTGAGTGTGGGAGGAAACCGGAGGACCTGGAGGAAACCCATGCAAACAGGGAGAGAACATACAAACTCTTTGCAGATGTTGGATTATCAAAAAGTTTTGTGCCCAGAAGAAATGTTAATTCTCCTCATGTGCTGATCAGCCTGGGGTCTGAGGGGTCTGGAACGGGATAGGGGGTCCGGAGAAGACAGTGGTTCCTGGAGGGATATAGGAGGATTCAGAGATTGCAGTGGGGCCTGGAGTCAGATAGGAAGGTTATAGGAGTATGGAGGGAGGACAAAGGAGCCTTGATGGGTGCAGACGGGTCATGAGGTAGGACTTAGGAGTCTAAAGGAGGACAGAAGGGTCTATAAGAAACACAGGACTATGGTGTCTGGAGAAGGACAGAATGGACTAGAATGGGGACAGATCGGTGTAGAAGAAACCCAGATCAGTCTTGAAGGGAGAACAGAGGGGACTGGAGGGAGGACACTGAAATCTAGGGTAGGTAGGTACTCCAGCACAGTGAGTAGTGACAATATATATATGCTAGTGTGCGTATAGATGGGTATAACACATTGTATGCTAATTATGTTTATATGGCTCTTTTTGGATCTAGTCTATCTGTACATTACTCTGGGTGTCTCAGTTGATGAGTTCACACCTCCCCGTCTTCTCTTATTGTTACTATTACTATACATCTAGTTGTACTTGTACTATACCTGCATGTGTTTCTTGTTTGTCAATGCTGTTTTTGTGTTTTTCAGGCACTGGGAGGCTATAAAGAAATGGGACGAGGGGATCAATTTAACACCAGAAATCGCTGCTCTGTATGAGATGAAGGCTCAGGTATGGTGGATGACTTATAGCATGTACTGAGGCTCTGGGTGGGATCAGGCGCCGTGAGCTATTGTTGTTTGTCAGCCGGTGATTCCTCATGGGCGGGACACTAAAGCGCTGGAGTAACCAATGTATCGCAGTCTGTCTGAACCCCATGTTGATTTATGTCTAGATTTGGTTAACAATCAACTTTGATTACCTCTTGTGTCTATCGCAAATGAGTTGTCAAGGAGGTGGAGCTGCTGCAGTCAAGTTGCCTTGCCACGCCCAAATCCCGCCCCTGAGGAGTGATCATAGGTTTTATCAAAATCTCTTGGGGGTTTCTCCGAATTTGCAGAAACTCCTGAAGAATAGGAAGAATATCTATATTTACCTTTTTCTTTTTAATAGATTTTTTTTATTTAACTTTTATTTTTTTTTTTTTTAATGTTCCCTTTGTTTTTCAAATTTAAAAAAACCTTTAAAATTTCCAATGATATTGCATGAAGAATTGATACAGAAAATATATGGGAATGACATTGCTCATCATTATAGATTATGATTGCATTTTTTCAGCCGCTGAGTTTGTCAAGGGGTTAATCAGGATGTATTTGTCTCTGTATCTATACATTACCTTACAATTTTGAATGATGTATATCCAGGATTTTGTTGCAGGGTCTTATAATAGCATCTTATATATCTGCAAATCTGCAAGTAAAAGCAGCTCCAGTAGCGCCCATGAGGGGCCCCTATTGATTGTGGGCTTCTCATCTCATCCTATATCCATACATCAGCCCCGGCTCCAGCTCTTATTTATAGCCCCGGGGTCATTTCTGTAATATTAGAGCTGCAAGGACAAATCCCTGATTCATTGTCGGCCCATTAAGACTAATTCCTTCATTTCTGTGAGTCCAGAGTCTTCCTGGAAGGAGCAGTCGGCTGCCAGCGCCTGAGCTCTCTCCAAACAGCAATTACATGAAAGCTTCACCCGTGATTACTCCTCATTGTGCGGCAGAGAGTGACTGGAGCGTAATAGAAGAAGTTATCACCTCCGAGAGCCTCCACGCTGCTTCATATTCTACAAGTAATCTGCTCCACGGATGTGTGAGAGTGACCTGTTATATACCACGCGAGGACACAGTCAGCGCCCCCCAAACCGTACGATCTCACAGTATAATAGTAATATCTCAATCTTACAGTGCCCCCTAGACTAGTAATATCTCACAGTGCCCCCTAGACTAGTAATATCTCACAGTGCCCCTATAATATCATCTCACAGTGCCCCCCTATAGTAGTATCATCTCACAGCACCCACTACAATATACTCTCACAGCACCCCCTCTAGTATTATCTCACAGCACCCCCTATAGTAGTATCATCTCACGGTGCCCCCTATAGTAGTATCATCTCACAGCACCCACTACAATATCCTCTCACAGTGCGCCCTATAGTAGTATCATCTCACAGTGCCCCCTATAGTAGTATCATCTCATAGTGCCCCCTATAATAGTGTCATCTCACAGTGCCCCCTATAACAGTATCTTCTCACAGTGCCCCCTATAATAGTATCTTCTCACAGTGCGCCCTATAATAGTGTCATCTCACAGTGCCCCCTATAGTAGTATCATCTCATAGTGCCCCCTATAATAGTGTCATCTTACAGTGCCCCCCTATAGTAGTATCATCTCACAGCACCCACTACAATATCCTCTCACAGTGCCCCCTATAATATCATCTCACAGTGCCCCCTATAGTAGTATCATCTCATAGTGCCCCCTATAATAGTGTCATCTTACAGTGCCCCCCTATAGTAGTATCATCTCACAGCACCCACTACAATATCCTCTCACAGTGCCCCCTATAATATCATCTCACAGTGCCCCCTATAGTAGTATCATCTCATAGTGCCCCCTATAATAGTGTCATCTTACAGAGCCCCCTATAGTAGTATCATCTCACAGCACCCACTACAATATCCTCTCACAGTGCCCCCTATAATATCATCTCACAGTGCCCCCTATAGTAGTATCATCTCATAGTGCCCCCTATAATAGTATTATCTCACAGCACCCCCTATAGTAGTATCATCTCACAGTGCCCCCTATAGTAGTATCATCTTACAGCACCCATTAAAATATCCTCTCACAGTGCCCCCTATAGTAGTATCATCTCATAGTGCCCCCTATAATAGTGTCATCTTACAGTGCCCCCTATAATAGTATTATCTCACAGCACCCCCTATAGTAGTATCATCTCACAGTGCCCCCTATAATAGTGTTATCTCACAGTGCCCCCTATAGTAGTAATGAATCACAGTGCCCCCTATAATAGTAGTGAATCACAGTGCCCCCTATACCAGTAATATCTCATAGTGCCCCCTATAGTAGTATCATCTCATAGTGCCCCCTATAATAGTGTCATCTTACAGTGCCCCCTATAATAGTATTATCTCACAGCACCCCCTATAGTAGTATCATCTCACAGTGCCCCCTATAATAGTGTTATCTCACAGTGCCCCCTATAGTAGTATCATCTCAAAGCACCCACTACAATATCCTCTCACAGTGCCCCCTATAGTAGTATCATCTCATAGTGCCCCCTATAATAGTATTATCTCACAGCACCCCCTATAGTAGTATCATCTCACAGTGCCCCCTATAGTAGTATCATCTCACAGCACCCACTAAAATATCCTCTCACAGTGCCCCCTATAGTAGTATCATCTCATAGTGCCCCCTATAATAGTGTCATCTTACAGTGCCCCCTATAATAGTATTATCTCACAGCACCCCCTATAGTAGTATCATCTCACAGTGCCCCCTATAATAGTGTTATCTCACAGTGCCCCTATAGTAGTATCATCTCACAGCACCCACTACAATATCCTCTCACAGTGCCCCCTATAGTAGTATCATCTCATAGTGCCCCCTATAATAGTGTCACCTTACAGTGCCCCCTATAGTAGTATCATCTCACAGCACCCACTACAATATCCTCTCACAGTGCCCCCTATAATATCATCTCACAGTGCCCCCTATAGTAGTATCATTTCATAGTGCCCCCTATAGTAGTATCATCTCACAGCACCCACTACAATATCCTCTCACAATGCCCCCTATAATATCATCTCACAGTGCCCCCTATAGTAGTATCATCTCATAGTGCCCCCTATAATAGTATTATCTCACAGCACCCCCTATAGTAGTATCATCTCACAGTGCCCCCTATAGTAGTATCATCTCACAGCACCCACTACAATATCCTCTCACAGTGCCCCCTATAGTAGTATCATCTCATAGTGCCCCCTATAATAGTGTCACCTTACAGTGCCCCCTATAATAGTATTATCTCACAGCACCCCCTATAGTAGTATCATCTCACAGTGCCCCCTATAATAGTGTTATCTCACAGTAGCCCCTATAGTAGTAATGAATCACAGTGCCCCCTATAATAGTAGTGAATCACAGTGCCCCCTATACCAGTAATATCTCATAGTGCCCCCTATAATAGTATTATCTCACAGCACCCCCTATAGTAGTATCATCTCACAGTGCCCCCTATAGTAGTATCATCTCACAGCACCCACTAAAATATCCTCTCACAGTGCCCCCTATAGTAGTATCATCTCATAGTGCCCCCTATAATAGTGTCATCTTACAGTGCCCCCTATAATAGTATTATCTCACAGCACCCCCTATAGTAGTATCATCTCACAGTGCCCCCTATAATAGTGTTATCTCACAGTGCCCCCTATAGTAGTATCATCTCACAGCACCCACTACAATATCCTCTCACAGTGCCCCCTATAGTAGTATCATCTCATAGTGCCCCCTATAATAGTGTCATCTTACAGTGCCCCCTATAGTAGTATCATCTCACAGCACCCACTACAATATCCTCTCACAGTGCCCCCTATAATATCATCTCACAGTGCCCCCTATAGTAGTATCATTTCATAGTGCCCCCTATAGTAGTATCCTCTCACAGCACCCACTACAATATCCTCTCACAGTGCCCCCTATAATATCATCTCACAGTGCCCCCTATAGTAGTATCATCTCATAGTGCCCCCTATAATAGTATTATCTCACAGCACCCCCTATAGTAGTATCATCTCACAGTGCCCCCTATAATAGTGTTATCTCACAGTGCCCCCTATAATAGTGTCATCTCACAGTGCCCCCTATAATAGTGTCATCTCACAGTGCTCCCTATAATAGTATCATCTCATAGTGCCCCCTATAATATCATCCTACAGTGCCCCCTATAATATCATCCTACAGTGCCCCCTATAATATCATCCTACAGTGCCCCCTATAATAGTAATATCTCAGAGTGCTCCCTATAATATCATCTTACACTGGCCCCTATAATATCATCTCACAGTGCCCCTATAATATTATCCTACAGTGCCCCCTATAATAGGATCATCTGACAGTGCCCCCTATAATAGTAACATCTCACAGAGCCCCCTATAATAGTAATATCTTACAGAGACCCCATAATAGTAATATCACACAGTGCCCTGTATAATAGTAATTTCTCACAGTACCCCTATAATAGTATCATCTCACAGTGCCACCTATAATAGTAATATCTCAAAGTGCCCCCTATAATAGTAATATCTCACGGTGCCCCCTATAATAGTAATATCTTACAGAGCCCCCTATAATAGTAATATCTCACAGAGCCCCCTATAATAGTAATATCTCACAGAGCCCCCTATAATAGTAATATCTCACAGTGCCCCCTATAATAGTAATATCACACAGTGCCCTGTATAATAGTAATATCTCACAGTGCCCCCTATAATAGTATCATCTCACATTGCCCCCTATAATAGTAATATCTCGCTGTGCCCCCTATAGTAGTAATATCTCTTAGTGCCCCCCATAATAGTAATATCTCACAGTGCCCCCCATAATAGTAATATCTCGCTGTGCCCCCTATAAAAGTAATATGTCTTAGTACTCCCTATAATAGTAATATCTCACAGAGCCCCCTATAGTAGTAATATCTCTTAGTGCCCTCCATAATAGTAATATCTCACAGTGCCCCCCATAATAGTAATAGCTCTCAGTGCCCCCCATAATAGTAATATTTCACATTGCCCCCTATAATAGTAATATCTCGCTGTGCCCCCTATAAAAGTAATATCTCTTAGTACTCCCTATAATAGTAATATCTCACATTGCCCCCTATAATAGTAATATCTCTCTGTGCCCCCTATAATAGTAATATCTCACATTGCCCCCTATAATAGTAATATCTCACAGTGCCCCCTATAATAGTAATATCTCGCTGTGCCCCCTATAAAAGTAATATCTCGCTGTGCCCCCTATAATAGTAATATCTCACAGTGCCTCCTATAATAGTAATATCTCTTAGTACTTCCTATAATAGTAATATCTCGCTGTGCCCCCTATAATAGTAATATCTCCTTGTGCCCCCTATAAAAGTAATATCTCTTAGTACTCCCTATAATAGTAATATCTCACATTGCCCCCAATAATAGTAATATCTCTTAGTACTCCCTATAATAGTAATATCTCACATTGCCCCCAATAATAGTAATATCTCACAGTGCCCCCTATAATAGTAATATCTCTTAGTACTCCCTATAATAGTAATATCTCACAGTGCCCCCTATAATAGTAATATCTCTTAGTACTCCCTATAATAGTAATATCTCGCTGTGCCCCCTATAAAAGTAATATCTCTTAGTACTCCCTATAATAGTAATATCTCACATTGCCCCCAATAATAGTAATATCTCACAGTGCCCCCTATAATAGTAATATCTCTTAGTACTCCCTATAATAGTAATATCTCACAGTGCCCCCTATAATAGTAATATCTCTTAGTACTCCCTATAATAGTAATATCTCACAGTGCCCCCTATAATAGTAATATCTCGCTGTGCTCCCTATAAAAGTAATATCTCTTAGTACTCCCTATAATAGTAATATCTCACATTGCCCCCAATAATAGTAATATCTCACAGTGCCCTCTATAATAGTAATATCTCTTAGTACTCCCAATAATAGTAATATCTCACAGTGCCCCCTATAATAGTAATATCTCTTAGTACTCCCTATAATAGTAATATCTCACAGTGCCTCCTATAATAGTAATATCTCTTAGTACTCCCTATAATAGTAATATCTCGCTGTGCCCCCTATAATAGTAATATCTCCTTGTGCCCCCTAGAAAAGTAATATCTCTTAGTACTCCCTATAATAGTAATATCTCACATTGCCCCCAATAATAGTAATATCTCACAGTGCCCCCTATAATAGTAATATCTCTTAGTACTCCCTATAATAGTAATATCTCACAGTGCCCCCTATAATAGTAATATCTCTTAGTACTCCCTATAATAGTAATATCTCGCTGTGCCCCCTATAAAAGTAATATCTCTTAGTACTCCCTATAATAGTAATATCTCACATTGCCCCCAATAATAGTAATATCTCACAGTGCCCCCTATAATAGTAATATCTCTTAGTACTCCCTATAATAGTAATATCTCACAGTGCCCCCTATAATAGTAATATCTCTTAGTACTCCCTATAATAGTAATATCTCACAGTGCCCCCTATAATAGTAATATCTCTTAGTACTCCCTATAATAGTAATATCTCGCTGTGCTCCCTATAAAAGTAATATCTCTTAGTACTCCCTATAATAGTAATATCTCACAGTGCCCCCTATAATAGTAATATCTCTTAGTACTCCCTATAATAGTAATATCTCGCTGTGCCCCCTATAAAAGTAATATCTCTTAGTACTCCCTATAATAGTAATATCTCACATTGCCCCCAATAATAGTAATATCTCACAGTGCCCCCTATAATAGTAATATCTCTTAGTACTCCCTATAATAGTAATATCTCACAGTGCCCCCTATAATAGTAATATCTCTTAGTACTCCCTATAATAGTAATATCTCACAGTGCCCCCTATAATAGTAATATCTCTTAGTACTCCCTATAATAGTAATATCTCGCTGTGCTCCCTATAAAAGTAATATCTCTTAGTACTCCCTATAATAGTAATATCTCACATTGCCCCCAATAATAGTAATATCTCACAGTGCCCCCTATAATAGTAATATCTCTTAGTACTCCCAATAATAGTAATATCTCACAGTGCCCCCTATAATAGTAATATCTCTTAGTACTCCCTATAATAGTAATATCTCACAGTGCCTCCTATAATAGTAATATCTCTTAGTACTCCCTATAATAGTAATATCTCGCTGTGCCCCCTATAATAGTAATATCTCCTTGTGCCCCCTAGAAAAGTAATATCTCTTAGTACTCCCTATAATAGTAATATCTCACATTGCCCCCAATAATAGTAATATCTCACAGTGCCCCTCTATAATAGTAATATCTCTTAGTACTCCCTATAATAGTAATATCTCACAGTGCCCCCTATAATAGTAATATCTCTTAGTACTCCCTATAATAGTAATATCTCGCTGTGCCCCCTATAAAAGTAATATCTCTTAGTACTCCCTATAATAGTAATATCTCACATTGCCCCCAATAATAGTAATATCTCACAGTGCCCCCTATAATAGTAATATCTCTTAGTACTCCCAATAATAGTAATATCTCACAGTGCCCCCTATAATAGTAATATCTCTTAGTACTCCCTATAATAGTAATATCTCACAGTGCCCCCTATAATAGTAATATCTCTTAGTACTCCCTATAATAGTAATATCTCACAGAGCCCCCTATAATAGTAATATCTCACAGTGCCCCCTATAATAGTAATATCTCACAGTGCCCCCTATAATAGTAATATCTCGCTGTGCCCCCTATAATAGTAATATCTCTTAATACTCCCTATAATAGTAATATCTCACATTGCCCCCAATAATAGTAATATCTCACAGTGCCCCCTATAATAGTAATATCTCACAGTGCCCCCTATAATAGTAATATCTCACAGTGCCCCCTATAATAGTAATATCTCACAGTGCCCCCTATAATAGTAATATCTCGCTGTGCCCCCTATAATAGTAATATCTCTTAGTACTCCCTATAATAGTAATATCTCACATTGCCCCCAATAATAGTAATATCTCACAGTGCCACCTATAATAGTAATATCTCACAGTGCCCCCTATAATAGTAATATCACACAGTGCCCTGTATAATAGTAATATCTCACAGTGCCCCCTATAATAGTAATATCTCACAGTGCCCCCTATAATAGTAATATCTCGCTGTGCCCCCTATAATAGTAATATCTCTTAGTACTCCCTATAATAGTAATATCTCTTAGTACTCCCTATAATAGTAATATCTCACATTGCCCCCTATAATAGTAATATCTCTCTGTGCCCCCTATAATAGTAATATCTCACATTGCCCCCTATAATAGTAATATCTCACAGTGCCCCCTATAATAGTAATATCTCACAGTGCCCCCTATAATAGTAATATCTCACAGTGCCCCCTATAATAGTAATATCTCGCTGTGCCCCCTATAATAGTAATATCTCTTAGTACTCCCTATAATAGTAATATCTCACATTGCCCCCAATAATAGTAATATCTCACAGTGCCCCCTATAATAGTAATATCTCTTAGTACTCCCAATAATAGTAATATCTCACAGTGCCCCCTATAATAGTAATATCTCTTAGTACTCCCTATAATAGTAATATCTCACAGTGCCCCCTATAATAGTAATATCTCTTAGTACTCCCTATAATAGTAATATCTCACAGTGCCCCCTATAATAGTAATATCTCTTAGTACTCCATATAATAGTAATATCTCACAGTGCCCCCTATAATAGTAATATCTCGCTGTGCCCCCTATAATAGTAATATCTCTTAGTACTCCCTATAATAGTAATATCTCACATTGCCCCCAATAATAGTAATATCTCACAGTGCCCCCTATAATAGTAATATCTCACAGTGCCCCCTATAATAGTAATATCTCACAGTGCCCCCTATAATAGTAATATCTCGCTGTGCCCCCTATAATAGTAATATCTCTTAGTACTCCCTATAATAGTAATATCTCTTAGTACTCCCTATAATAGTAATATCTCACATTGCCCCCAATAATAGTAATATCTCACAGTGCCACCTATAATAGTAATATCTCACAGTGCCCCCTATAATAGTAATATCTCACATTGCCCCCAATAATAGTAATATCTCACAGTGCCCCCTATAATAGTAATATCTCACAGTGCCCCCTATAATAGTAATATCTCACAGTGCCCCCTATAATAGTAATATCTCTTAGTACTCCCTATAATAGTAATATCTCACAGTGCCCCCTATATTAGTAATATCTCACAGTGCCTCCTATAATAGTAATATCTCACAGTGCCCCCTATAATAGTAATATCTCACAGTGCCCCCTATAATAGTAATATCTCACAGTGCCCCCTATAATAGTAATATCTCACAGTGCCACCTATAATAGTAATATCTCACAGTGCCTCCTATAATAGTAATATCTCACAGTGCCACCTATAATAGTAATATCTCACAGTGCCTCCTATAATAGTAATATCTCACAGTGCCTCCTATAATAGTAATATCTCACAGTGCCCCCTATAATAGTAATATCTCACAATGCCCCCTATATTAGTAATATCTCACAGTGCCTCCTATAATAGTAATATCTCACAGTGCCTCCTATAATAGTAATATCTCACAGTGCCCCCTATATTAGTAATATCTCACAGTGCCTCCTATAATAGTAATATCTCACAGTGCCTCCTATAATAGTAATATCTCACAGTGCCCCCTATAATAGTAATATCTCACAGTGCCCCCTATAATAGTAATATCTCACAGTGCCCCCTATAATAGTAATATCTCACAGTGCCTCCTATAATAGTAATATCTCACAGTGCCTCCTATAATAGTAATATCTCACAGTGCCCCCTATAATAGTAATATCTCACAGTGCCCCCTATAATAGTATCATCTCACAGTGCCCCCTATAATAGTATCATCTCACAGTGCCCCCTATAATAGTATTATCTCACAGTGCCCCCTATAATAGTATTATCTCACAGTGCCCCCTATAATAGTAATATCTCACAGTGCCCCCTATAATAGTAATATCTCACAGTGCCCCCTATAATAGTAATATCTCACAGTGCCACCTATAATAGTAATATCTCACAGTGCCTCCTATAATAGTAATATCTCACAGTGCCACCTATAATAGTAATATCTCACAGTGCCTCCTATAATAGTAATATCTCACAGTGCCTCCTATAATAGTAATAGCTCACAGTGCCCCCTATAATAGTAATATCTCACAGTGCCTCCTATAATAGTAATATCTCACAGTGCCTCCTATAATAGTAATATCTCACAGTGCCCCCTATATTAGTAATATCTCACAGTGCCTCCTATAATAGTAATATCTCACAGTGCCTCCTTTAATAGTAATATCTCACAGTGCCCCCTATAATAGTAATATCTCACAGTGCCCCCTATAATAGTAATATCTCACAGTGCCCCCTATAATAGTAATATCTCACAGTGCCTCCTATAATAGTAATATCTCACAGTGCCCCCTATAATAGTAATATCTCACAGTGCCCCCTATAATAGTAATATCTCACAGTGCCCCCTATAATAGTAATATCTCACAGTGCCCCCTATAATAGTAATATCTCACAGTGCCTCCTATAATAGTAATATCTCACAGTGCCCCCTATAATAGTAATATCTCACAGTGCCCCCTATAATAGTAATATCTCACAGTGCCCCCTATAATAGTATCATCTCACAGTGCCCCCTATAATAGTATCATCTCACAGTGCCCCCTATAATAGTATCATCTCACAGTGCCCCCTATAATAGTATTATCTCACAGTGCCCCCTATAATAGTATTATCTCACAGTGCCCCCTATAATAGTAATATCTCACAGTGCCCCCTATAATAGTAATATCTCACAGTGCCCCCTATAATAGTAATATCTCACAGTGCCACCTATAATAGTAATATCTCACAGTGCCTCCTATAATAGTAATATCTCACAGTGCCACCTATAATAGTAATATCTCACAGTGCCTCCTATAATAGTAATATCTCACAGTGCCTCCTATAATAGTAATATCTCACAGTGCCCCCTATAATAGTAATATCTCACAGTGCCTCCTATAATAGTAATATCTCACAGTGCCTCCTATAATAGTAATATCTCACAGTGCCCCCTATATTAGTAATATCTCACAGTGCCTCCTATAATAGTAATATCTCACAGTGCCTCCTTTAATAGTAATATCTCACAGTGCCCCCTATAATAGTAATATCTCACAGTGCCCCCTATAATAGTAATATCTCACAGTGCCCCCTATAATAGTAATATCTCACAGTGCCTCCTATAATAGTAATATCTCACAGTGCCCCCTATAATAGTAATATCTCACAGTGCCCCCTATAATAGTAATATCTCACAGTGCCCCCTATAATAGTAATATCTCACAGTGCCCCCTATAATAGTAATATCTCACAGTGCCCCCTATAATAGTAATATCTCACAGTGCCTCCTATAATAGTAATATCTCACAGTGCCCCCTATAATAGTAATATCTCACAGTGCCCCCTATAATAGTAATATCTCACAGTGCCCCCTATAATAGTAATATCTCACAGTGCCCCCTATAATAGTAATATCTCACAGTGCCTCCTATAATAGTAATATCTCACAGTGCCCCCTATAATAGTATCATCTCACAGTGCCCCCTATAATAGTAATATCTCACAGTGCCCCCTATAATAGTAATATCTCACAGTGCCCCCTATAATAGTAATATCTCACAGTGCCCCCTATAATAGTAATATCTCACAGTGCCTCCTATAATAGCGCCGTCACTTTACAAATCTTATTGATTGTTTATTTCTATCCAAAAACCTCATAAACAAGGATGAGGCATGAAAGAAAATTAGATCAAAAACCTCTAAGTAACAGTATTTGTGCACATCTGTGTTCATTATCTTTCCATGGTAACCGGCGTCTAATGGCGGCGGCGGCGGTGGTCGTCTCCCGCCTCTCACCCGTTGTTAGGGAGACAACCTTTCTATATATTGTTCTAAACTTTTTTTTTGCCCGGCTATTGATAACTTGTGGTCGGGGGGTTAATTGGCGCGGCGGTGGCGTCCTATGGGTGATGCCACCATGTAAACACGGTCAGCGGTTGTCATGATCACCTGCGCGGCTGCTCTGCCTCATTGTCTGGGGTGATATATGTTGCGGGGCTGTGTATACAGAGAGCGCGGCTGCTGTACATCCGCTTAAAAGCATTCCTATGATAGCGTTTTAGAACAATTACCCCCGCAGGAGAGGCGGCCATCGCCAATTTCTAGATGTTTTACGGTATTATTTATACAAGTAAATATTCGGTTGTCTGCCCTCTATGGTACATTACATCATGAGCCCAATTCCGGTAACTGGTGTGTAGCCCCTGCCCCCCCACCCTGGTGCCCGGACAAAAACTATTGTATTCTATTCGGAACACGACGGGATATTATTCACCGCGGTAACGTGCAGCGCTCCAGATATTACCGCTCTGGGGAGCGCTGGGCTCCGCACAGTAAGTATTTGTGGGTAAAGGGCCATAAAAGCATAATTTTTTGGCTTGGGCTCCTGGTGTTTTCGGGAGGGGAACGCAAGGCTGGATGAGTAAGACGCACTGGCAGGCGTCCATTATAGCGTGAGCAGGCGGGGGGCGCCATCCTCAGAGATGAGGGACATCCATCCTCATTCTAGATTCTCATCTAATCTTGCGAGTCTAGAATTTCCATAAAAGTGAAATATAGTTATTGGGTAAAATTGTATTTGAGCCGATTTCTCTTCTTGGGGGCGAGGGACGTATTAAGGTTGGTAATATCGCGGGCGGCTCGGAGAAGGGTCACGCAGAGGTGAGGGCGTCTTGAAGATATTTGATGGTCGCGTGTGGATCTAGTCTTACCGTGTTTTGTAAGTTGTGTCTGACTTTTTCTTATTGGTTGATACTTCGGCCACTATCGATTTAAAGGGACCCCCACTAAATTAGCAGCCCCCTTACATAGGGGATGAAATGTCCTTTCTAGAATCCCATCGTTTATGTGAAATATTATCTTTTTACCTATGAATAATCTCAAATATTTCCTTCAGATTCAAGTAAAAATGAGCAGAGGTGAGTCACTTTTTACCTGAGATGAGTCAAGTTAAGAGGCAGGGGGTAGGGTCATTTCGGACTCTTCAATTCTATAGAATCTAGAAATCTGAAACTAGTGTCATATTAAAGAAAAGCTCACAGCAGGTTTGTGGTTCTTTGATCTACAGAACCAGCAATAGAGATGGTTCAAGAAAAAGGGCAGCACAGGGACTCAGTGGTTAGCCTTACAGCCTTGCAGCGCTGGGGACCTGGGTTCAAGTCCCAGGGTCAACATCTGCACATAGTTTGTATCTTCTCTCCGTGTTTGCATGAGTCTCCTCCATGTCTTCCGGTTTCCTCCCACACTCCAAAACAAACAGGTTGATTAGATTGTGAGCCCCATTGGCTGATTGACTGATGTGGGAAGCTCTGTGCATCGCTGCATAATCTGTGTGTGCTTTAAAAATAAAGAATTATTATTATAGAGGGAAACTGGATCTTTATGTGCAACTCACATTCCCAACTATTTCTTCGCCTGTGTGTATCTCCTGTTCTTTAGCCAAAGAACCATAAGTCTGATATGAAAGATGAGATTCTTATCTTTAATATGACACAAGCATGTTACTAGGTGCTATAGAACTCAAAATAGAACTCAAAATAAAGCAACTCTCCCCTGAAGCCTCTAAACTTGACTCATCTGAGGCAAAATATAACTCTTCTCTGCTCATTTTCACATAAGAATGGAGCAAATGTTTTGTTTTTTATAGGCAAACACTTGAGATTTCACATTAAAGGGAATTCTAGAGAGGACATTTTTATTATCTGAGTGGGCTGGTAGTTAATAGGGTAAATCTGGTGACAGGTTCTCTAATGACTATTGCTTGTTGTGTTGTCGGTGACCCTGCGCAGAAGTTTCCATCATGACGTCTCGGTGATAAGAGATTACAAGTCCTGACAACAAGAAGCCACAGGCAGCACAGCGCAGTCACCACATCCATGTCAGTACACGTCTCCTCAGGATGTGGCCCCCGGGGGCCGGTCACTACACCACGTGTAGACGGCAGAATGACGTCCTCGTGATACATATGTGGACAACAAATCACAAGAAGAAACCACTGCATCTCTAAGTGACAGCGCTGAACGTGATGATGCTGGAAGCAGGTTTTGGAGATGATGATGGGAGTCTGCTTACTCTCAGGCGGCTACACCGTGTCATACAATCACTCACAGGATGCTGTGATCATTGCCTAAATACTGACTTATGTCTTGTTCTATATAGGGTTTTCAGCAGGATTGTGAATAATAATGGTCTACAGCGGGGAGAGATGGGGTTCCATAGCCATGGTCGGAATAAGACCTTCTTATGGTGGTCGCCCGATCTGATCATTAGTCTGTAGATCTGACCACAAAAAAGCATTAAAGAGCGCACTACCCACTATAAAAAAAGATCATAGGCTACTATTGGGTAGTGAACCTCATGGGGAGAGATTGTTAAAGGGAACCTTCCAGATTGTGTATCTTTCATGACCCAGTGTGGTGGCATCATCCAGAAAATCAACTTTAAAGTGAGGTGTACATTGGTTGTATAAAGTCAAGGAGGCGGAGATTTTCACACTGAAGTCAAGCACTCTCTTCATCAGAAAGCTCCTTCATTGTAATTGATGGTCCTGCATCCAGAGACATCCCTAACCAGATCTCCTGGAGTCTGATGCATGATGTCAATCACAGAGGAGGAGGCGTTCAGAGCTCTCCATCTTGACTTCAGTGTTACTCTCCGCCTCCTTGACTTTGTACAACCAACTTACATCTCACTTCAAAGTTGAATTTCTGGATGATTCCACCACACTGGACCATGAGAGAAACAAAAATTAGAAGGTGTTACGCTTTTTGACAACATACTGGTAGTGGTTTATTAGGCCAATTGCTGATGACAGGTTCCCTTTAACTGCTAGACCTGCCTGTACTATGTCATGAGTAAATTATTCTTACAGTTCTCTGTCTGATATATTGCTTATATCCCCTACTTCTCACGTGTTACATCTTTTTTATGATCCTACTCTCTGTCCACTTGTAATTAATTCATGTAATTAACCAGTTTTAAATATGAAATGAGGAGTAAAGAGCCCGTGATCGACCCTGGAGATCATCTATTCTGCTCTTAGCTTCATTCATCCATTAGAGAGATAAAGTGGATTTGTAGTCCACGATGGAGCTCGGTGATGACCCATGAGGGAAGAGGCTTCTTTAATTTAGAAGAAATCTACCATTTGTTTTTATGCATTGTGAACCAAACGTACTGTGAATGTTGTAGCTACACTGATGCAGAAACATATCTTGTTTAATCTCTGAAGTGCTTTTGCTCAAAAAACAATTATAAATTCAGGACCTAGGGAAAGCTGGGGGCACGGAGCTTCCTGAACTTTCTAGACAGGACTAATCAACCTAATCTGGATGAGTCATACACAGCAGCTGGGGATGGTGCAGCGATTGATTAATTCTGCCTGTCCGGGACAAAACAGTGATTACATCCTTCTCTGAAGCAGTGCGTAATTGGGGTAAGAGGGGAAGCACCAGGGCAGCCACAGAAGCGACCGATCCTCATTTTATCATTTTATCATTGTTTTTTTTTTCAGCAAAACCACTCAGTTCAGGGATTAAACAAGATATGTTTCTGCATCAGTGTAGCTACAGTTCAGGGATTAAACAAGATATGTTTCTGCATCAGTGTAGCTACAGCAGTCTCAAGGTATGTATGTTTACAGGGGTAGAAACAGGCAGATATATTACTAGACCTCCTGCAGGCAATATCTAATATACATTCTTGGTGATGGCAGTGGTTCTAGGGTTTGGGTAAATGTGTCCATGAGATGAATGTCCACCTAAAACCTTGTACCTCCGACCATCAACTCTATGTCAGGGAATTCTCCTTCAATGAACCAGAACAAGAGACGGCTCGGAGGTCAGCGGGTTTAGTGGTGAGTCTTACATCTGTACAAGTCGCCTTGTTCTGTACATAAATAACTTGTTTTTATGTTAGTTTACAACCTGTGACGTCCGACTCGGACCGTTGATCAGCGGGTGAGGAGAACAAGTGCTGCTGAGTACATAAGAGGTCCGACCACAGAGGTGTCAGAGCACATCTCACAGGAAGTGCCCTACTACACGCTCCGCTACAACATGTAAGTGTGAGAGTGACACAGCCATAAATAATGGAAATGAGAAGAACATGTGACGGCCTTCAGGACATTCGTTGTGTAATCGTCCTTGTAGGTCACTTCACTTCTGATTAAGGTTTAGGGCTTATTGGGTAATTCTATAGTCAACAGGTTAAAATGGACCTATTCACCTTCACGATGTAGGATTTTATTGACCATATACACTCACCGGCCACTTTATTAGGTACACCATGCTAGTAACGGGATTGGACCCCCTTTTGCCTTCAGAACTGCCTCAATTCTTCGTGGCATAGATACAACAAGTTGCTGGAAGCTCCTCAGAGATTCTGGTCCATAGTGACATGATGGCATCACACAGTTGCCGCAGATTTGTCGGCTGCACATCCATGATGCGAATCTCCCGTTCCAACACATCCCAAAGATGCTCTATTGGATTGAGATCTGGTGACTGTGGAGGCCATTTGAGTCCAGTGACCTCATTGTCATGTTCAAGAAACCAGTCTGAGATGATTCCAGCTTTATGACATGGCGCATTATCCTGCTGAAAGTAGCCATCAGATGTTACAGGGTACATTGTGCTCATAAAGGGATGGACATGGTCAGCAACAATACTCAGGTAGGCTGTGGCGTTGTACCAAGGGGCCCAAAGAGTGCCAAGAAAATATTCCCCACACCATGACACCACCACCACCAGCCTGAACCGCTGATACAAGGCAGGATGGATCCATGCTTTCATGTTGTTGACGCCAAATTCTGACCCTACCATCCGAATGTCGCAGCAGAAATCGAGACTCATCAGACCAGGCAACGTTTTTCCAATCTTCTACTGTCCAATTTCGATGAGATTGTGCAAATTGTAGCCTCAGTTTCCTGTTCTTAGCTGAAAGGAGTGGCACCCGGTGTGGTCTTATGCTGCTGTAGCCCATCTGCCTCAAAGTTCGAGGTACTGTGCGTTCAGAGATGCTCTTCTGCCTACCTTGATTGTAACGGGTGGTGATTTGAGTCACTGTTGCCTTTCTATCAGCTCGAACCAGTCTGCCCATTCTCCTCTGACCTCTGGCATCAACAAGGCATTTCCGCCCACAGAACTGCCGCTCACTGGATGTTTTTTTCTTTTTCGGACCATTCTCTGTAAACCCTAGAGATGGTTGTGCGTGAAAATCCCAGTAGATCAGCAGTTTCTGAAATACTCAGACCAGCCCTTCTGGCACCAACAACCATGCCACGTTCAAAGGCCTCAAATCACCTTTCTTCCCCATACTGATGCTCGGTTTGAACTGCAGGAGATTGTCTTGACCATGTCTACATGCCTAAATGCACTGAGTTGCCGCCATGTGATTGGCTGATTAGAAATTAAGTGTTAACCAGCAGTTGGACAGGTGTACCTAATAAAGTGGCCGGTGATTGTATATACGTGAATGGACCATGGATGACCCACTAATCTCAGAGATGGTCTTCAGAGGTGAAGCACATGTGGAGACCTTACCAAGATAGTGGAGATCCGGCAACTAATTGACTAATCAAAGTAAAGAGTTGGGAGAATCCTTTATTCCCTTCCCATTGATGTTCCCTATGGTATTCCAAGTAGAGGGAATATGAGTAGCTCAAAAGAACTAAGTATGACAGACGTTAGACCATGTTGTAGCACAAATCAGTCTCAGGGTCAATAATGGTCCATATCTCAGTTCAAGGTTGGAAACTAGTGTCCATGATATCCTTCTTGTACAAGTGGTCTATACTCGGCTTGGCTCAATATCCCTATAGTATATAAGAGTGTATTGAGACCCAAGGGAATGGAGATTTTCTGGAATGGTATTTTTTCCTGATAATTCATCTCCATCGATGAGCTTACCCCTACCTCAGAGCCATCTCCTAAACAGTGACCATCCTGACCAAAACCTCCCAGAAGCATATTTCTTTTTCTTTTGGAAATTTCACAGGAGACATGGGGATCACATATGACAAAGACATACGTGTACTTTGGAATCCATGCACAATACTAAGCATTGTACTAGTGCGGGTTTAGCCTGCCATGTCCCTAGTTCTGGAGGATGATGTCTCTCTAAATGCTATTGGAGATGACATTAATGGACCATGTCAGTGGCCATGTTAAGTGGGAACCTAGATCAAGATAACGATAATGGAGACCAGCAGAGTGGCGCCAAAACATAGTATTGCATAAAAGCTTTGGTCGGGAAGTGCGACTAAGAAGCGATGCCTTACAGTGTAGCTGTGTACAGTAAGATGCATATGGAGTGATGTTTTGAAGCTGTATCCTCTCATGGTTTGATCAAAGGGGGTCCCACTGGTTCCTGAGGGCTGTATTCCTACATTCTTTACTCGCCAAAGATCACCGGGACCTGGATGGTCCTTAGTACCTTTATAAGGGTGTCCTGAAAGTAAACAACATCAAGTCATGTCCCTTTTTTGTTTGGATGGTGGTAATTGTAGGGACTAATACTTTTAGTTCTGAGATTTCTGATCTGTGTTGACCTTCTCCATACACATTAACATGAATGTAATGTCTTCATGTAATATACAGTAAATCCCTATAGTGCTGCCTGAGTACTGAAGAACCACGAGGAGTCGTCCCGTTCTAGAGTCGCTGTCACACTCAGAGAATAGACTGGGATGGTGTATCCATAAAACCAGTTTTAATCAAAAGTAAAAGGTAAAACACTACGCGTTTCGGCCCCGGGCTGGAGCCTTCGTCAGGTGGATAATTACATACATACATACGGGCTGGAGCCTTCGTCAGGTGGATAATTACATACATACATACGGGCTGGAGCCTTCGTCAGGTGGATAATTACATACATACATATGTAATTATCCACCTGACGAAGGCTCCAGCCCGGGGCCGAAACGCGTAGTGTTTTACCTTTTACTTTTTATTAAAACTGGTTTTATGGATACACCATCCCAGTCTATTCTCTGAGTGTGACAGCGCCTCTAGAACGGGACGACTCCTCGTGGTTCTTCAGTACACAGCCAAGTCCGTCAACTCTGGTTTGCCCGGACCTGAGTGCCGTCGGCAGCAGTCCCTCCATCTATTTTACGCTCTATCTTTCACTGAACCAGGTGAGAGACATTCTATTATATATTTTACTTATCAAACAATACACTTGAATCCTTTGCGCTTTTTGTCTCCCCCTCCTATTGGCCAAGTTGATGCATACCTGTGGATCCCCACATTAACGCATCTAACACCAGCCCTCCATCATTTATAGTGCTGCCTGAGAAATTCTAGTCCAGGCCTCACTGCTCCAGGTATCTGCATTCCTGGAAAAGGTCCATGTACTTCTTCTGCCACTTGTAGAACCTCCCTCCAGTCAGTGTCTTCTCCAGCAGGTTGCCCCTTGGTTCATGCCTTGATATTTTCTGCCATGCAAAATGTCCAACCCATCAATGTCATTTGTAAATCCACAGATCATTGACCTTAAAGGGGACCATTCTTGTACGGTTACCATGAACTTCTACCATGAACTTCTCTCCTGTAGTGTCTTCTCCTCCCAGACACCCACATTCATTGATGACCATCTCTATGGCGTCTTGGAATGTTTTTGCCCCATCAATGTTACTTGGAAATCCACAGATCATTGACCTAAATGGACACCATTCTTGGAAGGTCACCATGTACTTCTTAAATGACTTCCCTCCAGTAGTGTCCTCTCCTCTACCCTCATATGTTTTTGGTCCATCAATGTCACCAAGCTCAATGGCACCATTCCTGGACAAGCAGCATACACTCGTAGAGCTTTGCTTTAAGATTTTCTTTACGAGGAACATGGAGCAGATTTTGATCCTTCATACTGAACGTTGGCACAGATGATGGATGCAGATATACCGTAGTTCACTACTTGCAGTTTTACATCTGCAAACAGTCTGACAGATATCCACAAACAGTCTGTTCAATACATCCCCACAGCCGCTCGGGCATCAGATGTGATGAAAGGTCGGAGTCTGATAAACTGCTGAAGCTGTGACTGAAGAGACCCTGGAGAAGTTCTGCAGAAGGTGCCAGATGCCAGTAGACTCCAACATGAAGAAGCATACCCAACAAGGCAAGACGGAGCGCTCACAAGGGACCTATCAAGACGGTGTGTGGACAGCCAGGAGGACGGAGAAGCACAGGAAGAAAGTTCTAGATAAATAGTTTTGACTGTTTTATGATTAAAATATGTCCTTCATGTGGATGAAGAATCAAGCTCCAGCTACTCTTATATTAAGGCTCCTGTACAGACCTTAAAACGTATTTATTGATCACCTATACTTCGTATGAATGCGTTGATGACTGTTGCTCATGGGTCACCATGATTCTAATAGCATCTTCTAGAATTGTGTGTCAAAGGCTGAGACTAGATCATTCACACAGTTCTTCTTCTTCTTCTGTGTTGGTCAGATCTTCCATACCTTCTGTCCAGAAGTCATATCCAGAGCCCTGCTCACTTGCAACTTGTGCAAATTATGATGAACGGTGAACAAAGTGACCCGTTCCTGGTCCCTCAGATCCTGATTACCGCTTCCTCCATCTATTATAGAGACAACACATAATCTCTTGTAGTCCATGGCCGAGGACAGCGACAGCCTAGGAGTGAAGAGATCCTTTGGAAGTTGTCTTGTTGGGGTATCAACTGATGCAACCCCCTCCAATCATAAGAATGGGGGTCACATCTCCCTTTATAAATGGGACCACATTTTAAGGATGTGAACTGTCACCCCATTTATCTCTATGGGACTACCAGGGAAAATGCTCTCAACCAATCAGTGGAAAAGCTGGTATAACCAATTGGAAGGGGGTGTCAGGTTTAGATAATAAGCATTTTCCATTATGAACAAGAAAAGAGAGAGAGATGTGGACCTGTAGATACAAAATCATACGGCCGTCTGTGCACGCCTAGAAGCATCATGCAATGTCTTCCTTCTCCTGTGGAGGCGCTGTAGGAGAATTACATACTTTACGTGGATAGGCAGTCAGGAGGATTCAAGGCTCATGAGGACGATTGTATGGGCACCTCTGCAGTTACACTAGCGATTCGGGAAACCTATTGCTCAAGCACCCTCCCCATGGAGGAAGGTGCCTTAAACTACTCTGGGCTTCGCTGAGTTGAAGAGTGTTTGCCAGTCTTTCAAAACCAGTCTGCAATCTGTCCATGCCATGTAACAGCCAAGGGAAGATAATGGGCCCTGGGTTTTATGAATATTGTGGGCCACTACATGTCTAATTATTTAATGGCATTTACTTCCTTCCTATGGTACTGGAACCAAGCTTCTTGGGAGAGGAAGGGGGTTCCTTCTGTCCACTTTTAGTTCTGCAGCTCGAGGACCTTTGTGGGACCTTCAAAGATCCTAGAAGGAACCTTGTATACATATTTACTAGAGCTTTCATTAGGATTTCATGGCAGGAGGTCTTTCTCTTTATTATATCTACCGGGCAGCATCAAACGTGGCAATTGGTTCAGGTGGTCATGGGCCCCCTAGGATCCTTGGGCCCTGGGCGCCCAAACCACCTATATTATAATCCACTATTGGTAAAAGCTAATAGTGCAAGAAGCTGGCGACTGCCTGGAGCGATAAAACTGGTAGCTGGAGAGAGGAGGTAAGTGCCAGTGTCTATCATCGAACCATCATATGTCCGGTTTCCATTTGTCCATGATATTTGAGTAATTCTTTGATGGAACCTGTTTACGGTCAACTTTTGTGTACTTTTGTGTTTTTTTTAGGTTTATAAAACCCTGTTCACACTACATGTATATAAGAACTGTAGGAAATGTCTGGTTAATGGGTTGTCATGTAAAATATCCTCTGGTCTGTATCCCGTGATATCAGCAATCCCTGTCATTCCAGTCATTCTTCTATCTGTTTATGTACCAGGTGTCATAGTGACGAGTCACATCCACGGTTTGGCCCCGGAGCGACGGGGAGACTTCATCTGTATAAATATAGCACACACTCATTACGCTAATCCCATAATAACCACATTCTTACCACTGTAATTGCCCCTGTCTTCTTCATCTGACATCAGGCGAAGGCTCGAGATATGTAGAAGCCAAAGCCTTGACCTTATCAGAGTGATTGTCAGCTCCTGCGCAACATGACGTCCTCTTCTTCTAAGAGAATATTCTCTATAATGTAGGCAGGGGGTGCAAAGGGTTAAAGGAGAAAGAGGCAACCATGAGTGCAAAATGTGGACTGCTTAGGAGTTTGGGGGGTGGGGGGCGGCAGAATAAGTTGAACATGGTCCATCATACTAAACCTTTGGGACTGGTGAGGTAAGTGAGTCTGCACCTACTGGAGGGCCATGGATTACACTGGTGGACCGTGCTATCCCTGGAGTGCACTAGTGACTTTCTGAAGTCATCCGAGAGACAAAGGTGGTATCTGAGTAATGAGGAGACCATATTATTTTACCAGGGTCGAAAGTAACTATAGGATTTAGCATTTTCCTTACAGTGAGAGCGTGAGTGTAATGCTTCATTTGTCCTGTGGTGGCGCTGTAGGGATTCAGATACCTGCTGCCAGTTTAAATAAGTTTTAACTATGGTTGACATACTGGGGCTCATTTACTAAGGGCTCCGAGGCCGCACTTTCGTTAGGTTTCCCGAATTTTTCCGTTTTGCGCTGACTTCTGCCGGGATTTTGGCGGACACGATCGGATTTCGCCGCAACAGAAATTGGGAGCGTGGCCTTCGGACAACCCGACGGATTCGGAAAAAAACCCCGCGGAATTGAAAAAACAAAATGTGTCGCAAGATCAAGCACTTACATGTACCGAGAAGAAGCAGGTGAACTCCGGCGGACCTCGGCCCAAATCCACATCCGACAACGCGACGCGGGATCGTAACAGGACCGGGTAAGTAAATGAGCCCCACTGTGGTTCCTGGATGGCTAGTATACGAATTAGACCACCAAAGACAGGAGGAAGACCCCCGACTGTCAGTCCCTGCACAAAGATCATTACTCATTACTCATTAAGTAATATTTAAAGCTTAAAAGAGGAGAAATTTTATGGAAATCTGCCATCAAAATGCATCACAATAAACCAGAGACACTTAATCATAGATCCAGTGCCCCGTGACTGTGGGAATCTTCTTGTGTCTGTTATCCATGGCCTCCTTCCTTCTAAAATCAAGTTTTAAAATGATGCTAATGTTTCAGCACAAAGCAAAGTGTAACTGTGTAACAGCCTGCAAAGCTACAGCACGGAGTGGTTCTGGTAACGCCACACAGAAACATTATGACTCATTAGCATAATTATAAAAGTTGAATTTAGAAGGAAAGAGACCATGGATAACAAATATAAGAAGATTACCACCGTTACGGTGCCTGGATCTATGTGTAATGTCCCTGGTTTATCAGGATGGATTCTGATGATAGATTTCCTTAAAATCTCTCCTTGCTTGATGAGTCTTGATCTTTTTTTCTACGCTTGATACATCTTTGATCTGCTCCATGTGTCCTGACACTGCTGATCCCTTAATGGCATCTTGTAATTTCCCCATTTACCTTCTCGCGGTGCAATGACATGCCATTACCATTGTCACAGCTCACCGGAGTTACATACTTTTCTCTTCTCTTCTCCTTTAATTACCGCCTTGTAGCGTTCCTTACATACACGGAACCATTGATTTGCTGCCCGCGGCCGGACCCGAGGAGATGAACGGGTCCCTGGCTCCATCGCTCTCTTAACAAATTAATTTTCGCACCTGGAAATCAAGAGAAATGACGAGGAGCCCGGAGGAAGGAAGTTAATGAGAGTTAATATTTCACCGGCGAGGCGGGAGATGTGCAGAGGCTCCTCTGACCTTATTAAAACCAAAGTGTGAGATTAAGAAAGAAGAGTCTGACCTTTTTATTGCTTCGTGTACTCAGCTGAGGACGTAGGTCGGGGGTAGATAATAGGACCTGCGGGTCCGGCTTCATTTATATTCCTACATCTAAATTCCTCTTTTTGGTGTTTTAGTTTTGAGGCATGTTATGAGCCTCTCCAGTGATAGATGTAACTGTCTAAATGCTCTTATACAGAAGCTTTGCAGAGTGTTCCCCATAATAGATGTTTGTCTGTAGATACTAAATCCTGTGATTACAGCAGCCTCTGCACCATTTCCATGCAGTCACGGTAAGGTCACAGTATCATGTATAAGGTTAGAGGGGGTTTTCAATCTATGGCAGCTGTGGTTGTAGTTACAACTTCCTACCACATACCCTGGTATTTCCATCTCTGGGGCTCATTTACTTACCCGGCCCAGTCGTGATCCGGCGGCGCGTTCTCCAACGAAGATTCGTTGGGTTCTGCCGGGATTCACTAAGGTCGTGCACCCGATATCCAGTAGGTGTCGCTGCTGCGCCGAAGTTCACCTGCCTCTTCCCGGTGCATGTGAGTGCTTGATCTTGCAACACTTTTCTTTTTTAAATTCCACGGTATTTCAGAATCCGTCGGGTAGTCCGACGGCCACCACCCCCCTATTTCTGGCGTGTGAAAGCCGATGCGATTGCACCAAAATCCGATCGCGTGCACCAAAATTCCGGTGGAATTTGCTGTAAAGCGGAAAAATTTGGGAAACCCGACGAAAGTGCGGCCGCGGAGCCCTTAGTAAACGAGCCCCTCTGGAAAACAGCGCAGAGGCTGCTGTGATCACAGGATGTGGTTCTGTGTAATCTTGTATCCATCACACAGAAGAAGTTGATCAAAATTCGGCATCACATCGGCAAGTCCGATGCACATTTCGAACTGTATGGCCTGTAACCGTTTATCATTCACCAGTGCATCGCGTGCCGGTGTAAGTCCTTCCGGTGCACCCGGCTCCGGCCTCTGCTGGCAGGCAATTCTACGCCAAGCCCTACTGTTGAGGCAAGAATGGTTGCAGACTATATCGAGTGTCCAGTTCCTGCCCCGCACAACCCCACTCCACCACCAGGCACACTCCCCTCCACGCCGACTTGGTGGTGTAAAGGGGAAATAATTCCTGCTGCTGTGCAAGGAACTGCAATTCGGGGCTTGTACACCCGAAAACTGGTATAGAAACCCCAATAATTGTCCAATAATTGCTCTTTGTAAACTTTTATGACTGTTTTAAGACTCTCACTCATTATTAATGATAAAAATGTTGAGTCCATTCTGTCCCAGTCTATACAGCAAAGCCAAAATGTAACCAGGTGAAAGCAGAAATCTCTGTTTTTTGTTATTGTAGCGTCTGTATTTTCTCGATCGAGTCAAATAGCTCTCTGTGTTGTAAAGGGCTGTCAGAACATTTTTGTAGTAGTAAATAGTTTCAGTCTGCTGCGCCATCAGTTAGTGTGAGCAGGACCACTTTCCTCGGGATTACTGAAAGTCTCAACAGTCTCTGATCAGAATGTTATCTCATATACTGTGGATGGGGGATAACAATCAGTCTTGGTACAACCCCTTTAAACAGGCTCTTTATATGTTCTTTGTAAACTTTTATGACTGTTTTAAGCCCCTCACTCATTATCAATCATAAAAATGAAGTGTTCATTCTGTCCCAGTCTATACAGCAAAGCCAACATGTAACCAGGTGAAAGCAGAAACTGTTTGTTGTTATTGGAGTGTCTGTATTTTCTTGATCGAGTGAAATAGCTCTCTGTGTCTTAAAGGGGCTGTCGGGATATTTTTGTAGTAATAAATAGTTTCATCTGCTTTTCTATCAGACATTATCATTATAAAACCCAGAGCCGATGTTTCTTCATGGCAGACATTACGATAGGAGCGACCTTATTAAGACCAGACTGTGACTCATAGAAAAAGTTGTGTTGCTGGTCTCTAGGTGATAAATGTGCGTTATTAGTCTTGTATGATGAGAATGTGATGTCCGCTGTATGAGAGGAGTTTGTTGTTCTGTAGATTATGGTCTCAGACACTGGATCTTGGTGACCTTCCTGCAGCCTCTCATCCCTGGCCCATTTATCGAGCGCTCTCTAAGTCATCCTCCTTCATGGGGTTTCTACATAGTGTAAGTGCAGTTTATTGACCAAGAGACACTATAGATTATTACAATCTGCAGGAAGTGCTTACAGAATATGGTCCCTCCCCCAGAGCACTTGGAGTGACAGAGGTTACCTGATCTATATATGGTAACTCTCTTGCCTTATCTAATGCTCCTGCAGCTCATTACAGATGTTTTTTACACTCCTTTCTATTGATAATGAGATGACTCTCTCCATTCTGTCCCAGTCTATACAGCAAAGCTGATGGGGAAGCTTCAGAATGCAAGAATCAGTAGTGGCCAGCATATGACCCAGACCTTATGACCTTTAATGTATACAGGGCCGGATTAAGGGTGGTGGGGGCCCCTGGACGCAAACAGGTGGGGGCCCTTCCAACAATGTTTTTGGAGGTATATAGCCTGCCAGCCCCCTGTAGTATATAGCCTGCCAGCCCCCCTGTAGTATATAGCCAGCCGGCCCACCTGTAGTATAAACAATATAACCCAAATTTAATACGTCCTTAACCTGAGTTAGGATGACTTCCCCCTAACTTAAATCAAATACCCTACAAAAAAGGGGAACTCATGAATCATGTGCTAAAAAAATTATATTTTTATTTCATTGATATTAAAACAAAAACACACATTAACACAGTTTATACAAAGTTTAAAATTATCCCAAGAATAAGGTGGAGCCAGGCAACCCTGCTGAAGAAGGCCGGTATTACATTTTGTATAGTGTTGCTAATACTCTTATGTACCAATACTTAGTTCATGCCGACATCTCTATTCATTAATCCAAAATTCCCATTCTACAGTGAATGTCAGGCTAATCGTTACCTTGCTTCTGTGGCTGCCGTCCACCCCTCGCCCGACACGCGTTTCGCCTATTGCTTCCTGTAGTATATAGCCTGCCAGCCCCCTGTAGTATACAACCACCAGCCCCCTGTATTATAAAGCCACCAGCCCCCTGTAGTATACAGCCACCAGCCTCCTGTAGACTTTAGCCGCCAGTCCCCTGTAGAAAATGGCGATCTCGGCGATCTCCCCCAGCGAAAGCAGCTGTGTCTCACTGACACAGCTCTCATCCTAGACCCCTATGTGCATTGCGGGCGGCCACGGGCCACTGCGCATTGCACACAGAGACACAGAGCTGAGCTAAGTCGCTGACTGTCGGAAACTGGTGGGGGCCCCTTAAAAAGTGAAAGTGGTGGGGGCCCCGGGGCTCAAGCCCCATGAGCCCCTCCTTTAATCTGGCCCTGAATGTATACAGTCAGGGCGTGTGTGGTGGAAGTCATAAAGTCATTTCATGCTTCGGACCATGGGATGGGTATCTGTTTTTTGGGTGAGCTCATAGGCTATATTTAAACAGGATTTGCAGACGAAACACTTAAACAGAGACTGTGATTCTGGTTAAATATTACATAGATCATTCAGATACATAGGGGAAGGGGTGTATAGAAATTAAATTTAAGAGCACAGAGCACAGCAGTGTGAGGACACACACACCCAGTGCACTTGGAGAAGCTACAATCCTGGAAAATGCACATCTCACAGTCCTGCTGCTACTAACAACACAAAAGTATGATTACACATACCAATGTGTCAACAACTTTTTAAGATCTAGCGTACAGGTTTGACTATGTCGAGACTTTGGTGGTGTTTGTCACTCTGAAGAGGTTGTCAGGCTTAGACTGTCCCATTCTATGAGACAGAAGCAGGAAGTGTTCAGTTCCCCATTAGTGCCCCCGCAGGAGGAGTGAAGAATTACACTGTGTCTTTATAAAGCTTAGAATTCATGGGTCCTATTGGGACCGAAGGTCCTAAAAAGTTGTACTAGGTTTTAAATTAGTTTTTTAATACCCTCCTAGAACATCTAAGAATTTCTCTTGCTCCGTATGTATATTATTCCTAAAAAAATTCCGTCATGATGAGTTTGGGCAGACTTTTTTGCCTCCTTCCTCTGGCTGTGTGTCCATGATATACTGTACCAGGGTTAATTACGGCTGTAGCTCTCCAAGGCCCCGGCAATGAATCCTCCGCCTGGCGTGTAATCAGAATGCCTTCAGAATGGAGATTATTTTTTTAGGATCTTCTTGATGCATCTCCCGCTTTAGTATTATATTGGTTATAGGACAGGAGTCTGTAGAACTAATATATCTCGCACTACATTGCTTTGCGTTCACAAAAATGGAGAAAAAACATACAGGTTATCTGTCAGGACTTGCCATCACTTACAAACAGCAAGTGTTCAGTTTTCCTGCAGTGCCCCCGCAGGTGGAATGAAGTACTACATGATATAACATTAAATATAGTTATGTGCGTTGACGTCCCAAGTCCTCCACAGTGAGTAATGGTCCATGTAACTTGTCTACTCTTACAGGGGGCACTTAAATTACTATTTAATAGAGTATTTAGCCACATTTTTTACCCTATCAACCCCTTTTATTGTTTGTTTAATACACATGGAACATACTTTGTCTGAAGGATGTATGGACGGTCTATAGCAGTGATGGCGAACCTTTTAGAGACCGAGTGCCCAAACTATGACAAAGACCCGCTTATTTATCGCAAAGTGCCAACACAGAAATGTAATTTGTGATTTATACTCCCTTCTCTGTCACAGCTTTCATTAATACCAGCACCTGAGGACACCAATAAAGCAAAAAATAGTCCCAGGTAGAGCTGTCACTTTAAAATAGCTCTGTGCACAGCAAGTCCTGTACTGTCTGGGACTGCAGGAAGATGCTTGGAGTCATCTCTGGTGATGGCCTGAGTGCCCGCAGAAAGGGCTCTGAGTGCCACCTCTGGCACCCGTGCCATAGGTTAGCCATCACTGGTCTATAGCATAGCATCTACAGTATGGTCTACAAGTCTCCCCCACACCCTCCAGATTGTTCATTCTTCCTTCTTCTTAAATAAATTACGTGATAGACGATGGAGAATCACAATTTGTGCTCCAGGTTTTGTTAATTACAGAGGAAATTATCAATACTCCTAAATTTCCATCTTCCAAGGACATTATTTCACCTTTAGGAGCAGCTGTTTTTCCTCCTGCTTCCTGGATGTTGTAATTTTCTGCCATCTTGGAGTCTTAGAGCCAAATCTTCACCGACTTCCCAGTATAGACCGAATGTCTCTACCATCTCCATGTCTCCCTTATCTGGTTTAGCATTAGCATTATAAAACCTTCATGCACCAGAGCTGTGCCTCCTGTAACCATTGTCCACCATCTTGGCGTCACAGAGCCAACTCTTCAGATTTTCACTTGCTTAGCAGTATAGACCGAGCTTCCCTGCTCTATCCCACCTCCATGTATCCCTTGGCTTCTGTGACTATTTGGGTCAGCACCAACTTATAAAACCATCCAGTGCCAGTCGGGCAGCAGTTTTTCCCCCAGTGCTGTGCTTCCTGGCAGATGCAACCATTGTCTGCCATCTTGGCGTCACAGAGCCAAATCTACTGGTCTTCACCGGCTTCCCAGCATAGACAAAACCTTCCTGCTTTCTCCCATCTCCATGTCTCCCTTGTCTGGTTCAGCACCAGTCAGACAGCAGTTTTTCCCCCAGAGCTGTGCTTCCTGGCAGACTTAACCATTGTCCACCATCTTGGCGTCACAGAGCCAAATCTTCTGGTCTTCAACTGCTTCCCAGTATAGACCGAGCGTCCCTGCTCTCTCCCATTTCCCTCGTCTTCTGTGATTATTTGGGTCAGCATCAGTCTATAAAACCATCCAGTGGTGGTCAGACAGCAGTTTTTCCTCCAGAGCTGTGCTTCCTGGCAGATGAAACCATTGTCCGCCATCTTGGCGTCACAGAGCCAAATCTTCTGGACTTCACCTGCTTCCCAGTATAGACCGAGCGTCCCTGCTCTCTCTCATCTCCATTTATCCCTTGTCTTCTGTGATCATTTGGGTCAGCATCAGTCTATAAAACCATCCAGTGCCGGTGGGGCAGCAGTTTTTCCTCCAGAGCTGTGCTTCTTGGCAGATGTAACTACGGTATTGTCCACCATGTTGGCATCACAGAGCCAAATCTTCTGGACTTCACCTGCTTCCCAGTAAAGACCGAGCGTCCCTGCTCTCTCTCATTTCCCTTGTCTTCTGTGATTATTTGGGTCCACAGCAGTCTATATAACCTTCGTGTGGCAGTCGCAGACACATTTATTCCACCTTCTGGCAGAATAATTATATGGTACGTTATATAACCATACACTCCATCCTCTATATCTGATAGACAGTGTTTCCCCCTCACTAGAATTATAAGACTATAATCACATTGCCGGTGTTTATCTGCAGAGCTCCCGCAGCAGCCAGCGTTAAGTACTCCATAAATTGTGTATTTGTTATTCCACCATTGAGCGGTCCTGAGGCTGCCCGCATAGATGCCCACCGCCTGCCCGGTCCTAGGTGAATGTGATCTGATTTGTGATGCTGCTGATCCATGTTATTTGTTGTGTTATTGCCGGAGACGACCGCATCCCCAAATTTACAGATCTCATAATCCGAGGCGGTTAGTGTCTCGCAGAGTTCATTGCCTTCTTCTTCCAAATCTCTTATCTTTAATTCAATTATTATTTACTTGTCTGAAAATGTTGTCAGCCTGCGGGTCCTGAGCTGCTGTTGTTCTGCTGCTTTTGTGTTGTATCACTGATCCCCTGTGGTCCATATCCCACCAGGAACCGGGCCGCCATGATCCAGGTGATGTTCCTCTATAGATAGTAGAGAAGGGGATTCACTTTATAAAATTTACTTCACTGAAAACCGAAAACTTCCCCTGGAAAAATTAAAGGGATCTATCATCAAGTATGACATACAGACTACAGCCAGTGTTATATATATATATCCCTGGAGAGATGTGTAATCATACATTCGTGTATGTATGTTTAGTAGCAGCAGGACTGTGATATATAGATTTACATTCCAAGATTGTTGATTCTGCAAGTGCACTGGGGGTGTGTCCTCACACTGCTGTGCTCTGCACTCTCTGCATCCAGGTAAGATGTGTAATCATACCTTTGTGTAGCTGCAGGACTATGCAACATGGATCTCCATTCCAGGATTGTAGCTTCTCAAGGTTTACTGGGCGAGTGTCCTCGCACTGATGTGCTCTTTGCATACAGCATTGGGTATTGCCCTTGGAGAGGTGTTGTTAGTGGCAACAGGACTGTGATATATGGATTTATATTCTAGTATTGTAGCTTCTCTAAGTTTACTGAGGGCCCTCACACTGCTGTGCTCTGAGCTGTTTGTGTGTTGTCCCTGGAGAGCTGTGTGTGGTAATCCTACCTTTGTGTATGTTGTCAGTATCAGCAGGACTGTGATATATGGCTATATCTTCCAGGATTGTAGCTTCTCTAAGTGCACTGGGTGGCATGTCCTCACACTGCTGTGCTCTTGGAGAGTTGTGTTATCATAAAATCATACTTTTTGTGTGTTGTGTTGTTTAATTTTAGTTGCAGGAGGTAGTGAGAATGTGTTAATTTACCTAATTTCCTGTTGTCATAAACTAAACACAAATCTATACTCGCTCATAGCAGCCATGGATTTCATTTTCTGGCAAATGTACAGGCAAAAGATGGGTCAAATTTATGAAAAAGCCTTTGTGTCCATTGTTATTGACTCACCAGCTCTCTAACAATAATGAAATGACTCTGCACCAGTCTGTACAGTAAAGCTGTGTCTTTTAATGGTGAAATCTTGAATTTTAAGACACATCCCCACGATGTAAATTTAATCAAAGGGCATTAATGTAAAACTTTATACAATGATCTCAGATGAGAAGATTGATGAGTAACTTTGGTTAAGTTATTTTTCGGCTCGTTGCTAATTCTAATGTGACAGGTTAAAAAAAACAACACATTTCTTCCATGTTTTTCATTCTTCATTATTTTATTTGTTTCTTTTATGCTTTTTGTGTAATCCCGTCATCAATTCAAAAATCACGTTGACAAGAATGTCAAGAGCTTTGGCCCCGGCTGCGTGTTGTACGATGGGTGCGGAGAGAGCGCGCTCAATCAGGGAGACGTGCAGTAAACGAAAGATCTCGTGTCGGAGGAAAACCCTAAATCTGATCATTTCCATATGGGCCCGGTCTCTGATGGATATTTTGTACATTTCCTAGCCAGTTTGGGAATGTGGAACTAATGATGCCGACATCTGTAATACTTTAATAATCCGTTTTTTTTAGAACTTAGAAAAATAGTGAAATTCAGAGTGGAAATTCATTGCGCCGTTCCTTCTCATAATACTAATTCATGGGTATAAAGAACGACTCAGATCTTCCAAAATTCACATTGAGAAATGTAAGGAAAAGCCGGGACCCAGATATTCCAGTGAACCTAAAAATGGAATTGAAGCAAAATTTCTAGACCAAAATTTCCTACTGTTTTGTGTATAAATCCCCTATGCAGTCATATGGGTCTCCGTGGCAACAGACTACGAGGAAACCTTATGTAGTCTGATATCTTACATCCAATTCTCCCGTATCTGTCATTTATATGGACGGGGGCACACAACGGCGCCGGGGAGAGGAGGAGCTCACTCCCCGACATGTCCTATCTTTCTCCTGGCTACGGAACGGTACATGCGGCACCGTACTGCTTCCGTATGGAGCGGTGCGCCCATTGCCGTCTATGGGGGATGTATAAACGCTGTATATATGTCGCCCGTATGTACGTCCCCCATACGGCAGTGTTAATGTAGCCTTATTCCAATTGTCTACAGTATCTATCTTTATTTACTTCGCGCAAAGATACACAACATCATTGCGTTGTGTAGAAATCCTTTATGCAGACCTAATTGTCTCCATGGTAACAGACTACAAAGAAGCCTGGTGTAGTCTGAACCTATAATCATATTTACTATAATATTCTAGAGTATTTGTCCTTCATATGAAGCTACATAACATAATGACCGGATGCTAAAGATAGTTGTGTTGTATAGAAATACTTTATCCAGACCCATGTTTCTCCCTGGTAACTGACTACAAAGAAACCCTGGGTTGTCTGATCCTTTTGTCATATTAGCCCTCATATTACTGTCTCTGTCCTTTAGTTTACTTGAAGATATACAACACTATGGCCAGGTGCCAAGGCTCATTGGGCTGTATACTACAGGGGGCTGGCAGGCTATATACTACAGGGGGCAGGCTATATACTACAGGGGGCTGGCAGGCTATATACTACAGGGGGCAGGCTGGCTGTATACTACAGGGGGAAGGCTGTATACTACTGGGGGCTTGCTGGCTGTATACTACTGGGGGCTGGCAGGCTGTATACTACTTGGGGCTGGCAGGCTGTATACTACTGGGGTCTTGCTGGCTGTATACTACAGGGGGCAGGGCAGGCTGTATACTACTGGGTTCTGGGCAGGCTGTATACTACAGGGGGCTGGCAGGGTATATACTATAGGGGGCAGGCTGGCTGTATACTACAGGGGGCAGGGCAGGCTGTATACTACTAGGGGCTGGCAGGCTGTATACTACAGGGGGGAGGGCAGGCTGTATACTACTGGGGGCTGGGCAGGCTGTATACTACTGGGGGCTGGGCAGGCTGTATACTACAGGGGGCTGGCAGGCTGTATACTACAGGGGGGAGGGCAGGCTGTATACTACAGGGGGCAGGGCAGGCTGTATACTACTGGGGGCAGGGCTGGCTGTATACTACAGGGGGCAGGGCAGGCTGTATACTACTGGGGGCAGGGCTGGCTGTATACTACTGGGGGCAGGGCTGGCTGTATACTACAGGGGGCAGGGCAGGCTGTATACTACAGGGGGCAGGGCAGGCTGTATACTACTGGGGGCTGGGCAGGCTGTATACTACTGGGGGCTGGGCAGGCTGTATACTACAGGGGGCTGGCAGGCTGTATACTACAGGGGGCTGGGCAGGCTGTATACTACAGGGGGCAGGGCAGGCTGTATACTACAGGGGGCAGGGCAGGCTGTATACTACAGGGGGCAGGGCAGGCTGTATACTACTGGGGGCAGGGCAGGCTGTATACTACTGGGGGCAGGGCAGGCTGTATACTACAGGGGGCAGGGCAGGCTGTATACTACAGGGGGCAGGGCAGGCTGTATACTACTGGGGGCTGGCTGGCTATATACTGGGAGGCTGTGACCAATGTGTTTCCCAGTCTCGGTCTCGGCTTATACCTGTGTCGGCTTATACTCGAGTATATACGGTAATCCATATGATTATGTTTCCAGGAAGCAGAGCGTGCACTCACCTCACTTGTCTCGTCTGATCTCCTGTTCTATGTAAACCTCTGCTGATTAATAACGCGACTACGTAACGCTGCTGCTGCTGCCGGGTTCTCTCACCTGGTTCTGGACTGGTGGTTTATGTGCATCAGTATACATGGGGTTAAATCAGGGGGGAACATCAAAGAATCAGCTAAAAAAAAAACACTTTCGGTATTGCTACATTGTTACTACACAGATGACTTCCCAATATGCGAAGCCGCAAAAAAAAAAAGTACAAATAATATCGAAACTTATGTTTATGATTTTTTTGTTTATGTTTTTGTATTTCAGTCTCTTCTTTGCGTTCACGAGGTCTTCCCGGCAGTGCAGGCGGCAGAGACGGCAGTCAGCCGGAACCCGCGGTTCGTTGAGGCCTGGCAGACATTGGGACGGGCACAGCTGGGACTCGGGGAAATATCCATGGTGAGTCACAAGGTGTAAGCTACATACATTTACTACAGATATTATGACTTTTCTCTGGATTTTTCTGTTGACTCTCTAGTTCTCTCCTTGTATTCTGCAGATTGGGTAACTTTACACATGACCTACTGTGGTGGTTACCATTTTGGTAGAAGTAACCACATTGGTCATGGGACATTTGTCTTAAAGGAAATTAAAATCCATCAGGATAAACCAGTGACATTTACTCATAGATCCAGGCACCGTGACTGTGATAATCTTCTTATATTAGTTAACCATGACTCCCTTCCTTCTAAAAATCAACTTTAAAAATTATGCTAATAAGGCCTTGGGGGGGGGGGGCGTTACCCAAGCCCCTCTGTGGTGTAGCTTCCCAGGCTGTTGCCCTGTGCCGGAGCATTTCCTCTGACCCACTGTGTGCGATTGAAGCAGAAAGAGGGAGGGGGGAAGTGCTATGGGGGGGGGGGGCAGAAGGAGAAATTATCATAATTTCAAATGTTGATTTTAGAAGGAAGGAAGCTATAGATAACACATTGGATTTATGGATTTATGAGTAACTGTCCCAGATTTCCTTTAAAACAGGGGTCCTCTGTCCTCAGTAACCTCTAGAAGATGAGAGTGTACAGTGATGGCACTGTTCATTGTAGCCTAAAGTGTACACTACAGACACTTGTACTTTTCCCTCTTGTCTTGCCATGTATGTCGCAGCACCCAGCAATCTCCCATTACACTACTGCTTGTAGGCCACTTCCTCTTCACACATAGAGGTAATGTTGAATCAACGTAGAGGCTGCTGTAATCACAGGACTTTAGTAACAAGGAATTCCCCTCCACAGATGAACAGATCACTTGTCATTGTCCATTTCAGGTGATCACGTCAAGTTACTTTCGGTTGAGGTCTTGCCCTAGTAATGGAGACATAAAGGACTGACTTCTTTGATCTTGTAGGGCCACTTTTCTTATGGCTTGAATTGGCTAATATGACTTACCATGTAGGTCCCAGCTACCAGCAGTCTCACATTACACTATATGCTGCTTCGTATTGTATACCTTAGTCACTTTCCTGCTTGATGTAGAGGCTGCTGTAATCACAGGACTAGTAACTAGCAATTTTCCTCAGTAGATACACAGAAAGCAGCTTCTTATGTCCACTTCGGGTGATCACGTCTTGCTTGCGATCTCTGTTGCCCCCATTGGGGTCACAAATTGCATTCTGGGGTCACAAAATGCGTTTTCAGCTTGTTTACAAAAAAAAGCACCAAGAATGGACCAAGAACTTACTGTGTGACCGCATCATATCCCTGATCATTGGCAGGTGATTCATTCACTCTGAGAACTTATGGGGCCTATTGATGCCCGAGTCTTGGAGGTCGCTCCAAGTCGTCTCCTACATTAGGCACAATGTGGCTTAGCCTCTGTAGTACATGCTAATGCATTAGTAGAATAAAGCCACATGTTTTCATGCCTTTAATGGCTCATCACAGCTTAATGTATACTTAACGCCAGCCGCCGCTCCTGCCAAGCTGAATATCTCACATTAACCCCCCCCCCCTCCGCGCTGTAATCGCAGTCACGACCTCTATATATTCAGCCATTCATTGAAGGTTTATAACTCTACTGCCTCAGTTCTTAACTCTTCATTACACCCTTATGGGTTATCAATGTTGCACCAAGCCATCTGCAGTACACCATGCTACCTGTGGGGGCACTGCAGCAAAATTGAACACTTGCTTTGCGGTCCATATTTTCGTGATACTTTCCTTCTTTCATATCTCCATACACTTTCTGTTACGGGCAGCAGCTTGTAGACCCCTTGTGTCACCTGATCGGTATGGCTTTAGGCCGTCTTGGGGTGTTGTCCTCTCCCCATGTCCTGCTTTCCTCCCTTTTACCTCTATATATGGATCTGGACCTTGTTACGTGTTGTCTCTGTTGAAATGGTCTTGGTTTAGATGACAGCTGGCAAAGGGTCGAAATACTCTGGTACAAAGCACCAGGTGTCAGGCAGAGCGTCTTCAAGTACAAGTCAAGGGATGTGAGGTACATGGATAGTCAGTATCTAAAGGAGTTGTACCCTATCCTAGTGTCGAATAGAGATAGCTTGGGACCACTAAATAAAAAAGGCTTGGGGCCCCCAACAGAGTTCATATTCTCTTCCGCTTTACCTCTTGGATGAAGTATTGGGCTAGAGCCTGGGCCCACTGGCACATCCATGATTTTCCGGTGAGCCAAACGGACACTTTACTATGCACAGGATAGAGGAATAACTGACCGGTCAGTGGGGGTCCGTCCGCTGTTCACTAAAACAAGGGTCCAGTACTCACTAATGAATGTCTATGGGAGTGTTGGAAGTCACCAGTAATTAGGTGTCTCTGGAAATCTCAAAGACGTCTCAAAGTAATGGAGATATATAGTAACCTCTATTGCTCAAGCACCTTCCCGTGGGAGAAGGTGCCTGAGCAATAAGAGCCAGAAGTGGATTGAATGGGGATAATAATAGGGGAGAATGAGGAGAGAGATGCTTCACCTGTGCGTGACAATGGTGAGGGGCGCAGTCACGGGGGTCACTACCACTAACGTAACACTTTCCATTCTGCTTTTTGTTACCTGTACATGTATATAGCACAGGACTGTGTGTGGTTTGCTCTACATCTAAAATGTCTCCTCCTGCTTCCTCTTGTCTTGGTCTTCAGATGTAAATGTAGTTACTCAAGAAAAAACATAAAGGGAAGTAGAAGCCGGGGATCTCCCCAGCAGCAGCGGAGGCGCTTGTGTTTTTTTTTTCTTGTATTTTTATCAGCTTTAAGTAATTAATATACATGTGGAAAAGATGGGTTTGGTGCAGACCCTGGAGAATCACAAAGCCTGAGATGAGTGAGATTTATGGGTAGATGAGGTCACTTTCTATTGGGTGCACTCACCTGTGGAAATGGGTGCACTAGACCTCACGGCCACAGCCATGGTGCACCACAATGATAATCATAACTATGTGTATGTCCTACGCATCGAGCCGCTCACCTCTGCTTTGAATCACTGCAGCAGTCACTTGCCTAAGAGGAGCTCATTGCAGAGAACAGCAGTGTGAGGATCCACCCCCACTCGGAGAAGCTATAAATCCATGTATATAAATCCATATGTCACAGTCCTGCTGCTACTAACAACATACACAGAGGTCTGATTACACATCTCTCCAGGGACAGTACAGTGGGGAAAAAAAAAATTTAGTCAGCCCCCAATTGTGCAAGTTCTCCTACTAAAAAAAAATTAGAGGCCTGTAAGTGACATCATATATAGACCTCAGCTATGAGAAAATCACATTGTCTGGTTTTAAAGAATTTATTTGCAAATTATGGTGGAAAATAAATATTTGGTAAATACTCAATACATCTCTGTAAGTCTTCGCAAGGTAGGTACACACTGTGGCCTGTACGTTGGCCCATTCCTCCGAGCAGAACTCCACTAGAACAGTAATGTTTTGGGGCTGTCACTGGGCAACATGGACTTTCAACTCCCTCCAAAGGTTTTCTGTGAGGTTGAGATGTGGAGACTGGGGAGACTGGGGAGGCCACTCCAGGACCTTGAAATGCTTCTTACAAAGCTGCTCCTCTGTTGGAGTTTATTCAATACATGACTAATCAATCTAAGTTGGATCACTCATACACAGCAGATGGGGGATGGTGCAGAAATTGCTTATTCTGCCTTCAGACACAACCCAGTGATTACATCATCCTCTCCTGCAGAGAAAAACTCACGTGCTAGGAGAAGCGCGGAAGCAAGCGCTGGAGCAGCCATAGAAGGGACAGAGCTTCATTGTCATAATGTTATATCTGTTTTATCAGCAAACCACTCAGCTCAGGGATTAACCAAGATATGTTCCTGCATCAGTGTAGCTACAGCGAGGGGCCTTCCCCGGACTTCCCCGCCCACTTCATTGGTTGGCGGTGACTGCCGAGCTTCATGAATACGCCCGACCACTTTTGACCGCGGTCCAGCGTTCCTATTGTCCCGCGCGGCAGTGTTTGCTAGTGGTATCGGAGGGTTCTGATAACGTTAACAGTGTAACGCTGCTACATCTGAGATAGCGCTAGGGCTGCTTACTCTGGTTAGCAGCTCCTAGTGCTTTTTTATGGGTGACAGGTCCTCTTTAAAGAAGAAGTTACAGGCCTGTGAGAGCCAGGCATCTTGCTCGTTTGTAGGTGGCCAAATACTTATTTCCCACCATAATTTGCAAATTAATTCTTATAAAATCAGACATGGGATTTTCTGGATTTGTTTTCACGTCTCTCATAGTTGATGTCAACTACAGGCCTCACATCTTTTTAAGTGGGAGAACTTGCACAATTGGTGGCTGCCTAAATACTTTTTATTTCTGCTGTACCTAATACTGACTGCAGTCTGGTCACAGTCTGGTTGCACCTGCTGACAGGTTCCCTTCAAGGTTTTCGTCGAATTTGATTTGAAGCTTTGAATCGAGTTTACTAGGTGAGTAGTGTCCATTGGGCTCCAGGAGTATCTTGTATACAATGTATTTGGATCGTGACCATGCCACTGTGTCCTACTTTTTGGCACCGTAGCTGTCACATGACTTTACCTTTAACACCAACACGTCTTTGGCATAGCAGCTTTGTGTCGATACATTGTTGGTCACATACTGGGTGACACAATGAGCTCAGCCTCCTCAATGAACGTACGGTTATTCATTTGTTACTGGAATTTTCCTTGAAGGTGTTCGGATCCAGCCCCATTATGGTACCAGAGTAACGCCACATGCGAGTCCATTAACCGCAGGGTTATGTTTGCTTTCCTTGTGCGGAGTCTTAATAGACTGAGCTCCACCTGTATTAATAGCTCAGACAGGGTGCTATGGAGTGCTGCTCCCGTCCTGACATCTGCTCAACTATGTCTATAAGACTCCGTCATTTATTAACTTCCCATAGGGGTCATGCACTCGGGATATCGAGCAAGGCCACGGATATCCTATGTGTAAATATGTGCAGAACATGTGCGGAGCGGCTCCACATCAACTCATTGTTATAGTTGTTGACTGAGCAATGGAGATCCCCAAGCAATGTGGAAATAACCTCCACCTGATAAGATGTCATCACCTTCTTACTAATAATAGTCTGCACAGATATGTGCCTCAGGCCTCAGACCCTCTGCTGGCAATACTGAAGCCTTAGATAGCCATTCGTTCACCTTCGATGATGGCTCCCTCCCATAGACCATCCATACTCAATATCCAATGCCCCATGGTCATACGCACTAATGACCCCTGCCATAGATAGATGCCCCAGTGGTGTAGGCGTGTTCAAGAGTCTTCCTTTATGAACTGTGCTGATCAATGAATTCATAGACTTAGTGGGGATAAATCCATTGGTTATAATCTACGGCACACCGTAGCTTTTTTAGCCGGATGATTAAACTTTATCATCTTATAAAAAATTAAGCAATGACTCTTGACGTTCAGGAACCGAAAGCTTTGAGGTCTTTTTGTTACAAAAGTATGCAACTTACGGAAGATGTCAGCCAAGACGTCCCTAACTTGTCCATTAATACGTCCATCAGGACCTTCCCCGTAGACTGGAGAATCGGCCAAAGTCAGCAGGAAATAGACATGGGATACGTACAATTTTGGTGGAATGCAACTGATTCTTCGTCATGTCGTAAAGGGAAATTAAAATCTGTAGCATCATGGGAGAACTATTCCTCGTAACCTTGAGATTTATGGATAGCATCCAGAAGTCATCCATAATTGTCCAAAAAACAAAATCCAAATTTCAGGACCTGGAGCGGGTCCCCAATATACATTCGCTGTCTAGCCTTCCTATTATGGCAGAGAGAGAACTGGCCCCTTTTAATCAAAGAGAACCAGTCTATTCAGTTTAGACTTCAAGTCTCTACCTCATAGAGAATCTTGTGTGTTGTTGGAGATGTAGAAGAAGTAGTCAAGGTCAAGACCCGGTTCCACAACTACCAGACTAGGGCTTCAAAGGTGGGATTGGGGCTGTCACAGGTGCTCCTGCGATCCATGTCGCGGATCAGGGGTGCACTCGTGCTCCGCTGCCTGCTGGTCCGCGTCCCCCTGCCCTCACTTACCTCTCCTGGCTCCTGTCTGTGCTCCCCGCTCCAGACGCCTCAGTGTCTCCTGTCTTCAGCGTTCCCATGCACTCATGGTGTTCCTGTCTCCAGTGTTACCAGTGATCCTCCGTGTTCCTGTCTCCAGCGTTACCAGGGTACCTCTGTGTGCTCCTGCCATCCTGTCTTCAGTTTGCCTCCGTGCTTCCTGCTGTGCCTCCCAGGGTTCCAGTCCAGCGGTGTCTGCAGCCCGTGCCAGCGTTACCAGTGTTCCTCTGTGTTGCTGCTGTTATCCCAGGCTTGGACTGTTTCCTGCACACCCCTGTACCTTGGCTGCCACTGTGGGCCTCATACCATCTCCCGCGGTGGTCCAGAGGGTCTACTGGTCTACAGACTCCTCCCTCCGGACTCTTCCCATAGAGACTTTTAGTTCTGTTGTCTGTGTGACCCGTTACAGGGGCATAGAGAACCTCTGTTAGTGTTTAACTTGAAGGACCATACTTCTTACTTTAAAGATAATTTTTTGGAGGAATAGTGGAATCATTTTATAGGGACACCATAAAACAACCTGTGAAGCACAGATTGTGGTTTTTGGGGTGGGGTGGGGGGTTAAATTGAGATGACAGGTTCCCTATAATAAAAAGATATCTTTAAATTGGTTTATAAGGAATATGGTGTAAGGAATCTTATCTAGTCATCTAGAGATTGACTGATGACCACATGGTTGACCACTGTCTACTATGGACCTCCAAAACGTCAAACCCATTTATGGTACTAGTTGTCAGGGGTCACAATATTTGATGTTACTACTAATGGTGGATCATAAGGAATCAGTGGTCTATGATAGTGAAGCTAAGTGAAGGTGGGTTGCATTTATGGCAACTTTTTTTGGATACTTTGCCACCAGAGTAACATCCTTTCTCCAAAAAGTTGCCCAACACAAGACGTCTTCCACCACTGATTGATGAGTAGCGATCTATAGGGTAATGTACAGTGTAACCTCCGAGGTTCTGGAATTAACAAGGCAGAAGGCCCAAATATTATTGTAATATGACCCAATTTAAAGAGGATGTTTTTGACACGTGGATCCGATGTGGTGGGAGCACTGTTCTCCCTCTCGAGATAAAAGCAGGAACAGATATTCTTGCGTCTTTAATGACTGAACACAAGACTGTGAAGATCAATAACTCGACTCAATTAACACTGGAACACAAGTCTCTGAAATACTGACCCTCCATTACAAGATTGCCTTAAATAAGCAGAAGACATTAGAGGCCGGACACTATGATCGCTATAAGCTTTGAAGATGGAGTGCAAGAAATTGTAAATGATACTACTATACTACAAACTCCCATCAGACGTCTATGTAAGGAGGTCATCAGAGATTGTGGACACATCTGAGCAGAGTCTAAGAGGGTTACAAGTTCCTTATTCTTAAAGAGAACGGTCAGCAACTACGACCTGACCCTACAACCAGAACAGAGCTAAGAGCACAACAGTGTGAGGACTTGTCCCCAAGAGACTTCAAGGAATGGTTTAACCATTTTTTCTATCTAAGACTAGGTTCACACCTCATTAAGCTCCTCAGTTGTAAGGATAAGTTGGGAGGATTCCCGGCATTCTCTTACAACGGAGTGAAGGGACATATCGCTCTGGATGCACAGCAGAGATATGTCGTCCTGTTCCTGGACTGATCTTTGACAACAGCCAGTGATTGGCTGTTACCAATGTTCATGGGGTTTCCCCCAGTGATGTAATTTTCTTTATATAGACAGTTACATCACTGGAGAGGTCCCTGAGATTACGTTCAGTGGAGGTCAGGGGAGAAATGCAGTACTTTGCATCTGTTTTTCATAGGCTATTATGGCCTCTGCTGAGCATATAGGTGGCTCAGCAGGAGGGTGGAAAGATGTTTAAGCTCAGCATATATATGCTGAGTGTATACATAAAACAATGTGTGAATGTAGCCTTAGACTGTTAATATTTCTAATATTTGTGAGGAATTCGTTTTAACGGCTGGATGGACCTTCTGACATGGATCCCTAGGTTGCTATCCCTAGTCTAGTCTACTGGTCTGTAAATGTATGAGCAGAAGGCACTAAGTTGTGGATACCAGGTGGTGGTCAGGAATCATATTTGTTGGTTAAGGTGGAGTTTTGTCGTTATTAGTAGTCATTATAGGTATTACATGAGTAGTTGATGTCAGATGGCATTGGGACTAATACAACTGTGCAGACTCAAGAACCAAGAGGAACCTGTTAATCAGGCACCTTCCTTTTGCTCAGGTACCTTCCTATTCCTCAGGCACCTTCCTTTTGCTCAGGTACCTTCTCATTGCTCAGGCACCTTCCTTTTGATCAGGAACTTTTTTATTTCTCCGGCTCCTTCCTATTGCTCAGGCACCTTCCTATTCCTCAGACACCTTCCTATTCCTCAGGCACCTTCCTATTCCTCAGGCACCTTCCTATTCCTCAGGCACCTTCCTTTTGCTCAGGCACCTTCCTATTCCTCAGGCACCTTCCTATTCCTCAGGCACCTTCCTTTTGCTCAGGCACCTTCCTATTCCTCAGACACCTTCCTATTCCTCAGGCACCTTCCTTTTGCTCAGGCACCTTCCTGTTCCTCAAACACCTTCCTTTTGCTCAGGCACCTTCTTATTGCTCAGGCACTTTCCTTTTACTCAGGCACCTTCCTATTGCTCAGGCACCTTCCTATTGCTCAGGCACCATCCTTTTGCTCAGGCACCATCCTTTTGCTCAGGCACCTTCCTTTTGCTCAGGCACCTTCCTATTGCTCAGGCACCTTCCTTTTGCTCAGGCACCTTCCTTTTGCTCAGGCACCTTCCTTTTGCTCAGGCACCTTCCTATTGCTCAGGCACCTTCCTATTGCTCAGGCACCTTCTTATTGCTCAGGTACCTTTTTATTGCTCAGGCACCTTTCTTTTACTCAGACACCTTCCTTTTGCTCAGGCACCTTCCTTTAACTAAGGCACTTTTTATTTCTCAGGCACCTTCCTTTAACTAAGGCACTTTTTATTTCTCATCCACCTTCCTTTAACTAAGGCACTTTTTATTTCTCAGGCACCGTCCTTTTGCTCAGGCACCTTCTTATGAAGACTGTAGTTTTCTAGAGTGGAAGAGACACAAGCAGAGGTTACCCAGCAGTGATGTGTACAGCCGCCATCATTGTATATAGTTCATCTTCTATAGCATAGATATCCATAGTGCTGAGGCTGGATATTCTCTATACTTGGAACACTGAAACACAGTTTTATGCAGTAACCTGCCTGTGGTAACTGGAATAACATCATCTATGAACGACTATGAATTCACTATGAGGAGACTATATATCATATCACTTTGTCGCACCTTTAACATCTCTGTTGCTGTGTTTACGCCTGGTTGTCTGGTAACACGTTCCCGCCAGACACCATTGACGCTGAAGCTCCGTTATTTCGGTGTCAGGATTTAAGTGCATGTGATTGCTGCAATCTTCTGCATTGTGTCACCCTGATAAATGGGGGTGTTAGATTCTGCGGCCCCCCATGTGATGGATGTCACCTGCTGCTCATTACTAACATCCAGAGAAGAGGTGCAAAAACGATCATGTAAAAAGTTGTGAGAATTTCTTCTTCTTCTATCTAACACTGGATGCTGAAAGAACAGCCGTGTGAGGAAAAATCCCCAGTGCACTGAGAGAAGCTGCAATCCTGGAATATAAATCTCACAGTCCTGATGCTACTAACAACATACGTAATAGTGGTTACCATCTACTCATTCCCTGATGTGCTCAGGGGGTCAGTTCTTCATGAAACCCCCTTCATGTTGGTCTCTGAAGGTATCCCTGTTCTTGTCATCCTGCAGTCCAGGACCAGTGGTGGAAGAGACTGTGGAGGCTCCTAGAAGAACCCACCACCCGGGAGGACTAGGTGCCCATTCCCCAGCATAACCTGTTCAGTCACCAAAGCCACACTCCTGAGTCTGGGTTCACTTACTTGCGCCAGTACTTCCGGTGGGTGAGCGCGGTGACGTCTGTAGATGGACGACTTTTATCACAGGCGATAAATATCCACGTAGAACGGAGGTTTCACAATGACCGGATTCTGACAGTATTTTGGAAAAATAAAACACATGAAAACGGGATCACATTTGCTGCTCTGGGTCCGATCCATTGTATCATTTTCAGCAGCCAATTTTTGGAAGTTTTTGGACTGCGTCTGTTGGCATCCGGCGTCATTTTTTGTAACTGGAGCTAAAGTCTTTGTATTGTTAACATCTTCCAGCTTTGTACGGATGTGGATGATCTCAGCCATGGATGGATATCAGAGGGGCCGTCTAGAGAAGACCACAGGGGCCAACTCACATAGGGCCACGCCGGGTCAAGGGATGCAGATCCACTCAGTTTCTGGAGTTCCGTTTTCCAGTTGCAGTTGAAAAGTGTAAAAAAAAATCATCTGAACGGTCCCTAATAGCATTTGCTCTACTAACTACTTTTATAATATGAAGATTTCCCTCTTCATTGGACAATAATTACACAGGAAACTCCTCTTCCAAAAAGAGGAATCAGATGCTATCGAGAGTCAGAGCCTCAGTGTGAAACCACCACCGGTTTTTGCTGCAACACTAAAGAAATTCAGCCCCTCAGTCACTACAACTGTCAAGCAATGCATGTGCTTACACGCATAGGCATGCATGTCCACGGTTAGGCATGCATGTCCACGGATACACATGCATGTACACGGATAGGCATGCATGCACATAGAAAGGCATGCGACATTTATCAATTTGTGACTGAGGGGGTTGGATCTCTTCAGTATAGCAGCATGATTCCAGTATTCTGCTCAAATAATACAGTGAAAAGAAGGGGGATGCCATGTTACCCTGAGACAGAGAATCATTGGGAGTATAAATACACTGATTCCTGGTCCCTGAAACCTAAATCAATTATTAAAGGGAATCATTGGGGAAAGGAGTAACCAGTTAGCAGGTAACATATTTGTATTTCCCGGACAACCCGTTTAATGGCAGGTAATCAATATGCACCCAGAGCTCTGATACAATGTATCAGCAGAATTCCGATGTTATATTCATGTATAACTGTGTTAATGGAGGATTACATCTATTACGGGTCACTCCATGTACTGTGCCCTCCAGTGCGGTATAATAACACCCTGTACACCGCCACACCCGCACATTACTGCATTTGCAAACACTTAGATCTTTTGTAAATTCCTGGCATAAGTGCTGCAGAGGGGAACGTGCGTCTATTCATCTCACATTAATTAGCGCTTTTACCACAGCTATTAGCAGAATGCATCTCCGCCTGCCGCCATCCTGGGGATAATACCGCTCCACCACTGCTTCCTTCATTACAGCAGTGTGTGCACCATGGAAGTTGTCTCATTGACCCATTCCTGCCCCCGTGTTTAGCGCACTGTGCTGCACTTGTATGCCAGAGGATGGCGCTGTAATATATGGCCACATATGGCCACATACCCTTTTTAAATCTATTCAGGGGAGGGCCCAGGAGAGGTCAGACTCCGCCCCTGCACAGCAGCAGGCTCATCACAGGCAGCAAACATCGGTAACATTCATGTGAAAACTAAAGTTGATAGATTTCCCTATTAGACACTTGATAACTCTTTGTTAAACACTAGATAGAAGGGGTTTCAGAGACTTGGCTATTGATGACGGATGCTTAGAAGAGTTCACCAGTATCGGATCTAGGAGTCCAACACTGAAACCCCCATGTGGAACAACCTCAACAAGAGGAAAGCAAACACTGCAGATGCTAGTAATAGCACTGTATACAGAGTAAAGCTTTCTGGGAGTACACAGCTCCCTACACCATACAGTGGCCATTTTTGGGTACTGTAGCTTAAAGGATGAAGGATTGTAAAGCAAGCACATTGACATACTGGTGTGCGCCCCCTCTGCCAGGATCCGCTCTTTTATAAGTTTCTTTTTTAAGCCTTTTTTTCTTAAAATCAAGAGCATAATAAGCTTATAGAAGAGCAGATCCTGGCAGAGGGGGCACTCACCAGTATGCCAGTGTGCTTGGTTTACAATACTTCATCCTGGTTGAAGATTTTCTTTAAGTGAATGGGAAGTGAGCTGTAATAACGGCCGCCATATACAGTCCTGCAGTGTATAAACTGGGCCACCTCATGGGGTTACTGCATCTGATAGCAGCTTAATGGTGCGAATAATAGTGTTTTGTCAGACCCCTCACTATCCCTTTAAGGCAGTTATGGGCACCCTTTTAGCTTGCCTTTACACTAGGTTTCCTATCTGACACAGTTAATACATACAGTGGGTAGAGAAAGTATTCAGTACCCATTACATTTCTCACTCTTTGTTTCTTTACAGACAATTGGTAAGATCAAAAAGTTCTTTTTTCTGTTCATGATTGTGCACACTGCACCACATCTTGACAGAAAAAAACTGAAATGTAGATATTTTCTCTAATTTATTAAACAAGAATATTATTTCTCATAGTCTGGGAGCCCTTCATGTGTTTTGCACACTGTACGCAGCTTCTGACTCTGCCATAAAGCCCCGACTGCTAGAGGCTGCAGTGATAGGTCCATCCCATCTCCCTACTGCATCTCTGGAGCTCAACCACAGTGATCTTGGGGTTCTTCTATACCTCTCTCACCAAGGCTCTTCTCCCATGATTCCTTCCCATGATTTGGCTGGATGGACAGGTCATTGGTGAGCTGTGGTCATCCCAAACTTCTTCCATTTAAGGATCATGGAGGTCACTGTGCTCTTAGGAACCTGAAGTGATGCAGAAATTCTTTTGTAACCGTGGCTACATCTTTGTCTTGCCACAATTCTGTTTCTGAGCTTCATGGGCAGTTCCTTAGACCTCATGATTCTCATCTGCTCTGACATGCACTGTGAGCTGTGTGTGCCTTTCCTAATCAAGTCCTATCAGTTTAATTAAACACAACTGGACTCCAATGAAGGAGTAGAACCATCTCACGGAGAATCCTAAGGAAATGCATGTGAGTTAAATATGAGTGTCACAGCGAAGGGGCTTAATACTTATGATCATGTGATATTTTAGTTTTTCTTGCTTAATAAATATGTGCATTTCAGTTTTTTTCTTTTAAGATGGGGGCAGAGTGCACACTAATGAGCAAAAATAAAAGAACTTTTTTGATCTTGGCAAGGGGCAAGGGGTCTGAATACTTTCTGTTCCCAAGGTGGCTGGTAGTAGTATGACAGAACATCCTTGTGCATGGTTTGGCATATTAGATAATTGACAATGGAGTTTACAGGAGTTTACCTCCACCAATGTGACCGGAGCCTTGGATGCCCCGGGACTGCTGATTATTGCTCCTGTTTATCTTCCTGATCCTATTTGCTCTAGCAGTGACGTTACTGCAATTTGGCGCCCGTCCATCCAGCAAATACAGTATTTACTCAATGCCAGTCATGAAGAGAAGTGCAGGAAGAGAGGGATCTGCACCATAAACGTCACCAACCGCAAGTTATCCGCCACCTGATTGTGCGCCATTATTAAGGAGCCACATGCATAATACACTCACCCTTATTCATACTGTTATGTTGTGGCCCTGTAATGAAATGCAAAAAAATCTATACCCCATTATCGGAATGCAAACTTATTTTTTTTAAAAAAAGTATAAAACAATGCTCTATGAGCTAAACACATCAGCAGCAGCTGCACCAATCTCTCTGCTGGTTAGTTACAATGTATCAGTCTGGAGTCCAGGCTGTTTAGCTCACCGAGCATTGTCTACATCCTCGACTATAGACTGATACATTGTAACAAAGCAGCAGAGAGATCTGTGCAGCTGCTGCTGATGTGTTTAGCTGTCTAGACTGGATACAATTGTCTCCATTCAGGGGCAGTGACATGTACATAGCGAGACCTGCTCTCTATGCTCTGTGAGCTAAATACATCAGCAGCAGCTGTACGGATCTCTCTGTTGGTTTGTTACAATGTATCATTTTGGCTAGTTGGCTCATAGAGCTTTGTCTAGACTGGATACAATTGTCTCCAATTCTCAGCTGAGAGCAAGACAGGGTGGGTGACTCCTGCCTCTCAGCTCTTAGCACTAACTACTTCTCTAGGTCTTTCACAACTCTCTGATTCTGCCACTTATAATGAGGGTAACGTCTCTTCAATATCTAATTTTACCAATTCTTCCGTTCCACTTACAGACCATAATCTCCTTTCTTTTACTTTCAATAATCCTTCACCTCCTCTGAATGCTATCACTAATCGCTTATACCGAAACCCAGGTGCAATAGATACTCGCCAACTCACAGAAACCTTACAGTCTGCACTGTCCCCCATCTCTGTCCAAACCTGGCTACTAACCCCTATAATCACACTGTCAGAAGCCTGGCCGCCTACTATAGCGATAAATTGATTCTATTTGCCAGCAAATAATTTCTCAGTCCCCTCACTCCATTAATCCCTTTCCCTCCGATACTTTACCCTGTTCGGTCTCTTCCTTTGATCCAGTCACAGAGTAAGAAGTGTCCCGGCTCCTTTCCTCTGCTCGCCCCACTACCTGCATAAGTGACCCCATCCCCTCACATCTGGTACAGTCTCTATCCCCAGGAGTCACTTCTCACCTCACTAAAATCTTCAATCTCTCCCTCTCTTCTGGTGTCGTCCCCTCTTCTTTCAAGCATGTGGGTGTTGTTACCCCATTACTAAAGAAACATTCCCTGGACCCATCCAATTCTACTAACTACTGACCAGTCTCTTATCTCCCTTTCATCTCCAAACTCCTGGAACGCTTGGTCTATTCCCGACTAGCCCGCTATCTCTCAGCAAACTCCCTCCCTGACCCCCTACAATCTGGTTTCCTCTCCATGTTCTCCACTGAAACTGCTCTTTCTAAAGTCTCCAATGATCTCCTCACTGCAAAATCCAGAGGTGACTATTCTCTCCTCATTCTCCTGGATCTATCGGCAGCGTTCAATACTGTGGACCACCAGCTCCTCCTCAGGGGCTTCGCTCCATTGGCCTAAAGGACTCTGCACTCTCCTGGTTTTCTTCCCATCTCTCTGACCGCACTTTCAGTGTCTCCTTTTCTGGATCTTTCTCTTCTCATCTTCCTCTCAGTGTAGGGAGTCATCAGGGCTCAGTCCTAGGTCCTCTCCTCTGTGTCGGGGTCCTCAGGGGTCAGTCCTAGGTCCTCTCCTCTGTGTCGGGGTCCTCAGGGGTCAGTCCTAGGTCCTCTCCTCTGTGTCGGGGTCCTCAGGGGTCAGTCCTAGGTCCTCTCCTCTGTGTCGGGGTCCTCAGGGCTCAGTCCTAGGTCCTCTCCTCTGTGTCGGGGTCCTCAGGGGTCAGTCCTAGGTCCTCTCCTCTGTGTCGGGGTCCTCAGGGCTCAGTCCTAGGTCCTCTCCTCTGTGTCGGGGTCCTCAGGGCTCAGTCCTAGGTCCTCTCCTCTGTGTCGGGGTCCTCAGGGCTCAGTCCTAGGTCCTCTCCTCTCAGTGTCAGGGTCCTCAGGGCTCAGTCCTAGGTCCTCTCCTCTGTGTCGGGGTCCTCAGGGGTCAGTCCTAGGTCCTCTCCTCTGTGTCGGGGTCCTCAGGGCTCAGTCCTAGGTCCTCTCCTCTGTGTCGGGGTCCTCAGGGCTCAGTCCTAGGTCCTCTCCTCTGTGTCGGGGTCCTCAGGGCTCAGTCCTAGGTCCTCTCCTCTCAGTGTCAGGGTCCTCAGGGCTCAGTCCTAGGTCCTCTCCTCTGTGTCGGGGTCCTCAGGGCTCAGTCCTAGGTCCTCTCCTCTCAGTGTCAGGGTCCTCAGGGCTCAGTCCTAGGTCCTCTCCTCTGTGTCGGGGTTCCTCAGGGCTCAGTCCTAGGTCCTCTCCTCTCAGTGTCGGGGTCCTCAGGGGTCAGTCCTAGGTCCTCTTCTCCCTCTATACTGCCCCCAGTGGACAGACCATCAGCAGATTTGGTTTCCAGTATCATCTCTATGCTGATGACCCCCAGCTATATACTTTATATACTTCTGCACGTAACATCACTCCTGCCTTACTCCAGAACACTAGTGACTGTCTCTCTGCTGTCTCCAACATCATGTCCTCTCTCTTCTTGAAACTTGATCTTTCTAAGACTGAACTTCTTGTCTTTCCACCATCTACTAACCAAACCACCCCTGACCTCTCTATCTCGGTCTGTGGGGTCACTGTAGCACTGGGGCAGCAGGCCGCTGTCTTGGGGTTGTACTGGACTCTGACATCTGCTTTTTACCATATATTCAATCTCTTGCTCGCTTTTGCCGGATGCATCTCAGAAACATCTCCAGAATCCAAAAGTTTCTGACAATTGAAACTTCTAAAATGCTAATTGTTGCACTTATTCACTCTCAACTAGACTCCTGTAACTCCCTACTAATTGGCCTTCCACTCGCTAAACTCTCTCCTCTACAATCTATTCTTAATGCAGCAGCCAGACTCGTCTTTCAGACCAAACGCTACGCGGATGCCTCCAGTTTGTGCCAATCACTGCACTGGCTACCTGTCTCTTTCCGAATACAGTTTAAAATAATAACCCTCATCCACAAAGCTCTGCATAATTCTGCACCTTCCTACCTCTCTTCTCTCATTTCAGTCTATCGCCCTTCCCGTGCTCTTCGATCTGCCAGTGACATTAGATTAATCTCTACCTTAATTCGAACCTCTCATGCACGTCTCCAGGACTTCTCCTGAGCTGCACCAATTCTCTGGAATGCACTTCCCCGGACTATCAAACTAATACCCCACCCTCCAAAGCTTCATGCATGCTCCTAAAACCCATCTCTTTAGGCAAGCCTATCACACTCGCTAACTGCTTGAAATGTCAACTCTCCCTTTACTAATCCATCCTATGTCCTATCTCCCATCTGTTATCCGGCAAACTCCAGATATATACCAAGCTCCAGGCTTGTGTTTAGCTCACAGAAATAAAAAAAAATCCATGCAAAATTCATATCCACAAATTTGCTGTGAGTGTATGTGCCCTTAAGGTACAGACCAGACCTTGCCCCGCGCCCCTGTTATCCTGTGCCAGTCCACGGCAGGTCCTATGGGCGAGCAGCAACTTAACTTGATGACAGTAATGGAAGGGCTCGTGTTATTCTGGGCTGTATACATGAAGATAGTTCCTTGGCACGCTACAGAAAGTTCCATACAAAGATCTTCTTTGTTTGCCAGTGAGTCAAGGGTTAACGCATTCTTTCTTCATCTCATCTATATTTAATATGGGAACATTTTGCTTTGTTTCGGAAACAAAAAGAGAAGCGTTGGCCGCCAGGTTCTGCTGCATTTACACACTGGATTATCTGACCTGTTAGTGCCTATTGGCGGGACTCCCGGGGGGAGCACTTAGCGCAGACCGCGTAGTCCTGCAGCTACTCAGCGGGATGGAGCGGCCGCCTTCCCAGAAACTTCTGAGGTTTCTTACAGTGAACCCACACTCGCACTTCCAGGCAGGTTTAAGTGATCCGACCGCAAGAGAAAGAAACAGAAATGCAAATGAGAAAATCATAAACTAATAAAAATGAATAATAATAGATGTATTGTATACAGTGATGGGGAGAAGAATAGTGAGTGCAGCTCTGAAGTATAATACAGGATGTAACTCAGGATCAGTACAGGTTAAGTAATGTCATGTATGTACACAGTGACTGCACCAGCAGCAGAATAGTGAGTGCAGCTCTGGAGTATAATACAGGATGTAACTCTGGATCAGTACAGGATAAGTAATGTCATGTATGTACACAGTGACTGCACCAGCAGCAGATTAGTGAGTGCAGCTCTGGAGTATAATACAGGATGTAACTCAGGATCAGTACAGGTTAAGTAATGTCATATATGTACACAGTGACTGCACCAGCAGCAGAATAGTGAGTGCAGCTCTGGAGTATAATACACGATGTAACTCTGGATCAGTACAGGATAAGTAATGTCATGTATGTACACAGTGACTGCACCAGCAGCAGAATAGTGAGTGCAGCTCTGGGGTATAATACAGGATGTAACTCAGGATAAGTACAGGATAAGTAATGTCATGTATGTACACAGTGACTGCACCAGCAGCAGAATAGTGAGTGCAGCTCTGGAGTATAATACAGGATGTAACTCTGGATCAGTACAGGATAAGTAATGTCATGTATGTACACAGTGCCTGCACCAGCAGCAGAATAGTGAGTGCAGCTCTGGGGTATAATACAGGATGTAACTCAGGATCAGTACAGGATAAGTAATGTCATGTATGTACACAGTGATTGCACCAGCAGAATAGTGAGTGCAGCTCTGGAGTATAATACAGGATGTAACTCAGGATCAGGAATGCCATGTATGTACACATGTAAGTAATGTCATGTATGTACACAGTGACTGCACCAGCGGCAGAATAGTGAGTGCAGCTCTGGGGTATAATACAGGAGGTAACTCAGGATCAGTACAGGATAAGTAATGTCATGTATGTACACAGTGACTGCACCAGCAGCAGAATAGTGAGTGCAGCTCTGGAGTATAATACAGGATGTAACTCAGGATCAGTACAGGATAAGTAATGTCATGTATGTACATAGTGACTGCACCAGCAGCAGAATAGTGAGTGCAGCTCTGGAGTATAATACAGGATGTAACTCAGGATCAGTACAGGATAAGTAATGTCATGTATGTACACAGTGACTGCACCAGCGGCAGAATAGTGAGTGCAGCTCTGGGGTATAATACAGGAGGTAACTCAGGATCAGTACAGGATAAGTGATGTCATGTATGTACATAGTGACTGCACCAGCAGCAGAATAGTGAGTGCAGCTCTGGAGTATAATACAGGATGTAACTCAGGATCAGTACAGGATAAGTAATGTCATGTATGTACACAGTGACTGCACAAGCAGAATATTGAGTGCAGCTCTGTAGTTTGTAGTGTAGTGCAGTTTGTAACTCAGGTGTCAGCCAACATTTATGACAGATCCCTTCAAAGGACACACAAGCTCTTTTAGTAAGTAAAAGTTTGTGTTGACATTTTACTGTATCGTAAACGAGATCAGAAATCAATTTTCATGAAACCTACCTCCAAATACTCTACACTGCAGTCGCCTCTAGGGGGCGCTCTGGATCTTTCTGCAGATGGTATAATCATAGAGATCTGTACATACACAGTCTCCCATAAGCTCTGGAGCTCCCCCTAGTGATGTCACCAGGAATGCAAGGTATTATATAAATCTGTATATTCAGAGTTTTCCCAAGTTTAAATTTACCGATGTATATAAGTTCTGGAATGTTAAATATGTAGTGAACTTTCTCATGAGATCAAAACATTTTGGCCATAATCCCTCTGATTTACTTTAATATACGGGGCTGACATTTCCCAGCTATAAAACAAGGATATTCTGTGCAGATGTGTCTTTCTTTCTCTGCCAAGAAAACATGAAATAATCTCTCCGTCCCAGCAGCGCCCCCTAGCTAGAAATTATTAAATTTGTAGATCTCAATCAAAAATGAAATCATCGGGTGCAAGAGTGGGAAATAGGTCATTTGTGGTCCCGTTGTCTTGCAATACCAATCCGGGGATTATTTACACACCATATCACTGCCCGTGATGGGAAGCCTCCAAGATTAACCTTCATTGTTGACACAAATGTTTTTCCAGCTGGTCATTGTTCTGAGCAGTCTTACAAGTCAAGATCTCATAACTGTCACGATCCCAACCTCCGAAGGAGAGGAAGGGGGTGAGGTGTCATCGATAGAACAGATTCTACTGGAGAGGAAGGGGGTGAGGAGTAATCGATAGAACAGATCTTACAGGAGAGGAAGGGGGTGAGGTGTAATCGATAGAACAGATCTTATAGGAGAGGAAGGGGGTGAGGAGTAATCGATAGAACAGATCTTACAGGAGAGGAAGGGGGTGAGGTGTAATCGATAGAACAGATCTTACTGGAGAGGAAGGGGGTGAGGAGTAATTGATAGGACAGATTCTACAGGAGAGGAAGGGGGTGAGGAGTAATCGATAGAACAGATCTTACAGGAGAGGAAGGGGGTGAGGTGTAATCGATAGAACAGATCTTTCTGGAGAGGAAGGGGGTGAGGAGTAATTGATAGGACAGATTCTACTGGAGAGGAAGGGGGTGAGGAGTAATTGATGGAACAGATTCTACAGGAGAGGAAGGGGGTGAGTAGTAATCGATAGAACAGATCTTACTGGAGAGGAAGGGGGTGAGGTGTAATCGATAGAACAGATCTTACTGGAGAGGAAGGGGGTGAGGTGTAATCGATAGAACAGATTCTACAGGAGAGGAAGGGGGTGAGGAGTAATCGATAGAACAGATCTTACAGGAGAGGAAGGGGGTAAGGAGTAATCGATAGAACAGATCTTACTGGAGAGGAAGGGGGTGAGGAGTAATCGATGGAACAGATCTTACTAGAGAGGAAGGGGGTGAGGAGTAATCGATAGAACAGATCTTACAGGAGAGGAAGGGGGTGAGGTGTAATCGATAGAACAGATCTTACAGGAGAGGAAGGGGGTGAGGTGTAATCGATAGAACAGATCTTACAGGAGAGGAAGGGGGTGAGGAGTAATCGATAGAACAGATCATACTGGAGAGGAAGGGGGTGAGGAGTAATTGATAGAACAGATCTTTCTGGAGAGGAAGGGGGTGAGGAGTAATTGATAGGACAGATTCTACTGGAGAGGAAGGGGGTGAGGTGTAATCGATAGAACAGATCTTACTGGAGAGGAAGGGGGAGAGGTGTAATCGATAGAACAGATCTTATAGGAGAGGAAGGGGGTGAGGTGTCATCGATAGAACAGATCTTTTTGGCAGAGGAAGGGGGTGAGGTGTAATTGATAGAACAGATCTTACTGGAGAGGAAGGGGGTGAGGAGTAATCGATAGAACAGATTCTACTGGAGAGGAAGCGGGTGAGGTGTAATTGATGGAACAGATTCTACTGGAGAGAAAGGGGGTGAGGAGTAATTGATGGAACAGATTCTACTGGAGAGGAAGGGGGTGAGGTGTAATTGATGGCACAGATTCTACTGGAGAGGAAGGGGGTGAGGTGTAATTGATGGAACAGATTCTACTGGAGAGGAAGGGGGTGAGGTGTAATTGATTTAAAAGGGCATTGTGTCACAATCATGCCGGCTTTCCTGCGACACAAACTGATTCTTGTAATGGTGAAGGGGGTGCAGAGAGATTGGACAGTGTCTCTGGAGCCGGTCCTGGGGGGGAAGGGGGTGCAGAGAGATTGGACAGTGTCTCTGGAGCCGGTCCTGGGGGTGAAGGGGGTGCAGAGAGATTGGACAGTGTCTCTGGAGCCGGTCCCGGGGGGGAAGGGGGTGCAGAGAGATTGGACAGTGTCTCTGGAGCCGGTCCTGGGGGGGAAGGGGGGGCAGAGAGATTGGACAGTGTCTCTGGAGCCGGTCCTGGGGGGGAAGGGGGTGCAGAGAGATTGGACAGTGTCTCTGGAGCCGGTCCTGGGGGGGAAGGGGGTGCAGAGAGATTGGACAGTGTCTCTGGAGCCGGTCCTGGGGGGGAAGGGGGTGCAGAGAGATTGGACAGTGTCTCTGGAGCCGGTCCTGGGGGGGAAGGGGGTGCAGAGAGATTGGACAGTGTCTCTGGAGCCGGTCCTGGGGGGGAAGGGGGTGCAGAGAGATTGGACAGTGTCTCTGGAGCCGGTCCTGGGGGGGAAGGGGGTGCAGAGAGATTGGACAGTGTCTCTGGAGCCGGTCCTGGGGGGGAAGGGGGTGCAGAGAGATTGGACAGTGTCTCTGGAGCCGGTCCTGGGGGGGAAGGGGGTGCAGAGAGATTGGACAGTGTCTCTGGAGCCGGTCCTGGGGGGGAAGGGGGTGCAGAGAGATTGGACAGTGTCTCTGGAGCCGGTCCTGGGGGGGAAGGGGGTGCAGAGAGATTGGACAGTGTCTCTGGAGCCGGTCCTGGGGCGGAAGGGGGTGCAGAGAGATTGGACAGTGTCTCTGGAGCCGGTCCTGGGGGGGAAGGAGGTGCAGAGAGATTGGACAGTGTCTCTGGAGCCGGTCCTGGGGGGAAGGGGGTGCAGAGAGATTGGACAGTGTCTCTGGAGCCGGTCCTGGGGGGGAAGGGGGTGCAGAGAGATTGGACAGTGTCTCTGGAGCCGGTCCTGGGGGGAAGGGGGTGCAGAGAGATTGGACAGTGTCTCTGGAGCCAGTCCTGGGGGGGAAGGGGGTGCATAGAAACATTTCCTGGTGGACTGGAGATTTATGGAGCTGCTTTTGTGTTGAGAAAGGAATAGAACAGATAGAGGACGTAATATATCTAATCCTGCTAAAGAGAAAGTGGACAATGACCGCATGATAAAGGGATCTTACTGGAGGTGAAGGAGCCGTGGAGAGGCAGATGAAGGGTAATTTGTGGATAGTCCCTAGTGAAGATTGTTATATAACCTGTCTGACAGTGTAGAGGAAGGGTAATATTTATCTGTGTTATCTTGTGCTTTCTGCTCTATAACATACCGCTCAACTTCACAAGAAGTAAAGAGGGACATAACCTGTGCTCCCCCATACCATGCCCCTTACTCAACATCAAATCCCTGTGCCTAGTGTCCCCACTGAGAGAAATAGGCACCATCACACTGTATAAATCCCCCCTCCCATTAGCCCCCATATTATATATTGCCCCTTCTACTACCCCTGTATTATAAATTGCCCCTTCTACTACCCCCATATTATAAATTGCCCCTTCTACAAGCCCTCATATTAGATATTGCTCCCTTTGACTGACCCCATATTATATTATACGCCTCCTTCTCCTCGACCTAGTTTATATGATGTCACCCCCCCCCCCTTACTGTATAATGCTCCACGCTCCTGGCTGACAAATTTATAATAACAGTTGTGATTTGCACCTATAATTTCCCTGTTTTATTGGCCCCTTCTTATGTCCCACTTTCCGCCCCCCCATGTATAATGTCTCCCCATGTAATACTCTCCTCTCCTGGTTCCCCCTCTGGCAGTGCGGCTCTGATGACATCATCAGATCTATACCCAGGCCCGGCGCCAGCACGCGGCTAACCCGGGCAAGTGCCGGGGTACTGGAGGGGCCCACTCGGGCCCCCAGATCAATTGTGGCAGTGTCGGGCGTCTCTCATAGCGATCTGTGTCTTCTGGACACAGATCGCTATGAGAACATTTGCAGTCACTCACTGCTTTCCCCGGCAGGAGCTGCTGCATCGGAGGCTGAAGGACCTGCGATGACGTCATGGTCACATGACCTGCCGGGGAAAGCAGTGACCACACAGAGAGACCTGCATCAGTGAGGTGAGGGGGAGACTTTCAGGGGCCAGGGAATATACAGGAAGAGGGGGGGCAGAGTGTATACAGGAGGGGGGGGGCAGTGTGTATACAGAGGGAGAGGGTAGCAGTGTGTATACAGAGGGAGAGGGTAGCAGTGTATATACAGGAGGAGGGGGGGCAGTGTGTATACAGAGGGAGAGGGTAGCAGTGTGTATACAGAGGGAGAGGGTAGCAGTGTGTATACAGAGGGAGAGAGTAGCAGTGTGTATACAGAGGGAGAGGGTAGCAGTGTGTATACAGAGGGAGAGAGTAGCAGTGTGTATACAGAGGGAGAGGGTAGCAGTGTGTATACAGAGGGAGAGGGTAGCAGTGTGTATACAGAGGGAGAGGGTAGCAGTGTGTATACAGGAGGGGGGAGGATGTGTCCACGCGCGGGAGGGGGGCAGTGTGACTACTGAAGGGGGGGCCCATAAAGGGGCCCACTAGGGCTCTGTCGCCCAGGGGCCCACTAAAACCTGGAGCCGGACCTGTCTATACCTTAGCTGTGATGACATCATCAGATCTATACTACAGCTGTGATTGGTCAGATAGTGCTTATGTATAGAAGCCAATCTCTGCCCCAGAAGACTATAAGGCAAGTGTCCGCTCTGCCTTATAGGACACACGGTGGCTGGGACTGTATTGGGGACTGATGTGAACGGTTCTGTCTCCAGTAGATATTTGGAGAGTCACACTTCTCTCCCGGAGGACGATGCTATGTGTGATGGACAGATATTTCCATTATTCAGATGGCATTCTCCGAGGACTAAGCTGATGGCAAACACTGGTTTATGAGATGTTTGCGTAGTCATTTAGTGATTTAGTCCGAGAACTGCGGTGACAATAAACCTCCATCCATTGTTGTGTAAATGTCACCTGGCTGAGAACATAATGACAGAGGCGGCCGGACACCTCCCGGGAGCTCCGCATGGCCGCAGGCCGCACTCCGAGACACATTTACAGCCATGATTCATAGTAAAGACAACTGGAGGCACAAGGTGACATATCCGCCGCTCAGGGGGTGCCATGATATGACAATGAAACCGACTGCATAGCAATAACAGGGGATTCCATCCCATTACCCAGATTTAATGTTATTCCTTATCTACAGGATGGGGGACTACATGCTAATTTGGTGGGAACAAAAGCTTTGGGACTCCCACTGCTCACGAGATTGGGCGACCCTTATACTGGGCAGGTGAAACGTGCACCTACTGAATCAACAGGACGAGCATTGGCCATCTATGGTCAACATGAGGCTCCCTTCAGTTGGGGGAACAGGACCCCCATCCCCCTGATTAGTGGAGGTCCTAGTGGTCACACCAATCAGCATGTTACATACCTGTTGGATAGGATATAACATCTAATCTTTGTCACCCTGTATAAGCTGCCCATATGACTAAATTTGCTATATAGAGGCAATATTCAACCTTCCCCTTTCTTATTATGCATCCAATGTGTTACTGTTCTATTATGTATACAGCTCCTATGCAGAGCTATGAGTCTCCATATTTACACCTATATGTAGTCAGATCTCCAATGTGTTACTTTCTTTTCTTTCTATGCCCTGTCTTCTGGCGGATCTTAAAGGGGTTGGACTTTATATAATATCCCTTTTCTGCAGTAGATATGGGGTCCCCTATAGATCATGAGAGAAATACAGTTCCTCCTAAATAAGTGGAGGGGCAGATTGTGCATGCGCTTTATAGCTCCACTCATTCTCTCTGGCCGTACTGGATATAGTAGAGCTCTGTCTATAGTAGAGTGCGATGTATCCTACGCTACCCATGCCCTTGTGAAAATCTTTACGTGGCCTACTTTGCAATAAAACAATAACATTTAATTTTGGAAACAGATCTGGGGCTACGTCACAGGTCCACATATTGGGTCAGTCATAGAGGACTAGACCTTACAGTCCTGATGGCTCCAGGTATGATACAAGTATACAGCAAGCGGAAGAGTTAACTTTTTCTCCTCCAATATCCAGCAACTGTGCAGGAGGAATGTGTACGAATAGCGTAGTCGTAGTCAGAGGTGGGGGTTACCAACTGCATTCGCTTTGCACCCTTTTTGTCTGATTTTCACATTTGGATGATATCATTACACTTAATAATAAAATACTGCAATATTGATATTAGGTATGTTTGATGTCCCCTTTAGGCCGTCCGGAGTTTCCAGATTGGGATCCACTTGTGTCCTTCTAACACGGAGTTATGGGAGGAAGATCTGAATTGGGCTCGGAAACTTCTCCAACAGAAGAAAGAAGCAGAAGCTCTGGAGAGGAATCAGGGGGACTTCAGCATTGAGCAGGCGCTCATCCCAGACTATGACTTTGAGGGGGACGAGGTGGTGGCCGCCTGTGATGCCATATCTCGGCTACAGAAGGCGACAGCCGCCGGGGATAAGAAAGTCGTTGTCTCTTCATCAGGAACAGTGACAGATCAGGAACCTAAGAAGGACAATGCCTCCACCTCCGATGACCCCACAGTATTCACCAAAGCTCGATAGTCGGCTTGTGGTGTTTTATTCATCTTTGATGCTGAACCCATCAGAAGGAGGATAAGGGACATCATTTGATGGATGGGAGATGAATATGGAATCTCTAGTTTTGGCCATGGCCATGGCTATAGCAGGGGGTGAGCTTCATAGATGACTCCTCTGGATGACTGATGTCATACAAAGGCTTTTCACATTTAGTATTTTCTATCCAATCCTTGGTGCTCATATCGGTGGGATCCTTCATGGTGAGACCCTCTATGATGTCCTCGAAAACCTGCTCCAGCAATCTCAACGGTCACACGTGTCCTCACTTTTTTTTTACTTGGATTGATTTTAGATATGAAGCCATCTCCAGTATCGCCTCCAAAATTTCCATCCATGCGATTTCCATGGCAGAACATATTAAGTCCTTGTACACACATTAAGCACACAGAACCTTAATAACTACCTGAGGCTCCATATTCCAGGTATTCCTGCAGGCATTCCTCCTAGAGGTTGGATGGATACCGAATTTATGAGATGTCGGAGCTATACTGGGTACACCAGGGCGCATTGACTTCTATGGGCTGCTCTGTACAGCTTGGAGGATGCACAGTCACTTCATCAATGTATATGGGACCTAAAAGTGGAACCTGCATCTCCTAGATGCCCTTCAAAAGATAATCCAGCTCAATCCCTTATAAAACTAACCCTACACCCCAGGACAGTCCCCAACACATCTGCAATTCATGGACATAAACTTTCCTGGATGAAGATGAGTCCTTCCTTATCAGTCTTCTTGGTTGGATATTGAGAGACGTGTGTCATGGGATCAGCAAGGTTTTGTGATAATCTTTCAGAAGGTAATGTCAGAGAGGCGGATAATGTGCAGCCACGGAGTGATTGGGAATTGGTTAGTATGTAGTTATATTGTATTGATTTGATTTAATATAAGATTGGAGTCTTGAAAGGAGTTGTCCCCATCTGATTGTGGGGGTCCAACTATTGGGGTCCCCATTGATCCCGATAACAGTGTTCCCCTTCTCACTGCTCAGCATATGGCTTCATTCATTAGTGAGAATAGAACCCGCTTTTGCATAATACTGGGGATCCATTTGGTTGGGTCCCACCAATACGGAGATGTAGATGCTGGTCTCATCCCATAGTCCCATCTTTCCTGACATGCCGGGACTAGTTTTACTACAGTGACATGTTGCAGATCATTAGGCCGTAAAACTGGGAGGGTTTCACAATCCATTAAGGAGTGCCCACGAGATAGTAAAAAAAAATATCCACTCCCCGTAGCCTGCCAGCTGCCAGGGATTGTCCAGGACAATAAAATAGTCTCCAGCAACAAAAATAAACCAGTAGATGTCTGTGTCATCCAATAAAGCGCTGAACTTCTTTCCTCAATGTGGATCTGGCTTTTATTTTCCCTGGATTATGCAAGAAATGTTAAACTTTTTAGTTGTGATCCTTAGATTAAATGTAACCAAAAAGTAGCCATCCAAAAACTATTAAGTTGTCTGTATGTATACAGTATATTACATGTATGTACTGTCCAGTAGTGCACTAGAGAGGAAGCAGAGACTAATAAGGACTGGTTACATACAGCTTAGACACCACTTACATCTTCGGAGCAGCGTTACTTGTATATGTGTGATACCACCATGAGGAAGAAATGAGGTACACAGAATGATTTACATTTACAACTTAATGTAAAATTGTAAAACATTTTTTTTTTTAAAAGTATTTATTTTTGCAGTTTTTGAATTTTTATACAAACATAATAAACAAAACCAGAAATCAAGATTGTCTGTCACATATTTCCTTCCCCCCAATACAGGATTATTATACAACAGCCATGGTAACAGTCAGGTTCTTACTGCGTTTCAAAACTACCTGAGGGATATTACATAGTAGATAACAGCAGATACTGCAGCCAGACATCTTGATACAACACAAATAACTATTGACACGTAGACAATCAGTCACACACACACACACACACCAGCACGCTCAGTCTCCTTCATCATGGAGAGGAATATAAATCACATGTGATTATAAGGCTGTATGGGGAGTCGCGCACCATCTGGACCAGATGCGGTCAAACTTCTGGGGACACTTCCTGTTGGTATACAGGGACCGGTAGTGGGGAATGACACTATTAATGAGTAGTATCCATCTTTTTAATGGAGGGGGCTCCTGGTCCTTCCAGGTCATCACCACCACTTTTCGGGCGTAGTATAGGACAAACCTAAAGAAAATTTTGTCATAGTGGCCATTGACAACTTCATTTATGATGCCGAGGAGACACACAGAGGGAGATAGTAAGCGTGGGAAATCAAAGTGTAAATTAAGGAACTCCAGCACTTCGGACCAGAAGACATGGACCCTAGGGCAGGACCAGACACAATGCAGGAAGGATCCGACTTCAGCCTGACAGCGAAAGCAAAGATCATTAGGCATTGCTCCCATGCGGAATAGTCTAGCAGGGGTGAAGTAAACTCTATGGAGGAATTTAGATTGGATCAGGAAGTCCCTCGCACTCACTACAGATGTGAAGTAGGACAGTTCGACCTCCCTCCAGTCATCATCTGACAGGTCAGGGATATCCTGACTCCAGCGTTCACAGGCTCTATCAAACGGTCTGGACTTTTGCTCTTGTAGGAGAGCATAGCACTGAGTGAGTGGCTTAGGGAGGTCTGGGGTACTCATCAGAGTCTCTAGTTTGGAGAATTTCACTGTCAGGCTGAAGGAGCCGAATTGGGCTTTGAATGCGTGTCGCAGTTGCGTGTAATGGAAGCTGGCCGTATTGGGTACAGTATGTCTCTCCCTTATCTCGTTAAAGCTGAGTAACTCTGCTTCCGGGGATAAGAGCTGGCCTACAAATTTCACCCCTGCTGCCCCCCACATTGTCCAGCCTGGGAGGGAGAGGAAGTGAGAGAGCCACGGATTGAGCCACAATGGAGTCCTAGGCGAGAGGGGGGGAGAGCTGCTCGGTTCTACCAGGGATTGTGCCCTACGCCAGCACACCGCTACCGTACGTAAGGGAAGTGGGGTATCAGATGGGGACTTATACCTGTACAGCAGGTTTGTAAGGGCCTCGTAGGAACCTACCAGGGCACCAGCCAGTGCAGTAGCTGCATTACCCATGTCTATATCTATCCACCACTGGGCATATACTAGCTGGGAAGCCAGGTAATAAAGATACAGATCCGGGGCAGCCAGTCCACCCCTAGACTTGGGAGCCTGAAGCAGCGCTAGACTGAATCGCGGGGCACTACTCTGCCAGTAGAAGGACCTGAGAATGCCGTCCAAGCGTTTAAACAGACTCTTAGGAAGTAGTATAGGGCAGGCATGGAAAAGGTATAGAAATTTTGGGAGAAAAATCATTTTAAATATATTAATACGCCCGTACAAAGACAAGGGGAGAGTGGACCAGGCTTTTAGGCGCGATTCCGTTGCAACTATCAGGGGTGTAATGTTTAACTCCGTAAATGCCTGGACCTTGCGTGACACCTGGACTCCCAGATATTTAAAGGTGGACACCACCCGGACTGGGACGGGGAGGGAGTGTACCCCTACCTCAGATAAGGGAAATAGGGCCGATTTGTCCCAGTTAACCCGAAGGCCTGAGAACCCCCCATAACGTTCTATCAGGGCCAGAAGGGATTCCAGAGAGGGGCCCACATCCCCAAGGTATACAAGTGTATCATCGGCATAGAGAGATACCTTTTCAATAATAGTACCTCTAGTTATGCCCTTAATGCCCTCAGAGTGGCGGATCGCCACAGCAAGGGGCTCAATGGCGAGTGCGAAGAGGAGGGGAGATAGTGGGCAACCCTGTCTAGTGCCCCTGGCCATAGGGAGAGTAGGTGAGATGTTAAGGTTGGTCCGCACCCTAGCCTTGGGATCGTTATACAGTAGCTTAACCAATGCTGTAAATCGAGGGCCAAAACCCATTCTAGGCAAAAGGGTCCACAAATAGGGCCACTCCACAGAATCAAACGCCTTACAATTGTCTAAGGATAATATAAACCCAGGGTCTGGAGACCGCTCTGCCTCTGCAATGTTCAGGTGTAGTCTTTGTATATTTATGTCAGTTCCCCTCCCAGGCATAAAGCCTGTCTGGTCCGGGTGAACCAATGATAGTATTACTTTGTTAAGCCTTGTTGCCAGAATTTTTGCTAGTATTTTAACATCTGAATTTAGGAGGGAAATTGGGCGGTATGAGTCAGGAAGCAGGGGATCCTTGCCAGGCTTAGGAAGAACTACAATAAGGGCCTCTCGCATGGAGTCGGGGAGGGAACCACTATCAAGCGCATCGGAGTATAGGCTAAGGAGAAGGGGGACCAGAGTCTCACAGTTATCCCTATACCACTCACCTCCCAGCCCATCAAGTCCAGGTGTCTTACCGGGGGGCAACGATTGGATGGCCAGTTCCACCTCCTCTGCCGAGAGCGGAGCATCAAGCTCCGATGACTGTGCCTGTGTGAGCCTCCAAAGTGGAAGACTGTCAAGGAATCCGGAAATCTCGACGGAAGAGGCGGACAATCTGGAGCTGTAAAGAGAAGAATAGTATTCATGAAATACCAAGTTAATGGCCCGGGGTTCTGTGATCAATGCTCCGTTACCATCAACAATAGAGGGAACGGAAGCACAGGGGCGTTCAGCCCGCGATAAATACGCAAGCAGCTTCCCGTTTTTATCTCCAAATTCAAAGATGGACGCTTCCCTGGCTAGCAGGCGCTTACTGGTGCGCTCCTTCACTACAGCTAGATGGTTCCTCTGCGCCTGAGCCCAAGTCTTTTTATTCCCCGGAGTAGGTTTCTCTAGATAATCCTTTTCTGCAGTCACCAGTACAGCCGTCAGCCTTTCCTCCTGGGCATTCAAGGACTTCCTATGGCCAGCTACCCCCGACATGAATGCCCCCCGCACCGAGGACTTGTACGAGTCCCAGACTAGAAGGGGATCAGGATGGGTTGAGTGTACATCCCAGAACTCGCTGTGCGCTGCCCTAACAGTACTCTGGACCGCTGGGGACAGGAGCCAAGCCGGGTGCAGGCGCCATAAGCGGGAGTCGCTGGGAGGGCCTATAAGGAGACTAATGAACAAGGCGGAGTGGTCTGACGCACTGCGCGGGCAATAGGATATCTGGTCAACGTGCTGCATCATATCGGGGGAGACAAAGGCCAGATCAATCCGAGAGAAGCTCTTATGAACAGAGGAATAAAATGAATATTCTCTCTCTTGAGGGTGTTTACTACGCCAAACATCGGCGAGGTCTAGAGAGGTGAGCCACTCGTTCAGACGGACCGAGCCTGTGTCCAGACCACTTGTACGATCCAAGGAGGGATTAGGGACGGCATTGAAATCACCAATACAGAGTAACGGGCTTGGAGGCATAGCAGCCAGCTTACTGGATATTAGATGCAATACTGCTGGATCAAAGGGAGGTGGGACATAAATAGACGCAATAGTAAAGGTAAAGCCCCACAAGGCGCAATGTACGATCACAAAACGGCCAAAGTGATCCGGTGCTACCTGTATGACCTCTATGGGAAGCGCTTTGGATATGAGTATGGATACTCCCCTGGCGTAAACAGAGTAGGAGGAATGGTAACCTCTAGCCACCCAGGCCCGCTTCAGGGAGAGGACCTTCTGACCCGTAAGGTGTGTCTCTTGGATACATACAATATGGGGGGCCTGACGCTTAATGACGTCTAACATCAGGGCCCTCTTGAATTTGGAGTTAAGTCCCCTCACATTCCAGCTCATTACCTTAAGTGAAGACATCTTAGCGGAAGGGAAAGGGGTGTGGGGAAGGAGACGTGAGCAACCAAGCATTCATCCTTTCATACCACAAAGACATAGACAGACAGACAACAGTGAGCATAACAAATATAACAGAACTGAACTAACAATCCCAAGAATACAAACCCCCTGTCTAACACCCTAACAGCAGTAGTGTAGACCTATACCCACTAACAGTCAAATAGTAGAACAGTGGTCCCTAACTCAAGACAAACCTACACCATTTGTCCCGGGACCTTCAACCCTTAATGAATAGATGATCAGGAGGTTATTAGGCAGCCATATTTAGAGAGAACCAAGAGGAAATAGGGGAGGGGGGGGGGGGGGGGGAAGAAGGAAGACGCAAGGAGGTAATGGTAGGGGGAGGTAATGGTAGGGGGAGGTGGGAAGGGGGGGGGGGGGGAGGGAGGGAGAGAATGGAGTGCCATAAATGGCGCACTGGTCAAGATGACCAAGAAGAATGCGCAAATCAATCACAGGGTACATTTGTGAGGCACGTAAAGTGTAAACAAATATTAGAATACTGTAACAGTGATTTGGGACCCCTGGATAACCACTCAGGACCAAGTCCAGCACAGTCACTGCACATCAGACAAAAGGATATGTGAGTCCAGTCACTCAGGAGGTGCGGGCCTTGCAGCTGGAGCCCGTGGAGCTGCATCAGCCCAGTGAAGTGCTTCGGTTGGGCAAGTGAAGAATCGAGTCTTCTGACCATCCACTATTCGGAGCTTGGCAGGGTACATCATGGAGTATTTATACCCCTTGTCACGGAGACGGGCACGGACCTCGGTGAATTGTGCTCGCTGTTTCCTGACGGATGCAGAGAAATCAGGGTAGAAGGACACTCTGCTGTTGGCATAGAGAATTTCTCCCTTGGTACGGACAGCCCTGAGGATAGAGTCCCTGTCCCTAAAGTGCAGCAGCCGGGCCAGGAAGGGTCTTGGATTGCCCCCTGGGGGGCCAGGGCGGAATGGCACACGATGGGCCCTTTCTACTGTGAAGAACGGGGAGAAGGTATCTGCAGGCAGCATATTTTTGAGCCAATTTTCAAAAAAGGATACCGGGTCAGACCCCTCCACTTTTTCGGGGAGGCCAACCACTCTGACGTTGTTCCGTCGCAGGCGGTTTTCAAGGTCATCAGCTCTGTCGATGGAAGCAGACATTTGGCGCTGAAGCTCTCTGATCTGTGTCGGCATAGGCCTCTGGACATCCTCCACTTCAGATATTCTGCGTTCAGTTTCTGTTATTCGCTCTTTGGCTTTGTGAACATCGTGTCTTAAAAGAACAAAGTCTTGTCGCAGCTCATCCACCTTGGTAACCAGTTTGGATTGGCACCCATTAATGGCCGCCAGCACCTCTGCAAATTTGCGGTCCAGTTCAGTGGCCACGTCAGGCGGATCAGCGCCCTCCTCATAACTTACAAGCTGCGGCGGGCTCTGGGAGCCTTCAAAGAGGGAGGGAGAGGAGTTTGGGGACCCCTGAGGAGAGCAGGGCTGTGTGCGGGAGAATCTCCCCAATTTTTTTGCAGCGTTTGACTGTATCTGTGCAAGAACGGCTTGTGATGTGGAGCATTCCTGCGCATCCAGGGGTTCCAGGGACTGGAATGGAGGATCTTCATGGATGGATTCATCATCCGATGGAGGCGCAGACACCCCGGACGCCGCTTTTTGCAATTTAGCCGTCCTCCTCCGGTTACCCATGGCGTCTGGACAGAGGGGGCCAGTGATAAACAATCGAGGAGCCTAGCGTCCAGTAATTAGCAGAGATACAGTCCAAACCCACGTGGACTATTGCAGCGGCACTGCAAGGGTTAATATAAAACAAAACCCAGGAGCAGGGGGTCACTGGGAGTATGGTGGGCTGCACAGCTTGGGGTCCCCAGGTGAGAGGAGGGCAGTAGCAGGGGAATTACTTCCCTACCTTATTCCTGGCTGCAGTCCGGCAGTGACAGGGTTAACCCTGCGCGCCTAGGCCTCAGGCAGCGCAGGGGAGTCCAGTAAGATGGCGCCTCCGGCCGGATACAGGGCTGGCTGGAGCGCTGCCACGATCCCCCAGGTCAGCAGCACAGCGGGTCGGCGGCACAGCACGGGGGGGGGGGTTCCCTCCCCCGGTATTCAGCACCTCTCCGGTATACAGCCGCGATGCCGGGCGGCTATGGTCCCGCCGCCGCGCGGGACACGTGGAAGGCCGCAGGAGGTGAAGTGCTGGAGGGGACCTCACGGAGCCGGTGACCGCCGCGATACCGCCACCGGAGTATGGGGGCAAGTACCCGCGGCACCGGGGAGCAGACTGGAGGGGGTACAGGTAAGGATGGCTGCCTGGGAAGGGTGATAGGGTGCCAGGTCCCGGGAGCTCCGCGGTGCACGTCCTCCTAGGTCGGCATCAGGCCACGCCCCATCGTAAAACATTTTTAATCATGTAGAAGAAATAGCATCTGTCAGACCAAAGACAATAATAAAGCCATTCCTCCCACCCTGGAAATAGTTTTCCTTATACAGTATATTCCCCTGTGTGTACTGTGCAAGAGGGCATTAGAGAAGAAGCTGAGTAGAATAAATGATACATATATAGCACATATCCACCAGTGATTACACAGCATCCATTTCCTCCACCACTAAACATTCCTTTTCGGTACTGTCCAGGAGTGCACTAGAAATGAAGCTAGTATCCAGGAGTGCACTATAGAAAAAGCAACAGTCTAGGAGTGCAGTAGAGAAGAAGCTACGGTCTAGGAGTGCACTAGAGAAGAACCCAGTGTCCAGGAGTGCACTAGAGAAGAATCTACTGTCCAGAAGTGCACTAGAGAAGAAGCTGCCATCCAGGACTGCAGTAGAGAAGAAGCTACTGTCCAGGAGTGCACTAGAGAAGAAGCTACTGTCCAGGAGTGCACTAGACAAGAAACTACCCTCCAGGAATGTACTACACAAGAAACTATGATCCAGGAATGCACTAGAGAAGAAGCTACTATACAGGACTGCATTACAGAAGAAGCTACCATCCAGAAGTGCACTACAGAAGAAGCTACCATCCAGGAGTACAGTAGAGAAGAAGCTACCATCCAGGAGTGCACTAGAGAAGAAGCTACTATACAGGACTGCATTACAGAAGAAGCCACCATCCAGGAGTGCACTAGAGAAGAAGCTACCATCCAGGAGTGCACTAGAGAAGAAGCTACTATACAGGACTGCATTACAGAAGAAGCTACTGTCCAGGAGTGCACTAGAGAAGAACCTAGCATCCAGGAGTGCACTAGAGAAGAAGCTACTGTCCAGGAGTGCACTAGAGAAGAAGCTACTGTCCAGGAGTGCACTAGAGAAGAAGCTACTGTCCAGGAGTGCACTAGAGAAGAAGCTACTGTCCAGGAGTGCACTAGAGAAGAAGCTACTATACAGGACTGCATTACAGAAGAAGCTACCATCCAGGAGTACAGTAGAGAAGAACCTAGCATCCAGAAGTGCACTACAGAAGAAGCTACCATCCAGGAGTACAGTAGAGAAGAAGCTACCATCCAGGAGTGCACTAGAGAAGAAGCTACTATACAGGACTGCATTACAGAAGAAGCCACCATCCAGGAGTGCACTAGAGAAGAAGCTACCATCCAGGAGTGCACTAGAGAAGAAGCTACTATACAGGACTGCATTACAGAAGAAGCTACTGTCCAGGAGTGCACTAGAGAAGAACCTAGCATCCAGGAGTGCACTAGAGAAGAAGCTACTGTCCAGGAGTGCACTAGAGAAGAAGCTACTGTCCAGGAGTGCACTAGAGAAGAAGCTACTGTCCAGGAGTGCACTAGAGAAGAAGCTACTGTCCAGGAGTGCACTAGAGAAGAAGCTACTATACAGGACTGCATTACAGAAGAAGCTACCATCCAGGAGTACAGTAGAGAAGAACCTAGCATCCAGAAGTGCACTACAGAAGAAGCTACCATCCAGGAGTACAGTAGAGAAGAAGCTACCATCCAGGAGTGCACTAGAGAAGAAGCTACTATACAGGACTGCATTACAGAAGAAGCCACCATCCAGGAGTGCACTAGAGAAGAAGCTACCATCCAGGAGTGCACTAGAGAAGAAGCTACTATACAGGACTGCATTACAGAAGAAGCTACTGTCCAGGAGTGCACTAGAGAAGAACCTAGCATCCAGGAGTGCACTAGAGAAGAAGCTACTGTCCAGGAGTGCACTAGAGAAGAAGCTACTGTCCAGGAGTGCACTAGAGAAGAAGCTACTGTCCAGGAGTGCACTAGAGAAGAAGCTACTATACAGGACTGCATTACAGAAGAAGCTACCATCCAGAAGTGCACTACAGAAGAAGCTACCATCCAGGAGTACAGTAGAGAAGAACCTAGCATCCAGGAGTACAGTAGAGAAGAAGTTGAGTAGAATAAGAGTTACTTCTACACAGCCAGTACCGCTGTCTTCAGAACCGTCACTGTCAGTAGTATTAGTGCACAGGAGGATAACGCTCCCCCAGGGCAGGCAATGATAAAGCATTGAGCGTATGGAAGGCGTCCACACTGGATTGATACTATGTCCTCCTGTATACATAGACATCAGGGATGTATGGAATTACGCTGACACACTCTTTGTCAGCATGAGTGAGGGTTGTACATGAGTGAGGGTTGTACATGAGTGATCGCTGTATATGGCGGTATGACAGTCAAGGCACGAGGCAGAAGTAAACACTCCTGGATGATGGACTTATGCTTGAACTATGCTGACTGTTTCCTCTCTCTGGTCTGGCGGAAGATATATATTCCCCGTGCTAGGTCCTGTATACAGACCTTGAATGGTATCTCTAACAATGGCTCTGGCTGTTCTCTCAGGGTCTCTTGACCAGGGGCAGACTTGGACATTTGAGGAACTAAACTGGAGAAGAAAGCAGATCGAAGAGGATGAGGAGGACATTGGTTGGCGCTGCATCACTCGTGTATTTGTGTGGGATGTATTTGGGTGGTAATGTACCCCTGCTCTCCACCTTCCTGGGGTAGCTGTCCATAAGCAAGGTATTGGCCTGATGACCTTGTACAGGGGCTAAAGAGTGAAAACCAATGGGGGTCACTGTAAGAACAATCATGGGAGAAGCTCCAATTCAATCCAGGGAGGAGGCAGCAGCTGCTTTGTGATACAAGGATATAACCACATTTCCATTGTCAGATTATAACAAAAACCTAAAACGTTCTCAACTGGCAACCTGGGAAAAATGTACATAAAGGCTTGGGAAGAACATTGGTCTACAACATTGGGGCAGATTTACTTACCCGGTCCATTCGCGATCCAGCGGCGTGTTCTCTGCGGTGGATTCGGGTCCGGCCGGGATTCAATAAGGCAGTTCCTCCGCCGTCCACCAGGTGTCGCTGCTGCGCTGAAGTCCGCTGAGACCCACTGGAATGCCCTGAAATTCACCGGCCTATTCCTAGTGAAGGTAAGTGCAAGTTTCGCGACACATTTTTTTTTTTAAATGCGGTTTTTCCGAATCAGTCTGGTTTTCGTTCGGCCACGCCCCCCCCGATTTCCGTCGCGTGCATGCCAGCGGCGATGCGCCACAATCCGATCGCGTGCGCCAAAATCCCGGTGCAATACAGGGAAAATCGCCGCAAATCGGAAATATTCGGGTAACACGTCGGGAAAACGCAAATCGGGCCCTTAGTAAATGACCCCCATTGTGTTTTCCATCTGTCTACAAACAATCTATTCAGACTTTCTCCCAACTGAGATGTTCTGAATACGAAAGATTGAGATAAGATTAGTTGTGGAACATCCGTTGGATTGGTTTGGTCAGTGTTAGATACATCCATTTGCATAATTGGGGAATCTTATTGGTAACATCTGGGTGTCACATGCTATACATGTGGTCTTGCCAGGTGTCCTTCACCCGTACAGGTCATATATCCAAAAACCAGAACCACAACGCACCGGTGGGTGGCATTGAGAAGCTTTGGTCTTGGGTAGTGCAGGGTTTGTAAAAGAGATCATTTGCCATGATCTGGGGTAGGTCTGGAGTAAATTATCTAGTAACCTCGGGGTTAAATAGTGTAGTGGTTACCAGTCAAGGATGATTTATCTAATGGGATTAAATAGGGAAGAGCGTTGATTTACCAGGATTAGGAAGCCCCCAAATTTAGGCCAGATCCAATTGGTCCTATCCAAGTTCGAAAAACTTTGGCACGGTTGAGTTTGTCATTGGCACAAGCATGAGGTCCTGCCCCACAGTTCTCCGACCAGTCCTGCTCTGCTACATATGTAACGTACACAGAAGAGCCTCCTAAGCCAAACACTCTCCCCTTGTGTATACAGCGCAGAGATGACTCCATCGTAAACTCGCTGACTCGGAAATTCTATAAGGCAGATGTTTACATTGATGCGCCGGCCTCGCTTTCTCGTAGGCTCCAGATTGATCTGGTAAACAGGAGGAGTGCCATCGCCTTTATTAATGGCAAATCATGTTTGTACAAGACAGAAAATTGCGCAAGTGATTTACTCAGCGTTTCCTCTTGTCTGTCTCTGGATCGAAGCTGCAATAAATATTGAATAAGTGACTGCAAATAGATGTGGGAGGATGTAAATGTTATAAATGCATATGGGAGATGTTCTTGAGAACCTCAGGAAACAGATCATTTTGGGGGTTCAGAGTATTGTCTGTAGTATTGCGGATTAGATACTGTATGGAATATTCTTTACCTCTCCCTTCCTGACTTCTCCCTCCTTCTCCTTCTCACCTCAAACAATTACAATCCAGCATTATTGAGGGGCATGCTGCAGGACCTGTAGATTCTATTTCCTGACTTATTGGGGCAGATTTACTTACCCGGCCCATTCGCGATCCAGCGGCGCGTTCTCTGCGGTGGATTCGGGTCCGGCCGAGATTCACTAAGGTAGTTCTTCCGACGTCCACCAGGTGGCGCTGCTGTGCTGAAGTTCGCCGAGGCCCGCCGGAATGCACTGAAGTTCACCGGCCTATTCATGGTGAAGGTAAGTGTGAGTCCCGCGACACTTTTTTTTAAATGCGGTGGTTTTTCCGAATCCGTCAGGTTTTCGTTCGGCCAAGCCCCCCCGATTTCCGTCGCGCGCATGCCGGGGCGGATGCGCCACAATCCGATCGCGTGCGTCAAAATCCCGGGGCAATACAGGGAAAATCGGCGCAAATCGGAAATATTCGGGTAACACGTCGGGAAAACGCGAATCGGGCCCTTAGTAAATCACCCCTATTAATTTGTCCTAGAAAGATCCCTGTGAGAATCCCATTGTTATTCCGCCTCGAGCCCTTGTAACAAGCTATGGTCTATGAATAAAAGGCAAAAAAACCCAGAGGGACAAAACAAAATCTGAATCCAGATGCAAGGCTAAGGTTGGGGTTAGTGCCATGAGCAAACTGACAACCTGAACTCCTGAAGATGTTACACAGGGTGCTGGGCGCTTGTCTTATACCGCCAGCGTGCATGGGATATTTTGGCCTTCTGTCTCTTTCCTCATTCCAAGGGCTAATGACGTTGGTACTAAAACATGTTCGATAAAGCTCCCAAGAGCTCAGTGACAGGGAAAGCGAGGGCGTGCTGTAATATTTCATGCACGCCAGAGGCAAGCATAATCAGTGTATAAGGAAAGTTCCAAGCTTCCTGTGTGACAGGAGGCACATTTAGCATAATTTTAGAAAAGTTTTATAGAAATAACAAGACCATATCTTGCATCAGCATAACTACTGTGGGGAAGCTTAGCTGTGGACTTTTCTTTAATGGGGGGCTCTGCTGTGGACTTTTCATTAGCATGGTGGGTCTGCAGTGGACATCTCAGTAATGAGGGGCGGCTGCTGGTGGACATTTCATTAGTGAGGGGAGGCCGCTGCTGGACATTTTACTAGTGAGGGGAGCCCGGACATGTTATTAGTGAGGGAAGGCTGCTGCTGGACATGTCATTAGTGAGGGGAAGCCGCTGCTGGACATGTTATTAGTGAGGAGAGGTCACTGCTGGACATGTCATTAGTGAGGGGATGCTGCTGCCGGACATGTTATTAGTGAGGGAAGGCTGCTGCTGGAACATGTTATTAGTGAGGAGAGGTCACTGCTGGACATGTTATTAGTGAGGGAAGGCCACTCCTGGACATGTTATTAGTGAGTGTAGGCTACTGCTGGGACATGTTATTAGTGAGGGAAGGCCACTCCTGGACATGTTATTAGTGAGTGTAGGCTACTGCTGGTCCGAGGCTTGAGAAAGAGCGAAACGGCCCGTCGCCTTCCGTGGCGTGCATCACCCCTGTCCTGATTCCTTCCCGAATAAAGTTTCCTCTGCTTGAGATCGGTGAGTGCCATCTTTTCTTACCTCCTCTGGATGTTGATATGTAGGCTACTGCTGGGACATGTTATTAGTGAGGGGAGGCTGCTGCTGGACATGTTATTAGTGAGGGAAGGCTGCTGCTGGACATGTCATTAGTGAGGAGAGGTCACTGCTGGACATGTCATTAGTGAGTGTAGGCTACTGCTGGGACGTGTTATTAGTGAGGGGAGGCCGCTGCTGGGACGTGTCAGTAGTGAGGGGAGGCCACTGATGGACATGTTTTTAGTGAGGGTAGGTTGCTGCTGGACATATTATCACTGCAGGGAGGCTGCTGCTGGAACATGTTATTAGTGAGGAGAGGTCACTGCTGGGACATGTTATTAGTGAGGAGAGGTCACTGCTGGGACATGTTATTAGTGAGGGGAGGCCACTGCTGGGACATGTTATTAGTGAGGGGAGGCAGGTGCCGGGACATTTTATTAGTAAAGGGGAGGACGCTGCTGGACATGTTATTAGTGAGGGGAGGCCCCTGCTGGACGTGTTATTAGTGAGGGAAAGCCGCTGCTGGATGTGTTATTAGTGAGGGGCCACTGCTGGATGTGTTATCAGTGAGGGGAGGCCACTGCTGAACATGTTATTAGTGAGGGGAGGCCGCTGCTGAACATGTTATTAGTGAGGGTAGGCTGCTGCTGAACTTTTCATTGATGCTGCTGGATATTTTATAAAGAGAAGCGGCTGCATTTCTCACCCTAGGCTTTTACTGGAGTCAAAATTACTGTGGTAAGATTAGGTGCCAGGGGGACATTATAGTTTGTGTGGGTATTATAGTAGCCCCCTTCTTATATAGACAGACAAACAGAAAAAGGAGGGGCCATTTTAAACTGGGGTTGCTGGAAATGGCACATTATATGGGTTGGGGTTAGATATGCGGTATTTGCAGGGCGACCAATCTCTGGGGGCCATGGTAAGGGGGTTACCCGACCCATTTCCCTAGAAAAAATTTTGGGAGCAGCCGGTCCCCGGATACAAAAAAGTTGAGGACCACTGGGCTAGAAGGATCTAAATGAGAAGGACACAAGCTACAAAAGAGGGTTGAGACAAAAGACATCTTGACTACTGCTGTGTGACGGCATCTCACCAGGTTGGCCCTCGAGACAATGTGCAGCTTCAAGGAAATTTGGGTTAGAAAGAGGAAGCTGCTGGCCCACCTAAAGGATGAGAAAAGACACCACCATGAGATAAGTTCTCCCTCCAGAATCAGTGCCGGGACCAAACTGTGCTGTTATTTATGGCCTTTTTTCCTGGTCAGACCTTCTATTGTTTCTTCAGAATGTCTCCTGATGATCATCTCATTATCGCCCTCAATGAAACGTTTCCATGATTCTTCCGTTGACATCACTACTTCTCTGTTCCTACCTATAACAATCAGAGCACCTGCCGATGTATCATAATTGCATTGTATAAATGTTAGGACTGTCACCGGGTTGGCGTGGATTTCTGGAAGTCGTTGCCAAAAAATCTTGGCACGTTTGGTGGGAATATTCCCAAGTACATAGTAATGGTGACACCATAGACCTCTCCCAGGTGGACGGCCCCATCTGTATCAGTGTTGGTGAGTCCATTGCCCTCGTTGCGCTGTGGTCTCCTCCGTTGGCAATGAAGTGGAGGGTTCTTCAGATAAATGGAAATTAAATGAAACGCGTCGTGTCAGATCAATGACCAGAACACATTGATAATCTGTCGGGGGCGAGCAGATGGTCCGCTCTCTGCGGAGGGCCAGGTGTATGAACAAGTCTTTCATATGTCAATCCAAGTTATGAAGGTAAAAGCCCGACAGAAAAACAACACTAATGAAGGAAAGTCGAAAGCGGAGACCATTGTCCTGGGTTTCACAGTCTCTATGAAGAATTGTTGTCATGGAGCTTGTATATTTTTGTACATGGAACGTTTCCGATAAAGGCTGTGGACAGGGAACTGACAGATGTGGAGGGATCATCACGCTCAACCTCCGCAAAAGGCTACTTTTTCCACCTTGTCAATGAAGAGGTCATACCATTGACAGGTATCCTATGTAACTAGCGTTCTTGGTGGAAACTGGGAAGAAAAACTAATTTATTGGAGAACAAGTCGCATGAAGGTGCAAATATTTACATTTGTTTGTTTTTATGGCCATTATTAGGGAGGAGGTCCTTTGTAACTGCCCCTACTCCGCTTCCGAATAAGGTCTCTAAAAATAGGGCTTCTTAAGTGAACCACACCAATGTTTATACAGCGTGTGCACCTTCGTGCGACATAAACATTAGTCTTTGTGACTTCTCTCTGGCCACGAGGTAAAGATCCTGGACTAAGATCATTGTTGTTTAGATTTCTCTCCACTCCCTACCCATGACCCATGAGCCAATTCCCACCAAACAGTTTATTCTAGCAGTGGATTTCCTCTGGAGAGGGATGTCCTGCGCTGCTAAGACCAAACATCACTAGGACATCTCTCTCCAAGGGCCACAAGTTCTATCTCCGTGGTACTTGGGTGCTTTGCAGATGTCATGATACCTAAGTGGTAGGATGTGTCTAAAGGCGTGGGCTCAAAAGGAGAGTCTGCATGGGGTAAATATCAGTCTAATAAATGAGTTGTCAGCGTTTGGCGAGATCCTCCAGTTGACACATAGGGGGTCATTTACTAAGGGCCCGAATCACGTTTTTACGTTGGGTTACACGAATTTTACAGTTTTGCGCCGTTTTTCCCTGAATTGCCCCGTGATTTTGGCGCACGCGTTCGGATCGTGGCGCATCGGCATGCACGCAATGGAAATCGGGGGCGTGGCCGTCGGAAAACCCATCGGATTCGGAGAAACTGCCGTATTTTTAAAAAAAATGTGTCGCTTGACACGCACTTACCTGCACCCGGCCCGGCTTGGTGAACTTTAGTGAACTCTGACGGAATTCAGCACAGCAGCGACACCTGGTGGACGTCGGGGGAACTACCTTAGTGAATCGCCGGAAGACCCGAATCCTCCGCGAAGAACGCGCCGCTGGATCGCGAATGGACCGGGTAAGTAAATCCGCCCCATAGTGGGCAGATCAGCTCCATACATATTACTTGGTGTCTATAGTATACTACATAGCTTATAGGAAGAGCATGTAGCTGATGTGAGACAAAAGGTGGCCAGACCCGGTTGTCTCATTCCCAAATTACTCCATTGGTCATGGAAATTGGATGGAGAAGGAGAACAATACCCTACTGTTGGGTGCCATGGAATGACCTGTAGTTCCTCCTCCCCTAATGGTTGGTGACTCTCTCATATCTGGGGACTATTTGGACCTCTTCAGGACCCAGGAAAGGACTGCAGATGCTACTTTATTGCCTTTGGAAAGTTTGTTTCTTCTTGGTTCCTTTACGGTCATTACATCACATGCCCTGAAGTTGCTGAGATGCCGCCCTGTTCCACTTTTTACTTCCAGTTTTGATATTTTTCATGAGAATCTATGGGGAAATATTAATTCTGTCTGATTTTAGATGAACACAGCCGAGGCCTGGAAATCTTACACAACCGGGGCCGCAATACAATCTTAATATCGAGCCTCGGGCTGGTTCTCTACATGGTGACACCTGCCACAAGAGCCGCGAGTGATTAGAGTCACGCAAAGGGACTTTCATAAGTTTTTGCTCTTGTGATTTACTTTCCGTTCCTTCTGAACGTAACCCTACTGCAACTTTGTCTGGTACAAACATGTATAAACTTGGAGAACCCATTGAAGTAAAGAGAGGTGGAGCTCTTGGCTCATCTCATGGACGGTTGTCCTTTGATCCCACCATCGCCATAAGAAGAACAAGACATCACACAAAAAGTGACGAGTTCAACATTTTATTGTGATCCCTTTCCCCCCAATAAAACAAACTATTGGTCGATAAAAACGGATTGACGATTACAGACTCAGAAGGCAATTACAATAAAGCGATTCACATGGCCACGGAAAGCAACAGGACATGCTCCATGATGATGACCTGCCCGGGATGAGATTGGACAGACGCCTCAACCACAACCTGCTAAGTGCTTTGATTCGCTCGTACAATCTTTTGAGTGTCGGTTGAGAAAGTCGATGGATGGGAGAGTGAAGTGGACGGCAGCAAGTGGTGGAGTCCTCTCTGCACCTGATGGGGGTGACTTGGCTCTCGATGATCGATGGATGAAGCCTCCATCGTACAAGTCTCCTTATGTCTCGTTCTTAGTCTTTCGGTTGTGACCTAACCAAGTCTGTGCTGGATGTAGAGGCAGTCTCTTGTATGGCAGATCGGACGTGCTGTACTGGTAGCATGGTCGCTGACTGATGTAGAACACAGGTTTTGGAACGCGACTACAAGCGGTACACTTATTAACACCACATAGAGCTGTTCTGTGTACACAGGCACGAGGCTCAGCAAAGTAGGAGTATAGTCACACGCATCACGGTGCCCAGAAAGTCCTTCCCTGATTCTTGTTTTTGCTTTGACGTGAACCACACAAAAGATCGGAGTGTAATTGGTAACTGTATATCCTTATGTAGGGGCCTGATGTGGCAGAGCTAATATTATGGTACAAGAACAATGCAACCACAAAGAGTTAAAGAACATCTTTACACTGCTGTGCTCTGAACTCTGTGTAAAATTGCTCCCTAGCCCCTCCTTTCTGCTCTGAGTAAAAGCTATGCCAAACAAATGTCCGATTATTACAGCAATCGATCAGGGCAGAGGGAGGGGTCTGTAGATTGGTCCAATGCAAAGAACTAAGAGCACAGCAGTGTGAGGATTTCCTTCCTACTCTATTGGAGAAGCTTCAATCCTGGAATTGAAATCTGCTGCAGCTAACAGCATACACAAAAGATAGGATTTCCTAGGCCGGTACCTAACACTGCCTGCAGAGAGTTAAGAGCACAGCAGTGTGAGGACACACCCAGTCCAGCTACAATCCTGCAATATAAATCACAGTCCTGATGCTACTAAAAACATACACAAAGGTTCAGTTACACATCTTTCTAGAGACAATACCTAACACTGGCTGCAGTCTACATGGTCACACCTCTAGGTAACAATTTCAGCTCTGCCACGTCTTTATATGACCTGTTATGGGATTATGTTTTCCCTTGAATCCCCCATATTCCTTTTCATTACTATTTATTGTTCCTGTAGTTTGCTCCCTTGACCCCATCTAACTCTGGAAGGCATTACATGGAACCATTGGTATTGGATGTCCATTGCTTCCCATCAGGTCTGATGGTCCTCCAGAGCTTGGGACACTTCTGGTTAGTCTCTGCTATAAATACTATAAAGGCAGAGAAGAAGGGGTGTCACTGGGTGGAGAACACAAGTAACTTCTCAATCCTTCCAAATATTTTGTATCTACCTGGGATTGTCTCAAAACTGGGAACTCTGTCCACTCCCCATCTAGTATTTGGCTGATTGATCACATTGGGTCACATTAGATTTTATAGCCTGTATTAAATCTGAATGATCCCTCTTTTATCCCACGGAATATTAATAGTTGTATTGATTTACAGTGTTGATGTCCACCATCTCCACCACTGGCCGTAGTCCTCAATGCCGGCAACAATTTAGTGCAAAACGTTCTTTCTTTTGGAACATGAATAAAATCTCTCGAGCAATATTCTGGAAAAAGGAGGATATTGCCTTTAAATTCTCGTCTCTAGACATCGGAATCTAAAAACCTTCTCACGGAGAAGACAATAAATACAATAAAAACCCCATATACATACATATGTCATCCGTAAAAATTCACATTTGATAAAGCTTAAGTAGACACATAGACATTCATTATCTACGAGACGGATCTGATTGGTCAGGAGTTTCACAATTGATCATCTCGTCTCCTCAAAAAGCCACCGCTCATGGTGGGACTTATTCTTGAAAGTGCCAACGGAACAGTCACCACAACACACTATGATGGTGAGGACCAGCAGCCTCAGACCATTGATCTCTCGCTTGTCAAGGTCCATCAGATTTCTGAAGGACATGTACCACGTAATGGAGAGAAGAAGTTTGTGCAAGAAAATTGTGTTGGGTTCCTTCCACAGTTTTGAAGGTGAAGAACCTGAAGTTCCTATATACATTTCTCCGATAAATTCATTGTATCATCTGGAAAGGTGACGCGAAGTGGATTTCCCTTGGATGAGGCGACCTGCCTCGGTTGAGTCTCATTTACTAGAAGTACTTGCTCAGTTTCTGGACCCTGAGAAGAAACTGAATGGTCAGAACCACGTAACGTCCTGTCTGGAGCTCCTGGCAGATTTATAGCCATGGTGGCCCCTGGTAAAATTGTGCTACTCCTGAAGCTACCATCACTCAGTTCAAGAGGGTAGAGTAAAGTCTGTGAGGTGGAGCTAACTTCTCGGAGCTCTCTGGATACAAAGGAAGGAGAATGACTCGATAGAACCGACGAGGCTCTTCTGCCATCGGTGCAGTTGAAACTTCCTGCGGAGTGCGGCCTCCTGCGGCTGCCGATCCTGCAGAAGAGACACTTGATCTTCTCAATGACTTTGCTGAGTACAGTCTTCCGGAGGAGAATATAAATCCACGGATCCAAGATGGGGTTGACGGACGCAATTCTGATGGCCTTCAGGTCCAGGTTGCTTGCGATGTCCGTCTCCACTGGTGGCTGATAGAGCTGATTGATGAAAACCCGAACCTGCAGAAGATAGAAGAAGATATTATAAGCTTTTGCTCAACTTTAAGGGAAGTCAAGAAGTCTCCAGTTTTAGATTATTGAGATCAGATGGAGGAGGAAAGGAATTTGGAGGAAGATGTAAGTTGATACACGCTTTTATATTTGCCCAGGAGCTATGAAACCACTTAATCTACAGATCACCAACTCTCTACCATGACATACGTAACACGCTCTACATACAACACGTCTACATCCTCGTGCGGATGCTTCTGGAATATTGACTGGCACGATGCATGACCTTCTGCTTGGTTGAGAATATTTGCCATAGACAAAACAAAGCATTGACTCTTCTGAGCTGGAACAATATCACCTTCTCTAATGGGTGGAAATTTTGTCTGGGATCTAAATATAGATGAATGGAATGGCCCGTGGGCAAAGAAATCCAAGACAAAGATGTGTGCGCCAATCAGTCTGGAAATTACATCTGAAGTCAAGGAAAACTATGTACATCTCCAGACTTGGTTAGGAGAACCGAGTTCTTTGGATTGAGGATTGTGCCAAAATGGAGAACAGATTGTTCCAAAATCTGGATGCAACCCATGTAAAGTGAAGGACCTACCATGGCTCTAGTCTTGTCCATTGGTCTTAGCTGGAATGGTGGCTCCTCTGGATGGAACCAAACTGTTATACTGGACACAACCCTTAGGAGGTAAAGGACCTACTATGGTACAACTCTAGTCCATTGCAATATTGGACACAACCCATGAACAAGGATGGACCTGCTATGGTACTACGTTTGGTCATAGGTTGAATGGGGGATTGTCTGAAGGGGCCAAGCTTCAATACTAGACAAAACCTATTGACAATGAAGGACCTACTAATCGAGTCTATTGGTCATAGTTGGAATGGTGGCTTATCTGGATTCGGCCAAACTACAATACTAGACACAACCCATGGACCATATTGATTAATCCAAAGATGCTCATACACCGTCAGTAGTGTTGGGCCAACAACTCTTCCTTCTTCCCCTTAAAACATGTAGGACCAATTTGACATATTTGTGGAAAGGGGAATAAGCCACTGCAGGTCACCTCTGGAGTGACGGCCACAGTCTTGCTTGAGGTTCACCAGAGGTAATGAGGCTGGGGGTCTACACTCCATCAATAATAAACCTACCTACAAAACATCTAGTCCAACACTAGGAGGCCTAGGACACACTAGATAGTTGTCCACTCTCTCCTATGTGTATAGGGGCCTCCAGAAGCTTCTATCAGGTTCACGTGGACTCAGAAACAGCTTTTTTGCTCCTGAAAGGTATTGACCACACGTTTATTATATTTACATTTCACAAGAACCTCAGATTGGATTGTGTGTTTAGGAAGAACTAACATTAACATACGCTCTAACTAGACAAGACCTTCAAGAGCTAAAGTCAACAGTGGCCAGTCTAGGGTTCCCCTTCTTTGTTCTTGATGGACCAGGCTGATCCTCATGGAGAGACTCCTCTATCCTCAGGTCCTTGAAGATATCTGCACAGAGGACTCCATCTACCCAAGCTCCTCCGTACATTAGATGATGATCCTGTTGGACCAGAGAGGGTCCCACCACCTGACAACTGTTACCCATCATTCAGAACTGGACCTGGGGCCATAGTCATGGTAGCCACATGCAGGACATGTTCCTCATACACCCTCACTATAATGTAGCTTATGTTCTTCATCTCAGAAGCTCATCTGGAGACCCTGTGGGAATGTAGATGTTTCAGTCTTAGTTTACAGGGTAAACATCCCTTTAAGGCAGAGAACTGACCCGCGGAGCTGGACTCCATCTAAAACTGCCTAAACCTGCAACAACCAACACCCCGACCCAAAACAACAACATAAAATGTAACAACTTGCGACACATTGTAACGAATCCCAACCCCTAGAAAGTGGTGACATTGATGTATGTCCCATTGTCACCTAGAGGCAGTAGAGGGAAATAACAGTTTTATACTGTGGCCAGGGAGACACATAGTTCTGCAGAGGAGCTGCATACACTACACAGGAGCTCATGATGGTGAATGTCATGGTGTAGCAGGTATATTGTGTCATCGCGTGGTTCCTCTGCCGAACTACTACTCCCAACATGCCGGCTGTAGTTCAGCAACCGTCAGAGACCCCTGTTATACACTTTCCACCAGTGATATGGCAACTATGGATGTTATGTCCCGGAGTGACCAATAGGTGGCAGCGCCTGCAAGTCCTTGCTGCTTTGTGTGTGTATAGTGACAACTAAAGCAGTGGATGGCGCGCGTGGCAAGGCATTGTGGGGGATGTAGTGTCTGTGCCAGTCCAAGTGGGTAGAACTTGGGTCCAAATCCTAAATTACATTGTATCAATGAGGTTCTGGGTCATGACCTTTACACCTTAAAGGGATGCTCTTGTATTTCCTTTTACAGATGCCATGGATAGATGATAAATAAGGTGACCCCAACATATAGTGGGAACAGGTGAGGGGGTCACTGCCCCCTCGTAGTCACGAAAATCCAAAACAAATTAAGATCACAGGTTAAGAGCCTGCAACCAGACATCAAGAGGCTGCACTATGACCTCTGACCCCTGGTGGGTCATTTCCTGCAAAAACCAGCTTCATCAGCCGGAGACTGGAGCCTACATGATCAGGATCTATCCAAATATCCCAATGATAATATTACTAAAACCTGCAGCGATAACATGACGTGATTACAATGTCGTGTGACAAATTCAGCTCTGCTACATCTGCTTAATGGAGGAATAATGAAAGTCACACGTCCCACGTCTCCACGTATGACCCTATCACCAGGCACCGGAGCCGCAATACAAAGAATCTACTGAAACATATAAAAAAAAGAGATAAAGACGTTACAGGACAAACACATCTCGCACTAATCCAATCACGCTCACAGATGCCAGGGGCTCATTTCCAGAAGTCGCAGTAAATTCAGGAAGCGCACAATTCCAGTCTGGTTTATTTCTATCATTAGATGCGATGGAGCCGATGCTGCATCCTCGCATACGTGTGGCGGGGTTACAAGATGTAGCAGAGCTGAGCCTGTCATTTGCATGACTGATGTGAATTTTACATGGGACTGAAGTGTCTTAACTTTAATATAGCGTTACGCACTGATGGTACAGTCAGCTCTGCTATACCTGTTACCTGATGTGTATTCCTGGACAGTATATGTGCTTTCCAATAACAAGACAAAGCCAGTTCTACTACACCTGTGGCCCACTGTGTATTCCTGGACAGTATATGCGCTTTTCAATAATATGACAAAGTCAGCTCTGCTACACCTGTTGCCTGATGTGTATTCCTGGACAGTATATGTGCTTTCCTATAATATGACAATGTCAGCTCTGCTACACTTGTCGCCTATTGTATATTCCTGGACAGTATATGTGTTTTCCTATAACAAGATAAAGTCAGCACTGCTACACCTATCGTCCACTGTGTATTCCTGGACAGTATATGTGCTTTCCTATAATATGACAAGGTCAGCTCTGCTACACTTGTCGCCTGTTGTGTATTCCTGGACAGTAAATATGCTTTCCTATAACATGACATATTCAGCTCTGCTATATCTGTAGCCCAAATATTATATTTAATGTCCTGTACATTATAACAATATGACACATTCAGCTCTGCTATAGTTTGCTCTATGTGCAGCCCCCCATCTATTATCTAAGCTCTAATCTACAGGTGGTAGCAGTAGCAGAGAGGAATTAGCAGTGCGGCCCCCGGGGCACAAACATGGGAGCAGCAATAAAATCTGGTAATAACGCCCTGCAGTCCTAGGACGAGTCGCTGCCTGTATGTATAGCGAGGAGATGTAAACATCAGCCAAGGGGCCCCGCCTATCATGTATCATATATAATAGTGTCATATTCCAGGAGCATGACACATTCAGCTCTGCTATACCGGCAATCTGCTGCGCAGTATATGAGACTTCATGTTACATAACACATTCAGCCCTGCTATACCGGTAATCTGCTGTGTATCACTGCACAGTGTATGAGATTTCAGGTTACATAACACATTCAGCTCTGCTATACCGGTAATCTGCTGAGTATCACTGCACAGTATATGAGGTTTTATGTTACATAACAGGTTCAGCTCTGCTATACCGGTAATCTGCTGAGTATCACTGCACAGTATATGAGGTTTCATGTTACATAACACATTCAGCTCTGCTATACCGGTAATCTGCTGAGTATCACTGCACAGTATATGAGGTTTCATGTTACATAACACATTCAGCTCTGCTATACTGGTAATCTGCTAAGTATCACTGCACAGTATATGAGGTTTTATGTTACATAACAGGTTCAGCTCTGCTATACCGGTAATCTGCTGTGATTCACTGCACAGTATATGAGTTTTCATGTTATATTACACATTCAGCACTGCTATATCAGCACAGTATATGAGATTTCCTAACTCCTATAACAATATAACACGCTCAGCACTGCTATATCTGTTGTACTCCTCTACAGTATATGAGATTTCATGTTACATTACACATTCAGCTCTGCTATACTTGTAGTCTGCTGTGTATTCCTGCTCGGCATATGTGATTTCCCAACTCTTGTAGCCACATAACACTCTCAGCTCTGCTACATCTGTAGTTTTCTGTAGCTTTTCCTGCTCCGTTTTTGTGATTTTCCTATGTCTTGTAACACTATATCACTCTCAGCTCTGCTATATCTGTAGTTTTCCTGTGCTGTATCAACAATTTCCTTGATTCTATAACAATATAACGCGCTCAGCTCTGCTATATCAGCAGAGATTGTAGTGAACCCGATCCCCTTAAATAAGAAGTGAAATATCCCCAGATGGGAGTCTAGAGGTTCAGACCTTCCCCTTATCACGAACCTATATTGGTGAAAGTGACAGCATGTAGCAGTGTGTCAGTGGTTTACTGTACTGTGTGTATGGCGGTATTATAACAGTAGTGTATGGCGCTATCTACTGAGGAGTCGTGTGTCTCCTATTAGATCACTATGTATGGAGCACTGTTTGGCGGATTTAGTTGAGCACTATAAGGTAATAGGTGACATGTATCTATGTTTAGAGCTATTATATAAGTTCTAGCTACATTACACCTGCATTATGAGAGTACTGTAGGGCGGTATTATTTATGTGATTCTTATATCACACAGTTTATGGGGCTTTTATTTGAGCACTGTGTGGGATTATTATTTATTTACCTCCTGGTGTTTTATAATCGAGCACTGTATGGCGGTATTACTCAGTCACTGTACTGTACTGTAGCAGTGCTGTATACTATGTTATATTGTGCACTGTATGGCGGTATTACTCAGTCACTGTGCTGTACTGTAGCAGTGCTGTATACTATGTTATATTGTGCACTGTATGGCGGTATTACTCAGTCACTGTACTGTACTGTAGCAGTGCTGTATACTATGTTATATTGTGCACTGTATGGCGGTATTACGCAGTCACTGTACTGTACTGTAGCAGTGCTGTATACTATGTTATATTGTGCACTGTATGGCGGTATTACTCAGTCACTGTGCTGTACTGTAGCAGTGCTGTATACTATGTTACATTGTGCACTGTATGGCGGTATTACTCAGTCACTGTGCTGTACTGTAGCAGTGCTGTATACTATGTTATATTGTGCACTGTATGGCGGTATTACGCAGTCACTGTACTGTACTGTAGCAGTGCTGTATACTATGTTACATTGTGCACTGTATGACGGCATTACTCAGTCACTGTGCTGTACTGTAGCAGTGCTGTATACTATGTTATATTGTGCACTGTATGGCGGTATTACTCAGTCACTGTGCTGTACTGTAGCAGTGCTGTATACTATGTTATATTGTGCACTGTATGGCGGTATTACTCAGTCACTGTACTGTACTGTAGCAGTGCTGTATACTATGTTATATTGTGCACTGTATGGCGGTATTACTCAGTCACTGTGCTGTACTGTAGCAGTGCTGTATACTATGTTACATTGTGCACTGTATGGCGGTATTACTCAGTCACTGTGCTGTACTGTAGCAGTGCTGTATACTATGTTATATTGTGCACTGTATGGCGGTATTACGCAGTCACTGTACTGTACTGTAGCAGTGCTGTATACTATGTTACATTGTGCACTGTATGACGGCATTACTCAGTCACTGTGCTGTACTGTAGCAGTGCTGTATACTATGTTATATTGTGCACTGTATGGCGGTATTACTCAGTCACTGTGCTGTACTGTAGCAGTGCTGTATACTATGTTATATTGTGCACTGTATGGCGGTATTACTCAGTCACTGTACTGTACTGTAGCAGTGCTGTATACTATGTTACATTGTGCACTATATGACGGCATTACGCAGTCACTGTACTGTACTGTAGCAGTGCTGTATACTATGTTATATTGTGCACTGTATGGCGGTATTACTCAGTCACCGTGCTGTACTGTAGCAGTGCTGTATACTATGTTATATTGTGCACTGTATGGCGGTATTACTCAGTCACTGTGCTGTACTGTAGCAGTGCTGTATACTATGTTATATTGTGCACTGTATGGCGGTATTACTCAGTCACTGTGCTGTACTGTAGCAGTGCTGTATACTATGTTATATTGTGCACTGTATGGCGGTATTACTCAGTCACTGTGCTGTACTGTAGCAGTGCTGTATACTATGTTATATTGTGCACTGTATGGCGGTATTACTCAGTCACTGTGCTGTACTGTAGCAGTGCTGTATACTATGTTATATTGTGCACTGTATGGCGGTATTACTCAGTCACTGTGCTGTACTGTAGCAGTGCTGTATACTATGTTATATTGTGCACTGTATGGCGGTATTACGCAGTCACTGTACTGTACTGTAGCAGTGCTGTATACTATGTTACATTGTGCACTGTATGGCGGTATTACTCAGTCACTGTGCTGTACTGTAGCAGTGCTGTATACTATGTTATATTGTGCACTGTATGGCGGTATTACGCAGTCACTGTACTGTACTGTAGCAGTGCTGTATACTATGTTACATTGTGCACTGTATGACGGCATTACTCAGTCACTGTGCTGTACTGTAGCAGTGCTGTATACTATGTTATATTGTGCACTGTATGGCGGTATTACTCAGTCACTGTGCTGTACTGTAGCAGTGCTGTATACTATGTTATATTGTGCACTGTATGGCGGTATTACTCAGTCACTGTACTGTACTGTAGCAGTGCTGTATACTATGTTACATTGTGCACTATATGACGGCATTACGCAGTCACTGTACTGTACTGTAGCAGTGCTGTATACTATGTTATATTGTGCACTGTATGGCGGTATTACTCAGTCACCGTGCTGTACTGTAGCAGTGCTGTATACTATGTTATATTGTGCACTGTATGGCGGTATTACTCAGTCACCGTGCTGTACTGTAGCAGTGCTGTATACTATGTTACATTGTGCACTATATGACGGCATTACTCAGTCACTGTACTGTACTGTAGCAGTGCTGTATACTATGTTACATTGTGCACTATATGACGGCATTACTCAGTCACTGTGCTGTACTGTAGCAGTGCTGTATACTATGTTATATTGTGCACTGTATGGCGGTATTACTCAGTCACTGTACTGTAGCAGTGCTGTATACTATGTTATATTGTGCCACCAGCCGCGCGTCTCCCCGTAGCCCGAGGCTGCGGAGCGCTCACTATCCGGACAGGTGACCCCATGGTCTTATCTACAGCCGGATCCTGCTCCGACCAGAAGGACCAGTCAGGATTAGGTGACACTATATCACTCAGCAGGAGGACTGTGTACACATAACGAGCAGGGCTGCGACCTAGGGAAGGGGTCAGGGGTTGTCAGATCCGAACAAGATGCTACAATGTAACGAGACGAGAAAGAATCCGGACAATCCTGACACAATGTATGGAGAACCTGAGCCGCGTCACGTACTCAAATAGTGAATGTGGTGACCGTCCTGTAGTATCTGCTCCTATGGTCTCAACTCAACCGCCATATGTGCCATATACAGCTATATGTGCCATGTACCGTCATATGTGCCATGTACAGCTATATGTGCCACGTACAGCTATATGTGCCATGTACCGCTATATGTGCCATGTACCGCCATATGTGCCATGTACCGCCATATGTGCCATGTACCGCCATATGTGCCATGTACCGCTATATGTGCCATGTACCGTCATATGTGCCATGTACCGTCATATGTGCCATGTACAGCTATATGTGCCACGTACAGCTATATGTGCCATGTACCGCTATATGTGCCATGTACCGCCATATGTGCCATGTACCGCTATATGTGCCATGTACCGTCATATGTGCCATGTACCGTCATATGTGCCATGTACAGCTATATGTGCCACGTACAGCTATATGTGCCATGTACCGCTATATGTGCCATGTACCGCCATATGTGCCATGTACCGCTATATGTGCCATGTACCGTCATATGTGCCATGTACCGTCATATGTGCCATGTACAGCTATATGTGCCACGTACAGCTATATGTGCCATGTACCGCTATATGTGCCATGTACCGCTATATGTGCCATGTACCGCCATATGTGCCATGTACCGCTATATGTGCCATGTACCGTCATATGTGCCATGTACCGTCATATGTGCCATGTACAGCTATATGTGCCACGTACAGCTATATGTGCCATGTACCGCTATATGTGCCATGTACCGCCATATGTGCCATGTACCGCTATATGTGCCATGTACCGTCATATGTGCCATGTACCGTCATATGTGCCATGTACAGCTATATGTGCCATGTACAGCTATATGTGCCACGTACAGCTATATGTGCCATGTACCGCTATATGTGCCATGTACCGCCATATGTGCCATGTACCGTCATATGTGCCATGTACCGCCATATGTGCCATGTACCGTCATATGTGCCATGTACCGCCATATGTGCCATGTACTGTCATATGTGCCATGTACCGCCATATGTGCCATGTACCGCCATATGTGCCATGTACCGCCATATGTGCCATGTACCGCCATATGTGCCATGTACCGCTATATGTGCCATGTACCGCTATATGTGCCATGTACCGCCATATGTGCCATGTACCGTCATATGTGCCATGTACCGCCATATGTGCCATGTACTGCCATATGTGCCATGTACCGCCATATGTGCCATGTACCGCTATATGTGCCATATGTGCTACATACCGCCTTATGCACTGCTATATGTGCCATTTATTGTTGTCATGGAGCTCAAATATTATTGTGGTTTATTTTCTCATCTGCTGAAAACGGCAAAACATGTGACTCAACCCCCGGGTCCTCCCCGTCTCCTGCACAAGACTTCTATGACTTCCCTTCCCAATGCCAATTTCACTATTATCTTGACCTTTAAATTTTTTTCACTCCCAGCCCCCGTATTGCACCCCCCCCAGCCCCCGTATTGCACCCCCCCCCAGCCCCCGTATTGCACCTCCCATCTGCCTGCGCCTCCTGTCCTATTACTAGAAGCTGACATCACATGTACATGAAGACTGCGGGGCCGTACACGTGGTCCACATAGGACTGTGTAATGCAGGACGCACAGCCGCCACTAGAGGGAGCTGACTGTAGGGGCATTAGAGGCCGGCACCTAGAATTCCTGGGGTAATTTACGCTTGGAGTTTTGGGTTCGCTTCCTCCTCTTCCTCAGTTTGTCCGTATCCCGGATTCCCTGCCCCCTCCTGTAATGTGACAGAACCAGCCGGACCCGCAGAACAGGTAAGTGCTCATCACCAACAGGAGCAACTGGTTCCATGTTTCTCCCTGAGACAATTATCCCGAAATCTCCCCCCAGGCCCGGACTACACCTGTCCCGTACCCCAAATATCTCTTCCGTGAGGATCCACCCACTTATTTCTCCAAGGACTTAGAGAACTCCACAACTTTTACCTTGCCATGGGGTACAGCGCGGCCTTGCCATGGGGTACAGCGCGGCCTTGCCATGGGGTATAGCTGGGCCTTGCCATGGGGTATAGCTGGGCCTTGCCATGGGGTATAGCTGGGCCTTGCCATGGGGTACAGCGCGGCCTTGCCATGGGGTACAGCGGGGCCTTGCCATGGGGTATAGCTGGGCCTTGCCATGGGGTGTAGCTGGGCCTTGCCATGGGGTACAGCGGGGCCTTGCCATGGGGTATAGCTGGGCCTTGCCATGGGGTACAGCGGGGCCCTGCCATGGGGTACAGCGAGGCCTTGCCATGGGGTACAGCGGAGCCTTGCCATGGGGTATAGCTGGGCCTTGCCATGGGGTACAGCGGGGCCTTGCCATGGGGTATAGCTGGGCCTTGCCATGGGGTACAGCGGGGCCTTGCCATGGGGTATAGCTGGGCCTTGCCATGGGGTACTGCTGGACCTTGCCATGGCGTACAGTCGGCCTTGGCATGGGGTACAGCGGGGCCTTGCCATGGGGTATAGCTGTGCTTCCATTGCAGTGTGGACACGTGCAGCACAATGATATATATATATATATATATATATATATATAGCTGTACAGATGTAGCAGTGCTGGATCTGTCACAAACTACATTGTATCTTATAAAAGTGAACATTTTACAGAATTGCACCAGGAGACACAACCTGTGGATAAGAGCAGCTCGGAGATGGGGCTCATTAGTGGTGATAGGATCAGATGTTATAGAATTAACCCCCGATCAGGTAATGGGAACTGCCGGTTGTAGTGTCGGATGCAGCAGGTCTTGGCTGTCAGCGCGGTCATCTCCCCAGGTGATAGCTCCGCTGACGTTTGTAGGGATTAAGTGTGAATTGTAGCCTAGGTGAGGATTTATTCAAGAACTGCACAGAATCCACAATACACATAATAGTCACCACTCAGCTTTCCTGGTCTCCTGCTAAGCAAACCTAGGTACATGCGACAACCAGCTCACAGAAAAGCTGGGTGACAACTGTCTGGATATAAGACAGGTGTACATCTATATACTGAGAGTTGTAGTCTTAATATGATGGGAGTGCAGGTTCTCCACTATCTCATGTGAAGCTTCATTCTAGAAGTGCATGCTGGGACTTGTAGTTCTACATGTTATAACTTGCTAATTCATAAGATCTCTGCAGTCTCCGTCATCTTCTGACAAGTGACAAGTCAGCACTTCTATGTGAGGAATCTGCAGAATCATCCGAATCCTTACAGAATGATATAATAGTCTCTAGTGTGTAATACCGGACCCTGGTGATCTATACGATCTATATGACACCTGGGAAACAGCGGATGTACAGAACAAAACTCAGACGCATCCAGTGCTGCTGCAGAACCTACCCAGTAGTAACACTGCATGGTATGCCCTATAGGCACCTATATAGTAATATACTGCCCTATAGACACCTGTATATAGTAATATACTGCCCTATAGGCACCTATATAGTAATGCACTGCCCTATAGACACCTGTATATAGTAATATACTGCCCTATAGACACCTGTATATAGTAATATACTGCCCTATAGGCACCTGTATATAGTAATATACTGCCCTATAGGCACCTATATAGTAATATACTGCCCTATAGGCACTTGTATATAGTAATATACTGCCCTATAGGCACCTATATAGTAATATACTGCCCTATAGACACCTGTATATAGCAATATACTGCCCTATAGACACCTGTATATAGTAATATACTGCCCTATAGACACCTGTAATATACCGCCCTATAGACACCTGTATATAGTAATAAACTGCCCTATAGACACCTGTATATAGCAATATACTGCCCTATAGACACCTGTATATAGTAATATACTGCCCTATAGGCACCTGTATATAGTAATACACTACCCTATAGACACCTGTAATATACCGCCCTATAGACACCTGTATATAGTAATAAACTGCCCTATAGACACCTGTATATAGCAATATACTGCCCTATAGACACCTGTATATAGTAATAAACTGCCCTATAGACACCTCTATAGTAATATACTGCCCTATAGACACCTGTATAGTAATATACTGCCCTATAGTAACCTGTATATAGTAATACACTGCCCTATAGACACCTGTAATATACCGCCCTATAGACACCTGTATATAGTAATAAACTGCCCTATAGACACCTGTATATAGCAATATACTGCCCTATAGACACCTGTATATAGTAATAAACTGCCCTATAGACACCTCTATAGTAATATACTGCCCTATAGACACATGTATATAGTAATAAACTGCCCTATAGACACCTCTATAGTAATATACTGCCCTATAGTAACCTGTATATAGTAATATACTGCCCTATAGACACCTGTATATAGTAATATACTGCCCTATAGACACCTGTATATAGTAATACACTGCTCACTGCTCTGTATGAAACCAGCCCAGGAGCTGCAGAGGCTTCACTATCCTGGAGCTGAGCTCATCCCATGAGACAAAGCAGCAGCAGATCCATCACAGACACAAAGGGAGAAGGAGAGAGAACACATTGTAACAGAAGAACAGAACGATCCAGAGGGAAAGGAGAGCAGGAAGACATGAGAGGAGAAGAAGAAGGGAAAGATACAGTGTAACAGAAAGATCTAATGTGAGAGAGAACAATGTATTGTCACGGAACAGAAAGATTCAATGTAAAGAAGGAACAGAACGAAACAATGTAACGGAAGAAGAGAGGAATACAACGTGAGGAAACAAGGATATAGAACAGAGAGATGCAATGGAAAGAAACATAAAGAAAGAAGGAAAGAAAGTAGACGAAAAAATGAAGAGAAGAAGGAAGAACAGAAAGATTTAAGAGAGGGAAGAAGAGAAAGAAGTTATGTTATGAAAAAAGAGGAAAAAGAAAGATACAATGTAAAAGAAGAATAGAAAGATAGAAGTGAGAGAAGAAGATACAATGTAACAGAAAAAGAACAGAGGTTTATGTGGGAGGAGAAGAAGAAAGAGGGAAGACAGGGAAGAACAGAAGGAGAGGATGTCAAGGAAGAAGAGGAAGATGTCATGTAATGAAATATATAAATAAGATACAATGTAACAGAAGAACAGAGGGAAGAAGATACAGAAGAAGGAAAAGGTCTAATGTAATGAAAGAACAGAAAGTTAGAGGAGAAGAATTAAAAAGAAGTGGAGAGAAGGAGAGAAAGTCCAACATGACAACAGAGACAGATCCATAAGAGACCCACGGTGACGGGACAGTGCAGAGGCTGAGGGTTCGGTACAGTGTGCAGGACTCACCACCAGGGGGATGGAGCAGATGAGGACCACCACGGAGGTGCCTATGAGGACGATGACCATCTGGATCTCGGCCCCCGCCATCCTCCTGAAGCTCCGCCGCCTCCTCAGCTCGTGGCTCCGGGTGTCGGTGCCCAGGGACGTCCTGCGCACAAACTGCCGGTGCATGCGGATGAGCGCGGCGCACACCAGCACGTTACACAGCACGGTGACCAGGATGAGGAAGGAGCTGAAGCCGCCGTACATGTACGAGTAGGCGGCGTGGCTGCTGACGTTGCTCCGCCAGTCTATGAAGCACCAGGTGCGCGGGTACTGCAGGGTGGACTTGCCCAGGCCCATGCTGGGCAGCGCGCAGAACACCACATTGGACACGTAGATGGCGCACAGGGTCAGGCCCGCCAGCTTCTTGTCCACATAGTGGTTGTAGAAGTAGGCATGGTTGATGGCCAGGTAGCGCTCTATAGACATGGCACAGATGATGCTCAGACCCGACAGCCCGAAGAAGAGGAGGATGAAGGAGCTGTACTCGCACAGGGCATCGCCCCCGGGCCACTTGTTCTGGATGTAGGTGGCGATGGTGACCGGGCTCACCAGGCAGGTGCCCAGCAGGTCAGTCAGTGCCAGCCCGCACACCAGGGTGTAGAAGGTCGTCTCCTTCTGCTCCTTGCGGGACTTGCACAGCACAATGATGGCGATCAGGTTCCCCACCACCCCGAAGATGAACATGACAGCAGGGATAGTGGGGGGTCTGCTGCCGGACATCGGGGGGCTGCTGGCTGTAGCTGCCGCTGTCATGTTCTCCTCTGGATACATGGTGTCACTCTGGGAAGTAGACAGCATCAGGTTAGATCCAGGATGGGGTCATCATCAGAGGGTCTTCAGGGGTCTTATTCCAATATTTCCAAAAATGCAAATGGGGGTGGAGGTATCCAAGCAGGGCTCACATGGGTCCAGGTAGGGTCAAGGGGTCCAGGAGAGAAGAGCTAAAAAGGGTCCAGGAAGGGTCAAGGTGTCCAGGAGAGCAGAGCTCACATGGGTCCAGGCAAGGGGAGAGGGGTCCTGGAGAACAGATCTCTGAGAGGTCCAGGTTGGGGCTAGGTGTCCAGGAGAGCAAAACTCAAATGGATCCAGACAGGGGATAGGGGTCCTGCAGAACAGATCTTTGAGAGGTCCACACTGGGGCTAGGTGTTCAGGAGAGCAGAGCTCAGAAGGGTCCAGGAGAACAGAACTCAGACTTGTCCAAATTTAGGGCTAAGTGTTCCGGAGAGCAGAGGTCCAGCCTGGGGCTAGGTGTCCAGGAGAGCAGAGCCCTGAGAGGTCCAGGCTGGGGCTAGGTGTCCAGGAGAGCAGAGGTCCAGGCTGGGGCTAGGTGTCCAGGAGAGCAGAGGTCCAGGCTGGGGCTAGGTGTCCAGGAGAGCAGAGGTCCAGGCTGGGGCTAGGTGTCCAGGAGAGCAGAGGTCCAGGCTGGGGCTAGGTGTCCAGGACATCAGAGCTCAGAGGGCTCCAGGCTGGGGCAGGCATGGCATGGGATCCTGCAGGGTGTCAGGCTGGCATGCTCTCTGCTCACTTCTGAGCTTCTGCTACAAGTTTGCTCTGGTGAAGTTCCCCAGGAGGGGTGAGGTCTGCTGCTCTCCTCCCCCTGCCTGCCTGATTGGTAGCAGTGATGTCACAGAGGAGGTGAGGAGATGGCAGCACTACTGCAGCTGTCACTTCTAATGTCACTGCTGCTCACTGCACTTACATAGATAAATCCAGCTCTGCTACATCTGCCTGATAAGATCCTTCTGGCTTCCTCCCATCTGTACTGGGATCTGCGCCCCAGGGTCTCCTGCTCACCCCCTGTACTGCTGTGTCTGCTCTGTAACATCCAGCGCATGAGTTTTCCTACTATTCTTCTTGTCTAGTGTTTTGTGATCCTCCCTTGTTTCACTATAGTTATGTTATTAGACTTGGTTGTCAGGAAAAGTTTGGTGTTAACCTCTAGAGGAGATGTAATGGTCACCACCCAGCTTTTCCAGAACCAGATACATAGACAGGAGAGATTGAAGTATTTAGTATTGATCCTTCCAGCGGGCACAGTGCCAGTTGTGATCCCCCTTTTTTTTAGGATGGTGCAATGCCTCTTGTGGTTTGGGTGGGGGAGGCTGAGCCCCTGCTGTGTTCAGAGGAACTGATTCTCATGTAAAATAGAAAGTGCCGAAAAGAAAAACAAAAAGCGGAAGAAATCATTGCAGATGTGGGAGAAAAGTCATTGTGGCTGCAACTGAGACGCGGATGTAGCAGGGCTGGGTTTGTCATGAGGTTAATGTGTACAAATGAAACCTTTAACTAAGGAAAGGGCTGCAATACCACACACAACCTGTAGACCAATGTGGCACTGTTTACTGAAGAATGCAACTGTGCATTATATGGTAGAGGGGCTAGTGGAGCCCCCCTGCACACCAGGGCCTGGGGACAACTCCTGCCTCTGATCACTCTTAACCTATGTATTGTATCAGCTCAGCCTGACACTTTGTATCTCCTGTGATTGTAGGGACCTTACAAATACATCTGTATGATGGAGGTCCTGGAATAAGGTGGTTCTGATATTATAGGGATTGTCTATGAAAGTATAATCCCTTTAAGACTTAAAGGAGTAAGGAAACCCTCCTAGAGCCCCCCATATTACGAAAATCACGTAAAAGATCTGACAAACTCAGCTCAGCTACATCCGCCTCATGCTGATAAGATTCCTCTGGGAGGAGAGGGGTTAAATCGTTCTTTGTATCTGCATTATGTGACGGGGACACCTTTGGGTGGCATTTCTGGGGCACCTCAGTGCCCGGCTGACGTGTGCTGTGACGCCAGTGCGTGTGTCATGCCTCCGCTGTCACAGCTACATGGGACATATGGGGCCACTTACCGGGTGACAGCTTTATGGGACTGGTCAATGATTTATTGGGTGATGGCGGCACACACTAAAATTTCCATTTTCATCAAAAATCCAGTTTAACCCTTTTTGTTTTATCACATTTTAGAAAAATATTCAGTAGTTAAGATTAGCACGTTAAAGGCATTTTGTAGGAGATTTTCCTTAAGACGCAGCGCCACCCTTTACCACAGGTTGTGTCTGTTATTGCATCTCTGTTGGATTTAAATAATTGGGCATAAACTGCAATACCAGATAAGGCCATGGGCAGGGGTGGCGCTGTTCCTGGTCATCAGTACTTAATTGTATTATACAAGGGTGATATGAGGTTATTATTAGGGACTTTGTTTCCAAGATTTACAGAACAAATCTCATCTGTAATTTCGGTGGTGCCCCAGGGGGAAAGAGGGGGGGGGGGGGAGCTGCCTCAGTATCTTCCAGTTACAAAATGTAAATGACGAGTGACTGATCTCGAAACTGAGCCTCATAATAACTGTATGCTGGTCAGAGGCAGATGTGCTGCAGGAAACTCTGTTTCCGTCTGTTATAAATATAGATTTATGAAAATATAGTGAAATATGACAACAGTAAAGATAAAGAGTGATGTGCCCCCCCCCCCAGCAGTGAGCAGAACTAATACAGAGAAAACATGAAGATCCTAAAAACTTTAGATTATCACCTATATAGACATATAAGAACATTATGCTTATTTAAACCAACACTAGGAGGAGCTCCGGAAATATTACATGCAATATATATATATATATATATATATATATATATACAGCCACCACCAGGATAAGCTCAGGATCATGCTACATAATGTACATACACCACCACTAGGAGCAGCTCAGGATCATGCTACATAATGTATATACATCACCACTAGGAGGAGCTCAGGAGATTACTACATACTGTATATACACCACCACTAGGAGGAGCTCAGGATCATGCTACATAATGTATATACATCACCACTAGGAGGAGCTCAGGAGATTACTATATACTGTATATACACCACCACTAGGGGGAGCTCAAGAGATTACTACATACTGTATATACAGCCACCACTAGGAGGAGCTCAGGAGATTACTACATACTGTATATACACCACCACTAGGAGGAGCTCAGGAGATTGTGACATACTGTATATACACCACCACTAGGGGGAGCTCAGGAGATTACTACATAATGTATATACACCACCACTAGGGGGAGCTCAAGAGATTACTACATACTGTATATACAGCCACCTGTAGGGGGAGCTCAGGAGATTACTACATACTGTATATAAACCACCACTAGGAGGAGCTCAGGAGATTACTACATACTGTATATAAACCACCACTAGGGGAGCTCAGGAGATTACTACATACTGTGTATACAGCCACCACTAGGAGGAGCTCAGGAGATTACTACATACTGTATATACAGCCACCACTAGGAGGAGCTCAGGAGATTACTATATACTGTATATACACCACCACTAGGGGGAGCTCAGGAGATTACTACATACTGTATATACAGCCACCACTAGGGGGAGCTCAGGAGATTACTACATACTGTATTTAAACCACCACTAGGAGGAGCTCAGGAGATTACTACATACTGTATATACAGCCACCACTAGGAGGAGCTCAGGAGATTACTACATAATGTATATACATCACCACTAGGAGGAGCTCAGGAGATTACTACATACTGTATATACACCACCACTAGGAGGAGCTCAGGAGATTACTACATACTGTATATACACCACCACTAGGAGGAGCTCTGGAGATTACTACATAATGTATATACAGCCACCACTAGGGAGAGCTCAGGAGATTACTACATACTGTATATACAGCCACCACCAGGATAAGCTCAGGATCATACTACATACTGTATATACAGCCACCACAAGGAGGAGCTCAGGAGATTACTACATACTGTATATACAGACATCACTAGTAGGAGTTCAGGAGATTACTACATACTGTATATACAACCATCACTAGGAGGAGCTCAGAAGATTACTACATACTGTATATACAGCCACCACTAGGAGGAGCTCAGGAGATTACTACATACTGTATATACACCACCACTAGGAGGAGCTCAGGAGATTGTGACATACTGTATATACACCACCACTAGGGGGAGCTCAGGAGATTACTACATAATGTATATACACCACCACTAGGGGGAGCTCAAGAGATTACTACATACTGTATATACAGCCACCTGTAGGGGGAGCTCAGGAGATTACTACATACTGTATATAAACCACCACTAGGAGGAGCTCAGGAGATTACTACATACTGTATATAAACCACCACTAGGGGAGCTCAGGAGATTACTACATACTGTGTATACAGCCACCACTAGGAGGAGCTCAGGAGATTACTACATACTGTATATACAGCCACCACTAGGAGGAGCTCAGGAGATTACTATATACTGTATATACACCACCACTAGGGGGAGCTCAGGAGATTACTACATACTGTATATACAGCCACCACTAGGGGGAGCTCAGGAGATTACTACATACTGTATTTAAACCACCACTAGGAGGAGCTCAGGAGATTACTACATACTGTATATACAGCCACCACTAGGAGGAGCTCAGGAGATTACTACATAATGTATATACATCACCACTAGGAGGAGCTCAGGAGATTACTACATACTGTATATACACCACCACTAGGAGGAGCTCAGGAGATTACTACATACTGTATATACACCACCACTAGGAGGAGCTCTGGAGATTACTACATAATGTATATACAGCCACCACTAGGGAGAGCTCAGGAGATTACTACATACTGTATATACAGCCACCACCAGGATAAGCTCAGGATCATACTACATACTGTATATACAGCCACCACAAGGAGGAGCTCAGGAGATTACTACATACTGTATATACAGACATCACTAGTAGGAGTTCAGGAGATTACTACATACTGTATATACAACCATCACTAGGAGGAGCTCAGAAGATTACTACATACTATATATACACCACCACTAGGAGGAGCTCAGGAGATTGTGACATACTGTATATACAGCCACCACTAGGGGGAGCTCAGGAGATTACGACATACTGTATATAAACCACCACTAGGGGAGCTCAGGAGATTACTAGATACTGTGTATACAGCCACCACTAGGAGGAGCTCAGGAGATTACTACATACTGTATATACAGCCACCACTAGGAGGAGCTCAGGAGATTACTACATACTGTATATACAGCCACCACTAGGAGGAGCTCAGGAGATTACTACATAATGTATATACAGCCACCACTAGGAGGAGTTCAGGAGATTACTACATACTGTATATACACCACCACTAGGGGGAGCTCAGGAGATTACTACATACTGTATATACACCACCACTAGGGGAGCTCAGGAGATTACTACATACTGTATATACACCACCACTAGGGGAGCTCAGGAGATTACTAGATACTGTGTATACAGCCAGCACTAGGAGGTGCTCAGGAGATTACTACATACTGTATATACACCACCACTAGGAGGAGCTCAGGAGATTACTATATACTGTATATACACCACCACTAGGGGGAGCTCAGGAGATTACTACATACTGTATATACACCACCACTAGGGGGAGCTCAGGAGATTACTACATAATGTATATACACCACCACTAGGGGGAGCTCAAGAGATTACTACATACTGTATATACAGCCACCTGTAGGGGGAGCTCAGGAGATTACTACATACTGTATATAAACCACCACTAGGAGGAGCTCAGGAGATTACTACATACTGTATATAAACCACCACTAGGGGAGCTCAGGAGATTACTACATACTGTGTATACAGCCACCACTAGGAGGAGCTCAGGAGATTACTACATACTGTATATACAGCCACCACTAGGAGGAGCTCAGGAGATTACTATATACTGTATATACACCACCACTAGGGGGAGCTCAGGAGATTACTACATACTGTATATACAGCCACCACTAGGGGGAGCTCAGGAGATTACTACATACTGTATTTAAACCACCACTAGGAGGAGCTCAGGAGATTACTACATACTGTATATACAGCCACCACTAGGAGGAGCTCAGGAGATTACTACATAATGTATATACATCACCACTAGGAGGAGCTCAGGAGATTACTACATACTGTATATACAGCCACCACCAGGATAAGCTCAGGATCATACTACATACTGTATATACAGCCACCACAAGGAGGAGCTCAGGAGATTACTACATACTGTATATACAGACATCACTAGTAGGAGTTCAGGAGATTACTACATACTGTATATACAACCATCACTAGGAGGAGCTCAGAAGATTACTACATACTATATATACACCACCACTAGGAGGAGCTCAGGAGATTGTGACATACTGTATATACAGCCACCACTAGGGGGAGCTCAGGAGATTACGACATACTGTATATAAACCACCACTAGGGGAGCTCAGGAGATTACTAGATACTGTGTATACAGCCACCACTAGGAGGAGCTCAGGAGATTTCTACATACTGTATATACAGCCACCACTAGGAGGAGCTCAGGAGATTACTACATACTGTATATACAGCCACCACTAGGAGGAGCTCAGGAGATTACTACATAATGTATATACAGCCACCACTAGGAGGAGTTCAGGAGATTACTACATACTGTATATACACCACCACTAGGGGGAGCTCAGGAGATTACTACATACTGTATATACACCACCACTAGGGGAGCTCAGGAGATTACTACATACTGTATATACACCACCACTAGGGGAGCTCAGGAGATTACTAGATACTGTGTATACAGCCAGCACTAGGAGGTGCTCAGGAGATTACTACATACTGTATATACACCACCACTAGGAGGAGCTCAGGAAATTACTATATACTGTATATACACCACCACTAGGGGGAGCTCAGGAGATTACTACATACTGTATATACAGCCACCACTAGGGGGAGCTCAGGAGATTATTACATACTGTATTTAAACCACCACTAGGAGGAGCTCAGGAGATTACTACATACTGTAAATACAGCCACCACTAGGAGGAGCTCAGGAGATTACTACATACTGTATATACAGCCACCACTAGGAGGAGTTCAGGTGATTACTACATACTGTATATACACCACCACTAGGGGGAGCTCAGGTGATTACTACATACTGTATATACACCACCACTAGGGGAGCTCAGGAGATTACTAGATACTGTGTATACAGCCACCACTAGGAGGAGCTCAGGAGATTACTTCATACTCTATATACAGCCACCACTAGGAGGAGCTCATGAGATTACTATATACTGTATTTACACCACCACTAGGGGAGCTCAGGAGATTACTACATACTGTATATACAGCCACCACTAGGAGGAGCCCAGGAGATTACTACATACTGTATATAAACCACCACTAGGAGGAGCTCAGGAGATTACTAAATAATGTATATACAGCCACCACTAGGAGAAGTTCAGGAGATTACTACATACTGTATATACACCACCACTAGGGGGAGCTCAGGAGATTACTACATACTGTATATACACCACCACTAGGAGGAGCTCAGGAGATTACTACATACTGTATATACACCACCACTAGGAGAAGTTCAGGAGATTACTACATACTGTATATACACCACCACTAGGGGGAGCTCAGGAGATTACTACATAATGTATATACACCACCACTAGGAGGAGCTCTGGAGATTACTACATAATGTATATACAGCCACCACTAGGGAGAGCTCAGGAGATTACTACATACTTTATATACAGCCACCACTAGGGGGAGCTCAGGAGAATACTACATACTGTATATACAGCCATCACTAGGAGGAGCTCAGGAGATTACTACATACTGTATATACACCACCACTAGGAGGAGCTCATGAGATCATTAAATTCTGTATATACACCACCACTAGGGAGAGCTCAGGAGATTACTACATACTGTATATACAGCCACCACTAGGGGGAGCTCAGGAGATTACTACATACTGTATATACAGTCACCACTAGGAGGAGCTCAGGAGATTACTACATACTGTATATACACCACCACTAGGAGGAGCTCATGAGATCATTAAATTCTGTATATACAGCCACCACTAGGAGGAGCTCAGGAGATTACTACATACTGTATATACAGCCACCACTAGGGGGATCTCAGGAGATTACTACATACTGTATATACAGCCACCACTAAGAGGAGCTCAGGAGATTACTACATACTGTATATACACCACCACTAGGAGGAGCTGAGGAGATTACTACATACTGTATATACACCAACATTAGGAGGAGCTCAGGAGATTACTACATACTGTATATACAGCCACCACTAGGGGGAGGTCAGGAGATTACTACATACTGTATATACAGCCATCACTAAGAGGAGCTCAGGAGATTACTACATACTGTATATACAGCCACCACTAGGAGGAGCTGAGGAGATTACTACATACTGTATATACAGCCACCACTAGGAGGAGCTCAGGAGATTACTACATACTGTATATACACCACCACTAGGAGGAGCTCAGGAGATTACTACATACTGTATATACACCACCACTAGGAGGAGCTGAGGAGATTACTACATACTGTATATACACCACCATTAGGAGGAGCTCAGGAGATTACTACATACTGTATATACAGTCACTACTAGGAGTAGCTCAGGAGATTACTACATACTGCATATACAGTCACCACTAGGAGTAGCTCAGGAGATTACTACATACTGTATATACACCACCACTAGGGGAGCTGAGGAGATTACTACATACTGTATATACAGCCACCACTAGGAGGAGCTCAGGAGATTACTACATACTGTATATACAGCCACCACTAGGGGAGCTGAGGAGATTACTACATACTGTATATACAGCCACCACTAGGGGGAGCTCAGGAGATTACTACATACTGTATATATACCACCACTAGGAGGAGCTCAGGAGATTACTACATACTGTATATACACCACCACTAGGAGGAGCTCATGAGATCATTAAATTCTGTATATACTCCACCACTAGGAGGAGCTCAGGTATTTACTGCATACATCGGCCACACAGGGGAACTCTCCTGCTATATTCTCCGGCCACACAATGGTAAGGGCGTTGTACACATTTGGTTGGAGGTATCCAGTTCCTGGACTTCGGGAGGGGGGGGGGGGAGTCTTCTTTCGATTCTGTACTTTCCCACATGATGTAATATCTTTCTGTGTATTGAATCCTTGATTGACACTTTTTAAAGAACCTTCTGCTATAAACACAAGACCAGAACCTGAGTAACCTGATGGTGACACAACCTGCATGACGCCCCCTACAGGAGACCCCTCACAGGACTGTACTAACATAGACATGACAGATGAGAGCGTCTCTGACACCATTTACTGCACGGCATCTGACCTTTGCTGGTAAGTGGTGACCCTGATGTTTTATGAGTAGGAGGGGCGAGAGGACATGGCACATCAGTGTGAACGCTGCCATAGTCACTCGCCCACTGCCCCCTGTGTTCTGGGATGAAACATCTCCATAAAGGTCATGGCTACATGTGAAGTATACACAGGGGCTCCTTGTAGTATTCCTACAGCCCCTCTACCCAAACTACCGACTTCTCTAATACATCTAGAAAGGAATCTCCTATGCAGATTAATGCATCTCCATGGTTACAGTCAACAACCCCTGTGTAGTCTGATCCCCCTCCTCTAATATGCCTATACTGAGGTCATCATACACGCTCTAGACACAAAATGGTAGAAAACGTGTAATGAAGCCAAACTTGTTTGTTTCTATCCCTGCTGTATCAGAAAATATCCCAAGTTCCGAGGTTAAGATCAAAATGAAAAATTCTACTTTTCAAGCTTTTCAGTTGCTGAATAAGAACTCATCCAGAGGCAGTAACTAGTGATGTGTTGTTCACGAATGAGCCAGGTCTTGTTCGTGAACAACTGGAGCTGGCCCCCCTCAGTGAGCCGTTGGCTCAAAAAAAAAATGGAGTGGTGAGGGCGCGGCTCCCTATTATACGTTTAATAGAGAGCTGTTCAGGAGACAGAAGAGTCGTGTCTTCTTAGTGAGCGGAGCCTAATGAGCCAGCTCACTAAGAAGAGCTGGAATTCCCATGACTAGCAGTGACCGTTCTCTGAGAGCCAAACACATCCATCGCAGCTGCAAAGCTCCCCTGGTTTGTTACAGTGGGGCTCATTTACTAAGGGTCCGAATCGCGCACTAAACTACTAATCGTAGTCAGTAGTTAAGGGTCCGAATCGCGCACTTTCTTTGGGTTTCCCGACGATTTCCGATGTGCGCCAAATTGCCCCAGGATTTTGGCGCTTCGGCGCCGCCTTTCACGCGAAAGAAAACAACAACCCGACGGATTCGGAAAAAACGCGGTATTTAAAAAAGAATTTGTGTCTCAAGATCAGCACTCACATGCATCGGGAAGAAGAAGGTGAACTCCGGCGGACCTCGGTGCAGTAGTGACACCTAGTGGATATTGGGCACACGAACTTAGTGAATCCCGGCAGACCCGAATCAGCGTCGGAGAACGCGCCACTGGATCGCGACTAGACCGGGTAAGTAAATGTGCCTCAATGTATCAGTCTGGAGTCCAGGCTGTAAAGCTCACAGAGCATTGTCTAAACTGGATACAATTGTCTCCACTTCTCAGCTGAGAGCAGGACTCGCTATGTACAGGGCCACTGCCTCTTAGTGGTAACAGAAAAGTTCTTTTTCACTGACAGTAAGCAAAGATCTTAGAAATAGAAAGTTGAAGAATCTCAGATTTTTACAGAGACTAAACTTCCCATTACACTAGAGATCCTCTTTATGTAGAGCTGATTTATAGAGGTCACAGGTTATGTGACATCTGTCCTGCTCTTATGTAATCCATTTAAATGACCTTTCTATTATTGTCTTTGGTTTCTCATCCCTCATCCTGGAGTAATTCTAGAGTCTAGAGTTCCAGACTTTCTGTTATCTGATGGTTTTATATATGTTATTAGCATTTAGTGTATGTTGGAGCTGAACTGTACTAAGAGGCAGTGACCCTGTACATAGCTAGTCCTGCCCTCAGCTGAGAAGTGGAGACAATTGTATCCAGTCTAGACAATGCTCTGTGAGGTAAGGATGCCAGCAGCTGCTGCACAAATCTCTCTGCTGGTTTGTTACAATGTATCAGTCTGGAGTGCAGTCTCTGAAATCCTCTCTGTTTTTCCTGTAGTGGGTGGGATCTAAATGTGACATCAGCTAAGGGCAGTGAGGCCAGAGCACTGAGGGCATTCACATGAATGTGCACAAACAGCTCAGCCAATCAGGACACAGAAGACAAATATCACTGGATCTCTGCATCATAGTAAGAAATGATCATACAGTAATCTACTAGTAAATCTAAATTAATAAGAGAATAGTTTATTTTAGCTAAGGGCAAAAGTTTTTTTTCCTTTACAGTTGTTCTTTAAACTGTTAAATAATTTTGGTTAATTTTGGTCGTGAATCGCACTTTCGTCGGACTTTGCACCGTTTTTGGGAATTGCCCAGCTTATTTAACAGGTGTCTGCGCTGGGATTGTGTTGCACGCAATCGATATTTCATGTGTTGGAAAGGGAGGGGGGGTGTTGGACGATCCGACATATTCAGACTACGCGTGGGATTTAACTTTCAAATTGTGTCGCAAGACAATGCACTTACATGCACCAGAAAGAAGAAGGTGAACTCCGGGGACCTGAGCGGGGAAGCGACACATGCAGGATATCGGGCGCACGATATTAGCGAATCACAGCAGAGTGCATGATCGTTGGACAATGCACTTTCTATGAACTCCTCCGGATGGGTAAGTAAATGAGCCCCGTTGTATTTACAAAATCACTGTATTTGCATTGATTTTCTTGACCTTTGCACAGAGGAGGCGGGAAGGAATGGAGACCCTCATAATCTCCTACTAATAGACGGACGGTTATCTCTGGTTACCCATATTAACGCCTCCTGGGGGCCATTAGCGCTGGCCTTCTGCCCCAGGCCGGGGATGTGCCAAATTTCCCGTAGGAATCGAATGGCCTCGAGAAACTGGGATAATGGTGAGCGAAGACCTTGTGGGATAATCCGTGTCGTCTCATCACATTATCTGCTCCTGATATATTTGCTGTGTATTTTTGGATGCTTTTACTTGCATTACGTAGTACATGAGCCTATACAGCTCTACCCAGAGCCGCTTTATGCCTACTTATATGTGGAGTCCAATGAAACCTCTACTATGTGACATTGCAGGTACATGGAGGTACAATACAGGACTGGGTTCTCCTAGACCCACCAGAGAAGATGTCGACTGCTAGAACTATTGGTCCATTGATAATTTGCTGACATTTCAGTGGCACTCAGGAGCTAGATATCAACCTGATGAAGGGCATATTGTGCATTAGATTAAAGGGATTGTACCACCACGTAACTATCCCTATCCTGTGGTTATCACTGAAAGCTGAGGGTCTGATCGCTGGGACCTCAAGTGATGGGGAGAAAGAGGGACCGAAAATGCCCTCTATGAGAGAGTTCTGGTTTCCGTACATGAAAACACTCCAATCACTCCATGACAAAGAGAAAGGTCCATGGAGTGCTGGGTATTCATGCACACTTCCACTCCATTGACCAAGTTTCCCTCTTTCTACTAATCATTGGGGGTCCCATTGGTCAAACACCCTGTAGGTAGTAACTTACTTCCTATTCTGTGGCGGGAGGGGGACGTGGGGTAACATCTACAATGGTAGGTCAGCCCATAAACCCAGATCTTGGGATATCCCAATGTCTTTTCCTCCGAGCCTGGCTAGATGAGTACACCTATAACATGGAGAACTTGGGACATCTGACAGCTAGGGGTCCCTTACTCACACCTCCCTACTCCTGGATCACATGTAAGGCACAGATCCCACCATGTACACAGTCCTTATGTGTTTACCATATCTACCAAATATTGGAAATGAACACTAAGGAATTTCTTTATCTTTACAGATGGAGACAAGAATCTGGCTTCAAGCTGTTGACGTGTGGTTGGGCTTGCACTGTAGATGATGTCACGCTGGGATTTCCCGCTGAGGGAGGGGAAAGAAGACAAAAGCTTCACAGTTACCCCCCAGGACTCGGAGAACACAGACCACGGGGAGTGGAGAGTCTTCTTCACACACATTTCATCCATTAGAATGTTCTTTTATTAATGTTATTTTTCATAGAATTTATTATTAGGATTTATCAAAAATGTATTGTTGTCTTATTACTCTTTCGAGGAGTGAGTTCACTTGGAGTATGAAGGATAATATTAACATTTTCAGTAACTTGCCACAGTATTTGTCCTTAGGATCAATATGGAAACCAGGTGGAGCCACGGAGCATCGGACCCAACCCAGGAATTATTGGAGACAATCAAGCTCATGTCTTCCTCTGGTGTTACCTTGACCCACCCTTGTATTGCATTCTATAACCATGGGAACTCATGAGTTTGGTTATGTCAAGTGTTATAGGGCATAGAAGAAAAAGGAGATGCTGTGCTGGTACCATCATGTTATGGGTCTAGATTGTGGACAATTGATCTTGTTGACTTTTATTTGGTTCATTGGAGTCTCCATCCACAGCTCCACCACATTGAGTTGTAAGGATAGTGCTAGGCTGTACAGTATCACACCTGGACAGAACCTCGATGGGTGTCAGAAGAACACTGTTTGGACCTGTGGTGCAATGGAATTGGCTTCCATTATGAATTGAAGCTAGGGTCCAGATTGGTTCTGTTAAAATAGACTTTGAAGACAACCTGTCAGTAGATGCCCTCATACTATGATGTATTGTTTGTAGCAGTTGTCTCTTTATACGGAATATCTAAGCTTCTAGGACCAAACAACCCCCTTAGGTTAGGTCCTTGAGCCCAATGCAGTAAAAAAGTTGGATAGATGAAACTTCTAAGCGGATCTGTGGACGTGGCTCTCTACTGGTCATGGTCTAATGAACCCATTGCTATTACAGATTAGAGGACCAAATACTTCCCATAATTTCCATTGTAACCTTATTAGGCCCCCAGCTACTCATTATGATGTCTCTCTATAAGCTCCTGCTTGTCTTAAGGTCTTATATCACAGTCTCTTCAGTCTCTCATGCGGTTTTTATGGTTGATGTCTTTTTTTTGCCGCTATGAGCTTTAATTGTCTCGTTTTGGAAATGTTCAATTACATAATAATAAAAGACAGAAAACAAACACAACTCATCCTATAAAACCCAGGTCTTAGTAGTAAACATTAAAGGCAATGATGATAATTTGCCCTGAGGTTCTAATCCCCGATCCTTAATCTGGGGCCCCGGCTCGCATTGTACGTCCTGTCTGGTAACCTGATGCATGCAGAGGACATTTGGATTTCCCCCCGGCTGTGTTCCTTTCTATTTATAGGCTATAAACCCACATTGCATTGTCTTTGTATATTCAGGCTCATTTTTAATATCTGGTGCCAATGTTCCCGTTACCCTACAGGTTCCTCTTTATATAAGAGCCGCAGCCAGCCACCTGCTCAGACCTGCAGCTCAATTACCATCCGTCTCTCCAGTCTGTCAGCAACGTGACAGAGAAATTTATTGGTCACACTTATTTTGTTAAATCAATTTATTCCCATGTTACATTGAGAATGAAATGTAAATTGAATTGTTACATTTACATACTGCAGAACATTGCTGGATTTGCTGAACATGCATTAGCTCCAAAAATGAACTGACAAGAGGAATGTATCATATCAAAATATCTCCTTGGTAATGATCATTCTTGTATTATCAGGCACATCTAGTAACCTGCAATTTGGCCCTATGACAGTAGTCTGACTGTGTAGTCTGGACCTCCTCCCTATAACAGCAGTCTGGCTGTGTAGTCTGGACCTCCTCCCTATAACAGCAGTCTGGCTGTGTAGTCTGGACCTCCTCCCTATAACAGCAGTCTGGCTGTGTAGTCTGGACAGCCCCCTATGACAGTAGTCTGGCTGTGTAGTCTGGACAGCCCCCTATAGCAGTAGTCTGGCTATGTAGTCTGGACAGCCCCCTATGACAGTAGTCTGGCTGTGTAGTCTGGACAGCCCCCTATGACAGTAGTCTGGCTGTGTAGTCTGGACCTCCTCCCTATAACAGCAGTCTGGCTATGTAGTCTGGACAGCCTCCTATGACAGTAGTCTGGCTGTGTAGTCTGGACAGCCCCCTATGACAGTAGTCTGGCTGTGTAGTCTGGACAGCCCCCTATAGCAGTAGTCTGGCTATGTAGTCTGGACAGCCCCCTATGACAGTAGTCTGGCTGTGTAGTCTAGACCTCCTCCCTATAACAGCAGTCTGGCTGTGTAGTCTGGACAGCCCCCTATGACAGTAGTCTGGCTGTGTAGTCTGGACAGCCCCCTATGACAGTAGTCTGGCTGTGTAGTCTGGACCTCCTCCCTATAACAGCAGTCTGGCTATGTAGTCTGGACAGCCTCCTATGACACTAGTCTGGCTGTGTAGTCTGGACAGCCCCCTATGACAGTAGTCTGGCTGTGTAGTCTGGACAGCCCCCTATAGCAGTAGTCTGGCTGTGTAGTCTGGACAGCCCCCTATGACAGTAGTCTGGCTGTGTAGTCTGGACAGCCCCCTATGACAGTAGTCTGGCTGTGTAGTCTGGACAGCCCCCTATGACAGTAGTCTGGCTGTGCAGTCTGGACCTCCTCCCTATAACTGTAGTCTGGACAGCACCCTATGACAGCAGTCTGGCTGTGTAGTCTGGACAGCCCCCTATAGCAGTAGTCTGTCTGTGTAGTCTGGACAGCCCCCTATAGCAGTAGTCTGGCTGTGTAGTCTGGACAGCCCCCTATAGCAGTAGTCTGGCTGTGTAGTCTGGACAGCCCCCTATAGCAGTAGTCTGGCTGTGTAGTCTGGACCTCCTCCCTATAGCAGTAGTCTGGCTGTGTAGTCTGGACCTCCTCCCTATAGCAGTAGTCTGGCTGTGCAGTCTGAACCACTCCATATAATAGCAGTCTGGTTGTGCAGTCTTGACCTCCACCTATAATGGCTGTTTGTCTGTGAAGTAAAAACCTGCCAGTACCATAAAAGTTTGCATGTGATGTCTGGACCTCCCTCTATGATATCAGTTTCAATGTTTAGTCTGGACCACTCCTATAACAGCAGTCTGGCTGTGTAGTCAGGACAACCCCCTATGACAGTAGTCTGGCTGTGTAGTCTGGACAGCCCCCTATGACAGTAGTCTGGCTGTGTAGTCTGGACCTCCTCCCTATAACAGCAGTCTGGCTGTGTAGTCTGGACAGCCTCCTATGACAGTAGTCTGGCTGTGTAGTCTGGACAGCCCCCTATAGCAGTAGTCTGGCTGTGCAGTCTGGACCTCCTCCCTATAACAGTAGTCTGGCTGTGTAGTCTGGACAGCACCCTATGACAGCAGTCTGGCTGTGTAGTCTGGACATCCTCCCTATAACAGCAGTCTGTCTGTGTAGTCTGGACAGCCCCCTATAGCAGTAGTCTGGCTGTGTAGTCTGGACCTCCTCCCTATAACAGCAGTCTGGCTGTGTAGTCTGGACAGCCCCCTATGACAGTAGTCTGGCTGTGTAGTCTGGACAGCCCCCTATAGCAGTAGTCTGGCTATGTAGTCTGGACAGCCCCCTATGACAGTAGTCTGGCTGTGTAGTCTGGACAGCCCCCTATGACAGTAGTCTGGCTGTGTAGTCTGGACCTCCTCCCTATAACAGCAGTCTGGCTATGTAGTCTGGACAGCCTCCTATGACAGTAGTCTGGCTGTGTAGTCTGGACAGCCCCCTATGACAGTAGTCTGGCTGTGTAGTCTGGACAGCCCCCTATAGCAGTAGTCTGGCTATGTAGTCTGGACAGCCCCCTATGACAGTAGTCTGGCTGTGTAGTCTAGACCTCCTCCCTATAACAGCAGTCTGGCTGTGTAGTCTGGACAGCCCCCTATGACAGTAGTCTGGCTGTGTAGTCTGGACAGCCCCCTATGACAGTAGTCTGGCTGTGTAGTCTGGACCTCCTCCCTATAACAGCAGTCTGGCTATGTAGTCTGGACAGCCTCCTATGACACTAGTCTGGCTGTGTAGTCTGGACAGCCCCCTATGACAGTAGTCTGGCTGTGTAGTCTGGACAGCCCCCTATAGCAGTAGTCTGGCTGTGTAGTCTGGACAGCCCCCTATGACAGTAGTCTGGCTGTGTAGTCTGGACAGCCCCCTATGACAGTAGTCTGGCTGTGTAGTCTGGACAGCCCCCTATGACAGTAGTCTGGCTGTGCAGTCTGGACCTCCTCCCTATAACTGTAGTCTGGACAGCACCCTATGACAGCAGTCTGGCTGTGTAGTCTGGACAGCCCCCTATAGCAGTAGTCTGTCTGTGTAGTCTGGACAGCCCCCTATAGCAGTAGTCTGGCTGTGTAGTCTGGACAGCCCCCTATAGCAGTAGTCTGGCTGTGTAGTCTGGACAGCCCCCTATAGCAGTAGTCTGGCTGTGTAGTCTGGACCTCCTCCCTATAGCAGTAGTCTGGCTGTGTAGTCTGGACCTCCTCCCTATAGCAGTAGTCTGGCTGTGCAGTCTGAACCACTCCATATAATAGCAGTCTGGTTGTGCAGTCTTGACCTCCACCTATAATGGCTGTTTGTCTGTGAAGTAAAAACCTGCCAGTACCATAAAAGTTTGCATGTGATGTCTGGACCTCCCTCTATGATATCAGTTTCAATGTTTAGTCTGGACCACTCCTATAACAGCAGTCTGGCTGTGTAGTCAGGACAACCCCCTATGACAGTAGTCTGGCTGTGTAGTCTGGACAGCCCCCTATGACAGTAGTCTGGCTGTGTAGTCTGGACCTCCTCCCTATAACAGCAGTCTGGCTGTGTAGTCTGGACAGCCTCCTATGACAGTAGTCTGGCTGTGTAGTCTGGACAGCCCCCTATAGCAGTAGTCTGGCTGTGCAGTCTGGACCTCCTCCCTATAACAGTAGTCTGGCTGTGTAGTCTGGACAGCACCCTATGACAGCAGTCTGGCTGTGTAGTCTGGACATCCTCCCTATAACAGCAGTCTGTCTGTGTAGTCTGGACAGCCCCCTATAGCAGTAGTCTGGCTGTGTAGTCTGGACCTCCTCCCTATAACAGCAGTCTGGCTGTGTAGTCTGGACAGCCCCCTATGACAGTAGTCTGGCTGTGTAGTCTGGACAGCCCCCTATAGCAGTAGTCTGGCTGTGCAGTCTGGACCTCCTCCCTATAACAGTAGTCTGGCTGTGTAGTCTGGACAGCACCCTATGACAGCAGTCTGGCTGTGTAGTCTGGACATCCTCCCTATAACAGCAGTCTGTCTGTGTAGTCTGGACAGCCCCCTATAGCAGTAGTCTGGCTGTGCAGTCTGAACCACTCCATATAATAGCAGTCTGGTTGTGTAGTCAGGACAACCCCCTATAACAACAGTCTGACTGTATAGTCTGGACCACTCCTATAACATCTGTCTGGCTTTTTAATTCTGGACTTCTCCTGTAATATCTGTCTGGCTGTGTAGTCTGAACCACCCTTTAAGACAGCAGTCTGGCTGTGTAGTCTGGACCTCCCCCAACAACAGCAGTCTGGCTATGTAGTCAGGGCTGTCCCTGTAACATCTGTCTGGGTGTGTAGTCTGGACCACCCCCTGTAACATCTGTCTGGCTGTGTAATCAGGGCTGTCCCTGTAACATCTGTCTGGCTGTGTAGTCTGGACCGACCCTATGACAACAGTCTGGCTGTGTAGTCTGGACCACCCCCTATAACAGCAGTCTGGCTGTGTAATCAGGGCTGTCCCTGTAACATCTGTCTGGGTGTGTAGTCTGGACCTCCCCCAACAACAGCAGTCTGGCTGTATAGTCTGGACTGCCCCTACAATATCTGTCTAGCTGTGTAGTCTGGACCACCCCCTGTAACATCTGTCTGGCTGTGTAGTGTGGACCACCCCTATGACAGCAGTATGTCTGTGTAGTCTGGACCGCCCCTATGACAGCAGTCTGGCTGTGTAGTCTGGACCACCCCTATGACAGCAGTATGTCTGTGTAGTCTGGACCGCCCCTATGACAGCAGTCTGGCTGTGTAGTCTGGACCGCCCCTATGACAGCAGTCTGGCTGTGTAGTCTGGACCACCCCTATGACAGCAGTATGTCTGTGTAGTCTGGACCGCCCCTATGACAGCAGTCTGGCTGTGTAGTCTGGACCGACCCTATGACAGCAGTATGTCTGTGTAGTCAGGACAACCCCCTATGACAGTAGTCTGGCTGTGTAGTCTGGACTGCACCTATGACAGCTGTCTGTCTGTGTAGTAAAAACTTGCCCCTATCACAAAAGTTTGCTTGTGAAGTCTGGACCACCCCCTACAGTATGTACTTTGTAATGCCCCTTATAGCATATACAGCCTCTGATGGGCTATTTCAGGGGATCGCTCCTCTGACACCACAAGTTACACATTAATTATAAGATGCAAGCCATTGATTTATAAGGTTATAAACCTGCCGGGTGACGTCCACTGAATGAAATATTTACAATGTGCCAGCTGGTGGCGGATGTAATCTTATAATTGTTGGTAGTATACAAATAACAGATATGGAAAAGGTTCCTTAAAGGGGAACTACAAGAAGATTTATGCCAATGTCCAGTTCCGGAGCTCTACTAGTGATAGGATACATCCTCTCCTCTAAACCTTGGTAAATATCGAGGAGGAGGAGGAGAAGACCTTGGCTGTAGCAGTTGATTGGTTGTCCCAGACCCTCTTCCCCCACCAGCAGTGACCACTAATATACAGACAAACGAGTGGAGAATTATGAGACGTGTCCGAGTGCAAAACTGTTCTAGTTGCTCGTGGAGACCAATTAGAAATCAACTTTCATTTTATAAACTGCAGTGGTAAAATGAAAGCTGAGCTCTGATTGGTTACAATGGGAAACCAGTTCACACTTCTGATAAATCTCCCTCCTTAAAGGCTCGTATCTGGGTTTTCTCCGGCCTTCATCAGAGCTGAATATTATAAGTGTATTTTAATCACCATTAACAAATCTCAGGTAATTGTCTTAATAACACACAGGATAATCTCCGGATTTCAAAAAGTCGCAGTGGGAATAGCGGCGTCCTGACAATACAGCGTTAATCCATGCAAAGCGATGGCTGAGATTAATCTGTTATTTACTGATCCTCTCATGTGAATATAGTTCATCAATATCTGATAGGTGGGGGGGTCCATCTCTTGGTACCCTTGGTGGTCTCCTGTCGAATTATTGGAGGTTCTGGGTATCACTGACTAGAAACAAATGATCTATTCTGAGGATATTAAAGCCCTGGAAAAGCCTTTTAAAAAGAACCTAGAAATTCCTCCTTTATGTTATCTCTTTTATAAAATCACCTTCAAATTGAAATGAAAATGAGCAGAGAAGAGTCATTTTTTGCCATGCTCATTTTGAATAATGCTAAGAGGCTGCAGGAGGAGGCATAGTGTAGACGCCTACATCTTGGGTCCTACTGCAGCTAGTACTATGGTTCTGATAGTTTTCTCTTCCAAACCACATCAGGCTTGTGGTTCTGTGAGCTACAGAACCAGAGATATGAAAAGGTAATGTCACTGTTGGGAATCAAGCTGCAGAAAAAGATCCAATCCAATCCATTTTCTTTACCTGTCATTATGCGGTATAAACACCAGAACCCAATATACAGGCGTCAAAGGTGACGCTCTAAGCTTCAAACTCTGGTAAATCTGACTCTTCTCTGCTTATTTTCATATGTCTTTAGAGGAGATTTTTAAAGAGGGAATTTTAGAAAACACATTTCATACCCTACTTGAGAGGGGTCGTATTTTATTGGGGTAGAAGTTGGTCATATGTTCCCCGCTCCATGCACTCAAGTTTTGCATATATCATCATTTGATGGTTTGAATTCCACTGCAGCTCAGTAGGGTCAGCAGGGTGCAGCAAGATCATATGAAGAGCCAAGAAATCAGAAAAATTTGCCAGAAATGTATTCTTTACAATTTTAAATGACATTTTCTCCCTACCAATCCATCTTCCACTCACTAAGCTTTCTCCTATTCCTAATGCAGCAGCCAGGCTCATTTTTCAGACCAAACGCTACACCAATCACTGCACTGGCTGCCCGTCTCCTTCTTAGATTATACTATTCCTTAATTCAAAACTCCCACTCCCATCTCCAGGACTTCTTCCGAGCTGTACCAATTCTCTGGAATGTCCTTCCCTGGACTCTCAGAGTAATACCCAACGTCCAAAGCTGCAAATGTGCTCTTAAAACTCATTTATTTAGGCAGCCTATCACACTCGATAACTACATGAAATGCCAACTCTCTCTTTATTAACCCATCCTGTGTCCTCCTCCCGTTTGTTATCTGACAGATACCAAGCTCCAGGCTTCACTGCAGTCCCAATGACTTTGCACTTTGTATATAACAGTGGTAACTACAGCCATAGAAGCTGCTATGGGGCCTGTAGTGTCAGGGGGCCCGGGCATCTGACCTGACACACTAAAGAATGGAGGTTGTGCACCATTATGCTGCACCTTATAAAGCAAAATATGTAATATAACAATGCACACCTTGCCCTTGCCCTGGTACACGGCATGAATTGGCAGCTCAGATAAGAAGGGGAGAGGGAGGGGACTGCAGAACAACACAACTAGGGACCTCTCATCTCTAATTCCTGCTGTTTACTTCCCCACAAGGTCAGAGGTGAATAAATGTGTGTACTCGTATAAATGTGTGAGCATACAAATATGTATATTTTCTGAGGGGGTAGGGGGCCACATACAGAAGGGGCATTGAAGCTTCCGGCCACGCCCTCCCGTCTCGCATGATAAAACGCTGGCATTTGAGGTGGGCATGGCCGGTGGTTGAATGCAGCGCGGCTTCCATGACCCTGTTTGTTTACGTGGAGCATGGACCGAAGAGATTGCAGCGCATGTTTATTTTTTTAAACCCATCCCGGCCACCCAGGGGCTTTTTTATACCCTCAGACAACCCCGTGCAACACAATTCTGCCAAGTCACAGGAATAAATGTGGTGCACGGTCTGACTCTGCACTGAATTAGGTGCAGAATTTTGTGCCGTGTTGGGCACAGAGCAGCCGCGACACAACACTGGCGCAGACACTTTATAAACACATGTACAAGTAGTTTGCACGTTCTTTTCAGTGCATAGTCAGACAGAAAACTGGCGCAAACACTCAAATAAATGTGTCTCTATGTCTGGATGGACAAGTTTCTGCCGTGCTAGGAACCAGCCCAGACTGATACATTAGGGCAGATTTACATACCCGGTCCTGTCGCGATCCCGCGGTGCGTTGTCTGACGAGGATTCACGTCTGCCACGAGTTCCTGCATCCGTCGCTTCTGCACTGAGGTCCGCTGGAGTTCACCTGCTTCTTCCCAGTCTTGCGACACAATTCTAAATGTTAAATCTTGTGCATTGTCAGAATCCGCCAATGCGCCAAAATCCAATCGAGTGTGCCAAAATACCGGGGGCAATTCGGCGCAAAACAGAAATCGGCGGGAAACCCGACGAAAATGCGCTCCGCGGACCCTTAGTAAATGAGCCCCATTGTCTAGACTGGATATAATTGTCACCACTTCTCAGCTGAGAGCAGGACTAGCTATGTACAGGGTCTAGACAATGCTCTGTGAGCTTAACACATCAGAAGCAGCTGCACAGATCTCTCTGCTGGTTTGTTTCAGTGTATCAATATGGAGTCCAGGCTGCTTAGCTCACAGAGCATTGTCTAGACTGGATACAATTGCAGAGGCAGTGACTAGTCCTGCTCTCAGCTGAGAAGTGTAGACAATTGTATCCGGTCTAGACAATGCTCTGTGAGCTGAACACATCTGCAGAAGCTGCACAGATCTCTCTGCTGGTTTGTATGGGGGCCTTAGCCCTGCTTGTAGATGGAGCTTTATGTAGTCACATCAGAGACCTCCCTGCCAGGCTTAGTGAATGGCCCCCGGACGGCAGTGGCTCCAGGTAGGATACACTGTAACAAGGCTGTGACTGCAGGCAGTGAATGTGCTGGCGCTGAACATAATGTAGTGAGAGCACTGACAGTCCTGTCCTCAGCCGGCTGCACGGATGACGAGCGCACCCTCCTATCCCACATGTGCAGGGAAATCCTTGGCACAATGTATCTTACACTATGGCGTCTGCATTGTCAGTCCCTATAGAGGAGCAGCGTGTTATCCCCCCGGTACATTATCATTATGAGAATTCCTCCATGTCTCATCACGTAAAATATCCCGGAAGGATCCATAATACAAGTCTCCTTGTCTTCCTCTCTATGTGGGTTTTATCACATTGTGACGACACCTCAGCTTGTACTTTGGAACTTTTATGATATAGGACACAAGTCGCTGCGGCTCCTCACTGCTTACACGTCGTACCCTGCTGCTGAAGGTGGTCATGGCGGAGCGCGGCCTCATGGCTACTTGTTATAGTTCTGATCTGAATATGAATGTAGATAGAGCGCTGCCTGTGTCATAGACATGCGCAGATGTTCCTCTGTTGGGCCACTCTCCCAATCAATGGTATATGGGTCTTAAAGACAAAGATACTATTGGTTCTATATACCAATTGCTTTTGGTAGGTCCATGGTTTTGGGTGGTGCGCTTCACCTATAGGCTCCATATGTATTGATTATCCATTGGCTGAGAGTCTGCACATCAGGGACATATGGCAAGACCAGAGTTTTGTACATCAGTCCTGATAACTCATTCGTGGGTGGATAGTAAAGACCCCACTATCAGAAGCCCCCAGACCCAACAATTAAACCATAGGACTATCCTAACACAATTGGTTTCGATGTGTTATAACTTTACCCAGGTCCATTAAGTCCAACCGATAATCCTACAGTGATGGAAGGTAAAAGGCTGATGTCACTCGTCCCGTAGTTTTGGGGATTGATGTGGGCCTCTTTATGACCTGTGTCCCTCACTACAGCCTCATGGCAGTGGTAATCTCTTCTAACCACCCCTGAGATTTATTATGTATCTGTGACGTGGAGGGAAATTTCATTGGTGACACAGCTCAGTGATGTATGGAGCCGGGTGACGCGGATGATGGAGTCGCTTTGTATAAGAGCATTGTTGGCAGGGCGCTGTGTGAGCACGGCCAGAGCTGGAGGACTATAGGATGTCTCACAGCTGGAGTGTTGGCTCATTGTGTAGCTCCTTACTTCCTTATGGAGTGGAATTTAACCTTTAATCTAATATGGAAGGGGAGGTTGTTTTGCAAGTGGCTAAAATACACATTTCACACATCTGAGGTATCTATTAGGAGGTTCTGCAGCAGCTGAGGTGTGTATTCTGAGGTTCTGCAGCAGCTGAGGTGTGTATTAGGAGGTTCTGCAGCAGCTGAGGTGTGTATTAGGAGGTTCTGCAGCATCTGAGCTGTGTATTAGGAGGTTCTGCAGCAGCTAAGGTGTGTATTAGGAGGTCCTGCAGCATCTGAGCTGTGTATTAGGAGGTTCTGCAGCAGCTAAGGTGTGTATTAGGAGGTTCTGCAGCATCTGAGCTGTGTATTAGGAGGTTCTGCAGCAGCTGAGGTGTGTATTAGGACGTTCTGCAGCATCTGAGCTGTGTATTAGGAGGTACTGCAGCAGCTGATGTCTGTATTAGGAGGTTCTGCAGCAGCTGAGGTGTGTATTAGGAGGTTCTGCAGCAGCTGAGGTGTGTATTAGGAAGATGTGCAGCAGCTGAGGTGTGTATTAGGAGGTTCTGCATCATCTGAGCTGTGTATTAGGAGGTTCTACAGCAGCTGAGGTGTGTATTAGGAGTTTCTGCAGCAGCTGAGGTGTGTATTAGGAGGTTCTGCAGAAGCTGAAGTGTGTATGAGGAGTTTCTGCAGCAGCTGAGCTGTGTATTAGGAGGTTCTACAGCAAGACTAATATTCCAGATAATTCTTGGATTATATACCAGATCTCTTTGACTGGTCCCCTGCTCGCTGACCTCAGATAATCACTAGCCCCAAATCAAATAGAGAAGGGGTGGGGGACTGTAGGGGGATTTTATTTAATTTTAATGGATGCAGAAGGAGGCGATTGGCCCCTCTTTTTTTGGGCGGTAACTAAAGGAGGTGCGTTGGGGGCAGGTGGGGGGGGGTCCTCTTTCCTTCTGCCTGGACCTAGCAGCGAGAAGTCACCCACCCACCCTGCCCTCAGGATATATTTCTTTTCAGGTTTTCTCGGCATTCCGGTTTCTGGCTGTTTTCTCTGTCTTGTCAGATGTCACAGCATTGACAGATTTCACATGCCCATAGGCAAAAGGAAGGCCCCCACATGACGCCTGCCGTCCAGCAGCCGATATTTCGGGCAAAGGTTTTTTCTACGAAGAATAGTTTTTTCTTGTTTTTTAACTGTTTTGCACTTTAAATGTTTTGTTACTTATTAACTAAGGTTTTTTCCGAAAAATAAATGCTGCGGCCTACCCACATACCCACAACAATTTAATGGTCCCTGTCGTTCAATTAAGATTTGTTTTTGGAGCATGGCAAATCCCCGGGTCAAGAGCATCGGGTTTTATGGTACTGGTCTACAGGTCCCTACTGTCCTGTGTGATCACATTGCCGGACGGATGCACATGATGATGACTACTGACTCACCCTAGAAGGGGCACACGCACAGCTGGATGTGGGTCTCACAGTCACAGTCACTGGTGGACACGGAGGAGGGAGTTTCCAATTTGATGACAGTTTATGACAAGTCCAATCCTCTAGGACCGATAGGAAATGGATTCCCTTATAAGAGAGACTGCAGGGGCAGTGATCCTGTACATAGCTAGTGCTGCTCTCAGCTGAGAAGTGGAGACAATTGTATCCAGTCTAGACAATGCTCTGTGAACTCTGTCGGGAGTCAGCTGAAGTACCCACCGTCTAATAGGTAGCATTGAGCCGGGTCTACATCTATCTATAGTGTGCGACCTGTTCTGACCTGGGTCTGATCAATAGCAAAGAAGAAAGAGACGTCATTCAGTGAAGAAGGACCTAAAGCAGAGGTGAAGCGTCATCATATAGAATTCCTAACTGTCCTGACAACAGCGGAGCCATAGGCGAAGCAGGAACATGACGGTGGTAAGGGGGGACCTATAACGACGGAATTTAGATGATAGTATTGATGTAAGATGATGGTCCTTGTTAAAAGAACAGAGTGGGTGGGATAGTGTAGTGATGTAAGAGGGGAGGAGCTCAGGGGTAGATGTCACTCCCTGTCCTGTATCTCTCTTTCTCTTTCTCTCTCTAGAAGCACAGAAAGAAACATGTCCCTCCCACCCGCCCTTTACTATCATTAATTTACAACTGGTTATTTACCAATTACAGGTATAATGCTATGAAAATGATTGTCTGTTTATCTTGTATCATGTAAATTTCTTAATTGACTGTTGATGAGATGAAGTTGGTGTTATCCTCCTAAGCCCAGGGGAAGGGTGATCCTTCAGCCATGGTTCCCTAGAGGTTTCCTCCACAGGGGGTTTTTCCTCTCCTGAGCGCTGTGGGATGACTCTTTGTGAGTCGGAGGTTGCACATATTTAAAGTTTCTGCCTGGAGATTAAAATTTCTCAATGTTATGCTCCTGGCTGTAAAATGGAAGAAGAAAGAAATATCTAAATAAAAATGTAGATATAAAATTAAAAACAAAGAAAAGAATATGTATTTAAAAAAAAAAAAAATAGAATGGGAGTCAAAGTATGGCATTTTGTTATCTGTCGCAGCTTTTATTTTGCGGTGGAGGAGTCAGGTGGAAGGTGCAGGCAAGTTATTGGTGGACTAATTTAACTTATAGAGGATGTAAAAGCTCATGGTGGTCAACAGCCTGAGCTTTGGAAGTGGCCAGCCTCAAGGCTCTGGTAATGGTAAAAGCAGCCAGGGGCGGGCACGGTGGTGAAGCACACAATGGATAATCTTCACTAGGGTCATTGGTGCCCTTAAAGTGTACTGGCTCTGCTAGAATGGCAGCCAGAGCGTGCCGCCCCCCTTTGTTGATGTCTGGCCGGGTGCTGTATGTCAGGCAGCTTTAGATTGGGGTATTGGGGAATCCCACCCCTAGCATGTCACCTGACTCCTCCTCTGATTGTTTTATTCCTGTGATTCAAATAAAGCTGTGGCCATTTCACCCATTACGTTATGTGGTTGTGTATTTTTTCCATACACCATGTTTTTCTCTTGTCTAAACTGTTTTAAAATAAAGTGGGGGTCCATCCCATATCCACACGTCATGGAATCACTCTGATAGTCCAGGATCTTATGTAGATGCAGAGGGGCGTGCAGGGGTGCATGGCTGGTGATGGAGGTTTTGAGGTGTTCCTGTCCTCGTGTTAATGCACGCGCTGCAGCCTGGCTGCACTTAAAAACGCGGTTTGCCCATGCGTCTGATACATCAAGAGGCTTAAAGTGGCGGGACTATAATAAATAACCCTAATAGAGTTGAGCACAAATATGAAGTAGGTAGCAGTGTGTAACAGTGGGGCTCATTTACTAAGGGTCGCGGATCACAATTTCATCAGACTATGCAACGTTTCCTGGGATTGCACGGCTTGGACAGGTATTTAACAGGTGTCTTTCAAGTTGTGTCACAAGATCGAGCACTTACACGGACCAGGAAGAAGAAGGTGAACCCCGCCGAACCTGAGCGGGGAAGCGACACATGCAGGATATCGGGCACACAATCTTAGTGAATCGCGGCAGAGTGCATTATCTTCAGTGCATTATTATTCTGTGAACTCCAGCGGACGGCTAAGTAAATGTGTCCCAGTGTGTCTCTGCCGCTTCTGTGTGTGGCTGAGGTCGGCAGTTACAGTTTAGGTGCATTTACTAAGAGCAGTGCAGTCTGTACTAGGTGCAGTTACCTGTGTAGTCTGCAGGGGGCGCCAGATTCAGGATTTGTGGCGCCCATTCTTCATGAATCTGCTGCCCCCTGCACTGATCCAACTGACAGAGTGCACCACTTTTTTTGGTGCACCTTTAACATGGGGTGTGCGACACCTTTTTGTCGGACTCTGCTTGATAAATCTGGCGCACGGTCCGACTGAGCACCGGAACGCTCCCTTCAGTGCAGAAATTTGTGTTGCAAGGGTCACGTGCGACACAAATGTGGAGCGGACACTTCTAAAATCCCTGTGCAAGCAGTTTGCACTGAAAATAATGTTCTAAGTCCCACAGAAAACGGACGCAGAGCTCTTATTAAATGTGCCCCCAGGTGTTGATACCCGTCGTCTCCACAATTATGCTTTCTCCATAGACTAGTGAGTAGGGTTGTGGCGGCAGAGGAAGGGATACTACAGGGATCATGAAGATTTACTACCAGTATCTGCCTCTTTTGACTTAGCAGGAGTTCTGGGTGTCAGTGAGGCACTGGAAAGCACCTCACGTTTTTGTTGAGCAGTTTTTCTATCTAGGATTTTTGGACCCTTATCAGTTCCCCTGGGCCCCTGCAGAGTCAGATAAGAGGAGGACAAGCCCCTGGTGGGTCTTATCTTCTTACAGAGAGAGAGAGAGTAAAAGAAGAGGCACCGACCAAGAGAAAGACCAGAACCACATATAGAAGTGATCCATAGCTGCAGCGCTGGGGGGGGGGGGGGCACATAACACATTAAAGAACATTCGTATTAGACAACTAATAGTTTATTATTGATGAAAACACAATAAAAATACATCTGGCTTTACATGTTTGCCCTTCTATGAGGTAAAACCTGATTATCCTTATATTTAGGGGATCAGTTACAGGCAAGGGCCCTGTTAGACATTTTGTACTTTGGCTTCGGAGGTTTACACCTCTGCCCATATCTATCCCCACTTTTCTCTAGAATTTTCTGCCATATCCCACAATCACTCTATGTAAAAAGGCTCAGAGATGTATTGTTAGGCCTCATTTTAAAAAGGTCTCTCCTTGTTGCCCTTAGCAACCAATCAGAGCACAGCTTGAATTTTGTCACAGCAGTGTAAGAAATACAAGCTGAGCTGTGATTGGTTGCTAATGACAACAAAGAGAGGCCTATTGCTTTGTCACATCTCCAGTGTCTTTTATGGGATGATTCTTTAATAACTTATTGTAGCATGTGAACTTACTTAATAGGAACCTGTCAGAAGAAATATACATAATAACAAACTACCAGCATGAACGGCTTGCAGCTGCATAAAGGAAAGTGTGAGCTGTTGTTTGCTGTGTACAGGTGAGTGGGCTATTATGTGCTGTGTACAGGTGAGTGCGGGCATTTATGTGCTGTGTACAGGTGAGTGTGGGCTTTTGTGCTGCATACAGGTGAGTGTGGGCTGTTATGTGCTGTGTAAAGGTGAGTGTGGGCTTTTGTGCTGTAGTGCTGTATACAGGTGAGTGTGGGCATTTATGTGCTGTGTATAGGTGAGTGTGGGCTGCTATGTGCTGTGTACAGGTGAGTGTGGGCTGTTATGTGCTGTGTACAGGTGAGTTTGGGCTGTTATGTGCTGTGTACAGGTGAGTGTGGGCTTTTGTGCTGTGTACAGACAAATTGTCTGGACTGTTATGTGCTGTGTAAAGGTTAGTGTGGGCTTCTGTGCTGTGCACAGGTAATTGTGAGGGCTCTTATGTGCTATGTACAGGTATGTGTGGGCTGTTATGTGCTGTGTACAGGTGAGTGTGGGCTGTTATCTGCTGTGTACAGGTGAGTGTGTACTGTTATGTGCTGTGTACAGGTGAGTGTGGGCTCTTATGTGCTATGTACAGGTGAATGTGGGCAGTTATGTGCTGTGTACAGGTGAATGTGGGCTGTTATCTGCTGTGTACAGGTGAATGTGGGCAGTTATATGCTGTGTAAAGGTAAGTGTGGACTGTTATGTGATGTGTACAGGTGAGTGTGGGCTGTTATGTGCTATGTACAGGTAAGTGTGGGCTGTTATGTGCTATGTACAGGTGAGTGTGGGCTCTTATGTGCTATGTACAGGTGAATGTGGGCTGTTATATGCTGTGTAAAGGTGAGTGTGGGCTGTTATGTGCTATGTACAGGTAAGTGTGGGCTGTTATGTGCTATGTACAGGTGAGTGTGGGCTCTTATGTGCTATGTACAGGTGAATGTAGGCTGTTATATGCTGTGTAAAGGTGAGTGTGGGCTGTTATCTGCTGTGTACAGGTGAGTGTGGACTGTTATGTGCTGTGTACAGGTGAGTGTGGGCTCTTATGTGCTATGTACAGGTGAATGTGGGCTGTTATGTGCTATGTACAGGTGAGTGTGGGCTGTTATGTGCTATGTACAGGTAAGTGTGGACTGTTATGTGCTATGTACAGGTGAGTGTGGGCTCTTATGTTCTATGTACAGGTGAGTGTGGACTGTTATGTGCTGTGTAAAGGTAAGTGTGGACTGTTATGTGCTGTGTACAGGTGAGTGTGGGCTGTTATGTGCTATGTACAGGTGAGTGTGGGCTGTTATGTGCTATGTACAGGTGAGTGTGGGCTGTTATATGCTGTGTAAAGGTAAGTGTGGACTGTTATGTGATGTGTACAGGTAAGTGTGGGTTGTAGTGTTGTGTACAGATGCAGTCAGTGTGAACATGTTGCAGGGCGGTTGTGGAATGTGGAAGTCGCCGCTGATCACGCACAGGGTGTCAGAGATTTTTGGGTGCGGCACGAAAAGTCATTTCACTACGGGGATCACTGTAATCACTTTATATCTGCAGGGAACAGTAAAAATATCTGAGCTAAAATTAATCTCAGGACATTGAGTGCGAGATTCTCAGAAACAGATTTAAACGTCAATTATCTGTGGTCTTCTATCATCCATCTACATCAAACCTCTTTCTATATCTTTCTTTATCTATGGGGGGTGTTTATGGGGGTTTGTACTGGCATACACCTGGCGTACACATACTAGTGTACAAGCCCTGAAATAGTCACATGTCCTGGTCCTGGGATTGCGACTATGTGCCCCTTTACACCACTCCACAAGTTATAGTGCTACTCTACGCCTGGCAGGACCTGGCATTAGATTGTCCTGCCAGGTGTAGAGTTGGACTATAACTTGTATGGCACACTACATACCCCCTTGGCATGGATTCGTGTAAAGGGGCACATAGTGACAATTCCAGGACCAGGTATGACCTCTTTTTATCTCACATCTATTGCTTTTTTGTAGAGAACCATGAAGAAAAGCAATATTTCGGTATCCTACTTTTCTCCGTGAGGAACTTGTTGTGCTCCTATGGTCATTGTGGTCTCCTCTTCCGCCAGCAGGATGGAGCTGAGAGTGTCCTGAAGTGAGTGTCCCTCACTGCTGAGTGTCTGGAGCAGTGTAGAAGGACGTCATATGAGGAGCCCTCATAAGGGTTATAATCTGTCAATTCACACTTCGGTTCCGGTTCCTTCATTTGGCACAATTTGTGCCTCTTTCTTCCTTCCGTGGAGGAATTGCTAAGGTTTTTTTTTCGGGCATATTTTTGCACCTTTTTGGCACAAATCTAACAAGCGCATCCGCCCTGCTTAGATAAATATCGGAAACCTGAGGGGGCAGGCAGACAACTTCTCTCATTTTAAACAACCTTTGAGGCGCAAATAAGGCTCAAAACACCCAAAAAGGAAAAAATGAAAGAGGAAAACGAAAAGAACAACTGTGATAAATGACTCCCTTGGTCTCCTGTATTAGGATTAGCATTGGGGAAGAGATACTGCTGCAGCCAGGTCCTTACAGAAAAGCAGATGTTGTGACCGCTCTGCCCCCTTCTATATTACTATCAATAGGTCAAATAAAGATATGACCTCCAGACCTGTAAGTGCGCCCTATTCCTGGTGACAAGGACATCTGATGACACCATTGGTTACTATTTATATTGTGACCTCATTATGTCCGGCCTAGGAATTTCAGCAGTTTTAAGCGGTTACTATAGATATCTGGCTAAACCAGACTCACAACCAATTACCTCCATACCTTATGTAACGAAAAGCCAGCGAGGAACATTCCTGTATCTACAGAGGAAGGCGAATAATCTAGAATATGAATAAGTGAGATGAATCATGAGAAAATAATTGGAGAACTTCAACAGTTTCTGCAATCTCTATGACACAAGCGTGGAAGACGGTTATATAATCAGTGCTCGGATTCCCCAGAGTGCCACCACTGGACGGAGGAAGTATTGCATGCTCCCCCCATGTAATATCAATAGACTCCTTGGGGGGTATTTATCATAGGCCGGCTCTCGTGCATCGGCGTATGATAGTCCGGTAACCCTTTGGTCACAGGTAGAATGTATGAAAAGTCGCCGGCTGCAGTGAGTGCGCAGGCACAAGAACAAGAAGAACCTGTGCTGCCCCACCAGTGCTAGCGATAGGGATTATTTCATGGATTCTACGCCAGTGCCTGGGCGCAAAGACCTTGATAAATAACCCCATCGTCTGAAGCATGGACATGCTGGGTCCTCCAGAGACAGAAAAACGCTTTATAGATGTTCTTGGGAATCTCAGGAATCCGGAACTGTTGATAACCTCTACAGCGCCACCCTTGGGGGAGAAGTATTATTACTTGCTTCCTACTCTGTAGACTCCTTGGGTGATGTATGGACCAGTATATACACCAGTTTCTCCAGAGACAAGATGCTGGTGGGAAAATTAGGAATTGAATTTTGCAATAAACGTTCAGATTCTCTGCAGCGCCATCACTGGGGGAAAGAAGTATTACATAGTGTCCACTAATATCAATGGGCTCCAAGTGTGATGGACATGCCAGGTTGGGACAAAGATTCTGCTGGGATTCTCAGAAATAAGACACCTTGTAACCAATGTTCAATCTATCTGCAGCGCCACCCCTGTTGGTTATAAGTATTACATGGTGCCCACTAATGGGCTTCTGAGTGTAATATATGGACATTTTAGGTCCTCCAATGACAGAGACACTCTTTGTAGTTGCTCTCTGCTCCACTATTTACAAAAGATTGTACCCCACATTCATGACACCACCCCCCCCAATAAATAGTAGATCTCTTCTTCTGTCTCACCCTTTTCCATAGTAATAGATTACAGATAGTACATGATGGCTTTCTACTCCCTGACCCTTGACATCAGCTCTTTGCTCTGCTCCATATCATATAACATGGCATATAATATCCTGGGCTTCACAGTGACATATAGAAAGTCTCATACTGGGCCAGAAGAAGAGTGAGGAAATCAGGCGATACCTTTTTGAGGCTAACTGAGTATATTTGATGGTGGAGCTTTGGAGAACACTAGTTCTCTTCGTCAGACATGATGTTATGCATGAAACAGAAAATTCACAGCATTTTATACACACTAAACAGTGATCATCAAAGGATATTAAAAAAAACTCTAAAACAACAGATTGATAAAAACAGGGACATTTACAACAGGATGGCAATAAAAACATTAAAAACCTGTGAGGCGAGACACATGAGCCCTGGCTCTTATCTGCTTGTGACCTCCAGGTCAAAGGTAGGAGGTCATGAAGCTGCATGAATGTTAAGACCACTTTGTAAGGTGTTGAAACTATCATACTGGGCCACTCGGCTTAGGCTATTTATATGGAGATGGACCTATGGGGATATGGGGGCCTTGAGGGTCCAAAGGTCCTTCCGCCACATATAAGGACTGAAGTATCATCAGTGACACATTGCAGGTGGGGGTCAGAGGACTCATTTTCTGTGATTTACTGACATGTTACTGACACGTTACTATTCTTAGTGCATTTACAATAGATATGAGTCACGGCCGGTCACATGCCTGAGCGTCACAAGGAACTTTCATCCAGCGACTTCAGTTTTACATCTTGTGTGTAGTAACAATCATAACTATCTATGGAGGAAACTGGTTCTAAGGTCACATCAACTGATAAAACAAATTTGCGTAAAAATTTGCGAAATTTTAGGTTGTAAATGTATCCCTGGAGGGGTCGTTCTCATGGTAAATCTACAGGAAAGGGAATAACAATGTGATAATGGGATTGCAACTGTTGGGACCCCCAGTGATCGAGAGATCCGTATTTTTGCCTTATTATGGTCACAGGCTACATAAATCTCAAGAAGACAAGTAAGAAGATTATTGACTTAGTGAAGCTCAGCCTTTGACTGAAGTGGACCGATACAGGGTTTTATAGGCGTCTTACCGTTCCTCTACAGAATCACATCCCATACAAGACTATAAAAAGCTGTAAATGTGACTGTGGTTAACATCCCAACTAGTCCAATGGAAAAGGTTACTGAGGCAGCTGTGTATATGTCCCCCATAGACCGGTAGTGTGCGCACTCCGCCATACGGATTAGTACAGTGCCGCACGGTACCTGGGAATGGTACCGTTCTGTACCTGGGAAAAGATAGGACATGTCCTAATTAGTGATTGGAGACCAAGAGAAGGCGGAGATACTTAATGGGTATTTAGCTCCGTTTATACAATAGAAGAAAGAACTTCTGACGTGGGTGGTGCCAGTGCGGGTCATGCACCCTGTAATATACTAGACTGGCTGAATGTAGACATGATCCAATCTAAGCTCAATAAAATCAATGTGTACAAGGCTCCTGGACCAGATGGGTTACACCCCAGAGTTCTTAAAGTACTCAGTTCTGTTATTGCTGTACCGCTGTCTAAAATCTTCAGAGATTACATAATGTCTAGTCCGGTGCCAAGTGACTGGCGCACGGCAAATGTGGTGCCAATATATAAAAAGGGCTCAAGAACCTTACCAGGCAATTACAGGCCTGTAAGCCTAACTTCCATTGTGGGAAAAGACTATATACTGGAGTATGTGACATCAAATAGTATAATAAGTGACAACCAGCGAGGGTTTACTAAGAATAGAAGTTGTCAGATTAACCTGATCTGCTTCTATGAAGAGGTGAGCAGGTGCCTGGATGGAGGAGCAGCTGTGGATATTGTGTTCTTGGACTTTGTAAAGGCATTTGACACTGTCCCTCATGGACGCCTGATAGGTAAAATTAGGGCTATTGGTTTGGCAGAAATCATTTGCAATTGGATTGAGAACTGGCTGAAGGATCGTATCCTGAGAGTTGTGGTCAATGATTCCTACTCGGAATGGTCCCCAGTTATGAGTGGTGGACCCCAGGGTTCTGTGCTTGGCCCACTACTATTAAATATAATTATAAATTATAGAGGTATTAATAGCACTGTGGTCTGCACTCTGTGGAAAGGGATGTAATATTAACACTGTACAAGGCATTGGTTCGGCCTCACCTGGAATATGCTGTCCAGTTCTGGGCACCGGTCCATAAAAAGGATGCCCTGGAGCTGGAGAGGGTTCAACGTATAGCCACAACAATGATAAGGGGTATGGAGGGTCTTAGTTATGAGGAAAGATTAAAACAACTAGATTTATTTCGTCTGGAAAAGAGACGACCATGAGGGGACATGATTAATTTATATAAATATATGAATGGTCCATACAAAAAATATGATGGAAAGTTTTTCCATATGAAATCAAATCAAAAGACGAGGGGGCACTGTCTCATCTGGAGAAATCAAGGTTTAATCACCAGAGGAGACAGGGCTGTCAATCTGTGGAATAGCCTGCCTCAGGCGCTGGTCACAGCAGGGACAGCAGAGAGCTTCAAGAAGGGTCTAGATGCCTTTTTACACCTAAATAACATTGATGCTTATATTCTATAGAATTGTTTCCCCTAAATCCATTCCTCCTCCAATCCCTTCCCTTCCTTGGTTGAACCTGATGGACAAGTGTCTTTTTCCAACCATATAAACTATGAAACCAAACTATAATTTAAAGGGGTTTTACAAGTTTGTGATGTTGATTACCTACACATAGGGTAGATTATTAATATCAAATAAGTGATGGTCCTACTTTTCAGAACCTAATGATCATCTGATTCTGGTACTGGTGGAGCGGGTTGTAATCCGCTAATCAGTGCGTTTCTGGAATATCTGACCCAAAGCTATCTGATATTGACCACCTTTCTTAGGTAGGTCATTGATATCACCCCATTTAATTGCATGGGTTCATAACTATGTCACTTTTGTGATTTCATAGGCTTTTCGCTTACTTGGGAGGTAGGGTCAGCAGCACATGGGGGTATAGTGTGACCCATCATTTAGGAATATTCATATAAACCTGCTGGGAGGAGTAAGGAACAGAGGAGACCTGTGTATTAGGGAGCTCCACCAAATCTGTCCTGAGACTCCCTGTGCACTTACCTGTCTATACCTACCCCTGAATACTCCAGTACTCCCCCCCATGTGTGCCTTGTGGCAGTACGTGAATTGTTGTGCGCAGAGTATTTCAGCAATGTGGAGCTGTGGGTGAGATTGTCAGATAGCACCCGCCCTGTTGATGGAGGATGAGGTTTGGCGCTCTCTCCCCGGGCGCGCTTTTCTTGGCAGGAGATGCGCTGCCGCTCGCTAGTAAAATAGAGAAGCTTAAGCTGATCCCATGACAAGACGCTACACGTCCTCCACCACCGATGCTGGAAAGCAGGTCGTGCTCAGAGGAGCTTATAGGGACACGCTGTCCCCCACGCACCTGTGTCTACTTGTACAGGAAGATTCCTAAAAGTGAAGGAACAGCCGTGGGTGGAGGCGCAATGTGATAGAGAGAAGGTCGTGCGCCCTCCAGGACGCTCCTGTACCTGTATGTCAGGTGACAGCACAACACGGATCAGGTTATAGGCTCCTGTGTACAGGGAACGCAGCTCATACAGGATGATATAGAGCACACAATGGGCCGGGGCTTCATGTTTTCTGCAGTGCACATGTCAGCTTTGCTGAATAGACTGGGACAGATAAGCAGAGTCAACTCAAAAACATCACAGAGAGGGAAGTGACCCTCAGCCGTGTGATACTGCTGTATAAACATCCAATATGTATGGGGTTTCCTTACTGTCCCTTATTAACAGAGATGGAGGTGGTGAAGCAATGCCAATATTGGATCTTAACTTGATAATGTTGTCACTGGATAGAACTGCTTTGTAATGTGACATCACTGTGTGTATTATCCCTGTACTGTGACATCACTGTGTGTATTATCCCTGTACTGTGACATCACTGTGTGTATTATCTCTATACTGTGACATCACTGTGTGTATTATCCCTGTACTGTGACATCGCTGTGTGTATTATCCCTGTACTGTGACATCACTGTGTGTATTATCCCTGTACTGTGACATCACTGTGTGTATTATCCCTGTACTGTGACATCGCTGTGTGTATTATCCCTGTACTGTGACATCGCTGTGTGTATTATCCCTGTACTGGGACATCACTGTGTGTATTATCCCTGTACTGTGACATCACTGTGTGTATTATCTCTGTACTGTGACATCACTGTGTGTATTATCCCTGTACTGTGACATCGCTGTGTGTATTATCCCTGTACTGTGACATCGCTGTGTGTATTATCCCTGTACTGTGACATCGCTGTGTGTATTATCCCTGTACTGGGACATCACTGTGTGTATTATCCCTGTACTGTGACATCACTGTGTGCATTATCCCTGTACTGTGACATCACTGTGTGTATTATCTCTGTACTGTGACATCACTGTGTGTATTATCCCTGTACTGTGACATCGCTGTGTGTATTATCCCTGTACTGGGACATCACTGTGTGTATTATCCCTGTACTGTGACATCACTGTGTGCATTATCCCTGTACTGTGACATCACTGTGTGTATTATCTCTGTACTGTGACATCACTGTGTGTATTATCCCTGTACTGTGACATCGCTGTGTGTATTATCCCTGTACTGTGACATCGCTGTGTGTATTATCCCTGTACTGGGACATCACTGTGTGTATTATCCCTGTACTGTGACATCACTGTGTGTATTATCCCTGTACTGTGACATCACTGTGTGTATTATCCCTGTACTGTGACATCGCTGTGTGTATTATCTCTGTACTGTGACATCGCTGTGTGTATTATCCCTGTACTGTGACATCGCTGTGTGTATTATCTCTGTACTGTGACATCGCTGTGTGTATTATCCCTGTACTGTGACATCACTGTGTGTATTATCCCTGTACTGTGACATCACTGTGTGTATTATGCCTGTACTGTGACATCACTGTGTGTATTATCCCTGTACTGTGACATCACTGTGTGTATTATCCCTGTACTGTGACATCGCTGTGTGTGTTATCCCTGTACTGTGACATCACTGTGTGTATTATCCCTGTACTGTGACATCACTGTGTGTATTATCCCTGTACTGTGACATCGCTGTGTGTATTATCCCTGTACTGTGACATCACTGTGTGTATTATCCCTGTACTGTGACATCACTGTGTGTATTATCCCCGTACTGTGACATCACTGTGTATATTATGCCTGTACTGTGACATCACTGTGTGTATTATCCCTGTACTGTGACATCACTGTGTGTATTATCCCTGTACTGAGACATCACTGTGTGTATTATCCCTGTACTGTGACATCACTGTGTGTATTATCCCTGTACTGTGACATCACTGTGTGTATTATCCCTGTACTGTGACATCACTGTGTGTATTATGCCTGTACTGTGACATCACTGTGTGTATTATCCCTGTACTGTGACATCACTGTGTGTATTATCCCTGTACTGTGACATCACTGTGTATATTATGCCTGTACTGTGACATCACTGTGTGTATTATTCCTGTACTTTGACATCACTCTGTATATTATCCCTGTACTGTGACATCACTGTGTGTATTATCCCTGTACTGTGACATCACTGTGTATATTATGCCTGTACTGTGACATCACTGTGTATATTATGCCTGTACTGTGACATCACTGTGTGTATTATCCCTGTACTGTGACATCACTGTGCGCATTATCTCTGTACTGTGACATCACTGTGTGTATTATCCCTGTACTGTGACATCACTGTGTGTATTATCCCTGTACTGTGACATCACTGTGTGTATTATTCCTGTACTGTGACATCACTCTGTATATTATCCCTGTACTGTGACATCAGTGTATGTATTATCTATGTACTGTGACATCACTGTGTATATTATGCCTGTAATGTGACATCACTGTGTATATTATCCCTGTACTGTGACATCACTGTATGTATTATCTATGTACTGTGACATCACTGTGTATATTATGCCTGTACTGTGACATCACTGTGTATAGTATGCCTGTACTGTGACATCACTGTGTGCATTATCCCTGTACTGTGACATCACTGTGTGCATTATCTCTGTACTGTGACATCACTGTGTGTATTATCCCTGTACTGTGACATCACTGTGTGTATTATTCCTGTACTGTGACATCACTCTGTATATTATCCCTGTACTGTGACATCACTGTGTATATTATCCCTGTACTGTGACATCAGTGTATGTATTATCTATGTACTGTGACATCACTGTGTATATTATGCCTGTACTGTGACATCACTGTGTATATTATCCCTGTACTGTGACATCACTGTATGTATTATCTATGTACTGTGACATCACTGTGTATATTATGCCTGTACTGTGACATCACTGTGTATATTACGCCTGTACTGTGACATCACTGTGTGTATTATGCCTGTACTGTGACATCACGGTGTGTATTATGCCTGTACTGTGACATCACGGTGTGCGCCTTCTGAGGATAGTATCAACATACAACCTATATTTGGAGTGTCTGTGCTGGTTTGGCTCATTATTCCTCCTCTTATCTTCTCTGGATATAATTGCTGTGTGATAATTGGAGTATTTGGAATGTTTCCTTGGATGATGATGGCCACTTAAGATATTAATATCTCCGGGGCATTGGCAGTGATTGCAGGAGAGGATTATATAAGGGATAAGACTCCATAGTCTTCATTTAAGGGGATATTGCAAGTCACTGAGGGATCCCCAATCCTATGTGTGTGATCAACAACATATCCGATCCCTGGAGATTATCACTTACAATTTACAATGTTTCTTAACAAGTTATAAAGATTTGCATTTCCTGCTTCCAGAGCTGAACTCCTCTCACATAAATATCTTATGGGGTCCAAAGTGCAACAGCATCGGGTGACCTGGGCGAACATCGCTGACATCATCACTTCTTAAAGGTCTTAAAGGAAATCTACCATTTATTTTTATGCATTGTGAACCAAACATACCTTGAGAATACTGTAACAACACTGATGCAGAAACATATCTTGTTTAATCCCTGATGCAAGTGGTTTTGCTCAAAAAACAATTATCAAATTCAGGACCTTGGTAAAACTCCTTACATGGAGCTTCCTGAACAGGACTAATCAACCTGAGCTGGGTGACTCATACACAGCAGCTGGGGGATGGTGCAGCGATTGATTACTTCTGCCTGGCAGGGACAGCACAGTGATTACATCATTCTCTGGAGCAGTGCATAACTAATGTAAGAGGAGAAGGACTGGGCAGCCACAGGAGCAACGCAGCCTTATTATCATAATTTTTTTCACAAAGATAAAAAGGGTCGTCCACTTTCAGCAAATATTTGATATGGTTTGTGTAAGGAAAAGTTATACAATGTGCCAGTATATGCTGTCTATATCAGTTGCTCACAGTTTTTTTTATAGATCTCTGCTTGCTGTCCTTCTATATGAAGCTTCTATGTTTACTTCCACTGGATAGATGCCTGTCCATGGTCATGTGATGTCACACAGGTGCACGGCTCATTAGTATCACAGAGAGTAATCAGTGCTGTGTGATATAACAGGCCGTGCACCTGTGTGACCAGGGACAGATTTCTGTCCACTGGAATCAAACATAGAAGCTTCCTATAGAATGACAGCAAGCAGAGATCTAGATAACCATGAGGAATTGATACAGAAAGTATATTGGAAAATGGTATAACTTTTCCTTACACCAACCATATCAATTACTTTCTTAAAGTGGACAACCCCTTTAAAAGGGAGTCTTCAGCCACCAGATCACATCACAGGTATAAGGGTGCTGTCAGCCCCCTTAGCCTTAGCCTTGTACAGGGCACTTTATAAGATTCCAAACATACCTTTCCCAGCAATTAGTCTTATTATAGAAATCTAATTTTAGTCTTTATTCAAAGGAGCTTCTTGGTTCATGGTGTTACTCATGTACTGGGGACAATGATGCCATTGACCCATCTCCGCTGTGGCAGCTTTATTTGTCTTGATGATTTATGATCTTCTACCAGTTACCTGGTATTTGCCATACATCTGCTGACGTCTCATTTTCAATTGTAATAGGGGTGTGGATAAACCCTGTGGTGCACTGAGGTTGTGGCTAAACCCTGTGGTGCACTGAGGGTGTGGCCAAACCCTTTTGTGCACCGGGGGTGTGGCTAAACCCTGTGGGGCACTGGGGGTGTGGCTAAACCCTCTTGCGCACTGGGGGTGTGGCTAAACCCTCTTGTACACTGGGGGTGTGGCTAAACCCTCTGGCGCACTAGGGGTATGCCAAAACCCACTAATGCACTTTTTTTCTTCTTTCTACACCTCATAGCACAAAGCAGACCGGTCCCTTTAAAAAACACTTTACAATCCCCCTGAAAGAAGGTATAGATAGAAGAAAAGGGTTGCGCAACAAGGTCAGCCCCGCCTCCAGTGCACCAAAAAGCTCCTCTTTATGTATATCGCGCCCTCATATTCCACAGCGCTCAACAGATCATGGGGGACTTATACAAACAAAATAAGATATTACAGAGGAATAACGCGATCTTATGCCACTAGGAATGAGGGCCCTGATCACAAGAGCTTACACTCTATCATGTTATCTCATTATTATGTAACTTTTGGGGCATTCTCATTTGCTTTTGGGTGAAGTGTCCCAGGTCTCCTCTGATATGAGGCTTGTGTTATTAGCACCCGGAGCGTTGCGTAGCATCGTCACCGCTCTGATGGGCGCTCTGCCCACGTAATTGATAACATAGCGCCCGGGGATAAATCTCCGTCACTTCTAGGTTGCGTCCCCGGGGTAATACACGAAGCGGAGAGACCAGCGCAGGATCCCAATAACTGCTCACTGGTTACTGATGACTGTCCTGGTAATGAGACTAAGAAATCAGATCCCACAAGAAATAAGTTACATTACAATGAGGCCCCTCCATGGCGCTGCCTGACGACACGCGTGACTCATGTGACATGTGCGGGGGTCCGTGATGCCATCGACCCATCTCCGCTGTGGCAGCTTTATTAGTCCGGATGATTTATGATCTTCTACCAATTGCCTGGTAATCCCCTTACATCTGCTGACGTCTCATTATACAATGTAATTTGGAGAAGTCTATGGAGAGTGTGAGCAGCGGATACATGCAGTGTATATATATATATGTGTGTGTGTGTGTGTAACCCTTTCACTACTCACATAGCTGATAGGGAGACTGGAGAAGATGTGTTTGGCTGTAATAGTTTCTCACCACTTCTGCTGCACCTACGAATGTAAAGAGAGGAAATGGGGCCATGGCAATGGAATGGGGCATCAGAAGAGGATGAGGGTCCTTTATTTTGTGCACTTTACCTCTGTCCTGGCCTCCAGTGACTCTTGTAAACCCTTTAAGACACATAATACTGTCTGATTGCTGGGGGGTCAATGCTAGGATCCCAGACATTTTGTGCTACAAAGCAACTGCACAGGGCCCTGAATATCAGGAGGGCCCCACATTCAGGATCCATGCAATGTTACTTTGGTAATCCTCTTATATTTGTTATCCATGGCCTCCTTCCTTCTAAAATCAACTTTTAAAGTCATGCTAATGAGCCAGAAGGGTTCTGGGGTGTTACCAGAGCCCCTCCGTGCTGTAGTTTCACAGGCTGTTACACTCCCCCTCTCCCCTGCTCCCTCAGCACTTCCCCCCTCCATCTGCCTAATGTAATCTTACACAGTGGGAGCGTGGAAGTGCTCTTGCAGAGTGTAATATCCCATGAATATAAAACACAGAGATGCTCTGGTAATGCCCCCCAGAGACATTTGGGCTCATTAGCATAATTTAAAAAGTTCATTTTAGAAGGAAGGCGGCCATGTCCCACTTCTGCCCCCCCCCACCTACTGACTAGCTCAACTGATCCAATGTAGAAATGGCTGCACAAGCATACGGTCCTCTCCATCCATGTGGGAAGAGCTTAGGACTGTTTCCCCTACTAGGGGAGGGTCCTGGAGGAACCTCTGATCCTGATGTTTACATTTGGTATATCCCTTTACATTGGAAACCCCTGGTATAAGTACAGTACTCTATAGGTATTATATAACCCACACTCCTGGTGCTAATAACCTAGAATACAGAGGAGAGCGGGGACACTTTACCCAAGGGCAAAGGCAAAGGAGAAGTCTCCAAATGTTAGATAATAATTGTATAACATGATAGATTGTAAGATATTCTGAACAGGGTCCTCATTCACATTGGGGTACATTTACTAAGGGTCCGCGGAACGCATTTTCCGTTTTGCAGCGCATTTAACTGGGGTTTTTGGTGCACGTGATCGGATTTTGGCGCATCGGCGGCGGCTTTCACGCGACACAAATCGGGGAGCGGGCCGTCGGAACGATCCGATGGATTCGGACAATGCGCGGGATTTAACATCTCAAATTGTTTCACAAGCCAGCACTCACATACACCAGGAAGAAGAAGGTGAACCCCGGCGGACCTCAGCGGGGGATCTTGGGCGCACGATCTTGGTGAATCGCGCCGGACTTCATCTTCCTCGGACCGTCCGGACAGGACCGTGTAAATAAATGTGCCCCAATGTCTATAATATCCACTCTCTCCATACCAGCTCCAATGGGTAGGAAAGATTTCACAGGTCCTTGGACTACTTATTGTTTGTAGTTCTATGAAGTTTTTGACTCTGCACTGAGTTTTGTTATTTACCTACAGATAAAGAGCAATCACATTACTGATACATTACTGATACATTACATTACTAATAGATTACTAATATGTTACATTACTGATACATTGTGTAATAAGTTGTGTTACAGGTTAATCTCTCTGTACACCCCGTACAATGTACACAATGAGCCTTGAAGCCTCAGTACTTACAGGAGGTACAGTACTGGCACAAGAACCTGGATATTTGAAGTGGGTCTGATTTGGGATCTGTCTGTAGAGGGTGTATTATGGGGGCTGTATGTGTTTAAGCAAAATCTACTATGAAAATCCATCATGATAAACCAGGGTCACTTACTCATAGACCGAGGTAATTTTCTTATCTTTGTTATCCATGGCCTCTTTCCTTCTAAAATCAACTTTTACAATTATGCTAATGAGCCAAACTCCTGGGGGTGTTACTGAAGCACCTCAATTCAAATTATGTTACACTGTGCAGGGGCACTTCCCTTTTCCACTGTGTGTGATTACATTAAGCAGAGGGAGGGGAAAATGCTGAGGGAGCAGGGGGAGGGTAGACAGTGTAACCGCCTGTCGAGCTACTACACAGAGGGGCTCTGGAACCCCTCAGGCTCATTAGCATAATTTTAATAACATCTGTATTGCTTCAGGAGATCTGGTCTGGGGTTTGTATTGATGATTTAGTTAGGGGTGGGATTACATTTATTTTTACAACAGGTTCTCTACTTTGGGAGCAAGAAGTCATGTTTCAAGGCATGAAAAATGAAGAGGATACCTACTCGCAATTATGACAATAGCCAATGTTCACAGTGCTTGACCCAGTAGCAATAGTCACAGTGCTTGCCGCTAGTAGACAATAGTCACAGTGCTTGCCCCTAGTAGACAATAGTCACAGTGCTTGCCGCTAGTAATCGATAGTCATGGTTCTTGCCCCCAGTAACTAATGGTCACAGTGCTTGCCCCAGGAGTCAGTAGTCACGGTGCTTGCACTAAGCAGATAATAATCACAGTGCCTGAACCACAGTAGCCAGTAGTCACAATACCTTACCCCAGCACCCATTAATCACAATGTCTGTGACCAACAGCCAATAGTCACAAATTCTACCACCAGAAGTAATTGCCACAGTGGTTTGTTATAACAACCAATAGTCACAGTATCTGACCCATAGCGTCATTTTCGGAACTGGCAATGGCTTCCGATGTTTAATTATTCCTCCTTCAGGTGCCGAGAGCTGTGACGTCACCAAGCTCTCGGCACCTATCGCTGGCCGGCTGTGTGCGAGACTTAGTGTCTGCGCATGCGTGATAGGTGCCGAGAGCCGTGACGTCACCAAGCTCTCGGCACCTATCACCTGAAGGAGGAATAATTAAACATTGGAAGCCATTGCCAGCCCGAAAATAATGCAGGGTAGCACCGGAGGGCTCAATTAAATATGTAAGAAAATAGTTTTTTTTAGCTAAACTAAAGTTCGCCGAGCCTAACAAAACTATGTGCCGGCATCAGCATTAAAGGACACCTGTCATCGGGTCTCTGCCACTAGTCCTGTCACCTCTACCTGTTGGAGCAGCTCACAAGGATCCCATCCCAGCCTTTATCTAGTTATTTCATACATTATTCATTGTAAAATCATCTATTCTTTATTATGTAAATGAGGCTGGTCACATGGTCAGAGGCAGTGATGTCACCCCTGTTCCCCCTCCCCTCTCCTCCCCCTGCTCATGTCTGTGTGTAATGTATAGTAAAGCATGGCTAGTGTGAGTGCTGCATCTGCTGACATGCTGCCTCCTCCTAATATACAAGTGAGAGACACAGACATCAGCTACACATGAATCTGACATGTCCTGCTGTAACACGGCTGCCTGGAGCTGCTGTATCTCTCCTATACACACACACATGCACACACAGGCTGCAGGGGGCGTGGCCACCAGCACCAGGAAGCACATCATTATACAGCCTCACATCATTATACAGGCTGTCAGTCAAGCACTGGGGGTGTGGCTGTGCCTCCCACTCATGAATAGAGTGGACAGGTTGAATATGCTAATGCTTCATTGGACATCTCACAGGTCATTTGCATACAGCTTTAGGACCTCATTGCTTAGGGTTACAGGCATGTAGAGGGACAATGAAGGGATAGAGGCAATGCTCTCTAATGGCAGTTTATGAAAATATATTTAGTTTAGGGGGTTATTTTGCATGACGGGTTCTCTTTAAGTAGCCTACCAGGTGATTTGATTTCATCATGCGAGCAGTGGTAGGTTTCCTTTAAAAACGGACCAAACATGGGTTCAAAACGCCACTTGTGGCATCACTCTCAGTAGCCAAAAGTCAAAATCTCTGCCCCAGTAGTGGTCTGATTTTTAGACTATTTTCATAGGAAGGGTTTGTTCTGGGTTCAGTGATTATTAGGGGTTCTAGTCCTTATTACTTTAGTGAGTTTGGGTTAGGGTTCATATTGGTTTGGGTCCAGTTGTATGGAGGAGTTGACCTGCGATCCATATGTTCCGTGTTTCCTATCTGGGGTATGTAGTAATTTAGGGCGTGTGGTCTGGTTTGTATTAGTTTTGGGATCTGGTTTGGGGTCTAGCTGCATGTCCTGGGGTCTGTATGTGATTAGGAGATCTTTTCTGGGGTATTTAATCAGCTGACAGAAATAAAAATATAATATTTCAGGAGCACAAATTCATAAAATAGTAGAAATAAAACCCAAACATTTAGCATATTTCCTCCTTGAGATATTTCTTGCTATCTCTTCTTATAACTTCATTCTCCAGTGAAGTGCTTCCCCCCCAGCTATTAATATCCCGTGGCACATAGTGACGGCTCTGCAGCTGTATGTAGTATATACTATAAATAGCCTGGCGTGGCTGGGTGTAGTATAGCGCGGGGTTATCTCCAGGCTGCAGGCACGGCCGCCATAGTGACGGTGCAGTCCTGGTGATGTGCCGGGGCATGTTATATAGCAGGCGCTTCCCATTCCTAGAACTATATTTATTCCCTCATAACAGGACGTTACTATGTGATACCTGGGATAGCCTGCAGCCCATACACATCAACACTCAGTCATGAGCAATCAGATCTCCAATTTGTAGAGTCATTACTGATATCCCCTGTAAATATCAGGTTACTAATTAATAATTATCTAAATAAGCAGAAAAGATTATAATTGGATATTATAGCCGAGGACTGTCGCCTGTATCTGATGATTAACAGCTGTATCTAAAGACTGTCATTTGTATCTAAGAACTATTAGCTGTATCCAAGGACTGTCATGTGTATCTAAGGACTATCAGCTGTATCCAAGGACTGCCATGTGTATCTACGGACTATCAGCTGTATCCAAGGACTGTCATGTGTATCTAAGGACTATCAGCTGTATCCAAGGACTGTCATGTGTATCTAAGGACTATCAGCTGTATCCAAGGACTGTTATGTGTATCCAACGACTGTCACCTACATCTGAGGATTATCAGCTGTCACTTAGTCCTTAGGTACAGATTATATATCTATAAGGGTGGTGACACACGTGGTGTTTTTAGGCCGTTTTTGGGCTGTTTTTAGTAGACTGGGAAAAAACGTGTGCGTTTTGACCAGTTTGAATTAAGATAATTGGTCAAACCTGTCAAAAACGCATGCGTTTTTTACGAACTAAAAACGAGCCAAAAACGGCCTAAAAATGCCACGTGTGTCACCACCCTAAGGGTGGTGGCACACGTGGCGTTTTGAACCCGTGGTCGCAGCCATTCACACATTCTTGTGTGCCTGAGACTGCAGGATGAGAGGGATGTTGGGGGCAGAGCTGGTTATCTGCTGCAAGTCCCTCAATTCTCCCTGTCATCCTAGACGGATGCTACAATATTTCATATTTCCCCTCTCATTGTATTGGCGTCCTCGGTGCACTTATACAATATAAAGCAGAGGAGGCAGATCAATCAAAAATAAGCTACTGCCTAAATTCCCATGTTGGTAATAAGTGGGTTTAGAATATAGTTGTCTATAAGGTTCAGTATCCCCATCTTATACCATGTGCAGGGAATTATTACCATTTATCTTCACTCCCCAATATTTTGAAGGTTTTCAGCACCTCCTGCTTGCACCCAGTGCAGGTGTTAATCACATAACCAATATTTGCCTACGTCTTGGCGCCCGCAGTGCGCGGCTTCTGCTGTATTTTCGTGTTTGTTTGCTTTTGCTCTGCATTTCCAGCAAATTTGCACCTGTCCATGTATCTCCCTTGTTAGGAGAGGATGACAGCCTGTGCCCAGTGCATTGTAGTGCCAGGGGAGGGGGTACTGCCCTGCTCTCACCAGAATAGTTCTGGTTCCTACAGGAGTCCGATGAGCAATAAGGAGCACATATGATGAGTGAGGGTCCTATATATATATATATATACATACAGGGGGGTGTGGGGACACGTAGGAATGAAGATGTCATCTACCTGACGTAAATAAAGTTTGATTTTTTAAGGAACGGCTTGTTTTGGGGCGTGCTGACTGCTACATGCTCATAGATTGTGATTGCCATCAGTTGGGCAGGGTGTGAAATCGCTGGTATTTGGCAAGGACTGGACAGATCTTATCTTGATCTACTTTCTCACATATGGGTCAGGACAATAATACACAGAGAACGAAACCAGCGCCTGCCATTGGCTGCAGCGATGACCCGACCCTCGTATGACTGTCACCTGACAGCACCGGAGCAAGGGCTACAATGGCTGCAAATGGGTAACAGGCAAAAACCCTGCACATAGCTAGTCCTGCTCTCAGATGTGGAGACATTTATATTCAGTCTAGACAATGCTCTGTGAGCTACACAGCCTGGACTCCAGACAGATACATTGTAACAAACCAGTGTTTAGCTCACAGAGCATTGCCTAGACTGGATACAATTGTCTCCACTTCTCAGCTGAGAGCAGGACTAGCTGTGTACAGGGGAACTGCCTCTATATGGAGACAATTGTATCCAGTCTAGGTAATGCTCTGTGAGCTAAACACTGGTTTGTTACAATGTATCTGTCTGGAGTCCAGGCTGTTTTCTCCTCTTCTCAGCTGAGAGCAGGACTAGCTATGTATGGCTCTGAATGGAGAAAATTGTATCCCCACTTCTCAGCTTCCCTCCCCCTTACACAGCATATCTCCCAGTATAACAGTCCGAGGTGTATAAATCCTTCTAACCTTCTCATCAGATTCCTCTCTGAAATTTTGCATCCACTCACCTCACCTCTCCTGAGATCCCCCTAGTGGTGACTGTATATACAGTATGTATTAATCTCCTGAGCTCCCCCTAGTGGTGACTGTATATACAGTATGTAGTAATCTCCTGAGCTCCCCTAGTGGTGACTGTATATACAGTATGTAGTAATCTCCTGAGCTCCCCTAGTGGTGACTGTATATACAGTATGTAGTAATCTCCTGAGCTCCCCTAGTGGTGACTGTATATACAGTATGTAGTAATCTCCTGAGCTTCTCCTAGTGGTGGCTGTATATACAATATGTAGTAATCTCCTGAGCTCCCCTAGTGGTGGTGTATATACAGTATGTAGTAATCTCCTGAGCTTCTCCTAGTGGTGGCTGTATATACAGTATGTAGTAATCTCCTGAGCTCCTCCTAGTGGTGGTGTATATACAGTATGTAGTAATCTCCTGAGCTCCCCCTAGTGGTGGCTGTATATACAGTATGTAGTAATCTCCTGAGCTCCCCCTAGTGGTGGCTGTATATACAGTATGTAGTAATCTCCTGAGCTCCTCCTAGTGGTGGCTGTATATACAGTGTGTAGTAATCTCCTGAGCTCCCCCTAGTGGTGGCTGTATATACAGTATGTAGTAATCTCCTGAGCTCCCCCTAGTGGTGGCTGTATATACAGTATGTAGTAATCTCCTGAGCTCCTCCTAGTGGTGCTATATATACAGTATGTAGTAATCTCCTGAGCTCCTCCTAGTGGTGGCTGTATATACAGTATGTAGTAATCTCCTGAGCTCCTCCTAGTGGTGGTGTATATACAGTATGTAGTAATCTCCTGAGCTTCCCCTAGTGGTGGTGTATATACAGTATGTAGTAATCTCCTGAGCTCCCCCTAGTGGTGACTGTATATACAGTATGTATTAATCTCCTGAGCTCCCCTAGTGGTGACTGTATATACAGTATGTAGTAATCTCCCGAGATCCCCCTAGTGGTGACTATATATACAGTATGTAGTAATCTCCTGAGCTCCCCCTAGTGGTGGCTGTATATACAGTATGTAGTAATCTCCTGAGCTCCTCCTAGTGGTGGTGTATATACAGTATGTAGTAATCTCCTGAGCTCCTCCTAGTGGTGACTGCATATACAGTATGTAGTAATCTCCTGAGCTCCTCCTAGTGGTGACTACATATACTGTGAACTGTCATCTCAGGCAAAAATGCTGCATAGTTCGTGCACCACAATAACGGACCCTGCGACACTATTAATGAGTGCCCCCCAGGAGGTGTGAACTTGCAAGCAGATTGAAAACCCAGAAGGAGTATTACACATGAGGAGAATCCAGATATTGCTCTGTATCCAGATCACAGCCGTCATATCATCTAACATTTCCATGACAATGTATCATAATGAGTTGTAACAAATGACACACAATCCCTTCTACATCTGTGTTGCTACTGCAACAAATAGTATTTCACCGTCAGCCCAGAAATCATGAAAAGAAATCAACATGAGAATTTCAGCTTTAAAATGATACCAGAAACATACATAACAGGCTATTATTTTGCAAAAGTAAGTTGTGCAATGTGCATGATCCCCAGCAAAAAAAAAGGGTTAATGTATGTAGTGTTTGACCATAGAGATACACAGTGACCCGGATGACTCTGTGCAGAAAAGCCCCGTAACTGGACGAAAGGGTGAAAAAGAGACTCCTCGGAGAGGCCCTGAGACCCGTCTGTTCAGTGAAACAGAAGATCCCCCACCAGTGGGAACATGTACCAGATTTCATATTCCTCATTCCCCACTGCTTGTGGCCATCACCACCTGTAAAGGGCCAGTGTACCTATAGATATTATGTGTCTGAGATAGACAGAACTCTGCCTGTCCCTGATCATTTTCTGCCAGCCCTGACCTTGACCTGTCCCAGATCATTTTCTGCCTACTTTACCCTTCATTTGTCCCTGATCAATCTCTGCCTGCCCTTAACTTGTCACTGGTAAATATCTGTCTGACTTTGACCTATCCCTGATAATTCTCTGCCTACCTTCACCTGTCCCTAATCTCTGTCTGCCTACCTTGACCTTCATTTGTGTCTGATCAATCTCAGCCTGCATTGACCTTAACTTGTTCCTGATCAATCTCTGCCTACCTCGACCTTGACCTGTCCCTGATAATTATCTGCCTGCTCTGACCTTGACCTGTCCCTGATCATGCTCTGCATACCTTGACCTTCTTTTCCCTGATCAATTTCTGCCTGCTCTGACCTTGACCTGATCCTGATTATTCTCTGCCTGCTCTGACTTGTCCCTGATCAATCTGAGCCTGCCCTGACCTTGACCAATCTCTCCCTGCCCTGACATTAACTTGTTACTGATCAATCTCTGCCTGCCCTGACCTTGACTTGTTCTTGATCAATCTCTGCCTGCCCTGACCTTGACCTGTCTTTGATCAATCTCTGCCTGCCCTTACCTTAACTTGTTCCTGATCAATCTCTGCCTGCCCTGACCTTAACTTGTTCCTGATCAATCTCTGCCTGCCCTGACCTTAACTTGTTCCTGATCAATCTCTGCCTGCCCTGACCTTAACTTGTTCCTGATCAATCTCTGCCTGCCCTGACCTTGACTTGTACCTGATCAATCTCTGCCTGCCCTGACCTTGACTTGTACCTGATCAATCTCTGCCTGCCCTGACCTTAACTTGTTCCTGGTCAATCTCTGCCTGCCCTGACCTTAACTTGTTCCTGATCAATCTCTGCCTGCCCTGACCTTGACTTGTACCTAACCATTCTCTTCTTTGTACTCTGTGTTTCCTCCTTGTAGTTTCCGTCAATGGTAAGTACATCTTGGATACCACATATAGTGTGGAGCTCGGCTTTGTAATAACTATCACTGTCACTTTCACTAAAGGACATGATTTTATATCCAATCCTATTGATCCCATATTTCTCCTTCTATTACCCTTCATCAGTCTCCTGAATACTGTACATTCCAGGATGTGATGTCATTAGATTATTTATATAGATGGTATTATTACATATTCAATCATTATATGAAGTATCTTTTTATTCTCCTTGGGGTTTTTTTTTGCTCCATTGTTCTTATTGTTGTATCTGTTAAGTAATTAATTAAGACTCATCCAGTAACATAAATGAGAAAGTAATATCTACCTTCCAAACCATCGGGAATAGAAGGTCATAAATATGCAGTGAAAACTGACCCTGAATGAATGATACATCAATTTCTATACAGGATCAATACATCATGAGCATAAATACATATCCTGTAGTATAAGAGACAGCAAGGAGCTGCCCTGAGATGGGTATGAATAGTAATATCAGAGACGTATCACCGCTACATGTAACATCCCAGATTTACTTGTCATTGACTGAGAATTACTGGAGGAGAATCGATTTCTGGGTAAGAGTGAGGACATAATAGAAAGTTTATTGCAAATTCTACTTCCTGTAGTATAATTCATAATAGTATCTATATAATATACCTATTATATAGGTATCCTATCTTTTTCCAGGGTACGGAGCGGTACGGTGCTGCACGTGTGCCCATTGCCGTCTATGGGGGACGTATATATCGGCCGTAAATACGTCCCCCATACGGTATTGTCAATGTAGCCTAACCATTGCCATAGAGGCAACATCAAGGCGCATGAGATTGTCTCAGCTAAACACATTGGGGCTCATTTACTTACCTGGTCCTGTTGCGATCCCCGATTTGGATGGTCCGACGAGGATGAAGTCCGGCGCAATTCATGAAAATTGTGCGCCCGAGTTCCTGCATCCATCGCTTCCCCACTCAGGTCCGCCGGAGTTCACGTTCTTCTTCCCGGTGCTTGTAAGTGCGTGTCTTGCGACACAATTGTTAATGTTAAATCTTACGCGTTGTCCGAATCTGTTAAGTTGTCCGATGGCCCGCCCTTCGTGTTCTGTCGCATGGAAGCCGGCCCTGATGCGCCCAAATCCGGCCGCGTGCTTCAAAATCCCAGGGCATTCGGTGCAAAGAGTAAATCACCGGGAAACCCGATGAAAATGCGCTCTACGGATCCTTGGTAAATGAGCCCCATTGGTGCTCATTTACTAAGGGTCCGCGGACCGCACAAACGGATACTCAGACGATTACCAATTTGCGTCGCATTTAAAAGAGTATTGTGGCGCACGCTATCGGCTTTCATGCGACACACATCGGGGGGCGGGACGTCAGACGATCCAATGGATTCAGACAGAGAGCGGGATTTAACATTTAAATTGTGTCGCAAGACAATGCACTTACATACACCGGGAATAAGATGGTGAACTCCGGCAGACCTGAGCGGGGAAGCGACACAAGCAGGGAATGGGGCGCACAATCTTAGTGAATCGCGCCAGAGTCCTTGATCGTCAGACAATGCACAGCGGGGATCGCGACAGGACCAGGTAAGTAAATGAGCCCCATGGTATGAGCGGGTATGGACATGCTGTGCCACCTACTTGCGCCATCTACCTGTGTGACTTTGAGCTAATTCAAAGGTCATAACTTGCCAATCACCAACGGGAAACCCAAGGAATGGTCAAGGAAAAGGCAAGGTCAGGGCAGGTAAATAAGAATAAGGGTGCGGTCACACATACTGCTAGCACTGCGTTTACAATGCATGTGATCGGTAACCAGAAGTGTCTTGCATTAAAGGGGTTTGCCCATGAAAGAAAATTCTCAAATTTCAATCCCCTAGTGATGTTTACACAAAAACGGTAATTTTTAACCCCTTACTTTACCATTTTACTGTACAATATTGCTGTTTTAGCTCCTATCACTTAGTGATGATCAGTGTAATATTTCAGAGTGTGAGTGGGGACTCTCTAAGCAGACACTTCATGATTGTGAGATGCTGTGTACTGACAATGTGCTTAGATTATCAGGGTCCAGGTTTATATACACTTTCATATAGCTTCTAAACATTCTACTAGCATCTGACACATAGACAGAGAGATAAGACGGATCAGCGATGAGATGCATATAACACACAATGACACTCTCAGCACTGCTACATCTCTGCTGTGCCCACCCCCCCCCCCCAGATAAAGACCTCATCTATCTTTAGCTTGTAGATTTACTCTCCTCACGCTTGCTGGTAGGATGTTTCTCTGTAAGAGCTCGTCTTGGAATGAAAGGGGAAGAGCCAATGCAGAGAGGAGCTCAGTACAGTATCAGACAGAAGAAGAACCTGTCCTGCCCGACCCTAAAGTCAGAAGATTTAAGGACGGATCCCAGGGAAATCACTTATATCTGTGAAATTCTGGATTTTTGTTAATAACAGTGAATTAGAGAATGTGTTATTTTTGTTATCCTGAGTATATTTAAGAAACTTGTCTTTGTGGGAGAAATACCCCTTTAAAGCAATGCAAGACAACAGGTTCTGGTAACTGATCGCTTGTGTTTCCGTAGACATGCATATGCGATCTTGCCGATGCCCAACACCCTGCGCTAGCGCTGCGTTTGTGCCACTAGTGGTACATGTGACTTCAGCCATAACTTCCAATTAATAAAATTTCCAGCAGCAGCCTCCACTTACTAATACCTCCCACCCCCCGGCTTCCTCTACTCCCTGACATACAATTGACTTCGGTTGTTATGCCGCTTACTGTATGCTGGTACATTGCCATTGTATGGTAGTTTGTTTTTTGAGCACTATATGACGGTATTGTATAAAGCATTACATGATACCCTTATTCAGGTGCTGTATATCTGTGGTATCAGTGTGTGTCGGTATTTTGGTATAAGGTGCTATGTTATTTGAGCTCTCTATCTTGGTGATAGAGCACTGCATGGAGGTATTGTATAAAGCATTGCATGGCGGTATTGTATAAAGCATTGCATGGCGGTATTGTATAAAGCATTGCATGGCGGTATTGTATAAAGCACTGCATGGTGGTATTGTATAAAGCACTGCATGGAGGTATTGTATAAAGCACTGCATGGTGGTATTGTATAAAGCATTGCATGGCGGTATTGTATAAAGCACTGCATGGAGGTATTGTATAAAGCACTGCATGGTGGTATTGTATAAAGCACTGCATGGAGGTATTGTATAAAGCACTGCATGGTGGTATTGTATAAAGCACTGCATGGAGGTATTGTATAAAGCACTGCATGGAGGTATTGTATAAAGCATTGCATGGCGGTATTGTATAAAGCACTGCATGGAGGTATTGTATAAAGCACTGCATGGAGGTATTGTATAAAGCACTGCATGGTGGTATTGTATAAAGCATTGCATGGAGGTATTGTATAAAGCATTGCATGGCGGTATTGTATAAAGCATTGCATGGCGGTATTGTATAAAGCACTGCATGGTGGTATTGTATAAAGCACTGCATGGAGGTATTGTATAAAGCACTGCATGGTGGTATTGTATAAAGCAGGGGTCAGGAACCTTTTTGGCTGAGAGAGCCGTGAACACCACATATTTTAAACTGTAATTCTGTGAGAGCCATACAATATGCAAATTCCCCCCAGTAGATAGGTAGCCACGGCACATGTCCCCCAGTAGATAGGTAGCCACAGCACTTCCCCCTCTAGTAGATAGGTAGCCCAAGTACATGGCCCACCAGTAGATAGGTAGCCACAGCACATGCCCCCCAGTAGATAGGTAACAGCAGAACATGGCCCCAGTAAATGGGCAGCCAAAGCACATGCCCCTCACTAGATAGGTAGCCACATCACATGGGGTCCAGTAACTAGGTAGGCCCAGCACATGCTGCCCAGTAGATAGGTAACAGCAGAACATGGCCCCCAGTAAATGGGCAGCCAAAGCACATGCCCCTCACTAGATAGGTAGCCACATCACATGGGGTCCAGTAACTAGGTAGGCCCAGCACATGCCGCCCAGTAGATAGCTAGCCCCAGTACATGTCCCCAGTAGATAGCTAGCCCCAGTACATGTCCCCAGTAGATAGCTAGCCCCAGTACATGCCCCCAGTAGATAGGTAGCCACATCACATAACCCCCAGTAAATAGGTAGCCACGGCACATGCACCCCAGTAGATAGGTAGCCTCAGTACATGTTCCCAGTAGATATGCAGCCCCAGCACATGCACCCAAATAGACAGCTAGCCCCAGCACATGACCCATAGTAGATAGGTAGCCACACCACATGCCCCCCCCAGTATATTAGTAATCACGGCACATGCCTCATAGTAGATAGGTAGCACCATCGCATGCCTGCTAGTAAATAGGTAGCCACAGCACATGCCTCCCAGTAGATAGGTAGCAACAGCACATACCCCCCAGTAGATAGGTAGCCACAGCACATGCCCCCCCAGTATATTAATAATCATGTCACATGCCCCATAGTAGATAGGTAGCAGAATTGCATGCCTGCTAGTAAATAGGTAGCCACAGCACATGCCTCCCAGTAGATAGGTAGTCCCAGCACATGCCTCCCAGTAGATAGGTAGCCACAGCACATGACCCCAGTAGATAGGTAGCCACAGCACATGCCCGCCAGTAGATAGGTAGCCTCAGTACATGCTCCCCAGTAGATAGGTAGTCATAGCACATTCCTCCAGTAGATAGTTAGCCCCAGCAAATGCCCCTAGTAGAAAGGTAGTCACAGCACATGACCCCCCAGTAGATAGGTAGCCACAGCACCCCCCCTCTAGTAGATAGGTAGCCCAAGTACATGGCCCACCAGTAGATAGGTAGCCACAGCACATGCTGCCCAGTAGATAGGTAACAGCAGAACATGGCCCCCAGTAAATGGGCAGCCAAAGCACATGCCCCTCACTAGATAGGTAGCCACATCACATGGGGTCCAGTAACTAGGTAGGCCCAGCACATGCCGCCCAGTAGATAGCTAGCCCCAGTACATGTCCCCAGTAGATAGCTAGCCCCAGTACATTCCCCCAGTAGATAGGTAGCCACATCACATAACCCCCAGTAAATAGGTAGCCACGGCCCATGCCTCCCAGTAGATAGGTAGTCCCAGCACATGCCTCCTAGTAGATAGGTAGCCACAGCACATGACCCCAGTAGATAGGTAGCCACAGCATATTGACCCCAGTAGATAGGTAGCCACAGCACATGCCCGCCAGTAGATAGGTAGCCTCAGTACATGCTCCCCAGTAGATAGGTAGTCATAGCACATTCCTCCAGTAGATAGTTAGCCCCAGCAAATGCCCCTAGTAGAAAGGTAGTCACAGCACATGACCCCCCAGTAGATAGGTAGACACAGCACATGCTCCCCAGTGTATAGGTAGACACAGCACATGCTCCCCAGTGTATAGGTAGACACAGCACATGCCCCCCAGTGTATAGGTAGCCACAGCACATGCCCCCCAGTAGATAGGTAACAGCACATGACCCCAGTAGATAGGTAGCCACAGCACATGCCTCCCAGTAGATAGGTAGCCATAGCAAATATCTCCCAATAGACAGGTAGCCCCATCACATGCCCCTAGGACCCAGTAGATAGGTAGTGGCAGCACATACCCGCCCCCAGTAGATAGGTAGTCGCAACAAATAAAAAGGGAATACTCGCCTACCTGTCTCCTTTCAGTGGCTTCTCATCACTCCAACACTCTTCTCTATGACCCAGGCGCCGCTGCCATCATTGCTTAGGCAATGGGGCCTGGGTCATACAGTGGAGTGGATGCTGCTCTACTCTATGACACAGGCGCGGTCACCTAAGCAACGGTGCGGCGATGGTGCCTGGGTCACACTAAGGATGCAGGCAGTGGTAACATCCCGGCCTGCATCCAGTGATCATCGCTGTGTTTGTCTTACATGTACACACTGGCGATTGCTATTAATCAGTGATTTGTCTGAGAGCCAGATGCAGCCATCGAAAGAGCCACATATGGCTCCCGAGCCATAGGTTCCCTACCCCTGGTATAAAGCATTGCATGGCGGTATTGTATAAAGCATTGCATGGCGGTATTGTATAAAGCACTGCATGGTGGTATTGTATAAAGCACTGCATGGAGGTATTGTATAAAGCACTGCATGGTGGTATTGTATAAAGCATTGCATGGCGGTATTGTATAAAGCATTGCATGGCGCTCTTCTACAGGCTCGGTGCACCATTCGCGGTATATGGCAGTGACGGAGTGGTTCCGTTTTTTTTATTTGCATGGTGTGACAGTGTTATTTGTGCAATGTATGTCACTGCTATGATAAGTAGGTACTTTAATGGGATGGTTATCTTCTAATGGAAGGTACTGGGCATCGTGCCATCCAACTTATAGCTGAGATGATTGAAGCCATGCCTTGGCTTTAACCATGTATGTACATAGTGCACTGCATGGCGGTAATACATACGGGGTCAGTCCCCATAATCACATGGCTGCGCCCCTGCACTTTGTCCCTATATTAGGAAATTGTTCGGCACACTGCTCCGTTATATATTTTCTGTCAGTCTAATCTCAGTATTACAGAGTAACACCCTGCGGAGACTTGGGAATCTCTATATAAACTCCAATCATATCCATGTGCACATATGGAAATCTGTAACATTCCTGAGCCTATAAACATGCGTCTCGCTGATGAGATGAGCCGTAATTGCTGGGTCCCTCAATGGGTCATTGACTAAAAATACAGGGAACGCAGCGTCTTTATGATTTGGTGGGATGGGGGGAGATGTCTCACTATTCCCACTGTCTGAGTTCCCATATATGAGATTATAATCCACATTGGTGACAGATACTTTTACAACAGAAAAATACGTGAACAGCAAGTGGGACGTGGACGTGTAATGCTCATGGATACTTTGTTTCCCGATCCTTCTCCTCGTTTCCTTGAGTTCCTGAGGGTCTTCCTTCACTTTTTCCCTCTCTCTTGCCCATCATCTGATTTTTGTTATTTCTGGATTAAACCCAAAATTATGTATTAACATGTCATTGGCCCCTTATATAAACCACGTCTATCAATGGGAACTCATTGCCCGTGAAGACGTCTAAATGAATACACACCTCTTGAGTAGCACTTAAATTCATTTAGACCCCAAAATGTATTGTGACCCCGAACTTTAGACCCCAGAATAGACTTTGGACCTTATAATTGTATAGATCTGGTCAAAATCTATGTGTGACCCTGGTAATAAATAGCACCTGTCCCTATAGGAAGGTGCCTGAGCAATGTGGTCCTCAGTTGCTAGTTTTTGATTCCTGACCCTGACTTGTTGTTTGACTCCAACTTTAATCTGTGAATCTGATTCTATTGCTGACAAACACATCCTGACCTGACCAGATTGTATCCCTTGCACCGAGCTGACTTCACATGCCCTGACCTTGACCTGTTGCTGACTATTCCTTTTCTGATCCCTCTTTGCACCAGCATCCAGGGCCAGTGGCCACTAGTACTAGAACATCTCCAAAGGTTAGTGGCCCCTGATCCTGGTGCAGGATCCAGATCCCTATATGGGGGTTGAAGGGTCACCTGGATAATGCCCTTGGGGTTAGCTCCAAGCCAAACCAGTCTAGATGCTCAGTGGGTCCATAACCCCTTGCATGTTACACACTGTGGGTCCTGGCGCTAAAAATCTCTAGTGTCAGTGATGCTGACCCCCCGGCCTGGACTACCCATTTAATTGATTTTATATTTTTTACTGTCATTTTGGGTTTAGGACACTTTTAGAAAGAGACATGGAGAATAATGGTAATGTATAAGACCCCCTCCAGGGGCCTGACCATAATTAGGATATAATAGTCATGTAGGATGTTTATACAATCTGATTATAGGATCATCCCCTGATAATATCCCATACACAATCTCCAATAAACTCATCTCACCACTGTAGATTAACAAAAGATCCCCTAATTATTTCCTGGAAGACTTAGACTTAAGCTCTGAGGATTTCGGGTTCTCCCCGGGGGAGGCAGAGAATCCTGGCGACAGTTTCATTAGAACAACACAATGTACTGATTTCAGGCTTTTAGTCTAAAATTACATTTGTTGGTGAATAAGTGTCAAACATCAAGCTGACAGCAGAGGGGCCTCGCTATTTGTTATGGAACTATGTTTTTATTTTCTGGAAGTAGCAGAAAGTGAGTTCATGCTGCAAAGTGGGAGTACTGGGGCTTGTTATATTGGTTGGAACTGGTGTGGACACTTACCTTGCCCCTGCTGGCCGCTCTCTATTCTCCTTCAGCATCTGGTAGGTCCCTGCACTAGCTGCTTGCCAATAAAAGTTTATTCAGAATTATCTAGAGCTCCTTCTGTGGGATGGTGACTGAGCAATAAGTTCCTAATTTGAGTTCCTTATGCTTTAGTATTTCACCCTTTCTATGTTTGTCCCCTGATTCCTTGCCTGTCTCCTCTGACCTGACCTTGGCTGTGTCTACTCTGACACATTCTATCTGCCCTGACCTTGGCTGTGTCTACTCTGACACATTCTATTTACCCTGACCTTGGCTGTGTCTACTCTGACACATTCTATCTGCCCTGACCTTGGCTGTGTCTACTCTGACACATTCTATCTGCCCTGACCTTGGCTGTGTCTACTCTGACACATTCTATCTGCCATGACCTTGGCTATGTCTGCTCTGACACATTCTATTTACCCTGACCTTGGCTGTGTCTACTCTGACAAATTCTATCTGCCCTGACCTTGGCTGTGTCTACTCTGACACATTCTATCTGCCCTGACCTTGGCTGTGTCTACTCTGACACATTCTATCTGCCCTGACCTTGGCTGTGTCTACTCTGACACATTCTATCTGCCCTGACCTTGGCTGTGTCTACTCTGACACATTCTATCTGCCCTGACCTTGGCTGTGTCTACTCTGACACATTCTATCTGCCATGACCTTGGCTATGTCTGCTCTGATAAATTCTATCTGCCATGACCTTGGCTGTGTCTACTCTGACACATTCTATCTGCCCTGACCTTGGCTTGCCCCTTGAACGTGTCTCTTGGTAATGAAAGCACCTTCGCTCCGAGCATTGTCCTCCTGCCACAGCTCAGGCAGCGCTGGGGTTTCCACAGGTGCCACCACTCAAACCGGCCCTAGTAGCACCTGTGGTGACCAGACAGGGTTTGGGTTACCTGAACGCAACTCTCTGCCCATCAACTCTAGAAAACTGTCCCACAACTGAGCTACCCATGGGGGGAGGGACCCAAGCCCAACCACTGCCGGATTTACTTTTGATATACTATGTAGACAGAGTGTAAAACAAAAAATAAAAGAGTTTGAATTTTCTCCCCCAAAAAGTTTATTGTAAGTTTCTCAAAGAAAGTTTTACAATAATGACATTAAAAAGTGCAGCTCAATCCATAGAAAATGATCGTATGGTGACAATATTTGTTCTCACCTGACTGTACTTTTGATTTTTGATGTGAAGGAATTAAGGGGTGTCAAGTATTAGCAATAAGGGAGGAGGGGATTTATCATGGTGCATGTTGCACCAGTGTATGATGTGAACCCAATCCCCTGTAATCACCGGATCTATGAGGAGGCTCCGGCCTCCAGATACATCCGGTGGAGGTTGCTTCACTGGGAGGTTTTGCACCAGGTCTGGCCCACTCCACCACTGGGCATGCTCCCCTCCATGCTCACTAGGACTGAAGGTTACATATAGGGGGAAATAGGCTAAATTACTGGTATGCCATAAAGTGCGCACAGGCCTTGATAAATCCCCCCTGAATGGTCTGCTTTTCCACCCACAGTGTCACACCTGCCCATGGGCCCTCTCTGCTATTCCAGTATTCTATGTACCCAAAAATCTTGCCATTGTAAAATAAAACACAACCCACAAAAAGAAAGCTATAGTTTTTGGAAAGTGATTATAAAGACTTTGTACTGAGTGCACTTTTAAGCACAGAATAGGCTGGATCTTAGGGGGTTAAAGATATGTGACCCACGTAAGTCGTCATTATTACGATTTTACGAGTAAAGACGTCCCGGCAGATAATAATAACGTATGACACGGTGATGTAGCGCACGCGGCTTCCTCTCTGCACATCGCTGCTTTCCTGTTTGCTCATTCTGTGGTCAGGGCGCACATTTGCTCTGCTACATTAGTCGCTGTTTACACGCTGCATTTCCCGTCATGTCTTCTTGGCCGCTGCGCTAATACCATGTGCAGCCGCTTAATGTACTCGCTCCAGGTTTTTAGGCACTTACCTATAAAGGGGATTGGAGCTGCACTTATCATTGTGATATCTATGAGGATAATACAGACAGGGGAGGAGGTCAGACTACACCATGACATGTAGTCAGCATCTCAGATACATTGTGGGGTTCCAGATTCTGTCCTATTAAGTCCTGATAGACCTCATGAATGGAACATCAGGACTACACCTGGAGGATGGAGAGGTTTATAATTGCAACAATAAAGTATTTATTATTATTACATTCATGGAAATACCGTATTTTTTGGATTATAAGACGCTTCTTACTATAGGACGCACACCAGATTTAGGCTTCCAAAAAAAGGAAAAATATATTTTACACTAATTAAAATATCCCTGTTGGTCGCACTAAAGCACAGCACACACAGACATACATTTACACACTCAGCTCTGCATCATCCATAGTTACACACTCAGCCCTGCATCATCCATAGTTACTCACTCAGCTCTGCATCATCCATAGTTACACACTCAGCTTTGTATCATCCATCCACACTCAGCTCTGCATCATTCATCCACATACACACTCAGCTTTGCATCATCCATCCATATACACACTGAGCACTGCATCATCCATCCACATACACACTCATCTCTGCATCATCCATCCACATACACACTCAATACTGCATCATCCATCCACATACACACTCAACACTGCATCATCCATCCACATACACACTCAGCTCTGCATCATCCATCCACATACACACTCAGCTCTGCATCATCCATCCACATACACGCTCAATACTGCATCATCCATCCACATACACACTCAACACTGCATCATCCATCCACATACACACTCAGCTCTGCATCATCCATCCACATACACACTCAGCTCTGCATCATCCATCCACATACACACTCAGCTCTGCATCATCCATCCACATACACACTCAATACTGCATCATCCATCCACATACACACTCAACACTGCATCATCCATCCACATACACACTCAGCTCTGCATCATCCATCCACATACACACTCAGCTCTGCATCATCCATCCACATACACACTCAGCTCTGCATCATCCATCCACATACACACACAACTCAGCTATACACACTCAGCACAGCTATACACACACACACACAGAACCACACACACATACTTCCCCCATTCCCTTTCTTCTTACCCTGTCCCAGCGCAGCATGGCCGTATGAGACCTGTGGTGATGTAAGAAGCATGTGATCAGTCACATGATTCTGACATCACTGCAGGTCCTGTGCCTGTAGGAAGAGAGCAGTACGGAGGCTCCTCTCTGGGAGATCGGGTGCAGCTCTATCAGGGCATCACCCGATCTCCCGGTCAGAAGGGTCTGGCAGCGCTGGATCCTCCTGACCTCCAGTCTATAAGACGCAGGCACTTTTCAGCAAGATTTTTTCTTGCTAAAAAGTGCGTCTTATAGTCCAGAAAATACGGTATTTTTACCACATTCCAAATTATTGTGCAAATGATATGAATCTCAGATTTTCCTAAATGGTTGATGCAAATGACAGTATAATAAAAGTCATCACCCGAATCGAATTTTATTAAACAAACCTCCCAATGATAACAGAATATTCTGCAAAATATAAAAAAACCTCTAAATCTGCAGTTCTAAGTTGTTCTGCACAGCAGAGTTTCAAACCATTTTATAGGTTGTAAAGAACTGAAATGGTCATTTGTTGGATTTGGAGCATTAGGAGGTCACAGTCACTGACATAAAAAGCTATTTCACTCCATCACATCCTTACAGGCTGGGGTACATGTAACATAGGAGCTTCTGTGGTATCACCTGCACTATTCCTGCATCCATTGAAAACTGGGTTTTTGGAGAGTTTCTGCTTGAATTTCTTTGCATGATGTCAGAATCGCCCCCAGAGCTGCCTGAGATGTTTTCCTGCATGAAGATGATTTTGTTTTCCGGAAGGAACGATTCTTCTTTCTGTACCATGGAAGAAAGTGGTCAGTCAGAAACTCTATGTACTTTACAGAGGTCATTTTCACACCTTCAGGAAACCTAAAGAAGCTATCAACTCTCTCCCCATGATCCGGCCCAAAGCATGACTCACCTCATTACTGACATTGTAGCCTTGTTGGGACATGGTGGGCATCCACTCACTACTCAATCCATCCGGACCACCAGGGCTGCAGGACACACATACATGTATACACGCACAATATATACTGTATATACACATATACATACACTCACCGGCCACTTTATTAGGTACACCATGCTAGTAACGGGTTGGACCCCCCCCTTTTGCCTTCAGAACTGCCTCAATTCTTCGTGGCATAGATACAACAAGGTGCTGGAAGCATTGATCAGAGATTTTGGTCCATATTGACATGATGGCATCACACAGTTGCCGCAGATTTGTCGGCTGCACATCCATGATGCGAATCTCCCGTTCCACCACATCCCAAAGATGCTCTATTGGATTGAGATCTGGTGACTGTGGAGGCCATTTGAGTCCAGTGACCTCATTGTCATGTTCAAGAAACCAGTCAGAGATGATTCCAGCTTTATGACATGGCGCATTATCCTGCTGAAAGTAGCCATCAGATGTTACAGGGTACATTGTGGTCATAAAGGGATGGACATGGTCAGCAACAATACTCAGGTAGGCTGTGGCGTTGTACCAAGGGGCCCAAAGAGTGCCAAGAAAATATTCCCCACACCATGACACCACCACCACCAGCCTGACCCGGTGATACAAGGCAGGATGGATCCATGCTTTCATGTTGTTGACGCCAAATTCTGACCCTACCATCCGAATGTCGCAGCAGAAATCGAGACTCATCAGACCAGGCAACGTTTTTCCAATCTTCTACTGTCCAATTTCGATGAGCTTGTGCAAATTGTAGCCTCAGTTTCCTGTTCTTAGCTGAAAGGAGTGGCACCCGGTGTGGTCTTCTGCTGCTGTAGCCCATCTGCCTCAAAGTTCGACGTACTGTGCGTTTAGAGATGCTCTTCTGCCTACCTTGGTTGTAACGGGTGGCGATTTGAGTCACTGTTGCCTTTCTATCAGCTCGAACCAGTCTGCCCATTCTCCTCTGACCTCTGGCATCAACAAGGCATTTCCGCCCACAGAACTGCCGCTCACTGGATGTTTTTTTCTTTTTTGGACCATTCTCTGTAAACCCTAGAGATGGTTGTGCGTAAAATCCCAGTAGATCAGCAGTTTCTGAAATACTCAGACCAGCCCTTCTGGCACCAACAACCATGCCACGTTCAAAGGCCTCAAATCACCTTTCTTCCCCATACTGATGCTCGGTTTGAACTGCAGGTGATTGTCTTGACCATGTCTACATGCCTAAATGCACTGAGTTGCCGCCATGTGATTGGCTGATTAGAAATTAAGTGTTAACCAGCAGTTGGACAGGTGTACCTAATAAAGTGGCCGGTGAGTGTATATGTATACATGCACAATATATACTGTATACACACACATACATATTACAAGAAACACGTATCTGTTGGAGTGCGTAGGTTGGGCGCTATCCTATGAGCACCAGTGTGGAAGTTTTAATGTGACTACTAGAACGAATGGAATCTTAAAGGTAACCCCCAAAGTGCTGGACTTCCTCACCTTTACCCACACACACATATATATATACACCTCTATATAACAGTCTACGCTCCTGGACACTCACCTGTGTATTAGGATGTCACACATATAATTATCCAGGCGTCACTTATCTAGATGGCATCTAATACATTTTCTATCACATTTATTAGTTCCAGGGCTAAAGGTCAGCTGCTTAGCATATATATTAGAAATCATATTTATTCATCGGTAAATCCTTCCCTCGGAGTACCTTTGACAAGCAGTTGCCTGGCGATACTGTAGTCGCCACTGCTAGCGAGTGATAAGGAGAGGGTATAGGATCCACATCCCATGATATTTATCCGGGACACCATGACACTGACTCTGCATGTGGGGTGTGATAACATTAAAAAAAGAGCACATGAATCCCAGAGAGCACAGAGCACAGCAGTGTGAGGACACAACCCTAATGCACCTGGAGAAGCTACAATCCTGGAATATAAATCCATATTTCACAGCCCTGCTGCTACTAACAACATACCCATTGAAAGAGATACATTGTGTAAGAGACAGCGGCTCATTGGCTCTCAGTGATGTCACTCTCGTTATGTGACCCTTGTATTCTCCATTATTCATGTCTTTATGTATTTGGTAAATGTCACGCACCGTCGCTCGCTATTCTCCGCGCTGTTGTGCACACAGTCGTGTCACGTGCACCTGCTCGCCATTGTGTATTCTGTCACTGACCGGAACATGGCTGATGTCTGACTGCGATTACATTGTCCAGTAATGGGAATTCTGTCATTTACCAACCCACAGAGAATGGAGAATTCCTTCATATGACATATATTAGGGGGGGGGGATGTATTAATACAAATTATGGTAAATGTCCAAGAACGTACAGGCTCCTCCTGACCCTGTACCATGTATCATCCATAACATGTGATATTATTACACTGTGGATATCCTGGCTCCTCCTGACCCTGTGCCATGTATCTTCCATAACATGTGATATTATTACACTATATACCCACTATATTACCCTCATATTGTGGTCTCTTGTCCTCCATCCTCCTCATATTGTGGTCCGTGTCCTCCATCCTCCCTCATATTGTGGTCCGTGTCCTCCATTTTCCTCATATTGTGGCCTCCTGTCCTCCATTCTCCCTCATATTGTGGTCTGTGTCCTCCATCCTCCTCATATTTTGGCCTCCTGTCCTCCATCCTCCCTCATATTGTGGCCCGTTTCCTCCATTCTCCTCATATTGTGGCCCCTGTTCTCCATCCCCCTCATATTGTGGCCTCCTGTGCTCCATCCACCTCATATTGTGCCCCCTGTCCTCCATCCTCCTCACATGGTGGCCTCCTGTCCTCCATCCTCCTCATATTGTGGCTCCCTGTCCTCCATCCTCCCTTATATTGTGGCCCCCTGTCCTCCATCCTCCTCATATTGTGGCTCCCTGTCCTCCATCCTCCCTCATATTGTGGCCCCCTGTCCTCCATTCTCCTCATATTGTGGTCCGTGTCCTCCATTCTCCCTCATATAGTGGCCCCCTGTCCTCCATCCTCCCTCATATTGTGGCTCCCTGTCCTCCATCCTCCCTCATATTGTAGCTCCCTGTCCTCCATCCTCCTCATGTTGTGGCTCGCTGTCCACCATCCTCCCTCATATTGTGGTCCGTGTCCTCCATTCTCCCTCATATTGTGGCCCCCTGTCCTCCATCCTCCCTCATATTGTGGCTCCCTGTCCTCCATCCTCCCTCATATTGTGGCTCCCTGTCTTCCATCCTCCTCATGTTGTGGCTCCCTGTCCACCATCCTCCCTCATATTGTGCCCCCCTGTCCTCCATTCTCCCTTATATTTTGGCTCCCTGTCCTCCATCCTCCCTCATGTTGTGGCTCCCTGTCCTCCATCCTCCCTCATATTGTGGCCCCCTGTCCTCCATTCTCCTCATATTGTGGTCCGTGTCCTCCATTCTCCCTCATATAGTGGCCCCCTGTCCTCCATCCTCCCTCATATTGTGGCTCCCTGTCCTCCATCCTCCCTCATATTGTAGCTCCCTGTCCTCCATCCTCCTCATGTTGTGGCTCGCTGTCCACCATCCTCCCTCATATTGTGGTCCGTGTCCTCCATTCTCCCTCATATTGTGGCCCCCTGTCCTCCATCCTCCCTCATATTGTGGCTCCCTGTCCTCCATCCTCCCTCATATTGTGGCTCCCTGTCTTCCATCCTCCTCATGTTGTGGCTCCCTGTCCACCATCCTCCCTCATATTGTGCCCCCCTGTCCTCCATTCTCCCTTATATTTTGGCTCCCTGTCCTCCATCCTCCCTCATATTGTGGCCCCCTGTCCTCCATCTTCCTCATATTGTGGTCCGTGTCCTCCATCCTCCCTCATATTGTGGTCCGTGTCCTCCATTTTCCTCATATTGTGGCCTCCTGTCCTCCATTCTCCCTCATATTGTGGTCTGTGTCCTCCATTATCCTCATATTGTGGCCCCTGTCCTCCATCCTCCTCATATTTTGGCCTCCTGTCCTCCATCCTCCCTCATATTGTGGTCCGTTTCCTCCATTCTCCTCATATTGTGGCCCCTGTTCTCCATCCCCCTCATATTGTGGCCTCCTGTGCTCCATCCACCTCATATTGTGCCCCCTGTCCTCCATCCTCCTCACATGTTGGCCTCCTGTCCTCCATCCTTTTCATATTGTGGCTCCCTGTCCCAGGGGCGGACTGGCCATTGTACCCACCGGGAATTTTCCCGGTGGGCCGGTCGGTCCTGGGCCGGTCTGGGGCCGGTCCGCACTCCCTCCCTACAAATTTTCATTTACTGTATAGTACCTGCATCGTACGATCCTACAATGCAGGTACTAGTAATTTGCACACAGACGCAGCGCAGCACCGCTGCTTCTGCGTCTGTGTGTACACGCAGCTGCACAGGTCGCGCAATCGACTTCATTGCGCGACCTGTGTAGCGTGGAGGAGGCTGACACTTACCAGCTGTCAGGTCTCCTCCGTCCGTGTAGCTCCGCGGCTTGGTGTAAGAGGCGCGGAGCAGTGACGTCACTATCCCGCGCCTCTACACCAAGCCGCCGAAGACCGAGGGAAGAACCCTGCTCCAAAGAGGTGAGTATGATGTTTTGTTTTGTTTTAAGTTATAGAATGGGGACATTAATTATATGTCTGGGGCAGGGGAGAGGGGACATTACTGTAAATCAAGGGCTGGCAGGGGGGGGACATTATTGTATATCAGGGGCTGGCAGGGGGGGCATTATTGTATATCAGGGGCTGGCAGGGGGGGACATTATTGTATATCAGGGGCTGGCAGGGGGGGACATTATTATATATCAGGGGCTGGCAGGGGGGGGACATTATTATATATCAAGGGCTGGCAGGGGGGGCATTATTGTATATCAGGGGCTGGCAGGGGGGGGCATTATTGTATATCTGGGGCTGGCGGGGGGGGGGATTATTGAATATCAAGGGCTGGCGGGGGGGATTATTGAATATCTAGGGCTGGCAGGGGGCATTAATTATATGTCTGGGGCGGGGGGGGGTTGTTATTCCATATCTGGGGCTGGCAGGGGGCATTAACTATATGTCTGGGACAGGGCTGGCAGGGGGGCATTAATTATATGTCTGGGGCGGGCAGGGGGGCATTATTCTATATCTGGGGTGGGCAGGGGGCATTTATTATATGTCTGGGACGGGCAGGGGGGCATTATTCTATATCTGGGGTGGGCAGGGGGCATTTATTATATGTCTGGGGCAGGGGGCATTTATTATATGTCTGGGGCAGGGGGCATTTATTATATGTCTGGGGCAGGGGGCATTTATTATATGTCTGGGGCAGACAGAGGGCATTAATTATATGTCTGGGGCAGACAGAGGGCATTAATTATATGTCTGGGTGTAGAACATAAGACGTCTGTGTGGTAAACTCTGCAGGAAAGCTGTGTACCTGGAGGAAGAGACAAGGTGATGGTGGAACTAATGGAGAAGATGAGGAACGAGAACAATCCGAGGAGACGTCACCTGATGTCACTGGATGCAAAAGGTGAGGATCTCATGTGTTTTCTGCAGCTGTATATGATAAATACTGATTTTTTTCATGTTCGCTTCTGTGTATATATGTAGGATTATAGTAGTTATATTCCTGTACATAGGTGGCAGTATTATAGTAGTTATATTCTTGTACATAGGGGGCAGTATTATAGTAGTTATATTCTTGTACATAGGGGCAGTATTATAGTAGTTATATTCTTGTACATAGGGGGCAGTATTATAGTAGTTATATTCCTGTACATAGGGGGCAGTATTATAGTAGTTATAGTCTTGTACATAGGGGGAAGTATTATAGTAGTTATATTCTTGTACATAGGGGGCAGTATTATAGTAGTTATATTCTTGTACATAGGGGCAGTATTATAGTAGTTATATTCCTGTACATAGGGGGCAGTATTATAGTAGTTATATTCTTGTACATAGGGGCAGTATTATAGTAGTTATATTCCTGTACATAGGGGGCAGTATTATAGTAGTTATATTCTTGTACATAGGGGGCAGTATTATAGTAGTTATATTCCTGTACATAGGTGGCAGTATTATAGTAGTTATATTCTTGTACATAGGGGGCAGTATTATAGTAGTTATATTCTTGTACATAGGGGCAGTATTATAGTAGTTATATTCTTGTACATAGGGGGCAGTATTATAGTAGTTATATTCCTGTACATAGGGGGCAGTATTATAGTAGTTATAGTCTTGTACATAGGGGGAAGTATTATAGTAGTTATATTCTTGTACATAGGGGGCAGTATTATAGTAGTTATATTCTTGTACATAGGGGCAGTATTATAGTAGTTATATTCCTGTACATAGGGGGCAGTATTATAGTAGTTATATTCTTGTACATAGGGGCAGTATTATAGTAGTTATATTCCTGTACATAGGGGGCAGTATTATAGTAGTTATATTCTTGTACATAGGGGGCAGTATTATAGTAGTTATATTCCTGTACATAGGTGGCAGTATTATAGTAGTTATATTCTTGTACATAGGGGGCAGTATTATAGTAGTTATATTCTTGTACATAGGGGCAGTATTATAGTAGTTATATTCTTGTACATAGGGGGCAGTATTATAGTAGTTATATTCCTGTACATAGGGGGCAGTATTATAGTAGTTATAGTCTTGTACATAGGGGGAAGTATTATAGTAGTTATATTCTTGTACATAGGGGGCAGTATTATAGTAGTTATATTCTTGTACATAGGGGCAGTATTATAGTAGTTATATTCCTGTACATAGGGGGCAGTATTATAGTAGTTATATTCTTGTACATAGGGGCAGTATTATAGTAGTTATATTCCTGTACATAGGGGGCAGTATTATAGTAGTTATATTCTTGTACATAGGGGGAAGTATTATAGTAGTTATATTCTTGTACATAGGGGGCAGTATTATAGTAGTTATATTCTTGTACATAGGGGCAGTATTATAGTAGTTATATTCTTGTACATAGGGGGCAGTATTATAGTAGTTATATTCTTGTACATAGGGGGAAGTATTATAGTAGTTATATTCTTGTACATAGGGGGCAGTATTATAGTAGTTATATTCTTGTACATAGGGGCAGTATTATAGTAGTTATATTCCTGTACATAGGGGGAAGTATTATAGTAGTTATATTCCTATACATAGGGGGGCGGTATTATAGTAGTTATATTCCTGTACATAGGGGGCAGTATTATAGTAGTTATATTCCCGTACATAGGGGGCAGTATTATAGTAGTCATATTCTTGTACATAGGGGGCAGTATTATAGTACTTATATTCTTGTTGTATATGTGTTGTATTCTTGTTGTATATGGGAGAAGGTATTGTAGTAGTTTTATTTTGAATGTGTTATTCTAAATGTGTTATTGTAGCATTATTCCTGTACATAGGAGGCAGCATATATTCTTTCTCTGACTTGTACATGTATGGCACAGGGGAAAGGTATTTAAGGCTTACCGGGTCGTGTGTTTGCAACATTCTTTGCACATTAGATTCACTTAATGCAAAACAAGAACATCTTTTGCTAGTAAGGCCATCTACCAACAATTTGTCTGTTATAACTCCACCCACATAATCTGACCACACCCACTTGTTTTTACTCCGCCCATAAAATGGGGCCACTTTTGTAGTTTTTTCCAGGGCCATTTTAAATTCCCAGTCCGCCCCTGCCCTGTCCTCCATCCTCCCTTATATTGTGGCCTCCTGTCCTCCATCCTCCTCATATTGTGGCTCCCTGTCCTCCATCCTCCCTCATATTGTGGCCCCCTGTCCTCTATTCTCCTCATATTGTGGTCCGTGTCCTCCATTCTCCCTCATATAGTGGCCCCCTGTCCTCCATCCTCCCTCATATTGTGGCTCCCTGTCCTCCATCCTCCCTCATATTGTGGCTCCCTGTCCTCATTCCTCTTTATATTGTGGCTCCCTGTCCACCATCCTCCCTCATATTGTGGTCCGTGTCCTCCATTCTCCCTCATATTGTGGCCCCCTGTCCTCCATCCTCCCTCATATTGTGGCTCCCTGTCCTCCATCCTCCCTCATATTGTGGCTCCCTGTCTTCCATCCTCCTCATGTTGTGGCTCCCTGTCCACCATCCTCCCTCATATTGTGCCCCCCTGTCCTCCATTCTCCCTTATATTTTGGCTCCCTGTCCTCCATCCTCCCTCATATTGTGGCCCCCTGTCCTCCATCTTCCTCATATTGTGGCCTCCTGTCCTCCATCCTCCTCATATTGTGCCCCCCTGTCCTCCATTCTCCCTCATATTGTGGCCTTGTGTCCTCCATCCTCCTCATATTGTGGCTCCTGTCCTCCATCCTCCTCATATTGTGCCCCCCTGTCCTCCATCCTCCTCATATTGTGGCTCCCTGTCCTCCATCCTCTTCATATTGTGCCGCCCTGTCCTCCATCCTCCTCATATTGTGGTCCGTGTCCTCCATCCTCCCTCATATTGTGATCCGTGTCCTCCATCCTCCTCATGTTGTGGCCTCCTGTCCTCCTTTCTCCCTCATATTGTGGTCTGTGTCCTCCATTATCCTCATATTGTGGCCCCTGTCCTCCATTCTCCTCATATTTTGGCCTCCTGTCCTCCATCCTCCCTCATATTGTGGTCCGTTTCCTCCATTCTCCTCATATTGTGGCCTCTGTTCTCCATCCCCCTCATATTGTGGCCTCCTGTCCTGCATCCTCCTCATATTGTGCCCCCTGTCCTCCATCCTCCTCACATTGTGGCCTCCTGTCCTCCATCCTCCTCATATTGTGGTCCGTGTCCTCCATTCTCCCTCATATAGTGGCCCCCTGTCCTCCATCCTCCCTCATATTGTGGCTCCCTGTCCTCCATCCTCCCTCATATTGTGGCTCCCTGTCTTCCATCCTCCCTCATATTGTGGCTCCCTGTCTTCCATCCTCCTCATGTTGTGGCTCCCTGTCCACCATCCTCCCTCATATTGTGCCCCCCTGTCCTCCATTCTCCCTTATATTTTGGCTCCCTGTCCTCCATCCTCCCTCATGTTGTGGCTCCCTGTCCTCCATCCTCCCTCATATTGTGGCCCCCTGTCCTCCATCTTCCTCATATTGTGGCCTCCTGTCCTCCATCCTCCTCATATTGTGCCCCCCTGTCCTCCATTCTCCCTCATACTGTGGCCTTGTGTCCTCCATCCTCCTCATATTGTGGCTCCTGTCCTCCATCCTCCTCATATTGTGGCTCCTGTCCTCCATCCTCCTCATATTGTGCCCCCCTGTCCTCCATCCTCCTCATATTGTGGCCCCCTGTCCTCCATTCTCTTCATATTGTGCCGCCCTGTCCTCCATCTTCCTCATATTGTGCCCCCCTGTCCTTCATCCTCCCTTATATTGTGGCCCCCTGTCCTCCATCCTTCTCATGTTGTGGCCCCCTGTCCTCCATCCTCCCTTATATTGTGACCTCCATCCTCCATCCTCTCATATTGTGGCTCCCTGTCCTCCACCCTCCTCATATTGTGGCCTCCTGTGCTCCATCCACCTTATATACCTTGCTGGTATTAAAAAAGAACAATTGTTTGTTACTTACCTTTCCCCCATTCCCCCTCAGCAGTCCTGTGCCTCTTCTGCTGGGGCTCTGATAATATGATGCCATAACATTTTTATTATGTCATATTATCACACTACAGGCACCCTCCCCCCTCCTGACCATGTACCATGTATCACCCATCGCCTCTGGCAGCAAGGTCCATAGTGTCACTGCTCTTACAGTAAAGAATCCTATGCACGACGATTGTGAATCCATCAGACTAGGGTATTAAATTGTGGAGACTAATAACCTCACAACGCTGCGGAATATGTTGGTGCTACATCATGAACAAAAAGTATCAGAGTAGCCAGAAGTATCATCCTCCCATGATATAATAGGAGATAGAAGACAGATGATGCAGTGACCTCCAGGTTCTCTGCTCTGCACATGGTTGGGCTCTTGGAGTGCACTGATCTCTCTTGAGATGTAATTTGGATGGAGAATACTTGAGTCTGTGGATACAATGAGAGATATTTACATTGTGCACCTGAGGAAGTGGGGGGATGTGCTGAAACCCAACGCTGTGCCTAACGCATACCGATTATACACCAACACTACCGGATATGAGATAGATAGATAGATAGATAGTTAGATAGAGAGATAGGAGATTGATAGAGAGATAGATAGGAGATAGATAGATAGATAGATAGATAGATAGATAGATAGATAGATAGGAGATTGATAGAGAGATAGATAGATATGAGATAGATATGAGATAGATAGATATATATGAGATAGATAGATAGATATGAGATAGATAGATAGGAGATTGATAGAGAGATAGATATGAGATAGATATGAGATAGATAGATATGAGATAGATAGATAGATATGAGATAGATAGATAGATAGATAGAAAATGCAAAGTCCAAAGCAGCACAAGCCAGTAATTAGTAGTTGGTGCAACAGCCGATGATCCCTTGGCATGGGTCCTTGATATACGTAGTGAAGAGGCAGCACTCAATGAATTGTAGAAAAGTGGTGAACTTTTATTCCATCACACAGCGACGTTTCGGTGCTAAAACCGCACCTTTCTCGGTGCGGTTTTAGCACCGAAACGTCGCTGTGTGATGGAATAAAAGTTCACCACTTTTCTACAATTCATTGAGTGCTGCCTCTTCACTACGTAGATATATAGATAGATAGAAGATTGATAGATAGATAGATAGGAGATAGATATGAGATAGATATGAGATAGATGGATAGATAGATAGATATGAGATAGATAGATAGATAGATAGATAGATAGGAGATAGATAGATAGATAGATAGATAGATAGATAGGAGATAGATATGAGATAGATAGATAGATGATAGATAGATAGATATGAGATAGATAGATATGAGATAGATAGATAGATATGAGATAGATAGATAGATATGAGATAGATAGATAGATGATAGATAGATAGATATGAGATAGATAGATATGAGATAGATAGATATGAGAGATAGATAGATATGAGAGATAGATAGATATGAGATAGATAGATATGAAATAGATAGATAGATAGATATGAGATAGATAGATAGATATGAGATAGATAGATATGAGATAGATAGATAGATATGAGATAGATAGATAGATAGATATGAGATAGATAGATATGAGATAGATAGATGATAGATAGATAGATATGAGATAGATAGATATGAGATAGATAGGAGATAGATAGATAGATAGATAGATAGATAGATAGATAGATAGATAGATAGGAGATTGATAGAGAGACAGAGTTCCATTAAGAACATATTCTGAGACGTCTAATCTTTGGTAAGATCAACTAAAATTATTCTCTAGATCCATGATTTGTCTTTGAACACTAATTGCTGAGTTGATTCTCTGAAGATCTCTGCTCCTTGAGAATAATCTGTGGCTCCAGACAACGTGCCTGGTGCCAGTGGGTTGTCAGCAGGGGAGGGGGCGTCAGCCGGTTGTCAGCAGGAGGATGTCAGTTGGGTTGTTGGAGGGAATGAGGGTTTGGCTATCAGTGAGGTTGTTGGTTGGATGGATGGGGGGGGGGGGTCTAGATGTCAGAGGGGTTGTCAGGGTCTTTATGGTTTATTGGCTTTTATTGTGACGGCTCCAATTAAAAAGGGGAGAAATATCTTTAATCGGATGAATTATGGTAAAAATGTAAGAAAAACATAGAATAAAAGATGTTCTGTAACATCCTTTATCACTGAGCCCCGCACCGATTAGCAAGTATCCTGACTCCTAAGTTGTAGTAGCCTCCTATCAGTATCGCTGATATTGCTACAACAAATGTAAAATTAAACGGTAACACATAAGAAGCCAATAACAGAAGTGCATAGTATTACATATGTAACCAGTAATGCTCTGTGGCTTCCTTATCCCTCTAGGACTGGTTCCTGGATGTTTAGGAGGCGACAGGTGAAGGATTTGCATTTCTGACCACAGAATCATCCAGGAATCAGAGCGGCCGAGATGCTTACTAATGGATTTACATTCTGATTTGCCTCTTGATCCCTTGTGTTATGTGTAACGCATCATTTCCTTATACTCAGCCCTGATTTGTGGTGACGCAGCAGAAAATAACAAATAATCAGTTATAAATATACGATATGATAGAATAGCACTTTACAGATCCCTGTTTTATATATAGTTTTCCAGCAGTTGTTACACAGAGATAAGATTAACGTTACAGTTACGGTACATACACTACAAGAGGCGCGTTCTTATATGTTGCTAGTTCCTTAGTTGCACAAACAGTTACAGGACTGAACAGGTTAATTACATTACAGGAAACAATTACAGTATAAAATACAATAGTGACAATAACAAATAGACATAAGCCTCACAGACATGCATAGGGGGTGCTACAAAAGGGGTAAATATCTTACTTTTCTGTGTCTACAGCTCCGGTATGGACCCATGTGTTTCCATGGTAACAGCCCACCTTGTATAGTGGCATCCCATAGTCATACTCCATTACATATATATATATTTATATAGACTCCATTTACCATTATACATCTTTTAAAACATAAAACTCTATAATGTTTTATTATATATGTAATGTAGCTGTATGGGGACTTTTGTTTTTCATGAGTTGTATTGTTCTGTAACACCATGTTTGGGGGGCACATAAATGCCTGACCTTGTCCTCCTGTATTTGGACCCCACCTGTTGTCTTACCTCTTTGATCTCCTGTGTCTGGTTCTGGTTTCTTCCCCGATCTACAAACCTCAACCGCTGCCCCTGACCTGCTGCCTGTTCCTGACTTTCACATACTGCACCTGCCCTGACCCCAGCCTGTCCCTGACTACTTACTAGCCCATGCTTAGTGCTGTGCATCGGGGGGTCTTGACCCTAGTCCTAGGCCAACCTTTCCTGCTACTCCAAGAGGCAGCAACCCAGTCTCTCTGCAATGAAGTACAGATTCTTATATAGGGGTTAAAGGGTGAAAACCATGGAGACCCCTTAGATAACACAAAATTAGTAGCCCTTAGATCAGTGATTTTCAACCTTTTTTGAGCCGCGGCACACTTTTTATACTTAGAAAATCCTGGGGCACACCACCAACCAAAATAGCACAAAATGACACTAAAACAGTCATAAAAGGCCTCCCTTTACTAATAAAAAGGCCCTAGCTGCCTCCCTTTACTAATAAAAAGGCCCTAGCTGCCTCCCTTTACTAATAAAAAGGCCCTAGCTGCCTCCCTTTACTAATAAAAAGGCCCTGGCGGCCTCCCTTTACTAATAAAAAGCCCCTGGCTGCCTCCCTTTACTAATAAAAAGCCCCTGGCGGCCTCCCTTTACTAATAAAAAGCCCCTGGCGGCCTCCCTTTACTAATAAAAAGCCCCTGGCGGCCTCCCTTTACTAATAAAAAGCCCCTGGCGGCCTCCCTTTACTAATAAAAAGCCCCTGGCGGCCTCCCTTTACTAATAAAAAGCCCCTGGCGGCCTCCCTTTACTAATAAAAAGGCCCTAGCTGCCTCCCTTTACTAATAAAAAGCCCCTAGATGCCTCCCTTTACTAAAAAAAAGGCCCCCGGCTGCCTCCCTTTACTAATAAAAAGCCCCTGGCTGCCTCCCTTTACTAATAAAAAGCCCCTAGATGCCTCCCTTTACTAATAAAAAGCCCCTAGCTGCCTCCCTTTACTAATAAAAAGGCCCTAGCTGCCTCCCTTTACTAATAAAAAGGCCCTAGCGGCCTCCCTTTACTAATAAAAAGCCCCTAGCAGCCTCCCTTTACTAATAAAAAGGCCCTAGCAGCCTCCCTTTACTAATAAAAAGGCCCTAGCTGCCTCCCTTTACTAATAAAAAGCCCCTAGCTGCCTCCCTTTACTAATAAAAAGGCCCTAGCTGCCTCCCTTTACTAATAAAAAGGCCCTAGCAGCCTCCCTTTACTAATAAAAAGGCCCTAGCTGCCTCCCTTTACTAATAAAAAGCCCCTAGCTGCCTCCCTTTACTAATAAAAAGGCCCTAGCAGCCTCCCTTTACTAATAAAAAGGCCCTAGCTGCCTCCCTTTACTAATAAAAAGCCCCTAGCTGCCTCCCTTTACTAATAAAAAGGCCCTAGCGGCCTCCCTTTACTAATAAAAAGCCCCTGGCGGCCTCCCTTTACTAATAAAAAGCCCCTAGCTGCCTCCATTTACTAATAAAAAGCCCCTGGCGGCCTCCCTTTACTAATAAAAAGGCCCTAGCTGCCTCCCTTTACTAATACAAAGGCCCTAGCTGCCTCCCTTTACTAATAAAAAGCCCCTAGATGCCTCCCTTTACTAATAAAAAGCCCCTGGCGGCCTCCCTTTACTAATAAAAAGGCCCTAGCGGTCTCCCATTACAAATTAATAGGCCCTAGAGGCCCCCCTTTACTATTTAAAAGGCCCTAGAGCCCCCCTTTACTAATTAAAAGGCCCTAGAGCCCCCCTTTACTAATTAAAAGGCCCTAGAGCCCCCCCTTTACTAATTAAAAGGCCCTAGAGGCCCCCCTTTACTAATTAAAAGGCCCTAGAGGCCTCCCTTTACTAATTAAAAGGCCCTAGAGGCCCCCCTTTACTAATTAAAAGGCCCTAGAGGCCCCCCTTTACTAATTAAAAGGCCCTAGAGGCCTCCCTTAACAAATAAAAAGCCCCAGCCTACCTTTACTAATAAAAAAAAAAACCCTAGCTGCCTTCCCTATACAAATAATAACCCTATATACTTACCCTTGATGTCTTCTTGACGTCTCCTTCACTCCTAATGGCGATCCGCTCACCTTCTGTAGCTCCTGCACCGCGCGCCTCTGGTCACGTGACTTACGCGACCTGACGTCAGGTCGCGTCAGTCACGTGACATGGGCCGCGCGGTACAGGAGCTACAGAAGACGGGCGGATCGCCGACGTGGGACTTGGAGGTAAGTATGGGCGCAGAAATACGGGGGCGCGGCGGCAGCTCGACACCGGGGCAGCCTAGTTCGGGCAACTTTCCCCCGCGGCACACTCAACCTTGTGTCGCGGCACACTAGTGTGCCGCGGCACACAGGTTGAAAATCACTGCCTTAGATGACCGATTATGTGACGCATACAGAGGTCAGATGAAATCCCCATTCGCAGTCACCTGAGCCCGCCCATTACAACCTGTAGTGCAAATCTACCCGGAATGAGCCCCAACATGTCAAATACTTTTGGTTCTATAAAAAAGGTAAAAATGCCTGGTTCAGGGTGTATATACAGGGAGGTTACCAGAAAGCAGCATCCAAATCAAATTGAGTGTAACCCACAGGAAACTGGCAACTATTCCAACTTTTGTTAAAAATAAAGAAAATAGGCAACACTTCACACAATCTACCAAACTACAGGAAATGTAGGACAGAAAATCACACTTCCTGTTTTCATACCTATTTATAGGAATATTCATGTATCTATATCCATATCTATCTCCTATCTATCTCATATCGATCTATCTATCTATCTATCTATCTCATATCTATCTCATATCTATCTATCTATCTCATATCTATCTATCTATCTCATATCTATCTATCTATCTATCTCATATCTATCTATCTATCTATCTCATATCTATCTATCTATCTCATATCTATCTATCTATCTATCTATCTCATATCTATCTATCTATCTCATATCTATCTATCGATCTATCTATCTATCTATCTCATATCTATCTCATATCTATCTATCTATCTATCTATCTATCTATCTATCTATCTATCTATCTCATATCTATCTATCTATCTATCTCATATCTATCTATCTATCTATCTATCTATCTATCTCATATCTATCTATCTATCTATCTATCTATCTATCTATCTATCTATCTATCTATCTATCCATCCATAAACTCCTAACAAGGAGTGCAGCGCCCCCACAGGTTCTGACTTGATCCTCTTTTAGGTATAAGAAGTAAAAAGCGGGCAGCACTCCAATTCCAATTCCGTGGTTCCAATTTAAAAAAAAAGAGGTGAGCTTTGTTGAACAAGTGGCAACGTTTCGGTGTGTAATACCTTCATCAAGCTTGAGCCCGCTTTTTACTTCTTCTATCTACCTCATATCTATCTCTCTCTCTCTCTCTCTCTCTATCTATCTATCTATCTATCTATCTATCTATCTATCTATCTATCTACAGTGTCTATCTATCCTCTTTCCACATAAATCTGTATATAAATCTATCACTTTTCTCCTCTCTGCTTCATGGTTGGTATTTGTACAATTGTATCTTTTACTTTTCTCTCATCGCTGCCGTTTAGTTCAAGTTGCAGTTATGGCTCCCGGAAATAGTGTCCATATGATGAAACCCGACTACATCTAACACATGACTTTTCACACAGTAAAAGGGATTAAGGTGCAATTCCACCCACAACCTGTGTACAAGTTTGGCACTGTTTTTGTATTATAATACAAACCTTACATTACCCATTGTTTTCATGTCAGTTACTGCGGGATTCTATCCATGATTTTACGAGTTCTTCTCCATTGTTCTGAAAGTGATTCCAAATCGGCTACATGTGGAGATGTTTCCCTAGAAAAGTCTTCTGCCGTCATGGAAGATGCCCGGATATTCCGTTAGCTGTGACCGCATTCTGGATGTTCTGGATGGTGTTCTTCCGAAATTCCGACTAATTTCATAACTAATTCCAGGGGAGGTTCTGCTCACACATTGTAACAAGTTGAAGGAGTTGCTCTCATTGGTCAGAATATCTTGTATTTGGAATTATAATGAAATACAATAGAAAGAGCACATCAGATTTTTTTTCTTTTTTTAATGTTATTTTTACCATTATGGATTTGTTTTATGTTTCACTACAGATTTCCCCCATAAACCACAACCAATAATGTTAGTGGAGTGCAATTGTGTCCTATAATGTCCTGTATATTTTTGGTATCACCATTCATGAACAATTCACTTTTATTACACTGTGTTCTGAAACGGAGGCGGGGGAGCTCCGCTATACAGTCAAGCTGTCCCGCCTATCAAAATCCATCCCCTGCCCGCACTCCGGCAATGTCATCCACCTCTTTGGAGTTCCTGCGCATAATGCCATCCAGGAACACGCAGGATAGTGCCGGGCTTCACCAGGGTGCCCTGCGCACGTGCAATCCATGAGCAATGCCTCTCTCTTACTCACTCCTGCAGTTTGCCCTTGAGCTTAGCGCTGACTTGCTTTACAGGTGCAGGTAATCGAGGTGAATGAAATGGCGCATGCGCCCATGTTACTGGATAGCTTAATGCGCAGGAACTCTAAAGAGGAGGATGACTTTGTCAGAGTGTGGGCTGGGCAGGGGTGCACCAGCCATGAGGCATGTTGAGCCTCTTGCCTCAAACAGCACCATCTGCACCAAGAAGGATGGAAGATCAGGGGCGCAGTCACTTTCTACAAAGCAGGACCTGACACTTTAAAATAAGGTCTCTTCACATCTGATGTCTGCATGGGTGTGAGACACTGCATGGAGAACCCCCTTCCTAAAAAGTAATCTAATATATTACTACTGGATGGGGCAGAGGGGGCTCGCCTCAGGCAGCAGAGAGTTTAGGTTCACCCATGGGGCTGGGTAGGGATTATTTAATATAAAGAAATTTTCTGGGAATCCCTGAACTAATCCTGTTCTGACTCTCAATTCAAAGGTTGCATCAGTCATTTTTCCCTAGTACTCCCACTAGGGCGAGAAGTGTTGGGGGTCATGTGACTCACTGGGGCCATATTTACTTACCCGGTCCATTCGCGATCCAGCGGCGCGTTCTCAGTGGAGGGTTCGAGTCTTCCAGTGATTCAATAAGATAGTTCCCCCGATGTCCACCAGTTGTTGCTGCTGTGCTGAATTCCGTCGGAGTGCACTGAAGTTCACCAAGCCAGGCCGGGCGCAGGTAAGTGCCTGTCAAGCGACACATTTTTTAAAAAAAATACGGCGGTTTTTCCGAATCCGACATGTTTTCCAACATCCACGCCCCTGATTTCCGTCGCGTGCATGCCGGCGCCGATGCGCCACAATTCGACCGCGTGCGCCAAAAACCCGGGCCAATTCAGGGAAAATCGGCGCAAAACGGTAAAATTAGGGTAACGCGACGTAAAAACGCGATTCGGGCCCTTAGTAAATGACCCCCACTGTGCCCAATCAGAAACGCTGCACAGGACTACGGTCTTGACAAATGTCTATAGAAAGTTTCTTTGCAGATCTATGTATCTCCTCGGTTACAGACTACAACCAAACCCTATGTAGTCAGATCTTGCTGTCAGATGTCACTTGTGTCCTTCTGATATACTGTATACACAGCTCAGATACATTGCAGAAAATGGTTACAATCATGCACCAAAATCATATTCTACCAAAAATACAGGAAATCTTTTGCCCTTTTACCTTGCAGGACTTTTTTTGGGGCTACAAATATTAGGTGATTAATACAGGCGGTCCCCTACTTAAGAACACCTGACTTGCAGACGACCCCTAGTTAAAAACGAAACTCTAGATATTGGTAATTTACTGTGCTTTAGCCTTAGGCTACAATGATCAGCTGTAACAGGCAGGGGTGAACCAAGCCTTTCTGCTGCCTGAGGCGAGCCATAGAGAGACGCCCCCCCCCCCCCCATATATGTAATGTAATATATCTGGGAGTGTCAGAAGAAGATCCATCATATTGATTTGGTGTTAAAATAAAACACCGTAAAATGCATACAGCGTGCCGCCATAGAGTATAAAATGCATACAATGCACCATCATGTAGTATAAAATGCATACAGCATGCCGCCATGTAGCAAAAAAAAAATTCAGCGTACCAACGTGTAGTAAAAAATGCATTCAGCGTACATCCGTGTAGTAAAAAATGCATTCAGCGTACATCCGTGTAGTAAAAAATGCATTCAGCGTACCGCCATGTAATATAAAAGGCATACAGCATACTGCCATGTAGTATAAAATGCATACAGGGTGTCACCATGTAGTATAAAATGCATTCGGCGTACCACCGTGTAGTAAAAAATTTATTCAGCGTACCGCCATGTAGTATAAAATGCATACAGCGTACCGCCATGTAGTAACAAATAGAAGTCCTGTGAGAACGGAGCCTGATGCAAGTGGGCGGAGAGCGGGCATGACTGGCTGGACTGGGAAGGGGCTATAAACTTGGGTGTGAGTTTATTGGGGGAGGAAAATGCAGTGTGAGGTGATAGGGGGTTGTATAACGGGGGGAGGAGTTAATAGGGTTTATAAGGTCAGACAGGAAGGGTTGGCCTCATTCTGGCCAGAAAAAATTTTTTGTCCCACCCACCCTCCCTTAGTTTTGTTGTATAGGGACGCATATGCGTATTTCGGGGAGTAGGGATACACATAGTTTCAAAAGCTAATTGTTAGGAGGGGTAGGATAGGAGTAGTTAGGTTGTTATTGTGAGAGGGCGGGTTCTTGGCAATACCCAGTTGTGCAGTTAAATTTCGGTGGTTATGCAATTTAACCACTATAATAAGTTTGGTGGTTTGAGAACAATAAATGTTTTCCCCCGGGGGGCTTTACCGGGAGGAAGGTGGTGTTTTAGTCTCCAATGGTTGGTCTAGGGCCACACCTTCGTTCGCCACTGAGCTAGGAGGTTGGCGGCAAGTGGAGCTGGGGGTGTGGTTCTCGTGCGCTGAGCGTGCAATTTTGGTTTATGGAGACTATAACTTATACTGTAAGTTGTTGCGTTTAGCCTGGAAGGCTTGCGAATTTTAGTGGTGTTGCCAAGAACTCAGCCATCATTATTTGATTGTTAATTGATTGTTATTTATTTTATGACATTTGTGTAACTGTATTTTTTCTATTTCAGATTGTATGCAAAAAGTATTAATAAAGCTGTGACCATTCATCTTTCCAACAGAAAATTGTGTCTGTGTTTTTATTAGGTAGATGGGTGGTTAGGCTAGAAGTGTGTGGTCGTTTCCCAGCCTCGGACTCAGTCATTGCCGGGTCATGATAAATATCACAAATACTGCATATACATACAGCATATATACAAACATATACAAACAGTATATACAGCATAAACACACACTGCACATACATACAGCAAATATACATATACACACACACATATATACAGAATATACATAACACTCATACAGCATATGCACTTATATACACAAACATATACACACACATACACATATATACACATACATATATATATACACATATTTACACACATATACATACACATAAACATCTATACACACACACACACATATACACACAGATACACACATACACACATATACCCATAAACACATACATACACACACATATATACACAAACACATATATGTAAGCACAGATAAAGTTACTTTACCCTCCTTTATGGTCCTGACAGTGGGGGAGACCGGTGGCCGGGCACTCGGTGCAGGCCAGCAGACGGTCCCATGGTGCCAGCGGACAGGCCAGTGTGTGGACTGGAGCTCGGTGCTGGACGGCCTGAAGATCGGTGCGTGCTGGCCAGGAGCTCGGTCCCGGTGGGAGCATGGGCAGGAGAATGGTGGTGGCCTGCAGGCGGTCGCATGGTTACGGCCGACGAGCAGTAGCATGTGCGGCCGGCAGCTTGGTTCCGGCAGGCAAGGGGGAGTGGGCGGCCAGAGCTGGCCGGAGGCCATGCGGACGGGAGCTCGGTGCGTGTCGGCCGGCAGAAGGGAGGGGCAGCAGCTCTGTGCCGGCTGGCGCATGGAGCCTTGGTGACGGCCGGAGCGCAAGTCGGAGAATGGGGCGGGCAGGAGAACGGTGCAGGCGGCTGGTGGGAGCATGGAGCCGCCCCCTCGGTTCAGCAGGAGGCGTGCCGCCTGAGACGAGATTCTCAACTCGCCTCATGGCAGGTGCGCCCCTGGTAACAGGTATCACAGGCGTCTGTAATGAAGCTTTATTGTTATCCTGGTTCTTATGACAACCAAACATTTTTTAAAATTTAATCGTCACAAAGACCAAAAATAATTTGGTTGGGGTTACAATTATAAAATATACAGTTCCGACTTACATACAAATTCAACTTCAGAACAAACCTACAGAACCTATCCTGTACGTAACCCGGGGACTGTATAAGCTCCATGATGTGACCTGTGTAATAGGAATAAAGGGGGGAAGTTGTACAATTTCCAGTAATGATTTGATCATATCTGAAATAAAAATAGAAAGAAATAAAATTATTTTTCACATGTAGTTTCATGAATTTCCTGGAAAGTCCCCGGGCTGCAGTCATCGGAATGAAATGAGGCAAACCCCGGCAGTATTGTTGTACTACGGAAGACTTCACACGTGAGAAGAGCGGGAATGTTAATGGGATAATGATGGCGCGCTGTGTCATTCAGCGTTACTGTAACATACAACAAGTTTTTTTTATTTAGTCTTGGTTTTTTTTCTGTTTTTCTTCTGAAACACAAAAAAAACTCCTAAAACTCAGTTTGGGGAAGACTTGTAGCTACAGAACACCCTCCTGCGAGGATCTTACACTGATATCATCAAACAAGTGAGAAATCAGAGATGAGACTCCTGACAATGGCCAACAAGGTTTCACTAGCCCCAAATCACATAGAGAAGGGGCGGGGGACTGTAGGGGGATTTTATTTAATTTTAATGGATGCAGAAGGAGGCGATTGGCCCCTCTTTTTGGGCAGTAACTAAAGGAGGTGGGGGGCCGGCTTGCAGAACCCGCCCCATGGTTTTAAAAGCGTTGGGGGCAGGTGGAGGGGGGTGGTCCTCTTTCCTTCTGCCTGGACCAAGCGGCGAGAAGTCACTAACCCACCCACCCACCCTGTCCTCAGGTTATATTTCTTTTCAGGTTTCCTTGGCATTCCGGTTTCTGGCTGTTTTCTCTGTCTTGTCAGATGTCACAGCATTGGCGGATTTCACATGCCCGTAGGCAAAAGGAAGGCCCCCACATGACGCCTGCCGTCCAGCAGCCGACATTTCGGGCGAAGGTTTTTTCTACGAAGAATTGTTTTTTCTTGTTTTTCAACTGTTTTGCACTTTAAATGTTTTGTTATTTATTAACTAAGGTTTTTTCCAAAAATAAATGCTGCGGCCTACCCACATACCCACAACAATTTAATGGTCCCTGTCGTTCAATAAAGATTTGTTTTGGAGGTTGGCAAATCCCCGGGTCAAGAGCATCGGGTTTTATGGTACTGGTCTACAGGTCTCTACAGTCTTAGGTCGAAGCAAAACTACTGTATTTGGAAGCAGGTGCCACATGTCATTGTCCGTCCCCAACCAGGGGGGTGAACCTACACTCTCTGCTGCCTGAGGCAAACTGTACAATGGCGCACCCCTCCTTCCAATTTAATGGTAATATATGATGTTAGTTGTTTAGTATGTGAGTTTTCCACGCAGTGTCTCACACCCTCACTGACATAAAATGTGGAGAGTCATTATTTTCAATTATCAGGTCCTGCTTTGTAAAAATACTATGCCCTTGATGCTGCCTCCACCTTCCTGCCGTTAGTGCTGCCCGAGGCGAGAGGCTCAACTTGCCTCATGGTTGGTGCACCTTTGTCCCCAACACACGCTGGATTATTTTCAGGAAGCTTCTGCGCACTACTCCTATTCTGTATATATGGACACAGGACTACTACTCTTATCCTGTGTATATGTAGACAAAACTACTACTCTTATCCTGTATATATGGACACAGGACTACTACTCTTATCCTGTATATGTGGGCACAGGACTACTACTCTAATCCTGTATATGTGGGCACAGGACTACTACTCTTATCCTGTATATGTGGGCACAGGACTACTACTCTTATCCTGTATATGTGGGCACAGGACTACTACTCTTATCCTGTATATGTGGGCACAGGACTACTACTCTTATCCTGTATATGTGGGCACAGGACTACTACTCTTATCCTATATATGTGGGCACAGGACTACTACTCTTATCCTATATATGTGGGCACAGGACTACTACTCTTATCCTGTATATATGTAGACAAAACTACTACTCTTATCCTGTATATGTGCGCACAGGACTACTACTCTTATCCTGTATATATGGGCACAGGACTATTACTCTTATCCTGTATATTTGGGCACAGCACGGTACTGCTCTCATATCCTGTATGTACAGACACTGCACAGTACAGCTCCTATCCTGTATATATGGACACAGCACAGTACTACAGGATAGGAGTAGTAGTACTGTGCTGTTTCCATATATACAGGATAGGAGTAGTAGTACTGTGCTGTTTCCATATATACAGGATAGGAGTAGTAGTACTGTGCTGTTTCCATATATACAGGATAGGAGTAGTAGTACTGTGCTGTTTCCATATATACAGGATAGGAGTAGTAGTACTGTGCTGTTTCCATATATACAGGATAGGAGTAGTAGTACTGTGCAGTGCCCATATATACAGGATAGGAGTAGTAGTTCTGTGCTGTTTCCATATAGTCAGGATAGGAGTAGTAGTACTGAGCTGCGCCCATATACACAGGATAGGAGTAGTAGTACTGTGCTGTGCCCTATATATACAGGATAGGAGTAGTAGTACTGAGCTGTGCCCATATATACAGGATAGGAGTAGCAGTACAGTAGTACTCCTATCCTGAATATATGAGCACAACACAGTACTACTACTCCTATCCTGTAAATATAGGGCACAGCTCAGTACTACTACTACTATCCTGTATATATAGGGCACAGCACAGTACTACTACTCCTATCCTGTATATATGGAAACAGCACAGTACTACTACTCCTATCCTGTATATATGGAAACAGCACAGTACTACTACTCCTATCCTGTATATATGGAAACAGCACAGTACTACTACTCCTATCCTGTATATATGGAAACAGCACAGTACTACTACTCCTATCCTGTATATATGGAAACAGCACAGTACTACTACTCCTATTCTGTATATATGGGCACAGCACATTACTACTACTCCTATCTTGTATATATATGGGCACAGCACAGTACTACTACTCCTATCCTGTATATATGGGCACAGCACATTACTACTACTCCTATCCTGTATATATATATGGGCACAGCACAGTACTACTACTCCTATCCTGTATATATGGGCACAGCACAGTACTACTACTCCTATCCTGTATATATGAGCACAGCACAGTACTACTACTCCTATCCTGTATATATGGGCACAGCACAGTACTACTACTCCTATCTTGTATATATGGGCACAGCACAGTACTACTACTCCTGTCCTGTATGTATGGACATGATAATTGAGATGCAATCTTTACTGATGCTCATTATTCTTGAAGTTTACTTTTTAATCCTTAATTATAATGGCAGAAATTGGTGGAATATCTTGTGTACATTCTACCTGCTCATAGCAGAAGGCAATGTAGTTTTCCGGCTGTCAGTCATATTACCATGTAACTTCATTAAGTTGCCCGCACCTTTAAATACCCCCCACACATTTAACTCCGGCATTAATAATTCCGACCATTGTGTTTTTGGACCTATGATTATTAATGGTCGGGTTCGCTCTCTCTAATTTGCCTTTAATGCTCTTCACCCTTAAGTGTTGGTGTTTTATTGTCAGTAATTAAAGGTAATTTAATTGCTGTTTATGTCTTGTGTTATAGGAGACGTCTCGCGCTGTTTTAGCCTTTGACAAATGACTGGGAGGGAATATCGTGTAATTGCTGGAGAATTTACTAATATTAAATACAAATTAGATCTTTACCGCAAGACAAAAATGTCATAATAAATTCTCCACAAATCACTGGAGGAACATTATGATATATAAACCTACCACAAGGGGATCAGAGACAGCGGAGGACCCTGTGTTCGCCCCCTTCCACTTAAATATAGTGGGTGGGACAATGAAGGGTTAAAGATGAAATCCACAGGGATTTGGGACAGTGACGGTCCTGGGGATCTAGGGCAGTGAAGATGCCTACAGAAGAACATTGTACTCATTACATCCCTGGTGGTTAGGGGTAGAGAAAGAGTTAATGATAATGGTGTCCTAGACTCTACAGTAATACAATAATATGTAATATCATCCCTGGTGGTTAGGGGTAGAGAAAGAGTTAATAATGACGGTTTTCTAGACTCTACAGTAATACAATAATATTTAATAACATCCCTGGTGGTTAGGGGTAGAGAAAGAGTTTAGGATGATGGTGGTCTAGAGTCTACAATAATACTATAATATTTAATAACATCCCTGGTGGTTAGGGGTAGAGAAAGAGTTTAGGATGATGGTGGTCTAGAGTCTACAATAATACTATAGTATTTAATAACATCCCTGGTGGTTAGGGGTAATTAGAAAATTCTAAAGAATATCTGTGCTGGTTTATACTAATGACTGAATAAATGACAAAATTCCCAATAGGAAAAAAGTTGACGAGAAAAGCATTGGGGATCTGGCATAGTAAAAGTGTTCATTATAATGTTCCTGGTGGTCGCGGGTAGTGAGATTGTAAATGTCGTGGTCTACGACAGTAAAAGAGTCAATGAAAACATCCCTGGTGGGTTAGAGCAGTGCAGAGGTTGAGAAAAACATTCCATTGGGATCTAAAGTATTGAGTAAGTGATAACATCCCTGGTGATCTAGAGTAGTGATGGAGTATGTGGTATAATCAGTGGTGGACTAGAGTAGTGAGGGAGTATGTGGTATAATCAGTGGTGGACTAGAGTAGTGATGGAGTATGTGGTATAATCAGTGGTGGACTAGAGTAGTGAGGGAGTATGTGGTATAATCAGTGGTGGACTAGAGTAGTGAGGTGGCCTCTGGTAGAGCAGGTATAAGTGATAACATCCCTGGTGGTCTACAGTAGGGAGTAAGATCCCTGGTGGTCTAGGGCAGTGAGTGATGTAACAATAACACCCCGGCAGGGTGGGGTATATTATGCCGGCCGCAGGACTCTCCTCTCTTCCCATACTTTTTATTCTGTTGTCCAGAATGAGAAGGTGTAGCACCAGGGAGACACAACAGCTCTGGATTTCGGGGTGACCCCATAACAGGCTCTAGAGGCTAAAAAGCACCAAAAATAGAAGCGCAACAAAACTGGCGGCTTCACAAGTGGTGCCAAAATTTTGCACCCAGAAATAAAAACGAATGAGAGTGTCCGAAAACAGGAATATTATGGCGCCAACACTTCCTAAATTCAGGTGTAAGAGGCGCAGAAAGGAAAAAAAGAACACCGCCAGTTTTCCCGTTGATAGCCAACCAATTACAGCTCAGCTTTCATTATACCAGTGCTCATGAATATTTTAAAGGGGAGCTGTGATTGGGTGCCACGGGCAACTAGGAATATTCTGACTTTCAGACAGTTTGATAAATCTGCCCCATAATATGATCTAATTCTCTGCTTATCCCCCGCCCCTTGTAGCTGACACTGGAGTGTGGGGTCCATGCCCCCCCCCCCCCCCGCTATATACCCTCCATCATACAGCCATGTCCCGTGCTGATATACCACTGCCAGTCCTCCTTTATTTGCTAAGTTTCTGCAAGTTCCAATATGTCAGAGAGAGGGATGTGATGAATGCAGCCGGCGCCCTCCCAGGAATGGAATGCCAGGATCCCGCGTCCTGGACCGCGCTGACTCTGCGTATTCTGAGCGTGGGATCTCAGGAGCTACAATGTAACATAATACAATGTACTTCAATCTAATACAATGTTATATGCTGCAATCTGCTACATTATTACACAATATATTACTACCCCTGTTTCCCCGAAAATAAGACACTGGGGGTCATTTACTAAGGGCCCGATTCGCGTTTTCCAGACGTGTTACCCCAACATTTCCGATTTGCGCCGATTCTTCCTGAATTGCCCCGGGATTTTGGCGCACGCGATCGGATTGTGGCGTATCAGCGCTGGCATGCACGCGACGGAAATCGGGGGGCGTGGCCGAATGAAAACCCGATGGATTCGGAAAAATCGCCACATTTAAAAAAACAAATTGGTCGCACGCGCCATACTTACATGCACCAGGAAGAGATCAGTGAACTCCGACGCAACTCGGCGCAGCAGCGACACCTGGTGGACATCGGGCGCAGGACCATCATGAATCGCCGGAAGACCCGAACGCTCGTCCGAGAAGCCGCCGCTGGAACGCGAATGGACCGGGTAAGTAAATGTGCCCCAGTGTCTTATATTAATTTTTGCTCCTAAAGAGGCACTAGGTCTTATTTTCAGGGGATGTCTTATATTTCCATGATCAAGAATTTACATTTATTGTTGAACAAAAAATCAACTTCTCTAACATCCGTGTGATTCTCCAAAGTCTGTATTACTTGTGACTCCATGTCTATTAGAATCATAGAATCATTGGCCCCAATCTTCCATAAATGACCCCTCCTTAACCTGTAGCTGCTGGTATCACATTTGCAGCACAACAGTCAGTGATTTAATTCCCCAAATTCTTCCCCATGTCACAACCTTCTGCAGCATCTACAAGATTTACTAATACTAATGTATGGCGCAGGGTATATGGTAATGTAATACACTATAACACCCCACAGCACAATACAATATACAGGAGGTACCCTACATAAGGACACCCAACTTACAGACGACCCTTAGTTAAAAACTGACCCCTCTACCCACTGTGGCCTCTGGTGACCTCTCTGGATATTACTATAGTCCCAGGCTGCACTGATCAGCAGTAAGGTGTCTGTAATGAAGCTTTATTCATAATCCTTGGTCCCATTACAACTAAAAAATGTGAAACTCCAATTGTCACTGGGGCAGTTTTTGTCTGGATCTACAATTGTAAAATATACAGTTTAGACTTACATACAAATTCAACTTAAGAACAAACCTATGGAGCCTATCCTGTGAATAACCAGGGGACTGGTACGCAATATAACAGTCTCTTTCCCTTCATCTATAAACCCCATTACAACCCTAGACCTCCAAGTACATGGGAGGTAACCCCATTAGTACCCTATGTTACCCGTGATATTGCCATTAACCCTTTACTACCTATAACTACCAGCAATACAACCACTGACCCACTTTCTACTATAGAATGTTACAATTAGACCTTACACTACCCTAGACCACCAGGGATGTATACGTTAACACTTTCAATAGTAAACAGCAAATTGTTATTGGTAAAGGAAATCTACCATTTGTTTTTATGTATTGTGAACATACCTTGAGAATGCTGTAGCTACGCTGATGCAGAAACACATCTTGTTTAATCACTGAGCTGAGTGGTTTTGCTCAAAAAACAACTATAAAATGCAGGACCTTGGGAAAGCTGGGTCACATTACTTCCACATACACAGGAGCTGCCTGAACTGTCCAGACAGGACTAATTAACCTGAGCTGGATGACTCATACACAGCAGCTGGGAGATTGATTACTTCTGCCTGTCAGGGACAACATAATGATGACATATTCTCGGCTCATCTTGGTAGTACAAGTCTGGAGCAGTGTATAATTAGGCTGAGGAGAAGCGTCAGGGCAGCCACAGGAGCGCCAGAGCCTCATTATCATAATTTTATAATTGTTTTTCAGCAAAACCACTCGGTTCAGGGATTAAACAAGATATGTTTCTGCATCAGTGTAGCTACAGCATTCTCAAGGTATGTTTTAACCTCTTCTTTAGCCTATATTACTACCAATGTAACCTTTATCCATTCACTGTTTAGCAGTAGGTCACTAAGATCACTATCATTTAACCGTTTACCACCCTTGACCACTAAACCTTCACTATATTATTGCCACTATGCCATTGCCACATTTTGTACTCTAGATCACCGGGGACAAAAGTACTAACTCAATACTCAACAGTAAATCCCAGTCTATTACCATTAACCTCTTACCATTACCATATTACCAATATCCTAGACCACAAGAAATATAAGCATTAACTCATTCGCTACTCAACATTCAGACCCTGCGCTCATGCAATGTGAAAACAATTTCATAACATCGTGATTATGTAAATGCAGTGCAAACAGAATATTAGGAGAATGTTTGAGAACATTGCCTTTAGATGAGCATAGAAAACTCACAGCTCACTGTTCATAGTAGCTTGTCTAAAATTGCCTGCCAATGATTGGACAGTATGAGAGAAGATTAGCATAACTCACGCCTCCAGCCCCAGCTCTGCCACAATTCTGTCTCTGAGCTCCTTGGGCAGTTCATTAGACCTAATGATTCTCATGTGTTCTGACATGCACTGTGAGCTGTGAGGTCCCATATATAGACAGGTGTGTGCCTTTCCTAATCAAATCCAAACAGTTTAATTAAAACTATACTCCGATGATGGAGTAGAACAATCTCAAGGAGGATCAGATTTTTCATGTTTAATAAATTATCAAAAATATCTACATTTTTTCTGTGAGGATGGGGGGCAGAGTATACATTAATGAGCAAAAAAGGAACTTGGCTGCAATGAAACAAAGAATGACAAAATTTAAAGGGGTCTGAATAGTTTCTGTACCCACTGTATGATACCATTAACCCCTTTGCTACCCCTAGACCACCAGGGATATAAGCAGTAACTTATTTGCTAATGAACAGTAAATCACAGTATATGTTACCATTAATGCCATAATTACTCTAGTCCACCAGGGATGGTATCACTATCCATCCGCTTTACAGAAAGGTAATTTTGAGAAATGATTATTACTAAGTATGTTGCAGCAGTTAGGTAGATCACATTGCTGTATTGTGTATTACTTTATGTTGCCCTCTGTCATCATATATTGGGAGTCATTTACTAAGGGCCCGAATCCCTTTTTTTCGTCGGGTTTCCCAAATTTTTCCGATTTGCAACGAATTGCCCCAAGTTTTTGGTGCACACGATCAGATTGTGGCGCATCAGTGCCGACATGCATGTGACGGAAATGGGGGGGGGGTGTGGCCGTCGGAAAACCCAACGGATTCGGAAAAATCACGGTATTTAAAAAAAAAAAGTGTCGCTTGACACGCACTTACCTGCACCAAGAAATAGAAGGTGAACTCTGGTGAACTCCAGCGGACCTCGGCGCAGCAGCGACACCTAGTGGATATTGGCGCACGGACCTTAGTGAATCCCGGCCGGACCCGAATCAGTGTCAGAGAACCCGCCACTGGATCGCGACTGGACCGGGTAAGTAAATCTGCTCCAATGTCTCATAGATACTATATTGTCCAAATGTATCCATTATAGCAACACACAGGGGCATTACATTGCTACAGTCCAGTACAATCAGAGCTGTGTGTCCATCACATGACCAGGACTCCTGACAATGAAGATTGCTATTCAATGACAGCCAGCATAGATCCTGAAACCACAAAGAACAAACTGGAAATCTTTTATTCTATTAAAAAATGACATGTATTTGCTAAGACATCACTTCCCCTTTAAGACCCTTCCTATATATTGTCTATGCACAGACGCCGTCTTGTCTCCACTGCATCGCGACCTCCAGAAAAATATCTTCTGTTCATGTGAAATATTTTGCTGAGATGATTTAATGTTTCTAGCGATTTCTGCTGCGGGCGTGAAGAGGATCCATTGTGCTGCTGCGAGTGATCGATGCCGTGTCCTGACACCAGCACATTCTGACTGGTCAGCGCGAACCTGCGACTTCCAGGCGCATCGAACGCCACCGCCGCGTCCTGTATCGCCGTATTGTCACATTGTCCCCGGCTCCTAATGTTCAGTGTTTACAAAGTACAGGATGCGACGTGTTGTTCTGCAGGTGAGCTGTGAATTGTGCACAGTGTAACGACACTGCAGTAACGAGTAGTCGCTCTAATGTAATGCAGAGCAAGCACTGGACAGGGAATTACTGACAATACTCGGCACTGGATGTGCTGTGGATTGGGATTTTGACCCACACAATTATTCCTATGATAACACTGAATGGCAGGAGCACAGGACCGGGGGGTTTGTCATTAGCAACGCAAAAAAATAATCCTTTTTACAGAGAAGAAGGTGCTGTCCAGTTCTCCCCTTCGCCTTCCCAGCTTATGACAATGCCCGTGCTGCCGGAATCACAGGACTTTACCTAACAAGATTCCAGCACAGAAGTAACAAATTGCCCTGAAAGTTCTTTACACAACTATACACCGACCTACTCAGCCCACCCTGCTCTATTACATGCTACCTGCATTGTCATAGAGAGGAGGTTATTAGTTATAGATCTTTTTCTCTTTCGGCAGGGAGAAAGTAACTGGCTGCAGTAATTCTTCATGATTGATTCTTACCCAGAAAATTGTGATTTAAAGGGAACCTGTAAGCAAATTTTAACCTCAGCAACCTCCTCAGGTAGGGGATGAAATGTTCTTACTAGAACTTCCTCTTTCATGTGAAATCTTAATTGTTTACCTAGAAAAAAAATCTCCTCCAAAGGCACGTGACAATGAGCAGAGAAGAGTCTGAGACGGGTCAATGCAGACACTGGGGCTCATTTACTAAGGGCCCCGCGGACCATAATTTCGTGGGACATCCCGACGATTTCCGCTGTGGGCCGCTGGGACAGGGATTTAAAAGGGGTTTTTGGCGCATGCGATCGGATTTTAGCACAATCGCTTGCTTTCAAATCAGGGGGCGGGCCGTTGAATGATCCGACGGATTTGAACAAACCGCGGGATTTAACTTAAAACTTGGGTTGCAAGCCATTCTGATTCATTTCAATACTTTGTCAAATGTTATTTCACATTACCTGGCTCCCTACCAGCAGCCTCAGTCTCATTATGCATATTTCCTCTCTTCCACACCATCCCAACTGGAAGAATGTGGAGGAGAGGAGACTCAAACACAGACAAACACAGTCTGCTCCAGCTCCCCCCTCTCTGGGGACTCACCACACAGTGTTGGCAGAGGGAGCCAGGTAATGTGAAATAAAGTTTTATAAAGCACTGAATTGAGGCTATTGGAACCTGTCACCAGCAAAAAATGACGTTCCTGGTGACAGGTTCACTTTAAAGGAAACAAAAAATACAAAAACCTCCTCCACGCAAAATAATCAGCTACCCTAAGAAGAAAAAAGACAGATGTTTACGTCAAAGTTCGTATTATAAGCGCTCAGAACATTCTGCAATTCTGAAAGAATGTTGTTTTGTCCTGTAAAAAATAATTCAATTGATCTGACCTTTTTGTTACAAAGCCAGTTGTGTCATTTATATTTCCCTTTTTTTTTTATATCGCATGGGTTGTCACGGTTACAGCTAGATCAAAATTGCCATTTATTGTTCTGTCTATACTTTTTTTTAACCCCTTCCTGCTTCCAATCATCAGATCTCTTACTCCATAGGCTGTACTACTATCATTCACTTTTAACCGGAAGCCACAGATAATCCGTGTTGTCTCCACGCGAGGGAAGCTATTTGGTTACGTAAAATGTCATTGGTCAGATGCGGTAATGAGACTGTGACATGTAAAGGGTTAAGTGTCCACAATTAGATTTGTCTCCAATCATGGTCTTTTTGATTCCAGCTTTCCAACATCCAACTGTGCCTGTATGATATGTACTGAGAGGGGGTTTAATCGTACAATGTGCTTGAATATTGGAGAATATATAGGAGAATATCCTCCCATAGAAAGCAGTGGAGCCTGTGGTTCCTTGTTATGTCACTGCCTCCCATAGAAAGCAGTGGAGCCCGTGGTTCCTTGTTATGTCACTGCCTCCCATAGAAAGCAGTGGAGCCTGTGGTGCCTTGTTATGTCACTGCCTCCCATAGAAAGCAGTGGAGCCTGTGGCTCCTTGTTATGTCACTGCCTCCCATAGAAAGCAGTGGAGCCTGTGGTTCCTTCTTATGTCACTGCCTCCCATAGAAAGCAGTGGAGCCTGTGGTTCCTTGTTATGTCACTGCCTCCCATAGAAAGCAGTGGAGCCTGTGGTTCCTTGTTATGTCACTGCCTCCCATAGAAAGCAGTGGAGCCTGTGGTTCCTTGTTACATCACTGCCTCCCATAGAAAGCAGTGGAGCCTGTGGTTCCTTGTTATGTCACTACCTCCCATAGAAAGCAGTGGAGCCTGTGGTTCCTTGTTATGTCACTGCCTCCCATAGAAAGCAGTGGAGCCTGTGGTTCCTTGTTATGTCACTGCCTCCCATAGAAAGCAGTGGAGCCCGTGGTTCCTTGTTATGTCACTGCCTCCCATAGAAAGCAGTGGAGCCCGTGGTTCCTTGTTATGTCACTGCCTCCCATAGAAAGCAGTGGAGCCCGTGGTTCCTTGTTATGTCACTGCCTCCCATAGAAAGCAGTGGAGCCTGTGGTTCCTTGTTATGTCACTGCCTCCCATAGAAAGCAGTGGAGCCTGTGGTTCCTTGTTATGTCACTGCCTCCCATAGAAAGCAGTGGGGCCTGTGGTTCCTTGTTATGTCACTGCCTCCCATAGAAAGCAGTGGAGCCTGTGGTTCCTTGTTATGTCACAGCCTCCCATAGAAAGCAGTGGAGCCTGTGGTTCCTTGTTATGTCACTGCCTCCCATAGAAAGCAGTGGAGCCCGTGGTTCCTTGTTATGTCACTGCCACCCATAGAAAGCAGTGGAGCCTGTGGTTCCTTGTTATGTCACTGCCTCCCATAGAAAGCAGTGGAGCCTGTGGTTCCTTGTTATGTCACTGCCTCCCATAGAAAGCAGTGGAGCCTGTGGTTCCTTGTTATGTCACTGCCTCCCATAGAAAGCAGTGTAGCCTGTGGTTCCTTGTTATGTCACTACCTCCCATAGAAAGCAGTGGAGCCTGTGGTTCCTTGTTATGTCACTGCCTCCCATAAAAAGCAGTGGAGCCTGTGGTTCCTTGTCATGTCACTGCCTCTCATAGAAAGCAGTGGAGCCCGTGGTTCCTTGTTATGTCACTGCCTCCCATAGAAAGCAGTGGAGCCTGTGGTTCCTTGTTATGTCACTGCCTCCCATAAAAAGCAGTGGAGCCCGTGGTTCCTTGTTATGTCACTGCCTCCCATAGAAAGCAGTGGAGCCCGTGGTTCCTTGTTATGTCACTGACTCCCATAGTAAGCAGTGGAGCCTGTGGTTTCTTGTTATGTCACTACCTCCCATAGAAAGCAGTGTAGCCTGTGGTTCCTTGTTATGTCACTGCCTCCCATAGAAAGCAGTGTAGCCTGTGGTTCCTTGTTATGTCACTGCCTCCCATAGAAAGCAGTGGAGCCTGTGGTTCCTTGTTATGTCACTGCCTCCCATAGAAAGCAGTGGAGCCTGTGGTTCCTTGTTATGTCACTGCCTCCCATAAAAAGCAGTGGAGCCCGTGGTTCCTTGTTATGTCACTGCCTCCCATAGAAAGCAGTGGAGCCTGTGGTTCCTTGTTATGTCACTGCCTCCCATAGAAAGCAGTGGAGCCTGTGGTTCCTTGTTATGTCACTGCCTCCCATAGAAAGCAGTGGAGCCTGTGGTTCCTTGTTATGTCACTACCTCCCATAGAAAGCAGTGGAGCCCGTGGTTCCTTGTTATGTCACTGCCTCCCATAGAAAGCAGTGGAGCCCGTGGTTCCTTGTTATGTCACTACCTCCCATAGAAAGCAGTGGAGCCTGTGGTTCCTTGTTATGTCACTACCTCCCATAGAAAGCAGTGTAGCCTGTGGTTCCTTGTTATGTCACTGCCTCCCATAGAAAGCAGTGGAGCCTGTGGTTCCTTGTTATGTCACTGCCTCCCATAGAAAGCAGTGGAGCCTGTGGTTCCTTGTTATGTCACTGCCTCCCATAGAAAGCAGTGGAGCCTGTGGTTCCTTGTTATGTCACTGCCTCCCATAAAAAGCAGTGGAGCCCGTGGTTCCTTGTTATGTCACTGCCTCCCATAGAAAGCAGTGGAGCCTGTGGTTCCTTGTTATGTCACTGCCTCCCATAGAAAGCAGTGTAGCCTGTGGTTCCTTGTTATGTCACTGCCTCCCATAGAAAGCAGTGTAGCCTGTGGTTCCTTGTTATGTCACTACCTCCCATAGAAAGCAGTGGAGCCTGTGGTTCCTTGTTATGTCACTACCTCCCATAGAAAGCAGTGGAGCCTGTGGTTCCTTGATATGTCACTGCCTCCCATAGAAAGCAGTGGAGCCCGTGGTTCCTTGTTATGTCACTACCTCCCATAGAAAGCAGTGGAGCCTGTGGTTCCTTGTTATGTCACTGCCTCCCATAGAAAGCAGTGGAGCCCGTGGTTCCTTGTTATGTCACTGCCTCCCATAGAAAGCAGTGGAGCCCGTGGTTCCTTGTTATGTCACTACCTCCCATAGAAAGCAGTGGAGCCTGTGGTTCCTTGTTATGTCACTACCTCCCATAGAAAGCAGTGGAGCCTGTGGTTCCTTGTTATGTCACTGCCTCCCATAGAAAGCAGTGGAGCCTGTGGTTCTTTGTTATGTCACTGCCTCCCATAGAAAGCAGTGTAGCCTGTGGTTCCTTGTTATGTCACTGCCTCCCATAGAAAGTAGTGGAGCCCGTGGTTCCTTTTTATGTCACTGCCTCCCATAGAAAGCAGTGGAGCCTGGGGTTCCTTGTTATGTCACTGCCTCCCATAGAAAGCAGTGGAGCCTGTGGTTCCTTTTTATGTCACTGCCTCCCATAGAAAGCAGTGGAGCCCGTGGTTCCTTGTTATGTCACTACCTCCCATAGAAAGCAGTGGAGCCTGTGGTTCCTTGTTATGTCACTACCTCCCATAGAAAGCAGTGGAGCCTGTGGTTCCTTGTTATGTCACTGCCTCCCATAGAAAGCAGTGGAGCCTGTGGTTCCTTGTTATGTCACTGCCTCCCATAGAAAGCAGTGGAGCCCGTGGTTCCTTGTTATGTCACTGCCTCCCATAGAAAGCAGTGGAGCCTGTGGTTCCTTGTTATGTCACTGCCTCCCATAGAAAGCAGTGGAGCCTGTGGTTCCTTGTTATGTCACTGCCTCCCATAGAAAGCAGTGGAGCCTGTGGTTCCTTGTTATGTCACTGCCTCCCATAGTAAGCAGTGGAGCCTGTGGTTCCTTGTTATGTCACTGCCTCCCATAGAAAGCAGTGGAGCCCGTGGTTCCTTGTTATGTCACTGCCTCCCATAGAAAGCAGTGGAGCCTGTGGTTCCTTGTTATGTCACTGCCTCCCATAGAAAGCAGTGGAGCATGTGGTTCCTTGTTACATCACTGCCTCCCATAGAAAGCAGTGGAGCCTGTGGTTCCTTGTTATGTCACTACCTCCCATAGAAAGCAGTGGAGCCTGTGGTTCCTTGTTATGTCACTGCCTCCCATAGAAAGCAGTGGAGCCTGTGGTTCCTTGTTATGTCACTGCCTCCCATAGAAAGCAGTGGAGCCCGTGGTTCCTTGTTATGTCACTGCCTCCCATAGAAAGCAGTGGAGCCCGTGGTTCCTTGTTATGTCACTGCCTCCCATAGAAAGCAGTGGAGCCCGTGGTTCCTTGTTATGTCACTGCCTCCCATAGAAAGCAGTGGAGCCTGTGGTTCCTTGTTATGTCACTGCCTCCCATAGAAAGCAGTGGAGCCTGTGGTTCCTTGTTATGTCACTGCCTCCCATAGAAAGCAGTGGAGCCTGTGGTTCCTTGTTATGTCACAGCCTCCCATAGAAAGCAGTGGAGCCTGTGGTTCCTTGTTGTGTCACTGCCTCCCATAGAAAGCAGTGGAGCCTGTGGTTCCTTGTTATGTCACTGCCTCCCATAGAAAGCAGTGGAGCCTGTGGTTCCTTGTTATGTCACTGCCTCCCATAGAAAGCAGTGTAGCCTGTGGTTCCTTGTTATGTCACTGACTCCCATAGAAAGCAGTGGAGCCTGTGGTTCCTTGTTATGTCACTGCCTCCCATAGAAAGCAGTGGAGCCTGTGGTTCCTTGTTATGTCACTGCCTCCCATAGAAAGCAGTGGAGCCTGTGGTTCCTTGTTATGTCACTGCCTCCCATAAAAAGCAGTGGAGCCTGTGGTTCCTTGTCATGTCACTGCCTCTCATAGAAAGCAGTGGAGCCTGTGGTTCCTTGTTATGTCACTGCCTCCCATAGAAAGCAGTGGAGCCTGTGGTTCCTTGTTATGTCACTGCCTCCCATAAAAAGCAGTGGAGCCCGTGGTTCCTTGTTATGTCACTGCCTCCCATAGAAAGCAGTGGAGCCCGTGGTTCCTTGTTATGTCACTGACTCCCATAGTAAGCAGTGGAGCCTGTGGTTTCTTGTTATGTCACTACCTCCCATAGAAAGCAGTGTAGCCTGTGGTTCCTTGTTATGTCACTGCCTCCCATAGAAAGCAGTGTAGCCTGTGGTTCCTTGTTATGTCACTGCCTCCCATAGAAAGCAGTGGAGCCTGTGGTTCCTTGTTATGTCACTGCCTCCCATAGAAAGCAGTGGAGCCTGTGGTTCCTTGTTATGTCACTGCCTCCCATAAAAAGCAGTGGAGCCCGTGGTTCCTTGTTATGTCACTGCCTCCCATAGAAAGCAGTGGAGCCTGTGGTTCCTTGTTATGTCACTGCCTCCCATAGAAAGCAGTGGAGCCTGTGGTTCCTTGTTATGTCACTGCCTCCCATAGAAAGCAGTGGAGCCTGTGGTTCCTTGTTATGTCACTACCTCCCATAGAAAGCAGTGGAGCCCGTGGTTCCTTGTTATGTCACTGCCTCCCATAGAAAGCAGTGGAGCCCGTGGTTCCTTGTTATGTCACTACCTCCCATAGAAAGCAGTGGAGCCTGTGGTTCCTTGTTATGTCACTACCTCCCATAGAAAGCAGTGGAGCCTGTGGTTCCTTGTTATGTCACTGCCTCCCATAGAAAGCAGTGGAGCCTGTGGTTCCTTGTTATGTCACTGCCTCCCATAGAAAGCAGTGGAGCCTGTGGTTCCTTGTTATGTCACTGCCTCCCATAGAAAGCAGTGTAGCCTGTGGTTCCTTGTTATGTCACTGCCTCCCATAGAAAGCAGTGGAGCCTGTGGTTCCTTGTTATGTCACTGCCTCCCATAGAAAGCAGTGGAGCCTGTGGTTCCTTGTTATGTCACTGCCTCCCATAAAAAGCAGTGGAGCCCGTGGTTCCTTGTTATGTCACTGCCTCCCATAGAAAGCAGTGGAGCCTGTGGTTCCTTGTTATGTCACTGCCTCCCATAGAAAGCAGTGTAGCCTGTGGTTCCTTGTTATGTCACTGCCTCCCATAGAAAGCAGTGTAGCCTGTGGTTCCTTGTTATGTCACTGCCTCCCATAGAAAGCAGTGTAGCCTGTGGTTCCTTGTTATGTCACTGCCTCCCATAGAAAGCAGTGGAGCCTGTGGTTCCTTGTTATGTCACTGCCTCCCATAGAAAGCAGTGGAGCCCGTGGTTCCTTGTTATGTCACTGCCTCCCATAGAAAGCAGTGAAACCTGTGGTTCCTTGTTATGTCACTGCCTCCCATAAAAAGCAGTGGAGCCCGTGGTTCCTTGTTATGTCACTGCCTCCCATAGAAAGCAGTGGAGCCTGTGGTTCCTTGTTATGTCACTGCCTCCCATAGAAAGCAGTGGAGCCTGTGGTTCCTTGTTATGTCACTACCTCCCATAGAAAGCAGTGGAGCCCGTGGTTCCTTGTTATGTCACTGCCTCCCATAGAAAGCAGTGGAGCCCGTGATTCCTTGTTATGTCACTACCTCCCATAGAAAGCAGTGGAGCCTGTGGTTCCTTGTTATGTCACTACCTCCCATAGAAAGCAGTGGAGCCTGTGGTTCCTTGTTATGTCACTGCCTCCCATAGAAAGCAGTGGAGCCTGTGGTTCCTTGTTATGTCACTGCCTCCCATAGAAAGCAGTGGAGCCCGTGGTTCCTTGTTATGTCACTGCCTCCCATAGAAAGCAGTGGAGCCTGTGGTTCCTTGTTATGTCACTGCCTCCCATAGAAAGCAGTGGAGCCTGTGGTTCCTTGTTATGTCACTGCCTCCCATAGAAAGCAGTGGAGCCTGTGGTTCCTTGTTATGTCACTGCCTCCCATAGTAAGCAGTGGAGCCTGTGGTTCCTTGTTATGTCACTGCCTCCCATAGAAAGCAGTGGAGCCCGTGGTTCCTTGTTATGTCACTGCCTCCCATAGAAAGCAGTGGAGCCTGGGGTTCCTTGTTATGTCACTGCCTCCCATAGAAAGCAGTGGAGCCTGTGGTTCCCTGTTATGTCACTGCCTCCCATAGAAAGCAGTGGAGCCTGTGGTTCCTTGTTATGTCACTGCCTCCCATAGAAAGCAGTGGAGCCTGGGGTTCCTTGTTATGTCACTGCCTCCCATAGAAAGCAGTGGAGCCTGTGGTTCCTTGTTATGTCACTGCCTCCCATAGAAAGCAGTGGAGCCTGTGGTTCCTTGTTATGTCACTGCCTCCCATAGAAAGCAGTGGAGCCCGTGGTTCCTTGTTATGTCACTGCCTCCCATAGAAAGCAGTGGAGCCTGTGGTTCCTTGTTATGTCACTGCCTCCCATAGAAAGCAGTGGAGCCCGTGGTTCCTTGATATGTCACTGCCTCCCATAGAAAGCAGTGGAGCCCGTGGTTCCTTGTTATGTCACTACCTCCCATAGAAAGCAGTGGAGCCTGTGGTTCCTTGATATGTCACTGCCTCCCATAGAAAGCAGTGGAGCCCGTGGTTCCTTGTTATGTCACTACCTCCCATAGAAAGCAGTGGAGCCTGTGGTTCCTTGTTATGTCACTGCCTCCCATAGAAAGCAGTGGAGCCCGTGGTTCCTTGTTATGTCACTGCCTCCCATAGAAAGCAGTGGAGCCCGTGGTTCCTTGTTATGTCACTACCTCCCATAGAAAGCAGTGGAGCCTGTGGTTCCTTGTTATGTCACTACCTCCCATAGAAAGCAGTGGAGCCTGTGGTTCCTTGTTATGTCACTGCCTCCCATAGAAAGCAGTGGAGCCTGTGGTTCTTTGTTATGTCACTGCCTCCCATAGAAAGCAGTGTAGCCTGTGGTTCCTTGTTATGTCACTGCCTCCCATAGAAAGTAGTGGAGCCCGTGGTTCCTTTTTATGTCACTGCCTCCCATAGAAAGCAGTGGAGCCTGGGGTTCCTTGTTATGTCACTGCCTCCCATAGAAAGCAGTGGAGCCTGTGGTTCCTTTTTATGTCACTGCCTCCCATAGAAAGCAGTGGAGCCCGTGGTTCCTTGTTATGTCACCTCCTCCCATAGAAAGCAGTGGAGCCTGTGGTTCCTTGTTATGTCACTGCCTCCCATAGAAAGCAGTGTAGCCTGTGGTTCCTTGTTATGTCACTGCCTCCCATAGAAAGCAGTGGAGCCTGTGGTTCTTTGTTATGTCACTGCCTCCCATAGAAAGCAGTGGAGTCTGTGGTTCCTTGTTATGTCACTGCCTCCCATAGAAAGCAGTGGAGCCTGTGGTTCCTTGTTATGTCACTGCCTCCCATAGAAAGCAGTAGAGCCTGTGGTTCCTTGTTATGTCACTGCCTCCCATAGAAAGCAGTGTAGCCTGTGGTTCCTTGTTATGTCACTGCCTCCCATAGAAAGCAGTGGAGCCTGTGGTTCTTTGTTATGTCACTGCCTCCCATAGAAAGCAGTGGAGCCTGTGGTTCCTTGTTATGTCACTGCCTCCCATAGAAAGCAGTGGAGCCTGTGGTTCCTTGTTATGTCACTGCCTCCCATAGAAAGCAGTGGAGCCCGTGGTTCCCTGTTATGTCACTGCCTCCCATAGAAAGCAGTGGAGCCTGTGGTTCCTTGTTATGTCACTGCCTCCCATAGTAAGCAGTGGAGCCCGTGGTTCCTTGTTATGTCACTGCCTCCCATAGAAAGCAGTGGAGCCCGTGGTTCCTTGTTATGTCACTGCCTCCCATAGAAAGCAGTGGAGCCCGTGGTTCATTGTTATGTCACTGCCTCCCATGTATTAGGTCTGGTGTTCAAGTCCCGTCATGGACCAGATGGAAATGATTCAAGTAATTTTCTGCCATATTTTGCAAGGCCTCTCTGCTGTAACAAATCCACGCACATCCAGCTGCTACATTGGGAATTCCCGATATAGTCAAGTGACAATGCCAACCCTGTCCTAGAGCATCGTCTCCCCTTGAAACCAACCCAGTGGGTCCGCATCTCTATTAGTGGCACAGTGCGAGGCATTTGATAACTTTTTGGTCATTTTATGTATTTTTGACTTTTTCCCAATTAGACCGGAACGCTCCGAATTAATTCCGCCGTTACCGCGGATTACTCGTCTCACAATGTAATTAGGAAATGACTAATTTCCTATAGAGCCCATTATTACTCTGTTATCTCTGTTCCTGTTGTGTCCACTGGAATTATACAGAGTCCTCAATCTGATTCGTGCCCTCGGCGGGCAGGACCGTGCGATACATCCCCTCGGCCACACGTGGCTTTCAATCATTATCATTCTGAAGGTTCTCACCTCATATTGTGTTTATTTTAATTAAAAACCTGCAATGCAGGAGGTTATAATTGTGTTTAGAGGCCGCGTCCTGCCGGCTCATCGGATTGGGAGGTTCTGGTAGATTTCCATTCTTGTATGAGGTTTTCGGATGTTAAAGAAGAAATGTTAAATTTGTGCTGCTATGGATGGAGCGTCCTGTAAAATTGGACGACAACATATCACATGCCCCACATTCTTGTGTGTGTGGTCATATATAGTGCATATGGGATCTCTTGGACTGGGATCCCTAGGGCCCTCCTGTAAAAATGGGGTCCCCATTGTAAGGGTACATCCCTTGAACCAATAGTGTCTTATAATATAGACAGTTTGGGTGGTAGCCCAGGGCCAAAGCCTTCAATGGGGCCCATGGCCACCCAAACCACCCACAAAATTTTATAGTGAGAAGGACTTTCACTAGAGATGAGCGAACATACTCGTCCGAGCTTGATGCTCGATCGAGCATTAGTGTACTCGTAACTGCTCGTTGCTCGGACGAGTATTTCGCCCGCTCGAGAAAATGGCAGCTCCCGCCGTTTTGCTTTTTGGCGGCCAGAAACAGAGCCAATCACAAGCCAGGAGACTCTGCACTCCACCCAGCATGACGTGGTACCCTTACACGTAGATAGCAGTGGTTGGCTGGCCAGATCAGGTGACCCTGGGATAGACTAGCCGCTGCCCGCGCTGCTCGGATCATTCTGTGTCTGGATGCCGCTAGGGAGAGAGCTGCTGCTGGTCAGGGAAAGCGTTAGGGTGTTCTATTAGATTACTGTTAGGCAGGAGTGATTCTTAAAGAACCCAACAGCCCTTCTTAGGGCTACAATAACGTTATAATTTTTTTTTTTATTTATTTGCAGCTAGTACCATATTGTGAGGAATTAGCAGGGGGACTTGCGACCGTTGTGTTTAGCTCTTAGTGACACACATATCCACCTCAAACACCAAAGTGGGAAAATTTATTAGGGGTTTGAGTAGAATTAGGCACAGTCTGCCATTTCCTTTTTTATTTTACGTTTATTTTTTTCATAACTCAGCTGGCATAGTAGTGTGCTGTAATACTTGGCTAGAAAATAGCCATAGGAGAATCCAAACGGCTTACTTACGCCTACAATAGCGTTATATATATTTGATTTCTGGTTGATCTGCTGGTGGCTGTAGTTGTTGCAGTGCATCTACTAGCAAATTGTGAGCAATTTGGAGTCAGACTTGCGACCACTGTGTTTTGCGCTTAGTGACGCACATATCCATCGCAAAGACCGAAGTGGGAAAATTTATTAGGGCCCGGGGTTGTATTTCAATTAGGCACAGTCTGCCATTTCCTTTTTTATTTTACGTTTATTTTTTTCATAACTCAGCGTCATCTCATATGGCATAGCAGTGTGCTTTCATACTTGGCTATAAAATAGCCATAGCAATAGGATAGCATCGTTTGGTTTTAAAAACTAAAAAACACAAAAAAAAACAAACAAAAAAAAAAAGTTAAAAAAAAAATTCAAGTTATAACTCTCATTTTCAAAATGTTTAACCTGAGGGCTAGGGGTAGAGGACGAGGGCGGGGACGTGGGCGTCCAACTACTGCAGGGGTCAGAGGCCATGGTCCTGGGCGGGGTGAGACACCACCTGCTTATGAGGGAGCAGGGGAACGCCGCAGAGCTACACTCCCTAGGTTCATGTCTGAAGTTACTGGGAATCGTGGTAGAGCACTGTTGAGGCCAGAACAGTGCGAACAGGTGATGTCGTGGATTGCCGACAATGCTTCGAGCAATTTGTCCACCAGTCAGTCTTCCACGCAGTCCACCCATGTCACCGAAATCGGCACTCCTCCAGCTCCTGCACCTCAGCCTCCTCCCCCCCAGTCTGCCCCCTCCCAGCAAAATTTGCCATTTGAACCGGCATACTCTGAGGAACTGTTTTCTGGACCATTCCCACAGTCACAAACCACTTGTCCGGTTGCTGATGAGCAATTTTCCGATGCCCAGGTTTTCCACCAGTCGCAGTCTGTGGGTGATGATGACCTTGTTGACGTACTGGAAGAAGTGTGTAAAGAGGTGTCCGACGATGAGGAGACACGGTTGTCAGACAGTGGGGAAGTTGTTGTCAGGGCAGGAAGTCCGAGGGGGGAGCAGACTGAGGGATCGGAGGATGATGAGGTGACAGACCCAAGCTGGGTTGAGAGGCCGGGTGAACACAGTGCTTCTGAGACGGAGGAGAGTCCTCGACCAGAACAGGTTGGAAGAGGCAGTGGTGGGGCCAGACGGAGAGGCAGGGCCAGAGCTGGTGCATCAGCGCCAAATGTGACAACTAGTGAAGCTCCCGTGGCGAGGGCTCCTGCGGCGAGGGCTAGATTTTCAGAAGTCTGGAGGAAACACCGGATGACCGACGGACTGTGGTGTGCCACATTTGCCAAACCAGGATCAGCAGGGGTTCCACCACTACTAGCTTAACTACCACCAGTATGCGCAGGCATATGAATGCTAAACACCCCACTCAGTGGCAACAAGCGCGTTCACCTCCGGCCGTGCACACCACTGCTCCTTCCCCTGTGTCAGCTGATAGTCAGCCCCCTGCCCAGGACCCTGCCACAAAAACCCCATCGTCGCCTCCACGATCCTCCACAGCATCCACCAGCGTTCAGCTCTCCATACCCCAGACGCTGGAGCGGAAACGCAAATATAGTGCAACCCACCCGCACGCCCAAGCCCTTAATGTGCACATCTCCAGATTGCTAAGCCTGGAGATGCTGCCCTATAGGCTAGTAGAGACCGAGGCCTTTCGCAGCCTCATGGCGGCGGCCGCCCCTCGGTATTCGGTCCCCAGCCGCCACTACTTTTCCCGATGTGCCGTCCCAGCCCTGCACCAGCACGTGTCAGACAACATAATCCGTGCCCTGACCAACGCCGTTTCTGACAAGGTCCACCTGACCACGGACACGTGGACGAGTGCTGCCGGGCAGGGCCACTATATGTCGCTGACGGCACATTAGGTTAACTTGGTGGAGGCTGGGACCGAGTCTGACCCTGCGGCTGGTCATATACTGCCAACGCCGAGGATTGCGGGGCCTACCTCGGTCCAGGTGTTTCAGGCCTACTATGCCTCCTCCTCCTCCCACCCCTCCTCCACCTCCTCCTCCGAACGACCATCCGTGGGCATGGCGCCATCAGTCGGTAGCTCTAGGCACAGCAGCAGTGCCGTCGCTAAGCGACAGCAGGCGGTGCTGAAACTGCTGAGCCTAGGCGATAAAAGGCACACCGCCCAAGAACTATTACAGGGCATCACGGCGCAGACTGATCTGTGGCTGGCACCGCTGAACCTGAAGCCAGGCATGGTTGTGTGTGACAACGGCCGTAACCTGGTGGCGGCTCTGCAACTCGGCAGACTGACACATGTGCCATGCCTGGCCCATGTGTTAAATCTGATAGTTCAGCGTTTCCTCAAGACATACCCCAATCTGTCTGATTTGCTCACGAAGGTGCGCCGCATCTGTGCGCATTTCAGGAAGTCCAGCACAGATGCTGCCACTCTCAGGGCAGCGCAGCGCCGCCTCCAACTGCCCGCTCACCGACTGTTGTGCGACGTGCCCACGAGGTGGAATTCAACACTGACCATGTTATCCAGAGTTTACCAGCAACGCCGAGCGATTGTAGACTGCCAGATGTCAACTTCCACCAGAACTGGTAGTCAGGTCAGTCAGCTTCCTCAAGTCTACAATGAGGAGTGGACGTGGATGTCTGATATCTGTCAGGTGCTGAGTAACTTTGAGGAGTCAACACAGATGGTCAGTGGCGATGCCGCCATCATCAGCCTCACCATCCCGCTGCTTGGCCTGTTGAAAAACTCTCTGGTCAGCATGAAGTCGGAAGCTTTGCGCTCCTCACAAGAGACGGGGGAAGAAGATTCCCTTGTTGATAGCCAAAGCACCCTTAGGTCTGTTTCTCAGCGCATATCGGAGGAGGTGGAGGTGGAGGAGGATGAGGAGGAAGAGGAGGAGAATGTTGGCGAGACACAAGAGGGGACCATTGTTGAGTCCTTCACTGTTCAGCGTGTATGGGCAGAAGAAGAGGAGTTGGAGGAGTTGGAGGAGGAGGAAATGGACAGTCAGGCCAGTGAGGGGAGTGAATTCTTACGCGTTGGTACTCTGGCGCATATGGCAGATTTCATGCTAGGCTGCCTATCCCGTGACCCTCGCGTTCAAAGAATTTATTCCAGCACCGATTACTGGGTGTTCACTCTCCTGGACCCACGGTACAAGCAAAATCTTCCCACTCTCATCCCTGGAGAGGAAAGGAGTGTGAGAATGCATGAATACCAGCAGGCCCTGGTGCACAAGCTGAAACAGTATTTCCCTTCTGACAGCGCTAGCGGCAGAGTGCGTAGTTCTGCGGGACAAGTAGCGAGGGAGAGTAGGCGAGCAGGCAGCTTGTCCAGCACTGGCAAGGGTACGCTTTACAAGGCTTTTGCCAGCTTTATGTCACCCCAGCAAGACACTGTCACCTGTCCCCAGTCTCGGCAGAGTAGGGCTGATCTTTACAGAAAGATGGTGAGGGAGTACGTAGCTGACCATACCATCGTCCTAAATGATCACACAGCTCCCTACAACTACTGGGTTTCAAAGCTGGACATGTGGCACGAACTGGCGCTGTACGCCTTGGAGGTTCTTGCCTGCCCTGCCGCTAGCGTCTTGTCCGAGCGGGTTTTCAGTGCAGCTGGTGGCATCATCACCGATAAGCGTACACGCCTGTCGACTGACAGCGCTGACAGGCTGACGCTTATCAAGATGAATAAAGCCTGGATTTCTCCTAATTTCCAATCTCAAGCAGGTGAAGGAAGCTCAACCTGAATAATTTATCCACTCCTCCTCCTCCTCCTCCTCATTTTCCTCCTTCTCCTGCTCTTTGTACAGTAAAGCAGAGGAAACTGGCTATTTTTTGACAGGGCCCACTGGCTCTAGCTATAGTACTTTATGAATTTAATTTTTCTGGAGGGCCACCGACCCGGTCCTCTGTTTTAAACAATTTTTGGGAGTGCCACATACAGGCACTCAATCTATTCAATTTTTCTGGAGCTCCACCTACCTGCTCCTCTGGTTTGAAAAATTTTTTGGACTGCCACATACAGGCACTCAATCTATTCCATTTTTCTGGAGGGCCACCTACCTGCTCCTCTGGTTTGAAAACTTTTTTGGACTGCCACATACAGGCACTCAATCTATTAAATTTTTCTGGAGGGCCACCTACCTGCTCCTCTGGTTTAAAAACTTTTTTGGACTGCCACATACAGGCACTCAATCTATTCAATTTTTCTGGAGGGCCACCTACCTGCTCCTCTGGTTTAAAAACTTTTTTGGACTGCCACATACAGGCACTCAATCTATTCCATTTTTCTGGAGGGCCACCTACCTGCTCCTCTGGTTTGAAAACTTTTTTGGACTGCCACATACAGGCACTCAATCTATTCCATTTTTCTGGAGGGCCACCTACCTGCTCCTCTGGTTTGAAAAATTTTTTGGACTGCCACATACAGGCACTATCCAAATTGAATTGTCTCCATAGCAGCCTCCACACGTTGTCTCCATTGCTACCTCCAAAAGTCGTCCATATAGCTGCCTCCATACATCGTCCCTTTATCAAACGAGGTTTGTCAGGCCGAAATTTGGGTTGTTTTCATGGATTCCACATCAAAGTTGTTAACTTTGTCGCCACCCTGCTGTGTTATCCACAAAATACACTGGCAAACTTTTACCATTTACGGATATTATTTCAGCGCTTCTTGCGCATCTGTTTACATTCCCCTCACCCGCCATATCCCAAACTTATAAGAACGCTACTACACTTGATCTTATACAAAAGGTTCTTAGAAGTGCTGTTTGGGGAGTAGCCTAGAGACAGGGGCTTGGATTGGCGAAAGCTCGCCTGGCAGCGGAGCGGCAGCTCCATGCCAAGAACCAACTAACATAGTTTTAACTGCAGCACCTTTAATCTACTACTAGTTCACTGCCTCCATACATGCCCGCCTTATCAAACGTGCTGTGTCAGGCAGAATTTTGGGTTGTTTTCATGGCTTCCACAACAAACTTGTTAACTTTGTCGCCACCCTGCTGTGTAATCCACAAAATATACTGGCAAACTTTTACCATTTACGGATATTATTTCAGCGCTTCTTGCGCATCTGTTTACATTCCCCTCACCCGCCATATCCCAAACTTATAAGAACGCTACTACACTTGATCTTATACAAAAGGTTCTTAGAAGTGCTGTTTGGGGAGTAGCCTAGAGACAGGGGCTTGGATTGGCGAAAGCTCGCCTGGCAGCGGAGCGGCAGCTCCATGCCAAGATCCAACTAACATAGTTTTAACTGCAGCACCTTTAATCTACTACTAGTTCACTGCCTCCATACATGCCCGCCTTATCAAACGTGCTGTGTCAGGCAGAATTTTGGGTTGTTTTCATGGCTTCCACAACAAACTTGTTAACTTTGTCGTCACCCTGCTGTGTAATCCACAAAATATACTGGCAAACTTTTACCATTTACGGATATTATTTCAGCGCTTCTTGCGCATCTGTTTACATCCCCCTCACCCGCCATATCCCAAACTTATAAGAACGCTACTACACTTAACTTGGTGCAGGCTGGGACCGAGTCTGACCCTGGGGCTGGTCATATACTGCCGACGCAGAGGATTGCGGGGCCTACCTCGGTCCAGGTCTCAAAGGCCTACTATACCTCCAAATCCTCCCACCCCTCCTCCACCTCCTCCTCCTCCGAATTACCATCCGTGGGCATGGCGCCATCAGTCGGTAGCTCTAGGCACAGCAGCAGTGCCGTCGCTAAGCGACAGCAGGCGGTGCTCAAACTGCTGAGCCTAGGTGATAAAAGGCACACCGCCCAAGAGCTATTGCAGGGCATTCCACATCAAACTTGTTAACTTTGTCGCCACCCTGCTGTGTAATCCACAAAATATACTGGCAAACTTTTATCATTTACCGATATTATTTCAGCGCTTCTTGCGCATCTGTTTACATTCCCCTCACCCGCCATATCCCAAACTTATAAGAACGCTACTACACTTGATCTTATCCGAAAGGTTCTTAGAAGTGCTGTTTGGGGAGTAGCCTAGAGACAGGGGCTTGGATTGGCGAAAGCTCGCCTGGCAGCGGAGCGCCAGCTCCATGCCAAGAAACAACTAACATAGTTTTAACTGCAGCACCTTTAATCTACTACTAGTTCACTGCCTCCATACATCGTCCCCTTATCAAACGAGCTGTGTCAGGCTGAATTTTGGATTGTTTTCATGGCTTCCATGTTAACTTTGTCGCCACCCTGCTGTGTAATCCACAAAATATACTGGCAAACTTTTATCATGTACCGATATTATTTGAGCGCTTCTTGCTCACCTCCTTTGGTTCCTCTCTGCTACCCATTGGTTTGAAGCCTGAGTCCATTTAGGGTATGTCGCCATGCCACTCTCTAGCCTTCCGCTGCTGCCGCTGCCTCTGCATGCCGTCCCCTATAGTGTCAGGGTCAATTATTGGATGTTTTAGATGCTATCTAGCTTCATTCTGTCACTCTGTCATGGCCATGCTGTTGCCCATAATTTTGGCATAATGGTGCGATTAAGCAGCCTCAGAGGCATCCATGCATGCTGCCCCTGCTGTTTCCTGTCCATTTCCGTGGTGTTTCCATCCTTTTCTGAGGTTCCCAGGTGTTTGGCCAAGCTTCCCTGTGCAGAGCCTTGGTCCCCTTGAAAAATGCTCGAGTCTCCCATTGACTTCAATGGGGCTCGTTACTCGAAACGAGCACTCGAGCATCGGGAAAAGTTCGTCTCGAATAACGAGTACCCGAGCATTTTAGTGCTCGCTCATCTCTAACTTTCACCCATCAAATCCTTGTACATCTGTTACTGCTCTCAATATACATGTACACAAGAGCCATTTTAGTACATTTGAAGGTCCTCCAAAGGTCCGGAACCTGCAGATTAAAAGCAGCAGAAGGGACACATCCTCCATTCCCAAGACGCTGATTCTAGTACCAGATATAGGAATTGATTCCAGACTTGTAAAGGCTATAATATTCATACAGCCCAGGGCCCATGATGGTCTTATCCTGCCCCTGCCTTGGACTGTTATGGGTCTGGGATCCCTGTCAGTAACCTGCTGACCAGCTCTTGCCTTGGGCCTTCTCAGCCCTGTAAGCCATGGTTACATGCCCACAAAATGGCGGTTTCTTATGTTCACAGTGGATTTTCCCTGCCATTACTATAATTCATGGGGGGGCATGTCTACCATTTTTGGTAGGCCCCTGGAGAAAAATGGATGCCACCAATACTCATGTATAGTTTGGTTCTGCTGGGTAGGGGGGTCCTCAATGACCCGATGGGGCTTATCTGCAGCCATAGCCTATAGATTCATGTCTGTAATGTATGGAGGCCTGAATCATTGATGACACCATGACCTTTCTCTGATTGCCCTTTCTGGCAGTAATGTAAGACTTGAACAGATCCCAAAACAGCGGAGCGCTGGCATGGAGGAGGCCATTGTCTGAGATCTGCGAGGCGTAGAGATCTGTACTGGGGACAATCGCTGCGGTGCTCAGTACAGGACTGCTCTGATCTGAGGGAACCTCACATAACCCCTAATGTCACATTCAGGGGGGTCCTGAAGATGTGTGGAGACATGGACTGGCAGATGAGGGACCCCCAGCTTCTATTTTTTCAATTAAAAATTTGTAATCCTATAAGAAATGTTGTTGAAAATTACAGTAACCTGGATCCCAGTCTGTAAGTTCCTCACCCACAAAGTGCCCCCAAGAGGAACCTATGGAGAGCCTCATGTTCCAGTACCTGGGGGTGACCGGTACCTCTGCACCCCAAGTGCTTTTTCAAAAAGGAAAGCAAAGAAAGTGTCCGGAGCAGATCTGTGAACAGCCCCTTTTAGTCAAAAATGGATGGGTATTTCAGTGGCCCAACGTAAAATTATGAAAGGGGGCCCCCTCAATGCAAAGCTCAGCTCTGATTGGTGGAGCAAGACCTCTTCTGTTATGTCAGGTGTGTGACAAATGGCTGCATCTGCAATTCATCCTTTACTAATGGAAACATTGTTTATTTTCAGATAAATTGATGTAAATCCCTGACGCAGTGGTTCCATTGTACCCTAGGGCTTCGGTGAGTTGGTCTCAAGAGTTTGGCGGAGCCTCCACCACGGAAGTCAAGGCACACACATATTGGATTTATCCCTAAAGAAGGGTTCCACTGACCTAAACTTTTTGCTAACAAGTTAGTACATTTTATAGGTACTTTTCTACTTCGGAAAAATAGGAATTTTTTCGGTGTCTTTCCACGCCCTCCAACCATCAGCACAGTTTCCATTGGGCCCAGAAAACATAGGGAAACCTTTTTTATGGGGGTCATCCTGTTGCGATCCAGCATGTGCATGCATGTGAGTGATTGATTTTGCGACACAATTCTTTTTTTAAATTCTGCAGGTTTTCCGAATCCGTCGGGTTTTCCGACGGCCACGCCCCACGATTTCTGTTGTGTGAAAGCCAGCGCCAATGCGCCACAATCCGATCGCGTGCGCCAAAATCCTGGGGCAATTTGGTGCAAATCAGAAAAATTCGGGAAACCCGGCGTAAAAACGTGATTCGGACCCTTAGTAAATGTGCCCCTATGTGTTCACCCCTCTTGTTGTTTGCTGTACAGCCCATTTTGCTATCTTCACCTCTATCTTGTGTTTCCAGAGAGATACAGGAGCTTTTCTTCATGCCATCCCTCTTCTTACCGCTCTCAGTCTCCATCACCCCTCTTGCTCTTTACTGTACAGTCCTTACTGCTATCACTACCTTCTGCCTCCAGAGAGCTGCAGGGACTTTTCTTCATGTTATCTTCTGATCGAGATCTTTAAGGTGACTTTCAAATTACCTCTTCAATGGTTGCCCGGTACCGGGACAAGAGAGCACAAACCCAAGACACATCAGTCTCTTAGTGGATGTAGAATCTCCCCCCAGTTTATTAGTGCCCAGTTGCATATATCAAACAGAACATCATCATCAAAGGGGCGTGAACAGAAGATAGAATACTGCAATGCTATTGGCCATAATGAATTTACCAGGACATTCTCCAAAAAGGTTAACTATTTCTTCTCAGAGGACTTGTTTATACAAATTTCGCTGAGAAGAAGACTCGGGCAAGCCAAAACAGGAGATAAGCAGGTACTTGAACCAAAAATATAGGACAATAGTGAAGAACAGACTGACTTCTCATTAAATGTCAAGGGGAATTAGTTGGCAGGCGAGCAAACAGGTTACATAAAAATGAAGTTTGAATCATGACATAAGCTGGACAGTGCTTGACCCCTGGCATGACCCCGGCTAATACCAAAATGGCCGCTGTTTTGTTCTTTTGGTCCAAGATGGCCGCTGTAGAGGAATATATCACTTACACTTCCATCTTGCCAATCCCTTCTGGTTACATCTTCCGATGCAGTATCACCGGAAGCAATCCAGAGAGAACCAATGGGGAAAGTTTCTTGTATTTACTTGCATAATTGACTTAAAGGGCATCTACAACCAGGATGAAGGACTGTATGCAAATGAGCCTCATGGGCTCCAGGCTCCATAGGTGTTAATGGAGCCTGGAGCCCCTCAGGTTCATTTCATACAGTCTTTCATCCTGGTTGTAGATGCCCTTTAAGCAAAGTTTGTTGAAAAGTTGCATGAACTGTCTTAAAGGGATTTCCCAGACAATAAAAAAAATTGTCAACTCTCAATAGGATTTGAGATCAGTGGAGATGAAAGGCCCCATCGCTTGGCTGCCTGATGCGGTTGTGATGCACTGCTGGTCAGTGACACCTCTGCATTGCAGGCCAGTATCCTGAAGCATTCATGTGGCCTGGGAGCTGCAATATCGAGGATGTTAAGAAGTTAAGCAGTGCAATTTTTCAAGTCATGGACAATCCCTTTAAGGTCTGAGATCTCTCAATAATTACAGTCCCTTAATGCAGCAGACTCAGCGCTGTCTCAATCCTGTAGTGTGATTTTCCACCCCTCCCGCGTGGCACAGACAGCGTCCTGACAGCTGAAGTTTATTAAACAATGTGCTGCTTAGATTAGGTTTTCAGCTTTTAGATGGTTCTCTGCTAAGTGCTTTTAGGTGAAGAGCCGTCGGCAGCCATCTAAAGAGAGCCCCATTATTAAGAGAGACTGATGACAGTTTCCATAGGGATAAAGTATGTATACATCCAGGAACGTCATTGCCTCTTCTCCTAACAAAAGTTTTGTGATTGTCAGAACTTTCTCCTGTTTCTGGTGTTTACTGTCTGCGCTTGTGTTATCTATGGAGGTAAATGGTTACAACTGATGGTATTACAGGTAATCTCAGGCGAGAGACTCCCGCCGGCATCAGAACTACTTTGTTACTTAACTTTTTTTATTGCTCTTTTGTTTGTTTCTCCTGTGATATTATCTCTGAAGAAAATTACTGAAGTTGCATGAAGGCGCCACTTAAAATGTCTTTTCACCAAACTTTGTATAATTCAATCAGACAGACAGATCTAAGAAACTTTGTAATATATCAGATCAGCGAAAACTTAGGCTGCATTAGCAGTGTTTTTGCTCTGTCCCTCATGTGCAGTTTTTAAAAAAATATTATGTGGTAGTGAAATTTTATACAATCTCTTTGGCTCTTGCCATAGACCACCATACTGTGCAATATGTTGTGCCACATCACATGTCAAGTCATTTGCAGATCATCTATTAAGTGTATTTTGAGTTGGGCAGCACGGTGGCGCAGTGGTTAGCATTACAGTCTTGCAGTGCTGGGGTCCTGGGTTCAAGACCCATCTAGGTCAAGATCTGCAAAGAGTTTGTATGTTCTCTCTGTGTTTGCACAGGTTTTCTCAGGGTTCTCCGGTTTCCTCCCACACTCCAAAACAGTTACGTAACTAACGCTGTGGCTGCTATGGGGCCTGTGAGCCGCAGGGGCCCGTGGCGGCTCAATCACAATGTCTGCACTGCTAGACATGTTATTAGTGGGGGGAGGCCACTGCTAGACATGTTATTAGTGGGGGGAGGCCACTGCTAGACATGTTATTAGTGGGGGGAGGCCACTGCTGGACATTATTAGAGAGGGAAGGCCAATGCTGGACATGTTATCAGTGAATGGTAGGCCACTGCTGGACATGTTATTAGTGAGGGGATAGAGCATACACAAATTAAAAGTATGCCCTGGAGCTGGAGAGGGTTCAACCAAGAGCCCCCAAAATTATAAGTGGTATGGAGGGTCTCAGTTATAAGGAAAGATTAAAACAATTAGATTTATTTAGAGACGACTACGAGGGGACATTATTAATGTATATAAATATATAAATGGTGCATACAAAAAGTATGGTGGAAAGTTGTTCCAGCTGAAATCAAATCAAAAGACGAGGGGGCACTGTCTCCTTCTGGAGAAAACAAGGTTTAATGACCAGAGGAGACATGGCTTCTTTACTTAATTCGGGTAGCGCCACGAAAAAAGTCCTTATTTTTATCTGGCATCCTTTGAGGAAATTAGACTCCTCTTATTCCCAGATCTACTGCTTCTTCACCCTCACCGGCAAGGACGTGGCAGCACCCTTATTGCGTAACGACAGCGTTGTGCCTGCCTGCACAACAATTAAAGGTGACCGTAACAACATGCACCGTACCACGAGCACCCTCCAGAAAGAATCACTTTTATCAGCACTAGGGAGAGCCTGTCTCTTTTCCGTTTCTTCCAATCTGTGGAATAGCCTGCCTCAGGTGCTGGTCACAGCAGGGACAGCAGAGAGCTTCAAGAAGGGTCTAGATGCCTTTTTACATCTTAATAACATTGACGGTTGTATTATAATATAGAATTGTTTCTTTTAAATCCCATTAAATCCCAATCATCATCCAATCCCTTCCCTTCCTTGGTAGAACTTGATGGACACGTGTCTTTTTTTGACCGTATAAATAGGCACATTCTGCAGAATGGCCTAGGATGAGACTGCGGTACGGGCTTAGGATGAGACGAGCCGGCGGCCGCGGAACGGGCAGTATACAATATATCCAGTATCTCTATATATATCTAGTGGCTGCCAAACCAAAACATCCACGTCGGATTAAATTCATACGAGACAAAGCGCCGATGCTCCACGTCTTTGGCTGCCATGTTTGACAAATAGTTGCAATCCGGACTTGAAATATTTTTTAGGAATTTTGCTGAGATTCTCTTTCTATGCTGAATGATAGAGATTCCTGCTCTGAAGTTGCTTAACGCGCAGGATTATATGATGACGGAGCAGAATACGGAGAAATCCTCCTTAACCGCTTCATAACTGGAGATTTTTATCCGCTGTCTGACCCTGCACAATGACACATATGTCCTGACTGTCATCCTTTGTATCTATATTATTGAGCACAGACGTGTAACCCAGTCATCGGTCTACTGTAGTTTGCCTACAAGTATTTCAAAGCTTTATAAATGCAATTACAATGACAAGTAACAAACATCTGGGGTCTAATACTTGGAACACAGATCAGCTGCGCATTCAGTCTTTTGAATTGTATCCTACAATTAGCATTTTTGGTGTATGGTACTGATTGTCCTGGAAAAGTGGGGGCAACTGGTTACAGACAGTCCATACCTGTTCTTTTACGCACTACAAGCAGCCAATTTCATTGCTGGTGTCTACTTATCGAAATGTCTAGAGCGAGTGTATCATAAATCTCAGCGCAGAGAGCAGGAGTAGGATTTCTGATACTTGTACTGCCCATGATCAGCAAGGATGTAGTGTAGTCAGAGAGGCCTGGTTTATAGACCCTTTTGCCTCTGTAACTAAGAACAAAATAACAAATGAGGTAGATATTTGGGATGATAAACTAGGGAATATTTTAGGGAACGGTAGACTGCTTTAGCTTCTGAATTTTTAATGCCGCCCCATTGTTCACTATAAAGTGGCCCACTAAGGCTCTGTCGCCAAAGGGTCTACTGAAACCCTGACCCGACCCTGGTTACAGGACAGTGGTTTCTAACTTACGGCATGAGTACCAGAGGAGGCACTCAGGGTCCTCTCTATGGGCACTTGGCCCTTCGTCCCTGCGTAGAGCTAAGACAAAACTTGAGGCCACCTCTTCGGCCCAAGAAGTGCCTTTGTCATATGCTATCAGAACCAAGATGAATACACAGATGTCTTACCAGAACCACGTTTACTACACACATACAATAATAAAACAAAGATTACTACATACTGTAGATATGGAACCAGAACACGGATTACTACAGAAAGATGGTTACTAAATCCATAAGTTACCAGAACCAAGACCCAAAACCTGAGCAGCACTTGAAGCAGGTGGACCCGTTAATAGATGCTGCAGTGGTCCGACGGAAGTGATCATGGAGTGGGGAAGGCCAGAATACAGGCAGCCCCCGGGTTAAGTACATGATAGGTTCTTTAGGTTTGTCCTTAAGTTGAATTTGTATGTAAGTTGGAATTGGTATACTTTAAAATTATAACTAAGGACACCATTTTTTTTTTGGCCCTAGTGACAATTGGATTTTGGCCCGTCTATAAGTCGGATGCCCTAAAGTAGAGGACCACCTGTACTGGGACTCTACTGAAACAACCTATACCCCCATAATCAGCTGCTTATCAGTTCATGGCCTGGTTGCAGCTCAGTCTGAGTCAAGGGAATAAGGCTAAAGTGCAATACCAAGCACAGCCACTATAGAATATATGGCGCTGTACTGGGTGAGAAGTGAACAGGACACAGTGCTGGCGCCCCATCATTTTGACATGGTTGACTTATGTGTGGCCACCAATACAAAGGTCCTAGAAACCCGTCTACTCTCTATATATGTGTGTTCTATATTGTGATGATGTGGGGAAATATACACGTTATCATCAGAGGAGATTATGTCATAGAATATGTAAAAAGTCCGGACCCCTGAGTCATACATTTACCAGGAGAGACTGCACATTGAGTGATGTGACTACCGGGCAGCGTACAACAAAATCCTTCCCCGGTCACGACGCTTCCCGGCCGCAGGTAATCCATTAACCTGGACGGGGGATGGATGGAGGCACTTCCTCATGTTTCCATCCCACTTCATTTACTTCTCATACTTTTATGTGATGAGGTTACGGGAAATGAGTCCTTGTGTTTCCACGGGAGGTGGATGGATATTTGAAGGTCGTGCTGTGAGATCCGTCATGCATGTTCATTGCTTCCTGCTAATAGGGCTGAGAACCCCAAAGTGAAGATATAGGGGCACATTTACTAAGGGTCCGTCAGACGCATTTCCGTCAGGTTTCCCGAATATTTCTGATTTGCCCACGCATTTGTCGCACGCAAACGGATTGTGGCACATCGGCGCTGGCTTTCATGCGACACAAATCGGGGGCGGGCCATCGGACAACCGACTGATTCGGACAAACTGCGGAATTTAACTTTCAAAATTGTGTCGCAAGACAATGCACTTACATGCACCAGGAAGATGAAGGTGAACTCCGGGGACCTGAGCGGGGAAGCGACACATGCAGGATATCGGGCGCACAATCTTAGTGAATCGCGGCAGCCCCGAATCCTCATCGGACATTCCGGATTGGCGGCGTCAACAGAACGGGTAAGTAAATGACGTTCCTTTAATATTCTGATGGACAACACTTTATCTGTGACTACTAGACGGACCTACTAGACGGAGATCATCGTGACCTGTACAATATGTTACTTTGTTATTAGCAATTATTACAGTCAGTACATGATCAGCCTAGATTGGCCTCCATTTTTTGAGGGTCTCTAGAGCCGGGACATACGTGGTTCCTCTATTTCAGAGATCAGGGAAGGGGGAAGAGCGGCATAGAAATCTTGGTGAGTCTGTGCGGTGTTGCTATACTACCTTACCGGCTTGTTCCGCCATCTAGTGATAATGAGATGACTCTATTGACCCCCCTCTTCCAATAATAACGAGATGATTTAGCAGAACGTGTCCTTTAATACTCATGACTATATCTCTGCTGACCCCGTCCTCTTAATATGACGAGGCCTCTAATGATATGAGGTTAACTCTGTTAACCCGTCCTCTAATGAAGATCCAGTGACCCTGCGGACCTTATGCTCAGATATATTATCTAAGTATAATGTGTAATGAGCAGGGGATGTGAACCCTATAACTGCCGTATAGCGATCAGGATTCTGGAATGGCTTGATGTCATAGTTCTTGAATTGCTAACATGTGACCCAGATCAGACTAGGGATGTTAAAGGGAACCTGTCACCACATTTTTCACAAGTACAGCTAGTGACAGGTCCCCATAGAAACCTATTAACTAACCAACCTCCTACTTTTAGCTAAAAATAGTTTCCCTTACATCCCCATAAAATCAGTTACAAACTTGCTTGGTATCTAGCGATATCTAGAGCAAGTTGAGGAGGTGATCTAATGTCATGTGACCATGGTGACATAATCAAAGGTCCTTTAGCCTCCTAACCTTACCAAACTTTACCCCATGCATGTATCTGACCACATGAAATCACAGTAGAGGCGGTCCCCTACTTAAGAACACTCAATTTACAGACAACCCCTAGTTACAAATCGCCCTCTGGATATTGGTAATTTACTCTAATTTAGCCCTAGGCTACAATAAACAGCTGTAACGGTTATCACAGGTGTCTGTAATTAAGCTTTTTATTAATCCTGGTTCTTATGACAATCCAACCTTTTAAAAATCCAATTGTCACAGAGACCAAAAAATTTTTGTCTGAGGTTATAATTATAAACAAACCTCCAGAACCTATCTTGTATGTAACCCGGGGCCTGCCTGTAACCTGCATGGACTTCTACTCCTCTCCATCCTCCATGCAAGTTGCTGTGATTTCATATGATCACATATATGCGTGGTTTACAGTTTGCTAATGTTTGGTGGCTAAAGGACCTGCAATGATGTCACCCTGGTCACATGACATTACTGCTGCATGCTGATAAAGCATGGGGAGGAGCTGCTGGATTCAGCCTCAGGAGGCCACGCCCACTTGGACTCACTATAGATATTCCTGGATACCCGGTAAATTTATAAAGTTAAATATATGGGATTCTGAGGGGAACAATTTTTAGCTAAAAGGAGGGCTCTATGGGAACCTGCCACTAGCTGTTTTTGTGAAAAATGTGTTGACAGGTTCCTTTAAGTAGCATAGGTCAGATGGTCAGGGATGAGCTGAGGTCAGGGCAGACAGAGATCTTCAGTATTCTTAGAACAGGTCATAGGTTAGGGCAGATAGTACAGATTAGGAGCCAGGACTAACCTGGTGTTGTCACAGGTCAGGTAGAAGATCCAGGAATGTATTTATAGAAGAAGAAGAACACTAGTAATTGGAAACCTTAACACTCTAGAAGACATGTCAAATGATTAGGTCAAGGATTGAAGGTAACCCAGTGGCTGTGCTTGACAGGAAGAGGTTGACAGGCAACCCCTGACATTATGTAATGAGATGAATTTGCTCACCCGGTCATCAAAGTCTGAGGTGACTCTCCTGTTCCTGCTCTCTAATAATAATGAGATGACTCTGCTGACCCTGTCCTCAAAGTCTGAGATAACTCTCCTGTACCTGCTGTCTAATGATAATGAGATGACTCTGCTGACCCTGTCCTCAAAGTCTGAGATAGCTCTCCTGTTCCAGCTCTCTAATGATAATGAGATGACTCTGCTGACCCTGTCCTCAAAGTCTGAGATGACTCTGTGTTCCTGCGCTCTAATGATAATGATATGACTCTGCTGACCCTGTCCTCAATGTCTGAGATAACTCTGTGTTCCTGCTCTTATGATAATGTGATGACTCTGCTGACCCTGTCCTCAAAGTCTGAGATAACTCTCCTGTTCCAGCTCTCTAATGATAATGAGATGACTCTGCTGACCCTGTCCTCAATGTCTGAGATAACTCTCCTGTTCAGCTCTCTAATGATAATGAGATGACTCTGCTGATCCTGTCCTCAAAGTCTGAGATGACTCTGTGTTCCTGCTCTCTAATGATATTGAGATGACTCTGCTGACCCTGTCCTCAAAGTCTGAGATAACTCTCCTGTTCCAGCTGTCTAATGATAATGAGATGACTCTGCTGACTCTGTGTTCCTGGTCTCTAATAATAATAAGTTGACCACACTCTAACAATATTCAGATGATGATGCTGATCCTGTTCCCTAAGTATGAGATGACTCTGCTGTTCCTGTATTGTAACTCTAGTGATATGACTCTGCTCACCCCGTCCTTTAGAATATAATGAAATGACTCCTTGGGATCGCTTCCTCTAATAATAATAAGAATATACTTATTACGCTGCCCTAAGGATATTTGCATAACTCTTTTAACCCATTCTTTGATGATAATGAGATGACTCTGCTGACCTTACTCTTATCTAATAATTAGATGATTCTGCCGACCGTATCATCCATGTATATATTGAGACAACTCTCACTAATTCTGATGCTCCTCTCTAATTTTAATAAAGATGACTCTGCTGACCTTGTCCTATAAGTATATTGAGATTACTCTTCTCACCAATCCTGATAATGATAATGAGATGACTCTGCTGACCTTGTCCTATAGGTATATTGAGATGACACTACTCACCAATCCTGACCCCTAATGATAATGAGATGGCTCTGTTAACCACATTGTAATATAATATGCAGATGCTGATAGCGCTGCCCTCTAAAACCAATGAGATGACTCTGCTGACCCTGCTGACGACTTTCTCATTTAGTTCACGTCTACACAGTTGAACTGAAAAATAGGTCACAGGAAATAATGGATGATATATTAGTATGGTAAGTATTTGTGGTCTATGTTAACGCAAGTGTATTTGTAAACTGCATATTCCTCCAAAAATTCCCCAAAATTTGGATACCTGATGTAAAGTCACTTTGTCATATTAAGTTCCCTTTAACCACAAAATCACTTCTTTAAAAAGATTGAAAACCTTGAAAGTCAAAGGAATAATAATGAAAATTACAGAAAAAAATCACCAAAAAAAACCACCCTCAAAACTTTTATATCCAAAATCTAATTTCTGAGTGGATGAGATCCTTCTCTGCCATTTTCTCTAGAAGTTTTTAGCCTGATGAATCTCCCAGTGGTGATTTATGGGAATTGCTTGTGGGTCACTGAACTTTATTGAGGGTTAATTAGTTTTTTAAGGCCATGACCTTGTTGGCATTATAAAAGATAACCCAAGTATCGAGGACCTGGAGCTGCTGCATGTCATGCATACTGTACATCTATGGTTCCAAATATTTTTTTTAGGAAACTTCCAACTTTGGAATGCGACCAATGATAATAGAGAATTCTTGGACCGGTCCCATCACTGGAAAAGCAAGTCAGCAATACTTACAACTAATGAGTCATCTGAAAAGTCACATACCAGGACACCAGGACACATCGGTAGGGTCTGGTAGAAAAACGTATTCATTAGCTTGGTAGCCCTTATGGCTACCACGAGGTCCCTGCAAAAATTAGTCATCTAATTATAATTAGAGAACAGGTTCAGCAGAGTCATCTCATTATAATTAGAGAGCAAGGTTCAGGAGAGTCATCTCATTATAATTAGAGAGCAAGGTTCAGGAGAGTCATCTCATTGTTATTAGAGAGCACGGTCAGCAGAGTCATCTCATTATAATTAGAGAGCAAGGTTCAGGAGATTCATCTCATTGTTATTAGAGAGCATGGTCAGCAGAGTCATCTCATTATAATTAGAGAGCAAGGTTCAGGAGATTCATCTCATCATAATAATAGAGCAGGGTCAGCAGAGTCATCTCATTATTAGAGGAAGCGGTCAGCGTGGATATCTTCTTATCATAAGGGTGGGTCTTAAAGGAAAGTGTTGGAGCTACAAGAATAAGTTAGAAGTAAGAAGCATCAGGCAGGGTCAGCAGAATCATATTATTTTAATTAAATCACAAGGTCAGCAGAGTCGTCTTATTAACATTAGAAGTCAGGAAAACTAGTAAACTCATTATCATTATCAACAGGGTCAACAAAGAAAGATGAAGTTTTATCTAAGGTTCTGGGATCTTTATACTTTGTACATACATTTCTATGGCTGCAGTCCAGGCAGCATTATCCCGGGCATCGGAAGTGTATCCTTACTGCTCTTGCGTTGGGGAGTCATCTGGTGAGCCGTGCAGGTCTACTTTCCTTTAGAGTGTTTCACAGGTTCAGGATGTCTGGAGAGCAGAGTTGATTCACCTACATTAGAGGGACAGGTCACTAGAATTATTATTAGAGCACACGGTCAGCAGAGTCATCTTATAATTCATAACAGCACAAGGTCAGCACAATTACCATATTGAGATAACAGTATGGTAGGCAGAGTCACGAGACAGAAGAGCCTTGTGCATAGCATTAGAGGACAGACTAACAAATTTATTCCATTATCTTCAGAAAATGAGGTCGGCAGAGTCATCTACCGCTGCTGACCACCGCTGACCGCGTGAACAGGAACTCAGCGTCCACACTTTTGGTCTGACGAAGGGGTTTCCCCGAAACGCGTTACCACTGGATTTTTATGTTTAATCAATAAATAGTGTGAATTCCGTTATATCTGGAGATCTCATTTCATTTTGGTTACAAGTGCACCCACCTGGCTCTCCCTCTTTTTTGCACTCCTGTATCATTTACGTTACGGTGCCGTTGGTTACCGGTTCTTTGGAGAGCGTAGGAGTAGCTGCAGTAACCTAGGTTTACAAGTAAGAAACCTTTTCCCTCCGAATGGATAACTTTATCGCTTACTAACAAGTGGTCACCAGGTGAGCACCCACCTTCTCACCTTAATCGGTACCGACCTATCCCTACGTTATTACGCGAGGCGCCGTCCTCTTCCGTTGTTGTTTTTGTTTTCTTTCATCTAACTAACATAAGCAGGTATGGTCAGCAGAGTTATGCATCAGAAAGTGTAGTCAGCAGAATATTTCCATTATTATTAAAGCACAATCAGTAGGGTGATATCGTTAATTATAGAGGACAGGGTCAGAAGAGTCATCTCATTGTCTTAAAAACACAGGGTCAGCAGAATATTAAATTCATATAAGGGGAGGTTTAGCTAAATCATGTCATAATACTTAGACAACAGCATCAGCAAAGCCTTCTCATTAACAGGCAAGTAGAGTTATCACATTGGGGCACATCATGCACTCCATCGCGATTCACTAAGATCGTGCACCCGATATGCTGCATGTGTCGCTTCCCCCACTCAGGTCCAACAGAGTTCACCTTCTTCTTCCTGGTGCATGTAAGTGCTTGGGCTTAATGTAATTTGAAACTTAAATCCTGCGCTCAGTCCAAATCCATTGGATCGTCATATGGCTATGGTCGGATTCTTCTAATGAATAGCTTCTCTTGTCTGCACACTGCCCCTCTTCCCTGCATTACAAGACCAGCTCAGACACAGGCACTTCCTGCCGGCAAGCAGCAGTGTGCAGAGACTTACTCTACAAGCTACGGACAGATAAGGTCTCTATATCAGAGCTGACTGTGTGTTTTATTGATTACGTGAGGAAGCAGAGCTGAGAGTGTCATTGTGTGTTATATCCATCTCATGGATCTCAGCATCTCTCCTCTCTGATCTGCAAATCTCCTCTTATCAGCTTTTTTCTTGCGTTTCAACACACAATGTAAATGCAACGTGTGAACGCAGCCCGATACACAGATCTAAGAACAAATCCGTATGAGAACACCCCCCTCAGTGCACTTGGAGTAGCTACAATCCTGGAATATAAATCCATACTTCGCAGTCCTGCTGCTATTAACAACATACACAAAGTTATGATTACACATTTCTACTGGGATAATTTATAACACTGCCTGCAGTAAGCACAGATCACAGCAGTGTGAGGACAGTGCACTTGGAGAAACTACAATCCTTGAACATAAATCTACATATCAAAGTTCTGCTGCTAAACACACACAAGGGTCTGATTACACGGATCTCAGGTGTATCATCCGGTGGTCTGTACATGTGGGCAGGAAGTCTGGAAAACTGGGCAGCTAAGGCGGGAGTCTCCATCCGCTGTTCTGCTGATCGTGTTGATCCTGGCAGTCAGACCCCCGACAATCCTATTTAATATTTATCAACTACCTTCTGTATTAACACCTCCATGACTAGCCCACCTTCTGGGGATGCTGCCCCTCTACAGGACGAGCTATTCATTCTTGAATACCCAGGGAACATCTGGATTATAACATGAGACATTATTCACAGTATTTTTATAATTTCCACCTGTAATTGCAACCACAGAGGACGGAACATGGACGGTGGCCCCAAGGGAATTATCGGTACAAACACCGCGTCACCGTGACTCACCAACACGAGGACGGGATGTGATCGTGTATCGGCCTCCTGTGCAATTATCTACAAAGACAACCAGGATTGGAATAATCTGTATAATAGATTCCAGGCGTGACTCGACTCCATGTGAAAACTCAGCCTCTACTATGAGAGCGAGCGGGATCCAGGCTCCGTACCCCGGCACAGGCGGAAGATTATCTGTAGAAACAAGTGTCGGAGTAATGTTTGTGTTGTGTATTTTGTCATCATTATGTCACCAAAAACTCAAGGAATGACTTAATGTAATGATGCAGGATCGAGCTCTGAATCTCTAAAAATACTTAAAGGGGTTGTGCAGCAAAAAGAAAAAAAATTGCTACATTTTTTGTGGGAAATTTGTATAATTTGTATCAGACGAGATTTGAACTCAAGATCCTTGGTGTCAGAGGCAACAATGTGGTATGGGGAAGATTTTCTTACCCTAAAAGCCTCAATAGCAATCCTCTCCAATACAGACAAATTATACTGTGTATATCTTCACATATCTCTATATAGTTGAGAAGGATGGACCATCGTCGAAACGTTGCATTTGAAAAACTTGTGCAGCAAAAAAGAAAAAGTTTGCTACAATTTTTATGGGAAATTTGTATAATTTGTATCAGATGAGATTTGAACTCAGGACCCTTGGTGTCAGAGGCAACAATGTGGTATGGGGAAGATTTTCTTACCCTGAAAGCCTCAATAGCAATCTATATTTATTTATATATCTCTATATAGTTATATCTCTATATACCAGTATGTGCTGCCTATAGTGAAGAAGATAGCTATTTAGGGTAAGTACAGGCAGTCCCCGGGTTACATACAAGATAGGGTCTGTAGGTTTGTTCTTAAGTTGAATTTGTATGTAAGTCGGAACTGTATACTTTATTATTGTAACCCCAGCCAAATTTTTTTGGGGTTCTCTGACAATTGGATTTTAAAAATGTTGGATTGTCATTAGAACCAGGATTAACAAGAAAGCTTTATTGTAGACACCAGTGATAACTGTTACAGCTGATTATTGTAGTCTAGGGCTAAAGTACAGAAAATTCCCAACATTCAGAGGTCCGTTTGTAACTAGGGGTTGTATGTAAGTCAGGTGTTCTTAAGTAGGGGACCGCCTGTAAATCCTCTAATAATAGGTGAGATTATGGTTCATGAGCCTCTGTTGCTGCATCTGATACCAGGGGTCCTGAATACAAATCCTATACAGGACACGTTATACGATTGTTTGTATATGAAATATAGTGATAACTGGCTTCTAGAAAGATTTGTACTATAGGGTCCCTATTAATTAATTTGGGGTAATCCCTGCAGTGTTGCAGAAGAGGGCTTGATCAACCCACTCCTCCCATGAACTGTAAGTAAAACCCCACATGTGTCCATATAAAGTGAGACAGATGGAGTACCATCACCAATAATGGGCATTGTTATCAATGTGTATTATTATAATATGTAATTATTCATGTTTAATGTTTGATAATGTTATCCTGTAGACAGATAACATGGACAGATGGAGTACCATCACCAATACTGGGCATTGCTAGCAATGTGTATTATTATAATGTGTTATTATTCATGTTTAATGTTTGATAATGTTATCCTGTAGACAGATAACATGGACAGATGGAGTACCATCACCAATACTGGGCATTGTTAGCAATGTGTATTATTATAATGTGTTATTATTCATGTTTAATGTTTGATAATGCTATCCTGTAGCATGCAGGCGTTCTGATTGGTTGATATCTTGATATCTTGCGAAGACCAATCTGAAGACTGACAGATTATCCAGGCTCCAGCTTCGGCCGGCATACAGCCAGTTCTACCTCGGCCCTTGCTGCTACCAGACAGTTTGTGCACTAATGTATTTGCCTCTGTTCAATTCTGGTCTTGTATTGTACAACTGTGAGTTGGATTGTAGGTCTCCGCCTTTGTCCCTGGGGTAGCCTCCTCACCATCACAGGCCTACCCTATAGCCTACCCTATAAGATCAGACGGTTGGACCCCTTCTTACACTGTCCGTGTCAGCCCCCATCGGGTGTGGGAGGATGGTCACCAGCCAGGAGAGGGCTACCCAGCTAGACCTCACGGCAAGACCACCCTACTACAAAACCTGTTAGGCCCTGGCTGAGCTGTTTCTCTTGATTATTAACCCCCGCAGTGATGTTGTACTGTTAATGCCTGAATCTCCTTTGTTATGGTAGGAGGATTGAGCAATATAAAAACTTCATCTTGGCTAAAAGAAGAATAACAATCATTGTCCTGTGGCTTATTTTACCGCCCTCAGTTACTGTTTTGTGTACACAGCTACCATGCAGTCCTACTGTATGTGCCAGCGTAGTCACACACGTGACCCCATGTAGTCTGATCACAATGTCCTGCTCTTATCAGTCATATCTACCTCTTACTTATGGCTCAAGAAACTTTGTTATGCTGCTCATATATCACCCACACTATTAACGGAAATCTAACATCACTCATAGATCTAGATTTATTCCTTATGCTAATGAGCCAGAAGGAATCCTGGAAGGGGGTTTCCAGAGCCCCTCCGTGCTTCCCAGGCTGTTACACTGTATCTCTATCCCCCCCATGCTCCCTCAGCACTGAGTAATCTCACTGCAGCAGAGAAAGTTTCAGCACACAATGGGAGGAGAACAGTGTAAGAGCCTGTGAATCTGCAACATGGATGGACTCTGGTACACCCCCCCCCCCAGAGCCCTCCTGACTCATTAGCATAATTTTTAAAAGTTCATTTTAGCAGGAGGAGGCCATGGATAACAAATATAAGAAGATTACCACAGTCCTGGTGCCTTGATCTATGGGTAAGTGTTTCTGGGTTTATCATGAGGGATTTTAAAGGAAGATTTCCTTTAAAGGGGAAGTTCATGTTTATGAAAACATGGCTGGTTTCTTTCATGAAAATCGCCACCCCTTGGTCCACAGGTTATAATATCTTCAATAAATTCAATACCAGACACAATGCACGGACAGGGGTGGATACAAACCAATGACTAAATGGGGGTCGCTTGGGTCTACAAAAAAATAGTTTGTGAACCCCCATCTTCATTAGCTCATAGTGAATATATCTTAGTATTCTCCAAATTGGTGTCTGATGGGCTTCTGGAGTCATGTGTTTGAGTCTATGTCCACTGGAAGACCCCCTGGTCCGACGCACTCCCCCCTCTGGCAGGGATCCCCGCAGGATGCTCTCCCAACTATAAAAATCCCAAAATCCCATAGATATAAATGTATAGGATTCTCAGTTGGAATGACACCGGATCAGAGCCCCCCACCTCCCCACGTTATTGAGGCTGACCTCTCTTCTGCAGATATATAGCGTAACCTGTGGAGGCGCCATTATGGAAGAGATTGCACCATCCCATATAACATCATGTAGAATCGTCTCCTTCTACCTCTGGATGTTCCAGTTCTCAGGACTTGATCTGATAGTCACCATTCTGGAATGTCTCCTCTCCTTAGTCATACACTGCTGGCAATCCAGCACCCACTGGGTGTCAAAGACAAACCTCCCACACCTGATGAGAAGTGCTGACAACATTGTTACCTGCACCAACACCTTATTTATCCTGGCAGTGGCCGTGTGTGACCTGCAGCCATGCTGGATAGTCCATGTACTGTACCTAACATCCATCACACTACAGCCAGGCTTCCTAGTGCCTCGAAGTTACAGCAAATATATTTAAAGGGAACCTATCAGCAGGTGTGACCATGCAGACTGCAGCCAGTGTTATCCTACCTGTGTATGTTAGTAGCAGCAGTACTGTGAAACACTAATTTTTTAATCCAGGATTGCAGATTTTGCAGGTGCACTTAAATTATGTCCTTACACTGCTGTGTTCTGTGCTCTCAGCAGCAAGTGTTTTGTACTGTCCGTGGTGAGATGTGTAATGTTGTGTATGTTTAAGTAGCAACTGGACTGTAATATATGGATTTATATTCCAAGATTTTATTATATATTCTCCTATTCTGCCCTGGAAATGTAGAAACTCAATATAGGGAACTGCAGTGTGAGGACACACCCCCAGTGCACCTGCAAAAGCTACAATCTTAGAGTATAAATCAGTGTTTCACAGTACTGCTGCTACCAACAACATACACAAAGCTTTAATTACACATCTTTCAAGGACAGTACATAACACTATTTGCAGAGGGCACTGCGCACAGCAGTGTGAGGATACAACTCAAGGACACTTGGAGAATCTACAATCTTGAAATATAAATCCATACATTACAGTCCTGCTGCTACTAACAACACACACCATCTGTTGCTCTGTACATGTTCCTGAGCCTTTAAGCAGGAAGTAAGGAATACTGGGCAGATAAGGACACCGCCAGTGCATTTGGAGAAGCTACAATCCCAAAATATAAATCAATATTTCTATTATTATATATAGTCCTGCTGCAACTCTGTGAATACATATCTCTCAAGGAAAAATACCCGACACAGTTTAATGAGAGCACAGAGCACAGCAGTGTGAGCACAGTCCCCCAGTGCTCTTGGTGATGCTACAATCCTGGAATATAAATCCATATTTTACAATTCTGCAACTGTGGTACCATATTTTTTTTTTTGGACTATAAGGCGCACCGGACTATAAGGTGCACCATCAGTAAATGCCTGCTAAAACGTGTAGGTTCATATATAAGGCGTACCGGATTATAAGGCGCACCTGATTATAGGGATGAATGACCAGCAGGTGGCAGACCTGTGCACAGTTTCAGGCAGCTGTTGTCTGTAAGTACGGCTCATATATAAGGCGCACTGGACTATAAGGCGCACCTTTGATTTCTGAGAAAATCAAAGGATTTTTTGTGCGCCTTATAGTCCGAAAAATACGGTACTAACATACACTAAGGTAGGATTACACATTTCTCCACGGACAATAAATAACACTATTTACAGAGAGCACATAGCACAGCAGTGTGAGGACAAGCCTCCAGTGTACTCAGAGAAGCTGCAATCCCGGAATATAAATCTGTATTTCTCAGTCCTGCTGCTACTAACATAGAAAAATATATAATCACACATTTCTCCAGGGACAATATATAACAATATTTGCAGAGCGCACAATGCACAGCAGTGTAAATGCCATCTGCAAGCTGCAATCTTGCAATATATGTCCCTATTTCACAGTCCTGCTGCTACTAACAACATATGCAAAGGTATGATTTGATATCTCTCCAGGGGCAGTACATAACAGAGCACAGCAGTGTGAGGACAAGCCTCCAGTGCACTTGGAGAAGCTACAATCCTGGAATATATCTCCATATATTACAGTCCTGCTGCTACTAACAACCTAAACAAGGGTCTGATTACACATCTCTCCAGGGATAACACAGGCTGCAGTCTGTATGGTCAGGCTGCTGACAGGATCCTGGAATTACAGACACAGCTCTGCTACAATGCGTCCTCTGAGTTAATATGTTCTGTGACCTGGTGCCGACATTTCGGAAAACTACTTTGTGTCCTATCTGCGTGGAGCATCTCCCAGTATAATAGTAGCGGAGCCGCAGCTGGGAATGGGGCCACATCAGATACCGCCCTGTGCGCTGACATTGCTGTGTGCACATGCCAAGGACTGAAATATGTCCCTCCATGTCTGCTGCGGGGTGCTGCGAGGGGCTCGCTGGTTCCATAGAAGTCATTAATTCTACAGATCACACTGATCATTAGATCTTCAGGTCCCAACACGGACTACAACCACATCCTGCACCCACATGATGGCAGAGTGCCCACTCACCTTTACCCAATCCATAGAAGACAAGCTACGTGCCTGGGAGTATCCTCACTCCACATCCCAGGACATGTCTCATAGGAGGACACTATGGCTCCACCTGGTGTCACCTGTCCCTGCATACATATAGATTGTATTGTAATCTATGGGAGTTCATCTGCAGTAACCATGTCTGTCCACTACACATAGAATGGCGCTGTCTGCTCCCTGTTCCTTTTTCCTGAGGACATATGATGTGAGTGGGTGCTGGGTGCTGATCTGTCAGGTCCTTTCCTGGTGCTGCAGTTTTCCCTATCACAAGATGAGACTGTTTAGACACTGTTCACATTATTATACTGTACATGTTGTTAGCACTCGCTTGCTGCGTTCTCCCAGGTCTTGTGGAATAATCCAGATTTCTCCAGCATCTTGGCACTTGTCGTAAGTTATTGCTTTTCATAATTTTCCTCTTCCACGACCCCTGTGCCCCTTGTCCTCAGAGAACCTACCTCGTCATTCCATGATATATAAGGGCTTCTATGGTCTATCCCAGTTTGTGAAGGGGTTATTGAAGGTTTTAGACCTCCAGCGTATATCTAATTTATTCTGAATTTTCAAGATTTTTTGAGTTCTGCTTAATCTTAATCTTTGGGATTGGTGATTTGGATGGATCTGGTACTGCAGGCCATCTGGTAGGTGGTCAACTTCCTAGTCATTCCACTAAACCCTCCATAGACTGAAAAAAGCCAGAGGTCCTGGCTAAGCCAGAATTCCAGGTACCTGGATAGGAGGATCAGGACCTGGTAACCATTGCTTGGGATCTAAGTTGGTAGGTAGATTCTAGAAATATGCCGAACCCCCCTCCAACACTGACAGTGATATGTAGTCCCCATATATGATATCCTAAAACAATGACCAGCCAGGTTCCCTAAGTCTATGTATGGTTCACCAGGACTGATACAGGAGGCCTTTTGCCCACCACTATGCGGTCCCATTAGTACCAGTTCCCCCTGTGTGAGGTTCTGAAACAGTAAACCAACCAAATAACCTCAGTCTATGGGTGATTCACTCATAGAAGGCCATTTGCCGACCCCTTTGGCCACACGGAATGATACCAGGACTCGGAATTAAAGAATAGGGACAGATATGGGGTTGACTGTTGACCTCATACATGATTCTTCAGGGTCATCGGGCACAAGAGATAAAGGGTAGGCCACAGAGGAGTGATTACCGGTGAAATGATGAAAAACCAAAGAGCTAATCATAATTATTAATCATAATCAAACCTCCTCCCTGCCATCTCCCCACTCTGTGTATTTATATAATTTACCCGGCGCATAGACCATGAAGCAGCGACTTTCCACTACAGTGAAGCATCAATGTATAATATGATGGATAAACTAGATTCATGCTGCTGTACTAAAGAGATCCAGTACCCTCAGTCACAGCATAATATCCAGGCTAATGCATCATTGCAAAGCAATTGAATGACACTGCATGCAGTGGCGTAACTAGAAGCTGATGGGCCCCAGTGCAAAATCTGTGCCAGGCCCCCGACTATAATGTATGGTTTATAGTAATTGTCTTCTCATATGGGAAAGTGAGACCATAGGGACCCCCTAAACCTCTTGGGCCCAGGTGCGACCGCACCCTCTGCATCCCCTCAAGTGACGCCGCTGACTGCATCCTGGTCAATGCACCAGGTCACATAACACCCGAGCAAATGAGAAGGGGGTAAGAAGTGATTAGACTGCAAAGTATTCATATTTTCTGGATAACCCCTTTAAGGATTTGGTTTTAATCCTGCAGAAGAATGATAGAATTAGTGTGAGCAGGGTCCCAAAAAACATTCTTCTTATTGAATTCTGAACTATGGCAGATCCATGATTTTGGTGCAGACTCCACCCCATGGCACCATCTACCCATTGTGAGTCATTTCCTGATAATCTTCCGATGGAATTGACATGTAATTAATGAAAGCTCGTACACATATATCCTGATTACATGAGCCTCGTCTCATGGCCCAGTTTTGGGATCCAGCTGGCTCTTCTCCAGATCTTTCACAAGTTTCATCCTCTGGGATATATGACTAATATATTTGATTTATTATGGTTTATTAAATTGTGAACGCCAAAGCAGCTCCACCCCTATAAAACGTTACACAAACCATCAGGAATCAGCAGCGGTGCGGAGCCATACAAGCTGGATGTGGAATCCGTAGAGTCCGGAGCAACAATGGAGGTTGCATGCTGGAATTTTTGGAAAGTCACCAGGTTTGGATACAGACACTAGTAGACCGTGTATCCATGCTTGATCAGGAACCATCTGTCTCTTCAGAGATTGTGTAACTTCTGCCATGACGGTGGCAGATGTTTACTTCCCGCCACTCTTGTCTCGAGATGTTTATAAAAATTTGGTGGCCACGTTTCAAAAATGTTCGTGGTGGTTGATGCTAATTGTGCAACTGTGACATGTTCCTGGCAACCCGACGACAGTTCTGTCTGAAGGCATTGAATGTTCCCGTCTCACGGCTGTGCCAGGCACTCACTTGTTACCTGGCATCTTACTAGAGCTTTGGCGTGGTCTTCAGGATTTCTGGTCTTACAGGGTTTGGGCGGTGGCACACTTGGCTATTGTCTAACGGCCTCATTTAGTAAGGGACAAATATAAACGAAGGGATATTTCTTGCATGCGGGGGGCGTGGACGTTGGACAAGCCGACTGATTCGGACAAAGCGCGGAATTTAAAAAAACAAATTGTGTCGCAAGATCAGCACTTACATGTACCAGGAAGAAGAAGGTGAAATCCGGCGGACCTAAGCGGGGAAGCGACACATGCAGGAAATTGGACACACGATCTTAGTGAATCGCGTCAGACCCGAATCCTCTTCGGACAACACACAGCGGGGATCGCGACGGGACGGGTAAGTAAATGTGCCCACTGTCTTCTAAGCACTTATGTTTTTAGAACGTTTTCAAATTTTTTAATAATTTTGTGTACAAGGCCTTGATTTTTGCAGGATGAGTTAGGTTTTACTCGGTTACGGGTGGAAGTTGAAGATCTCTGATTAAATCAAAGAAAATGTCTATACCATTCTGACCACACTGGTGGATCAGTTAGGTAGTCTGTCGCTGGTATAAGACTCCTATGCCACTAGTATATGTATTGTACCTGCCTCTTGAGGACCTGGGGGGTATCCACTGAATTTAAGGAAAAGGATCTGAGGCTGTTTATTTTCCCCATTGCTCTGGACTGGTGGCCACAACAAGTTGGAGCCCTGTACAATTGTTCAGCCATGATTGTTCCACATCTGATACTCAAGCCTTCTCCAACATGGACAGAGTTGAATACAATGGTTACCCACATGCCTCCCAAAAATTCCAGATTTAGAGGGACAGTCACAGACTGTCCGTTTGTCCTGCATGGTGGGAGTTGAATACAATGGTGGATAGTCATCTCCTGCGTTAGACCTCGACAGGACCTGAGTCCACTGCAAACTGGAGGAAGGGGACCTCTGTTCTCTAGTGATCAGGTATGTGGATAAGGCATATAGGGGGTCATTTACTAAGGGCCCGATTCGCGTTTTTCCAACGTGTTACCTGAATATTTCCGATTTGCGAAGTTTTTCAGTGAATTGCCCCGTTATTTTGGCGCATGTGATCGGATTGTGGCGCATCGGCACCGGCATGCACGCAACGGAAATTGGGGGGCGTGGCCGAACGAAAACCCGACGGATTCGGAAAAACCGCTGCATTTAAAAAAAAATTTGTCGCGAAAATTGCACTTACCTTCACTCAGCCCGGCTCGGTGTATTCCAGTGCGTTCCGATGCTCTACAGCGCAGCAGCGCCACTTGGTTGACGTCGGAGGAGCTGCCTTAATAAATCCACCGCAGAGAACGCGCCGCTGGATCGCCAATGGACCGGGTAAGTAAATCTGCCCCATAGATTTAGCTGAAAATATCCCTTTATGTCTCAAAATAGGAAAAACGGTAAGCGGGAATATATGAGCGAATATATTTGGACCTCTTCTGTGTGTCCCCTGAGCTCACGTCCCGCTCCTCATTACGTTCCTGCATCCATCTCTGAGACAATTTTTGTCATTCTCTTGGAGACCCGGTGTTTTTCAGCCCATTTTGGTAATCCCCTAGTGTGGATGTGAATTGATATGCATTGGAGCGGCTTCTCCTGGAATAGTGAAAATTGTTTTTTCCGTTGTAACGATATTGTTGATGTAACAAGAATAAAGCTGTTAGATGCAGATATTAAGGCTGGGACATTGCGCTTTTTGCCTTCTTGGACTTTTTGCTCCTTTTTGTTCTTGTTTGGACTTTAATTTTGCACAGGAATAAATGTATAACATGATGATAACCAGGCACCGGAACTGGATGGGCCGAGAAATGGAAGCATATTGTGCTGTAGTTATCTAGAGATAAGGGATAGGTATCACTCACTGTAAAAGGACATCGACCACCAGGATGAAGGATTGTAAACTAAACACTGATACACTGGTATGTGCCCCCTCTAGCAGGATCTGCTTCTTTTAACTTCTTGTACATTAGTTTTTACAAAAAAAAAGGCATTAAAAATTATGCAAATGAGCCTGAGGGGCTCCGGAATCATTTAACAGCTATGGAACTCATCATTTTTAAAGCCTTTTTTGGTAAAAACAAATGCATACGAAGCTAAAATAAGAGCAGATCCTGCCAGAGGGGGCTCACAGCTACATTTAAAAAAAAAATAAAATTTGTACACACAAGGGCATAAGAAGAGCGAATCCTGCCAGAGAGGACAAACACCAGTATGTTAGTGTACTTGGTTTACAATCCTTCATCTTGGTGGTAGATGTCCTTGACATCCTTGTAAACCAAGTACAGGCAGTCCCCGAGTTACGTACGAGATAGGGACTATAGGTTTGTACTTAAGTCGATTTTGTATGTAAGTCGGAACCATATATCCTGTAAATGTACAGTAACTCCAGACACTTTTTTTGTTTTGTATGACATAGGCTACTGTGGACAGCGTATAGATAGAGAGTAACACTGTGCTAGTTAGATCGCGCACGCGTCCTTGGATACCTGGGATCGCACATAGCAGCGGCTTTCACGAGCATAATGAAGATGCTGCAATGATTACCAGAGGCAGCGTCTTGCAGAGGAATACTGAAGAAGAATACAAAGAAGTGACAGCACGGAGGGGCAATCTTTATAGCTTTTCTTTCATTAGCACAGACAGTGGCTTCAGCGCTGTATCTTCCTGCAAGCGATTGCGGGTATCCAAGGACGCTTTGCTCTGGTAACATCATGTATACCCACGATCGGGTATGGCAGCGGCTTGCAGGAGGATACAGTGCTGAAGCCGCTGCCTGCGCTAGAAGAAAGAAAAGCTATTAAGATTTTGTGGGTACCTTGGATACCTGCAATCTTCCCTGGCAGCCACTTGTAGCATGTTGCAGCCTGCGCTGGGTGAGAGTCAAGCTGCATGAACGGGGATTACACTTGCACAAGATTCCTGCAGACTTTCTGTGCTGGTGAAATCCCCGTTCATAACTACGAGTTGTTCGCAACTCGGAACGACGTAAGTCGGGGACTGCCTGTATACTTATATGCAAGTGTGAGCCCCCCTGACAGGATCTGCTCTTTTTTAAACTTCTCATGCTCTTGTTTTCAAGAAAAAAAAGGCTTGATAAATTATGCAAATGAGCCCAAGGGGCTCCAGGCTCTATTAACACCTATGGAGGCGGCAGCCCCTTAGGCTTGTATGCACAATAATAAAGGCTTTTTTTAAAAATAAAAACAGCTAAAAAAAGAGCGGATCCTGCCATAGAGGTCACACACCTGCATGTCAGTGTGCTTGGTTTGCAATCCTTCAACCGGGTGGTAGATATCCTTTAAGGTGCATCTCCCAGGACTTACATAGGGCCACAGAAAAGCATTGAAGCTGCTATGGGGCCCACAGTATGGGGCCCCAGCATCTGAGCTGACACTAAAGAATGTAGGATGTGCACCATTACATACATATTGGGGCTCATTTACTTAGGGATCCGAACGCCGCATTTTCGTCGGGTTTCCCGAATATTTCCGATTTGCGCTGAATTGTCCCAGGATTTTGGCGCACGCGATCGGATTGTGTCACATCGGTGGCAGCTTTCACGCAACAGAAATCGGGGGGTTTGGCCGTCGGACAACCCGACGGATTTGTAAAAACAGCGGAATTTAAAAAAGAATTTGTGTCGCAAGATCAGCACTCACATACACCGGGACGAAGAAGGTGAACCCTGGTGGACCTTGGCGCAAAAGCGACACCTGCTGGATATCGGGCGCACAACCTTAGTGAATCCCGGCAGACCCGAATCAGCGCCGGTCAACGCGCCGCAGGATTGCGACTGGACCGGGTAAGTAAATGTGCCCCATTATGCTGCACATTGTACAGGGTAATATGTATATAGCACTGCACATCCTCCACAGTACACAGCTGATCCCGGAACTCAGATAAGTAATGTATAGGTGTGTGAGTATACAAATATGTATATTCTCTGAGGGAGTAGGGGGCCCCATTCAGAAGTCTGCTATGGGCCCCTTCCTCTCCTAGTTACACCCCTTGTGTGATCGCTATAGGAGGGCTGAATGTTGAGCTGCTACATCCATTGTTTGGCTGACAATACATTGTAACCGTGCAATAGTAATAACTTGTCACCATAACAACTGTCAGCACTCACATAGTCCCTCAGGAGACCGGATGGAAGAGGGGGGTCAGATGTGAAATTGGGTTGTTTTATGTGATATTTGCAGTGCATAGACATGGACTGTTTACTGATGCCATATATAACGGAGAACAGATGAGTCTGGGAACATGTGACTCTGGGGAGTAACGCCGTAACGCGAGGAAGGGAATAAAGTTTTGCTACAACATGGAAGCAGTGCTGATAAAGTGTCACATATGTCATCAAGTTGTTTCAAGTCCCTTTTCTACTCATATAAGAATGTTCCGACACCACCTGCTACATTGTAACCATGAAGTTTATTGCCTACTTGTAACTTCTCAAATTTTCCAGTCCAATTCTCCCTCAGTGGATCATTCCCACATTCTGCAATGAGTATCTGCAGTCTAGTCGGAAGGTTCATGATGGTTGATCACCTGATCGAGGTTCTTCATTGTGATTTCCTGTTTCATTTCTCTTTAGCACTCCCGCAGGCCAAGCAGAGTATGACAAGAGGTTCATAACCAAACAATATTGTTCTATGTACAACCATTTCTTTCAAGAATGACTTGTTGGTTTTCGAGACTCACTTCTCAGAGATCTACTTAAGGATGTTCTGAAGTTGAGACCAAGTGGAGAATAACTGGACCAGCTTATCCTGTGGGACCTGATAGTTTATACATAACTAGACCTCTTTTTTTGGAGGATTCTATTGTACCAGCCTTCTTTACCTGTATTCATTGATGATAAGTCATACATTTTTGCAAAGCAATCAGCATGACACCGTAATTGCTGACAGTACTTGTAGAGTCATACAGTAGATGGGAGGGGCCTCTGGAGGGGGGGTGCAGAGGAGATTGGGTTGTTTTATGTGATATTTGCATGGCATAGACATTGACTGTTTACTGATTGCATATGTAATGAAGAACAGATGAGTCTTGAGAACAAGTGTCTTCAGGGAGCGATTATATTTGCAACGCGCCATAAAGCGAGGTATAAAGGAGAAATGCTTTGTTGTTTTTATATATATTTTCTGGGAATTGCTAGAATGAGGAAAAACACTGTATACATCTTGTCAGATAATTATTATGTATCTCTGGTTCCTGTTACATACTTAATCAATATATAGATAATGAGCATGGATGGAGGACAAATACGATATATGTGTCCTCCAGGTTCTGCCAACTACGCATTTCATAAGTAAGGTAAGATTTATAAATTATATGAATTTGCTTAAAAAAATATTTGAGTATTTAAGATTTTGCAATGTGTCATCAATGGTTTCTTATAAAGCATGCAGTTATGGTGGGGGAGATAGGGAATGGAGACACCCTTTAAGTGATCTTCATATAGATCTGTAATCAGTGGTGTCTCCTATATAGACTGCACAACAGCTATAGGGCTTGTGGTATGTGGAGCTGAGCTGCTAAATTGCTACTACTGCAATCTGTCCCATAGCCATAGCATACTGCCACCACTAGGGGGAGCTCGCTGCAGACAAAGTTATAAAACTCCCTTTGAGTATAATACTGCCTGTATATATATATATATATATATATATATATATATATATATATATACAGGCAGTCCCCAGGTTACATACAAGATAGGTTCCATAGGTTTGTTCTTAAGTTAAATTTGCATGTAAGTCGAAACTGTATATTTTTTGCTGTAATTAGACCAATTATATATATAGCCTCTTTAGAAAGACAAGTCACTGCCATGACTTTATGACTGGGGAGGGGTTCTGTCCTCTAGCATTCTCTCCGATCTTGAGAATAATTTGTGTAGGGACCCAGAGATTGTATACGAAGGCAAAGGCTCATGACCACTGGCATCATCATGACTCTTTCTCATGGTCACTTACATTCATGGTCCCCTCCTGCCTCCTCCTATCTCTTCTGGGTAAAACTCTCCCCATCTAATCCCCAATAAGTGATCCCTGGCAGTATAAACCCCCAATCCAATAGCAGAGGCCCAGTTCATTATAACTCCACAAAAGTATCTTGATTGCTGAGATTACTTTACACTTTCTCGTCTTCCATCCCTTCATATTGTTTTTGACCTGCTTTCAAAGCCATGTGGCGGGTTGTGAGTCTATTGCCTCAGGCAGCACCACCTGCAGCAAGAGACACAGTTATCTAAAAGCAAAATCAGGACCTGACACTTAAAATAGTGTCTTTTCACACCTGATGTCAGTAAGGGTGTGAGACACTGCATGGAGAACCCACGTAATAATAAAATACCCTGAATATACTGGATTGGGCAGAGGGGGCGCTGGTCTATTGCTTGCTTCAGACAGCAGCTTGATCTTCAACTTCCCTGGTTCTCCATGAGTCCAGTCCTTGGCTTACCTGTTCTCTCCCTTGGTGTTATGCACTAGCATCTCCATACTGCTAACACCGACACGAGGAAAACCTCAAAGGTGGCAACCTGGTGACCCTGGTGCAGGAAGGTCCAGGAGCCTGTACAGAGGTTAAAGAGTGAAGACTTGGGAGAAACCTTTAAGGTAGCACAGTGATCCCCTAGCCTGCTGCCTATTCACATGGTTAAAGGGACGTTGACTATGACTGTGTGCATGGAGGCAGGGGATCTGGGAGGCAAGGGCCCACGATTTTGCTTTGTTATGTGGCCTTATGATTATTTTGGATCACCCCGCCCACCGCACTTTGTTGCATAATCCGTGTTTTCCATTGCAGTGACAGACGCACATTATTATGATTAACTCGCTTTTTATCCGGAAAATTGCTAAATGTGAAAACCCTTGCAGGAGCCGCTGGTTGTGCCAGAAGACGCTTTATGATTGAAGCGTCTCAGCGGGGTCAGACATAGTCGTAATAATAAACAGCAATCTCCTCCATACATCAGAAAGTAGGAAACGTATGAGACTTCCATGTGACAATATCCGTCCCAGCTCTCTAGGGAGCCGTGCTAGCGCCCCATGTGCGCTGCCATCATGTCTATCACAATGACTGGTGATGAGACTTTCCCCTTAATGAGCAGCTAAATATATAATTACAGGAAAAGTCTGGAGTAAACAACACATTAATGGACAGCAATGGGAGCAGAGCACACCCCATCAATGAGTGCAGAAGAGCTCACCATCTAATCACTACATGATCTGACATGTAGTGAATATTCTATGTGATACTATAGTACGTGTTTTCCTATTATTCCTTTATTTATATAGCGCACACAGATTCCGCAGCGCTGCACAGAACTTGCCAAATCAGTCCCTGTCCCCAATTGGGCTAACAATCTAATCAGCCTTCCAGTAAGTTTTGGAGTGTGGGAGGAAACCGGAGGACCCAGAGGAAACCCACGCAAACACCGAGAGAACATACAAACTTTTTGCAGATGTTGAACCCAGGTCCCCAGCACTGCAAGGCTGTAATGCTAACCACTGAGCCACTGTGTCGCCCTATATAGAAAATAGTTGTAGCTAAGAACAGGAAGGTGCCTCCAGCATTCAGGTATGTAAAACTTATAACTTAACTCCATTACTACATCCAAAAAAACTCAATAACAGCTAAGGTTACAATAAATACAGAAGCTGTTATATGTTCTCTCCTCCTTCTGTACACTGATACACATCCTGTGTTATTCCCCTCCTCACCATATGGTGTCTTCCCTCTCCACACAGAGCTGCTGTATACATCTTTATCTTCCTTCTCTTCCTCCCAATCCTGAACAAAAAGAAAAATGGACAGATCCAGAAACAGAATGGTTTCCCAAGATTCTGTAGCACCATGAGACTAAACTCCCTTCCAGCTGTCCCTACCTACCCTAAACGGTAGGAGACAACTGGTTGCTGTTCCCTACCTGTACCAAAGAACAAACACTGAGACAAAGACAAGACAAAACAAACAGAGAGGGATAGTCGCCAAATACTGGTCAGAAGCAAGAGGACAATGCAGTACAAAATCACTAGGCAAATAGCTAGTCAGAGAAACAGGTAAAAGGTCAAATATACCAGAAGACAGATTGACACTAGCTAGTTTATTACAAGACTATAGCAGGCAAAAAGTGATACAAAACCTTATCAGAGATGCCAGAGCCAAGGTCTAGAAGATGATTGGCTCAGTTTTTTGACATCCAGAAAGTGCACTAGTAGAGAGAGATTCTGTGAATCGCCGCGGATTAACTGTTAGTGAACCTGAGCAGAGCTCTGAGGAGTGAGATGGGTGGCATTTTGACATTTTTTATTTTGTTTAGTTAATTTTTGTTATTTTTATTTGAAATCAATGCATAACGGGGCAGGGGGGGGGGGCACTCCTCACTGGCCACTCCCATAGGACTAGGGACACAGTTAGGGTTAACTTTGATCAAACTTTTTTTTCGGTAAAAAGCTAGTTTTACTAAAAAAAACTCATTGGCAATGTGACCTCTATGGGGTCATGGGGGATCAAGAAAAAGGGCTCCTGATGACAGGTTCCCTTTAAAGGACACCTGTCATCAGGTCTGTGTCACTAGTCCTGTCACTACTACCTGTTGGAGCAGCTCACAAGGATCCCATCCCAGCCTTTATCTAGTTATTTCATACATTAATCATTGTAAAAGCACATATTTTTTATCATGTAAATGAGGCTGGTCACATGGTCAGAGGCAGTGATGTCACCCCTGTTACCCCTCCCCTCTCCTCCCCTCCCCCTGCTCATGTCTGTGTGTAATGTATAGTAAAGTATTGCTAGTGTGTGCTGCATCTGCTGACATGCTGCATCCTCCTAATATACAGGTGAGGGACACAGACATCAGCTACACATGTACCTGACATGTTCTGCTGTAACATGGCTGCAGCCTGGAGCTGCTGTATCTCTCCTATACACACACAGGCTGCAGGGGGCGCCAGCACCAGGAAGCACATCATTATACAGCCTCACATCATTATACAGGCTGTCAGTCAAGCACTGGGGGTGTGGCTGTGCCTCCCACTCATGAATAGAGTGGACAGCTTGAATATGCTAATGCTTCATTGGACATTTCACAGGTCATTTGCATACAGCTTTAGGACCTCATTGCTTAGGGTTACAGTCATGTAGAGGGACAATGAAGGGCAGTTTATGAAAATATATTTAGTTTAGGGGGGTTATTTTGCATGACAGGTTCCCTTTAAGGTCATTGAGTAGTAAGGTCACACACGTTCCCCCCTTGTCTGTCTCACCTCTTCAGCCGTACCTGTATGTGATGGAGACACTTGATGATATATGGGGTTGTATTTATGGCCTACGGTTACATTGTTCTCTTTGGAAAACACTTTGTTGCAGACATGAAAGACAATTGTAGGATTGGTGACTGTAGCGAGCGCATGGAGACCATAATTAGCGCATGGCGGACGCTCGTTTTGACACTACAGTCCCATTAGCGATGGCTCCCTCGTCACTGACATGTCTATTAGACTCCAGCCTTTAATTAGAGAATTCCAGTGACCTCCTCGCAGGAAACATCCTCCGTGTCTGTCTGGGCACAGCAATTAAATCAGTCATTCAGATCCTAGAGACTATGGCAAGGTGAGGGCAGCTAGAAGGAAACATAGCGCCCCCTACAGCCAGCACCTAGAAATACAATGCTGGCTTCAATGAGCAAGTATCTACATGTTCCCATCCATTATACTGTATATCCCTGCACCATGAACTGTAGATTAACCCTTATTCCTAGAGAGTGGGCGGGGATATGCAAATTCCTCATATTTGTCACTAGTTGTCAATTATATATCAGGAACCATAGAGAATTATTGTTGTTCATTGTACAGAGAATCCCATATTCATATTGGTCCCTCTGCCTATTGCTTGAACAACATAAATACTGAAGTTACTTATGATTATGGTTTTATAGTATGGGATAAATACTTTAATACCTCGTGTAATCCAACCAAACAAAGGGAGAAGATGGCAGCTCCGTATATGTTTTCATTGGTCGGTTCCAAACCCAGGACTCCCAGTGCTGCAGGGCAACAATGGTAACAAGACCAGAGTAGAAGAGGGTTATAAGATGGGCCCATTCAATTTATTCTCCCTGTTATGCCTAACATTACACACAGTTGGTTCCACTGTCACCTCTGGAATTTAGACAAAATTATAAATTCTTTTTGAGCTAAACAACCTGGACTTCAGACTGATACATTGTAACAAACCAGCAGAGAGATCTGTGCAGCTGCTGCTGATGTGTTTAGCTCACAGAGCATTGTCTAGACTGGATACAATTGTATTAAGATTAGAGATGAGCGAGTATACTCGTCCGAGCTTGATGCTCGTTCGATTATTAAGGTACTCGAAACGGCTCGTTGCTCGGACGAGTATTTCCCCTGCTCGAGATCGAGCATTTAATTAAAAAAACACAGTGAAGAACAATGAAGAATAGAATAAAAACAGTGAACACAGTGAACACAGGATCATTTAAGTTAAAAACACAGTGAAGAACACAGTGAAGAATAGATTACAGATGTTCGGCACATCTGCTTACCTGCTGGAAGATATGCGCGGAACGGCAGCAGGGAGACAGACATCGGGCAGCACCACGGGGGACACAGACATTTGCCCGGGGGACACAGACATCGGGCAGCACCACGGGGGACACAGACATTTGCCTGGGGGACACAGACATAGGGCAGCACCACGGGGGACACAGACATTTGCCAGGGGGACACAGACATCGGGCAGCACCACGGGGGACACAGACATTTGCCCGGGGGACACAGACATCGGGCAGCCCGGGGGACACAGACATCGGGCAGCCCGGGGGACACAGACATCGGGCAGCCCGGGGGACACAGACGTCGGGCAGCCCGGGGGACACAGACGTCGGGCAGCCCGGGGGACACAGACTTCGGGCAGCCCGGGGGACACAGACATCGGGCAGCCCGGGGGACACAGACATCGGGCAGCCCGGGGGACACAGACATCGGGCAGCCCGGGGGACACAGACATCGGGCAGCCCGGGGGACACAGACATCGGGCAGCCCGGGGGACACAGACATCGGGCAGCCCGGGGGACACAGACATCGGGCAGCACGGGGGAGACTTCAGAGGAAGAAGAGCAGCGGATCCCGGGACAGCGTATCTCCCGACAAGTAAGCAGATGTGCAGAACATCTGTAATCTATTCTTCACTGCGTTTTTCACTTAAATCATCCTGTGTTCACTGTTTTTATTCTATTCTTCACTGTTCTTCACATCTGTTAACTTGTCGGGAGATAATATACACGGGGAACAGTGAAGAATAGATTGCAGATGTTTGCATACATCTGATAACTTATCAGAAGACATTCTTTCAGTTAATTAACACATTTTATTCCCGAACCATGGTCCCTTTGAAAAATGCTCGGGTCTCCCATTGACTTCAATGGGGCTCGTTATTCGAGACGAGCACTCGAGCATCAGGAAAAGTTCGTCTCGAACATTTTAGTGCTCGCTCATCTCTAATTAAGATGCATTTGTACACAATACACTATACTCATTGGGGGTCGTTTATCTTATCTCTGTTTGTTTTGATTAGTTTTTTCCATCTGCTACTTTGGTAATTTAGTAATTTCACTTTTTCCTTGTGTTCATTTTTTTTTCAGATCTCTTTTTGTAACATTTGTTACAAATGTCTCAAAAATGTTGCACAAATGTCTCAAATCAATTCTTTCAATTTTCAAAGTCTTCCTTAAGTACTGGTTTGTCTGGGTTTTTTGTGCCAAAAAATGGTGCACATTTTAGACAATTTGAAATGATAAATGTCAGTTGCGACCTTTAGCACATCTGGAATAGAAATGTCCCCAAAAAAGTCACAAAAATTGCAATGCACCCAAAAAAAGTCTCAAAAAAATGCAGAAAAATAAAGATAATTGACCCCCATGGTGTTACATACTGGGGGAGGTTTATTAATGGCTTCTCTGACAGTTTTCTGGCTTAGGAGGGAGGTAAATATTCCCACAGACATCGGGCAGCCCGGGGGACACAGACATCGGGCAGCCCGGGGGACACAGACATCGGGCAGCCCGGGGGACACAGACGTCGGGCAGCCCGGGGGACACAGACGTCGGGCAGCCCGGGGGACACAGACTTCGGGCAGCCCGGGGGACACAGACATCGGGCAGCCCGGGGGACACAGACATCGGGCAGCCCGGGGGACACAGACATCGGGCAGCCCGGGGGACACAGACATCGGGCAGCCCGGGGGACACAGACATCGGGCAGCCCGGGGGACACAGACATCGGGCAGCCCGGGGGACACAGACATCGGGCAGCACGGGGGAGACTTCAGAGGAAGAAGAGCAGCGGATCCCGGGACAGCGTATCTCCCGACAAGTAAGCAGATGTGCAGAACATCTGTAATCTATTCTTCACTGCGTTTTTCACTTAAATCATCCTGTGTTCACTGTTTTTATTCTATTCTTCACTGTTCTTCACATCTGTTAACTTGTCGGGAGATAATATACACGGGGAACAGTGAAGAATAGATTGCAGATGTTTGCATACATCTGATAACTTATCAGAAGACATTCTTTCAGTTAATTAACACATTTTATTCCCGAACCATGGTCCCTTTGAAAAATGCTCGGGTCTCCCATTGACTTCAATGGGGCTCGTTATTCGAGACGAGCACTCGAGCATCAGGAAAAGTTCGTCTCGAACATTTTAGTGCTCGCTCATCTCTAATTAAGATGCATTTGTACACAATACACTATACTCATTGGGGGTCGTTTATCTTATCTCTGTTTGTTTTGATTAGTTTTTTCCATCTGCTACTTTGGTAATTTAGTAATTTCACTTTTTCCTTGTGTTCATTTTTTTTTCAGATCTCTTTTTGTAACATTTGTTACAAATGTCTCAAAAATGTTGCACAAATGTCTCAAATCAATTCTTTCAATTTTCAAAGTCTTCCTTAAGTACTGGTTTGTCTGGGTTTTTTGTGCCAAAAAATGGTGCACATTTTAGACAATTTGAAATGATAAATGTCAGTTGCGACCTTTAGCACATCTGGAATAGAAATGTCCCCAAAAAAGTCACAAAAATTGCAATGCACCCAAAAAAAGTCTCAAAAAAATGCAGAAAAATAAAGATAATTGACCCCCATGGTGTTACATACTGGGGGAGGTTTATTAATGGCTTCTCTGACAGTTTTCTGGCTTAGGAGGGAGGTAAATATTCCCATCTTTACCAGTTCAGAAACTTTTCGGACCACAGCATTTACTATATGACGATGGTTAAAATCTCCACCAGACCAGACCTGGACTATACAAGTCTGATCCGACAGAGTTTGTATCTACTAAGAGTTTGGAACCTCATAGTAGATCTGGGACACCAGATTGAATTTTAATATATTAAATATATTTTTTCCATTATAAGGGACTCATCATATCATGTCATATCATGTATTTGTCAGGCAGTGGCTGTCACCTTTGTCATGGGCAGACCTTGTTATGTAATAAGTGGAAGGTTGAAGGTCGGGGTGTGACTCCGGCACATATACCACACGCTATACGTGAATGGATGTAACAGGATTAGGAAACATCTCATCAATGTATCGGCTGTTGCTCTCCTGACGTCAGAGGTGATTTAATTATCGACCCCTTTATGTTCTGGAGGTGATTGAGAAGATTCCCTAGGTGGTCGCGTCAATCCCACACATCATGGACAGTGTATTTCATTAGGTTTTAATGCATCAACTTAGGATGGGGGATCGATATGAGACGGGGGCTGGGGGCCGGGGGCTGACATCAGCTGATCAGCGGCTTGAAGCTATTGCAGCCTCCATTGAGATTCCACAAGCTGTGAGTCCATTCATCTCATGGCCTGTATGCAGCAATACAGTTTTTGAGAATGGAGCAAAGGATAATTCATCAATAAGTTCTCTTATAATGCCCTGATCGAGGACTATAGGCAATGCCAATAAAAGTATTCTTTAATGTCAGAATTCCCCTCATTGCCCCCCCCCACCTCCATGCTAGCAAAGGGGGGCCTGATGGGACTGTACCACGTGTACTGACCTACAACATTATGGGAAAATAACCTCTACTATTATCCTGTATGCAATGGCACAGAACAGTACAACTACTCATATTCTTTATATATGGGCACAGAACAACTACTTATATCCTATATGTATGGATACAGTATAGTACTACTACCCCTATCATGTATATATAAACACTACTTCTCCTATCCCTTATGTATAAACACATCCCAGTACTACTACTCCTGTCCTTTATATATGGACACAGTACAGTACTACTACCCCTATCATGTATATATAAACACTACTTCTCCAATCCCTTATGTATAAACACATCCCAGTACTACTACTCCTGTCCTTTATATATGGACACAGTACAGTACTACTACCCCTATCATGTATATATAAACACAGCAAAGTACTAATACTCCTATCCCTGATATATAAACACATCCCAGTACTTCTACTCCTGTCCTTTATATATGGACACAGCACAGTACTAATACTCCTATCCTGTATATATAAGCACATATCAGTACAGTACTACTACCCCTATCATGTATATATAAACACAGCAAAGTACTAATACTCCTATCCCTGATATATAAACACATCCCAGTACTTCTACTCCTGTCCTTTATATATGGACACAGCACAGTACTAATACTCCTATCCTGTATATATAAGCACATATCAGTACTACTACTCCTATCCTGTATATATGGGCACAGCACAGTACTACTACTCCTATCCTGTATATATGGGCACAGCACAGTACTACTACTCCTATCCTGTATATATGGGCACAGCACAGTACTACTACTCCTATCCTGTATATATGGGCACAGCACAGTACTACTACTCCTATATGTATGAGCACAGCTCAGTACTATTACTCTGATCCTCTATATATGGACAAAGCACTGTTCTAATATTCCTATCCTGTATACATGGACACAGCACAGTATTACTCCTATCTTGTATATGGTACAGCACAGTACTGCTACTCCTATCCTGTTTAAATGAGCAAAGCACAGTACTACTACTCCTATCCTGTATATATGGACACTTCACAGTACTGATACTAATATCATGCATAAATAGACACAGCACAGTACTACTACTCCTATCCTGTATATAGGGGCACAGTACTACTACTCCTATCCTATATGTATGTGCACTGGACTGTCCTACTACTCCTATCCTATATATATGGGCACTGGACAGTACTACTACTCCTATCCTGTATATATGAGCACAGTACTACTACTCCTATTCCTATATATATGGGCACAGCACAGTACTACTACACTCATATCCTGTATATATGGGCACAGCACAGTACTACTACTCCTATCCTGTATATATGAGCACAGTACTACTACTCCTATCCTGTATATATGAGCACAGTACTACTACTCCTATCCTGTATATATGAGCACAGTACTACTACTCCTATCCGGTATATATGAGCACAGTACTACTACTCCTATCCTATATATATGGGCACAGTACTACTACACTCATATCCTGTATATATGGGCACAGCACAGTACTACTACTCCTATCCTGTATATATGAGCACAGTACTACTACTCCTATCCTGTATATATGAGCACAGTACTACTACTCCTATCCTGTATATATGAGCACAGTACTACTACTCCTATCCTGTATATATGAGCACAGTACTACTACTCCTATCCTGTATATATGAGCACAGTACTACTACTCCTATCCGGTATATATGAGCACAGTACTACTACTCCTATCCTATATATATGAGCACAGTACTACTACTCCTATCCTGTATATATGAGCACAGTACTACTACTCCTATCCTGTATATATGAGCACAGTACTACTACTCCTATCCTGTATATATGAGCACAGTACTACTACTCCTATCCTGTATATATGAGCACAGTACTACTACTCCTATCCTGTATATATGAGCACAGTACTACTACTCCTATCCTGTATATATGGGCACAGTACTACTACTCCTATCCTGTATATATGAGCACAGTACTACTACTCCTATCCTGTATATATGAGCACAGTACTACCACTCCTATCCTGTATATATGAGCACAGTACTACTACTCCTATCCTGTATATATGAGCACAGTACTACTACTCCTATCCTACTCCTGTTTTGTGATTGTATTCTTAGATTGTTCTTCTGCTAATATCTTTCCACAGTCGTCAGAAAGTTAATACATTTTACAACAATATAGTAATTGGATGAATGATTGGTTGATTGTATTTCCCTCCTTACAACACATGGACAGGCCCAGACGCATCGTCTTATTTTCTGCTGATAAATTGAGTTAAAGTTTAATAAGGTGTCTATGAGCGACGAGGGGGCAGGGGCACGAAATGTTACGTGTGAGGAATGTTTGCAGAGCGGCTTCATCAGTCATGCATTGCCCCCTGCGTCACAACAGCTGAGCCATCCCTTTAAGTAGTCGCAATGTTTATGTCTGATATGCGGGAATATATATTGTATATACCTATCACATATACTGACCCCCTGCCCAGTCCCTCCGTCCTGTCTCCTGTATCTGACACTTCTTCTGAAGGGAAGATATTAATACAATGTAACTAAATCGTATATAAGGCAACTACCTTTTGTATTGTAACAATGTATCATAACTGTTCCCTTAATTCTTATTATTTATTCTCACTTAGACTAACGGAAACTGCGCCCCCATGTCCAATGGTCAGATTTGGTATTGCAGTTCTGTGCTAGTAACTTCAGCACCTGTACCTGTCCTATATGTAGAAGACACTTGTTTGTCTCGTTGTCTCCATTACCTATGGATGGTGTCCACATCATGCAACCAAAATTCTCCCCGTAACTCCTAAAAATGGTCCCCTCGCTGATCCTATGACCATGTGCATCTCTCTACTTCCAATTTCAGCACTAGGAGATGTTACTAAAGTAAGCAGCTCCAAGTGCTTGAACAAACGCTGCAGTGTTAGAAGGATAGCGTTACCGGAAATCTCTAGTAACGCTATCTTACACTGCGGCGGGGTACAATGTAATCGTCAGACCGCTCGCAAAGCTGTCCAACTTATTCATGAGAGGGCGGGGTTGGGGCGTGGTTAGGGGCGGTGACTGCCGCCTCATGAATACATTGGACAGCTTTGAGAGCGGTCTGACGATTACATTGTACCCCGCCGCAGTGTTAGATAGCGTTACCAGAGGTTTCCGGTAACGCTATCCTTATAACACTGTGGCGTTTGTTCAAGCACTAGGAGCTGCTTCCTTTAGTAAGCTGCTCCTAGTGCTTAAATTTTGGGTGACAGGTCCTCTTTAAATAGTTTGCCTTTATGATTCACAAAATTTTATGGGCTTTCTAAAGTAGGTGGAGTTATCTCCAAGTAGCTGCCACATTATACTACAACTCCCATGATCTCTCAGTTCTCAGTAACAGCTTCTCCTTCTTATGCTCTGCTCCCAGTGATGATGTAACAGACTGTCCTGCTCTGTTACCATAGTAATGATGTGTAACTGCCATCACTGCACATTACATCACTGAGATGACGTCTCACCACAACATCGGCCATACTGGGTGCACTGCAACCAACCGACTACAGCCAAATATAGTGGTGATCACATGATCATCCCAGGCAGGTGCAGGACAAGTGATGTGGACATGTGACCAGCGGCATCTTCTGTCCTGTGTCTCTTCCTCTGGAAGAAAATCACAGGACTGATTAAAGGGTCAGTAACATTTGTCATCATAGTCTATGTCCACATGTTTCTGCTAAGGTGAGCAAAATTTTAAATAAGAACTAATTAGATATTAGCTTATATTTGGGATTCAGGGCTCTTTGCCCACGGATATAGTTCACCAATTAGTGTAATCATCTCTTGTTATGTAAGGCACCATCCACCAGGGGTAGGTGCCTGAGCATCAAGATACGCAGTGTCTATACTGACCTCTGCTTGGGAACCCGGCTTCTAACCTGTTCTACCCAAATACTGAACAATGCTGTCTCCTTACCATGTCTCTACATGACTTTTAAGCACTTTGCATCTGTTGTCTCCAAGATACCACTAACTGACGACTTCTCTAAAAGAAGAAAGAATAATGATACAATGGACATAACACAACCATCCTGTGTCTAGTAACAATGTATCACAAGTATTTTATTGTGTTTTTTCTTTCCATATGTAGAAGGATTAACAGTGCCACCCCTCTCCACTGGTCATGCCTGGTACTGCAGCTCCCTTCTAGTGAAGTAAATAATGCTGATCTGTAATACCACACACAACCTGTGATCAGTTGGGGCGCTGTTTTCAGTATAAGGTTCTCTGTTTCTCTGCAAGTCAATGTGACATTCTCCTCTGCTGTATGGAATATTTACTGCGGGGATAAATCCCTGACTACTGCTTTATGTTTGGCTTTGGAGCCATCAGTCTCTAAGTGTTTGTGTATCTTTGGTGTAAATTTTGCAGCGCTTCTCCTTAAACTTGAAGGTCTTTGGCTGGATTTGCTCAGCGTCTCTGATTCACCTCTTGATGGTATAATTCCTGCTGTGACTCTTGTTTTATTGCTGTGGTTTATCTTGTTTTATTCAAACCTCAAGCCAAAGTCTGACGGCTCCTTCGAGGAAACGCAAGCGAAGCAGAGCGCCTCCGGTGGTCCCCAACCAGATTACTATAGATCTGTAGGGAAACAGGAGATTTCTGTATGTTACAGGATAGAAAAGAACATCCGTCCCAGTCCAGGGCAGGAGGATATTTGTATGGCCCTTAGGCTGATATGAAGTTTGGATAATCCAAAGATAATCTCCCAATTTTTTAATGTTCTTGGCTGTGCAACTAGTTCCTTCCAGATTTCACAGAAAAAGAGTCCGGAGTGGACACTTGTCTTCCTATTGGGGGATAATATCACTGGATCCACTGAGGAGGTGAAAATTAACCAATTCTCAGAACAAGGACTGTACATCTGTGTTTGATCTGTTGGAAGGGTCACCTACTGTATGTCTTACAGCAGGGATGGCGAACCTTTTAGACACAGAGTGCCCAAACTACAACAAAAACCTACTTTTATGTCGCAAAGTGCCAAGATGACAATTTAAGCAGTAACCTATTGATCCCAACTGTATCATAAGTCTTAATCCGATTGGTGTTCTGAGGACACCAATACAATAGAAAGAAAATTTGGATGGTAGCTTCCTTCAAGGGTCCCCTGAAGAGGAAGAATCAGGGGACCCAGAGCAGGAGCTCCAACCATAATCCATCTATATCCACACCTTCTTGCATCTTGTGCAGTCCTGGCAGCCAAGGAGGTGTCGCTTTCAAATAGTTTTGGACCGCACGAGGAAACGTTGAGTCATGTCTAGCAAATTCTGTGCTGGGGTGAAGGCCTGGATGCCCACAGAAAGGGCTCCGAGTGCCACCTCTGGCACCAGTGCCATAGGTTCGCCACCACTGTCTTACAGTCACCAAAACACATGCACACTCGGTCTGGCTGAGATTGGAGGAGTTCTGTATGAGGAGTCACTAGGAGAAGGTTGAAGGCCACTTCCAAACACAGGAGAAATAAATGACACAGGAACACAATGGGGGTCATTTACTAAGGGCCTGAATCGCTTTTTTACGTCGGGTTTCCCGAATTTTTCCAGTTTGCGCCAAATTGCCCCGGGTTTTTGGCGCACGTGATCGGATTGTGCTGCTTTGGCGCTGGCATGCATGCGATGGAAATCGGAGGGACGTGGCCGTCGGAAAACCCGACGGATTCGGAAAAATTGCAGTATTTTTAAAAAAAGTGTCGCTTGACACGCACTTGCCTGCACCAAGAAATAGAAGGTGAACTTCGGTGAACTGCAGCGGACCTCAGCACAGCAGCGACACCTAGTGGACATCGGCGCATGGACCTTAGTGAATCCCGGCCGGATCCGAATAAGTAAATCTGCTTCATTGTATAATGTGCTGGAGCAGAGGATCATTGAACCTTGGACCTTTGTGGACATTTGACTATTTCCCAGATACAAAGTCAGCACTTCTTATTTTATTTCACATTAATCTATAGTGTTTTGTAATATATATTCTGTTTATTAGTACTATGTCTGCATAGACTTGTAGAAACGGTAAATTAACATTGAGAGACATGAATATCTCTAACTTAAGAGAAGCTAGTAATTTTCCACAGCTATTGTAGAAATTGTTGTGAAAAGTGAAAAACAGACTTGATTACCAGAAAATCAGACAGCCTGGCAGGTGCTGTCTGGAAAGTTGTTTACCCCTTTAGAAACTTTCTGCCATAAAATATTGTGTAGATTACATAGGTCTATGGGAGAATGCTTTGTCATTATTTTTGCTGACATAGAAGGCATATAAAGAGAACAGTCCCAGTCCCTAGTCCCTGATCAACCAGAAAAATAAGTAGAGACAGGCATACTCTACCATAGACCCTAGGTTCCAGCCTTTGGCTATGGTACCAGCCTTCTGAGAAAGAGAGGGACAGCTATCCCAGGCCTTTCCTCAGCATTTTCCATTTTTCTGCCACGAAGGAGATTGGAGAAGTCAGTTTGGGGCCAACCCTATCCTGGGCACTGCAAACACTGGGGCCTTCATCAAGCGAAATTCTTATATATGAGGATAACAATGATAATCACAGCAGAGATATACATGATAAAATCATAATAATCTCAGAAGTGGGTGTACAACTATGTAAATGATAGAAGATGCCCTACTGTGTATTGAACTAATCATGTAATTATTCTTATTTTTTTATATTTTTTATGTATTATTATTTATCTCATTATTTATATATTAGACTTTTTACATGTCATATAATTTTTGAGCTTTTTTTTGCTGGGATTATTATTGTTATTCTTTTGTAGTGGAATATCGGGCTGGAGAAGAACACAACACGATGGCGAAACACGTTAAAACAAACCAATTTTTCGTTATACAAGCAGATGCTTTTACTTTCTGGAGGATGATCGGGAAATGCAACATAATCCCTGAACCTTTTTTGACTCCTCTATATGACTTCTGAGTCACATAGGAGAGTAAAGAGAATTGCTAAATATCTCAACACAGACGAAAAATATTGAAATCCAACATGTCCAATCTTCATCCAATCAATGTCATTGCTAGGAATTCTGGACGCCCCTACAAACATTAGATGGTTTGGTCCCACCAAAGTTGATGTCTTCATTGAGGAAAGCTAAAGATGGTAAATGGAGTCTCCCCTGGCTACAAGTGTTGGGTTTAGACATGCCCAATAATTTTGGATCCTTCTTTTCCTGGACATCTGCTACCAAGGCAGTGTCAGAGTACCACCAAAACATTAGCCAGTCCTGCCCACTAGTGTATCGGGCTTCCTATTCCTTGTGACATTGGATTCCTTGACCTCATCTCTCTAATACTCCTAACAGGGGACCACTGTGGACCATCCTAGAATCCTCATTCTCCACTTCTACTTTGGGTCTGGCAGCTTCTGAGCCCCACAGAAAGTGGTATGTACTTGTCCACCTTGGGTAAGAAGGCTGCCCAGTCTGCTGTAAGGCTTAGTGCATCAGTCACCACACATCTCTGGTTACCTAAGGCACCACCCCCCATGGGACTGTGATTGAGCAATAAGGTACCTAGTGTCCTGGTTTTTGCTGCAGTTGTCTTCTAATTACCCCGGTTACTTCTGCTTGTGTAAACAACTTCTAACTACTCCAATGTGTCTCACCACGGTCAACTATCACTGGCCAATGACTTCTCCAAGAGGTAAGAACCTGGTGGTTTCCTTGGAACAAAGTCCAGATACCTTTATAGGGGTTAAAGTGCACAAACCAGTGACTGCTCTCTTGGAGCCCCATGTCATATCCATTCATGGATCACACCTGTTGTATCACAACTGATCTCTACTTTGATTTATACAGGCAATGCTGCCCCCCGAAAACTGGTGAGACCACTTTGTGAGAACCTTCTACAGTAACATCAACCGTCTGCCCTCGGAGTGCCCTTTGGTGTTTTTCTCCTTGTGTTTCCCAATGTCTTCACTCACATTTTTGACCATGATTTGAAGGCGCCAGCAATTCCCATCCCCAGCAGAGGACTTGATGTCTCAGATGAAGATCAGATATCCCTCACCCAGCCCCTTCCACGTTGACCCAATAATTCCCAGATTATACTAAAGCCTATAAATTTCATAGTAATAAAAATATAGAGATAAAGAGCAGGAAATGGTGGAAAGTTTTCCTCCTTTCTGCGGATTGAATCCCAAAATAAGACAGGACGCTGTTGGCTCGTGCGGTGAATAGTTGAGGAACATTTCTGCCAATTGGCCGCGTCACAAGAATGTGGAAATGTCTTCGAGGTGCCTCACAATACAAAGGCACGCTATTGTGTCCGGGGTTTTGTAGCATTTGCAACCATTAGGGGTTAATTTGTGATAGAATATGAATATAGAATATTTTCTAGCAGTAAACACCCTTAACCCGTAGGCCATCAGATTAGTGGGGTTCAACATTTTAAGCCCCCATATTTTCAGCTGAATCAAAATTTAGCACAGATCCAAATGTTCAGCTCCATTCTCTGTGTAGTGGCCAGCCCAGGAACTGCAACTGAGCCTCAAAGCAGAGAAAGGTGCTGTTCTCACTTCTCTTTTCTGTGTCTTGAGCCAGAAGCCAGAGTTGGTGGATCTATGTTAACGGACCCCCACCCAATCTTAAACAAAAGGACTTATACTATGGATAAGCCATTAATATCATAAAGCTGGAAAACCCCCTTTAAGGAGAGAGCTTGGAGAGTCTCCACATCTAAGAGGAAAAGACCCTTGTTATATTCAAAAAATCATCATGTGAGACCCACCTGCTCAAGGAAGTATTGGAGTTTACATTGGAACCTTGAATAAGGAACATATTGGGGCAGATTTACTTACCCGGCCCATTCGCGATCCAGCAGCGCGTTCTCTGAACAGGATTCGGGTCCAGGCGGGATTTATGAAGGTAGTTCCTCCGCCGTCCACCAGGTGGCGCTGCTGCGCTGAAAATCATCTGAACACGCCGGAATACACCAAGCCGGACCAGGTGAAGGTAAGCGCTTCCCAAGCGACACATTTTCGGTTCTTAAATGCGGCGGTTTTTCCGAATACGTCGGGTTTTCGTTCGGCCACGCCCCCCGATTTCCGTTGCGTGCATGCCAACGCCGATGCGCCACAATCCGATCGCGTGCGCCAAAATCCCGGGGCAATTCAGGTACAAGCGCCGCAAATCAGAAATGTTCGGGTAACACGTCGGGAAAACGCGGGCACATTTACTTAGAAAGTTGGAAAATGCACTAAAAGTAATAATGCTGCGTGCAGCGATTTACTAAGATCGTGCACCAGAAATCATCAATCTGTTGCTTCCCCGCTCAGGTCCGACAGAGTTCACCATCTTTTTTGTGATGCATCTTTAACATAGGGCGTACGACACAATTTGCAGGTTAAATACGGCGCTCGGTCCGAGTCAGTCTGACCATCCGACGGCACGCCCACTAATTTGTGTCACATGTAGGCCAGTGCAGCTGTGCCACAAAAGGGTCACGTGCAACACAATCCCAGTGCAGGCACTTCTTTAACCCCTTACGGACGCCTGTGAGCCTTCTCCATAGCCAGTAAGTCTTTGCTGCAATATGCAAAATGTTTTTTGTTTTTTTTTAACTCTCTTAAACATGGACTGGAACAAGTGTTCCTCTAATCACTTATTGAAGCCTCTCTTTACTGCAATACTATAACTAACAAATAAACATAACACACTCAGCTCTGCTACATCATCCACTCACACACAGCCACACAGCTCTGCTACAACACACACACAGCCACACAGCTCCGCTACATAACACATAGCCACACACACACTTCATACCCAGTCCCATCCCCTGGCTCTGCACAATGATGCAGGAAACGTGATCACCTGCTACTGACATCAATCAATGCCTTGCATATTACACGAATCAGGACCAACTAGTGATGGGAAGTCCAGCTCTTCTTAGTGAGCTGGATGATTAGGCTCAGCTCACTAAGAAGAGCCGGCTCTTCTGGCTCCTGGACAGCTCCCTATTAAATATATTAAAGGGGGCCGGAGTCCAGCCAGTCCCCTACTCCACATCCGTTTTAACCCAATTTTATCGGGTTAAAGGGGGCGTGGTGAGCTGTTTAGGGGAGGGCTTAAGAGAGTTATCAGCTCACTAAAGGGAGCCGGTTCCCGTCGTTCACGTGAAAGAGACATTACAGACCAGGTTACTCATAATCCCAGGTCACAATGTACTAGAGTGCAAGAAATGACATATTCAGGTATCTTGGTGGGACAAAAAAGTTTTTAAAAAAATGTAAAATCACAAAGCATGAAACAATCCAATTGTTCGCTATATTTGTTGTGTGGAAAATCCCCAACATTATAAAGAGTACAGCAGATGGGTATTTCTGAATCTCTAATGACCCACTACATTATTTTACTGCAACAAAAAACTACTGCCATAAAAAAATTTCTTTTAAAGTAAATCTACCACCAGGATGAAAGATAGTAAACCAAGCACACAGACATACTGCTGTGTGCCTCCTCTGGCAGGATCCGCTCTTCTTTTAGATTCTTATGCCGGGGTTTTAACAAAAAAAGGCTTTTACAAATATTCAAATGAGCCTGAGGGGCTTTAGGCTCCATAGGTGTTATCACAGCCTGGAGCCCCTCTGACTCATTTGTATAATTTATATAGCCTTTTTTCTTAAAAAAACAGGGAATAAGAGGCTAAAAGAAGAGTAGAACCAGTATGTCAGTGTGCTCGGTTTACAATACTTCTTCCTGGTGGTAGATTTCCTTTAACGTTTACTAAAACTACTGTTTTTGTTCATCCTGTCTCCCAAAAACTATATTAAGAATAATCAAAATTATATTTTGGAATCTAAAATAGTACCATTTGCAATTATAACTTATCCACCAAAATACAGCATTTATTATAGAAAAATGAAAACTTTAGGGCGCTAACGCTAAGAGGGACGCAAAAAGCTGTCTCCAGACGGAGACAGTGCCCGTGTCCTGAATGCAGGAAATCCTTTCCTTATAATTATATGCAAATGAGCATTTCAGTGCACCATGGGCGTGGCCACGAGGACCACTGCACTCTCTTTTCCAAGTTCCCAGGAAGTGCAGGACACTGTCAATCAATGCTGCATGTGACGTCCGACTGAGCGAGAATAGATGGACCCGACCTCGTGGCCCCGACATGATAGACTGAATCGCTCATTTGCATATAAGTTAAAGAGAAGATTACTCTTCAGGCAGGAAACAGATTTTCTTCAGACAAGGTTATGTTGCAGGTTATAGGTCAAGATACATGTGACTAATGATCTGACCCTGTCCCTTATATCCCATAAAGATCTTGTTTTTTGTGGAAGGTCTTGTATTTTTCATCCCTCATTATGTAATATCAGAGTGACCCCTGGGATCGCTGCTTTGTGGTGTAGGTGCTGCATGTTCTCTGTTGGTGTAACATGTCTTATCACATACAGTACCCACGCATTTTGGGGTGTGGTGAATCACTCATGTGCAATGTGAGGGGCGGGGAGTGGCAGGAACACAATGTACACGGCAGGTACGGAGAGGCGTTGTGCCTCGAGGGCCTAGGATTATGGGGGGGTCTCGGGAAGAGATAAGTCATGTGATCATCCTCAGAGATTGTGGATTATTACTAGAAACATTCCTAGGGACGAGGCTTTTCTCCTATCAGGCAGGAATGTAGAGATTTATGGCCGTGTGACGGTAATGCGCCAAGATTAAAGGTAATGAATGTAACGTCTTCTAGGAGAAGTAGAGAGCGACCTGTCCTGGGGGAAGGAGGGGGGGGGGGACTTTATAGACACATAACTGAGGAAACACATAAAATAATAAAAACAAATTTCTATGAATATCTATGGAAAGTACCTGCGTCACACTTAAAGGGGCTTCACATAAATTTCCCCTTAATGGGGTGTTTGTGTTTGGAGCATTTAAGATACTTAAAGGGGTTTTCCAATTGCAAGGATTGCAGGGGTCAAAAAAAAGTTACTTGTCATATAGATTGATCATGTGACCTGTACTCAAAGTCCAAGGCATATGGGGGTCCCATCCAGACCACTCAGTGGGAGTCCCATCCAGACCACTCAGTGGCTGTGCAGCGGCAATGAAGAAGCAGTAAACCCTCAACTCCCCTGCTCCACCATTGTCCCGACTCCTGAGGCCATGTGCAGCAGAGGCCGGCAGGCGCGCCTTGATGATGTCATCACACCTGCCGGCTGCAGAGCTGTCATAGCAGAGGCACGGGCTCCAGAAAGTGGGGCACAGGAAAAATAATAGTTTAGGGTAAAAAAAGCAGCGGGGTATCAGTGAGGGGGCATCATAAATGAGGAGGTCTAGAGAAAAGGAGCATTAACAGTGAGGTTAAAAAAAGGGAGCAGTATATTATGTGGGGGCACTAGGAGGGGTATTGAACTTGCGAGAAGAACTACGGTAAATAAATTTTAATGGCTGGTACCTCCATCATGGTGGCTGTTATATGCACACGCCACAATGTACAGATACATGGGGAGGAGGCCCCTGCCCCTGGGGAGATGAGCTCAAGCTGTGTGACCACCGTGTTATCCCCAAAAAGAGGGATTGTCCTAGCTCTCTGCTTAGTTCTCTGTTACTATTACCAAATTATAGTCAGCTCTTTATGGGGGAGATTTATCATCAAGTTTCTGAGGTAAAACTGTTCTAGTTGCCCATGGAAACCAATCAGAGCTCAGCTTTCATTTTATAAACGCTTGTAAGAGAATGAAAGCTGAGCTCTGATTGGTAGCCATGGGCAACTCGAACAGTTCTACTCCAAGAGACTTATGATAAATCGTCCCCATACTTTTCCTACATTTAGGAAGTATCCTGGGAACCCTGTGATTGGTGGGGTAGTGAGGCCTGGGCCTGGTAACCTTATAGGGCCCAAATTGTGCCACTTCCCCATATGAGGAGACCAATCCTATACACAATACATTATAGTTGGGGCCCTGCAGCCTCTGACTGTCCCCATGTGATTTTGGACTTTCTAGCTAGACCCCACTGCATATTTAGTCCTAAAGCATCAGACAATCCCCAATATTCTTATTAATTACACATATTCCTAATATACACATAGGGGCACATTTACTAAGGGTCCGTGGAACTCATTTCCGTTGGGTTTCCCGACTATTTCCGTTTTGCACCGCATCTAACAGGGGTTTTTGGCGCACGTGATTGGATTTTGCCGCAATTGCACCGATTTTCATCCGACACAAATCGGGGGGCGTGGCTGTCGGACAACCCGACTGATTCAGACTAACCACGGGATTTAAAATTCAAATTGCACCGGGAAGAAGAAGGTGAACTCTGGCAGGCGTGAGCGGGGAAGCGACACATGCAGGATATCGGGCGCACGATCTTAGTGAATAGCGGTAGACTTCGCACCTCGGGGATTGCGCAGGGACCGGGTAAGTAAATGTGCCCCAGTGCTTTGACTGATAATGGTGCTCCTTCACCTGATAAGCTGTCTCCTTCACTGCCTGTCCTCATACTGGCCCTGCAGCTCCCCCTGGTGGCGGCTCTGAGCAGAGCAATTTCCCTGAATGGAGATTATTATTATTCCTTTGCATTGAAATTAAAGTCAATATTAATTTTTCATAATTGTTTTACTGCTCACAGGATGTTCTATTCCTCCTTGCGGCTTCTGGGAAAGAATATTTACATGTAACCTCATTATAAAGATCTTATTAATAATGGAGGATGAATAAGTATCGATTTCTATATTTTAATAACTGCACCTTCAATAACTTGGGTTTGGGATTCAGCTGAAGAATAATGAGGTATAACGAACAGATGGATTGTAGTATATTGAGGGTCCTCGGCCCCAGCTGATAGCAGGGCCACTACATACTATAAGCTATTGAAAATACTGATCTTCCTATTTGGCCCCATAAAGCATCAGGGCCCAGGGATAGAGGGAAAGGATGTGGGTGGATTTCATCAGCATTGCACTGTGTAGGCCTTTGTGTTTTTATATATTTGATCATATTTCCGCTATTGATTTGGATCCATCTTTCAGCAGGGACAAAATTAGTAACTCATGTAACTACGATATCAGGAAGACTTTATAGGTTTTCCCCATCCTGTCCCATAAGATGTTCATGGCTGTAACTTCCCATACAAGGAAACAATCTGGTAACCATTGGGTTCAAAGGATGCAATGGAGTAAGCAACAGAAGCATACACAACAGTGAACAGATTCTTATATCATCTGCATAATGTATAGTGCTCCCACCAGCCACCACTAGGGGGAGGTCAGGTGCACAATGCATACATGAACTCTATGAGTGGTTGGGTTGAAGAATTAATTTGGGACTAGGTTCACAAGAGGATATGTTACCTGGTAGCAGAAGGACAACATGGAGCTGCGCACATTTCTTTGTCTACGACCAATGGGCTGCTGCCCATGCATGGGGTCTTGTGGACCTCTTTCTCGTAGGCCCTTTTCCTACAATCCAAGGTACAGGGACTGCTAAGTTATCAGGTGCTGGGAAGGACTTTAAAAAAAAAACCTTTACTCACCTCCTCCAGCTCTCCCGGGGTCCCATCACAGCAGTGCCCCTTTCTGTTTACAGTCAGGGTCGGCTCTGGGTTTCAGGAGGCCCCTTGGCGACAGAGCCTTAGTAGGCCCCTTTGCAATGAACTCAAAAATTCACAAAGTAAAACAGTCCCCTGTTCCCTAAAATATCCCCTAACTTATCATCCCAAACAGCTCATGGTTATATTATATAAGCCCTTCCCCTATGGTTTCATTATATAAAGCCCCCTCACCCACTCATGCTTATTTTATATGCAGCCCCCCTCACCCCCATGGATTCCTTATGTACAGCCCCCAGTACCCCTGGGCCCCGGCACTTGCCCGGGTATGCCCAGTGCTGGCACCGGCCCTGACACGGCAGCTCGGCTCTGGCAACTTTCGGAGGCTGATACAAGGACAGGTGGCCATGCCAGGCAAGGATCCGATGGACCCCCAGAGGAGGTGAGTTAAGGTTCATTTTTTTAAAAGCCCTTCCAAGCTCATCTTCTATATTTTTCTAATAGTCAAGTGTAAAATATTATATTTACCGTACAAATATTCCAAGAGATAAAACAGAACAGAACGTAGACCCAAAACACAACAAAGGCAGATATTCAGTGTGAGGAACCTGTACCCGGTAGCAAGAAACCACAGGCCTGGAGGAGATCAGGCCCCAGTCATGTCTGTGATGGAGAGATCTGCCACTACCTGCCTGTCATTCCTGAATATTCTTCCAGATGCTTCTCCCTGATCCTGAGGGGGGGCGCCGGCGCTCTATTCTGCATTATGTTGTCTGCCATCTGCTTCCGCCATGTTTATTTATAGTGGAGAGACGCGGATGACGGGTGTACAGATGGGAGCGATAGGGGGGACGCACTAGGAGGTGGCGGTGCTGTGTACACATTCCGAGTGATAGAAAGTTTATAGAAACAAAAATGAAGCAATGAAAGGCAATAAATACTAATACGATAAATACTGATATTACACATTCACCCCGGAGGAATGTCCGGCTTGGGGGATACTAGAATGGCGCTTTATTACCGTAAACTAGCTGCTCTGCTATTGTGTAACTACAACTCCCAGAGAGCAATCCAATAAAAATGTCTCCGGAACCTCTTTTTAACATGATGAAATTCTGCTGCCTACAGGTATCACTAGGGGGAGCTCAGGAGCTTACAATGTACGACACATACAGGGCACTCCATACTAACACATTGGGGCTCATTTACTAAGGGTCCGCGGTCCGCACTATCGTCGGAATACTCAACGATTTCCGATGTGCGCCTTTTTGGTGCACGCTATCGGATTTTGGCGCATCGGCGGAGGCTTTCATGTGACACAAATGGGGGGGGGGCCGTCAGACGATCGGACGGATTTGGACTACACGCGGGATTTAACAAAGCAATTTGTGTCGAAAGACAATTCACTTACATGCACCGGGAAGAAGATGGTGAACTCCAGCGGACCTGAGCGGGGAAGAGACACATGCAGGATATCAGGGGCATGGTTTATGAATGAATCGCGGCAGATGTGGATTCTGGGGGACAATGCAACTCGGGGATCGTGCAGGGACCAGGTAAATAAGGGTACTAAGGGTCTCACAGATTACTGTACTGTGACATCACTGTGTGTATTATCTCTGTACGTGTATTATCTCTGTACTGTGACATCACTGTGTATATTCCTGTACTGTGACATCACTGTGTGTATTATCCCTGTACTGTGACATCACTGTGTGTATTATCCATGTACTGTGACATCACTGTGTATTATCTCTGTACTGTGACATCACTGTGTGTATACCAGTACTGTGACATCACTGTGTGTATACCAGTACTGTGACATCGCTGTGTGTGTTATCCCTGTACTGTGACATCACTGTGGGTAATATCCCTGCACTGTGACATCACTGTGTGTATTATACCTGTACTGTGACATCACTGTGTGTATTATCCCTGTACTGTGACATCACTGTGTGTATTATTTCTGTACTGTGACATCACTGTGTGTATTATACCTGTACTGTGACATCACTGTGTGTATTATCCCTGTACTGTGACATCACTGTGTGTATTATCCGTGTACTGTGACATCACTGTGTGTATTATCCCTGTACTGTGACATCACTGTGTGTATTATTTCTGTACTGTGACATCACTGTGTGTATACCTGTACTGTGACATCACTCTGTGTATTATCCCTGTACTGTGACATTACTGTGGGTAATATCCCTGCACTGTGACATCACTGTGTGTATTATCCCTGTACTGTGACATCACTGTGTGTATTATCTCTGTACTGTGACATCACTGTGTGTGTTATCCCTGTACTGTGACATCACTGTGTGTATTATCTCTGTACTGTGACATCACTGTGTGCATTATCTTTGTACTGTGACATCACTGTGTGTATTATCCCTGTACTGTGACATCACTGTGTGTATTATCTCTGTACTGTGACATCACTGTGTGTATTATCTCTGTACTGTGACATCACTGTGTGTATTATCCCTGTACTGTGACATCACTGTGTGTATTATTTCTGTACTGTGACATCACTGTGTGTATTATCCCTGTACTGTGACATCACTGTGTGTATTATCTCTGTACTGTGACATCACTGTGTGTATTATCCCTGTACTGTGACATCACTGTGTGTATTATCTCTGTACTGTGACATCACTGTGTGTATTATCCCTGTACTGTGACATCACTGTGTATTATCCCTGTAGTGTGACATCGCTGTGTGTATTATCCCTGTACTGTGACATCACTGTGTGTATTATCTCTGTACTGTGACATCACTGTGTGTATTATCCCTGTACTGTGACATCACTGTGTGTATTATCCCTGTACTGTGACATCACTGTGTGTATTATCTCTGTACTGTGACATCACTGTGTGTATTATCCCTGTACTGTGACATTACTGTGTGTATTATCCCTGTACTGTGACATCACTGTGTGTATTATCCCTGTACTGTGACATCACTGTGTGTATTATCCCTGTACTGTGACATCACTGTGTGTATTATCCCTGTACTGTGACATCACTGTGTGTATTATCCCTGTACTGTGACATCACTGTGTGTATTATCCCTGTACTGTGACATCACTGTGTGTATTATCCATGTACTGTGACATCACTATGTGTATTATCCCTGTACTGTGACATCACTGTGTGTATTATCTCTGTCCAGTAGAAGGAGCAGTAGGTTGGTGACTTTTCATGCTCTGATGAGTTGGGTGCAGTAATATTGGACGCTCTTCCATGTTCTGCTCTGTGTCCCCCAGGTACTTACACCTCTTGATGAAAATCAAGAAAAAAAAACAAGCAATAGCTGCGACATCTGAACATAATCCCAGTTATTCGGACATATTTCTATTAATGTAATTGTTTGCAGATGGGAAAAGAGGAAACTCGTTCCATGTTCTGATTTGTTTATTTGTGCGACTATTAAATGATCTCAGCCAGAAATACAAACACTGATAGACGTGTAATACAGGGGGCGGGGGGGCTGATGAATCCTATAACAGATGTGACATGGAGATTGACCTGTAATAATTGGAGATGAATGATCTGCGGGAAATGAAACTTCAAATTTCATATGGAATCTCTATAGAGTGTGAGACTCCAAACCGTCAAAATAGCTCTAAAAGAGACAGAACGGTATAAGATCTGCCGGTCACAGCATAAAAGGAGAATGAATGGTGCGCAAGTAGGATAACCAATCCTTCACTCATATATAGCACTCATAAAAATTGATGCAGGAATAGTAAATTTATTTAGAATATTGGGGCACATTTACTAAAAACAGTGCAGTGTGTACTAGGCGCAGTGTCCTGTACAGTGTGTATTAGGTGCAGTGTCCTGTGCAGTGTGTACTAGGTGCAGTGTCCTGTGCGGTGTGTACTAGGTGCAGTGTCCTGTGCAGTGTGTACTAGGTGCAGTGTCCTGTGCAGTGTGTACTAGGTGCAGTGTCCTGTGCAGTGTGTACTAGGCGCAGTGTCCTGTACAGTGTGTATTAGGTGCAGTGTCCTGTGCAGTGTGTACTAGGTGCAGTGTCCTGTGCGGTGTGTACTAGGTGCAGTGTCCTGCGCAGTGTGTACTAGGTGCAGTGTCCTGTGCAGTGTGTACTAGGTGCAGTGTCCTGTGCAGTGTGTACTAGGTGCAGTGTCCTGTGCAGTGTGTACTAGGTGCAGTGTCCTGCGCAGTGTGTACTAGGTGCAGTGTCCTGCGCAGTGTGTACTAGGTGCAGTGTCCTGCGCAGTGTGTACTGGGTGCAGTGTCCTGTGCAGTGTGTACTGGGTGCAGTGTCCTGTGCAGTGTGTACTAGGTGCAGTGTCCTGTGCAGTGTGTACTAGGTGCAGTGTCCTGTGCAGTGTGTACTAGGTGCAGTGTCCTGTGCAGTGTGTACTAGGTGCAGTGTCCTGTGCAGTCTGTACTAGGTGCAGTGTCCTGTGCAGTGTCCTGTGCAGTGTGTACTAGGTGCAGGATCCTGTGCAGTGTGTACTAGGTGCAGTGTCCTGTGCAGTGTGTACTAGGTGCAGTGTCCTGTGCAGTGTGTACTAGGTGCAGTGTCCTGTGCAGTGTGTACTAGGTGCAGTGTCCTGTGCAGTGTGTACTAGGTGCAGTGTCCTGTGCAGTGTGTACTAGGTGCAGTGTCCTGCGCAGTGTGTACTAGGTGCAGTGTCCTGCGCAGTGTGTACTAGGTGCAGTGTCCTGTGCAGTCTGTACTAGGTGCAGTGTCCTGTGCAGTGTCCTGTGCAGTGTGTACTAGGTGCAGTGTCCTGTGCAGTGTGTACTAGGTGCAGTGTCCTGTGCAGTGTGTACTAGGTGCAGTGTCCTGCGCAGTGTGTACTAGGTGCAGTGTCCTGCGCAGTGTGTACTAGGTGCAGTGTCCTGCGCAGTGTGTACTGGGTGCAGTGTCCTGCGCAGTGTGTACTGGGTGCAGTGTCCTGTGCAGTGTGTACTGGGTGCAGTGTCCTGTGCAGTGTGTACTGGGTGCAGTGTCCTGTGCAGTGTGTACTAGGTGCAGTGTCCTGTGCATTGTGTACTAGGTGCAGTGTCCTGTGCAGTGTGTACTAGGTGCAGTGTCCTGTGCAGTGTGTACTAGGTGCAGTGTCCTGTGCAGTGTGTACTAGGTGCAGTGTCCTGTGCAGTCTGTACTAGGTGCAGTGTCCTGTGCAGTGTGTACTAGGTGCAGTGTCCTGTGCAGTGTGTACTAGGTGCAGTGTCCTGTGCAGTGTGTACTAGGTGCAGTGTCCTGTGCAGTCTGTACTAGGTGCAGTGTCCTGTGCAGTGTCCTGTGCAGTGTGTACTAGGTGCAGGGTCCTGTGCAGTGTGTACTAGGTGCAGTGTCCTGTGCAGTGTGTACTAGGTGCAGTGTCCTGTGCAGTGTGTACTAGGTGCAGGGTCCTGTGCAGTGTGTACTAGGTGCAGTGTCCTGTGCAGTGTGTACTAGGTGCAGTGTCCTGTGCAGTGTGTACTAGGTGCAGTGTCCTGTGCAGTGTGTACTAGGTGCAGTGTCCTGTGCATTGTGTACTAGGTGCAGTGTCCTGTGCAGTGTGTACTAGGTGCAGTGTCCTGTGCAGTGTGTACTAGGTGCAGTGTCCTGTGCATTGTGTACTAGGTGCAGTTTCCTGTGCAGTGTGTACTAGGTGCAGTGTCCTGTGCAGTGTGTACTAGGTGCAGTGTCCTGTGCAGTCTGTACTAGGTGCAGTGTCCTGTGCAGTGTGTACTAGGTGCAGTGTCCTGTGCAGTGTGTACTAGGTGCAGTGTCCTGTGCAGTGTGTACTAGGTGCAGTGTCCTGTGCAGTCTGTACTAGGTGCAGTGTCCTGTGCAGTGTGTACTAGGTGCAGGGTCCTGTGCAGTGTGTACTAGGTGCAGGGTCCTGTGCAGTGTGTACTAGGTGCAGTGTCCTGTGCAGTGTGTACTAGGTGCAGTGTCCTGTGCAGTGTGTACTAGGTGCAGGGTCCTGTGCAGTGTGTACTAGGTGCAGGGTCCTGTGCAGTGTGTACTAGGTGCAGGGTCCTGTGCAGTGTGTACTAGGTGCAGTGTCCTGTGCAGTGTGTACTAGGTGCAGGGTCCTGTGCAGTGTGTACTAGGTGCAGGGTACTGTGCAGTGTGTACTAGGTGCAGGGTCCTGTGCAGTGTGTACTAGGTGCAGGGTCCTGTGCAGTGTGTACTAGGTGCAGGGTCCTGTGCAGTGTGTACTAGGTGCAGTGTCCTGTGCAGTGTGTACTAGGTGCAGGGTCCTGTGCAGTGTGTACTAGGTGCAGTGCCCTGTGCAGTGTGTACTAGGTGCAGTGTCCTGTGCAGTGTGTACTAGGTGCAGTGTCCTGTGCAGTGTGTACTAGGTGCAGTGTCCTGTGCAGTGTGTACTAGGTGCAGTGTCCTGTGCAGTGTGTACTAGGTGCAGGGTCCTGTGCAGTGTGTACTAGGTGCAGGGTCCTGTGCAGTGTGTACTAGGTGCAGGGTCCTGTGCAGTGTGTACTAGGTGCAGTGCCCTGTGCAGTGTGTACTAGGTGCAGTGTCCTGTGTAGTGTGGAGGGGCCTCCAAAACATCTGTTTTCAGAGGTCAGGACGGGAGTAATTGGCTCAGGGTTGAGTAACACACTTTGGCCTCGGTACCTGATTGCTCAGACACATTCCCATGTAACCCAGAGTGACTAGTGATTGGTGCATACAGCATTATAGGGCATTTGCACCACCCCCTTAAAAGCTCTCAAGACGCAAGTTCATCCTGTGACCAGGGAGATGTAGCCAGTAGTATACAGAAGAAGGGGGCTGCAGACATGAGGACATGGCCTAAATAAGTCACTGTGGGATGAAGTGTACATAGTGCTAACCCCTCTAAAGGAAATCTACCACCAGGATGAAGGATTGTAAACCAAGTACACTTACATGCAAGTGTGTGCCCCCTCTGGCAGGATCCATTTTTCACTTCGCTTCTCATGCCCTGGTTTTTACAAAAATAGGCTTTTAAAATTATGCAAATGAGCCTGAGTGTTTTCTAAAAAAAAAAACAAGGGCATATAAAACTTAAAAAAGAGTGGAAGCTGCCAGAGGGGGCAGTATGTTCATTTACATAAAATCAGACAATCCCTTTAAGTGTCTTTTACCCTCTTATATTTTGTAATCCTTTCATATTATAACAAGTTTGCACAAACCACCGAAACCACAAGAAACTTCAGGAATTTCATCATCTTTAACTTTAAAATTTATTGGCATATCTTCCTGGAAAATGTTTACACGGAGCCGATGCCTCTGATGACCTTCCCTGCAGCTCGGTGACATTTTCTACATTTTGGTAAGAGGATTAAATGTGAACTGTTACAACAAGCCGCCTAATAATAACCGGTCTCTAAAAATACTCGCAGTATTGGCAGGCGGCGGATATTACAGTCAGATAATCTGTTATCGAGAAATTGTCAAAAATAAATTATTTTCTTTAGTTATTTTCTGAACTGCAGCGAATGGTGGAAGATACCATCCTGCTCTGCAGACATTGGTGGAAGATAACATCCTACTCTGCAGCCATTGGTGGAAGATAACATCCTACTCTGCAGCCATTGGTGGAAGATACCATCCTGCTCTGCAGACATTGGTGGAAGATAACATCCTACTCTGCAGTGAATGGTGGAAGATACCATCCTGCTCTGCAGACATTGGTGGAAGATAACATCCTACTCTGCAGCCATTGGTGGAAGATAACATCCTACTCTGCAGCCATTGGTGGAAGATAACATCCTACTCTGCAGCCATTGGTGGAAGATAACATCCTACTCTGCAGTGAATGGTGGAAGATACCATCCTGCTCTGCAGACATTGGTGGAAGATAACATCCTACTCTGCAGCCATTGGTGGAAGATAACATCCTACTCTGCAGTGAATAGTGGAAGATAACATCCTACTCTGCAGCCATTGGTGGAAGATAACATCCTACTCTGCAGCCATTGGTGGAAAATGTCATACTGCTCTGCAGCCATTGGTGGAAGATAACATCCTACTCTGCAGCCATTGGTGGAAGATAACATCCTACTCTGCAGCCATTGGTGGAAGATAACATCCTACTCTGCAGAAATTGGTGGAAAATAACATCCTACTCAGAGTAGAAGCCAACATCCTACCTCCCAGTCCACAGCTATTGGTGGAAACCACAGTCTGCTCTGTTGCTATTGGTTGCAACTATTGGCAGAAGTCAAAATCATATTCTGCAGCTATTGGTGAAAGGTAACACCCGGCTCTGCATCTATTAGTGGAAAATAATATCCTACTCTGTATCTATTAGTTGAAAATAATATCCTGCTCTGCATCTATTGGTGAAAGGTAACATCCTAGTCTTCCCTTCTCTAGTAGCATCCTAGGCTACAGTCCGTGTTGCCCACTCCTCCTCCTTCCATCCCTATTATAAGGTGTCTGGTCCCTTTCATCCACTCCATAGAAAACACAATCCATTATAGGCGGTTTGGGCAGTAGCCTTCTAGGGAGTCCATGGCCATACAAACCACCCACCAGATTTTATGCTGAGAAGGACTTCAGCTGCTCTCAATACACAAGAGCCATTTCAGGACTTTTGAAGGTCCTCCAAAGGTCCTGAAGCCACAGATTGATAGTAGACAGAAGGGACCCATCCTCCATTCCCCAAGAAGCTGATCCTAGCACTATATGTAGGAAGTGATTCCAGACTTGTAGGGGCCATAATATTCATACGGCGCCGGGGCAATGGTGGTCTTTATCTGCCCTTGCACACCTCTACTCACCTTTTGCCATATTTTCAGAAAACAAGGAATATTTAGAAGATTATTTACTTATTATATGACAATTCTCCGCAGTTAGATGAATTTGGATGGATCCCCCCTGCGGGCTGTTGGCGGGTGATGGACTGTGTTAGCGCAGCGGTAATTGCTGTTGCTCTTACAGGCGGCATGAAGTGATCAGTGGGTAATGAGACTCGGCAATGACAATCTCTGCTCTCATTACTATGACACATGATTTATCATCTTCTTCTTGGTAATCTGAATCCTGTACTTTACGAGGAGTCCGCGATGCTCCTCTACGACTAGGACGTTCCTCTTGAAGACGCGGCACATGGCGTTATCACAGATTTATGAAGAACTCCCTGTGTCTGCTCGGGTAACGGGACGTCTTTATACAGAATCTTCTCTCTTCAGTCCAAGTTTATGATGTGATTTGTATCCGCACTTTACCCCATCAGCCATTGTCCAGGCGTGAGCGTTCTTCGCGCTCGTTTCTTTTTTCTTTGTGCTCGAAGTCTCAAAAAAAAGGTACAAATAGTAATGTAAGGGTCTCAAAAAGATTTAGGTGGGCGCTGCTTTTTGGGTGTCCATTGTTGTTGCATAAAATTTCCCATTGTTGACATCTGGACCCAGGTATCTACTGGTTTTCCCCTACTGAACCCCTGTGGAGCAAAGTTTTGTCTGTGGAAAGTAGAAAATGGCAGCAGATCAGGTCCAGCGTCCTGCAGCATGTTACAACATACAGGGATCACCAGGGTCGGCTCCAGGTCTCACTAGGCCCCTGGGCGGCAGAGCCTCAGTGGGCCCCTTTGCAGTGAACTCACGTGGCGGCACTAAAAATTCAGAAACTAAAATATTCCCTAGTTAATCATCAAACAGCCCCCACATGGTTATTTTATATACAGCCCCCACATGGTTATTTTATATACAGCCCCCACATGGTTATTTTATATACAGCCCCCACATGGTTATTTTATATACAGCCCCCCTAACACCCATGGATTCATTAGATACACACCTCCCCCCTCCTCTCCCATGGATTCCTAATGTATACAGTCATGGCCATAAGTTTTGAGAATGATAGAAATGGTAATTTTTTACAAAGTCTACTGCATCAGGTTTTATAATGGTAATTTGCATATACTCCAGAGTGATCAGCTTAACAGCAATTAATTGCAAAGTCAATATTTGCCTAAAAAAGGAACTTTTTCCCCCAAAACACATTTCAACTTCATTGCAGGCGCCTTAAAAGGAGCAGCTAACATGGTGTCAGTGATGTCTCCAGTAACACAGGTGCGGGTGCTGATGAGGACAGGGCTGGAGATCAATCTGTCATGATTAAGTAAGAATCACACCACTGGACACTTTAAAAGGAGGCTGGTGCTTGGCGTCATTGTTTCTCTTCTGTTAACCATGGTTATCTCTAAAGAAACATTTGCAGTCATCATTGCACTGCACAAAACTGGCCTAACAGGGAAGAGTATCGCAGCTAGAAAGATGTCACCAATCTATCGCATCATCAAGGAATTCAAGGAGAGAGGTCCCATTGTTGCCAAAAAGGCTCCAGGGCGCTCAAGAAGGACCAGCATCCCCAGGACCGTCTCTTAAAAGTGTTTCAGCTTGGGGTGGGGCTCCCAGCAGTGCAGAGCTTGCTCAGGAATGGCAGCAGGCAGGTGTGAGGCATCTGCACGCACTGTGACACTGCGGAGACTCTTGGAGCAAGACCTGGTGTCCAGGAGGGCAGCAAAGAAGCCACTTTTCTCCAGAAAAACCATCAGGGACAGACTGATATTCTGCAAAAGGTACAGGGAGTGGACGGCTGAGGACTGGGGGAAAGTCATTTTCTCTGATGAATCCCCTTTCCGATTGTTTGGAACATCTGGAGAACAGCTTGTTGGGAGAAGACAAGGTGAGCGATACCACCAGTCTTGTCTCATGCCAACTGTAAAGCCTCCTGCAACCATTCATGTGTGGGGCGGCTTCTCAGCCAAGGGAATCGCCTCTCACAGTCTTACCTAAAAACACATCCATGAATAAAGAATGGGACCAGAATGTCCTCCAAGAGCAACTTCTCCCAACCGTCCGAGAGCAGTTTGGTGATGAACAATGCCTTCTCCAGCATGATGGAGCACCTTGCCATAAAGCAAAGGGGAGAACTAAATGGCTCAGGGAACAAAACATAGAGATTTTGGGTCCATGGCCTGGAAACTCCCCAGATCTTAATCCCATTGAGAACTTGTGGTCAATCATCAGGAGACGGGTGGACAAACAAATCCAACAAATTGTGACACAATGCAGCAGTGATTGTGCAGGAATGGACGGCTATCAGTCAGGATTTGGTGCAGAAGGTGAGTGAGAGCTGCCAGGGAGAATTGCAGAGGTCCTGAAGAAGAAGGGGCAACACTGCAGATACTGACTTTCTGCATTAACTCCTAACTGTCCATAAAAGCTTTTGTTCCCCATAATTTGATTGCACTTGTATTTCTGTACGTGATAAAAACATCTGACAAACCAGAGGGCAACAGATCATGTGACAATATAATATTTGTGTCATGACTGTAGCCTTATGTGGGTCCCCAGCAGCTCTGGGCCCCGGGACACTTGCCCAGGTATGCCCAGTGCTGGCTCCAGCCCTGGGGATCACCCATTTCCATTGTCCTTGTACCGAAGGACAAACACTCGGATTAGGCTCCACTTCAGGTCCTGCAGCACTGACTCTTCTATAGACCCAGGTCAGCACACTGCTGGGCTTGGTCTGCGGTCTGGTCTGCTGCAGCATAATCACATGTATAATCAGACCTTTGTGTGTGTTATTAGTGTAATGTCATGGTAGGGGCCCGTGTGATGTAGAAGGAACAAACACTGGATCCCCGGACTGCAGGCTCAGAGACAACTTTATTCCATGCTTCTCCCTGCTCTGTCTGTAACAACTGCCCAAAACCAAACTGTTCCTCCTCCTCAGTACCTCACTGTTACTGTGTTAGTAGCAGCAGGACTGTGAAATACGGATTTATATTTCAGGAATGTACTGAGGGCATGTCCTCACACTGCTGTGCTCTGAGCTCTCTGAATTAAGCCGCTCCATTGCCCCTGCCATCACACAGATCTTATAGTTTTATACCAGAAGCCTGAAACAGATTTCACCCAGTGAAGAGAGGACAGGGCTGTAGAGCAGCGTAATGCTCACAGCCAAGAGCAAAGCAGTGTGAGGACACACCCCCAGTGCACTTGAAAAAAATACAGTCCTGGAATATAAGTTCACATGCTGCTGCTATTTACAACATAAACAAATGTATGATTACACACCTCTCCAGGGAAAATACCTATCGATGGCTGCAGAGAGCACAGAGCACAGCAGTGTGAGGACACCACCCCAACCAAACCCAGTGCACTTGAAAAAAAATGCAGTCCTGGAATATATAATCACATGCTGCTGCTACTAAAAATAAAAAAAAACAAATGTATGATTACACATCTCTCCAGGGAGAATACCTATCAATGGTTGCAAAGTGCTCAAAGCACAGCAGTGTGAGGACACACCCACAGTGCACTTGGAGAATCTATAATCCTGGTATATAAATCTATATTTAAAACTTTTGCTGCTACTAACAACATACACAGAAATACAGTATAGTAAAATTACACATCTCTCCAGGGATAATACATAGCACTGGCTGCAGTCTGCGGGGTCACACCTGATGACAGGTTCCCTTTAATTTGTGTTTAGTTCATAAGTTCAGCCAGGGACAGGGACTGATGTATGTGCATTGCCTGAATCTTGTCTTCTGCTTTGTTCTTTTTTCCTTTATTCTCCTTTTTTTGAAGAACATTTTTGTTCTTGGCCCCTCACCCAGGGACAGGAGGGATAATAATAGGATAATAATAATAGGCGCTGCCGCGATATCTGGAATCATTGGGGCAGATTTATCAAGCAGTCTGTAAGTCAGAATATTTCCAATTGCCCATGGCAACCAATCACAGCTCCCCTTTAAAATATTCATGAGCACTGGTGAAATGAAAGCTGAGCTGTGATTGGTTGCCATGGGCAACTGGAAATATTCTGACTTTCAGACACTTGATAAATCTGCCCCATTGTGTCTTTCCGCTATTGGGATGTTAATAGGACATTGCAGGGCACGTGCCATGTCAGCGGGGGGCGCCGTCACATTGTAACCAGGATCTCATTTCTCATCTCCAGGGGTCAAGTACATGATATTCCTGGTGAGCGGGCGGTTTATAGGAGGCGACATTATCCATGGCGGATGAGTTATGCTGACAGCAGGTTTTCTCACTTTACAGATTTATCTTCTATATAATGTGATATGAAGGACGGCAGAGGTTTTATTGTCTCAGCATTTATCACAGGGAAATGTATGCGCATCAGGAATGAGGTTGTGAGGCAGAAGATCCTCATGTACGACATTGGTCGGATTTATAAAGAATGGGGCAATGATGGGAAAAATAATAATAAAAACATTACTTAAAGGGAAACCATCAGCAGGTCCTTTATGTATTATCCTGCAGGTGTTTAATCATACCTCTTTGTAGATTGTTAGTAACAGCAGGACTGTGATATATGGATTTATATTCCAGGATTGTATATTCTCCAAGTGCACTGGGGGGCGTGTCCTCACACTGCTGTGCTCTCTGCAGCCAGTACTAGGTATTGTCCCTTGAGAGATGCGTGATCAGACCTTTGTGTATGATGTTGGTAGCAGCAGGACTGTGATATATGGATTGATACTCCATGAGACCAGGGGGCATGTCTTCACACTGATGTGTTCTCAACTTTGCAGAAAGTTTTAGGTCACATCACTGATCTTCATTCACAGTAGGAGTGTGTCCCTTTAAAGGAAACCTACCATCGGGAATCTACCTATTAAGGTAGATCTAATGGTAGGTTCTCTTTAATAACCTAAACCCTATACTATGCTTACCTAACCCTATAACAATGTCAAATATGCACATTTTTCAGAAAGGCTACTGGGGCATGGAGTAGCCTCTCCGGGGAGCGGGAGCAAAGGCTTCTTCACGTCCCAGTAGCCTTTGTTGTCCCTACCTACCTGCGTGTTGCCCTCTAGATTAGGTTAGACTCTGTTATAGGATTAGGTAAGCATAGTTTAGGGTTTAGGTTACTAAAGGGGACCTACCATTAAAACTACCTTATTAGATAAATTCCTGATGGTAGGTTTCCTTTAAAGGACATCTACCACCAGGATGAAAGACTATATGCAAATGAGCCTGAGGGGCTCCAGGCTCCTCTAACACCTCAGGCTCATTTGCATACAGTCCTTCATCCTGGTGGTTGGTGTCCTTTAATTAAGTGTTAGTAAAGCGGGAATTCCACTCCCACACACAAATCCCCATGTAACCAGGAGCCTTCGTTTTATGGATGTGTAACCACCAAGTTTTCAGTAAGTAAATTGATGTTAGTTCTATCATCATCCACCACATAATGGGGCACATTTACTAAGGGTCCATTGGACGCATTTCCGCCGGGTTTCCCGAATATTTCCGATTTGCCCTGAATTGCACAGGGGTTTTTGGCGCACGTGATCGGATTGGCTTGCATGGGGGGCGTGGACGTCGGACAACCCGACTGATTCAGACAAGCCGCGGAATTTAAAAATCAAATTGTGTCGCAAGATCAGCACTTACATGCACCGGGATTATCAGAAGCTCCCAAAACATCACCAGTTGGGAGATCATAAGCCAAATCTGCGGGTAAGAAGAACAGACGCCACAGATTTAACCCCATGTTTCTGTTCTGGGAAGTTTCTTATGGTCGCTGAATATAACACCCCAGACCAGTCCTCTGCACGTTCCTGCACCCCCCGGAGACCACATCTCACTATATACAAAGTAATAGTAAGACTTGGAGGTCCGCGCTCGATCAGAGACTTAATAACTGGATGAATTGCATAGATAGAGGAAATCATTTAAAGAAAATTCTTGGAAAAACTGCACAAAGAGTTCAAAGCAGCGACCAGGGAAAAACATAAAAGACCACAATATACTGTGTATTGTATAGAAGAGAGTGCGGCACAATGACTGCAATCCCCTGAAGAGCCCTCCATGCAGCCTCTTTCATGTGTGGTAGGAGGAATAACATTTCTCACATTCACAGGATAAAGTAGATGGGAAGATGTAGATAAAGGAGACGAGAAACGTACAGAGGATCTGCCAAGTCTAAGGGGAGAGCAAGATAGTTATTAATGCAAAAAGATGGCAGGACTCCTAGAGAAAGCCTGTGAGTCCTGCTCCCCATCTACTCATAGAGAAAGCCTGTGAGTCCTGCTTCTCAACCCACTCATAGAGAAAGCCTGTGAGTCCTGCTCCCCATCTACTCATAGAGAAAGCCTGTGAGTCCTGCTTCTCAACCCACTCATAGAGAAAGCCTGTGAGTCCTGCTACCTCTGCTCACTCATAGAGAAAGCCTGTGAGTTCTGCTCCCCATCTACTCATAGAGAAAGCCTGTGAGTCCTGCTTCTCCATCCACTCATAGAGAAAGCCTGTGAGTCCATGTCTCCCCCACCAATTCATAGAGAAAGCCTGTGAGTCCTGTCTCCCCAACCCTCTCATAGAGAAAGTCTGTGAGTCCTGCTTCTCAACCCTCTCATAGAGAAAGCCTGTGAATCCTGCTCCCTCTACTCACTCATAGAGAAAGCCTGTGAGTCCTGCTTCCCCCTCCCACTCATAGAGAAAGCCTGTAAGTCCTACCCCCCACCCACTTATAGAGAAAGCCTGTGAGTCCTGCTACTCCACCTACTCATAGAGAAAGCCTGTGAGTCCTGCTTCCTCTACTCACTCATAGAGAAAGCCTATGAGTCCTACCCCCCCACCCACTTATAGAGAAAGCCTGTGAGTCCTGTCTCCTCCAACCTCTCATAGAGAAAGCCTGTGGGGGACTTTAATCATCCAGGTTCATATGGATCTAGTGTTGTCTTAGTTTTGGAATTGTCGCATGTCCAATTCATTTGCGCCAAATTGGTCTCAAATTATTCCCCTACAAAGTAGATTTCATTTGTGACCAATAATGAAATAAGATTGAAAAAAGGTGACAGAACGCTCAGGGCTTTATTTTAACACAAAAAAGTCTCAGCTTGTACAATGTCCTGTAAATGCAGGGACTAAAAGTTACAGATATGTAAGAAAAAAAATGAGTCTTTGCCTTTTTTATTATAATTTACAGGAAATTGAGTCTGATAATATTTTCAGATCTGTACAATAAGACAATAATCACTCACAGAGATGATCCCATAGAAAGTGATGGAGTCGTTACTGGAGAAATTTTATATTTTAAAACTGAGATGAATTATTTTTTATGTTGCATAGAGGGAATTTTTCATTTGGGAAGCGAAAACCTTTGTTTTCAGTAATTCATAGAGAAAACCTGTGAGTCCTGCTCCCTCCACCCACTCATAGAGAAAGCCTGTGAGTCCTACTTCCCCCCTGCTCATAGACAAAGCCTGTGAGTCCTGCTGATCCCACCCACTCATAGAGAAAACCTGTGAGTCCTGTTTCCCCCACCCACTCATAGAGAAAACCTGTGAGTCCTACCTCCCCACCCACTCATAGAGAAAGCCTGTGAGTCCTGCTTCCTCCACCCACTCATAGAGAAAGCCTGTGAGTCCTGCTTCCCCCTTGCTCATAGTGAAAGCCTGTGAGTCCTGCTTTCCCCACCCACTCATAGAGAAAGCATGTGAGTCCTGCTTCCCCCACCCACTCATGGAGAAAGCTTGTGAGTCCTGCTCCCCCCTGCTCATAGAGAAAGCCTGTGAGTCCTGCTTCCCCCACCCAATCATAGAGAAAGCTTGTGAGTCCTGTTTCCCACACCCACTCATAGAGAAAGCCTGTGAGCCCTACCTCCCCACCCACTCATAGAGAAAGCCTGTGAGTCCTGCTTCCCCCGCCCACTCATAGAGAAAGCCTGTGAGCCTGCTTCCCCCCTGCTCATAGTGAAAGCCTGTATGTCCTGCTTCCCCCACCCACTCATAGAGAAAGCATGTGAGTCCTGCTTCCCCCACCCACTCATGGAGAAAGCTTGTGAGTCCTGCTCCCCCTGCTCATAGAGAAAACCTGTGAGTCCTGCTTCCCCCACCCACTCATAGAGAAAGCTTGTGAGTCCTGTTTCCCACACCCACTCATAGAGAAAGCCTGTGAGTCCTGCTTCCCCCACCCTCTCATAGAGAAAGCTTGTGAGTCCTGTTTCCCACACCCACTCATACAGAAAGCCTGTGAGTCCTGCCGACCCCACCCACTCATAGAGAAAAACTGTCCTGCTTCCCCCACACACATGTTATCTGTTGTTACAGTACATCTCCTGAACCCCCTGATTTTCTGGATTTCTAGTTCCATATTGGGAATCCTCTGATTTTATTTCCTTTGTACTTTTCAGTGATTTCCTCCTTTTTTTTCTCTTTGTATTTCATCTTCTCTGACATCACTGATTGTTTTGGGCATTGGTCCCAGTCTTGTTCTTCTTTGCACTGGATTGTAGACATCTTCCTGACACTGAGGTGTAGTAACATCATTTACTGTATATCTGTGGTCAGTGTGCAATGTTTTATATATTTTGTGGTCTATTAGTTATATGCAAATCACTATGTAGCAGCTCATTTGCATATATCACACTGTGTTCGCGAAACCTCCTGCCAAGAGACAACATGGGAAACAAAATCTTTGCAGAACTTATTAGATATAAAAGGCAACGCAACCATAAAGGATTCTTATGTAAACCATTAAAGGTCCAAATGGGTCAGTGAGCTGATGCTGTGCATCCACAGGTCTCCGATTTCATACGGCAACGCTATATGGACCCAATGGGGCTCATTTACTAAGGGTCCGAATGCCGCACTTTCGTCGGGTTTCCCGAATATTTCCGTTTTGCACCGGATTGCCCTGGGATTTTGGCGCACGTGATCGGATTGTGTCGCATTGGCGCCGGCTTGCACGCGACAGAAATCAGGGGGCGTGGCCATCGGACAACCCGACAGATTCGGACAAACCACAGAATTTAAAAAAGGTTTTGTGTTGCAAGATCAACACTCACCTGCACCAGGAAGAGGAAGGTGAACTCCAGCGGACCTCGGCGCAGCAGTGGCACAGGAAGGAACTCGGATGCACGATCTTAGTGAATCTCGACGGACCCGAATCCAAGTCAGACAACGCACCACGGGATCGCGACGGAACCGGGTAAGTAGATCTGCCCCAATATCTCCAAAAAGTACAACTCTATTTCTTTGGTTCTGTTGCTTTTGATACAAGGTTCAGTCTAGTTCACAGCTGCAGATAGATTATATTTTCCCTAATTAGCATAATTTATAACACTGAAATAACCCAAGGGAAATCTCCGTAACTATAGGTTCATCTATATGTAAATGGCAAAATTACAAAGTTCTTCATTAACTAGAACACAACGGGGATGAAATGTGGTATAACGTGTAACACAATATAATGAAATGTAATATAATATAATAATATGTAATATAACGAGATGTAACATAATAGAGTCTAAAGAAATAATAGAAGAAAATATAATAGAAAATCCAAATTATATTACACAATAATTTATACCGTTTCGGGTCCAGGAATCGGAATTCACGGGAGAAGAATAGGACAATCTGGATAAGGCTGGAAGCTACAGATGTGAGGTCCATACGTCACCAAGAGAAATCTATGGAGGTTCTTTATAACTTTAGAAACTTTAGAAATTTTGGAAATTTCCCTTTAAACCTCCCTGCAACTTCTTACATAACAGGTAACCTAATACTTCTAATGATACAGGAGATAAGAACCTTCCCCGTGACAGATTGTAGTCAAACATCATCTGATCCCTCGCTGGCTCCATTCATGATTCTTACACAAGGCCGGTGTTATGTTACTCCACAACAATAAACCGGATTTATAGACAAATCTGTTTACATTAGATGCAATTATCATCAGGTTTCATGGGTTTGGTTGTTTTATTAAAATGCTGCTAAGTTCCCAAGGGATAAAAAGCTTGAAATGAAGCCACCGGCTCTATGAGCCGTCACATCAGGGCAGATGATGCTTATGGATGGTGCTCAGGGATAAATGGCCTTTAAGTTACAATGCCTATAGCACCTAGAAGCATGCTGCTGGTGTCATGTTAAAGATAAGAATCTCATCTTTCAGATTGCATCAGGCTTATGATTCAGTGAGCTACAGAACTTGAGATACATGCAGCTAAAGTCAAAGCTGTATCTATGGTTCAAGAAAAGCATGTTTCTAGGTGCTAAAGACATGGATTTAGGGGAATCTGAAGTGCCCCCCCCTGAAGCCTCTAAACTTGTCTCATCTCAGGTCTCACTCTTTGTCACAGTCACATGACACTGGATATCGGGAAGGACAGAAGGCCACTATATTGGAGAAGATGGAGGAGGACAGGAGGCCACAAAAGTAAAGGGAGGATACAATTAAAAAGGGGTATTATATGTTTCTGATTTGCATTAGAGGGTATATGGGGGTGTGGCCACAGGAAGTAGGAATTATACTATGTGGGGGCCATTAGGGTTGATATTATACTATGTTTAAGGGTGGGACAAAGGGTCGGACAATGGGTGTGGTTTCTAAAAAGAAGGGAGGGGCTTTTGTTCATCTTTTTATAGCCCACAAAAATTCTCATCATGTTGTATGTAGTTTCTGGCTTTAGACATGAATCCAGGCAAACGCAGTCATATTATTGTCAACTAGATTAGGGGCTTCTATAAGTTGCAGACCCCATTAGGATCAGACTGTATCACTGAGCAAATGGAGATCCAAAGTAACCTATAGAGGACAACGGGGACACCAATAGCCGATTAAACATACGAAAATACGAAACATACAAAATCATACCGCCATGGATGTGTTCAATCTTGGTTTCATGGACCCCAGTCGGTGATGATGTAGCGAGAATATTACTGGCAATCCGAGCACAAGGAGGACAGATATTACCACAATTTTATTACAAGGTTTAATTAAATCAAAATTAATCCGATAATTGGTGACAAAGGTCGTTATAATGATGTAGAGTAGTAATAAAAGAAGATAAATCCTCCAGATGTCTCCTCCAAAGGCCAGAATATGTCGGTGTTACCGGTGTTATCTGGAGGGATCGGGCAGTACAGGAAGTCCGTCATTGGCAGCTTTATGCAATAGCTGCAGAGCAGGAAGTGATGTCAGAGCTGGGGTGTGGTTTCAGCAACTTCTGCTGCACAACTCAATGAGGTGTGTAAGTGGTTGTTTTCTCTTTGGGATGATCTGGAGAAGAAATATTTGTAAATCAGAGTGAAATAATAAATGGTTCTGGTGAGTTACATGACTATGACTGTCCGATTTAAAGATTTTTTTTATAGCGACCTGTAGGGGGTTTAGTGTCCCACCTTAAGCTGACAGGTCTTCTTTAAGGAAAATCTAGGCACCAGGACTGTAGTAATCTTCTTATATTTGTTATCCATGGCCTCTTTCCTTCTAAAATCAACTTGTTCAATTATGCTAATGAGCTAGAAGCCTTTGGGGGGGCATTACCAGAGCCCCCTTGTGTTTCAGCTTCACAGGCTGTTACATTGTGCAGGAGCACTTCTATTTCCCATTGTGTGGGATAACAGCAACATGAGGGACGAGGAAGTCCTGATGGAGCAATGCAAAAGCATGGAGGGGCTCTGGTAATGACCCCCCCGAACCCTTTGGCTCATTAGCATAATTTTAAAAAGTTGATTTTAGAAGGAAGGCGACCAGGGATAACAAATATTAGAAGATTACCACTGCCACGGTGCCTGGTTTATCATGATCAATTTCCTTTAAGATTTATATTGCTGAACTATCCATAGAATAGCGCATCTGTATTACATTGCTGGGGGACTAACATCTTGTACATGTACTGGTCCGATGTTCAGGAAGCCTCTCAGGGCCTGTAGGCTCCATCCACAGTACAGCAGAGTCGGCGGGGACCATGTTCAGGCACCTAGAGGCTGCTGTAATCTCATCAGTCTGGGCTCCAGGGGTCTGATCTCACAATCTGAAGCTGATGACCTATAGGTCATGAAGATAAAAGATGTACAATCCCTTTAAGTCCTACAGACCTGTAGATTCTATCTTACATGAGATTGGATATTATTCTGACACCTATAGCTATGTATTATCCAGACCCCTTTGTTGCGCCCCCTAATGGCAATGCCCTTCTCAGGGTCCTTCCCACACCGCAAGAATTTTTCAGGACCGGGGCGCAACAGTATGATGAACCTCGGGCAACAATGTGACCTCTAAAACCCCTTTAAGTGCTACGGAGATGTAGATTATACCTTACATGTGATTGGATATTATTTTGAACACGTAGCTATGTATTATCCAGACCTCTCTGTGGCGCCCCCTAATGGAAATGCCCCTCTCAGGGTCTTTGCCACACTACAAAAACTGTCCAGAAGCGGAGTGAAACAATATGATGAACCTCAGGCAACGATGTGACCTCTAAAGAGACGCGGCGATGAATAGGTCCTTTGTCTTAAAGGGATTTTATTACAAATGTGTTACTTGAAGGAAATGTTGTATATATCAGGGATATTATACATAATAATCATGAAATTCCCCCCTGCAGGATCCTGAAGGTAAAATATTACTTCACTCCAGGAAAATGCACCTTATTTGACTATGTAATAGCCGGGTGCTGCTCCTCTGGTGCCGCAGCTTATCTCAATGCGTCCACCCTCACTTCCCATAGTGCACCTGTGTGTATTGTCCTGCACAATGTCTCTCATTGCACAACACAACGCTCCCCACACCTGGGATTTGCATGGGGAATGATGGTTTATTTGCTTTGCCTATACTTCCTGTAATAGGAGGCAGTGATGGTCGCCTTCCTATACACATGACATTGCTGCAAATCCACCTGTCACATTAGTTACATATTGTCTGTCACATTAGCTTCCTGCTACAACAACTTGAGTTACAAAGTATCTGTGGGAATATAAGAAATCCATCATGGCCGCTCTGACCGCACTTTTAATATGTTGGGAGTAATAGTTACAATAGCAACAATCCCAGAGCAGATCCCACAGTTTTGTTGTTCACCATCCAGACCCCAGTGACCCCCTTGTTACACCCGCCTCTGTCCGGACACCAGATCTTTAGATACTTAGTAGAAGGAAACTTGGTTTTGAAGGGAAACCATCAGCAAGTGTGACTCAGTGTTAGGTAAAGTCCTGGAGAGATGTATAATCGGACGTTTGTGTATGTTGTTAGTAACAGCAGGACTGTGATATACAGATTTATATTCCAAGTGCACTGGGGTGTGTCCTCAAACTGCTGTCCTCTGTTAGATATTGTCCTGGAGAGAGGTGTGATCAGACCTTTTAGTATGTTGTTATTAGCAGCAGGACTGTGATATATGGATTTATACAGGCGGTCCCCTACTTAAGGACACCCGACTTACAGACAACCCATAGTTACAGACGGACCCCTCTGCCCCCTGTGACCTCTGGTGAAGCTCTCTGGATGCTTTACTATAGTCCCAGACTGCAATGATCAGCTGTAAGGTGTCTGTAATGAAGCTTTATTGATAATTCTTGGTCCAATTACACCAAAAATTTTGAAACTCCAATTGTCACTGGGGCAAAAGTAAAAAATAGTCTAGAACTTCCATTATAAAATATACAGTTTCGACTTACATACAAATTCAACTTAAGAACAAACCTCCGGACCCTATCTTGTATGTAACCCGGGGACTGCCTGTATTCCAAGATTGTAGCTTCTTTAAGTGCTCTGTTATCTATGCAGCCACTTTATGTATTGTCCCTGAAATGATGTGTGATCAGACCTTTCAGTATGTTGTTAGTAGCTGCAGGACTGTGATATGTGGCATATATTTCACAGTCCTGGTGCTGCTGACAACATACATACAGGTATGATTACATAGTTTCCAGGTACAATACCTAATACTCCCTGCGGATAGCACAGGGCACAGCAGTGTGAGGAAACACACCCAGTGCACTTGAATCCATATGTCATAGTCCTGCTGCTACTAACAGCATACACAAAGATATGATTACATATTTCTCCTTGGACAATAGTTAACACTGGCTGCAGAGAGCAAAGAGCACAGCAGTGTGATGACACACCTTTGGAGAAGCTACAATCCTGGAACATTAATCTGTATGTCACAGTCCTGCTGCTACTAACAGCATACACAAAGGCATGATTACATATTTTTCCTTGGACAATACTTAACACTGGCAGCAGAGAGCAAAGAGCACAGCAGTGTGATGACACACCTTTGGAGAAGCTACAATCCTGGGACATTAATCTGTATATCACAGTCCTGCTGCTACTAACAACATACACAGAGTTCTGATTACACATCTCTCCAGGGTCAATACATAACACTGGCAGCAGTCAGTAAAATCATTTTAATAACGCTGTTTAGGGCACATTTTGCATACAGTTCTGCATAAAATATCATAGAAGTCGCCTGCCAGGACCTTCCCCTCCAATGGTATTGAGAAGAAGAAGCCGCTAGTGATGCTGGTGTAATCCAGGAGATTGGATCTGGAGGCTCCAGCGCCATCTGATGCCCGGTCCTGACTGCACCCACGCTAACAGGTCTGGAGGACCTCACCTCACACGCTTCATGCCTGGCCCAGGGTCCACTTTCCTACAGAATTCTCAGAACCTGCCGTTCCCTTCTTGTTATTTCCATCAGTTATTCTGACTCACGTCTCCCATTAATCCAACAATCAGGAGCTGACTGCTCGCAGCCTCGGGTTTGGTACATTGTGATATCCCCTCTCCAGGATCCACAGGAAGTAATCCAGACAATTAGGCAGATCCCCCCTTCAGTGCGTCATGTCATTACCGCCATCGGCCGCTTCCTACAAAGTCACTTACTTCTCTAATGTGAACGGTGACGTAGATAATAGGAGCTGAAATGGATATAACAAGTGGAAGGGAAGATGGAGAAGGTTTTCATTTAAACCTAATAAGGTCCATGATGAAATTTTGCATCTTAAAATCACAGCCTTTAGGATTTAAAGGGATTGGAAGGATTTGACAAACAAGGACAAATTTTCTTGTTAAACAACAGCGCTACACCAGTACTTACACAGTTTTTTTAAAGGGCATCTATCACAAATGAGCCTAAGGGGCTCCAAGCTCAATAGATGTTAATGGAGCCTGGATCCCCTCAGGCTCATTTGCATGCAGTCTTTCATCCTGGTGGTAGATGTCCTTTAACAATCCTAGATAATCCCTTTAAATCACTGATAAATTACAATTCCCGGTTCTGACTGCAGAATTTTGATGTTAACTATTTGTTGACTTCTAATATAATCATAATTGGAATATTGGTAATGCAGATTTTTTAACCCTCTGAAATAAGTACCTTAAGTTTTTTAATTCCACGATTGTAGCTTCTCCAAGTGTCCTCACAATGTTGTGCTCTGTGCCCTCTGTACCCAGTGTTATGTATTGTCCCTGGAGAGATGTGTAATCGGACCTTAGTGTATATTGTAAGTAGCTGCTGGACTGTGAAATATAGTTTCATATTCCAGGATTGTAGGTACTGCAAGTGCACTGGGGGTGTGTACTCACACTGCTGTGCTGTGCTCTCTGCTACAAGCTCCTCAACTATGAGCGTGCATATGGTTGAATCTTGCAGCAGTAACCTAGTGTAGAGGTTGTGGCAGCTGTGAAACAGTTCAATGCACAGAACTAACTGCACAGCAGTGTGAGGACACTCCTCCAGTGCAGTGGAGAAGATACAATCCTGGATTATAAATGCATATGTCACAATGCTGCTGTTACTAACAACATACACAAAGGTCTGATTACACACCACTCCAGGAGAATGCATATCACTGGCTTCAGAGAGCACAGAGCACAGCAGTGTGAGGACACACCCTTAGTGCTATTGGAAAAGCTAAAATCATGGCATATTAATCTATATTTCACAGTCCTGCTGCTACTAACAAAATACACAATGGTCTGATTACATATCTCTCTAGGGAGAATACATAACACAGTCTGCAGAGGGCACAGAGCACAGCAGTGTGAGAATACACCTCCAGAGCAATTAGAGGAGCTACAATCCTGGATTATAAATCCATATATTACAGTCCTGCTGCTGCTGCTACTAATAATATACACAACGATAGGATTACACATCTGGGACAATACATAACACGGGCTGCAGCCCGTATGATAACTCCTGATGACAAGTTCCCTTAAATGTAAAATGTATCCTGCACGGATCATCATACAACAAGTCTATAAAGTAAAGATGTTTTCAGAGTGTGTGGAGTTATAATTGCTCTGGGAATGAGCTGCTGTAGATGGAAGATAACTCCCATCAGACACAAGTATTGCAGCAGATCTTCATAACTCCTCACTTTAGTGCTGGATAATAAAGAGTAAATCCCTTCATCTTCTCCATTGTAGGGCAGGAGAGCAGAAAGTTAATAAGGATGTAATATAGAGAATAATTGTATCATGAAAGTTACATCCCCCGGGGCATCAACACAACTGATACAAAGTGCCCCCTCCAGAGTGCCCAAACCTCATATCTGTCATATTATAGGTGATGCTGGAGCTGTAATCAGTATACAGAACTCATACAGAGTCATCTCTGGAGCAGAGCCCTGGTGGAAAGAGGAAGGTCCTGAGTGGGAAATTCCTTCTCTGACAAACACTTTGGGGGTCATTTACTAAGGGCCCGACGTGTTACCCGAATATTTCCAATTTGCGCCGATTGTACCTGAATTGCCCCGGGATTTTGGCGCACGCGATCGGATTGTGGCGCATCGGCACCGGCATGCACGCAACGGAAATCGGGGGGCGTGGCCGAACGAAAACCCGACGGATTCGGAAAAACCTCCGCATTTAAAAAAGGAAATTGTGTTGAAGAGCTTGCACTCACCTTCATCCAGGATAGGATCGTGAACTTCAGTGCATTTCAGGGAACTTCAGCGCAGCAGCGCCACCTGGTGGACGTCGGAGGAACTGCCTTGATGAATCCTGGCCGGACCCGAATCCAGCGCAGAGAATGAGCCGCTGGATCGCGAACGGACCGGGTAAGTAAATCTGCCCCATTGTGCTCCTTGCCATCATACTACCATTACAACCAACTGATCTGTGGCAGTGCCGGAGTTAATGGGAGTATCCTTGCTTATATACAATGGAAGGGTTAATGATGCTATCATCAATCTAAAGGAGCAGGGGTAACTGGTAATATCCAATGGCCTGGCCCCGAATTATAATGTATTGTTTATAGTACTATTCTTCTCATATAGGAAAGGAACACCATATGGGCCCCATAGGCTTCCTAACCCTCTGAGCCCCCTCATGGCAATATTCGTGGTGGTCTAGGATAAAGAAGAGGTTAATATCTCGGGTGGTCGAATGTAGTGCTGTGACAACCCCTTGCCACCTACTGTCACAGGTCTGCAGGAGGGCGATGAACTGGTGCCTATTGTATTCAACGTGCATCTATGTAATAAACCAGGGACATTACTCATAGATCAGACACTGTGACTGTGATAATCTTCTTATATTTGTTATCCATGGCCTCCTTCCTTCTAAAATTGACTTCAAATTTATGCTAGTGAGCCAGAAAGATTCTGTTTTTTTTTACCAGAATCCTTCAGTGCTGCAGCTTCACAGGCTGTTACACTGTGCTCATTCAACTGTATGAGATTGCAGCAGAAAGAGGAAGTGCTGAAAGAGCAGGAGAGAGGATTAGGCACTGTAACAGCCTGTAAAGCTACAGAATGGTAACGCCCTCCAGATCCCTTCAAATTAATTAGCATAATTATAAAAGTTGATTTTAGAAGGAAGGAGGCCATGGATACCAAATATAAGAAGATTATCACAGCCACAGTGCCTGGATCTATGAGTAAGTGGTCCTGGCTTAGTTAGTGATCGATAAGTTAGGAGTCTTACTAATTCTGTAATCATTTTAAGGTGTTGTCTAAATTTAAATAGTAGTTTGTCCTGAGGTCTTATATTACTGGGTCTGATCTGTAGGAAACTGAATGAGTAGTTACCGCCTGGTTATGTATCATGGTGATAGGTTTTGTCCTGTACTCACTAGGGTCACAATGTATGGAATATTATATCCGGCCGCAGGACCCTGGACAGCACCGGGTCCACAGATCACCTCCCATGTCACCAGCTGCTCGTCTGCCTCTGAGCTCCAGATCCCAGATCCAGATGGTGACCAGGACACAGAGCTGAAGAAACCCTTATATTGTACTACTTGTACAAATATTCTGGAAAATTCCTGATTTATGGATAGATTGATGGATTGAGGGATGATCCAGGGTGTGGGATGTAACTGAATACAACTCTGGGAAGAGCAGCTGTTTCCTCACATGGAGATTTTTGTAATTCTCATGAATGGAGACCCATCCATGGGAATTACATTGTGCGCCCGATATCCTGCATGCGTCGCTTCCCCGCTGAGGTCCGCCGGAGTTCCCCTTCTTCTTCCCGGTGTATATGAGTGCATTGTCTTGCACCTCAATTTGACTTGTTAAATCCCACGCGTAGTCCGAATCTGTCAGATCGTCTGTCGGCCCTCCCCCCGATTTGTGCTGGTGAAAGCCGGCATGATGATGACACAATCCGATCGCGTGCAACGCAATCCCCGAGAACGTTGGAAAACCGGGCGGAAATGCGGCCGCAGGACCTTAGTAAATAAGCCCCACAGGGTTATGGATCGCACTTTCACCGGACTGTGCGCTGTTTTCGGGATTTGCGCAGCTTTGACAGGTATTTAACAGGTGTCTGAGCTGGGATTGTGTCGCATGTGATCGGATTTTGGCGCAGCTGCTCTTGCTTCCATCGGACAATCCGAGTGATCCGGACTAAGAGCGGGATTTAACTTAAAAATTGTGTCACAAGCCCAAGCACTTACATGCACCAGGAAGAAGATGGTGAACTCTGTCGGACCTGCGTGGGGGAAGCGGCACATGCAGGATATCGGGAGCACGATCTCAGTGAATCGCGGCAGCGTGCATTATCAACAGACACTTTAGAGGAACTTCGTCGGTCATGTAAGTAAATGAGCCCCCTGGAGTCTGGGATGGAGCGGTGTGAAACATAACAAAACCCCAAACCAGACATCTCAGGTGGTGAAAACGTCTTATGAAGTGAGGCATCGGGGTTTTCTCCATGCTGCATCTGATGGACATGTTTGGGATTAGTGGATAGCAGGAGAACGTGGCCTGCCCGCAATGTGGAGCAGGAGGAGGGACAATGCTATAGGGTGGGGGTATGGTTCAGGGGTCATCACCTTTGTTCAGATGGAGGTAAATCCTAATCCTAAATCCTTTGACCCACCAAGGGATTTAGAACAATTTTTACTTCCAGTTTTGTGGGAACAGGTTGGGGTTGGCTATTTTCTATCACAGCATCACGACCCCCAGTGCACAAAGTAAGATCAGTATAGATAGGGGAGTCTAATGGGGGCAATAAGGACGTTTTAGGAGTCCAGTGTGGGCAAAAGAGGCATGTGTCACGAACAGTATAGGCGTAGTCCCTAAAGGAATGGAGTGTGTTGTGGTCAATAAGGGTATGTAAGGGGGGGTCTAGGGGTCAATAAGGACATGATTTTACTATGAGAACTGTGGAATAGCCTGCCTCAAGCGCTGGTCACAGCAGGGACAGCAGAGAGCTTCAAGAAGGGTCTAGATAGCTTTTTATACCTAAATAACATTGATGGTTCTGTTATATAGAATTGTTTCCCATAAATCTCTTCCTCATCCAATCCCGTCCCTTCCTTGGTTGAACTTTTTTTCAACCGTATAAACTATAATACTATGATACTATGATGTTTGGTGGAGTCTGGTGTGGGCAATAAGGACATGTTAGAATGGGTTTGGTGAGGTCAATGGGAACATGTTAGAGTGAGTCTTGGAGTCAATATGGGCATGTTAGGAGAAGTCTGGGGGTCAATAAGACATGTTAGAGGAGGTCTGGGGTTATTAAGGACATGTTAGGGGGATTCTGGGGGTCAATAAGACATGTTAGGGGCAGTGTAGTGTGGGTAATAAGGACATGTTAGGAGAAGTCTGGAGGTCAATAAGGACATGTAAGAGGGATTGTGGCTACACATAGACCTGATTAACCCAATCAGGTCTATGTAATGATTAACCCAATCCAACACAAGGGAAGAACTAGAATGGAGATTATGAGACAGACCCTCTACTCCAAAATCAGTTTGCCCCTACTCTGGTCAAATGAGCCTCCACAGACTCCCCTGCAAAATCTCTCAGAACTTTCCCAAAGGGGGAAGTGTCTCCATACTCGTACCTATGGATTTAGTATGGAACAATAACTCTCCTGTAGGTGTAATGTGTATGGAGCCCTATATGGTGCTTTCACCCTGCAGATTCCCTTGGTGCCGCTCGCTCCGGATTATCGGACGTGTAACTTCCTGATAACTTCTGTCTCGTTTTGATGCATTTCTTTTCTGTAAAACCACAGATATAACGTAATGTCGGCGATTTAGGAGAAAAGAAAACACATTCAGCTCATTCATTCCCGGAATGAATAATTTATCACTCCTGCATAATTTAGAGGTGCCTGCTCCTGCCATTTTACGCACAATTTAGGACGTCGCCGTCAAGAAATTTGCTTACTGGAGGAGTTACATACATTTTTAATGCTAAACTCTAAATTTATAGCAGTTTACAATGTGCAGCTGTATGTGATAGATTTCCCTGCAGTGCCTCCGGTGGTGAAATGAAGTATTACACAGAAATCGTATCCATAGACATGCTGGTTCCTCCAGAGCAATAGAGATTACTTTAAGAGCTCCACCACCCCTTTTATCACCTGGGTGAAGATTTGTATAATAGATTTGTAATGGAAAATATCCTTTTAAATGTCTGAAGCATAGATGCTGACAAGGTAGTGAGGGCCAGAAATCCTGGATGTAAGTAATGTGGGGAGTGTCAGCACTATTGTATATACATTACATAGATGATCTATTATTCAGGAGATAATCTAAAGATGGAAAGTAAAGGTGACTCAGCGCATTATCAAGATCAGTATCGATCCAAGGCTCCTGATTGGTAACAACATTGTAGCAGATCCAGGTTTTTTCTAGAAATAAAAATGGTTACATTCTTTATAATTATACTGCAACATTTCAAGGGGTAAAGCTTTAAGCGGAGGGCGCACCTGGACTTAGGTGTCTGTGGGGGGCACAAAAATCATACCACCAGCCATTATAGGGCATGGGCCCCCTTATGGCATGGATGCCCATGAGACAGTCTTCCAGAATTCCGGGTGGTCTTTCCTTCTTTGGGACATTCCGGGAGAGACAGAATTGATGGAAATGATCCCATATAGATGCCATGTGATGGGGGGGTATGGTATGAATTTTGAATTTAGAAGCAGAGCTTCGAAGCTACAAACTTTACATGTATATCAACTTCTATAGAAGCAATTTTGCTGATAACAGTCATCACTTTCCTTATTGTACTTGACTTTAAAGGGCACCTACCACCACAAATCTACCTATAAAGGTAGATCGGGTGGTAGGTGGATCAATGGGACGTGAGGATAGCCCTTTTAAGGGCTAATCCTCACGTCCCCGCACTGTTTTGTAAACTTTTATTACCCTAATATGTTAATTTACTTATGCGGCTACTGGGGCGTGGAGTAGCCGCATCTGAGGTTACACGAGGCGGCTACTCCACGCCCCGGTAGCCACATTACCCCTCCTACTCACCATGTTCGGCGCGCAGCTGCTCGTAGCTGCGCGCCCTCGTCCGCCGATCCTGCCGTCTGCGCATGCGCAGAACAGCAGGACCGCGCCTGCGCGGTCACTGCTCTGAAGCCGGGGCTGCGCAGGCGCGGGCCTGCTGTTCTGCGCATGCGCAGACGGCAGGATCGGCGGACGAGGGCGCGCAGCTACGAGCAGCTGCGCGCCGAACATGGTGAGTAGGAGGGGTAATGTGGCTACCGGGGCGTGGAGTAGCCGCCTCGTGTAACCTCAGATGCGGCTACTCCACGCCCCAGTAGCCGCATAAGTAAATTAACATATTAGGGTAATAAAAGTTTATAAAACACTGCGGGGACGTGAGGATTAGCCCTTAAAAGGGCTATCCTCACGTCCCATTGATTCACCTACCACCCGATCTACCTTTATAGGTAGATTTGTGGTGGTAGGTTTCCTTTAAAGGAAATCCACCATCAAAATCCATCATGATAAACCAGAGACACTTACTCATAGATCCAGGCAGCGTGACTGTGTTATCTTCTTATATACGTTTTCCATGACCTAAAATCCTTCTAAAATCAACTTATAGAATTATGCTAATGAGCCTTCATAGAAATAGGCTACGCTAGCAACTCCCCTAGCAAGCCGCTAAGCCTCTTGGCCCTTGTTGTGACTTCACCCTCTGCACCCCTCAAGTAAAGTCCCTGCATAGGCCAACACATTCACAAAAAAAACATGCAAATCAGGTACAACCCCTAGCACGGAGTTCAAATTTGGGGCCCCAGTTCAGTTTAACCAGTTTGTTACTATGCCACTGCCATTTACATACGATTCATGAAGATAACATTCAGTGTAGGTATCACTATAGGGATATCAGGAGATTTCTGCAGACTGTTCATACAATAGACTCTATGTTAAATCAGCACTTGGAAATCTCCTGAGCTCCCCCTAGTGGTGGCTGTAGGTGGCAAAAGTTCCTCCTATTACTTAATGTATGTACATAGGATTAGAATCGTGACCCCCTATACAATAAATTAGTACATGGATGAGGGTAGAATGTTGGACCTAAACTTAACATGAGAAGACAGAGAATATCCCTTTAAGAATAATATAATACACACACAGCCAGGACTGCGGCATCTCTCGTCACTCGCTCAATAATCAGCCATTAAATATGTATGTGTAGTAATGATGTGTAAATACTTGGCGCGTACAATCAAGCGCCATTCATGTCCCGTCTGCGGCCAGGACAGTCTGTCATACTGGAGTTGCACTTTATATTTGCAGGTAAATATTTGAACAATTTGTGTGTATTCAGATCAATGCAGACTTGTCCGGGACAAGCAGCGCAGTATGGGAGGTCATCATGTGACCCGCCAGGCAGGGTGAGGGCACCCATTGTTAGGTTATCAGGTACCACCGCTACAAGGAGTCCTGGACTCTCCACACGTTGTTGCAGGTAAGTGCCAAAAGCCACGGGCCCAAATACCTCTGTGGTTTCCATTGCTTCATCAGTTTCCGAGCAATAAAAGAATTCCTGTGTGTGTTATGTCCGGGGGTGAAGACGTCCTGTGCTCTTAGGTCTATGAAACACATGTCAGAATGAGTTCAGGATTTGATGAAGATTTTGGTACAGAATCTGCAGCATCTTTTTTGAACCACAAGGGATATTGCAAATCCAATTGTGACAGTAGATTTCTTAGACAATTCTGCACTACATGACCACCTTCCCTTCAAAAAATTGCACTTGATCCAATATGGCGGCTTTCAATATGGCGGCTATAATCTGGACTAAAAGATAAGCCCCCCCCCTCACACATTACTTGCTAAATATTTGTTGATGTATATAGTGTATATAGATGTGTATTTGTATGCATGTATATGTGTAAAGGTCAGTGTAAATGGATAATTGGGAATATCTCTACCCCCTTAACAACTTTTTTTTCGTTTTTCTCATTTTTCACTTTCCGCATTCACAAATAATTTTTTTTGTTTTATTTTTGTCTGCAAAGAGCTCTATGAAGTCTTGTTTTCTGTGTAATACATTGCACTACGTAGTAATTATATGTAACATTTCATGCTGTGAACTGCGAAGGTGGAAATGATATCGCCAAAAAAGTGCATTTGTGGGTGTTTGCTGCAAAACGCAGGTGACACCAACGATGTATGTAGATGGCTCAGCCCGTGAGCCCTCCCTATAAACCTGGCCAGATGTTGAACTGTAATAGTATGTCACACATATGGAAGGGGTTAATCTTGTATGTATCTTGTGTGTGTATATATATATATATATATATATATTTGTGCATATACTGTAAATTTGTATGTATCTGTGTATACCTAGGTTTAGATGTTTTACCATATGTATATATTTGTATTTTAATAGGTATAAAGTAAGTATATCTTATTCTGAGATTTTAACCCTTTTTGTTGCTCACAAAGCAGAAGACAAACCAATGCATAGCATTCACCTGCAGTGCTATGTGGGGCTTCCATTATTACACATATATAGATTTATGTTATGATCTGTCTGATCCGTAGTGGATTATAATGTAGGCGTTTTGGGCGGTAGCCCAAGCCCTAATTCCTCAATGGGCCATGGCCACCCAAACCACAACATTTTATACTTAGAAATCCCAGTTCTGTTCCTGCTCTCAATATGCGTGTACACAAGAACCATTCCAGGACCTTTGAAGGATCTCCTATTCCCAAATCCCCAAAAAGCTGATTCTAGTTCTATATTTTGGAAGTAATTCCGGGCTTGTAGGGACTATAATATTCATACTGTACTGATGCAGTACAGGGAATCATTACATCTTATGAAGACTATCTACACCTCATGGCACCATACAGCGGCACATGTAGTGCCTATGGCGAGTCTATAGGATGCCGTCTTAATACTATCTCCATTACTGGTTCTGAGTGCGCACATTGGATTCCTGCGGAAGCAGTGACCTGAATGATGAATGCTGTGAAGAGGAAGGTTATGACATCATTATACAGACAAGATCGGCCTCCAGTGATAATGACATGGCCTCCGCCAATCCTTCCTATTCCCCATTACTCTCCAGGCTGGATAATGGATGAGGCTTATTATATTGTCACTCCATGGTGGAGCGTCCAGCATGACGGAGAACTTCTATTACACAGCCTGGGGGGGGAGGGAGTCATAGACTGGGGGACATCTCCATGATAAGGGCATCGTATACGTCATAGGAGGGACCAGGCTGTCACACTGATCCGTCTCAGTATTGTGTGTTCCTGGAGAGAGAGGCGCGGGATCGATAGATATCTCGTTACATGTGCGCAGCTCCATGATCATGTGTCCTAGAAAGTCAGATCAGGGGTCTACAAGACCGAGCACCGGAGATACAAGAAGAAAGGCTAAATATACAAAAAGGCTTAAGTCAGGGAAAACAATGGCGGGACCGACAGTGAGAACAATCATAAAATGTGAAAATCTACTTCAGGAGGACATATGAAGCCTGGTCACTTTTATACTCTTCTGGCATTGATTCTGAAATCAAATGGTCCAGGTCTGCTCCTCACTTGTGTGTGAGGGGCCTCATTACCAATGAGATGATTATCGACCTCCATTGAAACTGTCAGGTTTCCTGGTTGAACTCATAGCTCCTCTGTCTCACAACAGATCTGTTTCATACTTTTAATCCTCATCAGTCCAATACAGAGATATGGGGGGAGATTTATCAAGCTGCCTAAGAGTAAGAATGTGCTTAGTTGCCCATGGCTGAGGGGAGCTGTAATTGGTTGCCATAGACAACTAAGCACATTCTTACTCTTAGGCAGCTTGATAAATCTCCCCCATGGATACGATAAGTGAATGATACAGGAACTCAATGGGGCTTAATTACTAAGGGTCCTGCAGTCCGCATTTTCGTTGGGTTTCCCGACTTTTCGGGGTACGCACCGGGTGTCACACATGATCGGATTGTGTCGCAATCCCGCCGGCTTTCATGCGACACAAATCGGGGGGCGGGCTGTGGGACGATTCGACTGATTCAGACTAAGAACGGGATTTAAAATTCAAATTTGTGTCACAAGCCAAGTACTTACATGCACCAGGAAGAAGAAGGTGAAATCCGGCGGACCTGAATGGGGAAATGACACATGCAGGATATCGGGCGCACAATCTACGTGGATTGCGGCAGATGTGCATTCTTCTGGACAATCCGGATCGGGGATCGCGACTCAGACGGGTAAGTAAATGTGCTCCAATGTTCATTATCAATTAGTCCATTCTTGTAAGCTCAATGATTTCTGGCAGGAGTTCGGCAGTGTAAATCCTGGGGAGACATGGAGATAAGTTAGTGAAAATGTATTAGCTGGTTGTCCAGCCCACTTTACAAAGTTTGGATGACATTTATAATGTACTGATTATGGACAATTTCAATGCAGGAAATTTATTGTGTGCCGGTGTATGATGCAAGCGGCAAGGAGGCCAAAAGGCTTAGACTTTCTGATGTATCCATTGGCTATGCCCGGCATATTTTTTCGTAAAGATCTTTCGAACATTCAACTGTGAATGTTGGCGGGCTTTAGTGAGTGCACAGACACAGGACCACCCTGCACTGGCACACTCCAACAGCGGCTGGGCCTCCTTCATGCCTACATGGTGTAGTGGTGCCGTAGATACAAGAGTATTTGCAATTTTGTGCAGTTTGCAAGAAATTGCGATTATTCACTGTTTTTATGCCATAAAACTGTCATAGAAGCACTGATAAATCTACCCCAATCAATATAATTTTTCCAAGGAGTCTTTGTAGATCCATATCCAGAGAACCTTTCTAACTGCAAACCTGTTTTGTCCTTTTTGTCCTCATCAGTGCAGGAGGATAATTAATAGAAGAAGAATAAATAATAAAGCAGCTTAATCTTAATCATCATTGACAACTCTCTTTACTCATGTCATCTGAATGAATTCTAGAAGGACATAGCAGGCAGCAAGATTTATGCGTCAAACTTGCATCAAACTCCCATCGTGTGCTTGCTGCAATGTCTGGCCCGACCGCTCAGAAGCCGGAACTGAACTCAGCATGTCAGTTCATTTGTGGTCTATCAGCATGATCGGGGCGGTTATTGAAGCAAAGCACAAAATATGAGTTTGATGTAAGTTCGATGCATCAAACTCGCTCTTGGGCAAGAAGCCTAAATCATGATGGTGACCACTGAATTATTCAAGTTTTGATGGCATATTATATATATGATATTGTATATGGGCATATTTGTGGAGAAATTTCCTTCAATTTTTCTTCAAGAAGTCTTAGCACTTCAGAGACATTAATGTCACAAGTCTGTTTTGACCTCTTTATCCTCATCAGCGCAATACAGAGATTAGGCCGCGGTATTGTAAACAATGCAGATGGCCATCTGGACCCACTAGAACTGACAGGTTTTCATTTGTGTATTCATTTTCTTTTTTAAGGATCCAACTATCCATACTCACTTATCACAACAGATTTGTTTTGTTTCATTTTGCCCTCATCAGTATAGGGTTGAGTTATGGATAACATGTATAAACTAATACAGCAACTCATACCACATCAATCTCATCAATGGCAACCATATTCACTCATGTAGATGTAATGATTTTTGGTCAGAGTTTTAGCATATGGTTTTATGCTCTATAGGCCTCTATATCACAACAGTTCTTTTTCATCCTTTTTGTTCTCATCAGTGTAGGGTCAAAATACTGGTAGATTAGATAGGGTCAATAACATGAGTAACTGATACAACAGCTCAATCCTCACCCAAATTCACTCTTATAAACATTGATCTATTCAGAGATCTCTTTCGTCCTTTTTGTCCTCATCAGAGATGTGCATTTTATTAGTACATTTCATGCCTATCGATAAACCAGCTCGATTCTCATCATCAATGGCAATTATTTTCACTCTTGAAGTCGTGATGGTCGCTGTGTTTCCATATGTTTTATTCAGATACACTTAAATCAGCACAGAACTGTTTCATCCTTATTTTCCTCATCAGGGCAATACAGAGATTTAGAGGACAATATACAACAGCTCAGTCTTCATTATTAACAGTAACAATTTTGGTAAATTTAATGATATATCACTGATCTATGCAGAGGGACCTTTATCACAACAAATCTATTTTGTTCATTTAGTCCTCATCAGCATGGGGCAGAGATATGGATAATATGAGTAACTAATCACTTGCCTTCATTAATGACAACCATTATACCACTTAATGACGTAAATGTAATGATTTATGGCAAGGATATTGACACACATTGATCTATGCAGTGACATCTATATCTGCACAGATCTGTTTTGTCCATTTTGTTCTCATCAGCGCAGGTCAGAGATTTAGGTAACATTATATAACAGCTTAGTCTTCACCATCAGTGGGAACTATTTTTATTCTTGTAAACATAATTCTTTCTATCAGGAGTCTTAGCACATGTTCTATGCAGATACACCTATATCTGCACAGATCTGTTGCGTTCTTTTTGTCCTCATCAGCACAGAGCAGAGATTTAGGTAACATTATACAACAGCTCAATTTTCCTCAGCAATGGGAACTATTTTCATTCTTATAAACATAATTCTTTCTAACAGGAGTCTTAGCACATGTTCTATGAAGAGACACCGATATCTGCACAGATCTGTTGCGTTCTTTTTGTCCTCATCAGCACAGAGCAGAGATTTAGGAAACATTATACAACAGCTCAATTTTCCTCATCAATGGGAACTATTTTCATTCTTGTAAACATAATTCTTTCTATCAGGAGTCTTAGCACATGTTCTATGCAGATACACCTATATCTGCACAGATCTATTGCGTTCTTTTTGTCCTCATCAGCACAGAGCAGAGATTTAGGTAACATTATACAACAGCTCAATTTTCCTCAGCAATGGGAACTATTTTCATTCTTATAAACATAATTCTTTCTAACAGGAGTCTTAGCACATGTTCTATGAAGAGACACCGATATCTGCACAGATCTGTTGCGTTCTTTTTGTCCTCATCAGCACAGAGCAGAGATTTAGGTAACATTATACAACAGCTCAATTTTCCTCATCAATGGGAACTATTTTCATTCTTGTAAACATAATGTTCTGACAGAACACTGGCAATGTAAATCATGGAGGAGAGTGAGCCAAAAAGCAACTAAAACACATTTTATATGAATATGAAGCGTTACTCGTCAGTGAGCCGAGGAGCCAGAGCCAGCGCTCTGAGCCAGGGATACTTGTTCTGCTCTATTAAGTCCTATTGATTTCAGCTCTGCTCATACTATATTACTATGAACAGATGTCCAGGATGAAAAAAATATTTCTTGGAATTTCAACCAAATCGAATTTTTTTCCAGCTTCGGGAGAAACATCTGCAGATACATGTGGGTGGCAACGACTGAGCAGGCACCATGAGGAAAGTGCGACTGACATGGGAACCAAGTGGAGACTCTACAGTCTAAACATGGGGGAAATTTGTGCCAAACTGTGTTAGTAAAATAACAAATATTCTAAATTTAAATTTTCCATTTTAAGGCTTCAGGTAGGTGGCCCTATTACTAATCCATGTCACATACCAGTACCAAAGGCTCTAGAATATAATACTGCAGGGATAATATGTCCCACCTTGGTAAAGCCATTTGTGCCCAGCCAATATTTGAGTCTTAAAGGGGTCGGATCACTAAAGATGTTTTTTTCCCTTGTACACAGGATGAAGTGTAAGTGTCAGATTCTTTGGAGTCTGAATACTAGAAGAACGGAGGACAGAAAGTTCCTCAAAGGGCTCAGTTCACATCATGATTTGGTACAAGCTCAGTTTAAACAGTTTATATGCTCAGATTATACACGCTGAGTGTACCCATTGACATATATTGGCAGACAGAGGCATAGTTGTTGCCTCCATCTGCTCAGTATATGACATATCTGCTGAAAAAGACAGTATGGAAAGACATAGCAAGCTTAATACATAATACGCTCAGCAAAGGCAATAGAAGCCTATGGGGAGCGGATGCAGTGCATTGCATCCCTCCCCCGGCCTCTGCTGACTGCAAGCGTAGCTCAGCAGGAGGGAGGACAATGGGATTTCACTTTCCATATAAGGACAGAGACAGGACTGGGGAAACACCCCTAATATAGGTAGCAACCAATCACCAGCTGCTGCCTTTGTTTACTACTTCCCCACATTCAAAGGGGAGGAAGAGTCACCATGCAATGCTTACAGTGAGATATGTCTATGCCATATGTTGTAAGTACAGGTCGGGAATCCACCTGACGTGTCCTTACAATGTATGCAAAAAACGTGATGCATTGATACAGCACTAGCAGCAAGCTATATTGCAGCATTTTAGATGCATATTAGAGGCAAGAGCCCAAATGTATGTTTTACCCCTCACCCCCAAAATATATATAAAACATATATATATATATATAAATATATATATATATATATATATATGAATGTAGTGAGAATGGAGAGGAAACATAAAACATAGTTAATAATTTGCTAAAGAAGGGGAGACACGTCTGGCAGCTTGTGTCATGAATCTTAGTGCACAGATTAAAGTTGGGCGATTTATGATGCATAAATTGCTAAATTAAATAGATATAATATGATCACACGTTGGGAAGTCAAGTCTGGTTTGAGGACAATGAATGATGTTTTGTTGGGACTTTTATGCTGGATCGTAACCACCCAGCACATAAGAACATTTTTGATGCCCCAATGAGAAGTAGGAAATTCCCAAGAAATTCGGGCACAATAACAGACATCAGCAGAAGACAACCCCAATGTAGTCCTCTCATCCCTCTGGTAGACCCAATGGGCCTTATTCTGATGCTGTACTTCCCCAGGCTCCTTGTTATGTGCTGTTCTCTCCATGTACGTATAACACGCAGGGATTATTTTGTACATTATTTTTGACAAGTTACGCTCCACAAATTGGCCGAATATCCATCGTGTGACCTTTGGTAAATGGGTAACACCTGGACTAATTCACAGGTTACAAAAATGCTAAGGACAACAATGATCAATAGCAACTTGGGCTGAACGCTCATTAACCCTTTCCTGATGTGGGTATTTTCAGTGATTCAGTTTCTAGGTCTTTCTTACTCCAATTTCCGAGAGTTAGAAATTTTTACGGAGTCTTCTAGTAATCCTGGAAAACGCACTGGGGCAGCGGTGAACGAAATATAAGAAAGTTGACTTTCCTGGCTCTGTCTCCTGTCTTCTTTGTGGCAGTGGTCTTCCTATCTTCAGTTCTGACAGCCTGAGTCCTGTTTCCGTCAATTTGTGGTCTCAGTGATGGCCCCGGGAGGGATGTAGAGGAAGTGACATTTTGGGGCTCATTTACTAAGGGTCCGAATCGCGCACTTTTGTCTGGTTTCCCGACGATTTCCGATTTGCGGCAAATTGCCCCAGGATTTTGGCGCACGCGATCGGATTTTGCCACATTGGCGGTGGCTTTCACGCGACAGAAATTGTGGGGCGTGGCCGTCAGACAACCCGACGGATTCGGAAAGACCGGCGGGCCTCGGCACAGCAGCGCCACCTGCTGGATATCGGGCACACGGACCTTAGTGAATCCCCGCAGACCCCAATCAGCGTTGGTCGCGCCGCTGGATCGCTACTGGACCGGGTAAGTAAATGTGCCCCTTTGTGGTTGAGCCGTCAGTGTTGGAGACCCAAAGACGACCGCAACGCTGAAACCGGGAGACAGGACATCAAATAGCCATAAGAGATCTTATATTTTATTGGACAAGTTCTTTTCATTGACGTTACCATGTAATAATTTTTAAAATGTATTTAGAATTTTTTGTTGTGTTGCCATATTCTAATACCATTTTGACAGAATTTGAGCTTTTGGTGGTACCATTTTTATGCTTTTGGTGGTACCATTATAAAATAAAAATTTTATCAAAATTATTTTCTTCTGGTTGCCAATTAATCTCACATTCTAATATTTAGGACATTTTTAGTAATGGTGACATGTTTCGTGCAATGAATGACTTTTTATTTAAGGGAATCTACCATCAAAAATCCATCATGATAAACCGGGGACACTTACTCATAGATCCATAGATCTTCTTATATTTGTTATCCATGGCCTCCTTCCTTCTAACATCAACTTTTAGAGTCGGGGTGGCGTTACCAGATCCCCACTGTGCTGCAGCTTCATAGGGTATTATGTTGTGCAGGAGCAATTGCCCCCTCCTGCTGTGTGAGATTATAGTAGGCAGAGGGTGGGGAAAGCGCTGAGGGAGCAAGGTGAGGGGAGATGTGCTTCTGCGCAGTGTAACAGTCTGTGAAGTCACAGCATGGAGGGGCTCTGGTAAATCCTGATTATGTAATAACTCCTGATATGTAATAATTCTGCATAATTTATGAGAAGTCAATAAATCTCCCTATGTTTGAAGTCCTGAAGATAAAGCCAGGTCATAAACAATGGCAGATTTTATTTTGAAAATGTATTTCTCATTGCCTTCTTTACACCCCCATGTAGTAAGTAATTTATTAGATGTGTAACCAGGCATTGTTATGGAGCAATGCACAGCCCCCAGGACTCAGAGTTGCTGTGGACCTTGGATTGAACTCCAGGTAAAATGTATCACACCTAAACATCATGTTCTCCATTCAGGTTGATCCCCCAAAGAGATGACCGGTAAGTCCATAAGATTGGGGCTTTAGGAATCCATCCCATGAATGCAATTTGGTCTAAAGCTTGCCTTTTGAAACAGTCTCCCCCGAATGTATCAATAAACATGAAAGTAGTTGATCCTCATTATACCTCTACTAGAAGACGGTCTGTGATCTCGCCAGAGGGATTTGTCAGTTTCTCCATATCTTGAAGGGATTATCCAGAGAATATAACATCTCAGCAGCCTGTTCACTCCTAAGTGACTTTATTTATCAACTTGTTTCTTCCTTCCTGGTTACTGCTCTGTGAGAATGAATAATCTGTTCCCAGGATCCCGGAAGCAGTTTCTTTTCACTGCCCTTCAAGATTCCCCAGCTCAGGGTTAGAGTAAGAGCCTCATTTCAGACTACACAAATAAAATTTAGCCGAGATCACTAGGAGCGTGGGTCCCTTTAACCCCAAACCTACACCCACCCATGATAAAAGACGCAAAGACATGTTTTAAAGTTGAAGGAAACCTACCATTTGATATGATGCACTATGAAGCAAACATACCTTGAGAATGCTGTAGCTACACTGATGCAGGATCTTGGTTAATCCCTGAGCTGAGTGGTTTTGCTGATGAAGCGGTCTCACTTCTATGGCTGGTTCAGCACTTCTCCTACAGCCAGTATTTAAAGGGAACCTACCACCACGGATCTACCTATAAAGGTAGATCGGGTGGTAGGTGCATCTATAGGCCCTTTTAAGGGCTAATCCTCATGTCCCTGCAATTTTTTTTTACGCGCATGTGCAGACGGCAGGTTTGCGCGCCGGAGACTTTTGGTAGGAGGGTCAAAGAGGCTACTGGTGCGTGGAGTAGGCGCGCCGTGTAGCCTCAGCTCCGGATACTCCACGCCCCAGTAGCCTCTTTACAAAATTTACATATTAGTGAAATAAAAGTTAGTAAAATATTGCGGGGACGTGAGGATTAGCCCTTAAAAGAGCTATCCTCACGTCCTATAGATGCACCTACCACTCGATCTACCTTTATAGGTAGATCTGTGGTGGTAGGTTCCCTTTAAGCTATGCTCATTTTCTGTACCACCCCCAATCCTAGCCCAGCCCCTAATCACGTAGCCCACATCACTACACCATACACCGGAAATAGGGAGGGGGGGGTAGTCACCTCATGTTAAAGGGGCCATACCATACACCTAACTCCTACCAGCTATTACGGTAACTCCCTTTGCGCAGGGGTTAATGCTAACTAGGTAGCATCAGAGTAACAGGACCTCATATCTAACAGCAAAATGGTGGGGATTAGAGAAAAAAGTCCTATCCGCATCAGAATTAGTGGAGCTTCACCTATTAAATAATAAAGAGGATTGGTGAATTTGGTCAAGGCCTGCATTTATTAGGGATTTATTGCCTCCCTGCCTGGCGGCCCCATCCCGCATCTATAATGCGCACACAACGCTGATCACTGGATGCAGGCAGGGATGTTTTCACTGCCTGCATCCTTTGTGTGTCTGTTGCTTAGGTTATAGAGAGCCTGGGTCATAGAGAGGAGGGTGCCAGCATCCGGCGGCGCTCTGGAAGAGAAGAGAACCCCGCAGGGAGCACGGGAAGGTGAGTATAATTTTTTTTTTGCTGTGCTGGGGTTATCTATAAACTGAAGGGGCATGTGCTGAGACTGTCTATATACTGAAGGGGCATGTGCTGAGGCTGTGTATATACTGAAGGGGCATGTGCTGAGGCTGTCTATATACTGAGGGGACATGTGCTGAGGCTGTCTATATACTGAGGGGACATGTGCTGAGGCTGTCTATATACTGAGGGGACATGTGCTGAGGCTGTCTATATACTGTGGGGACATGTGCTGGGGCTACCTATATACTTAAGGGACATTTGCTGGAGCTACTTGTATACTGAAGGGGCATGTGGTGGGGCTATCTATATACAGAGTGGAATGTACCGGGGCTACCCATGTACCCAGGAGGCATGTGCTAGGGCTATCTATATACCCCGAGGAGGCATGTGCTGGGGCTACCTTTCTACAGGGAGGGGGGGGGGGTATGTGCTGCAGCTATCTATATACAGAGTGGCATGCACTGGGGCAAACAAGTGTACCGAGGGGGCATGTGTTGGTACTATCTATTTATTGAGAGGGCTATCTATATACAGTCAGACTCCTCGTCGCTCCTGGAGAGTAATGGAGCAGATGGCCACACATCTCAATGGAGCCAACGGCATTTGCCAAGCGCTGTCATGGAGCAACGAGGGGCGTGACTGAGGTACATGGGACCCCATCGGACCCCTCGTTTTCATGATCTGTGGGGTCTCATCACTGACACCCCTTATCCTGCGGATAGGTCCTAACTTGAATTCATGGGAAAAAAACCTTTAACTCATCTGGGGCTCCCAGCTACAAATTACTCCCCCAACCCTCCATAATTTTCAACGCAGACAATTACCCATGAGGCTCCCTGTGGTCTGACAGCCATTGCATCCTGTTACTCAATAAATATAGCGGTATGTGACCTCGTTTTCTGTGGGATGAGATGTATTATTTTGGCACTTTGGCGCATTGTGTCATATACATAATTTTTAATAATGGAGGAAATCATAATAAAAATCTATTTTACTGCTGGATTTTGTTGCTTTTTTAAGATGAACATAAAGTTTATGGCCCTGGTTATAGCGGTTCTGAAGATTAAATTATATTTATTGTATTATTTTACTATTATTTCATTTTATTCAATTTTATCCTTGCTGTTATCCTTTGTATTATGCCCCATTGAAACAGATGTATAGGGCCATCCTTTTTCTAGTGCAAATAAAATGACATTTAAAGGGGTATTTTGGGTTATAAAATTGATTGTTGGTTTGCTGGGGTCCTGCACCCCCACAGTTCTCAGTTCTCAGCAGCTAATACACAAAAAATTACCCAGGAAGCAGAAAACTCCATTCTCTGAGTAGAGGCTGTAAATATTACTCTTTATAATAAATGGGAGCTGGCCTGTAGTAACCTGGTCTGGCCACTACACAGTGAAGGGAGCTGTCTGCTTATTTTTTTTAATTTATTTTAGCTAATGATCTATGAGTATGCCAGGATAGGCTCACAGCAATCTGATATTGATGACCGATCCTTAGGATAGATTATTAATACTTTTAACATGGAAACCCCCTTTAAGGTACAGGACAGATCTGTGGACCTATCAAGCAGTCAACCCTGGAGATCACAATGTCTATCCAAATGGGGAGCTATCAAGGAAAATCCATCCTCGGTATACTCTGAAAAGCTAGTGACCACTATTGATGGTGTCTTGCGACAAATGTGGTCAAATTTATCCATTAACTATTTACGCACATATATGGGTGCTGTTTTTTGGAAGAAGAGACATATGTTCTAATTGTGTTACGGATAATTTGTCCTACCAAACATCTCTTAGGGCTCAAATAAACAGTTATATTTTTTGGGACCTTAATGGGGCTCCTACTGACCCTTTAAGTGTCTCCGGTTTCTTACAGCAGATCTTTCATCAAATAGCTTATAAATAGGTAATAGAGCTTCAAGGAGAGAATGGGGCTCATTTACTCAGGGTCCTCGGTCCGCACTATCGTTGGAATACCCGATGATTTCCGATGTGTGCCGCATTTAGAAAGGGTTTTTGGCGCAGGCAATCGGATTTTGGCGCAATAGCAACGGCTTTCACACAACACAAATTGGGGGGCAGGCCGTCGGACGATCAGGCGGATTTGGGATTTAACAAAGCAATTTGTGTCGCAAGCCATGCACTTACATGCACCAGGAAGAAGAAGGTGAACTCCAGCGGAACTGAGCGGGGAAGCGACACATGCAGGAACTCGAGCGCGCAATCTTCATGAATCGTGGCAGATGTGGATTCTGGCGGGCAACACACCTCAGGGATCGCGCCGGGACCAGGTAAGTAAATGTACCCCAATATGTCATATAGCTGTTAGGGTTCTTTTGCCTGGCCATAGTACAGCTCATTAGGAACCATAATTGGGTCCATACTGACCCTTCATATGTCTACTTCCATACAATTCAAAATATAGTAAAAACTGTTTTGCTCCTTAAAAATACCTTCTAAATGGAATTGGAGAATTGTTATCAGTTCATTTGTTACCAGTTAATTTGTGCAAGAATATATTCCGAATTTTGAGAAAAAGCTTCCGACACATAGACAAATATAAATGAGGGCTCATACACGCATACATATTACAGCTCAAATTTTTCTATATTCTTTTTCTATGCTCAAGGCTACTGAATGGGTCTTCAAAATCTTTTTTATAGTGGAACCAAACCAACACTGGGCATAAGCACAGGATAGTTATCAGTCTTGGACATTTCTATGTTAGAGAAAATGTAGACCCCTTTGCTTTCTAATAACCAAGAGCTGCTGTGACCACTATTGATTGTAACCTATAAATGTGACCCAGTACATTTATTGACTACAGTCGGTCCCCTACTTAAGGACACCCGACTTACAGACGACCCCTAGTTACAGACGGACCCCTCTGCCCACTGTGGCCTCTGGTGAAGCTCTCTGGATACATTACTATAGTCCCAGAGTGCAATGATCAGCTGTAAGGTGTCTGTAATGAAGATTTATTGATAATCCTTGGTCCCATTCCAGCAAAAAAAAATTGAAACTCCAAGTGTCACTGGGAAGAAAAAAATTTGTCTAGAACTTCAATTATAAAATATACAGTTACTAATTCAACTTAAGAACAAACCTCCGGACCCTATCTTGTACGTAACCCGGGGACTGCCTGTATTTGGAAGATGTCCCCGCCCCTACACTCAGAGACACACATGGCTTCTTAATTTGGAAGATGCATTTGACCTGAATGCAGAAGAGAGAATTTTACAAGTTTCTATGTACGAAGCCATCTTATATCTTTACTTTTTGGGAACCATAATGGGGTCCATACTGACCCTTACTATCATCCGTGCCACTATCATCCGTGTATATGAGCCTTGGGTACACATGTGTGCGTGATAACAGGAGCATTACTGCTGTGCCAACCTGACCCCAGTACATTTTGAATGGGGTTATCTTTTTTTGTTGTCTTTATTTTTTACAATAACTGCGGGTACATTATATTTTGTGACAAGATATGAGATCCAGAAAATTAATCTACACTAGACTTTAGTTTTGCAATAAGGAAATGAATGAATGGATACAAGTGTGGCTGTCGTCATGCGTCAATGTTGATCTTAGCCTTCTGGCATCCTGTGAACCCGTCCAGGTGTTATTGTTACCTGCGCGGCGCAGTAATCACAGGACACGTCCTCCGCAGCAGGAGACATTAATCAAGACAAAGTGAAAGAACAAACAGACGCAATCATCAGACTAAATGTGATTATACGGTAGACGGATGCACATGGGACAGGCTGTATACCGGTCAGGGCAGCCGCGGACATTGTGTACAGTTCAGCTATCAGGGAGATTAGCCAAATGGGTGCTTGTAATGTATTCAAAAGAGGAGTCTGGTGGTGGGTCTGTAAAGTAATGAGGTTATTATTATCACAGTGCCCTCATCAGGCAGACAGTGAAATACGGGAGAACATATATGTTAATGCACAATAAACAAAACAAAATATAGCCAATAAGAACTACCGTATATACTCGAGTATAAGCCGACCCGAGTATAAGCCGAGGTACCTAGTTTTACCACCAAAAACTGGAAAAATCGTTTGACTCGAGTATAAGCCGAGGGTGGGAAATGCATTGGTCTCAGCCTCACAGTATTTAGCTGCCATCCCCCTTCAGTATATAGCCTGCCAGCCCCTTTATGTATATAGCCTGCCAGACCCTTTCTGTATATAGCCTGCCAGCCCCTTTAAGTATATAGCCTGCCAGCCCCTTTCTGTATATAGCCTGCCAGCCCCTTTCTGTATATAGCCTGCCAGCCCCTTTAAGTATATAGCCTGCCAGCCCCTTTCTGTATATAGCCTGCCAGCCCCTTTCTGTATATAGCTTGCCAGCCCCCTGTTGCCGGTAAAAAAATAATAAACTTACTACTCACCATTCCGACGGCCCGGACAGCTCCTCTTCATCTTCATCTTCATGCAGCAGGTCCGCGGCAGCTCCGTGGCCGCGCCTCTTCTGTCTTCATGCCGGCTCAGGGCCGCGACAGCTCAGTGCGCACAGTATTTACTTATAAAATGAGCTTAAACGATAATGAGGACTCACATGCTCGCTCTATGAGAGAGGGGGCGAGGCAGAACTAATAGGCTTTCTCTATTAGTGGATTGGGGAGCAGGACTCACAGGCTTTCTCTATTAGTGGATTGGGGAGCAGGACTCACAGGCTTTCTCTATGAGTAGGTGAAAAAAACATGATTCACGGGCTTTCTGTATGAGAGGGTGGATGAAGCAAAACCCAAAGGCTTTCTCTGTGAGAGGATGGAGGGTACGGGACTCGCATGCTTTCTCTAAGAGTGGGTGGGAGAAGTAGGACTCACAGGCTTTCTCTAAGAGAGAGTGGAAAGGGCAGGACTCACAGGCTTTCTCTATGACTGGAATGGGGAAGCCGGACTCACAGGTTTTCTTTAGGAGTGGGTGGAGTAGGAGGACTCATAGGGTTTCTCTATAAGAGGGTGGAGAAGTAGGATTCACATGCCTTTCTATAAGAGGGTGTAGGGAGCAGGACGCAACAAGCTTTCTCTCTTATCTCCTTCCCGACACATACTATTACATCGCAGCGTTGGACCTGGTGTATAGAGAGGGCTCGAGGGCTGTGCCCTCACCATACATGGCATTAATCGCAGGTTTTTAACTATTTAAATACAATTTGGTATCCACGTGATCGTACCAACCCAATGAATAAAGGAGAGGCGACATTGGAGCACACAGTTTTTTTTGTCACTTTCAATGCGTTTAGAATATTTTTCTGACTTCATATTACACGGTATGGAGTATTAAATATCGTCACTAGGAAATACAATTTGCTACGCAGAACACAAGCCCTTGTACTGCTCTGAAAATGGAAAAATAAAAAAGTTATGGATTTTTGAAGATTGGGGGCAAAAAACGGAAACACAAAGTCAAAAAAGGGCCCGATCGTTAAGGGGTTAAAAATTGTGGGAGAAGTTAAACACCTTTTTATATTAAAAAAAGAATTACACAATATTCTCAACTCAACTCAATATATACCCGGTCTCCATATTCTCCTCTCGATCCAATGACGTTGTTGCAAAGGGCGCCGGATAACGCGATGATAATAGTATTTTCTGCTCATAAAACAAAGCGTTTGACAAACTGTAATGAATCCAGTAAACAATAATGTCATCCTTGCCGTTCCCATGATTTATTATGTGTAGCTGATATGGAGATAAACTTACTAAATAACGCCAAAATAGTATCAGGTCCTGATTTACCACAGCGTATGGATGTCATCACCTGATAAATGCAACACCATGGACGTAACCCGCTGATAAAGACACGGTCTAGATGCCAGGCCGGGCAGCCGTGTTATATAGAGAGGGGCCGCTGTCCTCATTCATCACTATGGAGGCCACCGAGGTCCTTCCCATCTACACATAGTATCAGTCTGCAGGGAGAAATAACAGAGGAGCTTTATCAAAGGGATTAACTGCTGATCATTTGTCAGAAGTGTTAGTATAGAGCGGGGAGGGGGAGGAGAGGTTAATTTAGGTGAACGAGTGCAAAGAAAGTGTGTACAGTCATATATAATCAGCTAGTGAAGGAAAAGGATCATGCCACTAATTTTACTCTATTTAAGGTCCCTGTCTTAAATTCCCTTATTATCTGTATAGGGGAGGACATATTGGAGACACACACTTCCTTCCTGTATTGTCTGTATAGGGGGAGGACATATTGGACACACACACTTCCTTCCTGTATTGTCTGTATAGGGGAGGACATATTGGAGGCACACACTTCCTTCCTGTATTGTCTGTATAGGGGAGGACATATTGGAGACACACACTTCCTTCCTGTATTGTCTGTATAGGGGAGGACATATTGGAGACACACACTTCCCTCCTGTATTGTCTGTATAAGGGAGGACATATTGGAGACACACACTTCCTTCCTGTATTGTCTGTATAGGGGGAGGACATATTGGACACACACACTTCCTTCCTGTATTGTCTGTATAGGGGAGGACATATTGGAGGCACACACTTCCTTCCTGTATTGTCTGTATAGGGGAGGACATATTGGAGACACACACTTCCTTCCTATATTGTCTGTATAGGGGAGGACATATTGGAGACACACACTTCCCTCCTGTATTGTCTGTATAGGGGAGGACATATTGGAGACACACACTTCCTTCCTGTATTGTCTGTATAGGGGAGGACATATTGGAGACACACACTTCCTTCCTGTACTGTCTGTATAGGGGGAGGACATATTGGAGACACACACTTCCCTCCTGTATTGTCTGTATAGGGGAGGACATATTGGAGACACACACTTCCTTCCTGTACTGTCTCTATAGGGGAGGATATATTGGAGACACATACTTCCTTCCTGTATTGTCTGTATAGGGAGAGGACATATTGGAGACACACACCTCCTTCCTGTATTGTCTGTATAGGGGGAGGACATATTGGAGACACACACTTCCTTCCTGTATTGTCTGTATAGGGGGAGGACATATTGGAGACACACCCTTCCTTCCTGTATTGTCTGTATACGGGGAGGACATATTGGAGACACACACTTCCTTCCTGTATTGTCTGTATAGGGGGAGGACATATTGGAGACACACACTTCCTTCCTGTATTGTCTGTATACGGGGAGGACATATTGGAGACACACTTCCTTCCTGTACTGTCTGTATAGGGGAGGACATATTGGAGACACCCACTTCCTTCCTGTATTGTCTGTATAGGGGGAGGACATATTGGAGACACCCACTTCCTTCCTGTATTGTCTGTATAGGGGGAGGACATATTGGAGACACACACTTCCTTCCTGTATTGTCTGTGTAGGGGAGGACATATTGGAGACACACACTTCCATCCTGTATTGTCTGTATAGGGGAGGACATATTGGAGACACACACTTCCTTCCTGTATTGTCTATATAGGGGAGGACATATTGGAGACACACACTTCCTTCCTGTACTGTCTGTATAGGGGGAGGACATATTGGAGACACATACTTCCTTCCTGTATTGTCTGTATCGGGAGAGGACATATTGGGGACACACACTTCCTTCCTGTATTGTCTGTATACGGGGAGGACATATTGGAGACACACTTCCTTCCTGTACTGTCTGTAAAGGGGGAGGACATATTGGAGACACACACTTCCTTCCTGTATTGTCTGTATAGGGGAGGACATTTTGGAGACACACACTACCTTCCTGTATTGTCTGTATAAGGGAGGACATATTAGAGACACACACTTCCTTCCTGTATTGTCTGTATAGGGGGAGGACATATTGGAGACACACACTTCCTTCCTCTATTGTCTGTATTGGGGAGGACATATTGGAGACGCACACTTCCTTCCTGTAATGTCTGTATATGGGAGGGCATATTGGAGACACACACTTCCTTCCTGTATTGTCTGTATAGGGGAGGACATATTGGAGACACACACTTCCTTCCTGTATTGTCTGTATAGTGGAGGACATATTGGAGACACACACTTCCTTCCTGTATTTTCTGTATAGGGGGAGGACATATTGGAGACACACACTTCCTTCCTGTATTGTCTGTATTGGGGAGGACATATTGGAGACGCACACTTCCTTCCTGTAATGTCTCTATATGGGAGGACATATTGGAGACACACACTTCCTTCCTGTATTGTCTGTATAGGGGAGGACATATTGGAGACACACACTTCCTTCCTGTATTGTCTGTATAGGGGGAGGACATATTGGAGACACACACTTCCTTTCTGTATTGTCTGTGTAGGGGAGGACATATTGGAGAGACACACTTCCATCCTGTATTGTCTGTGTAGGGGAGGACATATTGGAGACACACACTTCCTTCCTGTATTGTCTGTATAGGGGAGGACATATTGGAGACACACACTTCCTTCCTGTATTGTCTGTAAAGGGGAAGGCATATTGGAGATGCACACTTCCTTCCTGTACTGTCTGTACGGGGGAGGACATATTGGAGATGCACACTTCTTTCCTGTATTGTCTATATAGGGGAGGACATATTGGAGACACACACTTCCTTCCTATATTGTCTGTATAAGGGGAGGACATATTGGAGACACACACTTCCATCCTGTATTGTCTGTATAGAGGAGGACATATTGGAGACACACACTTCCTTCCTATATTGTCTGTATAGGGGGAGGACATATTGGAGACACACACTTCCCTCCTGTATTGTCTGCATAGGGGGAGGACATATTGGAGACACACACTTCCCTCCTGTATTGTCTGTATAGGGGAGGACATATTGGAGACACACAATTCCTTCCTGTATTGTCTGTATAGGGGGAGGACATATTGGAGACTCACACTTCCTTCCTGTAATGTCTGTATAGGGGAGGACATATTGGAGACACACACTTCCTTCCTGTATTGTCTGTATAGGGGAGGACATATTGTAGACACACACTCCCTTCCTGTATTGTCTGTATAGGGGGAGGACATATTGGAGACACACACTTCCTTCCTGTATTGTCTGTATAGGGGGAGGACATATTGGACACACACACTTCCTTCCTGTATTGTCTGTATAGGGGAGGACATATTGGAGGCACACACTTCCTTCCTGTATTGTCTGTATAGGGGAGGACATATTGGAGACACACACTTCCTTCCTGTATTGTCTGTATAGGGGAGGACATATTGGAGACACACAATTCCCTCCTGTATTGTCTGTATAAGGGAGGACATATTGGAGACACACACTTCCTTCCTGTATTGTCTGTATAGGGGGAGGACATATTGGACACACACACTTCCTTCCTGTATTGTCTGTATAGGGGAGGACATATTGGAGGCACACACTTCCTTCCTGTATTGTCTGTATAGGGGAGGACATATTGGAGACACACACTTCCTTCCTATATTGTCTGTATAGGGGAGGACATATTGGAGACACACACTTCCCTCCTGTATTGTCTGTATAGGGGAGGACATATTGGAGACACACACTTCCTTCCTGTATTGTCTGTATAGGGGAGGACATATTGGAGACACACACTTCCTTCCTGTACTGTCTGTATAGGGGGAGGACATATTGGAGACACACACTTCCCTCCTGTATTGTCTGTATAGGGGAGGACATATTGGAGACACACACTTCCTTCCTGTACTGTCTCTATAGGGGAGGACATATTGGAGACACATACTTCCTTCCTGTATTGTCTGTATAGGGAGAGGACATATTGGAGACACACACCTCCTTCCTGTATTGTCTGTATAGGGGGAGGACATATTGGAGACACACACTTCCTTCCTGTATTGTCTGTATACGGGGAGGACATATTGGAGACACACACTTCCTTCCTGTATTGTCTGTATAGGGGGAGGACATATTGGAGACACACACTTCCTTCCTGTTTTGTCTGTATACGGGGAGGACATATTGGAGACACACTTCCTTCCTGTACTGTCTGTATAGGGGAGGACATATTGGAGACACCCACTTCCTTCCTGTATTGTCTGTATAGGGGGATGACATATTGGAGACACCCACTTCCTTCCTGTATTGTCTGTACGGGGGAGGACATATTGGAGACACACACTTCCTTCCTGTATTGTCTGTGTAGGGGAGGACATATTGGAGACACACACTTCCATCCTGTATTGTCTGTATAGGGGAGGACATATTGGAGACACACACTTCCTTCCTGTATTGTCTATATAGGGGAGGACATATTGGAGACACACACTTCCTTCCTGTACTGTCTGTATAGGGGGAGGACATATTGGAGACACATACTTCCTTCCTGTATTGTCTGTATCGGGAGAGGACATATTGGAGACACACACTTCCTTCCTGTATTGTCTGTATACGGGGAGGACATATTGGAGACACACTTCCTTCCTCTACTGTCTGTAAAGGGGGAGGACATATTGGAGACACACACTTCCTTCCTGTATTGTCTGTATAGGGGAGGACATTTTGGAGACACACACTTCCTTCCTGTATTGTCTGTATAAGGGAGGACATATTAGAGACACACACTTCCTTCCTGTATTGTCTGTATAGGGGGAGGACATATTGGAGACACACACTTCCTTCCTCTATTGTCTGTATTGGGGAGGACATATTGGAGACGCACACTTCCTTCCTGTAATTTCTGTATATGGGAGGGCATATTGGAGACACACACTTCCTTCCTGAATTGTCTGTATAGGGGAGGACATATCGGAGACACACACTTCCTTCCTGTATTGTCTGTATAGTGGAGGACATATTGGAGACACACACTTCCTTCCTGTATTTTCTGTATAGGGGGAGGACATATTGGAGACACACACTTCCTTCCTGTATTGTCTGTATTGGGGAGGACATATTGGAGACGCACACTTCCTTCCTGTAATGTCTCTATATGGGAGGACATATTGGAGACACACACTTCCTTCCTGTATTGTCTGTATAGGGGAGGACATATTGGAGACACACACTTCCTTCCTGTATTGTCTGTATAGGGGGAGGACATATTGGAGACACACACTTCCTTTCTGTATTGTCTGTGTAGGGGAGGACATATTGGAGAGACACACTTCCATCCTGTATTGTCTGTGTAGGGGAGGACATATTGGAGACACACACTTCCTTCCTGTATTGTCTGTATAGGGGAGGACATATTGGAGACACACACTTCCTTCCTGTATTGTCTGTAAAGGGGAAGGCATATTGGAGATGCACACTTCCTTCCTGTACTGTCTGTACGGGGGAGGACATATTGGAGATGCACACTTCTTTCCTGTATTGTCTATATAGGGGAGGACATATTGGAGACACACACTTCCTTCCTATATTGTCTGTATAAGGGGAGGACATATTGGAGACACACACTTCCATCCTGTATTGTCTGTATAGAGGAGGACATATTGGAGACACACACTTCCTTCCTATATTGTCTGTATAGGGGGAGAACATATTGGAGACACACACTTCCCTCCTGTATTGTCTGTATAGGGGGAGGACATATTGGAGACACACACTTCCCTCCTGTATTGTCTGTATAGGGGAGGACATATTGGAGACACACAATTCCTTCCTGTATTGTCTGTATAGGGGAGGACATATTGGAGACTCACACTTCCTTCCTGTAATGTCTGTATAGGGGAGGACATATTGGAGACACACACTTCCTTCCTGTATTGTCTGTATAGGGGAGGACATATTGTAGACACACACTCCCTTCCTGTATTGTCTGTATAGGGGGAGGACATATTGGAGACACACACTTCCTTCCTGTAGTGTCTGTATAGGGGAGGACATATTGGAGACACACACTTCCTTTCTGTACTGTCTGTATAGGGGAGGACATATTGGAGACCAGCACATCCAAGTAGGGTGATCCGTGCTACAGGGTCCTCTACAGCGAGATTACCAGGCACATAATTTAGTAATGACCTTAACTCTGGGACATTACATGTGAGTACTAGGAGACACAAGTGGCACTGTAGTAGCTGGAGGAAGCTGGCAGCCATTATCATGGACCACCAGTGATACAGTCTGGATAATACTGTTTGGATTTCCAATTTTAACTAAAATTTTACATTTTCCTTGGAAACTGAGTCTTGTAGGATTTTTAGTAACACTCAGTCCAGCTCTATTCCATTCAGCTCATTTTTGGTGTTACAGCTTCAAATGTTAAGAAATCTCCTCAGTATGTGATGTGCTGATCCGATGGCCCGCATCTACTGACCCGCTGTCGCTGACTTCTCCAGTGGGGAATGCAGTGTATTGGAGCGGATCTACGAATTTCCTCCTGAAATTAAATGACTTTCAAGGATCAAATGAGAAAAGATGCAATCTGCGCGGAGCCAGGAGTCGTCATGGAGTCCTGAGGAAAGTTAATAGACTTCACTAGAAGAGCAGAAGAGCCCCTGTGCTTCAGACTTTATGTCCCCAGATCTCAGGCTGCTGTAATGTGACGGTGCAGGGGATGATATATCATGGGGACAAGGTAATAAAGGGACCGTGGGAGCCGCCATATTGTAGACAACTCATTATCAAAGCCGTAAACGCTTTATGGGAGAATATAAAGATTATTTGTCATGATGTGAATGATTCTGCTCCAATATGTCTTAAAGGGGTTTGCCCAAGAAAGAAAGCTCTCAAATTTTAATCCCTTAGTGATGTTTACACAATAAAGATAATTTTTAACCCCTTACTTTGCTTTTTTTACTCTGTTTTATTGGTGTTTTAGCTCCTATCACTCAATGATGGCTAGTGTACGACTCCAGAGTGTGAGCGGCGACTCTCTAACCAGAAACTTCATGATCCCTTTGTGCTGTGAGATGCTGCGTGCTGGCAATGTGCTTAGATTATCAGGGTACAGGGTTAATTTACACTTTTATTTAGCTTCTGAACATTCACTAGTATCTGACACATAGAAAAAAAGATGAGATGGATGATGATGATCCATGGATGGATATACCCCTTGAACCATGCAAAATTTACTAAAAAAAAGTGGAGGGTCACTGAATTTAAATTCTGGTTTTATTAAGTATCTGTTCACATGGGTGCGAAATTCATAAGGATGTTCAGAATCTCCAGTATATCCTATGATCTGTAGTATCTATCACACTTCTCTCCCCTTACTCAGACTGCCTGCCTATACTATCTGTGTGCAGAATTTCCACTGTATCCTATGAGATGTAGTATTACATTGCTCTCCACTGACATCTGTGTTGCATTATACAGGTAGCATAGTTTGCTTCTGTACTGTGATCATAAAGTATACTGTACACTCCTGAACTCCCCCTGGTGGCGGCTGCAGGCAGGCAGAATTGTATCATGTAACTTATGCAGAGAATTTGGAAATTCGTATAAAAAAAAATGAAATTGACTGCTGCAGAGTTTTATTACGTCTGAATATAATATTATCTTACTTAATAATTCAGGATTTCAGAAACAGCTGTGTAAAAACGTAATGTCTCTGATTTGGCCGGAGAACTGTCTTTTCTCCCCAGGAAATGGCTCCTCCAGCAATTACATGGCTGCAGCGCCCGGCCTCATCTGCATCTATTGTTTCCTCTCTTTATCTAATAAAATACATTTCTTAAATCCTAATTGCACGACTGATAAATAAAAACCTTGGGTTTGGGAAAGGAAATAGTTGGTTCTATTTTTTCTGAATAGAGTGCGTGACCTTCTGCCTCCTCCATGTGTCCCCAGGCGACGGGAACATTATATCATTAGGAATGGGCTGGGGACAATTGGAAAAGTTAATCAAAGCTTATAAAAGTTGTTGCAAACTTTGAAATATACAGGACACCCGACTTACAGACGACCCCTAGTTAAAGACGGACCCCTCTGCCCCCTGTTACCTCTGGTGACCTCTGTGGATGTTACTTTAGTCCCAGGCTGTAATGATCAGCTGTAAGGTCTGTAATAAAGTTTTATGGATAATCCTTGTTCCCATTACAGCAAAAAGTTTTGAAACTCCAATTGTCACTGGGGCAAAAAAAAAAAATTGTCTGGAGCTAAAATTATAAAATATACAGTTTCGACTTACATACAAACTCAACTTAAGAACAAACCTATGGAAACTATCTGGTACGTAACCCGCCTGTATTGATGGAATGTCCACTTCTCTTGAGAGAATATACTGCAGGGTTCTTCAGGGCTTTAAAGAAATCTACTATAAAAATCCATCTGTGACTGTGGTAATCTTCTTATATGTGTTATCCTTGATCTACTTCCCTCTAAAAATCAACTTTAAAAATAATTCTAATGCGCCAAAAGGGCCCTGGTAGACATTAGCAGAGCTCTTCTGTGCTGCAACTTCGCAGGCTGTTACACTGTATCCCCCGCTCCCTCAGCATTTCTCACTTCCCCTCTACTTGCTATACCTCAAACAGTGGAGGGAAGTGATTGCCCACAGTGTAACAGCCAGTGAAGATGCAATACAGAGGGGATCTGTTAATGGCCCCAAAGCCGTTCTGCCTTATTAGCATAATTTTCAACATTGATTTTAGACAGAAGGAGACCTTGAATAACAAATATAAGACGATTACCACAGTCACGGTGCCTGGATCTATGAGTAATGTCCCAGGATTATCATGATGGATTTTCACGGTAGATTTCCTTTAAGATTTATACTGCTGAACTATCCATAGAATAGCGCATCTGTATTAGATTGCTGGGGGACGTGTACTGGTCCGATGTTCAGAAAGCCTCTCAAGGCCTGTATCCTCCATCCACAGCACAGCAGAGCCGGCAGGGAACATGTTCTGGCACCTAGAGGCTGCTGTAATCTCATCAGTCTGGGGTCCAGGGGTTTGATCTCACGTTCTGAAGCTGATGACTTATCCTGTGGATAGGTCACCAAGGTCAAAGATGTAAAACCCCTTTAAGTGCTACAGAGCTGTAGATTGTACCTTACATGAGATTGTATTATGTATTATCCAGACCTCTATGTGGCGCCCCCTATTGGCAATGTCCTTCTCAGGGTCTTTGACACTCCGCAAGAACTTCCCAGGACCGGAACAGTATGACAAACCCGAGGCAACAATGTGACCTGTAAAGAGACGCGGCGATGAATAGGTCCTTTGTCTAAAAGGGAATTTATTACAAATTTGTTACTTGAAGGAAATGTTGTATATATCAGGGATATTATACAAAAATAATGTTAAAATTCCCTCCTGCAGGATACTGAAGGTAAAATATTACTTCACTCCAGGAAAATGTTCCTTATTTGACTATGTAATAGCCGGGTGCTGCTCCTCTGGTGCCGCAGCTTATCTTAAAGGGAACCTGTCACCAGGGACCTCATTTTCACTAAAGACAGAATGTAAAAGCTCATGACACCTGCAGTGCACATCTGCCTCTCTGCCTTTTCTAAGCATTTGCATTACAATATAATTGTGTGTTATAACTTACTCTTGCATGCTGACAAAATCCTGGGGTGGTCACAGGGGCTGGACTTTGGTTTGCATACATTCAACAACATGTGACCTGTCTGATCTGCAGGCTGTCTCCATGTTTGTGCTCCTGTACAGCTTGTCCCTCCCTCACTGATGTCAGGTTGACCTGGCTGTGACCTCTGAGAAGAAGCAGGAGGTGGAGCTATACAGGAGCACAAAGGTGGGGCCAAGCTCTGAGGAGGGAGTAACACAGACAAGTCACATGTTGTTTTTTGAAATGCATCCAAACCAAAGCCCAGCCCCTGTGACTACCCCAGGATTTTGTCAGGATGCAAGGTAAGTTATAACACACAATTATATTTTAATGCAAATACTTAGAAAAGGCAGAAAGGCAGATTTGCACTGCAGGTGCAATGGGCTTCTGCAACCTGTCTTTAGCGAAAATGAGGTCCCTGGTGACAGGTTCCTTTTAAGGCGTCCCCCCTCACTTCCCATAGTGCATTGTGTGTATTGTCCTGCAGCAGATATCACAATGGTCCACGTTTATTAAAGTGTGTTTACCAGTTTTCTGTCTGAAGTGCAAACTGCTTTCAAGTGTCTGCGCCAGTTTTGTGTTGCGGCTGAGCTGTGTCCAACAAGACAAAAAAAAAATGTGCGCCTAAAGGGATGTGTTACTGCTTAGTCTGATTGTGCGCCATATTTATTACTGATGTGTGCCACAATTCTGAAGCTCCAAACAAAATGCTCCAAAAAATGGTGCATTATACCGGAGCAACACAGGGGGCGCCAGATTCACGAAGAACATGCACCAGTTTTGTTGAATCTGGCGCCCCCTGCACACTACAGAGGACACTGCACATAGTACAGACTGCACTAGATCCGATAAATGTGGCCCATTGGGGCTCATTTACTTAGGGTCTGCGGAAAACCCGACGATTTCCTTTTTGCGCCGCATTTAACAGGGGATTTTGGCGCACGCGATCGGATTTTGGCGCATCGGCACCGGCTTGCATGCGACACAACTTGGGGGGAGGGCTGACGGACAACCCAACGGATTCGGATTACGCATGGGATTTAACATTTCGAATTGTGTCGCAAGACACACACTTTCAAGCACCGGGAAGACGAAGGTGAACTCCGGCAGATCTCGACGGGGAAGCGATGGATGCAGGAACTCAAGCGCACGAGCCTCGTGAAACGCGCCGGAATTCATCTTCGTCAGACCGTCCAAATCGGGGATCGCGACAGGACCGGGTAGATAAATGTGCCGCCCCATTGACTTATGTTGTAAAAATTTTAACATTTTATCCAGCTCTATAGCCATCTGGTTACACTCTGCCGCATACAGAGGGTCTATAGCACCACTACAGAACAATAACACCGCCATATGCAGTAGCCCGGGGACCCATCCAGTATAATAAAGGACTTCTGAATCCTGCTATATCCTGATATGTATCGTCATCCTGTCGCTTCACATATTTCTACTTAGAAGATTGGATTCAATCATTTTCTAATTACCGCAGCGCTGATATAGAGGCACAATGCCGGAGATGACCCAGTGTCTCCTCGCTTCATTACTAGTATAAGATCCTTTGTCACTAATGGACATGACGGACCGGACCCGCCAGAGGTTTAGCGCTAATGAGCGGATGGCCATGAATTCCAATACATGAGAATCAATACCCCATAATGCCGAGGACTTCTGCTACTTCTAAAGGACAAGGATAAAAAGTTTACCAAAGTGTTACTTAAAAGTTTCAAGAAGAATCTCTGTATCAACTCATTTTTATTTATATGCAAATTAGCCTTTTGGTGCACTGTGGGCGTGGCCAATCCGTTCCATGCACCATATTTTGTGCCTTCATTGGCAATGTTAGGACCACCCTGTGAAATTGGACATAACAGGGTGCACAAGACCCCACAGCCACGCCCATAGTGCACCCAAACACTAATCGGCAACTAAATAAAAAAGAAAATGTAATGATTGTGGGCAGTATCTTTATAGACTGATTATTGTTATATTTATATATTGTTATGTGATACAAAGGTTTACAGATACTTGTATAAGTGTCTTATCCGGACCCCAGAGAGGCAGCGTGTAGGGAACAGATGGAGGAAACTTTCGGTTAATCCTTCCTAGTCAGTACTATGTAGATGTAATTTAGTACAAGTCATTAGTGAGAGTTATTATAGAACAGGGAGAATGTCTGTGTCCTGGTGAATATAGAGCAGCAGGAGCAGCGCCTCTTGTGTACTGCTAGAGAACTGCAGAATAAAGAATTGAGATTTACAGGGAGAAACATGTTGTTGCATTCAAAGGTTTCCCAGCTTCGTTCTGTTACTCTATCTCTGCCCAGTGATTCTGATTCTTGATCTTTGGCCTGTAATAATAATTCTTTATTTATATAGCGCACACAGATTACGCAGCACAAAGCTAGCCAAATCGGTCCATTAGACCATTAGACTATGGCTGATCTCCGCCTGCCCTGACCTCTGCTTGTCTGTGACCATTCCCTGTCTGAGCCCCTGGTGCTACATATAAGCATCTTATCACCCTCCTGGGTGGACATGCACTATATGGTCTGGTTATTACACACTTATATAGTGGATCATCAGCAGAAGACACCTTGGGTGGCACCGGTCCAGTGTACGCTGGTTCTTAGACAGTAGGAGACTGGTTCTACGCTGTGGACACAATAGCATATTGTATGTACGGTGACATTATGAAGCCAATAATAACACAGGGTGACATTATTAGCACCGCAGCGCTGGCACCTTCCCTGGAGGGGTGTGGGATCGGAGCCTTCGCTCCTTGCCACAGGCACTTACTGTACTGTGTTCTCCATGAACCCGGAACCCGTGGCGCTGGATTGAATTCCCTTGTGTATTCTCACTGAATATATACATATTACACGGGGCGCTACAAATTTCTAATTTCCCTGCGTACAAGAAGACATCCTCCTGGTTATTTGTACAGATAGATGACAACTCACAGACGTCACGTTACCTTACATAACACACATGGTACATTATTCTGGGAAGTAAAAAGTCAAAACAGTCTCAGCAATTCTCAAATTTCAATTTGTTGCCATGCAGACTGGAGAGATGTTTAATGAAGGTTTGTCCTAACACTGCTATAGCCAGTGTTGTGCCTGAAGAGATGTGTAATCAGACCCTGTATGTTGTTAGTAGCAGCAGGACTGTGAAATATGAATTTATATACCAGGATTATAACTTCTCAATGTGCACTTGGAACAGCTACAATTCTAGAATATAAATTCATATTTCACAGTTCTGCTGCTACTAACAAAATACACAAATGTATGATTGCACATTTCTCCATGGATAATACCTAACACTGGCTGCAGTCTGGAAGCTCACACCTTAATGGGGTTTAATGTTCTCTCCTATCCTATTGCCTACTGTCTGTCTATGCTCATTGGGGCTCACTTACTAAGGGCTCCGCGGCCGCACTGTCATTGGGTTTCCGGACTTTTTCCATTTTGCGCCGAATTCCGCCGAGATTTTGGCGCACGCATTCACGTGTCAGAAATCGGGGGCGTGGCCAACGGAAAACCCGGCGGATTCGGAAAAAACGCAGAATTTAAAGAACGAAGTGTGTTGCAAAATAAAGCACTCACATGCACCGAGAAGAACCAGGTGAACTCTGGCGGACCTCGGCGCAGCAGTGACACCTGGTGGACATCGGGCGCATGGAAGACCCGATTGGCGGAAGACCCGAATCCTCGTTGGAGGACCGGGTAAGTAAATCTGACCCATTGGGGGTCATTTACTAAGGGCCCGATTCGAGTTTTTGTAACGGGTTAACCGAATATTTCCGATTTGCGGCGATTTTCCCTGTACAGCCCCGGGATTTTGGCGCACGCGATCAGATTGTGTCGCATCGACGCCGGCATGCACGCAACAGAAATCGGGGGGCCTGGCCATACGAAATCCCGACGGATTCGGAAACACCACCGCATTTAAAAAAAAAAAAAGTGTCGCTGGACTCGCGTTTACCTGCACTCGGTGAAGATCAGTGCATTCCGATGAACTTCAGCGCAGCAGCGACACCTGGTGGACGTCGGAGGAACTGCCTTAGTGAATCGCCGGAAGACCCGAATCCACCGCAGAGAACGCGCCGCTGGATCGCGAATCGACCGGGTAAGTAAATCTGCCCCATTGTCTCTGCCCTGTCCAGTGCCTGGATATTTGTCTCTTTACCTGTGTCCACACTGCTCCAAAAGAGTGCACCACTTTTTTTTGGTGCACCTTTAACATGGGGTGTGCAACACAATTATGTCGGATTTTGCATGATAAATTGGGTGCACGGTCCGACTGAGTAGTGCAGCCACTTTCTGCACTAGAAAGTTGTGGAGTGTGTGGTTGCACTTCATGTTCCTTTGGTACGATGCTCAGTGTAATGTATCCCCAGAAGAGAACAAAGATTTTAACCCCTATGTTGGACACCCCCTGCCTACCCCTTTACAGGTCCTAGTGTTAGTATCCTTGGGTCTTTGAATACCAAGGGAGGGTCAGTCAGAATATGTGAACAGATAATAAAACAGTGGTACTGGTACCATCAGATCCAGCCTGGTCCTCAGCATATTTTAACACCAAACATGGCTCAATTGTTACGCTTCTATTAGGAGTTCTATGTACAGTACAGACCAAAAGTTTGGACACACCTTCTCATTCAAAGAGTTTTCTGTATTTCCATGACTATAAAAAATGTAGATTCCCACTGAAGGCATCAGAGCTATGAATTACCACATGTGAAATAACTGAAAATATGTCTTATATTCTAAGTTTCCTTTCGCTTTGATTACTGCTTTGCACACTCTTGGCTTCTCTTGATGAGACACAAGAGGTAGTCACCTGAAATGGTCTTCCAACAGTCTTGAAGGAGTTCCCAGAGATGCTTAGCACTTGTTGGGCCTTTTGCCTTCACTCTGCGGTCCAGCTCACCCCAAACCATCTGGATTGGGTTCAGGTCTGGTGACTGTGGAGGACAGGTCATCTGGCGTAGCATCCTATCACTCTCCTTCTTGGTCAAATCGCCCTTACACGCCCTGGAGGCGTGTTTGGGGTCATTACATAAATAATGGTCCAACCAAACGCAAACCGGATGGAATAGCAGCCGCTGCAAGATGCTGTGGTAACCCTGCTGGTTCAGTATAAATCCCCAACAGTGTCACCAGCAAACTCACCCTCCCCTCCCACACCATGACACCCCTCCTCCATGCTCCACGGTGGGAATCAGGCATGGAGAGTCTGGGTCACACAAAGACACGGTGGTTGGAAACAAAGATCTTGAATTTGGACTCATCAGACCAAAGCACAGATTTCCACTGGTCTAATGTCCATTCCTTGTGTCTCTTGTGCTTGTTGCCGGTCCTTAGCAGTGGTTTCCTAGCAGCGATGTTACCATGAAGGAAGGCTGCTGCACACAGTCTCCTCTTACCGGTTGCTGTAGAGATGTGTCTGCTGCGAGACCTCTGTGCGGCAGTGACCTGCTCTCTAATCTGAGCTGCTGTTACCTGCGATTTCTGAGGATAGTGACTCAGATGAACTTATCATCCGCAGCAGAGGTGACTCTTGGTCTTCCTTTCCTCATGTCACCCAGTTTCTTTGTAGAGCTTGATGGATTGGACTGACTGACCTTCATTTCTGAAAGTAATGATGGCCACTTGTTTTTCTTTACTTAGCTGCTTTTTTCTAGCCATAATACAAATTCTACCAGTCGATTCAGTAGGACTATCAGCTGTGTATCCACCTGACTTCTGCACAACACACCTGATGGTCCCAACCCCATTTATACAGCAAAAAATCCCACTTATTAAACCGGATGAGGCACCTGTGATGTGAAGACCATTTCAGGTGACTACCTCTTGTATCTCATCAAGAGAATCCCAATAGTGTGCAAAGCAGTAATCACAGCAAAAGGAACCTGGAATATAAGAAATATTCAGTTGTCTCACACTTTTTTTGTTAAGTATATAATTCCACGTGTGGTAATTCATAGTTTCGATGCCTTCAGTGTGAATCTACAATTGTTATAGTCATGAAAATACAGAAAACTCTCTGGATGAGAAGGTGTGTCCAAACTTTTGGTCTGTACTGTAACTTCCCAGCCCAGGGTCCTCCTTGAAAACAAAGTTCCATGAGTTAATTGTACAAAATTATAGAAATTCTTCTTTGAGGATAACAATTTGTGGGCGTGCTTCAGCAATCATGCAAATTCTATCACAATATGGTAATGGGCCCTAAACAGGTAATAAATGGGTGCATGAAAGAAAATAATGGAGCATATAAAAAGCAAGAGAGATAAACATTTACCTCTGCGCGGACGCTCCGAACAAAACCCCACGTCACAGCCGCCATCAGGTTGTCATTACCGCCACAGCTTCATGCACTTATCATTATGATGTTTTGTCACAGTTCACATTGGAGAGTGACAGATTCATGGAGTCCATCAATTATACTCATTATCAGAAACATGAATTTCCCCCGCTCGGAGCTTTGTTTCCATGAATGTTGTATAAAGACTGTTAGAAATCTATTGTATCTCCGCCCCAACATATTGGAAACTGATGTGGCTGCATTGTCATGAAAATGATACATAATAACAGGGTAGAGACAATGGCGCTGCCTCACGTGACGCTGTACATCATCGGTGACTGAATATGAAGGGATTCAAGTGACAAGTGAAAGTTTCATGAACTTAAAAACACAAAAAAGTAGAATAAATGTACAATCTATGTGGAAATAATCCTGGACTAGATAGAGGAGAACCCCTTATTATTCCCTCCGATGGTCCTGTAGTGTCCTCTGAGCAGAGCTGATCCTTCCTTTCATAGTATCATAGTTTATACGGCTGAAAAAGATACATGTCCAACCAAGGAAGGGAAGGGATTAGATGAGGAAGGGATTTAGGGGAAACAATTCTATATAACATAACCATCAATGTTATTTAGGTGTAAAAAGGCATCTAGACCCTTCTTGAAGCTCTCTGCTGTCCCTGCTGTGACCAGTGCCTGAGGCAGGCTATTCTACAGATTTCACAGTTCTTTCTCTGTCCTCAGCCCTGTTCTTCCTGGTTGTAGGTGCTGTGTTCTTTGTTCCTGTCCCTGTCTTTAGTGTGTACTGGCCCTTTAAGAAATCCAAAACCTTACAGTCAGTTTGCAAGTAAATTTCATTTACTTGTGAGTATAGATGAGCAGTTCAGATCGGACCCGGACATATTTCCCGGACTGGCGGTGGAACAGCAAATCTTCACAATTGGCACTTCTTTCAACGAGCCATGGCTATGATTGGCCTGGGGTGTCCGAACACATACTACTAAACTACTAAATCTACTTGTGAGTATTTAGGGGGTTGAAAGGTAGCTGAGCAAAAGGTTTCCCAGGTTTATTACAGTCTGTGCTTGACCTTGTCCCTGACTCTACATCTCTGCTGCCTCTCCTGACCTGGATTACGGACACAATATACACCTGCCCTGACCCCGTTTTGTGCCTTTCACCATTGTTCCATCTGTTCTGTCTGAGTAATCTGAGACCAACACCGGGGCTTCTCCACAAACCCCTTACACACTAGCGGCTGTGATCTGGCCTGAACACTGAACAAGCAGAACCGAACCAAAGCGATTGGGTCAGATGTTCCAGCCACCACACCCTGGGAGTGCGATTTGGACTTGCTAGTGCCTTAGGTTTCCTGTGTGTGGAAAGCAGCAGGACACAACTTGGGCAACTCTCAGACCGCGTTCACATGCAGCAAGTTACTCTTACAATACATTAACTTTAAATTACATTATAAAGTTAAGGTGTTAAAGGTTTTCCCATGAACAAAAGTTAGGCCCTATCCACAGCATAGGGCCTAACTTTCTGATCAGTGGGGGTCTCAATGCTGAGCTGACGGAAATTGGCGAGTGCTGCTTTTGGTGATCTCCGTCAGTTCCATAGAGATTAATGGAGCAGAACGGTCATGCGCGACGGTCTTCTCCATTATTCTTCTCTGTCTCCGTCTTCTCCGGACCCCTCGTTTTAGCAATCTGTGGGGGTCTCAGCACTGAGACCCCCAGTGATCAACAAGTTAGGCCCTATATCGTGGATAGGGCCTAACTTTAGTTTCGTTTCCTAGAATTAGTATATTGATTTAGCTAAAGGGGATGTAAAAAAATTCTATATGGTGTAGTAAAACAATAAACATCTTATACTTTCCTTTCTACTGCCGAGTTCAAGCTAAATCGATGTGCCGGTCGCTGTATCAATGCAGGAGAACGGGAGCAGATAGAGAGGTAAGTATACGGTGTTTATTATTTTAGTACCCGGCCACCCACGCGGCTATATATACACTTTTGATTTTTGCAGGCTGCATTCTACCTGCATTTCTATTTTGGGCAGAACAGGAGAAGACTTGAATACCTTCAGTCCTTTACTTCCTCCCTGCACATAAATACATAAAGGAACAGATATATAGATATGAGATAGATGATAAATAGATAGATAGATATGAGATAGATAGATAGATAGATAGATAGATAGATAGATAGATAGATATATGATAGATAGATAGATAGATGGATATGAGATAGATAGATGGATATGAGATAGATAGATAGATAGATAGATAGATATGAGATAGATAGATAGATAGATAGATAGATAGATAGATAGATAGATATGAGATAGATAGATAGATAGATAGATAGGGGATAGATAGATAGATAGATAGATAGATAGATAGATACATAACCCGCTGTTTGTATTGGAAATGTCCAGTCTCATCCTGTGATTATAGAAGCATCTGCAATGACTATTCTCTGTAATGATTGTGGGGGGGGGGGGGGTGTAACCCCAGGAATGTCTTAATCCTGAAAACACATTTCAATTTTTTTCCCGGTCAACTCCCTTTAAACCAAATCTCCCATCAAAATCCATTGCAATAAACCAGGAACACTTACTCCTACATTCAGGCTCCGTGACTGTGGTAATCTTCTTATAATTGTTATCTATGGACTTCACTCTTCAAAACTCAACTATTAAGATTTTGCTTATGAGCCTGAAGGAATCTGGGAGGTGTTACCAGAGCTCCTCCACGCTGCCGATTCACAGTCTGTTACACTGTCTCTGCCTCCCCCTGCTAGTTTACCACTTACTTACACATACTTACCCGTCCCTGGCGCGTTCCCCGATGTGCATTGTCTGACTATAAAGCCCTGTGCCGCGATTCACTAAGATCGTGCGCCCGATATCCTGCATGTGTCGCTTCCCCGCTCAGGTCCGAAAATAGTTCACCTTCTTCTTCCTGATGCATGTAAGTGCTTTTTCTTGTGACACAATTTAAATGTTAACTCTCGCGCTCAGACCAAATTAGTCGGATGGCACTACCCCCGATTTCTGTTGCATGAAAGTCGGTGCCGCTGCGTCACAATCTGATCGCGTGCGATACAATCCACTGCTAAATGCCTGTCCCAACGGCGTCGGGAAGTCCGCCGGGAAATCCGATGGAAATGCGATCCGCGGACCCTTAGTAAATAAGCCCCAATGTCTGTGAAGCACAGGAAGTTTCAGCACACAGTTGGGACAACCCCTTTAAGCTGCTCATCTCTTATTCCCCATGCAGGGATATATTCACTATGAGGTCGGAGTAGTAGGGACACATCTGTGTGAATCCAGCTACAAGGTGAGTCTGGACCCATTAGGTGCCATACTACTAGCTGCTGCTATGAGAGGAGACACTATACACTGGTCCTTATGGCTCCGTAGTACATGGGTACAATATGCCTGACATGTTCTGCTGGGACTGTTCTTACGTAACAAGATTCATTTTTTCATAGATAAACTATGGTAAGGAGATTCCAGGAATAGGAAGCATCCATTATAAGTCCGTCTTCCCTCTTCCGGATTAGCGTTTCTTCACCTGTGGTTTTATAGAAACGGCTCCACGTGACATCAGACTCTGCCAATGAGACCATTTATGTTATGTAACAAAAACCACAACCTAAATCTCCTTCCGCCTCGTTGTGAAACACGGCTCCCGATCCCACATGAATATAAGGTCCATTGTTCCATCTGTCGCTGGTGTAAAGCCTTTAAAGGGTTTTGTGCAATTACATAAATCAGGAGGAGCAGCCGCTTCCCTGCCAGATCTCTCTACAGGTTGTTCCCAAACTAACGGAGTTTATGATAAAGACAGAGCAAAGCTTCACCTGACTTTTATCAGTGGCTTTGGTTACTCCAAATTTAATGGTATCCTATGAGCAGTATTTTCGCTGGGAAGACGGGTAATCATATCTTTGTGTATGTTGTTAGTAGCAGCAGGACTGTTTAATATACATTATATATTCCCAGTGTCCTCACACTGCTGTGCTCTCTGCAGTATTAGGCATTTTCCTGGAGTGATACATAACCTAACCATGGTTAGGTCCTGGAGTGCTGCATAATCTTACATTTGTGTATGTTGTTGGTAGCAGCAGGACTGTGAAATTTGGATTTATATTCCAGGATTGTAGCTCCTCCAAGTGTCCTCATACTGCTGCACTCTGTGCTCGATATGTAGTGTCCCTGGAATGATGTGTGACAATGGGGGTCATTTACTAAGGGCCCGATTCGCGTTTTCCCGACGTGTTACCCGAATATTTCCGATTTGCGCCGATTGTACCTGAATTGCCCCGGGTTTTTGGCACACGCGATCGAATTGTGGCGCATCGGCGCCGGCATGTGCGCGACGGAAATCAGGGGGCGTTGCCGAACGAAAACCCGACGTATTCGGAAAAACCGCCGCATTTAAAAAAAAAATTGTGTCGCGAAAATTTCACTCACCTTCATCCTGGATAGGCCGGTGTATTTCGAGGCATTCCAGCGGACTTCAGCGCAGCAGCGCCACCTGGTGGACGGCGGAGGAACTGCTTTGATGAATCCCAGCCGGACCCGAATCCAGCGCAGAGAACGCGCCGCTGGATCGCGAACGGACCGGGTAAGTAAATCTGCCCCAATACCTTTGTATATGTTGTCATATGTGGAGTTATATTCCAGGATTGTAGCTTCACCTGGTGCACTGGTGGTGTGTCCTCAAACTTCTGTGCTCTGTGCAGTGTTAGGCATTGGTCCTGGCGTGATCAGATCTTTGTGTATGTTGTTAGTAGCAGCAGAACTGGGAAATTTGGATTTATATTCCTCGTTATGTAGTGTCCCTGGAATGATTTGTGACGATACCTTTGTATATGTTGTCATATGTGGAGTTATATTCCAGGTTTGTAGCTTCTCCAAGTGCACTATGAGCATGATTTTACAATAATGGGGCATATTTACAAGGTCACTCAAGTTCACAGAAAGTGCATTGTCCATCTATAATGCTCTGTGCAGCGATTCACTAAGATCGTGCGCCTGAGTTCCTGCATGTGTCGCTTCCCCACTCAGGTCCGCAGGAGTTCACCTTCTTCTTCCTGGTGCATTGTCTGGCGACACAATTTGAGATTTAAATCCTGCGCTCAGTCCGAATCAGTCGCACACCCCCTAAATTGTGTCGCATGGAAGCCAGCCCAGCTGTGCCACAAAAGGGTCGCGTGCGACACAATCACACCACACACACTACCTGTGCAAGCCGTTTTAGCCATGAAGAACGTGCAAAGTCCAACAAAAGTTAAGTGTGCAACCCTTAGTAAATGAGCCCCATTATGTTTTGTGCTCTCTGTAGATAGTGTTAGGTATTGACCATGCTGAGATGTACTATATTAACTTTGTGTATGTTGTTAGTAGCAGCAGGTCTGTGAAATATTGATTTGTATTCCATTATTGCAGGGTATGTCCTCACACAGCGGTGCTTTTGGCTCTATGTCTGGATTTGATCCATTTCCCCTCACCTATTCTCTGAGTGACTGCTGTTCAACCAGAAGCTGTTAAAGTCCTACTGTTTCCCAGTGCACTTGGATAAGCTACAATCCACATTACACAGTGCTGATGCTACTAACAAGGCTGACAGTTTCCTTTAAAGGAAATCTACCACCATAATGAAGGATTGTAAACCCAGCACACTGACATACTCGTGTGCGCTCCCTCTGGCAGGATCTGCTCTTCTTTTAGCTTTTTTTTGGCCTTGTTTTTACATAAAAAGGCTTTACAAATTATGCAAATTAGCCTGAGGGGCTTCAGGCTGCATAGATGTTATTGGAACCAGGAGACTCGGGCTAATTTGCATAATTTTTAAAGCCTTTTTATGTAAAAACAAGGGCATTAGAAGCTAAAAGAAGAGCGGATCCTACCAGAGGGGACACACACCAGTATGTCAGTGTACTTGGTTTACAATCCTTCATCCTGGTGGCAGATGTTCTATAAGGTCTGTATATGCACATCAAGTGCTGATGCAAAACCCAAACCACAGCGGAAGCCCCAGGTGATGACTGTCGAAGTCCTTAAACTTCCCATAGTTTTCCCTCTTTCCGTCTTTTTGCAGAGTATTTTTGGCAATTATCTGTGACCTTGATCTGGAAAGTTCTCTGTGACATAAAATAAATCTGTCAATTAGAAGGAAATGACTTTGGTAAATGTTTTGTCTGACAAATGGTCCTGGAACAAGGCGGCTTATTGATGAGTGAGATGACATTGAGGGGGTCGGAGAAGTGACAAATCATCCACAAATTCGAGAACAACCACATGGGAGACGCACCCTCCGCACCCAGAATCTGATACACTGTAACGAGGGCTGCATACATTGTAATCAGAACAGGAATCAGGGACAACAAGTTACTAAAAGAGTTTTCTGCAAATGTGCAGTGACAAGCGACCTGGGACCCGGAATGGTTTGCATCTAGAGATGAGCGGACCTGATGTTTCATTCGGGTTCATAGTTCGTCCTTCATGACCCGGACACTTTGGGGCTAATTTACTAAGGGTCCACGGATTGCATTTCCATCGGACGTTTTTGGGGATTGCACGGCTGCGACAGGTATTTAGAAAGGGATTGTGTTGCATGGATTGGATTCTGGCGCAGCAGGGCTTCTTTCATGTGACAGAAATCAGGGGGCATAGCCGACCGACGATCCGACTGAATCGGATTGAGCACGGGATTTAACTTTAAAATTGTGTCACAAGACAATGCACTTACATGCACCAGGAAGAAGAAGGTGAACTCTGCCGGACCTGAGCAGGGAAGCGACACATGAAGAAAATCGGGCGCATACAGTGCATGATCGTCGGAACAATGCACTTCGGGTGAACTCCTCAGACAGGTAAGTAAATGTGCCCCAGTGTCAGATGTGCCAGATGACTGCTGACAAACCAGACGTATGAGCGACCCCTAATCGGAGTAACTTGTAGAAACCTTCCACTCCGCGCATCACCTGCAATCTCTGCATCAGGCCGCAGAAGCGTATTGTTAAGCAACTAGACTGAACTATTTATTGGACCTGACGAAGGGGGGTAATACATCCCCGAAAAGCGTTGTCCCTTGTCAATATATGTGAAATAAATGTCTAATTGTATACATATGTATATGCGTGTTACTATCCACTTTCTATATGACATTAAGTAGTGAGAAGGTTATTTTGGTATTTCTAGACCCTAGGTCAGTGGTAGCGAACCTATGGCACGGGTGCCAGAGGTGGCACTCAGAGCCCTCTCTATGGGCACCCTTGCCATCACCCCAGCGCAGAGTTTGCCAGACCGGACTCATGGCCTCTTGCAGTCCCAGGCAGCCCAGGACCCTAGAAGGAAGCTACAATGACAACCAAAGTATTGGTGTCCTCAGCTGCCTATACAATTTAAACATGTGACAGAGCAGGGAGTAATAAGTTACTGTTTAAATTGTCGCATCAGCACTTTGCGAAAAATATGTGGGTTTTGGATGTAGTTTGGGCACTCGGCGTCTAAAAGGTTTGCCATCACTGCACTAGGTTATTATTATTTGTGCCTTTGAACCAGAACTCACAGTAACTTTGTAGCGACTCCTAAAAATACAACTGCTGTCCTTCCGACTATCTCACTGGGAAACAGCATTTCTCTCCATTGTCTTTCAAACATCACTTTACATTTGGAGCGCGGTGTGGCTACACCCATTGACATTGTCAAATCGACGGCTGGACACCCAATCAGGCAAATTGACGCCACTAGCAACTAGCCATGACTATGATTGGCCATGGGGGGTCAATTGGCAGAATTGGATCCAGCAATATGTCCGGGTTGTTCAGGACGAACCCAAACACAAATGATCCTTCTGATCTGCTTATTATGGAAGTATTAAGGGTCCTAAGAAAAGGAAAAGCCAAAAGTCTCTGATTGAGCCCCACAGAGGGGCCATGGATAAGAAATATAAGAAGATACCACAGTCCCGGGGCCTGGATCTATGAGGAAGTGTTTCTGTGCTTTATTTACATGGTAGATTTCCTTTATGCACATGGTGGAAGCAGTAGAACAGTTTGGGTCTTGGGGGATTCACCTGATCTTTCTCTTGCAACCCCTCTTATTTTCTGGGGCAGGGTCGGAGTAAGACCACCATGGTCCTTGGGCTGTATGAATATTATTGCCCCTACAAGTCTGGAATCACTTCCTACATCTGTTACTAGAATGAGCTTCTTGGGGAATGGAGGACGTGTCCCTTCTATTTTAAATCGTCAGTTTCAGGTCCTTAGGTGGTCTTTCAAAGGTCCTGAAATGGCTGTTGTGTACATGTTTAGTGAGAGCAGGAAGAGATATATGAAGATTTCATGGGTGACGGTACTTTTCAGTATAAAATTTGGTGGGTGGTTTGAGTGGCCATGGGCCCCCTAGAAGACTTGGGCCCTGGGCTACTGCCCCAATCGCACTATATTATAATCCACTACTGGTTTGGGGACTACTAGAACCAGCCCATGATCCCGCAGAAATGAGGTAGGGGAAAGGTAATCAGTGCTGCCCACCTGCTGCCCTTTTGGGTCGCAGTCTTACGAGTTATATCCGCCCGGTCTGCCACATCTATCTCTCTATCTATCTACATCTACCCACTGCCTTACCAGCTCCATTTCTCAGGACTATCTCAACAACTTCAGGACTGTTTGCATCTGCGTCTTGATTTCTGCTCCCTGTTATAATTTGATGTGACGCGTGGGATGTGACACTGAGCAGATATTTCCTTCCTGTTTACAGATCCTTCTCTCTACATTTAGTGGCCGATGTCTGGATAAACACATTAGGACAACGTCTTAATCCGTCTTTTCCTAAACTTGGCGAAGTCCTGGACGATTTCCTTAGAAATATGCAGATGTCGGAGTTCCTCAAACATTGTCACAGGCATCGATACATACACGGAAGTCACTGCGCTTAGTCAGAGCTGAGGACCGTTACAATGAGTCATTCCTAAAGGACTTATCAGAGTACTGGATCTGATCTGCGGCAATGTGGAGATGTCCGAGTCTTTTCGCAGACATACTAGGGAGACATGTGAATATGGGATGCTCTGTGAGGTCACTTGGGTACCCATATGGTGTTCTAATTAATAAAAAAGGAACCTTATACCCTATAGGGCACAGTACCCCCTGTGACATCATTGGATAGCACCAATTAATTGCCATGGCTCCCAGTCTTCCTGTCATGTAGCACAATCTGTGCAGCATTTTCACAAACAGTAGTATAACAGTAAATTGTATAAGTGATCAGACCCCATAGGGCTTGAACACCCTAGGGGGCTCAAAGTTATTGAAAAAAAAAATAGAATAATAAAAGATTTAAAATGTTTTTTTAACTCCTTACAAACATTTCACAGTTATAGTTATTTGGCATGGTATGATACAGTGCGGTGGGCTATACGGCCATTCAAATGAATGACCATTTTGCCCATTGAAGTGAAGCCGTACGGGTGGTGGCACACAGCTGTAACAAAACATCTATGTGTATGGCGGTATAAATCAGTCGCTGTATGGAGGTATAAATCAGTCGCTGTATGGAGGTATAAATCAGTCGCTGTACGGCGGTATAAATCAGTCGCTGTATGGCGGTATAAATCAGTCGCTGTACGGCGGTATAAATCAGTCGCTGTATGGCGGTATAAATCAGTTACTCTATGGCGGTATAAATCAGTTGCTGTATGGCGGTATAAATCAGTTACTCTATGGCGGTATAAATCAGTTGCTGTATGGCGGTATAAATCAGTCACTGTATGGCAGTATAAATCAGTCACTGTATGGCAGTATAAATCAGTCGCTGTATGGCAGTATAAATCAGTCGCTGTATGGTGGTATAAATCAGTCGCTGTATGGCGGTATAAATCAGTCACTGTATGGTGGTATAAATCAGTCACTGTATGGTGGTATAAATCAGTTACTGTATGGTGGTATAAATCAGTCACTGTATGGTGGTATAAATCAGTTACTGTATGGTGGTATAAATCAGTCGCTGTATGGCGGTATAAATCAGTCACTGTATGGCGGTATAAATCAGTCGCTGTATGGCGGTATAAATCAGTTACTGTATGGCGGTATAAATCAGTCGCTGTATGGCGGTATAAATCAGTTACTGTATGGCGGTATAAATCAGTCAGTGTATGGCGGTATAAATCAGTCACTGTATGGCGGTATAAATCAGTCACTGTATGGCGGTATAAATCAGTCACTGTATGGCAGTATAAATCAGTCGCTGTATGGCAGTATAAATCAGTCACTGTATGGCAGTATAAATCAGTCGCTGTATGGCAGTATAAATCAGTCACTGTATGGCAGTATAAATCAGTCGCTGTATGGCGGTATAAATCAGTCGCTGTATGGCGGTATAAATCAGTCACTGCATGGCGGTATAAATCAGTTACTGTATGGCGGTATAAATCAGTTACTGTATGGCAGTATAAATCAGTCGCTGTATGGCGGTATAAATCAGTTGCTGTATGGCGGTATAAATCAGTCGCTGTATGGCGGTATAAATCAGTCGCTGTATGGCGGTATAAATCAGTTACTGTATGGCGGTATAAATCAGTCACTGTATGGCGGTATAAATCAGTTACTGTATGGCGGTATAAATCAGTTACTGTATGGCAGTATAAATCAGTTACTGTATGGCAGTATAAATCAGTCGCTGTATGGCAGTATAAATCAGTCACTGTATGGCAGTATAAATCAGTCGCTGTATGGCAGTATAAATCAGTCACTGTATGGCAGTATAAATCAGTCACTGTATGGCAGTATAAATCAGTCGCTGTATGGCGGTATAAATCAGTCGCTGTATGGCGGTATAAATCAGTCACTGCATGGCGGTATAAATCAGTTACTGTATGGCAGTATAAATCAGTTACTGTATGGCAGTATAAATCAGTCGCTGTATGGCAGTATAAATCAGTCACTGTATGGCAGTATAAATCAGTCGCTGTATGGCAGTATAAATCAGTCACTGTATGGCAGTATAAATCAGTCGCTGTATGGCGGTATAAATCAGTCGCTGTATGGCGGTATAAATCAGTCGCTGTATGGCGGTATAAATCAGTCACTGCATGGCGGTATAAATCAGTTACTGTATGGCAGTATAAATCAGTTACTGTATGGCAGTATAAATCAGTTACTGTATGGCAGTATAAATCAGTCGCTGTATGGCAGTATAAATCAGTTACTGTATGGCAGTATAAATCAGTCGCTGTATGGCAGTATAAATCAGTCACTGTATGGCGGTATAAATCAGTTACTGTATGGCGGTATAAATCAGTCACTGTATGGCGGTATAAATCAGTCACTGTATGGCGGTATAAATCAGTCACTGTATGGCGGTATAAATCAGTTACTGTATGGCAGTATAAATCAGTCACTGTATGGCGGTATAAATCAGTTACTGTATGGCGGTATAAATCAGTCACTGTATGGCGGTATAAATCAGTCACTGTATGGCGGTATAAATCAGTCGCTGTATGGCGGTACTGTTCACTTCATTCTCTCCTCTGTCTAATATGAGGCAGCCCCTTTAAAGTCCTACACTCACCACTATGATTTATGTGTCAGTATTTCTTGCTGTAGTCTTGTCTGGTCATTATGACTCAGTTCCTCTCACCACGAGGGGAGGTTTTCTCTCATCATCACAGTGCAGAGAAAGTTGCATCCAGCAGTGAGGAGGGCGAGGATCTCGGGGGATCACTAACATGAGTTCCCGTCTACTTCCCACAAACCATGTGTTACCCATTAGCAGAACACAGAATACAACATGTAAACACCCAGACGGGAAGAACTCCGAGTCCATCCGAGACTTCTCATGGTGAGCCAAGAGGAGGAATCCCTGGAGGAGAGAACAGCCGAGAAGAGAAGAACCAAGGATCAGCGAGAGAACACATATCAGGATGGCGCTGTGTATCTGATCACTGTATATACTACTCATATGTACTATGTATGACACTACAGCCACTTGTAAATGTCTACACACCCCTTCAACTTTCCCTCTACTTTAAAAATTACCACCCCAAACTACCATATATTTTTTAATGTTTTATGTGTAGGTTCTTCTCTGTACATCTAGAGGCTGGAGGTTCCCCCATTCTTCTTTGTACATCTAGAGGCTGGAGGTTCCTCCATTCTTCTTTGTACATCTAGAGGCTGGAGGTTCCCCCATTCTTCTTTGTACATCTAGAGGCTGGAGGTTCCTCCATTCTTCTTTGTACATCTAGAGGCTGGTGGTTCCTCCATTCTTCTTTGTACATCTAGAGGCTGGAGGTTCCCCCCATTCTTCTTTGTACATCTAGAGGCTGGAGGTTCCTCCATTCTTCTTTGTACATCTAGAGGCTGGAGGTTCCTCTATTCTTCTCTGTACATCTAGAGGCTGGAGGTTCCCCCATTCTTCTTTGTACATCTAGAGGCTGGAGGTTCCTCCATTTTTCTTTGTACATCTAGAGGCTGGAGGTTCCTCTATTCTTCTCTGTACATCTAGAGGCTGGAGGTTCCCCCATTCTTCTTTGTACATCTAGAGGCTGGAGGTTTCTCCATTCCTCTTTGTACATCTAGAGGCTGGAGGTTCCCCCATTCTTCTTTGTACATCTAGAGGCTGGAGGTTCCTCTATTCTTCTCTGTACATCTAGAGGCTGGAGGTTCCCCCATTCTTCTTTGTACATCTAGAGGCTGGAGGTTCCTCCATTTTTCTTTGTACATCTAGAGGCTGGAGGTTCCTCTATTCTTCTCTGTACATCTAGAGGCTGGAGGTTCCCCCATTCTTCTTTGTACATCTAGAGGCTGGAGGTTTCTCCATTCCTCTTTGTACATCTAGAGGCTGGAGGTTCCTCCATTCTTCTTTGTATATCTAAAGGCTGGAGGTTCCTCCATTCTTCTTTGTACATCTAGAGGCTGGAGGTTCCTCCATTCTTCTTTGTACATCTAGGGGCTGGAGGTTCCTCCATTCTTCTTTGTACATCTAGAGGCTGGAGGTTCCCCCATTCTTCTTTGTACATCTAGAGGCTGGAGGTTTCTCCATTCTTCTTTGTACATCTAGAGGCTGGAGGTTCCTCCATTCTTCTTTGTACATCTAAAGGCTGGAGGTTTCTCCATTCTTCTTTGTACATCTAGAGGCTGGAGGTTTCTCCATTCTTCTTTGTACATCTAGAGGCTGGAGGTTCCTCCATTCTTCTTTGTACATCTAGAGGCTGCAGGTTCCCCCATTCTTCTTTGTACATCTAGAGGCTGGAGGTTCCTCCATTCTTCTTTGTACATCTAGAGGCTGGAGGTTCCTCCATTCTTCTTTATACATCTAGAGGCTGGAGGTTCCCCCATTCTTCTTTGTACATCTAGGGGCTGGAGGTTCCTCCATTCTTCTTTGTACATCTAGGGGCTGGAGGTTCCCCCATTCTTCTTTGTACATCTATAGGCTGGAGGTTCCTCCATTCTTCTTTGTACATCTATAGGCTGGAGGTTCCCCCATTCTTCTTTGTACATCTAGAGGTTGGAGGTCCCCCATTCTTCTTTGTACATCTAGAGGTTGGAGGTTCCCTCATTCTTCTCTGTACATCTAGAGGTTGGAGGTCCCCCATTCTTCTTTGTACATCTAGGGGCTGGAGGTTCCCCCATTCTTCTTTGTACATCTAGAGACTGGAGGTTCCCCCATTCTTCTTTGTACATCTAGAGGCTGGAGGTTCCTCCATTCTTCTTTGTACATCTAGGGGCTGGAGGTTCCCCCATTCTTCTTTGTACATCTAGAGGCTGGGGGTTCCTCCATTCTTCTTTGTACATCTAGAGGCTGGAGGTTCCCACATTCTTCTTTGTACATCTAGAGGCTGGAGGTTACCCCATTCTTCTTTGTACATCTAGAGGCTGGAGGTTCCTCCATTCTTCTTTGTACATCTAGAGGCTGGAGGTTCCCACATTCTTCTTTGTACATCTAGAGGCCGGAGGTTCCTCCATTCTTCTTTGTACATCTAGAGGCTGGAGGTTCCCCCCATTCTTCTTTATACATCTAGAGGCTGGAGGTTCCCCATTCTTCTTTGTACATCTAGAGGCTGGAGGTTCTCCCATTCTTCTTTGTACATCTAGAGGCTGGAGGTTCCCCCATTCTTCTTTGTACATCTCGAGGTTGGTGGTTCCTCCATTCTTCTTTGTACATCTAGAGGCTGGAGGTTCCTCCATTCTTCTTTGTACATCTAGAGGCTGGAGGTTCCCACATTCTTCTTTGTACATCTAGAGGCCGGAGGTTCCTCCATTCTTCTTTGTACATCTAGAGGCTGGAGGTTCCCCCCATTCTTCTTTATACATCTAGAGGCTGGAGGTTCCCCATTCTTCTTTGTACATCTAGAGGCTGGAGGTTCTCCCATTCTTCTTTGTACATCTAGAGGCTGGAGGTTCCCCCATTCTTCTTTGTACATCTCGAGGTTGGCGGTTCCTCCATTCTTCTTTGTACATCTAGAGGCTGGAGGTTCCTCCATTCTTCTTTGTACATCTAGAGGCTGGAGGTTCCCACATTCTTCTTTGTACATCTAGAGGCCGGAGGTTCCTCCATTCTTCTTTGTACATCTAGAGGCTGGAGGTTCCTCCATTCTTCTTTGTACATCTAGAGGCTGGCGGTTCCTCCATTCTTCTTTGTACATCTAGAGGCTGGAGGTTCCCACATTCTTCTTTGTACATCTAGAGGCTGGAGGTTCCTCCATTCTTCTTTGTACATCTAGAGGCTGGAGGTTCCCCCATTCTTCTTTGTACATCTAGAGGCTGGAGGTTCCTCCATTCTTCTTTGTACATCTAGAGGCTGGAGGTTCCCCCATTCTTCTTTGTACATCTAGAGGCTGGAGGTTCCCCCATTCTTCTTTGTACATCTAGAGGCTGGAGGTTCCCCCATTCTTCTTTGTACATCTAGAGGCTGGAGGTTCCCCCCATTCTTCTTTGTACATCTAGAGGCTGGAGGTTCCCCCATTCTTCTTTGTACATCTAGAGGCTGGAGGTTCCTCCATTCTTCTTTGTACATCTAGAGGCTGGAGGTTCCTCCATTCTTCTTTGTACATCTAGAGGCTGGAGGTTCCTCCATTCTTCTTTGTACATCTAGAGGCTGGAGGTTCCTCCATTCATTTTCTATCTTTCAGCCTGAAGTATTTAGAGATCACTTGCAAAGTTGCATTTTACTGTAATACATTTTAAAATATTTTAACACAAGTGATCAAAAGGCAGGAATTAAAATTTCAGGTTTTCCTGCAAACATAACACCTCATTTAGCCCTGTACACCAAAGTATGAAAGGACTAAAACAAAAAAAACAAAACATTTTTTGAGTAATGAATAATTAATTTTTTGAATTCATTTAAAAAAAAAAAGTCTGTTAATAATATCCCTTATTAACAGCAATAAACTCATACAAAAACTGAAAACCATTCTCATATGGATACAGAATAACTATACATCCTGCTTGGTAAGGGGTGCAGGATGAGTACGCCGCTCCCATGCAGGCCCCACCCCCCTCATGATAATTACTCCACATTGAGAACATATTTGGTAATTTGTACCCGCCGTCTCCTCCGTAGAGTCACGCACTTACCCCATCACAGAGCCAGGTTTTGCCATTGAACATTTCTACTTTGCTCTAATTAGAACAATCTGAAGAAACGTCTCTCGGAACAAATTTCACTTTCGCCAAAGATCTGAGATTTCAATTGTTGACTATTCCCTGGGGTGGAATAGTGTGTAAGCGACTTTACTCAGGGGTTACCACTTACTCGATTCAGGACCAGCCCGGGACCCCCAAGCTCTCAGGAGAAGAGGGGTAACACTGGGCCCTGTACAAAATATAGGACTTTTCTTATGGGTCCTTCCCCTGTAAAGGAAAGAAGAAATATATTTGTACCATGAACGATTGTCCCCAAATCCGAGGCGTAACTATGGGGCGTGAATTGGGGGGGGGGGTCAGATTAGACAAGGCATTCCTACCCCGGTTTGCACACTTGCTGCAACCATGGAACTTTCACAAGTGGGGACCTGGCATAGAAATGTACGGCCACCCCAGTTTCATTGGAAGGCCCAAGCTTCTTGACATATCTGGTAGGGCACTATCACCAGATAGTCCAATCTCCTTACAGACCGTCACCAGATAGTCCAATCTCCTTACAGACCGTCACCAGATAGTCCAGTCTCCTTACAGACCGTCACCAGATAGTCCAGTCTCCTTACAGACCGGCACCAGATAGTCCAGTCTCCTTACAGACCGTCACCAGATAGTCCAGTCTCCTTACAGACCGTCACCAGATAGTCCAGTCTCCTTACAGACCGTCACCAGATAGTCCAGTCTCCTTACAGACCGGCACCAGATAGTCCAGTCTCCTTACAGACCGTCACCAGATAGTCCAGTCTCCTTACAGACCGTCACCAGATAGTCCAGTCTCCTTACAGACCGTCACCAGATAGTCCAGTCTCCTTACAGACCGTCACCAGATAGTCCAGTCTCCTTACAGACCCTCACCAGATAGTCCAGTCTCCTTACAGACCGTCACCGGATAGTCAGATCTCCTTACAGACCGTCACCAGATAGTTCAATCTCCATGCAGACCGTCACCAGATAATCCAATCTCCTTACAGACCGTCACCAGATAGTCAGATCTCCTTACAGACCATCACTAGATAGCCCAATCCCCTTACAGACCGTCACCAGATAGTCCAGTCTCCTTACAGACCATCACTAGATAGCCCAATCTCCTTACAGACAGTCAACTCCTTTAGAAATTCTAAAAAATATTTGACCAAACAAACTACGAGTCTTCCTTAATGGTCTTGCAGTATAATGAGGTTGTATATAAAAGCTGCACCTGCACATCCTATGAGAAGAGCCTGCACCTCAGACGCCATCCAATCCACTTGAAGAGGAGTTTGATTGTAAGAAAAAATCTTTTTGTTAATTTTTGTTTTGAGTTCTATTGACAATAGATTTCATGTCGTACAGACGGTAGGGGGACAAGTAGCAATCATGGGTTACGGTGGCCTCTCGAGGGCTCTCCAGAGTATTACGCAGGTCCGTGGCACTCACACTCATTGTCATGTAGAGTTAGGAAACTTTCCAACCAATCAGAAGTCGTCCTGAAGAATAATAACGTAGCATACAGATGGAGCGACACTTAACACATTACATCCACATTATTTACTTTTGTGAGATGCATCATGAATGATCAAATACCAAGAAAAATACACAAAAAGCCTTGAGTGTCTCTTTAATGAAGCTGTGTGCGTCGCTTCTCATGATTTCGGGAGGGTTGTGGAGACGCACTGTTCTTCCTGTGTGTGATTGTGAATACACAGCTGTGGGACATGACGGAGCGGAGTAATTACATGTGATTCATCATGGGCTCTGATGGGAGAAGAGGGTCCATTCTATGCACTGTATTCATCAGGGAGATTAAAGGGGACCTGACATCACATAGAGAAGTAATTTAAAGGAACCTGTCAGCAGGTGCGACCATACAGACTGCAGCCAGTGTTAAGTATTGCCCCTGGTGGAGTGTCCTCACACTGCTGTGCTCTGTGTTCTCTGCCGCCGGTGTGACATATTGGGGCACATTTACTTACCCGTCCCGTTGATGCCACCAATCCGGAATGTCCGACGAAGATTCGGGTCTGCTGCTGCCAGTGTGAGGTATTGTCCCTGGAGCACGGGTAGATCTAAACTCTCTGCTGCCTGAAGTGAGCTGTAGGTCGGCACCCCACTCCACCCCATGCAGTAGAAATAAATCAGGTTTTTTTAAGTAGGTAGGTTCACCTATTGTACTGACATTGGTGTGAAGAGATATAATTTTTAAGTGTCAAGACCTGCTTTGTGACTGCACTTTGCTCCTGGTGGTGCTGCCTGAGGCGAGAGGCTCAGCAGAGGTGTATTCATACATCTGTGAATGCTGTTAGTATTAGCAGGACTGTGTAATGTGGATTGTAGCTTCTCCAATTGCACTGGGAACATGTCCTCACACTGCTGCGCTCTATGCATTTGGTTATGCCTCTCTTTTCCATGTAAAAGTAGTTGCAGCTTCTGGTTGAATACAACAGCAGTCTCACAGAGAAGAGGTGAGGGGAAATGGATGAGATAAATGCTCAGAACCAAAAGCACAGCAGTGTAAGGACTTACCCCACAGCTACAATCCTGGAATATAAATCCATATGACATTGTAGCAGGCCCACAAATTGGAGCAGGACTCACAGGCTTTCTCTATGAGTGGGTGGAGGGAGCAGGACTCACAGGCTTTCTCTATGAGTGGGTGGAGGGAGCAGGACTCACAGGCTTTCTCTATGAGTGGGTGGAGGGAGCAGGACTCACAGGCTTTCTCTATGAGTGGGTGGAGGGAGCAGGACTCACAGGCTTTCTCTATGAGTCGGTTGGAGGGAGCAGGACTCACAGGCTTTCTCTATGAGTCGGTTGGAGGGAGCAGGACTCACAGGCTTTCTCTATGAGTGGGTGGAGGAAGCAGGACTCACAGGCTTTCTCTATGAGTGGGTGGAGGGAGCAGGACTCACAGGCTTTCTCTATGAGTGGGTGGAGGGAGCAGGACTCACAGGCTTTCTCTATGAGTGGGTGGAGGGAGCAGGACTCACAGGCTTTCTATATGAGACAAGGTAGAATGACTAACAGGGGTTCTCTATGAACAGGTCAGGGGGTAGAAGGACTATAACATACATTACTATATACCACTAAGTATACGGCATTAACCTCCAAACCACTTTCTATATGACTGGGTGGGTTAGGCAGGACTCACAGGCTTTCTCTATGACTGGGTGGGTTAGGCAGGACTCACAGGCTTTCTCTATAAGAGGGTGGAGGGAACAGGACTCACAGGCTTTCTATATGAGACAAGGTAGAATGACTAACAGGGGTTCTCTATGAACAGGTCAGGGGGTAGAAGGACTATAACATACATTACTATATACCACTAAGTATACGGCATTAACCTCCAAACCACTGCGTGTAACAATGTATCATCTATTGAATCCAGGACAATTGCTAGTTAGTATCCAGCAGATACATTTCCCATCTGTGATGTAGGTACCTGTGTATCTATAGACCCCCTGGTAGTGATGTAAGGTTCCTCTTATTCTACTGAAGACTCATTACCTTCTCATTACAAGTTTTCCCATCAGTACTTTAATAGACTTTGCTGACGTTGCATTCATTAAATTGCTTCTAATTGTCCTCCTGGCAGCCATGTTTAAGACTTCGACGAATGGATTTCACCAACCTGGATCACCATGGGACCCTATAATGTATCTGCTTTATAGAAAATTGCTAACTCATGTAATGTCTATGATGCGGACGAGGCGCCTGTAATGTGATGATGTGATGAGGTGACTGGGACATATAACAAAGCTTCTATCTATCCATAGACCCATCAAGTCAAAGCCAGGAGCCGAGCGCTGGAAACATTTACTGTTCTGACAACTCCAGGAACAAAGCACCAGGTTATCTGCTCCTCATTAATATTCTGCGCATCATTGACGTTTCCAGACCAAAAACTACAATGAACAAATACTATATAAAAAATCCACCAAAGCCACATTATAGTCATATCACCACAAACCTCATTGCTTTGATGTTAACAATGGAGCCACCATGAAAGCCTCAGCATGAACAAGCCATAAATATACTTCCATGTCCCCTCTGCCCCCGAGCTGCATATATAGCTTATTTCCTTATATAAACCTTCCTCAAATAATAAACGCCCCCCCTAACATAAACTTCTATTCATATAGAGGTTTTCTCCTTTACAAATCCAACACTACTCAAAGGGGAATAATAAGCTGAAAGTTGGTGGAGAAGTTGAGGGAAAAAGATAAGACTGCCATGTAAAATGATTGTAAACATTTACAAAGAAAGTGACCTAAAAGAGAACAAGGTATGAAGGAACAACACATACACATAATAGGAGGCTCCACCAAAGAAGAGTATAAAATAGGGAGACACCCATGAAGAGTAGAGAGTAAGGAGACTCCACCTATGAAGAATATAAAATAGGGAGACACCCATGAAGAGCAGAGAGTAAGGAGGCTCCACCTATGAGATGTACAGGGTCAGAAGGTTCCACCCACAAAGAGTACATGGTAGGTTGGATACACCCATGAAGAGAAAATGAATGGGAGGCCACAGCCATCAAGAGTACAGAGTAGGAAAACTCCACCCATGAAGATTAGGTAGTAGGTAGGGTACAGCCATGAGGAGAAGAGTAGTAAGTCGGATACAGCCATGAGGATGAAGAGAACAGGAAGTTTCAGTTCTGAATAAAGAGGGACTGTTAAGAGAACATAGTAGGGGGATCCACCCATAATGATAAAGGGGACAAGAGAGACCCACTCGAGATTCAGTCAAAAGAGTTTAATTAATAACTCAGTAAGGAATCATCTATGCAAAGCACAGGGTAAGACTCCATCCATGAAGGTGTGGGGGAACCACCCATGATGCATGTTGATAATCATAACATGAAGATTCATTCAGATTACCGGAAAAAACAAGGCCTGAAGGATCTGCACAAGAAGAACAGGAGAAGAAGGCTCCACCTACACAAAGTACAGGGCAAGGAGGATACATTTATGAATAAAGGAAGGCAAAGAAGCTATACCTAAAAAGTAAAGGTTGAAAAAACTGCACTCCAATAATATAGAGTATGGAGTCTCCACCTATAAAGAGCACAGAGTATGGAGTCTCCACCTATAAAGAGCACAGGGTATGGAGTCTCCACCTATAAAGAGCACAGGGTATGGAGTCTCCACCTATAAAGAGCACAGAGTATGGAGTCTCCACCTATAAAGAGCACAGAGTATGGAGTCTCCAGCAGTAAAGAGCACAGGATATGGAGTCTCCAGCAGTAAAGAGCACAGGATATGGAGTCTCCAGCAGTAAAGAGCATGGGTTATGGAGTATCCACCTATGAAGAGCACAGAGTATGGAGTCTCCACCTATAAAGAGCACAGGGTATGGAGTCTCCAGCAGTAAAGAGCACAGAGTATGGAGTCTCCACCTATGAAGAGCACAGAGTATGGAGTCTCCAGCAGTAAAGAGCACAGAGTATGGAGTCTCCACCTATAAAGAGCACAGGGTATGGAGTCTCCAGCAGTAAAGAGCATGGGTTATGGAGTCTCCACCTGTGAAGAGCACAGAGTATGGAGTCTCTACTATCAGGGTCACAGGGTAGAGAGTCTTCACCTATGAAGAGCACAGGGTATGGAGTCTCTACTATCAGGGTCACAAGGTAGAGAGTCTTCACCTATGAAGAGCACAGGATTCTGAGTCTCCACCTGTGAAGAGCACAGGGTATGGAGTCTCTACTATCAGGGTCACAGGGTAGAGAGTCTTCACCTATGAAGAGCACAGGATTCTGAGTCTCCACCTGTGAAGAGCACAGGGTATGGAGTCTCTACTATCAGGGTCACAGGGTAGAGAGTCTTCACCTATGAAGAGCACAGGATTCTGAGTCTCCACCTATGAAGAGCACAGGGTATGGAGTCTGCACATGTGAATAGGACTGAGAACAGAGATTGCACCTATGAAGCGAGAACTCACAAAGAGTACAAGTACATAAGCCTTACTAATAAAATAATAATGATTGAAGGATCCAAGAATAGATATCAGAAACAGTTGACCCTACCTCTACACACTACAGAGTAGGAAGCTCCACCCATGAAGAGTACAGGATATGGAAGGCCCCACCCATGAAGAGTACAAGTAATACAATATATGTTGGGGTAGACTTAACTTATGAAAAGCAGACACCAAAAGAAGTTAACCATTTTGCCAGCACCTTGGATGCTGCTTGAACAAGGGCCAGGGGGTATCTGGAGGCTGCTTGTACAGTGACCACGGGCTCCTTATTCCTGGGTCCTGCATAGCCGCACAGCTCCTATGTACTTGCAATCCTCCTTATCCCCAATGACTGTGTCGTTTCCTGAGCGCCATTCATAACCTTGGGCGTCACTTTTTCATTATGTGAGCGGAGAATATTTCACTTTTTATATCCTCCTCTGGCAGCGCCGCAGAACACCCGTCACATTCTCCATTCAATTAAGTTTGTGTGCGCGAGAATCAGTCTCCATCCCGCAGCGAGGAGACCTGCGCCTGTAAATCTTCCTAAAAAGGATCTTACCAAAATTACTCCCACAACAAATATACAAACAGGTACAATAAATTAGACACAACGTCATGGCCAGACTCCTGCTGCGTCCAGGCTGCGGCGTCTCCAATACTAATACAGTCACATTCTTATCAAATGTGCATTTTATTCTAAGATTATCCTCCAATGTAAAATATGTTATAAATAGACGTCACTGCCTGTTATGGACTCTGACAATATGGCGCTGTTTGATCCGTTCTGACACCGGTTCTGGTTTTAATGGAGGGTGATTGCAAGTATCTTGCACTGAGCCTCTCCACACAGGGTTAAAATTCCCTTTTTGTACATTGTTAGTAGCAGCAGAACTGTTAAAAATGGATGTATATTCCAGGATTGTTTTGTTGCATACTCACACTGCTGCGCCCTTAGCTCTCTGTGCTGAGCTGCTCCACAGCGCTAACTTACCCTCTACTCTGAGTGACTGCTCTTTAATGGAACAAAACACCTGTATTTTGCTCCGAGCAGAGGGAACAGTTCTATACAGAGAGCACAGAGCACAGCAGTGTGAGGACACGCCTCCAGAGCATTTGCAGGAGCTACAGTCTAGGAATTTAAATCCATTTTTTACAGTCCTGCTGTTACAAACAACTTACACAAAGGTCTGATTACACATCTCTCCAGGGACAATACCTAACACTGGCTGTAGAGAGCACAGCAGTGTGAGGACACACTCCCAGTGCACTTATAGAAACTACAATCTTGGAATATAAATTCATATATCATAGTCCTGCTGCTACTAACAACATACTTAACCCCTTAACGCTCTGCGCCGTAGCTCTACGGCGCAGAGGTATAAGGGATGTATGAAGAGGGCTCACGGGCTGAGTCCTCTTCATACAGAGGTGGGGTTTTTTGCATTTTGCACAAAACCCCCACCGCTAATAACCGCGGTCGGTGCCTGCACCGATCGCGGCTATTAACCCCCTAAACGCCGCCGGCAAAGTCGCCGGCGGCGTTTAAAAGACGGCGGCGCGCGGGCGCCGCCATCTTTTTTTCGATCGCCACGCCCCCGAACGTCATCGGGGGGCGGCGATCGGTTGCCATGGTAGCCTCGTGTCTTCTTTTGACACGAGGCTATCTGGCAGCTGCATATTCGTTACAATGAGCCAGTGGCTCATTGTAATGAATGTGCTGCAAAAATGCCATATATTGCAATACTGTAGTATTGCAGTATATGGTAGCAGCGATCTGACCATCTAGGGTTAATGTACCCTAGATGGTCTAAAAGATAGTGGAAAAAAAAAGAAAAAAAAAAGTTTAAAAAATAAAAAAAATCAATAAAATATTAAAAGTTCAAATCACCCCCCTTTCCCTAGAACGGATATAAAACATAACAAACAGTAAAAATCACAAACATATTAGGTATCGCCGCGTCCCAAAATGCCTGATCTATCAAAATATAAAAACGGTTACGGCCGGCGGTGACCTCCGAGGCGGGAAATGGCGCCCAAATGTCCGAAATGCGACTTTTACACCTTTTTACATAACATAAAAAATGAAATAAAAAATGATCAAAATGTCGCACAGACCTCAAAATGGTGCGCCAAAGTATGAAAAAGTTATTAGCGTCAGAAGATGGCAAAAAAAAATTTTTCTTTTTTGTACACATTCGTTTAATTTTTGAAAATGTATTAAAACACAATAAAACCTATATAAATTTGGTATCACCGCGATCGCACCGAACCAAAGAATAAAGTAGGCGTGTTATTTGGAGCGAAGAGTGAAAGTCGTAAAAACTGAGCCCACAAGAACGTGACGCACGTGCGGTTTTTTTTCAATTTTTCCACATTTGGAATTTTTTTTCAGCTTCGCAGTACACGGCATGTTAAAATAAATAACATTGCGGGAAAGTAAAATTCGTTACGCACAAAATAAGCCCTCACACAGGTCTGTACACGGAAAAATGAAAAAGTTAGGGATTTTTGAAGTTGGAGAGCGAGAAATGAGGCGAAAAACCCTCCGTCCTTAAGGGGTTAAAGGTATGATTACACATCTTTCTAGGGACAATAGCTAATAATGGTTGCAGAGAGCAAAGAGGACAGCAGTGTGAGGATACATCCATAGTGCACTTGGTTGAGCTATAATCCTGCAATTTAAAAAAAACATATTTCACAATCCTGCTGCTACTAACATCATACAAAGGTATGATTATATATGTTGCCAGGGACAATACTTGGCACTGGCTGCAGTCTGCAATCACACCTTATGGCCACTTACATACTAGAAACTGTAATGCATCCAACTGACCACACACTCACAGCTTGTGCTGGATGTAACGTCTGGCCGGAACACTGACAACTGGAACTGAGTTCAGCGCTACTGCACCGCCCCCTACAGGAGACGTGTGGTACTACTACATAGAACTTAATGGCAATGCATATAATGCATGGAACCCCCAGTAAGAGGCTCATACAGGGGGGTCCTGACCTCCATATGCCCTAAATATCTGACTGCAAGGAATGTCCGGATTGTCCTTCCATCTGTGGATACGTCTGTAGTCATGGCGACATTCCGCTGTTCCTGTGTATTTCCTTAATTATGATTATTTAGACGATTTTGCATCATAAATAAGTTATACATTTGCTGCCCTGTATATACAATCACCCCCAGACATGTCAGCTTATGGGACCAGACACAATCTGTATGTCACTCTATAACATTTTGCTGACAGTTTCCATATTTCATGTAAAGTTTACACAGTGGAGACCTTTTCCAGTAGGAAATCTGATCCATCTCCGGGAATTGGGCATTCCATGCAGTAAGTGGACTGTAAGGAGATTCCTGTCCGGCTGTCATGTCCGTCACATGATTCCTCAGTCCATTTCAAATGAATGGAATTGGGCTGCAAAACCAGGCGCAGCCACTATGCTATGTATGGTGCTGTGCTACTTACCTAGTGAACAGGCTACAGGTTGAGCACCATGACACCTACCATTAGTTGATCACTGAGGTGCCAGGTGTTGAATAAAAGTTTTAGTATGCCCCTTTAAATCTGACTATGGACTTTAAGGGGCAGATTTACTTACCTGGTCCATTTGCGATCCAGCGGCACGTTCTCTGCACAGGATTCGGGTCTTCCGGCGATTCACTAAGGTAGTTCCCCCGATGTCCACCAGGTGTCGCTGCTGCAACCGTCGGGTTTTCTTACGCACAAGCCCCCCGATTGCATTCCGATGAGCCACAATCCTATTGCATGCGCCAAAATCCCAGGGCAATTCAGGTAAAATCAGTGCAAATTGGAAATATTCGGATAACCCGTCGGAAAAACGCGATTCGGGCCCTTAGTAAATTACCCCCTATGTTCTAGCAGGTCCAAAGGTTTTCCTTGTGACTGCTTTTCTCTAAGCCTTTGTAGTAAGTAGTGTGGGTAAGTGGGTGTCATAAACCTGACATTAGAAGCCTCACAGCATCCCTGTAAATAAGAGGTTAATGACAGCATCCCTGGTAGTGTAGTGCACAGAGGGAGTGTCTAGGACAGAAAAAGAGTTCATGTCAGGGAGAGAGGAAAGAGAATAATTTACAGTGGACCTTTCACCACCTTTCAATACTCTAGGGGCTGCTACATAGATTTTGGGAAACTTTGAATTTTCTTTTTTTAGCCCACATGGTTGCCGAGATATCAGTCCCAGTATCTGACCATTTTAATCCTCTCTACTGCCACAGACGAGGTGCTGGGAGGGGGCGTGTGTTAGGCTAATCTGCTCTGATAAGTTGAAGATTCTCATGACCTTGGCCCCTACCTCTACTTCAGCTCCTCCTCTCTGAGAGGATTAAAATGGTCAGATACTGGGACTGATATCTCCACAACAGTGACGACTAGAAATAAAATTCAAAGTGCCTCTGAATCTCTGTAGCAGGCCCTACGTGTTCATCTCCACGTGTAAAGAGTCCTTTTTAATGTCAGTGTCCATGGTGGTCTAGGACAGAGAATAAGTTAATGGTCAGTGCTGGTCTAGTTAGTCTAGGGCAGGGATTCTGACCTTCCCAGCAAGTGAGGATTCTACTTTTGATTAATGTTTTGCAGTGAATGGGGTAACTGACACCATACCTGCTGGTCTACGGCTGTTCATGGGGGTCTAGGGCAGAGAATGGGTTATATCAGTGACAAATCTTTTTCATATGTTTGTAGTGCAGTGAGCTGGGCCAGGGCTCTTCATCAGTCTGGTGTAATGTCGGGTCCAGCTGCTAGCAGCTGCTCATGTTATACTCTCCTATTCGCTTGCCTTATGTTCCATGACTAGACAATTTCTTGAAGGGTGAAGATTGATTTTTTTTTTACTGACTGATTCTTCTGAAAACTAACATGTTTACATAAGACATGCAAGTGAAATATGCGCAGAAACACAAGGATGACGGTAATTTGGAGTCCTGTGCTGACTTTTTTACTTTTGACCCAAACTGCTAAATCTTGACCTAATCTCTAATGCTCACCTATCTATTGGCTTTCACACTCCATATACGTATATTTTTACATAAGCTCTTTGCTTTGACATCAACAGTAAACTCCAAAAAGTTCAACGTATCAAGTTTTTCAAGTGTCATTGCTCTTAATGAAAAACTATAAATACTATACAAGTATCAGATGTACTTTATACTTGAATGTTACATTCATCAGTTTATAGACCCATTGCGTCACCTAACCAGTTTGGCTTTGGGACACTCCTAAACATCTGCGGTTTCCACCCTTGAACCCCTCATACAGGATTTGAACTTCAAAGCAAGGAGGCCACCGGGTAGCTTTCTCTTGCAGTTATCCCAGTGTAAGTGACAGCTAGCAGATCACAAGGTCACTACCTCTTGAAGTAATCCCAGTGTATGTGGCAACTAGCAGATCACAAGGTCACTACCTCTTGTAGTAATCTCAGTGCATGTGACAGCTATCAGATCACCCGGTCACTACCTCTTGAAGTAATCCCAGTGTAAGTGACAGCTAGCAGATCAGCAGGTCATTACCTTTTGTAGTAATCTCAGTGCATGTGACAGCTAGCAGATCACCTGGTGGCTACCTCTTGAAGTAATCCCAGTGTATGTGGCAACTAGCAGATCACCAGGTCCCTACCTCTTGCAGTTATTCCAGTGTAAGTGACAGCTAGCATATCACCAGGTCACTACCTTTTGAAGTAATCCCAGTGCGTGTGACAACTAGCAGATCACCAGGTGGCTACCTTTTAAAGAGATCCTGGTGTAGGTGACAGCAAGCTGGTCACTAGGCTACTATTCCTCAAAATGATCAACATGATGTGGGTGACTGTTAGCGGGTTACCTGGACACTACCTCTTGAAGCGACTTCAGGCAGATCACTCAGTTGATATCCCCTTGAAGTGAACTTGGAGTTGACAGCTAGAAAATCAAGAGGTCGCTACCTATTGAAGAGATTAATGAGTAGATGACATCTTAAAAACAACAGACAATAATGTAAAGTACCATGGGACAGGCGACAGAATATTTGAGTAAAAGGTGAACAAGGAGATGTGGGACCCAGACTGTTCATCAAGGTGGGCAGCACAGATTAGTAAGTCAGACAAACCAGGGTTAATACAGAACATCAAACTTAATTGCTAAAATAAGTTAAAGTTAGGAACATGGAAAGCAGTTAGAACTTAGAAACCTTTGTAGGAACCTCTGGACTGGAAATGATTGACTGGGGGCAGAATAGAAGGTGAACTGCTGGACCTCTAAGGAGGGGACCTCCAAGGGATGACGGGAGTACAGACAAAAAGGAGGCCGTGCCCACTAGAAAGTTTACAAGCCACCGACATTGAGTGGTTACTCTGGGTGACTATGGGTCAGAACTTCCTATTGGGTTCTTGGTCTCAGCAGCAGTCAATACAACAACTTGAAAACTTTATATTATTCACGTTGGATTTAACTTCTTCCGGTTCTTTTGGAAACTCCAAAATTGCAAAGGAAATATTTTGGCACCAAATTCACCCTTGTGGGAAAAAGAGGCCCATGGGAAATCTTCCTCTGTCAATCAACGATGACTTTCTTGGCGCAATGAAGAAAACCACAAAGTAAAGAGCTTATCTGTGATGACTGAGGTGGCGGAACGAGGAACAGGATGCGCGGTAGATCCCATAAAGGATTCACCCCTGCCAGGTCTGTAATGTAGTAGAGCCGCCTATGGCTTACCCAAAACCACACACTGCCTGGAGGACATCAACAAGGGCAGCTGTTTGTTATTTAACCAGCTCCAAGTGGTTTGTTATCATCAAGTAGAATGTAGAAGTTTAGTGGGAATTTACAATAGTTGCAGATGAATGGAGGAATCTATCCAGACTAGGGAGCATATAGTGTACCCACTGTATCTGGTCACAATCTGGTCACAATCTAGATAATGGGAATATCTACTGGAGAGGGTTCAATGTTTAGCCACAACAATGATAAGGGGTATGGAGGGTCTTAGTTATGAGGAAAGATTAAAACTACTAGAATTATTTAGTCTGGAAAAAAGACGACTAAGAGGGGACATGATTAATGTATATAAATATATGAATGGTCCATACAAAAACTATGGTGGTAAGTTGTTTCAGATTAAAGCAAATCAAAAGACATGGGGGCACTGTCTCCGTTTGGAGAAAACAAGGTTTAATCACCAGAGGTGACAGGGCTTTTTTACTATGAGAACTGTCAATCTGTGGAATAGCCTGCCTCAGGTGCTGGTCACAGCAGGGACAGCAGAGAGCTTCAAGAAGGGTCTAGATGCCTTTTTACACCGAAATAACATTGACGGTTATGTTCTATAGAATTGTTTCCCCTAAATCCCTTCCTCATGCAATCCCTTCCCTTCCTTGGTTGAACTTGATGGACATGTGTCTTTTTTCAACCGTATAAACTATGATACTGCCCAATGACACAAAGATGACTAAGGCGCATTTGATATGTTAAGGATGGCAGTCACTAAGATTGAAGCATATGACTACATAAGTTTGTCTGTAGTCTGTTACCATGGAGACACATGGGTTGAAAAAAAAAAAAACTGCTATGGATTCTGGAGCACCAGGGGTCAGGCAGAGGATAGTCACAGACAGGCTGGGGTCAAGGCAGGTATGTTTGTAATTGGTCTAATAGAGGAGGAGACAGGACACTGGTGGTTGTGCCCATCGACAAGAAAGTGATCAGCACTGACCTCCAATGTTACCTATGAACAAATTAAAGGGGTACAATGCAGCCATTTCAAAGAAACTTAAAGGAAAGGTACTGGGAGATGGTCCAGCACTGTATGTTATCTTCCTAATCTTAATGTGAGCCCAGACTCCGTCCACTGGTCATAATATACATTTACAGATCACACAAGAAATCTCTGGCTCTATGACGTCTTGTGCTCCAGTGTTCTGGTATCACAGAGACGACGAGACAAGTCTTCACCCATTTCCTTATAGAGGTTAATGAAGCAGAAATAATCCGGTTATTCTGTTATTAGGACAGTGTGGAGTCATCCACGGCCCGGTCTGTGCCACCAGATCATCATGTATGGAGGCAATGAAGACCACACGACACCTACAGAATGAGAAGCAGCGACCTGTGGGTTGTCAGGGAGTCACCATATATATGAAGTTCTCATGTGCGTACAGGAAAGGTGTTACATCCTGTAGAGCTTTTATTTTATATAAAAATGAAAAACATTACAATACAAACCAAACATAATGTACAATATATACAAAATATACAATCTTACCTGCTGGTCCAGCCACATTCACACCTAGCAAAAACAATAACTTAAAGTACACCAAAATGAATAAACACCAAATACCACACAACCCCCACCCAACCAATTATCACATCCCAAACAATAAACAATGACAAGCCACACCCACAAATAAACATAAATGACCATAAATATACATAAACCCACCCCACACCCTCTAATAACAAACCACCCCACACCCATTTTTTTTTTTTCAAATATATAATAACAAACACATAATACACATAACTACACTGCACTAGATCCCTCGCCCGCATCCTCCCCTTCCCCCCAGACACTGGTCCAACGTCCAAAGTTTGCGTTAAGTAGTCCAGACCAGTGCCCAAGGTCAGTTCATAAATCCAAAAATCCCACCACCATCACCCCCCTCTCAACCTAACACTAGAACCCAAAACCCCACTATATACAATATATACAATATATACAGTATTTACAACACAACATAAAGAAAACAGAATACAAATAAAACCTGAACAACATAAATACAAACCACATAAAGCCCAGGTTCGGCGCCTGCAAGCCCAACATCACTACATGCCCAGAACACAAAACAAAAATCTACTGTGCAGCATCAGCCCAACACCAGGAGCGGAGATGACAGACTAAGGGACACTAAAGGAGAACCCCCTCCAAAGGAGAGAGGCCCTCCCCGTGCCCAGCCCATCATACTCCAGAGAGCGCACCTTCACCAGGTCACCCAGAATGTTCCTAACCACCTCATCCACCGGGAGGATTTTACGCTGCGTCGATACTAAACACCGTGCGTTCCACGTGTGGTACCTGACCACTAGACTAACTAGGAATAATGTGCAGCGGTCCCGGCCACCCAGGCCTCTGAATGCTCCATAGGCCCACTCCGCATAGGAGAGACCGGCCAACCCGGGCCAATGGATGGAAGCGCCCACCCGGTTGTACACCTCTGTGTTAAAGAGACAATGAAGCAGGAAGTGGTCCATGCTATCCAGCAGGCCACCGCACTCCTCCCGGGGACAACCCCTTTCCTCAGAGCTCCTACACTTCAAATTGTCCCTCACACACAGCTTTCCATGGAAGCAGCGCCAAGTCACGTCCCAAAACTTCAAGGGGATCCTGATGGAATTCAATAAACTCAAACCCACCCTCAGATCCTGACTTGGGCAATCCCTGAGGGCCAGAGGCTTCTGGAAATGGGTCAACAGAACCCTCTTGTCAAGGACTTTCCTCGGCATGGTCCTGATCTCCTGCATTCCCAGACCCCACCGGCGAATCACCTTCAGAACCGGGGTAGCGTAAGCCGGAAGATGCCCATGCGGTGTGCGGAGATCCTTCACTCGCCCTCCTGTCTCCCATTCCTGGAAGAAAGGCCGAAACCATCCCCTGCAGGAGTATACCCACGGAGGAGCCCTCTCTTTCCAGAGGTTTGCTACATTGATCTTAAGAAAGGTATTCACTAGGAACACCACAGGGTTGACCATACACAACCCTCCTTGTCTCCTCGTGCGGTAAGTAACCTCCCTCTTGATAAGGTTCAGTCTATTCCCCCATAACAGCTGGAAGAACAGACTGTAGACCCGAGTCCAGAGGGGTTCCGGCAACATGCACACACTGCCCAGATAAATCAGCAATGGGAGCAGGTAAGTTTTGATCAGATTAACCCTTTCCCTGAGGGTCAAAGACCAACCCTTCCACTGGTCCACCTTCTGAGCGGCGATCTTAAGCCTGCCATCCCAGTTTTGCATGGGGTAATCCCCCTGGCCAAATTCAATTCCCGAGAACTTTAGAAGAGTCCTGGGGCCCTGTAAGAGTGTCCGGGAGATCAAAGCCTGGATCCCCCTCTCCCAGCCAGAGACTCTCACACTTATCCCGGTTGATCTTGGACCCAGAAACCTCTGAGTAGCGGTCTACCTCTGACATCACCCATTGCGCCTCCCCTCCCGAAGACACGAAAACGGTGACATCATCAGCATACGCTACCACCCTTAGAGTGGCTTCCGGTGCTGCCCGATCCATCCCGACTCCCACCAACGGCCCACGATCAACCCTCCTAAGGAATGGGTCAATCGCGAACACGTATAAAAGTGGGCTCAGAGGACAACCCTGGCGAACACCAGACCCGACCTCAAAAGAGCGGCCAATCCAACCGTTCACAAGCGGGAAACTCTCTGCCCCTGCGTACAAAACTTTCAGCCAATTGACAAACTCCCCCGGCAGGCCATACCTCAGAAGGACAGACCAGAGGTACTCGTGGTTAACCCGGTCAAACGCTTTTGCCTGATCCAAGGACAGCAAGTACCCCTTCCAGTTACCAGCCCTGCCCTGCTCCACTGCCTCCCGGACACAGAGCACAGCACTAAATGTACTGCGGCCTGTATTATACTCCAGAGCTGCACTCACTATTCTGCTGCTGGTGCAGTCACTGTGTACATATATGACATTACTTATCCTGTACTGACCCTGAGTTACATCCTGTATTATACTCCAGAGCTGCACTCACTATTCTGCTGCTGGTGCAGTCACTGTGTACATACATGACATTACTTATCCTGTACTGATCCTGAGTTACATCCTGTATTATACTCCAGAGCTGCACTCACTATTCTGCTGATGAAGTCACTGAGTACATAAATTAGCTTTTCTCTGCAGAAAACACAAGAATTGTTATAAATTATAGTGAAATTATTTTCAGAACATTTAAATGTAAATGACCCTGGTGATACGCAGAAAGTTAAACTTGAACAAACGCCTGTGGATTATTAATATGTACAATATTGCAGTATTACACTCAGGACTCGGGTTTTGGCAGGAATCCGCTCTTTTCTCTAATATTTCAGCTTCGTCTCTCGGCTTTACTAAAGATTTAGATTCTGGTCATTTGAAGTGTAAACTATTCGTCCCACCATCCATCAGACGCAGAGGAGCCTCACTGGCAGCGCGCTGCTGTATGGTTTATAGTCTGGACTCTCAGCTTCTATCTACAAGTGTAAAGCCATTCGTATTGCAAATGTATTAGTAACAGGAAATCTCACTTAAACATCAACAAAATTAGGTGATAAAAGCCTGAAGCCTGTGAGAAGCCCCAGAACACAAACTGCACCTTATAGCTGGAGCAAGAGCGTATATTCTAATGAGCAACCAATGTATAAATCACCTCCCAACTAAGAGAAGAGAAAAGTGAGAGGATAAATCAAATAAATCACAGACCATGGACAGAAGGATATCAAATAAGCTCCTCCTAGTGGTGGTGTATATACAGTATGTAGTAATCTCCTGAGCTCCCCCTAGTGGTGGATGTATATACAGTATGTAGTAATCTCCTGAGCTCCCCCTAGTGGTGCTGTATATACAGTATGTGGTAATCTCCTGAGCTCCTCCTAGTGGTGGCTGTATATACAGTATGTAGTAATCTCCTGAGCTCCTCCTAGTGGTGGCTGTATATACAGTATGTAGTAATCTCCTGAGCTCTCCCTAGTGGTGGCTGTATATACAGTATGTAGTAATCTCCTGAGCTCCCCCTAGTGGTAGTGTATATACAGTACGTAGTAATCTCCTGAGCTCCCCCTAGTGGTTGTGTATATACAGTATGTAGTAATCTCCTGAGCTCCCCCTAGTGGTGGTGTATATACAGTATGTAGTAATCTCCTGAGCTCCCCCTACATGTGGCTGTATATACAGTATGTAGTAATCTCCTGAGCTCCTCCTAGTGGTGAGTGTATACACAGTATGTAGTAATTTCCTGAGCTCCTCCTAGTGGTGGTGTATATATAGTATGTAGTAATCTCCTGAGCTCCTCCTAGTGGTGGCTGTATATACAGTATATAGTAATCTCCTGATCTCCCCCTAGTGGTGGTGTATATACAGTATGTAGCAATCTCCTGAGCTCCCCCTAGTGGTGGTGTATATACAGTATATAGTAATCTCCTGAGCTCCTCCTAGTGATGGTGTATATACAGTATGTAGTAATCACCAGAGCTCCCCCTACAGGTGGCTGTATATACAGTATGTAGTAATCTCCTGAGCTCCTCCTAGTGGTGGCAGTATATACAGTATGTAGTAATCTCCTGAGTTCCCCCTAGTGGTGTCTGTATATACAGTATGTAGTAATCTTCTGAGCTCCACCTAGTGGTGGTGTATATACAGTATGTAGTAATCTCCTGAGCTCCACCTAGTGGTGGATGTATATACAGTATGTAGTAATCTCCTGAGTTTCTCCTAGTGGTGAGGTATATACAGTATGTAGTAATCTCCTGAGCTCCTCCTAGTGGTGGTGTATATACAGTATATAGTAATCTCCTGAGCTCCTCCTAGTGGTGGTGTATATACAGTATGTAGTAATCTCCTGAGCTTCCCCTAGTGGTGGCTGTATATACATTATGTAGTAATCTCCTGAGCTCCTCCTAGTGGTGGCTGTATATACAGTATGTAGTAATTTCCTGAGGAGCTCCTCCTAGTGGTGTCTGTATATACAGTATCTAGTAATCTCCTGAGCTTCTCCTAGTAGTGGCTGTATATACAGTATGTAGTAATCTCCTGAGCTCTCCCTAGTGGTGGTGTATATACAGTATGTAGTAATCTCCTGAGCTCCCCCTACATGTGGCTGTATATACAGTATGTAGTAATCTCCTGAGCTCCTCCTAGTGGTGAGTGTATACACAGTATGTAGTAATTTCCTGAGCTCCTCCTAGTGGTGGTGCATATATAGTATGTAGTAATCTCCTGAGCTCCTCCTAGTGGTGGTGTATATACAGTATGTAGCAATCTCCTGAGCTCCCCCTAGTGGTGGTGTATATACAGTATATAGTAATCTCCTGAGCTCCTCCTAGTGATGGTGTATATACAGTATGTAGTAATCACCAGAGCTCCCCCTACAGGTGGCTGTATATACAGTATGTAGTAATCTCCTGAGCTCCTCCTAGTGGTGGCAGTATATACAGTATGTAGTAATCTCCTGAGTTCCCCCTAGTGGTGTCTGTATATACAGTATGTAGTAATCTTCTGAGCTCCACCTAGTGGTGGTGTATATACAGTATGTAGTAATCTCCTGAGCTCCACCTAGTGGTGGATGTATATACAGTATGTAGTAATCTCCTGAGTTTCTCCTAGTGGTGAGGTATATACAGTATGTAGTAATCTCCTGAGCTCCTCCTAGTGGTGGTGTATATACAGTATATAGTAATCTCCTGAGCTCCTCCTAGTGGTGGTGTATATACAGTATGTAGTAATCTCCTGAGCTTTCCCTAGTGGTGGCTGTATATACAGTATGTAGTAATCTCCTGAGCTCCTCCTAGTGGTGGCTGTATATACAGTATGTAGTAATTTCCTGAGGAGCTCCTCCTAGTGGTGTCTGTATATACAGTATCTAGTAATCTCCTGAGCTTCTCCTAGTAGTGGCTGTATATACAGTATGTAGTAATCTCCTGAGCTCCTCCTAGTGGTGAGGTATATACAGTATGTAGTAATCTCCTGAGCTCCCCCTAGTGGTGGCTGTATATACAGTGTATAGTTATCTTCTGAGCTCCCCCTAGTGGTGGCTGTATATACAGTATGTAGTAATCTCCTGAGCTCCCCCTAGTGGTGGCTGTATATACAGTATGTAGTAATCTCCTGAGCTCCCCCTAGTGGTGGCTATATATACAGTATGTAGTAATCTCCTGAGATCCCCCTAGTGGTGGTGTATATACATTATGTAGTAATCTCCTGAGCTCCCCCTAGTGGTGGCTGTATATACAGAATGTAGTAATCTCCTGAGCTCCTCCTAGTGGTGGCTGTATATACAGTATGTAGTAATAACCTGAGCCCCTCCTAGTGGTGGTGTATATACAGTATGTAGTAATCTCCTGAGCTCCTCCTAGTGGTGGTGTATATACAGTATGTAGTAATCTCCTGAGCTCCCCCTAGTGGTGGCTGTATATACAGTGTATAGTTATCTTCTGAGCTTCCCCTAGTGGTGGCTGTATATACAGTATGTAGTAATCTCCTGAGCTCCCCCTAGTGGTGGCTGTATATACAGTATGTAGTAATCTCCTGAGCTCCCCCTAGTGGTGGCTATATATACAGTATGTAGTAATCTCCTGAGATCCCCCTAGTGGTGGTGTATATACATTATGTAGTAATCTCCTGAGCTCCCCCTAGTGGTGGCTGTATATACAGAATGTAGTAATCTCCTGAGCTCCTCCTAGTGGTGGCTGTATATACAGTATGTAGTAATAACCTGAGCCCCTCCTAGTGGTGGTGTATATACAGTATGTAGTAATCTCCTGAGCTCCTCCTAGTGGTGGTGTATATACAGTATGTAGTAATCTCCTGAGCTCCCCCTAGTGGTGGTGTATATACAGTATGTAGTAATCTCCTGAGCTCCCCCTAGTGGTGGTGTATATACAGTATGTAGTAATCTCCTGAGCTCCCCCTAGTGGTGGTGTATATACAGTATGTAGTAATCTCCTGAGCTCCCCCTAGTGGTGGTGTATATACAGTATGTAGTAATCTCCTGAGCTCCCCCTAGTGGTGGCTGTATATACAGTATGTAGTAATCTCCTGAGCTCCCCCTAGTGGTGGTGTATATACATTATGTAGTAATTTCCTGAACTTCCCATAGAGGTGACTGTATATACAGTATGTAGTAACCTCCAGAGCTCCTCCTAGTGGTGGTGTATATACAGTATTTAGTAATCTCCTGAGCTCTCCCTAGTGGTGGTGTATATACAGTATGTAGTAATCTCCTGAGCTCCCCCTAGTGGTGGTGTATATATAGTATATAGTAATCTCCTGAGCTCCTCCTAGTGGTGGCTGTATATACAGTATGTAGTAATCTCCGGAGCTCCCCCTAGTGGTGGTGTATATACATTATGTAGTAATCTCCTGAGCTCTTCCTAGTGGTGGTGTATATACAGTATGTAGTAATCTCCTGAGCTCCCCCTAGAGGTGGCTGTATATACAGTATGTAGTAATCTCCTGAGCTCCCCCTAGTGGTGGTGTATATACATTATGTAGTAATCTACTGAGCTCCTCCTAGTGGTGGCTGTATATAAAGATATACAGTATGTAGTAATCTCCTGAGCTCCCCCTAGTGGTTGCTGTATATACAGTATGTAGTATTCTCCTGAGCTCCTCCTAGTGGTGGTGTATATACAGTATGTAGTAATCCCCTGAGCTCCTCCAAGTAGTGGTGGTGTATATACAGTATGTAGTAATCTTCTGAGCTCCCTCTAGTGGTGCTGTATATACAGTATGTAGTAATCTCCTGAGCTCCTCCTAGTGGTGGCTGTATATACAGTATGTAGTAATCTCCTGAGCTCCCCCTAGTGGTGGTTGTATATAAAGTATGTAGTAATCTCCTGAGCTCCTCCTAGTGGTGGCTGTATATACAGTATGTAGTAATCTCCTGAGCTCCTTCTAGTGGTGCTGTATATACAGTATGTAGTAATCTCCTGAGCTCTCCTAGTGGTGGTGTATATACAGTATGTAGTAATCTCCTGAGCTCCCCCTAGTGGTGGTGTATATACAGTATGTAGTAATCTCCTGAGCTCCTCCTAGTGGTGGTGTATATACAGTATGTAGTAATCTCCTGAGCTCCCCCTAGTGGTGGTTGTATATAAAGTATGTAGTAATCTCCTGAGCTCCTCCTAGTGGTGGCTGTATATACAGTATGTAGTAATCTCCTGAGCTCCTTCTAGTGGTGCTGTATATACAGTATGTAGTAATCTCCTGAGCTCTCCTAGTGGTGGTGTATATACAGTATGTAGTAATCTCCTGAGCTCCCCCTAGTGGTGGTGTATATACAGTATGTAGTAATCTCCTGAGCTCCTCCTAGTGGTGGTGTATATACAGTATGTAGTAATCTCCTGAGCTCCCCCTAGTGGTGGCTGTATATACAGTATGTAGTAATCTCCTGAGCCCCCCCTAGTGGTGGTGTATATACATTATGTAGTAATCTACTGAGCTCCCCCTAGTGGTGGTGTATATACAGTATGTAGTAATCTCCTGAGCTCCCCCTAGTGGTGGCTGTATATACAGTATGTAGTAATCTCCTGAGCCCCCCCTAGTGGTGGTGTATATACATTATGTAGTAATCTACTGAGCTCCTCCTAGTGGTGGCTGTATATAAAGATATACAGTATGTAGTAATCTCCTGAGCTCCCCCTAGTGGTGGCTGTATATACAGTATGTAGTAATCTCCTGAGCTCCTCCTAGTGGTGGTGTATATACAGTATGTAGTAATCCCCTGAGCTCCTCCAAGTAGTGGTGGTGTATATACAGTATGTAGTAATCTTCTGAGCTCCCTCTAGTGGTGCTGTATATACAGTATGTAGTAATCTCCTGAGCTCCTCCTAGTGGTGGCTGTATATACAGTATGTAGTAATCTCCTGAGCTCCCCCTAGTGGTGGTTGTATATAAAGTATGTAGTAATCTCCTGAGCTCCTCCTAGTGGTGGCTGTATATACAGTATGTAGTAATCTCCTGAGCTCCTTCTAGTGGTGCTTTATATACAGTATGTAGTAATCTCCTGAGCTCTCCTAGTGGTGGTGTATATACAGTATGTAGTAATCTCCTGAGCTCCCCCTAGTGGTGGTGTATATACAGTATGTAGTAATCTCCTGAGCTCCTCCTAGTGGTGGTGTATATACAGTATGTAGTAATCTCCTGAGCTCCTCCTAGTGGTGGCTGTATATACAGTATGTAGTAATCTCCTGTGCTCCTTCTAGTGGTGGCTGTATATACAGTATGTAGTAATCTCCTGAGCTCCTTCTAGTGGTGCTGTATATACAGTATGTAGTAATCTCCTGAGCTCCCCCTAGTGGTGGTGTATATACAGTATGTAGTAATCTCCTGAGCTCCCCCTAGTGGTGGCTGTATATACAGTATGTAGTAATCTCCTGAGCTCCCCCTAGTGGTGGCTGTATATACAGTATGAAGTAATCTCCTGAGCTCCTCCTAGTGGTGACTGTATATACAGTATGTAGTAATCTCCTGAGCCCCCCCTAGTGGTGGCTGTGTATACAGTATGTAGTAATCTCCTGCGCTCCTCCTAACATTAAATTAAAAAGTTTTCAATTCCTTTCAGAACTTCTCGTGGCTGTGGGTGTCTGGAGATTTAGACTTTTATATTAATGGGCAGGTAATGAGTAATATAAAAGTAGATGATATTTGCTGAGCACTTGCATCACTGTGCGGTATAAATAGATGGGAGCACTATGATTGTAAATAACAGGGAACATTTCTCCACAGGTGAGTTTCGCAGTCACTCTCATCCATCAGGTTATTCAATTATTTATTTACATCCTGATTATTCAATTACCTTCTTACATCTGGTACTAGAATCAGCTTCTTGTGAAATGGAGGATGTGTCACTTCTGCCTTGTTTCAATCTATGGTTTCAGGACCTTTAGAGGACCTTCAATGAGAGAAAAACTTAACTTTTCCTAAACCTATTAGCATGGATAGAAGATGAAGCAAATGCAGACGTGACAATAGCAGTCTGTACATGTGTTGTGTGTGTCTACTTCTATCCTGTATATAGAGCATGGACACAGCACAGTACTGCCGCTCCAATCCTGTATATACTGCATGGACACAGCACAGTACTGCTGCTCCTATCCTTTATATACAGCATGGACACAGCACAGTACTGCTGCTCCTATCCTGTATATACAGCATGGACACAGCACAGTACTGCTGCTCCTATCCTGTATATACAGCATGGACAAAGCACAGTACTGCTGCTCCAATCCTGTATATACAGCATGGACACAGCACAATACTGCCGCTCCTATCCTGTATATACAGCATGGACACAGCACAATACTGCCGCTCCTATCCTGTATATACTGCATGGACACAGCACAGTACTGCTGCTCCTATCCTTTATATACAGCATGGACACAGCACAGTACTGCTGCTCCAATCTTGTATACACAGCATGGACAGAGCACAGTACTGCTGCTCCTATCCTGTATATACAGCATGGACACAGCACAGTACTGCTGCTCCAATCCTGTATGTACAGCATGGACACAGCACAGTACTGCTGCTCCAATCCTGTATATACAGCATTGACACAGCACAGTACTGCCGCTCCTATCTTGTATATACAGCATGGACACAGCACAGTACTGCTGCTCCTATCCTTTATATACAGCATGGACACAGCACAGTACTGCTGCTCCAATCCTGTATATACAGCATTGACACAGCACAGTACTGCCGCTCCTATCCTGTATATACAGCATGGACACAGTACTGCTGCTCCTTTCCTGTATATATATGCACAGAACAGTACTTTAACTCTTATCCTGTATATATGGACACTTGACAGTATTACCACTCTTATGCTGTATAAATAATCACTGCACAGTACAAATACTCATATTCTGTATATATGGGCACATCACAGTACTACCACTCCTATCTTGTATACGGACACTAAACAGTACTACCACTCACATCCTGTATATAGAAGCACAGCACAATACTACTACTCCTATCCTGTATATATGTGCACAGCACAGCACTACCACTCCTATCCTGTATATATGGGCACAGTATAGTACTACTACTCAAATCCTGTATATATGAGCACAGCACAGTACTACTACTCCTATCCTGTATATATGGGCACAGTATAGTACTACTACTCAAATCCTGTATATATGAGCACAGCACAGTACTACTACTCCTATCCTGTATATATGGGCACAGCACAGTACTACTACCCCTATCCTGTATACATGTGCACTGCACAGTACTACAACTCCTATTCTGTATATATGGACATTTCACAGTATTCCTACTCTTATACTGTATAAATGAACACTGCACAGTACAAATACTCATATTCTGCTTATATGGACACATCACAGGACTACTCCTATCCTGTATATATGAACACCACACAGTACTACAACTCTTATCCTTTATATATGGGGCACAGTACTACTATTTCTATCCTGCACATATGGACACAGCACAGTACTACTACTCCTATCCTGTATATGGGCACAGCACAGTACTACTACTCCTACCCTGTATATATGAGCACAGCACAGTACTACCACTCCTATCCTGTATATATGGGCACAGAACAGTACTACTACTCCTATCCTGTATATATAGGGCACAGCACAGTACTACTACTCCTATCCTGTATATATGGGCACAGCACAGTACTACTACTCCTATCCTGTATATGGGCACATCACAGTACTACTACTCCTACCCTGTATATATGAGCACAGCACAGTACTACCACTCCTATCCTGTATATATGGGCACAGAACAGTACTACTACTCCTATCCTGTATATATAGGGCACAGCACAGTACTACTACTCCTATCCTGTATATATGGGCACAGCACAGTACTACTACTCCTATCCTGTATATATGGGCACAGCACAGTACTACTACTCCTATCCTGTATATATGGGCACAGAACAGTACTACTACTCCTATACTGTATATATAGGGCACAGCACAGTACTACTACTCCTATCCTGTATATATGGGCACAGCACAGTACTACTACTCCTATCCTGTATATATGGGCACAGAACAGTACTACTACTCCTATCCTGTATATATGGGCACAGCACAGTACTACTACTCCTATTCTGTATATATGGGCACAGAACAGTACTACTACTCCTATACTGTATATATAGGACACAGCACAGTACTACTACTCCTATCCTGTATATATGGGCACAGCACAGTACTACTACTCCTATCCTGTATATATGGGCACAGAACAGTACTACTACTCCTATACTGTATATATAGGGCACAGCACAGTACTACTACTCCTATCCTGTATATATGGGCACAGCACAGTACTACTACTCCTATCCTGTATATATGAGCACAGAACAGTACTACTACTCCTATCCTGTATATATGGGCACAGCACAGTACTACTACTCCTATCCTGTATATATGGGCACAGAACAGTACTACTACTCCTATACTGTATATATAGGACACAGCACAGTACTACTACTCCTATCCTGTATATATGGGCACAGCACAGTACTACTACTCCTATCCTGTATATATGGGCACAGAACAGTACTACTACTCCTATACTGTATATATAGGGCACAGCACAGTACTACTACTCCTATCCTGTATATATGGGCACAGCACAGTACTACTACTCCTATCCTGTATATATGGGCACAGAACAGTACTACTACTCCTATCCTGTATATATGGGCACAGAACAGTACTACTACTCCTATACTGTATATATAGGGCACAGCACAGTACTACTACTCCTATCCTGTATATATGGGCACAGCACAGTACTACTACTCCTATCCTGTATATATGGGCACAGAACAGTACTACTACTCGTATCCTGTATATATGGGCACAGCACAGTACTACTACTCCTATCCTGTATATATGGGCACAGAACAGCACTACTACTCCTATACTGTATATATAGGACACAGCACAGTACTACTACTCCTATCCTGTATATATGGGCACAGCACAGTACTACTACTCCTATCCTGTATGTATGGGCACAGAACAGTACTACTACTCCTATACTGTATATATAGGGCACAGCACAGTACTACTACTCCTATCCTGTATATATGGGCACAGCACAGTACTACTACTCCTATCCTGTATATATGGGCACAGAACAGTACTACTACTCCTATCCTGTATATATAGGGCACAGCACAGTACTACTACTCCTATCCTGTATATATGGGCACAGCACAGTACTACTACTCCTATCCTGTATATATGGGCACAGAACAGTACTACTACTCCTATCCTGTATATATGGGCACAGAACAGTACTACTACTCCTATCCTGTATATATGGGCACAGAACAGTACTACTACTCCTATCCTGTATATATATGGGCACAGCACACTACTACTACTCCTATCCTGTATATATATGGGCACAGAACAGTACTACTACTCCTATCCTGTTTATATAGGACACAGCTAAGGTCTATACAATGCAGAATACAAGTCATGGAATGGTCAGATACCAGAACTGTGACTCAGTATCAATTTGCTTAGGACATTCCCATCTGGTTGGGGAACACAGCTGTCACCCTATGGATAGAACATTCTTTTTGGACATGTATCACAGAAATAGTTTTTCATTTTTTACTATTTTGGAGGGGAATGCATGAAATAAACCAGCGCTGCGATTTTTCTGATAAACAAGTCTGGAGTTTCGCCCCCTGGTATGACGGCCCTGTTCATGATTCCAGCAGTAGGGATGGAGGAGGCTCTGATCCCCCCCCCCCGATATGATATAATCTTATCTGTTATCAGATTCCAAGTGAAAAAAAAAGAAATTGTGACTCACATCAGATATTTCCAGACGGGATGAGATCCGAGCAGCCTGCACTTTCCCACATGGTCCTGACAGAAGAGGGGGAAGAGGCTGATCCGAAACAGAAAGCAGTGCTATGGATTCATATTATACACGCAAGACAAGTGGGGGAAATGATCAACTCTGGTGCAACTACAACCGTAACTGGCTATACTGCACCAGCAACTAGTCCACCTGCAGCAGTATATGGTGCAACTACAACCGTAACTGGCTACACTGCACCAGCAACTAGTGCACCTGCAGCAGTATATGGTGCAACTACAACCGTAACTGGCTAAACTGCACCAGCAACTAGTGCACCTGCAGCAGTATATGATGCAACTACAACCGTAACTGGCTATACTGCACCAGCAACTAGTGCACCTGCAGCAGTATATGGTGAAACTACAGCCGTAACTGGCTACACTGCACCAGCAACTAGTGCACCTGCAGCAGTATATGGTGCAACTACAACCGTAACTGGTTATACTGCACCAGCAACTAGTGCACCTGCAGCAGTATATGATGCAACTAAAACCGTAACTGGTTATACTGCACCAGCAACTAGTGCACCTGCAGCAGTATATGGTGCAACTACAGCCGTAACTGGCTACACTGCACCAGCAACTAGTGCACCTGCAGCAGTATATGGTGCAACTACAACCGTAACTGGTTATACTGCACCAGCAACTAGTGCACCTGCAGCAGTATATGGTGCAACTACAACCGTAACTGGTTATATTGCACCAGCAACTAGTGCACCTGCAGCAGTATATGGTGCAACTACAACAGTAACTGGTTATACTGCACCAGCAACTAGTGCACCTGCAGCAGTATATGGTGCAACTACAACCGTAACTGGTTATACTGCACCAGCAACTAGTGCACCTGCAGCAGTATATGGTGCAACTACAACCGTAACTGGTTATACTGCACCAGCAACTAGTGCACCTGCAGCAGTATATGGTGCAACTACAACCGTAACTGGCTATACTGCACCAGCAACTAGTGCACCTGCAGCAGTATATGGTGCAACTACAACCGTAACTGGTTATACTGCACCAGCAACTAGTGCACCTGCAGCACTATATGGTGCAACTACAACCGTAACTGGTTATACTGCACCAGCAACTAGTGCACCTGCAGCAGTATATGGGGCAACTACAACCGTAACTGGTTATACTGCACCAGCAACAAGTGCACCTGCAGCAGTATATGGTGCAACTACAACCGTAACTGGCTATACTGCACCAGCAACTAGTGCACCTGCAGCAGTATATGGTGCAACTACAACCATAACTTTTTATACTGCACCAGCAACTAGTGCACCTGCAGCAGTATATGGTGCAACTACAACCGTAACTGGTTATACTGCACCAGCAACTAGTGCACCTGCAGCAGTATATGGTGCAACTACAACCATAACTGGCTATACTGCACCAGCAACTAGTGCCCCTGCAGCAGTATATGGTGCAACTACAACCGTAACTGGTTATACTGCACCAGCAACTAGTGCACCTGCAGCACTATATGGTGCAACTACAACCGTAACTGGCTATACTGCACCAGCAACTAGTGCACCTGCAGCAGTATATGGGGCAACTACAACCGTAACTGGTTATACTGCACCAGCAACAAGTGCACCTGCAGCAGTATATGGTGCAACTACAACCATAACTGGCTATACTGCACCAGCAACTAGTGCACCTGCAGCAGTATATGGTGCAACTACAACCATAACTGTTTATACTGCACCAGCAACTAGTGCACCTGCAGCAGTATATGGGGCAACTACAACCGTAACTGGCTATACTGCACCAGCAACTAGTGCACCTGCAGCAGTATATGGTGCAACTACAACCATAACTGGTTATACTGCACCAGCAACTAGTGCACCTTCAGCAGTATATGGTGCAACTACAACCGTAACTGGCTATACTGCACCAGCAACTAGTGCACCTGTAGCAGTTTATGGTGCAACTACAACCGTAACTGGTTATACTGCACCAGCAACTAGTGCACCTGCAGCAGTATATGGTGCAACTACAACCGTAACTGGTTATACTGCACAAGCAACTAGTGCACCTGCAGCACTATATGGTGCAACTACAACCGTAACTGGTTATAGTGCACCAGCAACTAGTGCACCTGCAGCAGTATATGGTGCAACTACAACCGTAACTGGCTATACTGCACCAGCAACTAGTGCACCTGCAGCAGTATATGGTGCAACTACAACCGTAACTGGTTATATTGCACCAGCAACTAGTGCACCTGCAGCAGTATATGGTGCAACTACAACCGTAACTGGTTATACTGCACCAGCAACTAGTGCACCTGCAGCAGTATATGGTGCAACTACAACCGTAACTGGTTATACTGCACCAGCAACTAGTGCACCTGCAGCAGTATATGGTGCAACTTCAACCGTAACTGGTTATACTGCACCAGCAACTAGTGCACCTGCAGCAGTATATGGTGCAACTACAACCGTAACTGGTTATACTGCACCAGCAACTAGTGCACCTGCAGCACTATATGGTGCAACTACAACCGTAACTGGTTATAGTACACCAGCAACTAGTGCACCTGCAGCAGTATATGGTGCAACTACAACCGTAACTGGCTATACTGCACCAGCAACTAGTGCACCTGCAGCAGTATATGGTGCAACTACAACCGTAACTGGTTATACTGCACCAGCAACTAGTGCACCTGCAGCAGTATATGGTGCAACTACAACCGTAACTGGTTATACTGCACCAGCAACTAGTGCACCTGCAGCAGTATATGGTGCAACTACAACCGTAACTGGTTATACTGCACCAGCAACTAGTGCACCTGCAGCAGTATATGGTGCAACTACAACCGTAACTGGTTATACTGCACCAGCAACTAGTGCACCTGCAGCAGTATATGGTGCAACTACAACCGTAACTGGTTATACTGCACCAGCAACTAGTGCACCTGCAGCAGCAACGTATACAACAAGAGTATGAACTGGAGCAACTGAAGCAGTAACTGATGTAACTATAATAGCTACTGGTGTAAATGGAGCAATACAAAGCACAACTAGAGCAGTAATTAATAAGACTGCGCCAGTAATTGGGGCAAATGGAGTAGTTAACCGGTGTAAATAAAAAAGTAACAGATGAAACTGGACAAACAACTAATGCACCTGCAGCAGTAACTTATGCACCAAGACGATCAACCAATGCAGCTGGAGCAATAACCATTGTAACTTCAGTAGTAACTAGAGCAAGTGGAGCTGAAACTAGTGAAACTGGGACAGTAACTGGCAAATGGAGCAGTAACTAGTTTAACTGGAGCCGGAAGTGGTGCAATTAGACCAGTAGCTCATGCAACAGGATTAGTAACTGGTGGAAAAAGCCGTAACTGAAGCAACTGGAGAAGCAACTTATTCAACTACAGCAGTATATGGTGCAAATATAACAAGTTAAAGGAAACCTACCACTTGTAGTGGAAGGTTTCTGATGGAAATACCGAGCACCAGCTCAGGGTGAGCTGGTGCCGGAGCTTATTTTAGTTAGTGTTTTAAACCGCGGTATCGCGGTTTAAAACACTTTTTAAACTTTGTAGCCGGCGCAGGCAGGTACGCGCTCGGCGCTTACCGTGCGCGCGGCTACATAGGAAGTGAGGGAGAGCCGCGCCGAGCGCGTACCTGCCTGCGCCGGCTATAACGTTTAAAAAGTGTTTTAAACCGCGATACCGAGATTTAAAACACTAACTAAAATAAGCTCCGGCACCAGCTCACCCTGAGCTGGTGCTCGGTATTGCCATCGGAAACCTGCCACTTCAAGTGGTAGGTTTCCTTTAAGCTGCAGCGGTCATTTCTGCAACAAGAGGATCTCCTGGCGCAACTGAAGTAGTTACCGGTGCATATGGCGCAGTATATAGCACAGCGGGAGCAGTAATTTATAAAACTGTGCCAATAACTGGAGAAAGTGGAGCAGTACCCAGTGCAAATGCAGCAACTAGTGCAACTCCTTTGTTAACATCACATTAACGCATGTGTTTGTTAACACAATGTTAACACATGCATTTAAACATCATGTAAATGCAATGTAAATGTGATTGAATTGAGTTGACAATGCATGTAAACACAGATTTACAGGTGCAAGTAGAGCGGTGACTGAAGCATCCGCTACAAAAACTAGATTAACTAGAGCGGTAACTGGTGCAAATGGCGCAAAAGCTCGTTCAGCTAGAGCATTTATCATGCATGCCGAGGGCAGGAGATATTTGGGGCTGGAGTGTCCATATAAGCAGACTTTAGTTCACACTCGGATCGAGCAGCTACAACATGTGAGATTTGCGCCTTGGCGTGCATGTCTCGCCCAGGGGATGTAGACAGCTGTGCGCTCAGTGACAGCCATGAGAGCGCAATGTGGATCTGTCTCACTGCTCAGTCAGCGGCTTCCAGACTTCTCCAGTAACTCATCCCACATGCGCCTCGCTCCCATCTTGTTTGTAAACTGCGCAGATTGTTTATCCGGGCCAAGCCCCCCAACCCCACCAAACCCTCCGCCATAAGCAGATTTCTTCATAGAATTTCTGCAGGACATGTCTTCTCTAACATCCTGTGTGATGGAGAGACAGCAGCTGGATATACCCCCCCCCCCTTCCCCCACCAACCATATACAGCTGCGGACCCCCGCTGCTTTCATCCATTAACGGACTTGAAGATTTAGGATTATAAAACCGGCCATAAAGATCTGTCCACCGCCTTACCATAGAGACAAACTGGTAACATTAAATAATCATCCCTGGATGAGCTGCAATTCACATCACAACCACCGGGAGCAGCAATGGCAACCAATCAGAGCTCAGCTTTAATTTTCCCACAGCTGTTTCTAAATTTACAGCTGAGCTCTGATTGGTGTCCATGGCCAACAACAACAGTTTTACCTCAGAAACTTGATGATAAACCTCCCCCGCAGAATATCACTTTGTGATCTGTTGCAAAATCATATTTTTCTGGAGGAAATGCAAATTCGCCTTGACAGGTCCTTTTTAAAGGTTTTTCCCTCACTTGCAATTCCATTATATGTGAGTAGAAGAGATTGATGCTGTGACTGTATGTGACTGTGTGACTCCAGGTGTAGGGGGTGGAGACAGGTGCGTAACTACAGCTGTACAGCTGTAGCAGCCATGGCAGCTGCTATGGGGCCCACAGTGTGAGAGGGCCCCAGCATCTGGGGTATTGTTTGTGTGTGGTGTGTATATAATATATGTGTGTGTGTGTGAATGCTGTATGTCTATATATGGTATAATGTGTATGTGTGTATATGCTGTATGTATGTATATGTGGTGTGTATATAATGTATGTGTATGCTGTATGTCTATTTATGGTATAGTGTGTATGTGTGTATATGCTGTATGTATGTATATGTGGTGTTTGAATACTGTATATCTATGCTGTATGTGTGTATATATGATGTGTGTATACTGCATGGGTGTATATGATACTGTAAGTATATGTGGTGTGTGTATACTATATGTATGTATATGCTGTATGTCTATATACTGTATATATAAGTATATTAATATGTATAGTATGTATATTTTTTTTACATGGGGTGGGGGGCCCAATTCAGAAATCTGCTATGGGGCCCAGTCTCTCCTAGTTACGCCCCTGGGTGGAGAGCTCTGTATTAGAGACTCAGGACCTGCCAGTATAATGGTGTCTCCCTGTGGTCATCCAAGGATAAGTATAATTTACAGAAGGTGTCATCAGGGGAAATGATTGCAGATTAAAGCAAAATTCTACATAAAACCTCCGGGGTAAATTGCACAAGACAACGTGAGTCACTGCCCTCATCATCTGCCAGGACTCCGCTCTCATTTCTAGAAAACGTCCTTTGTGTTTGTTTTTTAGTTCTTTGATTGCACATGTTCAGTTGTGGTCACATTCTGCCTCTCTGTGCACCTCGAGGTCTGATCCTCATGTAACTCACTCAAACACATCTGTCTTATACATGATGAGATCTACAGCTTCTACTCACTCTCAGGGAACCTGTCATCAGGAGTGACCATACAGACAGCAGCCGGTGTTAGGCAATGTCCCTGTAGAGATGTGTAATCAGACCTTTGTGTATGAAGTAAGTAGCAGAAGGACTGTCATATATGGATTTATATTCCAGGATTGTGCTGTGTGGGTGTCCTCACACTACTGTGCTCTGTGCTCTCTGCAGCCACTGTTAGGTGTTGTCCCTGGAGAGGTGTGTAGTCATACCTGTGCGTAGAATGTAAGTAGCAGAAGGACTGTGCCATATGGATTTATAGGGGCACATTTACTTACCCGGTCCATTCGCGTTCCAGCGGCGGCTTCTCTGGCGAGGATTCGTGTCTTCCGGAGATTCATGAAGGTCCTGCGCCTGATGTCCACCAGGTGTCGCTGCTGCGCCGAGTTGCGTCGGAGTTCACTGATCTCTTCCTGGTGCATGTGAGTATGGCCCGTGTGACCAATTTTTATTTTATAAATGCGGCGTTTTTTCCGAATCTGTCGGGTTTTCGTTCGGCCACGCCCCCCAATTTCCGTTGCGTGCATGCCAGCGCTGATGCGCCACAATCCGATCGCGTGCGCCAAAATCCCGGGGCAACTTATGGAAAATCGGCGCAAATCGGAAATATTCGGGTAACACGTCGGGAAACCGCGAATCGAGCCCTTAGTAAATGACCCCCATAGTGTAGCTTCTCTAAGTGCACTGGGGGCGTGTCCTCTCACTGCTGTGCTCTGTGCTCTCTGCAGCCAGTGTTAGATGTTGTCCCTGGAGAGATGTGAAGCCAAATCTTTGTGTATGAAGTAAGCAGAAGAAGGACTGTGATATATGGATTTATATTCCAGGATTGTGCTGTGTGCGTGTCCTCACACTACTGTGTTCTGTGCTCTCTGCAGCCAGTGTTAGGTGTTGTCCCTGGAGAGGTGTGTAGTCATACCTTTGTGTATAATGTAAGTAGCAGAAGGACTGTGCTATATGGATTTATATTGTAGCTTCTCTAAGCGCACTGGGGGGGGGGGGGTGTCCTCACACTGCTGTGCTCTGTGCTCTCTGCTGAGTCATGCTTCTACTAACAACACACACAAACACCTACACACAGCCTGTATGGTCTAACCTGCTGACAGATTTAGCAGGAAATGATGATGAAGTATATTGCGGTTACATCAGATGCAGTTACACTCTTTACAGTTACAGTCTACGCAGAGTCACTGCACTTTATGGTTATCAACCGTGAGTATTTTCTACCTTCTAAAGACAACAATAGGTCCCTAATGCAGTGGAGAAAGTTTATCCAACTACAATCCGAAATCTGTGTGTCACCCTCCTGATCTGTCAGTCTCCACCTAAGGCCCCCCTATCTATACATTCCCGCTCTCTGTTCGGCTCCAGCACCTCCAGCCATATTGACTTGGGCTCAGGTGGGGACTGGCGAGAAATCTGGCACGGTCCTGTGATAAATGTGCTGCAGTTTTGCGCCGTGTGACTGAGCCCCGTGTTGTATTCTCTATCATAGACCTGGCTATGAGGGTATTGGGGGTGATTATAGCTTATACCGCTCCACTGATGGATATAATAACTGTGTAATAACTATACACAGGAGTAAAGGGCCCATTACTGTAATATAAGAGCGTAACTCCGGATCTCTGCAGTTATCTGCTGATGGAAGGTGTCAGCGCAGGCAGCGTTTAGTTTGTCGGTGGGAATTGCGCAGGAGCAGCGGCTTTTAGTGTAATGAATGTCAAGAGCTCTTCACTCCGCTCTGAGGAATCAGATCATTAGAGGAATATTCTCACTTGTGTATATAATAGCAGCCAGGTCTTATCGGATGAGTGGCGACATACTGCCCCCTAGTGGTGATAACTGCTGCACAAGGCAGAGACCCGGATTTACTATGAGTGAGGCAGTGGGGTACATTTACTTACCTGTCCGATGAAGTTTACCAAAAGTGCATTGTCTGACGATCATGCACTGTGCCGCGATTCACTAAGATCGTGCGCCCGATATCCTGCATGTGTCGCTTCCCCGCTCAGGTCCCCAGAGTTCACCTTCTTCTTCCTGGTGCATGTAAGTGCTTAATCTTGTGACACAATTTGAAACTTAAATCCCACGCAGTCCGATCAGTCGGATCGTCTGACGGCACGCCCCCCAATTTATGTTGCAGCTGCGCCAAAATCCGATGGCGTGCGACACAATCCCAGGGCAGACACCTGTTAGATACCTGTCAAAGCTGCGCAAATCCCAAAACTGCCGGAAGTGCGATCTGCGGCCCTTAGTAAATGAGCCCCAGTGTGTACTACGTGCAGTTCGTGTCACTAATGTGCAGCAGCCTGGATCTCTTTCTTCATGAATGTGGCGCGCATGCACGCACCCAAAGTGCATGAACTGTGTGCACCAGATTTTCCTGGTGCACTCAGTTCAAGGGAAGTGCACCACATTGTCTGTCAGACTTGCCAGCATAAATGTGGCGTCTGGTGCGGATACACACCAGAAAGCCCCTTTGTGTGCACAGGATTGTGTCATGGCCGGCATAGTACACACAATAATAGCACCGACACTAAATAAATACATGTGCAACCAGTTTCTGGAGTAGTTTGCTTGTTAAATCTGGGCCACAGGGTCACATTTATCAAAAACACTATGTGCAGTGTCCTGTGTAGTGTGCCGGGGGTACTCCCCTGCACTGCCCCCAACAGAGTGTACCACTTTTTTTTTGGTGCACCTTTAACATGGGGCGTGCAACACAATTCTGTAAGATATTGCATGATAAATCTGGCACATGGTACAACTGAGCACCGGAACGCCCCATTCAATGCAGAAATTTGTGCCGCGCCACAAAACGTTTGTGCGTGACCCAAATGTGGCGTGGACACTTCTTAAATACACGTGCAAGCAGTTTTCACTAGAAAGAACGTGCAAGGTCTGACAGAGAACTGGCGCAAGGGCCTTAGTAAACATGCCCCATAGTGTCTTCACACGTCTTGAAAATTGGAACGGGTCACTTTTTCGACAGGAGTCTCATGTTTTGTTGCCACCAAAGACTTCAATAACTTTTATAAACCCTAAACTAGCACTCCATACTATTCTGTAAAACAGATGCATTTTGTGACTTTAGTGTGACAAAATTAATTTTGTGGCACAAAATTGATGTTTGGTGAATTCCGTATGACAACACCCTGTTTGTCTGACAACATAACAAAAAGTATTTTGTGCGACAGAACGACATTGTGTAGTGAAAGAAAATGACATTTTATGACACAATGTAAATTCTGTACAAAGAAAATTAAAAGCATCACAAAATAATGTTTTGTATAATACATTCGGTAAAAATGGAACTGATTTTGTGCGCACAGAAAATGTTTCGTGTTGGTGACGAAAAGAATTGTGTGGTCAAAACCTATAATTGTTAGCACAAAATATTGTGATGACATGAATTCTGGGATCACAAAATTAATTTTGTAACACAGAACACATTTTGTGGCACAAAATGCATTGTGAACAAATGGCGCGTCATAAAAATAGTTATAGGACTATGCAGAAGCAAAATACAATCAAATATTTGGAAGTGCTGAGAAAAAGTGGAGAGAATTCTACTTTATTAAATGTATGCAACTCTGTGGGGCTATACCATTATGTCCTATAGCTTTCATCTACTCAATGGTAGTGTAATGTCCCGCAGGATGGGTCATCACTAAATTTAGCTGCAGTTAGTTTCCTGGTTGGCTGGAGAGGATTTGGCCAACCCTTCCATGACACCTTTAAATTTCTTTCCCCTTTAAAGCAGAAGTTCCCTTGGTGTGATAGCTAATAGTCGCTATAGTATAGCAGAAAGCAGGCTGCACTCCAATAGATATGGTGAAACAAAGTGGCTTTATTCACGTTTCGGCTGATCCATACAGATTATCAAGCGAATGTTGTATGGGATAAGGAGAAACGTAGCTGCATGGGTGAATAAAGCCACTTCGTTTCACCATATCTATTGGAGTGCAGCCTGCTTTCTGCTATACAGGGGGTCCCCTACTTAAGGACACCTGACTTACAGATTACCCCTAGTTAAATACGAACCCCTCTGCCCCCTGTGACCTCTGGTGAAGCTTTCTGAATGCTTTATTATAGTCCCAGACTGCAATGATCAGCTGTAATGAAGCTTTATTGATAATCCTTGATCTAATTACAGGCGGTCCCCTACTTAAGAACACCTGACTTACAGACGACCCCTAGTTACAAACGGATCTCTGGATGTTACTGTAAACAACGGTAAAGTTACTGTACTTTATCCTTAGGCTACAATGATCAGCTGTAACAGTTATCACAGGTGTCTGTAATGAAGCTTTATTGTTACTCCTGGTTCTTATGACAACCCAACATTTTTAAATCCCAATTGTCACAGAGACCCAAAAAATTCTGGCTGGGATTACAATGGTAAAATATACAGTTCCGACTTACATACAAATTCAACTTAAGAACAAACCTAAAGAACCTATCCTGTACGTAACCTGGGGACTGCCTGTATAGCAAAAAATTTTTAAAATCCAATTGTCACTGGGGCAAAAAAATTTCTTGCCTGGAGCTACAATTATAAAATATACAGTTTCGACTTGCATACAAATTCAACTTAAGAACAAACCTATGGAACCTATGTTGTACACAACCTGGGGTCTGCCTGTACCACAGGGGATTTCTGGATTACACCTTGGGATAGCACCCAGACCATCACCTGCTGTGCTATAGTCCTCTGCTGCCATCTACTGCTCAAATGAGGTGTCAACACCTGCAGTAAATATCATTTTTACTACTGAAGGGTTAAAATTTAATGTTTATGTTATGTTACAACATTTGTTATCTTTCCTGCAATAAACAACCACGACCACCTGACTGCTGGAGAAGCGTTTGCTAGGATGAAGCTCAGATGTAAAAGCAATGGATCAGATGTGCAGTAATGCGGAACAATAGCCAACAGGGCCGAGGTCCAAGCAGAGTCACACGGGGGTGCAGAGGGCCCACCTGCAATATATGTTACATTTTTATGCCGCTGAAGTGCTGTTTTAGTTCTATGTTGCTAAGATATTCCTATTTGCAGTGGAATCGCAAATTATAATATCCATGATGTGTGATCATTATATGTGAGATATGCTGTAGATATGGCACAGGAAGAGAATAGACCAATAACACATAGATACCTGATGGCCCAACATTCATTCATCTGATACCCATCTCTTCTGACTCCCACATACACATGTATGCTTAGCTTGACCAAGTACGAAATGGAGACTGGGTGGGGGCACAGTATGAAAGGGAGTTATTGGGTTGGGGGTAGAGTACGAAAAGAAGCTGCTGGGTGGGGGGGGACAGTGTTAAGGTAAGCTTATTGGGGGACCATAATATGTGAGGAGATGCTGGGGACACAATATCAGGGGTCTGGAGTACAAGAGGGTCACACTGTGATAGGGAGCTGGGGGATTGATGCTTGGTCTATGGCGCACACAGATGTAAGAACTGGACACAGATGATGAAATTTTATGAATAATTGTAGTGTTAATGTCAGAATGTATTTCAGGGTGGAGCTGGGGGGACACAATGTGAGGGGGATATGAGGGGGTACTAAGAGGGGAATTGCACTATGTGAGGGTGGAGTAAGTTCTGAGACCATTTTTGTAGCTCTAAAACACAATGCACATACACACATATTACATTTATGTTTTACAACCAAATTGATTACTTGATGACTCTCAAAGATAAGCAGGGTGTAGTATAGCAGAGCAGGGGATGTCCAGTGATGGGGAGCAGGGGGCCCCCTTTATGCTATGGGCCTAGGCAACTCTGATATTTGTGTTTATAATGGGGAATATTACGGGTGGAGAAGGACACAGATTTATATGGGGAGATATTGCTTGTCTCCTATAGGCGGCGCTCTACTACTGTGCTATGAGATCTGCGCTTTAGGGTGTATATTCCAGTAAGTGACAACAGGTGGCGCACTTTTCCAGGGAGTCGGCTTTAAATCCAGATCTTTCCCTCGGCTCATGTGCTCACAGCGATTGTCTTCATTTAATTTGACTTTTTTTGGTTGTAACTTTTTTCCTGTACACAATAATGGGGGCAAACAACTTCTGTGATGCAGTAGGGCAGCCATATGGACCCTGGGAAGCTGTAGCCTGGAGGTGTCTATTGAATTCTATTGTGTAGTGGGCATGCTCGGCGACCTGTGCAGAGGTTAATGTGCAGGGAGGGGGAGGAGGTAAGTTGTGACATCATCAATGGATATCAATGGGTGAATTTTGTGGGCATGCTCTGTGACCTCTGCATGGAGGCATTGGGGAAAACTGTATCCATTATCTATTGACTAGTGGGGGTGAGTTTGTGGGCATGCTCTGTGATCTGTGCAGAGATAATTGTGTAAGATGTGACGGTCACCTATTCACTACCAGTGGAGATTGTTGTGGGCATGCTCTGTGACCTGTAAAGGTGAAAGTGCAGGGTGGAGGGAGATGTGCTATAACATCATCTATAGACTACACAGTCTACTACATTTACCTATTATCCTACTGTGAGGCTCAGGGGTCAGTGTGAAAACTTCAAAATTTCATAAATCGCAAAATAAAGCAAAATCACATGAAAAATAAAAAAAATGTTAATACCAGCATTTGATTTATGCTTCGTGTTCCCCCACCCTACATCACTTGTCACAAGATGTCTGAAGCCTTAGGGGCCCACAACATGAGGGGTTAAATAGCCATCAGCACAACTATGAACCCCAAACACACTAGTGGTTTATAATGATTTTGTTTGCTTCTGCCGCCCCCTGGTGGCTCATAATTATAAGTGTCATTGTTTGCAAACTGTGATTTCTCCTATGTGCTCTGCTGCCCCCTGAGGCTATGAGCTGCTACTGCTTCTCTCTGAATATTAGGTTCTTGCCCATTAGAATGGATCCTTGGATATGGGGGTCCTGTCTTGTTGAATCTTGATGAATCTCAATTCATTCTTCTGCTTTTGAAATCCCGATGACATCATAGATGATGTCACAGACAATTTACATCACCCGTCTGGGGGATTTCACGAACTACGGAGTGTCGGACGATAATGTTCTGTGCCGTGATTCACTAAGATCGTGCGCCCGATATCCTACATGTGTCGCTTCCCCACTCAGGTCCCCGGAGTTCACCTTCTTCTTCCCGGTGCATGTAAGTGCTTGATATTGTGACACAATTTGAAAGTTAAATCCCGCGCTCAGTCCGAATCAGTCGGATCGTCCGATGGCACGCCCCACCAATGTCGCATGAAAGCCGGCGCAGCTGCTCCATAATCCGATAGCATGTGAGACAATCCAGTGCTAAATACCTGTCACAGCCGCCCAATCCCTGAAAATGTCAGAAAATTGTGATAAAGATAATCAAAGGGCTTAAGCAGAGCATTAGAGTTAGAGTCAGTCATATTGGTAGGTCCAGACTCCTTTTGCACGGCTCAAAGAAATATGATATAATTTAAAGAATATTATTGTGCCTTTAATGCAGATCCCTTTAAGTATTTGAGTCCTGAGTTATCGGATGCGGCTTATGTTGATGAGGCAGATTTGGAGTCGTCCTGCAGATTCCTCGCACATACAGGAACCATCCGTTATGTTTCCCTTTCACTTCCTCTGGAACAGGAAAGAGGGGACAATAGGCAGGAATTGTCCGGTTCCCACATAACACGATGCGATCACATGACGCGGAGTCCACGCAGCGCCGCAGCGATCATCACGTGAAGGAAACACCAGGATCAGAGATAAACACGTCAACACTTTCCTGATGTGACCCCCATCCAGAGCACGAGACCATCACATTGTGACCACCCCCGGACAGGGGATCCAGTCATCATCTGAGATGAAGGGAAAGTCTCCAGTGTAAGTGTTATTCCCATTCCACAGGAGCGACAGGGGGGCTCTCTTAATAAGGGGAAACAGGACTCCTGTTTTTGTGATCGGACCACCCATATCACTGATATGTTATCCCCTGTGCTGATTTTTATCATAAGAGGGCTTGTTTTTTGTGGGAAGGCTTTTCATTTTATCTTTCCCACAATGTATTTCAATAAGGAACCCATCCAACCCATCAAAAGACTCATTGGTGGAGGGCCAAAGACCACTCAGATGCTGCAGTCGCCGTTGACCATGGAATCTAAGGAGTTAAAGATGTAACTTTAATCTTAGGCACAGTGGGGGATATTTATCAATAATCGTAAATGCCAGTGTATCGCTAGCGCTTGAGATTATTTGCCCCTTTCCGCCATCTTCACGTCAGGTGGGTATGGAGGGGCATGAAGTTTGGTGCAACCGGTGGAGGAGTGGGCACGGCAGGGCGTTCCTGTACCTGTACCGGCACATGACCGGGGCGGGGCAGGGCTGAGCTGAGGGCGGGGGGGGGGGGAACCGGAGGGGGTACATTATAAACAAACACGCCTTCCTGACATATGCTAACTAAATAAGACACGACAATGTTCTGTTGGAAAAGTGCTGGTCACAGCTTTATTCAAATCTTGTGATAATCTGTAAAACATAAACTTTATTAACACATAATAATAAAATGACATTATATTCAACAAACATATTAATATATTAAATTAAGTGGTCGAGTACTTGACAACAAATCTGGATCATTTTAAAATTAATAATTAACACCTAAGTCTGGCACCATTACCAACCAACCATAGTTGTAATACCGCTTCAAATCACGCTCAGCGTGCAAAAAACCACAACTACCATATCCACAAGCCGCTAACCTCCTGGCGAGTGGCGAGAGCAGAATGTGGCTACCAACCAAACATATAACCAAACCAACTGCTGAGGTACACCCCCTCAAGCAGTCTATGAAGAACTTTAATAGTAAAGCCGGACATAACCAAAATCATCACCACCAATTTACCTTCTTACCGTATAACTGTTGCCAAGTACCCGCCACCGCATGACGACTTGACCCCTCAAGGCGCCATGCACCGCCACACCCGATAACCAAAATTAGCCACCTCAGACAGACCATAGTTAAAAACATCCAGACCCAAGTCAGTCAAATGCACACCATCCTTACCCGTATAGCTGCGATCACCCTCCAACAGTCCATGCCTAACCACTAGGCCTCCATTCAAACGTACAAACTTCCCCATACATTTGTTAATCTTTATGCGGGCCTGATTCAACGCTGCCACTGATACCGCATTCCTCCATCGCTCCCTCCTCACCATTTCCGACCATACGAGCAACACATCCGGGTATTCCGCCAACAACCACAACACATCTCTTTTCATATCTTTCACCAAATTTCTCATCGGAAAAGAGCCCAAGTCATTCCCACCGGCATGTATGATCAACACATTCGGCTGACCCCATCTCTCAAAACCACTCCGCAAGCGAGAACGCACAGCTCCCCACTGAAGGCCCCTGTAACCCAGCCACCATACACTTACCAATTCCTCAGGCAGCCCTAATGACCTACCACCCAGGCGCAATTGCGCTCTCTTTTCTGCCCAATAAATGAAAGAGTGCCCGAAAATCCAGATGACAACTTTCTTAACACCTATTAAACAAAATAAAACCATTAAATTCAAAACCCCCCCACACTCAACTAACACTTCACCGCTCCAACCTATGCATGCGCACATAAGAACGAAAGCGCCGAGACTCCCATCGCCCAATCCGCTTGATATCCTCTTCAGGCAACCCCCACCTAGCCGCTTCCGTTGCAGCTCCAATGCGGAAAGAATGAGAGCAGTACTCCTTCCCATCCAAACCTAATTTCCCCAAGCACTTCCTAAAAACCGCAATAAACTGGAAGATGGACAGCGCAGTTCCATCTGCATGCACCAACAAAGCTGTACCCTCTACCCGCCTTGACATGAACTCCTCAAAACATGACACTGGACAACAACTAAAACCCCGCACTGGGCCTAAATGCACCACAAAACCACGTCCCGATTTGTCAGTCTTAGATCCCAACAAAACAATGGAAATCACCCCATCAACACATTGAACCTGATCTTTTTGGATACCACCCGCCCGGTGTCGACTCCTGCTGACCAACTCCCCAATCCGGAACGCCCCAAAAAATGCCCAAGAATACGCTAATGCGAATAAACAGTATTCATACTCGGATACACAAATCCCCCGAAGCTGCACCAATATCTCCTGCAACAATTTAAACGACACTGGCCGTCTCCCATCCTCCTGTGTCCGGCCTTTTACAAAGCCCCTTACCGCCTGTCTGACAATAAAATTCTGCGTGGCATCACCACCCCCTATCAACTTAAACAAAAACGAAAGCGCAGCCAATGCCCGCTGCACCCTTGAACCCGAACCCTGCATGTCGAACAACTTGCTCAAATAACAAAACAGGATTGAAATCCGGCCCTCCGGTAAACCTGCCGCCCGCCATTCATCCTCCAGTAAGAACCACTCACGCCATACCTTCCGATATGCCACCCAAGTCCCCGGGGCTAAAGACTTCTGAATCCAAGACAAAAATCTCACCGCACCATCCCCCAAAACGATCCGGACAATGCTTCGGCTCGACCTCCGCTCCAGGCATCAGTTCCCGGAATCTGTCCAGCTGCAATCGAGACAGAGCATCCGCCACCTCATTATCCACACCGGGGACATGAACTGCACGAAACATGACATTCAAACGAAGACACAACAAAACCAGATGCCTTAAGAACACAATCACCGGAGGTGAAGAAGACGTCTGTCTGTTAATCACCTCAACCACCGACATATTGTCACAATGGAAGGCCACGCAACGGCCAATCTGTCCCCCCACAATTCCATGGCAACCACGATGGGGAATAATTCTAACAGACAAAGGTTCACCGTCAGGCCGTGCTCCCGCCACCAAACCGGCCATTCGCCTACACTCCACTCGCCCTGGAAATAGGCCCCGTATCCTACAGACCCAGCCGCGTCAGTAAACAAATGAAGCTCCTTATTGGAGACCTGGTTCGCCATCCACAAAGTCTTCCCGTTATATGTCACCAGAAACTCGTCCCACACCTTCAAATCATCCTTGTGTTCCTTTCTTAACCGAACGAAATGCTCCGGCCTCCTGACGCCGGCTGTAGCCTGGGCCAGTCGTCTGCAGAAAACCCGCCCCATCGGCATAATCCTGCAGGCGAAATTCAGTCTCCCTAACAACGATTGCAGCTGTCTCAATGGCAACTTCGACTTCACCAACGCCTCCTGTACCCCCAATTTCAACTCCTCCAACTTATCCAAAGGCAACCGGCACTCCATTGCTAGTGAATCAATCTCAATTCCCAAGAAACAGAGTGTTGTAGTCGGCCCCTCTGTCTTTTCCACTGCTAACGGTACCCCAAACTCAGCAAACAACTCCGACAACGTGGACAACAACACCTGGCACCTAAAGCTCCCTGCTGGTCCCACACACAGAAAGTCATCCAAATAGTGTATGACTCCCTTACCTCCAACCCGCTCCCTAACTGCCCATTCCAGAAAACAACTAAACGCTTCAAAATAAGCACATGATATGGAGCAGCCCATTGGAAGACACCTGTCCACAAAGAATTCCCCTTCAAAACAACACCCCAACAAATGCATTGAACTGGGATGCACAGGTAACAAACGGAACGCCGCTTCGATGTCAGCCTTGGCCATAAGAGCCCCCTGCCCAGCGGCCCTCACTAACCCCACTGTTGTGTCAAAGGAAGTATAAGAAACAGAAGTCAAAGACGAATCAATGTCATCATTAACCGACCCACCTTTTGGGTATGACAAATGATGAATCAACCTATACTTCCCTTTTTCCTTCTTCGGCACTACCCCTAAGGGAGAAACCCTCAAACCCTCCACCGGAGGGCTAGCGAATGGACCCAGCATGCGCCCCAAACTCACTTCTTTCTGCAACTTCTCCCTAACCACCCCAGGGCAGTCCACAGCTGACTTCAAATTCTTTGCAAACATAACCGGGGCCCAGTCCCTAAATGGAATCTGAAACCCCTCCCGAAAACCTTCTATTAACAACACCGCCTTCTCCCTATTTGGGTACCTCTCGAGCCACGGCATCATGACGTCTAACCTCACTGGAGTCACTCCCTTTCTGAGAACTGTCCCTGGAGCGTTGTCCCGGTCCTTTTCGTTTAAAACATCTGGACAAGGGGTGGTTGAACCCGCCACAACCGGAACACTCGTGCTTGTACGTACAAGATGTCCCCCAGGAGCAACCCCCTTCATTGAACTTCCAACACACCCCTTTCTTGTTTCCGCCCGACGAACCCCCTGACTTAGCGCCGTCGGGACGGACTGAAAAGGCGTACCTGCTACCGCTACCCCGCCAAAAGAACCTCCCTTTACCGCAGGCTTCGGCGCTGTCATTATCTGCAGCCAAAGCGACATATCTCTGTGGTCCCATTGCAGTGACGGCTGTATAGACATCCTCTGACGGAATTGCTCATCATATTTCAGCCAAGCTGTCCCGCCATACGTCTTATACGCCTCCCAAATAGTCTCCTGATGACAAAACAAACCCGAACAACACTCCGGGTGCTTTTCCCCAAGCACACTCCCCAATATGGAAAAGGCATGCAACCAATTCCCAAAATTTCGCGGTATCAGCCTGTACCGGCGCCGCTCCTCATCCTCTTCCTTTCTATGTTCTTTCCCTTTCTCCCAGCGCTCTATGCTGAAACGCTCTAAAGGTAGCAACGTAAATATGTATAAATTCTCCCTCTTCCAAATCTTCTCTTTCACTTCAGCTTTTAAGTGTCCCCCCAGTGGCCTGTTAAAACAGATGTATAAATTACCCTTTGCCGCATCAGATACCGGTAACGGCTTAGCCACTGCAACTGTCATATCAGTCTGTAAGGCGACCGACTTTTCTGCCGTATCTGGCTTTTCTGCTTGTCCTGCCACAGCAGTTCCTGCCCCTACGACTGCACCCCCAGCCGCCCCCGACTGTACCTCCCCTACGCTCGTTCTTCCCGGCCCCGATGAGGCTGTCCCTTGGCCATCAAGCTGCGACCCCCCTGACTTCTCAAACTCAGCCATTAACCGCTGTAAACCCTGCATAAATTGGTTAAGTGGGGTTCCTCCTCCCCCCACCCCGCAGTCTGTCGTGTTAGTGGGACCTCCCGTGGATGTATGTGCTGCTGGTGTAGCTGCTGACCCACCTGTCATCGCTGCTCCGCCACCGCCTGGAGCCGCCAAAGGGGAAGCGAGGGCTCCCGCCCCTGCCCCGGACGCACCTCCGGGTCCTACCGGCATCCCACTCGACACCGGTGCCGCCTCGTTTGCTGTCGGAGCTCGGGATCCTGCCACAGGTCCCTGAACCAGACCGTCTCCTGCCGCTGCTAGCCCAAGCGCGAAGCACGTTGTCCAGCATCATGGCCTCGGCGCTGCGCTGACCCTGCAAAGGAAAAAACACCGAAGACACACCGCGTACACAACTCGGGTCTCCCCCTGGCGGCACCCCTGGTGCCCCACCTGACCCCTCTCCCCTGTCCGTGGTAGCTGGATACGACTGCGCACCACCAGCGGCCCTAACTCCATCAACACCAGACCCCACTCCCCACCCCACTTCCTGAGCAGCCCTGGACACCGGGGTCCCCTGCCCCTGGTCCGCCATCCACACCTACAGAGCACACCATCCTGACCTAGCCGCTCGCTGTGCTGCGCCCCTGGCGGAGGGAGCCGACCTCCACCCCCCACCGCTCTGCGCTCTTCTCCACTCTCAGCCACCCTGGGCGACCTGGCTGAGAGCACCTCACATTCGCCCACCTGGCTGCCTGGACTACTGGGGGCCGATCCCTCCCCAGACTCCGCTCCCCCATCGACAAGCCCCCCACCACCCCCGCTGCTTCTGCGACTCACCGCCCGCCTGGTGTCGCCATCCTCCTCACTCCTCACCGACCGTCTGCTGCTGCTGCTGCTCCTCTGCGGCCAATCGTCCTCCACCTCCGCTTCCCGCCGGCTGTTGCTCCGCCTCCGATCCGCTCCGGCCGCCATTCCACTCCTGCCACGTGTCGCAGCCATCTTGCCTCCCGCATCTCCCGACCCGCGTCCCGCCGAGGATCCTCCATTCCGTGCGCCACATGCTGGAACCCTCCGATCTTCAGGCGCAGACGCTCCCCGGCTCTTCTTCTTGGCTCCGCTTCCCTGGGTCCCCGGCGTTGACACTCCACTCCTCTTGCCGCCCGCTCGCACTGCCGATGACCTCCCCGTGCTGCCGGCCAACGGCGTGCGACCGCCGCTCCTCGATCCTCTGCCCAGGGAAGGCTCAGGACTCAGCCTCTCCGGTGGCCTCGATCTTGATGCCCGTACCGGCCGCGGGCTAGGCCCCGCCGCAGCGGCACCCGCTGAAAAGGCTGCCAGCTGCTCCTGCATCCAACCTGGACCCCTCGCCTCCGCCTGTGCCTGGACCTGCGCCAGAAAGTCCTCCATCATCCCGGTGAGTACGCAAACTCCCTAACTATCTACCGCTCCTATCTACCCCTCCGCAGACAATTTTTGCTCTGCCACCAAAGATGGCTGGCCCTTCCTGCCGTCCCTTAAAAACCCCTTCACTCCACCCCCCACCATAAACCCACCTATCAGTTTAAACCTATCCTCCACCCCCAAAACTAGCGCCTCCCCCCTCCCACTACCCCCCCCCTCCCAGCCCGCCCCGTCATGGCCGCGCTCCGCCTACCTGCGGATGGCTCCATGCTAACATTCGCTACAGCCAGTGGCTTCTTAAGTGTTAGAAGTTTCTGCCTGTGCTCCACGAGTGCCAACGTTGGATAAATACCCCCCCCCCCCCCAATTAGTGGGTATTTACTGCACATACAGCACTTTTCCTGGACATCCCCCCCATTTTTTTGCCCACGTTCATGTCCGGCAGATGTTGGGAAGATGTGAATGAATCAATTTAGTGAGTGTAATTTAGGAAGTATAGATTACGTTCAAGTTCGGCCGTCTGACCAGGATGTATAGCCATCAGATCCTGAGAATATTAAGAGGAGCGGCGTTACATGGCACTGCTTGTCTCCTCGTTGTGTATGAACATTGTGCAGCAAGGGTCTGCCTGACATGACTGTAGTATAAATAAGTTCCGCAGCAGCTGAAGTTTGTTTCCCTTACTATGAATGATGATATAAGTTTACAATTACCTACAATCTTTATTATATCACCTTAAAGGGGTTTTCCTATTATAGACATTTAAATGCCTGGCCCTGGTAGTCCAAAATACTGAGACCTCCCCATGATCAGAAGAATGGGTCAAGTCAAGTCCCCTGGAACTTGTCATGTGGTCCAGTGACTTTCATGGGCCTTCCATTATACACCATACATGATAGGTCATCATCACCATCTTATTGGTGGGGGTCCGGCACCTGGACCCTCACTGATCAGCTAAACTTTGCAGATTTTGTAATGGGAAAATGAGATGCAGTAACACAGTTTGGCCACAAGGATTGAGCTATTCTTCGGTGGGGCAGATTTACTTACCCGGTCCATTCGCGATCCAGCGGTGCGTTCTCTGCGGTGGATTCGGGTCCGGCCGGGATTTATTAAGGTAGTTCCTCCGCCGTCCACCAGGTGGTGCTGCTGCACTGAAGAGCATCGGAACGCACTGGAATACACAGAGCCGGGCCGAGTGAAGGTAAGTGCAATTTTCGCGACACATTTTTTTTTTTTAAATGCGGCGGTTTTTCCGAATCTGTCAGGTTTTTGTTCGTCCACGCCCCCGTCGTGTGCATGCCGGCGCCGATGCGCCACAATCCCGGGGAAATCGGCGCAAATCGGAAATATTTGGGTAACACGTCGGGAAAACGTGAATCGGGCCCTTAGTAAATGACCCCCAGTTGGTTTTGTTTATCAGCTAATCATAATTCGGGGATCACGAGTGTCAGACCCCCACCAATCTGATACATGGCGATTCACTTTCCAGTAGTCTCCATTATGGGATGTATCCTGTTGTATCCATAGATGGACATCTTAGTGGTGAGCGGCCTCTGATCTCCTTCCATCATGGAGTCTCTGGGGTAACAATGCGATCTGTTTGTACAGATGTGTGGCATCGATACATAAACAGATTGGGTATCCCCCCACCACCACGGCGCAGGTTCCCCCCCTCTCGCTCGTGTCTCTGTCGAGCAGCGGGGATGCAGAACACTTTGTTATTTCAGTGACAGATGCCGTCAGACATCCACCAGCCACATGCACAGTCTGTTCCTCAGATCTTTGCTGCTTATTTCCCAGAGGAGAATTGTCCTCCTTATTATCAGCAGGTGCAGCTACAGGCACCGCAGGACCACATCCCCACACATGCACAGAAATATGGGGGTCCTCCGAGACCTCAGCTACACCAGGACCAAACCAGTGACTGCACAACCTTCACCACAAGATGGAAATATCTTCACTATTACATCCACCTCCAACCTATTAAAAGACACCTTAAAGGGGAGCTCCACTTTGGAAAACTTTTGGGGAAAATTTTGCACAGGATGATTGGGGCATGGGTCTGTATTTATTTAGAGGTTTGATTGAGGAATTAGGGGATCTGTGTTGATTTAGGGGTCCAGTCTCTTCTCTGTGCATCTTCAGTGGATCTATGATTGGATCTATATTTAATTAAAGGGTTTGTCTAGGCTCTGTATTTATTTAGTGGATCTGGTCTGGGGTCTGTTTCTACTTAAAATCTCAAGTCTTGGGTCTGTATTTAGTGAAGGATCTGGTGTTTAGTTTGTGTTTATTCAAGGTGTCTGATCCGTGGTCTCTATAAATTTAGGGGTTCAGAATGATTAAGTTGATCTAATCTTGTTTTGTATATTTTTGAGGGGGTCTACTCTAGGGGGGCTGTATTTATTTAGGATGTTTGTGAATATTTAGGGGTCTATATTTAGTTAGTGAGGTCTGTATGGTGTCAGCAAGGGCACAGTCAGGAGGAGTGGTCAGTGGACAAGCCGAGGTTAGGCACAGCTTATCCATCATAGTGTACAGGCGATACGGGTGCAGAGTCACACAGACAAGCCAAGGTCAGAACATAGAGCAACTCAGGGCACAGCGAAGAAGGAGAAGACCTTCACATGATCTTGTCAGCCCAGAACCTATAGTTCAGACACCTTTGAGTGGTCAGCTGCCTGAAAAAAGCTGCCTTCATATGTAGACGTTAGTCCAAGAGCAGGGTGTGAAGTTTTCTGCAGACAAGGACTGGACCACATCACCCATGCTTAGCCAGGCAGACTGCAAAACAGTCAAATCTTAATACTAGCTCAAGGACCTCCCTGGTGTCCTTAAAATCTGGCAAGTAAGAGCCTCAGCCACTTCTCAGGACACAGGGCTCAGCCATAACAAATATTTCATAAGATGGTTTCAGCATTACAGGTGTGTTGGCTTCTTCACAGGTTTCTTCAGTTTCTGTAAACCATCGCTACAGAGGACAATTCAGTCCTTCAGGCAAGTGACTATTCTAGAAAAATAAACCTTGTCATGCATCTCCGTATACCTCACCGCTCGCTGTTAACTCTTTAAGGTCCAGAGTACATCAATAACTAAAATTATGATGCACATCATGTGCTCTATGAAAGGAAAACTTTGTGCCCTCCCAGACCCTCTATCCCCTCCAGACATCAGTCTCATCTAGACTCCTCTCTCTGCTCTCCAGACCCCTCTGTCCCCTCCAGACATCAGTCTCATCTAGACTCCTCTCTCTGCTCTCCAGACCCCTCTGTCCCCTCCAGACATCAGTCTCATCTAGACTCCTCTCTCTGCTCTCCAGACCCCTCTGTCCCCTCCAGACATCAGTCTCATCTAGACTCCTCTCTCTGCTCTCCAGACCCCTATGTCCCCTCCAGACATCAGTCTCATCTAGACTCCTCTCTCTGCTCTCCAGACCCTCTGTCCCCTCCAGACATCAGTCTCATCTAGACTCCTCTCTCTGCTCTCCAGACCCTCTGTCCCCTCCAGACATCAGTCTCATCTAGACTCCTCTCTCTGCTCTCCAGACCCCTATGTCCCCTCCAGATTTCTCTGCCCTCCTGTCCCCCAGTGACACTCTCCTGTCTCCACTAGACCCGCCTGTCTCTTTTAGGCTCCCTTGCAGCTAAAGAGCATTCTGTTTCCCTGGGACTTCTGTCCCCTTCAGACCTCTATGTTTCCTCGAGTCACCTTCATCCATCCAGGCCCCTGTGTCCAATTCAGACTCCTCCGTCCTCTCCACATTAATCTTTCCCCATCAGGATTCCTTGTTACATACTTGTCACTGTGCCCCTGTTGCATACCTCACAACTTTTGGGCGAGAGAAAGAGTGGGATACGAAGTCTCTCCCCCTTTTTTTGAAGCCACGCCCCCTTGTCCCACCCGCAAGCATAGTATAATATTGACCTTAATGGGACCCACTGTGGCCAACACCCCCTATGGACCCATATAATACCCGACTGTCCTCCATCCGCCTCATATTGTGGCCTCCTGTCCTCACTAGCCCCAAATAACATAGAAAAGCCCCGCCCCTTTTGGGGGGGACTTATTTAAGATTCAAAGGATGCAGAAGGAGGCGATTGGCCCCTTTTTTTGGGCAGTAACTAAAGGAGGTGGGGGCCGGCTTGCAGACCCACCCCGTGGTGTTAAAAGCGTTGGGGGCACGTGGGGGGGTCCTCTTTCCTTCTGCCCTCTGGACCAAGCAGCGAGAAGTCACCCACCCTGCCCTCAGGTTATATTTCTTTTCAGGTGTTTTTTTTTGTCATTCCGGTTTCTGGCTGTTTTCTCTGTCTTTTCAGATGTCACAGCATTGGCGGAGTTTCACATGCCCATAGGCAAAACGAAGGTCCCCACATGACGTCTGCCGTCCAGAAGCTGCCATTTCGGGCGAAGGTTTTTTATATTTTGGGGGCATGGCAAATCCCCTGGTCAAGAGCCTCAGTTTTGTGGTCATTGGTCTACAAGTCCCTACAGTCTCCATCCTCCTCATATTGTGGTCCCCTGTCCTCCATCTTCCCTCATATTGTGGTCCCCTGTCCTCCAGCCTCCTCATATTGTGGCCCTCTGTCCTCCATCCTCCCTCATATTGTGGTCTCCTGTCCTCCATCCTCTGTCATATTGTGGCATTATTTCCTCCAGCCTCCTCCTGTAGCCTCCTGTCCTCCAGCCTCCTCATATTGTGACCCTCTGTCCTCCATCCCCCCTCATATTGTGGTCCCCTGTCCTCCATCCTCTCTCATATTGTGGCATTATTTCCTCCAGCCTCCTCCTGTAGCCTCCTGTCCTCCAGCCTCCTCATATTGTGCCCCTCTGTCCTCCACCCCCCCTCATATTGTGGTCTCCTGTCCTCCATCCTCCCTCATATTGTGGTCCCCTGTCCTTCATCCTTTCTCATATTGTGGCCTTATTTCCTCCAGCCTTCTCCTGTAGCCCCCTGTTTTCCAGCCTCCTCTACCCATGGCCTCCTGTTTTCCAGCCTCCTCCTGTGGGCTCCTGTCCTTCATACTCCTCCTGTGGCCCCTATCCTCCAGCCTCTTCCTGTAGCCCCCTCTCCTCCTGTCCTCCAGCCTCCTCCTGTAGTCCCCTGTCCTACAGCCTCCTCTACCTGTGGCCTCCAGTCTTTCAGACTTCTCCTGTAGCCCCCTGTCCACCAGCCTCCTACTGTGGCCTCCTGTCCTCCAGCCTTCTCTTGTAGCCCCCTTTCCTCCAGCCTTCTTCTGTGGCCTCCTGTCCTCCAGCCAGGGCCGGCTCCAGGTTTTGTCGGGCCCTCAGGCGACAGATCCTCAGTGGGCCCCTTTGCAGTAAACTTGCGTAGTGGCATGGATTCTTTATATACAGGCTCTTCACCCCCATAAATTAATTATATGCAGCCCCCCTCACCCAAATGGATTAAATTATATGCATCCCCATGACCGCCCATTATATGCAGCCCCCCCTCCTTCACATGGATTATATGCAGCCCCTCCTCTCCCTCCAAAAATTATATGCAGCCCCCTCCTCTCCCCCCAAACATTATATTCAGCCCCCTCCTCTCCCCTCCAAAAATTATATGCAGCCCCCTCCTCACCCAATACATTATATGCAGCCCCCCTCCCCAACATGGATTATATGCAGCCCCCTCCTCTCCCCCCAAACATTATAATCAGCCCCCTCCTCTCCCCTCAAACATTATATTCAGCCCCCTCCTCTCCCCTCCAAAAATTATATGTAGCCCCCTCCTCACCCAATACATTATATGCAGCACCCCTCCCCAACATGGATTATATGCAGCCCCCTCCTCTCCCCTCAAACATTATATGCAGCCCCCTCCTCTCCCCCCAAATATTATATTCAGCCCCCTCCTCTCCCCTCAAACATTATATGCAGCCCCCACCTCACCCCATACATTATATGCAGACCCCTCCTCAGCACACACAGTATGTACAGCCCCCTCATCATCCCCCAAACATTATATGCAGCCCCTCCCCGACATGGGTGATATGCAGCCCCCTCCTCTCCACCCAAACATTATATGCAGCCCCCTTCACACCCCATACATCATATGCAGCCCCCTCCTCATCCCGTCCATTCATTAAATACATCCATTTCCTTATCCCCCATTCATTATATACAGCCCCCTAATCATCCCCTATTCATTATATACAGCCCATCCTCATCCCCTATTCATTATATACATACATCTCCTCATCCTCCATTCATTATATACAGCCCCCTCCCCCTATTCACTTTATACAGCCCCCCCCCCATTTATTATATACAGACCACTCCTCATTCCCCATTCATTACATACAGCCCCTCCTCACACCCCATGTGACCATTCAAAATACCTCCAGCCTCCACCTGTAGACTCCTGTCCTCCAGTGTGGCCTCCTCTACCTGTGGTCCGCCATCCTTCAGCCTCCCCTTATTATGGCCTCCTGTCCCCTGTTTCGGAGTATTAAACAAAAAAAAAAACATGTTACTTACCTTCCTTTGTTCCCTTACAGCATTACATACGCATATATGTATACAATCGCCCCGTAAACATTCTAATTTGCTGGTTTTATATTTTCTGTATGTCAATTTACGGTGTAATTTATTATATGTATTTTATTCTATTTATCTAATTATTTATATATGTTTCCAGGGATTTAATATGCAAAGTATTTGTGCATTTGCTTATATTATATTTTAATACACTTTTTATATCCTTTTTATATATATAATTATACGATTTGACCCCTCGTCACCCTCATAGGCCAATACACCTATATTATATATTATAAAAAAACGACATAATTGTTGCCATTCCCTACACATTATCATATGCAGCACAACTGACATTCTTGTTCGCACAGGCGCACCAGTGACTATGGCCCCCGTCTGCGGTGCACGCATGCGCCAACACCAATACGATCTGCACAGGCGCACTAGCGATCATGGCCCTCGCTGCATGCCGCCTCGTACTCCTGGGTGCGCGTCTACCCTAATTATATCGAGCTGCCTACGCTATGATCTACTTCCGGTCCTGCACGGAGGTCTTCCAGCTTTGGTCTAGAACAGTGACAGGAGCGGTAAGCGCCGAAACATTTGCACATACCGCCGGAACCCTATACTATGCTGTTTATGCAATGATGTGATTTGATTGTTTATATTTGTAGGTATAAGGCCTGTTTATGTACAAATGTAGAGATGTTTACATATGCTAATTATGCCCAGTACACCATTGATTGGTTGCCTGTAAGTGATGTCACTAATTGTCCTAGACATGTGTACCTGTATACTTACCATTACAGTATTCCTATCTTTAAAAAAGGGTCATAGGACTCAAAACGCGTTAGGAGGATATACTATACATTCCTGTACTTTTGTTTTACCATTTTGGTGTTATCAATAAATTATTTCTACCAATTTGGAGTTGTAATCAGTGATACATTCGCTGACCACCGCGCCTGTAGAATCTAGCCAACCCATCTTTATATACTGTATACCGCCAACTCCGCTTCTTGGAATTGGCGTCTTCGTTTTTGGGCTAGAGGAGCAGCAGACCGTGACCGCGTCCATACCCTTGCTACCCTGTTATAGGGCTCCATGCATACTAGCCAAGGTGGCTAATGGTGAGCACCCAATTTAGGACTTTCTTCACATTTACTAATTGCCGGCTTACGATATCACCCGATGCGCCGCCCTCCGTTGTCTCTGTTTTTTGTCTTTATTCTTTGTTTCCTTACAGCAGTCTCACTTCCACCTCTCCCCGCTTCCGGGGCTCAGACTGTGACTCAGAGGGCCCGCTCAGGGCCAGCTGAGGGGAGGAGCTACCTGCTGTCATATACTTGTGATGGCGCCTCCTGCTGTCATATACTTGTTATGGCACCTCCTGCTGTCATATACTTGTTATGGCACCTCCTGCTGTCATATACTTGTTATGGCACCTCCTGCTGCTATATACTTGTTATGGCACCTCCTGCTGTCATATGCTTGTTATGGCACCTCCTGCTGTTATATACTTGTTATGGCACCTCCTGCTGTTATATACTTGTTATGGCACCTCCTGCTGTTATATACTTGTTATGGCACCTCCTGCTGTTATATACTTGTTATGGCACCTCCTGCTGTCATATGCTTGTTATGGCACCTCCTGCTGTCATGTACTTGTTATGGCACCTCCTGCTGTTATATACTTGTTATGGCACCTCCTGCTGTTATATACTTGTTATGGCACCTCCTGCTGTTATATACTTGTTATGGCACCTCCTGCTGCTATATACTTGTTATGGCACCTCCTGCTGTCATATGCTTGTTATGGTGCACCCTGCTGTTATATACAGGCGGTCCCCTACTTAAGGACACTCGACAACCCATAGTTACAGACGGACCCCTCTGCCCCCTGTGACCTCTGGTGAAGCTTTCTGAATTCTTTACTATAGTCCCAGACAGCAATGATCAGCTGTAAGGTGTCTGTAATGAAGCTTTATTGATAATCCTTCATCCCATTACAGCAAAAAGTGTTTAAACTCCAATTGTCACTGGGGCTAAAAAAATTTTTGTCTGGATCTACAATTATAAAATATACAGTTTCGACTTACATACAAATTCAACTTAAGAACAACTCCCTGTACTTGTTATGGCACCTCCTGCTGTTATATACTTGTTATGGCACCTCCTGCTGTTATATACTTGTTATGGCACCTCCTGCTGTCATATACTTGTTATGGCACCTCCTGCTGTTATATACTTGTTATGGCGCCTCCTGCTGTTATATACTTGTGATGGCGCCTCCTGCTGTCATATACTTGTGATGGCGCCTCCTGCTGTCATATACTTGTGATGGCGCCTCCTGCTGTCATATACTTGTGATGGCACCTCCTGCTGTTATATGCTTGTAATGGCACCTCCTGCTGTTATATACTTGTTATGGCACCTCCTGCTGTCATATACTTGTTATGGCGCCTCCTGCTGTTATATACTTGTGATGGCGCCTCCTGCTGTCATATACTTGTTATGGCGCCTCCTGCTGTTATATACTTGTGATGGCGCCTCCTGCTGTCATATACTTGTGATGGCGCCTCCTGCTGTCATATACTTGTGATGGCGCCTCCTGCTGTCATATACTTGTTATGGCACCTCCTGCTGTTATATACTTGTGATGGCACCTCCTGCTGTTATATACTTGTTATGGCGCCTCCTGCTGTCATATACTTGTTATGGCACCTCCTGCTGTTACATACCTGTTATGGCACCTCCTGCTGTTATATACCTGTTATGGCAACTCCTGCTGTTATATACTTGTTATGGCACCTCCTGCTGTTATATACTTGTTATGGCACCTCCTGCTGTTATATACTTGTGATGGCACCTCCTGCTGTCATATACTTGTTATGGCACCTCCTGCTGTCATATACTTGTGATGGCACCTCCTGCTGTTATATACTTGTTATGGCACCTCCTGCTGTTATATACTTGTTATGGCACCTCCTGCTGTTATATACTTGTGATGGCACCTCCTGCTGTCATATACTTGTTATGGCACCTCCTACTGTTATATACTTGTGATGGCACCTCCTGCTGTTATATACTTGTTATGGCACCTCCTACTGTTATATACTTGTGATGGCACCTCCTGCTGTCATATACTTGTTATGGCACCTCCTACTGTCATATACTTGTTATGGCACCTCCTGCTGTTATATACTTGTTATGGCACCTCCTGCTGTTATATACTTGTGATGGCACCTCCTGCTGTCATATACTTGTTATGGCACCTCCTGCTGTTATATACTTGTTATGGCACCTCCTACTGTCATATACTTGTTATGGCACCTCCTGATGTTATATACTTGTGATGGCACCTCCTGCTGTTATACACTTGTTATGGCACCTCCTACTGTTATATACTTGTTATGGCACCTCCTGCTGTTATATACTTGTGATGGCACCTCCTGCTGTTATATACTTGTTATTGCTTCTCCTGCTGTTATATACTTGTTATGGCACCTCCTGCTGTTATATACTTGTTATGGCACCTCCTGCTGTTATATACTTGTTATGGCACCTCCTGCTGTTATATACTTGTTATTGCTTCTCCTGCTGTTATATACTTGTTATGGCACCTCCTGCTGTTATATACTTGTTATGGCACCTCCTGCTGTTATATACTTGTCATGGCACCTCCTGCTGTCATATACTTGTTATGGCACCTCCTGCTGTTATATACTTGTTATGGCACCTCCTACTGTCATATACTTGTTATGGCACCTCCTGCTGTTATATACTTGTTATGGCACCTCCTGCTGTTATATACTTGTGATGGCACCTCCTGCTGTCATATACTTGTTATGGCACCTCCTACTGTTATATACTTGTGATGGCACCTCCTGCTGTTATATACTTGTTATGGCACCTCCTACTGTTATATACTTGTGATGGCACCTCCTGCTGTCATATACTTGTTATGGCACCTCCTACTGTCATATACTTGTTATGGCACCTCCTGCTGTTATATACTTGTTATGGCACCTCCTGCTGTTATATACTTGTGATGGCACCTCCTGCTGTCATATACTTGTTATGGCACCTCCTACTGTCATATACTTGTTATGGCACCTCCTGATGTTATATACTTGTTATGGCGCCCCCTGCTGTCATATACTTGTGATGGCACCTCCTACTGTCATATACTTGTTATGGCACCTCCTGATGTTATATACTTGTTATGGCGCCCCCTGCTGTCATATACTTGTGATGGCACCAGCTGTTATATATTTGAGAATCTTCTTTTCCATCTTTTCCATGCTGCATTGTCACTGGAACTGCTCTGTATTCAGATTATATGAGCATGTGTGACCACTGCCCTTTACAGAATAGGTGGATATTCTGCAGATACACAGTAAGAACACCAGGGGGCTCTGTATCCTAATACATTACTTACATGGCATGTAATCTAGGAATCCTCAACATTTTATTGTTTTATGGCTGGATGCACAGCTCAGGGGGTGACAATGGAGGATGACCCCTTCCCCTGCACATAATACATGGACCATGTGACGCCCCCCGGATCCCCCATACATGTGCCCCTATCAGTGTCATATTAACAAGCTGGATTTACTGTATATTTATAACTAGGTATTTAGCTTTGGGTTTTTTGCCGGAGCGGCGGCCTCCTCCTTCTCCGAGCCTCTAATGACTTCCATATGACTATTTTAAGAAGATGATTTCAAAGCAGTAAAGTCCTTGACGGATCGGCTGAGCGAAAGCTCCCATACACCAGAGTCACACATGTCGCTTCACATTTCACAAGACACCCACTGTCTGATTCCGGGCTCAGGGCCAAGGTGACCTACCTCATACCTCACCAAAAAAGAGCCAGAAATAGGTCGGACTATGCGCCACGCTGAGGCATAATCACTTTTATTACTGCTATAGGAGTCCGAGGCGGAAAACGAGTCCGAAAATTAAAATGAAAAATCTGTAAAAACGAAATGCAAAAGGATGAAATGAGGCTCATTGTGAACACGGTCACGTAGATAGTAGAAGCGCAGTATAGCGGGCGACAGCCAGGGATTTATGCGCCATTCTAACCTTGCTACAATAAGAGGCAGCCGTGTGATGTATAACATGTGGAAGAGGAGAAATCATTTACATAGAGTCACATAAATGTGGCAAAAGGTTTTAGTGGAAGAAAAGCCGACACAGAACCCTACAAGGTCGTCCTCTCTAGTGCCCCTAGGTGCACAGTATGGCGGTCATAGGCAATAAAAACATATAATTCTGCAGTACTGGGATCATTTCTCAATTGTGAGACTGAAAAATCTAAGTAATAATCAACAGGACTTCTCTCGTGCTGCACCTGTCTGCTGGAACGCATCCACTCTGCGGCCAAGGCTCTTATTCCTGTAACTTCTTCTTATAGATTGTAAGCTCCTCTGGTCAGGACTCCTCCTAAACCTCCTGTATCTCCTCCTTATAGATTGTAAGCTCCTCTAGTCAGGACTCCTCCTAAACCTCCTGTAACTCCTCCTTATAGATTGTAAGCTCCTCTGGTCAGGACTCCTCCTAAACCTCTTGTATCTCCTCCATATAGATTGTCAGCTCCATTAGTCAAGAGGACTGTAAACCCTACCCCACTTTTTGTATCTCATACTAAATTGTAAGCTCTTATGGTCTGGATTCTTATTCCTCCCTCAACTCATGTGTCTCCTACTTATAGATTGTAAGCTCCTATGGTCATGACTCTTAATCCACCCCCACTTCTTGTACCTCCTACTTATAGATTGTAAGCTTCTATGGCCAGAACTCCTCTTCTACCTCCTGTACCTACTCTTTATACATTGTAGGCTCCCTATAGTTATATTTTTCTTACTACCTCCTCCTCTTGGATTCCCATATAGATTGTAAGCTCCTATGGTCAATACTCTAATTATTCCCTCACCTCTCTGTATCTCTGCCTTATAGAGTGTAAGCCCCTCTGGTAGACTCTTAGTTCACCCCCCACTTCTTGTACCTCCTCTTTGTAGATTGTAAGCTCGTAGGGTCAGTTAGATACTATATGGTATTGGTCCTTTCTGCACTGTAAATAGGCAATTGTGTAAGTGGGGCCCATAATAACAATAATAATACTTCATTTATAGTATTGGTCTGATGTGTAACTTCAAGCTCCGGGTCTTTATGTCAAATCACTTCCAGCCGCGACCTTTATGTGCCAGTCACAATATTGGTGCCTTACATTGAGGTCTTTGGACTCCAATACCCAGTAGTGACTGCACCCCTATGGCTACAGCTCTGGTATTGGGGACCTCTTATTCTCTTGTGCGCCCCCTATAGGTGTCTCCTGAGATGACCGGCGTTCTGGGGCTGTTGTTGTTGGATCACGGTATTGCTGATGTATGGAGATCTCCAGGATGCCCCTGCTGCTTCCTCTCCGAATGTTATTAACCTTTCCTCTTCATGTTCCAGCACTTTGTTCCACTATGAAGAAAAAAAAATACCGCCATTCACGACACACGACGGAGCGAGCGGCCTGCAGAATAAATAAAGCCGCTGCCACCGGGAAGAGCGCTGATGGAGGAATAATTATCTCTCGGAGAGACGGAAGGAATACAGATCCGGAGGAGAGCGAGAGAACCAGCAGGTCCCACGGCCATGGACCACAGAGACGACATGTTGGAAAAGCTTCAGGAATTGCTTCCTCGTCGTATCGTACAATCTATGGGGCCATATGTTACAAACTGAGGTCCTCTACTTCCATGGGACTTTTGGGGTGCTATGTGCCACAGCCCCATAGAAGTGAATGAAGCTTAAGTTTCACCTACACCACAGGCCCCTTCTCATATCTACTGTAGATCTAATGGTTGGACCCATCAGAATCTTATTCCTCTTCCTGGTGGGGATAGAGATATTATCCTATCTTTAAATCTGCATGAATTATTTATTGAAGTTTTTTTGTCTTGGTATTACATAAGGGAGATCTGGATCAACCAAGGACAGGGGGTCTTTTGATTAGGATCCCCTTGAATTTTCAAGCGTATAGAGCCGATACAAGAGACATCTCTTAGTCTGGAAGACCTGCTCTGACCTGCATCACCCAGACCGATCAGGGGACACGGTGTAATGCTTAATTTCTCCTGTAGGGGCACTATAGTGAAGCTGAACACTAGGGGGGTCATTTACTAAGGGCCCGATTCGCGTTTTCCCGACGTGTTACCCGAATATTTCCGATTTGCGCCGATTGTACCTGAATTGCCCCGGGATTGTGGCGCACGCGATCGGATTGTGGCGCATCGGCGCCGGGACGCGCGCGACGGAAATCGGGGGGCGTGGCCGAACGAAAACCCGGCGTATTCGGAAAAACCGCCGCATTTAAAAACCGAAAAAGTGTCGCTTGGGGAGCGCTTACCTTCACCTGGCCCGAGGTGGTGGATTCCGGTGCGATGAGATGACTTTCAGCGCAGCAGCGCCACCTGGTGGACGGCGGAGGAACTACCTTCTTAAATCCCGGCCGGACCCGAATCCAGAGCAGAGAACGCGCCGCTGGATCGCGAATGGGCCGGGTAAGTAAATTTGCCCCAAGGTTCCTGTACACAGTGGGGCTTATTTACTAAGGGTCCCGCGGCCGCATTTTAGTTGGGTTTCCCGACTTTTCGGGGATCGCGCCGGGGATTGTGTCGCAATCGCGTTGGCTTCCACAGGACACAAATTGGGGGAGCGGGCCGACAGACGATCCGACGGATTCGGACAACGTGTGGGATTTACAATTCTAATTGTGTTCCAAGACAATGCACCCACATACACCGGGAAGAAGGTGAACTCCGGCGGACCTGAGCGGGGAAGCGACACATGCAGGATATTGGGCGCATCTTGTTGAATGGCGGAAGACTTCATCCTCGCCGAACAACGCACCTCGGGGATCACGCAGGGACCGGGTAAGTAAATGTGCCCCATTATAACTGATTGCTGGGGGTTGTACAGTCAGGGGACACTAACCTTACAGCCATATAGGTCCTGCATAGGTAAGGCTGGGCCTGCAGTTCTTATACTGACCGGTGCGGGGGATGAATATATAAAAAATGACCAGAATTATCCAGAATATATCTTTCCTTGAGGGTACACGGACCCCCTGTAAGACATGTGACAAGCAGTGGCTCTTGTTGCATCAGATTTGAGCCATTCCCATACACAGTGGCCAAATCCATTGTTGTATTGTCCTTCTCTCTATGTATTGGGGTCTCAGGGGGGACCCTCAGGTTTAAAGGGGATGTCTATGATAAGACAACTCTATTATATACTGAAGTCACTTGTGAATGAGGAGTCATAAACTCTCTGCTGTGCCATCCAGACGAGCGGCAGCGGGTACACGGCGTCCATGCCAGGCGGCGCTCACTCTCACTGCTCCGGGGGTGAGGTGGAAAACATTTGTCAGGCAGCGACACATACCATGCCAGGCACAGAGAATGCTCCCGAAATAACATTGCCAGGAATGACAGCTTCTGGTGTCGACGTCTTCTGGCTCGGTGGACAACCAGAGACCTAGCATCAGTGTCGCACCGGGGTCCACAGGATTCAGCCATAATGGGGTTCACCATCAACCCATAAAGTGTAGAAACCTCAAAGCATCCTGGATTCAGTAGGACAGGCCTGGATTTTGGTGTCTTTCCCAAATGATAAGGGAAGAATGCAAATATATTTGTATTCTTCCCAGAATTCCCTAGTGGAGCATCTATGGCTTTAAGTCTCCACACACCTTTAAGGTGGCCTTAATTGGCAATCTCTCCTTAAGGAGAAGCCAACATCACAAGCCAAGTCCACAGTCCATGGATGGAGAAACCCACCAGAGGATCCTCCGGTGGCCCCCAGAAATCCAGTAGAAGATAAACTAATATAGGTCTATTAACCCATAATGACACATGCTATTCCAATGGCTCAGAAGATTAGGGGGGGCCGCACATCCATCCTCAGGACCCTGATACAGCCCAATGTGATGGCAATGGAGGACGCCTAACTCTTCCCCACTGGAGCTATGAATTTCAGGACACTCAGACTTTAATTTGGACTCAAAAAATACTAAAACCATCTCTGTTTCTAGGGTACTAGGGTCTATCTATTTGGGACCCTACGACCACCAATCTGATACTTGATTCAGGAAGGGGAATCAATTGATAAGGGTGACACTACTGTATGTTTGACAGCAGACTACTGTATTACTACTATGTGATGATGATGAGGGGGGTGATTGTGTGATTGATATTATGAATGGGGTGTTGATGAGGATGATGGGGGTGATGATGATGAATGGGGTGAGGGTGTTGATAGGGGTGATGATTTGTAAAGCGCTACAGATTATGATGGCACTATATAAACAAAAAGATTATTATGGGTGTTGATTATGATGAAGTTGTGATGATGGGGGTGATGATGAGAATGATGGGGTGATGATAGGGGTTTTAATGATGAATGGGGTGATGAATGTGATGATGATGGGAGTGATGATGAGGAATGGCGTAGAGACAATATTAATGAGAAGGAGGAGGATGCTGATGAGAATAATGAGGGTGATGATGATAATGAAGGTATTGATGATGAAGGGGGTGATTATGATTATGAGGATGATGGAGGTAGTGGAGAGGTGGTGATGATAAAAATGATGATGATGGGGTTGATGGTGATAATGATCATAAAGGGGGTGATGGTGATTATGAGGATGATGGGGGTAATGATCATGATGATGATGAGAGGGTGATAATTAAAATGATGGGGTTGATCATGCAGAAGGGGGTGATGATGTTAAGGGGGGAGATGATGATGAAGGGGGGTGATTGTGATGATGGGGTGATGATGTGATGATGATGAAGAGGGTGATGATGATGAGGATGAAGGGAGTGATTGTGATGACGAATTTGATAAACCTTTAGACCTTTGGGCAGATTTTGCAGAGTTGCACTTCTGTATTTAAGCAGAAAAACCACAAGTTCTGTTATTGTTGTAAATCTGTAACATTGTTGCCTTCTATTATTAATGATTCATTGTAACGATCACTGGTCACAGTCTATGTCCTGCCGCGTCTCACTCTCATTAACGAGACCTCAGTTTAGGAAAGGCGCAACCTGTGACTTATAATAGTGGCGCCTCCTGGTGTCACAGTAACATATTAACAGGTCGTCCCTGGTGCAGAGAACACATCGTTCCAGTTGGAAAAATTCAACCGCAAAATAAACTAATCCACAAATCTCTGGCTTCAGAGAAACCCAGCAATCCCCTGCAATCTACAGGAGAAGCTGTATGGTTTCCCTGCAGTGCCTCCGCAGGACAAAGCAGGTATTGCATGACACTCATTGAAATGATAGGACTTCTCGAGCAATAACTTCCATTAGTTTCATCACTCAACATACTAATCTACCTATATATTGACATGTGGGTGGTCCTGGGCACTGCCCATGTGACAGTAAAGTGCCAAATTAGCATATTGGTGCAGTAATTGCTTGGGAATAGTTTGGGCTAGAGGAAAAATTCCAACTGCTCCCGAATAAGTAGTAAGACACCTATTAATGGGTGCAAATTGATGAAGTTGGTAGCAGTGTCCAGAGATCCCCTTTAAGAACACAAAAACATACTCAGATACTGAACTTGGTCACATCGGGGACTGACAGTCAAATATGAATTGGGCTGTTTGATATTAAAGCAAGTAGCTGCATTTTTCAGAACAGCGCCTCCTTTACCCATTGGCCAAGCGCGGTATTGCAACTCAAACTCTTTTCTGCAATGATTCTTGTCTTCAATGAACTCTTTCCTTTTGTTAAAATCTTTCCCCCTGGCACTAAGGAATTATTAATATTTAACCATTCCCGACCTTCAGCTGATGACTCCAGGTCTTCACGGCTGGTTTAATCACATCTGCAGAAAATAATCCGTCCTGCCAGAGCTGCCATTATTCATCCTGGCTGTCACCGAGGGGAAGGCCATCCTGCGGTGTCCGATTCTGATCCACAAGCTTCAGACTGGACTCAAGGATGTGCACATTTCTTCTCTTGTCTTTGCTTTCTGGAGCCCTCCTGACATTGTGTATACATGAGATAGAAGAATGGGAATAGACAGGGCTGGGGTATACAGGGGCATATATGGGGTACAGTGGCAGCAGTCACCAGGGTGCTATGGGGTCAGGTATTATGACTCCCTATTTGCCTCCCTCTCCTTGTTCAGCGATCCTGGCCATGTCCGCTTCACGGGTCATTGATATTCATTCTCTGCAGGACGTCGCTTCTATTTTTAAGGGAAACAGATGATTTATTTTGGCAAAGCGATTTATGCAGATGATGGACGATGACTGCAGTGAGAACCCAGAAGGGGATTGTACTTGGATGTTACTGGGACAATAGAGGTCTTCTTCAGGGTGTAGGGCAGTGAGGAGTTATTGTAGTTAGTGTTGCTAGTGGTATCAGTTGTAACTGGAAAAAAATATTCCTGTTTTGATTAATAGTAAATGGGAGGCATATTGTATATCCTCACACTATTGTGCTCTTAGCTCTCTGCACGGAGATGCTTCAAAGCTCCTCCCCACTGGTGAGAGTGATTGCTGTAGTATTCAACCCGTACTACAAACAACATACACAAGGGTAGTATTAAAAAGCTAGTGCACAGGATGGAGCATTAGCCGCAGAGAACACAGCACAGCAGTGTGAGGACATCCCCCCCCCAGTGCACTTGAAGAAGCTACAATCTTGGAATATAAATCCATATTTCACAGTCCTGCTGCTACTAACAACACACACAAAGGTCTGATTACACTCCTGAACTAACCTGGAACTTTTCAGCCACAAGGGGTTCTATAAACTCCCCTTGTGAGGTGGCAATCTTCTCGTCCAACCAGCACTCTCTTATAATAATAACAATGCATCTCATTGGTTACATAATTAGGCAGATATTTACCAGCTGCATTACTATTTCCTGACACTGGAGGTGTCCCTGAATGGATCAGGTTCAAAGAAAGCCCCTTTTGAATGGAAGGAGGATGTTGATTTCGCAACACTAGGTTTGCACTGCGTTGGCAGGGGTGTTGCAGCAGCTTCAATCCTGGAATATAAATCCATAGATCACAGCCCTGAGGCTACTAACAACATATACAAAGCTATGATGCACATTTCACCAGGGAGAACATCTAGCACTAATGCAGAGACACACCTCCAGTGCACTGGAAGAAGCTGCAATTCTGGAATCTAAATCCATATATCACAATCCTGCTGCTACTAACACCATACAAAAAGTTCTGATTACACATCTCCAGGGACAATACATAGCACTTGCCAGTGCACATGGAGAAGCTTCAATCCTGGGATATAAATCCATATATCACAGTCCTGTTGCTACTGACAACATACACAAAGCTATGATTGCACATCTCTCCAGGGACAATACCTAACACAATGCAGAGAGCACAGGGCAAAACAGTGTGAGGACACACCTCCCGTGCACTTGATGAAGCTACAATCCTGGAATATAATTCCATATTTCACAGTCCTGCTTCTACTAACACCATACACAAAGGTCTGATTACACGACTCCAGGGACAATACATAGCAGGTTCATTTTAATGAAAGAACTTTTTTTAAAATGCTGCATGTATTTTCTATTTTCAGTCTTGGTTTCTTCTTTACATTTTATAAGTTCTGTAATAAACCCTGGTAAGTAGGTCAGGCGAGGATTACACGAACAATGGGCTGCGCGGAATCCATTACCATACAGGAGCCACCGCTGTGTCACTTATTTTAGGATTTCTGGGACCCGATGCATAAGTCAGTGACACTCCGCCGGAGGCACAGTGCTATAACAAGACATAGGAGGGGCTGAACGTTCTATAGCGTATACATTATAGTCACACATATAGTAGAGATCGGAAATGTAGCATGAGAACACAATGCACCTATTACAAAAATAATTGCCCCCATAACCCTACCCCAGGTGCAAAAGGCTCCACATCTTACAAAAAGTTTCACTCTAAGAAATTTTGACATTTTGGGTTAGTGAATTGCTGATACTTTATGCTGGGTCATGGCTCTATGACAGTGGGATTGTCCAGTTCTTGTGTCTGATGATGTCATAAGCCCTCCCCCTGATGTCATATAGAGGAGGCTCCACCCCCAAAATGGGACAACCTGAAGGAAATAACACAGAAACATTTGCAGATGACACAATGTCACTCGGGTTGTAGGATAAGTTGTGACTTATGTAATTTTTGTCAATTTATTTAGAGGCTAGGGCATACATGTCTGATTGTGGGAATCCTACATGTCGTACGTCCCCCCAAAGTGTCCCTAAACTTCATAGGAAGTCCCATAGAAACCAATGGAGCGCAGGATGTCCTAAATATCAATAGTGAGAAATTCCCTTTAAATCCATTTTTTTTTTGTTGTAAAGCAAATAAATCTCTGCTGCTGCTTTTGGCCGAACCCAAATCAGAAGAAAACATTTAAAAAATATATAAAATCTTACAGTCAGGAAATAATATTAATGAATGCATGGTGGCTGAGTGGGTAGCACTTCTGCCTTGCAGCGCTGGGGTCCTGGGTTTGAATCCCACCCAGGTCAACATCTGCAAAGAGTTTGTATGTTCTCTCCGTGTTTGTGTGGGTTTCCTCTGGGTCCTCCAGTTTCCTCCCACACTCCAAAACATACTGTTAGGTTGTTTAGATTGTGAGCCCCATTGGGGACAGGGACTGATTTGACATTTGTGCAGCGCTGCGTAATCTGTGTGCGCTATATAAATAAAGAATTATTATTATTGTGTGCATGCTTACTCAGCAGTAGGGGGACAGAGTCCCTTTAAGGACTGATTTACACCTCAACAGGATGACATACTGTAACCTCTGTCTCCTATCATGTGACATGCCCCGATTAACCCCTTGTCCCCCATCAGTCACTCTGCACCATTGTTCTGGCCCCCATCTTTCTCCTGAATAAACTGCAGATCGCTGACAGGAAGGAAGAGACGTCAAGAAGAGGAATTTACTAAGTGATTCAGCATTTCGACATGAGGCTTCCCGGCATTGCTGGACCTGATACAGAACCTTAGGTCAAACTCCATCCAGGGTCTACATTGTATCTGTCTCGTACCAGGCTTTAATAATATATTGATACAATGTTTCTAATCTTATCTCTTATAGCTAGGAATTTTAAGGGACAGTGCATAGAAATGAGCTGCAGTACCAGGCACTGCCACAGTGCTATGTGTGACGCTGTCCGTGCTAACAATGATGGGAACTTTATGTACAGCGCCTTCTCTATACTGGTGTCAGGACCTGGTACTATTGAATTACATGGAACTAAGCTGCAGTACCAGGCATAGCCACACTAGGACATATGGCACTCTCAATGTATAAACAATAAGGCCCCTTCTACACTCGTGAGTGTGAGGCAACAAACTCGCATCACACTCGCACCACATGCTGCCCGGATCTCACGGCCCGAACGATGAAAACCGGAACTGAACCGACATGCTGAGTTCCGCTCCGGTTTGCAGCGTTCGGGCCGTGCGATAGATGTATGTTTCTCCGTGGTAACAGACTACAAACAAAGCCTTTGTAGTCCTGTTTAATTCTCTCTTCCACCTCACCCTTTATGCATTTACATAGAAGCATGACTGCAAAATCAGCCTGCACATAGGATGGGTAACTCTAGGCTGCAGTACCAGGCTTGGTCAGTATTGTAGTAATGGCGCTGTGGATGTTTACACTGTAAAGTGACCCGGGTTCTGTAACCACGAGGCTAAAGGGGCTTCAGGTGCTGCAACCATAAACATGTAAATGATTGGGTGTGAGGTCTGAAGTAAGAATCCTTATATACTCATGTTTATTAAGATGTCGGGGACCCCCCAAATTGTGTTAAGTATTTGGCAACATTTAGCCCTTTTTCCATTGTACACATCGTACAAACCTTAGACGGTGTTCACACTGAACAGATCAATAACAGGTGCAACCTATGGACAGTGGTGGAGCTGTTACAAGATCGGTCCCGTTTTTCAAATTTTAGGCCACCCCTTTAAAATATACTAAATTCAGCTTCTCCTTAATATAGCTCAGGGGTCAGGAACCTTTATGGCTGAGAGAGCCATGAACGCCACATATTTTAAAATGTTATTTCGTAAGAGCCGTACCATATGCACATGACCCCCAGCAGATAGGTAGTACGAGTGTCCCGGGTGCCCCTGTGATCTAGGTCTCGGATCGCAGGCACACCCCTGCCCCTTTCCAAGCTCACTCAACCCACCACTTTCCAGCTCCCTTCCCGGTGGCCAAGCACTTGCGGATTTAAAAGGCCAGGGCGCCGCTGATTGGCTCTGCCCACTTCCTGGGTTCCTATAAAGACCGGCGGCTACCAGATAGGTAGCCCCAGCAAATCTCTCCCAGTAGATAGGTAGCCCCAGCAAATCTCTCCCAGTAGATAGGTAGCCCCAGCAAATCTCTCCCAGTAGATAGGTAGCCCCAGCAAATCTCTCCCAGTAGATAGGTAGCCCCAGCAAATCTCTCCCAGTAGATAGGTAGCCCCAGCAAATCTCTCCCAGTAGATAGGTAGCCCCAGCAAATCTCTCCCAGTAGATAGGTAGCCCCAGCAAATCTCTCCCAGTAGATAGGTAGCCCCAGCAAATCTCTCCCAGTAGATAGGTAGCCCCAGCAAATCTCTCCCAGTAGATAGGTAGCCACAGCAAATCTCTCCCAGTAGATAGGTAGCCACAGCAAATCTCTCTCAGTAGATAGGTAGCCACAGCAAATCCCTCCCAGTAGATAGGTAGCCACAGCAAATCCCTCCCAGTAGATAGGTAGCCACAGCAAATCCCTCCCAGTAGATAGGTAGCCACAGCACATACCTCCCAGTAGATAGGTAGCCACAGCACATACCTCCCAGTAGATAGGTAGCCACAGCACATACCTCCCAGTAGATAGGTAGCCACAGCACATACCTCCCAGTAGATAGGTAGCCACAGCACATACCTCCCAGTAGATAGGTAGCCACAGCACATACCTCCCAGTAGATAGGTAGCCACAGCACATACCTCCCAGTAGATAGGTAGCCACAGCACATACCTCCCAGTAGATAGGTAGCCACAGCACATACTCCCAGTAGATAGGTAGCCACAGCACATACTCCCAGTAGATAAGTAGCCACAGCACATGCCTCCAAGTAGATAAGTAGCCACAGCACATGCCTCCAAGTAGATAGGTAGCCACATTACATGCTCCCCAGTAAATAGGTAGCCACAGCACACGCCCCAAGTAGATAGGAAGTCACAGCAAAAAAAAAAAAGAATATTCACTTACCAGCGCTCCCTGCAGCCAGTTCATCTCTCCCACACTCTTCTCTTTGACCCAGACACACAGCAGCCATTGCTATTTATTAAAGATCTGTCTGAGAGCCAGATGCAGCCAACAAAAGAGCCACATCTGGCTCCCGAGCCATAGGTTCCCTACCCCTGATATAGCTGAAAGCCAGTGCTCCCAAATTTGGACCCTCACTAGTCTGATATTGATGACTAATCTTAAAGGGATTTTCCAGGTGACTGGAAAACTCCTTTAAGTGTAGGTCCCCTTCAAGATTAGGACTTTTTCTTTACTGTCACAATGTTAAAGGGGTTGTCCCGCCACACTGTTGGCAGGATCCAGGTTCTCCATAAGGAGAGACCATCCTGGGTGATAGAGGAGGGTCCATCATGGTTCATCCTTATTTTTGTTTTTACAGCCCTCCTCCCCCCACTGCAGCTGGATATATATATATATATATATATATATATATATATATATATGTATATATATATATATATATATATATATATATATATATATATATATTTAAAGGCTGGACAACCCCTTTAAGCCACAATAAATCATATATTTTCTTGCCAAACAGATCAATCTACTGTAGGTTGTCACCAAACTTCACCAGGTCCAGATACACAGATGACATCTCGCAACAAAAGCCTTTGAAACCAATGCAAAAAGGTCAAGTTAAGGTTTGCTGCGGCTTTTACTTAACCCTTTCACTGCCAGTTTAAGATTTGCAATATTGTAATCCAAGAAGATGAAACGTTGTATACATGGAGAGGAGTCCGCTCCCTTTCCATCTATAAAGATTGTTACAAAATGTTGCTGAGGAGGGAAAACAAGAGCCACACTGTAGCCAGCGCCTCCCCAAAAATGAGATCCACAGTGACAGCTTGTAATGCAGCAGCAGCAGCACCTCCCCGCAGCCTCCAGCACAGGATGCAGCCCCACACCAGGGGATGTGCTGCAGCCTATTAATAGTTAACAGTGGAGGAGTAGCCGGGCTGCACAGCACATTCCTGGCCTCACTGGCTGCCAGCATCTGATTAGAAGCATACAGTATCCAGGGGGCTGAGGAGGAGGAGGAGGAAGGACTGGGCAGACAGAGGGGGCTGCACACCACTGACAGCACAGACCTCAGCAGAGGACGACGTATCCAGAGGCTGGTGAGTCCATTCCTGCACCTCTAGTAATAGGAACCCAAAGCCATGACACCGCAGGGTCTGGTCGTGTCATCCTTTGGGGTCCCCGTCCCGTATATACATAATGCATATTATATGGATGCGGAATAGGATGAAGAAGAAGGGTTGGGGGTCTCCTACAACAGGAGTTCCCCAGATATCTCCCCCCTCATTCATTCCATCGTATATATATATATGGATGGTAGATCCTATAATTATGTGTAAAATATGCCCCCCCCCCCTTCCATAATATCCTCTCAAAGCCCCCCTCCTTCTTCTCCATGCTAATCCAGGCATTCCTCAACAGTTCAAGGTCTAGGGGGTAAAATCCGGGGATTATGTGGGACCGAATCATTCATTTCTGCCGGCTCTGCACCGTCATCTTGGGGGTTAGGCAATGCTGCCTTTGTTTCAGCTCCGCAACAAAAACATTTCCTAAAACATTCCAGGTCTGCAGATGTAGAGGCGGTGGGTTTGTCGTTTGGTGTGCACCTTCGGCTCTGCTACATCTCCATGTATGTCACAGGTTTTCTGGGTTCCATCCTGGGTTTCATGGATGAATCTTTGTGTTGTAACGTTTTATAGTAAATATTTGTCGTAGTGTCTGTAGGAGATACATTGTTGCATTGTCCCCCGCAGTGGCAGTGCGGTGTAGGGTGACAATGCTCTGCGCCGTCCGCTCTGCTGGCAGTGGCGATGCTCTGCGCAAGCCGCACAAATCTGCAGAATAATAATTCTGGAGACGTCTCCATTTCTTTATCCCCGTAGAACGAAGGTGGCGGCGATGTGACGTTTGCGGGGAGCCACATTTTTAGGAATTCCTTTATTAGCGTTCCCCAAAATATAGTTTGAATATCTATGTTTCCGATTGTGCGGGCAGATAGAGCTAAGGGGGTGTTCACACTGTCCAGGGGACACTGCATCCATGCGGCAAGTTCTTTCCAATGCAGTTTAATACAATTCTTTTCTGCACTGTGTGAATTCACCCTAAAGACATCTGCAGGCAGTTAAAATTACTGATGCAACCAGCTGATTTTAGGCGTCCTCACACTGCTGTGCTCTTTGCTCTCTGCAGTGAGCTGCAAGGTGTGTTTTCAGAGAAGTGTTTTCTGGATGTCTTATTATAGAAGGGTATCAGAGCTATTTGTTAGATTAGTTGGTTTTCTATGACATTAGTTTGTTGAATTTAATTAAGAGGTTGGGGACTTTTCTTCCACTGCTGTGCTCTTAGCTCTTTTTCTTAACCTGCCCCTAAGCTTCTTGCCTCTGCTATAAGTGACTACTGTAGTACCTAACCAGAAGCCTGCTACAGTATTTACTCAAAGCTGAGGAAATAGCCCTGGAGCAGCTCAATTCACAAAGCACAGCAGTGTGAGGATGTGCCCCCTGCACACTTGCAGAAGCTACAATCCTAGAATCTAAATCCATATTTCACAGTCCTGCTGCTACTAACAATATACACAGAGGTATGATTACACACCTCTCAGTTTATAATACAGCAGTGTGAGGACACCCCCCGCCCCCCAGAATAATCCTGGAAAATAAATCAGTTTATAACAGTCCTGCTGCTACTAACAACATAGACAAAGGTTTGATTAAATATCTCTCCAGGGACAATAACTAACACTGACTGCAGAATGCACAGAACACAGCAGTGTGAGGACATGCCTGCAGTGCACTCGGAGAAGCTATATTCATGGAATATAAGTTCACAGTCTTGCTGCTACTAACAACATACCCCAAAATATAAGTACACAGATCTCCAGGGACAAAACATAACACTGGCTGCAGAATGCACAGAACACAGCAGTGTGAGTACATGCCCAGGGTGCACTTGGAGAAGCTATATTCATGGAATATAAGTTCACAGTCCTGCTGCTACTAACAAATTCTTCTGTTACAGTAGCACATGGGGGATTGTACAATACTGCCCCCCCCTTACAATTTGTCGTTATTAGCTTTTTGGGGGGTTCACTGCCCAGTAGGAGCCCTATGAATCTTACCTGGGGACACATTGCTAGTATCTCCTATTGTAGGTGTAGTAGTACTTAGCAGGGAGGAGCGGGAAGAGCTCGTATTTTACAAGGCTTCATCCTAAATGTGGACCTAGTCATTAGGGGTAGTTCACACAGGTCATAATATTTGGTTACAGTAACATTACATCCCTCCCAGAAGAAGGAGACATCTCCCAGATTTCCGGAAGAGTCAGCAAATCTCCCAGAAGTCCTCTATACTCACCTTTACTGTAAAGGGGTCTATAAATAGAGACCTTGTTTTTGGGGTCTAAACTAGGCTCTGGTCTGTTATTTAAAGGGAACCTGTCCCCAGGGACTTGATTTTCACTAAAGACAGATTGCAGAAGCCCATCACACCAGCAGTGCACATCTGCCTTTCTGCCTTCTCTAAGCATTCGCATTACAATATAATTGTGTGTTATAACCTTACACCCTGACAGAATCCTCTATGTAGTCCCAGGGGTTGGGCTTTAGTTTGGATGCATTTCAAAGTACGTGTGACTTGTCTGTGCTGCTCACTCCTCAGCTCTCAGCCCCCACCTTTGTGCTCCTGTACACAACGCTGATACCTGAGGAGTGAGGGACACAGACAAGTCACATGTTTTTTTTAGCTTGTCTTTTAGGTGGTTTGGGTTCTCTATTATGTTACAGGGTTCTGGTCTGGGGTCTTTGTTCGATTAGAAGTCAAGTGTGACTGTATTTATTTAAGGAGGGGTTTCTGGATTTTTAGACTAATGAATTCTGGGGTCTGCATTAGATTTAGGGTCACGGGAGGGTTTGTATTGGTTCAGAGGTTAAGGTTTAGGCTTTGGGGTCTGTATTTATTTTGGCATGAATTTTGGGGGTTCTGAGTTTCTTTGTTAGACGATAGTTTGGCTGTAGATGAGGTATGGTTTGTCTAATTACTCTAGAGGTCAGGTATGGGGATCTCTATTGTTTTTGGAGCCTATGAGGATGAGGGGGTGACACAAGAGCTTACAGGCTATGAGGATGAGGAGGTGACACAAGAGCTTACAGTCTATGAGGATGAGGGGGTGACACAAGAGCTTACAGTCTATGAGAATAAGGGGGTGACACAAGAGCTTACAGTCTATGAGGATGAGGGGTGACACAAGAGCTTACAGTCTATGAGGATGTGGGGGGGACACAAGAGCTTACAGTCTATGAGGATGAGGGGGGACACAAAAGCTTACAGTCTATGAGGATAAAGGGGGTGACACAAGAGCTTACAGTCTATGAGGATGAGGGGGGTGACGCAGGAGCTTACAGTCTATGAGGATGAGGGGATGACACAAGAGCTTACAGTCTAGGAGGAAGAGGGGGTGACACAAGAGCTTACAGTCTATGAGGATGAGAGGGTGACACAAGTGCTTACAGTCTATGAGGATGAGGAGGTGACACAAGAGCTTACAGTCTATGAGGATGAGGGGGGGACACAATAGCTTACAGTCTATGAGGATGAGGGGGTGACACAAGAGCTTACAGTCTATGAGGATGAGGGGGTGACACAGGAGCTTACAGTCTGTGAGGATGAGGGGGTGACACAAGAGCTTACAGTCTATGAGGATGAGGGGGTGACACAGGAGCTTACAGTCTGTGAGGATAAGGAGGTGACACAAGAGCTTACAGTCTATGAGGATGAGGGGGTGACACAAGAGCTTACAGTCTATGAGGATGAGGGGGTGACACAGGAGCTTACAGTCTATGAGGATGAGGAGGTGACACAAGAGCTTACAGTCTATGAGGATGAGGAGGTGACACAAGAGCTTACAGTCTATGAGGATGAGGGGGTGACACAATAGCTTACAGTCTATGAGGATGAGGGGGTGACACAAGAGCTTACAGTCTATGAGGATGAAGGGGTGACACAGGAGCTTACAGTCTGTGAGGATGAGGGGGTGACACAAGAGCTTACAGTCTATGAGGATGAGGGAGTGACACAAGAGCTTACAGTCTATGAGGATGATGGGGGGACACAATAGCTTACAGTCTATGAGGGGGTGACACAAGAGCTTACAGTCTATGAGGGGGTGACACAAGAGCTTACAGTCTGAGGATGAGGGGGTGACACAAGAGCTTACAGTCTATGAGGATGAGGTGGTGACACAAGAGCTTACAGTCTATGAGGATGAGGGGTGACACAAGAGCTTACAGTCTATGAGGATGAGGTGGTGACACAAGAGCTTACAGTCTATGAGGATGAGGTGGTGACACATGAGCTTACAGTCTATGAGGATGAGGGGGTGACAAGAGCTTACAGTCTATGAGGATGAGGGGGTGACACAAGAGCTTACAGTCTATGAGGATGAGGGGGTGACACAGGAGCTTACAGTCTGTAAGGATGAGGGGGTGACACAAGAGCTTACAGTCTATGAGGGGGTGACACAAGAGCTTACAGACTATGAGGATGAGGGGTGACACAAGAGCTTACAGTCTATGAGGATGAGGTGGTGACACATGAGCTTACAGTCTATGAGGATGAGGGGGTGACAAGAGCTTACAGTCTATGAGGATGAGGGGGTGACACAAGAGCTTACAGTCTATGAGGATGAGGGGGTGACACAGGAGCTTATAGTCTGTAAGGATGAGGGGGTGACACAAGAGATTACAGTCTATGAGGATGAGGGGGTGACACAAGAGCTTACAGTCTATGAGGATGAGGTGGGGACACATGAGCTTACAGTCTATGAGGATGAGGGGGTGACAAGAGCTTACAGTCTATGAGGATGAGGGGGTGACACAAGAGCTTACAGTCTATGAGGATGAGGGGGGACACATGAGCTTGTATAATGGTGCAGCCATACTTTATAAGGTAACAGGATAAAATAATTTAATAAATAAAAATTCTGCTGCTTGAACCAGTCATCAGGCACCATCTTATATACAAGGTTCAAGGTGAAAGTGGCTGCAGAGAAACCTGGTCGTCTATATCTGGTGGTTGCACCAGGACGGGTTAGTAAAGAGAGACTTGACATTTCATGTAGCTAGAGAGTGTGATAGATCTGCCTTAAGATAACATTTGAAGCTTTGGAGGGTGGGTATTAGTCTGAGACTCCCAGGAAGGTCATTCCAGTGAATTGGTGCAGCTCGGGAGAAGTCCTGGAGACGTGTGTGAGAGGTTTGATTTAAGGTAGAGATTGAAGAGTACGGGAAGGCCGATAGACTGAGATGAGAGACAAGAGGTAAGAAGGTGCAGCACCGTGCAGAGCTTTGTGGATGAGGGTTATTATTTTAAACTGTATTCAGAAGAAGAATGGCAACCAGTGCAGTGATTGGCACAGACTGGAGGCATCCGCGTAGCGTTTGGCCTGAAAGACGATCCTGGCTGCTGCATTAAGAATAGATTGAAGAGGAGAGAGTTTAGCGAGTGGAAGACGATTAGTAGGGAGTTACAGGAGTCTAGTCGAGAGTGAATAAGTGCAACAATTAGCATTTTCGAAGTTTCAGTTGTCAGAAACGGTCAGATTCTGGAGATGTTTCTGAGATGCATCCGGCAAGAGCGAGTAAGAGATTGAATATATGGTGAAAAAGAGAGGTCAGAGTCCAGCACAACCCCAAGACATCGGCCTGCTGCCCCGGTGCTATAGTGACCCCACAGACTGAGATGGAGAGGCCAGGGTTGGGTTGGTTAGTAGATGGTGGAAAGACAAGAAGTTCAGTCTTAGAAAGATTAAGTTTGAAGAAGAGAGAGGACATGATGTTAGAGACAGCAGAGAGACAGTCACTAGTGTTCTGGGTAAGGCAGGGGTGATGTTACGTGCAGAAGTATATAACTGGGGGTCATCAGCATAGAGATGATACTGGAAACCAAATCTGCTGATGGTTTGTCCAATGGGGGCAGTATAGAGGGAGTAGAGAAGAGGACCCAAGACTGAGCCCTGAGGAACCCCGACACTGAGGAGAGGACCTAGGACTGAGCCCTGAGGACCCCGACACAGAGGAGAGGACCTAGGACTGACCCCTGAGGACTCCCGACACTGAGAGGAAGATGAGAAGAGAAAGATCCAGAAAAGGAGACACTGAAAGTGCAGTCAGAGAGATAAATCAGATTGCAGGGGCCTAGTAGACCCCTCCCAGACTCTGCGGCCCATGTAGTACACAGTAGTTCTCCATTCATCACGCTCTCAACTGTCTACAAACAGCAGGACGCCTGCCCAGTTGATGGAGGGCACAGGAAACCATGGGAATAGGGAACGTATGGATTCATGATTGTGTAGGGGGAGGGGGGAGCATAACTTAGTTAACATGTACCCAAAACGTATTATAAGATTATAAGAGATGGGGACAAATCCTATACTGGTGTTAACTGAGCAAAGTATCACAGTATTCACATGGGCACTGAGTGGCACTATAGATTAGGTTCTATATAGATGATATAGCAGTGTTATTAAGAACTTATACACTCACCGGCCACTTTATTAGGTACACCATGCTAGTAACGGGTTGGACCCCCTTTTGCCTTCAGAACTGCCTCAATTCTTCGTGGCATAGATACAACAAGGTGCTGGAAGCTCCTCAGAGATTTTGGTCCATATTGACATGATGGCATCACACAGTTGCCGCAGATTTGTCGGCTGCACATCCATGATGCGAATCTACCGTTCCATCACATCCCAAAGATGCTCTATTGGATTGAGATCTGGTGACTGTGGAGGCCATTTGTGTCCAGTGACCTCATTGTCATGTTCAAGAAACCAGTCTGAGATGATTCCAGCTTTATGACATGGCGCATTATCCTGCTGAAAGTAGCCATCAGATGTTACAGGGTACATTGTGGTCATAAAGGGATGGACATGGTCAGCAACAATACTCAGGTAGGCTGTGGCGTTGTACCAAGGGGCCCAAAGAGTGCCAAGAAAATATTCCCCACACCATGACACCACCACCACCACCAGCCTGAGCCGTTGATACAAGGCAGGATGGATCCATGCTTTCATGTTGTTGACGCCAAATTCTGACCCTACCATCCGAATGTCGCAGCAGAAATCGAGACTCATCAGACCAGGCAACGTTTTTCCAATCTTCTACTGTCCAATTTCGATGAGCTTGTGCAAATTGTAGCCTCAGTTTCCTCTTCTTAGCTGAAAGGAGTGGCACCTGGTGTGGTCTTCTGCTGCTGTAGCCCATCTGCCTCAAAGTTCAACGTACTGTGCGTTCAGAGATGCTCTTCTGCCTACCTTGGTTGTAACGGGTGGCGATTTGAGTCACTGTTGCCTTTCTATCAGCTCGAACCAGTCTGCCCATTCTCCTCTGACCTCTGGCATCAACAAGGCATTTCCACCCACAGAACTGCCGCTCACTGGATGTTTTTTTCTTTTTCGGACCATTCTCTGTAAACCCTAGAGATGGTTGTGCGTGAAAATCCCAGTAGATCAGCAGTTTCTGAAATACTCAGACCAGCCCTTCTGGCACCAACAACCATGCCACGTTCAAAGGCCTCAAATCACCTTTCTTCCCCATACTGATGCTCGGGAGAACTGCAGGAGATTGTCTTGACCATGTCTACATGCCTAAATGCACTGAGTTGCCGCCATGTGATTGGCTGATTAGAAATTAAGTGTTAACGAGCAGTTGGACAGGTGCACCTAATAAAGTGGCCGGTGAGTGTAGTTTTTCATTGATGTTTTTAGTTATTCACTGTATACAATTGTTACCTATGCACTTTATTGTTTAATTACTTTACTTACCCGTCCTGTGCGTTCACCGAAAGTGCATTGTCCGACCAGAATGCACTGCACTGCGATTCACTAAGATCGTGCGTCCGATATCCTGCATGTGTCGCTTCCCCGCTCAGGTCCGTCAGAGTTCACCATCTTCTTCCTGGTGCATGTAAGTGCATTGTCTTGTGGCACAATTTGAATCTTAAATCCCGCGCTCAGTCCAGATCATTCGGATCGTCCGATGGCCCGGCCCCTGATTTCTGTTGCATGAAAGCCGGCACAGCTGCGCCAAAATCCGATTGTGTATGACACAATCCCCAGTTAAATACCTGTCACAGCGGTGCAAATCACTGTGTATTGGTATTACCTGAGCACCATATGGCGGTGTCTCTGTGGGCATTATGTGGCACTACTATTAGGCACTGCATGGTTTCAATTATCAGTATTATTTAGACATTGGATTGTGCGGTACCTTATAATTTTATTCAGGTACTTTTTGCAGCACAGGATCTATAGTGATTTATATACTGCTCACTATATGGGGGGGGGGGGGGGCGCATAGCCAGAATTTACCACACAAAGCGTCATGTGACCTAAAAGCAAGAGGAGAGGGATAAGGAAATCCATCACCAGAACGCAGGGAACAGTCACTTAACTAAGTGCCTTTAATTTCCTTCCCCACCCATAAAGGGAAGGGGTGGAGTATTTATGCAGCTTTCTAATACATGGTTTATGCTTCATTATACTCTTAAAGGCATATAACCCCTTCCTGTCTGATTCATGTCGTCCTGCAGCCTCTTAAAGGGATTGTCTAAAATTAGAAGAAAATTCACATTTTTCCATAAACAGCTCCACTTCTGTTAATGGCTTCGTCTGGTATTGCAGCTCCGCTCTGTTGACTTGAATCCTAGACAATCCCTTTAAGGAGAGATGCGGAAGACATTGCAGTTGCTGATCCTTAGACACACTTGGAGAACACAGATATTAGTCACTGACTGGTCATTTGGAAGTATTGGGAGCAGAACTGTACTGGTTCTGAAGGGGTTAAGCAGATGTTATTGGCGCGCCGCATGTTCGGCTACAAGAAATTCTAGTGAAAGGAATTTTTACTGAAATATTTATTCTCACCTCATGATAGAATCCCATGGGGGCAGTAAGTCCTGCAGAATAATCGGCTGTAAAGAGATCAGATTTATTGCTACATGTTTTATAGAAAATTGTTAATAGGAAGTCACAAAGGAGCAGAAACCCAGCTGAAATACAGCAGAGAGTGCAGGAGTTATTGTCCGGGTCACTGGTGATCTTGATGACCTAGGGGTAACATGGAAACTTCTTTATTTGCTGCAGATAACAGCAGCTTCATTAACACTTGTGATATATATTCAAGGGACAGCCGCTCCATTCTCAGTAGTGGGATGCTGTGACCTGACAGCCGCTCTATTCTCAGTAGTGGGATGCTGTGACCTGACAGCCGCTCCATTCTCAGTAGTGGGATGCTGTGACCTGACAGCCGCTCCATTCTCAGTAGTGGGATGCTGTGACCTGACAGCCGCTCCATTCTCAGTAGTGGGATGCTGTGACCTGACAGCCGCTCCATTCCATTTTCAGTAGTGGCATGCTTTGACCTGACAGCCGCTCCATTCTCAGTAGTGGGATGCTGTGACCTGACAGCCGCTCCATTCTCAGTAGTAGGATGCTGTGACCTGACAGCCGCTCTATTCTCAGTAGTGGGATGCTGTGACCTGACAGCTGCTCCATTCTCAGTAGTAGGATGCTGTGACCTGACAGCCGCTCCATTCTCAGTAGTGGGATGCTGTGACCTGACAGCCGCTCTATTCTCAGTAGTGGGATGCTGTGACCTGACAGCTGCTCCATTCCATTTTCATTAGTGGGATGCTGTGACCTGACAGCCGCTCCATTCCATTCTCAGTAGTAGGATGCTGTGACCTGACAGCCGCTCCATTCCATTCTCAGTAGTAGGATGCTGTGACCTGACAGCCGCTCCATTCTCAGTAGTGGGATGCTGTGAACTGACAGCCGCTCCATTCTCAGTAGTGGGATGCTGTGACCTGACAGCCGATCCATTCTCAGTAGTGGGATGCTGTGACCTGACAGCTGCTCCATTCTCAGTAGTGTAATGCTGTGACCTGACAGCTGCTCCATTCCATTTTCAGTAGTGGGATGCTGTGACCTGACAGCCGTTCTATTCTCAGTAGTGGGATGCTGTGACCTGACAGCTGCTCCATTCCATTTTCAGTAGTGGGATGCTGCGACCTGACAGCCGCTCCATTCCATTCTCAGTAGTAGGATGCTGTGACCTGACAGCCGCTCCATTCCATTCTCAGTAGTAGGATGCTGTGACCTCACAGCCGCTCCATTCTCAGTAGTGGGATGCTGTGAACTGACAGCCGCTCCATTCTCAGTAGTGGGATGCTGTGACCTGACAGCCGATCCATTCTCAGTAGTGGGATGCTGTGACCTGACAGCTGCTCCATTCTCAGTAGTGTAATGCTGTGACCTGACAGCTGCTCCATTCCATTCTCAGTAGTAGGATGTTGTGACCTGACAGCCGCTCCATTCTCAGTAGTGGGATGCTGTGACCTGACAGCCGATCCATTTTCAGTAGTGGGATGCTGTGACCTGACAGCTGCTCTATTCTCAGTAGTGGGATGCTGTGACCTGACAGCCGCTCTAATCCATTTTCATTAGTGGGATGCTTTGACCTGACAGCCGTTCCATTCTCAGTAGTGGGATGCTGTGACCAGACAGCCGCTCTATTCCAAGTAGTGGGATGCTGTGACCTGACAGCTGCTCTATTCTCAGTAGTGGGATGCTGTGACCTGACAGCCGCTCCATTCCATTTTCAGTAGTGGGATGCTTTGACCTGACAGCCGCTCCATTCTCAGTAGTGGGATGCTGTGACCTGACAGCCGCTCTATTCTCAGTAGTGGGATGCCGTGACCTGACAGCCGCTCTATTCTCAGTAGTGGGATGCTGTGACCTGACAGACGCTCTATTCGCAGTAGTGGGATGCTGTGACCTGACAGCCGCTCTATTCTCAGTAGTGGGCTGCTGTGCCTTGACAGCTGCTCTATTGTCAGTAGTGGGATGCTGTGACCTGACAGCCGCTCTATTGTCAGTAGTGGGATGCTGTGACCTGACAGCCGATCCATTCTCAGTAGTGGGATGCTGTGACCTGACAGCCGCTCCATTCTCAGTAGTGGGATGCTGTGAACTGACAGCCACTCCATTCCATTTTCAGTAGTGGGATGCTTTGACCTGACAGCCACTCCAATCTCAGTAGTGGGATGCTGTGACCTGACAGCCGCTCCATTCTCAGTAGTGGGTGCTGTGACCTGACAGCCGCTCTATTCTCAGTAGTGGAATGCTGTGACCTGACAGCCGCTCTATTCTCAGTAGTGGGATGCTGTGACCTGACAGACGCTTTATTCGCAGTAGTGGGATGCTGTGACCTGACAGCCGCTCTATTCTCAGTAGTGGGATGCTGTGCCTTGACAGCCGCTCTATTCTCAGTAGTGGGATGCTGTGACCTGACAGCCGCTCTATTCTCAGTAGTGGGATTCTGTGACCTGACAGCCGCTCCATTCTCAGTAGTGGGTTGCTGTGACCTGACAGCTGCTCTATTCTCAGTAGTGGGATGCTGTGACCTGACAGCCGCTCCATTCCATTTTCAGTAGTGGGATGCTTTGACCTGACAGCCGCTCCATTCTCAGTAGTGGGATGCTGTGACCTGACAGCCGCTCCATTCTCAGTAGTGGGATGCTGTGATCTGACAGCTGCTCTATTCTAAGTAGTGGGATGCTGTGACCTGACAGCCGCTCCATTCCATTTTCAGTAGTGGGATGCTTTGACCTGACAGCCGCTCCATTCTCAGTAGTGGGATGCTGTGACCTGACAGCCGCTCCATTCTCAGTAGTGGGATGCTGTGATCTGACAGCTGCTCTATTCTAAGTAGTGGGATGCTGTTACCTGACAGTATTCATTGTAATAGATGTGGTCACCTGACAGCAGCTCAGTTTTTATTGCTGGGATGCAGTAATTAGTAGCTACACTCTCAGAAGTGGGACACTGTAACCTGACAGCTGCTCTGTTGCATTGGTGGGATGCAGTAATTAGTTGCTACACTCTCAGTAGTGGGATGCTGTAACCTGACAGCTGCTCTGTTGCATTGGTGGGATGCAGTAATTAATTGCTACACTATCAGTAGTGGGATGCTGTAACCTGACAGCCGCTCCATTCTCAGTAGTGGAATGCTGTGATCTGACAGCATTCATTGTAATAGATGTGGTCACCTGACAGCAGCTCAGTTTTTATTGCTGGGATGCAGTAATTAGTTGCTACGCTCTCAGTAGTGGGATACTGTCACCTGACAGCCGCTCTGTTGCATTGGTGGGATGCAGTAATTAGTAGCTACACTCTCAGTAGTGGGATGCTGTAACCTGACAGCTGCTCTGTTGCATTGGTGGGATGCAGTAATTAGTTGCTACACTCTCAGTAGTGGGATGCTGTAACCTGACAGCTGCTCTGTTGCATTGGTGGGATGCAGTAATTAATTGCTACACTATCAGTAGTGGGATGCTGTAACCTGACAGCCGCTCCATTCTCAGTAGTGGAATGCTGTGATCTGACAGCATTCATTGTAATAGATGTGGTCACCTGACAGCAGCTCAGTTTTTATTGCTGGGATGCAGTAATTAGTTGCTACGCTCTCAGTAGTGGGATACTGTCACCTGACAGCCGCTCTGTTGCATTGGTGGGATGCAGTAATTAGTAGCTACACTCTCAGTAGTGGGATGCTGTAACCTGACAGCTGCTCTGTTGCATTGGTGGGATGCAGTAATTAATTGCTACACTCTCAGTAGTGGGTTGCTGTAACCGGACAGCTGCTCAGTTGCATTGGTGGGATGCAGTAATTAATTGCTACACTCTCAGTAGTGGGTTGCTGTAACCTGACAGCCGCTCTGTTGCATTGGTGGGATGCAGTAATTAGTTGCTATGCTCTCAGTAGTGGGTTGCTGTAACCTGACAGCCGCTCCATTTCTAGTGAAGAGACGTCTGTTATCATCTTGTAGGTGCACTTTCTGGTCTGCCTAGTGCAGCAGCCTCGTCCCGGCCCTGGGAGCTGCTGACACTTAGTATCATCTGCCATTTGGAGCAAAACTCTCCCCATACCACGTCCAAATGCACTAATGAGATATAGAGGGAAGGATTTTGTAAAACATCTCCTTAAAGACATTTGGCTGATCCTCACCATTGACTCACTATGTACAAGGAACAAGCAGAAGCCGTTTCTCATCTTATTTTTGGAGAATGTTTTGGACAATATTTCTTATCTCCCGGGATTCCACAGATCCTGAGCACGCCCGCGCTGGAAGTCAGGAGGAATCACTCCTCAGCTATGCAAAACATTGGCGAAATTACCTTTACGTGAGGACACAATAAGGTGCGGCTGCCAGGCAGTATAGGCTGCGTACTGTAACCTGGCGTCTGCAGCACCCACCCCCTGCACCCCCCTGCACCCCCCACCCTGCTGCTATCCATTACACCCGCTGGTGGGGGAGGAAAGGCTCTGTTTGGCCAAACCGTTACCACCGAAGCCAAATAAACCCTCGTTCCAGCGCCCCGTGGGCGTCCGCAGCGCAGCGAATGTGTCAGCGATGGAAATGGGCACCAGGCACCGGCAATTAGACAATTAACGAGACAGCGAAACCTTTGTCGCATCCGCTTGTTTTCATCCAAGTTCCTTTAATTACTGATAAAATAGAATTTGGAAACCTCTGCAGCGAAGGATCCGTCATCAGCACTTACCGCAAGAATACTCATTAGCACATGAGCAGCTTCATTACTTATTAAAGGGGCCTCAGATGAACATAACCCTGTCCCTGTATCCTAACAGGGTTTATAGAAGGGCTTGGGACCCAGGAACATGAATGGCGACATAACCCATCAGCAGCAGATGCACAGATCTATCCGCTGATTTGCTACAGTGTATCAGTCTGGAGTCCAGGCTGTTTAGCTCACAGAGCATTGTCTCCACTGGATACAATTGTCTCCATCCAGAGGTAGTGACCCTGTAAATAGCTAGTCCTGCTCTCAGCTGAGAAGTGGAGACAATTGTATCCAGTCTAAACAATGCTCTGTGAGTTAAACAGCCTGGGCTCTAGACTGATACATTGTAACAAACCAGCATAGATCTGTGCAGCTGAGAACTGGAGACAATTGTACCCAGTCTACGGCATCTGCTGAACAGATTTCTCTCTGCTGGTTTGTTACAATTTATCAGTATGGAGTCCATGCTGTTTAGCTCACAGAGCATTGTCTAAACTGGATACAATTGTCTCCACTTCTCAGCTGAGAGCAGGACTAGCTGTGTACAGGGTCACTGCATACACCTGTATCCGCTCTAGACAATGCTCTGTAAGCTGAACACATCAGCAGCTGTACAGATATACATTGCAACAATCCAGCAGAGATAAGTCTTGATTCTTGGCTATTTAGCTCACAAAGCATTGTCTAGACTGGATACAATTGTCTCCATTCAGAGGCAGTGATCCTGTACACAGCTAGTCCTGCTCTCAGCTGAGAAGTGGAGACAATTGTATCCAGTCTAGACAATGCTCTGTGAGCTAAATAGCCAATAATCAAGACTAATACATTGTAACAAACCAGCAGAGAGATTTTTGCAGCTGCTGCTGATGTCTTTAGCTCACAGAGCATTGTCTAGACTTGTCTGAGCTGAGAGCAGGAATAATGTTAGTGTATGGTCAGTACACTTCCCCTCTGTAGGACGCGGTGTGGAGCAGCCATTACCATGGGGTCCTCACATGAATGAATAGATTGAGGTGCTGCAGGAATTTACAAGACGTCTTATGAATTCCTCCCCCATTACTGCATTTCCTTTCCTAAACATTCGTGTCTTCAGAGCCGCCCGTCTGGTCTCAATGAAGATTTGTCTAGCGTGATACATAGAGAGTGAACACAGCGCCATGAGCTGGGGTTACCAAGGGTTAATGTTGTGGGACACCTATTGATATTTGTATGGAGCCGATGCTGGATATCTGTATACAGGAGTGAGAGAGGGGAACTAAGGTCTCTGCTCGGGGGTCCGGCTTGTGAATTATTGGATGAGGTCTGGGGTCTGCATTATGGGGTCTAGTCTGGTTTGGGGCCTGAATTCTGGAATTTGGTTTTAAATCTCAGATGTCAATTATGGAATCAGGTAAATATGGGGCCTGGGATGTAAATTATGAGATCAGGGGGTCTGCATTTTAGGGTCTGGGGTTTAAAAACTGGGCTGGGATCTGGGTCTGGTCTGAGGTCAGAATTTACTGGGTCGGGCCTGGGTTCTTTATTAAAAGACATCTACCACCAGGATGAAGGATTGTAAACCAAGCACACTGACATACTGGTGTGTGCCCCCTATGGCAGGATTCATTCTTCTATAAGTTTCTTATGCCCCCCTTTTTTAAGGCTCTAAAAATTATGCAAATGAGCCCAAGGGGTTCCAAGCTCCATTAACACCTATGGAGTCCGGAGCCCAATAGGGCGTTAGAAGCTAAAAGAAGAACAGCTCCTGCCAGAGGGGGCACACACCAGTATGTCAGTGTGCTTGGTTTATTATCCTTCATCCTGGTGGTAGATGTCCTTTAAGGAGTTTGTATTGGGGTCAGAATTGTTAAATCTAGGGGATATGGTCTTGGATCTAAGCTATGCAGTAGGAATTCTGGAGACCCCCACAATGATTTATTCTCTGTACGTCCAACTAAATAGATGAAAACCCCTTTAAGGACTCAAGAAAAGGCAACATCCTTCTTTGGGTGAAATGGATCTGCTGATTGGTCCTGCTCTGTACATTTTATCCCATTTCTTGGTCCTACTGGATCAGTTACAACATTTTTATCCATCTTTATCCATCCATAGAACATGCCCTTTAAATCTGCCCAATATCCACCAATCCCTCCTCCCTGGACCCTTCTGTATGGAAGAACCTCACACAGAGTAAGACTCATCTCGTGTGTTACTGGAGATGGAGAAGACAAAACGTTCACACAAGCTCCATTCAGGAAGGAAACAGTCACCCGGAGTTCCTTCCGAAGTTGTTACAAGTCTCACAAGTTCTCACTCTCAGCTCCTCAAATCCTAGCACACACACGACCTGAGGAGGAACTCCACCTAGATTATTATTAGTGCACTGCCAGATATCCTTCACACCTATTTGCTCTCATCAAGGGCGTAAGGACTAATATTACAATATTTAAACAAGTTATGTCACAGTACATGGATAATACACACAGTGATGTCACAGTACAGGGATAATACACACAGTGATGTCACAGTACAGGGATCATACACACAGTGATGTCACAGTGCAGAGATAATACACACAGTGATGTCACAGTACATGGATAATACACACAGTGATGTCACAGTACAGGGATAATACACACAGTGATGTCACAGTACAGGGATAATACACACAGTGATGTCACAGTGCAGGGATAATACACACAGTGATGTCCCAGTACAGGGATAATACACACAGTGATGGCACAGTACAGAGATAATACACACAGTGATGTCATAGTGCAGGGATCATACACACAGTGATGTCACAGTACAGGGATAATACACACAGTGATGTCGCAGTACAAGGATAATACACACAGTGATGTCACAGTACAGGGATAATACACACAGTGATGTCACAGTACAGGGATAATACACACAGTGATGTCGCAGTACAAGGATAATACACACAGTGATGTCCCAGTACAGGGATAATACACACAGTGATGTCACAGTACAGGGATAATACACACAGTGATGTCACAGTACAGGATAATACACACAGTGATGTCACAGTACAGGGATAATACACACAGTGATGGCACAGTACAGGGATAATACACACAGTGATGTCACAGTACAGGGATAATACACACATTGATGTCGCAGTACAAGGATAATACACACAGTGATGTCACAGTACAGGGATAATACACACAGTGATGTCCCAGTACAGGGATAATACACACAGTGATGTCACAGTACAGGGATAATACACACAGTGATGTCACAGTGCAGGGATAATACACACAGTGATGTCCCAGTACAGGGATAATACACACAGTGATGGCACAGTACAGAGATAATACACACAGTGATGTCATAGTGCAGGGATCATACACACAGTGATGTCACAGTACAGGGATAATACACACAGTGATGTCGCAGTACAAGGATAATACACACAGTGATGTCACAGTACAGGGATAATACACACAGTGATGTCACAGTACAGGGATAATACACACAGTGATGTCGCAGTACAAGGATAATACACACAGTGATGTCCCAGTACAGGGATAATACACACAGTGATGTCACAGTACAGGGATAATACACACAGTGATGTCACAGTACAGGGATAATACACACAGTGATGGCACAGTACAGGGATAATACACACAGTGATGTCACAGTACAGGGATAATACACACAGTGATGTCGCAGTACAAAAATAATACACACAGTGATGTCCCAGTACAGGGATAATACACACAGTGATGGCACAGTACAGAGATAATACACACAGTGATGTCATAGTGCAGGGATCATACACACAGTGATGTCACAGTACAGGGATAATACACACAGTGATGTCACAGTACGAGGATAATACACACAGTGATGTCACAGTACAGAGATAATACACACAGTGATGTCGCAGTACAAGGATAATACACACAGTGATGTCACAGTACAGAGATAATACACACAGTGATGTCACAGTACAGGGATAATACACACAGTGATGTCACATTACAGGGATAATACACACAGTGATGTCACAGTACAGGGATAATACACACAGTGATGCCACAGTACAGAGATAATACACACAGTGATGTCACAGTACAGAGATAATACACACAGTGATGTCACAGTACAGGGATAATACACACAGTGATGTCGCAGTACAGGGATAATACACACAGTGATGTCACAGTACAGGGATAATACACACAGTGACGTCACAGTACATGGATAATACACACAGTGATGTCACAGTACAGGGATAATACACACAGTGATGTCACAGTACAGGAATAATACACACAGTGATGTCACAGTACAGAGATAATACACACAGTGATGTCACAGTACAGAGATAATACACACAGTGATGTCACAGGGATAATACACACAGTGATGTCACAGTACAGAGATAATACACACAGTGATGTCACAGTACAGGGATAATACACACAGTGATGTCACAGTACAGGGATAATACACATAGTGATGTCACAGTGCAGGGATAATACACACAGTGATGTCACAGTACAGAGATAATACACGCAGTGATGTCACAGTACAAGGATAATACACACAGTGATGTCACATTACAGGGATAATACACACAGTGATGTCACAGTACAGGGATAATACACACAGTGATGCCACAGTACAGAGATAATACACACAGTGATGTCACAGTACAGAGATAATACACACAGTGATGTCACAGTACAGGGATAATACACACAGTGATGTCGCAGTACAGGGATAATACACACAGTGATGTCACAGTACAGGGATAATACACACAGTGACGTCACAGTACATGGATAATACACACAGTGATGTCACAGTACAGGGATAATACACACAGTGATGTCACAGTACAGGAATAATACACACAGTGATGTCACAGTAGAGAGATAATACACACAGTGATGTCACAGTACAGAGATAATACACACAGTGATGTCACAGGGATAATACACACAGTGATGTCACAGTACAGAGATAATACACACAGTGATGTCACAGTACAGGGATAATACGCACAGTGATGTCACAGTACATGGATAATACACATAGTGATGTCACAGTGCAGGGATAATACACACAGTGATGTCACAGTACAGGGATACTACACACAGTGATGTCACAGTACATGGATAATACACACAGTGATGTCACAGTACAGGGATAATACACACAGTGATGCCACAGTACAGAGATAATACACACAGTGATGTCACAGTACAGAGATAATACACACAGTGATGTCACAGTACAGGGATAATACACACAGTGATGTCGCAGTACAGGGATAATACACACAGTGATGTCACAGTACAGGGATAATACACACAGTGACGTCACAGTACATGGATAATACACACAGTGATGTCACAGTACAGGGATAATACACACAGTGATGTCACAGTACAGGAATAATACACACAGTGATGTCACAGTACAGAGATAATACACACAGTGATGTCACAGTACAGAGATAATACACACAGTGATGTCACAGGGATAATACACACAGTGATGTCACAGTACAGAGATAATACACACACTGATGTCACAGTACAGGGATAATACACACAGTGATGTCACAGTACAGGGATAATACACATAGTGATGTCACAGTGCAGGGATAATACACACAGTGATGTCACAGTACAGAGATAATACACGCAGTGATGTCACAGTACAAGGATAATACACACAGTGATGTCACATTACAGGGATAATACACACAGTGATGTCACAGTACAGGGATAATACACACAGTGATGCCACAGTACAGAGATAATACACACAGTGATGTCACAGTACAGAGATAATACACACAGTGATGTCACAGTACAGGGATAATACACGCAGTGATGTCACAGTACAGGGATAATACACACAGTGATGGCACAGTACATGGATAATACACACAGTGATGTCACAGTACAGGGATAATACACACAGTGATGTCACAGTACAGAGATAATACACACAGTGATGTCACAGGGATAATACACACAGTGATGTCACAGTACAGAGATAATACACACAGTGATGTCACAGTACAGGGATAATACACACAGTGATGTCACAGTACAGGGATACTACACACCGTGATGTCACAGTACATGGATAATACACACAGTGATGTCACAGTACAGGGATAATACACACAGTGATGTCACAGTACAGGAATAATACACATAGTGATGTCACAGTACAGAGATAATACACATAGTGATGTCACAGTGCAGGGATAATACACACAGTGATGTCACAGTACAGGGATAATACACATAGTGATGTCACAGTACAGAGATAATACACACAGTGATGTCACAGTACAGGGATAATACACATAGTGATGTCACAGTGCAGAGATAATACACACAGTGATGTCACAGTACAGGGATAATACACATAGTGATGTCACAGTACAGAGATAATACACACAGTGATGTCACAGTACAGGGATAATACACATAGTGATGTCACAGTACAGGGATAATACACATAGTGATGTCACAGTACAGGGATAATATACACAGTGATGTCACAGTACAGGGATAATACACATAGTGATGTCACAGTACAGAGATAATACACACAGTGATGTCACAGTACAGGGATAATACACACAGTGATGTCACAGTACAGGGATATTCTGCTCCACCAGTATTTACCATGCTGTTTATATTGTAGGGATCCATATAATAGTGGCCGTGTGCCCCCAGTTCCTCCTGATCCATTGCAGCAGAACCCCACCACTGTAATCATCCTGACTACTTCTTATATATAATGAATGATTAACCCCTCCATGTCCATGCAGGTCAGGCAGCACATAGGGCTGTATTTGTGCAGCTCTGTGCAGTACATTCCTCATGGACAGAAGGTCAGTGTATGAAGGAACGCAGCAGGAATAGCAGTGCATTGTATTACAGTATGGACTAATCTAGAATATGTGCCGACCCCCCCCCCCCTATTTAATGGGACGGAGAAGTCTTCTTTCCATTTTCATCTATTACCAACGATTATACAAAAGGGTTAATCATAGCCATTCCTGTACCAGCTCAGCCCTTACTGATGTAGCAGAGCTGACATTGTTATTGGTTGTACACTATAAGAATTTGCCAGCAAACACAACTCCCCTACAAATTACAGCCCCCTGTATATAACACAACACAAACCCCATTATTCATACGAGACCCCAGACCCTTCAATATACACGCCACAGAGCAGATCTCAGTATATAGTAGACTCGAAATATCTGACCCCAGACCAAACTATTATATTAATATGAGACCCCAGAACAAGTAGCAGACCCCAGGCCCTTCAATATGCATGACATCAGATCTCAATATATATTCCCTCGAGATAAGAGGGGGTCCCAGTAATTCACCACTCATTTACTACATAGATAAATTGTAGTCCAGCCCCTCCCTCTATTAACCCTTATGAGGCCTTTAGTTGATTTGATGATGTAGCAGTGCTGATTTGGTTTTCAGTCCTATACCTCCATCTCTGCTACATCTTCAGGACCCTGCTTGCGCCCCTTTTAGAGCCTGAAGTGGGGGGATACAATGGGGGGATTGCAGTGATACAATTCATTGACCACAGTTTGTTACTATAACCAATAAAAGTGACGACTCTGCAAAGTTGGAGGCAACCCAAAGATCCAACCCAGTGATCCCCAGTCCTGTCACTGGTCACTTATTGGGTTAATATGTGACATTTCTGTGGGACTTTTGCTGAGCCCTGGAGGTTGTGGACGCGGCCGACTGACCATGACTAAACATCTGCCAGAATACATAGTGAAAGGAGGGGGCTGCTGTATCCTCTCAGTAATATCAGGAGGTGGCTGCTGTATCCTCTCAGTAATGTCAGGAGGGGGCTGCTGTATCCTCTCAGTAATGTCAGGAGGGGGCTGCTGTATCCTCTCAGTAATATCAGGAGGGGGCTGCTGTATCCTCTCAGTAATATCAGGAGGGGGCTGCTGTATCCTCTCAGTAATGTCAGGAGGGGGCTGCTGTATCCTCTCAGTAATGTCAGGTGGGGGCTGCTGTATCCTCTCAGTAATGTCAGGAGGGGGCTGCTGTATCCTCTCAGTAATATCAGGAGGGGGCTACTGTATCCTCTCAGTAATGTCAGGAGGGGGCTGCTGTATCCTCTCAGTAATATCAGGAGGGGGCTACTGTATCCTCTCAGTAATGTCAGGAGGGGGCTGCTGTATCCTCTCAGTAATATCAGGAGGGGGCTGCTGTATCCTCTCAGTAATGTCAGGAGGGGGCTGCTGTATCCTCTCAGTAATGTCAGGAGGGCCTGCTGTATCCTCTCAGTAATGTCAGGAGGGCCTGCTGTATCCTCTCAGTAATGTCAGGAGGGGGCTGCTGTATCCTCTCAGTAATATCAGGAGGGGGCTGCTGTATCCTCTCAGTAATATCAGGAGGGGGCTGCTGTATCCTCTCAGTAATGTCAGGAGGGGGCTGCTGTATCCTCTCAGTAATGTCAGGAGGGGGCTGCTGTATCCTCTCAGTAATATCAGGAGGGGGCTGCTGTATCCTCTCAGTAATGTCAGGAGGGGGCTGCTGTATCCTCTCAGTAATGTCAGGAGGGGGCTGCTGTGTCCTCTCAGTAATGTCAGGAGGGCCTGCTGTATCCTCTCAGTAATGTCAGGAGGGGGCTGCTGTATCCTCTCAGTAATATCAGGAGGGGGCTGCTGTATCCTCTCAGTAATATCAGGAGGGGGCTGCTGTATCCTCTCAGTAATATCAGGAGGGGGCTGCTGTATCCTCTCAGTAATATCAGGAGGGGGCTGCTGTATCCTCTCAGTAATGTCAGGAGGGGGCTGCTGTATCCTCTCAGTAATGTCAGGAGGGGGCTGCTGTATCCTCTCAGTAATGTCAGGAGGGGGCTGCTGTATCCTCTCAGTAATTTCAGGAGGTGGCTGCTGTATCCTCTCAGGAATGTCAGGAGGGGGCTGCCGTATCCTCTCAGTAATATCAGGAGGGGGCTGCTGTATCCTCTCAGTAATGTCAGGAGGGGGCTGCTGTATCCTCTCAGTAATGTCAGGAGGGGGCTGCTGTATCCTCTTAGTAATATCAGGAGGGGGCTGCTGTATCCTCTCAGTAATATCAGGAGGGGGCTGCCGTATCCTCTTAGTAATATCAGGAGGGGGCTGCTGTATCCTCTCAGTAATGTCAGGAGGGGGCTGCTGTATCCTCTCAGTAATGTCAGGAGGGGGCTGCTGCATCCTCTCAGTAATATCAGGAGGGGGCTGCTGTATCCTCTCAGTAATGTCAGGAGGGGGCTGCTGTATCCTCTCAGTAATATCAGGAGGGGGCTGCTGTATCCTCTCAGTAATGTCAGTAGGGGGCTGCTGTATCCTCTCAGTAATATCAGGAGGGGGCTGCTGCATCCTCTCAGTAATGTCAGGAGGGGGCTGCTGTATCCTCTCAGTAATGTCAGGAGGGGGCTGCTGTATCCTCTCAGTAATATCAGGAGGGGGCTGCCGTATCCTCTCAGTAATATCAGGAGGGGGCTGCTGTATCCTCTCAGTAATGTCAGGAGTTGGCTGCTGTATCCTCTCAGTAATGTCAGGAGGGGGCTGCTGTATCCTCTCAGTAATGTCAGGAGGGGGCTGCTGTATCCTCTCAGTAATGTCAGGAGGTGGCTGCTGTATCCTCTCAGTAATATCAGGAGGGGGCTGCTGTATCCTCTCAGTAATGTCAGGAGGGGGCTGCTGTATCCTCTCAGTAATGTCAGGAGGGGGCTGCTGTATCCTCTCAGTAATGTCAGGAGGGGGCTGCTGTATCCTCTCAGTAATGTCAGGAGGTGGCTGCTGTATCCTCTCAGGAATGTCAGGAGGGGGCTGCCGTATCCTCTCAGTAATATCAGGAGGGGGCTGCCGTATCCTCTCAGTAATATCAGGAGGGGGCTGCTGTATCCTCTCAGTAATGTCAGGAGGGGGCTGCTGTATCCTCTCAGTAATATCAGGAGGGGGCTGCTGTATCCTCTCAGTAATATCAGGAGGGGGCTGCCGTATCCTCTCAGTAATATCAGGAGGGGGCTGCCGTATCCTCTCAGTAATATCAGGAGGGGGCTGCTGTATCCTCTCAGTAATATCAGGAGGGGGCTGCTGTATCCTCTCAGTAATGTCAGGAGGGGGCTGCTGTATCCTCTCAGTAATATCAGGAGGGGGCTGCTGCATCCTCTCAGTAATATCAGGAGGGGGCTGCTGTATCCTCTCAGTAATGTCAGGAGGGGGCTGCTGTATCCTCTCAGTAATATCAGGAGGGGGCTGCTGTATCCTCTCAGTAATATCAGGAGGGGGCTGCTGTATCCTCTCAGTAATGTCAGGAGGGGGCTGCTGTATCCTCTCAGTAATATCAGGAGGGGGCTGCTGCATCCTCTCAGTAATGTCAGGAGGGGGCTGCTGTATCCTCTCAGTAATATCAGGAGGGGGCTGCTGTATCCTCTCAGTAATAATATCAGGAGGGGGCTGCTGTATCCTCTCAGTAATATCAGGAGGGGGCTGCTGTATCCTCTCAGTAATGTCAGGAGGGGGCTGCTGTATCCTCTCAGTAATATCAGGAGGGGGCTGCTGTATCCTCTCAGTAATAATATCAGGAGGGGGCTGCTGTATCCTCTCAGTAATATCAGGAGGGGGCTGCTGTATCCTCTCAGTAATGTCAGGAGGGGACTGCTGTATCCTCTCAGTAATATCAGGAGGGGGCTGCTGTATCCTCTCAGTAATATCAGGAGGGGGCTGTTGTATCCTCTCAGTAATATCAGGAGGGGGCTGCTGTATCCTCTCAGTAATATCAGGAGGGGGCTGCTGTGTCATCTGATCTTATTTCCCAGATATGCTTGAAGAGGGAATTCAGGATGTGCTTGATGTTTAGAAATGACAGATATTCTGGGGAAATGTGGAAAATGCTGAGCGGGCTGTTATCTGCCCGCTGCTAGCATGGTGGTAGACCGGATTGTGTACCGTCAGCACCGCCGCTGCCAGATCTTAGACGTCATTTATCTGATGATCATAGGCTAAGGATGGAATCATATTCCTGGCTGCGTTGCAGAGGGAAGATAAGGGGCTATCAAGCTGTATTGGTGCTGCTTATTATTGCATCTCTCCCTTAAAGGGAGTCTACCTGCTCCTGAATCATCTCCCAAGTATAAGCACCATTGTATAGGACACTTTCTAAGCTTCCCAGAAAGAGCTTCCCTGTTTTCCTGAGATCCTTCATTTTAGAGTAAATGACATTTTAATCTCTATGTCCTGGTGATGTCCTGTATGTCCGGCTCTGTGGGCGGAGCCATTCCTTTTGTTGCACCTTTGTTTCTCTCTTTATGCTTCTCATCAGCACAATTCACCATCTTTTACTCTTATATTGACATATCCATTAAATTATGTAGCAGAAAGAAGTCAAAATCCCACACCCAGTACACCAAGAACTTTATTTTCATGAAGGTAAAAATGATTTTTGGGATCGTTGGGGAACAGGACATACCTGGGAAACCTACAATGTGCTATATAGGGTACGGTTTTAACTTGTAGAATGATTTGGAAGCTGGGAGACTCCCTTTAAGCCTTGGCAACATAGTGGGGCACATTTACTTACCCGGTCCAGTCGCAATCCCGCGGCGCGTTGTCCGACAAGGATTCGGGTCTGCCGGGATTCACTAAGGTCCGTGCGCCCGATATCCTGCATGTGTCGCTGCTGCGCCGAGGTCCCCGGAGTTCACCATCTTCTTCCCGGTCCATGTAAGTGTGTGATCTTGTTACACAAATAGGTTTTTAAATTCCACGGTTTTTCCAAATCCGTCAGGTTGTCCAACGGCCACGCCCCCCCCGATTTCTGTTGCGTGGAAGCCGGCGCGATGCATCGAAATCCGATCGCGTGCGCCAAAATCCCAGGGCAATTCGCCGCAAAACGGAAATATTTGGAAAACCGGCGTTCGGACCCTTAGTAATTGAGCCCCAGTGACTTGTGACCATCTCTGAACAAGGGAGATAAGCAGCTACCGGATACAGTTGGCACTGCTTATCTCCTTCAACAATACAATATATCAGGCAGTATCCAACTAGCCTGGACTGATTTTACCCAAATATTAGGGACTATGGATTTACCTGATATTGATATGTAACTTAAAGGGGTATTTTAGTTTCATCTATTCAGAGACCACAGCATTCTGTCAAGTGTTGTGTTCTTGTTGCTACTTACCTTGCACAGCGCCATACGTTGTATAGTGGCTATGCTTGGTAGTGCAACTCATTCACTTCAATTACTTGCAATTAGGTGATTATGAAAGTGAGGTGGTGGGTGTAAAACAATATCCTTCTGGCAGTAGTTCCCCAGGGTCCTGGTATTATGGGGCCGGGGTGCACACTATAGCAGGTAAGAGTGTCACAGGCTTTGGACTGGGGGCCCAGGAGTTGGTAGATCAAGGTAGATCCTTGTGCAATATGTAGAGGGACTTGTCATTTTTTTTCTGGAAAACAGTGATATTGTATAAAAAACTTCTAAATACAAAATCTAGTGGAACCAACATGAGGTTCTAGGGTGCAAAGAACTTGTGTTTACTATGGCAGTGTCCAGTTTATGGTCCCCACTTCCCCACCCCCACCCCTCGCTATCATCGCTCCAAGACCTCGCACTAACTTTCCATTCACAGAGGAAACTCGCTTCCCTCCAGCTCGGAGCACTCTTCCTTTCTGGTACAAATAGCTGCAGGAAATGTCCAGGATGGAGCTGACACGGACATGACCCTCGTAAACTTATCACATTCTGTTCAAAAGTAACATGTTTTTGGACATGACATGAATTCATTGACATGATTTGCTGAGTGCACAGTATTTTAGGCATGTAGTGGTGTTTGGATTATCTGATACAAAGCTCCAAATCTCATGAATAGACATATAGACAGTATGGAAACTTGTTCTCTACTGCAGGCACCACTAGGGGGAGCTCAGAAGCTTCTAAACAAAGAACTCTATAATGTAGTCTGCAGTGAGCTCTTTAACTCCCCCTAGTGGTGGCTACACTTTTGGCTGAATTTTATCATGTAGGTCTTATTCTATGCAGGGGATATGGAGAGTTGTATCTAAATCAGTGACAGCTGCTTGTAGTCCTGATACCAGCACCGGCTGTGTTCCTTGCTGCATCAGGACATTGTCTAAGAGGGGTTGTTTGGCCAAACCCGACAATTTCCACAGGAAACACAGATTCATTGTGATCTTTTGAACCTCTCCTGCCGGGAAAAATAGGAGCAGCATGGTGGATTTCCACATATTCCTGTTTATGTGTTCCCTTGTAAGATATGTGACTGCTACAGGGGGTTTTATGGGGACAAAGTGATGTAGAAGAGTCAGAGGAGTCTGGAGGGGTCGGAGCAATTCAGAGGGTATCAGATGAGTTTGAAAGGGAATGGAGAAGTATTGAGGAAAAGAATAGTATGCAGAAAAACAGAGAAATTTGTTGTTGTCATGAAGTGGACTGTAGGGAACATAGGATCCTGGAGAGATATAAAATTTACTAAGTGGGACAGAAAGACCGAGGAGTCTGGAGGAGGACAGAGGATTCTGGAGGAGGACAGAGGATTCTGGAGGAGGACAGAGGATTCTGGAGGAGGACAGAGGAGTCTGGAGAGGACAGAGGATTCTGAAGAGGACAGAGGATTCCGAAGAGGACAGAGGATTCTGGAGGAGGACAGAGGAGTCTGGAGGAGGACAGAGGAGTCTGGAGAGGACAGAGGAGTCTGGAGGAGGACAGAGGAGTCTGGAGAGGACAGAGGAGTCTGGAGAGGTCAGAGTATTCTGGAGGAGGACAGAGTATTCTGGAGGAGGACAGAGGATTCCGGAGGAGGGCAGAGGAGTCTGGAGGGGGGCAGAGGAGTCTGGAGAGGACAGAGGATGCTGGAGGAGGGCAGAGGAGTCTGGAGAGGACAGATGAGTCTGGTGGGGAACAGAGGAGTCTGAAGAGGACAGATGATTCTGGAGGAGGACAGGATTCTGGAGGAGGACAGAGGATTCTGGAGAGGACAGAGGATTCTGGAGGAGGACAGAGGATTCTGGAGGAGGACAGAGGATTCTGGAGGGGGACAGAGGATTCTGGAGGGGGACAGAGGATTCTGGAGAGGAGAGAGGATTCTGGAGGAGCACAGAGGAGGTTGGAGGAAGATAGAGGAGTCTGAGAAAGGGTCAGGAAAGTATGTGGATGATAGTGGAGTCTAAACTGTTTGAAGGATCCCTTATGTGACTGAGCACTAGAGAAAAAAGTGACCACTAGGGGGAGCTCAGGATCTTACTGCAGACTGTTTATACATATAATTCTATAATCAGGCAGTATACACCCCTCCCCCCCACGTAGTCACTGTATATACAGTATACAGTGAGCACAGGAGCTCCTCCTAGTGGTGACTGCGGGAAGAGAGAATCCCATGTAATGATATATCTACTCTATATATATATATAAAGAAAACATTGAGCTCTGATTTTTTATGAAATGAATCAGTGCAGGATTTCGAGGCTTAAAACAACATCACGTTGAAGGGTGGAGACTCACATTGAATCCTTCTGGATTTTGGCAGTAAAATAGTGAATGAAAACGCCCTGCAGCCAGCATAAAGCGTGATGTCAGCAGAACAGAAACATGTAGGAAAACAGAAGATGATCCTGCTCTGGGGTCACTGCCAATGGAAACAGCGCAGCATTATCAGGGCATTAGCAGAGGCTGAAAACAATCAACCGTTTTGTCCTTTTTTATATGGCGTTACCTTATTTTACATTTATTCCATATTTTATCAGTAATATATTATTTTTAGAAATCTTTAATCAGATAAAATAATCCTTCACAGAAGTGGGGGTACATGAAGAGTATAATGGGGGTTAATATGGGATAATCCGGGGGTACATGAAGAGTACATGAGAGGTACGCTGGAGGGAACACTGAGGGTCATGGTGGGTACACTGGCAGTACATAAGGGGTGCATGGTGGGTACACTGGCAGTACATAAGGGGTGCATGGTGGGTACACTGGCAGTACATAAGGGGTGCATGGTGGATACATTGGCAGTACATAAGGGGTGCATGGTGGGTACACTGGCAGTACATAAGGGGTGCATGGTGGGTACACTGGCAGTACATAAGGGGTGCATGGTGGATACATTGGCAGTACATAAGGGGTGCATGGTGGGTATACACTGGCAGTACATAAGGGGTGCATGGTGGGTATACACTGGCAGTACATAAGGGCTGCATGGTGGGTACACTGGCAGTACATAAGGGGTGCATGGTGGATACATTGGCAGTACATAAGGGGTGCATGGTGGATACACTGGCAGTACATAAGGGGTGCATGGTGAGTATACACTGGCAGTACATAAGGGGTGCATGGTGGGTACACTGGCAGTACATAAGGGGTGCATGGTGAGTATACACTGGCAGTACATAAGGGGTGCATGGTGGGTACACTGGCAGTACATAAGGGGTGCATGGTGGATACACTGGCAGTACATAAGGGGTGCATGGTGGATACACTGGCAGTACATAAGGGGTGCATGGTGGGTACACTGGCAGTACATAAGGGGTGCATGGTGAGTATACACTGGCAGTACATAAGGGGTGCATGGTGGGTACACTGGCAGTACATAAGGGGTGCATGGTGAGTATACACTGGCAGTACATAAGGGGTGCATGGTGGGTACACTGGCAGTACATAAGGGGTGCATGGTGGGTATACACTGGCAGTACATAAGGGGTGCATGGTGGGTATACACTGGCAGTACATAAGGGGTGCATGGTGGGTATACACTGGCAGTACATAAGGGGTGCATGGTGGATACATTGGCAGTACATAAGGGGTGCATGGTGGGTATACACTGGCAGTACATAAGGGGTGCATGGTGGATACATTGGCAGTACATAAGGGGTGCATGGTGGATACATTGGCAGTACATAAGGGGTGCATGGTGGATACACTGGCAGTACATAAGGGGTGCATGGTGGGTATACACTGGCAGTACATAAGGGGTGCATGGTGGGTATACACTGGCAGTACATAAGGGGTGCATGGTGGGTACACTGGCAGTACATAAGGGGTGCATGGTGAGTATACACTGGCAGTACATAAGGGGTGCATGGTGGGTACACTGGCAGTACATAAGGGGTGCATGGTGGATACACTGGCAGTACATAAGGGGTGCATGGTGGATACACTGGCAGTACATAAGGGGTGCATGGTGGGTACACTGGCAGTACATAAGGGGTGCATGGTGAGTATACACTGGCAGTACATAAGGGGTGCATGGTGGGTACACTGGCAGTACATAAGGGGTGCATGGTGGGTATACACTGGCAGTACATAAGGGGTGCATGGTGGGTATACACTGGCAGTACATAAGGGGTGCATGGTGGGTATACACTGGCAGTACATAAGGGGTGCATGGTGGGTACACTGGCAGTACATAAGGGGTGCATGGTGGGTATACACTGGCAGTACATAAGGGGTGCATGGTGGGTACACTGGCAGTACATAAGGGGTGCATGGTGGGTATACACTGGCAGTACATAAGGGGTGCATGGTGGGTATACACTGGCAGTACATAAGGGGTACATGGTGGGTACACTGGCAGTACATAAGGGGTGCATGGTGGATACACTGGCAGTACATAAGGGGTGCATGGTGGATACACTGGCAGTACATAAGGGGTGCATGGTGGATACACTGGCAGTACATAAGGGGTGCATGGTCGGTATACACTGGCAGTACATAAGGGGTGCATGGTGGGTATACACTGGAAGTACATAAGGGGTGCATGGTGGGTACACTGGCAGTACATAAGGGGTGCATGGTGGGTACACACTGGCAGTACATAAGGGGTGTATGGTGGGTACACTGGCAGTACATAAGGGCTGCATGGTGGGTATACACTGGCAGTACATAAGGGGTGCATGGTGGGTATACACTGGCAGTACATAAGGGGTGCATGGTGGGTATACACTGGCAGTACATAAGGGGTGCATGGTGGGTATACACTGGCAGTACATAAGGGGTGCATGGTGGGTACACTAGGGGTACATGAAAAGCACACAGTGGTACATAGGGGCACAATTAGTGTACATGAGGACTGGGGGGTACATGAGGAGTAGGGGTAAATGAGTACAGTGGGAGTATAAGAGGGGTATATGAGGGGCACACTGGTAGTATATGAGGGTTACATGAGGTATACACTTGAGGTACATTAGGGGTACAGTGGATGTAAATGAAAGCCACACTGGGAGTATATGAGGGGTGCATGAGGGGCACACTGAGTATATGAGGGGTACACTGAGTATATGAGGGGTACACTGAGGGCGTACAAAAGGGGAATAGTGGGGGTACATGAGGGGTAAGCTGAGAATGCATTAGGGGCACAATGGGAGTATATGAGGGGTAGATAATTAGGACACTGGGATTATATGGGTGTACACTGGGAGTATATGTCAGGTATATGAGAGGTACACCAGGAGTATATGATGATTACACTGGGGGGTACATGACGAGTACACTGGGGGCGCATGGGATATACATTGGAGGTACATAATAAGGGGTACATCAAGGTACATGAGTGGAAATGGGGGCACCCTGGGGCTGTAGTTTGTTAGCTCAGGGTGTAGCAATGTGGCTGTTGATGGAGCAGACACACCAGGACCTGTGGCCCCCCCTCACATCTCTCCTTCAGTACTTGTTCTGCTCCAGACCTGTAACTCACAGTATATGTACTGGACATGCGCTCTAACTACCGGACTCGCTGTCATACATATAATCCTAGCGGGCTGTGGGGCTCAGTTATGGCGGCCAGCAGGCCTGTCAGGTCTGTCAGTGATTGGTGCACATGACTGACTTATATAGTCATGTGACTTTATATCAGCCTCTGAAGGTGCCATACCTTTCAATGGTTGGACTTCCCCTTTAAGTGCTGAGAGGGTTATCACTTATCACGATCAGTATCATTTTCTCGGACCCTGGAGCCATCATCGGCTTCACTCTCTGCTCATTTACGCTGACAAACTTTCTCTGACGGTTGTTGGGAGCTTCATATTGGATTTGCCGGGAGCTTATGTCCCTGTGCAGACGGTGCTGGAGGGTACAGAGTGTTTCGGAGGAGGTGGGGGGTTATGTAAGGCTGACAGCTGCTCTGAAGTCTCCGTCTCCCGGGTCCATCTTCCCGTAATTCACTTCTGGTAGAGACTTCTTTATATCCCTGTTACCAAGTGTGGGGATAATAGTTTTTTTTATTTTCGGGAAACCTTTATTCCAGAAAATTTCCAAATGATTTCTTGAAATAAAACTGAAATCTCATCAAAAATCAAAAACACTGCTCCGTCACTTCCAAAAATCCAAGAAAAAGAAATATGCAAATCTTTAGGTTAGATCTTGGATGAGGACATGGATGTCCGGTGAGTGGTCGTCCGACCTTATGGACCTCAGACAAATTATGGGGCAGCATTGCTCTTTTACCATGCAGAGCACCATGCACTGGGTTGTGGTTGTGTTTGGTACTGCAGGAAGGTCCTCATAATAATAATAATAATCCTTTATTTATATGGCGCACACAGATTACGCAGCGCTGCACAAAACTTGTCAAATTGGTCCCTGTCCCCAATGGGACAATCTTAACAGCCTACCAGTATGTTTGGAGTGTGGGAGGAAACCAGTGACCTGGAGGAAACCCACGCAAACACGGAGAGAACATACAAACTCTTTGCAGATGTTGACCTGGGTGGCACTCAAACCCAGGAGCTGCACTACCGGGTTCAACCACAACCCAATGCGTGGTGCAGAACCTGTCCAGGACTGTCCTGTTCATAGGAACTGCATTGTAAGAAAACCATGGGGTGGAGAATAGCCCCAAACATCAAAGCCTCTTCTCTCAGGGGTCAAATCCTGCACTATAAAAGGGGTTTCCTTTGATCTAGGACCCCATCTCTTTTACATACAGCCCCACATATGGGCATTGGCGGTGCCACCGTTAGGATCCCAGCTATAGTTTTTGGCTAACATGTACAGCGCAATACATTTACTTGTGGCTGCATTTGGTATTGCAACCTGAATTGAGTGAATTACAGGACCAAGTTCAGCCATAACCCAATGTGCAGCGCTGTGCATGCAGGACCCATGGACAGGTGACCCCATAAAGTGACATGGCCCCTTATTTTAGGTGTGGATTTGCTATGGGACTTTTAGGACGTAGGACCTGCTCTTCTTGGTTCCGCACCTTGGGTAGTGAGAACCTGTTCAGGACTCCCCTGTCCGGAGGAATCGTATTGTAAAGAAACAAGGGGTCAAAGAGAAGCATCAAACCCTTCTCTTCTTGGGGCCAAACTCCGGCACATAATAGGGCCCCATCTCTTTTACATACATCTGCTCCTCTAGGCACTGACTTATACATGTTCCATAATTCATAGCTAAGATTTCAATTTCACTTTCTTAATTTCATAAAACATGACATTTCTGCCCGTCCTCATAAGATCCGGATGCTCAGCAGAGAACTAATAAAAACCAGACAGGATTCCATCAAGGAACAGAAATGCGTCTCCTTCCTGGGGCGCTGTTATAATAAATCAGAGAGATGGCGTCATCCTGAGATTACGCTGCAGACTATATTATTAGATTATGTCACTCGCCATAACACGGCATATCAATTAATGGCCGTTCTGAACCTGGACCGGGCAGGGACTATACAAAGATATCATGGTGACCTACCTTGTCTCCACCATGATGTAGAAGCCTCAATAAGCAACTTTATGTATCATACCGATTAAAAACAACTCCTGCAATTTATTATTTATAGCTTCTAAAACGACCTATGTGTCTCCATGGTAACAGACTACAAACAAACCCTGTGTAGTCAGATCCTGAGCGATCTTTAATATTTGCCAACCTTAATTTGGTCTTATTTCTCTCTTGCAGGTGTGACTATGACCTTTCTTTGAAAGCTTCGGGGACGTTCCTCTGTAATTGGTTCATTGCGTTTTTTTAATGTTACTGACATTGTGAGGCCGGCCTCCAATCATGTCTACCGATGTAGAATCCTGCACCAGCACTTCAACAGACCTGGCACCAGCCGCCAAACCGGCCACCAAAAAGGAAAAGAAAAAAGGTACAAAAGTGTGGTATAAAAAATATACATCTGCCCCCTACTACACTCTCCTGACCACAAGGGTCCATTCCAAATAGTAATGGGTCGTTCGGGACCGAGCCGGCACAGAGCCAGCTCTTTTTTAGTCAACGGTGAAAGCCGGCTCCCGCCTGAGAGCTGGTCCAGTGAGCCACTTCTTTAAAATTACATTAAAGAGGTTCGGGCCAAGCAGGAGGACGGAACATGTGACGTTTATTGGGGGCTCTCCTGCTCCTCCCCCTGACCCCTCCCTCTCTATATAAAATATTTTCTGTGTACTAGCTGACTCCGGGCAGGGAGCCAATAACTCAGTAAACCCTCGTCCCTTCACGGGTGACTCCGCCCCTGAAGGGAGTCTCCCTAAATTATATTAAATAGGGAGCAGTTCAGGAGCTGGAAGAGCCGGCTCTTTATAATGATCCAGCTCACTGAGAAGAGACGAAGTTCTCATGACTAATTCCAAAGACATTATACCACAAACTGAAGTAGAGCACACAGCAAAGGTCCCTCCCCATACGTTCCCCATATATTCTTTTAAATGCTGACACTTAGGACTATAAAGAGTTGGTCCCTTTAAGGCAAATGTAGGAGGAAGGTTTTATCACTGGAGATTTTATTCAGACCCCAGGAAGTCTCAAGGATCTGGATTTGAAGCTTCTGACCACAGTCTTCCAGTAGCATTTCTGCTTCCTGAACACTAGGTATTCTCTTACTGGAGAAGCTCCTCCTGTTTGTTCGGACCAGAATCTTTTGTTCCTGGCCCCAGTAATAGGTCTGATGTGATAGTTATACTGGTGGAGACACTGCGCTGTTCTGGAGCTTCTATGTGGAACTTGGAAGGATCTAGACAACAGGTCCAGATTCTGACCACTGTCCACTAGCAGCGTTCCTGGTTCCTGTACACTGGGCATTGTCCTACAGGAGAAGCTTCTCATGTTTGTTACGACCAGAACATTGGGGCAGATTTATCAAGTGTCTGAAAGTCAGAATATTTTCAGTTGCCCATGGCAACCAATCACAGCTCCCCTTTAAAATATTCATGAGCACTGGTAAAAAGAAAGCTGAGCTGTGATTGGTTTCCATGGGCAACTGGAAATATTCTGACTTTCAGACACTTGATAAATCTGCCCCATTGTGTTCCTGGCTCCAGAAGTAGGTCCGATGTCATAGTTACACTGGTGGAGACACTGGCCACCTCTGGTGTTTCTATGAAGAAGTTCTCAAGGATCTAGACAGCTGGTCTGGCTTCTGACCACTGTCCTCCAGTTGAGGAACTCTGCAGTAGGTCTTTGGACCTGCCGTGTAATAGAGGATCATCAGACATCTAGTTATAAGCCGAGCGGAAAATGTAACAGATGTTTGTGGTGGTGGATGAGGCCGAGCAGAAGGAGAAGCCGCAGGACAGTGTTATGACAGGTGAACATCCTCACCACCTCCAGGCTTCTTCAAGATCATGTCAAGGAGCAAACATAGTACAGAACCTCTCTGGTTAATCCAAGCCATGTGTCCTGGAGCCCACAAACATCTGGCTCCCATGTAATGTGCTGAATGAGGGACCCGGTGTGACCACTGAAATGAGCCGCCATGCTGTGCAGAGTATTGGGTTACCTCACACGCATGGCGGTATTATACTGCAGATTCCCCACATTTCCAAGCCCTGGCATGTCGGGGGTTCTAGTCCTCCACACATTCGAGAAAGGAGTTGACCATCTGCTATTCCCCCAGGTCCAGAGAAAACCGATGAATTTCTTCTAGCCAGGTTTAAAGGGGATGGAGTACGGTATAAAGCCAAATTAATTGGGATCGATGATGTTCCGGAGGCGCGTGGAGATAAGATGAGCCAGGACTCCATGATGAAGCTGAAGGTAAGAGCTGCCCCCCCTGGTAGACTTTATAGTAATGCAATGTATCCCCCTCCCGGTAACAGCACTATATGGCGTGATATCTTGCAGGGTATGGCAGTCGCCGCTCGATCTCAGGGACAACACAAGCAGCGGATCTGGGTGAACATTTCACTTTCCGGAATTAAAATCATTGACGAGAAAACGGGCGTAAGTTTTTATAAAATTTTTTTCTTTACCTATAAGAATGGATTAGTGTTAATTTGCCACAAATGTGTTGGTTTACTTAGGGTGCTGGTCATAGCGGGTTACTTAGGGTGCATATATAGTGGGTTACACAAACTATATATATAGTTTATAGTGTGTTACACAGGGTGCAAGTTATAGCCAGTAACTAAGGGTGTAGATTATTTATTGATGGTGCTGGTAATAATGGTTTACTTAGGGTGCTGGTAATAATGGGTTACTTAGGGTGCTGGTAATAATGGGTTACTTAGGGTGCAGGTTAATGTGGGTTACTTCGAGTGCTGGTAATTGAGGATTATTTAGGGTGCAGGTTATATTAGTTTTTTAGGGTGCAAGTTAATGTGGGTTATAGTGGGTTACTTAGGCTGCAGGTTACAGCAGGTTTCTTAGGGAGCAGGTTATAAAGGGTTACTAAAGTTGCAGGTTATAGTAGGTTACTTAAGGTGCAGGATATATCAGGTATCGCGGGGTGCAGGTTATAGCAGGTTAAATAGGGTGTAGGTTATAGCAGGTTACTTAGGGTGCAAGTAATAGCAGTTGACCAAGGGTGCAGTTGACCAAGGGTTGACCAAGCAGTTGACCAACTCGCATCACACTCGCAACGCATGCTGCCGGGAACCCACGACCCGAACGATGCACCGCAGGAGTGAACTCAGCATGTCAGTTCACTCCCGGTGTGCAGCATTCGGGCCGTGCGTTCCCGGCAGCTCGCGTTGCGGGTGTGATGCGAGTTCATCGCATCACACTCGCAAGTGTGGAACGGGCCTAAGGATGCTGGTTATAGCTGGGTACTTAGGGTGCAGGTTAGTGCAAGTTACTTAGGGTGCTGGTTACAGTGGGTTATTTAGGGTGCAGGTTATAGCGGTGGACTCAGGGTGCCGGTTATAGTGGATTACTCAGGGTGCCGGTTATTATAGTGGATTACTTAGGGTGCAGGTTATAGCGGATTAGTTTGGGTGTAGGTTATAGTGGGTAACTTTGAGTGCAGGTTACAGAGGGTGACTTAGGGTGCAAGTTATAGCGGATTACAAAGGATGCTGGTTATAGCGGATTACATAGGGTGCTGGTTATAGTGGGTGACTTAGGGTGCAGGTTATAGTGGGTTACTTAGGGTGCAGGTTACAGCGGGTGACTTAGGGTGCAGGTTACTCAGGGTGCAGGTAATAGCGGATTATTTAAGGTTCTGGTTATAGCGGGTTACTTAGGGTGCAGGTTACTCAGGGTGCAGGTAATAGCGGGTTATTTAAGGTTCTGGTTATAGCGGATTACATAGGGTGCTGGTTATAGCGGATTACATAGGGTGCTGGTTATAGTGGGTGACTTAGGGTGCTGGTTATAGTGGGTTACTTAGGGTGCAGGTTACAGCGGATTACATAGGGTGCTGGTTATAGCGGATTACATAGGGTGCTGGTTATAGTGGGTGACTTAGGGTGCTGGTTATAGTGGGTTACTTAGGGTGCAGGTTACAGCGGGTGACTTAGGGTGCAGGTTACTCAGGGTGCAGGTAATAGCGGGTTATTTAAGGTTCTGGTTATAGTGGGTTACTTAGGGTGCAGATGTATGGGGACGTTCCTAGCAGGCCACATTCCATCAGGAGTAACGTCCAGAAAATTCCGCTCTGGATATTTTTTTTTCACAGATATTTGAGGAAAAAAATGAAGTGAGAATTAAACAGAAATATTCTAACACTTGCGCAACCAAAGCCTTAGTCATCTGGAACACAACGTCCCGGTAGATGCGGCTGGACGCCTCGGCCGTCAGGGGGTGACGCACTTTTATGACCCCCAGCTGTTTAAATATGTCCTGGAGCGATGGTGTGAGGAGGCGGCTCGGGGCGGCGGGGAGTTCACTCAGAATCCAGTAACAGCCGCACGATCTTTACAGGACACAGAAATAACATTGTGTCCACCCTACTGGTCCCGTCCACAAAAATACTCCAAAAATAATCCCTGGTGGGTAGGCGGGTAACCAACATTCAATAACTGACCTTGCAGATTGCTGCCAGTATCCACACACTGCTGTGCTCTGAACTCTCTGCAAACAGTGTTCAGTATTATCCATGTAGCGATGCATACTAATACATTTGTGTATGTTAGTAGCAGCAGGACTGGGAAATATAGATTTATATTCCAGGATTGTAGCTTCTACAAGTGCGCTAGGGACGTGTCCTCACACTGCTGTGCTCTATGCTCACTGCAGCCAGTGTACTCTTCTTAGAGACGTGCAATCATGCCATTGTGTTAGTTGTTAGTAGCAGCAGGACTGTGAAATATGGATTTATGTTCAAGGATTGTGACTTCTCCAAGTGTGCTAGGGGCTTGTTCTCACACTGCTGTGCTCTGTGCTCTCTGCAGCCAGTATTAAGCTATCACTCCAAGCAAAGGGAAGGGACTACAGAACAGTTGAATTCACAGAGCTCAGAGCACAGCAGTGTGAGGGCAGTAAGATGATTAGACTTCCTATATACAGAATCCTTACTCTGCCCTGTCATCACTTTCCAGGTCATCGAACATGAACATCCTGTTAATAAGATTTCTTTCATTGCCCGAGATGTGACCGACAACCGAGCGTTTGGCTATGTCTGCGGAGCTGAAGGACAGCACCAGTTCTTTGCCATTAAAACAGCGCAGCAGGTACAGCACGGTGTGCACGGGGTCATAGGAATATAAGAGTTACTAACGATGGTAACGTGTAAACTACATGACAAGCTCGGCTCTGCTACATCTGTATCTGTGTCAGGTCAGGGATCCTGTACAGTTTCCGTTCCTTACTTTTATAGGTTTTCTCTTTGTCCTCAGGCTGAGCCTCTGGTTGTGGATCTGAAGGATTTATTCCAGGTCATCTATAACACAAAGAAGAAGGAAGATGAGGATAAGAAGAAGGTGCGTCCTGTGTCCCAGATGAAAAGCGCATATAGTGCGTCAGTTCTAGCGTCCTGGGTGGTCTAGGGTGGTGCAAGGGTTAATTCTGGTATATCTGGAGCAATGAAGGGGCTAATTCCACATATACCTACATGTCAGATATACACAGAACATGTAAACTACATGGTATCATTGTGGGTGTGCACTCTGGAGATGATAGAGTTAAAAATCGCCGACCCCACAGACAGGGGGAGCTGGATTTTGGATTAATTTTTGATATTGTGTTTAAACCTTTTTGGTGCTTTCAGTGGGAACTCTGGCAGTGACCAGTTCACTGTAATAATTTGTGTAATACTTCACATTTCCTGTGGGGGTGCTGTAGGGAGATCAATCACCTATTGGATCTTCTAGAGATTATTGCTGGGTTTCCTAGTGTTGTGTTGTCTAAAATTTTCAGGTGATGGCCAATCCTTAGAATAAATAGTAATCATAGGGGATTGGGTTCCCCCCCTCAGTAGAACACAGCCCCCCCCATTTTTGTATATCCAGACAGAGCACCACACAGGGCAGTGTGTCCACACCTGATACTGCAGCTCAGCCCATTCACACAAACAAAACTGGAATATCACCAAGATATTACTAACAATTTTTGGGACTCTTCTGAAGTTCCTCGAGTGTACTTGTACCTGATATGTCCTACAATATGTATTTTTTTAAAGATTTCTTTTATTTAAAAAAAATTGTCTTTTGATAACAAAAGTTCTCACCCTGCTTCATTCTAGATTAATGTATGGCTCCCTCTAGTGGTCACAGATGGAATAACATTGATTTATATATTCGGACAAAAACATTTTCTGACTGTTACAGTGTCATGCATTGTCAAATTTTGTAGTCGTAGTCATCCCACAGTAACAAGAAAATTATTCTAATTCTATTTTGTATCATACTTCATATATTATTTATTTATTTGTGTATTTTTTTCTCTAGAATGAAGAAGGTAACCAGCCGGTCGAGGTAAAGTTAAAAAAAAATATATTTTTTCTGTGCCTTTAAATTGTATTGTAAGCAAAATGATCAGGGATAGAAGTGTCTTGTAGCCAATGAGGTTGTTAATAATTGTCAACACTAGAATAGAGCGCTCATCCAGAGGCAGTGTCCTGAAAATTAAAACTCATTTAATGGAGACAATGGGGGTCATTTACTAAGGGCCCGATTCGCGCTTTCCCGACGTGTTACCCGAATATTTCTGATTTGCGCCGATTTCCCCTGAATTGCCCCGGGATTTTGGCGCATGTGATCGGATTGTGGTGCATCGGCGCTGGCATGCACGCGGCGGAAATCAGGGGGCGTGGCCGAACGAAAACCTGACGGATTCGGAAAAACCGCTGCATTTTTTTAAAAAAATGTGTCGCGGAGCTTGCACTTACCATCACTCAGCCCAGCTCGGTGTAATCCAGTGCGTTCCGGGAAACTTCAGCGCAGCAGCGCCACCTGGTGGACGTCGGAGGAACAACCTTAATAAATCCCGGCCGGACCCGAATCCAGCGCAGAGAACACGCTGCTGGATCGCGAATGGATCGGGTAAGTAAATCTCCGCGACACATTTTTTTTTTTTTACTGCGGCGGTTTTTCGGATTCCGTCGGGTTTTCGTTCGGCCACGCCCCCCCCCATTTCCGATCGCGTGCACCAAAATCCCGGGGCAATTCAGGGGAAATCTGCGCAAATCGGAAATATTCGGGTAACACGTCGGGAAAACGCAAATCGGGCCCTTAGTAAATGACCCCCATTGGGACAAAGCGGGATGAGTCTTGTGATACTGCAGTAATTTACTTCCTCTCTGTTTCAATAGAAGACAAAGAGGCAGGTAGCAAAATATGCAATGGATTAAAGTAGATGGACTAATGGATATATTTTATACATTAATACAAAAAACAAGGTATTTCTGAGACTGGAGAGTAATTTTTTAAAGTTAATAGTGTCCTGTGATTACAGCAGCATCAGCACTAATTCAACATCAGGCAACACACGGACTAGTGGGAGAGAAGCGAGATAGGATATGGTAGAATTGTAATAGAAGCTAATAAAAGGACTTACAAATACACAGGTTGTCCTTTTATTACAGCAGAATCTGCATGGATACAATTAAGCTGTCTCCAAGCAGTGTCAAAGGGATGTGTGATTACAGAAGTAGTAAAAGGAAAGAAAGCATGGAAGAGGAGGTAGAATTGTAATGTCAGCAAGCATTAAGAGATACTTTCATGCAAGTTGTCCTGTGCTTACAGCAGCATCTACGCAGATTCAATTACACTGTCCTAATGCATTGTCAGAAGGATGTGTGATTAAAGAAGTAACCGAGTAGAAAGAATGGAAGAGGAGGTAGAATTGTTATCAGGGCACCCAATAAAAAGCAAGTTGTCCTGTGATTACAGCAGCACCTGCGCATATTCAGTTACACTGCCCTAGTACATTGTCAGAGAGATGAGTGATTAAACAATTAACAGGGTAGAAAGTATGGAAGAGGAGGTAGAAATGTTATCAGGGCACCCAATAAAAAAAACAAGTTGTCCTGTGATTACAGCAGTATCTGCACAGATCCAGTGTTAGAGACATGTGTGACAACACATGAACTAATAGGGGATGAAGGAAGTAAATTGCAGGTGGAATTGTAATGGGAGCAAACAATAGGAGTTACACATATACAGGTTATCCTGTGATTACAGCAGCATCTGCACAGATACAATTAGACTGTGGTGCAATGGAGTGTCAATGGGATGTGTGATCAGGGTGGTAACAGGGGAGAACGGATGGAAGAGGAGGTAGAAATAATGAGCAAGGATTGAAAGATACATACATATTATCCTGTTCTTACAGCAGCATCTGCAGTGATTCACTTAGTGAGTAACATGGGCGGATGGGCCCTGGGCTGTATGGAAATTATAGTCCCTACAAGTCGGGAATCACTTCCTACATCTGGTACTATGCTTCATCAGCTTCTTGGGGAATGGAGGATGTGTCCTTTCTGCCTGCTTTCAATCTGCAGCTTCAGGACCTTTGGAGGACCTTCAAATGTCCTGAAATGGCTCTTATGTACATGTGTATTGAGATCAGGAACTGATATTTGAGGATTTCATGAGTATAACATTTGGTGGGTGGTTTGGTTGCCCATGGGCCCCATAGAAGGCTTGTTCCCCTGGGCTACCACCCAAACCGCCCTATATTATATTCCAACACTGCTGAGCTAAATACATACAAGTGACATAGTTGCTCAGCCGTGTATCTTATGGATGTTATATCTAAACATCGGCGTCGTCTCTTACAGAATGGAAGCGATGCTTTGCTCAGCATTGACAATGACGTCGACAAAATGAAATTAGTAAGTAGCCGCCTGCTGATGGTTTCCTCCATGTGTATGCTGTATAGTGATTCTCATGTATATGAGCAGCTCCTCCGTATTATAATAATCTTCTCCTATACTCTGCGGTGGGGGATAGTATTATAATATCACTGTGATCCCCCCATATGAACTACTATAATACATGAGAACACACCAGCCCCCCCCCTCCCCCTCCTCTTCACTAAATCTCAATCTTTCCTTCCCTTGTCAGACCAAAAACAAAGATTGTTAAGGCTGAATATGTGTCGGTAAGTGTCATAGTGCACAGTGCAATAGTGACATGAAGGGATTGTAGAGTGTGAAAGCTCATCCAGACAACAAGGGGTTATGTAATATCACAGTGCCCTATAGTATAAGCTGTGTGTGGTGGTCCTCTTATAGGATTGATATAGGAGACGTCCCTGGGTCTACGCAGAGCGGTTCTCCCATCACATTCTATCTATAATAGCTGCACTTCCTACAGTCACCTCTAGGGATCCACATAGGAACCTAAGTTATAGGTGAAAATCTCGAAGCAGATGATCAAAAACGGAGCAATAACCTGGAGGAAGTCGAATCGGGAGAATTAGGATAAAGCCAAAGTCAGGGGTGCTGCTGCCTGAGGTGCACTATAGAACGGCGCCCCCTCTGACCCATCCTGTAGTAATATATCAGGTGGGTTCTCCATGCAGTGTCTCACACCCATCATATCAGGGGATATTATCAGGGTTTCTGCGCCTAGACAATGGCGTAGAAACCACAAAAAAATCGCAACTGCTAGCCTATACCTAGCACATGAGATTATTTTCTCTTAACACCAGCTCCAGACAGGTAGTGAGTAACCTAAAAAGTTAACCCCCCACCCCCACCCGAATACATCAAGAGTCTTTTGATCTTTTGATGTACTCGGCTGCGCCTGAAGTGACGGCTATCACAAGCGCTGGCATATAATAAATATCACTTAATATTTTTGCCACCCCCCATCTCTCTGTAGGAGGTGCTGCCTGAGGCAAGAGGTTCACCTCATGGCTGGTGCAGTCCTGGCCAAATTGGAAGAAGACATCAAGCAGTAGATGTAGTCAGATTGAGAATAATAAGGAGAATAACAGGAGTCACCGGGGGACATGTATCTTTATTTAATCTTTTTTGCGACTTTTTTTTTTAATTGCGACTTTTTACTGCAACTTTTGCTGTCGTTTCCCTAGCACACATTGGCACATCTTATGTATCTTTATTTTCAAGATGTTCCGGGCAACTTTTCACTTGTGTATCATTTTTTCCCCTGTATTTTTGCGCCAGGGCAGGGCAACTTGTAATTTGGAATTATTTCACATGCTTTAAATTGTAAAAAAATTTTTGCATTCACATTTTGAAATGTATTGGTTACTTCCAAGGGTGCGGTCACACGTGGCGTTTGTGATGTGTTTTTAAAAGCATCACCGAAACGCATGTGTTTTACATGTAACCACACGTTTGGTTGGTTAGAAGGCATTTTTTTTTACAGCTGCTTACACTTCCATCATTGAAGAGAAACGCTTTCTAACCAGTCAAATGTTAACACAGCTGCTTACACTTCCAACAGTTTATCGAAACGCTTTCTAACCAGCCGTTCCTACAATGGTTTTATAAAAGCATCGCAAACGCCATGTGTGACCGCACCCTCATATGTCATCATCTCCCTGGGGTGTGGCTAGATTGCTTAAAAAATGCAGGTCTCAGCCTCAAAAATCCAATATTAAAAGTACTGTCCACTCCTGTATATAACCCCCCCCCCCCCCTCTCATGGCTTGTGTCCATGTGGATTTGAGTCATTTGCAATAAAAAGTCTCAAAAAAAAGGCAAAGTCACAAGAAAAACAGGAAAAACTTAATATGTATCACAAGAAAAAAAGACATGATCATGCATAAGGTGCAAAAAGGACCTTCCAAAAGTCTCAATTATGCACCAAAGAAAAAAAAAAACTAAGATACATGTCCCCCACTGAGGCAAGAGGCCCCTAGAGGAGAAATGTAGTATTACATCCTGACCTATGATGTACCTTCCACCGCAACCATTAAAAACAACTCAAACCACATCCTAACATGGAAGGGAATCAGGACTGACTTGAATAGATGTAGCAGAGCTGAATATGTCATTGATCTCTATGGGGGTTGTAGTAGAGCAACTTCACTCCCGACTTTCACCTCTACATTGCTCTCCATTATGTCACTATTGCACTAAGCTCTGTCGTGTATCATTGGTCTGATCACTTTTATAACTTTTTCCCATATTTTATTATGATTTTCCCACTTTATTTAGGGCAGTGTTTTTATACATTTTGTATAATTTTGTATAATATTTTGTATACATTTGCTGCTTTACATCATGTCCCTTCAGGAGGGATCTATGTACAAGGGAACCCTATGCCTGCACCCAGGGGGTGAGCCCATTATAAAATCCTATTGATCCCTTTAAGGCAGATTAAAGGGGAATTCTAAATTCATAGGTTATGTCCCAGGTGGAGTGGCACTTAAAGGGGTGGCACAAATTATAATTGTTAGGTAATAACTTGATGATCACTGGGGGTCTGACTGCTGCGACCACAAAGGCAAGGGTCCCATTCCCCAATCTAAAGGAAACAGCATACAATATACTCTTCCATTCTTTCCCTATAGGACTCTGACAGTCCCAGGTACAGGTGCAGCCCAATTTGGCCTCTCCTTGTAATTAGTGAAGGTCTTAGTGGTCAAAAAGCAAACAATCAGCCCCTATCATATGTAGATTTTATAGAGTGGTGTAAAATTAGAGGAACCTGGCGGCTTTCTCCCGAAAACAGCGCTCATTCATACACGCAGGCTATTTGTGGTATTGCAGCTGAACCCAAATCAGTTTAGAAGAGGCTGCAATACCAGACACAACCCATGCACAAAGTGTGGCGCTGTTTTGGAAGAAATGCAGCAATGTTGTGGCTGCCCCCCTGTGCGCAGGCTGACTGTATCCAGCTCCAGTACAATACCAACTTTTCATCGCAATGCAGAAACTTCTGAAACTCATCAATTTTCACCAGTTTGGGTATTTTTTTTGTGCTTCACATCACATTTTTTTATTTCTTCAGTGCATGCTCACGTTGTGTCCACTGACCACTGTTGACTATACCTAGTATAGTAAAATAATTTGTCTCAAATAGCACCACACCTGTCCATAGGTCATGTCTAGTATTGCAGCTCAGATTCATCTTAATGAATAAGGGTGAGCTGCAATACCACACACAACCTCTGGACAAGTGGGGCGCAATTTCTGAAAAAAAGTTTGCAGTCTTAGTCTATTATTGACGTAGATCTGGAAGATCATTGGTTAGGATACATTGACATCCAAGAGGTCGCTAAGGTCATATCTGAAGAAGGTCCATAGGTGGTGGCTATTTCTTGGTAGAAGGTTGGTCTCCTTCAGAAGACCACACACAAACTCAATGGTCTTATAGAGGGGTGGTCTTTACAAAGTCTGCCGAATTACATAAGGAATTATGTATCTGTTCCCCCTCCATTGTGGTAAATCTCTTCTTCTCCTTCATTTTTTAAGGGTGTTGACCAGATGAATTTATTTGGTGATATGTCCACACCGCCAGATCTCAACAGTCCAACAGTAAGTACTTGACTCCATTATCTCAACTTTTTTTCTCTTCCTGATGTACTACATACTATATATACATCACCACTAGGGGGAGCTCAGGAGATTACTACATACTATATATACATCACCACTAGGGGGAGCTCAGGAGATTACTACATACTATATATACATCACCACTAGGGGGAGCTCAGGAGATTACTACATACTGTATATACAGCCACCACTAGGAGGAGCTCAGGAGATTACTACATACTATATATACATCACCACTAGGGGGAGCTCAGGAGATTACTACAAACTGTATATACACCACCACTAGGAGGAGCTCAGGAGATTACTATATACTCTATATACACCACCACTAGGGGGAGCTCAGGAGATTACTACATACTGTATATACACCACCACTAGGAGGAGCCGAGGAGATTACTACATACTGTATGTACATCACCACTAGGGGGAGCTCAGGAGATTACTACATACTGTATATACATCACCACTAGGAGGAGCTCAGGAGATTACTACATACTGTACATACAGCCACCACTAGGAGGAGCCTGGGAGATTACTACATACTGTATATACAGCCACCACTAGGAGGAGCTCAGGAGATTACTACATACTGTATATACAGTCACCACTAGGGGGAGCTCAGAAGATTACTACATACTGTATATACACCACCACTAGGGGGAGCTCAGGTGATTACTACATACTGTGTATACAGCCACCACTAGGGGGAGCTCAGGAGATTACTACATACTGTATATACAGCCACCACTAGGAGGAGCTCAGGAGATTACTACATACTGTATATACACCACCACTAGGGGGAGCTCAGGAGATTACTACATACTGTATATACACCACCACTAGGAGGAGCTCAGGAGATTACTACATACTGTATATACACCACCACTAGGAGGAGCTCAGGAGATTACTACATACTGTATATACACCACCACTAGGGGGAGCTCAGGAGATTACTACATACTGTATATACACCACCACTAGGAGGAGCTCAGGAGATTACTACATACTGTATATACACCACCACTAGGAGGAGCTCAGGAGATTACTACATACTGTATATACACCACCACTAGGGGGAGCTCAGGAGATTACTACATACTGTATATACGCCACCACTAGGGGGAGCTCAGGAGATTACTACATACTGTATATACACCACCACTAGGAGGAGCTCAGGAGATTACTACATACTGTATATACCCCACCACTAGGGGTAGCTCAGGAGATTTCTACATACTGTATATACAGCCACCACTAGGGGGAGCTCAGGAGATTACTACATACTGTATATACACCACCACAAGGGGTAGCTCAGGAGATTACTACATACTGTATATACCCCACCACTAGGGGTAGCTCAGGAGATTTCTACATTCTGTATATACACCACCACTAGGGGGAGCTCAGGAGATTACTACATACTGTATATACAGCCACAACTAGGAGGAGCTCAGGAGATTACTACATACTGTATATACACCACCACTAGGGGTAGCTCAGGAGATTTCTACATACTGTATATACAGCCACCACTAGGAGGAGCTCAGGAGATTATTACATACTGTATATACACCACCACTAGGAGGAGCTCAGGAGATTACTACATACTGTGTATACACCACCACTAGGGGGAGCTCAGGAGATTACTACATACTGTATATACAGCACCTCTAGGAGGAGCTCAGGAGATTACTACATACTGTATATACACCACCACCAGGGGGAGCTCAGGAGATTACTACATACTGTATATACACCACCACTAGGGGGAGCTCAGGAGATTACTACATACTGTATATACACCACCACTAGGGGTAGCTCAGGAGATTACTACATACTGTATATACACCACCACTAGGGGGAGCTCAGGAGATTACTACATACTGTATATACACCACCACTAGGGGTAGCTCAGGAGATTACTACATACTGTATATACAGCCACCACTAGGGGGAGCTCAGGAGATCACTACATACTGTATATACAGCCACCACTAGGGGGAGCTCAGGAGATTACTACATACTGTATATACAGCCACCACTAGGAGGAGCTCAGGAGATTACTACATACTGTATATACAGCCACCACTATTAGGGTGAGATAATAAATACATACTGTATATACACCACCACTAGGAGGAGCTCAGGAGATTACTACATACTGTATATACAGCCACCACTAGGGGGAGCTCAGGAGATTACTACATACTGTATATACACCACCACTAGGGGTAGCTCAGGAGATTTCTACATACTGTATATACACCACCACTAGGGGGAGCTCAGGAGATTACTGCATACTGTATATACACCACCACTAGGGGAGCTCAGGAGATTACTACATACTGTATATACACCACCACTAGGGGGAGCTCAGGAGATTACTACATACTGTATATACACCACCACTAGGGGGAGCTCAGGAGATTACTACATACTGTATATACACCACCACTAGGAGGAGCTCAGGAGATTACTACATACTGTATATACACCACCACTAGGGGGAGCTCAGGAGATTACTACATACTGTATATACACCACCACTAGGGGGAGCTCAGGAGATTTCTACATGCTGTTTAAACATAGAATTCTGACTTTGAAAATAAAGTATGCCCTGAGCTTCCCTTCATGCTATTCTATGACTTTGAAGAGGATTTGAAGTTTTGTGTAAGTAAAACATAGCTCTGACTACTAGAGCGATATCCCAAAAGGGGATATTTTCATTAATATTGTGATGACAAACGATTCACTTTTGTGCAGATGAGCCTCATCCTAGAGACCTCGGAGGTCAGTGATGAGGAGGGGTGAACCCACTGGAGGAGATTTTTCTTATCTTCTAGCTTTGTGGTGGACATGGCATATAACACGACCCATTAACACCACCTTTTTTGTTTTCTATGTCCTGTCACACCTAAAGTTTGGTGAGGGGAAGGGGGGGGGGCATTTCTGAATGCTATCAGGATCTACTAAGTGGCCACCTCCAAGCGCGGGGAGGTGAATTAAGACTGATGTACCAGATACCAGTCTCTATATGTCCCTCCTGTTGATGTGTTGCTCGTAGACGCGTCTGGTGACCTTTGGCTTTGTACATGTCAGCAGCGGCTTCATATTAATATTTACCTGTTGGTACAGAGTCACCTTTTAACTCGCAGTCGTTTTTCATTAACCACCGGCCATATTATTTTTGGAAATGTCTGATGTTTGTTATTGAGGACAAACCATCAAAGTTCATCTATTGCTTAACTGAGTGTCATATGTGGTGACCGCTGCGTCTCGGGTAGGTCACAGCAGGACTCCAAATATGCCGCTTGTCCACCTCAGCAGAGGGTGAGGGGCTTCTAATTGTGGGTCTATTAATGTCTCCTTATGCTGTTTAAACATTAGTCTATGGCATTTATGCAGAAATTGGACAACACCCTGAGGGTGATGCCACACATGGCGTTTTGAACCCGTTTTTGGTTTGTTTTTAAAGAGGACCTGTCACCCAATTTATCGGCACTAGGAGCTGCTTACTAAAGTAAGCAGCTCCTAGTGCTCGATCAAACACCCCAGTGTTAGAGTGATAGCGTTACCGGAAACCTCCGGTAACGCTATCAAACACAGCGGCGGGGTAGGATGTAATTCGCAAAGCTGTCCGACGTATTCAAGAGGGGGCAGGGTTGGGGCGTGGCTAGGGGCGGTGACTGCCAGCCTATGGAGCCAGCGGGGTCGGTCCGGGGAAGAGGCAGCGCCTCGGACCGCCCCCTCATGAATACATCCGATGATTACACTGTACCCCGCCGCAGTGTTGGATAGCGTTACCAGAGGTTTCCGGTAACGCTATCACTCTAACACTGCGGCGTTTGATCAAGCACTAGGAGCTGCTTACTTTAGTAAGCAGCTCCTAGTGCCGAAAGTATAGGTGACAGGTCCTCTTTAAGCAGTCCACCCAAAAACGCATGCGGTTTTTAAAAAGGCATCCATTTTTGACCAGTTTTAATTACGATAATTGGTAGAACCTGTCAAAAACAAATGCGTTATTGGACGGAATGCTTAAAAACAGACCAAAAACAGGTTCAAAATGCCCCTTAAAGGGGTTTTCCCACGAAGGCAAGTTAAGCCCTACATACGGGATGGGGCCTAACTTGCTGATCCATGGGGGTCTAAGTGCTGAAATCCCTGCAGATCACAAACCGACCCCTTGACGCTCCTAATGGGGCAGACGCCCGCGCATGACCGTTCTGCTCCGGTACTTTCTTTGGAGCGGACGGTAATTGCCAAGCGCCGCATTCACCAATCTAATCAACCGTATAAACTATGATACTATGATCTCCGTCAGCTCCATAGAGATTACTGGAGCACAACGGTCTGCGCCATTAGTCTGAGGGGCGTCGATTGGACCCCTAATTTTCGCGATCTGCGGGGGTCTCAGCACTGAGACCCCCACTGATCAGCAAGTTAGCTAACTTGCCTTCATGGGAAAAGCCCTTTAAATGAGACCTTTCATCAGCTCCTTTTAAACAACAGTGATACCACAATTGCGTCGGGCCCCCATGGTCCCTGGGGTCCCATGCAGTGGAATGAGATGTGTTATAAGGAAATCCACCACTGGAGTAATGGACGTCTTATCTAAAGACCATCACAGGAAATATCAGGAGGGGGGCACATTCTTTTTCGGCCTCATTTGATTTCTCTGATTTGCATGTGTGATTATCTAACGTCTCATTTCATTTCTCTTCGTGTCACCAGGAAAGTAATGATATCCTGTTAGTGGATCTAAACACTGAAATCGACACCAATCAGAACTGTGTAAAAGGCAACCCCTTCACCTCCAATGGCGTCCTCCACGCTCCCTCCTCCTCCTCTTCTCTTCCTCATCCCGCAGCGCATTCACCTTTCTCGCCTGAAAACCCATTTTCTAGCAAACTCAGCTTCTTCCCCGCACCTAATCCAGATCCATTCTGTGATGACCCGTTCACCTCTAAAGACCAATCAGTCTCTGTCTCTTCTTCATTTGATTCTTCCAAATCTCTCAATCATAAGGCGGAAAATGTAAAAAGCGTCATGAATGGCCCCGGCGGCCCTAACGGCGCCCTCGCTGACGACATTCAGTTTGGACAGCAGTTTGACCAAATATCGGGCCAGTCTGGTAAGCAAGAGGTCAAGTCAGACCAGTGGCCCTTCCCAGCTAGCCAGGCAGGGCCCGGGTGCAGGACTCACAATGGTGTGGTAGGACAATGTAGCTCTAGGAGCAGACCGCAGCCCGACCCCTCACCCCAAGGAGGGCATGTGCACAACGGATCACGGAGGAACTCAGAGGGGAGCGCCAATCACAAGAAGGACAATAGCAGTCCGCATCCTGCAGACCCCATAACTATAAGCCCCCCGCCACAGAGTGCCAAGCCTGGAAGAGGAAGGAGAAGTGTCAAGGTGACTACTGTGCTGTATGTAATGTCTGTATGATCCAACGTTGTAATGTGCAGATGTAACAGAACCCAAGTTATTATTATACGGTTTCAGTTTTGGAAAGTTCTAAAAAAACTTTATGTAACAATCCATTACCATCCAAGATCTCTGCATGCTGACAGTGAATGGGACAGTGATATAGCTAGTCCTGCTCTCAGCTGAGAAGTGGAGACAATTGTCTGGACTCCAGACTGAAACATTGTAGCAAACCAGCAGAGATCTTTACAGCTGCTGCTGATGTGTTTTGCTCACAGAGCATTGTCTAGACTGGATACAATTGTCTCCACTTCTCAGCTGAGAGCAGGACTAGCTATGTACAAGGTCACTGCCTCTGAATGGTGAAAATTGTATCCAGTCTAGACAATGCTCTGTGAGCTAAATACATCAGCAGCTGCACAAATCTCTGCTGGTGTGTTACAATGTATCAGTCTGGCTTTCAAGCCGTTTAGCTCACAGAGCATTGTCTAGATTGGATACCATTGTCTCCATTCAGAGGCAGTGACCCTGTACATAGCTGGTCCTGCTCTTAGCTGAGAAATGGAGACAATTGTATCCAGTCTAGACAATGCTCTGTGAAGTAATAGCCTGGGCTGCAGACTGATAAATTGTAACAAACAAGCAGCGAGATCTGTGCCGCTGCTAGATGTGTTTAGCTCACAGAGCATTGCCTAGACTCGATACAATTGTCTCCACTTACCAGCTGAGAGCAGGACTAGATATGTACAGGGTCACTGCCTCTGAATGAAGACAATTGTATCCAGTCTGGACAATGCTTTGTGAGCTAAACAGCCTGGACTCTAGATTGAAACATCATCAGCAGCTGCACAACGCTCTCTGCTAGTTTGTTACAATGTATCATTCTGGGGTCCAGGCTGTTTAGCTCCTAGAGCATTGATAGCATTGTCTAGTCTAGCTATATTTGAGGGCTGCAGCAGGCTTGACAGCCGTGTGGTGCTAGACGACCCCTTTAAGGAATGGCTGAAGGGGAATGCCATGACTGTGCACAATGTTCTATGCACTTCTGTGGCGCCCGTTACATGCACATATTCATGGAAATCTATTCAGAGCGTTCAAAGCATTTCACACATTTCACTCGGCTCTCAGGCGGGATCTATGGTAATTATTACTCCTCTTCCTCAAATAGTTCTGCTGCAAAACACTTAAACCAAACATTCATAAATAAGTAAAAATGTGAAAACTATCTTTAAATTTCCACAATTATAAACAATTTAAAAAGTGTTTTTTTTATCTGCCCCAGGGCTCCTCACACTGCTGTGCTCTTAGTTCTGTACATAGAGCTGCACTCATTCTCCACACCTCTGCTTGGGTGACTGCTGTAGTAAGCAACCAGAAGCCTGCTATAGCTGTCACTCAGGGGAGGGATAGTGAAAGAGTTCAGTGCAGAGAGCTTAGAGCACAGCAGTGAGGCTGGAACAGTTCTTTTACTAATAAACATTGGTGCAGGGTTTTTTCAATTTACGGAGGTTTTCAGTAGGTTTCAGAAGAAAAAAAGGGGTAGATCCCAGGCACCTACCTTTAACTTCAAAATGTGTCTACCTTCACAATGTACCTACCTACACCTTCACAATGCTCCTACCTTCACCTTTAAAATGCACCTACCTACACCTTTACAATGCACCTACCTTCACCTCCACAATGTACCTACCTTCACCTTTAAAATGCACCTACCTACACCTTTACAATGCACCTACCTTCACCTTTACAATGTACCTACCTACACCTTTACAATGCACCTACCTTCACCTTTACAATGCACCTACCTACACCTTCACAATGCTCCTACCTTCACCTTTAAAATGCACCTACCTACACCTTTACAATGCACCTACCTTCACCTCCACAATGTACCTACCTTCACCTTTAAAATGCACCTACCTACACCTTTACAATGCACCTACCTTCACCTTTATAATGCACCTACCTTCACCTTTATAATGCACCTACCTTCACCTTTACAATGCACCTACCTACACCTTTACAATGTACCTACCTACACCTTTACAATGCACCTACCTTCACCTTCACAATGCACCTACCTCCACCTTTACAATGCACCTACCTTTACAATGCACCTACCTACACCTTTACAATGCACCTACCTTCACCTTTACAATGCACCTACCTTCACCTTTACAATGTACCTACCTACACCTTTACAATGCACCTACCTTCACCTTTACAATTACAATGTACCTACCTACACCTTTACAATGCACCTACCTTCACCTTTACAATGTACCTACCTACACCTTTACAATGCACCTACCTTCATTTTTACAATGCACCTACCTTCACCTTTACAATGTACCTACCTACACCTTTACAATGCACCTACCTTCACCTTTACAATGCACCTACCTACACCTTTACAATGTACCTACCTTCACCTTTACAATGCACCTACCTTCACCTTTACAATGTACCTACCTACACCTTTACAATGCACCTACCTACACCTTTACAATGCACCTACCTACACCTTTACAATGCACCTACCTTCACCTTCACAATGCACCTACCTCCACCTTTACAATGCACCTACCTTTACAATGCACCTACCTACACCTTTACAATGCACCTACCTTCACCTTTACAATGCACCTACCTTCACCTTTATAATGCACCTACCTTCACCTTTACAATGCACCTACCTACACCTTTACAATGTACCTACCTACACCTTTACAATGCACCTACCTTCACCTTTATAATTCACCTACCTTCACCTTCACAATGCACCTACCTCCACCTTTACAATGCACCTACCTTTACAATGCACCTACCTACACCTTTACAATGCACCTACCTTCACCTTTACAATGCACCTACCTTCACCTTTACAATGTACCTACCTACACCTTTACAATGCACCTACCTTCACCTTTACAATTACAATGTACCTACCTACACCTTTACAATGCACCTACCTTCACCTTTACAATGTACCTACCTACACCTTTACAATGCACCTACCTTCATTTTTACAATGCACCTACCTTCACCTTTACAATGTACCTACCTACACCTTTACAATGCACCTACCTTCACCTTTACAATGCACCTACCTACACCTTTACAATGTACCTACCTTCACCTTTACAATGCACCTACCTTCACCTTTACAATGCACCTACCTACACCTTTACAATGTACCTACCTTCACCTTTACAATGCACCTACCTTCACCTTTACAATGCACCTACCTTCACCTTTACAATGCACCTACCTTCACCTTTACAATGCACCTACCTACACCTTTACAATGTACCTACCTTCACCTTTACAATGCACCTACCTTCACCTTTACAATGTACCTACCTACACCTTTACAATGCACCTACCTACACCTTTACAATGCACCTACCTACACCTTTACAATGCACCTACCTTCATCTTCACAATGCACCTACCTCCACCTTTACAATGCACCTACCTTTACAATGCACCTACCTACACCTTTACAATGCACCTACCTACACCTTTACAATGCACCTACCTTCACCTTTATAATGCACCTACCTTCACCTTTATAATGCACCTACCTTCACCTTTACAATGCACCTACCTACACCTTTACAATGTACCTACCTACACCTTTACAATGCACCTACCTTCACCTTTATAATTCACCTACCTTCACCTTTACAATGCACCTACGTATATAATGCACTTACTCTCATAACATGCATGATGGGGGTTTGTGGGCCCTAAACCAGGTTCCCTTTAAAGAACATTTGTCTTCTAAAAATAAAATAAACAATTGAAAAAAAATATATGAAGGAAATGTTGCCAATTTATTATTTTAGGTGTTTTTTAGTAGACTTTTATTTTTCAACATTTACACATAGCATTTAGATTTTCCATGAATAATCTAATAATTCCTGTCCTATCTGTTGCCTTGTGCTGCCATGTCCGTGTAGAGCGGGTGAGTACAGGATTTCCATCCTACTATATGTAATGTGGTGAACCTTTTGTCAGTTATTATGATGTCTATTGGAATATTCTAATGATTTTAATAAAGTTTGTGCCCCCTTATCACTACATATGTATCACACTAAAAGGGATTTCCATAGGTTATGTATGATATCGAGGCTTGGATCAATTACAGTGAATAGGTCTACGCTGCAATACCAGACACATCCTGAGGACATGTGTGGTGCTGTTTTTAGAAGAAAGAGGCCATGTTTGTCTAAGCCTGCAAGTTGCTTTACATTATAATATTCATAGTCTGTGACTCTTCCATTGATATTATTTTTAATGCAGCAAACTTCCGATGACTTATTTGGGTCAGATATTTTTTCCTCCAATCCCGGAACGAACCCTGAGCTGGCCTCATCGGTAGCTGTACCGGCTCCACCAAGCTCTGTACAACCCAATCCTCTGGATCTGTTCAGTAAGACCGGTCTGTCCACTGTTCCACCCATTGGAGCTCCTGGTGAGTGGCTACATATGGAGACCCCATAACGTGATTCTCATAGGAATCCCCACCACCTCCTACATAACTGTAATAACTTTATGTATCTCTCACAGGTTCTTTACCGTTGAATTCACCTCCGACTCAGCAGTGGAATCCACAGCCTTTACTCTATAGCCAACCACCAGTCACAATTCCTAACCCAGCTTTGGTGGCACAGAACGGATTCAGTCAGTCTAGTGTGTACTCGGCTCCATCAGCAGTGCCTTCCTGGAATCAGCCAACACCGTTCATAGTTCCTCCACCTGTACAGAACCCACCCATGTGGAGTCAGCCGGTGCCAACGTGGAACCAACAGCCCACCAACCCATTCCAAGTGAACATGTTTCCAGCTAGACCACCAGCTTTACTCAACTCAACCCCAGGACTCATCCAGTCAGTTCCTGCCTTACCAAATCCTCCGCAGCTACCGCCAAGACCGGCACCGCTGAAGGAGTCACCAAAGAAGGAAAGTGATGCCTTCACCGCTCTGGATCCACTAGGGGAGAAGGAAAGGAAGAACGTGAAAGATATGTTCAAAGACTATCAGCTGGCCAAGCCGCCTGCCGTACCGGCGAGGCGCGGGGAACAGCAGAATAACTCTATCGGAGCATCTGGAGCTTTCACCAATTATTTTAATAGTAAAGTTGGGATTCCCCAAGAAAGCGCGGACCACGATGATTTTGATATTAGTCAACTGTCTTCTAAAATGAATGGTAAGGTGTCCCCTAATGTTCTGCAAGAATAAGTGGAACTTGTATTACTGCAACACTTTACTTTCTCCCCAGAGGAATGATATATTGAAGACAGATTACAGGCTGTGTGTAAGGGAATATGAGCAGAATACAGGTAGAAGACAAATAGGTAAATGGATTGATGGATGGACTCTGTTGGCGAGAGTGAAGGATAGCACCCTTACTTTTTCTCGATTTTTGTTTTTTTTTGGATAGACTGTGCTGCTGGACTTTCGTTTTTTCTAGATAGATAGATAAAAATGGAAAGTCCAGAGCAGCACTGCTAACAGTGGATGCAAAAGCCGATGATCCCTTGGGGTGGGTCCGAAAATAAATTCAGTGATGAGTCAGCACTCGGAATCTGTTGAAAGGGGTGATATTTTATTCCATCAAGGCGACGTTTCAGTGTAATGCTACACCTTTATCAAGCATTGTAGGTGTAGCATTACACCGAAACATCGACTTGATGGATTAAAATTTCGTAAATGTGTCTATGTGTCCTTAGAAAGTAAAATACAGCGCCTTGTGAAAGTATTCGCCCCCCTTGAACTTTTTTACCTTTTGCCACATTTCAGGCTTCAAACATAAAGATGTAAAATTGTAATTTTTTGGTAAAGAATCAAGAACAAATGGAACACATTTGTGAAGTGGAATCCAGAACGGCCCTGGATTTGGCTCCATCCATCTTCCCATCAATTTTAACAATCTTCCTTATCCCTGCTGAAGAAAAGCCCAAACCCTGATGCTGTCCCCACAATGTGCGACAATGGGGTGGGGTGTTCAGGGGGATGAGCTGTGTTGCTTTTATGGGAAATATATTGTTTGGCATTGTGGACAAAAAGTTACATTTTGGTTCCATCTGAGCAGAGCCCCTTCTTCCACATGTTTGGTGTCTCCCAGGAGACTTTTTCTGGATATCTGTGAGAAATGGCTTCTTCTTGCCTCTTCCATAAAGGACAGATTTGTGCAGGGACTGATTGTTGTCCTATGGACGGACTCTCCCGCCTCTGCTGTAGATCTCTGCAGATCATCCAGAGGGGTCGGGGGCGTCTTGGCTGCATCTCTGATCAGTCTTCTCCTTGTGTGAGATGAAGGTTAGAGGGGCGGCCGGGTCTTGGTAGATTTGCAGGGTCTGATGCTCCTTCCATTACAATATGGCGCCTGCACTCGGCTCACTGGGAGGTTTAACGTTTGTGAAATCTTTTTGTATCCAAATCCGGCTTTAGGCTACATACAAAGGCGACAGCCGTTTCGCGCCATCCGGCGCTTTATCTAGCCTAAAATTTAGAAAAGTTCAAGGGGGATGAATAATTTCGCATGGCGCTGTAGGGCGCCTTCATGCTGCAAACTTTGCAGTGGTGTAGAGAACTGTGAAGGTTAAAGTGAGATTAAATAAGGGCATATCTGCGACTGCGATATTTCATCTACATCATGTGTAATTATTGATGGAGCATTTCTTGTGCAATGATGCCGTCTCTTTCACCTTAACTGAGGTGGCTGGTCTGTATTGTTTCATTGTGCAGATAAACTGTATTTTTCTATTTCTATTTCTGTTACTGTATATGCATAAATCTTTGCTATACTGATGTTCTTTAACACAGCATTTATTGTGCAGACACTATGATACAAACAGGCTGTATTCTGCTGACACTACTACACACACAGCCTGTATTCTGCTGACACTACTATACACACAGCCTGTATTCTGCTGACACTACTATAGACATAGCCTGTATTCTGCTGATACTACTATACACACAGCCTGTAGTCAGCTGATACTACCATACACACAGCCTGTATTCTGCTGATACTACTATACACACAGCCTGTATTCTGCTGATACTACTATACACACAGCCTGTATTCTGCTGACACTACTATACACACAGCCTGTATTCTGCAGATACTACTACACACACAGCCTGTAGTCAGCTGATACTACCATACACACAGCCTGTATTCTGCTGATATTACTATACACACAGCCTGTATTCTGCTGATACTACTATACACACAGCCTGTATTCTGCTGATACTACTACACACACAGCCTGTAGTCTGCTGATACTACAATACACACAGCCTGTATTCTGCTGACACTACTATACACACAGCCTGTATTCTGCTGATACTACTACACACACAGCCTGTATTCTGCTGATACTGCCATACATACAGCCTGTATTCTGCTGATACTACTATACACACATTCTGTATTCTGCTGATACTACTACACACACAGCCTGTATTCTGCTGATACTACTATACACACATCCTGTATTCTGCTGATACTACTATACACACATTCTGTATTCTGCTGATACTGCTACACACACAGCCTGTATTCTGCTGATACTACTATACACACAGCCTGTATTCTGCTAATACTACTACACACACAGCCTGTATTCTGCTGATATTATTATACACACAGCCTGTATTCTGCTGACACTACTATACACACATCCTGTATTCTGATGATACTACTACACACACAGCCCGTATTCTGCTGATACTAAAACACACACAGCCTGTATTCTGCTGATACTACTATACACACAGCCTGTATTCTGCTGATACTACTACACACACAGCCCGTATTCTGCTGATACTACTATACACACAGCCTGTATTCTGCTAATACTACTACACACACAGCCTGTATTCTGCTGATATTATTATACACACAGCCTGTATTCTGCTGACACTACTATACACACATCCTGTATTCTGCTGATACTACTACACACACAGCCCGTATTCTGCTGATACTACTACACACACAGCCTGTATTCTGCTGATACTACTATACACACACCCTGTATTCTGCTGACAATGCTATACACACAGCCTGTATTCTGCTGATACTACTACACACACAGCCTGTATTCTGCTGATACTACTATACACACTGCCTGTATTCTGCTGATACTACTATACACACAGCCTGTATTCTGCTGATATTACTATACACACATCCTGTATTCTGCTGATACTACTATACACACATCCTGTATTCTGCTGACACTACTACACACACAGCCTGTAGTCTGCTGATACTACCATACACACAGCCTGTATTCTGCTGACACTACTATACACACAGCCTGTATTCTGCTGATACTACTACACACACAGCCTGTATTCTGCTGATACTGCCATACATACAGTCTGTATTCTGCTGATACTACTATACACACATCCTGTATTCTGCTGATACTACTATACACACATCCTGTATTCTGCTGATACTACTATACACACATCCTGTATTCTGCTGATACTACTATACACACAGCCTGTATTCTGCTGGTACTGCTATGCACACAGCCTGTATTCTGCTGACACTACTATACACACAGCCTGTATTCTGCTGACACTACTATACACACATCCTGTATTCTGCTGATACTACTACACACACAGCCTGTAGTCTGCTGACACTACTATACACACATCCTGTATTCTGCTGATACTACTACACACACAGCCTGTATTCTGCTGATACTACTACACACACATCCTCTATTCTGCTGATACTGTATACACACAGCCTGTATTCTGCTGATACTGTATACACACAGCCTGTATTCTGCTGATACTACTATACACACATCCTGTATTCTGCTGATACTGCTATACACACAGCCTGTATTCTGCTGATACTACTATACACACAGCCTGTATTCTGCTGATACTACTATACACACAGTCTGTATTATGCTGACACTACTATAGACACATCCTGTAGTCTGCTGACACTACTATAGTCACAGCCTGTATTCTGCTGATACTACTATACACACAGCATGTATTCTGTTGATACTGCTATACACACAGCCTGAATTCTACTGACACTACTATACACACAGTCTGTAGTCTGCTGATACTACTATACACACAGCCTGTATTCTGCTGATACGACTATACACACAGTCTGTAGTCTGCTGATACTACTATACACACAGCCTGTATTCTGCTGATATTACTATACACACATCCTGTATTCTGCTGATACTACTATACACACATCCTGTATTCTGCTGACACTACTACACACACAGCCTGTAGTCTGCTGATACTACCATACACACAGCCTGTATTCTGCTGACACTACTATACACACAGCCTGTATTCTGCTGATACTACTACACACACAGCCTGTATTCTGCTGATACTGCCATACATACAGTCTGTATTCTGCTGATACTACTATACACACATCCTGTATTCTGCTGATACTACTATACACACATCCTGTATTCTGCTGATACTACTATACACACATCCTGTATTCTGCTGATACTACTATACACACAGCCTGTATTCTGCTGGTACTGCTATGCACACAGCCTGTATTCTGCTGACACTACTATACACACAGCCTGTATTCTGCTGACACTACTATACACACATCCTGTATTCTGCTGATACTACTACACACACAGCCTGTAGTCTGCTGACACTACTATACACACATCCTGTATTCTGCTGATACTACTACACACACAGCCTGTATTCTGCTGATACTACTACACACACATCCTCTATTCTGCTGATACTGTATACACACAGCCTGTATTCTGCTGATACTGTATACACACAGCCTGTATTCTGCTGATACTACTATACACACATCCTGTATTCTGCTGATACTGCTATACACACAGCCTGTATTCTGCTGATACTACTATACACACAGCCTGTATTCTGCTGATACTACTATACACACAGTCTGTATTATGCTGACACTACTATAGACACATCCTGTAGTCTGCTGACACTACTATAGTCACAGCCTGTATTCTGCTGATACTACTATACACACAGCATGTATTCTGTTGATACTGCTATACACACAGCCTGAATTCTACTGACACTACTATACACACAGTCTGTAGTCTGCTGATACTACTATACACACAGCCTGTATTCTGCTGATACGACTATACACACAGTCTGTAGTCTGCTGATACTACTATACACACAGCCTGTAGTCTGCTGATACTACTATACACACAGCCTGTAGTCTGCTGACACTACTATAGACATAGCCTGTATTCTGCTGATACTACCATACACACAGCCTGTATTCTGCTGATACTGAGATACACACAGCCTGTATTCTGCTGACACTACTATAGACACAGCCTGTTTTCTGCTGACACTACTATACACACAGCCTGTAGTCTGCTGACACTACTATAGACATAGCCTGTATTCTGCTGATACTGAGATACACACAGCCTGTATTCTGCTGACACTACTATAGACACAGCCTGTTTTCTGCTGACACTACTATACACACAGCCTGTATTCTGCTGACACTACTTTACACACAGCCTGTATTCTGCTGATACTACTATACACACAGCCTGTATTCTGCTGACACTACTATAGACATAGCCTGTATTCTGCTGATACTACTATACACACAGCCTGTATTCTGCTGATACTGAGATACACACAGCCTGTATTCTGCTGACACTACTATAGACACAGCCTGTATTCTGCTGATACTACTATACACACAGCCTGTATTCTGTTGATACTGCTATACACACAGCCTGTATTCTGTTGATACTGCTATACACACAGCCTGTATTCTGCTGATACTACTATACACACAGCCTGTATTCTGCTGATACTACTATACACACAGTCTGTAGTCTGCTGACACTACTAAAGACACATCCTGTAGTCTGCTGACACTACTATAGACACAGCCTGTATTCTGCTGATACTACTATACACACAGCCTGTATTCTGCTGACACTACTATAGACACAGCCTGTTTTCTGCTGACACTACTATACACACAGCCTGTAGTCTGCTGACACTACTATAGACACAGCCTGTTTTCTGCTGACACTACTATACACACAGCCTGTAGTCTGCTGACACTACTATAGACATAGCCTGTATTCTGCTGATACTGAGATACACACAGCCTGTATTCTGCTGACACTACTATAGACACAGCCTGTTTTCTGCTGACACTACTATACACACAGCCTGTATTCTGCTGACACTACTATACACACAGCCTGTATTCTGCTGATACTACTATACACACAGCCTGTATTCTGCTGACACTACTATAGACATAGCCTGTATTCTGCTGATACTACTATACACACAGCCTGTATTCTGCTGATACTGAGATACACACAGCCTGTATTCTGCTGACACTACTATAGACACAGCCTGTATTCTGCTGATACTACTATACACACAGCCTGTATTCTATTGATACTGCTATACACACAGCCTGTATTCTGCTGATACTACTATACACACAGCCTGTATTCTGCTGATACTACTATACACACAGTCTGTAGTCTGCTGACACTACTAAAGACACATCCTGTAGTCTGCTGACACTACTATAGACACAGCCTGTATTCTGCTGATACTACTATACACACAGCCTGTATTCTGTTGATACTGCTATACACACAGCCTGAATTCTGCTGACACTACTATACACACAGTCTGTAGTCTGCTGATACTACTATACACACAGCCTGTATTCTGCTGATACGACTATACACACAGTCTGTAGTCTGCTGATACTACTATACACACAGCCTGTAGTCTGCTGATACTACTATACACACAGCCTGTATTCTGCTGATACTACTATACACACAGCCTGTAGTCTGCTGATACTACTATACACACAGCCTGTATTCTGCTGACACTACTATAGACACAGCCTGTATTCTGCTGATACTACCATACATATCAGATTTTTCTTCTCAAGATTTTAATTTATCTTATTTTTTTGTAACATACAGAGCCACCAGTTCCAGCTCCACGAGCGCACACACTGCCCACAGACGGTCTCTTTGCATCCCCATTTGGATCAGGCTCATTCGGGGCTGCTCTTCAAAACTCAGTGAGTAAAACTCTACCAATAGATTCTAATATATGAAGAAAATATAGATATGGTATCAGCAAGTTGCAGCCTTATTGTCTGCTTGCGAACAATCCAAGAATAACCTCAAAGGGCAGCTTTAAAGGTTTTGTCAACTTTTGAGGTGACCACCAAGAAAAACAAAACACTAGTGGTGTGCTCACTTTCTTCCTGTACTGTCTGTATAGGGGAGGACATATTGGAGACACACACTTCCTTCCTGTACTGTCTGTATAGGGGAGGACATATTGGAGACACACACTTCCTTCCTGTATTGTCTGTATAGGAGAGGACATATTGGAGACACACACTTCCTACCTGTATTGTCTGTATAGGGGAGGACATATTGGAGACACACACTTCCTTCCTGTACTGTCTGTATAAGGGAGGACATATTGGAGACACACACTTCCTTCCTGTATTGTCTGTATAGGGGAGGACATATTGGAGACACACACTTCCTTCCTGTACTGTCTGTATAGGGGAGGACATATTGGAGACACACACTTCCTTCCAGTATTGTCTGTATAGGGGAGGACATATTGGAGACACACACTTCCTTCCAGTATTGTCTGTATAGGTGGAGGACATATTGGAGACACACACATCCTTCCTGTATTGGCTGTATAGGGGAGGACATATTGGAGACACACACTTCCTTCCTGTATTGTCTGTATAGAGGAGGCCATATTGGAGACACACATTTCCTTTCTGTATTGTCTATATAGGGGAGGACATATTGGAGACACACACTTCCTTCCTGTATTGTCTGTATAGGGGGAGGACATATTGGAGACACACACTTCCTTCCTGCAGTCTGTGTACTTTTAGGCAGATTGAATTGGTTTTCTATGACCAGAAGATGATTTTTAGTAACACATGAGCAGTGGCACAGGGCTGTGATCTCCTCATTTTTTTCCTGACATTATGGTATCTTTTTCTTCATATTTCTCTATGCTATGTTTTTCTCCACAGAACTCAATGGCACATCCCATAAAGGCGTCTGATCCATTTGGGGACCCTTTTGGAAATCCATTTGCTTAGGAATACATCTTTTCTGTTTGCTGTAAGTAACCCTTCCTTAGGCTAAGAATATCCCAAAAGTAGAGCCAAATTTTGCATACAACTCATCCAGTACCATAAAATAATACTCCCATTATTCCCAAATAACATAATAGTGTACGCAGGACTAATGTCACCATAGAGAGCCATTAAATAAAAGGTAATACAGTAAAATAATTCGACTAAGAAGTATAAACAGACTATACTGTCTGACGCCATACAATACCAATTAACCACAATATCACAGTATGCTATAGATTGTGCCGCCATATTGTACACCTACCTAATACCAATATACGCTAACATAACAAGACTGCAACACAGTACAAATACTTTATACCGCTACACACTACATATAATGTATATACCTTATATACTCGAGTATAAGCCTAGTTTTTCAGCACAAAAAATGTGCTGAAAAACCCAAACTTGGCTTATACTCGAGTCAAAAAACTAAATATATCTAAACTCACTTTTCCGGCGACCCCTGTATATCTTCTGTGCGATCTGTCCGGCAGCGGCGGCAGGCTATATACACTGGGGCAGGGTCTGGCAGGCTATATACACTGGGGCAGGGTCTGGCAGGCTATATACACTGGGGCAGGGTCTGGCAGGCTATATACACTGGGGCAGGGTCTGGCAGGCTATATACACTGGGGCAGGGTATGGCAGGCTATATACACTGGGGCAGGGGCTGGCTGGCTATATACACTGGGGCAGGGGCTGGCTGGCTATATACTGGGGAAGCTGTGACCAATGCATTTCCCACCCTCGGCTTATACTCGAGTCAATAGGTTTTCCCAGTATTTTGTGGTAAAATTAGGGGCCTCGGCTTATACTCGGGTCGGCTTATACTCGAGTATATACGGTAATGATGGATGTGGACAGAATAGCATTAGCACGGTATGGCGGTATATTATGATATCACGTACAATCTCTCTGTCTTTACATTGCAGACATGGACACCAGAGGAACATGGGGATCACCTTGTCATCTACGTCAGCGACCCCCCTGCCGCTATCACGCTCGCCCTTTTTTTTTTTTACATCAAATTATTGGGTCAAAAAGTGTGAAAGTTGAAAACCAAATGATATCCACAGATTTAACCTGTAATTCCCCGCACTGTGGGATCACGCTCCTCCATCTTTGTTCCTCTTTTTTTCGCTCGCTCCCTTAATTGGGATACTCTTCTGATACATGTCTTTAGTCTTTTATCCAGAGGTGACAGATCCCAAAATTGCCAAATGGACCCCAGCAAGGCCCATCATGCTGCACAGAAATGCATAGGCCATACTAGGAGTCAGGAGTCCCTCAGGCACGACTGGGATCCGCTTTTTCTTAAATTTTATCTTGTTGTGTGCCACATGACAAGCTCAGCACTGCTTTGTCTATCTCTCACTCCTACTGAGGGGACTAGGGTGGTCTTAACACTACTGGACCCTTCAGCATCCCCAGCATTAAAAAACATTTGGTCCTCACACTGCTGTGCTCTCAGCTCTGTGCATTAAACTGCTCCACATCCCCATCTCCTCAGCTGTAAGTGACGGAACTAGAAATGCTCGATCACTTTTATTCAGAGCAAATGGGGGGTGGGGGGTTGGAGCTATTCAGTGCAGAGAGCTAAGAGCACAGCAGTGTAAGGACACGCCCCCCAGTGCAGCATCAATATGTAATGATATTTGTGGCCATTCATAGAGAACATAAATCACAGGGGAGCTGCTGTGCTGAAAAGATGCCAGATTAAAGGAAATGCACTATTTAAATACCCTATTAAAGGGGTGGGGTCTCTTGTTCATCTAATAACCAAAGTGGGCACTGCTTATTCTGGAGAACCCCCAAAACCCTTCTTCATGTGTTACAGAAGTTTTAAGTGAAAAGTGTCATACACCGTTTCACCTCAGGGGGCACTACAGGGAAACTGAGTTCCTGAGATCGGTTCTTCATTGAGAAGTTTAGGGTATAGAACCCCTTTTGTATTTTTGGAAATACTTCTGTGGCTTTTTATGTTTTTGTTTTTTTTTATCACATTATCACTGATAACTCATTTGCTCATCACCCGACAACCCGACCGGAATTTTGGAAATGTGGACTCTTCTGAAATACCTCCAGGACTGTGGCAGACAATTTTTGTAACCCGACTGAGGAAGATATTTGATACTTAGAGAAGGAACCATGAAACCTGAGGCACGGCCTCCACCATAGCACCGGCCAGGGCGTGGAACCTTCCGGAACTCTTCTGCAATGGCTACAAATTCTAAAACCAAACTCCACCTATCGATGGAATATTTTTGTATCTGTTTTTGCCCGGTAGTTGATCTGGTATCAGCTCGAAATTGCGGCTGAACGTGACTTTTGATAAACTGTAATATTTGTAAACTGGAAATAGGAAATGACCAATAAATCGCATAAAATATATATATATTTACTCTTGGTAAACTGGAATTGAATCATCGGTGTTGATTTCTTGAGAGGGGTCATGTGCCCCTCCCTATATACTTCTCCTATCAATGCACTTTTTTTGTAAAATAAACCAATCTATGATTTCTGGAAATGTAATAGACTTCTTTTTCATTTTTTTTTTTTAATTCTTGTGTGACCAATATAATGTATTAAAAGAGAGATATATGCATTAATTTGTTGTGCATCATCATCAATGAGAAAATCTACAGTCTTATGTTAAACATTTGGGAAGTCAATGTTATTCTTTTTTACAAAAACAAATCTCCTGAGCTCCTCCTAGTGGTGGTTGTATATACAGTATGTAGTCATCTCCTGAGCTCCTCCTAGTGGTGGCTGTATATACAGTATGTAGTAATCTCCTGAGCTCCCCCTAGTGGTGGTGTATATACAGTATGTAGTCATCTCCTGAGCTCCCCCTAGTGGTGGTATATATACAGTATGTAGTCATCTCCTGAGCTCCTCCTAGTGGTGGTGTATATACAGTATGTAGTCATCTCCTGAGCTCCTCCTAGTGGTGGCTGTATATACAGTATGTAGTAATCTCATGAGCTCCTCCTAGTGGTGGTGTACATACAGTATGTAGTAATCTCCTGAGCTCCTCCTAGTGGTGGTGTATATACAGTATGTAGTAATCTCATGAGCTCCTCCTAGTGGTGGTGTACATACAGTATGTAGTCATCTCCTGAGCTCCTCCTAGTGGTGGTGTATATACAGTATGTAGTCATCTCCTGAGCTCCTCCTAGTGGTGGCTGTATATACAGTATGTAGTAATCTCATGAGCTCCTCCTAGTGGTGGCTGTATATACAGTATGTAGTAATCTCCTGAGCTCCCCCTAGTGGTGGTGTATATACAGTATGTAGTAATCTCATGAGCTCCTCCTAGTGGTGGCTGTATATACCGTATGTAGTAAACTCATAAGCTCCTCCTAGTGGTGGCAGTATATACAGAATGTAGTAATCTCCTGAGCTCCCCTAGTGGTGGTGTATATATAGTATGTAGTTATCTCCTGAGCTCCACCTAGTGGTGGCTGTATATACCGTATGTAGTAATCTCATGAGCTCCTCCTAGTGGCGGTTGTATATACAGTATGTATTAATCTCCTGAGCTCCCCCTAGTGGTGGCTGTATATACAGTATGTAGTAATCTCTTGAGCTCCCCCTAGTGGTGGCTGTATATACAATATGTAGTAATCTCCTGAGCCCTCCAAGTGGTGGTGTGTATACAGTATGTATTAATCTCCTGAGCTCCTCCTAGTGGTGGTGTATATACAGTATGTAGTAATCTCCTGAGCTCCTCCTAGTGGTGGTGTATATACAGTATGTATTAATCTCCTGAGCTCCCCCTAGTGGTGGTGTATATACAGTATGTAGTAATCTCATGAGCTCCTCCTAGTGGTGGTGTGTATACAGTATGTATTAATCTCCTGAGCTCCCCCTAGTGGTGGCTGTATATACAGTATGTAGTAATCTCTTGAGCTCCCCTAGTGGTGGCTGTATATACAATATGTAGTAATCTCCTGAGCTCCTCCAAGTGGTGGTGTGTATACAGTATGTAGTAATCTCCTGATCTCTACCTAGTGGTGGTGTATATACAGTATGTATTAATCTCCTGAGCTCCTCCTAGTGGTGGTGTATATACAGTATGTAGTAATCTCCTGAGATCCCCCTAGTGGTGGCTGTATATACAGTATGTAGTAATCTCTTGAGCTCCCCCTAGTGGTGGCTGTATATACAATATGTAGTAATATCCTGAGCTCCTCCAAGTGGTGGTGTATATACAGTATGTAGTAATCTCCTGAGCTCCCCCTAGTGGTGGTGTATATACAGTATGTAGTAATCTCCTGAGCTCCTCCTAGTGGTGGCTGTATATACTGTATGTAGTAATCTCCTGAGCTCCCCTAGTGGTGGCTGTATATACAGTATGTATTTATCTCCTGAGCTCCTCCTAGTGGTGGTGTATATACAGTATGTAGTAATCTCCTCAGCTCTCCCTAGTGGAGGCTGTATATACAGTATGTAGTAATCTCCTGAGCTCCTCCTAGTGGTGGCTGTATATACAGTATGTAGTAATCTCCTGAGTTCCTCCTAGTGGTGGTGTATATACAGTATGTAGTAATCTCCTGAGCTTCACCTAGTGGTGGTGCTGTGTATACAGTATGTAGTAATCTCCTGAGCTACTCCTAGTGGTGGTGTGTATACAGTATGTAGTAATCTCCTGAGCCCCCCCCCATAGTGGTGGCTGTATATACAGTAAGTAGTAATCTCCTAAACTCCTTTTAGTGGTGGCTGTATATACAGTATGTAGTAATCTCCTGAGTTCCCCCTAGTGATGGTTGTATATACAGTATATAGTAATCTCCCGAGATGCCCCTAGTGATGGCTGTATATACAGTATGTAGTAATCTCCTGATCTCCTCCTAATGGTGGTATATATACAGTATGTAGTAATCTCCTGAGCTCATCCTAGTGGTGGTGTATACAGTATGTAGTAATCTCCTCAGCTCCCCCTAGTGGTGGTGTATATACAGTATGTAGTAATCTCTTGAGCTCCTCCTAATGGTGGTGTATATACAGTATGTAGTAATCTCCTGAGCTCCTCCTAGTGGTGGTGTATATACAGTATGTAGTAATCTCCTGAGCTTCTCCTAGTGGTGGTGTATATACAGTATGTAGTAATCTCCTGATCTCCTCCTAGTGGTGACTGTATATACAGTATGTAGTAATCACCTGAGCTCCTCCTAGTGGTGGTTATATATACAGTATGTAGTAATCTCCTGAGATCCTCCTAGTGGTGGTGTATATACAGTATATAGTAATCTCCTGAGCTCCTCCTAGTGGTGGTGTATATACAGTATATAGTAATCTCCTGAGCTCCTCCTAGTTGTGGTGTTATACAGTATGTAGTAATCTCCTGATCTTCTCCTAGTGGTGGCTGTATATACAGTATATAGTAATTTCCTGAGCTCCTCCTAGTGGTGGCTGCATATACAGTATGTAGTAATCTCCTGAGCTCCCCCTAGTGGTGGTGTATATACAGTATGTAGTAATCTCCTGAGCTCCTCCTAGTGGTGGTGTATATACAGTATGTAGTAATCTCCTGAGATTCTCCTAGTGGTGGTGTATATACAGTATGTAGTAATCTCCTGATCTTCTCCTAGTGGTGACTGTATATACAGTATGTAGTAATCTCCTGAGCTCCCCCTAGTGGTGGTGTATATACAGTATGTAGTAATCTCCTGATCTCCTCCTAGTGGTGACTGTATATACAGTATGTAGTAATCTCCTGAGCTCCTCCTAGTGGTGGTGTATATACAGTATATAGTAATCTCCTGAGCTCCTCCTAGTGGTGGTGTATATACAGTATATAGTAATCTCCTGAGCTCCTCCTAGTTGTGGCTGTATATACAGTATGTAGTAATCTCCTGATCTTCTCCTAGTGGTGGCTGTATATACAGTATATAGTAATCTCCTGAGCTCCTCCTAGTGGTGGCTGTATATACAGTATGTAGTAATCTCCTGAGCTCCCCCCTAGTGGTGGTGTATATACAGTATGTAGTAATCTCCTGATCTCCTCCTAGTGGTGGTGTATATACAGTATATAGTAATCTCCTGAGCTCATCCTAGTGGTGTTGTATATACAGTATGTAGTAATCTCCTGATCTCCTCCTAGTGGTGGTGTATATACAGTATATAGTAATCTCCTGAGCTCCCCCTAGCGGTGGCTGTATATACAGTATGTAGTAATCTCCTGAGCTCATCCTAGTGGTGGTGTATATACAGTATATAGTAATCTCCTGAGCTCCTCCTAGTGGTGGCTGTATATACAGTATATAGTAATCTCCTGAGCTCCTCGTAGTGGTGGCTGTATATACAGTATGTAGTAATCTCCTGAGCTCCTCCTAGTGGTGGCTGTATATACAGTATGTAGTAATCTCCTGAGCTCCCCCTACTGGTGACTGAATATACAGTATGTAGTAATCTCCTGAGCTCCTCCTAGTGGTGGTGTATATACAGTATGTAGTAATCTCCTGAGCTCATCCTAGTGGTGGTGTATATACAGTATATAGTAATCTCCTGAGCTCCCCCTAGTGGTGGCTGTATATACAGTATATAGTAATCTCCTGAGCTCCTCCTAGTGGTGGTGTATATACAGTATGTAGTAATCTCCTGAGCTTCTCCTAGTGGTGGTGTATATACAGTATGTAGTAATCTCCTGAGCTCATCCTAGTGGTGGTGTATATACAGTATATAGTAATCTCCTGAGCTCATCCTAGTGGTGGTGTATATACAGTTTATAGTAATCTCCTGAGCTCCTCCTAGTGGTGGTGTATATACAGTATGTAGTAATCTCCTGAGCTTCTCCTAGTGGTGGTGTATATACAGTATATAGTAATCTCCTGAGCTCCTCCTAGTGGTGGTGCATATACAGTATATAGTAATCTCCTGAGCTCCCCCTAGTGGTGGCTGTATATACAGTATGTAGTAATCTCCTGAGCTCCCCCTAGTGGTGGCTGTATATACAGTATGTAGTAATCTCCTGATCTCCTCCTAGTGGTGGTGCTGTATATACAGTATGTAGTAATCTCCTGAGCTCCCCCTAGTGGTGGTGTATATACAGTATGTAGTCATCTCCTGAGCTCCCCCTAGTGGTGGTATATATACAGTATGTAGTCATCTCCTGAGCTCCTCCTAGTGGTGGTGTATATACAGTATGTAGTCATCTCCTGAGCTCCTCCTAGTGGTGGCTGTATATACAGTATGTAGTAATCTCATGAGCTCCTCCTAGTGGTGGTGTACATACAGTATGTAGTAATCTCCTGAGCTCCCCCTAGTGGTGGTGTATATACAGTATGTAGTAATCTCATGAGCTCCTCCTAGTGGTGGCTGTATATACCGTATGTAGTAAACTCATGAGCTCCTCCTAGTGGTGGCAGTATATACAGAATGTAGTAATCTCCTGAGCTCCCCTAGTGGTGGTGTATATATAGTATGTAGTTATCTCCTGAGCTCCACCTAATGGTGGCTGTATATACCGTATGTAGTAATCTCATGAGCTCCTCCTAGTGGCGGTTGTATATACAGTATGTATTAATCTCCTGAGCTCCCCCTAGTGGTGGCTGTATATACAGTATGTAGTAATCTCTTGAGCTCCCCCTAGTGGTGGCTGTATATACAATATGTAGTAATCTCCTGAGCCCTCCAAGTGGTGGTGTGTATACAGTATGTATTAATCTCCTGAGCTCCTCCTAGTGGTGGTGTATATACAGTATGTAGTAATCTCCTGAGCTCCTCCTAGTGGTGGTGTATATACAGTATGTATTAATCTCCTGAGCTCCCCCTAGTGGTGGTGTATATACAGTATGTAGTAATCTCATGAGCTCCTCCTAGTGGTGGTGTGTATACAGTATGTATTAATCTCCTGAGCTCCCCCTAGTGGTGGCTGTATATACAGTATGTAGTAATCTCTTGAGCTCCCCTAGTGGTGGCTGTATATACAATATGTAGTAATCTCCTGAGCTCCTCCAAGTGGTGGTGTGTATACAGTATGTAGTAATCTCCTGATCTCTACCTAGTGGTGGTGTATATACAGTATGTATTAATCTCCTGAGCTCCTCCTAGTGGTGGTGTATATACAGTATGTAGTAATCTCCTGAGATCCCCCTAGTGGTGGCTGTATATACAGTATGTAGTAATCTCTTGAGCTCCCCCTAGTGGTGGCTGTATATACAATATGTAGTAATATCCTGAGCTCCTCCAAGTGGTGGTGTATATACAGTATGTAGTAATCTCCTGAGCTCCCCCTAGTGGTGGTGTATATACAGTATGTAGTAATCTCCTGAGCTCCTCCTAGTGGTGGCTGTATATACTGTATGTAGTAATCTCCTGAGCTCCCCTAGTGGTGGCTGTATATACAGTATGTATTTATCTCCTGAGCTCCTCCTAGTGGTGGTGTATATACAGTATGTAGTAATCTCCTCAGCTCTCCCTAGTGGAGGCTGTATATACAGTATGTAGTAATCTCCTGAGCTCCTCCTAGTGGTGGCTGTATATACAGTATGTAGTAATCTCCTGAGTTCCTCCTAGTGGTGGTGTATATACAGTATGTAGTAATCTCCTGAGCTTCACCTAGTGGTGGTGCTGTGTATACAGTATGTAGTAATCTCCTGAGCTACTCCTAGTGGTGGTGTATATACAGTATGTAGTAATCTCCTGAGCCCCCCCCATAGTGGTGGCTGTATATACAGTAAGTAGTAATCTCCTAAACTCCTTTTAGTGGTGGCTGTATATACAGTATGTAGTAATCTCCTGAGTTCCCCCTAGTGATGGTTGTATATACAGTATATAGTAATCTCCCGAGATGCCCCTAGTGATGGCTGTATATACAGTATGTAGTAATCTCCTGATCTCCTCCTAATGGTGGTATATATACAGTATGTAGTAATCTCCTGAGCTCATCCTAGTGGTGGTGTATACAGTATGTAGTAATCTCCTCAGCTCCCCCTAGTGGTGGTGTATATACAGTATGTAGTAATCTCTTGAGCTCCTCCTAATGGTGGTGTATATACAGTATGTAGTAATCTCCTGAGCTCCTCCTAGTGGTGGTGTATATACAGTATGTAGTAATCTCCTGAGCTTCTCCTAGTGGTGGTGTATATACAGTATGTAGTAATCTCCTGATCTCCTCCTAGTGTTGACTGTATATACAGTATGTAGTAATCACCTGAGCTCCTCCTAGTGGTGGTTATATATACAGTATGTAGTAATCTCCTGAGATCCTCCTAGTGGTGGTGTATATACAGTATATAGTAATCTCCTGAGCTCCTCCTAGTGGTGGTGTATATACAGTATATAGTAATCTCCTGAGCTCCTCCTAGTTGTGGTGTTATACAGTATGTAGTAATCTCCTGATCTTCTCCTAGTGGTGGCTGTATATACAGTATATAGTAATTTCCTGAGCTCCTCCTAGTGGTGGCTGCATATACAGTATGTAGTAATCTCCTGAGCTCCCCCTAGTGGTGGTGTATATACAGTATGTAGTAATCTCCTGAGCTCCTCCTAGTGGTGGTGTATATACAGTATGTAGTAATCTCCTGAGATTCTCCTAGTGGTGGTGTATATACAGTATGTAGTAATCTCCTGATCTTCTCCTAGTGGTGACTGTATATACAGTATGTAGTAATCTCCTGAGCTCCCCCTAGTGGTGGTGTATATACAGTATGTAGTAATCTCCTGATCTCCTCCTAGTGGTGACTGTATATACAGTATGTAGTAATCTCCTGAGCTCCTCCTAGTGGTGGTGTATATACAGTATATAGTAATCTCCTGAGCTCCTCCTAGTGGTGGTGTATATACAGTATATAGTAATCTCCTGAGCTCCTCCTAGTTGTGGCTGTATATACAGTATGTAGTAATCTCCTGATCTTCTCCTAGTGGTGGCTGTATATACAGTATATAGAAATCTCCTGAGCTCCTCCTAGTGGTGGCTGTATATACAGTATGTAGTAATCTCCTGAGCTCCCCCCTAGTGGTGGTGTATATACAGTATGTAGTAATCTCCTGATCTCCTCCTAGTGGTGGTGTATTTACAGTATATAGTAATCTCCTGAGCTCATCCTAGTGGTGTTGTATATACAGTATGTAGTAATCTCCTGATCTCCTCCTAGTGGTGGTGTATATACAGTATATAGTAATCTCCTGAGCTCCCCCTAGCGGTGGCTGTATATACAGTATGTAGTAATCTCCTGAGCTCATCCTAGTGGTGGTGTATATACAGTATATAGTAATCTCCTGAGCTCCCCCTAGTGGTGGCTGTATATACAGTATGTAGTAATCTCCTGAGCTCCCCCTAGTGGTGGTTGTATATACAGTACGTAGTAATCTCCTGAGCTCCCCCTAGTGGTGGTGTATATACAGTATGTAGTAATCTCCTGAGCCCCCCTAGTGGTGGTGTATATACAGTATGTAGTAATCTCCTGAGCTCCCCCTAGTGGTGGTTGTATATACAGTATGTAGTAATCTCCTGAGCTCCTCCTAGTGGTGGTGTATATACATTATGTACTAATCTCCTGAGCTTCTCCTAGTGGTGGTGTATATACAGTATGTAGTAATCTCCTGAGCTCATCCTAGTGGTGGTGTATATACAGTATATAGTAATCTCCTGAGCTCCCCCTAGTGGTGGCTGTATATACAGTATATAGTAATCTCCTGAGCTCCTCCTAGTGGTGGTGTATATACAGTATGTAGTAATCTCCTGAGCTTCTCCTAGTGGTGGTGTATATACAGTATGTAGTAATCTCCTGAGCTCATCCTAGTGGTGGTGTATATACAGTATATAGTAATCTCCTGAGCTCATCCTAGTGGTGGTGTATATACAGTATATAGTAATCTCCTGAGCTCCTCCTAGTGGTGGTGTATATACAGTATGTAGTAATCTCCTGAGCTTCTCCTAGTGGTGGTGTATATACAGTATATAGTAATCTCCTGAGCTCCTCCTAGTGGTGGTGCATATACAGTATATAGTAATCTCCTGAGCTCCCCCTAGTGGTGGCTGTATATACAGTATGTAGTAATCTCCTGAGCTCCCCCTAGTGGTGGCTGTATATACAGTATGTAGTAATCTCCTGATCTCCTCCTAGTGGTGGTGCTGTATATACAGTATGTAGTAATCTCCTGATCTCCTCCTAGTGGTGGTGTATATATAGTATATAGTAATCTCCTGAGCTCCCCCTAGTGGTGGTTGTATATACAGTATGTAGTAATCTCCTGAGCTCCTCCTAGTGGTGGTGTATATACATTATGTACTAATCTCCTGAGCTTCTCCTAGTGGTGGTGTATATACAGTATGTAGTAATCTCCTGAGCTCATCCTAGTGGTGGTGTATATACAGTATATAGTAATCTCCTGAGCTCCCCCTAGTGGTGGCTGTATATACAGTATATAGTAATCTCCTGAGCTCCTCCTAGTGGTGGTGTATATACAGTATGTAGTAATCTCCTGAGCTTCTCCTAGTGGTGGTGTATATACAGTATGTAGTAATCTCCTGAGCTCATCCTAGTGGTGGTGTATATACAGTATATAGTAATCTCCTGAGCTCATCCTAGTGGTGGTGTATATACAGTATATAGTAATCTCCTGAGCTCCTCCTAGTGGTGGTGTATATACAGTATGTAGTAATCTCCTGAGCTTCTCCTAGTGGTGGTGTATATACAGTATATAGTAATCTCCTGAGCTCCTCCTAGTGGTGGTGCATATACAGTATATAGTAATCTCCTGAGCTCCCCCTAGTGGTGGCTGTATATACAGTATGTAGTAATCTCCTGAGCTCCCCCTAGTGGTGGTATATATACAGTATGTAGTAATCTCCTGAGCTCCTCCTAGTGGTGGTGTATATACAGTATGTAGTAATCTCCTGAGCTCCTCCTAGCGGTGGTGTATATACAGTATATAGTAATCTCCTGAGCTGCCCCTAGTGGTGGCTGTATATAGATACTGTATATGTACTATATAAATTTTTTTATAGCCGTGTTTACATGTGTGTAAATATTTGTGATTTGGACCAGAATCAGAATCTTCTGTGTATACGGCGGTTAATAAATTACAATGCGATTTCCTAACGTTTTATAAGGAGAGCCCCTCCAGGTCCCCCAGTGGTCTCTCACATTCACCATGGCGGCTGTACTGCGTCTTCTGTGGCTGTCGCTTCTAGCATGTTTGTTCCTTGTACCACGGGATATAAGGTGAGTTGGGGGATGTAGGCGCTTGTATATGGTCATTGTGCAGTCTCTACAAGTAGCTTGTGAGATGCACTTTACTGGACATAGTATATAGGGTTGTACATGGTATATGGACAGGAGTGAACCTGGACTATCTGCTGCCTGAGACAAGCTGTAGAGCGATGCCCCCTCTGCCCCATCCAACTGTGATAAATATTGGGTTAATATTTTTGAAAGGTTTCTTCATGTAGTGTCTCTCATGCTGACATTGGAGGTGAAGAGACACTATTTTTAAGAGTCAGGTATTGCTGTGTAGTAGACAACTGCCCCCCCATATTACTGTAGGTGCCTGGGGCAAGAGGCTCAACTCGCCTCATGGCCGGTTCACCCCTGTATATGGAGCCTCTGCTGCACACAGTATAAGGGTCATAATACTAATTAGTGGGTTTTATGCGTTGTAAGGCCCCTGAAGGGGGGCAGATACACCATTACATACCATGTGCAATCTTATATACAACCCAAATCTGATATATAAAGGTGAATGTATGTGTATGTATGTGTGTATGTATGTGTGTGTGTGTGTATATATATGTATATATTTGTGTGTATATATGTTAGTGTGTATGTATGTGTATGTCTGCTAAAGGGATCGGGGTGTACAGTCACCAAATTTTGCACAGCCACTCCGTGTGACTTACCTTTCCATTAAATATTCCAGTCACATTCAGAGCTGCAATAATTTATCTATCATTATATCGATGATTGCAGATCTGGATGTGACTGTAGTATCAATCTTCTGTTATATTATTTCTGATACTCCAGTCACATCCAGAGCAGACATCTTATATCTGTCATTAGATAATCTCTAATGCTACATCCACATCCAGAGGTGCAATCATCTATTTACCGTTATATTATCTGATATGACTGCTGCTCTGGCTGTGACTGGAGTATCAATCTGCTGTTATCAATCTTTATATAAGCAGCTTATGTGTGAGACATTTACTATGTTGTCAGTTTTGTGGTGCTCTCAGCACATGTTCTGCTTTCCAACCTATTTATTAGCTGTCGGCGCCAGAAAAGATCACTTTTTTCGCCTGCTCTGAAATTGGTGTGGCTTGGGCAGAGTGGGAACCCAGACGCAATTAATATGTGCTGTAGCCATTTTTGGGCACTGTTAACTGGCGGAAAGTAGACAAAAAGAAATTTGGTCTAGCAGAGACACAAAACTGTGATATTGCACTCAGGAAACACACCACCTGGACGAGCTGTTGGACGATATTAGCCACTGATGCATTGCCGCAGCGACCATTGCGCCGCTCCGGGGCAGCGCTCAACTTGTTTTCCGACTACTAGATACATTTCTGGAGCTCGGGACAGATTTTGGTCCCAGGGACAGAAAATGGTCTTGTCACCAGAAATGATGCATCTGCACAGCTCCACAGTATTAAGTATGTGTCTCCTTTCTGAGAGCAAGTCGGTAACCAAGCCGGTGCAGATACCGACACTTTATGTAAATGTCCCCCAATATGTTCCAATAACGAAGCTTATAAATCTGTGATACTTCAGTCACTTTCAGAGCTGCAGTCATATATTTGCCATTAAATACTCCAGTCACACCATGAGCTGTAATCATCTATCTATTGTTAGATCATTTTGGATACTCCAGTCACATTCAGAGCAACCATCACCTATCTACTGAAGTACTGGAGTATCAATCTGCCATTACATCATCTCTGATATTAAAGTCACATCCAAAGCTGCAATCATCTACCTAGAATGCGACTGGAGTATCAATCTGCCATCATTATATCATCTCCTCTTTGTCTCTGCACTGGAAGGAAAAAAATGAAATGGCTCTGGAATAAGATGTATATAAAGTACTTTTCATTAACTGGATATTATTTAGTTAATCTGCGTTGTGTATCTGTAGTGTTGAATATAGGATGTGAATTTTTTTTAACTTTTCATAATAAAAACTAGTGTCAGAATATTTTTGTTACCCCCTTCTATTTTGTTATAGCTAAGAGCAGATACTTGCTATCCCAGGCAATGCCAGGGGTTACAGCTAGTACAATATACAACTTATGTTGTATGATATACAATAGAGATGTGATAATGATAACGGAAGGGGGGGGGGTAGGGGTAGTTGGGGCATAATACTATGTTAGGGAGAGTAGGAGGGTTATTATAGTTTGTATATAATTTTTATGGCTGGGTAACTTTATCATGGTGACCACAAAAAATAGGTTCCTATAGGGCTCATTCATTTCAGTTTATACGTTAGGTCTACAGTATTTACAGTTTGTTCTCTGCTGGTCAGTGGGACGAGGGGTTAAAACTGGTAATCCTCAGCCTTTAGCAGATAACAGCCCATTAATTTAGACTAAAATACAAAGTTAATTTGGTAAAGGGTTAATATGTCTCCTATGAGGGCTAGTATAAGTAAGGGGGCTCATACCTGGTGATCTGACAACCTTCCCAAACTGCAGTGATGTTCTCAATTTTTCTTCCCGTAAAATTATGATTGCATTCCTCACCACTAGGGGGAGCTCACCGTATACGTCTCATGTTATAATACACGATGGGTGTATTACAATGTATGCATGCTCAGTCATTACAAGGCAATTGAGCTTTAGGGTCCCATAGACTCCTCTAAAATACGAAGACACCAGTATAATAAATGTCACAGTTAGGGGCATTGAGGCTCAGGTACTGGACCACATGACCCCACTTTCCCCCTCATGATCTGGAGCTGATACTGAATATTTTTGTATAATATTACAATGTAAAGAAGAGTTACATTGTAGCCGCAGTGATGCCCCCTATATACATAATATTGGGGCTGTAATTAGACAAAGTTCTCTTGTTTTCAGCTCTAAAGAGGAGGACTCTGCTGCGCCACCTCCTTCCGTGGACTGTGAGATGGGCGACTGGACGGAGTGGAGTGAATGTGACCCCTGTACTAGGCTGAAGGTAAATATGGATTCTGGCTCACGTGCTGTTTGTGCTCAATATTAGCAGAATGCAGAAATATCTGCTGCTACTGTCATGTATGAGAATGTAATACCAGCAGCACAGCAGGGGGCGCTCTAGTAGACCAGCTTGTCCCATTTCTTATAAATTGGCATTACCATTAGGGATATTTATGTCACAAGTCTATCATTTCCAAGTGTTAGAGATTTTTATCTAGGGCTCCAACAGCCCTTCAACAATTGCAAGGTGATCGCCAAATTTATAGGTCTTTGTTTTCAGCGCTGAGATACATAGCACAGAATAGACACGGATATCTGGTCATAAGCTGCACTAAAATCCCTGTCTTCATTCCAAGCCGCAAGTCACATATATAGAAGCAGAAAATGCTTTGCAGAGGGAGTGAAAAGGTGATAAAATACTGAAATTCTATAGGTTAGCTTAAATATACAAGAACCTCCCCTTTAAGCTATTTCCCCCAATGAACTTCATGTATAGTTTCTACTGTAAAAACAGTAAAACAGAAATGGAAACAGAATGTTTATACTAAATGTCCTTGTGGAGGCTCTGCGTAAGTCGAAACAAGCGAGGACAACGTATTTTATAAACAGTTTACACAAAATGGTGCTGTCTGAATCATGAAATGGCTGACAGTGGACAACATGGCGCCGGCTAAAACAAGATGTCGTCTGGGTGAACAAAATGGTGTCTGGAGAGAAATATGATATCACACAAGCTAGAATCCTGGAATATAAATCCATATTTCACAGTCCTGCTGCTACTAACAACATGCATAAAGGTACGATTACACATCTCTCCAGGGAAAATGGCTGCAGAGAGCACAGCAGTGTGAGAACAACCCCCCAGTAGCTTTTGGAGAAGCTACAATTATTAATATTTATCCTAATAATAAATCGTTATCCAAATAGCACCGTTATATTCCGCATCACTTTACAGATCATGGGGGACAAATACAATAATAATATAAAATAATATAATATATAATAATATAAAATAATAGTAATGTGATACAATAGGAATGACTAGAATATTATTATTATTATAAATCCATATTCCACTGTCCTGCTGCTACTAACAACATACACAAAGGTCTGATTTCACATACATTAATACAAATGCTGCAAATCCCTGCAGAGCTGAATAGGGATCAGTCCGGGAAATGGATATTTCAGTTTTTCTTGTTTAATAAATTATTGACATTCCGGAACTTTCTTGATCGTATCAATTGGCTGCAATGAAATAAAAAAATGAAAAAAATATAAAGGGGCCTGAATACTTTCCGTACCCCCTGTATATCTATATGTCTCCCTTATAGTACCGCTCACGGAGCTATGACAAGTTTGCCCAATTTGGGGGAGCGAAATGTCTGGGCGCACTGGGAGAACATCAGCGCTGTAAACCAGACGTCAAATGTGAAGACTTCGAAATTGACTGCGGCAAAGACTTTCAATGTGATTCAGGTAAGTCACTGTAGGTAGTACTGGACATAGAGAAAAGAGACCCCCACAAGAAGCCGGACCAGATATATAACAGAACTCAATCTGTACTAGTGTATCAGTAGGGGGCGCTGTTGCAGTGTATTGGGAGGGGGCGCTGTTGCAGTGTATAAGGAGGGGGCGCTGTTACAGTGTATTAGGAGGGGGTGCTGTTGCAGTGTATAAGGAGGGGGCGCTGTTGCAGTGTATCAGGAGGGAGCGCTGCTGCAGTGTATAAGGAGGGGGCGCTGTTGTAGTGTATAAGGAGGGGCTGCTGTTGCAGTGTATTAGGCGGGAGCGCTGTTGCAGTGTATTGGGAGGGGGAACTGTTACAGTGTATTAGGAGGGGGCGCTGTTACAGTGTATAAGGAGGGGGTGCTGTTGTAGTGTATAAGGAGGGGCTGCTGTTACAGTGTATTAGGAGGGAGTGCTGTTACAGTGTATTAGGAGGGGGTGCTGTTACAGTGTATTAGGAGGGAGTGCTGTTGCAGTGTATTGGGAGGGGGAACTGTTACAGTGTATTAGGAGGGGGCGCTGTTACAGTGTATTAGGAGGGGGCGCTGTTACAGTGTATAAGGAGGGGGTGCTGTTGCAGTGTATTGGGAGGGGGAACTGTTACAGTGTATTAAGAGGGGGCGCTGTTACAGTGTATTAGGAGGGGGCGCTGTTACAGTGTATTAGAAGGGGGCGCTGTTACAGTGCATTAGGAGGGGGTGCTGTTACAGTGTATTAGGAGGGGGTGCTGTTACAGTGTATTAGGAGGGAGTGCTGTTACAGTGTATTCGGAGGGGGTGCGGTTACAGTGTATTAGGATGGAGTGCTGTTACAGTGTATTAGGAGGGGGTGCTGTTACAGTGTATTAGGAGGGGGTGCTGTTACAGTGTATTAGGAGGGAGTGCTGTTACAGTGTATTCGGAGGGGGGGCTGTTACAGTGTATTAGGAGGGGGTGCTGTTACAGTGTATTAGGAGGGGGCGCTGTTACAGTGTATTAGGAGGGGGCGCTGTTACAGTGTATTAGAAGGGGGCGCTGTTACAGTGCATTAGGAGGGGGTGCTGTTACAGTGTATTAGGAGGGGGTGCTGTTACAGTGTATTAGGAGGGAGTGCTGTTACAGTGTATTCGGAGGGGGTGCGGTTACAGTGTATTAGGATGGAGTGCTGTTACAGTGTATTAGGAGGGGGTGCTGTTACAGTGTATTAGGAGGGGGTGCTGTTACAGTGTATTAGGAGGGAGTGCTGTTACAGTGTATTCGGAGGGGGGGCTGTTACAGTGTATTAGGAGGGGGCGCTGTTACAATGTATTAGGAGGGGGTGCTGTTACAGTGTATTAGGAGGGAGTGCTGTTACAGTGTATTAGGAGGGGGTGCTGTTACAGTGTATTAGGAGGGGGTGCTGTTACAGTGTATTAGGAGGGGGGCTGTTACAGTGTATTAGGAGGGGGTGCTGTTGCAGTGTATTAGGAGGGGGCGCTGTTGCAGTGTATTAGGAGGGGGTGCTGTTGCAGTGTATTAGGAGGGGGTGCTGTTGCAGTGTATTAGGAGGGGGCGCTGTTGCAGTGTATAAGGAGGGAGCGCTGTTGTAGTGAATTGGGAGGAGGCGCTGTTGCAGTGTATAAGGAGGGGGCGCTGTTGCAGTGTATTAGGCGGGAGTGCTGTTACAGTGTATTGGGAGGGGGTGCTGTTGTAGTGAATTGGGGGGAGGCGCTGCTGCAGTGTATAAGGAGGGGGTGCTGTTGCAGTGTATTGGGAGGGGGTGCTGTTACAATGTATTAGAAGGGGGCGCTGTTACAGTGTATTGGGAGGGGGCACTGTTGCAGTGAATTGGGAGGGGGCACTGTTGCAGTGAATTGGGAGGGGGCGCTGCTGCAGTGTATTAGGCGGGGGCGCTGTTGCAGTGTATTGGGAGGGGGCGCTGTTGCAGTGTATTGGGAGGGGGCGCTGCTGCAATGTATAAGGGGGGGTGCTGTTGCAGTGATTTGGGAGGGGGCGCTGCTGCAGTGTATAAGGAGGGGGTGCTGCTGCAGTGTATTGGGAGGGGGCGCTGTTGCAATGTATTCGAAGGGGGTGCTGTTGCAGTGTATTGGGAGTGGAAGCTGTTGCAGTGTATTGGGAGTGGAAGCTGTTGCAGTGCATTAGGAGGCCGTATTATTGCATTGTATTAGGAATCACTGTTGCACTATATTCTGAGAAGGTGAGAGGGTCATTGTAGCAGGATATTGGTGGGGGTTCCATTGTTTCATAGTTTCATAGTTTCATAGTTTATACGGTTGAAAAAAGACACTTGTCCATCAAGTTCAACCAAGGAAGGGTAGGGATTGGATGAGGAAGGGATTTAGGGGAAACAATCCTATATAGCATAACAATCAATGTTATTTAGCTGTAAAAAGGCATCTAGACCCTTCTTGAAGCTCTCTGCTGTCCCTGCTGTGACCAGCGCCTGAGGCAGGCTATTCCATAGATTGACCGTTCTCATAGTAAAAAAGCCCTGTCGTCCCCAGTGATTAAACCTTGATTTCTCCAAACGGAGACAGTGCCCCCTCGTCTTTTGATTTGATTTAATCTGGAACAACTTCCCACCATATCTTTTGTATGGACCATTCATATATTTATATAAATTAATCATGTCCCCTCGTAGTCGTCTCTTTTCCAGACTAAATAAATTTAGTTGTTTTAATCTTTCCTCATAACTAAGACCCTCCATACCCCTTATCAGTTTTGTGGCTCTACGTTGAACCCTCTCCAGCTCCAGGGCATCCTTTTTATGGACCGGTGCCCAGAACTGGACAGCATATTCCAGGTGTGGCCGAACCAGTGCCTTGTATAGTGGCAATATTACATCCCTATCACGAGAGTCCATTCCACTTTTGATACATGACATGATCCTACTAGCTTTAGAGGCAGCTGATTGACATTGCATGCTGTTATTCAATTTATGATCTACTAGTACCCCCAGGTCCTTCTCAACAAGGGACTCTCCCAGATTTACTCCCCCAAGGACATATTTTGCCTTTGGATTATTAGCCCCCAGGTGCATAACATTACATTTATCCACATTAAACCTCATTTGCCAAGTGGATGACCAAACATTCAGTTTGTCCAAGTCACCCTGCAGCCTATGAACATCCTCCATAGACTGTATTACACTACACAGTTTGGTGTCATCTGCAAAAATAGACACAGTGCTATTAATTCCTACCTCTATATCATTAATAAATATATTAAATAGTAGTGGGCCAAGCACAGAACCCTGAGGTACACCGCTCATAACTGGTGACCATTCCGAGTAGGAATCATTGACCACAACTCTCTGGATACGATCCTTCAGCCAGTTTTCAATCCAATTGCAAATGATTTCTGCCAAACCAATAGCCCTAATTTTACCCATGTTTTGGGGCGCTGTTTAAATGCTTTTTGAAATTGGCATTAACAAGTATCCCAGTGGTGATGCTATAATGATACAGGTCTAGAAGAAGCCCCAGGACCACGAGAGCTTTGCTGCCACCTGGGGCATAATATTAAAGGTATAGATCTCCACCTAGTGACCAGACACTGGTACAATTGGGTAAATGGACCTTCTGTGGTACTGGTGCTGAATTTGCGATCTCTTAAATCCTAATCTGGCAGATTTTGTTTTGTTGCACTTTTCCAGGGAGATGTATAAAAAGGAAACTGCTGTGTAATGGAGAGAGCGACTGCAGAGATGGAACTGATGAGGACGATTGTGATGACGAAAAGGAGCCAAAACCCATCTGCAAAAAGGAGTATGAGTTGTCAGAAGTAGGAAGAACAGCAGGGAGCGGGTAAGTAGCATATATTTCTTTACAACTAGTGATCAATACATTAAGCTATATGTATCTCCCATCCTGAGACCTTTCTATCATAGCCAGCAGTGGTCAGGGGTCAGCATGGGCGCTCTGTCCCCTCTGTGACTACACCCCCATACACAGCGAGCTGCCATGTCCTGTGTGTCCTGACACCTTTCTATCATAGCCAGCAGTGGTCAGGGGTCAGCATGGGCGCTCTGACCCCTCTGTGACTACACCCCCCATACACAGGGAGCTGCCATGTCCTGTGTGTCCTGACACCTTTCTATCATAGCCAGCAGTGGTCAGGGGTCAGCATGGGCGCTCTGACCCCTCTGTGACTACACCCCCCATACACAGGGAGCTGCCATGTCCTGTGTGTCCTGACACCTTTCTATCATAGCCACCAGTGGTCAGGGGTCAGCATGGGAGGTCTGACCTCCCTGTGACTGCACCCACCATACACAGCGAGCTGCCATGTCCTGTGTGTCCTGACACCTTTCTATCATAGCCAGCAGTGGTCAGGGGTCAGCATGGGCGCTCTGACCCCTCTGTGACATCACCCCCCATACACAGGGAGCTGCCATGTCCTGTGTGTCCTGACACCTTTCTATCATAGCCAGCAGTGGTCAGGGGTCAGCATGGGTGCTCTGACCCCTCTGTGACTACACCCCCCATACACAGTGAGCTGCCATGTCCTGTGTATCCTGACACCTTTCTTTCATAGCCAGCAGTGGTCAGGGGTCAGCATGGGCGCTCTGACCCCTCTGTGACTTCACCCCCCATACACAGGGAGCTGGCATGTCCTGTGTGCCCTGACACCTTTCTATCATAGCCAGCAGTGGTCAGGGGTCAGCATGGGCGCTCTGACCCCTCTGTGACTACACCCCCCATACACAGCGAGCTGCCATGTCCTGTGTGTCCTGACACCTTTCTATCATAGCCAGCAGTGGTCAGGGGTCAGCATGGGTGCTCTGACTGATCTGTGACTACACCCCCCATACACAGGGAGCTGCCATGTCCTGTGTATCCTGACACCTTTCTTTCATAGCCAGCAGTGGTCAGGGGTCAGTATGGGCGCTCTGACCCCTCTGTGACTTCACCCCCCATACACAGCGAGCTGCCATGTCCTGTGTGTCCTGACACCTTTCTATCATAGCCAGCAGTGGTCAGGGGTCAGCATGGGTGCTCTGACCCCTCTGTGACTACACCCCCCATACACAGCGAGCTGCCATGTCCTGTGTGTCCTGACATCTTTCTATCAGAGCCAGCAGTGGTCAGGGGTCAGCATGGGCGCTCTGTCCCCTCTGTGACTACACCCCCATACACAGCGAGCTGCCATGTCCTGTGTGTCCTGACACCTTTCTATCATAGCCAGCAGTGGTCAGGGGTCAGCATGGGCGCTCTGACCCCTCTGTGACTACACCCCCCATACACAGCGAGCTGCCATGTCCTGTGTGTCCTGACACCTTTCTATCATAGCCACCAGTGGTCAGGGGTCAGCATGGGAGGTCTGACCTCCCTGTGACTGCACCCACCATACACAGCGAGCTGCCATGTCCTGTGTGTCCTGACACCTTTCTATCATAGCCAGCAGTGGTCAGGGGTCAGCATGGGCGCTCTGACCCCTCTGTGACATCACCCCCCATACACAGGGAGCTGCCATGTCCTGTGTGTCCTGACACCTTTCTATCATAGCCAGCAGTGGTCAGGGGTCAGCATGGGTGCTCTGACCCCTCTGTGACTACACCCCCCATACACAGTGAGCTGCCATGTCCTGTGTATCCTGACACCTTTCTTTCATAGCCAGCAGTGGTCAGGGGTCAGCATGGGCGCTCTGACCTCTCTGTGACTTCACCCCCCATACACAGGGAGCTGGCATGTCCTGTGTGTCCTGACACCTTTCTATCATAGCCAGCAGTGGTCAGGGGTCAGCATGGGCGCTCTGACCCCTCTGTGACTACACCCCCCATACACAGCGAGCTGCCATGTCCTGTGTGTCCTGACACCTTTCTATCATAGCCAGCAGTGGTCAGGGGTCAGCATGGGCGCTCTGACCCCTCTGTGACTACACCCCCCATACACAGCGAGCTGCCATGTCCTGTGTGTCCTGACACCTTTCTATCATAGCCAGCAGTGGTCAGGGGTCAGCATGGGTGCTCTGACCTCTCTGTAACTACACCCCCCCCCCCATACACAGCGAGCTGCCATGTCCTGTGTCCTGACACCTTTCTATCATAGCCAGCAGTGGTCAGGGATCAGCATGGGTGCTCTGACCCCTCTGTGACTTCACCCCCCATACACAGGGAGCTGGCATGTCCTGTGTGCCCTGACACCTTTCTATCATAGCCAGCAGTGGTCAGGGGTCAGCATGGGCGCTCTGACCCCTCTGTGACTACACCCCCCATACACAGCGAGCTGCCATGTCCTGTGTGTCCTGACACCTTTCTATCATAGCCAGCAGTGGTCAGGGGTCAGCATGGGTGCTCTGACTGATCTGTGACTACACCCCCCATACACAGGGAGCTGCCATGTCCTGTGTATCCTGACACCTTTCTTTCATAGCCAGCAGTGGTCAGGGGTCAGTATGGGCGCTCTGACCCCTCTGTGACTTCACCCCCCATACACAGCGAGCTGCCATGTCCTGTGTGTCCTGACACCTTTCTATAATAGCCAGCAGTGGTCAGGGGTCAGCATGGGTGCTCTGACCCCTCTGTGACTACACCCCCCATACACAGCGAGCTGCCATGTCCTGTGTGTCCTGACACCTTTCTATCATAGCCAGCAGTGGTCAGGGGTCAGCATGGGCGCTCTGACCCCTCTGTGACATCACCCCCCATACACAGGGAGCTGCCATGTCCTGTGTGTCCTGACACCTTTCTATCATAGCCAGCAGTGGTCAGGGGTCAGCATGGGTGCTCTGACCCCTCTGTGACTACACCCCCCATACACAGTGAGCTGCCATGTCCTGTGTATCCTGACACCTTTCTTTCATAGCCAGCAGTGGTCAGGGGTCAGCATGGGCGCTCTGACCCCTCTGTGACTTCACCCCCCATACACAGGGAGCTGGCATGTCCTGTGTGCCCTGACACCTTTCTATCATAGCCAGCAGTGGTCAGGGGTCAGCATGGGCGCTCTGACCCCTCTGTGACTACACCCCCCATACACAGCGAGCTGCCATGTCCTGTGTGTCCTGACACCTTTCTATCATAGCCAGCAGTGGTCAGGGGTCAGCATGGGTGCTCTGACCTCTCTGTAACTACACCCCCCCCCCCCATACACAGCGAGCTGCCATGTCCTGTGTGTCCTGACACCTTTCTTTCATAGCCAGCAGTGGTCAGGGGTCAGCATGGGCGCTCTGACCCCTCTGTGACTTCACCCCCCCATACACAGGGAGCTGGCATGTCCTGTGTGCCCTGACACCTTTCTATCATAGCCAGCAGTGGTCAGGGGTCAGCATGGGCGCTCTGACCCCTCTGTGACTACACCCCCCATACACAGCGAGCTGCCATGTCCTGTGTGTCCTGACACCTTTCTATCATAGCCAGCAGTGGTCAGGGGTCAGCATGGGTGCTCTGACTGATCTGTGACTACACCCCCCATACACAGGGAGCTGCCATGTCCTGTGTGTCCTGACACCTTTCTATCATAGCCAGCAGTGGTCAGGGGTCAGCATGGGTGCTCTGACCCCTCTGTGACTACACCCCCCATACACAGCGAGCTGCCATGTCCTGTGTGTCCTGACACCTTTCTATCATAGCCAGCAGTGGTCAGGGGTCAGCATGGGCGCTCTGACCCCTCTGTGACATCACCCCCCATACACAGGGAGCTGCCATGTCCTGTGTATCCTGACACCTTTCTTTCATAGCCAGCAGTGGTCAGGGGTCAGCATGGGCGCTCTGACCCCTCTGTGACTACACCCCCATACACAGCGAGCTGCCATGTCCTGTGTGTCCTGACACCTTTCTATCATAGCCAGCAGTGGTCAGGGGTCAGCATGGGCGCTCTGACCCCTCTGTGACTTCACCCCCCATACACAGGGAGCTGGCATGTCCTGTGTGTCCTGACACCTTTCTATCATAGCCAGCAGTGGTCAGGGGTCAGCATGGGTGCTCTGACCCCTCTGTGACTTAACCCCCCCATACACAGGGAGCTGCCATGTCCTGTGTATCCTGACACCTTTCTTTCATAGCCAGCAGTGGTCAGGGGTCAGTATGGGCGCTCTGACCCCTCTGTGACTTCACCCCCCATACACAGCGAGCTGCCATGTCCTGTGTGTCCTGACACCTTTCTATCATAGCCAGCAGCGGTCAGGGGTCAGCATGGGCGCTCTGACCCCTCTGTGACTACACCCCCCCACCCCCCCATACACAGCGAGCTGCCATGTCCTGTGTGTCCTGACACCTTTCTATCATAGCCAGCAGCGGTCAGGGGTCAGCATGGGCGCTCTGACCCCTCTGTGACTACAACCCCAATCTCTTCTGTGGCATCAGGCAGGATAGCCTTACCCACAAGCTCTGATCTATTCATTACAAATATATTTTGTGCCTTGTCACAGTAGTCCAGTTCCTTATACTTGTCCGAATAAAGTTCCCTTACCTGTCACTAGTTTGGTCTCTGGGATGCAGAGAATACAGAAAGGAAGTGTGTGCTCATTATTCAGTTCTTTGTATGTGCAACATCCCCCACCGGGGCCTAGCCTTTTCTCGGGGCCTGGAGACAGCCGGGGCCCGCAGTACCTGAGTGGCTGGCGGTTGCGGCCTAGGCACGATAGTGTCACGGTGCTTGGTATGGGGAACCGGAGGGCTGTCCTACAGCCTGGCAGGTCTCCAGCAGGTGGTGTTGGCAAGAAATGATGAGGGAGAGACTGCTATAGCGGATCTCCCTGGGGCAACCCTTTGGTGTCTAGAGTATGAGTCTCTGTGTGGTGGACAGGGTGCCAGTGATGATGGCAGCCGAAGTAGCAGGGACCAGACAGAGGCAGAGGTTGAACAAAAACAACTTACAGTTCTTTATTGGAACCGACAGGAACCGCAGCAACGTGCCTTTAACAGAATGGTGGATTGCTGAGTTGCAGTTGGAGGGAGCCACAGGAGGTAGATCGCCAGCCAGGATGCAGAGGGCAGGCTGGGAGGTAGCTGTGTCCTAATAGGAAGCTTCAGCTTGTCCTGGAGTGCTTCAGGTATCACCCTTGAAGGTAGGATGATACCCCTTTCCTCACTAACTCTTATCTATTAGCTCCACTCTTCAGAGGCAGGGGCTAGGCTCTTCCTGCTCTGGTATGGTATGGTGGCTGGATAGAGTCTGGACTGGGGTAACCCAGTCTGCTTCTTCTGATCTGAGCTAGGCTAAAACTAGTCTCTAGCTGTTCTGATCTGAGCTGAGCTCAGACTAAACTGTTCTCTTCTCTCTCCTGAGAGAGACTGCTCTCTAGAACATTCCTGGCCAGGGGGTTTGTAACTCCCCTGGTCAGGTGGTGGCTGCTCCTCCAATTACATCTCAGCTTACATTGGACAGAATGTAATACAGGTGATTGGATGATAGATCTTACATCATACAAAACACTTAACTCCTGCCTTGCCAGGATCTACCACTGCAATGTCCCCTGTGTACTATAAGGACTATGTAATGTGATGTAGTGACATGCTGTGGGACGTATTCGCAAGCACTCCTTCGCCTTGCATCGGCGAAGGTGTTGCATATGTCTATGATATAATCTTACTTTCTATAAATTAATATTTTATTAATTTTGATAATTTCTCTTCCTTGTAGTTTTAACATCTTTGGGGTAGAAATAAAAGATACCGTCTTCGACAATGAATTATTCAATGGGGTTTGTGAAACGGTCCGTGATGTTAACACCAAGATTGTTTACCGCAAGCCATGGAATGTGAAAACTCTTTCCTATCAGGTAGTGATCTATAAATTCTATATGTAGAGTTATTTTGTTTTGCTCTTATATAATTAATCCCTTAACCCCTTAACGCTGAAGCCACTTTTCACCTTCCTGACACGGCCCATTTTTTCAAATCTGCCTGTGTCACTATAAATGGTTATAACTTCGAAACGCTTTAACATATCCAAGTGATTTTAAAATTGTTTTCTCGTGACACTTTCTATTTCATGTTAGTTGAAAAATTTTGGTGTTATGTTTTGCATTTATTTATAAGAAAATCAGATATTGGGTAAAAATTTGGAAAAATTCTTGATTTTCGAACTTCAAAATGTTCTACTTTTTCCACACATAGTCATAACCGCAAAAAAATGTAATAACTAACATTCATTAAATGTCTAATTTATGTGGGCATGGTTTTTTAGGCATCCTCTTATTTTTGTAGGATGTTATGGGCCTTTGAACGTTAGGTGCGATTTTTCACATTTTCATAAAAAACGCTAAATCCTGCTATTGAGGGACCTGCTCAGGTTTTAAATCACTTTGAGAGGCCTAAATAAAAGTAAAACCCCATAAATTACCCCATTATAGGAACTACACCCCTCAACGTACGTAAAACAACTTTTATGAAGTTTTTTAACCCTTTAATTGTTTTACAGGGGTTAAAACAAAATCGGATACAATTTTGAAAGTAAACTTTTTTGGCTAAATGAATGTGTTTTTCAAAAAATGTAAATGATAAAATACCAAACCGCTCCACAAAATTTGATACCCAATCTCTCCCGTGTATAACAATCCCCCATATGTGGTGGTAACCTGCTGTATGGGCACACGCCAGGGCATCGAAGGGAACTGCGCCATTCAGAACAGAGTATGCATTGTCACTTTTTATTGGCATTACATTCTTTTTTTTTGGGCAATTTGGACATATAAGGGCTTATTTTTTGCGACATGAGATGCACTTTACAAATACTTCATTTTCGTGGGTCATTAGCTTATTGATGAGATTTTATTAACTCTTGATTGTATGGGTGAAAAGAAAAATTTTTGTGTAGAGATTTTATGAAAAATGTACATTTTTGGCGTGTTTTACGGGTTTTGTTTTTACGGCGTTCACCGAGCGGGTCCAATAATGTTTCTGAGTTATTGTACGGATTGTTACGGATGCGGCGATACCAAATATGTGGGTTTTTTGGCGATTTTGTGTTTTTTTCACTTTATTGCATGTGTATAGGGAATATTTGTATTTAGGGGACTTTAACTTTATTTAATTAATTATTTTTATTAAAAAATGATTTTATGTAGTGTTTTTAACATTTTTTATTAACTTTTACAGGTTAGCTTGAACAAGTGATCCACTGATGTATTACACTGTATTACAGATGTATTACACTGTGTAATGTAACACACTGAGCATGCTGCGCATGCTGTGTTACAGCCGGGTCCTGCCAGAAGGCACGGACCCGGCTCACAGAAGAGGATCGCGCAGCCCTGATCGCGGGTGTTAGAGGCGGGTGTCGGCTATAATATATAGCCGACACCCGCAGCTTCTGGCACGGGCTCCATTCTGGAGCCGGCGCCAGAAGCATGACGTACTATTACTGCATTTTGTGGGAACGCACCTCCCGCCATGCAGTAATAGTACGTCAAATGTCGGGAAGGGGTTAAAGGAAATCTACCATCAAAATGACAAGCCAGGGGCACTTACTCATATCTCCAGGCACCATGACTATGGTAATCCTCTTTATTTGTTATACATTGCCTCTTTCCTTCTAAAAGCAACTTTTATAATTATGCTAATGAGTCTGACGGTTGTTACCATTGGCACTCCATACTGTATCTTCACAGGCTGTTAAACTGTGCAGGATCACTACCCCCCTCCCTCGGAGATTTCTTTTATTGTACAGTTGGGCATCCAGTAGGGAGTGCTAATGAGCGCTGTGTTTACACTCTGGTAATCTGCAGAGCGGTTTCCCCCTATTTGGGGATAAGTTTTACATTTATTTAGTTGATGAAACCAAATAAGATTGCTCATTGGGAGTGGACATTTCTATTTAATGACCGTCATGACTTTAAAGTATATTGTCAAACAGTGTAACACCTTCTAGTTTTTGTTTCTTGCATGGTCCAGTGTGGTGGCATCATCCAGAAAATCTACTTTGAAGTGAGATGTAAATTGGGTATATAAAGTCAAGGAGGTGGAGAGTTTAACACTGAAGTCAAGATGGGGAGCTCTGAACGCCTCCTCCTCTGTGATTGACATCATGTATCAGACTTCAAGAGATCAGGTTATTGATGTCTCTGGATGCAGGACATTTACAGTAAAGGGGCTATCTGCTGAAAAGAGAGCTTGACTTCAGTGATAAAATCTCCACCTCCCTGACTTAATACAACCAATTTACATCTCACTTCAAAGCAGCTTCTTGCCAACAGAAATTCCCCTTTATATTGATGTAGCGGACATATAGGGGCAGATTTACTTACCCAGTCTTGACACGATGCAGCAGCGCATTCTCCGTCGAGGATTCAGGTCTTCCGGCGATTCACTAAGGTAGTGCGCCCGATGTCCACCAGGTGTCGCTCCTGCGGTGAAGTCCGTCGGAGTTCACTGGAGTTCACCGTCCTATCTTGGCTGCAGGTAAGCGCGTGTCAAGCAACACATTTTTTTTTTAAATTCCGCGTTTTTTCCCGCATCCGTCGGGTTTTCCAATGGCCACACCCCCGATTTCCGTTGCATGCATTCCGGCGCCGATGCACCACAATCCAATCACGTGCGCCAAAATCCCGAGGCAGTTCGGCGCAAATCATTAATTTTTGGGAAACCGAACAAAAAATTGCAATCCGGGCCCTTAGTAAATGACCCCCATTGTTACTAAAAGGTTTAAAAAGTCAGTCCAGTAAGTGTACTCTTAAGTTTATGCTAAAGATGTGCAAGTGCTCGGAAGGGTGTCACCAGAGCCCTTATGGTTTTTACAAGCCACCCAAAGCCCTTGTGTCCATCTCCCTGTGAATTCTCCACTACCTGCCACAATCTCCTGTCGGCAGGGTATAATAGGCAATATTTCCTGCACCCTTCTCCCTCTGGGCTTTCCCGTCCCTCTCTGTGCCGGAAATTTCGGAGCAGAATTGAATATCATAATCACTGCTGCTGGGAACACTTGGTCCATCTTAAAAAATAGAAGAAGGAAAAAGCCTTCCATAAAAAATTACAAACACATCTGTCTGAGCAATCGGAACGGCTGCGATCACTAGATTCTCACTATTTCTTATTGCACTATGAAAACAAGTGTAGAAATCAAGACAAAGGAGGGACGACTTTAGTGCAATGAAATGGTTTTAATAATTTTTTTTTTATCTTCCAGACCAAAGCTGATAAATCTTTCACCACGGAGACCTACGAGGATGCTGTGTCAATACTCAGCGAAGTCTATAAGGAAACCACTTTAAACCTAGATGCCTCGGTGACTATCAAAACGACCAATGATGCGTCTGCTTCTGGGCTGAATACCACCAAATCTGGCGCTAAAATTACTGGCAAATTAGGACTAGAAGGATCAAGAAATAAAAGTATTCATACAATCAAAGAATATTCACTAAAAACGGTGAGAATGCTGATGCCTCGAAAATGTTTTTTATCAAATTAATTCCAGCGACCCAACGTAGTGTGAGAGGTCCTTGTTGATGGAACCTACATGGGGGTACGAGATGCTTTATATGGGTAGAAAGATGTAAAAATATTTATGTTTTAAACATTTTTTTCATAGAACAAAAAATATTTGAGGGTTTCGGGAACTATACAACTGGGGACTTTCAATATGAGACCAAGAAACGTCATATTAACTTCAGAATTCATCGATGACTTGAACGACCTCCCTTCATCCTACCACAAGTTCGAATACTTTGCTTTCCTAGAGATGTATGGAACACATTATACCACAGCTGGAAAAATTGGAGGGAAATATGAACTTGTTTATGTGCTGGATTCTGCTCTTATGAAAAAGAGAGGTATGGTACATGGTGAGACTGTGTTCTCCAACCTGTGACTTTCCAGCTTTTGCACCACAACTCCCAGCATTCCTTTAATGGAACTCATAGCTGTCAGGACATGATGGAAGTTGGAGTTTTGCTACTGATGGAAGGTCCGAGGTTGTATAAAATTGTGATAAAACATATTTGTGACAATTTTCTGCTTTGTTGACCAGTTAATCCAACTCTCCCCCTCTACTTTACCTCGTATCCAATTTTGTCACAAAAAAATTGAATGCTAAATTCAAATGACCTGTAAGGAGTCATGTGGGTGGAGGAGATTCACAGGGGTTGAGAAGAGTCATGAGCGCAGGTCTCTGCCTGACGTATCTCATGTCCCATAGTCCAGTTTATCATCAAAAGTCTGGTGCAGCTGCTTATGATGATGCACTAGCCCCATTGGAGCCCACGGGTGGGCTCAGGCCAGCACGACTCTTCTCCGCCCCTGTGACTCTTCTCCGCCCCTGTGACTCTTCTCCGCCCCTGTGACTCTTCTCCACCACTTTGACTCCTGAGGTCTTTTGTTTGCTATGTTCAAAGATTTCTATGTAATGCTGAATCTCCCAGAATGTAGAAGGACATCAATATGATCCTGTCGCTGTCCTGTTTAACTGGTTTGTCATAGTTTGTGGGCCTTATCCTCATGACGGAATCCCTTTGACAAGTTCCTCTTGCTTTTTTGATTTTTTTTTTTTGTCACAGATGTTACCACAGAAAATGTATTAGAGTGTCTTGGATTTAATGCTGGAATAGAGGTGGAAGGTCAAGGAGTGAATGTTTCAGCAAAGATAAATCCCAAAGCCTGTAGAAAGACTGGTTCCAGGGACGTTCCAGGTAAATACATTATAATACAATAACTGTATCCAACCACTGAGCTGTTATAGACTGTATCCAACTAGGTGTCCTAGACTGTATCCCACCACTGAGGTGTCCTAGACTGTATCCCACCACTGAGGTGTCCTAGACTGTATCCCACCGCTGAGGTGTCCCAGACTGTATCCCAGTGCTGAGGTGTCTTAGACTGTATCCCAGCACTGAGGTTTCCTAGACTGTATCCCACCGCTGAGGTGTCCTGGACTGTATCCCACCACTGAGGTGTCCTAGACTGTATCACACCACTGTGGTGTCCCAGACCGTATCCCAGCGCTGAGGTGTCTTAGACTGTATCCCAGCGCTGAGGTGTCCTAGACTCTATCCCAGCGCGGAGGTTTCCTACACTGTATCCCACCGCTGAGGTGTCCTAGACTGCATCCCACCACTGAGGTGTCCCAGACTGTATCCCACCGCTGAGATGTCCTAGACTGTATCCCACCACCGAGGTGTCCTAGACTGTATCCCACCACTGAGGTGTCCTAGACTGTATCACACCACTGTGGTGTCCCAGACTGTATCCCAGCGCTGAGGTGTCCTAGACTGTATCCCAGTGTTGAGGTGTCTTAGACTGTATCCCACCGCTGAGATGTCCTAGACTGTATCCCACCACTGAGGTGTCCTAGACTGTATCCCACCGCTGAGATGTCCTAGACTGTATCCCACCACTGAGGTGTCCTAGACTGTATCCCACCACTGAGGTGTCCTAGACTGTATCACACCACTGTGGTGTCCCAGACTGTATCCCAGCGCTGAGGTGTCCTAGACTGTATCCCAGTGCTGAGGTTTCCTAGACTGTATCCCACCGCTGAGGTGTCCTGGACTGTATCCCACCGCTGAGGTGTCCAAGACTGCATCCCACCACTGAGGTGTCCTAGACTGTATCCCACCGCTGAGGTGTCCTGAACTGTATCCCACCACTGAGGTGTCCTAGACTGTATCCCACCACTGAGGTGTCCTAGACTGTATCCCACCGCTGAGGTGTCCTAGACTGTATCCCAGCGCTGAGGTGTCTTAGACTGTATCCCAGCGCTGAGGTGTCCTAGACTGTATCCCAGCGCGGAGGTTTCCTAGACTGTATCCCACCGCTGAGGTGTCCTAGACTGTATCCCACCGCTGAGATGTCCTAGACTGTATCTCACCACTGAGGTGTCCTAAACTGTGTCCAACCACTGAGCTGTCATAAACTTTATCCAACCAACCCGGTGTCCTAGACTGTGGCCGAAATTTACTAAAGCCGCTGCACCAGTTTTTTGTTGGACTTTGCATGTTTTTTAATGTGCAAACTGTTTGCAGAGGTATTTAAGAAGTGTCCGAGACACATTCGTGGCTCAGCTGCACTATACCCGACGCAACACAAAATTCTGCACTGAAATGGGCATTCGGTTCTCAATCCGGACTGCATCCCTTCACTGAGATGCCCTAGACTGTATCCCACCACTGAGGTGTCCTACACTGTAACCCACCACTGAGGTGTCCCAGACTGTATCCCACCACTGAGGTGTCCTAGGCTGTATCCCACCACTGAGGTGTCCTAGACTGTATCCCACCACTGAGGTGTCCTAGACTGTATCACACCGCTGAGGTGTCCTAGACTGTATCCCCCCACTGAGGTATCCTAGACTGTATCCCACCGCTGAGGTGTCCTAGACTGTATCCCACCACTGAGGTGTCCTAGACTGTATCCCACCACTGTGGTGTCCCAGACTGTATCCCACCACTGAGGTGTCCTAGACTGTATCCCACCACTGAGGTGTCCTAGACTGTATCCCACCGCTGAGGTGTCCTAGACTGTATCCCACCGCTGAGGTGTCCTAGACTGTATCACACCATTGTGGTGTCCCAGACTGTATCCCAGCGCTGAGATGTCCTAGACTGTATCCCACCACTGAGGTGTCCTAGACTGTATCCCACCACTGAGGTGTCCTAGACTGTATCCCACCACTGAGGTGTCCTAGACTGTATCACACCACTGTGGTGTCCCAGACTGTATCCCAGTGCTGAGGTGTCTTAGACTGTATCCCAGCACTGAGGTTTCCTAGACTGTATCCCACCGCTGAGGTGTCCTGGACTGTATCCCACCACTGAGGTGTCCTAGACTGTATCACACCACTGTGGTGTCCCAGACCGTATCCCAGCGCTGAGGTGTCTTAGACTGTATCCCAGCGCTGAGGTGTCCTAGACTCTATCCCAGCGCGGAGGTTTCCTACACTGTATCCCACCGCTGAGGTGTCCTAGACTGCATCCCACCACTGAGGTGTCCCAGACTGTATCCCACCGCTGAGATGTCCTAGACTGTATCCCACCACCGAGGTGTCCTAGACTGTATCCCACCACTGAGGTGTCCTAGACTGTATCACACCACTGTGGTGTCCCAGACTGTATCCCAGCGCTGAGGTGTCCTAGACTGTATCCCAGTGTTGAGGTGTCTTAGACTGTATCCCACCGCTGAGATGTCCTAGACTGTATCCCACCACTGAGGTGTCCTAGACTGTATCCCACCGCTGAGATGTCCTAGACTGTATCCCACCACTGAGGTGTCCTAGACTGTATCCCACCACTGAGGTGTCCTAGACTGTATCACACCACTGTGGTGTCCCAGACTGTATCCCAGCGCTGAGGTGTCCTAGACTGTATCCCAGTGCTGAGGTGTCCTAGACTGTATCCCAGCGCTGAGGTTTCCTAGACTGTATCCCACCGCTGAGGTGTCCTGGACTGTATCCCACCGCTGAGGTGTCCAAGACTGCATCCCACCACTGAGGTGTCCTAGACTGTATCCCACCGCTGAGGTGTCCTGAACTGTATCCCACCACTGAGGTGTCCTAGACTGTATCCCACCACTGAGGTGTCCTAGACTGTATCCCACCGCTGAGGTGTCCTAGACTGTATCCCAGCGCTGAGGTGTCTTAGACTGTATCCCAGCGCTGAGGTGTCCTAGACTGTATCCCAGCGCGGAGGTTTCCTAGACTGTATCCCACCGCTGAGGTGTCCTGGACTGTATCCCACTGCTGCGATGTCCTAGACTGTATCCCACCATTGTGGTGTCCCAGACCGTATCCCACCCCTGAGGAGTCCTAGACTGTATCCCGGCGCTGAGGTGTCCTAGAGTGTATCCAACCATTGTGGTGTCCCAGACTGTATCCCACTGCTGCGATGTCCTAGACTGTATCCCACCATTGTGGTGTCCCAGACCGTATCCCACCGCTGAGGAGTCCTAGACTGTATCCCAGCGCTGAGGTGTCCTGGAGTGTATCCAACCATTGTGGTGTCCTAGACTGTATCCCAGCGCTGAGGTGTCCTAGACTGTATTCCACAGCTGAGGTGTCCTAGACTGTATCCCACCGCTGAGGTGTCCTAGACTGTATCCCACCGCTGAGGTGTCCTAGACTGTATCCCACAGCTGAGGTGTCCTAGACTGTATCCCACCACTGAGGTGTCCTAGACTGTATCCCACCGCTGAGGTGTCCTAGACTGTATTCCACAGCTGAGGTGTCCTAGACTGTATCCCATCGCCGAGGTGTCCTAGATTGTATCTCACCGCTGAGGTGTCCTAGACTGTATCCCACCACTGAGGTGTCCTAGACTGTATCCCAGCGCTGAGGTGTCCTAGACTGTATCCCACCACTGAGGTGTCCTAGACTGTATCCCAGTGCTGAGGTGTCCTAGACTGTATCTCACCGCTGAGGTGTCCTAGACTGTATCCCACCACTGAGGTGTCCTAGACTGTATCCCACCACTGAGGTGTCCTAGACTGTATCCCAGCGCTGAGGTGTCCTAGACTGTATCTCACCGCTGAGGTGTCCTAAACTGCATCCCACCACTGAGGTGTCCTAGACTGTATCCCACCACTGAGGTGTCCTAGACTGTATCCCACCATTGAGGTGTCCTAAACTGTATCCCACCACTGAGGTGTCCTAGACTGTATCCCACCACTGAGGTGTCCTAGATGGTATCCCACTGCTGAGGTGTCCTAGACTGCATCCCACCGCTGAGGTGTCCTAGACTGTATCCCACCGCTGAGGTGTCCTAGACTGTACCCATCACTGAGGTGTCCTAGACTGTATCCCACCGCTGAGGTGTCCTAGACTGTACCCATCACTGAGATGTTCTACACTGTATCCTACCATTGTAGTGTCCTAAACTGTATCCCTTCATTAAGGTGTCCTAGACTGTATCCCACCGCTGAGGTGTCCTAGACTGTATCCCACCGCTGAGGTGTCCTAGACTGTATCCCACCACTGAGGTGTCCTAGGCTGTATCCCACCACTGAGGTGTCCTAGACCTTATCTCACCACTGGGGTGTCCTAGACTGTATTTCACCGCTGAGGTGTCCTAGACTGTATCCCACCGCTGAGGTGTCCTAGACTGTATCCCACGGCTAAGGAGTTCTAGACTTTATCTAACCAGTGAAGTCCTAGACTGTATCCCACCACTGAGGTGTCCTAGACTGTATCCCACCGCTGAGGTGTCCTAGACTGTACCCATCACTGGGGTGTCCTAGACTGTATCCTACCATTGTGGTGCCCTAGACTGTATCCTACCATTGTGGTGTCCTAGACTGTATCCCACTATTGTGGTGTCCTAGAATGTATCCCACTATTGTGGTGTCCTTGTATTGGAACAGGTGGCCAAATACCCTCAACAGTGAATGTAGATTGGGTAAAAATATCAAGGTTTGGATGAGTGTGAGGAGGATATAATCTGCAAATAAAGAAAGTTTAAGCTCCCTATCTGTCCACCTGACCATTGACTGATACCATGTGATCCTTCCTCATCAGGGGCACCTGGATTCAAGAACATGAGGGGGCCAAATTCTTCCCCATACAATGAGATTTGGATTATAAACAATACGTTATAGTGGGGGGCGCTGCTACTGATGTCTTCTCTGGGACCCAGTAGCTTCAATTTATCCAACAGAGCCTCAAAAGGTGGTAGCGGAGCTCAAAGTAAATCCTAAAATGTTTGGATTCCTCAAACACGGAACTTGGGAAAAGTCTTGAGTTGAATCACAATTTAGCTTCTTTCTACTCTTATATAGCTCTATCGATAGGGAAAACATAGGTCTCTGAATTTTTAATGCAAAGCTTTATATTGTAGATTTTCCTTCCTTTTTTTGTTTTAAAAAAATATGGAAAATGTAAAAAATTAAATAAAGCCCAATTTTTTCCCCCCTAAAAGACCCGTAATAATTATTACAATTGTTTTAATATATTATAAGATACAATTTATCTGCAAAAACTACATTCTGTCTATAGGTTGACAGAAAAATAAACAAGTTGGTTTTAGAAGAGGAGAAAATAAAAAAAAAAAATATGTCCAGGGATCAGTAACTTTTCAACAAGTCAATAGTCCAATGACCACACGAAACTGTGTAATATAACTCCTCCCTATGTCAGGTTACATAAAAGTCTATGGAGAGGGAAGGGGGAGGAGTGAGTGACAGCAGCTAGGTCTACCCATAGCCACTAAAGAAAATGAAGACTACATGTCACTTAATAACTAGAAGCATGTGCACTCATGTACACGCACACACATGCATGCTTAAAGGTGAGGTACACTATGAAGATAAGGGGTGTCATCCATGTATCTGCACCCCTAGTGTTACTCGGTGATGTATGAACTTCTGTATTGTATCATTAAAATTATCTATCATTCTATATCCTAGAAAACAAAACTGTAACCCCCGTGGTAGACGACACAATTTCATTTGTGGAGGGCGGAACCCTCAAGTTTGCTACAATTTTAGATGAGAAGATTTCCAAAAAAAAAGGTGACGTTAATTCTGAAGACTTTGTAGATTGGGCAACTTCATTAATAGACGCTCCATCTATAACGGAGAAGAGGGTAAGTACACCCAAGACACCTGCCCATGAATCTTTGGGAAAAGTTGTAGTCAACGGATATATACCTAGATGCTTACTATAGTTAGATGACAGGCAAATTGTAATGGGAACACTGGACTCCGATAGACAAGACAGTTAACCCAAAAACTCCAGCACCCTAAGAGCACTGCCTTCTCGCTTGAGTGTATCCTGTGCGATACGAGACAACCATGAAGATGCTACCTCCCAGTAGTCACAGCAGAGATGGCTAAAAAAGGAACAAAATTGCCAATGCAAAGGATAGTCAAGGAATGAGAGACAAAAATTAAAAGTGCAGAAATTGCAAAACAGTAGCACGTACAACAGAGATGTAAAAGAAGACTGTATAGCACACACATAATAAGGAACTCTGCTATAGGTGAAAGGGACAGGGCTCTGAGGTTTAGAGCATGTTAACCATTGCCGATCCAAAACAAAGCCTCTGAGCACACGAAGTGACAGATAAAATCAGCGGTTAACCACTAAAGCACTGTTCAGACTGCCGACTGACGTGAATCAGATTCAGCCTGAGGAAAATACTGACACAGATGTAACATAGATAGATAGACAGATAAATAATAAACCAGCCAGTTTGGGGAAGCGGGGAGATGTAGGTTTTGTAGCCTCTTGTCCACTGTGTGTTTAAAACCTCTGGATGCTATTTTCAGAGAATGACGCAATAGATTCATAGGGGAATAATACATTAGGAGGTGCTTGTGGCACTGAAACTGGACCTTGGACGCCATCTTTCTGTGTATGACTTGTGTTTTGTATTTCTCTGCAGCTTTCTCCTATTTACACCCTGGTTCCTGTTGACATAAGAGACGCCTATATAAAGACAAAGAACCTGGAGCGCGCTATGGAGGACTACCTGGATGAATATAATGTGTGTAAATGCCAGCCTTGCCAGAACGGGGGCACAGTGCTGCTGGTAGACGGGGTGTGCATGTGTCAGTGCCCCCTGCAGTACAAGGGTCTGGCCTGCCAGGAGGTGAAGGATAAACTGTTAGAAAGTAAGTAACGTCATTTATATCACTTCGGTACTAAGTCTAGTCACATGAAGGCCCCTTGCACATGGTGGCCGTAAGCTAGTAGTAGTACAAGTGGAAGCTAGCAACCAACCGCCATTGGAGTGCATTGTGTTTAGGATGTGCAGGGGGAGGGAAGAGACCTGCTATGCTCATTGTAACAGCCGGTCAATCTGCAACACTGAGGGCTCTGGAAACACCACCCCAAAGCCCCTCAGACTCCTTAGCATAATTATAATAATTGATTTTAGAAGGAAGCAATGGGCAACTAATATAAGAAGATCACCACAGTCACGGTGCCTGGATATATCTGTAAGTGTCCCTGGTTTATCAAGATGGATTTTGATGGAAGAATTTCTTTAAAATAAATAGAAAATATAGAAAAATATAGAAAAAAAAAATCTGCAAAATGTGTACTCTTTGTTCTTCCCCTGGAAGAAGGGTTGGACTTACATAGGTCCCAAGTTTAAACTGTGGCTCAAGGTGTAAGTCTAGAGCCAAAGATGTGCTGAGCAGTATAGCAAATCCTACGGTTAGCAACCATAAAGGAAAACTACCATTAACACAAATCAAACTAAACACTCGCCTGCGCTTCTTTTCATCCTGATCGTCTCTGTTGTCTTCTTTAATCTTGACACGCCGGGATCACCTGGAAAAAAAGACTTAGCAGAATTAGCAGCACAGAGCACAGGGATGAGACGTCCGGCGCTTCGGGCTGCATATTGCATAAGTCTTTTTACCAGGTGATCTCGGCGTGTCAAGATTAAAGACGAGCATAGAGGGGATCGGAGGTGAGTATGTTTAGTTTGATTTTTGTTAATCTTAATAGTAGTTTTCCTTTAAAGGGAAACCTCAGATCAGCTTGAACTGTAAGGCAGCAGGAGCCCTCCCTCATTGCTCTGCCTGGACTATATCAGATTCAGTAAACCCAAGCCCATGTCTTAATTCTCTGCAAAGATTACTTTTAGCTCCTTGTGACTTTACTCCTAATGTTCTAGGACTTCAATGCTGTGAGAGAGGAAAAGAGTCAAAACTTGGATTCCGGGGATCAGGGGACCCCAATCCTGATGCCAATACAGTTTATAGCTATGATACAGCAGGGTGCAATATATTCATGTGCAGGCATTTTTGGGACCATATGCAACATTACATCTTGGGGGCCCCCTAATGTAGATCTCCACCCATTGGTTCAATGCGGAGCTACCTAGTGCTAATCTCCTCCCCTTTGTCTAATTTCTTAGCACCCTTTTAGGGAGGGGGAAGCAATAAGAGGAGGAGTAGAGCGTGCCGCATCATACTCCAGGACGGAGAGATGAGGTGAGGTTGGCTGCAGTTAAACCTGCATCCCATCATTGTGTGGGACCCCCTCTAGTCTTCAGAGATGCATTATGGGTAAATCTGCCCCTGTTACCTCTGCTACCATGATTTCCTCCATAATAAAACTTGTTTCAGCATATTGGCCACGCTCCCTCTCCATATCATCACCATGTTTCAATACAACACGTCAGGCAGAATTCTCTAGAAAAGGTAAATTGTTACAATCTAGAATCTCTCCAGAAGTTGTATTGACTCTAGTCACTGACCCGCTGTGTCTTCCAGAGCCGACTATTCCTGTTAATGGAGGATGGAGTTGCTGGAAACCCTCCTCTTCCTGCATTAACGGAGAAGAGACAAGAACCAGAACTTGTAACAACCCAGAACCGCAAGAAGGTGGCAAACCATGTGCAGGAAAAACTACCAAGAAAGTGCCGTGCCAAGAGAAAGCGCGTCATTACGCCAATCGTGTATTTCAGTCTTTAGACCCTGAAGTGGAACATTTTAATATTACTTACTACAAGGCCATAGATGAGTCAGAGGATTCTACTCAGGAGTAAAACTATGGATCTATTTCTCTAGATGGAACCTACTTATGAGTCAGATCCATCGGCCAGTCTGGAGCCTCACATAGTTTCCCCTTTGTATCCCTATCATCCCTGTGTTTTCTGTTACTCTTATGAAGCTATAAATGTCTTTTCCAATCACCAGTCATGTTTTATTGATGAAACAAAATAAAGTCTCCAGTTTGGAATCTTCTCTGATCCTTAAGACCTCTACATGTAATACTTCAGGTACTAGTGATGTTCAAATGAAGAACCCAAATAGAGGTCAGTATGGGTCTTGGAAGTACTTTTTTGACTCCAGATTGTTGTGTGGGGTTATTTTCTGGACATCGGTGAGTTACATGCCTCTGCAGAAGCTTTACAGTATAGACAGAACATTGTTTAGACTGGATACAATTGTCTCCATAGCAGCATTGGCTATGTATAGGGTCACTGTCTCTGAATGGAGACAATTGTATCCAGTCTAGACAAGGGGTATTCCCATGAAGACAAGATTCTTAAATATAATTACATATTCTTTAACTCACTGTTACTTACAAAAATACAACATTTCACAGATAATTTCAACCTGTCTCTATCTGTCAGTCCTGATATATACAATTTCAGTTAACCCAGGATCCGACCCTAAATCAGAAGTCTATGGTAGGGCAGGACAGATTTTTCTCCTGTCTGATTCTGCAGTGAGTTCTCTCCACCCTTGTATTAAAACACAAGCTCACACAGAGACTTCCTGCTGGCAAACAGCAGCGTAAGGATAGTAAATCTACAAGCTACAGGCAGATAAGGTCTTTTTTCAGATGTGGGAGGTACTGCAGAGCTGCTAATCTAACCACATTCTCAGCATACAGCATCTCAGCACCGAGGAATCTGGGGGGAAATCCGCATCAAAGGTGGTATTGATGCTGCAATGTGTGGTCCCCGGCAGGTGTTAAATGATGCCCATGATGTCATAGTGTGTGGTGGATAAAATGGCACCGGGACACGGGGGTTAACGATTGCAACAGAAAACTCACATTTATTGAAGCTTCCATCTTTAACTTCCATCTTAGCAGTGTTGTTTCCTAAATAAGAAGTTGTATATAAAATGTGGGCACTATATATAAAATATATAGGCACATATATAAAAATATTTTAATTGTTACTTATAAAACATACAACAATGCATAAGAATAACCAAAAGAACAACTTTTAGTGTATAAATCATACTCAATATGGTACAAAAAGGTATTATTATAAATAGTCTCTATCGATGATGGTTCCAATGTCTCGTCTTTGGGAATCTTTTTTGCTTATCTACCAAGAGTTGAATATCATAGTCATTCTTTAGGTTAAAAAATAGACAAATTCATACGTATGAAAAATATAAAAAGTAAAAAATATAAAAAATTCATAAAATGTGCAAATAATGCATAAAATGTGTGCACGATGTTTGTGAAATAGAATATGTGCACAATCCTTGGGAACAATTGGTTGGATTAATGTGCAGGAGGCTGATGCTGTTAGGCTAAAGGGCCCTTTACCTGCAGCATCAACAGCTTTCAATGTATTGAACAGCTGAACTGTTATAAAAGTTACTATTGTACAAGTAGTTGTAGGCGATCCAACACTCACTCTTTGTTGGTTTCTAGCTGGAGTATCAGTGTTATTTTCTTCCGGACTGTAATTTGTCCTGTTGCAACCACTTCTCCGGCTCGCTGCACTGGGAAGTGGAGAACGCCGCGCGGATCGTCCGAGATTTGTTCTGATTGCTCCTGTTCTGTGTTCACTGGCAAGCTTCCTCCTCAAACTTTTCTATCGTTGTGCAGTTCCTTCTATATTGACCATAAGGTTAAAAGTTATTTAGCCATTTAGGAAGGTGGCAACTATGTCTAGAGATATACACTCACCGGCCACTTTATTAGGTACACCTGTCCAACTGCTCGTTAACACTTAATTTCTAATCAGCCAATCACATGGCGGCAACTCAGTGCATTTAGGCATGTAGACATGGTCAAGACAATCTCCTGCAGTTCAAACCGAGCATCAGTATGGGGAAGAAAGGTGATTTGAGGCCTTTGAATGTGGCATGGTTGTTGGTGCCAGAAGGGCTGGTCTGAGTATTTCAGAAACTGCTGATCTACTGGGATTTTCACGCACAACCATCTCTAGGGTTTACAGAGATTGGTCCGAAAAAGAAAAAACATCCAGTGAGCGGCAGTTCTGTGGGCGGAAATGCCTTGTTGATGCCAGAGGTCAGAGGAGAATGGGCAGACTGGTTCGAGCTGATAGAAAGGCAACAGCGACTCAAATCGCCACCCGTTACAACCAAGATAGGCAGAAGAGCATCTCTGAATGCACAGTATGTCAAACTTTGAGGCAGATGGGCTACAGCAGCAGAAGACCACACCGGGTGCCACTCCTTTCAGCTAAGAACAGGAAACTGAGGCTACAATTTGCACAAGCTCATCGAAATTGGACAGTAGAAGATTGGAAAAACGTTGCCTGGTCTGAGTGAGTACACAGTTTGTTTTTTTCTGACCGAGTTTTTAGCACATTTTTTGTGCTGAAAAACTCGGCTTATATGCAAGTATATATGGTAAGTAAAGTTAAAGTAAAATTTTTAGACCTACAAATAGACATAAAAAATGGAAATCTTGAATGCAGCACATACAAAATAGGAGGAATAGCTACACTCACCGGCCACTTTATTAGGTACACCATGCAAGTAACGGGTTGGACCCCATTTTGCCTTCAGAATTGCCTCAATTCTTCGTGGCATAGATACAACAAGGTGCTGGAAGCTCCTCAGAGATTTTGGTCCATATTGACATGATGGCATCACACAGTTGTCGCAGATTTGTCGGCTGCACATCCATGATGCGAATCTCCCTTTCCACCACATCCCAAAGATGCTCTATTGGATTGAGATCTGGTGACTGTGGAGGCCATTTGTGTCCAGTGACCTCATTGTCATGTTCAAGAAACCAGTCTGAGATGATTCCAGCTTTATGACATGGCGCATTATCCTGCTGAAAGTAGCCATCAGATGTTACAGGGTACATTGTGCTCATAAAGGGATGGACATGGTCAGCAACAATACTCAGGTAGGCTGTGGTGTTGTACCAAGGGGCCCAAAGAGTGCCAAGAAAATATTCCCCACACCATGACACCACCACCACCAGCCTGAACCGTTGATACAAGGCAGGATGGATCCATGCTTTCATGTTGTTGACGCCAAATTCTGACCATACCATCCGAATGTCGCAGCAGAAATCGAGACTCATCAGACCAGGCAACGTTTTTCCAATCTTCTACTGTCCAATTTCGATGAGCTTGTGCAAATTGTAGCCTCAGTTTCCTGTTCTTAGCTGAAAGGAGTGGCACCCGGTGTGGTCTTCTGCTGCTGTAGCCCATCTGCCTCAAATTTAGACGTACTGTGTGTTCAGAGATGCTCTTCTGCCTACCTTGGTTGTAACGGGTGGCGATTTGAGTCACTGTATTCTTTCTATCAGCTCGAACCAGTCTGCCCATTCTCCTCTGACCTCTGGCATCAACAAGGCATTTCCGCCCACAGAACTGCCGCTCACTGGATGTTTTTTCTTTTTCGGACCATTCTCTGTAAACCCTAGAGATGGTTGTGCGTGAAAATCCCAGTAGATCAGCAGTTTCTGAAATACTCAGACCAGCCCTTCTGGCACCAACAACCATGCCACGTTCAAAGGCCTCAAATCACCTTTCTTCCCCATACTGATGCTCGGTTTGAACTGCAGGAGATTGTCTTGACCATGTCTACATGCCTAAATGCACTGAGTTGCCGCCATGTGATTGGCTGATTAGAAATTAAGTGTTAACGAGCAGTTGGACAGGTGTACCTAATAAAGTGGCCTGTGAGTGTATATGGTATATTGGGTGTAAAATGAAGTTTGAATTTGTTATTGTTTAATGCTGTAATGACATTTTCTAGTTCTATTTCACTTTTGTACCAAATAAGGATGATATCATCGATATAACAGCGCCAGAGCAACAGGCCGTCACCAAGCATGCAATCTATGGTTCCTTCTTCCAAATATGCCATAAATAGATTAGCATAATTCGGTGCGAACCTGGTGCCCATGGCTGTGCCGGATATTTGGAGATAAAATTCACCTTCAATATAGAAACAATTATGTTCCAAAGTAAACTGAATTAATTCTAATATGAAGTTAATTTGTTCATTCTTTAGATTTCCTGCTCTCACTAAATAGCGTTCTACGGCTTGATTGCCTAAATTATGTTTTCTACATGTATATAAAGAGCTCACGTCTAATGTTGCAACCATACAACTTTGATCGCACTGTAAATTTTCTAAAATGATCTGGGTTGTATCTTTCAAATAACTTTTTGGGTTTTTTAACATAGTCCTACAGAAAGTTATCTATATATTGTGAAAGATTTGCTGTCAAAGATCCTATGCCTGAGACAATGGGGCAGATTTACTTACCCGGCCCATTCGCGATCCAGCGGTGCATTCTCTGCGGTGGATTCTTGTCCAGCCGGGATTTATTAAGGCAGTTCCTCCGCCGTCCACCAGGTGGGGCTGCTCTGCTGAAGATCATCGGAACGCATTGCAATACACTTAAATGCGGCGTTTTTTCCGAATCCGTCTGGTTTTCGTTCGGGCACGCCCCCCGATTTCGCGTGCGCCAAAATCCCGGGGCAATTCAGGGAAAATTGGCGCAAATCGGAGATATTCAGGTAACACGTCGGGAAAACGCGAATCGGGCACTTAGTAAATGACCCCCAATGGGTCTTCCAGACGGGTTATTTTTGTCTTTATGGATCTTTGGCAGACAATAAAATACTGGTATTCTGTAATGTGTGTGTAATATATGATCATATTCTTTCTTTGTTATAATTTGCATCTCATATGCTTCATCTAGAAGCGGTTTAAATCCATTGTGTATATAGTGATGGGATCATTTAACAATTTGTGGGCAGGATATTTTAAAGGAGGTCATTTCTTTGCTCATTTCTTGTCGGTGGAAAAAAATCTTGATTTGGGTTTTAAATTTGTATGTTTATATGGTCTTGTTTCTGTGATGCTTTTTTCTAAAGGATTTTTCAAGAAAAATTTCTTTAGGCATAGGTTAGGCATATATTTTTTCTATACCTATATAAACCTCAAATTTGTCTAAACTGTGACTTGGCGCAAATTTTAAGCCTTTGTTTAAAAGACTAGTGTGGTTTTTTTGTTAAGGATATTTTACTTAAGGTAAAAATTTCTGATTCTGTGTTGTGGCAATGTCTGTGTCCTCTTCTAATTCTCTTTTTCTGGTGTGGGATCCTGAAGTTGGAGTCGTTTGATGTGTGTCACGGGTGTCCCTGCGATCCATGCCTCAGATCGCAGACACACCCGTGCCCCTCTCCGCGGATTTGGACTCTGACTTCAGCATATTTGCCTCCTGCCCTGACCCTGTGCCTGTACACCACTACAAGACTGTCACCTCCTAAGGTATCTCAACCTTGGCTGCCACCCCGGGCTAGTCGCACCTGTGGAACAACCGGGTGGTATCCTGCCGCAGTAAGACCATCCCGCTTTGCGTCAGGCTCTGGTAATGACCAGGTGCCACTTAGATTCCGGTCTGAGGTGTCGGTTAGTACCACCTCCCGCGGTGGTCCAGAGGGTCCACAGATCCCGACCCCTGACAATGTTGAAAAAACTAGCCCGTGGAGCTTCCCTTTTTGTAATTAATTAATAGTATGACTTAAATATACTTTTTTTTTGGAAGAAATACATTGTAGTAACTTGTATGTTAGGTCCGTACATGTTTTATCCGTTACTCTATTATCCACACATTTATATGGAAGAGATTTCTTCTTTCCAGATATTATAAATGTGAAATCCATTCCAGATTTTTTAGGTGGATTAATCCAGGACAGGTATTTGCAACAACCAAAATGCGTTGTAAAAGCGTAAGTGTTGGGATCATCTAGTTCAGGCTGCACGGAACGGAGACCTTTATACAGAACACCAGTGCTTCAGACGGCGCTCCAAACGCCATTGTGCAACACAGAACGGGATCAATCAGAACAAATCTCGAAACACCCCGTGCAGCGTTCTCCGCGTCCCAGTGCAGCGAGCCGAAGAAGTGGTTGCAACAGGACAAATTACAGTCCTGAAGAAAATAGCACCGATAATCCAGCTAGAAACCAACTTGTACAATAGTAACTTTTATAACAGTTCAGCTGTTACATTGAAAACTGTTGATGCTGCAGGTAAAGGGCCCTATAGCCTAACAGCATCAGCCTCCTGCACATTAATCCAACCAATTGTTCCCAAGGATTGTGCACATATTCTATTTTACAAACATCGTGCACATATTGGGGCACATTTACTTACCTGGTTCTGTCACGATCCCGCTGTGCGATCATGGACTCCGGCACAATTCACTAAGATCTTGCACCCGGTTTCCTGCATGTGTCACTTCCCCGCTCAGTTTAGCCGGAGTTCACCATCTTCTTCCTGGTGCATATAAGCGCATATATTGCAACGCAATTTAAATGTTAAATCCTGCGTTCAGTCCGAATCCGTCGGATCGTCTGACGGCCCGACCCCGATTTCTGCCACATGGTAAGCCGGCACCCATGCGCCGAAATCTGATCCTGTGCGACACAATCCCCTTCTAAATGCCTGTCCCGGCAGCGTGATCCCCGAAAAGTCGGAAAACCCAACGGAAATGTGGACCCTTCGTAAATAAGCCCCATTTTAACCTAAAGAATGACTATGATATTGAACTCTTGGTAGATAAGCAAAAAAGATTCCCAAAGACGAGACATTGGAACCATCATCGATAGAGACTATTTATAATAATACCTTTTTGTAACATACCATATTAAGAATTATACATACACTAAAAATTGTTCTTTTGGTTATTCTTTTGCATTGTTGTATGTTTTATGAGTAACAAAACTAAAATATTTTTTATATATGGTTTAAAAAGTCTGAGACCGATCCTATATAGTGCCCACATTTTGTATAATATTTCTTGTTCATTATTTTCCTTTGTTGGTGTGAAGGTTCTCTATCGTAGCACGTGGCACTGGGGAGATAAAAATTCCTAAGTTCCACTATTAAGGTTTTTTACATTATTCCTAAATAAACCAAAGAAGATAAGTTCTGATTCCTAAAAGTATTCCTAGTGTCTCCAAGAAGTTATTCAATCTTTCCTTCTTGGAGCTGAAGAAATGGAGAGGTGCAATCTTGTGGTTTTTCGGGGATTACACGGCTTGCACAGGTATTTAAGAAGTGTCTGCATCGGGATTGCGTTGCACGTGATTGTTTTTTGTTTTTTTGTTGCGCTGACTTCCATGCGACACAAATTGGGGGGAGGGGCGGGGGTGCCATCGGATGATTGCTTGTTCATGTCCCGTGGTGGAAACACTAAAAAAGTTTTAAAAAAATGTATTCAATAAAAAATAACTCACTAAATCAATAAAAATGCCCATAATCCCCATAACATATAAAGAGACATATAATGCGCCAAAAAGTCTAAATCATAACACATAACAACCCGTAGAATAAAAGTAAATAATTATTGAACCCGCACAATGAACGCAGTAAAAAAAAACTGCCTGGTGTCCCCGAATCGTAACGACCAAAAAAACACCAAAAAAAAAAAAAAAGAGTAAAAAATCCAGTACAGAATTGATGCTTTTCTACTCCTGCCTTCAAATAAAAGATACTAAATTTTCAACAATAGGGGATACCAACCCCAAAATGGTAACACTGGAAAAAGCCTTTCAGCCCGCAAAAAAAATGCCGTCACATGGCCCCAATAATGAAAAAGAAAAAATTTTATAGCCTACAAAAGGAGGCAACGAGAAAACTAAAATCCTGGCAGCTGCAGGGCACTTCTTCTCTTCTGCACCTCTCCGTGCACCCATATTTTGGAAGTGTACATTTTAGGGCTAAATGAACATATAACCGAAAACATTTGACCATTCTAAATTTCACCTCCATTTTGAAGATCTCAAGGGGTTAACAATCTACGTAAAATCTGTTTCTGATAGCTTGAGGGGTGCAGATTTGAAGATGGGTTGGTTATATAGGGGGTTTTGATGCTAAATACATAAAATTTCATTCAAAACTGTATTTATCCCCAAAATAGTCAATTCTGAAAATACAGAAAACCGATATTCGATTTTTTAAGCCGCGTGATATCAAAATAAATTATCCAGACATTTCAAAAATTATGAAAATGTAAAGTAGACAAATGGGAAATGTTATTCAGCAACTTATTTAGGTGGTAAATCTATCGGCTTGAAAACGCAATGATTTCGAATTTCGAAAATGGCAAATTTTTCAAAAAATTCTGCATTTTTTTCTTTTTTTTTTTTAATAAATGCAAAACTCATCAGCCAAAATTTACCACTAAAATTAAGTACAACATGTGGGGAAAAAACAATCTCAGAATCGCTTTGATAAGTTAAAATGTTCAAAAGTTATAACCATATAAAGAGACGCAGGTCAGAATCCAAAAAATGGGACTGAGCCTTAAGCTGTAAAATGGCTGCGTCCTGAAGGGGTTAAGCAATGGTTTTCTGTGCGTTTTTTTTTATAATTGGGCTATATAGATCCAGGCACCAAGATTGTGGTATCTTCTTATATTTTATTATCCATGGCCTCCTCCCTTCTAAACTCAACTTTTAAATTTATGCTAATGAGCCCAAAAAGGGAAAGGTTCCCAGAGCCCCTCCATGCTGCAGATTCACAGACTGTGACACTGTCAGAACAGGATAACCAGTAAACGTGTAAATATTACAATCACATTAATGACCCAACATCCAGGGCCGTAACTACAGTGTCAGCAGCCATAGCAGCCGCTATGGGGCCCACAGTGTCAGGGGGGCCCCATCATCCAAGCTAACACTAAAGAATGGAGGATGTGCACCATTATATACATATGTTGCAGGACATTGTACAGCATAATATGTATATAACATATATGTGATGTATATATGCTGTGTGTATGGTGTGTATATATGCTGTATGTCTGTATATAGCACTATATGTGGGTATATATGTGATGATGTGATGTGTATATGCTCTATATGTTGTGTGTAAAAGTGTATAAATATGTGTATGAGTGAAGAACTGTATGTTTATGTATATAAATGTGAGTATATATATATATATATATATATATATATATATATATACATATATGTGTGTGTGTGTGAGTGTGAGTGTAATATGCATATTTTAAAGTGGGATGAATGAATCACCTAAAAACCCAAAAATAAACATGAAGGATAAGAATATGAATACTACCTACCTAGAGAGTCTCCAACCTGAACAGAAATCCAGGCAATTTACCAATAAACATCAGAATGGGGCCAACAAACAGGGGAATAAACTCATGTACATGACAGGCGCAAGGTCCACAACACCAAAAGTCCGGTACACAGGACCAATATACAGATAAACATTCATAACTCTCCTCAGATACACCAACCCACACACCATTACCTCTACCTACCTCACCTAATAGTCCCTATCAGAGTCCCACCAATGGTACAAATTATAGCATTAGGAGAAAGTGAACTAGAGAGAACTCCTATACACCCCAGGGTGACATTATTTCCTCAATTTAAGGCGATATTCACGCTGCCGTATGGGGGACGTATATGCGGCTGATGTATATACGGCCGATATACGTCCCACATAGACGGCAATGGGCGCTCAGCGCCGTATCGGAGCGCACACATGAGGCACCGCACCGTTCCGCAGCCGGGAGAAAGACAAGGCATGTCCTATCTTTCCCCGGAACACGGAGCCATACAACATATATCAGTATGGAGAGGGGCGGGTTAGCAGGGCTCAACCCCTCCTCCTCTCCCCGGCGCCGACCTGTGCCCACAGTGCACAGGTGGTGTATATACAGTATGTAGTAATCTCTGAGCTCCTCCTAGTGGTGGCTGTATATACAGTATATAGTAATCTCCTGAGCTCCTCCTAGTGGTGGTGTATATACAGTATGTAGTAATCTCCTGGTCTCCCCCTAGTGGTTGCTGTATATACAGTATATAGTAATGTCCTGAGCTCCCCCTAGTGGTGGTGTATATACAGTATGTAGTAATCTCCTGAGCTCCCCCTAGTGGTGGCTGTATATATAGTATGTAGTAATCTCCTGAGCTCCTCCTAGTGGTGGTGTATATATAGTATGTAGTAATCTCCTGGTCTCCCCCTAGTGGTGCTGTATATACAGTATGTAGTAATCTCCTGAGCTCCTCCTAGTGGTGGCTGTATATACAGTATGTAGTAACCTCCTCAGCTCCTCCTAGTGGTGGCTGTATATACAGTATGTAGTAATCTTCTGAGCTCCTCCTAGTGGTGGCTGTATATACAGTATGTAGTAATCTCCTGAGCTCCTCCTAGTGGTGGTGTATATACAGTATGTAGTAACCTCCTGAGCTCCTCCTAGTGGTGGTGTATATACAGTATGTAGTAATCTCCTGGTCTCCCCCTAGTGGTGGTGTATATACAGTATGTAGTAACCTCCTGAGCTCCTCCTAGTGGTGGTGTATATACAGTATGTAGTAATCTCCTGGTCTCCCCCTAGTGGTGGTGTATATACAGTATGTAGTAACCTCCTGAGCTCCTCCTAGTGGTGGTGTATATACAGTATGTAGTAATTTCCTGAGCTCCTCCTAGTGGTGGCTGTATATACAGTATGTAGTAATCTCCTGAGCTCCCCCTAGTGGTGGTGTATATACAGTATGTAGTAATCTCCTGAGTTCCTCCTAGTGGTGGTGTATATACAGTATGTAGTAATCTCCTGAGCTCCTCCTAGTGGTGGCTGTATATACAGTATGTAGTAATCTCCTGAGCTCCCCCTAGTTGTGGTGTATATACAGTATATAGTAATGTCCCTAACTAACCATAGTGGTGGCTGTATATGCAGTATGTAGTAATCTCCTGGTCTCCCCCTAGTGGTGGCTGTATATACAGTATGTAGTAATCTCCCGATCTCCTCCTAGTGGTGGTGTATATACAGTATGTAGTAATCTCCTGAGCTCCTCCTAGTGGTGACTGTATATACAGTATGTAGTAATCTCCTGAGCTCCCCTAGTGGTGGCTGTATATACAGTATGTAGTAATCTCCTGAGCTCCCCCTAGTGGTGGTGTATATACAGTTTGTAGTAATCTCCTGAGCTCCTCCTAGTGGTGGCTGTATATACAGTATGTAGTAATCTCCTGATCTCCCCCTAGTGGTGGTATATATACAGTTTGTAGTAATCTCCTGAGCTCCTCCTAGTGGTGGTGTATATACATTATGTAGTAATCTCCTGAGCTCCTCCTAGTGGTGGTATATATACAGTATATAGTAATCTCCTGAGCTCCTCCTAGTGGTGGCTGTATATACAGTATGTAGTAATAACCTGAGTTCCTCCTAGTGGTGGCTGTATATACAGTATGTAGTAATCTCCTGAGCTCCTCCTAGTGGTGGTGTATATACAGTATGTAGTAATCTCCTGAGCTCCCCCTAGTGGTGGCTGTATATACAATATGTAGTAATCTCCTGAGCTCCTCCTAGTGGTGGCTGTACATACAGTATGTAGTAATCTCCTGAGCTCCTCCTAGTGGTGGCTGTATATACAGTGTGTAGATATTTCCTGAGCTCCCCCTAGTGGTGGTTGTATATACAGTGGGGTTCATTTACTTAGCGCTTCTGCGGCCACATTTCCATCGGGTTTCCCAAATTTTTCCGTCTTGCGCCAAATTCCGCCGGGATTTTGGCGCACGTGATCGGCTTTCATGCAACAGACAGCGGGGGCGTGGCCGTCGGACAACCCGACGGATTCAGAAAAAACGTGGAATTTAAAAATCGAAATGTGTCGCAAGATCAGCACTTACATGCACCGGGAAGAAGCAGGTGAACTCCGGGGACCTCAGCGCAGCAGCGACACAGGAAGGAAGTCGGGCACACGACCTTAGTGAATCCCGGCAGACCCTGAATCCTTGTCGGACAAAGCACCGCAGGATCACGACTGGACCGGGTAAGTAAATGAGCCCCAGTGTGTAGTAATTTCCTGAGCTCCCCCTAGTGGTATATATAGAGATTGTTTTGCAGTGAGGAGGAGATAATACTTTTATCTATCGTTTACTAGTTCAAAAATTAGAGATACAAAAAAATCTAATATCCAAGCTCCAGTCCCCATTTTACAAATAAAAATAAATGAAAACAAATATTAAAACTTGTGAAATTTACACATTGTAAGATTTTTTTAGTGTGTATATATATATTGATAGATAGATAGATAGATACTATAGATACATAGACTTTATAAACACTTAATAAATTTGTTATCATTGTGTTTACATGTGTCAAATATTTGTGATTTGGACCAGAATCAGAATCTTCTGTGTATACGGCGGTTAATGAATTACAATGCGATTACCTAACGTTTTATAAGGAGAGCCCCTCCATGACCCCCAGTGGTCTCTCACATTCACCATGGCGGCTGTACTGCGTCTTCTGTGGCTGTCGCTTCTAGCATGTTTGTTCCTTGTACCAGGGGATATAAGGTTAGTTGGGGGATGTAGGCGCTTATATATGGTCATCTGCTGCCTGAGACGAGCTGTAGAGCGATGTCCCCTCTGCCCCTTCTAACTGTAATATATATTTGGTTAATTTTTTTAGGAAGATTTCTTCATGTAGTGTCTCTCATGCTGACATCGGGGGTGAATAGACACCGGGGCACATTTACCTACTGGAGTTCACCGAGAGTGTAATGCCCAATGATAATGCACTGTGCCGCGATTCACTAAGATCGTGCGCCCGATATCCTGCATGTGTCGCTTCCCCGCTCAGGTCCGCAGGAGTTCACCTTTTAGTGGTGCATGTTAGGGCTTGGTCTTGCGACACAATTTGAAAGTTAAATCCTGCGCTCAGTCCGAAGCAGTCGGATTGTCTGACGGCCCACCCTCTAAATTGTGTCACATGCAAGCCAACGCAGACCCTTTTTAAATACCTGTACAAGCTGTGTAATCCGTAATAAAAAGGTGCACAGTCCGACGAAAGTGAGCAGCCCGACCCTTAGTAAATGAGCCCCACTAGTAAACGACTGCACCTCTGATACTGCCCCCCATATTGCTGCAGGTTGTGGTGCCTGAGGCAAGAGGCTCAACTTGCCTCATGGCCAGTGCACCCCTGTATTTGGAGCTTCTGCTCCATAAGGGTCATAATACTAAGCGGAGCCACTAGCGGGTTTTATACATTGTAGGGCCCCTAAAGGGGAGAGATACATTATCACATACCATGTTCAACCTTATGTACAACCCAAATATGATAAATGAAGCTGAATGTATGTGTATGTATGTGTGTGTATGTATCTCTGTGTGCCTTACCTTGCTATTAAATACTCCAGTCATATCCAGAGCTGCAATCATCTACCGTTATATCATCTCATATGACTGCAGTTCTGGATGTGACTGTAGTATTAATCTGCTTTTATATTATCTCTGATACTCCTGTCACATCCAGAGCAGAAGTCTTGTATCTCCCATTAGATCATTTCTAATACTACATTCACATACAGAGGTGAAATCATCTATCTACCGTTATATCAACTCAGATTACTGCAGCTCTGGCTGTGACTGGAGTATTAATCTGCTGTTATATTATTTCTGATACACCAGTAACATGGAAAACAGAAGTCTTATATCTGCCATTACATAATCTCTGACACTAAAGTCACAGCCAGAGCTGCAATCATCTATCTAGAATGTGACTGGAGTTTTAGGGCTGTACTTAGACAAAGTTCTCTTGTTTTCAGATCTATAGAGAAGGCAACTGCTATGATATGTTCTCAATAACAATGCTTATATCATCTATGATACTCCAGTCCCATCCAGAGCTGCAGGCTTAATTTTGCCATTAAATACTCCAGTCAGATCCACAGCTGTAATCATCTATCTATTGTTAAATTATTTTGGATACTCCAGTCACATTCAGAGCTGCAATCATCTATCTACCATTATATTATCTAAGATGCAGCTCTGGATGTGACTGAAGTATCAATATGCTATTATATTATCTCTGATACTCCAGTCACATACAGAGCAGAAGCCTTATATCTGCCATTATATCGTCTCTGATACTAAAGTCACATCCAGAGTTGCAATCATCTATCTAGAATGTGACTGGAGTATTGGGGTTGTACTTAGATAAAGTTCTCTTGTTTTTAGCTCTGAACAGGAGGCAACTGCTGCGCCGCCTCCTTCCACGGACTGTGAGATGGGCGTCTGGACAGAGTGGAGTGAATGTGACCCCTGTACTAGACTGAAGGTAAATATGGATTTTGGCTAAGGGGTTGTTTGCGCTCAATATTAGGAAAGTGCAGAAATATCTGCTGCTAATGACATGTATGAGAATGGCTGCCAATGTAATACAAGCAGCAGAGCAGGGGGGCTCTAGTAGACCATCAGTCCCATTACCATTAAGGATATTTATGGCACACGTCATATCATATCCAAGCTAGAATCCTGGAATATAAATCCATATTTCACAGTCCTGCTGCTACTAACAACATACATAAAGGTATGATCTCTCCAGGGAGAATATATAATACTGGCTGCGGATAGCACCGTAATGTGAGAACCCCCCCCCCCCCCAGTGCACTTGGAAAAGTTGCAATAATTAATATTTATCCTGATAATAAATCTTTATCTATATAGCGTTTCATATTTCATATCACTTTACAGATCATGGGGGACAAATACAAATAAAATAAGGCATTACATAGTAATGTGAAACAATAGAATAGAATAGAAGACTAGAAGAGAAATCCATATTCCACTGTCCTGCTGCTACTAACAACAAAAGGTCTGATTTCACTGCTTGCAAATCCCTGCAGAGCAGAATAGAAATCAGTCTGGGAAATGATGCAAAAAGTAACAATATTAAATATCCAAAAAAGGATATTACCAAGAATCCAAAGTGTATGGGTGGTAGCAGGGCCGGCCCCAGGTTTTAGTGGGCCCTTGGGCGACAGAGCCCTAGTGGGCCCCTTTATGGGCCACCCTCCAGTAGTCACACTGCCCCCCCATCCCCGTGTACACATTCCTCCCCTCCCACTGTATACACACTGCCCCTCCTACTCCTGTATACACACTGCCCCCCTCCTGTATACACACTGCCCCCCTCCTGTATACACACTGCACCCCTCCTGTATACACACTGCCCCCCCTCCTGTATACACACTGCCCCCCCTCCTGTATACACACTGCCCCCCCCTCCTGTATACACACTGCCCCCCCCTCCTGTATACACACTGCCCCCCCTCCTGTATACACACTGCCCCCTGTATACACACTGCCCCCCTCCTGTATACACACTGCCCCCCTCCTGTATACACACTGCCTCCCTCCTCCTGTATACACACTGCCTCCCTCCTCCTGTATACACACTGCCCCCCTCCTGTATACACACTGCCCCCCTCCTGTATACACACTGCACCCCTCCTGTATACACACTGCCCCCCCTCCTGTATACACACTGCCTCCCCTCCTGTATACACACTGCCCCCCTCCTGTATACACACTGCCCCCCTCCTGTATACACACTGCCCCCCTCCTGTATACACACTGCCCCCCTCCTGTATACACACTGCCCCCCCTCCTGTATACACACTGCCCCCCCTCCTGTATACACACTGCCCCCCTCCTGTATACACACTGCCCCCTGTATACACACTGCCCCCCTCCTGTATACACACTGCCCCCCTCCTGTATACACACTGCCTCCCTCCTCCTGTATACACACTGCCTCCCTCCTCCTGTATACACACTGCCTCCCTCCTCCTGTATACACACTGCCCCCCTCCTGTATACACACTGCCCCCCTCCTGTATACACACTGCCTCCCTCCTCCTGTATACACACTGCCTCCCTCCTCCTGTATACACACTGCCTCCCTCCTCCTGTATACACACTGCCTCCCTCCTCCTGTATACACACTGCCTCCCTCCTCCTGTATACACACTGCACCCCCTCCTGTATACACACTGCCCCCTGTATACACACTGCCCCCCTTCCTGTATACACACTGCCCCCTGTATACACACTGCCCCCCTCCTGTATACACACTGCCCCCTGTATACACACTGCCCCCTGTATACACACTGCCCCCTGTATACACACTGCCTCCCCTCCTGTATACACACTGCCCCCTGTATACACACTGCCCCCCTTCCTGTATACACACTGCCCCCCTCCTGTATACACACTGCCCCCCTCCTGTATACACACTGCCCCCCTCCTCCTGTATACACACTGACCCCCCCCCTGTATACACACTGCCCCCCCTCCTGTATACACACAGCCCCCCCTCCTCCTGTATACACACTGCCCCCTCCTCCTGTATACACACTGCCCCCCTCCTCCTGTATACACACTGCCCCCCTCCTCCTGTATACACACTGCCCCCCTCCTCCTGTATACACACTGCCCCCCTCCTCCTGTATACACACTGCCCCCCTCCTCCATACACACTGCCCCTCCTCCTGTATACACACTGCCCCCCTCCTCCTGTATACACACTGCCCCCCTCCTCCTGTATACACACTGCCCCCCTCCTCCTGTATACACACTGCCCCCCCTCCTGTATACACACTGACCCCCTCCATGGCCCCTGTCATGTCTCCCCCTCACCTGATGCAGCTCTCTCTGTGTTGTTACTGCTTTCCCCGGCATGTCATGTGACCATGACATCATCAAAGGTCCTTCAGCCTCTGGGGAAAGCAGTGAGTGCAAATGCTCTCATCGCGATCTGTGTCTGGAGGACACAGATCGCGATGAGATAGGAAAGGAATCTCCCGGGCAGCGGGGCAGATGTCCTGCTGACCCGGGGAGATCCGTGGGTCCGGGTGGGCCCCTCCAGTACCCCGGGGCCCCGGCACTTGCCCGGGTTAGCCGGGTGGTGGCGCTGGGCCTGGGTGGTAGGCTGCAGGGCTGTGAAGAGCGGTAGGCAGCATCTGTTTTGAATTGCAGCAAAAACCTTATTAAACTGGTGTGTGCGATGTCCCTGCCAAGGCCTAATGGGTATCACAGAGTTTGGCTAGGGGTCGAGTGGTCTTGGTCGAAGGTCTAGCTGGCCCGTCAAGGTCACCCTCTACTGGCAGATGAGTATCCTCCCACACTCTTCGGTGCTGACAGCAGGGGGGGGGTGCACGGACATAAGGATCCTCCCAGGGAATGACATCCCAAATTTTGAGGAGGTGAAAAAGGGACAAAAGATATGGGGAGCACTGTGGAAATTTTTCGCCCTACGCCCTGCCTTTTTCTCCACCCATTACTCCACTTACAAACAGTACCATTCCTCTTTTAGTGCCTGCAGAGATCTCGGTCACATTGGGGGTCATTTACTAAGGGCCCGATTCGCGTTTTCTCGACGTGTTACCCGAATATTTCTGATTTGCGCCGATTGTACCTGAATTGCCCCGGGATTGTGGCGCACGCGATCGGATTGTGGCGCATTGGCGTCGGCATGCGCGCGACGGAAATGGGGGGGGGGGGCGTGGCCGAACGAAAACCGACATATTCGGAAAAACCGCTGCATTTAAAAACCGAAAAAGTGTCGCTTGGGAAGCGCTTACCTTCACTTGGTCCGAGCTGGTGTATTCCGGCGCGTTCAGATGCTTTTCAGCGCAGCAGCGCCACCTGGTGGACGGAGGGGGAACTACCTTCATAAATCCCGTCCGGACCCGAATCCACCGCAGAGAATGCGCCGCTGGATCGCGAATGGGTCGGGTAAGTAAATCTGCCCCATTGTGTCCCCTTTCCTTACCTTTACTCATACGCCAAGAGGCCATGATAGAGTTGGGACGCCCAGTAGAGGTGAATTTGCCATGTCAATCACCAGGCGTGGGTCACCGTCTTTTGGTCTAGGTGGAGAAGACCTTGTCCGACAGGCGGATTGCAAGAAGAGGGAGAAGCTGTGGCACATTGGAAATAGTTCTGCCTGAGGCACTCTCAGTGTATGTGTGTGTAAAGCATCCCTGGGTAGATGGGAGAGGAGAGACACTTGTTCTTAGTGGCAGCCAGGGATCACACGTAGGCAAGAGATGTAGAACATCAACTTACTGTTACTTTATTCCAGGAAATGAACACAGCAAAGGCAACTGGCCAAGATAACAGTCCAATCTGTCCAGGTCCAAGTAGCTATTTGGATTATGTTTGGCAAAGGATGCTCACAGCCTAGTTTCTGTAGCTTTAGGCTTCTGCAGCACTCCTAGACAGACCTTGTTAGGTGTCAGAGCTGCTGGAGGCCATACTAAGAAATTTATGTATTATTATATACAATGGATATATTATTAAAGGCAACTTCACGTAGGAACCACACAGATTGTCAGATTCGGTTGGCTATACTTCACCTACACCTTAGGGACATTAGAAGTATATATGGTTCGTAAGGACAGCCTGTGTCAGTCTCCACTCCTCCACACTCATCAAACTCCTCCACCACTAGCTGTCACGTACAATCAGCAGACAGGGGACAGTGGTGTGGAGGAGAGGAAGAATGCATGAGGAGACACACACAAGCTGCAGCTGCCGACTCCCTTTGCTGTGACACTCATATTTAGCTCACATGCTGTCCATTTCCTTCTGATCCTCCTTGAGATTGTTCTACTCCTTCATTGGAGTCCAGCTGTGTTTATTTAAAGAAAATCTAACAGCAGGATCAAGGATAGTAAACCAAGCACACTTACATGCTGGTGTGTACCATCTCTGGCAGGCTCTGGTCTTATTTAAGATTTTTGTTTTTAAGGGAAAAAAAGGCTTTAAACATTTTGCAAATGAGCATGACTGGCTCCAGGCTCCATTAACGTGTATGGAGCCCCTCAGGCTTATTTACATAATTTTAAAAGCTTTTTTTTTTTTAAACCAAGCCATAAAAAGTTAAAAGAAGAGAAGATCCTGCCAGAGGGGGTACATGTATGCAGTCAGTGTGCTTTGTTAACAATCCTTCATCCTGGTGGTAGATGTCCTTTAAAGTGATTGGACTTGATCAGGAAAGGCAAACACCTGTCTTTTTGTCAGGCTCCAGAGGTAGTAGACCCACTGGACCACCGCGGACAATGACATAAGCCGACACCTGGGGCCAGAATTTAAGTGGCACCTGGTTTTCACCAGAGCCCGCCGCAAAGCGGGGTGGACTTGCTGCAGCGAGGTACCACCAGGTGGTTCCACAGGTGCAACTTTGTCTGTGGTGGCAGCCAAGGCGAGGTACACAGAGGTTAGGCAGGATCATTGGACAGGCAAGGAATCAGAATCAGCAACGGAGCAACAGGTCAGGACAGGCTGAACAGGATCAGAACAGAACAGGAAAGCACACAATGAACGCAGGGCATCAGGGAACAAGCTTTTTCAATGGCACTAGGCACGAAGATCCGGCTGGGTGAGTGGGGAAAGGCTGGGTTAAATAGGATTCTCGGTAAGGCCATTGCCATGTAACAGCGCGAGTTGGTTTGCACAACGTTGCCTCCATCTGATCCCTGGATACGGCTGTTACCACCACGGGCTCCCAATCCATTACCCAGGCACATATCTTACAGACATCAAGGGACACATACTACAGACTCTAAGGGTTTCCCCAGGGAGAACCAGTACATCAGCCTCTCCCTCCATATTTCTTGCACACACCACCTGCTGGAGACCTGCCAGGCTGCAGGACAGCCCTCCGGTCCCCATATTAAGCACTGTGACATCAGCGTGCCTAGGCCGCAACCGCCAACCACTCCGGTATTCTGGGCCACGGCTGCCACTGGCGTCACGAACAGAATTATCTATTTCTCTGCCTTATACTGGGACTATAGACTGTGCTGCCTAACCCTGGTGCCATCCGGGTTAAGGCCCAAGTGATTTGTGTTCTACCACATAGACTGTGTTATTGCATCGCCAAGTGCTGTCGAGTGCTGCTCCAGACTCCCTCTGGAAGTCTGTGTGAACAGCAAGGAGCTCCAGCCTGCCAAAATCCTCAGTGGCGGGAAATCCAGGTAACTTGCCAAGCTCCAGCCATGCGTGAATGGTGCAAACCCCGCCTGCTAGCTCTGTGACGCAGGAAGAAATAGAGCCCGCCGAGCTCTTGGAGGGAAGAACTTTGACTCCACCCGAAGTGGACTTCCTGCCACACCTCAGAACTTCGGTGGACTTTGAGCAGAGTGGTCATCAGCACCAAGTCTGGTCTAAGACCTCTTCCCCCTGCCGAGGAACCGAAGTTCCTGGAAGCCTTAGAGACAGTCATCGTGGTTTCCGCCCAGCCAGTCTGAAGACCCTCCGTGGCACACCGGCTGCACCGAGGCATGACACGGGTCTCTGTCATGCAGACCTTCCTTCAGTCAGTGACGGGGCAAAATGGACAAACGACTCCTGCTCCAGAGCCAGTTCCAGGGCCTACTGCGGCTGAAAATTCCCTCACCGCTCCCGCTGCTGCGGCAGATCCTCCGTCTGTTCCTGCTCCAGTTCCAGCACCTGCTTGCCCACCTGTGGAGCCCGAGCCTACACCAGAGAAGAAGGGCGTGACACCGGCACTCCCACAGCCTCGGGGCAGAGGTGAGTCCCTCAGCCATCATCTCAGAGATGCTGTCTCTGACCAACGCAGACGGGAGAAGGAGGCCCAGCGGTTCATGGCAGGCCGGTCGAAGGAGGGCGCCTGGGTCCAACGCTTGGACTGGCAGCAGAGTTTCAGCTTTGCCACCGAAGACTTCACCGAACGGGAGGTTTTCATTCCCTACCAGTCCGGCAGGCAGCCTGATCTGCCAGAGTGACTCCACAACCTGAGGCCCAGGGAATGGATCGAGTTCTTTCTGCAGGAAGGACCTCGAGGACCCTGGGCGGCTGCTGTGATCCGGATCCCCGATGCCGAGAAGGAAGCCTATGATGCCTATGAGGACTTTTGTGAGGAGGACTTCTGGCAGGAACCTCCCGCTTCTTTCCGGGCTGTGACTCCCCACGCGGTGACCCACAGGAGTGCCCCGTCTACTGTTATTGTCAGCATGGGTCCCATCACCATCCATGGTACAGGCCTGGTCCAGGGGAATAGCCCGACTGTCTCTCCAAGGGTCCTCCGTGGCGGGAGATGCTGCGGCAGAAGAGCCCCATCTGGGGGCTCCAACAGAAGATCCTCATCCGACAGCTGCCTACCAGTGTGGTGATGACCCAGCCCCAGAAGATTTGGAAGTGGAGGGAGCTGCGGCACATCGATGGTCCCAGGCCTTGCTGAGCAACCAGCTAAAGAGGCGATATCCTGGAAAGCGCCCTTCCCCCTGAATATCAGGAGACCCTTGGGGACGCTAAGGAACCTGCAGTTCCTGGAACTGCCATCAGGTGTCCCCAGCCGGCTGCTGTTTCCCCACCGGATCCAGAAGTGGATCTCAATTGTGATGCAGAAGACAACAAGCAATCCCTGACGGTCTGAAGCCCACTCACTGCTGTAAATTGTATATTTGACTTTTTTGATTTTCTATTCACAGTTGGGCTGCGCCCACATACCCAAAGAGCCAGAGACTATCCTGGAACTCTCCACTATTTATTTATTAAAAGTCAGAAACATTCCTGGACTATCCCCCAGTTGTGCTATGCTAGCACCCACCTCTGCTGAAGCAGAGTCACCTCACCAAAGGACTCTGTCCCTCATCTGAAGAGGAGACCCTTTGCTGTTACTACACTTTTTCCCCCCTCAAGGGTTATGCTCTGAGAGACTTTAGTCGGTTACTCCAAAGGAAAAAGTTTACTATGTTGCACTTAAAGCCTTTCATTTTCAGAAATGGACATTCTGTTTGCACTATACAGTGGGGCACATTTACTTACCCGGTCCAGTCGCGATCCAGCGGTGCGTTCTCCGACGCTGATTCGGGTTCTGCCGGGATTCACTAAGGTCCGTGCGCCGATATTCACCATGTTTCGCTGCTGCACCGAGGTCCGCCGAAGTTCACCTGCTTTTTTCTGGTGTATGTGAGTGCTTGATCTTGCGACACAAATGGCTTTTTAAATTCTGCGTTTTTTCCGAATCTTTCGGGTTGTCCGGTGGCCACGCCCCCCGATTTCTGTCGCGCGAAAGACGGCGCGATTGCACCAAAAATCGATCGCGTGCGCCACAATCCCGTGAAATACAGCGCAAAGCAGAAATATTTGGGAAAAACCCGACGGATTCGCGGCTGCGGACCCTTAGTAAATGTGCCCCAGTACCTTTTCTCTCTAGGAAAATGGACATTGGTTATTTGTTACCAAGAGTAGCCATGCTTCTGTAACGTTATGTAACGTTTAAGCTATGTACCCAATGGGCTGTCCCAGCCAATGCGATTTGAATGTTTGCACAACTATAGTATTAGTACTATACGTAAGTTTGCATGTAACCTTTGTATGCCAGGCTTTGCAGGAATGTAATCAAGTCTGTGTTGGACCGTCTTTTATTTGTCAAATCCTGACGGCGGGCTTACACCTCAAACCAAAGCTTCGTATTTGTGTGGCGTCTGTAAACTGCGGGTCCTTAGGGGAGCAGGGGTGTTCACATAGTAACACCTAGACACCATACACCAGGGTAAGACCGTCAGACGTCAGGTATATTGTATCTACTGTACCATTTTATGTGTGTAATTCACCTAGGTGAAGTGTCTTCAAACAAATATTCAGGCCTTGGTGCAAGGAGTGGATTACAGGACGTGACACCACACCTTTCCCTAACAAACAGTTGGTTTAAGGGGCGATAGCTACCAACTGTACTGTATTCATTTTTGTGTACCCAGTCCAACACCAACCTAGGTGCCTGCCTCCAGGACCGTGGGCGGTTGCCTGCTGTTGTTCATTAAAGAACCATGAGTTATTTTACACAACGTTGCCTCAGTTTGATCCCTGGATATGGCTGTTACCACCACAGGCTCCCCAACCATTACCCAGACACCTAGGGGTGTATATATACAGTAAAGTAACTTGAAGTAAACTGAGCTGTGTGCTGGGCCTGCCTCCTGGTTCTTATTTTAACATCAAGGGCACCCCAATTCACCACCTATAAATCAGGAGATTATAAACCGGGGGTTTGCCCCTGGGGTTACACCAATCCACACCCCCTTCTGACACTACAGTGAGCCCCACATCAGCTAGAATACTACACTGGCCACTGTGACCCCAGAGCTAGCAAGCCACCCTAAGAAGCAGACCACCACTCGAGCCATCGTAAAGGCTCTGCGTGGGCCACTACAGTGTCCTGTGTTAACCCCTCAGCTGCCACCTCACGTAAGAGGAGTTCCCGCATCCGGCCTGACTGTCACCCATGGGCAAAACAGTGGTGCCACTCGCTACATAAGCACTTCCGGACAGTGTTTGCAACCTTACTACATGTCATCTCCCCTCCCCCCTCAAAATAGCCACCCCCATTTTCTACACCAGATGGGGGCATAATGTACATTTAAGAGCAAAAAAAGAATTTCAGATTGGCTGCAATGAAACGAAGATTGAAAACTTTAAAGGGGCCTGAATACTTTCCGTACCCCCTGTATATCTATATGTCTCCCTTACAGTACCGCTCAAGGAGCTACATCAAGTTTGCCCAATATGGCGGAGAGAAATGTCTGGGCGCACTAGGAGAACATCAGCGCTGTAAACCAGACGTCAAATGTGAAGACTTCGAAATTGACTGCGGCAAAGACTTTCAGTGTGATTCAGGTAAGTCACTCTACGTAGATTGGGACATAAGACCTTGCACCAGTTTTCTTGCTTGCACATTTTTTTGGTGCACCTTTAGCATGAGGTGTGCGCCACTGAATTGTTAAATGTCAAAGGTGCATCAGAAAAAAAGTGGTGCATTCTGTCAGAGCAGTGCAGGGGGCGCCAGATTCATAAGGATCGGGTGCCAGAAATCCTGAATATGACGCCCCCTGCACACTACACAGGGGTACATAGTGCAGACTTCACTGCTCTTAGTAAATGTGAGCCATAAAGAGAGAAGATTCCCCACAAGCAGCCGGACCGGATATAACAGAACTCAATCTGTAACTTACACTGGGGGGCGCTGTTACAGAGTATTAGGAGGGAGTGCTGTTACAGTGTATTAGGAGGGGGCGCTGTTACAGTGTATTAGGAGGGAGTGCTGTTACAGTGTATTAGGAGGGAGTGCTGTTACAGAGTATTAGGAGGGGGCGCTGTTACAGAGTATTAGGAGGGAGCGCTGTTACAGTGTATTAGGAGGGGACGCTGTTACAGTGTATTAGGAGGGAGTGCTGTTACAGTGTATTAGGAGGGGGCGCTGTTACAGTGTATTAGGAGGGGCGCTGTTACAGTGTATTAGGAGAGGGCGCTGTTACAGTGTATTAGGAAGGGGCGCTGTTACAGAGTATTAGGAGGGAGTGCTGTTACAGAGTATTAGGAGGGAGCGCTGTTACAGTGTATTAGGAGGGAGCGCTGTTACAGTGTATTAGGAGGGGGTGCGGTTACAGTGTATTAGGAGGGGGCGCTGTTACAGTATATTAGGAGGGGGTGCTGTTACAGTGTATTAGGAGGGAGTGCTGTTACAGAGTATTAGGAGGGGGCGCTGTTACAGTGTATTAGGAGGGAGTGCTGTTACAGTGTATTAGGAGGGAGCGCTGTTACAGAGTATTAGGAGGGGGCGCTGTTACAGTGTATTAGGAGGGAGTGCTGTTACAGAGTATTAGGAGGAAGTGCTGTTACAGAGTATTAGGAGGGAGCGCTGTTACAGTGTATTAGGAGGGGACGCTGTTACAGTGTATTAGGAGGGAGTGCTGTTACAGTGTATTAGGAGGGGGCGCTGTTACAGTGTATTAGGAGGGGCGCTGTTACAGTGTATTAGGAGAGGGCGCTGTTACAGTGTATTAGGAAGGGGCGCTGTTACAGAGTATTAGGAGGGAGTGCTGTTACAGAGTATTAGGAGGGAGCGCTGTTACAGTGTATTAGGAGGGAGCGCTGTTACAGTGTATTAGGAGGGGGTGCGGTTACAGTGTATTAGGAGGGGGCGCTGTTACAGTATATTAGGAGGGGGTGCTGTTACAGTGTATTAGGAGGGAGTGCTGTTACAGAGTATTAGGAGGGAATGCTGTTACAGAGTAGTAGGAGGGGGCGCTGTTACAGTGTATTAGGAGGGAGTGCTGTTACAGTGTATTAGGAGGGAGTGCTGTTACAGAGTATTAGGAGGGAGCGCTGTTACAGAGTATTAGGAGGGGGCGCTGTTACAGAGTATTAGGAGGGAGCGCTGTTACAGTGTATTAGGAAGGAGTGCTGTTACAGTGTATTAGGAGGGAGCGCTGTAACAGTGTATTAGGAGGGAGCGCTGTTACAGAGTATTAGGAGGGAGCGCTGTTACAGTGTATTAGGAGGGAGTGCTGTTACAGAGTATTAGGAAGGAGTGCTGTTACAGAGTATTAGGAGGGAGCGCTGTTACAGTGTATTAGGAGGGAGTGCTGTTACAGTGTATTAGGAGGGAGCGCTGTTACAGTGTATTAGGAGGGAGCGCTGTTACAGTGTATTAGGAGGGGGCGCTGTTACAGAGTATTAGGAGGGAGTGCTGTTACAGAGTATAAGGAGGGAGCGCTGTTACAGAGTATTAGGAGGGGGTGCTGTTACAGAGTATTAGGAGGGAGTGCTGTTACAGTGTATTAGGAGGGTGTGCTGTTACAGAGTATTAGGAGGGAGTGCTGTTACAGTGTATTAGGAGGGGGTGCTGTTACAGTGTATTAGGAGGGGGCGCTGTTACAGAGTATTAGGAGGGGGCGCTGTTACAGTGTATTAGGAGGGAGTGCTGTTACAGTGTATTAGGAGGGAGCGCTGTTACAGAGTATTAGGAGGGGGCGCTGTTACAGAGTATTAGGAGGGGGCGCTGTTACAGTGTATTAGGAGGAAGTGCTGTTACAGAGTATTAGGAGGAAGTGCTGTTACAGAGTATTAGGAGGGAGCGCTGTTACAGTGTATTAGGAGGGAGTGCTGTTACAGTGTATTAGGAGGGAGTGCTGTTACAGTGTATTAGGAGGGAGCGCTGTTACAGTGTATTAGGGGGGAGTGCTGTTACAGAGTATTAGGAGGGAGCGCTGTTACAGTGTATTAGGAGGGGGCGCTGTTACAGTGTATTAGGAGGGGGCGCTGTTACAGAGTATTAGGAGGGGGCGCTGTTACAGTGTATTAGGAGGGAGCGCTGTTACAGAGTATTAGGAAGGAGTGCTGTTACAGAGTATTAGGAGGGAGCGCTGTTACAGTATATTAGGAGGGAGTGCTGTTACAGTGTATTAGGAGGGAGTGCTGTTACAGTGTATTAGGAGGGAGTGCTGTTACAGTGTATTAGGAGGGAGCGCTGTTACAGAGAATTAGGAGGGGGCGCTGTTACAGTGTATTAGGAGGGGGCGCTGTTACAGTGTATTAGGAGGGGGCGCTGTTACAGTGTATTAGGAGGGGGCGCTGTTACAGAGTATTAGGAGGGGGCGCTGTTACAGTGTATTAGGAGGAAGTGTTGTTACAGTGTATTAGGAGGGAGCGCTGTTACAGAGTATTAGGAGGGAGCGCTGTTACAGTGTATTAGGAGGGAGCGCTGTTACAGAGTATTAGGAGGGAGCGCTGTTACAGAGTATTAGGAGGGAGTGCTGTTACAGTGTATTAGGAGGGGGCGCTCTTACAGTGTAATAGGAGGGAGTGCTGTTACAGTGTATTAGGAGGAAGTGCTGTTACAGAGTATTAGGAGGGGGCGCTGTTACAGAGTATTAGGAGGGAGCGCTGTTACAGTGTATTAGGAGGAAGTGCTGTTACAGAGTATTAGGAGGGGGCGCTGTTACAGAGTATTAGGAGGGGGCGCTGTTACAGTGTATTAGGAGGGGGCGCTGTTACAGTGTATTAGGAGGGGGCGCTGTTACAGTGTATTAGGAGGGGGCGCTGTTACAGAGTATTAGGAGGGAGCGCTGTTACAGTGTATTAGGAGGGAGTGCTGTTACAGAGTATTAGGAGGGGGCGCTGTTACAGTGTATTAGGAGGGAGTGCTGTTACAGTGTATTAGGAGGGGGCGCTCTTACAGTGTAATAGGAGGGAGTGCTGTTACAGTGTATTAGGAGGAAGTGCTGTTACAGAGTATTAGGAGGGGGCGCTGTTACAGAGTATTAGGAGGGAGTGCTGTTACAGTGTATTAGGAGGAAGTGCTGTTACAGTGTATTAGGAGGGGGCGCTCTTACAGTGTAATAGGAGGGAGTGCTGTTACAGTGTATTAGGAGGAAGTGCTGTTACAGAGTATTAGGAGGGGGCGCTGTTACAGTGTATTAGGAGGGGGCGCTGTTACAGTGTATTAGGAGGGGGCGCTGTTACAGTGTATTAGGAGGGGGTGCTGTTACAGAGTATTAGGAGGGAGCGCTGTTACAGTGTATTAGGAGGGAGTGCTGTTACAGAGTATTAGGAGGGGGCGCTGTTACAGTGTATTAGGAGGGAGTGCTGTTACAGTGTATTAGGAGGGGGCGCTCTTACAGTGTAATAGGAGGGAGTGCTGTTACAGTGTATTAGGAGGAAGTGCTGTTACAGAGTATTAGGAGGGGGCGCTGTTACAGAGTATTAGGAGGGGGCGCTGTTACAGTGTATTAGGAGGGGGCGCTGTTACAGTGTATTAGGAGGGGGTGCTGTTACAGAGTATTAGGAGGGAGCGCTGTTACAGTGTATTAGGAGGGAGTGCTGTTACAGAGTATTAGGAGGGGGCGCTGTTACAGTGTATTAGGAGGAAGTGCTGTTACAGAGTATTAGGAGGGGGCGCTGTTACAGAGTATTAGGGGGGAGTGCTGTTACAGAGTATTAGGAGGGGGCGCTGTTACAGTGTATTAGGAGGGAGTGCTGTTACAGAGTATTAGGAGGGGGCGCTGTTACAGAGTATTAGGAAGGAGTGCTGTTACAGTGTATTAGGAGGGGACGCTGTTACAGAGTATTAGGAAGGGGCGCTGTTACAGTGTATTAGGAGGGAGTGCTGTTACAGAGTATTAGGAGGGGGCGCTGTTACAGAGTATTAGGAGGGGGCGCTGTTACAGTGTATTAGGAGGGAGTGCTGTTACAGAGTATTAGGAGGGGGCGCTGTTACAGTGTATTAGGAGGGGGCGCTGTTACAGTGTATTAGGAGGGGGCGCTGTTACAGTGTATTAGGAGGGGGTGCTGTTACAGAGTATTAGGAAGGAGTGCTGTTACAGAGTATTAGGAGGGGGCGCTGTTACAGAGTATTAGGAGGGGGCGCTGTTACAGTGTATTAGGAGGGAGCGCTGTTACAGTGTATTAGGAGGGAGCGCTGTTACAGAGTATTAGGAGGGAGCGCTGTTACAGTGTATTAGGAGGGAGCGCTGTTACAGAGTATTAGGAGGGAGCGCTGTTAAAGTGTATTAGGAGGGGGCGCTCTTACAGTGTATTAGGAGGGAGCGCTGTTACAGTGTATTAGGAGGGAGCGCTGTTACAGAGTATTAGGAGGGAGCGCTGTTACAGTGTATTAGGAGGGGGCGCTGTTACAGTGTATTAGGAGGGGGCGCTCTTACAGTGTATTAGGAGGCAGCGCTGTTACAGTGTATTAGGAGGGGGCGCTGTTACAGTGTATTAGGAGGGGGCGCTGTTACAGAGTATTAGGAGGGAGCGCTGTTACAGTGTATTAGGAGGGGGCGCTGTTACAGAGTATTAGGAGGGAGCGCTGTTACAGTGTATTAGGAGGAAGTGCTGTTACAGAGTATTAGGAGGGGGCGCTGTTACAGAGTATTAGGAGGGAGCGCTGTAACAGTGTATTAGGAGGGAGCGCTGTTACAGTGTATTAGGAGGAAGTGCTGTTACAGAGTATTAGGAGGGGGCGCTGTTACAGAGTATTAGGAGGGAGCGCTGTTACAGTGTATTAGGAGGGAGTGCTGTTACAGAGTATTAGGAGGGGGCGCTGTTACAGAGTATTAGGAGGGGGCGCTGTTACAGTGTATTAGGAGGGAGTGCTGTTACAGAGTATTAGGAGGGGGCGCTGTTACAGTGTATTAGGAGGGGGCGCTGTTACAGTGTATTAGGAGGGGGCGCTGTTACAGTGTATTAGGAGGGGGCGCTGTTACAGTGTATTAGGAGGGGGCGCTGTTACAGTGTATTAGGAGGGGGTGCTGTTACAGAGTATTAGGAGGGAGCGCTGTTACAGTGTATTAGGAGGGAGTGCTGTTACAGAGTATTAGGAGGGGGCGCTGTTACAGTGTATTAGGAGGGGGCGCTGTTACAGTGTATTAGGAGGGGCACTGTTACAGAGTATTAGGAGGGAGTGCTGTTACAGTGTATTAGGAGGGGGCGCTGTTACAGTGTATTAGGAGGGGGCGCTGTTACAGTGTATTAGGAGGGGGCGCTGTTACAGTGTATTAGGAGGGGGCGCTGTTACAGTGTATTAGGAGGGGGCGCTGTTACAGTGTATTAGGAGGGGGCGCTGTTACAGTGTATTAGGAGGGGGTGCTGTTACAGTGTATTAGGAGGGGGTGCTGTTACAGTGTATTAGGAGGGGGCGCTGTTACAGTGTATTAGGAGGGAGTGCTGTTACAGAGTATTAGGAGGGAGTGCTGTTACAGAGTATTAGGAGGGGGCGCTGTTACAGAGTATTAGGAGGGGGCGCTGTTACAGTGTATTAGGAGGTGGCGATGTTGAGGGGGCGCTGTTACAGTGTATTAGGAGGGGGCGCTGTTACAGTGTATTAGGAGGGAGTGCTGTTACAGAGTATTAGGAGGGAGTGCTGTTACAGAGTATTAGGAGGGAGTGCTGTTACAGTGTATTAGGAGAGGGCGCTGTTACAGAGTATTAGGAGGGGGCGCTGTTACAGAGTATTAGGAGGGGGCGCTGTTACAGTGTATTAGGAGGTGGCGATGTTACAGTGTATTAGGAGGGGGCGCTGTTACAGTGTATTAGGAGGGGGCGCTGTTACAGTGTATTAGGAGGGAGTGCTGTTACAGAGTATTAGGAGGGAGTGCTGTTACAGAGTATTAGGAGGGAGTGCTGTTACAGTGTATTAGGAGGGAGCGCTGTTACAGAGTATTAGGAGGGGGCGCTGTTACAGTGTATTAGGAGGGAGCGCTGTTACAGAGTATTAGGAGGGAGTGCTGTTACAGTGTATTAGGAGGGGGCGCTCTTACAGTGTATTAGGAGGGGGCGCTGTTACAGTGTATTAGGAGGGGGCGCTGTTACAGTGTATTAGGAGGGAGTGCTGTTACAGTGTATTAGGAGGGAGTGCTGTTACAGTGTATTAGGAGGGAGTGCTGTTACAGTGTATTAGGAGTGGGCGCTGTTACAGTGTATTGGAAAGGGGGCTCTGTTACAGTGTATTAGGAGGTGGCACAGTTACAGTGTATTAGGAGGGAGCGCTCTTACAGTGTATTAGGAGGGGGCGCTGTTACAGTGTATTAGGAGGGGGCGCTGTTACAGTGTATTAGGAGGGAGCGCTGTTACAGTGTATTAGGAGGGGGCGCTGTTACAGTGTATTAGGAGGGAGTGCTGTTACAGAGTATTAGGAGGGAGTGCTGTTACAGTGTATTAGGAGGGAGTGCTGTTACAGTGTATTAGGATGGGGCGCTGTTACAGTGTATTAGGAGGGAGTGCTGTTACAGTGTATTGGGAGGGGGCTCTGTTACAGTGTATTAGGAGGTGGCGCTGTTACAGTGTATTAGGAGGGGGCGCTGTTACAGTGTATTAGGAGAGGGCGCTGTTACAGTGTATTAGGAGGGGGCACTTTTACAATGTATAAGGAAGGGGCACTGTTACAGTATAATAGGAGGAGTGATGTTAAATTGTATTAGGGGGGCTTTGTTACAGTGTATTAGTAGGGGGCACTGTTACATTGTATTATGAGGGGGCGCTGTTACAGTGTATTGGGAGGAGAAGCTGTTGCAGAGTATTAGGAGGGGGCGCTGTTACAGAGTATTAGGAGGGAGTGCTGTTACAGAGTATTAGGAGGGAGTGCTGTTACAGTGTATTAGGAGGGGGCGCTCTTACAGTGTATTAGGAGGGGGCGCTGTTACAGTGTATTAGGAGGGGGTGCTGTTACAGTGTATTAGGAGGGGGCGCTCTTACAGTGTATTAGGAGGGGGCGCTGTTACAGTGTATTAGGAGGGAGCGCTGTTACAGTGTATTAGGAGGGGGCGCTCTTACAGTGTATTAGGAGGAAGTGCTGTTACAGAGTATTAGGAGGGGGCGCTGTTACAGAGTATTAGGAGGGAGCGCTGTTACAGTGTATTAGGAGGAAGTGCTGTTGCAGAGTATTAGGAGGGGGCGCTGTTACAGTGTATTAGGAGGGAGTGCTGTTACAGTGTATTAGGAGGAAGTGCTGTTACAGAGTATTAGGAGGAAGTGCTGTTACAGAGTATTAGGAGGGGGCGCTGTTACAGTGTATTAGGAGGGAGTGCTGTTACAGAGTATTAGGAGGGGGCGCTGTTACAGAGTATTAGGAGGGGGCGCTGTTACAGTGTATTAGGAGGGAGTGCTGTTACAGAGTATTAGGAGGGGGCGCTGTTACAGTGTATTAGGAGGGGGCGCTGTTACAGTGTATTAGGAGGGGGCGCTGTTACAGTGTATTAGGAGGGGGCGCTGTTACAGTGTATTAGGAGGGGGTGCTGTTACAGAGTATTAGGAGGGAGCGCTGTTACAGTGTATTAGGAGGGAGTGCTGTTACAGAGTATTAGGAGGGGGCGCTGTTACAGTGTATTAGGAGGGAGCGCTGTTACAGTGTATTAGGAGGGGGCGCTGTTACAGAGTATTAGGAGGGAGTGCTGTTACAGAGTATAAGGAGGGAGCGCTGTTACAGAGTATTAGGAGGGGGTGCTGTTACAGAGTATTAGGAGGGAGTGCTGTTGCAGTGTATTAGGAGGGAGTGCTGTTACAGTGTATTAGGAGGGTGTGCTGTTACAGAGTATTAGGAGGGAGCGCTGTTACAGTGTATTAGGAGGGGGTGCTGTTACAGTGTATTAGGAGGGGGCGCTGTTACAGAGTATTAGGAGGGGGCGCTGTTACAGTGTATTAGGAGGGAGTGCTGTTACAGTGTATTAGGAGGGAGCGCTGTTACAGAGTATTAGGAGGGGGCGCTGTTACAGAGTATTAGGAGGGGGCGCTGTTACAGTGTATTAGGAGGAAGTGCTGTTACAGAGTATTAGGAGGAAGTGCTGTTACAGAGTATTAGGAGGGAGCGCTGTTACAGTGTATTAGGAGGGAGTGCTGTTACAGTGTATTAGGAGGGAGTGCTGTTACAGTGTATTAGGAGGGAGCGCTGTTACAGTGTATTAGGGGGGAGTGCTGTTACAGAGTATTAGGAGGGAGCGCTGTTACAGTGTATTAGGAGGGGGCGCTGTTACAGTGTATTAGGAGGGGGCGCTGTTACAGAGTATTAGGAGGGGGCGCTGTTACAGTGTATTAGGAGGGGGCGCTGTTACAGAGTATTAGGAAGGAGTGCTGTTACAGAGTATTAGGAGGGAGCGCTGTTACAGTATATTAGGAGGGAGTGCTGTTACAGAGTATTAGGAAGGAGTGCTGTTACAGAGTATTAGGAGGGAGCGCTGTTACAGTATATTAGGAGGGAGCGCTGTTACAGAGTATTAGGAAGGAGTGCTGTTACAGAGTATTAGGAGGGAGCGCTGTTACAGTATATTAGGAGGGAGTGCTGTTACAGTGTATTAGGAGGGAGTGCTGTTACAGTGTATTAGGAGGGAGTGCTGTTACAGTGTATTAGGAGGGAGCGCTGTTACAGAGAATTAGGAGGGGGCGCTGTTACAGTGTATTAGGAGGGGGCGCTGTTACAGTGTATTAGGAGGGGGCGCTGTTACAGTGTATTAGGAGGGGGCGCTGTTACAGAGTATTAGGAGGGGGCGCTGTTACAGTGTATTAGGAGGAAGTGTTGTTACAGTGTATTAGGAGGGAGCGCTGTTACAGAGTATTAGGAGGGAGCGCTGTTACAGTGTATTAGGAGGGAGCGCTGTTACAGAGTATTAGGAGGGAGCGCTGTTACAGAGTATTAGGAGGGAGTGCTGTTACAGTGTATTAGGAGGGGGCGCTCTTACAGTGTAATAGGAGGGAGTGCTGTTACAGTGTATTAGGAGGAAGTGCTGTTACAGAGTATTAGGAGGGGGCGCTGTTACAGAGTATTAGGAGGGAGCGCTGTTACAGTGTATTAGGAGGAAGTGCTGTTACAGAGTATTAGGAGGGGGCGCTGTTACAGAGTATTAGGAAGGAGTGCTGTTACAGAGTATTAGGAGGGAGCGCTGTTACAGTATATTAGGAGGGAGTGCTGTTACAGAGTATTAGGAAGGAGTGCTGTTACAGAGTATTAGGAGGGAGCGCTGTTACAGTATATTAGGAGGGAGCGCTGTTACAGAGTATTAGGAAGGAGTGCTGTTACAGAGTATTAGGAGGGAGTGCTGTTACAGTGTATTAGGAGGGAGTGCTGTTACAGTATATTAGGAGGGAGTGCTGTTACAGTGTATTAGGAGGGAGTGCTGTTACAGTGTATTAGGAGGGAGTGCTGTTACAGTGTATTAGGAGGGAGCGCTGTTACAGAGAATTAGGAGGGGGCGCTGTTACAGTGTATTAGGAGGGGGCGCTGTTACAGTGTATTAGGAGGGGGCGCTGTTACAGTGTATTAGGAGGGGGCGCTGTTACAGAGTATTAGGAGGGGGCGCTGTTACAGTGTATTAGGAGGAAGTGTTGTTACAGTGTATTAGGAGGGAGCGCTGTTACAGAGTATTAGGAGGGAGCGCTGTTACAGTGTATTAGGAGGGAGCGCTGTTACAGAGTATTAGGAGGGAGCGCTGTTACAGAGTATTAGGAGGGAGTGCTGTTACAGTGTATTAGGAGGGGGCGCTCTTACAGTGTAATAGGAGGGAGTGCTGTTACAGTGTATTAGGAGGAAGTGCTGTTACAGAGTATTAGGAGGGGGCGCTGTTACAGAGTATTAGGAGGGAGCGCTGTTACAGTGTATTAGGAGGAAGTGCTGTTACAGAGTATTAGGAGGGGGCGCTGTTACAGAGTATTAGGAGGGGGCGCTGTTACAGTGTATTAGGAGGGGGCGCTGTTACAGTGTATTAGGAGGGGGCGCTGTTACAGTGTATTAGGAGGGGGTGCTGTTACAGAGTATTAGGAGGGAGCGCTGTTACAGTGTATTAGGAGGGAGTGCTGTTACAGAGTATTAGGAGGGAGTGCTGTTACAGAGTATTAGGAGGGGGCGCTGTTACAGTGTATTAGGAGGGAGTGCTGTTACAGTGTATTAGGAGGGGGCGCTCTTACAGTGTAATAGGAGGGAGTGCTGTTACAGTGTATTAGGAGGAAGTGCTGTTACAGAGTATTAGGAGGGGGCGCTGTTACAGAGTATTAGGAGGGAGCGCTGTTACAGTGTATTAGGAGGAAGTGCTGTTACAGAGTATTAGGAGGGGGCGCTGTTACAGAGTATTAGGGGGGAGTGCTGTTACAGAGTATTAGGAGGGGGCGCTGTTACAGTGTGTTAGGAGGGAGTGCTGTTACAGAGTATTAGGAGGGGGCGCTGTTACAGAGTATTAGGAAGGAGTGCTGTTACAGTGTATTAGGAGGGGACGCTGTTACAGAGTATTAGGAAGGGGCGCTGTTACAGTGTATTAGGAGGGAGTGCTGTTACAGAGTATTAGGAGGGGGCGCTGTTACAGTGTATTAGGAGGGGGCGCTGTTACAGTGTATTAGGAGGGGGCGCTGTTACAGTGTATTAGGAGGGGGCGCTGTTACAGTGTATTAGGAGGGGGCGCTGTTACAGTGTATTAGGAGGGGGCGCTGTTACAGTGTATTAGGAGGGGGCGCTGTTACAGTGTATTAGGAGGGGGCGCTGTTACAGTGTATTAGGAGGGGGCGCTGTTACAGTGTATTAGGAGGGGGTGCTGTTACAGAGTATTAGGAAGGAGTGCTGTTACAGAGTATTAGGAGGGGGCGCTGTTACAGAGTATTAGGAGGGGGCGCTGTTACAGTGTATTAGGAGGGAGCGCTGTTACAGTGTATTAGGAGGGAGCGCTGTTACAGTGTATTAGGAGGGAGCGCTGTTACAGAGTATTAGGAGGGAGCGCTGTTACAGTGTATTAGGAGGGAGCGCTGTTACAGAGTATTAGGAGGGAGCGCTGTTACAGAGTATTAGGAGGGAGTGCTGTTAAAGTGTATTAGGAGGGGGCGCTCTTACAGTGTATTAGGAGGGAGCGCTGTTACAGTGTATTAGGAGGGAGCGCTGTTACAGAGTATTAGGAGGGAGCGCTGTTACAGTGTATTAGGAGGGGGCGCTGTTACAGTGTATTAGGAGGGGGCGCTCTTACAGTGTATTAGGAGGCAGCGCTGTTACAGAGTATTAGGAGGGAGCGCTGTTACAGTGTATTAGGAGGGGGCGCTGTTACAGAGTATTAGGAGGGAGCGCTGTTACAGTGTATTAGGAGGAAGTGCTGTTACAGAGTATTAGGAGGGGGTGCTGTTACAGAGTATTAGGAGGGAGCGCTGTAACAGTGTATTAGGAGGGAGCGCTGTTACAGTGTATTAGGAGGAAGTGCTGTTACAGAGTATTAGGAGGGGGCGCTGTTACAGAGTATTAGGAGGGAACGCTGTTACAGTGTATTAGGAGGGAGTGCTGTTACAGAGTATTAGGAGGGGGCGCTGTTACAGAGTATTAGGAGGGGGCGCTGTTACAGTGTATTAGGAGGGAGTGCTGTTACAGAGTATTAGGAGGGGGCGCTGTTACAGTGTATTAGGAGGGGCGCTGTTACAGTGTATTAGGAGGGGGTGCTGTTACAGTGTATTAGGAGGGGGCGCTGTTACAGTGTATTAGGAGGGGGCGCTGTTACAGTGTATTAGGAGGGAGTGCTGTTACAGTGTATTAGGAGGGGGCGCTGTTACAGTGTATTAGGAGGGGGCGCTGTTACAGTGTATTAGGAGGGGGCGCTGTTACAGTGTATTAGGAGGGGGCGCTGTTACAGTGTATTAGGAGGGGGCGCTGTTACAGTGTATTAGGAGGGGGTGCTGTTACAGAGTATTAGGAGGGAGCGCTGTTACAGTGTATTAGGAGGGAGCGCTGTTACAGAGTATTAGGAGGGGGCGCTGTTACAGTGTATTAGGAGGGGGCGCTGTTACAGTGTATTAGGAGGGGCACTGTTACAGAGTATTAGGAGGGAGTGCTGTTACAGTGTATTAGGAGGGGGCGCTGTTACAGTGTATTAGGAGGGGGCGCTGTTACAGTGTATTAGGAGGGGGCGCTGTTACAGTGTATTAGGAGGGGGCGCTGTTACAGTGTATTAGGAGGGGGCGCTGTTACAGTGTATTAGGAGGGGGCGCTGTTACAGTGTATTAGGAGGGGGTGCTGTTACAGTGTATTAGGAGGGGGCGCTGTTACAGTGTATTAGGAGGGAGTGCTGTTACAGAGTATTAGGAGGGAGTGCTGTTACAGAGTATTAGGAGGGGGCGCTGTTACAGAGTATTAGGAGGGGGCGCTGTTACAGTGTATTAGGAGGTGGCGATGTTACAGTGTATTAGGAGGGGGCGCTGTTACAGTGTATTAGGAGGGGGCGCTGTTACAGTGTATTAGGAGGGAGTGCTGTTACAGAGTATTAGGAGGGAGTGCTGTTACAGAGTATTAGGAGGGAGTGCTGTTACAGTGTATTAGGAGAGGGCGCTGTTACAGAGTATTAGGAGGGGGCGCTGTTACAGAGTATTAGGAGGGGGCGCTGTTACAGTGTATTAGGAGGTGGCGATGTTACAGTGTATTAGGAGGGGGCGCTGTTACAGTGTATTAGGAGGGGGCGCTGTTACAGTGTATTAGGAGGGAGTGCTGTTACAGAGTATTAGGAGGGAGTGCTGTTACAGAGTATTAGGAGGGAGTGCTGTTACAGTGTATTAGGAGGGAGCGCTGTTACAGAGTATTAGGAGGGGGCGCTGTTACAGTGTATTAGGAGGGAGCGCTGTTACAGAGTATTAGGAGGGAGTGCTGTTACAGTGTATTAGGAGGGGGCGCTCTTACAGTGTATTAGGAGGGGGCGCTGTTACAGTGTATTAGGAGGGGGCGCTGTTACAGTGTATTAGGAGGGAGTGCTGTTACAGTGTATTAGGAGGGAGTGCTGTTACAGTGTATTAGGAGTGGGCGCTGTTACAGTGTATTGGAAAGGGGGCTCTGTTACAGTGTATTAGGAGGTGGCACAGTTACAGTGTATTAGGAGGGAGCGCTCTTACAGTGTATTAGGAGGGGGCGCTGTTACAGTGTATTAGGAGGGGGCGCTGTTACAGTGTATTAGGAGGGAGCGCTGTTACAGTGTATTAGGAGGGGGCGCTGTTACAGTGTATTAGGAGGGAGTGCTGTTACAGAGTATTAGGAGGGAGTGCTGTTACAGTGTATTAGGAGGGAGTGCTGTTACAGTGTATTAGGATGGGGCGCTGTTACAGTGTATTAGGAGGGAGTGCTGTTACAGTGTATTGGGAGGGGGCTCTGTTACAGTGTATTAGGAGGTGGCGCTGTTACAGTGTATTAGGAGGGGGCGCTGTTACAGTGTATTAGGAGAGGGCGCTGTTACAGTGTATTAGGAGGGGGCACTTTTACAATGTATAAGGAAGGGGCACTGTTACAGTATAATAGGAGGAGTGATGTTAAATTGTATTAGGGGGGCTTTGTTACAGTGTATTAGTAGGGGGCACTGTTACATTGTATTATGAGGGGGCGCTGTTACAGTGTATTGGGAGGAGAAGCTGTTGCAGAGTATTAGGAGGGGGCGCTGTTACAGAGTATTAGGAGGGAGTGCTGTTACAGAGTATTAGGAGGGAGTGCTGTTACAGTGTATTAGGAGGGGGCGCTGTTACAGTGTATTAGGAGGGGGCGCTGTTACAGTGTATTAGGAGGGGGCGCTGTTACAGTGTATTAGGAGGGGGTGCTGTTCCAGTGTATTAGGAGGGGGCGCTCTTACAGTGTATTAGGAGGGGGCGCTGTTACAGTGTATTAGGAGGGAGCGCTGTTACAGTGTATTAGGAGGGGGCGCTCTTACAGTGTATTAGGAGGAAGTGCTGTTACAGAGTATTAGGAGGGAGCGCTGTTACAGTGTATTAGGAGGGGACGCTGTTACAGAGTATTAGGAGGGAGTGCTGTTACAGTGTATTAGGAGAGGGCGCTGTTACAGTGTATTAGGAGGGGGCGCTGTTACAGTGTATTAGGAGGGGGCGCTGTTACAGTGTATTAGGAGGGAGCGCTGTTACAGTGTATTAGGAGGGGGTGCTGTTACAGTGTATTAGGAGGGGGCGCTGTTACAGTGTATTAGGAGGGGGCGCTGTTACAGTGTATTAGGAGGAAGTGCTGTTACAGAGTATTAGGAGGGGGCGCTGTTACAGAGTATTAGGAGGGAGCGCTGTTACAGTGTATTAGGAGGAAGTGCTGTTGCAGAGTATTAGGAGGGGGCGCTGTTACAGAGTATTAGGAGGGAGCGCTGTTACAGTGTATTAGGAGGAAGTGCTGTTACAGAGTATTAGGAGGGGGCGCTGTTACAGAGTATTAGGAGGGGGCGCTGTTACAGAGTATTAGGAGGGGGCGCTGTTACAGTGTATTAGGAGGGAGTGCTGTTACAGAGTATTAGGAGGGGGCGCTGTTACAGTGTATTAGGAGGGGGCGCTGTTACAGTGTATTAGGAGGGGGCGCTGTTACAGTGTATTAGGAGGGGGCGCTGTTACAGTGTATTAGGAGGGGGCGCTGTTACAGTGTATTAGGAGGGAGCGCTGTTACAGTGTATTAGGAGGGGGCGCTGTTACAGTGTATTAGGAGGGAGTGCTGTTACAGAGTATTAGGAGGGAGTGCTGTTACAGTGTATTAGGAGGGAGTGCTGTTACAGAGTATTAGGATGGGGCGCTGTTACAGTGTATTAGGAGGGAGTGCTGTTACAGTGTATTGGGAGGGGGCTCTGTTACAGTGTATTAGGAGGTGGCGCTGTTACAGAGTATTAGGAGGGAGCGCTGTTACAGTGTATTAGGAGGAAGTGCTGTTACAGAGTATTAGGAGGGGGCGCTGTTACAGAGTATTAGGAAGGAGTGCTGTTACAGAGTATTAGGAGGGAGCGCTGTTACAGTATATTAGGAGGGAGTGCTGTTACAGAGTATTAGGAAGGAGTGCTGTTACAGAGTATTAGGAGGGAGCGCTGTTACAGTATATTAGGAGGGAGCGCTGTTACAGAGTATTAGGAAGGAGTGCTGTTACAGAGTATTAGGAGGGAGCGCTGTTACAGTATATTAGGAGGGAGTGCTGTTACAGTGTATTAGGAGGGAGTGCTGTTACAGTGTATTAGGAGGGAGTGCTGTTACAGTGTATTAGGAGGGAGCGCTGTTACAGAGAATTAGGAGGGGGCGCTGTTACAGTGTATTAGGAGGGGGCGCTGTTACAGTGTATTAGGAGGGGGCGCTGTTACAGTGTATTAGGAGGGGGCGCTGTTACAGAGTATTAGGAGGGGGCGCTGTTACAGTGTATTAGGAGGAAGTGTTGTTACAGTGTATTAGGAGGGAGCGCTGTTACAGAGTATTAGGAGGGAGCGCTGTTACAGTGTATTAGGAGGGAGCGCTGTTACAGAGTATTAGGAGGGAGCGCTGTTACAGAGTATTAGGAGGGAGTGCTGTTACAGTGTATTAGGAGGGGGCGCTCTTACAGTGTAATAGGAGGGAGTGCTGTTACAGTGTATTAGGAGGAAGTGCTGTTACAGAGTATTAGGAGGGGGCGCTGTTACAGAGTATTAGGAGGGAGCGCTGTTACAGTGTATTAGGAGGAAGTGCTGTTACAGAGTATTAGGAGGGGGCGCTGTTACAGAGTATTAGGAGGGGGCGCTGTTACAGTGTATTAGGAGGGGGCGCTGTTACAGTGTATTAGGAGGGGGCGCTGTTACAGTGTATTAGGAGGGGGTGCTGTTACAGAGTATTAGGAGGGAGCGCTGTTACAGTGTATTAGGAGGGAGTGCTGTTACAGAGTATTAGGAGGGGGCGCTGTTACAGTGTATTAGGAGGGAGTGCTGTTACAGTGTATTAGGAGGGGGCGCTCTTACAGTGTAATAGGAGGGAGTGCTGTTACAGTGTATTAGGAGGAAGTGCTGTTACAGAGTATTAGGAGGGGGCGCTGTTACAGAGTATTAGGAGGGAGCGCTGTTACAGTGTATTAGGAGGAAGTGCTGTTACAGAGTATTAGGAGGGGGCGCTGTTACAGAGTATTAGGGGGGAGTGCTGTTACAGAGTATTAGGAGGGGGCGCTGTTACAGTGTATTAGGAGGGAGTGCTGTTACAGAGTATTAGGAGGGGGCGCTGTTACAGAGTATTAGGAAGGAGTGCTGTTACAGTGTATTAGGAGGGGACGCTGTTACAGAGTATTAGGAAGGGGCGCTGTTACAGTGTATTAGGAGGGAGTGCTGTTACAGAGTATTAGGAGGGGGCGCTGTTACAGTGTATTAGGAGGGGGCGCTGTTACAGTGTATTAGGAGGGGGCGCTGTTACAGTGTATTAGGAGGGGGCGCTGTTACAGTGTATTAGGAGGGGGCGCTGTTACAGTGTATTAGGAGGGGGCGCTGTTACAGTGTATTAGGAGGGGGCGCTGTTACAGTGTATTAGGAGGGGGCGCTGTTACAGTGTATTAGGAGGGGGCGCTGTTACAGTGTATTAGGAGGGGGTGCTGTTACAGAGTATTAGGAAGGAGTGCTGTTACAGAGTATTAGGAGGGGGCGCTGTTACAGAGTATTAGGAGGGGGCGCTGTTACAGTGTATTAGGAGGGAGCGCTGTTACAGTGTATTAGGAGGGAGCGCTGTTACAGTGTATTAGGAGGGAGCGCTGTTACAGAGTATTAGGAGGGAGCGCTGTTACAGTGTATTAGGAGGGAGCGCTGTTACAGAGTATTAGGAGGGAGCGCTGTTACAGAGTATTAGGAGGGAGTGCTGTTAAAGTGTATTAGGAGGGGGCGCTCTTACAGTGTATTAGGAGGGAGCGCTGTTACAGTGTATTAGGAGGGAGCGCTGTTACAGAGTATTAGGAGGGAGCGCTGTTACAGTGTATTAGGAGGGGGCGCTGTTACAGTGTATTAGGAGGGGGCGCTCTTACAGTGTATTAGGAGGCAGCGCTGTTACAGAGTATTAGGAGGGAGCGCTGTTACAGTGTATTAGGAGGGGGCGCTGTTACAGAGTATTAGGAGGGAGCGCTGTTACAGTGTATTAGGAGGAAGTGCTGTTACAGAGTATTAGGAGGGGGCGCTGTTACAGAGTATTAGGAGGGAGCGCTGTAACAGTGTATTAGGAGGGAGCGCTGTTACAGTGTATTAGGAGGAAGTGCTGTTACAGAGTATTAGGAGGGGGCGCTGTTACAGAGTATTAGGAGGGAACGCTGTTACAGTGTATTAGGAGGGAGTGCTGTTACAGAGTATTAGGAGGGGGCGCTGTTACAGAGTATTAGGAGGGGGCGCTGTTACAGTGTATTAGGAGGGAGTGCTGTTACAGAGTATTAGGAGGGGGCGCTGTTACAGTGTATTAGGAGGGGCGCTGTTACAGTGTATTAGGAGGGGGTGCTGTTACAGTGTATTAGGAGGGGGCGCTGTTACAGTGTATTAGGAGGGGGCGCTGTTACAGTGTATTAGGAGGGAGTGCTGTTACAGTGTATTAGGAGGGGGCGCTGTTACAGTGTATTAGGAGGGGGCGCTGTTACAGTGTATTAGGAGGGGGCGCTGTTACAGTGTATTAGGAGGGGGCGCTGTTACAGTGTATTAGGAGGGGGTGCTGTTACAGAGTATTAGGAGGGAGCGCTGTTACAGTGTATTAGGAGGGAGCGCTGTTACAGAGTATTAGGAGGGGGCGCTGTTACAGTGTATTAGGAGGGGGCGCTGTTACAGTGTATTAGGAGGGGCACTGTTACAGAGTATTAGGAGGGAGTGCTGTTACAGTGTATTAGGAGGGGGCGCTGTTACAGTGTATTAGGAGGGGGCGCTGTTACAGTGTATTAGGAGGGGGCGCTGTTACAGTGTATTAGGAGGGGGCGCTGTTACAGTGTATTAGGAGGGGGCGCTGTTACAGTGTATTAGGAGGGGGCGCTGTTACAGTGTATTAGGAGGGGGTGCTGTTACAGTGTATTAGGAGGGGGCGCTGTTACAGTGTATTAGGAGGGAGTGCTGTTACAGAGTATTAGGAGGGAGTGCTGTTACAGAGTATTAGGAGGGGGCGCTGTTACAGAGTATTAGGAGGGGGCGCTGTTACAGTGTATTAGGAGGTGGCGATGTTACAGTGTATTAGGAGGGGGCGCTGTTACAGTGTATTAGGAGGGGGCGCTGTTACAGTGTATTAGGAGGGAGTGCTGTTACAGAGTATTAGGAGGGAGTGCTGTTACAGAGTATTAGGAGGGAGTGCTGTTACAGTGTATTAGGAGAGGGCGCTGTTACAGAGTATTAGGAGGGGGCGCTGTTACAGAGTATTAGGAGGGGGCGCTGTTACAGTGTATTAGGAGGTGGCGATGTTACAGTGTATTAGGAGGGGGCGCTGTTACAGTGTATTAGGAGGGGGCGCTGTTACAGTGTATTAGGAGGGAGTGCTGTTACAGAGTATTAGGAGGGAGTGCTGTTACAGAGTATTAGGAGGGAGTGCTGTTACAGTGTATTAGGAGGGAGCGCTGTTACAGAGTATTAGGAGGGGGCGCTGTTACAGTGTATTAGGAGGGAGCGCTGTTACAGAGTATTAGGAGGGAGTGCTGTTACAGTGTATTAGGAGGGGGCGCTCTTACAGTGTATTAGGAGGGGGCGCTGTTACAGTGTATTAGGAGGGGGCGCTGTTACAGTGTATTAGGAGGGAGTGCTGTTACAGTGTATTAGGAGGGAGTGCTGTTACAGTGTATTAGGAGTGGGCGCTGTTACAGTGTATTGGAAAGGGGGCTCTGTTACAGTGTATTAGGAGGTGGCACAGTTACAGTGTATTAGGAGGGAGCGCTCTTACAGTGTATTAGGAGGGGGCGCTGTTACAGTGTATTAGGAGGGGGCGCTGTTACAGTGTATTAGGAGGGAGCGCTGTTACAGTGTATTAGGAGGGGGCGCTGTTACAGTGTATTAGGAGGGAGTGCTGTTACAGAGTATTAGGAGGGAGTGCTGTTACAGTGTATTAGGAGGGAGTGCTGTTACAGTGTATTAGGATGGGGCGCTGTTACAGTGTATTAGGAGGGAGTGCTGTTACAGTGTATTGGGAGGGGGCTCTGTTACAGTGTATTAGGAGGTGGCGCTGTTACAGTGTATTAGGAGGGGGCGCTGTTACAGTGTATTAGGAGAGGGCGCTGTTACAGTGTATTTGGAGGGGGCACTTTTACAATGTATAAGGAAGGGGCACTGTTACAGTATAATAGGAGGAGTGATGTTAAATTGTATTAGGGGGGCTTTGTTACAGTGTATTAGTAGGGGGCACTGTTACATTGTATTATGAGGGGGCGCTGTTACAGTGTATTGGGAGGAGAAGCTGTTGCAGAGTATTAGGAGGGGGCGCTGTTACAGAGTATTAGGAGGGAGTGCTGTTACAGAGTATTAGGAGGGAGTGCTGTTACAGTGTATTAGGAGGGGGCGCTGTTACAGTGTATTAGGAGGGGGCGCTGTTACAGTGTATTAGGAGGGGGCGCTGTTACAGTGTATTAGGAGGGGGTGCTGTTCCAGTGTATTAGGAGGGGGCGCTCTTACAGTGTATTAGGAGGGGGCGCTGTTACAGTGTATTAGGAGGGAGCGCTGTTACAGTGTATTAGGAGGGGGCGCTCTTACAGTGTATTAGGAGGAAGTGCTGTTACAGAGTATTAGGAGGGAGCGCTGTTACAGTGTATTAGGAGGGGACGCTGTTACAGAGTATTAGGAGGGAGTGCTGTTACAGTGTATTAGGAGAGGGCGCTGTTACAGTGTATTAGGAGGGGGCGCTGTTACAGTGTATTAGGAGGGGGCGCTGTTACAGTGTATTAGGAGGGAGCGCTGTTACAGTGTATTAGGAGGGGGTGCTGTTACAGTGTATTAGGAGGGGGCGCTGTTACAGTGTATTAGGAGGGGGCGCTGTTACAGTGTATTAGGAGGAAGTGCTGTTACAGAGTATTAGGAGGGGGCGCTGTTACAGAGTATTAGGAGGGAGCGCTGTTACAGTGTATTAGGAGGAAGTGCTGTTGCAGAGTATTAGGAGGGGGCGCTGTTACAGAGTATTAGGAGGGAGCGCTGTTACAGTGTATTAGGAGGAAGTGCTGTTACAGAGTATTAGGAGGGGGCGCTGTTACAGAGTATTAGGAGGGGGCGCTGTTACAGAGTATTAGGAGGGGGCGCTGTTACAGTGTATTAGGAGGGAGTGCTGTTACAGAGTATTAGGAGGGGGCGCTGTTACAGTGTATTAGGAGGGGGCGCTGTTACAGTGTATTAGGAGGGGGCGCTGTTACAGTGTATTAGGAGGGGGCGCTGTTACAGTGTATTAGGAGGGGGCGCTGTTACAGAGTATTAGGAGGGGGCGCTGTTACAGAGTATTAGGAGGGGGCGCTGTTACAGAGTATTAGGAGGGGGCGCTGTTACAGTGTATTAGGAGGTGGCGATGTTACAGAGTATTAGGAGGGGGCGCTGTTACAGTGTATTAGGAGGGAGCGCTGTTACAGTGTATTAGGAGGGAGCGCTGTTACAGAGTATTAGGAGGGAGTGCTGTTACAGTGTATTAGGAGGGGGCGCTGTTACAGTGTATTAGGAGGGGGCGCTGTTACAGTGTATTAGGAGGGGGCGCTGTTACAGTGTATTAGGAGGGGGCGCTGTTACAGTGTATTAGGAGGGGGCGCTGTTACAGTGTATTAGGAGGGGGCGCTGTTACAGTGTATTAGGAGGGGGCGCTGTTACAGTGTATTAGGAGGGGGTGCTGTTACAGTGTATTAGGAGGGGGCGCTGTTACAGTGTATTAGGAGGGAGTGCTGTTACAGAGTATTAGGAGGGAGTGCTGTTACAGAGTATTAGGAGGGGGCGCTGTTACAGAGTATTAGGAGGGGGCGCTGTTACAGTGTATTAGGAGGTGGCGATGTTACAGTGTATTAGGAGGGGGCGCTGTTACAGTGTATTAGGAGGGGGCGCTGTTACAGTGTATTAGGAGGGAGTGCTGTTACAGAGTATTAGGAGGGAGTGCTGTTACAGAGTATTAGGAGGGAGTGCTGTTACAGTGTATTAGGAGAGGGCGCTGTTACAGAGTATTAGGAGGGGGCGCTGTTACAGAGTATTAGGAGGGGGCGCTGTTACAGAGTATTAGGAGGGGGCGCTGTTACAGTGTATTAGGAGGTGGCGATGTTACAGTGTATTAGGAGGGGGCGCTGTTACAGTGTATTAGGAGGGGGCGCTGTTACAGTGTATTAGGAGGGAGTGCTGTTACAGAGTATTAGGAGGGAGTGCTGTTACAGAGTATTAGGAGGGAGTGCTGTTACAGTGTATTAGGAGGGAGCGCTGTTACAGAGTATTAGGAGGGGGCGCTGTTACAGTGTATTAGGAGGGAGCGCTGTTACAGAGTATTAGGAGGGAGTGCTGTTACAGTGTATTAGGAGGGGGCGCTCTTACAGTGTATTAGGAGGGGGCGCTGTTACAGTGTATTAGGAGGGGGCGCTGTTACAGTGTATTAGGAGGGAGTGCTGTTACAGTGTATTAGGAGGGAGTGCTGTTACAGTGTATTAGGAGTGGGCGCTGTTACAGTGTATTGGAAAGGGGGCTCTGTTACAGTGTATTAGGAGGTGGCACAGTTACAGTGTATTAGGAGGGAGCGCTCTTACAGTGTATTAGGAGGGGGCGCTGTTACAGTGTATTAGGAGGGGGCGCTGTTACAGTGTATTAGGAGGGAGCGCTGTTACAGTGTATTAGGAGGGGGCGCTGTTACAGTGTATTAGGAGGGAGTGCTGTTACAGAGTATTAGGAGGGAGTGCTGTTACAGTGTATTAGGAGGGAGTGCTGTTACAGTGTATTAGGATGGGGCGCTGTTACAGTGTATTAGGAGGGAGTGCTGTTACAGTGTATTGGGAGGGGGCTCTGTTACAGTGTATTAGGAGGTGGCGCTGTTACAGTGTATTAGGAGGGGGCGCTGTTACAGTGTATTAGGAGAGGGCGCTGTTACGGTGTATTAGGAGGGAGTGCTGTTACAGAGTATTAGGAGGGAGTGCTGTTACAGTGTATTAGGAGGGGGCACTTTTACAATGTATAAGGAAGGGGCACTGTTACAGTATAATAGGAGGAGTGATGTTAAATTGTATTAGGGGGGCTTTGTTACAGTGTATTAGTAGGGGGCACTGTTACATTGTATTATGAGGGGGCGCTGTTACAGTGTATTGGGAGGAGAAGCTGTTGCAGAGTATTAGGAGGGGGCGCTGTTACAGAGTATTAGGAGGGAGTGCTGTTACAGAGTATTAGGAGGGAGTGCTGTTACAGTGTATTAGGAGGGGGCGCTGTTACAGTGTATTAGGAGGGGGCGCTGTTACAGTGTATTAGGAGGGGGTGCTGTTACAGTGTATTAGGAGGGGGCGCTCTTACAGTGTATTAGGAGGGGGCGCTGTTACAGTGTATTAGGAGGGAGCGCTGTTACAGTGTATTAGGAGGGGGCGCTCTTACAGTGTATTAGGAGGAAGTGCTGTTACAGAGTATTAGGAGGGGGCGCTGTTACAGAGTATTAGGAGGGAGCGCTGTTACAGTGTATTAGGAGGAAGTGCTGTTGCAGAGTATTAGGAGGGGGCGCTGTTACAGAGTATTAGGAGGGAGCGCTGTTACAGTGTATTAGGAGGAAGTGCTGTTACAGAGTATTAGGAGGGGGCGCTGTTACAGTGTATTAGGAGGGAGTGCTGTTACAGAGTATTAGGAGGGGGCGCTGTTACAGAGTATTAGGAGGGGGCGCTGTTACAGTGTATTAGGAGGGAGTGCTGTTACAGAGTATTAGGAGGGGGCGCTGTTACAGTGTATTAGGAGGGGGCGCTGTTACAGTGTATTAGGAGGGGGCGCTGTTACAGTGTATTAGGAGGGGGCGCTGTTACAGTGTATTAGGAGGGGGCGCTGTTACAGTGTATTAGGAGGGGGTGCTGTTACAGAGTATTAGGAGGGAGCGCTGTTACAGTGTATTAGGAGGGAGTGCTGTTACAGAGTATTAGGAGGGGGCGCTGTTACAGTGTATTAGGAGGGGGCGCTGTTACAGTGTATTAGGAGGGGCACTGTTACAGAGTATTAGGAGGGAGTGCTGTTACAGTGTATTAGGAGGGGGCGCTGTTACAGTGTATTAGGAGGGGGCGCTGTTACAGTGTATTAGGAGGGGGCGCTGTTACAGTGTATTAGGAGGGAGTGCTGTTACAGTATATTAGGAGGGGGCGCTGTTACAGTGTATTAGGAGGGGGCGCTGTTACAGTGTATTAGGAGGGGGCGCTGTTACAGTGTATTAGGAGGGGGCGCTGTTACAGTGTATTAGGAGGGGGCGCTGTTACAGTGTATTAGGAGGGGGTGCTGTTACAGTGTATTAGGAGGGGGCGCTGTTACAGTGTATTAGGAGGGAGTGCTGTTACAGAGTATTAGGAGGGAGTGCTGTTACAGAGTATTAGGAGGGGGCGCTGTTACAGAGTATTAGGAGGGGGTGCTGTTACAGAGTATTAGGAGGGGGCGCTGTTACAGAGTATTAGGAGGGAGTGCTGTTACAGAGTATTAGGAGGGAGTGCTGTTACAGAGTATTAGGAGGTGGCGCTGTTACAGTGTATTAGGAGGTGGCGATGTTACAGTGTATTAGGAGGGGGACTGTTACAGTGTATTAGGAGGGGGCGCTGTTACAGTGTATTAGGAGGGAGTGCTGTTACAGAGTATTAGGAGGGAGTGCTGTTACAGAGTATTAGGAGGGGGCGCTGTTACAGTGTATTAGGAGGAAGTGCTGTTACAGACTATTAGGAGGGAGTGCTGTTACAGTGTATTAGGAGGGGGTGCTGTTACAGTGTATTAGGAGGGAGCGCTGTTACAGAGTATTAGGAGGGAGTGCTGTTACAGTGTATTAGGAGGGGGCGCTCTTACAGTGTATTAGGAGGGGGCGCTGTTACAGTGTATTAGGAGGGGGCGCTGTTACAGTGTATTAGGAGGGAGTGCTGTTACAGTGTATTAGGAGGGAGTGCTGTTACAGTGTATTAGGAGTGGGCGCTGTTACAGTGTATTGGAAAGGGGGCTCTGTTGCAGTGTATTAGGAGGTGGCACAGTTACAGTGTATTAGGAGGGAGCGCTCTTACAGTGTATTAGGAGGGGGCGCTGTTACAGTGTATTAGGAGGGGGCGCTGTTACAGTGTATTAGGAGGGAGCGCTGTTACAGTGTATTAGGAGGGGGCGCTGTTACAGTGTATTAGGAGGGAGTGCTGTTACAGAGTATTAGGAGGGAGTGCTGTTACAGTGTATTAGGAGGGAGTGCTGTTACAGTGTATTAGGATGGGGCGCTGTTACAGTGTATTAGGAGGTGGCACTGTTACAATGTATTAGGAGGAGTGCTCTTACAGTGTATTAGGAGGGAGCGCTGTTACAGTATATTAGGAGGGGGCGCTGTTACAGTGTATTAGGAGGGGGCGCTGTTACAGTGTATTAGGAGGGGGCGCTGTTACAGTGTATTAGGAGGGGGCGCTGTTACAGTGTATTAGGAGGGGGCACTTTTACAATGTATAAGGAAGGGGCACTGTTACAGTATAATAGGAGGAGTGATGTTAAATTGTATTAGGGGGGCTTTGTTACATTGTATTAGTAGGGGGCACTGTTACATTGTATTATGAGGGGGCGCTGTTACAATGTATTATGAGGGGGTGCTGTTACAGTGTATTGGGAGGAGAAGCTGTTGCAGAGTATTGGGAGGAGAAGCCCTTGCAGTGTATTGGTAGTGGTTGCGCTATATTCTGAGAGGGTCATTGTAGCAGGATATTGGTGGGGGTTCCATAGTTTTGGGGCGCTATTTTGATGCTTTTTGAAATTGGAATCAACTATCAGGATCCCAGTGGTGATGCTACAGTGATACAGGTCTAGAAGAAGCCCCAGGACCAGGACAGCTTTGCTGCCACCTGGACCATAGTATTAAAGTTATAGATCACCACCTAGGACTGCAGGGATTAACAAACCCAAACCTTAAATCTGGTACTTGACCGTGTACCTTGATCAACCATTCAACCGTTTGGTACTTGACCGTGTACCTAGACTAACCACCCAACCGTCTGGTACCTGACCGTGTACCTAGACTAACCACCCAACCGTCTGGTACCTGACCGTGTACCTAGACTAACCACCCAACCGTCTGGTACCTGACCGTGTACCTAGACTAACCACCCATCAACAGACCGGGAAACTAAATGTTTGGGTAATGTGGGAAGGCCACAGCATTTATTAACAACCAAGATAAATTATTAAATAACGTTATAAATTAAAACATTTCCCAACTTGCTAGGCCCGCTTGGCATCTTCAAAATCTTGAGAACCAACTTCGCCCGAAATGGCGGCTGCGGCCCTGCAGCCGGCATGTGGGCATCTTCCAGCGCCTTAGGGCCTGTGTAACTTCCGCCTTCGCTGTGACAACTGTAGGAAAACAGAAGGAAACAGCCAGAACCAAGGAAAGAAAAGCTGAAAAGAAATAATTCAGAGGGCAGGGTGGGAGGGTGACTTCTCGCCTCTTCGGTCCAGGGGGCAGAAGGAAAGAGGCCCCCCCACGTGCTCTCGGACTTTATAAATCCTTACCCGCCCCCAAACACCACCTCTGGTGCCCTCACACGGGAGGAGTAAAGGGGCAAGCCCCACCAGCCTACCAGAAGGCTTGAAACCACCCCCTACAGTCCTCAGCCCCTTCGCTATTTGCTTTGGGGCTTGTTATGACCAAACACTGGTACAATTGGGTAAATGGACCTTCTGTGGTACTGGTGCTGAATTTGTGATCTCTTAAATCCTAATCTGGCAGATTTTGTTTTGTTGCACTTTTCCAGGGAGATGTATAAAAAGGAAACTGCTGTGTAATGGAGAGAGCGACTGCAGAGATGTAACTGATGAGGACGATTGTGATGACAAAAAGCAGCCAAAAGCCATCTGCAAAAAGGAGTATGAGTTGTCAGAAATAGGAAGAGCAGCAGGGAGCGGGTAAGTAGCATATATTTGTTTACAACTAGTGGTCAATACATTAAGATCAGCAATATGTATCTCCCATCCTGACACCTTTCTATCATAGCCAGCCGTGGTCAGGGGTCAGCATGGGCGCTCTGACCCCTCTGTGACTACCTCCCCCATACACAGCGAGCTGCCATGTCCTGTGTGTCCTGACACCTTTCTATCATAGCCAGCAGTGGTCAGGGGTCAGCATGGGAGCTCTGACCCCTCTGTGACTACACCCCCCATACACAGCGAGCTGCCATGTCCTGTGTGTCCTGACACCTTTCTATCATAGCCAGCAGTGGTCAGGGGTCAGCATGGGCGCTCTGACCCCTTTGTGACTACACCCCCCATACACAGCGAGCTGCCATGTCCTGTGTGTCCTGACACCTTTCTATCATAGCCAGCAGTGGTCAGGGGTCAGCATGGGCGCTCTGACCCCGTTGTGACTTCACCCCCCATACACAGCGAGCTGCCATGTCCTGTGTGTCCTGACACCTTTCTATCATAGCCAGCAGTGGTCAGGGGTCAGCATGGGCGCTCTGACCCCTCTATGACTTCACCCCCCATACACAGCAAGCTGCCATGTCCTGTGTGTCCTGACGCCTTTCTATCATAGCCAGCAGTGGTCAGGGGTCAGCATGGGCGCTCTGACCCCTCTGTGACTACACCCCCCATACACAGCGAGCTGCCATGTCCTGTGTATCCTGACACCTTTCTATCATAGCCAGCAGTGGTCAGGGGTCAGCATGGGTGCTCTGACCCCTCTGTGACTACACCACCCATACACAGCGAGCTGCCATGTCCTGTGTGTCCTGACACCTTTCTATCATAGCCAGCAGTGGTCAGGGGTCAGCATGGGCGCTCTGACCTCTCTGTGACTACACCCCCCATACACAGCGAGCTGCCATGTCCTGTGTGTCCTGACACCTTTCTATCATAGCCAGCAGTGGTCAGGGGTCAGCATGGGGGCTCTGACCCCTCTGTGACTACACCCCCATACACAGCGAGCTGCCATGTCCTGTGTGTCCTGACACCTTTCTATCATAGCCAGCAGTGGTCAGGGGTCAGCATGAGTGCTCTGACCCCTCTGTGACTACACCCCCCATACACAGCGAGCTGCCATGTCCTGTGTGTCCTGACACCTTTCTATCATAGCCAGCAGTGGTCAGGAGTCAGCATGGGCGCTCTGACCCCTCTGTGACTACACCCCCCCATACACAGCGAGCTGCCATGTCCTGTGTGTCCTGAGACCTTTCTATCATAGCCAGCAGTGGTCAGGGGTGAGCATGGAGGCTCTGACCCCTCTGTGACTACACCCCCCATACACAGCGAGCTGCCATGTCCTGTGTGTCCTGAGACCTTTCTATCATAGCCAGCAGTGGTCAGGGGTCAGCATGGGTGCTCTGACCCCTCTGTGACTACACTCCCCATACACAGCGAGCTGCCATGTCCTGTGGGTCCTGACCCCTTTCGATCATAGCCAGCAGTGGTCAGGGGTCAGCATGGGCGCTCTGACCCCTGTGTGACTACACCCTCCATACACAGCGAGCTGCCATGTCCTGTGTGTCCTGACACCTTTCTATCATAGCCAGCAGTGGTCAGGGGTCAGCATGGGCGCTCTGACCGCTCTGTGACTACATCCCCATACACAGCGAGCTGCCATGTCCTGTGTGTCCTGACACCTTTCTATCATAGCCAGCAGTGGTCAGGGGTCAGCATGGGAGCTCTGACCGCTCTGTGACTACATCCCCATACACAGCGAGCTGCCATGTCCTGTGTGTCCTGACACCTTTCTATCATAGCCAGCAGTGGTCAGGGGTCAGCATGGGTGCTCTGACCCCTCTGTGACTACACCCTCCATACACAGCGAGCTGCCATGTCCTGTGTGTCCTGACACCTTTCTATCATAGCCAGCAGTGGTCAGGGGTCAGCATGGGCGCTCTGACCCCTCTGTGACTACACCCCCCATACACAGTGAGCTGCCATGTCCTGTGTGTCCTGACACCTTTCTATCATAGCCAGCAGTGGTCAGGGGTCAGCATGGAGGCTCTGACCCCTCTGTGACTACACCCCCATACACAGCGAGCTGCCATGTCCTGTGTGTCCTGACACCTTTCTATCATAGCCAGCAGTGGTCAGGGGTCAGCATGAGTGCTCTGACCCCTCTGTGACTACACCCCCCATACACAGCGAGCTGCCATGTCCTGTGTGTCCTGACACCTTTCTATCATAGCCAGCAGTGGTCAGGAGTCAGCATGGGCGCTCTGACCCCTCTGTGACTACACCCCCCCATACACAGCGAGCTGCCATGTCCTGTGTGTCCTGAGACCTTTCTATCATAGCCAGCAGTGGTCAGGGGTGAGCATGGAGGCTCTGACCCCTCTGTGACTACACCCCCCATACACAGCGAGCTGCCATGTCCTGTGTGTCCTGAGACCTTTCTATCATAGCCAGCAGTGGTCAGGGGTCAGCATGGAGGCTCTGACCTCTCTGTGACTACACCACCCATACACAGCGAGCTGCCATGTCCTGTGGGTCCTGACCCCTTTCGATCATAGCCAGCAGTGGTCAGGGGTCAGCATGGGCGCTCTGACCCCTGTGTGACTACACCCTCCATACACAGCGAGCTGCCATGTCCTGTGTGTCCTGACACCTTTCTATCATAGCCAGCAGTGGTCAGGGGTCAGCATGGGCGCTCTGACCGCTCTGTGACTACATCCCCATACACAGCGAGCTGCCATGTCCTGTGTGTCCTGACACCTTTCTATCATAGCCAGCAGTGGTCAGGGGTCAGCATGGGAGCTCTGACCGCTCTGTGACTACATCCCCATACACAGCGAGCTGCCATGTCCTGTGTGTCCTGACACCTTTCTATCATAGCCAGCAGTGGTCAGGGGTCAGCATGGGTGCTCTGACCCCTCTGTGACTACACCCTCCATACACAGCGAGCTGCCATGTCCTGTGTGTCCTGACACCTTTCTATCATAGCCAGCAGTGGTCAGGGGTCAGCATGGGCGCTCTGACCCCTCTGTGACTACACCCCCCATACACAGTGAGCTGCCATGTCCTGTGTGTCCTGACACCTTTCTATCATAGCCAGCAGTGGTCAGGGGTCAGCATGGAGGCTCTGACCCCTCTGTGACTACACCCCTCATACACAGCGAGCTGCTATGTTTTATGTGTCCTGACACCTTTCTATCATAGCCAGCAGTGGTCAGTATGGGCGCTCTGACCTCTCTGTGACTACACCCCCCATACACAGTGAGCTGTCATCTCCTGTGTGTCCTGACACCTTTCTATCATAGCCAGAAGTGGTCAGGGGTCAGCATGAGTGCTCTGACCCCTCTGTGACTACACCCCCCATACACAGCGAGCTGCCATGTCCTGTGTGTCCTGACACCTTTCTATCATAGCCAGAAGTGGTCAGGGGTCAGCATGAGTGCTCTGACCCCTCTGTGACTACACCCCCCATACACAGCGAGCTGCCATGTCCTGTGTGTCCTGACACCTTTCTATCATAGCCAGCAGTGGTCAGGGGTCAGCATGGGAGCTCTGACCGCTCTGTGACTACACCCCCCATACACAGCGAGCTGCCATGTCCTGTGTGTCCTGACACCTTTCTATCATAGCCAGTAGTGGTCAGGGGTCAGCATGGGGGCTCTGACCGCTCAGTGACTACACCCCCATACACAGCGAGCTGTCATGTCCTGTGTGTCCTGACACCTTTCAATCATAGCCAGCAGTGGTCAGGGGTCAACATGGGCGCTCTGACCTCTCTGTGACTACACCCCTCATACACAGCGAGCTGCCATGTCCTGTGTGTCCTGACACCTTTCTATCATAGCCAGTAGTGGTCAGGGGTCAGCATGGTCGCTCTGACCTCTCTGTGACTACACCCCCATACACAGCGAGCTGCCATGTCCTGTGTGTCCTGACACCTTTCTATCATAGCCAGCAGTGGTCAGGGGTCAGCATGGAGGCTCTGACCTCTCTGTGACTACACCCCCCATACACAGCGAGCTACCATGTCCTGTGTGTCCTGAACCCTCTCTGTCATAGCCAGCAGTGGTCAGGGGTCAGCATGGGTGCACTGTCACCTCTGTGACTACACCCCCCCATACACAGCGAGCTGCCATGTCCTATGTGTCCTGACACCTTTCTATCATAGCCAGCAGTGGTCAGGGGTCAGCATGGGTGCTCTGACCTCTCTGTGACTACAACCCCAATATCTTCTGTGGGATCAGGCCCGGCAGGATAGCCTAACCCACAAGCTCTGATCTATTCATTACAAATATATTTTGTGCCTTGTCACAGTAGTCCAGTTCCTTATACTTGTCCGAATAAAGTTCCCTTACCTGTCACTAGTTTGGTCTCTGGGATGCAGACAATACAGGAGGGAAGTGTGTGCTCAAGTATTCAGTTCTTTGTATGTCTATGATATAATCTTACTTTCTACAAATTAATATTTTATTAATTTTGATAAATTCTCTTCCTTGTAGTTTTAACATCTTTGGGGTAGAAATAAAAGATACCGTCTTCGACAATGAATTATTCAATGGGGTTTGTGAAACGGTCCGTGATGTTAACACCAAGATTGCTTACCGCAAGCCGTGGAATGTGAAAACTCTTTCCTATCAGGTAGTGATCTATAAATTCTATATGTAGAGTTATTTTGTTTTGCTATTATATAATTAATCCCTTAAAGGAAATCTAAAATCAGAATCCAACATGATAAACCAGGGACATTACTTATAGATCCAGGCACTGGGACTGTGGTAATCTTCTTATATTTGTTTTACATGGCCTCCTTCCTTCTTCAACTTTTAAAATCATGCTAATTAGTCTGAAGGAGTGATGAGGTTTTTACCACTGCCAGTCCATGCTGCATCTTCACACTGTGCAGGATCATTTCCCCCCTACCTCGGAGATTTTAATGTACAGTTGGGCATCCAGTAGGGAGTGCTAATGAGAGCTGTGTGTACACTTGGGTAATCTGCAGAGCGGTTTCCCCGTTTTGGGGGATAAGTTTTAAGGTTATTTAGTCGATGAAACTGCAACATCCCCCACCGGGGCCTAGCCTTTTCTCGGGGGTCTGGAGACAGCCGGGGCCCACAGTACCTGAGTGGCTGGCGGTTGCGGCCTAGGCACGCTAGTGTCACAGTGCTTGCTATGGGAAACCGGAGGGCTGTCCTACAGCCTGGCAGGTCTCCAGCAGGGTGGTGTTGGCAAGAAATGATGAGGGAGAGGCTGCTATAGCGCATCTCCCTGGGGCAACCCTTTGGTGTCTAGAGTATGAGTCTCTGTGTGGTGGACAGGGTGCCCGTGATGGTGACAGCCGTAGTAGCAGGGACCAGACGGAGGCAGAGGTTGAACAAAAACAACTTACAGTTCTTTATTGGAACCGACAGGAACCGCAGCAACGTGCCTTTAACAGAATGGTGGAGTGCTGAGATGCAGTTGGAGGGAGCCACAGGATGTAGAGCGCCAGCCTGGATGCAGAGGGCAGGCTGGGAGGTAGCTGTGTCCTAGTAGGATGCTTCAGCTTGTCCTGGGTTGCTTCAGGTATCACCCTTAAAGGTAGGATGATACCCCTTTCCTCTCTAACTCTTAGCTATTAGCTACACTCTTCAGGCAGGGGCTAGGCTCTTCCTGCTCTGGTCTGGTATGCTAGCTGTATAGAGTTTAGACTGGAGTAACTCCAGTCTGCTACTGCAGACTCCTAGGTCTGACTGCTCTCTTCTCTCTCCTGAGAGAGACTGACCTCTTCTGGAAGTTTCCAGGGATCTTGTTACTCCCCTTGGTCAGGTGGTGGCTGCTCCTCCAATTACATCCCAGCTTACAATACATTAGGATAATACATGTGATTGGATGACACATCTTACATCACACAAAACACTTAACTCCTGCCTTACCAGGCAGGATCTACCAATGCAATGTTCCCCTGTGTCCTATAAGGACTATGTAGAGTGATGTAGTGACATGCTGTGGGGCTGACTAGACCCTACACAGGCTGCAAGCTACATGGTGGGACGTATTCGCAACCACTCCTCCGCCTTGCATCGGCGAGGGTGTTGCATACCCCCGGGGCAATTGAAAGAGCCGCCCTCGGCTCGACTACAGATGGTTTGGGGCGCAGAGGTAGATAAGGGCACTTCTATGAAGTGCAGGCTACGTGATCTGTAGGGACAAACCGCCCATGGTCCTGGAGACAGGCACCTGGGTTGGTGTCGGACTAAGACAAGGACATGTAAATGCGAAGTATGACAGTTGGTCGCTAACGCCATTAAACCAAACTGTACAGTAGGAAAGGTGTGGTGTCATGTACTGTAATCCACTCCTTGCACCAAGGCCTGTATATTTGTTAGGTAAACACTTCTTCCCTGGCGACAAATATATAGTGTGTATATGCATTACATTGGCATATGTGACACAATTAAACATTATACAAATGTATAAGTACCTGCCGACTGACATTCTTACCCTTGTATGAGTGGCATCCAGGTGCTATCTCTGTAACACCCCCAGTCCCCTAAGGACCCGCAGTTTACCGACTACCCCCACTTGCAAACCTCGGTTTGAGGCATAAGATAGCGGTCAGGGTTTTACATAGAGACAGTCCGACACAGCCACACTACAATCTGAAAAGCCTATAAAAGGTTAGTGCAAACTACTGGCATAAATTGACAGTGTGCAAACATTTTGTAAACTCACATTGGCTTAGGAGCTCAATGGGTACACATCTTAAACGTTACAAACGTTACAGAGGTAGGCTACTCAGGGTAGCAGGATACAATGGGGGTCATTTACTAAGGGCCCGATTCGCGTTTTCCTGACGTGTTACCCGAATATTTCCGATTTGCGCCGATTGTACCTGAATTGCCCCGGGATTTTGGCGCACGCGATCGGATTGTGGCGCATCGGCGCCGGCATGCGCGCGACGGAAATCGGGGGGCGTGGCCGAACGAAAACCCGACGGATTCGGAAAAACCGCCGCATTTAAGAACCGAAAATGTGTCGCTCGGGACCCGCTTACCTTCACTCAGACGGCCTCGGTGAATTCCGGCGCGTTAAAATGCTTTTCAGCGCAGCAGCGCCACCTGGTGGACGGCGGAGGAACTACCTTATTAAATCCCGGCCGGACCCGAATCCAGTGCAGAGAACGCGCCGCTGGATCGCGAATGGACCGGGTAAGTAAATCTGCCCCAATGTCTCTTTACCTGGAAAGGAAAAGGCATAAAAGTGCAAGCATAATGTCCGTACCTAAAAGGAAGGCATTAAGTGCAAGACAATAGCAATGAAATAGCAACTTTTCCCTGGTAGTATCTGGCAAAAGTCTCACAGAAGGTCTCTAAAAGCAAAGTCCATCTTCTGGGTACAGCCCTTGATGTGGGGAAAAGTGCAATAAAGATGCAAAGGGTCTCCTCTAGGTGTAGAGGGACAGAGTCCTTTGGTAGGAATCTCTGCTGTGGCAGAGGAAGGGGTGCTATCATAGCACATTACAGTGGGCAGTTCAAGGAAAATCTCTTGACTGAGATAAATAAGGGTGAGAGTCTCAGGAAAGTCTCTGGCTCTATAGGGTTAGCGGAAATAATATTTGCAATAGGCACAGTACCTGAAGAGGGCTACAGCCCATCAGGGGTTAATCAGATGCATCGCTGGTTTCAACGGGGACAGGATCCAAAGTCAGCAGGGAATCCTGTGTATCTTCAGCGGAAGTAGGAATCGGCTGGGGACACCCGGTGGCAGTTGCAGGTACTGCAGGCTCTGCAGCATCCTCCTGACATTCAGGGGGAAGAGCGCTGTCGCCCGGGGTGTCGGCTGTTCCAGCCGGGGGCTCGACAGAGCCAGGGACAATGGAGGGGTCCAGAAAGAAGTAAATGGGATCCTGCGGCAGCGCCGCGGCTCCCTCCAGCTCCGATTCTTCTGGGGCCGGGTCGTCACCCCACTGGTAAGCGGCAGGTGGAGAAGAGGGTCTAGTTGGAGCCTCCGGATAAGGCTCACGAACCGGGATATCCTCTCCCACGGAAGAACTGCGGGATCTGGCAACGCTCCCTGCAGGGGAGACGGTGGGGTGGTGCGCCCTGGATCATGCCTGGCCCATGGATAGCAATGGGGCCTGTATTCACGATCACCGTGGATGGAGCATTCACGTGGGTCACCGCCCGGGGACTCGCAGCCGAGGAAGAAGAGGTGTTCGGAGACTCCGGCCATTCGTCGTCCTCGTACGACTCGTCACACGATGGGTAGCGGTCCTCATCAGAGTCCGGGATCCGGATCACGCCAGCTGCCCATGGCCCTCGAGGTCCTTCCTGCAGGGAAACCTCGATGCATTCCCCCGGCCTCAGATTATGGAGTCTCTCCGGCAAATCAGGCCTTTTGACGGACCGGCGGGGAATAAATACCTCCCGTCCGGTATAGTCTTGAGTGGCAAAGCCATAGCCACGCTGCCGGTCAAAGTACCGGACCATGCCGGTGGTGCGGTTCTGCTTCACCCAGGCTCCTTCTTTAGATCGGCCGGCCATGTAGCGCTGGGCCTCCTTCTCTCGGCGTCGCTGTTCCGAGACAGCGTCTCGGAGTTGCCGGCGGAGGGCCTCACCTCGGCCTCGAGGCTGCGGAGGTGCCGGTGCTGGAGTAGGTCTCTCCGGTGCAGGTCCTGGTCTCACAGGTGGTCGGGCAGGTGCCGGAACTGGAGCAGGAGCAGCTGGAGGGTCAGGAACCACAACAGCAGGTCTGGCAGGCTGGTCGGCAGGAGCAGTGGGCCTCGGTGCAGGTTGCACAGCAGCAGTGGGCCCAGGCGCTGGCTCGGCAGGAGTCAGGGCCTCCCCACGTGGCGCCTCCACGTGGGCCCGCAGTACCAGCATGGTAGCCGGGAGAGGCACTAGGAACCGCCCGGGTGGTACTTGGCGCTCCGTCACCTTCTGGAGGTACGTCCTCGTGACGAAGGCTCGGGTCAGTCCTCGATGCAGCCGGTGCCCAGCAAAGGGCCTCCGGACCGGCTGAGCAGAGACCACAATCATGGTCTCAAGAACTTCCAGGAACTCCGGTTGTTCCACGGAGGGGAATGGCCGAGGACCTCACATGGTGTTGACCTCACTGCACAAGATCCACACGAGTTCTGGCGTTTTGTTGAGGCGGGGCAGGAAGTCCGCCTCGTGCCAGAGGGAGGAGTCCAAGTCCTTCCCGCCAAGAGCTGGGACGGGCTCTATTTTTTCCTGCGCCACAGGAGGCGGGATTCGCGCCATTCGCGCGTGGGCGGAGCTTGGTGTGTCATCTGGGTTTCCCGCCAGGGAAGGTTTTGGCGGGCTGGAATTACTTGCTGCGCCACAGTTTCGTGAGGTAAAATGCTTCAGGCGCGGCAGCGCCGGATGTAGCAGAGCTGACAAAGTTCTTTGCAGGGGTTAACCTCTTGAGTGCTGGAGCGGTGCTCGACAGCACGTGGCAGCAGTAATACAGTTCAATGCAGAAACACACAATCACTTGGGGCCTAAACCCGAATGGCAGCAGGGTTAGGCAGCACAGTCTTTTCAATAAAGGATAGTCTTTAGTGCCAGAATAAGGCACAGAAGTAGAAATCCTGTTCGTGACGCCACTTGCAACATCCCCCACCGGGGCCTAGCCTTTTCTCGGGGCCTGGAGATAGCCGGGGCCCGCAGTACCTGAGTGGCTGGCGGTTGCGGCCTAGGCACGCTAGTGTCACGGTGCTTGGTATGGGAAACCGGAGGGCTGTCCTACAGCCTGGCAGGTCTCCAGCAGGGTGGTGTTGGCAAGAAATGATGAGGGAGAGGCTGCTATAGCGAATCTCCCTGGGGCAACCCTTTGGTGTCTAGAGTATGAGTCTCTGTGTGGTGGACAGGGTGCTCGTGATGGTGACAGCCGTAGTAGCAGGGACCAGATGGAGGCAGAGGTTGAACAAAAACAACTTACAGTTCTTTATTGGAACCGACAGGAACCGCAGCAACGTGCCTTTAACAGAATGGTGGAGTGCTGAGATGCAGTTGGAGGGAGCCACAGGATGTAGAGCGCCAGCCTGGATGCAGAGGGCAGGCTGGGAGGTAGCTGTGTCCTAGTAGGATGCTTCAGCTTGTCCTGGGTTGCTTCAGGTATCACCCTTAAAGGTAGGATGATACCCCTTTCCTCTCTAACTCTTAGCTATTAGCTACACTCTTCAGGCAGGGGCTAGGCTCTTCCTGCTCTGGTCTGGTATGCTAGCTGTATAGAGTTTAGACTGGAGTAACTCCAGTCTGCTACTGCAGACTCCTAGGTCTGACTGCTCTCTTCTCTCTCCTGAGAGAGACTGACCTCATCTGGAAGTTTCCAGGGATCTTGTTACTCCCCTTGGTCAGGTGGTGGCTGCTCCTCCAGTTACATCCCAGCTTACAATACATTAGGATAATACATGTGATTGGATGACACATCTTACATCACACAAAACACTTAACTCCTGCCTTACCAGGCAGGATCTACCAATGCAATGTTCCCCTGTGTCCTATAAGGACTATGTAGAGTGATGTAGTGACATGCTGTGGGGATGACTAGACCCTACACAGGCTGCAAGCTACATGGTGGGACGTATTCGCAACCACTCCTCCGCCTTGCATCGGCGAGGGTGTTGCAAAACCAATTAAGATTGCTCATTGTGAGTGGACAGTTCTCTTTAATGTCCATCGTGACTTTAAAGGGAACCTGTCATCAGCAATTGGTATATTGTCAAACAGTGTAACACCTTCTAGTTTTTGTTTATTGCATGGTCCTTTGTGGCGGCATCATCCAGAAAATCTACTTTGAGTGAGATGTAAATTGTCTGTGTAAAGTCAAAGAGGCGGAGAGTTTAACACTGAAGTCAGAGCTCTGAAGCCTCCTCCTCTGTGATTGACTTCATGCATCGGACTTCAGGAGATCTGGTTAGTGATGTCTCTGGATGCAAGACCATCATTTACAGTGAAGGGGACTTTCTGCTGGAGAGAGATCTTGACTTCAGTGATAAAATCTCCGCCTCCCTGACTTAATACAACCAATTTACATCTCACTTCACAGTAGATTACCCCTGTCGGCAGGGTATAATAGGCAATATTTCCTGAACCCTTCTCCCTCTGTGCTTCCCATTCCCTCTCTCTGGTTTTAATAATTTTTTTTTATCTTCCAGACCAAAGCTGATAAATCTTTCACCACGGAGACCTACGAGGATGCTGTGTCAATACTCAGCGAAGTCTATAAGGAAACCACTTTAAACCTAGATGCCTCGGTGACTATCAAAACGACCAATGATGCGCCTGCTTCTGGGTTGAATACCACCAAATCTGGCGCTAAAATTACTGGGAAATTAGGACTAGAAGGATCAAGAAATAAAAGCATTCATACAATCAAAGAATATTCACTAAAAACGGTGAGACTATGAAGCGCTGATGCCTCGAAAATGTTTTTTTATCAAATTAATTCCAGCGACCCAACGTAGCGGGAGAGGTTCTTGTTGATGGAACCTACATGGGGGTACGAGATGCTTTATATGGGTAGAAGGATGTAAAAATATTTATGTTTTAAACATTTTTTTCATAGAACAAAAAATATTTGAGGGTTTCGGGAACTATACAACTGGGGACTTTCAATATGAGACCAAGAAACGTCGTATTAACTTCAGAATTCATCGATGACTTGAACGACCTCCCTTCATCCTACCACAAGTTTGAATACTTTGCTTTCCTAGAGATGTATGGAACGCATTATACCACAGCTGGAAAAATTGGAGGGAAATATGAACTTGTTTATGTGCTGGATTCTGCTCTTATGAAAAAGAGAGGTATGGTACATGGTGAGACTGTGTTCTCCAACCTGTGACTTTCCAGCTTTTGCACCACAACTCCCAGCATTCCTTTAATGGAACTCATAGCTGTCAGGACATGATGGAAGTTGGAGTTTTGCTACTGATGGAAGGTCAGAGGTTGTATAAAATTGTGATAAAACATATTTGTGACAATTTTCTGCTTTGTTGACCAGTTAATCCACCTCTCCCCCTCTACTTTACCTCGTATCCAATTTTGTCACAAAAAATTGAATGCTAAATTCAAATGACCTGTAAGGAGTCATGTGGGTGGAGGAGATTCACAGGGGTTGAGAAGAGCCATGAGCACATGTCTCCTCCTGTCTTATCTCATGTCCCATAGTCCAGTTAATCATTAAAAGTCTGGGGCAGGTGGTGAACATAGCTTATGATGATGGACTAGTCCCATGGGACGTAAGGCCGGGTGGGCTCAGGCCAGCATGACTCTTCTCCATCCCTGTGACTTTTCTCCACCCCTGTGACTCTTCTCCACCACTTTGACTCCTGAGGTCTTTTGTTTGCTATGTTCAAAGATTTCTATGTAATGCTGAATCTCCCAGAATGTAGAAGGACATCAATATGATCCTGTCGCTGTCCTGTTTAACTGGTTTGTCATAGTTTGTGGGCCTTATGCTCATGACGGAATCCCTTTGACAAGTTCCTCTTACTTTTTTTTGTCACAGATGTTACCATAGAAAATGTATTAGAGTGTCTTGGATTTAATGCTAGAATAGAGGTGGAAGGTCAAGGAGTGAATGTTTCAGCAAAGATAAATCCCGAAGCCTGTAGAAAGACTGGTTCCAGGAACGTTCCAGGTAAATACATTATAATACAATAACTGTATCCAACCAGTATCCAGCTGTCATAGACTTTATGCAACCAACCAGGTGTCCTAGACTGTGGCCCAGATTTACTAAAGCCGCTGCACCAGTTTTCTGTTGGACTTTGCATGTTTTTTCATGTGCAAACTGTTTGCAGAGGTATTTAAGAAGTGTCCGAGACACATTCGTGGCTCAGCTGCACTATACCCGACGCAACACAAAATTCTGCACTGAAATGGGCATTCGGTTCTTCGGTCCGGCATCCCTTCACTGAGATGTCCTAGACTGTATCCCACCACTGAGGTGTCCTAGACCGTATCCCACCACTGAGGTGTCCTAGACTGCATCCCACCACTGAGGTGTCCTAGACTCTATCCCACCACTGAGGTGTCCTAGACTGTATCCCACCACTGATGTGTCCTAGACTGTATCCCACCACTGATGTGTCCTAGACTGTATCCCACCACTGACGTGTCCTAGACTGTATCCCACCAATGAGGTGTCCTAGACTGTATACCACCACTGAGGTGTCCTAAACTGTATCCCACCACTGAGGTGTCCTAGACTGTATCCCACCACTGAGGTGTCCTAGACTGTATCTCACCACTGAGGTGTCCAAGACTGTATCCCACCACTGAGGTGTCCTAGACTGTATCTCACCGCTGAGGTGTTCTAGACTGTATCTCACCACTGAGGTGTCCTAGACTGTATCTCACCGCTGAGGTGTCCTAGACTGTATCTCACCGCTGAGGTGTCCTAGACTGTATCCAACCACTGAGGTGTCCTAGACTGTATCTCACCACTGAGGTGTCTTAGACTGTATCTCACCACTGAGGTGTCCTAGACTGTATCTCACCACTGAGGTGTCCTAGACTGTATCACACCGCAGAGGTGTCCTAGACTGTATCCAACCACTGAGGTGTCCTAGACTGTATCTCACCACTGAGGTGTCTTAGACTGTATCTCACCACTGAGGTGTCTTAGACTGTATCACACCACTGTGGTGTCCCAGACTGTACCCATCACTGAGGTGTCCTAGACTGTATCCCACCACTGAGGTGTCCTAGACTGTATCTCACCACTGAGGTGTCCTAGACTGTATCTCACCACTGTGGTGTCCCAGACTGTACCCATCACTGAGGTGTCCCAGACTGTATTCCACCGCTGAGGTGTCCTAGACTGTATCCCACCACTGAGGTGTCCTAGACTGTATCCCACCACTGTGGTGTCCTAGACTGTATTCCACCTCTGAGGTGTCCCAGACTGTATTCTACCACCGAGGTGTCCTAGACTGTATCCCACCACTGAGGTGTCCTAGACTGTATCCCACCGCTGAGGTGTCCTAGACTGTATCTCACCACTGAGGTGTCCTAGACTGTATCCCACCACTGAGGTGTCCTAGACTGTATCTCACCGCTGAGGTGTCCTAGACTGTATCCCACCACTGAGGTGTCTTAGACTGTATCTCACCGCTGAGGTGTCCTAGACTGTATCTCACCACTGTGGTGTCCCAGACTGTACCCATCACTGAGGTGTCCCAGACTGTATTCCACCGCTGAGGTGTCCTAGACTGTATCCCACCACTGAGGTGTCCTAGACTGTATCCCACCACTGTGGTGTCCTAGACTGTATTCTACCTCTGAGGTGTCCCAGACTGTATTCTACCACCGAGGTGTCCTAGACTGTATCCCACCACTGAGGTGTCCTAGACTGTATCCCACCGCTGAGGTGTCCTAGACTGTATCTCACCACTGAGGTGTCCTAGACTGTATCCCACCACTGAGGTGTCCTAGACTGTATCTCACCGCTGAGGTGTCCTAGACTGTATCCCACCACTGAGGTGTCTTAGACTGTATCCCACCACTGAGGTGTCCGAGACTGTATCCAACCACGGAGGTGTCCTAGACTGTATCCCACCGCTGAGGTGTCCCAGACTGTATTCCACCGCTGAGGTGTCCTAGACTGTATCCCACCACTGAGGTGTCCTAGACTGTATCCCACCACTGTGGTGTCCTAGACTGCATCCCACCACAGAGGTGTCCTAGACTGTATCCCACCACTGAGGTGTCCTAGACTGTATCCCACCGCTGAGTTGTCCTAGACTGTATCCCACCACTGAGGTGTCCTAGACTGTATCCCACCGCTGAGGTGTCCTAGACTGTATCCCACCACCGAGGTGTCTGAGACAGTATCCCACCGCTGAGGAGTCCTAGACTGTATCCCACTACTAAGGTGTCCTAGACTGTATCCCATCACTGAGGTGTCCTACACTGTGTCCTACCATTGTGGTGTCCTAGAGTGTATCCCACTATTGTGGTGTCCTTGTATTGGAACAGGTGGCCTAATTCCCTCACCAGTGAATGTAGATTGGGAAAAAACATCAAGGTTTGGATGAGTGTGAGGAGGATATAATCTGCAAATAAAGAAAGTTTAAGCTCCTACCCTGTATCCTTGCTCCATGTCTAGTATCCAATGAAATGCAATAAAATTTATATTTGTGGTGTCATCTATTTCACCCATGAAAAAAAACATATGTCAACTACTTCCTGGTGAATTGTCTTTGGATTGGATAACTGATGCCAGACAGGAATCATGGGACAGTCCACCTGACCATTGACTGATATCATGTGATCCTTCCTCATCAGGGGCACCTGGATTCAAGAACATGAGGGGGCCAAATTCTTCCCCATACAATGAGATTTGCATTATAAACAATACGTTACAGTGGGGGGCGCTGCTACTGATGTCTTCTCTGGGACCCAGTAGCTTCAATTTATCCAACAGAGCCTCAAAAGGTGGTAGAGGAGCCCAAAGTAAATCCTAAAATGTTTGGATTCCTCAAACACGGAACTTGGGAAAAGTCTTGAGTTGAATCACAATTTAGCTTCTTTCTACTCTTATATAGCTCAATCGATAGGGAAAACATAGGTCTCCGAATTTTTAACGCAAAGCTTTATATTGGAGATTTTCCTTCCTTTTTTTAGTTTACAAAAATATGGAAAATTTTAAAAATTAAATGAAGACCAATTTTTTCCCCCTAAAAGACCTGTAATAATTATTACAATTTTTTTTATATGTATTATAAGATACAATTTATCTGCAAAAACTACATTGGGGCACATTTACTTACCCGGTCCATTCGCATTCCAGCGGTGGCTTCTCCGACGAGCATTTGGGTCTTCCGGCGATTCATGAAGGTCCTGCGCCCGATGTCCACCAGGTGTCGCTGCTGCGGCGAAGTACGGCGAGGTGCCCCGGAGTTCATCGTCTTCATCGTGGTGCATGTGAGTATGGCCTGTGCGACCAATTTTTTTTTTTTAAATGCGGCGGTTTTTCCGAATCCGTCGGGTTATCGTTAGGCCACGCCCCCCGATTTCCGTCGCGTGCATGCCAGCGCCGATGCGCCACAATCCGATCGCGTGCGCCAAAATACTGGGGCAATTCAGGGAAAATCGGCGCAAATCGGAAATATTCGGGTAACACGTCGGCAAAACGCGAATCGGGCCCTTAGTAAATGACCCCCATTCTGTCTATAGGTTGACAGAAAAATAAACAAGTTGGTTTTAGAAGAGGAGAAAATTTTAAAAAAATATGTCCAGGGATCAATAACTTTTCAACAATTTTTGTACAAGTCAATAGTCCAATGACCACAAGAAACTGTGTAATATAACTTCTCCCTATGTCAGGTTACATAAAAGTCTATGGAGAGGGAAGGGGGAGGAGTGAGTGACAGCAGCTAGGTCTACCCATAGACACTAAAGAAAATGAAGACTACATGTCACTTAATAACTGGAAGCATGTGCACTCATGTACAAGCACACATATGCATGCTTAAAGGTGAGGTACACTATGAAGATAAGGGGAGTCATCCATGTATCTGCACCCCTAGTGTTACTCGGTGATGTATGAACTTCTGTATTGTATTATTAAAATTATCTATCATTCTATATCCTAGAAAACAAAACTGTAACCCCCGTGGTAGACGACACAATTTCATTTGTGGAGGGCGGAACCCTCAAGTTTGCTACAATTTTAGATGAGAAGATTTCCAAGAAAAAAGGTGACGTTAATTCTGAAGACTTTGTAGATTGGGCAACTTCATTAATAGACGCTCCATCTATAACGGAGAAGAGGGTAAGTACACCCAAGACACCTGCCCATGAATCTTTGGGAAAAGTTGTAGTGCAACAGATATATACCTAGATGCTTACTATAGTTAGATGACAGACAAATTGTAATTGGAACACTGGACTCCAGGTCAGTAGAAAAGACAGTTAACCCAAAAACTCCAGCACCCTAAGAGCACTGCCTTCTCGCCTGAGTGTATCCTGTGTGATATGTGACAACTATGAAGACGTCACAGCAGAGATGGCTAAAAAGGCACAACATTGCCAATGCAAAGGATAGTCAAGGAATAAGAGACAAAAATTAAAAGGGCAGAAATAGCAAAACAGTAGCACGTACAATAGAGATGTAAAAGAAGACTGTATAGCACACACATAGGGGGTCATTTACTAAGGGCCCGATTCACGTTTTCCCGACGTGTTACCCAAATATTTCTGATTTGTGCTGATTTTCCCTGTATAGCCCCGGGATTTGGGCGCACACGATCAGAATGTGGCGCATCGGCACTGGCATGCACGCGACGGTAATCGGGGGGGCGTGACCAAACGAAAACCCGACGGAATCGGAAAAACCGCCACATTTTTTAAAAAAAATGTCGCTGGACTTGCGCTTACCTTCACCAGGAATAGGCCGGTGAACTTCAGTGCATTCCGGCGGGCCTCGGCGGACTTCAGCGCAGCACCTGGTGGACGCCGGAAGAACTACCTTAGTGAATCCCGGCCGGACCTGAATCCACCGCAGAGAACGCGCCGCTGGATCGTGAATGGACCGGGTAAGTAAATTTGCCTCATTATCTTTATGTGAGTAAGAACTCTGCTCTAGGTGAAAGGGACGGGGCTCTGAGGGTTGGAGCATGTTAACCATTGCCGATCCAAAACAAAGCATCTGAGCACCTGAAGTGACAGGTAAAATCAGCGGTTAACCACTAAAGCACTGTTCAGACTGCCGACTGATGTGAATCAGATTCAGCCTGAGGAAAATACTGACACAGATGTAACATAGATAGATAGACAGATTCTCATAAACCAGCTGAGAAGATGTAGGATTCTAAGACTCTTGTCCACTGTGTATTTAAAACCGTATCAGCGTCCTCTGGATGCCAATACAGTTGGAAGCTATTTTCAGAGAATGAGGCAATAGATCCCCTGCTTTGCCATTTGTAGTAGAATATTACATTAGGAGACCTTATTATCAGCTGTGCTTGTGGCACTGAAATGCCACACTGGACCTTGGACGCCATCTTTCTGTGTATGACTTGTGGTTTGTATTTCTCCTCTGCAGCTTTCTCCTATTTACACCCTGGTTCCTGTTGACATAAGAGACGCCTATATAAAGACAAAGAACCTGGAGCGCGCTATGGAGGACTACCTGGATGAATATAATGTGTGTAAATGCCAGCCTTGTCAGAACGGGGGCACAGTGCTGCTGGTAGACGGGGTGTGCATGTGTCAGTGCCCCCTGCAGTACAAGGGTCTGGCCTGCCAGGAGGTGAAGGATAAACTGTTAGAAAGTAAGTAACGTCATTTATATCACTTCAATACTAAGTCTAGCCACGAGATAGCAGTACGAGTGGAGTGCATTATGCACGGTATGGTAAGCACACACATGCTCAGGATGTGCAGAGGGAGGGAAGTCCTGCTCTGCTCATTGTAACAGCCTGTCAATGTGAAAAACTGAGGGCTCTGGAAACATTAGCATGATTATAAAACTTGATTTTAGAAGGAATCAATGGATAATCTTGATACATTGGGATCACCTGGAAAAAAGACTTATGCAGTATGCAGTCCGAAGCGCCGGACATCTCGTCCCCGTGCTCTGTGCTGCTAATTCTAAGTCTTTTTTCCAGGTAATCCTGGGGTGTCAAGATTAAAGAAGACCACAGAGAGGATCGTGATGAAGAGGAGCGCAGGTGAGTATGTTTAGTTTGATTTTTGTTAGTCTTACTGGTAGTTTTCCTTTAAAGGGCAACCTCAGATCAGGTTGAATGCCTCTCCCCCCCCCCTCATTGCTCTGCCTGGACTATAACAGATTTAGTAAACCCAAAGCCCATGTCTTAGTTCTCTGGGGATCAGGGGGGCCCAAACCTGATGCCAATACAGTTTATAGCTATGATACAGCAGGGAGTAATATATTCATGTACAGACATTTTTGGGGCCATATGCAAAATTACATCTTGGGGGCCCCCTAATGTAGATCTCCACCCCTTGGTGTGATGTGAAGCTACCTAGTGCTAATCTCCTCCCCTTTGTCTAATTTCTTAGCACCCTTTTAGGGAGGGGGAAGGAATAAGAGGAAGAGTAGAGCGTGCCGCATCATACTGCAGGACGGAGAGATAAGGTGACATTGGTTGCAGGTAAACCTGCATCCCACCATTATGTGGGACCCCCACTAGTCTCCAGAGATGCATTATGGGTAAATCTGCCCCTGCTACCTCTGCTACCATGATTTCCTCCATAATAAACCTTGTTTCAGCATATTGGCCACGCTCCCTCTCCATATCATCACCATGTTTCAATACAACACGTCAGGCAGAATTCTCTAGAAAAGGTAAATTGTTACAATCTAGAATCTCTCCAGAAGTTATATAGACCACCTGTAGTACCTGGGGTTACTCTAGTCACTGACCCGCTGTGTCTTCATCTCCAGAGCCGACTGTTCCTGTTGATGGAAGATGGAGTTGCTGGAAAACCTCCTCTTCCTGCATTAACGGAGAAGAGACAAGAACCAGAACTTGTAACAACCCAGAACCGCAAGAAGGTGGCAAACCATGTGCAGGAAAAACTACCAAGAAAGTGCCGTGCCAAGAGAAAGCGCGTCATTACGCCAGTGGTGTATTTCAGTCTTTAGACCCTGAAGTGGAACATTTTAATATTACTTACTACAAGGCCATAGATGAGTCAGAGGATTCTACTCAGGAGTAAAACTATGGATCTATTTCTCTAGATGGAACCTACTTATGAGTCAGATCCATCGGCCAGCCTGGAGCCTCACATTGTTTCCCCTTTGTCTCCCTATCATCCCTGTGTTTTCTGTTACTCTTATGAAGCTACAAATGTCTCTTCCCATCATTGTTCATGTTCTATTGATGAAACAAAATAAAATCCCCAGTTTGGAACCTTCTCTGATCCTGAAGACCTCTACATGTAATACTTCAGGTACTAGTGATGTTCAAATGAAGAACCCAAATAGAAGTCAGAATTCCTACAACTTGTTTGGGTGGTGAAAGTACTTTTTTTTGTTGTTGTTGTTGTTTGGGGTTAGTTTTACATGTTACATATTTTTACATGTCTCTGGAGAAGCTTTACAGTATAGACTGAGCATTGTCTAGACTGGATATAATTGTCTCCACTTCTCAGCTGAGAGCAGGACTAGCTGTGTACAGGGTCACTGCCTCTGAATGGAGACAATTGTATCCAGTCTAGACAATGCTCTGTGAACTGAACAGCCTGGATGCCAGACTGATATGTGGTACCATAAAGTAGTATTGGGGGAAATTCGCATTAAAGATGTTACTGTTCCTGCAATGTGTTAAATTAGGATTCCCATGATGTTATAGTGTGTGTCGGATAAAATGGCTCAGGGACACAGGGGTTAACGGTTACAACAGAGAACTCACATTTATTGAAGTTTCCATATTTATCTGCAATCCTACCATATTCACGTTAACCTTCCACTGTCCAACCTTTACCCATTCCTGTAGGTTCAACATAAATATACACTCACCGGCCACTTTATTAGGTACACCCGTCCAACTGCTCGTTAACACTTAATTTCTAATCAGCCAATCACATGGCGGCAACTCAGTGCATTTAGGCATGTAGACATGGTCAAGACAGTCTCCTGCAGTTCAAATCGAGCATCAGTATGGGGAAGAAAGGTGATTTGAGGCCTTTGAACGTGGCATGGTTGTTGGTGCCAGAAGGGCTGGTCTGAGTATTTCAGAAACTGCTGATCTACTGGGATTTTCACGCACAATCATCTCTAGGGTTTACAGTGAATGGTCCGAAAAAGAAAAAACATCCAGTGAGCGGCAGTTCTGTGGGCGGAAATGCCTTGTTGATGCCAGAGGTCAGAGGAGAATGGGCATAGTGGTTCGAGCTGATAGAAAGGCAACAGTGACTCAAATCGCCACCCGTTACAACCAAGGTAGGCAGAAGAGCATCTCTGAGCGCACAGTACGTCCAACTTTGAGGCAGATGGGCTACAGCAGCAGAAGACCACACCGGGTGCCACTCCTTTCAGCTAAGAACAGGAAACTGAGGCTACAATTTGCACAAGCTCATAGAAATTGAGCACAATGTACCCTGTAACATCTGATGGCTACTTTCAGCAGGATAATGCGCTATGTCATAAAGCTGGAATCATCTCAGACTGGTTTCTTGAACATGACAATGAGGTCACTGGACTCAAATGGCCTCCACAGTCACCAGATCTCAATCCAATAGAACATCTTTGGGATGTGGTGGAACGGGAGATTCGCATCATGGATGTGCAGCCGACAAATCTGCGGCAACTGTGTGATGCCATCATGTCAATATGGACCAAAATCTCTGAGGAGCTTCCAGCACCTTGTTGTATCTATGCCACGAAGAATTGAGGCAGTTCTGAAGGCAAAAGGGGGTCCAACCCGTTACTAGCATGGTGTACCTAATAAAGTGGCCGGTGAGTGTACATTGGCCAGTCATTAAGGTGAGTATGGAGAGGGCCCACGCAGGGGGTGCCAAGACAGCTGGGAGCCTTTTAACATCTCTGCTTAACATTCTGTCAGAGACAGTATAATATTGCAATATATTGTATAAATGATCAGACCCCCTATGGTTTAAGTACCCTGGGGGGGGGGGGGCTGTTATAATAGTAAAATAAAAATGAGAAAAAGTTTTTTTTTTTAAGCATAAATAAATAAAAAATTGATATCCTTCCCTTTCCCTACAGCAAAATCATAAACATGTTAGGTATTGCTACGTCTCAAAATTTTTCTACCACAATTATTCACTGCGGTGAACCCCGTAACGTAAAACAGCACCTAAATGTCCGCAACGACAATTTTTCGCCAGTTTTGCCTCCAATAAAAATTTTTATAAAAAGTGATTAAAAGGTTTACAGTTCTCAAAATGCTATCAATGAAAAAGTCATCCTGCAAAACAATGACGTCTCACACTGCTCCGTACACTGACGAAGTTACAGGTGACAGAATATGGCGATGCAAAACTATATAAATTTGTTTTCATTAAAATTGCACTGACCCAAAGAATAAAGAAGAGGTGTCATCTCGAGCGCACAATGACATCCGTAAAAATAAAGCCCATAAGAATATGGTGCAACTGTCATTTTTCGCCAGTTCCACATCTGGAATTTTCTCCCAGCTTCCCAGTACATAAAAAAAAATATAATTTGCAGATAAGAAGCTTTGTAAATAAAAAAAAAAAATTTACAGTGTGTGAAAGTATCAAAGTGAAAAATGGAAATGCACAAAGCTAAAAAAAACTTGGACAGCTTTTCACTGCTCAAGAAGAAAAAATATAGAGCCGAGCACCTATCTATACGCAATTGACGATATAAGTGTGTGTAGTATTAAACATATTAATATTAAAATATTATTAAAACATAATGGGGGTCATTTACTAAGGGCCCGATTCGCGTTTTCCCGACCTGTTACCCGAATATTTCCGATTTGCGCCGATTTCCCCTGTATTGCCCCGGGATTTTGGCGGACGCGATCGGATTGTGGCGCATCGGCGCTGGCATGCACGCGACGGAAATCGGGGGGCGTGGCCGAGCAAAAACCCGACGGATTCGGAAAAACCGCCGCATTTAAAACAATAAAAGTGTCGCTTGGGACGCGCTTACCTTCACTTGGTCCGGCTCGGTGAATTTCAAGGCATTCGGATGCTTTTCAGCGCAGCAACGCCACCTGGTGGACAGCGGAGGAACTACCTTGATGAGTCCCGGCCGGACCCGAATCCACCGCAGAGAACGCACCGCTGGATCGCGAATGGACCGGGTAAGTAAATCTGCCCCTATATTTCAGAATTGCACAAAATATCATTTACACATGACATAGAAATACAAAATATGCTATATGTTTTGGATCTCAGACTGGGGTAAAAAAGAGGGGTAAGAAAAGCACTGTAGGGCCCAAGTGCACAATTCTTCCCAAAAATAGTTGTGTTAAAAAAGATAAAAATATATAACAAATGGAGGTATATTCGTGGAGGACGCTGAAGAGTATTGAATGGACAATTATCGGTATAGTTGTTAATGTCCAAATGCGGAAAAAATGACAGTCTATGTGTGTCATAAAAGTGGCGACTGGTGGTTGATGGTTAGCGCAAACTTATATAGCGCGTGAAGTCAATACAATGGGGCAGATTTACTTACCTGGCCCATTCGCGATCCAGCGGCGCGTTCTCTGTGGTGGATTCGGGTCTTCCAGTGATTCACTAAGGCAGTTCCCCCGCCGTCCACCAGGTGGCGCTGCTGCGCTGAAGAACATCGGAACGCACTGGAGTACACCGAGCCGAGCTGAGTGAAGGTAAGCGCGTGCCGAGCGACTATTTTTTTTTTTTTAAATGCGGCGGTTTTTCCGAATCCGCCGGGTTTTCGTTCGGCCACGCCCTCCAATTTCCGTTGCGTGCATGCCGGCGCCGATGCGCCACAATCCGATCGCGTGCGCCAAAATCCCAGGGCAATACAAGGAAAATCGTCGCAAATCGGAAATATTCGGGTAACACGTCGGGAAAACGCGAATCGGGCCTTTAGTAAAAGACCCCCAATGTATTGGAATAGCACTTGGTTTTTATCATAGATTTTTATGCAAGCTTGTTGTACTTGCTGCTGAAAAGTAAACGTCAGATATGCACTCACGGTTTCACCCCGATATTATTAAAGGGTTCTTGAAGCCAGCCGCCACGGACTCGGCGTTCTGTGGGTCGTTGTGCACATGCGTGAGACTGCTGTGCCTGGTGGGATTGTGTCTGCCCTGTCCCAACCAATGTGTCTCCCAGTAGTCCAAATCCACAGCAAAACGGAGGTAGCCCCGTAGGTACAAATGGATATTAACCCCTGTTTAAAGTTGTCTTAGATGCTTCATATAATAGAATCTCCTCTTTTTCTGGCGTTGATCTCCACGGTAACCATCCAAGAAGGTATTTAAGATTCAGCTACAGTGCTTTTCTTACCCCTCTTTTTTAGCCCAGTCTGAGATCCAAAACATATAGTATATTTTGTATTTCTATGTCATGTGTGAATGATATTTTGTGCAATTCTGAAATATAATGTTTTAATAATATTTTAATATTAAATATGTTTAATACTGCACACACTTATATCGTCAATTGAGTATAGATAGGTGCTCGGCTCTATATCTTTTCTTCTTGATCGTTTTTCATTATTACAGATAGGCACCTGTAATTGGCCGCTAGCACATCTATTAGCCACAATAGTCCGTTAACAGTTGGCCAGTTGGGAGATTGTCCTTGACTTTGTCTTGCTTGGTCCCGTACACTAGAGCCGTAGAGCAGCCGGGATTAGCTTTCTGCTACCTCCATACACGTCTGCTTGACTGATCTTGTCTCTTCTATTTCGAGTCTAGCAGAGTTGGAAGAAGAGAAAGCAGGACTATTGCGGGGAATGAGGGAAAGGTAAGTAACAAATGTTTTTTTGTTGTTTAAAACAGTTACAGAAAAGGGGCACAATATAAAATGGATGGAGCACAGGAGGCCACAATATGAGGAGGATGGAGGACAGGAGGCCACAGTATGCGGAGGATGGAGGACAGGAGGCCACAATATGAGGGAGGATGGAGGACAGGGGACCACAATACGAGGAGGATGGAGGACAGGAGGTCACAATGTAAATAGGATGGGGGACAAAGGGCCACAATATCAAAAACATACTGGTAGGGTGATTAGATTGTGAGCCCCATTGGGGACAGGGATTGATTTGGCAAGCTCTGTGCAGCGCTGCGTAATCTGTGTGCACTATATAAATAAAGGAATTATTATTAAGAGGCCAAAATATGAGGGGGATGGAGGACAGGGGCAACAATATGAGGGGAATGTAGGACAAGGGCCACAGTATGTGGGGATAGAGAACAGGGGACCCAATATGAAGGGCATGGAGGAGAATGCACCACAATATGAGGGGGGTGGAGGACAGGAGGCCACAATATAAGGGGAATGGAGGACAGGAGGCCACAATCTGAGGGCAGTGGAGGACAGAGGACACAATATGAGCGGATAAAGCATAGGGAACATAATATGAAGGGGATGGAGTGCAGGACCACGATATGAGAAGAATGGAGGACAGGGGCAAAAATATATGGGGGATGGAGGACAGCAGGCCACAATATGATGAGGATGGAGGAGAGAGGTCACAATTTGAAGAAGGTAGACAGAGGGCACTATATGAGGGGGTAGAGGACAAGGAGCCACAATATGAGGGGATAGAGGACACAATAAGAAGGGAATAGAGGTGAGGTGGACACAATATGAAGGGGAGAGGTAGGAGTACACATAGCCAGGGCAATATAAGTGTGTAGGGCCAAAGAAAGGGCGGATGAAATGAAGAGAGGGTCCAAAGGGGGGTTTGCCACAAGAAGGGACATTATACTATGTGGGGAACCATTACGGTTTATAGTATACTATGCTTAGATATAGATTGGGCATTGTCTATGGCACAAATTCTCTTTTGCAGCGCACTACGTGTGCCACTCTTGTCCCTTTTTCTATCTGTCAAAAATTGGGAAGTTTGCATTGTAAAACATCAGCAGAGAGAGGTGTGCAGCTGCTGCTGATGTGTTTAGCAGGGAGATAGTCCTCCACATCGGATGACTTCAGGGTTAATGTCTTTTCTATACATCTATATAAACTGATTACAAATCGCAGTGACAACATTGGGGATTATTCAGGGATATTTTACCCATAATTCAGCAATTTGTTCTCTCCTCAAACCAAGGTTTATTGTTGTCTGTTCCTCTGGAGGGTCCAACAGGTCAAAATCTCGACCTTTCCTCGATGTTGAAACCAGACGTAATCTCTATGTAAATAAGACACAGGCGGCTCATACCGGAGCCTATACATTCTATACACTGTGCTGCCTAATGTTACATAATCTGACCTGCAGCTTCATCCCTGTAATACACCCGCAATGGTGAGGTTATAGGTGTGGAAATATCACGATAAAATGATAGATGGAAAGCTGGAACAATGAGTAAGCGAAAAAGATGTGACAATGGAGGCCACAGAGTTAGAGTATATCCAGAATTGTGGGTCTTGTGGGTGTTCCTGGTATGTGGTGGTCAGTACCTACAGCATCTGATTGGCTCTTGAATGCGCAAGGTGGATATGAAGACGACAGACACAATGGGGCACATTTACTTACCCGGTCCTGTCGCGATCCAGCAGCGCGTTCTCCGTCGAGGATGTGGGTCTTCTGGCGATTCACTAAGGTCGTGCGCCCGATGTCCACCAGGTGTCGCTGCTGCGCTGAAGTCGCCGGAGTTCGCCGCAGTTCACCATCCTATCCTGGGTGCAGGTAAGTGCGTGTCAAGCGACACATTTTTTTAAAAAATACAGCGGTTTTTACAAATCCATCGGGTTTTCTGACGACCACACCCCTGATTTCTGTCACATGCAACCCGGCACCGATCCAACACAATCCGATCTTGTGCGCCAAAAACCCGATGCAATTCAGCGCAAACTGGTAATTTTTGGGAAACCTGACGAAAAAGAGTGATTCAGGCCCTTAGTAAATGACCCCCAATGACCTCATCACATTGCACCCACCGGCCTCATAGTTGCAGTAAAAATGGTGGCGCCAGGTGGCAAATATGGTTAAATAGGGTGGTGGGGGCCCCTGGGCGAAAAAAAAAAAAAATAGAATCAGTAATGTCCAAAACCTGACACTGAAATACATTATACATAAATAAATCTTTATTTCTTTGGCACCATCAAATCACATCACATCAATAAAATCATAATTCTGACCTGAACTGCTGGAGAACCTCATAATATAAACCCCAGCTGCTGCAGAACCTCATAATATAAACACCAGCTGCTGCAGTACATTATAATATAAACCCCAGCTGCTGCAGAACTTAGAATGTAAACCGTAACTACTGCAGAACATCATATTACACACCTCAGAAACTGCAGAACATCACAACACACATCTCATCTGCTGCAGAACATTTTAACTCACTCAGCTGCTGCAGAACATCATAATATACAACACAGGTGCTGCAGAACCACGTAATGCCACAAAACCTCATAATACATGCCACAGCTGCTGCAGCACATCTTAGTACATATTTCAGCTGCTCCAGATTTACATCCAATTTGCAATAAAGAGCTGTGACCATTCACCTTTCCAATAAAAAAATGTGTCTGTGTTTTATTTGTAGTTTGGTGGTGGTCAGGCTAGGGGGGTATTGTGGGTCCTTCCCTGGGTGCCGAACTCGGCCATTGCCTGGTAATGCACTCCTCTGCTCCTTTCACCTTACGCATCAACAAGAAGCCTGCGGTGCACTTGGAGGAACTACAATTGTGGAATATAAATACATATATCACAGTCCTGCTGCTACTAACTACATACACAAAGGTCTAACAACACATCTCTCCGGGGACAATCCATAACACGGGCTGCACACTACTGTACTACTGTAAATGCAATGTCCGGGTCATTTTTCAGCACCAGAGATCAGGGTTCTGCCCTTTGCCTTGGTTCTGAATTCCCCAGAACTCATTGTTATCGATCACATGTTCTATGGACTGGAGAACAAGTCTGATCTGGTCTAAAGCTGCAACAAACACATTGCAAATTTCATAGGAATTAAGGGGGTGGTCCCCAGATGAAAATACGGATGTCCCCTTGTTTGGAGAGGTCATCAATAATTTACACAAAAAGAACAAAAGTCCATGAGACTAATACACATCTGTAGAGCCATAGTACAATCCCGAGTAGGGAGATACAATCCCTGGACTGCTATGATGATAATACACCAGTCATGTAGTGCAGGCCGTGTATTCACCTGTCCTCTCTATGACTTAGAAAGTTAGAGTTTCTTAAAGGGAACCTACCACCACGAATCTACCTATAAAGGTAGATCGGGTGGTAGGTGGATGTAAGGGACGTGAGGATAGCTCTTTTTAGAGCTAATCCTCACGTCCCCGCTAACTTTAGGTACACTTTATTCCCCTAATATGTAAATTTCGTTATGCGGCTACTGGGGCGTGGAGTAGCCGGCACGAGGCTACACAGCGCGGCTACTCCACGCCCCAGTAGCCACATTACTCCTCCTACCCGGTTGCGTGCGGCGCGCAGCTCCTCGTAGCTGCGCGCCCTCGTCCGACAAGCCGGCTACTGCGCATGCATCATGACGGACGAGGGCGCGCAGCTACGAGGAGCTGCGCGCCGCACGCAACCGGGTAGGAGGAGTAATGTGGCTACTGAGGCGTGGAGTAGCCGCGCTGTGTAGCCTCGTGCCGGCTACTCCACGCCCCAGTAGCCACATAACGAAATTTACATATTAGGGGAATAAAGTGTACCTAAAGTTAGCGGGGACGTGAGGATTAGCTCTAAAAAGAGCTATCCTCACGTCCCTTACATCCACCAACCACCCGATCTACCTTTATAGGTAGATTCGTGGTGGTAGGTTCTCTTTAATGTCATATAGTAGAAAAAAATATTGGTTGAATAGACCTCCAAGAGACCTCCAACCACTCCCACAACTTGAACTCTTGATTTTTTTTTCTGGTCCCCATCAGACTGGCTGCCCTGTTAACCTCTTACTATCTTTCACCACTAGAGGGCACTTAAATATAACATTATAAATAAACATTTAACCAAATAAATAAAGACAAGAACTTTTACTCCCCGATGGGTGTAAAAATGGTCACAGCATTTATTATTATGTTTTAACAATACCTGTGTAAAAAAAACCAATGAAGGCACCTGAAAGAGTGTGACAGAAACTACTAGTTCAGCCACTGTATGCCAGCCCGACTCCCAGCTGGAAAGTCGGCCAGCTGAGCAACACCATCTCCAGTATCTCATTCTGCCAGCTGTGATTTAAGAAAGGACTAAGAGCAAATAAACTGTGTAAAACAGTAAAAAAACACATAAGTGCAATAAAAGAGGAAAGGTGGGACTGCTTGTGCACACGGTGGAGTCGGGAACCACCACTTATATCCCTCCCCTATGTGCCGCAAGAAGGAGGGGAAACGTCAAAACATCCCTAACTGGAAGTGGTGAGTGCCCCCACTTTGCAAAACCCTGCGCACTGTCCCTATCTTACAGTACTAGTCCAGGGGCACCCTCTCTAATTGGTCAGTACCTAATTCCACAGTACATTATAAGGGTACTCAGTATGCTAATTAGTTTTTCCAGGATCAAGTGGGCGGTAATGTGCTGAAGCAAGGGGTCTGGCACCACCTAACTGACCCTGGTCAGTCTGGGTTGATAACCTATTATCATTGATCGCTTACAGATCATTGAAAATGTCACCCACTGAACAGCAGAACAGGCAACATAGGAGCCAAGTCTGGGATCAGGAACCATTAAATTCTCAGATGCTTTGGTCATATCAGGTCGTGGTATCTGAGAGGTTATCTTCAAGTAATGCAGCGCAGGAGATGTTCTGCTTCTATGGTGGCCCGTAGCCTTCTGAAAGCTTCCGCCATATTGTGCAGCGCTGGGACATATACAAATAAGATAATAGGACACTACATAGTAACAACATCATCAGTTGAACAATATGAATATGATGATATATAAGATGAATTATGATACACGTGCCCCATGGAGGATGAAGCGGGTGGCACAGAAGGTGACTTGTACAATGGTCAAGCCTTGCTTTAAAGTGTAACCGTCATTCGGAGCAAAAAAAAACTAAAATACATCATTCTGCTCCAGGTGTCCCTGGGAATCATTCTTCAAAGTATTTTGCCTCTCGGTCCTCATTTAGTTCCTTTTTTGGCCAATAGCAACCAGGGTTTCCAGCTCTCAAAAAAACTACAATCAGCAAAATGGTGGGGCGGGGCCTGCCTCCTGTGACATCATCACAAGCGCCTGCTGCTGACCAATGGCACCAGAGCTATCTATCTATCTCATATCTATCTATCTATCTATCTATCTCATATCTATCTCATATCTATCTATCTATCTATCTCATATCTATCTATCTATCTATCTCATATCTATTTATCTCATATCTATCTATCTATCTATCTCTCTATCTATCTCATATCTATCTATTTCATATCTATCTATCTCATATCTATTTATCTCATATCTATCTATCTATCTATCTATCTATCTATCTATCTATCTATCTATCTATCTATCTCTCTCTCTATCTATCTCATATCTATCTATTATCTATCTCCTATCTATCTATCTCCTATCTATATATCTCCTATCTATCTATCTATCTATCTATCTATCTGATATCTATCTATCTATCTAAGTAAAATTTCAGCACAGCACATGAGGGGACAGCTTGAAGACTTGGAGAGTCTCTCCTGCCATTTCCTGCTGTAGAGTGTGAGGTGATGGGGTAGGGGGATTGTGATAGATCTGCAGTTTGTGTCTGTGTGGATTATTTGTTTATATACAAGTGTATGGAAAGCTGAGGGAGAGATAAGTGTAAGTGTTTTGTTACTACATTAGTTAGTGTTCCTTGCAGCACATGAGTAAGTGCTGGAGCACAGAGCCATGAGGTGAACGGCTGAGAGAAAGGAGAGTTAAGGGGGTGTGTCTCCTGCTCCGTAGTCAACTCCTCGGTGAAGACGGGAAGTGCCTAGCAACAGCCATAGGAGAGATCACTGACATCAAGGGGAAGTCTGCAGGATACAAGAGGAAGGAGCAAGATTTGGGTAACTAATCCAATTGCAAAAGGGCTTAAAATTACCTGCACTACAACATGTCAAAAGTTTTTTGAAATGACGGTTACACTTTAAGTGATAGAATAAATAAATAAAATAAATAATGATTAATGGACCCGTCATCAGTCACTATCAATATTTACCCACATTTATTAAAGCCCCTGCACCAATTTTTGTCTGACTTTGCACTTTCTTTTCAGTGCAAACTGCTTGTACATGTATTTATAATGTGTCCATGTTATAGTATCTATACACATTAGGGAATGCATCATTTTATACCAGAAAATGAATATTCCACATTGAAATCTACAGATATTAGTGGGTTGCGTAGTCCTGGTACACAATGTTATCCACACCGTGTGATCAGGGGTCATGGTTTGATATTTGAGGAGTTGCTCAATGTTTGTGACTTGCACAATGGGGAAGGAAATCTAGCAGAGAATTACCGTAACTACAAAGCTATAGGTACACAATGGGCAGACTCTTCCAGGAGACTTAGTGCTGGTCACATTGTATCTACCAGCCCAGGTACTTGGATACAACCCCCCTCCGGGGGTCGCTGTGGGAGGGGGCTGGGTTTCTGTTTGGGTTAATCAGTGACCTCAGACACTGCGTATAAATCTGTCCCAGGAGTCATCCCCAGCATCAGGCACCATGACCCGCTGCTACTACATATCGGGGGTGATCGCAGTGCTATGCCTGCTGTATTGTGGGGGGACGGCCTCTGACGATGCAGGGTAAGTCACCCATCTCATTGCTCTGCCTTGTTATTGATCAACATTGTCTTTATTTCATATTATTATAGGACATCTACAACCAGGATGAAAGATTGTAAACCAAGCACACTGACATTCTGGTGTGTGCCCTCTCTTCCAGGATCTGCTCTTCTTTTAGCTTCTTATACCCTGTTTTTTGTTTGAAATGCTTTTAGAATTATGCAAATGAGCCTGAGGGGCTCCAGACTCTGTAGGCGTTAATGGATCCAGGAGCCCCTCACACTTATGTGCATAATTTTCTAAAGCCTTTTTTTCTGAAAAACATGGGCATAATAAGCTTAAAGAAGAGCAGATCCTGGCAGAGGGGGCACACACCAGTATGTCAGTGTGCTTGGTTTATAATCCTTCATCCTGGTGTCCTTTAAGTTTCTTTGAATAAAAAATATGTATTTTGGGTATTGACACAGAGAAAATGTGCAAGAACTGAAGGAACCGCACCTTTGGGTGACCACTAATATTGTCTCTAGATATGGGAATACTAGTGGTTAAGTGCATGATAAAATGCTATTTTTTTACTTTTACTAGCAAGAGATATAATGCAAGTTGCGGGGGTGCATTATACTTTACACCAATGCCGTGTGGTTTGTGTGCTACGTCCAGTGTGTACTGTGTCCTGTGCAGACCAGAGACAGATCGATACCGGTGATATTAAGTGTCTATTTAGATTCACTAGATCTTAGAATAAAACATACCCAGGTATGAATAGGTTATAGTCACAGACGCGGATGTTCTGGGATAGTCTCCATTCCTTGGTGGTCTTTAGCAAAAGAGATGCCTAGCGACCTGGTGGTCTTGTGTTGCATAAAGGAAGTAAAACCCTGTGAATATTGGGGGGTTAATTTTTAGGGAGTTTAAGTAAACCTACCGTCACAATCCATCATGATAAACCAGGAACACTTGAGGAAACCTACCACCAGGATGAAGGATTGTAAACCCTTAGACTTGTAGTCTAAGTACATTAGAGGGTTAATAATATGGTGGTATAGTATAATAGAGCATTATGAAGATGTAATACAGGGTAAATTCCTCTAGTCCAAGGCTAAAATGCAGCACTAGGAATGTTTTATGTACAAGGCTGTGGGCAAGAACCTTATTCCTAACATTTCTCAATGTCCAGGTGGGTTGGAGGATCACTACTGATACTGATACCCATATTCAAATGCACAGCATTATATGATAACATTGTGACTGCATGTCCCGCCCCTAGAGGGCGCTCACTAATAATAATAATAACTTTATTATCCTAATGGAAACTTAAAGTGTCACATCCGCAATACACATTTCCAGCCACAATGTTGACTAAGATAAAACACACATACAAACAATAAAAAACATAGATTACACACAAATATAAATCTCCCTATTTCATTTCTAAAATACCCAAAATACAATCCTGACTTGGTCTACCCCTCCTTACTACCCCAATGGTATAATTTTTTTCTTAAACCTCTCCGACCTGCATCGGATAAGAATAAAACGGGAACTGAAACCACTCATCTGTGCCCGGAGGACGTCATACATGGGGGGAGGGGGGTCGATATTATCTCTGATATTATCTATTTTCCTCAATATTCCAAACTGTACCAGTTCCTCCCATTTCTCAAAGGACGCGCCAACTATTGAGGAAGCCTTCTTAATTATCTTATGCAATCTTTGAATATCTCTGCTAGAGATACAGTTACCCCAAGCTGCAAACACAAAAGCAAATGCACTCATCATAACTACGATAAAAACATAGCATCATTGTCCTGGACACATCAAATGACCTTAATCTGTGTAAAGAGAATAAGTTACTGTTAGCGCGTCTTCATACCTTTTTGATGTGTTCATGCCAACTTAACTTATTGGGGTTCATTAACTGACTGGTCCTGCACGCTATCCCCGATCCGGACTGTACGACAATCCCGGGTTGTGACGTGATTCACGTAGCTCGTGCGCCCAATATCCTGTATGTGTCGCTTCCCCGCTCAGGTCCGCCGGAGTTCACCTTCTTCTTCCTGGTGCATGTAAGTGCATTGTCTTGCGACACAATCTAACTAGTTAAATCCCGCGTTTAGTCCGAATCCGTCGGATAGTCCGTCGGCCTGCCCCCCCCCCCCCAATTTGTGTCGCGTGAAAGCTGGCACTATTGTGACAAAATCCGATTGCGTCCGCCAAAAAAACACATATTCTGACGATAATGCGGACCGTGGACCCTTAGTAAATGAGCCCCATTGTCTAAAATAACACCCAGGTATGTGGAACTATCAATCTCCTCCACTTCTGTCCCTGCTATATTCAGTGGTCGGGACGTATCACCCCATCTCCGTGAAAAATTGATAACCAATTCTTTTGTCTTATTATCATTGATCATTGAAGACCATTTGACTTACACCACTCAATAAATGTGGTCACTGCCTGTCTGTACTCACTATCATCCCCCTCCTTAATACAGCCCACTAGTACAGAGTCATCCGAATATTTCTGAAGAAAGCAGCCTGGACCATTTTCCCTAAAGTCTGAGGTGTACAGGATAACCAAAAAGGGAGCTAACACAGTACCCTGGGGGGCTCGAGTATTACACACCACCTCATCAGACCATGAATTTCTTAACTTCACCCTCTGTTGTCTTGAGTTTCAGATATGTCATCAACCATTTAATCAAAATTGGTTCCACCCGCATAACCTGTAATGTCGACTCCAGCAGCGTCCGAATGATAGCATTAAACGCGCTGCTGAAGTCGAAAAACGTTAGTCGAACCTCTGTTTTTGGGGTTTCCAGATGAGCACGTAATCTATGTATTAGATTGCATCATCGAATCATCTACTCCCAGCCCGAGGCGGTATGCAAATTGTAGATAACCCCTGCAGAAGTGAAGGATATGTGTATAATCTCTATGCAGCAGGTTGATGAGTTCAAGTTCAGACCTCCTACATGGGCTCTGGAGCTGCTACTAATACTTTTTAGAACTTTTGAATATTGATACAATGTATAGAAAAAGTAGACTTTCAGTAAACATGATGTTGTTTCTAGGTTTCCAGAGAGGTTGCGTAGATCTGCTGCGGAGCCACTTCCCGTGGACTGTGAGATGGGCGACTGGACGGAGTGGAGTGAATGTGACCCCTGTACTCGGCTGAAGGTAAATATGGACTTCGGGTCAGGGGATGTTTGTGCTCAATATTAGGAGAATGTAGAAATATGTACTGTTATGGGAATGGCTGTCCATGTAATACCCGCACCACAGCAGGGGGCGCTCTCATAGAGGAGGAGACCCTTCTATATGTATGGACACAGAGAATCATCACTATGTCACTCGGATTATCCACCATTGCCCTCTTTGGTCAACCATCTAGGACAGTGGTGGCACTCGGAGCCCTCTCTGTGGGCACCTAGGCCATCGCCCCAGCATGAAGTTCACCAGACAGGACTCAAAGAATCTGCCTGCAGAATCTTCCTACAATGTTGGGTGAATTTGCCCTCCTCCTTTCAACTGTGTTGGTGTCGTTAGGAGGCTGAACGATTGAAAGTTGTCAAAGAACAAGAGAAATAAATTACTGCTTAAATTGCTGTGCTGGCACTTTGCAATAAATAAGTGGTTGAAGTTTGGGCACTCAGGCTCTAAAAGGTTCGCCATCACTGATTTAGGACCTTCAATGGACCAGTCTTCTCCCCCAAGACTATGATGGAAACATACGATGTCATAAGAGTCACATTAAAATTTACATCTTACAGGCTAATGCATCCTAGATATAATATAGCTATCACAATCATCCTTAAAATGAAAAGGGTTGTCCAGCACCACAACAAAATGGGGCACATTTACTTACCCGGTCCAGGTCGTGCGTCCGATATCCAGCAGGTGTCGCTGCTGCACTGAGGTCCACTGGAGTTCACCTTCTTCTTCCCGGTGCATGTGAGTGCTGATCTTGTGACACAAATCGTTTTTTAAATTCTGCGTTTTTTCCGAATCCGTCCGGTTGTCCGACGGCCACGCCCCCCGATTTCTGTCGCCTGAAAGCTGGTGCTGATGCACCACAATCCGATCGTGTGTGCCAAAATCCCTGGGCAAAATGGAAATATTCGGGAGTTTTTATAAATTTGGGTGCTACCAGTGGATATGGGTTTTTGATCCCACCTCCCAGTTGCTGTGGATAGAGTGATGTCTCCATGGTCAGTGGTTCTTATGGAGCCATTATGGAGAGAGATGTCCATAACCCTGTTTTTCAATGGTAAAACCCTAAACACTGGCCCATATTTATTATGGGCTTTGCACCAGTATTCTGACAATCTTTGGACATAAATAAATGTGCAAACTCATGTATTTATGAAGAGTGTCAGCCAGAATTTTGTCGTGGCTGCACTGTGTCCGTCATACAACAACACTGGGGCACATTTACTTACCCAGTCCAGTCGCGATCGAGCGGTGGGTTCTCCGATGCTGATTCGGGTCCGGCCGGGATTCACTAAGGTCCGTGCGCCGATATCCACTAGGTGTCGCTGCTGCGCCGAGGTCCGCTGGAGTTCACCGGAGTTCACCTTCTATTTCTAGGTGCAGGCAAGTGCGTGTCAAGGGACACTTTTTGTTTTTTAAGTACCGCGGTTTTTCCGAATCCGTCGAAAATGGGAAACCTGACGAAAATGCGCAAATCGGACCCTTAGTAAATAACCCCCATTGTGCACCTAGAGGGGAAATCCCGGGCATATTAGCACCATAATTGTGGCGCATGACCATTAAACTGAGTGCACCGTAAAAAAATAATTGGTGCCACAAGACGCCCTTAGAAAATTCTATTCCGGAGTGAGATTGTTTTGTTAGAAATGTCTGTCTAGCTCTTACTATTCACATACCCATCCTGTCCTCCCTCTGTTCTAGATTGCACACTAGTTAGGCTGGGTTCACATCACGTTTTATGTATACGCTAAGCGTATACGTCGGAGAGGCACCCAACATATACACTTAGCATATACATTGACAAATAGTGGAGGTATAGTTGTTGCGTCCGTCTGGCCACTAAACATCCAGAATGTCCAAAAATGCAGGATGGAAAGAGCTAAGCGATGCATGCGCTCAGCGGAGGCTATGGGGAGTGGATGAATTGAATTGTATTGAACAGTGTATATGTCGCTTGGTAGGAAGGAGGACCCCATATTAGGACATTGACATGACTGGGGGAACACCCCATCCACGTACACAGGGAAGCCCTGGGTGCCTATCAGTGCCAAAGCCTGTGCCATACATTGTAAGGACACATCAGAATCCTACTCATGTGTCCTTACAACATATAGCAAAAAACGAGGTGTGAACACAGCCTTACATGTCCATTAGTGTGGACCTACTTCGTAAGACCTGTTTTGTTTTTGTTTCAATGTTCTTCCATATATCTATTTTACACTCGCCTTAATATAAGTGTATGGAAGATGGTTACAAGTAAGGAGGAGCGACACGGCACGTGGTCCTTCACTCCAGGTGTTGGTGTTACAACATTGTTGTTCTCTGCTATATTGTATGGATTAATGTATCTATGAAAATGCATTTATTTTCTTTACTTTGTATGTATGTATAAGAAAAATATACTTGTATAAGAAAAATTAGAATGCAGGGATGCCCCAGATTAATGAAGCTCCGGTCTACCATAATGCACCGCACTCTGCACATAAGCGAGGCACACTGCACCTAGTGCCTTACTGCCTCACTATTAATAAATGTGGCCCAATGTGTTACCCGTTATGTGTCATTATCACCTATCGATATGTCTCCCTGTCCTTATAGTACCGCTCACGGAGCTACGTCAGGTTTGCCCAGTATGGCGGTGCCCGGTGTCTGGGTGCACTGGGAGAATATCAGCGCTGTCAGCCTCATGCCTCTTGTGGAGACTCTGTGATTGACTGCGGCAACGACTTTGAATGTGAATCAGGTAGGTCCCCAAAGGTAGGAATATAGGATCTATCTATTGTTCAAAGCGACCTGCTGTATGGTATAAGAGGGAGCCAGGGGCGTCACTAGGTGGAAAGATCCGGGACACGGGCCCTGGATCTTCTGTCCTGTCCCCCAGATGTCTGTGATCAGGGACACAGCAGCCCGAGTGGACACTTTCTTATACATTGGCCCTCCAGGAGACCGGGTTCGGGGTAACATTAGGGGCAGTGAGAGGGAGCAGGGCCCAACACCACCACAGCACAGGAACCTTCTCCAGCTTTTCAGACTCCCTGCACAGGCTGTCAGATCTGCTTCCCCCAGCAGCTTCTCACACAAGCCCTGTGCATGCCCCAGTGTTCATACGGAAGTCCAGCTCTTCTTAGTGAGCTGGCTCATTAGGCTCCGCTCTTTAAGAAGAGGCTCTTCTGGCTCCTTATTAAATATACAATAGGGAGCCTCAGGCCAGTCAATCACCACAAACCACTTTTAACCCAATTTTATTGGTGAGCCGATTAGGGGCAGCATTACGTGAGCTATTGGCTCACTGCGGGGAGCAGACTTTCGTCGTTCATGCGACAGAGCCGGCTCATTGTGCCCTCTCATTCGCAAATGACTCATAACTAATACAGAGGGTGAGGGAGGAGGCTGCAGCCATAACCTCAGCCCTGCCTGTCGTATAAAAAATTGGTTTTACAGAAAAAAAGATATGTTATATAGCACCTTTCATGTGCTCTGTGACTAGGCACTCGTCCCCTGGGCGTGGCTATAGAGGAGCAGCTTCAAACTGCTCCTCCATGTGTCCTTTTCAAATATATGAAAACACCCATCACTTGGCTTAGTGACGCCCCCTGCTCCTCTGCAGCCAATCCCAAATGATGGGAGTTATTCATTAATTTGAAAAGGACACATGGAAGAGAGGTTTCCCAAGGGTGGGTGGGGCTGTTCCTCTATAGCCACTCCCAGGTGACAAGTGCCTAGTCACACAGCACAAGGCATTGAAAGGTACAATATAATATATCTTTTTTCTGTAAAACCTATTTTCTATACAAAAAACTGGAAGTGTATGTACTATGCTCTGTGGGGACTGGGGGAGTGCTAAAAATGGGTCTCCTGGTGACAGGTTCCCTTTAAAGTTCTCTAGGGGGGAGGGGGTCTCAAAAAGTAACATTTAGAAAAAAAGGTTCAAATCATCCCCCTTACCCTAGAACTGATATAAAAATAAACAAATAATTAACATGTTAGGTATTACCATGTCCTTAAAATCTTTCAAAATATAATAATGGTTACTTCCGCCATTTAACCCAAATGTCTGTGTCCACCTTCGGCCAATCCAACTTTTTAAGTTTTCATGAAACACTTCTAGAACTTTCAGCCTTGGACCCCAGTTCTAAATCTGCACCAGCCCCTCTCCCCCCCCCAGGTGCTATTTCTAGGACTGTGTGGCAATGAGACACCAGGACCCTGCTGGAACTTTTACTCTTGTTATATGTTGCTGCCGCCTAGAAAAGAGCGCCACCTAGGAACAAAACACTGCTGAATGAACCCATGGTATTGGTGCTGGTCTCTGAGGTCCTAAATCAACAGATTTTGTTTTGTTGCACTTTTCCAGGGAGATGCGTAAAAAGAAGGCTGATGTGTAATGGAGACAACGACTGCGGAGACAACTCTGATGAAGAGTGTGACGATGGCAGGGACCCGAAACCTGTCTGCCGCACAGAAATGTCAGAAATAGGAAGAACAGCAGGTAATGGGTAAGTACTATAGTAATGCTTAATAATGCAAAAAGGAAACGTGTGTCTCCAATACATGTATGTGCACCCCTCAATGAATCTATAGCACCATGTAATAATGACTGCTCAAATAATTAACACTTTCTGACCCGGAGCCGGATTGGCCCCGTTAATGCCGCGTAGTCCGTATATAAATAACCACACAGAAACCATTGCTAAACCCTTCTCAATTGTGGGGTGACTCGGGGTCGGCCACAGCTTTATTGAAACCATTAATAATTTAACCATTTCTTTATTTGAATATATACACACTTTTAACCATTTACGCAACACCAGATAACACCCTGTATGCCTGCCATATGTAAGGGCATGTAGGGCAGTGTTATGCCTAAAAAACCGCCCATTGTGGCAAATATATACGAAAAAACTATATAAAAAAGGGAGGGAGAACCGATGAAGAAGAGGGTGAGTCGCTGCTGTGCACAGTATTTAAGCATCACCTCCTGTACCGCCCACGTTGCTAGCCACGCCCCCAGCACACATCTCTCTCATGCATGAAGATGAGAGAGGGAAGAGCAACCTCCACACACCTTCTATTGTATTCTGACTGCTAGCCACCTTTGAGCAGTCATTAGCCCAACGGCTATACGCCTAGGGGCTATCAAACTACTCTATAATAAATAGGTCCTCCCCTATACAGACATTACAGGAAGGAAGTGTGTGTCTCCAATATGTCCTCCCCTATACAGACATTACAGGAAGGAAGTGTGAGTCTCCAATATGTCCTCCCCTATACAGACAATACAGGAGGGAAGTGTGTGTCTCCAATATGTCCTCCCATATACAGACATTACAGGAAGGAAGTGTGAGTCTCCAATATGTCCTCCCCTATACAGACAATACAGGAAGGAAGTGTGTGTCTCCAGATGTCCTCCCCTATACAGACAATACAGGAAGGAAGTGTGAGTCTCCAATATGTCCTCCCCTATACAGACAATACAGGAGGGAAGTGTGTGTCTCCAGATGTCCTCCCCTATACAGACATTACAGGAAGGAAGTGTGAGTCTCCAATATGTCCTCCCCTATACAGACAATACAGGAGGGAAGTGTGTGTCTCCAGATGTCCTCCCCTATACAGACAATACAGGAAGGAAGTGTGAGTCTCCAATATGTCCTCCCCTATACAGACAATACAGGAGGGAAGTGTGTGTCTCCAGATGTCCTCCCCTATACAGACAATACAGGAAGGAAGTGTGTGTCTCCAGATGTCCTCCCCTATACAGACAATACAGGAAGGAAGTGTGTGTCTCCAATATGTCCTCCCCTATACAGACAATACAGGAAGGAAGTGTGTCTCTCCAATATGTCCTCCCCTATACAGACAATGCAGGAAAGAAGTGTGTGTCTCCAATATGTCCTCCCCTATACAGACAATACAGGAAGTAAGTGTGTCTCCAATATGTCCTCCCCTATACAGACAATACAGGAAGGGAGTGTGTGTCTCCAATATGTCCTCCCCTATACAGACAGTACAGGAAGGAAGTGTGTGTCTCCAATATGCCCTCCCCTATACAGACAGTACAGGAAGGAAGTGTATGTCTCCAATATGTCCTCCCCTATACAGACAATACAGGAAGGAAGTGTGTGTCTCCAAAATGTCCTCCCCTATACAGACAACACAGGAAGGAAGTGTGTGTCTCCTATATGTCCTCCCCTATACAGACAATAGAGGAAGAAAGTGGGTGTCTCCAATATGTTCTCCCCTATACAGACAGTACAGGAAGGAAGTGTGTGTCTCTAATATGTCCTCCCCCTATACAGATAATACAGGAGGGAAGTGTGTGTCTCCAATATGTCCTCCCCTATACAGATAATACAGGAGGGAAGTGTGTGTCTCCAATATGTCCTCCCCCTATACAGACAATACAGGAAGGAAGTGTGTGTCTCCAATATGTCCTCCCCTATACAGACAGTACAGGAAGGAAGTGTGTGTCTCCAATATGTCCTCCCCTATACAGACATTACAGGAAGATACAGACAATACAGGAAGGAAGTGTGTGTCTCCAATATGTCCTCCCCTATACAGACAATACAGGAAGGAAGTTTGTGTCTCCAATATGTCCTCCCCTATACAGACAATACAGGAAGGAAGTGTGTGTCTCCAATATGTCCTCCCCTATACAGATAATACAGGAGGGAAGTGTGTGTCTCCAATATGTCCTCCCCCTATACAGACAATACAGGAAGGAAGTGTGTGTCTCCAATATGTCCTCCCCTATACAGACAGTACAGGAAGGAAGTGTGTGTCTCCAATATGTCCTCCCCTATACAGACATTACAGGAAGATACAGACAATACAGGAAGGAAGTGTGTGTCTCCAATATGTCCTCCCCTATACAGACAATACAGGAAGGAAGTTTGTGTCTCCAATATGTCCTCCCCTATACAGACAATACAGGAAGGAAGTGTGTGTCTCCAATATGTCCTCCCCTATACAGACAATACAGGAAGGAAGTGTGTGTCTCCAATATGTCCTCCCCTATACAGACAATACAGGAAGAAAGTGGGTGTCTCCAATATGTCCTCCCCTATACAGACAATACAGGAAGGGAGTGTGTGTCTCCAATATGTCCTCCCCTATACAGACAATACAGGAAGGAAGTGTGTGTCTCCAATATGTCCTCCCCTATACAGACAATACAGGAAGGAAGTGTGTGTCTCCAATATGTCCTCCCCTATACAGACAATACAGGAAGGAAGTGTGTGTCTCCAATATGTCCTCCCCTATACAGACAATACAGGAAGGAAGTGTGTGTCTCCAATATGTCCTCCCCTATACAGACAATACAGGAAGGAAGTGTGTGTCTCCAATATGTCCTCCCCTATACAGACAATACAGGAAGGAAGTGTGTGTCTCCAATATGTCCTCCCCTATACAGACAATACAGGAAGGAAGTGTGTGTCTCCAATATGTCCTCCCCTATACAGACAATACAGGAAGTAAGTGTGTGTCTCCAATATGTCCTCCCCTATACAGACAATACAGGGAGGAAGTGTGTGTCTCCAATATGTCCTCCCCCTATACAGACAATACAGGAAGGAAGTGTGTGTCTCCAATATGTCCTCCCCCTATACAGACAATACAGGAAGGAAGTGTGTGTCTCCAATATGTCCTCCCCTATACAGACAATACAGGAAGGAAGTGTGTGTCTCCAATATGTCCTCCCTATACAGACAATACAGGAAGGAAGTGTGTGTCTCCAATATGTCCTCCCCTATACAGATAATACAGGAAGGAAGTGTGTGTCTCCAATATGTCCTCCCCTATACAGATAATACAGGAAGGAAGTGTGTGTCTCCAATATGTCCTCCCCCTATACAGACAGTACAGGAAGGAAGTGTGTGTCTCCAATATGTCCTCCCCTATACAGATAATACAGGAAGGAAGTGTGCATCTGATGATAAATCTGGCATAGTTTAAGTCAGTGTAGCCTAACTCTGGACCTCCTATTAGCCCATTTATTTTACATCTAAAAAATCTGTCAAAATGACTTTTGTCCCCTTTGACATACTAGTCATTAAAGTCTCTACAAACAAGGAATAGTGGAGAAATCTTCCCCAATATTACTTCCATACTAAAATTTAACAAATTAGCTTAATCTTGCATACCTAAGACGCTGCCTATAATAACTGCTGCATTTATATGATTTGTCTCATGTCTATGATGTAACTTTTTCTAATATTTATTTTATTGTGTTAAATTCTCTTTCTTTTAGTTTTAACTACCTTGGAGTACAAACAGTGGGTAACCCCTTTGACAATGAGTTTTTCAATGGGCTTTGTGATAGAGTCCGTGATGGTAACACAAGAACCTATTACCGCAAGGCGTGGAATGTGGCTGCTCTGAACTATCAGGTAAGTGATCTGAGGCTCTCTGTATTGTGTAATTTCATTCTACTATTACATATTTACCCCTCAATGAGCATTTGGGAATCAATTGGGAGAGTTATTGAGTGCTGTGTATATGATGGAGCACTACACTGCAATTCCCTCATTCACCCTGGTTATTGTATGATCACAGGTACATTAGTCCCAAAATCAGGGTTGTTTTACAATAGTGGTCTCAGTTATGTCAGAAAGCTTTACTTAAAATATTTAAAACATGTTGAAAAGAGTAAAAGAAAAACTAAAAATAATTGTGCATTTTTAAAATAGATATACACTCACCGGCCATTTTATTAGGTACACCTGTCCAACTGCTCGTTAACACTTAATTTCTAATCAGCCAATCACATGGCGGCAACTCAGTGCATTTAGGCATGTAGACATGGTCAAGACAATCTCCTGCAGTTCAAACCGAGCATCAGTATGGGGAAGAAAGGTGATTTGAGGCCTTTGAACGTGGCATGGTTGTTGGTGCCAGAAGGGCTGGTCTGAGTATTTCAGAAACTGCTGATCTACTGGGATTTTCACACACAACCATCTCTAGGGTTTACAGAGAATGGTCCGAAAAAGAAAAAACATCAAGTGAGCGGCAGTTCTGTGGGCGGAAATGCCTTGTTGATGACAGAGGTCAGAGGAGAATGGGCAGACTGGTTCGAGCTGATAGAAAGGCAACAGTGACTCAAATCGCCACCCGTTACAACCAAGGTAGGCAGAAGAGCATCTCTGAACGCACAGTACGTTGAACTTTGAGGCAGATGGGCTACAGCAGCAGAAGACCACACCGGGTGCCACTCCTTTCAGCTAAGAACAGGAAACTGAGGCTACAATTTGCACAAGCTCATCGAAATTGGACAGTAGAAGATTGGAAAAACGTTGCCTGGTCTGATGAGTCTCGATTTCTGCTGCGACATTCGGATGGTAGGGTCAGAATTTGGCGTCAACAACATTAAAGCATGGATCCATCCTGCCTTGTATCAACGGTTCAGGCTGGTGGTGGTGGTGTCATGGTGTGGGGAATATTTTCTTGGCACTCTTTGGGCCCCTTGGTACAACGCCACAGCCTACCTGAGTATTGTTGCTGACCATGTCCATCCCTTTATGACCACAATGTACCCAACATCTGATGGCTACTTTCAGCAGGATAATGCGCCATGTCATAAAGCTGGAATCATCTCAGACTGGTTTCTTGAACATGACAATGAGGTCACTGGACTCAAATGGCCTCCACAGTCACTAGATCTCAATCCAATAGAGCATCTTTGGGATGTGGTGGAACGGGAGATTCGCATCATGGATGTGCAGCCGACAAATCTGCAGCAACTGTGTGATGCCATCATGTCAATATGGACCAAAATCTCTGAGGAGCTTCCAGCACCTTGTTGTATCTATGCCACGAAGAATTGAGGCAGTTCTGAAGGCAAAAGGGGGTCCAACCCGTTACTAGCATGGTGTACCTAATAAAGTGGCCGGTGAGTGTATTATAGTAGTTATAGTCACATAACATGATACCACGTTGAACAATACAACAATACAAAAGTTACCACTGTGAAAAAGAAAATTAATTTTCTTTTAAAAACAACTCCGTTCTTGAAGTGGTTAACAATTTTTTTATTATCAGAAACCCTAGTCAGTCGTCCATAGCTAATAGTTAACAGTGCCCCAGGCAGCCAATAGTCATAGTGTCTGCCTCCATTAGACAATAGTTATAGTGTCTTCCCCAACAGTAGCCAATAGTTACAGTGCCTGCCTACAGAGTAGCTAATAGTCACGGAAGCTGCCCCAACAGTAGCCTGTAGTCACAGCATTTGGCACCAAGTAGCTAATAGTCTGGCAGCCCTTCCAAAAAAGGGCCAATTGTCACATCGGCTGCTCGAACAGTAACCAATAGTCACAGCTTCTGCCTCCACAGTAGCTCATAGTTACAGCACCTGTCCCATTAGCCAGCAGTAACAGTGTCTGTCCACATAAGCCCATAGTCACAGATCCCCTAGAGCAGTGGTGGAAAAACTATGGCACGGGTGCCAGAGGTGGCACTCAGAGCCCTCTCTATGGGCACCTGCACCATCAACCCACCTCAGAGTTCTCCAGACAGGACTCAAGGCCTCTTGCAGTCTCACACAGCCCAGAACCCTAGAAGGATGCTACAATGATAACCAAAGCTATTTCTCCTTCTTTCTACTGAATTGGTGTCCCTAGGTGCCTATACAATTTGAACATGTGACAGAGCAGGGAGTAAGTTATTGTTTAAATTGTCGCATCGGCACTTTGCAAAAAATATGTGGGTTTTGGATGTAGTTTGGGCACTCGGTGTCTAAAAGGTTTGCCATCACTGCCCTAGACTATCCTATAGTCAAAGCTCCTGCCTTGGTCACAAAAGCTGTTCCCAGTGGCCTACTCTACAGGCTCCCCTCTTCATTCTTCTCTAGCTTCATCCTGTAGTTGGCCTATGGTCTTCAGCAAGATGGAGCTGGCTTCTCCCTAGCGACGAACAGCTTTCCAGCTCTCATTGTGAACTGAAAATGCACAGTGTTAAATTTACTATAAGAGGAGATAGTATTAGTGCCTAGTTTCCTATGTACCGTGGAGCCTTACTACAATTGTGCCTGTGTCGTGAAGAGACGTGTGCACAGATATGGCTGCCCCATATACATATATTTAGGAATGTTTTAATAAATAGTAGGGAAAATGTGTAATAAATGATTTTAATAATATACGTTGCCACACTATCCCTTTAAATTACTTTACTTGGATGGTACATAGAAATATAAACTGTATGGCAATGGAGTCTAAAACATAGATGGGATTTTACATCTTCTTCGCGTAGTTAAAACAAAAAGATGTTGTAAACCGTTGGATAAACATAGTAATAAGTAAAGATAGTAAATTTATAAAATGGAAGCCCAAATTGTAATTTTAAAACATGCAAAAAATTACTGAAAAAAAGAAAGTGATAGCAGTTTACAGAACATGTGAAAAATATGGCTGTAATGTGCTTAAAACTTTAGATACTCAATAGGACTCCTTAGCAATTGGAATTACACTGAGTTATTCCATTACAAAAATTGTTGTGTAAATTAGGACAAAATGAAGTACCGTACATTTTGTAAAATTAACAATATTTTTATTATCTATTTTATAATCTATTTATTATCTATCTTACTCTAGACCAAAGCTGATAAAACGTTCACCACCGAGACCTACGAGGATTCCGTGAGTCTTTTAACGGAGGTTTTAAATGAAAAGACCCTGGATCTCGATATCTCATTGACTGTCAAAGTAACACCTGACTCTTCTTCTCGGCTGAATGGCAGTAAAATTACAGGGAATGTAGGAATAAACGCATCAAGAAATGAGAGTATTAAAGCAATCAAAGAATATTCTTCAAAAAAGGTAAAACATTAGATATTCACGGTTTATAATACAACTGTTAAAAAAATTACATCAAGAATGTCCCAAGTAGGTCTCGACTTGGGTAATAGGAGGTCATTTATCGATACTAGTAAAAAAGCCTCGTAGGAAGTGTTGTCTTGGCAGGAAAACACCTTTAAGAATATGTTAGATCCACATAGAAGATTAAAGTATAATAGAAAGCCACCAATGCAGAATGGTGAGGATAGTGTTGAGGGAACCTACATGGCTGAATTGTGTATTATGTATTGTCTATGTAGAACTTAGAAGAAAGTGTATTCTTTCATTTATTTTTTTCCCCAGAACAAAGTTTTTTTGAGGGTTTCGGGAGCTATACAACTGGGGACCTTCCAAATGAGAACTCGAGGCACCACGTTATCGACAACTTTCATTGAAGACTTGAATGCGCTTCCTTCATCCTACCAAAAGGGAGAATATTTTGCTTTTATAGAGATGTATGGAACTCATTACTCCTCATCCGGAACCGTTGGAGGGAAATACGAACTTGTTTATGTGCTGGATTCCATAGCTATGAAATCGAAAGGTACGGTATATGACGGTACGGTAGTGCAGTGTCCCCCAACATGTGGGCTTTTCGTAGTTGCAAAAGTCCCAGGATTCCCTGAATGCACTACAATGCTGTGAGGCAATGATGGAAGGAGGAATTTTGGAATAGGTGGAAAGCCACATGTTATCGAACATAAAGTATGTGTGACCCTTCTCTGGCTAATCTACCTATATTTTTACTACCCCTCACCATGTGCCAGTTCTCCACCAACAATTTTACTACTGTGTCAAGGTATCCAAATGAAAATATTCAAAATCTGTCAATTTGTGTGTACAGCATCTACAGCATCTTAAATGTTATGTCTCCATGGTAACAGACTACACCAAGCCCCATGTAGTCTGATGTTGTAGTCATATTTCCTGCCACTTGTTTGCTACTTGAGATAGAGGAGAGATCAGTGATGGAGAAACTGTGGTGAGCCCAATCTCCAACCTAAATGTGGAACACAGAGGTGTAACAGGACAACCAAATTTGGAGACTACTATGTTTTATTTTCCAGGGGTTGAGGATGGGTCTCCAGGATCATCACTGGGACAGATTAAAGATTAGAATACACAGAGTTGGCTGTCAGTAAGGAGATGTATAGGACTGTAAATGAGCTGTGTACATAATACAATTTTACAATTAATATTTTTTTTAAAAACTTGGCTATTGAAGTATAAATTTCAAAATTCTCCAGGACCCTTCAAGGGTGGCGACATATGCATCGAGACTAGATTTTGAGAGAAATTAATATATTAATGCTATACTGTAGTCACTGAATTGTACTTACCTGCCATTTCAGAAATTACCACCGAAACCGTCACTCAGTGCCTTGGATTTGATGCTGGAATTTCTGTGGAAGCTAAAGGGGTTGATGTTGCAGCTAAAGTAAAGCCAAAAATCTGTGAAAATATTGGTTCTAGAAAAAAAGGTAATTTTTTTTTTCCTGATGTCCCCCAGGCTTTCTATATTTATATCCCTATAAGGCAGGGCGTAGTAGGATGCCATCCAAAGTGCAAAACACTGCAGACACATTGGGGCTCATTTACTTACCCCGTCCCTGGCGCGTTCCCCGAAGTGCATTGTCCGACTGGAATGCACTGTGCCGCGATTCACTAAGATTGTGCACCCGATATCCTGCATGTGTCGCTTCCCCGCTCAGGTCCACCGGAGTTCACTTTCTTCTTCCTGGTGCATGTAAGTGCTGATTCTTGCGACACAATTTGAAAGGTAAATCCCCCGCTCAGTCCGAATCAGTTGGATCGTCCGGCGGACCGCCCCTCCCTCCCTCCCCCCATTTCAGTCGCAGCAAAGCCGGCGCAGCTGCGCCAAAATCCAATCGTTTGCGACACAATCCCCTGGTAAATACCTGTCACAGCCGCGCAAATCCCCAAAATTTCAAAAATCCGACGAAAGCAAAGCCACGGACCCTTTGTAAATAAGCCCCATTGTACTTTATTGTACCAGAAAGGAAAAAGGATCCCTTGTCCAATTCTCTTGATAGACTAAAAATACAAAAGTTAAAAAAAATTATTAAAAAAAATAGTCAAACACCCGTTTTTATGTCCCCATTTATTGTAAAAAATATTTCAACAATTTTCTAAAATGTTTAAAGTACTTTAAATATCATCACACATATTTTCCCTCTGTGAAGGAAAAGAAAAGGAGTTGCCAGATTACACTTTTGGTCAGCTCTCCTTTTTTGCCAAATTTAAAAAAAATGTTAAAAAAATCATCAAAAAGCAGCACAATAAAATTAAAAAGTAACCCTTGATCAGGAAATTGTGAGACAAAGCAAATTTAAAAACAGCTGTAAAGTATAAAAACTTTTGCCTAATACACGGTAAGCAATTCTCTAATTTACTCTCTTTGGCTATCTGCAGTCGTTTGCCTGCTAGCAGGTGCTTTACCTTGTTCTTCTGGCTGTCTTTGTTTGGTTGGTTGCCATGGGAATCCGTGACTAGATAGTGGAGAAAAGTAGAGGAAGGGTGGATGTCATTGTGAGGAGCACTATCAGATGTGCACGCTTCTGATCAGTAGCCTGCTGGGTGCAGGAGAATATCAGTCCCGGCAGCATGTAAAAAAAACTCTAGGACCTTGAGTGATGTCACAAGCATGTGACTGATCACATGCTTCAGGTCATCCAATTACTAACAAGCTGCAGTCTTTATGCATCCCGATGAATGGTATGTAGCAGAGCTGTTTGTGTATGGAAGTGTAATGCAGCACTAATTGGATTCTAATGAATTCTAATGAATGACATCAGATCCTGCACACAGATCATGGTGTATATACAGTGAAACCTCTTTGCACAGCAAAGAGGTGGTGGTCTGCAGATAGGGTAAAGCTTCCATAGGGTATAATGGCAAAAAAATGTAAAAAAATTTTCTCTCTAAGAAAAAGTTAACAAAAGTTGATACGTGGCATATATGTAATGGTGCCATTCAACACCCTGACCTGTCCCACAAAAAACAAGCCCTTCATACATTGACCAAAAAATTGGATTGTATATGCAAGCCCTTTAAGGAAGCTATTTAAAAAAAAAAAACCTTAAAAGTTAAAATCCTGTTTTACTAGGGAGCACGTAACAATGTATGTTTTCCTATCCCATAAGTGAATGAATTTGTGATCGTTATGATTGTAGAGAAAAGACAACACAAAAATGAAACATAGAAACACTGGGGCTCATTTACTAAGGCCCCTTCCACACTAGCGAGTGTGATGCGATGAACTCGCATCACACTCGCAACGCAAGCTGCCGGGAACGCACGGCCCGAACCCTGCACCGCGGGAGTGAACTCAGCATGTCAGTTCACTCCCGCGGTGCAGGGTTCGGGCCGTGCGTTCCCGGCAGCTTGCGTTGCGAGTGTGATGCGAGTTCATCGCATCACACTCGCTAGCGTGGAAGGGGCCTAAGGGTCCTGCGGCCGCGATTCCATCAGGGTTTCCCGAATATTTCCAATTGTCCCGGGTTTTTGGCGCACGCGATCGGATTTTTGCGCATCAGCGCCAGCTTGCACTCGACAGAAATCAGGGGGCGTGGCCATTGGACAACCCAACGGATTCTGACAAACCGCTAAATTTTAAAACGGAATTGTGTCCCAAGATCAGCACTCACATGCACCGGGATGAAGAAGGTGAACACCGGCAGACCTCAGCGCAGGAGCGACGGATTCAGGAACTCGGGCAGACCCGAATCCTCGTCGGACAACGCACCGCGGGATCGCGACAGGACCGGGTAAGTAAATCTGCCCCATTGTTGGGAAGTGATGATTCTAATTATGTTTATCTCTAGGGGACACCGACAGTCCTGCAGTTATTGAAAACATCGTCTCATTCGTGGAGGGAGGAACCGTCAATTTTGCGACCCTGTTAGATGAGAAGATTGCCCGGAAAAACCCGGATGTGGATGTAGAATACTTTATGAAGTGGGCATCTTCCCTAGTGGACGCTCCAGCTATAATTAATAGAAAGGTAAAGAGACAGAGCAGCAATAGCGGATTATAATATGTGAGGTTTCAGGGACTCCTGGGGGTCCATAGCTGCCTTAAACATTGATCAACTATGGTCCTGCACTCTAGAGGTAATGAGGAGAAGGAACACCGGCTCTGCACTACTGGATACTGCATCACTGCAGAATAAACCAGGGACACTTACTCATAGATCCAGGCACCGTGACTGTGGTAATCTTCTTATACTGGTTATCTATGGCCTCCTTCCTTCTAAAATTATGCTAATTAGTCTGAAAGGAGGTGTTACCAGAGTGCCCCTCCGTGCTGTAAGTTCACAGGCTGTTACACTTAATAATGATCACTTCCCCCATCCCACCGTGTGCTGCAAATTTCCTCTGCTGCAGTGAGATTATATCAGGCAGAAGAAGGGGGGAGTGTGACACACTGCAGAACAGGGGGCTCTGGTGGTACCCCAGGAGCCCTTCAGGCTCACTTGCATAATTTTAAGTTGATATTAGAAGGAAGGAGGCCATGGATAACAAATATAAGAAGATACCACAGTCACAGTGTCTGATCTATGAGTAATGTCCTGGTTTATCAGGATGGATTTTTCATGGTAGATTTCCTTTAATCTATATATGGGCTCTGCACAGTACAACTTTTTCTATTCTTTCATATACAGTGCGGCACATCAAATCATTATTATTCCTATCCTGTATATATGGGCACAGCACAGTACTACTACTCCTATTCTGTCTATGTGGGAATGCTACATAACTACTACTCCTATTCTGTATATATAGACACAGCACAGCACCACTATTCCTATCCTATATATGGACACAGCACAGTACTACTACTCCTATCCTCTATATATGGGCACAGCACAGTACTACTACTCCTATCCTGTATATATGGGCAAAGCACAGTACTACTACTCCTATCCTCTATATATGGGCACAGCACAGTACTACTACTCCTATTCTGTATATATGGGCACAGCACAGTACTAATACTCCTATCCTGTATTATATGGACACAGCACAGTACTACTACTCCTATCCTCTATATATGGGCACAGCACAGTACTACTACTCCTATTCTGTATATATGGGCACCGTACAGTACTACTGCTCCAATCCTGTATATATGGGCACAGCACAGTGCTAATACTCCTATCCTGTATATATGAATACAGCACAGTACTAATACTCCTATTCTGTATATATGAGCACAGTACTACTACTCCTATCCTGTATATACAGATACAGCACAGTACTAATACTCCTATTCTGTATATATGGGCACAGCACAGTACTACTACTCCTATCCTCTATATATGGGCATAGCACAGTACTACTACTCCTATCCTGTATATATGGGCAAAGCACAGCACTACTACTCCTATCCTCTATATATGGGCACAGCACAGTACTACTACTCCTATTCTGTATATATGGGCACAGCACAGTACTAATACTCCTATCCTGTATATATGGACACAGCACAGTACTACTACTCCTATCCTCTATATATGGGCACAGCACAGTACTACTACTCCTATTCTGTATATATGGGCACCGTACAGTACTACTGCTCCAATCCTGTATATATGGGCACAGCACAGTGCTACTACTCCTATCCTGTATATATGAATACAGCACAGTACTAATACTCCTATTCTGTATATATGGGCACAGTACTACTACTCCTATCCTGTATATACGGATACAGCACAGTACTAATACTCCTATTCTGTATATATGGGCACAGCACAGTACTACTACTCCTATCCTCTATATATGGGCACAGCACAGTACTACTACTCCTATCCTGTATATATGAGCACAGCAAAGTACTTCTACTCCTACCCTGTATATATGAGCACAGTACTACTACTCTTATCCTGTATATATGGACACAGCACAGTACTACTCCTCCTATTCTGTATATATAGGCACAGCACAGTACTACTACTCCTATCCTGTATATATGAGCACAGCACAGTACTACTACTCCTACCCTGTATATACGTGCACAGCACAGTACTACTACTCCTACCCTGTATATATGAGCACAGTACTACTACTCCTATCCTGTATATATGAGCACAGCACAGTACTACTACTCCTATCCTATATATATAAGCACAGTACTAATACTCCTATCCTGTATATATGAGCACAGCACAGTACTACCACTCCTATACTGTATATGTGAGCACAGTACTACTGCTTTAGTTTTGTATTTTTCTTCTCTGCAGCTTTCTCCTATTTACACCCTGGTTCCTGTTGACCTAAAAGATGCTTATAAAAAGACAAAGAACCTGGAGCGCGCTCTGGAGGATTACATGGATGAATATAGTGTGTGTAAATGCCAGCCTTGTCAGAACGGGGGCACGGTGGTGGTGATAGACGGGGAGTGTGCATGCAAATGCACCAAATTTTATAAAGGTCTGGCCTGCGAGGAGCTGAAGGATCCAAAGTTTGGTGGTAAGTAACGTCATTGACATCATTTTCATACAAAGTTTCCAAATCTTCTGTCACAGGATTTAGAGTTACAAATGTAAGGCAACTGGCTGCAGCAGGAGCCCTTCTAGGGCCTAGGGTGCAGCACAGCAACAGAAACTGATCTCACTTCCCCCTTTCCAATTTTATAAGTGATCTGATGCCAAGGAGTCTCAAAACCCCAGGAACGGATATCAAAACTTTAGAAATCAGATGAGCAAAAGGGAAGTTGTTTTGCTCTTTTGTTTTTCTAATATAAAATTTGGAAAAACTAGATTTCTAATTTTTTTATTCATAGGTCAGAAAAAGAGTAGTAACTGCATGTAAATATACCCACTCAGAGATATCAAAGTCAGACTACTAATAGCTCTGTACATGAGAGTGTGCTGAGAGTTCCTCGCTGTGGGAGAGGGAAACAGAGCAGTTGCATTCACAGTATTGCAATATATTTTTTGAAGGTTGCTGCTATTATTGAGCCATTTCTTCACATTGGGGGAGATTTATCAAGCTGCCTAAGAGTAAGAATGTCCTTAGTTGCTCATGGTAACAAATTACAGCTTCCCTTTAAAATATTCATGAGCACTGGAAAATGAAAGCTGACCTGTGACTGATTGCCATGGTCAGCTTCCCTTCTTGCCCTAGATAAATCTCCCCCATTATCTCTGTTGCCATTTTGGCAGAATTGTTTTAGTTAGTTAAATATTTGAGTATAAACCATCAAGTCTTTATGTAAAAATCAATGATCATTCCATGAGGACGTGCTGAGGCTTCCCTGCTATGAGAGATGGAAGCAGAGCTGCATTCACAATCTTATGTTTTCTAAAGGTTACTGTAGAAATCAGATACTTGAAATACTAACAGGAGGAACTTATATATTGACCACTTACATGGACTTACCGTGGAAGTTACTGATCTGCCAGTTTCTTCTTCTCTAGGTCAACGTTATCCCGTTAATGCAGGATGGAGTTGCTGGAAATCCTCCAAATCCTGCATAAATGAAGAAGAGACTCGAACCAGAACCTGCAATAACCCAGCTCCGCAACCAGGTGGAAAACCGTGCGTCGGAGAATCTGTGAGGAAAGTGCCGTGCCAAGCGGACATTAAATAAGCTCCGGTTACATGCGTTTTTTTGTTTTAGATTCCACAATATCTTCCTTTTATATCTATACATCTCATCCTAAGGTCTGCCATATTCTATGGTAACCAGAACCCCAAAGGAGCCCAGTTCTGAGTCCTTTAGATCCATCAGTCACCCTTACATAGTTACCCATCTGTCTCGCTATTAGCCCCTTTTGGTCTGTTACCTTTTTATATATCTGATGTTCTAATAAAATTCTTCATATGAAGCTGTCAACGTCTCTCATTCATTGGTCATTTATTCATGATGAACTGGAGAAAAAGCATCAGTTTTGGGATCTTCCCTTACCGATAACACTTGAGCATTGTCTAGACAGGATACAATTGTTTCCACTTCTTAGCTGAGAGCAGGACTAGCTATGCACAGGGAAATATAGAAGATGGCACTCAATCCGATTGGATAATCAATGCTTTTATTTTTGTACAGGTCCACTTAATTACATATGACGTTTCAGTCGGAATGACCTTCCTCAGATGCGGATTGTACTTGAAAAATGATCCTGGATTTAAGAGAAAGGAGCGGTATCCGCCGTCACAGAGAACAGAACGCGGCTGCTATACAGCTAAGGTCCGGAGCGGCGGATACCGCTCCTTTCCCTTAAATCCAGGAGCATTTTTCAACTTTTTTACAGTTTTTTTTTTAAACTTTTATTATCTATTTGTATATGTATGTTGTATTTTACTTGTTTGTATATGTATAACTGTGATCATGAATGGAGGTGTTGTTGTTGTCGTTGTGACAAAGTCAATTTCCACTATGGGGACAATAAAGCATTCTATTCTATTCTATTCTACAATCCGCATCTGAGGTCATTCCGACCGCATCATCATATGTAATTAAGTGGATCTGTACAAAAATAAAAGCATTGATTATCCAATCAGATTGAGTGCCATCTTCTATATTTCTATGTATATATGGGGTTAAGACCCTAGTTTGGCACCATCAAAAACGACAATGAGTGCTATGGAATTCCCATAATCGATTGTAGCTATGTACAGGGTCTCTGCCTCTGAATGGAGACAATTGTATCCAGTCTAGACAATGCTCTGTGAGCTAAACAGCCTGGACTCCTTATTGATACATTGGGGCACATTTACTTACCCGGTCCATTCGCGTTCCAGCGGCGGCTTCTCTGACGAGCGTTCGGGTCTTCCGGCGATTCATAAAGGTCCTGCGCCCGATGTCCACCAGGTGTCGCTGCTGCGTCGAAGTCCGCCGAGGTGCCTCGGAGTTCATCGTCTTCAACGTGGTGCATGTGAGTATGGCCCGTGTGACCAATTTTTTATTTTAAATGCGGCGGTTTTTCCGAATCCGTCGGGTTACCGTTTGGCCATGCCCCCGGTTTCCGTCACGTGCATGCCAGTGCCGATGCGCCACAATCCGATCGCGTGCGCCAAAATCCCGGGGCAATACATAGAAAATCGGCGCAAAACGGAAATATTCGGGTAACACGTCAGGAAACCGCGAATCGGGCCCTTAGTAAATGACCCCCATTGGGTCACATTTACTTACCCGTCCATGTCGCGATCCCCGATCCGGAATGTCCGATAATCATGCATTGTGCCGCAATTCACTTAGATCGTGCGCCCGATAGCCTACATGTGTCGCTTCCCGGCTCAGGTCCGTCCGAGTTCAACATCTTCTTCCCAGTGCATATAAGTGTATTTAAAGGTTAAATCCCGCTTTAAGACTATATTCACACTGCCGTTGCCCGCCGTACGTAGCACTGCGGGCACGCGGCAGTGCCGGGGGAGCGGAGGAGGGGGAGAACCCCTGCTCATCCCTTCCCCTCTCCATAGGAATATATGGCGCACAGTGCCGTTTTCCGAAGAAAGATAGGACATGTCATATCTTTCTAAGGGGTACGGAGAAGTACGGTGCCGTGCGCCCATTGCAATGTATGGGGAACATATATCAGCCGTATATACGTCGCCGTATATTTGTCCCCCATACGTTCGTGTGAATGTAGCCTTAGTCCGAATCTGTCGGATCGTCCGAAGGCCCGCCACCCCATTTGTGTCGCATGAAAGCCGGCGCCGATGCACCAAAATCCTATCGCGTGATCCCCAAAAACGTCAGAAAACCTGACAGAAATGTGGTTGCGGGACCCTCAGTAAATAAGCCCCATAGTGACAAACCAGCGTAGATCTGTGCAGCTCCTGCTGATGTGTTAAGCTCACAGAGCATTGTCAAGATTGGATACAATTGTCTCCATTCAGAGGCAGTGACCCTTTACATAGCTGCTCTCAGCTGAGAAGTGAAGACAATTGTATCCAGTCTAGACAATGCTCTGAGAGCTAAACAGCCTGGACTCCAGACTGCTACATTGTTACCAACCAGCAGAGAGATTTTCTGTTATTTATTACCAATATGTGACACAATTCAGCTGCAACAACATTAAGCCAAGTGCACAAAAAAAAAAGGTCCAAGACTGTCGCATCCACAGTGCCACCCATGTGCGGCTTTAACTAGGGGTCGTCTGCAAGTCGGGTGTCTTTAGGTAGGGGACCGCCTGTACTGTATTTATCTTGTTTGGCCTGGAAGAATGTTCATCCTGAATGAATACTTCAACAATAACAAAGTATCATATAAGTGTCATATGGTCTCACCCAATGCTAAAGTATTTTTAATGATAGTAAAATTTTACAAACCCCAGAAAATTGGTACCGTGGCGTTCATAGCGACGTTGGCCAAGCAGATATAACATTATTTTACCCACAATGTAAAGGGTCTAAGAAAAATGTTAAAAACAAATTAAAATTTTCAATTTTAGTTTTTTTTTTATTATTTGCTAAAGTAGCAAATCATAAGACAACCTGCACATGTTTGCACTAATCTCTAGAATAATTTTATATTTATTATACTGTACAGTGAACTGTGCAAAAGTTTTACAGGCGGTCCCTGCTTAAGAACACTCGACTTACAGACGACCCCTAGTTACAAACTGGCCTCTGGATGTTGGTAATTTACTGTACTTTAGCCTTGGACTAGAGTAGCCAGCTATAACAGATATCACAGGTGTTTGTAATTAAAATTTATTGTTAATCCTGGTTCTCATGACAACCCAACATTTTTTAAATCCAATTGTCAGAGACCAATTATAAAATATACAGTTTCAACTTACATACAAATTCAACTTAAGAACAAACCTACAGAACCAATCTTGTATGTAACCCGGGGGCTGTCTGTAATCAAAAAAACAAAAGGCAAATACCGTATATACTCGTGTATAAGCTGAGTTTTTCAGCAAAAAAAATGTGCTGAAAAACCTCACCTCAGGTTATACACGAGTCAATTAAAAAAAAAATGTAATACTCCCCCTCCGATGCCCGGCTCCCGAACCCGATGTTAAGCACATTAAAAAATAAACCTTCCGGCGATAATCACCCCCGATCCTCGGCGGTGGCTCCCGATCCTCGGCAGTGGCTCCCGATCCCCGGCGGCGGCTTCTGTCTTCTTTCTTCTCTTGCCGGCGGGGAAATCGCATGGCAAGAGAAGAAAGAAGACAGAAGCCATTTTTTTAATGTGTTCAACATGCAGGGGGGCTGGCTGGCTGTATACATTAGGGGGCAGGCTGGCTGTATACATTAGGGAGCAGGGGCTGGCTGTATATGTTAGGGGGCAGGCTGGCTTTATACATTAAGGGGCAGGCTGGCTGTATACATTAGGGGGCAGGCTGGCTGTATACATTAGGGGGCAGGGGCTGGCTGGATATGTTAGGGGGCAGGCTGGCTGTATACATTAGGGGGCAGGCTGGCTGTGAACATTAGGGGGCAGGCTGGCTGTATACAACTTGGGGCTGGCTGTATACCACTTGGGGCTGGCTGTATACTACACCCTCGGCTTATACTCGAGTCAATAGGTTTTCCCAGTTTTGGTGGTAAAATTAGGGGTCTCGGCTTATACTCGGGTCGGCTTATACTCGAGTATGTACGGTAAGCTGTTAATAAGTTTGAATCTTCATGCTATTTGTACCATGAAAAATACAAATCTTACCACAAAAAGCAAGCCCTCATATTTTCTTTCTTTAGTAACAAAAATGTTAAACAAATGACTAGAACATAAAACTCAAGACAATACAATGTGATGTTTTGATGCTACATTGTAACTCTATTTCATTTCCATCTTTTTCTATGAAATAATACAAACATTTTGGAAACGCAGCATTTTTACAAAAGATTCCTGTTATGCAAAGCAGAAAAAAGAGAAGTTGAAGGGGCTAAAAATACATTGACACTGGATAATATCTATGAAATCTACGAAAAAATAGAAATCCATCAGTGTAAGTCGAAAATGTGAATTTTTGTATTTCATCATTGAGACAATAAGGAACAAAGTTTCTAGTCCTTGTAAAGTAAATGTATACGTTCAGTCTTGGTTATTCCTCCATCTTTTTACCAGTAGGGGTGAGACCAGGGGTCAACTTCAAACTACTGGGGCTTAAAGCCCCCCAAATACAAGCAGAATGGCTGCCCGGTGTCTATTGCTCCATACTCCGTACCACAGCTTTCAAGTGTATCAGCACCTACCGGGTGACAATACAGTTTGAAACACACACAGAGGCTTTGGATCTGTGTATACTTATTGCTGTGTTCTCTGCATTGAGCTTCTCCCCATTCCTTCCGCTTTGCTCTGAGTAAAAGCTTCAATAGGGTTCTGGTAAAATATAGCTCTTGGGGAAGCTACAATGCTGGAATATAAATCCTATTTATCAATTTTTTCATAGTCCTGCTGCTACTAACACTATACACCAATGTGTAATTTCACAATTGGACTCGGCTCCCTGCAGTGAGCCAATGGTTTACTTAACCCCGCCCCTAATTCGGACACCACGCCCCTTTTAGAAGAGGGTCACCCTGGCAGGACTGAGGCTCCTTATTATACATGTAATAGGGAACCATTCAAAAGCCAGAAGAGGCTATTTTTAGTGGGCGGAGCCTAATGATCCAGCTCACTAGAAAGAGCCGGAATACAATACATAACACTGACTGCAGAGAGCACAGTGCATAGCAGTGCGAGGACACGGTTGGAAAAGCTACAACCTTAGAATATACTGTAAATCCATATATAACAACCTTCCAGTACACTAAAAAGAGCCGGACTTCCCATCACTACAATAAGTAACACTGACTGCAGAGAGTACAGTGCATAGCAGTGTGAGGACACGGTTGGAGAAGCTACAATCTTGGAACATACTGTAAATCCATATATCACAGTCCTGCTGCTACTAACAAAATACAAAAAGGTCTGATTACGCATCTCTTAATGGACAATACCTACCACTGGCTGCAGAGAGCACAGTGCACAGCAGTGTGAGGACAACCCTCCACTCAGAGAAATAACAATTCTTCAATATAATTTTATATTTGACAGTCCTGCTGCTACTACACACACAGCATACACAAAGGTATGATGACGCGTTTCTCCAGGGACAATCCCTAATACTGACTGCAGTCTGTATGGTCGCAGCTGCTGACAGTTTCCCTTAATAATAATGACAAGAGTTCTTTAGAAAATATGAAGTAATATATAAAATCTGCAAATACAGAAGTAATAAAATACAGAGAACACCCTTCCGGAGAGGTCTGCCCATAGGGTGCTGGATCCTGGTGACCTCTGGCGGTATTACATGACCTTTTCTTGTGTCCTTAGTTGTAGTATAAATATCTATTACACGGAGAACATTCTGCAACAGTAAATCCAGATAATGGATCTATGATAAGAAGGACTGAAAGAGAAGCCAAAAAAAAGGGGAAGTTTTGTGTGCGCAGCTTCCAGTCCATGCAGAGGGATAATCATTAAGCTTCAGATCACTGCACCGCCAGCAAGTGCACACACCGGCACAATGGTGAGTAGCGAGCCCGGGGCGGGGGTATATGGGGGCAGGATACGTCAGCTTCATCTATAACATTGGATTTTGTGGAAAGGATAGACTCCATAGAGAGCAGACAGATAGTAGTGGATAGAATATCCCTACGTTGTGTTTTATTGATTTACTATGCACTGTATGGCGGTATTACTTGTTATTGCAAAATTACTGGGTGCCATTGGGTGGTGCTATCTGTACAGTATATGTCAAATTCTTAACTTTCTATAACTTGGTCCTAGGTGACTACATGATGTTAATTTCATGTCTGACCCTGGATCTTTGGCTTTTAGGAATCAGATGCTTTTGTAATTCTTCTATACCGCCATAATGTGCTGTACATATCATATCTCAGAATCCAATACACATAGGATGATCCCCAGAGCTCCGATATGTGTGATATGTGTCCTTAGGTTACAATTATGTAACATGAAAGCAAAAGCCTTCTTCCCCTTTCACATCAGAATGGATACACTGGGGGTCATTTACTAAGAGTCCGATTTGCGTTTTCCCGACGTGTTACCCGAATATTTCCGATTTGCGGTGATTTTCCCTGAATTGCCCGGGCTTTTGGCGCACGCGATCGGATTGTGGCGCATCGGCGCTGGCATGCACACAATGGAAATCGGGGGGCGTGGCCGAACGAAAACCACATGGATTCGGAAAAACGGCCGCATTTTAAAAAAAAAATGTGTCGCGAAAATTGCACTTACCTTCACTCAGCCCGGCTCGGTGTATTTCAGTGCATTCCGATGCTCTTCAGCGCAGAATCCCGGCCGGACCCGAATCCAGCGCAGAGAACGCGCCGCTGGATCGCAAATGGACCGGGTAAGTAAATCTGCCCCACTGTCATCTTACCCAGTGATTTCCAGGTCTGGGCTGCAATACCACATGTGACCTGATGACAGGGTGGTGCTGTCTGTAATCTTAGACACTTGTGGCACTGTTGTGGTGCGGTACTCTGGAGTGGGGGCTCCATCACAATTACAGGAATAATCCACTACACGCAGTGGACTGTCGAGTCAACCCCCCCCCCCCCTTCTTTCCTGACCCTATTCGTTAGATTGTACTAATCCTATTTAAAGGGTATCTGGATTTATTTTCCAGGACTGTAGCTTCTTCAATTGCACTGGGGGCATGTCCTCACACTGCTGTGTCGCCTTGGAATCTGCTCAGTGCAATGCTCTGTAAGTTAAACACATCAAAAGCAGCTGCACAAATATCTGGTTTGTTACAATGTATCCCTCTGGAGTCCAGGCTGTTTAACTCACAGAGCATTGTCTAGACTGTATACAATTGTCTCCACTTCTCTGCTGAGAGCAGGACTAATTGTGTACAGGGTCACTGCCTCTGAATGGAGACAATTGTATCCCGTCTAGACAAAGCTCTGTGAACTAAACGCAAAAGCAACAGCTACAGATCTCTCTGTTGCATTGTTACAGTGTATAAGTCTGGAGTCCAGGCTGTTTAGCTCACAGAGCATTGTCTAGACTGGATACAATTGTCGCCACTTCTCAGCTGAGAGCAGGACTCGCTATGTACAGGGTCACTGCCTCTGAATGGAGACAATTGTATCCAGTCTAGACAATGCTCTATGAGCTAAACAGCCTGGACTCTAAGATTGATACATTGTAACAAACTAGCTGAGAGATTTGTGAAGTTGCTGATGTGTTTGGCTCACAGAGCATTGTCTAGACTGGATACAATTGTCTCCATTCAGAGGCTAGTAATGTAGATTTGGGAACAGGCTTAAAATGTTAACATTAGTTATTGTGGTTACTACAGACTAATATATGTGACCATTATTGAACAAGAATGTAATTAGGATCTCTCCACCAAATAAGAATTTGTGGGCCCTACATTATCTGCCCACCCCATCAGGATAAGTCCACTCACCCCATGACAATCTTTCCACTTCATCAGGAGCTCTCCACTTTATTGGAATCTGTCTACTCCATCAGAGTCTGTCTGTTCCAGAAGGATCTTACTCCATGATCTGTCTGCCATATCAGGATTTGTCTAACCCCTCAGGATTTGTCCATCCCATAAAGAGTATTCACCCTATAAGGATCTGTCTATAACATCAGCATCTGTCACCCTTATGATCCTATCAGGATCTGTCTGTCACGGGTGCTCACCTGTGCCCCTCTCTGTGCTCCAGCACGGTCTCAGATTCACTTGCCTGTCCCCATTCCGGCGATCGTGCACTTGTGCCCCCATCTCCTTGGGCGCGTGCGTGCCAGCTCCCGAAGGTTTAAAGGGCCAGCGCACCGTTGACCGGTTCTGGCCATTCCTAGAATCCCTTATAGCCCAGCCTCTCCCTGTACACCCCGCCAGATTTTTGTGCCTTGTGCCTTTGAGAAAGCTTTGTTACTGATGCCCTGTGCGCATGTTCTGAATTCCCGTTGTGACCCTGGTTCCGTTCCTGACTATGCTCCTTTGCTGCCTGCCCTGACCTTCTGCTTTGTCCCTGACTCTGATCCGGTGCTGCCTGTCCTGACCTCCTGCCTGTCCCTGTCTATGATTCTGCTCAATGTCTGTGTACCTCACCTGCAGTGTTATATAAGATTTGGGTCTGATCTGAATGGATTGGTAGGAAAGTGAGCCTTAAGACTTTTTACCTTCCCAGGTGTCCCTACCTAATTGCCCAGCCTACCCTAAGTGGTAGGTGATACGTGGTCAGAATTCCCATCTTGCACCTAAGTGAAAACACAGAGACACAAACAAAACAATACCAAGAGGGCAATGGAGCACAAAATTGATGGGCAAACGGATAGTCAGAAAACAGGTAAAGGGTCAAAGTATCCAAAATACAGTAGAAAATATGAATGCCAGTCAGCTCAGAATAAGTCTATAGCAAGAAACGAGGAAATATTCTGCAAACCTTTAATGGGATGCCAGAGCCCAGCTCCATTTGGTGATCTCTGACATCTAGCCGAACCAGCAGGGGAGAAATGTAAATGGGGAGAGATTCTGTGCAACACCGCAGATTGATTAACTGTTTAGAAACCAGAGCAAAGTACACAGCAGACACATGGGTGTGGTGGAAATAAATCAAGGATTCTAGGAAAGGAGTAAACCAGTGTCCAGACTAGTAAGGACTAGTAAGTAATTAAACTAAATTGCACTTATTATGCATCCTCAGTCGCATTCCCTGGACAGAGGATGGTGTTGAAGTCTGACCAGACAAAGATGTTGCTTATAGATTTATTTAGTTCACTGCTGTGTTATTTGTTTTGTGCTTCTGGGGTGGAGCTTTGTGCAGCAAGGTGGTATGCAGGGGCGTAACTTGAGGGGGTGCAGAGGGTGCAATCGCAACCGGGCCCTGGAGGTTTAGGGGGCCCATAAGGTGTCACTTTCCAATATGGCCTGGCACAGACTTTGCACTGGGGCCCTTCAGCTTCAAGTTACACCAATGGTGGTATTTGTCATTTGACCGGTGAAGCTTTTGGTTTATACGGTGGTATTAAGTGTGGCACTGTAGTACTTTTGTTTCTGGGGTGGTATTTTGTGGTATACAATGGTATTTGGCGTCTTTGGGGTGGAATTTGGACTTCAATGTGGCATTTTTAGTTTCTGAGGTGGTATTTTGAGTTGTACCATGGTATTGCATGCTTCTGGGTGGTATATTGTGCTATATTGTCCTTTTCTGGGGTGGTATTTTGTGTTGCACAAATTGTTATAATTGCTGCTTTTATAATTGCTGCTTTTAAGTTTGTGATTACTAGTGCAGTTTCTTGAGATTAAACATTAATACCATGTGGTTGTGCACCCTTCCCCTAAGGACTCTAGAAAATTCCTTTAGAGTACTTTTGTATCACGTTGTTACATTTTTTGCCGCATTATGATCCTTTGTTTTCACACTTGTGGCATTCTCTTAGTTTATGACGCTTTGCATATGACTTCCGCAGTGATTCACATTCTCTTTGTTATGAGGACACCTGAGTGTTTGTTACCTGCCTCATGCAAACATCACATAGTGAGGATCCATTGTACTGTCCATGGAACAAGAGACTCTTCTATAAGCTGTGCCACAGTCCATAAACAAATGACCCCCTGCATTACAGGACCCGAAAAAGAGGAAGTCGCTCACACTGGGCATGTGTCTGGTGATATGTCTGACCTCTGTGACTGATCCAGAAATAAAGTAGGTATTATTCATGCAAATAAAGCTGACTCAGTATTCACCTATTGGAGAAGATCGGAAGAGAGAGAAAAGTTGGAGTGTGCGATGTGCACCATGTGAAATGTTCATGTATTAAGCCACATCCTTAAAATTCAGCCCTTAATACACTCCTAAGGGGCCACAAAACACTTTAATCCTACTTTAGCGGCCAACAAAGTATAATATAACCTTCCTGTGCCCCCCGGTTCATAATGTCACACTGTGGTTCCCATTTAAAGTTGGCGCCTTTTTGGTCCCCATTCACTTATAATGCCCCAACACTGTATAATATACTTACACTCTATAGTGCCAACAAGTGCCCTTCCCTTTTATTAATAGTTCCCCCTGTTCTGCCCCTGCCCACTTATTATTCATTCACTCAGAATGACCCCTTATTGTGGCTCAAGACTGTTTGCTGCAACACAGTACCCCATAAACATTGCCCTCCCATACTGCAGCCTTCCCCCAACTTATTGTAGCTTACACACTGTATAATATCGCCTTATTGTGGCCCAACACTTTATAATGCCTGTGCCATCCCTCCATGTATCTCCAAAAGTACTTGGGTTATATCCTCACACTGCTGTGCTCTTAGGTCTCTGCGCTGTCTGCACTGAACTGTTCCCAAAACCCTCAATTCTGGGTACATATTACAACTGTTACTTAGGGAAGAGAGGATTTTGTTGAGATTTTTGTAGGGGAGATCTAAGAGCTCAGTGTAATGGCCATTACCAAGTCATACTCCTATTAGATTTTATGTGTCATATAGAGCCTGATCACTTCTGTGTGCCATCTACTGTCTATGAATGGTATTGCAGCTGTCCCTGATCTGCATGGAAGGCACATTTTTTTGACCAATCAGAGAATGTTTATTAATTATTAATTGGATATTGTAACAAAGGTCCTGGTTGGATCATCTCTGAACTCTCCGTCCCAGGTGAAGTTTATATCAACTTCCTGGTGGCTGGTGAGCACCCTTTGCTGAACACAGGACAAACAGTGTCCTTGGACCTGGAACAGTTAGACTGTTACCTTGGCCTGTTGCCTCTCTCTAGTCAGTGTTCTGGAAGAAAGGAACCGTGAGTTAATGTTTCACATCCCTTGTCTAAGCGCGATCCCTGGTAGCCGCATACCATCACAGGCCTCCCCTCTATTATCTACCTGGGGATCCTCACATACATCTATACATGGGGAGTGCCGCGGCATCTTCCTCCTTTTCTTGCAGACCACCTGTCGGACACCTGCCCGATGTGGACGAGACCTGTCCCACATGTACCAAGCAACCGGGACCCAGTCGAGTGCTAGACTATGCTCAAGCCCCAAGCCCAAAAGGTCCGGCCATCGTGGGGAGATGTTTCGACAGCAGTGCGAGTACATGACTTATGTATGCCTCGCTGTCCTCCTTTGCACTTAGCTTAGTGCCAGTTCCAGTTTATGTTAGAGATCCAAGTCATTGGAGGGCATAAAATTGGTCATCCCAATATATTAAACCCAGGACATATACAGAATTGTGTCCAGATTTACGATCATATTTACCACTTAAACTTAGGCAGAATGTTCCAGGAAAGATCTGTAACAGACCTGACAAGCAAATTCGAAGTCTATTAATACTTCAGTGTATCTGAATCCAAAATTGAGTTTTGCATGGGAGCTGCAGACACAAAACGAAGGGCATAGAACTGACACACAGTGTCCACTGTATGTGCCAGACCAAGCGTTACATATTTTATCATCACCCTGATCACCATTGATACCTAAATAAAACAAAGAAACATCTCAGAGCTGAGCTTTTGTCACATGTGCAGCTTATACCCCCAGGTGTATTTACTCACAGCGCAGGACCTGGCAGCCACTACTCCAGGTAAACACAGGACAGGACAAGGCGGACAGCGTTCACTTCTACAGCGTGCACCTTCTAAAGATCTAAAATTTCCAAATGTAAATGTTCTGTCTTCCTAACGACAGCACTAGGTGGCGCACTCTGCACTGGGATTGTGTGTAGATTACAAGGAGTTATATGGATGCTATGTATAGGGAGCAGTCAGTTAAGATCTGGATCCTTAAAATGTTCTGGGCTGCTGGACATGGTCTGATTGCAAAAACAGAGACGAGAGTCACCTTCCCTTCTGTCACTTCTGCTTACTATAGGCTCTATCCTCTAAACCAGGGGTCTAAGCCAGGGGTCAGTAGCCAGGTGGCTACCAGATATATAGGTATTCACAACACATACTCCCAGTGATCAGTCTAATAAATAGTGATGGCTGCTGTGTGTCTCTTAAAGATCTGCCTGAGAGCCAGATGCAGCCAACAAGAGCCATAATTTGCTCCCGAGCCATTGGTTCCCTACCCCTGCTCTAAGCCCTCTACATATGTCTTCAATGACATCTTGGCATTTCTTCCTGTACTGTCTGTATAGGGGAGGACATATTGGAGACACACACTTCCTTCCTGTATTGTCTGTATAGGGGAGGACATATTGGAGACACACACTTCCTTCCTGTATTGTGTGTATAGGGGAGGACATATTGGAGACACACACTTCCTTCCTGTATTGTCTGTAAAGGGGAGGACATATTGGAGACACACACTTCCTTCCTGTACTGTCTGTATAGGGGAGGACATATTGGAGACACACATTCCTCCCCATATTGTCTGTATAGGGGGGACATATTGGAAACACACACTTCCTTTCTGTATTGTCTGTATAGGGGAGGACATCTGGAGACACACACTTCCTTTCTGTATTGTCTGTATAGGGGAGGACATTTGGAGACACACACTTCCTTCCTGTATTGTCTATATAGCGGGAGGACATATTGGAGACACACACATCCTTCCTGTATTGTATGTATAGGGGTAGGACATATTGGAGACACACTTCCTTCCTGTATTGTCTGTATAGGGGAGGACATATTGGAGACACACACTTCCTTCCTGTATTGCCTGTATAGAGAAGGACATATTGGAAACACACACTTCCTTCCTGTATTGTCTGTAAAGGGGAGGACATATTGGAGACACATACTTCCTTCCTGTAATGTCTGTATAGGGGGTGGACATATTGGAAACACACATTTCCTTCCTGCATTGTCTGTATAGGGGAGGACATATTGGAAACACACACTTCCTTCCTGCATTGTCTGTATAGTGGGAGAACATATTGGAGACACACACTTCCTTCCTGTATTGTATGTATAGGGGAGAACATATTGGAGACACACACTTCCTTCCTGTATTATCTGTATAAGGGGGAGGACATATTGGAGACACACACTTCCTTCCTGTATTGTCTGTATAGGGGAGGACATAGTGGAGACACACACTTCCTTACTGTATTGCCTGTATAGAGAAGAAAATATTGGAAACACACACTTCCTTCCTGTAATGTCTGTATAGGGGAGGACATATTGGAGACACACATTTCCTTCCTGTAGTGTCTGTATAGGGGAGGACATATTGGAGACACACACTTCCTTTCTATTTTGTCTGCCCATGGAGGACATATTGGAAACACACACTTCTTTCCTGTATTGTCTTACAGGGGAGGACATATTGGAGACGCACACTTCCTTGCTGTATTGTCTTACAGGGGAGGACATATTGGAGAGACACACTTCCTTCCTGTATTGTCTGTATAGGGGAGGACATATTGGAGACACACACTTCCTTCCTGTATTGTCTGTATAGGGGAGGACATATTGGAGACACACACTTCCTTCCTGTATTGTCTGTATAGGGGAGGACATATTGGAGACACACAATTCCTTTCTGTACTGTCTGTATAGGGGAGGACATATTGGAGATACACATTTCCTTCCTGTATTGTCTGTATAGGGGAGAACATATTGGAGACACACACTTCCTTCCTGTATTATCTGTATAGGGGATGACATATTGGAGACTCACACTTCCTTCCTGTATTATCTGTATAGGGGAGGACATAATGGAGACTCACACTTCCTTCCTGTATTGTCTGTATAGGGGAGGACATATTGGAGACACACACTTCCTTCCTGTATTGTCTGTATAGGGGAGGACATATTGGAGACACACACTTCCTTCCTGTATTGTCTGTATAGGGGAGGACATATTGGAGACACACACTTCCTTCCTGTATTGTCTGTATAGGGGGGGACATATTGGAGACACACACTTCTTTCCTTATTGTCTGTATAGGGGAGGACTTATTGGAGACACACATTTCCTTCCTGTAGTGTCTGTATAGGGGAGGGCATATTGGAGACACACACTTCCTTCCTGTATTGTCTGTATAGGGGAGGACATATTGGAGATACACATTTCCTTCCTGTATTGTCTGTATAGGGGAGAACATATTGGAGACACACACTTCCTTCCTGTATTATCTGTATAGGGGAGGACATATTGGAGACTCACACTTCCTTCCTGTATTGTCTGTATAGGGGAGGACATATTGGAGACACACACTTCCTTCCTGTATTGTCTGTATAGGGGAGGACATATTGGAGACACACACTTCCATCCTGTATTGTCTGTATAGGGGAGGACATATTGGAGACACACACTTCCTTCCTGTATTGTCTGTATAGGGGGGGGGGGGGGCATATTGGAGACACACACTTCTTTCCTGTATTGTCTGTATAGGGGAGGACATATTGGAGACACACATTTCCTTCCTGTAGTGTCTGTATAGGGGAGGACATATTGGAGACACACACTTCCTTTCTGTTTTGTCTGCCCAGGGAGGGAATATTGGAGACACACACTTCCTTCCTGTACTGTCTGTATAGTGGGAGAACATATTGGAGACACACACTTCCTTCCTGTATTGTCTGTATAGGGGAGGACATATTGGAGAGACACACTTCCTTCCTGTATTGTCTGTATAGGGGAGGACATATTGGAGACACACACTTCCTTCCTGTATTGTCTGTATAGGGGAGGACATATTGGAGACACACACTTCCTTCCTGTATTGTCTGTATTGGGGAGGACATATTGGAGACACACACTGCCTTCCTGTATTGTCTGTATAGGAGAGGACATATTGGAGATGCACACTTCCTTCCTGTATTGTCTGTATAGGGGAGGACATATTGGAGACACACACTTCCTTCCTGTATTGTCTGTATAGGGGAGGACATATTGGAGACACACACTTCCTTCCTGTACTGTCTGTATAGGGGAGGACATATTGGAGACACACACTTCCTCCTCATATTGTCTGTATAGGGGGGACATATTGGAGACACACACTTCCTTTCTGTATTGTCTGTATAGGGGAGGACATCTGGAGACACACACTTCCTTTCTGTATTGTCTGTATAGGGGAGGACATCTGGAGACACACACTTCCTTCCTGTATTGTCTGTATAGGAGAGGACATATTGGAGACACACACTTCCTTCCTGTATTGTATGTATAGGGGTAGGACATATTGGAGACACACTTCCTTCCTGTATTGTCTGTATAGGGGAGGACATATTGGAGACGCACACTTCCTTCCTGTATTGTCTGCATACGGGAGGACATATTGGAGACTCACAATTCCTTCCTGTATTGTCTGTATAGGGGAGGACATATTGGAGACACACACTTCCTTCCTGTACTGTCTGTATAGGGGAGGACATATTGGAGACACACACTTCCATCCTGTATTGTCTGTATAGGGGAGGACATATTGGAGACACACACTTCCTTTCTGTTTTGTCTGCCCAGGGAGGGAATATTGGAGACACACACTTCCTTCCTGCATTGTCTGTATAGGGGAGGACATATTGGAAACACACACTTCCTTCCTGTACTGTCTGTATAGTGGGAGAACATATTGGAGACACACACTTCCTTCCTGTATTGTCTGTATAGGGGAGGACATATTGGAGAGGCACACTTCCTTCCTGTATTGTTTGTATAGGGGAGGACATATTGGAGACACACACTTCCTTCCTGTATTGTCTGTATAGGGGAGGACATATTGGAGACACACACTTCCTTCCTGTATTGTCTGTATCGGGGAGGACATATTGGAGACACACACTTCCTTCCTGTATTGTCTGTATAGGAGAGGACATATTGGAGACGCACACTTCCTTCCTGTATTGTCTGTATAGGGGAGGACATATTGGAGACACACACTTCCTTCCTGTATTGTCTGTATAGAGGAGGACATATTGGAGACACACACTTCCTTCCTGTACTGTCTGTATAGGGGAGGACATATTGGAGACACACACTTCCTTCCTGTATTGTCTGTATAGGGGAGGACATATTGGAGACACACACTTCCTTCCTGTATTGTCTGTATTGGGGAGGACATATTGGAGACACACACTTCCTTCCTGTATTGTTTGTATAGGAGAGGACATATTGGAGACGCACACTTCCTTCCTGTATTGTCTGTATAGGGGAGGACATATTGGAGACACACACTTCCTTTCTGTTTTGTCTGCCCAGGGAGGGAATATTGGAGACACACACTTCCTTCCTGTACTGTCTGTATAGTGGGAGAACATAATGGAGACACACACTTCCTTCCTGTATTGTCTGTATAGGGGAGGACATATTGGAGAGACACACTTCCTTCCTGTATTGTCTGTATAGGGGAGGACATATTGGAGACACACACTTCCTTCCTGTATTGTCTGTATAGGGGAGGACATATTGGAGACACACACTTCCTTCCTGTATTGTCTGTATTGGGGAGGACATATTGGAGACACACACTGCCTTCCTGTATTGTCTGTATAGGAGAGGACATATTGGAGATGCACACTTCCTTCCTGTATTGTCTGTATAGGGGAGGACATATTGGAGACACACACTTCCTTCCTGTATTGTCTGTATAGGGGAGGACATATTGGAGACACACACTTCCTTCCTGTACTGTCTGTATAGGGGAGGACATATTGGAGACACACACTTCCTCCTCATATTGTCTGTATAGGGGGGACATATTGGAGACACACACTTCCTTTCTGTATTGTCTGTATAGGGGAGGACATCTGGAGACACACACTTCCTTTCTGTATTGTCTGTATAGGGGAGGACATCTGGAGACACACACTTCCTTCCTGTATTGTCTGTATAGGAGAGGACATATTGGAGACACACACTTCCTTCCTGTATTGTATGTATAGGGGTAGGACATATTGGAGACACACTTCCTTCCTGTATTGTCTGTATAGGGGAGGACATATTGGAGACGCACACTTCCTTCCTGTATTGTCTGCATACGGGAGGACATATTGGAGACTCACAATTCCTTCCTGTATTGTCTGTATAGGGGAGGACATATTGGAGACACACACTTCCTTCCTGTACTGTCTGTATAGGGGAGGACATATTGGAGACACACACTTCCATCCTGTATTGTCTGTATAGGGGAGGACATATTGGAGACACACACTTCCTTTCTGTTTTGTCTGCCCAGGGAGGGAATATTGGAGACACACACTTCCTTCCTGCATTGTCTGTATAGGGGAGGACATATTGGAAACACACACTTCCTTCCTGTACTGTCTGTATAGTGGGAGAACATATTGGAGACACACACTTCCTTCCTGTATTGTCTGTATAGGGGAGGACATATTGGAGAGGCACACTTCCTTCCTGTATTGTTTGTATAGGGGAGGACATATTGGAGACACACACTTCCTTCCTGTATTGTCTGTATAGGGGAGGACATATTGGAGACACACACTTCCTTCCTGTATTGTCTGTATCGGGGAGGACATATTGGAGACACACACTTCCTTCCTGTATTGTCTGTATAGGAGAGGACATATTGGAGACGCACACTTCCTTCCTGTATTGTCTGTATAGGGGAGGACATATTGGAGACACACACTTCCTTCCTGTATTGTCTGTATAGAGGAGGACATATTGGAGACACACACTTCCTTCCTGTACTGTCTGTATAGGGGAGGACATATTGGAGACACACACTTCCTTCCTGTATTGTCTGTATAGGGGAGGACATATTGGAGACACACACTTCCTTCCTGTATTGTCTGTATTGGGGAGGACATATTGGAGACACACACTTCCTTCCTGTATTGTTTGTATAGGAGAGGACATATTGGAGACGCACACTTCCTTCCTGTATTGTCTGTATAGGGGAGGACATATTGGAGACACACACTTCCTTCCTGTATTGTCTGTATAGGGGAGGACATATTGGAGACACACACTTCCTTCCTGTACTGTCTGTATAGGGGAGGACATATTGGAGACACACACTTTCTCCTCATATTGTCTGTATAGGGGGGACATATTGGAGACACACACTTCCTTTCTGTATTGTCTGTATAGGGGAGGACATCTGGAGACACACACTTCCTTTCTGTATTGTCTGTATAGGGGAGGACATCTGGAGACACACACTTCCTTCCTGTATTGTCTGTATAGGAGAGGACATATTGGAGACACACACTTCCTTCCTGTATTGTATTTATAGGGGTAGGACATATTGGAGACACACTTCCTTCCTGTATTGTCTGTATAGGGGAGGACATATTGGAGACACACACTTCCTTCCTGTATTGTCTGTATAGGGGAGGACATATTGGAGACTCACACTTCCTTCCTGTATTGTCTGTATAGGGGAGGACATATTGGAGACACACACTTCCTTCCTGTACTGTCTGTATAGGGGAGGACATATTGGAGACACACACTTCCATCCTGTATTGTCTGTATAGGGGAGGACATATTGGAGACACACACTTCCTTCCTGTATTGTCTGTATAGGGGGGGACATATTGGAGACACACACTTCTTTCCTGTATTGTCTGTATAGGGGAGGACATATTGGAGACACACATCTCCTTCCTGTATTGTCTGTATCGGGGAGGACATATTGGAGACACACACTTCCTTCCTGTATTGTCTGTATAGGAGAGGACATATTGGAGACGCACACTTCCTTCCTGTATTGTCTGTATAGGGGAGGACATATTGGAGACACACACTTCCTCCTCATATTGTCTGTATTGGGGAGGACATATTGGAGACACACACTTCCTTCCTGTATTGTCTGTATAGGAGAGGACATATTGGAGACGCACACTTCCTTCCTGTATTGTCTGTATAGGGGAGGACATATTGGAGACACACACTTCCTTCCTGTATTGTCTGTATAGGGGAGGACATATTGGAGACACACACTTCCTTCCTGTACTGTCTGTATAGGGGAGGACATATTGGAGACACACACTTCCTCCTCATATTGTCTGTATAGGGGGGACATATTGGAGACACACACTTCCTTTCTGTATTGTCTGTATAGGGGAGGACATCTGGAGACACACACTTCCTTTCTGTATTGTCTGTATAGGGGAGGACATCTGGAGACACACACTTCCTTCCTGTATTGTCTGTATAGGAGAGGACATATTGGAGACACACACTTCCTTCCTGTATTGTATGTATAGGGGTAGGACATATTGGAGACACACTTCCTTCCTGTATTGTCTGTATAGGGGAGGACATATTGGAGACACACACTTCCTTCCTGTATTGTCTGCATAGGGGAGGACATATTGGAGACTCACAATTCCTTCCTGTATTGTCTGTATAGGGGAGGACATATTGGAGACACACACTTCCTTCCTGTACTGTCTGTATAGGGGAGGACATATTGGAGACACACACTTCCATCCTGTATTGTCTGTATAGGGGAGGACATATTGGAGACACACACTTCCTTTCTGTTTTGTCTGCCCAGCGAGGGAATATTGGAGACACACACTTCCTTCCTGCATTGTCTGTATAGGGGAGGACATATTGGAAACACACACTTCCTTCCTGTACTGTCTGTATAGTGGGAGAACATATTGGAGACACACACTTCTATCCTGTATTGTCTGTATAGGGGAGGACATATTGGAGAGACACACTTCCTTCCTGTATTGTTTGTATAGGGGAGGACATATTGGAGACACACACTTCCTTCCTGTATTGTCTGTATAGGGGAGGACATATTGGAGACACACACTTCCTTCCTGTATTGTCTGTATAGGGGAGGACATATTGGAGACACACACTTCCTTCCTGTATTGTCTGTATAGGGGAGGACATATTGGAGACACACACTTCCTTCCTGTATTGTCTGTATAGGGGAGGACATATTGGAGACTCACACTTCCTTCCTGTATTGTCTGTATAGGGGAGGACATATTGGAGACACACACTTCCTTCCTGTACTGTCTGTATAGGGGAGGACATATTGGAGACACACACTTCCATCCTGTATTGTCTGTATAGGGGAGGACATATTGGAGACACACACTTCCTTCCTGTATTGTCTGTATAGGGGGGGACATATTGGAGACACACACTTCTTTCCTGTATTGTCTGTATAGGGGAGGACTTATTGGAGACACACATTTCCTTCCTGTAGTGTCTGTATAGGGGAGGACATATTGGAGACACACACTTCCTTTCTGTTTTGTCTGCCCAGGGAGGGAATATTGGAGACACACACTTCCTTCCTGTATTGTCTGTATAGGGGAGGACATATTGGAGACACACACTTCCTTCCTGTATTGTCTGTATAGGGGAGGACATATTGGAGACACACACTTCCTTCCTGTATTGTCTGTATCGGGGAGGACATATTGGAGACACACACTTCCTTCCTGTATTGTCTGTATAGGAGAGGACATATTGGAGACGCACACTTCCTTCCTGTATTGTCTGTATAGGGGAGGACATATTGGAGACACACACTTCCTTCCTGTATTGTCTGTATAGGGGAGGACATATTGGAGACACACACTTCCTTCTTGTACTGTCTGTATAGGGGAGGACATATTGGAGACACACACTTCCTCCTCATATTGTCTGTATAGGGGAGGACATATTGGAGACACACACTTCCTTCCTGTATTGTCTGTATAGGGGAGGACATATTGGAGACACACACATCCTTTCTGTATTGTCTGTATAGGGGAGGACATCTGGAGACACACACTTCCTTTCTGTATTGTCTGTATAGGGGAGGACATCTGGAGACACACACTTTCTTCCTGTATTGTCTGTATAGGAGAGGACATATTGGAGACACACACTTCCTTCCTGTATTGTATGTATAGGGGTAGGACATATTGGAGACACACTTCCTTCCTGTATTGTCTGTATAGGGGAGGACATATTGGAGACACACACTTCCTTCCTGTATTGTCTGTATAGGGGAGGACATATTGGAGACTCACACTTCCTTCCTGTATTGTCTGTATAGGGGAGGACATATTGGAGACACACACTTCCTTCCTGTTTTTTCTGTACAGGGAGGACATTTTGGAGACAACCAAATCTTTCTTGGTACATATGTTACATTACAGTTTATAGTTTTATTATCTTGTCTTATCTAGGTCTCCATAAGTAGAGAAGACCACTATTTATAAAGAGATGGCTCTGCTGACCTGGCCCATACTGTATAGCAAAGCTCAGAAATAAGCTTAAAAAAATATAAATAATGTATTATGTAGAAGGAGAGCATTTTGTTTCACTTTCAGATTCCTGTTTATCCTTCTTCCTTAATAAATATTACTGCTATAAGAACGGTGCGATTGTTTGCTATTTGGCAGGCGGCTGGAATGACTCTGAATACAATGTAGTAAGGTGTATTCACCTCCAGTTCCCTGTAGCTCAGGCGCATAGAGTTAGTATTAGTATCTGACTATGGCTGTACACAAGGGATACATGGGCTCTATGTCTGTGAGTATTAGTTATTCACATCATGTGTCTTTGTCTTCTGATATTTATGTGATTGCTACATTGGGGCTCATTTACTAAGGGTCGCGTGCTGCACTTTTGTTGGACTGCACTTTTTTGGGGGATTTCACGGCTTGGATAAGTATTTAGCAGGTGTCTGCGCTGGGATTGTTTCGCATGCAATCGGATTGTGGCAAAGCGGCACCGGCTTCCATGCGACAGTAGTCGGGCGATCTGACGGATTCGGACTGAGCACAAGATTTAACTTTCAAATTGTGTCACAAGACAATGCACTTAATTGCACCAGGAAGAAGAAGGTGAACTCTGTCGGACCTGAGCGGGGAAGCGACACATGCAGGATATTGGGCGTACGATCTTAGTGAATCGCGGCACAGTGATTATTGTCTTAAAAAGAGCCACTGACTGCTTCATGGCGTCCATATTGTATATACTTTACTGCTGATAGCCCCATAGTGAACAAAGCTGTACAGTATTAAGCACAGGCTAAGTTCTCTGCCATAGAGGAGATGAGTCTATAATAAGACTTGTCCAAGTCCTTCCAGCTTCTGTTTCTCAGCCTACTGTATGTTGTGGTTACATATGACACTGTATTTAGCTGTATACTTATCGGAATGATGTTTCTGTTATATGTTTGATGCAATTTTTGTGGATGATAAGTGATACTGTGTATCTGTATGATACTATTTATCTGGATTCTGTATGATAGTATTCAGGGTCGGACTGGGGGGCCTAGAGTCCACCAGTGATCTTGATTCTGGGGGCCCACCTACTGCTACACGGAAATGTTACCTGTATATTCTAAGGCCATGTTTACCGAATGCGCTTTCATTGCGTTTTGAAACAAATGCACAACATTTCCTCGCTCATATTGTGGCCTCTTCTCTCCACCTCATATTTTGGTCTCTCACCTCCCCCTTCTATTTTGGCCGCTCATTTCCCCCTCATATTGTGGCCCCTTTCATATCCTCCTCATATTGTAGCCCCACATCTCCCTCTCATATTGTGGCCCCTCTTCTCCACCTCATATTATGACCCCTCTCATCTCCTCATATTGTGACCTCTCACCTCCCCCTAATATTGTAGCCCCTCATCTCCCCCTCATATTGTGACCTCTCACCTCCCCCTTATATTGTGCCCCCTCATCTCCCCCTTTATTTTGTGCCCTCATATTCTGGCTTCTCTCATCTCCCCCTAATTTGTGACCTCGCATCTCCCCCTCATATTGTGGCTTTTGTCATATACCCCCTTATAGTGTGGCCCCTCATCTCCCCCTCATATTGTGACCTCCTCTCATATTGCTCTTCTATTGAGGCCTCTCATCTCCCCTCATATTGTGCCCCCTCTCATCTGCCCCTCATATTGGGACCTCTCACCCCCCGCCTTTATAGTGTGGCCCCTGATATTCCTCCCATAATGTGGACCCCTCTCATATCCTCCCAAAATGTGGGCCCCCTGGAAGAAGGCTGGAGTAGCTGAAATGTGCTTCAAGGAAGGCACTTTATGTGATTACACAGGCAATCCATATACTACTTGATATGAGGCATGTTTGCTATGAGATTCCTGAAATTTTTGTAACAGGTCCTTTTCATACCTTGTGTTGTACATATATTACCTTGTACATTTATGAACAGTTATGATTTTTGACAGTGACCCTATATTATCACTGGTGCCTTCAGTGCTGCACTGTTTCCATATTTGAATCATTGTGAATTTGTTTGTATACATAAAGATGTAAGATTTTTTACTGTCATTTTTTGTAACTTTAGTTTTGCATTTTCTTTTGTTTTAAACCCTATTATCTTCTTGCTACAGCTTATCTGCCCACTGTGTGCCCTATTGTTGGGGGGGCAACTTCTGCTGTACACAGTAGTGGATTATAGTATAGGTGGTTTGGACGGTTGCCCGGGGCCCAAGGCTCCTAGGGGGCCTATGACCCCTTGAACCAATCTGCAAGTTTGATGCTGCCCTGTAGAGATAATAATGAGAAGGACCTTCTGCCATGAAATCCCCAAGCTCTATACCCATATGTGTACAAGGGTCCTTCTAGGACAGTGATGGCTAACCTATGGCACTGGTGCCAGAGGTGGCACTCGGAGCCCTTTCTGTGGGCACTCAGGCCATCACCAGAGATGACTCCAGGTTTCTTCCTGCAGTCCCAGACAGCCCAGGACTTGCTGTGCACAGAGCTATATTAAAGTGACAGCTGTACCTGGGACTATTTTCTGCTTTATTGGTGTCCTCAGGTGGCGGTATCAATGAAATCTGTGACAGAGAAGGGAGTATAAATCACAAATTACATTTCTGTGTTGGCACTTTGCAATAAATAAGCGGGTCTTTTTAGTAGTTTGGGCACTCGGTCTCTAAAAGGTTTGCCATCACTGTTCTGGGACCTTTCAAAAGTCCCCCAAAGGTCCTCAAGCTGAAGAACTAAAAGTAGACAGAATGGTTCTGTGCAAAAATTATGCCCAATGTCCCTTATGTAGAGTCCTCACCTGTCGGATGTGATGTACAGTAGTCATCATGTAGATTATAGATTCTGATAACTGCTGCAGCACTTCCTGTGCGTAATTTACAGGAAAAATGCTACATGATGTGATTATTACAGTATCAACCCACACTAGTCCCACCTACAAGTAGCTAGGTAGATACACACCGTACTCTTCTCACTACTCTTACAGTACACAAGTATTTTTACAATTCATGTTGTAGGTGAAATATAATTGACAATTGCACAATGATTCAGGAGCAGGAATTGAACTGTGCAACATATGACAAAGCTGCAATACAGACTAACAGGTAGTGCAGCTAAAGGGGGGCAAAGCTACGCCCCAAAAGGTCATTCTGTCGCAATATGAATGGCACAGATACTGGGTGTATCTTTGGATTGCTATGGCTATGAGAACATTGCAATACTTCATCTCACCTTCGGAGGCAGCGCAGTATAACTGAATACTTACAGCCAGGTTTAAGCACAGATAATAAGCTCATCGCCAGGGGACTATTCCTAGAATAAAAAGTTTTGTTCCAAATGGTTGCTATAAGTGTAGCTACAGATTCCACGGACTCATTGTTATATTGGAAATCTTCATAGCACCAGGGAATCATCCAGTGGAAACAGGAGCCAACACAATAAACGGTTCCTGAGGGTCAGTAGAGGATATTCCAGGGTTTAGTTCCTTTGAAATTGATAGATGGAGTCCCCCCACAATCACCTAAGAGTCCAACACTAGAGACAACCACCATCCTTGTGCCCTTTTAAGGCATATGGACATCATACAGGAGGGATTTCCCACTTTGGACTCTCCTCTTTGTGCTCAAACAGGTGTAAGAGTGTCTCCTACTTTGGAGGACCAGGGAGCCATTAGTGTCCGGCATGTAATGTTACATTTGACCTATAGAGGCCGCTACAGGGACTAGTGGCACTAGACACCCCTTCTCCTAGTCATCTGAGGAAGTGACCTACATTGGGGCAAATTTACTTACCTGGTCCTGTCGCGATCCCCTATTCGGATGGTCTGACGAAGATGAAGTCTGGTGTGATTCACGAAGCTTGTGCGCCTGAGTTTCTGCATCCGTTGCTTCTCCGCCGAGGTCCACCGGAGTTCACCTTCTTCTTCCCGGTGCTTGTAAGTGCGTGTCTTGCGACACAATTCGAAATGTTAGATCCCGCGTGTAGTCCGAATCCGTCGGGTTGTCCGTTGGCCCGCCCCCCGACTTGTGTCACGTGCAAGCTGGCGCCAATGGGCCAAAATCCGATTGCCTGCGCCAAAATCCCTTGTTAAATGCGGCAAAAAACGGTAATCGTCGGGAAACCCAACGAAAATGATGTCCGCCCACCCTTAGTGGATGAGCCCCATTGTGTGATGTCTGGTGCAGGGCCAAGGAGGAGAAGCATGATGGGGATTCAAGAAAACTTTCCCCAGACACCAAAATTTCCAACACTCAGAAATAGACAAAATGCAAGACTCCTTGAGAAATCTATGCAGAGAAGTTCCTCTCTAAAAGGAGAAGGAAATTCTGGGGAAATTCACATTCATTTTACATGTTTCATGTCCAAATTAGAGGAGGATGTATCAGGAAAAAAACAAAATAGAGATTTTGTAACTATAAAATTTTTATAAAAATAATTCATAAAAATGATTAAATAACAATAAAAATGTCCTCACAAGATGGTAGAAGAGCAGTAAAAAATCCAATGAAAGTGCGCATCGCGCTTAGTAAATAAGCCCCACTGTGTTTCTGGCAGTGTACACCCAGTAAAGGATTATAATGTGGGTGAATTTCATAGCCGCCTAGGGACTAGTCACACCAAATTTAATACTGAGATGAGAAGGGAACTCCAGCCTTAAAATCCTCAAATATGTGAGCTGCCTCTTGACATGCTAGAGACTTTATGGGTCCTCCAAAGGTCCTCAAACTGCAAAACTGTAAAGCAGCTGAAGGTTGGTTCTGGTACTGTATGTAGAAAGTAAATTTAAGTTGATGAAAATCAAACTTGGTAGGGCTATCATTTGTATAGAGCCAAGAACACATGGCAGTCCTAATCCACCAATGTGTGCACCCAATGCTGTGGATGTGATGCTCCACCATCCAGAATGAAACCATCACCATAACCCAAATTTATCTGCTCAGATTTTAAACTATGGGAGACCAGTTGAGCAAGACTAATTTGCACAGTCAGCAGTTATCAGCAGTTACCTTTACATTTTAAGCCCGGCCCCAGATCCTGCCAATAACATCCATAACAATGAAAATACTCAAAAACTTCCCAGAAATGCTAATTTTGTTGTAAATGTTCTAAAGCTTCTCCACTTTTAAAGTGAAACTGTCAGCAGGTTTGAGGGACTATGGATCAGCTTAATGCAGAGATCACAGAGCACAGCAGTGTGAGGACAGCTATCAGCAGTTACAGTATCTTTGCATATTAAGTCCAGCCCTAGATCTTTCCAATAACATCCACAACAATGCAACTTCTCAACGACAACTTTCCAAAAATGCTAATTTTGTTTTAAATGTTCAAAATCTTCTCCACTTTTAAAATGAAACAGTCAGCAGGTTTGAGGGGCTGTGAAGCATCTCAATGCACAGAGCACAGAGCACTGCAGTGTCAGAACACACCTCCAGTGCAATAGGACAAGCTACAATCTTGGAATATAAGTCCATATTTCACAGTCCTGCTGCTACTAACAACATACACAAAAGGTTTGATTACACATCTCTCCAGAGAGAAGACTCTCTGTAGTAAATTTGGAGAAGCTGCAACCATAGGATTTATAAATCCATATTTCACAGTCCTGCTGCTACTAACAACATACACATAGCTATGATTACACATTTCTACAGGGACAGTGTCTAACACTGTCACAATGGGGCTCATTTACTAAGGGTCCGCAGATTCTGTTGGGTTTCCAGAATATTTCCGTTTTGCGCCGAATTGCCCTGGGTTTTTGGCGCACGCCATTGGATTGGGGCGTATCGGTGCAGGCTTGCATGCGTCAGAAATGGGGGGTGGGGCGTGCCGTCGGACAATCCGACGGATTCGTACAAACCGCGCAATATAAAAACGAAATTGTGTCGCAAGATCAAGCACTCACATGCACCGGGAAAAAGAAGGTGATCTCCAACGGACCTCGACGCGGAAGCGGCACATGCAGGAAATTGGACGCATGATCTTAGTGAATCGCGGCAGCTCCGAATCCTCGTCGGACAACGCACCAGGGGATAGCGACACGACTGAGTAAGTAAATGTTGCCCCAATGACTTTGTAGCCTCTATTACATTGTGTGGAGCTGAAACTTTTTTGTGCAGCAAGTTTCCAAAACTGTAACTTCATCTGATCTTGAATGTAGAGGTTAAACCTAACCCAGCTGTATCATACTGCGGCTGATCTGTGCAGTAGTCAGGAAGTGGCAACAATCACCTGCAGATTTACACAGACGCAACGTAACCCGCTTTATGCTACATTTCTTTTCACAACATTTATCAGACAAAAATAGGGAACACACAGCAACAGATCAATTGCCGTTCTGAGCTTGAATCTCCTGCAACCAGTACATAACCATATCTTTGTGTGTTTTGTTAGTAACAGCAGTACTGTGAATTATGGGTTTATGGTAGATGCAGCCAGTGTTATATATTGTTTCTGCAGTAGTCATGGGTCTTGTTCCGTGAACGACCTGAGCCAGCTCCTGTCAGTCAGCTCATGGCTTACTAAACCCCGCCCCTAAACAGCTCACCACACCCCCTTTAAACCGATAAAATCGTGTTAAAAGTGGTGTCATGTGGGGTGACTGAATGGCCTGCGGCTCCCTATTATATATTTAATAGGGAGCCGTTCAAGAGCCAGAAGAGCCGGCTCTTCTAAATGAGCTGAGCCTAATGAGCTAGCTCACTAGGAAGAGCTGTAATTCCCATAACTACTCTGCAGAAAAATGTAATCAGACCTCTGTGAATGTTGTTAGTAGCAGCAGATCTGCAAAATATGTATTTATATTCCAGGATTGTAGCTTCTGCAAGAGCACTGGAGGCGTGTCCTCACACTGCTGTGCTCTGTGCTCTCTGCAGCCAGTGTTAGGTATTGTCCCTGGAAACTTACTGTATTTAATCAGACCTCTGTGTATGTTGTTTGTAGGAGCAGGACCGTGAAATATGTATTTAGATTCCAGCATTGTAGCTTTACTAAGACCACTGGAGGCAGAAAGAGTTGACTTTTTATTTTATGTCTGTTTCACTGGAGGTGTATAGTCACACTGCTGTGCTTTAGGATCTCTGCATTTATTGACAGCAGAAACCATCCACTACCACCACCTGTTCTCTGAGTTACTGCTGTAACATTCAACCAGAAGCCAGAAGCATTGAAAAAGTTCAATGCAAGGAGCTAAAGGCACAGACGTGAGGACAACCCTCAGTTATTATCATTTCTATTAAGTTTCTAAGGTTTAACTGTTCTTGTTGCCCATGGATAAACCAATCGGAGCTCAGCTTTAATTTTATAAACAGCTGTGAGAAAATGAAAGCTGAACTCTAATTGGTTGGCAGGGGAAACTAGAACTGTTCTGCTCTAAGAGACTTTTGATAAATCCCTCCCCCGTCTCCTTTATCCTCTTCTGGGTGTCTCCTAAATCCTTGGCAATTTATTGCAATGAGTTAACCCAGCAATGGTGTTGGAATAGTGTAAGTGTAGTGTAATAAATACGTAAGCAGAATTGTAATATTATAGTATATCACAAAACACAAGAAAATTAGCAAGTAACTAAATACCGCTCTAAAAAGAAGCTTTAGATATGTACAGGAAGATACTTCTTCTAGAAACTCCTCCAATCAGCTCTGACGCAAGCCTCAATTCAGGAAGCCTTTGAAATAGCTGTGAGTATGTGAGAGCAGTGTAGCAACATCTCACTTCACTTCGTCTTTCTTTTACACTTGCAGGAAAAAAACACAAATGTGAGGTCCCTCACAGCTATGTTTAATGCGGCACCCAATCCCATGGAAGGAGCTGAGAAGTCCCCAGGAAACCCTCCGATAAACTCCTTTCAAGCAAGAAGAGCAGAATTTGCAAAAGCTAACAACTCCACCCCAGTAACCTTCCCTAAGAAACCTACCTCTGCTAAACCTCTGCAGGTTCCTAAATCTGCATCTGATGAAGCAAAACCCCCATTTCCAAAACCAGGAGGTATAAACAGATTTGGAGGTTCTATTCATGGACCAAGTCATGACTTGGAGGGGAAGCCTACATTTCCAAAACCACCAGGATTTAAGACTTTTGATCAACAAAAGGAGGAACCCAAGGTGCCATTTCCAAAGCCTATAGGAAGTAAACCATTTATAAGCACTAATGCTTCCCAAGAACTTAAGTTTGGAATCAAGCCACCCATTCCTATTGAGCCAAAAGAAGATCCCCAGAAACCAGCCTTTCCCAAGCCATCAGCAGTAAAAGCATCAGAGAATGACTCTCGACCCCACATACAGAAGAGACCGCCATTCGGAACAAAGCCTTCGTTAAACAGTGTGGGATCCCCAGGAGAAGCCATTTCCAACAAACATGATATAGCCACAAAGACGTTCTCCAGTTCCTTGGAGAATAGATCTTTGAAGCCAACAAAGGAAGCAACAGATGAAAATCCATCACCAAGTCCTGTATCTCAGACATTTCCTGGTGTAACATTAAGACCAACAGGGATTAAACCACTGCAAAGTCCATTTCTGAAGCAGAATACAGAGGAACCCAATGATAGGACAAAGTCAATTACACCAGTAAAAGATTATCAGGCCAAAGCCAGCCTTGATGGAGGAAATTCTTTACCTCCCTTATCAAAATATCCAAGACCACCATCCACAAATCAGATGCCAGACAACTCAAAAGTACAGAAGGACTCATCAGAACCTAAAAGAAAACCCTTGCCATCATTAGCCCAACTGGGACCTCCACCTCAGAAGCCAACAAGACCTCCAAATGTAGATATAGAACGGTTCCGAAGTAGAAAGACTTTTGGTAAGTTTGATTCTTTTCTATTTTGTAAAAATCACAAATAAGCATAAAAAGTTTCAAAAACATATGAAAAGTTTATTTTATACTTGGTTAGGAGTGAAATGTTTGTTCCTATTTTGTTTCCATGTAAATTTTTGTTTCTGTTTTGTTTTTATAGACAATCAGCTTCTCTTTTCTTAACATTCATATGTGAAGTTGAAAATAGTGGGTAGGATTTTAAAGACAAAAATATCTAAAGAAACATAAATATGTAACAGTGTTATGTGGAATAAATTTAGGGATCTTGATTTAGAGGTACGTAAATTTATACTGTGGAAATGACTTGTGTTTCCCATAATTCCAGTTGGTCTAGTTTTTGAATTACCAATAGGCTAGAAGTTGTTCTTTCCAACCACAAGTATGTAAAATGTTACTTAGAATTTTCTTCCTGATAAACCTGGTTACAACTATCATACACATATTGTGAGATTGAGGGCTTTGGGTGAACTTTTTGTACATGACCTTAAAGGACATCTACCACCAGGATGAAAGGCTGTATGCAAATTAGCCTAAGGGGCTCCAGGCTCCTTTAACAGTCCTTCATCTGGATGCACTAAATCTTTAAAGCTGCAGTCAGGAGCCATCAATAAGTATAAACCAGCTACTCTGGTTTAGATGATGATGATGATGATGACTACTAAACCAGAGCTTGTAGGCCCCATTTGATTATAATTTAAGCCATTTTTTTAAATTTATATGTTTACTATGTTTTATGTTTTAGGGAGAAATCCAAATTTTGAAAATTCCTGTTAACAAAACAGTTTTTACTTGTCGTCCTGCTGTTCCAACTTCCTTAGCATTAGGTTCGGCATCTAATATTACCCATTGTGATAAATGTGGCTAAATGAGTACACACTGACAAAACCTGTTTTATCTCTGCTCACACTTCTTCCTGCCTGAGAGTGTTTGTCATACAAGGCGATTATGGTGACAATAAATGAGATCTAGTTACAACCTTAAACGTCTTTCCCATCAAATGAAAGAGCAAATATATTCCCGGGCTCGCTGACATTGCAGTTTTTCACTTCTCGGTTTCGACAATTTGTACAATATTTACCAGCATTGTGATCAGCCTGTTGCAATATAGAGAAGTGGGTGCTGGGAGAGATATTTAGATGAGGTATATGAACTTTATTAGGTAACAGCAGTAGGCATGGTGGGCTGTGGATAGCTTCATATCTACTATTGGTCAAACGGAGTCCCGAATTGTAAGACTTGTGCAATTGTATTAGGTTACCAATAAAGATGATGCCCATTTCCTTTATGGCCCGTTGACTGCTCCGCCACCGGCTTTTAAAACTAGCGCACCATCTTACTTTGGATGCGATAAGTTAAATCTAAACATCTGTATCCTAATTGATCCAGCGGGTTTTTGTTGACACTGATGTGAGGGAAACGGCACCAGGATATTGTTCCGGTGATACTTCTTTGCATGTGTCATGCCATGTAATATACACAATTCTTCATGTGTAACGTGTTGTGTACTACCATTAAAGTATCATTGCCGGCAGAAATATGCCACATAGTGAGGACTGTCGCTATGTTGTCTGTGACCATTGGATAGACCACATCTAAGAAGGTAAGTGGTGACGAAAAATAGTGACGATGCGAAAAAGCCCCTTTTTAAGAATGTTTTCAGGACTTGGATGTACATAAACAGAATGGCTGGGTCATGAGTTAGCATTGGGCCAGGTGTGTTTTTGACAATAAATAAAAGGAGAGCCTTTCCCACCAGTAGGGATCACAGCAGCTGATGGTGACACCAAACAAATTAGGAGGCTGCTCTAAAAAAGATCAGCTTTTTGTACTCTAGTTGGCCAACCAGTGAGTTGAGCAGCACTCCCTATAGCATGGCCCCAGGGTTTACATAGGGACACAGAAGAGCACTACAGCATGAACATGAAGTGCAGCCATAATCTGGAGTGTAGAATCTAAGTTAAAATGTCTCAGTACAGTATATTTAAGAAAAGAGTTAAAGGGGTTGTCCACTATCAGCAAATAATTGATATTGTTTGTATAAGGAAGATTTATACAAATTTCCAATGTACTTTCTGTATCAATTCCTCACCGGTTTCTAGATCTCCGCTTGCTGTCCTTCTATAGGAAGCTTCTATGTTTACTTCTGGTGCATAGAAATCTGTCCATGGTCACACATAGCTCGTTATATCACACGGCTCTGATTACTCTCTGTGATACTAACGGCTCATACACCTGAGTGTCCATCACATGACCAGGAACAGGTATATATCCACTTGAAGTGAACATAGAAGCTTTCTAAAGGTGAACAGCAAGCAGAGGTATGAAAAACTGTGAGGAATTGATACAGAAAGTACATTGAAAAATTATATAAGTGTTCTTTACACAAACCATATCAATTATTTGCTGAAAGTGAACAACCCCTTTAAGTAGGTCTTCCTGTAAAGGATGAAGTAGGACCACAAGTCTGAACGTGCATGTCTAGAAGAGTTCCAAACCTGAGACCTGTGTCTAACGGACTGTAACATAGGGACTGAGAAAAGTAGATCATGGAAATGTACCACTGAAGAGAAAGGGGATTTGTGTGCAGACCAGTTACCTTCAGGGCATTTCAAAGCAGAGAAATCTGCAAGACAGAGTCAGGTGGTCTGCAATGAAGAGGACTTCTCACCACCTCCATCAATTCCAACATTTAGCATCTCTTAAGAGTAGCCACTCCAATGATTCGTGAGCAGTTGGAATGTTTCTCTGGCCCCACCATTCCAGAGCAATGAGTGTTGTTGGTGTTGGAGCCTTGAGGTTCCTGGAGAACACTTCTTAGTCTTGGAGAACACTGCTCGAGAGCCGTGCCGGGCTGTGTGGAGACCCTTGAGGTTTCAATCTCCCAGCAATGTTATTTCTAGCCTTTACCAACCTGCGGATATGATGTAACATGATTGCACACATGCTGCCTGGTAATGAGAAAATGTTGCCTCACGTCTTGCCAGTAATTTATTTTTACTTGTTCCAGCCTCCTAGTGCTCATACTCATCAGGCCAATGGCATCCATATCTGGACATGGATGGCAAACCATAGGGGGCTCAAAACATCCAACATCCCTCAATATAAAAAATTGTTATGATTACTGGGGGAAAACTAAACCCTTATACCTCCCAACCATCCCATTTGCCCCTTTAGATGCAGGATAATCCAATGGCAGATGTTGCAAAGTGGTTTGCGCCATTTTTGTGTCCATTCCTGAGCAGATCTGGGTGATTCATAGACTTATACTGGAAAAAGTTGAGTACATTTTTGAAGGTACTTTATGCAAACTTACCCTAATTGAAATATTTGAAGGGCCCTATAACCCGCTGGTACATTTCACTGTGTTCCTGGATTACTAAGGCTGCTGTAGAGACCAATTCCACAGTATTTGGCCATATGAAAGTGAAGGTAGAACATTTCAGGTATGGGGTAACATAATACCAGTGCTCACTATTTTTGAGGTTATTCCTCTACGTCAAAGCTCCAAAGTCATAGGGGCTTATTTACTAAGGGTCCTTGGATCGCATTTCCGTCTGACTTCCCAGCGTTTTCGGGATTTGTGCCAGGTATTTAGAAGGGGATTGTGTCGCATGTGATTGGATTTTGGCCCAGCGGCGCCGGCTTTCAAGCGGCAGAAATTGGAAGGGGGGGCGTCGGACGATCCGACTGATTCGGACTGAGCGCATGATTTAAGATTAAAATTGTTTTGCAACCAATGCACTTACATGCACCAGGGAGAAGATAGTGAGCTCCGGTGGACCTGAGCAGGGAAGCGATATCCAGGATATCGGGCGCACAATCTTAGTTAATCGCAGAAGAGTGCATTCCGTTCGGACAATGCACATCGGGGAATGCGCCAGGGATGGGTAAGTAAATGAGCCCCATAATGTTATGATAGATGATGGTTGCCCCACCATGTGCCCCAGAGACAGGTATACAAGACTCGCATTCAAATGGAAAATGCATTTTATTGCAATGTTGCAGGAAAAAAACAGCTTGACATGACTGAGTTAGAAGGTGAAGATAAAGTGACCCGGAGAGCTGTCATCACCCAGAGACAAGTTCTGCTATCCACCGCACTTCCTTATTTTCTTGCAGGCGATTCCTCTGTTTTGTGTATATACTTCCCATTTCTGTGCAATGCTAGAAAGTGCTAGAAAGTCAATCATTAGTGACCCACAACCGGTCATCGTTGCACCTTAGATAAAGCCTGTCATGATAGAAAAGGGTGGAACTTATATCTGTGTGGACTTCACTGCAGCTGTCTCAGACAAGATAACCAAAAGGTATCAACTGGGGTTCCTTGGACTCCCAAAGGAGATTGGATTCATCTCTCAATATACAGATGTGCCTTCCTCCACTTTCCTCTTGATTGGACATATCCAGAAAGGTGTGACACTAAATAACCCTAATAGATTAGTCAATGTTTTAAAGACACCACCACCAGGAATTACTACTGGTCCTAGGGGACCATTAATATGTCACAGCCTGGACCCCAGAACGACACATTGGACCTTCTGGTGGGACACTGTCACTTCTATTCTATTGATTCTGAATTGATAGTGTCTAGGATTTTCTAAGACCTTCTTTTCTAGTGATGTACCCTGATCTACCCTCAGTGGCCACCACACAAGAAGTACAATTCTGCATTAGTGACCTCCATAAGGTCTCTGTCTCCTTAGTGGTTCCAAAGTTTGATGCACCCTAAGTATCCTCAACATTGAAAAATCCTCTTAGGTAAAGTGACCCCCCAAAAAAGGTTAATCACGTAGGTTTGGACACACAAGACTTCTGAAGCAGTAGACATGATGGCATCATAACATCATAAAAAAAGCTTTCTGCTCCATTATATTTTACTTGTTGAAAGGGTACAGATAGAGTTGCAATTGGGGCCCCTGATGCAACAGGACCCAGGTTTTTACTATGATGTTATTCCTAGTTCAGTGTAGTAGTTTGTATCAGTTTACTATATATTCATTTTCTTGTTTACTTAATATGGAGCATAGAGTGTCTCAGATCCTACATCAGGTTCACACCCAGGAAGCGACAAGTACTCGCTATATATCTATAACCTCAAGACGTGAAATATGTCCCACACAGAAGAACAGTTTATGTCTGTGCATAGTCATGTTGTTGGATGTTGTGTGGATGATCAGCTAGAGCAGGGGTTGTGCATTGGGGCAAAAGCAGGAGAGTGGGAAGCAGGTCTTATATGATGAGCCATGTATATCACCGTTACCGATGCCATATTCTGTCCGTAGAGTATGGCTGAGGATGCACTGATTTGGTCACATTTACTTACCCGGTCCCTCTGAGTTCTCGAAAGTGCATTGTCCATCCGGAATGCACTTTGCCGTGATTCACGTAGCTCGTGCGCCCGATTTCCTGCATCTGTCGCTTTCCTGCTCAGGTCCGCCTGCGTTCACCATCTTTCTCTCGGTGCATGTAAGTGCTTATCTTGCAACACAATTTTGAAGTTAAATCCCGCGGTTCGTCCGAATCCGGCAGATCGTCCGGCGGCCCATCCCCCAATTTGTGTCATATGAAAGCCAGCGCGATTTTAAATCCCTGTCCCAGCGGCGCAAAATTGAAATCGTCGGGATGTCCGACGAAACTGTGTGGTCCGCGGGGCCCTTATGTGTCCAAACATCATGTGTTCATCATTAGTTAACCCGCTGTTACTGACAGACTCTCCCTCTACTTACATTGCTCCCTTGCTGTTCTGTCTTGTTTGGATTTGTTCTGTCTTGTACAAAAGGTTCTGATCCAATCACTCCCAGGGACCAGGATTCTGACTTCACATAAGAGGTTAGCTTTTCCTTAGTTTTTTGCCTGCTCTTGACTTAGTTCTTAAGAAGCTACTGGTATCCTGTTATTTCTGTTCCTTATATTCTGGTATTTTGACCTTCTGCCTGTTTCCAGACTATCCTTCTGCCTTGTGATTTTGTATGGCGTTTGTCCTTTTGGTTCTGACATGGCTCTAGAGACTATTCTTCTTTGTATTGTCTTGTCTTCTGTCTGTGATTTGCACTTTGTCTCAGCTAGGGAACCTCAACTAGTTAGCGGTTAGGTTAAAAGAGGCAAGCCAGTAGGGACAAATGGGAAGAGGGTTTATTCTCCAGTCCACTTTTTCTGTTCTTAGCAATTGTTAGTTCCCAGAGCCTGCGTTACACCATATCCATATGTCCTAACATAACACATTGAACAGGGACCCCATGATTATTATCCAGCATAGACCCTGCTCTGATGGAATTGCCTTTATTATAATTTATAATAACCTGCAATATCATGAGATTTTACAGAAAAAATGTGTGGCCAGACACTCTCTCCCCAGGCTCATGGTTTCTTCTTATAGTAGCAGGCTTCCTTCTAGTAAGGAGCGGCAGGGACATGTCAAACATTTTTTTTAAAAAACCTGGAAAACATGCGCAACGGAGAACAAGGAGTGGGAAGTCTAATAGGTATAGAAGAATGAACCATAGATATTACAATAATTTGTCATGAGGGCATGTTTGCTTACCAACATTACATATCATGATGCAGTGTTGAGGGCACTAACTGATTACAGTTGCGACCAACCCCATAAACAATGTAAAACAGTTTGATATCCTATGAAGCCTTGAAAATTAAGCATTATAAATACTTAAACGTTACTCAGTGCACTGAGATTTATGACACATGCTGCCAGATATTTCGCCTCCCCTCAAGGATTAATCTTTAACAATCAATACATTTGTATATAATCAATTAACTGAGGCTATAAAGTGTAGAGAATATGCAGCTACAAGGGTTATCATATCTACCTTTTATTCCACCCTAGACCCTGCAGGGCCGGGCGTAAAATTTAACGCTGCGCATGCCCCGCCGGATAAATCAGGAGGCCGGAGCCTCTTAATGTATCTGGCTGCGCCGGTTCATACGCCCACGTGCGGCTTTCCACTTGCAATAGTTCTATGTTTACGCCTGATTAATGAAGAGGTGGAAATTGTAACTTCAATGCGACTTATAAATATGTGTGATTGTATAAACATTTGTACAAGTATGTTCAAAAGAGAGTTGGGCTCCAGCACTCCAAAAGAGATTCCTATATTCGTTAAAAAAGTCATTTTATTCCATACATTTTAAAAAGGACATTGTCCGACGCATCCTTCTGTAGAGACCTACGCGTTTTGAACATACATATTCAGTTCTTAATCATGGTCCATGGCTCAGATTAAGAACTGAATATGTATGTTCGAAATTTCAAAAATTTCAAAAATCTAGAATTCTTTACACATTTTCACCAAATATCAGTTTTTTTCATAAATAAATGCAAAATATGACATCAAAATTTTTCAACTAACTTTCAGACACAGTGATACCTATTGTGTTTATGATTTTTACTGTTTATTTATATTTAGATGACTTCTAGGGAAAGGGGGGGGGATTTTTAGTTTTTTTTAATATAATTTTTTTTAAACTTTTTTTATTTTTATTATTTTTCAGACTCCCTAGGGTACTTTAACCCTAGGTTGTCTAATTGATCCTATTATATACTGTGATACTACAGTATGGCAGAATATGGGGATTTTCCTCCTCACTCATTACAATGTGCAAATCGCACAGTGTAATGAATATGTTAAAATGAGACAGCCTCGGGTTTTCGAAAGACCCGAGGCTGTCATGGCAACTGATCGCCACATTCCCCGCCACGGGGAGCGTCGATCTTCACCAGGATGGCGACGCCCATGCACTTTGCCTGTGGCGATGAACAGGTTAACACCTGCGATCAGTGCTAGCCGGTAACTGTTACCAGTAAGTGTTTGCTGCAATATACCCATGAGCATGTGAGCCCTCTCCATGCACCCGCAGCTATTAAGGCGCACATTGGGAAGGGGTTAATTGTATTAAAAGAATGTGCAAAGTACAACAGAAAACTGGAACAAGGACCTTAGTAAATGCGCCCCAATGTGCCTGAAGACAGGAGCATGGTCTTCATGAATGGCGCACCATGTGCTTGATCTGAGTGCACCAGTGCAGCTGAAGATAGGGACAGTCTGGGAATTAGCAAAATGTAAAAGTTGCCCTTTTCAGACAGACTGGATGAGATGATATCACTTCTTTATACTGAAGGTAGCACTTTTTGACATATACTGGATGTTTGGGGTGTTGTCTTGTTGCAGAATTATTATTAGCAGCTCTATTAACACTTCTTTTTTTGAAAGCTTTATTACTCTGCAGCTCTTTTCACACCCGCCTAACACTTCTACACAACTGTATTTGAGCTAAAAGCCCCTACATGACCATGCAATAAAATTTGACAGCCTTCTAGTAACCTCTAGGGGGAGCTTAGGAGCTTAGCGCAGACAGTGCTATCATAGAGAACAATGTTTAAACTGTTTGCATTAATTTCCTGAGCGCTTCCTAGTGGAAACATAAGAAACATATATGTTATCCTTAATTTCCTGAGCGCTTCCTAGTGGAAACATAAGAAACATATATGTTATCCTTAATTTCCTGAGGTCCATCATATATTTTCTTTATCCTGGAAGGACAATCTGATATGAAGGGGTACAATTTGTGACATAAAATGACATACATTAAAGAAATTCACATCTTTCTTAGGATGTGTATTGGAAAAAAAACTAAAATGGAGATAGGTTTGAATATGGCAGTATCCCTTTATTTTAAAAGAAACACTTAAAATAATAGTGATGTGTTGTGTAATAGAGATGTGTTGTGTAATAGTGATGTGTTGTGTTAGCTGTAGTATGCTTTGAGTACACAGGGGATATTCAGCCCCTCAGTTTAACACAGTGTATGGATTTGGAGTGTCCCTTTAATAACAGCTGTGAGAAGATGCTGCTGTCTCCCTTCAAACCTCGACATCACACATGACATGTGGTTACAAAGGTCTTTTCTGGTTTGGTGTAGACAGCTGATATAACATTTCTGAAGAATTCATCCTGTTTTAATCTGTTTTATTGTAAAATTAAATTAAAGTGGATTTAAAGGAATAGTTTAATGTAGATAAACAGGGCAGGATTATTGGGAGGGCTCCAGGGGAGCTGGCCTAGGAGCCCCAACCACTTTACTTATAAGGGGGCCCTCACCAACAATGTCCAACAGGTAGCTCACCGCTCTCACCACCACGCCTGCCTCCAAGCTGTGACATGAGTGCGTGCTTGCCGAGCCCACCCGTACTCAATCACACTGGGCATGCTTTTCAGGAGCTGCGCTGCATGCAGAGTGACACCTGTTCCCCCCCGCCTTTAGTCCCTGGTTGGCTGAACTGGTTGCCAGCACTCTCCGGGAAGCAGTAGCCCATGGGACTTGGACTTGGTCAGTAATACAGCCACTGCCACTGTGCCAGCTAAGCCAGCAGTTAGGCTGACATATAAGAAGGAGAAATTTTAGAATATTAATTATAATTTAGAATAGTAATGGGATACATTTACTGGGGGCCCCACCAGATTTTGCAGGAACCTCCATCTATTTTGATCCAGCCATGTAGAAAAAACATTGTCATACCCATATGAGGGAGTGGGAAGGGGGCAGGGCTGGCGTTAGGGGGCAGAAAACTGGGCATTTGCCCAAGGCCTGCTGTCCTAAAGGGGCCCCCAGCGTATAGACTTCTGGGCAGAGGATGCAGTGTTTCTTTAATACCCCTTGGTTGATTGCCAGGGTGAAGATGCTTATCATCCGTCTCCTATCTATATTTCTATCATCTATCTGTCTAGTTATCTATCTTCTATAATTTGTCTATTTCCTATCTATACATCTGTCTGTCTAACCAGTTATCTATCTAGCCTATTTATCCATCTATTTATCTATATATCTTCTACCTATCTTTTATCTATCCATCTATAAATCAATCTTTTCTCTTATATATCGTATCTATCTCCTATAGTCTCTCTATCTTTTATCTCGTTATCTATATATGATCTCCTTTATATTTCTGCATCTATGAATCTATAATCTATCATATTTATCTTCTAGCATCAATCTATAAAATAGATTTTATAGCCAGGGGCTGGCTGGCTATATACTACAGGGGGCTGGCTGGCTATATACTATAGGGGCTGGCAGGCTATATACTATAGGGGCTGGAAGGCTATATACTACAGGGGCTGTCTGGCTATATACTACAGGGGCTGGCAGGCTATATACTACAGGGACTGGCTGGCTATATACTACAGGGACTGGCAGGCTATATACTACAGGGGCTGGCAGGCTATATACTACAGGGACTGGCAGGCTATATACTACAGGGGCTGGCAGGCTATGTACTACAGGGGGCTGGCAGGCTATATACTACAGGGGGCTGGCTGTCTATATACTACAGGGGCTGGCAGGCTATATACTACAGGGGCTGGCAGGCTATGTACTACAGGGGGCTGGCAGGCTATGTACTACAGGGGGCTGGCAGGCTATATACTACAGGGGCTGGAAGGCTATATACTAAAGGGGCTGGCAGTCTATATACTACATGGGCTGGCAGGCTATACACTAGAGCGTTCTTGCAGGCTATACACTAGAGGGGGCTGGCTGGCTATATACTGCAGGGGCTGGCAGGCTATATACTACAGGGGCTGGAAGGCTATGTACTACAGGGGGATGGCTGGCTATATAGTACTGGGTGCTTGCAGGCTTTATACTACTGGGGGCTTGCAGGCTATATACTACAGGGGCTGGAAGGCTATATACTACAGGTGACTAGCAGGCTATATACTACAGAGGTCTGGCTATATACTACTGGAGGCTGGCTACATACTACAGGGGGCTTGTTGGCTATATACTACTGGGGGCTGGCTGGCTCTATACTACAGGGGGTTTTCTGGCTATATACTGGGGGGGGGGGGGCTGTGACCAATGCATTTCCCACCCTCGGCTCGGCCAGTGTCTGTCATTTTCTAGGTCTGTGGTTCAGAGTGGGTATATCAGAGGGGTCATATGCCGGACTTTGATTTAAATACAAGGGGTGTGTAAATAGGTGGAGGCACCGAAAAGGGGGAAATAATAATCGCATGCGTCCTGATTAAAAAAAAACAGTATCCACATTAAAGTGACAGAAACAGATCAGCTTTTGTTTTGGGCCTGGAGCACAATTTTATTATCTTTCATGCCTCTGCACTATGTGACGCCTGAAGAAAGTCCTACAAATGAAAAAAACTACTAGATATCAACGTGTCAGATCAAAATGAAGGATCTAAATCTAGTGCTAAAGGAAAGTGGAGCCAATGCCCATAGCAACCAATGATATCGCTTCTTTCATGTTCAAAAGAGCTTCTCAAATTTGAGAGCAGGAATCTGATTGGTTACTTTAGTTATAACCTGTTGTTTGTGTGCAAGACGAGGCATTAGGTGTATTTTTATCTTATATTTTATCCTTTTACGTCATTCTGTGGACTAAGGAGGCAAAAAAAGAGGAAGAAGCCGGCAGTAATAAATGTGCAGGAAGCCACAGGGTGATATGTAGGTGATAAGTGAGCGGGTCGGAGTCGGGCGTAATTGGCGCACTATATTACCGCCTAAGGGAAGTTGTACGATAGGAACAATGTATATCCTGTTGTAAATTATACAGACTAGAAGATAAATATTACAAAAATTTCCTATAAAGTGCCAAAGATAATAATATTATTTTAATTAAAGGGGTTGGCCACATAACATTAATTAATGTGTGTAAGTAAGGGGGGGGGGGGGTTATCATCAACCAGACATTCCTATCTATAAAATGGCCGCAGATAGAGGGTCATGTGATCTCTAACTGTCCATGAGCAATCTCCCTGCCAGGACCATCATTTTATTTAAATGAAAACCTTCTTAACCCCTTCAGGACGTAGCCAGTTTATTTACCAGAAGTAGTGCAGTGTATTATACAAGACATGAAACAATCACAAGTTCGTTTCCCCTTGTGGGACATTGTCATACAAAAAAAAATTAAAATATAAAGTTTCATATAAAAAAAAGCAGTCTATAAAAAAAAAAGTTGCTAAAAACATTAAAACTCACAAAAATCACCCACCCCTTTAAAAAAAAAACATATTAGTAATATCGCACACATTTTGTATCTCCACGCCAGTACCAACCCAGGCTATAAAACTATAATTTTATTTATCGGGTACGACAAAAAACTAAACGAAAAACGATGACCAAATTGACATTTTCTAATCATCATCAAAAAGTTTGTGCACAAATAAAATCTAACAGTGCTTCTACAAAAATAAGCCCACACAAGGCCACATTGACAAAACATTTCAAAAGTTAAAGCACTTGGAAGGTGGCGATGCAAAAGTTTTTGTTTTTTTTTTCCGTGAACTATTTTATTATGCAAAGAAAGGTCATTTAAAGAAAAAAAAAATGTATATATAAATTTGGTATCGCTGTGTGCGTGTTGTCCCAGAGAAAAAAGCTTCTTATGTTATTTAGGTTTGACGATGATGAACATTTTTATTAGAAAAAAAACTACTTCTGCACATACTGCGCAGAAAGGGTTAACAAATGTTCATCAGTAGGATATATGAAACTCAGAATTGTTCGATTAAAAATTACATTTGGTCCCCATAAAACCAAGAACCCATACAGTTATAGTGCCATTGACGTAGAAAAGGGGTGCGGAAGAAAAAAAAAAAACAAGAAAACCTTGGGTTTTGCAGGATGAGCTTCAGTTTTTTACTGTACAAATGATTTGTTGTGGTTGTTTGCATTGCATTTTGAAGATGTCATTACAGTTGTTCTCTAATAATAGTGCTGTGATAGGGGTCTATACAGTATGTATATTTTCTTTCTATTGCTTATTGCTTCAAGTGATTGTGATAATATTTATTGTGGTTTGTGAAGTCTTTCACATGCAACTGCACCGGAAAAAGAACTACTATGACCAAAATCATAGAGATAATGTTGTTGGAGTGATGAGAAATTGATGAGTGATGGGGACATTCAGTCATGGATCTTCTGAAATAGTCCATGGCCTCCTTTCTTCTTAAAGGAAACCTACGATTTGATTTGATGCATTATGAAGCAAACATACCTTGAGAATGCTGTAGCTACACTGATGTAGGAACATATTTTGGTTAATCCCTGAGCTGAGTGGTTTTGCTGATAAAACAGATATAACATTATGATAATGAAGCTCTGTCGCTTCTATGGCTGCTCTAGCGCTTGCTTTCCCGCTTCTCATAGCAGGAGAGTTTTTCTCTACAGCAGATGATGATGCAATCACTTTTCTCCCTGCCAGACAGAATAATCAATTGCTGCACCATCCCCCAGCCACTGTGTATGAGTGATCCAGCTCGGGTTGATTAGTGCTTGACTAACCACCATGTGTAATTGCAAGCTCCTGTTTGTAATGTGTTTATCTTGGCAGCCACGCTGTCTTAGCTTTCCCAAGGTCCTGAATGTTATAATTGTTTTTTCAACCAAACTAGCTCAGGGATTAACCAAGATATAGTCCTGTATCAATGTAGCTACAGCATACTCCAGGTATGTTTGCTTCATAATGCATCACATCAAATGGTAGGTTTCCTTTAAATCCATGTTTTAAATTATGCTAATGAGGGGGCATTACTAGATGACCTCAGTATTATAGCTTTGCAGGCTGTTACACTCTCTCTCTCTGCTTCCTAAGCAACTCCCCCCTCACTCTACCTGCTGTAATCACAGACAGTAGTAGAGGGAAGTGCTCTGCACAGTGAAACAATTTATAAAGCTTTAGCCCCTCCGAGCCCTTTTGACTCATTCGCATAATTGTAAAAGTTGATTTTAAAGGAAGGAGTCTATGGATAACAAATATAACTAGATTACTACAGTCACGGTCCCCGGATCTGAGAGTAATGTCCCTGGTTTATCATGATGGATTTTGATGGTGGATTTCCTTTAATACAGGACAATTATAGTGCTGTGGTGACATCATCTCCTTGCTTTGATGGCACAACCCCTTTAAACAACTGATGTTTATAAAGGCACTTTATTAACTTTCTTGTATTTATAGAGCACATTCACCTCTGAGGAACCCAACCTGCCAAAATAGGAAGAAACAACAAAAAATAGGAAATAGCATAATCATCATTTCCTATATACAAAGTGTTTATTATAAGCCATGTTTTTGTGATATAATAATGGCCTACAGGGGACGACTCAACAACTAGGGAGCCTATACCTTAAAATTGGTAAACTGCATGGCAGGGGTCTTGAGGGGGCGCCGATCGCTGTAATGGCAGCCCTGAGGTCCAGTAAGGACCCCAGGGCTGTCCTCAGGTAGTGCCTGTAAGATCCAGTCTGTGATGGGATCTTTAAGGGGTTGTCCACTGTCAGCAAATAATTGATATAGTTTGTGTAAGGAAAAGTTATACAATTTTCCAATATACTTTCTGTATCAATTCCTCACTGTTTTCTAGATCTCTGCTTGCTGTCATAATATAGAAACCTTATTCTTGACTTCCAGTCAATGAAAATCTGTCCATGGTCACACAGGTGCAGGACTTGTTATGTCACACAGCTCTGATTACTCTGTAATATAACGGGACGCGCCCCTGTGTGACCATGGTCAGATTTCTAACCACTGAATGTAAACATTGAAGCTTTCTATAGCAAGACAGCAAGCGGAGATCTAGAAAACTGTGAGAAATTGATACAGAAAGTATATTGGAAAATTGTATAACTTTTCCCTTACACAAACCATATCAATTATTTGCTGAAAGTGGACAACCCCTTTAAGCTACAAACTGGCTATGTCTTTAAGCAGTTAACCCTTTGCGGCTGTTGTGTTTTGTCAGGTAATAAAGTACCAGTCAGTGAACAGAAGTCCTCGGCGCTGTCCTCAGCACTGCCACCTCCACCTCCATTACCAAAGTCCTCGCCAGCCCCCCCACCGGTCCCAAGTCTACCTCCCCGAATCATCAGGTAAGTCTCCACTGATGAGCTATGAACAGGTTCATGTTAATCTCAGATCTGTGGGGGCTTCATATTCCGGACCCTCCACTTTTAGCTACAATGAATGGAAGCAATAGATGCAGTAACTCAGATTGGCCACTACACAGAGAGGGGAGCAGTTCTTTTCTCTGTGCTGACCAGTAGAGGACTTGATGACTCGTCATATGGGGTCTGAGTTGAGGCTGATTTGTAGCAAAATAAGTTATTTTTGAGCAGATTTGGGTCAGGGTGTAAGATGTTACAGATTTGGGCCAGTGAGTATGAAGGTAAAGAAGGGATATTGGAAGGAGGATTGGGAGAGGAATTAGTGAACGAGAAAGAAAGGAGCTTAATATGTGGAAACAGACTGATGTCTTAGGCTACATTCACACTGCCGTTGCCCGCTGTACCGTAGCACGGCGGGCACACGGCAGCGCGCGGGGAGAGGAGGAGGAGGTGAGCGCACCCCCGCCCCTCTCCATAGGAAGATATGGATATCTTTTTCTGTTTTACGGAGCGGTACGGTGCCACACGTGTGCTGCAGTGTACTGCTCCCGTAGGGCGCCGTGCGCCCATTGCCATCTATGGGGGACGTATATTGGGCGTATATACATCCTCCTTGCGGCAGTGTGAATGCAGCCTTAGACTGTAAGTTACATGGAAATGGCAACATGCAGTTATATCATTTCATTCCGGCAACTGATTCCTGGCCCCATCTAGTGGTTACTACAGTAAATATTTTGGGGGTCATTTACTAAGGGCCCGATTCGCGTTTTCCCGACGTGTTACCCGAATATTTCCGATTTGCGCCGATTGTACCTGAATTGCCCAGGGATTGTGGCGCACGCGATCGGATTGTGGCGCATCGGCGCCGGCATGCGCGCGACGGAAATCGGGGGGCGTGGCCGAACGAAAACCCGACGTATTCGGAAAAACCGCCGCATTTAAAAACCGAAAAAGTGTCGCTTGGGGAGCGCTTACCTTCAACTGGTCCGAGGTGGTGCATTCCGGCGTGATGAGATGACTTTCAGCGCAGCAGCGCCACCTGGTGGACGGCGGAAGAACTACATTCATAAATCCCGGCCGGACCCGAATCCAGAGCAGAGAACGCGCCGCTGGATCGCAACTGGACCGGGTAAGTAAATGTGCCCCTATGTCACCATACAGGGATAATACACACAGTGATGTCACAGTACAGGGATAATACACACAGTGATGTCACAGTACAGGGATAATACACACAATGATGTCACAGTACAGGGATAATACACACAGTGATGTCACAGTACAGGGATAACACACACAATGATGTCACAGTACAGGGATAATACACACAGTGATGTCACAGTACAGGGATAATACACACAGTGATGTCACAGTACAGGGATAATACACACAGTGATATCACAGTACAGGGATAATACACACAGTGATGTCACAGTACAGGGATAATGCACACAGTGATGTCACATTACAGGGATAATACACACAGTGATGTCACAGTACAGGGATAATATACACAGTGATATCACAGTACAGGGATAATACACACAGTGATGTCACAGTACAGGGATAATACACACAGTGATATCACAGTGCAGGGATAATACACACAGTGATGTCACAGTACAGGGATAATACACACAGTGATGTCACAGTACAGAGATAATACACACAGTGATCTCACAGTACAGGGATAATACACACAGTGATGTCACAGTACAGAGATAATACACACAGTGATGTCACAGTACAGGGATAATACACACAGTGATGTCACAGTACAGAGATAATACACACAGTGATGTCACAGTACAGGGATAAGGGACAGACAGTAGGTGTTCTCCTTAAGGAGACAATGCCAATTAAGGCCACCTTAAAGGCGTGTGGAGACTTAAAGCCTTAAGGAGAACACCTACTGTCTGTCCCTAGTCAATAGCCTCTCACATAGCCAAATCAGTTCCCTACGCTGTACTGAGGAGACCCAATCAGGTCGAAACAGTGCTGTCTACAGTTGGGAGTCTGTTCCTTATGGAATAGATATACTGGTTTGACTTAATCCCACATCATGTTTTTAGACTTCTTGTAAGTCATACTTGATGTTAAGGGGGCTGCCTTTCAAGGTAGCAAAAGGAGGTATTGTTTTCCATTTAACACCTTGGAAAACTTATTTGCAGTACAGGGATAATACACACAGTGATGTCACAGTACAGGGATAATACACACAGTGATGTCACAGTACAGGGATAATACAATAAGTGATGTCACAGTACAGGGATAATACACACAGTGATGTCACAGTACAGGGATAATACACATAGTGATGTCACAGTACAGACATAATACACACAGTGATGTCACAGTACAGGGATAATACACACAGTGATGTCAAAGTACAGGGATAATACACACAGTGATGTCACAGTACAGGGATAATACACACAGTGATGTCACAGTACAGGGATAATACACACAGTGATGTCACAGTACAGGGATAATACACACAGTGATGTCACATTACAGGGATAATACACACAGTGATGTCACAGTACAGGGATAATACACACAGTGATGTCAAAGTACAGGGATAATACACGCAGTGATGTCACAGTACAGGGATAATACACACAGAGATGTCACAGAACAGGGACGATTTACTAAGTATTTGTTGTGTGGATGATGATGATGTTGCTGAAGTTAGAGAAATATTAATTATTCCTTTTTACTCCACAGAAGTAACAATGAAGATAACAAGAATGATGAAGGTATGTACATGGGTATGTCAAGGGACAAAGTGGATATAACCCTTCCTTGATATAACGCATAATAACCGTAGAGAAATATTAATCCTAGTCCCGCTCTCAGTTGAGAAGTGGAGACAATTGTATCCAGTCTAAACAATGCTCTGTGAGCTAAACAGCCAGAACTGCAGATTGATACATTGTAACAAACCAGCATCTGACCTATTGGGGCCCATTAACTAAGGGCTCCGCGGCCGCACTTTCATCGGGTTTCACGACTTTTTCCGTTTTGCACCGAATTCCGACGGGATTGTGGTGCACGCAATCGGATTTCGGCGCACGTGACAGAAATCAGGGGGCGTGGCCGACGGAAAACCCAGCAGTTTCTGAAAAACGCGTAATTTAAAAAACAAAGTGTGTCGCAAAATCAAGCACTTACATGCACCGAGAAGAACCAGGTGAACTCCGGCGGACCTCGGCGCAACAGCGACACCTGGTGGACATCGGGCGCACGACCTTAGTGAATTGCCGGAAGACCCGAATCCTCGTCGGAGAACGCACCGCTGGATCGCGACAGGACCGGTTAAGTAAATGTGCCCCAATATCTCTATTCTGAACATGACATTCCTATGAATCATATAATTAATGTTATTTTTGTCTTGCATTTTGCAGGTGCTGTCATAGATGATATAGTAAGTATTGTGAGCCTGAGCAGAATGTGCCTCTGCTTCATTAAATTAGGATTAGGATTAAATTAAAAAAAGAAAAAGCATTGCACCTACCTATAGGTGATCAGTTGTGTCGAAGGTCTGTCTTACTTACATTGAGCTGCAATACCTGACATCACCTATGGAGAAATGTGGCGCTGTTTCTTAAACATTCTTACTTGTACAACCCCTAGAATTGGATTAATTAAGTTAATTACAGAACACTTTACTGTTAACCTTTCATATGCCATAACACATCATACAAGGGTGGTTGCATATCTGTAGATCAATTTTCAAAGGTGGACAATGAAGAGGTAAGATGTCATCTGGACATGTCTCTTCTGAGACCTCCTGTCATTGTAGAGACAGAAACACATGTACAATACAGACAGTGACATGGATGTCTCTTACTGACATGTAAATAACCCGAGACATCAAGACCGAGGCTGACAGGACATGGACCAGTGACAGGGAGCGCTGCTCCTGCTTACTGAATGCTGCCAGTGACTGACACCGAACTACAAGACAGAAGTGCGTCCCCTAAGATGATAGACCGGCAAATGTAAAGTCTAGTTACATATTCTACTCAGCAGATCATATCTGTATCCGGGAGAGCTGGGTGGCATACATATTAGTACACACATTCATACACTCATATATACACACATTTATATACTTTTATATACTACACACACACAGGGGGCCACATTTATTAACGTGTTTGCACCAGTTTTCTGTCTGATTAGACATAACGTGCAAACTACTTGTACACGTATTTATAAAGTGTCTGCGCCCGTATATCCACATCCATACATTGATACACACATAGGGGAGGGGTGGGATGTATTGACGCACTTTCTCCACAATTCTGGTGATTTTGCACCAAAAAAACTGTGAAAAGCCTTACACCACAGTTATCAAGGCTTTTGAGACCTGTTTTTAGCCATTTTCCAACTTGTCCGCCTGAGGAGGCGTGGCCTTCAGGAAAAAGGGCGTGGCTTGACATAAAAGGGTGCGTGGTCTATTTTACTGTGTGCCAAAAAATTGTGTCACAGAGTTTAGACCACTTTAAAGTAAGTCTAAACTACTTATCCTGCACCAGATTCATTAACACAGTGATAAATCAGGCGCAGAAAATGACTTTTCCTCCACTAAACTTGGGACACATTGATAAATCCCCCCCCCCTCTCCCCTCCATAGGGGGTTATTTATCATTAGGCTCCTTGGGACAGTTCTATGTCTATTTTTGGAGTTTCGCTGCCCATCAGATACATTAAAGTGGCTTTGGCCCCTTAATAAATGTTCTTATGGTCTATTTTCTGTCTGGGATTTTTTTTTTTTTTAAAAAGTTCCAAAAAAAGTCTCAAGATTTCAAAAAAAAAGTCTCAAGGCCCAGCACATAGACCAGCAGGGGACTGGAGTAACTGTGAGACTTTTTATAGACAAGTCATGACTCTGGCTTTGCGCGGCATTGCACTAGCAGTAGTTCTATGTCTACCCCGGATTAATTAAGAGGTGGGAATAGCCCTGTGAGATTTTTTAGCAGTGAAAAGTCTAAAAAAAAAAACCTCAATGTGACTACTTTGAGACTTTTTTACGCCAAAGAAGCCCAGGAAAACCAATGATAAATAACACTCATACAGTATATACTCATCGGGGGTCATTTACCATACGCCAGTGCTACCGCGCTGTGCTGCCTATAAGGTGCAGACGGATACATCAAGAGGCTCCGGGTGATGTCCTTTACAAACAAGCATTTTATGTAACTCTGGTGTGAGATGGCAGAGAAGTCATTATACTGTCCTTATCCCTGGTGGTCTAGGGCAGTAAGAGGTTAGTTTAAGTATCCCTGGAGGTCTGGGCAGTAAGAGGTTAGTTTAGGTCTAGGGCAGTAGAGGGGCTAAAGATGACTGTGTAAGAGAGTTATGGTAAGTACCTCTGGTGGGAGAGAACAGAGAAGTCATTTTACTGTCCTTATCCCTGGTGGTCTGGGCAGTAAGAGGTTAGTTTAAGTATCCCTGGTGGTCTGGGCAGTAAGAGGTTAGTTTAGGTCTAGGGCAGTAGAGGGGCTAAAGTATTGTCAGAGGGCAGAGATGTCATGTTATTGTCCATATTACCGGTGGTTTAGAGTTCTAAGGCTTTAGTTTAATCAAGGGTTATAGAGGGGTTGAAGCCAACATCATCACGGGTTCAATTATTTAGATCCTTGGTGGAATAGGGACAGTAAGGGGTCACTTTACTAGTCTCTGGTGGTCTAGGAATTAGAGGGTGTTAAAGTTAACAGTTCGTGTCCCTGAACTAATAATAGCGTGCAGGGTCCCCATAATCAGCTCTGATCTTTGGGGCAATGATGACACTCCTACAGCGCCTCCTCGGGCTAACCAGGTCCCCTAAAGAAAAAGATACTCGTTGTAGGTGCTTTCTGTGGCTAATAGGTGAGGGTCCTGGATGTAGACCCTCCTAGAACCTCATAATGTTGCTATAGTTTATATAATATAATCCTTATGTTTGTTTGAAGAGTGAAGAAAGTGATGAGGAATTCTATGAAGATTTTGATGAGCACAAGTAAGTAAATTGTGTATATGTGTACAGTGTCCTATCCGAAATCCCAGCATCTTGCTATTAAATGGTCCTGGAATACCAACTCTTAAGCAAGTTTGCACATGCAGTCTCGGTAAATGTGGGAGAGCCGGGAAGTACCGTATTTTTCGGACTATAAGGCGCACAAAAAAACTTTTGATTTTCTCAGAAATCAAAGGTGCGCCTTATAGTCCAGGGCGCCTTATATAAGAACCGTACTTACAGGCAACAGCTGCCTTGAACTGTGCACAGGTCTGCCACCTGCTGGTCATTCATCCTTATATTCCGGTGCGCCTTATAGTCCAGTGCGTCTTATGTATGAACCTAGACATTTTAGCATTTATTTATGGTGCGCCTTATACTCCGATGCGCCTTATAGTCCGAAAAATACTGTATGTGATGTTATATATCGGATCTGTACATAACTAGGACAACGATAAGTCAGTATGTGATCCCTGCTGCCCCCCCCCCCCTTCCCTAATGGCTGTTGGATGAAATCAATCCTCTGTCTAGAGATGATAGGAGTGAGCCTCCAGCACTGCACCTCATCCATGTGAGTCTTCCCTTCTAGTGCTCAGTACAAGAAAAGTCAAGAAGAGAAGAATGAGAAACAGCGGAAGAAAGAGCTGGAGCAAGCCAAGAAGGAGCAGAAGGAGAAGGAGAAGAAGGAGCAGGAGATACGGAAGCGATTCAGGGTAAATCCTAAATCTGTAGGGGCTGCAGAGGTAACATGAGGGTCCAATTTTCGTAGGCCAATATTACAAATATCATCCTGGCTCAGTTTTATCTCCCAGCACCTCCTACTCCTAACCTTGATTGACAGTGACCGGACCTTGTGGCCACACACATGGTGCACCAGAATCCTTATTTGTACATAAATACATTTTACTCAATTTTTATTTTTTTCCAAAAAGATAAAACCTATAATGGAAAAGGCTTCACCCACAGGACATAATTAAAAATATAGATGTGACCATGGAAGCCACTGCCTCTCACAAGCGAATCTTATGATATCACTTGTGGAGTTACCTTCTACTAAGACCTGGAGGCTCCACCATGTTGTAATTTGTCTCCCTGGTTTTTCTGTAGTTAACTGATAAGATAGAAGTCATCCATCAGGCCAAAGCCAACACGGACTATAAGGGCGGCAAAAATGAGCTGACCTTCAAAAAGGAAGATGAGATTGAGATCATCCGAGTTACTGATAATCCGGAGGGAAAATGGCTTGGAAGAATGAAGGGAAATTGTGAGTATCTGCCCAGCTTTACCATTCCTCACGCCCTGTAGAATTTATTTATTTTCCTCCCGGATTCGATTTTTTTCTTCTTCCTCCCTTCCAGCAATTCTTCCTCCTCCCTTCCATTTTTTTCCTCCTTGCTTCCATCTTTTATTCCTTTTCCCTTCAATCTTTTCTTCCTCCTACTTTCCATCTTTTCTTCCTCCTCCCTTCAATCTTTTCTTCCTCCTCCCTTCCATCTTTTCTTCCTCCTCCCTTCCATCGTTACCTCCTACTCTCTTACTCCTCCCTTCCCTATTCTCTTCCACCTATCTTCTTTTCCTTTCCTTCTGCCTTCCATTTTTTGCCTCCTCCATTCCATCTTTTCTTCCTTATCCATTCCATCTTTTCTTCCTCCTCCATTCCATCTATTTTTCCTCCTCTCTTCCGTCTTGTCTGCCTCCTTGAAACCTTCTTTTCTTCCTCCTCACTTGCTTATTTTCTTCCTCCTCCCTTCCATCTTTTCTTCCTCCTCCCTTCCTTCTCCCCCCTACTTCTTTTCTTCCTTCTCACTTCCTTCTTTTCTTCTTCATTGACTTCCTCTTCCATCCCTTCCTTCATTTCTTCCCTCCTACATTCCATCTTTTCCAATCCCTCCCTTCCTTCTAGTATTTCTCCTCCTTTACGTCTTCTCTTCCACCTCACTTACTTCTTATTCTTCCTCCTCTCTTCCTTCTTGCCTGCCTTCTTGAATCCTCCTTTTCTTCCTCCCCCTTCCTTCTTGACTTTCTCCTCCCTTCCAACTTTTTCTCCTCCTCCCTTTCTTTTCTTCCCTCTCCCTTTCATCCTTTCCTTCTCCTCCCTTCCATCTTTACCTCTTACTTCTTGTCTTCCTCCTCCCTTCCCTATTCTCTTCCACCTCCCTTTTCCTTACCTCCTGTCGTCCCTTTTTTTGCCTTTTCCATTCCTTCCATTTTCCATTCCTCCATTCCATATTTGCTTCCTCCTCCCTTTCTTCTTCTGTTCTTCCTCATTTCCTTCTTTTCTTCCACCTCCGTTCCTTTTTGTCTCCCTTCCTCCTCCTTTCCTTCTTGTAGTCATCCTCCCTTCCTTCTTATCTTCCTTCTTTTCTTTCTCCCTGCTTCCTTCTCTTCCTTCCTTCTTTTCTTCCACCTCCATTTCTTCTTGCATCCCTCCCTCCTCTCTTCCTCCTTGTATTTCTCCTTTCTTTCTTTCTTTCTTTCTTTCTTTCTTTCTTTCTTTCTTTCTTTCTTTCTTTCTTTCTTTCTTTCTTTCTTTCTTTCTCCCTCCTTCCGTTCTCTTCTTTTTCCTCCCTGCTCCCTTCCTTTTTTTTATTGCTTCTTCCTTCCATATTTGTTATATATGTTACCCTGTTAAAGTTTGCAGACATAATAATTGTGTAGCAACGCAGATGGTCGCACCCATGGTTGTAATATGCTGCTCTGCTTGTCAGACGGATATATAAAGACGGCCATGTTGAAGGTGGATTATGACTCGCTGCCCAGGAAGAGTGTTACAAAGCGCGGCCCCCCTGTGAAGGTGGAGAATGACCAGGATATCTATGATGACGTCGGCGAGCAGGACTCCATCAGCAAGTAGGAGAATCATTTTAAGATCATCGTAAGAAGGGCAACCTATAAGTACAGGATGAGGAGGGGGTGGGCCAGGCTCCGATGGAAAGGAGGCAAAGGAGATGGCAAATACATGAATATATCTAAATCACCCCAGATCATAGGAAAAATCGTGAATAACCCCTGTGTCACTCTAGACCACCCGGAATATGTTAATTGTTTCCTGTAAGGTCACTGTACTGCCCTGTGTATGGACATAGTGTGTGGATACTATGTACTACATGGCGATATTATTTAGGCAGAGCATGTATACCATGTGAACAGTGCTATGAAATGCCTTTTGTGGTATCATGGGGAATCTATATATTTCATTATTACCCTCTTGGATAAACATAGGCTATATATGATCAGTGAATGTTCTCGATCTCTGTCTATAGGAAATGGTGATAGTGTATGTTTTGCAGCTTTATTATATGATTTCTCTTAAATTTTCTCTTTCAGTCACAGCGTTGGTGGAAATACACGTGAGTACTATATATAAGTATATATATATATCTTATAGTAATAGCTACAGCATTCCCTGCTACTTCCCTGATAAATCTACCCAATAATCTCTACACAAATACTGTATATCCATAGATTTTCCACCGCCGCCTATTGTTGGAGAAGACGGGGAGATCTATGACAGTGTTGAGGACGGTCCTCCAGACAGGTAGGTAGAATATTCATTGTATATGAGGTTATGGTCTGCATGATACACCTGTGAGTAGGGGGCTCAGCATAAGCCCACCCTATGACACCCATAGATTGGTGCTACTAGGGACTGAAGGACCATATTACCCATTGAGGATGGTAATTTGGCATGGAGACTTGCAGTTCTGCAGAGTCTGCCATTTTATATGCACTAAAGCAAATTTTAGGGGATTTCAGCAGCTTAAGGCATACCCTTAATTGGCCATAAGTCTGAACCTGATAGGGCCAAAAATTAAGTGCTTATTTTATGGTATAGGTGATCAATACCAGATTGCCAAACACAACCACAACCACTCTACAGTGTACGGCACTGTGCTTGGTGAGGAATATAGAGGCTGCAGCTGATTTATGGGGGTTCTAGGTGTCGGACTCCTGACACTGAGATATTGATCACATGTTCTAAGGATAGAGAAATCTGTACAGCGTCTACTGGTGTGCATTGCATAGCCTGGGTACAATTATCTCCACTTCTCACAGTCTAGACAATGCTCTGTGAGCCAGTCTCGAGACTGATAGATTGTAACAAACTAGTAGAGAGATCTATGCATCAATTAGTGATGTGTCTATCTCACAGAGCATTCCCAGACTTGATACAATTGTCTCCATTCAGAGGCATACATAGCTAGTCCTGCTCTCATCTGAGAAGTGGAGACAATTGTATCCAGTCTAGACAATGCTCTATGAGCTAATCACAGCTGCAGCATCTGCACAGATCTCTCTGCTGGTTTGTTACAACGTATCAGTCTTGAGTCCAAGGCGTTTAGCTCACAGAGCATTGTCTAGACTTGATACAATCGTCTCCATTCAGAGGCAGTGACCCTGTACATAGCTAGTCCTGCTCTCATCTGAGAAGTGGAGACAATTGTATCCAGTCTAGACAATGCTCTGTGAGCTAAGGACATCAGTAGCAGATATTACCAGGATACAGGATACGTCTACACTGATATTCTGCCTTTCTGAACTGAACACTACGTTCTACATTACAAAGCTCGGCAGCACAGGAGGAAGAGAAAAGCAGCTTGGCGTTGTGGAATATCTTTAGGAAGCGGAAGGGGACTGAATACAAAAAGAAAAATGTTCAGGATAAAACGGAGCAAGAAGAGATGGAAGAATCTGAGGCGTAAGAGAATAGAAGCTCTGCTTCCAGCCAGTACTAATCACTGGGGTCACCCCGCACCGATCAGACCCATCACCCGCTATTAATCACATGCTTCCTATCAGATTAACTGAATGATTAATCCACGCTTCATTTTAACTAACCAAATTATAAAAGACACACAAATGATGAGTAGTGGGTTCACATGTGGCATTAATGATGCGTTTTATAAACGCAATGTTGACCATTATGCAATTAGCAAATCTCTTCGCTGTTGTGGTGCGCATGCGTTACCCCCATGTGTAACCGCAGCCTCAACACAACTGGCCTTCAGTTCTGGCAGAAGAGCATTGACATAGGGAAGTATAGGATAAGAAATATGGGGCAGCAGACATCCAGGGCCTCACAACTAAGGGGGGTCTAGGCCCAACACAATGGGGGACATTTACTTACCTGGTCCTGTCGCGATCCCCGATCTGGACGGTCCGATGAAGATGAAGTCCAGCGCGATTCACCAACATTGTGCGCCAGAGATCCTGCTTCTGTCGCTTGCCCGCTGAGATCCGCCGGAGTTCACCTTCTTCTTCCCGGTGTTCGTAAGTGCATGTCTTGCGACACAATTTGCACGTTGTCGGAATCCGTTTTCCGAATCCGTTGGATCGTCCGACGGCCCACCCCCCGTTTTGTGTCACGTGATGCACCGATGCACCAAAATCCGATCGCGTGCACCAAAAACCCCTGTTAAATGCGGCACAACTCGGAAATCGTCTGGAAACCCGACAAAAATGTGGTCCGCGGACCCTTAGTAAATCTGCCCCAATATGTGCTGACCTCCCAACTCCTATAAAAAAGGATACTGTAAAATATCCCCCTTAGTGGCCCTATACTGTAAAATATCCCCTGTAGTGGCCCTATACTGTAAAATATCCCCTGTAGTGGCCCTATACTGTAAAATATCCCCTGTAGTGGCCCTATACTGTATAATATCCCCATTAGTGGCCCTATACTGTATAATATCCCCATTAGTGGCCCTATACTGTATAATACCCCCTTAGTGGCCCTATACTGTATAATATCTCCATTAGTGGCCCTATACTGTATAATATCTCCATTAGTGGCCCTATACTGTATAATACCCCTTAGTGGCCCTGTACTGTATAATACCCCCTTAGTGGCCCTATACTGTATAATTACCCTATTAGTCGCCCTATACTGTATAATACGCCCTTAATGGCCCTATACTGTATAATACCCCCTTAGTGGCCCTATACTGTATAATATCTCCATTAGTGGCCCTATACTGTATAATACCCCCTTAGTGGCCCTGTACTGTATAATACCCCCTTAGTGGCCCTGTACTGTATAATACCCCCTTAGTGGCCCTATACTGTATAATTACCCTATTAGTGGCCCTATACTGTATAATACGCCCTTAGTGGCGCTATACTGTATAATATCTCCATTAGTGGCCCTATACTGTATAATATGCCCTTAGTGGCCCTATACTGTATAATAGCCCCTTAGTGGCCCTATACTGTATAATACCCCCTTAGTGGCCCTATACTGTATAATAACTCTATTAGTGGCCCTATACAGTATAATATTCCCCTTAGTGGCCCTATACTGTATAATATCCCCTTTGGGGCCCTATACTGTATAATAGCCCCCTTAGTGGCCCTATACTGTATAATATCCCTCTTAGTGGCCCTATACTGTATAATAACCCCATTAGTGGCCCAATACAGTATAATATTCCCCTTAGTGGCCCTATACTGTATAATATCCCCATTAGTGGCCCTATACTGTATAATAACCCTATTAGTGGCCCTATACTGTATAATACCCCCTTAGTGGCCCTATGCTGTATAATAACCCTATAAGTGGCCCTATACTGTATAATATCCCCTTTGGGGCCCTATACTTTATAATACGCCCTTAGTGGCCCTATACAGTATAATATTCCCCTTAGTGGCCCTATACTGTATAATATCCCCTTTGGGGCCCTATACTGTATAATAGCCCCCTTAGTGGCCCTATACTGTATAATATCCCTCTTAGTGGCCCTATACTGTATAATAACCCCATTAGTGGCCCAATACAGTATAATATTCCCCTTAGTGGCCCTATACTGTATAATATCCCCATTAGTGGCCCTATACTGTATAATAACCCTATTAGTGGCCCTATACTGTATAATACCCCCTTAGTGGCCCTATGCTGTATAATAACCCTATAAGTGGCCCTATACTGTATAATATCCCCTTTGGGGCCCTATACTGTATAATACGCCCTTAGTGGCCTTATACTGTATAATAGCCCCTTAGTGGCCCTATACTGTATAATAACCCTATTAGTGGCCCTATACTGTATAATATTCCCCTTATTGGCCCTATACTGTATAATAACCCTATTAGTGGCCCTATACAGTATAATATTCCCCTTAGTGGCCCTATACTGTATAATATCCCCTTTGGGGCCCTATACTGTATAATAGCCCTCTTATTGGCCCTATACTGTATAATAACCCCATTAGTAATACAATAATCCCTACAAAGTGTAATACCCCCCCCCCAACCCCAGTATAATACACTGGTGCTGTGTATGACCCCCAGTATAACACCCCAGTGCAGCAATTAGGTAGATGGAGATGTTATGGGTGAGTTTATTACAAAACCTTTTATTTTGGTAGTTTACTCTTTCACCTGTTACACCTTGGGGCAATAAATACTTTCATCACATGGTCAGTAAAATAAATTGCTCCCCGTGGAATGAGACTTCATGAATCTCCCCGTCTAACTCACAACCTACCTCCCTACCTACCTAAGGTCTCTCTGATTCTACTAACTACTGAAATGACTTTTTTCCCACCTGTGACCTTCAATTGAATGATTTTGCTCCTCGTTATGTATTCATACTGTTAACTTCTGTAAATATCGGTGTTGACAGCTGTTTAGATCCAAATTCAGATACCTTCTACTTCTCCAGTTCTCTGCTTGCTGTCCTATTAAAGGGAACCTGTCACCTTCTTCATGGCACTGCACTGTCCATATGAGTCCTATTAAAGGGAACCTGTCACCTTCTTCATGGCACTGCACTGTCCATATGAGTCCTATTAAAGGGAACCTGTCACCTTCTTCATGGCACTGCACTGTCTACATCAGTCCTATCAAAGGGAACCTGTCACCTTCTTCATGCCACTGCACTGTGTATATGAGTCCTATTAAAGGGAACCTATCACCTTCGTCATGGCACTGCACTGTGTATGTTAGTTAAATAAAAGGGAACCTGTCACCTTCTTCATGGCAAAGCACAGTCCATATGAGTCCTATTAAAGGGAACCTGTCACCTTCTTCATGGCACTGCACTGTGTATATCAGTCCTATTAAAGGGAACCTATCACCTTCGTCATGGCACTGCACTGTTTATATCAGTCCTATTAAAGGGAACCTATCACCTTCGTCATGGCACTGCACTGTGTATGTTAGTTAAATAAAAGGGAACCTGTCACCTTCTTCATGGCACTGCACTGTCCATATGAGTCCTATTAAAGGGAACCTGTCACCTTCTTCATGGCACTGCGCTGTCCATATGACTCCTATTAAAGGGAACCTGTCACCTTCTTCATGGCACTACGCTGTCCATATGACTCCTATTAAAGGGAACATGTCACCTTCTTCATGGCACTGCACTGTGTATATCAGTCCTATTAAAGGGAACCTATCACCTTCGTCATGGCACTGCACTGTGTATGTTAGTTAAATAAAAGGGAACCTGTCACCTTCTTCATGGCACTGCACTGTCCATATGAGTCCTATTAAAGGGAACCTGTCACCTTCTTCATGGCACTGCACTGTCCATATGAGTCCTATTAAAGGGAACCTGTCACCTTCTTCATGGCATTGCACTGTGTATATTAGTTGTATTAAAGGGAACCTGTCACCTTCCACATGGCACTGCACTGGGTATATCAGTTTTATAAAAGGGAACCTGTCACCTTCCACATTCAGCTTTAATTCACTGGAATGCCTCCTTTACTTAAAGGGGAACTTGTATGTCCCATGAGATCCATCCATAATGTTCCAAAACCCATGGATATCTGATAGATTCAGCCTCGCCTCTACTTTGAGAATGGAGGTCCTGTATTGCTGTGATATTTCTGGGTCTCTTCTCTCCATTCTGTTCCAAGGAGCTACAGGTAGCTCGGTGCAAGCCATTTCCACCACCTAGAACCAGGTTCCCCGGGTATAACTGTAGGTATGAGTGACGGCTCCCCACGGCGGCCATTACACCCTGTACATTGATGCACGCCTGCTCCTCAGTCCATGTGTCATCATGATATGTGGTCAGTGAGGCATGAAGAAGCCTGCGCCTCCTACCTGTGTCATGTCACGAGCTCCAGGTGATGTACCCCAGACATATAGCCCCCCCCCCCAGGTGTGTGCATAGATGTAATAGGAAGATAGAAAAATCACTAATGTTCTATTAATATAATCCTTTATATCTTTACAGGGCAAATTCTACCTTTGGTAAGTAACCTGATATATCTTTAGACGGATATGATATACTGTAGATATAGATATTAGATTGATAAAAAGATATGAGAAAGATATAAGATGGACAGACGGATATTAAGATAGATGGATATGATGAGATAGGATGTAGAGTATATTATATGGGATGGATGAATCTGTAGGATAGATATTAGATAGATACATGTGATACATATTGTTGTGTGATGACTATATATTTTGGTGTCTCGGAGCAGAGAGCGATGTTTATGATGATGTGGAATCCTGCGACTTTCCTCCCCCTCCTATTGAGAGCAGGTAAGAAGTATCCCGGTATATACGGGGCTTATAGCGTCAGATGCTACAGGTGTAATATATAATACATTCTGTGAGTGCCTGATATTAGAACATATCATGTGTCTTCCAGTCTGACAGCGAACCCCAGACCTTCCGGGAAATCCTCCGACTCCAAGACCCTGAAAAGGCTCGAAAAAGAAGAGAAAGAATTCAGGAAAAAATTCAAGGTAAATGGTTAAAGAAGATTTACCTCTCTCTACTGTATATATGTTATTGGCCACTCACATATATACACAAGTATATATAAGTAGCTGTGACACTGGAGAAATTTGTAATCACACGTTTGTATGCTGTTAGTAGCTGCAGAACTGTGATATATGGATTTATATACCAGGATTGTAGCTTTTCCAAGTGCACCGGCCTCCTCCTCACACTGCAGTGGTTTTAACTTCACAGCCCCTTCTTGCTCTGAGCTGTAGCTGTCTTCTGGTTTTCTACAATGGCAGTCCCTTAGAACAGAGGGGCTGGGTGATGGAGAAACTTAAAGGAAATCTACCATCACAATCCCTCATGATAATCCAGGGACATTACACATAGATCCAGGCACGGGGGCTGTGGTAATCTTCTTATATTTATTATCCATGGCCTTCTTCCTTCTAACATCAACTTTCCTAATTATGCCAACGATGGGTGTTTCCAGAGCCCTTCAGCTCTGAAGCTTCACGGGTTGTTACAATGAGCAGAGCAGGTCTCCCTAGAGTGAGGAGGGGGAGGAGACATGTTCTGCTCATTGTAACAGCCTGTGAATTTGCAGTAACACCACTGGAGCCCTTAGGGATCATGAGCATAGTTTAAAAGTTGATTATAGAAGGAAAGAGGCCACGTTGCCTGGATCTATGAGTGACGTCCCTGGTTTATCATGATGGATTTTGATGGTAGATTTTCTTTAAAGCAGAGAACACAGAGCACAGCAGTGTGAGGACACGCTCCCAGCTCCCAGGTTATATGCATTTAGGCCCGGTCATCCTTGCACAATCTTACAGCATCATATAGTAACTTCCCCATTGATCCAACCCTTTATTCTGTTCTGTAGTTCACAGGGGACATCCGGGTGTTGTCATCGGTCCAGGTCGTGGCCAGTCTGGCTACTAAGAAATGGGGATCTAAGGACTTACCTCTGAAGCCTGGAGAGACGCTGGATGTCATACAACACTCCAACCCTGACACACTGCTATGTAAAAACGGCGAGGGCAAATGTAAGTGCACGTGACTGCAGTACATGGCATCACCACAGGGGTCGCTAATGTCAGGGTGATACAATCGCAGATCTTATAGACGTCCTGCAGCCTCATGCACCCGCACCGCACACTAATGCTATAAATGTGCACAAAATAAAAAGTGCTACAGGCGGATCATGTGCAGTTATGTCTCAGGCTGATGTAAATGATTATAAATGCCACAAGAGGGTGTAGAAGTGCTCCTCTTCTCAGAGACTACTTTTGGGAAGTGTCCCTCTTTGTGAGAGATCGGTTACTCCTAGACATCCCTCTACAACCTTATAGCCCACTTAATAAACTTCTATAGGTGAAACCGCCATATCAACAAACAGCGGCCTAAATATTACATTGCCACCTAGTGGTCACTTTTTGCACTGCACAGACAGTTTGTTTCTGAGCTGAAGTTTTGCTGCTTTTAAAGGAAATTTACCATCAAAATCCATCATGATAACCCAGGGGACACTGATCCAGGCACCGTGAGTGTGATAATCGTCTTATATTTGTTATCCACAACCACCTTCCTTCCAGAATCAATTTCTACACTTATGCTAATGAGAAAGAGGGGCTCCTGGGGGTGTTACCAGAGTGCCTCCATGCTGCAGATTTACAGTCTGTTCCACTGTGCAGGAGCAATTCCCCTCTCTCACTATGTTGCTAAAACTTCCTCTGCTGCAGTGAGGTTACATGAGAGGGGAAGGGGAGATAGTGTAACAGCCTATAAAGCTACAGCACTTAGGGGCGCTGGTAACACCCCCAGAGCACTTCTGGCTCATTAGCATAAAATAAAAAGTTGATTTTAGAAGGAAGGAGGCCATGGATAAGACATATAAGAAGATGACCACATTCCCGGTGTTCCTGGTTTATCATAATGGATGTTTATGGTAGATCTCCTTTAAGTATAGTTCATATTGGGATCTTTGCAATTATGATAAAATATGTGTTTTTTCCCCCTCAGATGGTTATGTATCAAAAAGCCACATTGTGGATCAGTAAGTAGACAATTTTGTTCAAAATTGATCCAAAAATTATTTGTGTAAACTCTCTTCGACGTAAACTATGTGGTGCCATATTACAAGGTTATAATCAATAGGCTATTGTACTGTACTGTACTTATCTCCTCTGGTGTTAACAATTATAAATCCTTCATCCTTACTCTATGCACTGAGATTAATGACACAAGCTGCCAGGGTATCCACGTTCTATAATTCTGAGCTGCCATGAAAGAGATGTATCTAAGTTGTATTATTTTATGTTCTGTTTTTGATCAACTTTATCTAAGCTGCCATTTTATAAGTATCTGCCTTAGATAGACCTGAGCTGCTGTATCTAAGCTACCATGCTATTGACATCCACCTTAAATACAGCAGCCAAGAGGTCGTATCTCAGCTGCTATTAAATAAGCATTCACCTTACATAGAGCTGAGCTGCGGTATCTAAGCTTCCATGATATAGGCATTTACCATACATAGAACTGAGCTGCTGTATCTAAGCTGCCATTATATAAGTATCCACCCTACATAAAGCTGACCTGCTGTATCTAAGGAGCCATTATATAAGTATCCACCGTACATAAATCTGAGCTCCCGTATCTAAGCTGACATTATTATAAACACAAGCCTTACGTAGAGTGGCTGTATCTAAGCAGCCTTTATGTAGCCATGCAACTTCCGTAGAGCTAAGATACTGGGGCAGATTTATCAAGCAGTCTGAAAGTCAGAATATTTCCAGGTGCCCATGGCAACCAATCACAGCTCAGCTTTCATTTCACCAGTGCTCATGAATATTTTAAAGGGGAGCTGTGATTGGTTGCCATGGGCAATTGGAAATATTCTGACTTTCAGACTGCTTGATAAATCTGCCCCACTGTATCTAAGCTCCCATTATATAGTAATCCTCCCCAAACAGAGCTGCTGTATCTATAATCTGGTGTAAGAATACATGTATTATTTATATTCTGCTTCCAAAAATAGATCTACATTTTTGGGGGTGAGGGGGAAACATATCCTTCAGCCTTTGTCCAGTGATCTGCTGAACGGTTTTGTTGGGTGTTTAGGGCCTCAAGTGTAACTTCCATCTTGGGGCCCGTGAGTCTTCAGTGATTCCCCAGTCCCGCAGTATTGGGTGTCCAGTTCCTTCCATTGTTGTCTATGTGGGAAGTGAGTGCAGCAGGGACCATTAGTGACAAGCAATATGGCGGCACTTCCTGTTGTCACTTCCTGCTGACCCCCTACAGACATAATGGTACAACCTGGCAATATCCATAACTTTCCCTGCTCCTATTTATCTGCATGGACAGGGATGGCGCATGATGGGAAAAAACAGGAACTAGACACAAGTATTCTAAGATCAGTGGGGTCCCAGGTGTTGGACCCCCATACTACGTAATTAAGCTGAAGTGTTATGACTGTGTCCGTGATGGTTTGTTTTTGTTGTTTTTACAGTGAAGGGGACATCTATGATGATATTGGAGAGGGTACGTATCCTACCAACGTTATTAACCCCTATATCTCTCATGTATTATTAGCATTATAACGGCAGTATATAGTATGGGGGCCACTAAGATAGGGCATTATATAGTGTGGGGACCACTCATGGAGGCGTTAAATAGTTTCATGACCACTAGGGGGGCATAATATAGTATGGGGAGCCACTAATAGTCATCATATAGTATTGGGACCACTAGGGGGCCATTATATAGTATGAGGGGCACTAAGATTGGGCCTTATATAGTATATGGGCCACTAGATAGGGATTATATAGTATGGAGGCCACAAAGATAGGGCATTTTATAGGATGGGGGCCACTAAAGGCCCATTATATAGTACTGGGCCACTAGGGGAGCATTATATAGTATGGGGGCCACTAAGATAGGGCATTATATAGGATGGGGGCCACTAAAGGCCCATTATATAGTATTAGGGCCACTAGGGGAACATTACATAGTATGGGGGCCACTAAAATAGGGATTATATAGTCTGGGGGCTACTAAGCTGGGACATTATATAGTATGGGGCCACTAGGGGGCATTATATAGTATGGGGGCCAAAAAGATAGGGCATTATATAGTAAGGGGACCACTAGGAGAGCATTATATAGTATGGGGGCCACTAGGGGAGCATTACATAGTATGGGGGCCACTAGGGGAGCATTATATAGTATGGGGGCCACTAGGGGAGCATTATATAATATGGGGGCCACTAGGGGAGCATTATATAGTATGGGGGCCACTACGGGAGCATTATATAGTATGGGGGCCACTAGGGTAGCATTATATAGTATGGGGGCCACTAGGGGAGCATTATATAGTATGGGGGCCACTAGGGGAGCATTATATAATATGGGGGCCACTAGGGGAGCATTATATAGTATGGGGGCCACTAGGGTAGCATTATATAGTATGGGGGCCACTAGGGGAGCATTATATAGTATGGGGGCCACTAGGGGAGCATTATATAGTATGGGGGCCACTAGGGGAGCATTATATAGTATGGGGGCCACTAGGGGAGCATTATATAGTATGGGGGCCACTAGGGGAGCATTATATAGTATGGGGGCCACTAGGGGAGCATTATATAGTATGGGGGCCACTAGGGGAGCATTATATAGTATGGGGGCCACTAGGGGAGCATTATATAGTATGGGGGCCACTAGGGGAGCATTATATAGTATGGGGGCCACTAGGGGAGCATTATATAGTATGGGGGCCACTAGGGGAGCATTATATAGTATGGGGGCCACTAGGGGAGCATTATATAGTATAGGGGCCACTAAGATAGGGCATTATATAGGATGGGGGCCACTAAAGGCCCATTATATAGTATTGGGGCCACGAGGGGAGCATTACATAGTATGGGGGCCACTAAAATAGGGATTATATAGTATCGGGGCTACTAAGCTGGGACATTATATAGTATGTGGGACACTAGGGGGCATTATATTGTATGGGGGCCACTAAGATAGGGCATTATATAGTGTAGGGGCCACTAAGATAGGGTGTTATGTAGTATGGGGGCCACTAGGGGAGCATTATATATTATGGGGGCCACTAAGATAGGGCATTATATAGTATGGGGGCCACTAGGGGAGCATTATATAGTATTGGGGCCACAAGGGAGGGTATTATCCAGAGATTAGGGCTGGGGGGACACTGGATTTTCCTGCAGTGCCTCTTTGGTCCCTCTTCCATCATTAAATGGGAAGTAGTAGAAATTATAATTGTGTCATTTTTCTTCCTCCCTGCAGACTGCATCTATGATAACGACTGAATCCACCGGCAGACGCATCATCACCATCATCAACCTCATCCACATCATCTCTGGAATGATGGCATCCGGGACATTCTCATGTATATATAGACTGTGACAGTCAGCTCGCTGCTCTCTTCTGATTGGTTGCTGAGTAGCAGGGGGTGTATTTCACAAGAAAGTATATAAAGATGTAAGAATAAAAAATGTGTCTTCTGCTTCTCCAAAGTGAAAATTGAGGACAGATTTTAGGAAAAACTAAAACATAAACCATAATTATTATACAGTATATACAGTACATTATATTTAAAAGGGGATGCCTGGTTTTTAAAGTTCACTTTTTTTATCAAGTTACAAAGTATTTTGTTTTGGAGGATTCGGAATGTGGGGATCACATGGGGTGTCTATTAATTTACATAAGAATGTGTAATGCCTCACTTCACCTGCGGGAGTGCTGCAGGGAAATCCAACACTTAATGCTAGATCAAATTCCGATCATAGGGGTCTCCGTGGTGGCTAATACTGGGTTGGGCTCATTATCCGGAGACTCTTCTAATTTAAAGGGATTAACTAAATCTTGAAATTTGACTTCACGTTCCTTGAGATATTTTACTGAGATATAGAAACTATAACTTTCTTACAACCTGCAAAGCCCCTAGGGCAGTGGTGGCGAACCTATGGCACGGGTGCCAGAGGTGGCACTCAGAGCGCTTTCTGTTGGCACCCAGGCCATCGCCCCAGCACACCAGACAGGAATTGAAGAGTCTTCCTGCAGATCCAAGCATCTTAAAAGATTTTTGGTTGGCACCTCGCGATAAATAAGGGGGGTTTGGGGTGTCTTTTTGGGCACTCGGACGCTAAAAGGTTCGCCATCACTGCCCTAGGGTAAAAATATGACATCTTATTCTACCCAGAGGCATGATGGGATTGAATTGTGTTGGGTTTAGGTCACTATTGCTTTGTATAGTTCAGGCCACAAGGGGGCGTATCAGGTTATATTCATCCACAGGGATAAAGGCCCGGCAGAAAGCTTGATACTTTGTGTGTGTGAATATAGTCTTATGGGATGTCACCTGTAACAGCTGTATTTATTAATGATGACGCGTCTTCTGTTCCTTGTAAAGAAATAAATATTTTGTACTGTCCATTTGTCTGGGAATATGCTTTCCTATTGTTTTCCGAGTCTACTTTTCACAAAATTGACATTTCTGACAATGGTGCAAATGCTCTAAATTTATTTCAGATCTCAACTTAAAGGAATTTTCCTGGCTTGGCCAAACAAATCTGCTTGTTTCCAAAACTAGCGCCACTCCTGTCCATGTCTGGTATTGCAGTTCCAAGTAAATTGGCAAATTAAAGTACCATACAAAACCTGTGGACAGGGGCGACGTCCTTGTTTGTGGAAGAAAGCTGCCACATGTTACTCAGCTTTGACATCATCTTTAAATGACAAATGATGACATTTTCTTGGATTTTCTTAGATTTAAAGGAGTCTCCTAGTCCATACACCCTACAGGGATTGTCCCAGGAGAGGTGTGCTATCCTAATAGGCGTCGGTTCCAGGTTTCGGAAGGCCCCTGGGTGACAGAGCCTCAGTGGGCCCCTTTGCAGTGAACTCATGTGGCGGAATAAAAATGCAGAAACTAAAACAGTCTCCAGTTCCCTAAAATATTCATAGTTTATCATCCCAAACAGCCCCCTCATGGTTATTGTATATACAGCCCCCTCATGGTTATTGTATATACAGCCCCCTCATGGTTATTTTATATACAGCCCCCTCATGGTTACATTATATACAGCCCTCTCATGGGTATTTTATATACAGCCCCCTCATGGTTATTTTATATACAGCCCCTCATGGTAATTTTATATACAGCCCCCTCATGGTTATTTTATATACAGCCCCCTCATGGTTATTGTATATACAGCCCCTCATGGTTGGTTTATATACAGCCCCTCATGGTTAGTTTATATACAGCCCCCTCATGGTTATTTTATATACAGCCCCTCATGGTTAGTTTATATACAGCCCCTCATGGTTATATTATATACAGCCCCATCATGGTTATTTTATATACAGTCCCTCATGGTTATTTTATATACAGCCCCTCATGGTTATTATATATACAGCCCCTCATGGTTATTTTATATACAGCCCCCTCATGGTTATTTTATATACAGCCCCTCATGGTTATTTTATATACAGCCCCCTCATGGTTAGTTTATATACAGCCCCTCATGGTTATTTTATATACAGCCCCCTCATGGTTAGTTTATATACAGCCCCTCATGGTTATTTTATATACAGCCCCCTCATGGTTATTTTATATACATCCCCCTCATGGTTATTTTATATAAAGCCCTCTCATGGGTATTTTATATACATCCCCCTCATGGTTATTTTATATACAGCCCCTCATGGTTATTTTATATACAGCCCCCTCATGGTTATTTTATATACAGCCCCTCATGGTTATTTTATATACAGCCCCCTCATGGTTATTTTATATACAGCCCCCTCATGGTTATATTATATACAGCCCCCTCATGGGTATTTTATATACAGCCTCCTCATGGTTATATTATATACAGCCCCTCATGGTTAGTTTATATACAGCCCCCTCATGGTTATTTTATATACAGCCCCTCATGGTTATTTTATATACAGCCCCTCATGGTTAGTTTATATACAGCCCCTCATGGTTATATTATATACAGCCCCATCATGGTTATTTTATATACAGTCCCTCATGGTTATTTTATATACAGCCCCTCATGGTTATTATATATACAGCCCCTCATGGTTATTTTATATACAGCCCCCTCATGGTTATTTTATATACAGCCCCTCATGGTTATTTTATATACAGCCCCCTCATGGTTATTTTATATACAGCCCCCTCATGGTTATATTATATACAGCCCCCTCATGGGTATTTTATATACAGCCTCCTCATGGTTATATTATATACAGCCCCTCATGGTTAGTTTATATACAGCCCCCTCATGGTTATTTTATATACAGCCCCTCATGGTTAGTTTATATACAGCCCCTCATGGTTATATTATATACAGCCCCATCATGGTTATTTTATATACAGTCCCTCATGGTTATTTTATATACAGCCCCTCATGGTTATTATATATACAGCCCCTCATGGTTATTTTATATACAGCCCCCTCATGGTTATTTTATATACAGCCCCCTCATGGTTATTTTAAATACATCCCCCTCATGGTTATTGTATATACAGCCCCTCATGGTTAGTTTATATACAGCCCCCTCATGGTTAGTTTATATACAGCCCCTCATGGTTATTTTATATACAGCCCCCTCATGGTTAGTTTATATACAGCCCCTCATGCTTATTTTATATACAGCCCCCTCATGGTTATTTTATATACAGCCCCCTCATGGTTATTTTATATACAGCCCCCCTCATGGTTATTTTATATACAGCCCCCTCATGGTTATTTTATATACATCACCCTCATGGGTATTTTATATACAGCCCCCTCATGGTTATTTTATATACATCCCCCTCATGGGTATTTTATATACAGCCTCCTCATGGGTATTTTATATACAGCCCCTCATGGTTATTTTATATACATCCCCCTCATGGGTATTTTATATACAGCCTCCTCATGGTTATTTTATATACATTCCCCTCATGGGTATTTTATATACAGCCTCCTCATGGTTATTTATATACAGCCCCCTCATGGGTATTTTATATACAGCCCTCTCATGGTTATATTATATACAGCCCTCTCATGGTTATATTATATACAGCCCTCTCATGGTTAAATTATATACAGCCCCTCATGGTTATTGTATATACAGCCCCCTCATGGTTATTTTATATACAGCCCCCTCATGGTTATATTATATACAGCCCCCTCATGGGTATTTATATAAAGCCTCCTCATGGTTATTTTATATACATCCCCCTCATGGTTATTTTATATACAGCCCCTCATGGTTATTTTATATAAAGCCTCCTCATGGTTATTTTATATACAGCCCCCTCATGGTTATTTTATATACAGCCTCTTCCTGGTTATTTTATATACAGCCCCCTCATGGGTATTTTATATACAGCCCCCTCATGGTTATATTATATACAGCCCCCTCATGGTTATTTTATATACAGCCCCTCATGGTTATTTTATATACAGTCCCTCATGGTTATTTTATATACAGCCCCCTCATGGCTATTTTATATACAGCCCCTCATGGTTATTTTATATACATCCCCCTCATAGTTATTTTATATACAGCCCCTCATGCTTATTTTATATACAGCCCCCTCATGGTTATTTTATGTACAGCCCCCTCAAGGTTATTTTATATACATCCCCCTCATGGGTATTTTATATACAGCCTCCTCATGATTATTTATATACAGCCCCCTCATGGGTATTTTATATACAGCCCTCTCATGGTTATATTATATACAGCCCCCTCATGGTTATAGTATATACAGCCCCCTCATGGTTATATTATATACAGCCCCCTCATGGTTATTGTATATACAGCCCCCTCATGGTTATATTATATACAGCCCTCTCATGGTTATATTATATACAGCCCCTTCATGGTTATTTTATATACATCCCCCTCATGGTTATTTTATATACAGCCCCCTCATGGTTATTTTATATACAGCCCCCTCATGGTTATTTTATATACAGCCCCCTCATGGTTATTTTATATACATTCCCCTCATGGGTATTTTATATACAGCCCCCTCATGGGTATTTTATAAACAGCCCTCTCATGGTTACATTATATACAGCCTCCTCATGGTTATTTTATTTACAGCCCCGTCATGGTTATTTTATATACATCCCCCTCATGGGTATTTTATATACATCCCCCTCATGGTTATTTTATATACAGCCCCTCATGGTTATTTTATATACAGACGCCCTCATGGTTATTTTATATACAGCCCCCTCATGGGTATTTTATATACATCCCCCTCATGGTTATATTATATACAGCCTCTCATGGTTATATTATATACAGCCTCTCATGGTTATATTATATACAGCCCCCTCAAGGTTATTTTATATACAGCCCCTCATGGTTATTTTATATACAGCCCCTCATGGTTATTTTATATACAGCCCCCTCATGGCTATTTTATATACAGCCCCCTCATGGTTATTTTATATACAGCCCCTCATGGTTATTTTATATACAGCCCCCTCATGGTTATTTTATGTACAGCCCCCTCATGGTTATTTTATATACAGCTCCCTCATGGGTATTTATATACATCCCCCTCATGGTTATTTTATATACAGCCCCCTCATGGTTATTTTATATACAGCCCCCTCATGGTTATTTTATATACAGCCCCCTCATGGGTGTTTTATATACAGCCTCCTCATGGTTATTTATATACAGCCCCCTCATGGTTATTTTATATACAGCCCCCTCATGGTTATTTATATACAGCCCTTCATGGTTATTTATATACATCCCCCTCATGGGTATTTTATATACATCCCCCTCATGGTTATTTTATATACCTCCCCCTCATGATTATTTTATATACAGCCTCCTCATGGTTATTTATATACAGCCCCCTCATGGGTATTTTATATACAGCCCCCTCATGGTTATATTATATACAGCCCCCTCATGGTTATATTATATACAGCCCCCTCATGGTTATATTATATACAGCCCCTCATGGTTATTTTATATACAGCCCCGTCATGGTTATTTTATATACAGCCCCCTCATGGTTATTTTATATACAGCCCTCTCATGGGTGTTTTATATACAGCCCCCTCATGGTTATTTTAAATACATCCCCCTCATGGTTATTGTATATACAGCCCCTCATGGTTAGTTTATATACAGCCCCCTCATGGTTAGTTTATATACAGCCCCTCATGGTTATTTTATATACAGCCCCCTCATGGTTAGTTTATATACAGCCCCTCATGCTTATTTTATATACAGCCCCCTCATGGTTATTTTATATACAGCCCCCTCATGGTTATTTTATATACAGCCCCCCTCATGGTTATTTTATATACAGCCCCCTCATGGTTATTTTATATACATCCCCCTCATGGGTATTTTATATACAGCCCCCTCATGGTTATTTTATATACATCCCCCTCATGGGTATTTTATATACAGCCTCCTCATGGGTATTTTATATACAGCCCCTCATGGTTATTTTATATACATCCCCCTCATGGGTATTTTATATACAGCCTCCTCATGGTTATTTTATATACATTCCCCTCATGGGTATTTTATATACAGCCTCCTCATGGTTATTTATATACAGCCCCCTCATGGGTATTTTATATACAGCCCTCTCATGGTTATATTATATACAGCCCTCTCATGGTTATATTATATACAGCCCTCTCATGGTTAAATTATATACAGCCCCCTCATGGTTATTGTATATACAGCCCCCTCATGGTTATTTTATATACAGCCCCCTCATGGTTATATTATATACAGCCCCCTCATGGGTATTTATATAAAGCCTCCTCATGGTTATTTTATATACATCCCCCTCATGGTTATTTTATATACAGCCCCTCATGGTTATTTTATATAAAGCCTCCTCATGGTTATTTTATATACAGCCCCCTCATGGTTATTTTATATACAGCCTCTTCCTGGTTATTTTATATACAGCCCCCTCATGGGTATTTTATATACAGCCTCCTCATGGTTATATTATATACAGCCTCCTCATGGTTATATTATATACAGCCCCCTCATGGTTAGTTTATATACATCCCCCTCATGGTTATTTTATATACAGCCCCCCTCATGGTTATTTTATATACAGCCCCCTCATGGTTATTTTATATACATCCCCCTCATGGGTATTTTATATACAGCCCCCTCATGGTTATTTTATATACATCCCCCTCATGGGTATTTTATATACAGCCTCCTCATGGGTATTTTATATACAGCCCCTCATGGTTATTTTATATACATCCCCCTCATGGGTATTTTATATACAGCCTCCTCATGGTTATTTTATATACATTCCCCTCATGGGTATTTTATATACAGCCTCCTCATGGTTATTTATATACAGCCCCCTCATGGGTATTTTATATACAGCCCTCTCATGGTTATATTATATACAGCCCTCTCATGGTTATATTATATACAGCCCTCTCATGGTTAAATTATATACAGCCCCCTCATGGTTATTGTATATACAGCCCCCTCATGGTTATTTTATATACAGCCCCCTCATGGTTATATTATATACAGCCCCCTCATGGTTATTTTATATAAAGCCTCCTCATGGTTATTTTATATACATCCCCCTCATGGTTATTTTATATACAGCCCCTCATGGTTATTTTATATACAGCCTCTTCCTGGTTATTTTATATACAGCCCCCTCATGGTTATCTTATATACAGCCCCCCTCATTGTTATATTATATACAGCCTCCTCATGGTTATTTTATATACAGCCTCCTCATGGTTATATTATATACAGCCTCCTCATGGTTATTTTATATACAGCCCCTCATGGTTATTTTATATACAGCCCCTCATGGTTATTTTATATACAGCCCCCTCATGGCTATTTTATATACAGCCCCTCATGGTTATTTTATATACATCCCCCTCATAGTTATTTTATATACAGCCCCTCATGCTTATTTTATATACAGCCCCCTCATGGTTATTTTATGTACAGCCCCCTCAAGGTTATTTTATATACATCCCCCTCATGGGTATTTTATATACAGCCTCCTCATGGTTATTTATATACAGCCCCCTCATGGGTATTTTATATACAGCCCTCTCATGATTATATTATATACAGCCCCCTCATGGTTATAGTATATACAGCCCCCTCATGGTTATATTATATACAGCCCCCTCATGGTTATTGTATATACAGCCCCCTCATGGTTATATTATATACAGCCTCCTCATGGTTATTTTATATACAGCCCCCTCATGGTTATTTTATATACAGCCCCCTCATGGTTATTTTATATACAGCCCCCTCATGGTTATTTTATATACATCCCCCTCATGGGTATTTTATATACAGCCCCCTCATGGGTATTTTATAAACAGCCCTCTCATGGTTACATTATATACAGCCTCCTCATGGTTATTTTATTTACAGCCCCGTCATGGTTATTTTATATACATCCCCCTCATGGGTATTTTATATACATCCCCCTCATGGTTATTTTATATACAGCCCCTCATGGTTATTTTATATACAGACGCCCTCATGGTTATTTGATATACAGCCCCCTCATGGGTATTTTATATACAGCCTCCTCATGGTTATTTATATACAGCCCCTCATGGTTATTTTATATACAGCCCTCTCATGGGTGTTTTATATACAGCCCCTCATGGTTATTTATATACAGCCCCTCATGGTTATTTTATATACAGCCCCCTCATGGCTATTTTATATACAGCCCCCTCATGGTTATTTTATATACAGCCCCTCATGGTTATTTTATATACAGCCCCCTCATGGTTATTTTATGTACAGCCCCCTCATGGTTATTTTATATACAGCTCCCTCATAGGTATTTATATACATCCCCCTCATGGTTATTTTATATACAGCCCCTCATGGTTATTTTATATACAGCCCCGTCATGGTTATTTTATATACAGCCCCCTCATGGTTATTTTATATACAGCCCCCTCATGGGTGTTTTATATACAGCCTCCTCATGGTTATTTATATACAGCCCCCTCATGGTTATTTTATATACAGCCCCCTCATGGTTATTTATATACAGCCCCTCATGGTTATTTATATACATCCCCCTCATGGGTATTTTATATACATCCCCCTCATGGTTATTTTATATACCTCCCCCTCATGATTATTTTATATACAGCCTCCTCATGGTTATTTATATACAGCCCCCTCATGGGTATTTTATATACAGCCCCCTCATGGTTATTGTATATACAGCCCCCTCATGGTTATATTATATACAGCCCCCTCATGGTTATATTATATACAGCCCCCTCATGGTTATATTATATACAGCCCCTCATGGTTATTTTATATACAGCCCCGTCATGGTTATTTTATATACAGCCCCCTCATGGTTATTTTATATACAGCCCTCTCATGGGTGTTTTATATACAGCCTCCTCATGGTTATATTATATACAGCCCCCTCATGGTTATTTTATATACAGCCCCTCATGGTTATTTTATATACAGCCCCTCATGGTTATTTTATATACAGCCCCCTCATGGCTACTTTATATACAGCCCCCTCATGGTTATTTTATATACAGCCCCCTCATGGGTGTTTTATATACAGTTCCCTCATGGGTATTTATATACATCCCCCTCATGGTTATTTTATATACAGCCCCTCATGGTTATTTTATATACAGCCCCGTCATGGTTATTTTATATACAGCCCCCTCATGGGTGTTTTATATACAGCCTCCTCATGGTTATTTTATATACAGCCCCCTCATGGGTGTTTTATATACAGCCTCCTCATGGTTATTTTATATACAGCCCCCTCATGGGTATTTTATATACAGCCCTCTCATGGTTATATTATATACAGCCCTCTCATGGTTATATTATATACAGCCCTCTCATGGTTATTTATATACAGCCCCCTCATGGTTATTTTATATACAGCCCCCTCATGGTTAATTATATACAGCCCCCTCATGGTTATTTTATATACAGCCCCCTCATGGTTATTTTATATACAGCCCCCTCATGGTTATTTTATATACAGCCCCCTCATGGTTATTTTATATACAGCCCCCTCATGGTTATTTATATACATCCCCCTCATGGGTATTTTATATACATCCCCCTCATGGTTATTTTATATACACCCCCCCTCATGGTTATTTTATATACAGCCCCCTCATGGTTATTTATATACATCCCCCTCATGATTATTTTATATACAGCCTCCTCATGGTTATTTATATACAGCCCCCTCATGGTTATTTTATATACAGCCCCCTCATGGGTATTATATATACAGCCCCCTCATGGGTATTTTATATACAGCCCCCTCATGGGTATTTTATATACAGCCCCCTCATGGGTATTTTATATACAGCCCCCTCATGGTTATTTATATATAGCCCCCTCATGGTTATTTTATATACAGCCCCTCATGGTTATGTTATATACAGCCCCCTCATGGGTATTTTATATACAGCCCCCTCATGGTTATTTATATACAGCCCCCTCATGGGTATTTTATATACAGCCCCTCATGGTTATGTTATATACATCCCCCTCATGGTTATTTTATATACAGCCTCCTCATGGTTATTTATATACAGCCCCCTCATGGTTAGTTTATATACAGCCCCTCATGGTTATTTTATATACAGCCTCCTCATGGTTATTTTATATACAGCCCCTCATGGTTATTTTATATACAGCCTCCTCATGGTTATTTTATATACAGCCCCCTCATGGTTATTTTATATACAGCCCCTCATGGTTATTTTATATACAGCCCCCTCATGGTTATTTTATGTACAGCCCCCTCATGGTTATTTTATATACAGCTCCCTCATAGGTATTTATATACATCCCCCTCATGGTTATTTTATATACAGCCCCTCATGGTTATTTTATATACAGCCCCGTCATGGTTATTTTATATACAGCCCCCTCATGGTTATTTTATATACAGCCCCCTCATGGGTGTTTTATATACAGCCTCCTCATGGTTATTTATATACAGCCCCCTCATGGTTATTTTATATACAGCCCCCTCATGGTTATTTATATACAGCCCCTCATGGTTATTTATATACATCCCCCTCATGGGTATTTTATATACATCCCCCTCATGGTTATTTTATATACCTCCCCCTCATGATTATTTTATATACAGCCTCCTCATGGTTATTTATATACAGCCCCCTCATGGGTATTTTATATACAGCCCCCTCATGGTTATTGTATATACAGCCCCCTCATGGTTATATTATATACAGCCCCCTCATGGTTATATTATATACAGCCCCCTCATGGTTATATTATATACAGCCCCTCATGGTTATTTTATATACAGCCCCGTCATGGTTATTTTATATACAGCCCCCTCATGGTTATTTTATATACAGCCCTCTCATGGGTGTTTTATATACAGCCTCCTCATGGTTATATTATATACAGCCCCCTCATGGTTATTTTATATACAGCCCCTCATGGTTATTTTATATACAGCCCCTCATGGTTATTTTATATACAGCCCCCTCATGGCTACTTTATATACAGCCCCCTCATGGTTATTTTATATACAGCCCCCTCATGGGTGTTTTATATACAGTTCCCTCATGGGTATTTATATACATCCCCCTCATGGTTATTTTATAAACAGCCCCTCATGGTTATTTTATATACAGCCCCGTCATGGTTATTTTATATACAGCCCCCTCATGGGTGTTTTATATACAGCCTCCTCATGGTTATTTTATATACAGCCCCCTCATGGGTGTTTTATATACAGCCTCCTCATGGTTATTTTATATACAGCCCCCTCATGGGTATTTTATATACAGCCCTCTCATGGTTATATTATATACAGCCCTCTCATGGTTATATTATATACAGCCCTCTCATGGTTATTTATATACAGCCCCCTCATGGTTATTTTATATACAGCCCCCTCATGGTTAATTATATACAGCCCCCTCATGGTTATTTTATATACAGCCCCCTCATGGTTATTTTATATACAGCCCCCTCATGGTTATTTTATATACAGCCCCCTCATGGTTATTTTATATACAGCCCCCTCATGGTTATTTATATACATCCCCCTCATGGGTATTTTATATACATCCCCCTCATGGTTATTTTATATACACCCCCCCTCATGGTTATTTTATATACAGCCCCCTCATGGTTATTTATATACATCCCCCTCATGATTATTTTATATACAGCCTCCTCATGGTTATTTATATACAGCCCCCTCATGGTTATTTTATATACAGCCCCCTCATGGGTATTATATATACAGCCCCCTCATGGGTATTTTATATACAGCCCCCTCATGGGTATTTTATATACAGCCCCCTCATGGGTATTTTATATACAGCCCCCTCATGGTTATTTATATATAGCCCCCTCATGGTTATTTTATATACAGCCCCTCATGGTTATGTTATATACAGCCCCCTCATGGGTATTTTATATACAGCCCCCTCATGGTTATTTATATACAGCCCCCTCATGGGTATTTTATATACAGCCCCTCATGGTTATGTTATATACATCCCCCTCATGGTTATTTTATATACAGCCTCCTCATGGTTATTTATATACAGCCCCCTCATGGTTAGTTTATATACAGCCCCTCATGGTTATTTTATATACAGCCTCCTCATGGTTATTTTATATACAGCCCCTCATGGTTATTTTATATACAGCCTCCTCATGGTTATTTTATATACAGCCCCCTCATGGTTATTTTATATACAGCCCCCTCATGGTTATTTTATGTACAGCCCCCTCATGGTTATTTTATATACAGCCCCTCATGGGTATTTTATATACAGCCCCCTCATGGTTATATTATATACAGCCCCCTCATGGTTACATTATATACAGCCCCCTCATGGTTATTTTATATACAGCCCTCTCATGGTTATTTTATATACAGCCTCCTCATGGTTATTTTATATACATCCCCCTCATGGGTATTTTATATACAGCCCCCTCATGGTTACATTATATACAGCCCCCTCATGGTTATTTTATATAGAGCCCCCTCATGGTTATATTATATACAGCCCCCTCATGGTTACATTATATACAGCCCCCTCATGGTTATTTTATATACATCCCCCTCATGGTTATTTTGTATACATCCCCCTCATGGTTATTTTATGTACAGCCCCCTCATGGTTATTTTATATACAGCCTCCTCATGGTTATTTTATATACAGCCTCCTCATGGTTATTTATATACAGCCCCCTCATGGTCATTTTATATACAGCCCCCTCATGGTTATATTATATACAGCCCCCTCATGGTTACATTATATACAGCCCCCTCATGGTTATTTTATATACAGCCCCCTCATGGTTATTTTATATACAGCTTCCTCATGGTTATTTTATATACAGCCTCCTCATGGGTATTTTATATACAGCCTCCTCATGATTATTTTATATACAGCCCCCTCATGGTTATTTTATATACATCCCCCTCATGGGTATTTTATATACAGCCCCCTCATGGGTATTTTATATACAGCCCCCTCATGGTTATTTTATATACTGCCCCCTTATGGTTATTTTATATACATCCCTCTCATGGGTATTTTATATACAGCCCCCTCATGGTTATTTTATATACATCCCCCTCATGGTTATTGTATATACAGCCCCTCATGGTCATTTTATATACAGCCCCCTCATGGTTATTTTATATACAGCCCCCTCATGGTTATTTTATATACAGCCCCCTCATGGGTGTTTTATATACAGCCCCCTCATGGGTGTTTTATATACAGCCCCCTCATGGGTGTTTTATATACATCCCCCTCATGGGTATTTTATATACAGCCTCCTCATGGTTATTTTATATACAGCCCCCTCATGGTTATTTTATATACAGCCCCCTCATGGGTGTTTTATATACAGCCCCCTCATGGGTGTTTTATATACAGCCCCCTCATGGGTGTTTTATATACAGCCCCCTCATGGGTGTTTTATATACAGCCCCCTCATGGGTGTTTTATATACATCACCCTCATGGGTATTTTATATACAGCCCCTCATGGGTATTTTATATACATCCCCCTCATGGTTATTTTATATACATCCCCCTCATGGGTGTTTTATATACAGCCCCCTCATGGGTGTTTTATATACATCACCCTCATGGGTATTTTATATACAGCCCCTCATGGGTATTTTATATACATCCCCCTCATGGTTATTTTATATACATCCCCTCATGGTTATTTTATATACAGCCCCCTCATGGTTATTTTATATACAGCCCCCTCATGGGTATTTTATATACAGCCCCCTCATGGTTATTTATATACAGCCCCCTCATGGGTATTTTATATACAGCCCCCTCATGGGTATTTTATATACAGCCCCCTCATGGGTATTTTATATACATCCCCCTCATGGTTATATTATATACAGCCCCTCATGGTTATATTATATACAGCCCCCTCATGGTTATTTTATATACAGCCCCCTTATGATTATTTTTTATACAGCCCCCTCATGGTTATTTTATATACAGCCCCCTCATGGTTATTTTATATACAGCCCCTCATGGTTATTTTATATACAGCCCCCTCATGGGTATTTTATATACAGCCCCCTCATGGGTATTTTATATACATCCCCCTCATGGTTATATTATATACAGCCCCCTCATGGTTATTTATATACAGCCCCCTCATGGGTATTTTATATACAGCCCCCTCATGGTTATATTATATACAGCCCCCTCATGGGTATTTTATATGGGGGATGTGTAGATGACACTGTTATGGGGGGATGTGTAGGTGACACTGTTATGGGGGGAGGTGTAGGTGACACTGTTATGGGGGATGTGTAGGTGACACGGTTATGGGGGGATGTGTAGATGACACTGTTATGGGGGGGATGTGTAGGTGACACTGTTATGGGGGGGATGTGTAGGTGACACTGTTATGGGGGATGTGTAGATGACACTGTTATGGGGGGATGTGTAGGTGACACTGTTATGGGGGATGTGTAGATGACACTGTTATGGGGGGATGTGTAGGTGACACTGTTATGGGGGAGGTGTAGGTGACACTGTTATGGGGGGATGTGTAGGTGACGCTGTTATGGGGGGATGTGTAGGTGACACTGTTATGGGGGGATATGTAGATGACACTGTTATGGGGGATGTGTAGATGACACTGTTATGGGGGGATGTGTAGATGACACTGTTATGGGGGATGTGTAGGTGACACTGTTATGGGGGGATGTGTAGGTGACACTGTTATGGAGGGATGTATAGATGACACTGTTATGGGGGATGTGTAGATGACACTGTTATGGGGGGATGTGTAGGTGACACTGTTATGGGGGATGTGTAGATGACACTGTTATGGGGGGATGTGTAGATGACACTGTTATGGGGGGATGTGTAGGTGACACTGTTATGGGGGATGTGTAGGTGACACTGTTATGGGGGGATGTGTAGGTGACACTGTTATGGGGGATGTGTAGATGACACTGTTATGGGGGATGTGTAGGTGACACTGTTATGGGGGGATGTGTAGGTGACACTGTTATGGGGGGATATGTAGATGACACTGTTATGGGGGGATGTGTAGATGACACTGTTATGAGGGATGTGTAGGTGACACTGTTATGGGGGGATGTGTAGGTGACACTGTTATGGGGGGATGTGTAGATGACACTGTTATGGAGAATGTGTAGGTGACATTGTTATGGGGGGATGTGTAGATGACACTGTTATGGAGAATGTGTAGGTGACATTGTTATGGGGGGATGTGTAGATGACACTGTTATGGGGGGATGTGTAGATGACACTGTTATGGGGGGATGTGTAGATGACACTGTTATGGGGGGATGTGTAGATGACACTGTTATGGGGGGATGTGTAGATGACACTGTTATGGGGTGATGTGTAGGTGACACTGTTATGGGGGGATGTGTAGATGACACTGTTATGGGGGATGTGTAGGTGACACTGTTATGGGGGGATGTGTAGATGACACTGTTATGGGGGGATGTGATGGTGACACTGTTATGGGGGGATGTGTAGGTGACACTGTTATGAGGGGATGTGTAGGTGACACTGTTATGGGGGATGTGTAGATGACACTGTTATGGGGGGATGTGTAGGTGACACTGTTATGGGGTGATGTGTAGGTGACGCTGTTATGGGGGGATGTGTAGATGACACTGTTATGGGGGATGTGTAGATGACACTGTTATGGGGGATGTGTAGGTGACACTGTTATGGGGAATGTGTAGATGACACTGTTATGGGGGATGTGTAGGTGACACTGTTATGGGGGGATGTGTAGATGACACTGTTATGGGGGGGATGTGTAGATGACACTGTTATGGGGGATGTGTAGATGACACTGTTATGGGGGATGTGTAGATGACAATGTTATGGGGGGATGTGTAGGTGACAATGTTATGGAGGGATGTATAGGTGACACTGTTATGGAGGGATGTATAGGTGACACTGTTATGGGGGGATGTGTAGGTGACACTGTTATGGGGGGATGTGTAGATGACACTGTTATGGGGGGATGTGTAGGTGACACTGTTATGGAGGGATGTATAGATGACACTGTTATGGGGGATGTGTAGGTGACACTGTTATGGGGGGGATGTGTAGGTGACACTGTTATGGAGGGATGTATAGATGACACTGTTATGGGGGGATGTGTAGATGACACTGTTATGGGGGAATGTGTAGGTGACACTGTTATGGGGATGTGTAGATGACACTGTTATGGGGGGATGTGTAGATGACACTGTTATGGGGGGATGTGTAGATGACACTGTTATGGGGGGATGTGTAGGTGACACTGTTATGGGGGATGTGTAGATGACACTGTTATGGGGGGATGTGTAGATGACACTGTTATGGGGGGATGTGTAGATGACACTGTTATGGGGGATGTGTAGATGACACTGTTATGGGGGGATGTGTAGATGACACTGTTATGGGGGATGTGTAGGTGACACTGTTATGGGGGATGTGTAGGTGACACTGTTATGGGGGGATGTGTAGGTGACACTGTTATGGGGGGATGTGTAGGTGACACTGTTATGGGGGGATATGTAGATGACACTGTTATGGGGGGATGTGTAGATGACACTGTTATGAGGGATGTGTAGGTGACACTGTTATGGGGGGATGTGTAGATGACAATGTTATGGGGGGATGTGTAGATGACACTGTTATGGAGAATGTGTAGGTGACATTGTTATGGGGGGATGTGTAGATGACACTGTTATGGGGGGATGTGTAGATGACACTGTTATGGGGGGATGTGTAGATGACACTGTTATGAGGGATGTGTAGGTAACACTGTTATGGGGGATATGTAGATGACACTGTTATGGGGGGTTGTGTAGGTGACACTGTTATGGGGGGATGTGTAGGTGACACTGTTATGGGGGGGATGTGTAGGTGACACTGTTATGGGGGGATGTGTAGATGACACTGTTATGGGGGATGTGTAGGTGACACTGTTATGGGGGATGTGTAGATGACACTGTTATGGGGGGATGTGTAGGTGACACTGTTATGGGGGGATGTGTAGGTGACACTGTTATGGGGGATGTGTAGGTGACACTGTTATGGGGGGATGTGTAGGTGACACTGTTATAGGGGATGTGTAGATGACACTGTTATGGGGGGATGTGTAGATGACACTGTTATGGGGGATGTGTAGGTGACACTGTTATGGGGGATGTGTAGATGACACTGTTATGGGGGGATGTGTTGGTGACACTGTTATGGGGGGATGTGTAGGTGACACTGTTATGAGGGGATGTGTAGGTGACACTGTTATGGGGGATGTGTAGATGACACTGTTATGGGGGGATGTGTAGGTGACACTGTTATGGGGTGATGTGTAGGTGACACTGTTATGGGGGGATGTGTTGGTGACACTGTTATGGGGGGATGTGTAGGTGACACTGTTATGAGGGGATGTGTAGGTGACACTGTTATGGGGGATGTGTAGATGACACTGTTATGGGGGGATGTGTAGGTGACACTGTTATGGGGTGATGTGTAGGTGACGCTGTTATGGGGGGATGTGTAGATGACACTGTTATGGGGGATGTGTAGATGACACTGTTATGGGGGGATGTGTAGGTGACACTGTTATGGGGGATTTGTAGATGACACTGTTATGGGGGATGTGTAGGTGACACTGTTATGGGGGGGATGTGTAGATGACACTGTTATGGGGGGGATGTGTAGATGACACTGTTATGGGGGATGTGTAGATGATACTGTTATGGGGGATGTGTAGATGACACTGTTATGGGGGGATGTGTAGGTGACACTGTTATGGGGGGATGTGTAGGTGACGCTGTTATGGGGGGATGTGTAGGTGACACTGTTATGGGGGATGTGTAGGTGACACTGTTATGGAGGGATGTATAGGTGACACTGTTATGGGGGATGTGTAGGTGACACTGTTATGGAGGGATGTATAGGTGACACTGTTATGGGGGGATGTGTAGGTGACACTGTTATGGGGGGATGTGTAGGTGACGCTGTTATGGGGGGATGTGTAGGTGACACTGTTATGGGGGATTTGTAGATGACACTGTTATGGGGGATGTGTAGGTGACACTGTTATGGGGGGATGTGTAGATGACACTGTTATGGGGGGGATGTGTAGATGACACTGTTATGGGGGATGTGTAGATGACACTGTTATGGGGGATGTGTAGGTGACACTGTTATGGGGGATGTGTAGGTGACACTCTTATGGGGGATGTGTAGATGACACTGTTATGGGGGGATGTGTAGGTGACACTGTTATGGAGGGATGTGTAGATGACACTGTTATGGAGGGATGTATAGGTGACACTGTTATGGAGGGATGTATAGGTGACACTGTTATGGGGGGATGTGTAGGTGACACTGTTATGGGGGATGTGTAGATGACACTGTTATGGAGGGATGTATAGATGACACTGTTATGGGGGGATGTGTAGATGACACTGTTATGGGGGATGTGTAGGTGACACTGTTATGGGGGATGTGTAGATGACACTGTTATGGGGGGATGTGTAGATGACATTGTTATGGGGGGATATGTAGATGACACTGTTATGGGGGGATGTGTAGATGACACTGTTATGGGGGGATGTGTAGGTGACACTGTTATGGGGGGATGTGTAGATGACACTGTTATGGGGGATGTGTAGGTGACACTGTTATGGGGGATGTGTAGGTGACACTGTTATGGGGGGATGTGTAGATGACACTGTTATGGGGGATGTGTAGATGACACTGTTATGGGGGATGTGTAGGTGACACTGTTATGGGGGGATGTGTAGATGACACTGTTATGGGGGATGTGTAGATGACACTGTTATGGGGGAGGTGTAGGTGACACTGTTATGGGGGATGTGTAGGTAACACTGTTATGGGGAGATATGTAGATGACACTGTTATGAGGGGATGTGTAGATGACACTGTTATGGGGGATGTGTAGGTGACACTGTTATGGGGGATGTGTAGATGACGCTGTTATGGGGGGATGTGTAGATGACACTGTTATGGGGGATGTGTAGATGACACTGTTATAGGGGATGTATAGATGACATTGTTATGGGGGATGTGTAGGTAACACTGTTATGGGGGATGTGTAGATGACACTGTTATGGGGGGATGTGTAGATGACACTGTTATGGGGGGATGTGTAGATGACAATGTTATGGGGGGATGTGTAGATGACACTGTTATGGGGGGATGTGTAGATGACACTGTTATGGGGGGATGTGTAGGTGACACTGTTATGGGGGGGATGTGTAGATGACACTGTTATGGGGGGATGTGTAGGTGACGCTGTTATGGGGGGATGTGTAGGTGACACTGTTATGGGGGATGTGTAGATGACAATGTTATGGGGGGATATGTAGATGACACTGTTATGGGGGGATGTGTAGGTGACACTGTTATGGGGGGATGTGTAGGTGACGCTGTTATGGGGGGATGTGTAGGTGACACTGTTATGGGGGATGTGTAGATGACAATGTTATGGGGGGATGTGTAGATGACACTGTTATGGGGGGATGTGTAGGTGACACTGTTATGGGGGGATGTGTAGGTGACACTGTTATGGGGGGGATGTGTAGATGACACTGTTATGGGGGGATGTGTAGGTGACGCTGTTATGGGGGGATGTGATGGTGACACTGTTATGGGGGGATGTGTAGGTGACACTGTTATGGGGGGATGTGTAGGTGACACTGTTATGGGGGGATGTGTAGATGATACTGTTATGGGGGGATGTGTAGATGATACTGTTATGGGGGATGTGTAGATGACACTGTTATGGGGGGGAGGTGTAGGTGACACTGTTATGGGGGATGTGTAGATGACACTGTTATGGGGGGGATGTGTAGGTGACACTGTTATGGGGGATGTGTAGATGACACTGTTATGGGGGGATGTGTAAATGGCACTGTTATGGGGGGATGTGTAGGTGACACTGTTATGGGGGGATGTGTAGATGACACTGTTATGGGGGATGTGTAGATGACACTGTTATGGGGGATGTGTAGGTAACACTGTTATGGGGGATATGTAGATGACACTGTTATGGGGGGATGTGTAAATGGCACTGTTATGGGGGGATGTGTAGGTGACACTGTTATAGGGGGGATGTGTAGATGACACTGTTATGGGGGATGTGTAGATGACACTGTTATGGGGGGATGTATAGGTGACACTGTTATGGGGGATGTGTAGGTGACACTGTTATGGAGGGATGTATAGGTGACACTGTTATGGGGGGATGTGTAGGTGACACTGTTATGGGGGGATGTGTAGGTGACGCTGTTATGGGGGGATGTGTAGGTGACACTGTTATGGGGGATTTGTAGATGACACTGTTATGGGGGATGTGTAGGTGACACTGTTATGGGGGGATGTGTAGATGACACTGTTATGGGGGGGATGTGTAGATGACACTGTTATGGGGGATGTGTAGATGACACTGTTATGGGGGATGTGTAGGTGACACTGTTATGGGGGATGTGTAGGTGACACTCTTATGGGGGATGTGTAGATGACACTGTTATGGGGGGATGTGTAGGTGACATTGTTATGGAGGGATGTGTAGATGACACTGTTATGGAGGGATGTATAGGTGACACTGTTATGGAGGGATGTATAGGTGACACTGTTATGGGGGGATGTGTAGGTGACACTGTTATGGGGGATGTGTAGATGACACTGTTATGGAGGGATGTATAGATGACACTGTTATGGGGGGATGTGTAGATGACACTGTTATGGGGGATGTGTAGGTGACACTGTTATGGGGGATGTGTAGATGACACTGTTATGGGGGGATGTGTAGATGACATTGTTATGGGGGGATATGTAGATGACACTGTTATGGGGGGATGTGTAGATGACACTGTTATGGGGGGATGTGTAGGTGACACTGTTATGGGGGGATGTGTAGATGACACTGTTATGGGGGATGTGTAGATGACACTGTTATGGGGGATGTGTAGGTGACACTGTTATGGGGGGATGTGTAGATGACACTGTTATGGGGGATGTGTAGATGACACTGTTATGGGGGATGTGTAGGTGACACTGTTATGGGGGGATGTGTAGATGACACTGTTATGGGGGATGTGTAGATGACACTGTTATGGGGGAGGTGTAGGTGACACTGTTATGGGGGATGTGTAGGTAACACTGTTATGGGGAGATATGTAGATGACACTGTTATGAGGGGATGTGTAGATGACACTGTTATGGGGGATGTGTAGGTGACACTGTTATGGGGGATGTGTAGATGACGCTGTTATGGGGGGATGTGTAGATGACACTGTTATGGGGGATGTGTAGATGACACTGTTATAGGGGATGTATAGATGTCATTGTTATGGGGGATGTGTAGGTAACACTGTTATGGGGGATGTGTAGATGACACTGTTATGGGGGGATGTGTAGATGACACTGTTATGGGGGGATGTGTAGATGACAATGTTATGGGGGGATGTGTAGATGACACTGTTATGGGGGGATGTGTAGATGACACTGTTATGGGGGGATGTGTAGGTGACACTGTTATGGGGGGGATGTGTAGATGACACTGTTATGGGGGGATGTGTAGGTGACGCTGTTATGGGGGGATGTGTAGGTGACACTGTTATGGGGGATGTGTAGATGACAATGTTATGGGGGGATGTGTAGATGACACTGTTATGGGGGGATGTGTAGGTGACACTGTTATGGGGGGATGTGTAGATGTTATGGGGGGGATGTGTAGATGACACTGTTATGGGGGGATGTGTAGGTGACACTGTTATGGGGGGATGTGTAGGTGACGCTGTTATGGGGGGATGTGTAGGTGACGCTGTTATGGGGGATGTGTAGATGACAATGTTATGGGGGGATGTGTAGATGACACTGTTATGGGGGGATGTGTAGGTGACACTGTTATGGGGGGATGTGTAGGTGACACTGTTATGGGGGGGATGTGTAGATGACACTGTTATGGGGGGATGTGTAGGTGACGCTGTTATGGGGGGATGTGATGGTGACACTGTTATGGGGGGATGTGTAGGTGACACTGTTATGGGGGGATGTGTAGGTGACACTGTTATGGGGGGATGTGTAGATGATACTGTTATGGGGGGATGTGTAGATGATACTGTTATGGGGGATGTGTAGATGACACTGTTATGGGGGGGAGGTGTAGGTGACACTGTTATGGGGGATGTGTAGATGACACTGTTATGGGGGGATGTGTAGGTGACACTGTTATGGGGGATGTGTAGATGACACTGTTATGGGGGGATGTGTAAATGGCACTGTTATGGGGGGATGTGTAGGTGACACTGTTATGGGGGGATGTGTAGATGACACTGTTATGGGGGATGTGTAGATGACACTGTTATGGGGGATGTGTAGGTAACACTGTTATGGGGGATATGTAGATGACACTGTTATGGGGGGATGTGTAGATGACACTGTTATGGGGGGATGTGTAGGTGACACTGTTATGGGGGATATGTAGATGACATTGTTATGGGGGGATGTGTAGATGACACTGTTATGGGGGGATGTGTAGATGACACTGTTATGGGGGATGTGTAGGTGACACTGTTATGGGGGATATGTAGATGACATTGTTATGGGGGGATGTGTAGATGACACTGTTATGGGGGATGTGTAGGTGACACTGTTATGGGGGATATGTAGATGACATTGTTATGGGGGGATGTGTAGATGACACTGTTATGGGGGATATGTAGATGACACTGTTATGGGGGGATGTGTAGATGACACTGTTATGGGGGAGGTGTAGGTGACACTGTTATGGGGGATGTGTAGATGACACTGTTATGGAGAATGTGTAGATGACACTGTTATGGGGGGATGTGTAGATGATACTGTTATGGGGGATGTGTAGATGACACTGTTATGGGGGATGTGTAGGTAACACTGTTATGGGGGGTATGTAGGTGACACTGTTATGGGGGGATGTGTAGATGACACTGTTATGGGGGGATGTGTAGATGACACTGTTATGGGGGGGATGTGTAGGTGACACTGTTATGGGGGATTTGTAGATGACACCATACTAGGGAGAATGAGTAGAAGATACTGTTGTAGGGAATCTGTAAGGGGTTCCCAGTGTTGGAACACAATGCAATAATGATTATAATGATGATAATTATGACCTAATATATAATACCTCGGGGTGAGTGTGCACAGGAATTACACTATGCAGAGTACATGCGGCCCCCTACTTAAGAACACCCGACTTACAGACGACCTCTAGTTACAAACGGACCTCTGGATATTGGTAATTTATTGTACTTTAGTCCCAGGATAAAATAAACAGCTATAACAGTTATCACAGGTGTCTGCAATTAAGCTTTATTGTTAATCCTGGTTCTTATGGCAACCCAACATTTTTACAACCCAATAGTCATAGCGGCAAAAAAAATTTGCCTGGGGTTACAATTATAAAGTATATAGTTCCGACTTACATACACATTCAACTTAAGAACAAACCTGCAGTACCTATCTTGTACGTAACCCGGGGACTTCCTGTATTTTACATTGTGTGGATCATTATACTGTGTGGGGTTATGTGCAGGGTGTGTATTAAACTAAATTTCCCAGAACTTTTGTTGCTATTTTAGGAGATATTAAAGTTGCACGAGATAGCAACCAATCACAGGACAGCTTTTATATTTTATGAAAAGGATATGGAATAAAAGCTGTGATTCCATTGGTTACTATGGGCAAAAGAGAAAAGCGTCCCATTTTCTGTTTATAAAGAGGAGTCGATGTTTCAGCCAATCAGAGATGAATTTGTTCAACCAGTTTCCAGTGTAATCTCTTCTCGTTGGTCGGGGACGTCAGGTCAGCATCCAGGTTGTGGAAAATTCAGTCTCTTCCTATTGGTTGTGGTAAACGATCCTTCAACCAATCAGAAGGAAGTTCATTCATTCTGCCTCGATTCTAGTTTGAAGCCTCACCATTGGGTAATACGGTTATTTTGGCAGCCAATTACAGTAAGCGAGCTCTGCTTTCATTAGCTTCTGTGTATTCACCTGTCTGGTTTTAGGGGGACTGGCCTTGAGGTGAGGAGTTGACAGTGGGGTGAGGCTTACAAAACACGTCATGGAATCGCCTTCCAGAATGTTATCGCAGGAAATGTCGGGACTTGTAGTTCCTGCCGCTTTTATTTGTCACTGTGGTAAAACTTTATCTATATACAATAAATGTATCAATGGAAAAAAATCCACAATTTCTACACGCAGGCTTGAACTTGCCCATAGTAAAGATGGCGGCCGAGGTCTCACCGAACAAAACATTTCTAATCTTTATATTCAAATTATAATTTTTGGACCCGATGTCGTTTTCTTGTATCAACACCGAGAAGTCGCGGTCATTACACAGTGGAAATAAACTGTCTTTACCCGCCGCCCTTAGACGGCTGCAAGGCACAGGCCCCGCCCTCAGGGCCCCGCTTCTCGCGAGAGGGCGCGATGTTTCCGGTGTTGTGAATGTCTCCCCACCGAGGAACATGGCGGCCAGCATCCGCGCCCGCTCCCTCCGGCACCTCAGGATAAGAGGTAACCGGGATGGGTTGGGTCTGGGAGTCCGGGCCTTGGCTGGAGAGGGAGCTCTGGGGGTGCGGGCCGCTGTATGACCGGGGTGAGGCAGCTCGACCCTCCCTCTGGCCTCAGCGCAGTGGTATGTCCCGGGTGGGGGTTGTATAGGTGTGTGCCCCCTCTGTGCCATGTCCTGACAGCCACCTGTGCCCTTTACCCCCTGATGCCCGGACGGGTTCCCTCCAGGTGCCACATATTGTCTGACAGGGTCATATCCATGATGACCATAGCACCGCCGCACCGTACACACCCTGCCACAATGTATCCAGCCTGCGCCTGCTGCCACTTTTACCTGACGCTATAAAAATCTCAAGATTTTGTGACAATAAGCAGTGACCGTGGCCGTCTGGAACAGAGGGCGGTGGTCAGCATTGTAAGCAAAAGATTTCTCGCGCTAAAGTCGCAGTGCGACGCCAGGAAACCAATTGGTATTTATACCGTGCCGGTGTGCAGCAGCTCAACCTGTAGTGAAGGAGCTGGATATGGATACAACACAATGTCTATTGGTGTGTATATACTGGCGCCGTCCTGCGATTTGGACATTAACTGATCCAGTATCTGGGTGCCCTTAGTTGTTTTGTCTTAGCCGGAGACATAACTCTCACCATAAATGGTCGGACTGTGAGTATTCAGGGTTGGATCCTGCTAAAGTCGCAGAATGGTGCAAGGAGAAAGACTCTGAGGATGCATAAAGGGAATTTATATGATATCACTAGCACTGTGGCTTATGCTGAGCAACTCTGGCTAGTCCCAGCACACACTGATGCTACTGGATCGCAATAAAGTCGCAGTATGGTGCCAGGAGAAAGATCCTGATATAACATAAAGGGAATTTATATCTCTAACACTGTGGCTTCTGCTGAGCATCTCTGGCTAGTCTCAGCACACCCTGATCATATTGGATCGCAATAAAGTAGCAGGAAGGTGCCAGGAAAAATAGTCCAAGTGAGGTGTAAAGGGCATTTACATTACATTACCTGATCTATAGCCTGATCATCTCTGGCTAGTGCAAATAACCAGCTCCCAGCATACCCTGACAGCCTGTAAATACACAGCAAGGGATTATGATAAACTCGCAGTACGGTGTCAGCAGAAGAATATTGACATTTAATGATGTTTAAATTTGTCATAAATTTCTGTTATCTATAGAAATGTGACTGAAGCTCTGCTAAGCTTCAACTCTTAGCATACTTGATGGCCAGGGTTCGTGCTAAAGTCGCAGAATGGCGCAATGTGAAACGTGTTTATTTTCCATGGTTGACACGTGCGCAGGAACCATGTAAAGTGTAGAAGTTTGGTTACCCTGTGCAGGTGGATATGCCATAAACACAATCATTCTCATGCATGAGTCAACCCTGCAGCCTCCCAGGTTGGAAGTATATGTTGGGAGTTGTAGTTATACACATCTCCTGCTTATCTGATATTGATCACTTATAGAGGGTTTGATATGGTAAAATTGCAGTGTGGTGCCATTTGTGAATATCGATTCATGGCTTGTATAGTCTATCCATAGTAGAATTATCTGACATATGGCTGTCCTGGGAGTAGCCATTAGGGCTCATTTACTTACCCGGTTGATGGAGTTTACCAAAAGTGCATTGTCCGACCAGGATGCACATCTGGCGCCTGATATCCTGCATGTGTCTCTTCCCCGCTCAGGTCCCCGGAGTTCACCATCTTCTTCCTGGTGCATGTAAGTGCTTGTAAGGGGTTTTATATCCCTAAAATGTGAAACTTTTACGGTAGACCAGCCTACAGTAACCCTGAACTGCTGGCTCCAATGTCATCTGCTGATCTACAGGGGTCTCGGGAGTTACACCCCCCTATCACATATCAGTTATTCTATGGAGAAGACATTAATATGCTGGAAAAACACTTTGTACCTTAGGCCAACGTGACCCACTTTCTATTCCCCTCTCTGTCAGAGTGGGTCAGTGGGACCCCCGTAAACCTAATAAGCAGAGAATATCAGAAGTGGGACCCCATGAAGTATTATCCTGTAGGAACATCCCATAGATGTCATGTGTAAGTCCTGCAACTTTCCACGGAATATAAGCGTGAACAAGGTTCTGCCCAATTCAAATAAGATGCATCCGTAACATGACAGCAAGCAGAGATCTGAAAAATTGTCAAGGATCTAATAATGCGGCCGACAAGTTCAGGTTTTGGTGCTTTTTTTTAAAATCCGATTTGTGCTGCAGGTTTATACTCCACCGCAGCAGATTCAACCTTTGCAGTGCAAGAAAATCACAGCTGAAAGATGAGGACGGAAGATCCCTGTGTTACATTCTGGGTTGTTGCAGATGTTTTCTCTGAATTTATCTCAGGATTTGTGTATTCCCAGATCTATTCATTGACACCCGTTCTTAATACTCCCTTTCCTTGCCTCTGCTGCTGTACGATGAAATATAACCTGGAAATCCTGCAGCGTTTGTTATGTATGAACCCTCCTCTGGTGATCAGTTTTGCTGCGGATCATCTGCTTTACTGCTGCTGTAAAATGCTGCAGTTTTACTACCAACATACCCATACATGACGGATTTAAAGGGGCTCCCAAGATAGAAAAAAACATTGGTGGCCGCAGGTCTAGAAGGGAGACCCCATCACTCTCTTAAATATTCATGTGATAGACAAACATTAATAGTAGGGTATGACAATGACACCTGGGACCACCCCAGTAATCTGACTCTTATCCCCCATCCTGTGCAATATTAGATTTCTAGATCACCCCCCCCCCCATCTCAGATATTTATAATATTAATCATTATATAGCGACATCATATTCTGTAGCTTTACGTATCATAGGAGACAAATACACATAAAATATCACATTACAGAGAACACATAGTTATATGGAACAATAGGAGTGAGGACCCTGATCACAAGAGCGTACAGTCTATGAGGATGAGGGGGTGACACAAGAGCTTACAGTCTATGAGGATGAGGGGATGACACAAGAGCTTACAGTCTATGAGGATGAGGGGGTGACACAAGAGCTTACAGTCTATGAGGATGAGGGGGTGACACAAGAGCTTACAGTCTATGAGGATGAGGGGGTGACACAAGAGCTTACAGTCTATGAGGATGAGGGGGTGACACAAGAGCTTACAGTCTATGAGGATGAGGGGGTGACACAAGAGCTTACAGTCTATGAGGATGAGGGGGGCACAAGAGCTTACAGTCTATGAGGATGAGGGGGTGACACAAGAGCTTACAGTCTATGAGGATGAGGGGGTGACACAAGAGCTTACAGTCTATGAGGATGAGGGGGTGACACAAGAGCTTACAGTCTATGAGGATGAGAGGGTGACACAAGAGCTTACAGTCTATGAGGATGAGAGGGTGACACAAGAGCTTACAGTCTATGAGGATGAGAGGGTGACACAAGAGCTTACAGTCTATGAGGATGAGAAGGTGACACAAGAGCTTACAGTCTATGAGGATGAGGGGTGACACAAGAGCTTACAGTCTATGAGGATGAGGGGGTGACACAAGAGCTTACAGTCTATGAGGATGAGGGGGTGACACAAGAGCTTACAGTCTATGAGGATGAGGGGGTGACACAAGAGCTTACAGTCTATGAGGATGAGGAGGTGACACAAGAGCTTACAGTCTATGAGGATGAGGGGGTGACACAAGAGCTTACAGTCTATGAGGATGAGGAGGTGACACAAGAGCTTACAGTCTATGAGGATGAAGGGGGTGACACAAGAGCTTACAGTCTATGAGGATGAGGGGGTGACACGAGCTTACAGTCTATGAGGATGAGGGGGTGACACAAGAGCTTACAGTCTATGAGGATGAGGGGGTGACACAAGAGCTTACAGTCTATGAGGATGAGGAGGTGACACAAGAGCTTACAGTCTATGATGATGATGGTTGACACAAGAGCTTACAGTCTATGAAGATGAGGGTTGACACAAGAGCTTACAGTCTAAGAGGATGAGGGGGTGGGCGACATAGGATGCATAAGAGCTTGTATAATGGAATAATGGTATAAAATATATATATATATGAATGAGACAATGTATCTCCTGCTTTCTTTACTCTTCTTCTGCTCTCTGTCTATCACACGGTAGAAGTCTACACTGTTATATACACACACACTGATACAGAAACACATATATTCACAAGGAACACGTTGTCGGCTCGCATCAGTTGTCACTCCACTTTCCAAGGCTCCTGAAAGGCTCAGTGATATAATGCAGAGGCTCTGATCTCGGGGCACATTCACCAGTCAGGAGCAGGGGAGAGGTGGGTGACAACCTCTGTGTGATACCCCCCTGGCAGGACACAATGGGGCCATTGTTTTTGTTCAGGCCCCTGATGGGGGGATGGGATGTGGATCAGCAGCGTCTCATCCTTCCAGTAATGTAATGACTGTGTCAGATCAAAACATGTTTGTGGTGAAAGAGGAGAAGGTTGGAAGTGACACTGACTTCAGAATACTGCCCCCTAGTGACAGCCGTGTGACCGCAGGCAGGCAGATTGGGAGGACGCTCTAATGGAGAGAGATAAACAATGTCAGGGGGTCCTCGCAGGGCATGCAGGGGGATGTCTGCAGGTGATTCGGGGGAGGGGGGGATATTGTCTGATTACAAGGCAGCGTTCTATAATCTCATTGTGTATGAGGCGGTGTCACTCCCCTTATCCTGACAATTAATGGGGGCACAGCTCTGATTTATTGCAGCGTCTTCTAGTATACTCGGCACAGCAGACCCCCGCACTTTGCACTGCTCTTTAGCTCCACTGCCGTGTATGGGGTTTGCTGTAGTTTCCTCGAGGGACAGAAAACTTGGGAGCGCTGTACTGGGGGTAACCTGCAAGCGTATGAGCGCGGTCTACAAGATGGTAAAGTGACTTCATGAATAATCCTGTGATGTCCCATGCTAGTCTTAAGATGGGAGATAACAGAGGATCTATCTTATAGAGAGGACGGGGCGACTGATTCCACTTAGGACAACCCCTTTTACAGCAGATGAAGAATCTCATCTATAGGACAGCACCTCCTGAAAGGGAATTGGGGGTGTTCAAAATTCTGCAACTTCTACAGATCTGGACGGAGGTGTTGGAGTCGTGATAAAATGGACGGACTCCAGAAGTATATAATAAATTGGTGCAGGGAGTTCAGTGCAGTATTTTTTTTTTTATATGAATTTTGAAAAATAATGACATTTCCTTTAAATGTCTAAGGATTTGGGTGAGGGGTCGGTGAAACCCCCAGAGACTCATTTGATTTCTATGGGTCTGTTCAGATGTCCGTTCAGGTGCGTGGACCGTGAGAAAAAACATTGCCGAATGAACAACTTTTTTTTTTTCTCGCACACGGACCCCAGAGCTCCATAAAAACCCAACAGCACACTACTCCGTATGCAGTATCAAATGTTGCTTGGCAACCGGCAGGGCAGGAAGTAGAACCCATCCGTTTATTTTGCAGACGTGAAAAAAATGGATGCGGATACAATACAAATTGCACGTGTACATCACATTTTTCTGTGGACACATAGCGGACACACCCGTATGAATAAGCTGGAGATCCCTGGAGCAGACTATTACCGACTCCTCTTCTCCCAGCGCCACACTGCAGCTTCTTCTGTTCTGTGTCCCACACTGGTTGAATGTACCAGCATCAGAACCCAGAGCAGAAGTGGCAGGACCTGGGAGCAGTACAGTGCAGCTGACACCAATGATCTGCCATCATTTATGGAAGTGCTTATTGGACGCTGTCAGCAGGGTGCGGGGCAGCATGTGCATCCTCTTCTAGGCTTTTAGTTGAGATGAATGTGGCTGCACTTTATGTACATGCTCAGTACTGAAGCTCCTGTGCTTCAGATCAGAAGAATAAGGCATTGGTAGTGATGCCCACTCTCATGGTGGCACTGTGTTAGTGACGTCTGAGTTGTGCTCCTCGCAAAAATGACTTGTTCTCAATTGGGCCAAGATTCCGGCCATAGGATGCAGCTGAGTGGAGACGGGAGGTGTAGTGAGTGCTCCACTCCCTCCTTGGTAGGCAGCAGATCCGTTGCAAATCAGTCGGAAGATAGGACATGCTATATAATTTACAGTGCTGCCGCCCGTCGCGGACATACCCTGCGGTGGGAAATACAGCAGTTTGAATGAATGCCTGTATTTCCGATTACAGTCAATGGGAAATATGGAAAATTATATCAATGGGAAATCATGTTCATGTGGAAGGGGCCTTAGGAAAACTAAGGAGTCGGAAGTTTGGATTTCCGACTTTATAGACCTTTTACAAATTGTGGATTACAAGACTCTGCACTACTGTCACTATATTGATGAGCTTTTCTCTTGCGGGTGACATGTTGCGTGGGGTTGAAAACGCATTTAAGGCCAACATTGCCAAAGTCATTAAAGGGTTGGAACACGTGGCTTCTTTCTTCCGCATTCAGCGCCTCCCCTGACCATGGGTAGTGCGTAGAATCGCAGCCAAGCCCCAAACAGCTCTATCCATCTGAGCGGACATAAACCGGGGTCAGATGTTGCCCTGTTTTTGGAACAAAATCGCCATGTTTTTCAGAACCCCTCTAGAAACTACTATATTGACCTGCGGTTTGCTGAGATCCAATGTCATCAGCGGTATTGCACAAATGGCCCCTGCAGTGGTAGTATTTGCACTGCTCTATATTACCCTGTGGCCCTTTCTATACAGACTCAGCACCCATTTTAAGAGGAGGAAATAATTCTAACAAACGCCGGGGTGTTCCTCATTTATAGAGGTTTTCAGTCCTAGAGGTGTCATATGGCGGCACAGTGTGTCTATAGGTCCATATTACAGGGTGTGCGCTGATGTATTGATGTCAATGTGTGATGTCTGAGCCAGTGATAACCTCTAGTAATTCTTTTTATTCTGTTTTATAGGTCGGAATGACAGTGGGGAGGAGAACGTCCCTATAGATCTCAGCAGAGGTAAGACGACGGGAGCGAGGGCTCCTTGTATGTTATATAGCGCACAGAGATTACGTAGAGCTGCACAGAACTTGCCAAATCTTTTGGGTAGAGCTGCAGATTTCCCAGTCGGGTTCTGTAAGACGTCTTGAGTGTCTGGCAGTTGGATCACTATAATAGGATCCCGCAATCTGTATCATTCATTGAGATGGATCTAGGTATAAGATTGGGTTTCTCTAAATAGACCTCTAAAAGGTGTGATCCTTGCTGATCGTTAGAGGTCCTATTACTGGGATCCCCCATCACCATGAGAACTGGAGTCTTTTCCGACCCCTTTGGATGGAGGGGAGAGATGAGAATAAAACTTGTGGACAACTCATAATGGGCTGCATGTGATAGAGGCCTATAGGTGGCACAATAGGGGAGTTTTCTTCTTTTTGGAGGAGAGCTTATTTGCATGGTCTTTCCCAGGGTGAACTGCCCATAGACTCCATGCACCAGTGGACCCTCCAAAAGGATAACCAGCGGCTGTCTGATATACCTCAGTAAGAAATATAACATGGCGGCCGCTCTGAGACGCTACATATGGCAGAGTCAGCCGGCAGCTAGGCAACAGAGAGCGTGCAATCTGTGCCCGGCTATTCCCGTGTATAATGAGCGTCTGCTCCCCGACTGCTGAGCTGCTCAAGGATTCTCACTTATCGCTGATGTCACTTTAACTCATTGGTTAGTGAGCCTAGAAGATTGCTGGGGTGGGAGGGGGGCTAAGTTTTTAAAAAAGTTTACTCAGGGGCGAATTTATTAAGATTGGAGCCTCTGGTGCCAGTCTTCACTTTCACATTTTCACATTATTAATTGCCGTATTGGAATGGTTGTCTTGTCTAATAAAAGGGGGTTTCCAGGATTTTATAGACGGTGTATCATTATCAGCTGCTTGTGGTTGATATTATCGGGCAGGAGTCTTAGAAAGTCCAGGAAAGCCCCTTTAATGATGTGGCTATTGCACATTCTTCATTTTCGGCCACAGTGACCACTACAGGTGAAGGTTAGAATGACTGTATATACTCGACTATAAGCCGACTTGAGTGTAAGCCAAGGCCCCTAATTTTACACAAAAAACTGGGAAAACGTATTGACTCGAGTATAAGTCTAGGATGGAAATGCATTGGTCGCAGCCTCCTCTCACTAATGAAATGCCCAACGCAGCCCATCTTGGTATACAAAAAAAAACAAAAAAAACGTACCCGCCATGGCTACTCTTCACTCTCGTCTGCACACAGCCGCACAGTCCCGGTGCATGGAGCATGAATAGTAAAGTTACAGAAAACTCTTTTAAAGTGAATAAATGTTTTTGTTTGATTTTTATAGCTTCGTTTTTAAGAAAAACTTTTACATTTATGCACACAAGCCTCAGGGGCGCCTGGCTATGTCACAGAAGCCCCATCTAGCTACCATTTGGCATCATTTTTGCTCGCCTCCTCCCTCCCCAGCCAAAGGGACCAATGGAGGAGCGAATAATTAACGCACCATGGAGCCAGCGGGTGCTGTGACGCAGTCAGGAGCCCCTTAGGCTTATTTGCATAATTTTAAAAGGCATTTTTCTCAACAACTAAGCTGTTAGAAGCAAAAAGAATGGATCCTGTATCAGGAGGCACATGCCAGCACGTACGTGTGTTTTTTTTTTTCCTTTAATGCATGGGGTCCCAGTCAGCATTTTAAAGGGAGACTGTCATCAGGTGTTGCAGTGTAATACTTCAGCCACTTTTAGGTATTGCCCCTGGAAAGATGGGTAATCATACCACTGTGTATATTGTTGGTAGCAGCAGGACTGTGAAACATGGATTTATATTACCCGATTATAGCTTCTCCTATTCCAATGAAGGGGTGTGTCCTCACACTGCTGTGCTCTGTGCAGCCAGTCCAGTATCCCTAGAGAAATGAGTAATCAGACCATTGTGTATGTAGTTATTAATAGCAGGACTATGAAATGTAGGTTCCTAATCCAGGATTGTAGCCTCCAAATTCACTGGGGGTGTATCCTCACTCTGCTGTGCTCTCTGCAACCAGTTTTAGGTATGGTCCCTGGAGAGATGTAATCATACCTTTGTGTATGTGAATAGTAGTAGCAGGATTGGGAAATCTGTGTTATTCTGATAGGATTGTAGAATAAAGAGACTATGTAGCAGTTCATTGCAAGAAACTCAGAGCGCAGCAGTGTGGGAGAACACTTCAGTGCCCTTGGGGGAGCTACAATCCTGGAATATAAACCCAAATATCTCAGTCCTGCTTCTATTAACAATATACACAAAGGTCTGATTGCACATCTCTCCTGGCTGCAGAGAGTCCAGAGCACAGCAGTGTGAGGAGACACCCGCAGTGCACTTGAAGAAGAGACAATCCTGGAATATAAATCCATATATCACAGTCCTGCTGCTACTAACCACATACACAGAGGTCTGTCTTTCCAAGGACAATGTATAACAGTGGCTGCAGTCTGCGGGGTCACACCTGCTGATGGTTTCCTATACAACATTACAAGGTGCTGTATCGTTGTATCATGTCCGGCCTCACTCTACGCATTTATATACTCCTTTGCGTGGCGTTTGTTTCCCGTGCGTCTTGTACGATTCAGTGACTTGTCAGTCTATTGTCGCCTGGAGATGTCTCAGCCTCGCGTCAATCTAAATACTATAGGACATTAGTTTTTCTGTCCACCAGGGTCCTGAGTTGATGGTCGCCATGTGCGACATGTGCAAAACCGCGAATACAATTTACTGCCACGCCTCCTGAGCCTGTGGTTAAAGGGGATGGTGGTGGCCGTAGCTTCTTCTATGCTTATAATGTGTCAGATATTTATTCATTACCTTTATTAAAGTTCAGCGAAGAGAGATTTTTATTCGGTATGTCTGAGATCTCTGAATTCTATCTTGCTAGAACAATGGAAAGAAGCCACTGAGGTTTCAGCATAGTAGTCTATGGAGAGGGGAGCAGGGAGTCACAGCAGCTAGGTCGGCTCCCACTCCACATTCACACAGAGAGAAGTGCAAGGGATACCAGGCACACACTCAGTAATGTATGAGTACTCAAAGGGAACCCGTTACCAGATTTTACCAGATTCTACCAGCCCCCTCTGGTAGAGGATGAAGTGTCCTTTTAAGATTTAACTCTTTTATATAAAATATTACTCGTTCACCTATTAAAAAAAAATAAAAAATTCCAAAATCACGTGACAACAAGCAGAAAAGATCTAAGAGGATGCCGGAGGAGGGTCATTTCGGATGCGCCTAGCTTCAGTTCTATAGCACCTAGAAACATGCTGCTGGTGTCATGCTAAAGTAAATCTACCATTGGAGTCCCTCATGATAAACCAGGGACATTACTCATAGATCCAGGCACCGGGACTGTGGTAATCTTCTTATATTTGTTATCCATGGGCCTCCTTCCTAGAATTCCCTCTTTTATGTGTCATCTCACCTGTTTACCTACTTAAAAAATCTCCTCCAAAGTCCTGTGATAATAAACAGATTTTTCCTGAGCTGAGACAAGCTTGGAGGCTGCGGAGGTAGTGTCACTACAGATGCCACCTATGTTTAGCTCTATAGCACCTAGAAATATGCTGCTGGTGTCATTTTAGAGATATGTGGTCCTGTGATCTACAGAACCAGAATTGCAAACAGAATTAAAACGGGCAGGAAATGGATCTTTACCTGCAGTTTACATTTTCAACAGTTTGTATCTTTGGTTCTGTAGACCATAGAACTGATGTGATCTGAAAGATGATTGTTTAATATGACATTAATATTTTTTAATATTCTTTAATATGACACCAGCAGCATGTTTCTAGGACAGTAGATGGGGGCATATGAAGCGACATTCCAACCTCTAAACTTGGCTCATCTCAGGCAAATATGACTCTTCTCTGCTTATCGTCACATGACCTTGGCGGAGGTAAACAAGGTGAAATTTCACATAGTTCTAGAAAGGACTTTTCACCCCCTATCTGAGGGGCTCGGTAGGTTAGGGGGGTAAAATATGGAGACAGGTTCTCTTTAAGTACTTAGTTTTTGCACACACAATTGTTTGACAACCTCTCGTTTGTATAATTTGGTGCTTTTTTTTTTTTTTTTTTTTTTTTTTTTTCTTGACGCTGTTTGGCACCTTCTTTTTTTTTTTTTTTTTTTTTTTTTTTTTCCTTTTTAAGATGTTATTTTGTTTCATATGTGGTAAAAGGTGCAACAAGTATAACTTTTCAGTTTTGCTTTCAGTTTGTAAAGCTTTAAATATTAGAATCCAATAAAGTGTTAGTGTTACAAGTGGTTGTGATTGTTTTATTACTTTTTCGCTCTTTAGTCATAAAATTCACCTGGGGAAAGTTTACACCTCATTTCTATCTTTCAGTATAAGTAGGGGACGGCCTGTATTTTGTTTTTGCATTGAATGGGCTCGAAGTAGCGCGAAGACGTCGGTGTCCCGGATCTCTGAGCGGTTCTCCTGCCCCGGTCGGCTGTGGCATCTCCACCAGAAGACATAGTGTGAATGATTGGGGGGGATTCCAGCCTTCGAGGACGTCTTGTGACCCGCATGCTTCAGCCGCAAGGATGTTTAGGATATTTCTGACGGCGTTACTAAAGTTAATTCAGTCACTCGATGACTTTGGGGATAAACTATGCCTCGTGTGTAGTAGTAATGGCCTCATTAATAGGCACTTACACCTTGAAGACTCAATAGAAATGCAGTGTTGTGCTGGACCCCCGCAGGGATATTGCTCATTGCTGTTTCCTTTACAATATTATAGTGCCGTTACTTTATGGAGTCATGTAGGGTGAGCCTTTGTCAGAGTCGTTTGCATTGAAGCGCTGATATTAAAGGAAATCTACCATCAATTTCCATCGGGATAAACCAGGGACATTACTCATGGATCCAGGGCCCGGGAATGTGGTAATATACTTGTATGTGTTATCCGTGGCCGCCTACCTTCTAAAAATCAGCTTTTACAATTATGCTAATGAGTCAGGCTCCTAGGGGTGTTACCAGCGCCTCTGTGTTGTAGCTTCACAAGTTGTTAGGCCTTTTAGACAAACGAATGTGAGCGTGACCGATATCCAATATTGTTTTCCCATTGATGCCTATGGGGCCCCTACGTTGCATTGAGCACATGTTGTCACACGTATATTTTGCTGTACTATGGCGCAGCCGCTCGCTTCTAGATGGAGACGCCTATGTGGGGTCGCTTCTACGGCCTGGGTGTATAGTGTGCAAGGAGCCTAAGGCCGCATTCACACAACCGTGGGGGGGATGCAAGTATGGCTTCAAGCTTGCAACCGTGCATACGTCCCCAGTAGACAAAAAATGGCCACACGGAGTGATACGGTGCTGCTCTGTACACGGGGAAAAGATAGGACATGGATGGTTATGAGAGGCGTCACCCCTCCTACTCTCCTTTGCGGCTCACGTATGCCCTCCCTGCCGTAACTGTGCGGGCATATGTCAGTATGTGAATGAAAATATATAGATTTTTTTTTTCTTTTTATCCCTGGCCTCCTTACTTCCATAATTATGCTAATGAGACTGAGAGGCTCTGGAGGGTGTTACCAGAGCCCCTCCATGCTGTAGCTTCATAGGCTTTTGCACTGATCAGAAGTACTTTCTCTTCCCACTGCGTGAAAGCCTCTGCTGCCATGAGATTACATCAGACAGAGGGAAGGGGGGAAGTGCTGAGGGATCGGATGGGGAGACAGTGTAACAGCCTGTTAAGTCAGTGCACGGTGGGGCTCTGATGACGTTCCCTAGAGCCCTTCTGGTTGATTATAATAATTTTAAAAATTGATTTTAGAAGGAAGGAGGCCGTGGATAACAGATATAAGATGAGAAAGTGTCCCTGGTAGATTTCCATTCCGCTTGGGTTATATTTATTTGGCGAGGGGAAAGTCCAGAAGACTCCGAGGGAAGCCCGGGGAAAACGTAATGAGCGTCTTCTGCGGCGGCTGAGGTTTATAGACTTCCTCATTTGTCTTGAGAACGAGTGAGAAAATCTAAAAGTCTGGACGCATGAAAGAGGAAAGGAAATGCTAATTATATGGAACCCCCCTAAATATGGAAGGGGGGGGGGGGGGGGAGTCCGAACCGGTGTCATCATGCGCCGTATGTCTCTGTAGGAAATCTTAGCCTTTGGGAAAGGGCAATTTTGCTCTCCATTGACGTGATGTAACGGCCCAATTGTGTCCGTAGCTGTGGAAGACATAAGTGACGCTCTGCACCCGCTACTTATACAGCTGGGGGCTTCACCAACCACCTGCTTGTCTGCAGAGCTTGCGTTCACCCTGAGGTCAGCCCTCACCTCTGCTTTGCATGCGATCTCACTATTTGGAGGTCAGACTTTCTAGATCTTCCACAGCATTTTTAGCATCTTCCAGCAGCTCCAGTCTTGTCACTTATTGGTACGGGCCTTTGGTGGCTGTATCACGTGGCCTGGGTGCTGGTCCTGGACCCGTAGTGCCTGATATCTATGGCGTCTGGCTGATCAGGAGAGCGTTGGTATTCTCAATCCCATCCCTGGCCAATGTGGTTGGGATAGATCGTCCATCTGGTGTGTGCACTTCTCACTAGCCTCTGTCAGGTGCTAGACTGGGCATGTTGGATTTCGGTATGGCTGATCCATGCTCCGGTAGGAGAAGTGTCTAAATGTAGATTACCGCTCTCTCTTGTCCAGGATGTTACTTATACACATGCATTGTGGGTGTTGGGGGCGTTCATTGAACCCCCTGCATGGGTGGCGGATGTGGACAGAAGAAGGAGCAGCAGTTGTGGGCGGTAAATGGGGACCCCTCCTGCAGCGGAAGCAGCGCTACCCTACAGACAGACTTGTGTGTAAGAGGTGACCTGATGGATTTTGATGACATGATGGGGAGGGATGCAGGGATGTGATTTAGTTTTCTTAGTATTAACTTAAGAACACTCGACTTACATACGACCCCTAGTTACAAACGGACCCCTGGATATTGGTATTTTATTGTACTTTAGTCCTAGGCTACAATAATCAGCTGTAAAAGTTATCACAGGTGTCTGTAATGAAGCTTTAGTCTTAATATTGATTCTTATGACAACCCAACGTTTTTAAAATCCAATTGTCACAGAGACCAAAAAAGTTCTGTCTGGGATTACAATGATAAAATATACAGTTCCGACTTACATACAAATTCAACTTAAGAACAAACCTACAGACCCTATCTTGTATGTAACCCGGGGACTGCCTGTATATAATATTTCTAGTGTTTCATTAACCCCTTTTTTGTATTTTATTGGTTCAGTAATTGTATGTTGAGCCCAGGACTACAGTCACCCCTCCCCGCTGTGTACGCTGTGTCCTTCCAGATAGAAGAGATATATTTGCAGCCACAGGGGAGGTCCTCAGTTCTGTCATCTATTACACATAGCTGGGGGTAGGTTTCCTCTTTAGGAATGGCCGCCTGTACACAGCTCCGAGGTCTTGTATGTGGCTTCTCCTCATTTGCATGAATGACTAATAATGTGAGTTCTTAGAAATGGTTCTGTTTTATTACTTTTTCGCTCTTTAGTCATAAAATTCACCTGGGGAAAGTTTACACCTCATTTCTATCTTTCAGTATAAGTAGGGGACGGCCTGTATTTTGTTTTTGCATTGAATGGGCTCGAAGTAGCGCGAAGACGTCGGTGTCCCGGATCTCTGAGCGGTTCTCCTGCCCCGGTCGGCTGTGGCATCTCCACCAGAAGACATAGTGTGAATGATTGGGGGGGATTCCAGCCTTCGAGGACGTCTTGTGACCCGCATGCTTCAGCCGCAAGGATGTTTAGGATATTTCTGACGGCGTTACTAAAGTTAATTCAGTCACTCGATGACTTTGGGGATAAACTATGCCTCGTGTGTAGTAGTAATGGCCTCATTAATAGGCACTTACACCTTGAAGACTCAATAGAAATGCAGTGTTGTGCTGGACCCCCGCAGGGATATTGCTCATTGCTGTTTCCTTTACAATATTATAGTGCCGTTACTTTATGGAGTCATGTAGGGTGAGCCTTTGTCAGAGTCGTTTGCATTGAAGCGCTGATATTAAAGGAAATCTACCATCAATTTCCATCGGGATAAACCAGGGACATTACTCATGGATCCAGGGCCCGGGAATGTGGTAATATACTTGTATGTGTTATCCGTGTTAACAGTGTAACAGCCTGTTAAGTCAGTGCACGGTGGGGCTCTGATGACGTTCCCTAGAGCCCTTCTGGTTGATTATAATAATTTTAAAAATTGATTTTAGAAGGAAGGAGGCCGTGGATAACAGATATAAGATGAGAAAGTGTCCCTGGTAGATTTCCATTCCGCTTGGGTTATATTTATTTGGCGAGGGGAAAGTCCAGAAGACTCCGAGGGAAGCCCGGGGAAAACGTAATGAGCGTCTTCTGCGGCGGCTGAGGTTTATAGACTTCCTCATTTGTCTTGAGAACGAGTGAGAAAATCTAAAAGTCTGGACGCATGAAAGAGGAAAGGAAATGCTAATTATATGGAACCCCCCTAAATATGGAAGGGGGGGGGGGGGGGGAGTCCGAACCGGTGTCATCATGCGCCGTATGTCTCTGTAGGAAATCTTAGCCTTTGGGAAAGGGCAATTTTGCTCTCCATTGACGTGATGTAACGGCCCAATTGTGTCCGTAGCTGTGGAAGACATAAGTGACGCTCTGCACCCGCTACTTATACAGCTGGGGGCTTCACCAACCACCTGCTTGTCTGCAGAGCTTGCGTTCACCCTGAGGTCAGCCCTCACCTCTGCTTTGCATGCGATCTCACTATTTGGAGGTCAGACTTTCTAGATCTTCCACAGCATTTTTAGCATCTTCCAGCAGCTCCAGTCTTGTCACTTATTGGTACGGGCCTTTGGTGGCTGTATCACGTGGCCTGGGTGCTGGTCCTGGACCCGTAGTGCCTGATATCTATGGCGTCTGGCTGATCAGGAGAGCGTTGGTATTCTCAATCCCATCCCTGGCCAATGTGGTTGGGATAGATCGTCCATCTGGTGTGTGCACTTCTCACTAGCCTCTGTCAGGTGCTAGACTGGGCATGTTGGATTTCGGTATGGCTGATCCATGCTCCGGTAGGAGAAGTGTCTAAATGTAGATTACCGCTCTCTCTTGTCCAGGATGTTACTTATACACATGCATTGTGGGTGTTGGGGGCGTTCATTGAACCCCCTGCATGGGTGGCGGATGTGGACAGAAGAAGGAGCAGCAGTTGTGGGCGGTAAATGGGGACCCCTCCTGCAGCGGAAGCAGCGCTACCCTACAGACAGACTTGTGTGTAAGAGGTGACCTGATGGATTTTGATGACATGATGGGGAGGGATGCAGGGATGTGATTTAGTTTTCTTAGTATTAACTTAAGAACACTCGACTTACATACGACCCCTAGTTACAAACGGACCCCTGGATATTGGTATTTTATTGTACTTTAGTCCTAGGCTACAATAATCAGCTGTAAAAGTTATCACAGGTGTCTGTAATGAAGCTTTAGTCTTAATATTGATTCTTATGACAACCCAACGTTTTTAAAATCCAATTGTCACAGAGACCAAAAAAGTTCTGTCTGGGATTACAATGATAAAATATACAGTTCCGACTTACATACAAATTCAACTTAAGAACAAACCTACAGACCCTATCTTGTATGTAACCCGGGGACTGCCTGTATATAATATTTCTAGTGTTTCATTAACCCCTTTTTTGTATTTTATTGGTTCAGTAATTGTATGTTGAGCCCAGGACTACAGTCACCCCTCCCCGCTGTGTACGCTGTGTCCTTCCAGATAGAAGAGATATATTTGCAGCCACAGGGGAGGTCCTCAGTTCTGTCATCTATTACACATAGCTGGGGGTAGGTTTCCTCTTTAGGAATGGCCGCCTGTACACAGCTCCGAGGTCTTGTATGTGGCTTCTCCTCATTTGCATGAATGACTAATAATGTGAGTTCTTAGAAATGGTTCTGGGTGACACAGCAGCTCTGGGCTATCTGCAGAGCCTGTGATGGAGGCAGCTGCAGGACTTAGGGGTGGGGGCTATGCTTCTGGATGGGGGGACAGAACTATGCTCCTGGAAACAGGGGGGGGGGGACTATGTTCCTGGAAAGGGTGGGGGAACTATGCTCCTGGTAAGGGGAGGGGGGGTATGTTCCTGAAAAGGGTAAGCCGGGGGGCTGGAGTTTGGCTATGCTTCTGGTAAGCAGGGGTGGGATGGCTTTGCTTCTGGTAAGGGCAGGGGGCTATGTTCCTGGAAAGAGGGGAGAACTATGCTCCTGGTAAGCGGGGGGTGGGGTTGCTTTGCTTCTGGGTTGGCTATTCTCCTGTTGAGGAGCGGGGGGGGGGGCTTCTATGCTCCTGGTCTCCTGGTGAGGAGCGGGGGGGGGGGGGCGGCTATGCTCCTGGTCTCCTGGTACGGAGCGACGGGTGGGGCCAGCTATGCTCCTGGTACGGAGCGACAGGTGGGGCCGGCTATGCTCCTGGTCTCCTGGTACGGAGCGACAGGTGGGGTCGGCTATGCTCCTGGTACGGAGTGACAGGTGGGGGCGGCTATGCTCCTGGTTTCCTGGTAAGGAGCGGCGGTTTTGGCCTGCTATGCTCCTGGTCTCCTGGTACGGAGTGACAGGTGGGGGCGGCTATGCTCCTGGTTTCCTGGTAAGGAGCGGCGGTTTTGGCCGGCTATGCTCCTGGTCTCCTGGTACGGAGTGACAGGTGGGGGCGGCTATGCTCCTGGTTTCCTGGTAAGGAGCGGCGGTTGTGGCCGGCTATGCTTTTGAGGGGGTCTAAGGTTAAGGCGTCTCCTAGGCGTTGGCTATTCTCCTGTTGAGGAGCGGGGGGGGGGGCTTCTATGCTCCTGGTCTCCTGGTGAGGAGCGGGGGGGGGGGGCGGCTATGCTCCTGGTCTCCTGGTACGGAGCGACGGGTGGGGCCAGCTATGCTCCTGGTACGGAGCGACAGGTGGGGCCGGCTATGCTCCTGGTCTCCTGGTACGGAGCGACAGGTGGGGCCGGCTATGCTTAGAGTGGGAGCGGCTGTGCTCCTGGTCTCCTGGTACGGAGCGACGGGTGGGGCCAGCTATGCTCCTGGTACGGAGCGACAGGTGGGGCCGGCTATGCTCCTGGTCTCCTGGTACGGAGCGACAGGTGGGGCCGGCTATGCTTAGAGTGGGAGCGGCTGTGCTCCTGGTCTCCTGGTACGGAGCGACGGGTGGGGCCGGCTATGCTCCTGGTCTCCTGGTACGGAGCGACAGGTGGGGTCGGCTATGCTCCTGGTACGGAGTGACAGGTGGGGGCGGCTATGCTCCTGGTTTCCTGGTAAGGAGCGGCGGTTTTGGCCGGCTATGCTCCTGGTCTTCTGGTACGGAGTGACAGGTGGGGGCGGCTATGCTCCTGGTTTCCTGGTAAGGAGCGGCGGTTGTGGCCGGCTATGCTTTTGAGGGGGTCTAAGGTTAAGGCGTCTCCTCTATGGTTCTCTGTCCCTGCAGAGAACCATAGGAAATATAAGAGGTTCACTAGAACCTTCCTCTGGTTCTGATCTGCCGCATGACCTGAATTCTGCTTCTGAAGATAAATCAATGTGACAAATGGCTTCTTATTACTTGCTGAGAATCTCATATGGGGAGGAGGGGGGGATGTCCTCACACTGCTGTGCTCTCTGTATACTGTTAGGTATTGTCCCTGGAGAGATGTGTAATCAGACCTTTGTGTATGTTAGTAGCAGCAGGACTGTGAAATATGGATTTGATATTGTGGGACTGTAACTTCTCCAAGTGCAAATTCCTGATTTTCTATGTTTACCAAAAATTTCCTTCTGGATTCAGCCCCGGCTCCTGCGCTGACCCTCTACTCTTGTGTGCTGTTACCCATAGGGTGCGTTGCTTTTAGTTTTCCTATACCAAATCTCAACATGTGATTGAGGAAGTGATGTGTGCGCTGCTCATACCAGGAGTAGGTGACATGCCTGCTGGGGGGTGGGTCCCTGAAGGGGGACCACGGGTTTCAAAGCTCCTGACTGGTTCGCTTTTAAGACTTAATTCACATTACAGTTTTCTGTTCAGTAGTTTTATGCCAAAATCGGTAGAATATCCTATATATCTTACACAGGTCGGGGGGTACACTAAAATTTTGTTTTATGGTTTGCTCATGAGAAAAAGTTCTCAAATTTGAATCCCCTAGTGATGTTTACAATATAAAGATCATTTTAACCCTTTACTTTACAATTTTCCTCAGTTTTTATTGCTGTTTTAGCTCCTGTCACTCAGTGTGGATGAGGATTCTCTGAGCAGACACTTCATGATTCCTCTAGTTCTGTGAGATGCTGTTGCTGAAATTGTGCTTAGATTATCAGGGTACAGGGTTTATCTACACTTTTATCTTCTGTACATTTTGGTGCAATATCTGACACATAGGAAGAGAGATGAGACCGATCAGAGATGAGATGTATGTAACACACAATGACAACTCTCAGCTCTGCTCCCTCACCTAATCAGTAAAACACAGTCAGCCCTGCTATAAAGACCTTATCTGTCTGTAGCTTGTAGAGTAAGTCTCTGCACACCGCTGCTTGCGGGCAGGAAATGCCTGTGTCTGAGCTGGTCTTATACTGCAGGGGGGAGGGGCAGGAGGCAGAGAGTACTGCAGTGTGCAGAAAGGAGAAGCTATTCATGAGAAGAATCAGACCATAAAAGATTTATGGTCGGATCCAAAGATGACCAAAATTGTGTACATTAGGACTGATGCTGACAAGTTGGAATTATATCTGTGAAATGCTGTATTTTTTAGCCGTGAATACAGCATTTTGTTATCCTGAGTATATTTAAGAATCTGGTCTTCGAGGGAACACCCCTTTAAGTAACTAGTGTACCAACCTTAACTGCGACTCTCTGATGTATTGGAAGAATTAAGAATATTGACTAGATTTCTTTTTTTTTTTCATCCCAGAACCAAGCGACAACCTTAGAGAAATTTTGCAGAATGTGGTCAAACTTCATGGAGTTTCTAATATGCGCAAGCTGGGTCACCTGAACAACTTTATCAAGGTAAGAGGTGTAATACATGTCAGTGGTGGGACTGCGGGCACGTAATATCTGGCTGGGGCTGGAATGTGACCATTATACACACATAATACACACCTCAGCTGCTGCAGAACCTCCTCATGCACACTTCAGCTGCTGCAGAACCTCCTCATGCGCACTATTCGCTGCTGCAGAACCTCCTCATGCGCACTATTCGCTGCTGCAGAACCTCCTCATGCGCACTATTCGCTGCTGCAGAACCTCCTCATGCGCACTATTCGCTGCTGCAGAACCTCCTCATGCGCACTATTCGCTGCTGCAGAACCTCCTCATGCGCACTATTCGCTGCTGCAGAACCTCCTCATGCGCACTATTTGCTGCTGCAGAACCTCCTCATGCGCACTATTCGCTGCTGCAGAACCTCCTCATGCGCACTATTCGCTGCTGCAGAACCTCCTCATGCGCACTATTCGCTGCTGCAGAACCTCCTCATGCGCACTATTCGCTGCTGCAGAACCTCCTCATGCGCACTATTCGCTGCTGCAGAACCTCCTCATGCGCACTATTCGCTGCTGCAGAACCTCCTCATGCGCACTATTCGCTGCTGCAGAACCTCCTCATGCGCACATCAGCTGCTGCAGAACCTCCTCATGCGCACATCAGCTGCTGCAGAACCTCCTCATGCGCACATCAGCTGCTGCAGAACCTCCTCATGCGCACATCAGCTGCTGCAGAACCTCCTCATGCGCACATCAGCTGCTGCAGAACCTCCTCATGCGCACTATTCGCTGCTGCAGAACCTCCTCATGCGCACTATTCGCTGCTGCAGAACCTCCTCATGCGCACTATTCGCTGCTGCAGAACCTCCTCATGCGCACTATTCGCTGCTGCAGAACCTCCTCATGCGCACTATTCGCTGCTGCAGAACCTCCTCATGCGCACTATTCGCTGCTGCAGAACCTCCTCATGCGCACTATTCGCTGCTGCAGAACCTCCTCATGCGCACTATTCGCTGCTGCAGAACCTCCTCATGCGCACTATTCGCTGCTGCAGAACCTCCTCATGCGCACTATTCGCTGCTGCAGAACCTCCTCATGCGCACTATTCGCTGCTGCAGAACCTCCTCATGCGCACTATTCGCTGCTGCAGAACCTCCTCATGCGCACTATTCGCTGCTGCAGAACCTCCTCATGCGCACTATTCGCTGCTGCAGAACCTCCTCATGCGCACTATTCGCTGCTGCAGAACCTCCTCATGCGCACTATTCGCTGCTGCAGAACCTCCTCATGCGCACTATTCGCTGCTGCAGAACCTCCTCATGCGCACTATTCGCTGCTGCAGAACCTCCTCATGCGCACTATTCGCTGCTGCAGAACCTCCTCATGCGCACTATTCGCTGCTGCAGAACCTCCTCATGCGCACTATTCGCTGCTGCAGAACCTTATAGTACACAACTCTGGCTGTTTTTTTTTGTTTTTGTTTTTTTACTTATTCTGCATTGTTTCTCTTAACAATGTGTATGTTATTCACATGTCACAGTGTTGTTTCCTACAAATGAGGTTCTGCAGCAGCTGTTAGTGATAACTGATTGCACTCTGCAGCACTTGTTTATATGACCTGCAGTTTCCAGGAGCTGCTCCCTCTCCATACATATCATTGCTTTCAGTTTGTTTCGGTCTGGTCTGTGGTTTCCGTGGGCTTGTTGTGGCTCGGTCCCTGCTGTGTGGGACCTGTTCATGTGACACCTGCCTTGTAATAGCTCCTTGTATCTCATGTTGTATCCGCACAGTTATTAGTACAAGAGTCCTTGCAAAATATGAAGAATAATCAGGTATTTGTGTACATTTTACATGTTGCCATAATGGGAAAAATCTAGTATAGGTTCTGCATTGGGGCCCAGTGTCTCTGTGGCTCCTGTAAATATGAATGAATGATCTAGTTATAGTCCATAGTACAGTTATTATATACATCTTCAGCCTGGGCTCCTGATCACTCCTGAACATTGTTTTTTATGTCTTTCTAATACTGTAAAAATGATCCAAATTGGTTGTATCCCATTTCCATTTGGGTTAGGACCCGAACACTCATTATCCACAGAACTCTTTCCCTTGTGTACCTCTGGGTAGTGGTGGTGGGGGATGCTCTTCCTTGGGCATCTTGCTGGGCTAGTTTGCTCTCTCCCCTGGGCATCTTGGGGGAGGGGGCCCGCTCTCTCTCTCTCCCCTGGGTGTCTAGGAGTGGGTGGCCCTGTGCTCGCTCCCCTGGGCAGTATAGGGGGGCAGGGTCTGCACTCTCCCCTCTTTGTCTTGGTGGGGGGGAGGGCTGCTATCTACTCTTGGCATATAATGTGTAGAAGATGCTCAATTCCCTTGGTGTCTCGTGTGGATGGGGCCTGCCTTACTTTTTGGGGCGTCTTGGTGTTTGGGATTGAGGAATGGGGCTTTTGCTCTCTTTCGCATCTTAGGGAGGAGCGTTTGTCCGAGAGGTGTTTCTTTCCCCTGGGCGTTACAGTGCAGGGGTTACCATGGCCTACTCTTCCCTGGGCTCCTCGGGGTGGGGAGGTTATTGGGGTTGAGCAATGAATCCCTCACCCTGCTCACTCAGGGGGGTTCTCAAACTCTGCCCTGGGTGGCCTTCAGGGTGCTTTGTGGGCGTGTCTGTTTCGGGTCGGGGGGCTCTCTCGCCTGGGTTCTTGTTAGGGCCGCTTTCTACCTTCGGATCCTTGGTAGGGGTCCGCTTTCTCCCCTGGGCGTCCCGCTAAAATCTATTAGGGTGACGTGTTGTCCATAGGTCGTTAGCTTGGATCACAATACGCTGTACTACTGGTATAAAACAGGATTTGAGGAAGTTGCCAAAAAGTGGACTTGAGTTTTTGTTGTTTCTTTTTCTTGAATGCGGGGTACAGCAGATAGCCGCCGTGCGGGGTACAGCAGATAGCCGCCGTGCGGGGTACAGCAGATAGCCGCCGTGCGGGGTACAGCAGATGGCCGCCGTGCGGGGTACAGCAGATGGCCGCCGTGCGGGGTACAGCAGATGGCCGCCGTGCGGGGTACAGCAGATAGCCGCCGTGCGGGGTACAGCAGATAGCCGCCGTGCCCGGGCAGCACTGGCTGTTTCCTAGTATCGTACATGTCACTGCGATGACCTAGCAGTGGCCGCAGCGTCCTTGTCATTGTGTCAGGTCTCTCCCCCAGGCTGAATGTAAGAGGTCGCTCACAAGATGCTAAGAATTTTCTCGTCTCATTAGCTCGGTGCCGGGGGCTCATTTACTTACTATTTGCGTGCACTTTAGCTATTGTGGTGACATTGCGGATCCTCGGGGCGGCACAATCCTGGACACAGTGCGATGTTATCACTTCAGGTTTTCATTTGTCAGCTTCTTGCATTTCAGGGAAAATAATTCTCAAGAATAAAGCTATAAAATGTATTTGCTCCCAGATTATAAAATGCATCAAGAATTTGTAGGGAATCTAGTGATCGGTGATGCACTAGGGGAAAATTGACTACCCTAATCCTGCAGCACAGCCCACCTTGGGCCAGAGGTGTGGGTGGTAATGTGGCCAATCATGTGTGTTAGAGTGGTGCCAGCACTGTCCTCCCACAAGGGATTTTCTGGTAAACAAGGGTTGTCAGAGATCTTGAACAGGTTATTGGCCATTATGTAGATGATGTGACCGCACTCATCTACACTCTGGATATAAATGAGTAAACCCGAGCCACACTTACACCCGTGCACCATGTGGATGAGAGCCGGACCCCGGCAGCCGGCTCGTGTATGTCTCATGCCGGCTGATTAGTTTAGCAGGTTTTCTTGGCTTCCTGTTTGTCGCTGTTGTTTTTAGCTGCACATCACAGGTCCACAGGCACAAGACTGAACCATCACTTGTAAGAAATGCCCTTACACGCGGGAAATAACCCCAGAGCTTATTCTGTCTTCTCCGTAATGTTACGTATATGCCTATAGAGCTCGGACGCGTCTTATAGGGACGTAAGAAAATACAGAGGTGCAGGAGCTCTTCTTTATGGCTGTTTTTAGTCCTTTTTTTGATGGGAACCTGTCAGTAAACGGCCGACATGACAGACTACATAGGACTTTTAGCATTTTATGTTGGTTTTTGAGGTACATGCTCAAAAATGGTAGTTCTTGTATTCTGTGTGCATGAGATCCATCTTATGAGCTACACCTTTCGGTGCAACCATAATGTGTTACAGCCACAAACCCTGTCCCATCCATGTGTCCAGTTATCCAAGATATCATTATCGTAGTCCCTATGATGTTACTAGTTCCTGTCATTAGGCTGCAGCCTCCTCCTCGCTGTCCTGTGCCTGGCTGTAATACAACTGGCTGCAGTCGCCTCCTCACTGTCCTGTGCCTGGCTGTAAGGTAACTGGCTGCAGCCTCCTCCTCACTGTCCTGTGCCTGGCTGTAAGGTAACTGGCTGCAGCCTCCTCCTCGCTGTCCTTTGTATGGCTGTAAGACAACTGGCTGCAGGCTCCTCCTCACTGTCCTGTGCCTCGCTGTAAGACAACTGGCTGCAGCCTCCTCCTCGCTGTCCTGTGTATGGCTGTAAGACAGCTGGCTGCAGCCTCCTCCTCACTGTCCTGTGTCTGGCTGTAATACAACTGGCTGCAGCCTCCTCCTCGCTGTCCTGTGTATGGCTGTAAGACAACTGGCTGCAGCCTCCTCCTCACTTACCTGTGCCTCGCTGTAAGAAAACTGGCTGCAGCCTCCTCCTCGCTGTCCTGTGTCTGGCTGCAGGCTCCTCCTCGCTGTCCTGTGTCTGGCTGTAAGACAACTGGCTGCAGCCTCCTCCTCGCTGTCCTGTGTCTGGCTGTAAGACAACTGGCTGCAGCCTCCTCCTCACTGTCCTGTGTCTGGCTGTAAGACAACTGGCTGCAGCCTCCTCCTCGCTGTCCTATGTCTGGCTGTAAGACAACTGGCTGCAGCCTCCTCCTCACTGTCCTGTGTCTGGCTGTAAGACAACTGGCTGCAGCACCTGCCTTCCTTTCTTCCTCCTCACTGTCCTGTTTCTGGCTGTAAGGCAACTGGCTGCAGCCTCCTCCTCACTGTCCTGTGTCTGGCTGTAAGGCATCTGGCTGCAGCCTCCTCCTCGCTGTCCTGTGTCTGGCTGTAAGACAACTGGCTGCAGCCTCCTCCTCACTGTCCTGTGTCTGGCTGTAAGACAACTGGCTGCAGCACCTGCCTTCCTTTCTTCCTCCTCACTGTCCTGTGTCTGGCTGTAAGGCAACTGGCTGCAGCCTCCTCCACACTGTCCTGTGTCTGGCTGTAAGGCATCTGGCTGCAGCCTCCTCCTCGCTGTCCTGTGTCTGGCTGTAAGGCATCTGGCTGCAGCCTCCTCCACACTGTCCTGTGTCTGGCTGTAAGGCATCTGGCTGCAGCCTCCTCCTCGCTGTCCTGTGTCTGGCTGTAAGACAACTGGCTGCAGCCTCCTCCTCACTGTCCTGTGTCTGGCTGTAATACAACTGGCTGCAGGCTCCTCCTCGCTGTCCTGTGTCTGGCTGTAAGACAACTGGCTGCAGCCTCCTCCTCGCTGTCCTGTGTTTGGCTGTAATACAACTGGCTGCAGCCTCCTCCTCGCTATCCTGTGTCTGGCTGTAAGACAACTGGCTGCAGCCTCCTCCACACTGTCCTGTGTCTGGCTGTAAGACAACTGGCTGCAGCCTCCTCCACACTGTCCTGTGTCTGGCTGTAAGACAACTGGCTGCAGCCTCCTCCACACAGTCCTGTGTCTGGCTGTAAGACAACTGGCTGCAGCACCTGCCTTCCTTTCTTCCTCCTCACTGTCCTGTGTCTAGCTGTAAGGCAACTGGCTGCAGCCTCCTCACTGTCCTGTGTCTGGCTGTAAGGCATCTGGCTGCAGCCTCCTCCACACTGTCCTGTGTCTGGCTGTAAGGCATCTGGCTGCAGCCTCCTCCACACTGTCCTGTGTCTGGCTGAAAGGCATCTGGCTGCAGCCTCCTCCTCGCTGTCCTGTGCCTGGCTGTAATACAACTGGCTGCAGCCTCCTCCTCGCTGTCCTGTGTATGGCTGTAAGACAACTGGCTGCAGCCTCCTCCTCGCTGTCCTGTGTATGGCTGTAAGACAACTGGCTGCAGCCTCCTCCTCACTTACCTGTGCCTCGCTGTAAGAAAACTGGCTGCAGCCTCCTCCTCACTGTCCTGTGTCTAGCTGCAGCCTCCTCCTCGCTGTCCTTTGTATGGCTGTAAGACAACTGGCTGCAGGCTCCTCCTCACTGTCCTGTGCCTCGCTGTAAGAAAACTGGCTGCAGGCTCCTCCTCGCTGTCCTGTGTCTGGCTGTAAGACAACTGGCTGCAGCCTCCTCCTCGCTGTCCTGTGTATGGCTGTAAGACAGCTGGCTGCAGCCTCCTCCTCACTGTCTTGTGTCTGGCTGTAAGACAACTGGCTGCAGCCTCCTCCTCACTTACCTGTGCCTCGCTGTAAGAAAACTGGCTGCAGCCTCCTCCTCACTGTCCTGTGTCTAGCTGCAGCCTCCTCCTCGCTGTCCTTTGTATGGCTGTAAGACAACTGGCTGCAGGCTCCTCCTCACTGTCCTGTGCCTCGCTGTAAGAAAACTGGCTGCAGGCTCCTCCTCACTGTCTTGTGTCTGGCTGTAATACAACTGGCTGCAGCCTCCTCCTCGCTGTCCTGTGTATGGCTGTAAGACAACTGGCTGCAGCCTCCTCCTCACTTACCTGTGCCTCGCTGTAAGAAAACTGGCTGCAGCCTCCTCCTCACTGTCCTGTGTGTAGCTGCAGGCTCCTCCTCGCTGTCCTGTGTCTGGCTGTAAGACAACTGGCTGCAGCCTCCTCCTCACTGTCCTGTGTCTGGCTGTAAGACAACTGGCTGCAGCCTCCTCCTCGCTGTCCTGTGTATGGCTGTAAGACAACTGGCTGCAGCCTCCTCCTCACTTACCTGTGCCTCGCTGTAAGAAAACTGGCTGCAGCCTCCTCCTCACTGTCCTGTGTCTGGCTGCAGGCTCCTCCTCGCTGTCCTGTGTCTGGCTGTAAGACAACTGGCTGCAGCCTCCTCCTCGCTGTCCTGTGTATGGCTGTAAGACAACTGGCTGCAGCCTCCTCCTCACTTACCTGTGCCTCGCTGTAAGAAAACTGGCTGCAGCCTCCTCCTCGCTGTCCTGTGTCTGGCTGCAGGCTCCTCCTCGCTGTCCTGTGTCTGGCTGTAAGACAACTGGCTGCAGCCTCCTCCTCACTGTCCTGTGTCTGGCTGTAAGACAACTGGCTGCAGCACCTGCCTTCCTTTCTTCCTCCTCACTGTCCTGTGTCTGGCTGTAAGGCAACTGGCTGCAGCCTCCTCCTCACTGTCCTGTGTCTGGCTGTAAGGCATCTGGCTGCAGCCTCCTCCTCGCTGTCCTGTGTCTGGCTGTAAGACAACTGGCTGCAGCCTCCTCCTCACTGTCCTGTGTCTGGCTGTAAGACAACTGGCTGCAGCACCTGCCTTCCTTTCTTCCTCCTCACTGTCCTGTGTCTGGCTGTAAGACAACTGGCTGCAGCCTCCTCCTCACTGTCCTGTGTCTGGCTGTAATACAACTGGCTGCAGGCTCCTCCTCGCTGTCCTGTGTCTGGCTGTAAGACAACTGGCTGCAGCCTCCTCCTCGCTGTCCTGTGTTTGGCTGTAATACAACTGGCTGCAGCCTCCTCCTCGCTATCCTGTGTCTGGCTGTAAGACAACTGGCTGCAGCCTCCTCCACACTGTCCTGTGTCTGGCTGTAAGACAACTGGCTGCAGCCTCCTCCACACTGTCCTGTGTCTGGCTGTAAGACAACTGGCTGCAGCACCTGCCTTCCTTTCTTCCTCCTCACTGTCCTGTGTCTGGCTGTAAGGCAACTGGCTGCAGCCTCCTCCACACTGTCCTGTGTCTGGCTGAAAGGCATCTGGCTGCAGCCTCCTCCACACTGTCCTGTGTCTGGCTGAAAGGCATCTGGCTGCAGCCTCCTCCTCGCTGCCCTGTGCCTGGCTGTAAGACAACTGGCTGCAGCCTCCTCCACACTGTCCTGTGTCTGGCTGTAAGGCAACTGGCTGCAGCCTCCTCCTCACTGTCCTGTGTCTGGCTGTAAGGCATCTGGCTGCAGCCTCCTCCTCGCTGTCCTGTGTTTGGCTGTAAGACAACTGGCTGCAGCCTCCTCCTCGCTGTCCTGTGTTTGGCTGTAAGACAACTGGCTGCAGCCTCCTCCTCGCTATCCTGTGTCTGGCTGTAATACAACTGGCTGCAGCCTCCTCCTCGCTATCCTGTGTCTGGCTGTAAGACAACTTGCCCCAGATTTCTAACAGCTGGCTATGAACACTTGTTTTTCTTAGAAACATTGATTTGTAGATTGTGTTCCTGTAATAGGGTAATTGTATTGTAGGACAACTAATGTCATCCGGAAACTGTCAGCAAGCAGCTGCTAGAGGATCATTTCTTGCATTGATTGTAATTTCTGTGTGATTAAAGTTATGTTGTGTTCGGGTTGTAAGATTGTGTTAACCAAGCTCACGGAAACAGCGCCACCCTCTTAATAGGCCGTGTTTGGTATTGCAGCTCATTTGGCCATAGACAGCGGTGGCTCCTACATACATGACGCGCTCACTACTTTTTCCTCTTTCCCTGCAGCTTCTATGCAACGTCGGCCACAATGAAGAAAAATTAGGTTTTACGTATGAAGACATAATTATTTGGTAAGTGGGGCGTCGTTTATGTCCCTGCCGCCCTAGCAGGATTAACTCTTACTCTGCTGCATATCTTGGGGAGGGAGGTCAGCCTTATTCAATATAACAGGCCGACTGATATCCCTAGCAATGTCATCCAATATCCGGTCGTAATGTTACATCGGACCAGGAGATGGGCTTTCCGAGGGGCTCAGGGAGGGTCAGACATCCAGATGTGATGAGAATTGGGTGGGTTTGGGAGCGATGCGAATCCTTCCTGCAGTGTCATGCACTGTATATATGTATAGTAATAGATGCTCCACAAACCTTACTGGGTACGCTGGGAGTTGTGGTTTCGGGTCCGTTAGAGAGCATTGGTCTGGGGGACACTCTATATATCCCAGTAAATACCTGCTGTACATGTTATTGGGAATGTATATGTTCATTGAGTTCATGTAAATGATCTTTTTTTTTTTTTTTTCTTCGCAAGTTTGCGATTAGCCTTGTTAAATGAAGCGAAAGAAGTGCGAGCGGCGGGGCTGCGGGCTCTCCGATACCTCATCAGAGATTCCAGTATTTTACAGAAGGTGCTAACGTTAAAAGTAGATTACTTAATAGCCAGGTAAGTGTTTCCATAGAAGTGTATATACGAATATTTTAGGCTTCTGAATGCCCATGTAAGAGTTTATTAACACCTTTTTGGCATGCGGGTAGGAAATCTACCATTTGTTTTCATGCTTTGTGAACCAAACATACCCTGAGAATGCTGTAACGACACTGATGCAGAAACATATCTTGTTTAATCCCTGAACTGAGTGGTTTTGCTGAAATTTTTTTTTAATCAAATTATGATAATGAGGCTTTGTCATTCCTGTGGCTGCCCCTGACGCTTCCCCTCACCCTAATTATGCACTGCTCCAGCCTTGTCCTGATCAGCATAAGCTAAGAATTACAGGATCATGGTATTTATGCAAATTTTTTTGCACTTGTTGATAGCCAAGTCACGACGACCTCTAGTTGCACAAAGCAGAGAAGATCCTCATCATCTTTATGGTCAGAGCTGCTCCTCAGTTCAGTGTGAACTGTAACCAAAATTTAGAGTTGGACCAATGTTAATTGATTTGCTAGACTTGTCCTGGGTCTGTCTTGGATTAATCAGAAATCTTTCACTTCTCTTCAGGTGCATAGATATTCAGCAAAGTAATGAAGTAGAAAGGACGCAGGCGCTGAGACTAGTCAGAAAGGTAAGATGGCGCTTTATAAGGAATTAGGGCAACTTTTGCTCATCGACCTGACGGTGTAGTCACATCTGACCATTACAGGATGCAGTGGTATTGCGTTGTGTGTCGTATCGGCTGCACTCATGTATCATTCTCTTGTGTCTTTCAGATGATTACTGTGAACGCTTCCTTATTCCCTAGTTCTATAACTAATTCACTGATAGCAGTTGGAAACGATGGCCTCCAGGAGCGGGACAGGATGGTGCGGGCGTGCATAGCCATTATCTGTGAACTAGGTATCCTTCACAAATATTACACATGAGTAAAGCATTTGTTTTTTTGTTTTTGACTGGTAGATTTCCTTTAACCTATGTCTTTGGTGATAATAGTAACGCTACTGTAGGTTTATCATAGTGATTCTGGGGTAGCAGAGACACTGATTGTGTAGCCCCGACTTCATTGCAGCAAAATGAATGTGATCCTGTTTTGGGACTCTACAACGTGATGGACGCAGAACTCCTTTAGAGTTGGATTTTGTATCAGTTTTGTGGCTGTGGTTTCCCTCTGTGTAACTATATGTCATCTTGATGTCTTGCTATCAAAATGTGACTGATTTGATGTGTTGCTTATGTGTTTTTTTTTTTCCTTTTCTTCTCTTTCCTCTATGTTGCTGCAGCACTTCAGAACCCAGAAGTGGTGGCGCTCAGAGGCGGGCTCAGTACCATCCTGAAAAATGTGATTGATTGCCAATTAAGTAGAATAAACGAAGCTCTCATCACCACGATCCTGCACCTCCTCAATCACCCAAAGACGCGGAAATACGTGCGAGCGGATGTAGGATTAGAGGTACGTGCTGCACTGATATTTGGCGGAAAGTGAGGGTGTGAATGGAACTGGTTCATCCTATCCCCCTAAAATGTCATAGATGTATATATTTTTAGCAGAACCCCTTTAAGCCACCATTCACATGGGACGTATATCCGGCACTCATCCCTCCTCCTATCCAGACGTGTGCTCCATGTTAGTGTTAATATATCCTAAGACTAGTGGCAGACAATGGGGCAGATTTACTTACCCGGTCCAGTCGCGATCCCGCGGTGCGTTGTCTGATGAGGATTCGGAGCTGCCACGATTCACAAAGATCGCGCGCCCGAGTTCCTGCATCGGTCGCTTCCCCGTCGAGGTCCGCCGGAGTTCACCTGCTTCTTCCCAGTGCTTGTAAGTGCGTGTCTTGCGACACAATTCTAAATGTTAAATCTTGCACGTTGTCCGGCGGGTTGTCCAACGGCCACGCCCCACAATTTCTGTTGCATGCAAGCGCCAATGCGCCAAAATCCGGTCGCGTGCGCCAAAATCCCGGGGCAGGTCGGCGCTAAATGGAAACCGCTGGGAAACCCGACAAAAATGCACTCCGCGAACCCTTAGTAAATGAGCCCCAATGGCTTTTTATAGAATACGCTAACAGGACTGTATTGGATCCCTGTGCCGTGCACCAGGGCCTTGTGACTGGCCCTGAGGGCTGTAGCCAGGCCCCGTGGCAGCTGCCTAGGACTGTAGCCTCCTAGGGCTGTGGCGGGTTCCTGCAGCGGGCGCAGAGGACTGTGGCTCATCACAGGACATTAAAGTGCAGAACACAAGTCCAGGCAGTTTGGGACACAGAGCTTTAGGTTGCAGGGTAGAATTATGTTTTATGAAATCTGAGAAGTGTCCCTTTTTTTTGTCTCCTTACAGCAAATTTTAGCGCCATACACTGATTTTCACTACAGGCACAATCCTGATACAGCAGAAGGGCAGCTAAAGTAAGTTATTACACTGCATGGCACATTCATTCCAAGCCCTGATTATAGTCTGATAATTCGCTGGTTAGAGGAAATCTACCATTAATATCCATCACGGTGCCTGGATCTATAAGTAATGTCCCTGGTTTATCAGGATGGGTTGTGATGGTAGTTTTCCTTTAAACCAAAAATGTCTCTGACCTACAAAATAACAAGGATATGTAAATTAGGCTACAAAGTGGAATTGTATATTTTTAGATTTGTCGAGAATTTAGAGTTTCTGATCTTTGTTCTTCTCACCTCCATATTTGCTAGAATATAATGTGAGCCCAGTCATTCTGCAGTCTAAACCTATATCACAGGATTAACTCTTTCCTCTTCTTCCTTTCCAGAGAAGACAGGGAGACCAGATTCCAGGCGAGCAAACTGGGGATTGTATCTGCGTTCCGCTCCTGGGCAGGTTGGTGCTGGTCGCGATGACCTTCGCTCTGATGCTTTTACATCTCTGCAGCCAAATTCTGCTAATTATATATAGGTTGACGTCTGTCCTGTTAAAGGGGTGCTTCACGTTTTACTGTTAAGGGAGAACACTTTTTATGCAGATTATAAGGTGACCCCTGCCATCTATTGTAACAAGGGCTCAATATCCTTCTGTCTGTCCTAATTGTGGACCCTGCTCTTAAAATGGTTTTCCCACGAATACAAGTTAGGCCATATCCACAGGTGGTACATGGGTTCCCTTTGGACTCTTTGTTTTTTTGTGATCTGGGAGGGTCCCATTACTGATCAGCAAGTTAGGCCCTATCCTTGTATTCATGTGAAAATCCCTTTAAAGGAAATCTACCATTAAATCCATGATAAACCGGTGACACTTACTCATAGATCCAGGCACCGTGACGGTGGAAATCTTCTTATATTTGTTATCTTTCTTATTTGTTTCATTCTAAAATCACCTTTTGAAATTAAGCCAATTAACCTGGAGGGCCCAGAGCCCCTCCATGCAGTAGGTTTGCAGGCTTTCACTATGCAGGAGTACTTCCCTCTCTTACTGTGTACTGAAACTTCCTCTGCTACCATGACATCACATCAGGTAGAGGGGTGGGGGGGGGGGGGCTGCTGTGGGAGACAGTGTAACGGCCTGTGGAGCTGCAGCATGGAGGGTCTCTGGTAACAATCCAAGGAACCATTCAGGCTCATTAGCATAATTGTAAAACTTGATATTTAGAAGGAAGTAGGCCATGGATAAGAAATATAAGAAGATTATTGCAGTCACAGTGCCTGGATCTATGAGTAATGTCCCTGATTTATCATGATGGACGCTGATGGTAGATTTCCTTTTAAAGTTCTATTGATAGAGGATAACGATGTGATTGGTGGAGGTCTGCCTGTTCTCCATCTGCCGTCTACCATCGATGTCAGCCTCTCTACAAGCTGCACCATACAGTGAGCTGAGAAGCCACACCAGACGGGATTGTGGTTGAGCGCTCGCCTCTTGTCTCCTCCATTACTGTAACGTGGGAAAACAAATGCAACCACAGCGGTGGAAATGGAAAATAATTGTGTGATAGCGAAAGAGAAATCTTCTGTATCACCGCCACCCTGTGCACACCTCGTAGGAGGAGACTGTGTGCAAAACTGAGAGCTCAGCACCAGTCTGCTGCAGGGAAAGCCCAGACCTGCGATGGTGAGACTGTGTCAGCAGACTGTAACCTGCAGACCCATCTGTATTTCCCCTGCACACCCCCGCAGTAGATATGAATTTTCCCTGCATAATAATTTGCATATTTAAAGTGACACTGTCACCAGGATATACCCTCTTTATACTACTAATCCCCTCAGGTAGGGTAGAACATGTCCCTCTTTTATGTAAAATCTCAACTGTTTACCTATAAAAAAAAATAAAATCTCCTGCAAAGTTATGTAAAAATGAGCAGAGAAGAGTCAGCTTTTGCCTGAGATGAGACAAGTTTAGAGGCTGCAGGGGAAAAGGCTTTGATGTGTAAAGATTATTTCAGATGTCCTTATCGGTGGTTCTATAGCACCTACAACCATGAAGCTGGTGTCTTATTAAAGAAAATAAGGTTCTGATCTAAGGAAGCAGATATACAGGTATTTGGACATACGAAACAATGGATTTTTTTATTTTTTTTTTTTGTTATCAGCAGCTTACATTTCCAACTGTATCAGATTGTAGTCTGTAGAGGAAATCTACCATGAAAATCCGTCCTGATAAACCAGGGACACTTACTCTTAGATCCAGGCACCGTGACACTGGGAATCCTATATTTGTTATCCATCGCCTCCTTCCTTCTAAAAACAACTTATATAATTATGCTAATGTCACCAGAGCCGCCCTGTGCTGCAGCTTCATGGGCTGTTACACTGTCTCGCCTACACCCTGCTGCCTCAACACTTCCCCTCACACAGTGGGAGAAGTAACAGGGGAAAGGGAGAAGTGCCCCTGCACAATGTAACAGCATGTGAAGCTACAGCCCGAAGGAACTCTGGTAACGCCCCACATAGCCCTTCTTGGCTATTAGCATCTTTACAGAGAGGCCTTGGATAAAAAAAATAGATTACCACAGTCACTGTGTCCGGATCTATGAGTAAGTGTCCCTGGTCTATCATGCTGGATTTTGTTTTTAAATTTCCTTTAATATGACACCAGCAGCATCTTTCTAGGTGCTATAGACCTGAATATGGGGGCATCTGATGTGAAGCTCCCCGGCAGTCTCTAAACTTGACTCTTCTCTGCTCGTTTTCACATGTCTTTGGAGGAGATAATTGTTAGGTAAACAGGGGAGAGGACAAAAAAGAGGGAATTCTAGAATGGACATTTCATCCTCCACCTGAGGGGCTGTTAGTATCAAGGGGTAAAATCCAGTGACTGATTCCCATTAAATTTGGAGCTCTGAAGGAAATTCCTTCATAAGTTATTACCAGTAGAAGTGATATAGGGACAACTTGGGACATCGATGAGGATCAACGTGGGGTTTAGTGTCCCACTAGTATCTGTCTCATGGATGTCTCATCTGTCATCCCTCCCTCGGCAGGTATCATCACCCTGTGTAAGCCTGGGAACTCCGGCATCCAGTCCCTGATCGGGGTCCTTTGTATACGAAACATGGAAATACGGGTAAGTGAAAGAACAGGGGCCCTGAAGTTTTCGTAAATGTGTAATGCATCATTACACCTCTGGGGGCGCTGCAGGGAAATATGCCCTTAGCTTTGCAGGTAGATAACAGAGATCAGGGGGTCTCGGCAGCTCAACATCTTGTGATCAACAAAAAACCTTCCAACCCGGCATTGTTGTCTTTTTTTTTTTTTTTTTCACATTTAATTGTAGCTTTGCTTCCCCTTTAATAATGATGAGTGTTGTGGAAATAGAGATAATTGAACCTTGCTGTGAATGGCCGCATTCATCGGGGTTGGTAGCTTGGCACACGTCCGCTGATCTGTGTTTTGTCTTGTATTGTTTTGCACAGCGAGGTCTTCTCGAGGTACTGTACGAAATATTTCGCCTCCCTCTTCCTGTTGTGACAAAGGACTTTATTGAAGCTCTGCTGAGTGTCGGTAAGTGGGGAGGGTCTCCCGTCACCCCTCAGGTCCTACCCATTGATATGAAAGGGAGAGATAAGCTGATGCCAGGGTCATCTAACAGAGCAGTTTTTCTCCTATGAAAGAAAAAGGATTGAAATCAGTTTGGTCCAACTTTTGGCACAGGATATAATCATGAAACATGTAGATGTATTTTTGAAAATGAGCTGCATATGCAGAATATTGTTGAAGATCTTAATAAACAAAAGTTAAAGGGGTTATCCCAAGTTTATAAGTTATTCCCAAACGCAGTCATTAATGAGCAAAGCTTCATTGGGGGTCCCGTTCTCATGATTATTGGGGTTCCCAGCAGTCTGACCCTCTTCTGGGAGTATGGGACAGCTTGGGACAACCCCTATCACATCAATCCGCTGGCATTAGACTGGTGCAGTAGTCTGGTATCTCCAGTCATCCAATAGAGATTCGAGGTTTGCGTTGTTTTCAATAGGATACTCTCTAAATAAATAGGCGTCCCTTTTCGGACGGTGTCCATTGGAAATAAGTGGCACAGGGTGGGCAGGAATAGAAACCATCCCCATTTTGCGGCGCTGCCACTCGGCACAGTAAAGGTTTGGTGGTGCACAGTGCATGCACCTTGCCTCACCGTAGTGTGCCGCACACTAATGGGGCGCACCGTGTGCCGTGGCCTGTGAGCTAGTAGAAATTAGTGTGACGCCCCCATCCATTAACTATTGATGGCCTACCTTCAGCTTATAGACTACTTCCTGTCCAACAGCTTAAAAAAAAATCATATTTAATTAGAAAATCTTTGATTATTTTTCTTGCTTATTTCCAGATCCAAGCCGCTTTCAGGAATCTTGGAGACTGTCCGACGGATTTGTAGCCGCCGAAGCGAAGACGATTCTTCCCCACAGAGCCCGCTCCAGGTATGTGATGTGGAATGATGAAAATGTAACTTCCATGCCAGGTTTCTGCAGTCTCGGCTATGGGCTTGTAGTTTATAAGTGGGGTTGGTGCTGCTCCGGTGTAACAGATTATTAGTGCAGAGATTTATGGTCACAATCTGCAGCGTCAGTGTGTGAATTGGTTGGTTTGTCCATGAGTGACTGTAAATCAGCAAGTGGAGATCTGTGATGTATGGCTACTCACCCCCAGCACCCCCTCCAAGGAATAGGTCTGACGCATACAGATGTGTAGCCTCCCTAGTTCTGAAAGTCAGATAAAACAAATAACTGATACCATTGAAGGGATATTCCAGGAGTTAAGAGTTGTTCAGTCACAACAAATTATCCCCATCAATCAGGTAACTTGCTGATTGATGGGGATCCCGGAGGTGGATCACGAGAACGGGTTTCTGTTATACCCGGAATGAATGAAACGGCAGGTTTTGCTTTGTTCATTTGGGGTGCAATGGACCCTCCATTCTTGTGATCCATATGGTGCCCACCACTGAGACCCTCACTGATCAGCATGTTATCCTCATCTTATGTATAAGGGGAAACATTGCTTTTTTTTGCAGGACAATCCCTTTAAATATTGATCATTTATGCCTATGGTATAAATATATGCCCAGGAGTCCAACACTCGTGACCGAACCCAAGATCAGGCGGTCACTGCCGTCTCTTCTTAGGAAACACAATGACATACACTGTGTAGTGGCTGTGCTTGCTACTGCAGCGCCACATACAGGCCATTTAATGAATGTACATGTATTTCTCTTACAGGCCGGACCTTATTGACAACTATCTGTCTCTAGTCCTGTCAACTTTTATTAATAATGGAATCCTGGAGGTAAGTATCATACAAGATTCAAATGCTGCCTAGGTAAATGTGGTCCAGCAGATAACACTACTGTGTGACTGTACCCAGGGCCTGGTGGAAGTGATCACAAGCAGCGACGACGACGTGTCCATCAGGGCGACCATCATCCTTGGAGAGCTCCTGCACATGGTACGTTCTCTTCCGACTTTAGATGATTCTCGCCAAAACCAATAGGGTCTTCAATTTATTTCTATGGGACCTGTGGTTATGCCAGGCCAAGGAGGGGTACAGTAGGAGCCTTGGGGTAACACATGTAGTTTTTGGTGCATTTTGTTTGGTGGCTACTGTTATAAAGGATGAAAAATGAATGTAAATAAAACACTTCTACTTTTCTTCTTTTTCCCCAGGCAAACACAATCCTGCCCCATTCCCACAGTCACCACCTGCACTGCTTACCCACCTTGATGAACGTGGCAGCGTCTTTTGACATTTCCAGGGAGAAGAGGCTGTAAGTACTAGTGATATCCTTGGGGACTCCTGAGTTATCTGGGGGCACACGGTCTGGAGAGTCCTGGAGGATATCCTCTTAGTAAATGGCAATATGTTGTATGTGATCACAGCCGCGCCAGCGCCTCCCTGAACTGCCTGAAAAGATACCACGAGATGAAGAAGCGAGGACCCAAACCCTTCAGCCTGTACCTGGATCACATCGTCCAGAAGGCAAACGCCACTCATCAGAAAAGGGATCAGCACATGCGGGTCCAAAAAGATATATTTATTCTTAAGGTGGGTCCATAGATAAGATAGAACTGATGCTCTGATCTTTTGTGCCATCATTGGAATATAATGTGCACCTTATACAGATCTCCTAACCATGATATACCAGGCACTATACAGTGCACAAAGTACGGGGGTCCCTGCCTGTGTTTACATTCATAAGTTAAGGCGTGCTGCACACAGCAGTAGTCCTAAAGGGCTATGCAAGGTGATCTCTATTTGGTGCGGCTGGGGAGGTAATATCGGCGCTGCAGAGTACTTCTTTTTTTACCTAATTTTTTTCTTGAACCTTTTCCCTAATGTGTATTATTTTTATCTATGTATTTAGGACACAGAAGATGCTTTGGTAATGAATCTACGGGATTGCCAGGTCCTCAATCATAAAGAAAACCTAGAGTGGAACTGGAATCTTATAGGGACTATACTGAAGGTACTAGTGTTTTACTTCCAACATTTTATGAGCAGGCTTTCTCTATGAGTAGTTTGGAAGGTAGGACTCACAGGCTTCCTCTATGAGTGGGTGAGGAAGCAGGACTCACAGGCTTCCTCTATGAGTGGGTGAGGAAGCAGGACTCACAGGCTTCCTCTATGAGTGGGTGAGGAAGCAGGACTCACAGGCTTCCTCTATGAGTGGGTGAGGAAGCAGGACTCGCAGGCTTCCTCTATGAGTGGGTGAGGAAGCAGGACTCACAGGCTTCCTCTATGAGTGGGTGAGGAAGCAGGACTCACAGGCTTCCGCTATGAGTGGGTGAGGGAGCAGGACTCACAGGCTTCCTCTGAGTGGGTGTGGGAGCAGGACTCACAGGCTTCCTCTGAGTGGGTGTGGGAGCAGGACTCACAGGCTTCCTTTATGAGTGGGTGTGGGAGCAGGACTCACAGGCTTCCTTTATGAGTGGGTGAGGGAACAGGACTCACAGGCTTCCTCTGAGTGGGTGTGGGAGCAGGACTCACAGGCTTCCTCTGAGTGGGTGTGGGAGCAGGACTCACAGGCTTCCTTTATGAGTGGGTGTGGGAGCAGGACTCACAGGCTTCCTTTATGAGTGGGTGTGAGAGCAGGACTCACAGGCTTCCTCTATGAGTGGGTGTGGGAGCAGGACTCACAGGCTTCCTCTATGAGTGGGTGTGGGAGCAGGACTCACAGGCTTCCTCTATGAGTGGGTGTGGGAGCAGGACTCACAGGCTTCCTCTATGAGTGGGTGTGGGAGCAGGACTCACAGGCTTCCTCTATGAGTGGGTGTGGGAGCAGGACTCACAGGCTTCCTCTATGAGTGGGTGTGGGAGCAGGACTCACAGGCTTCCTCTATGAGTGGGTGAGGAAGCAGGACTCACAGGTTTCCTCTATGAGTGGGTGAGGAAGCAGGACTCACAGGCTTCCTCTATGAGTGGGTGAGGAAGCAGGACTCACAGGCTTCCTCTATGAGTGGGTGAGGAAGCAGGACTCACAGGCTTCCTCTATGAGTGGGTGAGGAAGCAGGACTCACAGGCTTCCTCTATGAGTGGGTGAGGAAGCAGGACTCACAGGCTTCCTCTATGAGTGGGTGAGGAAGCAGGACTCACAGGCTTCCGCTATGAGTGGGTGTGGGAGCAGGACTCACAGGCTTCCTCTATGAGTGGGTGAGGAAGCAGGACTCACAGGCTTCCGCTATGAGTGGGTGAGGAAGCAGGACTCACAGGCTTCCGCTATGAGTGGGTGAGGAAGCAGGACTCACAGGCTTCCGCTATGAGTGGGTATGGGAGCAGGACTCACAGGCTTCCTCTATGAGTGGGTGTGGGAGCAGGACTCACAGGCTTCCTCTATGAGTGGGTGTGGGAGCAGGACTCACAGGCTTCCTCTATGAGTGGGTGGGGGGAGCGGGACGCACAGGCTTTCTACTTTTTCTACTAATACAGAGATACATAATGGAAGGTCCATTGAAGTCCATACCTGTTATTCCTCCAGTGTTGTTGTTCTTTTGTGGTACTTTTAGGTCTAATTGCATAAATTCTACTTTTTTAGTGGCCAAATGTGAATCTGAAAAACTATAAAGATGAACAGCTGCACAGGTAGGTGATATAAGTGCATGCCCTGTACTAATGACTCCCCCCGTGTTATTGTGTCTGGCCCTGTGCTATCACACCATGCCCTGTACTAATGACTCCCCCCGTGTTATTGTGTCTGGCCCTGTGCTATCACACCGTGCCCTGTACTAGGTACTTGCCCTGTGTTTTCCATCTCTGATTCATTCATTCTTTCCTGCGCTCCAGGTTTGTTCGTCGGCTGCTGTTTTTCTACAAGCCCAGCAGTGCACTTTATGCCAATTTGGAATTAGATCACAGTAAAGCGAAGCAGCTGACGGTGGTGGGCTGCCAGTTCACAGAGTTCCTGCTGGAGTCGGAGGAGGTGAGTCACATATTACTTCGGATGTTGTAATGCACCTCAATTACAAATTAAATGTATCCGAATTGTCTGCAGAGGGCCGGATGCCTTGCTCTGATACCAGTTGAAGATGAGGCATCAGTCTGACCCTCCTTAAAGGGGTTTTCCGCGGGTATTAAAAAAAACCCCTTGGGTGGCCGGGATGTACTAACCTCCGCAGTCCCTCCTGGCGTCCAGCACTGTTATGTAAACAAAACGGCGGCGCGGGCCGTCTAGGGACCTCGGAGGTAAGTACATATTTATTTATTTTAAACCCGCCCCTTTATGCCGACAACCCAAGGGGTTTTTTATACCCTCGGACAACCCCTTTAAAGGAAATCTACCATCAAAATCCATTGTGATAAACCAGGTAACTTCCTCATAGATCCAGGCACCGTGACTGTGGTGATGTTCTTATTTGCCCTGTGGTAGATCCAAAAGCATCATACAGTAGCAGTGTAGTCTATGGGATTTACAAAAAAAATGCCATGCACACATTGTAAAACCTTTTACCGCTACAGATGACGATTCTGCAATCCACAGTGCAATGCAAACACACAGCAGCATAGCATAAAACGCATTATAAACACGGCGATTTCATACATTTTTTGATGGCTGTGAAATGGGTGCAAAGAGCAAAGTAGCGAAGGAATAGGAACAAAGGAAATATAGAGGTCGCAAAGGAGGTGCCTTACTAGTCATCTGTATACAGGCTTTGTATATACCAGTAACACAAACTCATTTCCTATGTCTGTTAGTGCTTTTGCACATGAACGTGTGCAGTCCGTGTATGGTGGCCCTATCCCACGGGTGTACACGGAGCAGAGGAGGGAGTTACTGCTTAGTATAGAAATATAATGCAGGGACTTTCCATCTGCCGGCCGAACAGCCACGCCAGAACTGTAATAGTGAATACATTCCCGGCACGGCTGTTCGGCCGGCAGAGAGGACGTCCTCGTATTTTATTTCTATATAAAACAGTAACTCCCTCCTCTGCTCTGTGTGTAGCCTGTGGGATCAGCCACCCCTGGCAGGTTTACATGGGTTGTGTGCAAGAGACCTTATACCTCCAATCCGACAAAGGTCAAAGTGGTGGGGGGATGGGAGGATATGATGTGTAGCCACAGTCCTCACTTATCTTCCCTTCATGGTGGCTTTGGACCTTGAAGGTACAATAGGTCCGTGAATTGCATCTAATGTTAACAAGTTGAGGCTGTTTATCCAGTCGATGGTTATAAGGCATTTATGGCCCAATACACAAAATGTTGGGCTTTCAACATATTACACAACAACTTGAGACACATTTTTACGTGAAGAAGGATCATATCTGCAGCAGACTGTGTATGACCCTGGTCAGTAAAGCTATAGCATTAAGTTGCTTATTTCATCATTTTTTTAAATCCCAGGATGGGCAGGGTTACCTGGAGGAGCTGGTGAAGGACATTGTGCAGTGGCTGGGGTCTATATCGGGGATGAAGCAGGAGCGCAGTCTCCAGAACAATGGATTACTGACCACACTCAGCCAGTACTACTTCCTCTTCATCGGTACTCTCTCCTGTCATCCACATGGGGTCAAGATGCTGGAGAAGTGCAATGTGTTCCAGTGGTAGGTAGTGAAATCAGTCACTAGATGTACCAGCAGTCACTATCCGGTGTGTGATTTCTCACATTGTCAATTGGTCAACCAAAATTTAAAATCATCAAGCCCCTCTTCTCTGTGCAATGTTAATTTTACTACTCCACTTGTTTCTCTAGTGGCTTTAATCTCCAGCCCGTACCCTGTCCCCTCCATACATCTCTCCTAATCTCCAGCCCATACCCTGTTCCCTCCATACATCTCTCCTAATCTCCAGCCCACACCCTGTCCCCTCCATACATCTCTCCTAATCTCCAGCCCATACCCTGTTCCCTCCATACATCTCTCCTAATCTCCAGCCCACACCCTGTCCCCTCCATACATCTCTCCTAATCTCCAGCCCACACCCTGTCCCCTCCATACATCTCCCCTAATCTCCAGCCCACACCCTGTTCCCTCCATACATCTATCCTAATCTCCAGCCCACACCCTGTCCCCTCCATACATCTCCCCTAATCTCCAGCCCTCCATACATCTATCCTAATCTCCAGCCCACACCCTGTCCCCTCCATACATCTCTCCTTATCTCCCGCCCATACCCTGTTCCCTCCATACATGTCTCCTAATCTCCAGCCCACACCCTGTCCCCTCCATACATCTCCCCTAATCTCCAGCCCTCCATACATCTCTCCTAATCTCCAGCCCACACCCTGTCCCCTCCATACATCTCCCCTAATCTCCAGCCCTCCATACATGTCTCCTAATCTCCAGCCCACACCCTGTCCCCTCCATACATCTCTCCTAATCTCCCGCCCACACCCTGCCCCCTCCATACATCTCCCCTAATCTCCAGCCCACACCCTGTCCCCTCCATACATCTCCCCTAATCTTCAGCCCACACCCTGTCCCCTCCATACATCTCCCCTAATCTCCAGACCACACCCTGTCCTCTCTATACATCTCTCCTAATCTCCAGCCCACACCCTGTCCCCTCTATACATCTCTCCTAATCTCCAGCCCACACCCTGTCCCCTCCATACATCTCCCCTAATCTCCAGCCCATACCCTGTCCCCTCCATACATCTCCCCTAATCTCCAGCCCTCCATACATCTCTCCTAATCTCCAGCCCACACCCTGTCCCCTCCATACATCTCCCCTAATCTCCAGCCCTCCATACATCTCTCCTAATCTCCAGCCCACACCCTGTCCCCTCTATACATCTCTCCTAATCTCCAGCCCACACCCTGTCCCCTCCATACATCTCTCCTAATCTCCAGCCCACACCCTGTCCCCTCCATACATCTCCCCTAATCTCCAGCCCACACCCTGTCCCCTCCATACATCTCCCCTAATCTCCAGCCCACACCCTGTCCCCTCCATACATCTCCCCTAATCTCCAGCCCACACCCTGTCCCCTCCATACATCTCCCCTAATCTCCAGCCCACACCCTGTCCCCTCCATACATCTCCCCTAATCTCCAGCCCACACCCTGTCCCCTCCATACATCTCCCCTAATCTCCAGCCCACACCCTGTCCCCTCCATACATCTCCCCTAATCTCCAGCCCACACCCTGTCCCCTCCATACATCTCCCCTAATCTCCAGCCCACACCCTGTACCCTCCATACATCTCCCCTAAAATCCAGCCCACACCCTGTACCCTCCATACATCTCCCCTAATCTCCAGCCCACACCCTGTCCCCTCCATACATCTCCCCTAATCTCCAGCCCACACCCTGTCCCCTCCATACATCTCCCCTAATCTCCAGCCCACACCCTGTCCCCTCCATACATCTCCCCTAATCTCCAGCCCACACCCTGTCCCCTCCATACATCTCCCCTAATCTCCAGCCCACACCCTGTACCCTCCATACATCTCCCCTAATCTCCAGCCCACACCCTGTCCCCTCCATACATCTCCCCTAATCTCCAGCCCACACCCTGTCCCCTCTATACATCTCTCCTAATCTCCAGCCCACACCCTGTCCCCTCCATACATCTCTCCTAATCTCCAGCCCACACCCTGTCCCCTCTATACATCTCCCCTAATCTCCAGCCCACACCCTGTCCCCTCCATACATCTCCCCTAATCTCCAGCCCACACCCTGTCCCCTCCATACATCTCCCCTAATCTCCAGCCCACACCCTGTCCCCTCCATACATCTCCCCTAATCTCCAGCCCACACCCTGTCCCCTCCATACATCTCCCCTAATCTCCAGCCCACACCCTGTCCCCTCCATACATCTCCCCTAATCTCCAGCCCACACCCTGTCCCCTCCATACATCTCCCCTAATCTCCAGCCCACACCCTGTACCCTCCATACATCTCCCCTAATCTCCAGCCCACACCCTGTACCCTCCATACATCTCCCCTAATCTCCAGCCCACACCCTGTACCCTCCATACATCTCTCCTAATCTCCAGCCCACACCCTGTCCCCTCCATACATCTCTCCTAATCTCCAGCCCACACCCTGTCCCCTCCATACATCTCTCCTAATCTCCAGCCCACACCCTGTCCCCTCCATACATCTCCCCTAATCTCCAGCCCTCCATACATCTCTCCTAATCTCCAGCCCACACCCTGTCCCCTCTATACATCTCTCCTAATCTCCAGCCCACACCCTGTCCCCTCCATACATCTCTCCTAATCTCCAGCCCACACCCTGTCCCCTCTATACATCTCCCCTAATCTCCAGCCCACACCCTGTCCCCTCCATACATCTCCCCTAATCTCCAGCCCACACCCTGTCCCCTCCATACATCTCCCCTAATCTCCAGCCCACACCCTGTCCCCTCCATACATCTCCCCTAATCTCCAGCCCATACCCTGTCCCCTCTATACATCTCCCCTAATCTCCAGCCCACACCCTGTCCCCTCCATACATCTCTCCTAATCTCCAGCCCACACCCTGTCCCCTCCATACATCTCCCCTAATCTCCAGCCCACACCCTGTCCCCTCCATACATCTCTCCTAATCTCCAGCCCACACCCTGTCCCCTCCATACATCTCTCCTAATCTCCAGCCCACACCCTGTCCCCTCCATACATCTCCCCTAATCTCCAGCCCTCCATACATCTCTCCTAATCTCCAGCCCACACCCTGTCCCCTCTATACATCTCTCCTAATCTCCAGCCCACACCCTGTCCCCTCTATACATCTCTCCTAATCTCCAGCCCACACCCTGTCCCCTCCATACATCTCTCCTAATCTCCAGCCCACACCCTGTCCCCTCCATACATCTCCCCTAATCTCCAGCCCACACCCTGTCCCCTCCATACATCTCCCCTAATCTCCAGCCCACACCCTGTCCCCTCCATACATCTCCCCTAATCTCCAGCCCACACCCTGTCCCCTCCATACATCTCCCCTAATCTCCAGCCCATACCCTGTCCCCTCTATACATCTCCCCTAATCTCCAGCCCACACCCTGTCCCCTCCATACATCTCTCCTAATCTCCAGCCCACACCCTGTCCCCTCCATACATCTCCCCTAATCTCCAGCCCACACCCTGTCCCCTCCATACATCTCTCCTAATCTCCAGCCCACACCCTGTCCCCTCCATACATCTCTCCTAATCTCCAGCCCACACCCTGTCCCCTCCATACATCTCCCCTAATCTCCAGCCCTCCATACATCTCTCCTAATCTCCAGCCCACACCCTGTCCCCTCTATACATCTCTCCTAATCTCCAGCCCACACCCTGTCCCCTCTATACATCTCTCCTAATCTCCAGCCCACACCCTGTCCCCTCCATACATCTCTCCTAATCTCCAGCCCACACCCTGTCCCCTCCATACATCTCCCCTAATCTCCAGCCCTCCATACATCTCTCCTAATCTCCAGCCCACACCCTGTCCCCTCCATACATCTCTCCTAATCTCCAGCCCACACCCTGTCCCCTCTATACATCTCTCCTAATCTCCAGCCCACACCCTGTCCCCTCCATACATCTCTCCTAATCTCCAGCCCACACCCTGTCCCCTCTATACATCTCCCCTAATCTCCAGCCCACACCCTGTCCCCTCCATACATCTCCCCTAATCTCCAGCCCACACCCTGTCCCCTCCATACATCTCCCCTAATCTCCAGCCCACACCCTGTCCCCTCCATACATCTCCCCTAATCTCCAGCCCACACCCTGTCCCCTCCATACATCTCCCCTAATCTCCAGCCCACACCCTGTCCCCTCCATACATCTCCCCTAATCTCCAGCCCACACCCTGTCCCCTCCATACATCTCTCCTAATCTCCAGCCCACACCCTGTCCCCTCCATACATCTCCCCTAATCTCCAGCCCACACCCTGTCCCCTCCATACATCTCCCCTAATCTCCAGCCCACACCCTGTACCCTCCATACATCTCTGAGAGACCCTCCCCTACTATCTGTAATCTGACGCACTTGTTTCCCTGGCTTTTCCAAGAAATTCCTGAAACATCCTTAGTGCTTTGTCTTTCTTTATACTTACAGTCTCCTAAATCTTTGCTCGCTGAAAAGCCAGGACCACTTGTTGAAGTTGGCGGTCTCCAGTTTGGACTACAGCCGGGACGGACTCGCCAGGGTCATCCTGTCCAAAACCTTAACCGCGTCTCCGGATGTAAGTCTGATCGAGGGCGCACAGAGGCCGCGCCAAATAACTGAGGTTTCTTAGTGTCTTCTGTGCAGCTCAGGATTAGTTAGATTTTCTTACATGGTTTGTGGTGTTTTGTTCTGATTCATCTTAAAGGGATTTACCAGGAATTATTACTGATGTCCTCATGAGGATTGATAGTAAATGGACTTGGAGTCTGCTACTTCCGGGTCTGTTCTCTGTGTTACAACAACAATCGTCCCTCTATAAGTGACTGAGCGCTGAGTAGCCGACCACTGGGACCCCATAGTACTCATCATCTTTGCACTGGACTTTGATCACTATAGAAAGCTTTGGTTATGGGTGACAGGAGGGGGGGCAAGACCTTGGGGTAAAGATTGAGATGTCTTGATGATTAAATGTCTGACACTATTATTTTTTGTATCTTTGGACAGAGTTGTCGTCTGTACGCCACTAAGCACCTTCGGGTTCTCCTCCGAGCAAACGTGGAGTTCTTCAGTAACTGGGGGATTGAATTATTGGTGACGCAGCTTCATGACAAAAACAAAAATATTTCTACAGAAGCCCTGGACATTTTGGATGAAGCTTGTGAAGATAAGGTAAGTGTGTGCCTCCAATATGTCCTCCCCTATACAGACAATACAGGAAGGAAGTGTGTGTCTCCAATATGTCCTCCCCTATACAGGCAATACAGGAAGGAAGTGTGTGTCTCCAATATGTCCTCCCCTATACAGACAGTACAGGAAGGAAGTGTGTGTCTCCAATATGTCCTCCCCTATACAGACAATACAGGAAGGAAGTGTGTGTCTCCAATATGTCCTCCCCTATACAGACAATACAGGAAGGAAGTGTGTGTCTCCAATATGTCCTCCCCTATACAGACAATACAGGAAGGAAGTGTGTGTCTCCAATATGTCCTCCCCTATACAGACAATACGGGAAAGAAGTGTGTGTCTCCAATATATCCTCCCCCTATACAGACAATACAGGAAGGAAGTGTGTGTCTCCAATATGTCCTCCCCTATACAGACAATACAGGAAGGAAGTGTGTACCTCCAATATGTCCTCCCCTATACAGACAATACAGGAAGGAAGTGTGTGTCTCCAATATGTCCTCCCCTATACAGACAATACAGGAAGGAAGTGTGTGTCTCCAATATGTCCTCCCCTATACAGACAATACAGGAAGGTAGTGTGTGTCTCCAATATGTCCTCCCCCTCTACAGACAATACAGGAAGGAAGTGTGTGTCTCCAATATGTCCCTCCCCTATACAGACAGTACAGGAAGGAAGTGTGTGTCTCCAATATGTCCTCCCCTATACAGACAGTACAGGAAGGAAGTGTGTGTCTCCAATATGTCCTCCCCTATAAAGACAATACAGGAAGGAAGTGTGTGTCTCCAATATGTCCTCCCCTATACAGACAATACAGGGAGGAAGTGTGTGTCTCCAATATGTCCTCCCCTATACAGACAATACAGGAAGGAAGTGTGTGTCTCCAATATGTCCTCCCCTATACAGACAATACAGGAAGGAAGTGTGTGTCTCCAATATGTCCTCCCCCTATACGGACAAAACATTGACATTGTCTTCTCCTGCTCTAGGCTAATCTCCATGCTCTCATCCAGATGAAGCCGGCTCTTTCTCATCTTGGAGATAAGGGGCTGCTCCTTCTCCTGAGGTAACTCTGTCTGTCATTTATTAGATCATCCTCCTTGTTACCACTTTCTTTATTCATCTGCCATTTTTTCTTTCAGGTTTCTCTCTATTCCAAAGGGGTTTTCCTACTTAAATGAAAGGGGATATGTCACAAAGCAGCTGGAATATTGGCAGAAGGTAAGAGTGTGTGACGCTAGTTTGAGATGTCAATGTTAGAGTAAGAGGTGAAGGTTAAAATGTGGTCCTGCTGCAGACAGTTGTCTTGCACCTGGACTCATGACAGTGCGGAGGCGGCCCCTGCTGCAGACAGTTGTCTCGCACCTGGACACATGACAGTGCGGAGGCGGCCCCTGCTGCAGACAGTTGTCTCGCACCTGGACACATGACAGTGCGGAGGCGGCCCCTGTTGCAGACAGTTGTCTTGCACCTGGACTCATGACAGTGCGGAGGCGGCCCCTGCTGCAGACAGTTGTCTTGCACCTGGACTCATGAATTTTTGCTTTCATGACAAATGCCTTAATAAAGTGTTACTTTTATGTATTTAGCATGTTATTATTTGTCTACCCTTTTAGGAATTTAATTTAAAATATGTGGAGCTAGTGGAAGAACAACTCAACGAGGCTCTGACAACCTACCGCAAGCCTGTCGATGGTGACAACTATGTGCGACGCAGTAATCAAAGGTAATACAACTCTGCATAGGCCAAAGATTTTTCTGATATTTACCAGTATAAAAGTTCTGAAAAAAAAATATTATATTTTGGGATATATACAGGTTTGTGCACATATACCCAATTCAAAGGGGTGTTTCAGGTCATAGAGGTTAATATTGCATCTGTATCAGAATGGTAGTTGTCTGTATAAGACAAACATTGTGCTAGCTTATTTACTTCTTGCCCAGCACAGTGCCTTACATTGTGTAGTGGCTGCGCTTGGTATTACAGCTAGCAGGCCATGTGATTGATGTAATGTCACATGCGGATTGGTGGGGGTATTGGACTCGCACCAATTAATTATTCTTTAGCAACATGTCGTCTTATTTACAGGGTGCAGCGCCCGTATGTGTATTTACCAGTTCACCTGTATGGCCAGTTGGTACATCACAAAACCGGCTGCCATCTTTTGGAAGTCCAGGTAAGAATAATCCTCGGCTGCTCATTTTATATGGCCTATTATATCCTTATAATACAACTTATTTTGTGAACTTCGATATAAGTTTTAATACACTTTAGTATTCTGCCATATTTGTGCATGTGCGTTGTCTGACTGCTATGCTTTTCTTCCAGAACGTGGTCCCAGACCTCAGTTACACGGTGCGCTCTCCATCCTTGGATACTTGGGAAGGAATTAAACAGCTGAAGGCGGCTCTATGGTCATTGGTAAGAGTCACTGAAATTTAAAAAAAAAAAAGACTTTCTAGGTTTTCTACATGTGCAGTTCAATAGGGAACCGAGTGTAAATTGGGTACACGCTATGTAATGAGAGATCTTACTGTAGAGAAATAATTTTTTTTTTTTTTTAACATGGGCCATAACATCATTTGACATGACAGATCCTTGGGATGTTTTTGTTTTCAGGGCAACATTGGTTCTTCAAACTGGGGCATCAACTTGCTGCAAGAAGAAAATGTGATACCGGATATCACGGCGCTGGCTCAGCACTGTGAGGTGCTCTCTATTCGAGGGTAAGTCTAGAATAAGATCCGCCAATTGGCGAGTAAAAAGATCAAGCTGCTGCAAAACTCTCAGGATAAAGCCATCAGTAGGGGGAGCCCTGGAGCTTATTGCTTACATTGAACCGAAGCTGCAAAATAAAACTCCCTCTAGTGGTGGCTGCAGTTAGCATGTTGGTTTTTTTGGTTTAAAGGGACCTTCAGAGTTTTTAGATGCATCACACCCCCTTTCCCCAATAGAGCATTTCTTCCTTTTCACAAAGCAGCAACGTTGCATAGCTTGTACAATGTAAGTGATTGCGTATGAGCTGCCATAGTATATATACGTTGCTATACTAGGTGAGCAGTGAAGATGAACTGGTCTCGGAATACCCCTTTAAGCGAGACGATTATATGTATGTTTCTGTATTGGACTACTCTGCAGGTTCCTGTTTGCTGTATTCTCATATCGCACCTTCACATGTTTTGTCCCTAGGACCTGTGTGTACGTCCTGGGCCTACTGTCCAAGACAAAACAAGGATGTGACATCTTAAAGCAACACAACTGGGACACCGTACGACACAGCAGACGACACCCCTGGCCCGTGGTCCCCGATGACATGGAGCAGCTGTGTAATGAGCTGTCATCTATCCCCAGCACCCTCAGCCTGAACTCCGAGTCCACCAGCTCCCGACATAACAGCGAGAGCGAGTCCGCACTCCCCAGTAAGTTATAGCCATTCACTTTACCGCTGTTTGTGAGGATTAGCTGCATGTTCAGATGTAGCGGTGTTGTACTGGACCTGTGGTACCCGGCATTGTACTATCATGGTGTGTACTGCATCAAAGGATTATATCCCTGTATATTATATGCTCTCAACCTTTTGGTCCGGTCATTCAGGATCTAAAAAATAAATGGTGAAACAGCACCACCCATACTGACAGGTAGAGTGTGGTATTGCAGCTCAGATTACTTATTTAGAATCATGCAGAATGCAGACCTCTACCTGGGGAGATGTGTAATCATACCTGTATGTGTTGTAAGTAGCACTGTGGTATACAGATTTATATTCTAGTAAAGTGGCATCTCCAAGTGCACTAGAGCCATTGTCCTTACACTGCTTTGTTCTGTTCTCTCTGCAGGCAGTGTTATGTATTGTCCCTGGATACATGTGTAAATCCTACCTTGGTGTTTGTTGTTAGTAGCAACAAGACTGTGATCTATGGATTTATATTCCAGGGTTGTAGTTTCTCTAAGTGCACTCCGGATATGTCCTCACACTGCTTTGCACTGTGTTCTCTGCAAGAAGTATTAATCACTGTCCCTGCAGAGTTGTGTAATCATTCCTTTTGTGTGTATTGTTACCAGCAGGACGGTGAAATAAAAAAAATTTTATATACCAGGGCTGTAGCTTCTTTAAGTGCACTAGGGCTGTGTCCTCACACTGCTGTGCTATCCGCAATCAGCTGCGCTATCCGCAATCAGCTGCTCTACAACTCCTCCTTCAGTAAGAATCTACCATAAAGCCTGTTTCGGCTTTTATGTAGGGGAAAAGGAGCTGTAGAATGGGTAAAACTTATAGATCGCACAACAGTGTGAGCCGTCAGCCAGTGTTTTTTGTTTTTTTTGGATGTGGGCTTCTCTGCATCTGTGTGTTACCCTTGGGTGCATGCACATGGTCAGAATCTGTGACCAAATCTGCATCAAATTCTGCAAGTTCTCTGAGCTCAGTTCAACCTTCGCTTGATTTCACCGGCAGCCATTGTCCGATCCTCAGAAGCGAATAGACACGTGATCAGGCCGTGTGACTCTGTATTAACTCTGTGTCCTTCCTCTGCACAGGCATGTACATCAACGAGGACGACCGCTGTGGTAACTCCTCCTTGAGCCCCTTCTTCTTGTACGATGACCCCGAGCAGACGTTCTTCGACAAACCTTTAAAGGACAAGGATCGCAGCCCCTTCACTATCCTCGCACAAAGCAAATTTGTGAAAAACAGATTCCTCAATTCTTTGACTCTCCCCAGTAAAAAGTTCCGGAGCAGCAGCAGCAGCGACCCCAAGACCAATAAACTTCTAGAAAATAAGCCGGAAATGAGGCGGAACCGGACGGTGACAGAGCCTTGGTCCGATTCGGATTTCCCCTCCACGGACAGTTTAGGCTCAGTGTTCAAAGTCCCCAAAATTAGCACCCACCGCTTAGACACGTCCATCAGCCGACACGTGGACGACAACGGCAGCACTCCCAGTATTACCGAGAACGACCTCAAGCTTCCAAAAAGTCTGGGAAACGAAAACCACCGCGACCACGCCAGCAGAGAGCGGCTGATAGGAGACGGCACCACCACCACCCACTTCAAGAGCCGCAGCCTCAGCTTCAACACGGACACCACGACCAGCGGCATCAGCTCCATGAGCTCCAGCCCCTCGCGGGAGACGGTGGGGATAGACGCTACAAACATGGACACGGACTGCGGCAGCCTCAGCACCGTCGTCAGCACCAGGACGGTGAAAACCAGCCTGCCCGCCATGCTGCACCCCAACCACCTGCCCCTCTCCAAGTCCAACTCTGTGTCTCTGGTCCCTCCAGGCTCTTCCCACACGCTTCCTCGGAGGGCGCAGTCGCTGAAGGCGCCGTCTATCGCCGCCATTAAGAGCTTGGCGGATTATCACTTCACCTACACCAGTTCTCGGGACGCTTTTGGCTACGCTACACTGAGACGGCTACAGCAGCAGCGCATGCACCCGTCACTGTCGCATTCAGAAGCTTTGGCTTCTCCGGCCAAAGACGTTCTCTTCACAGATACCATAACCATGAAAACGGGAAGCCTAGACTCTAGACTCACCTCAAGCAGGTAGATTTCCAAAACGTATAAGGGTGCAAATTGCCCCAGAAAGAATGTTCTAGGCTGCTCCGATTTTAGTGTACATGGAGTTACATTCTTGTACACAGGGTTTAAATCATCATCTTTTCATCACATAAAAGAGGAATTTTGCTTTCCTTCAGCCCCCACTAGGGGGAGCTCACTGCATTTATAATTTATACAGCTAGTCCAGACCGTAGTGGTAGATGTTTATTGGGATCCTGTTAGAAGGTGCGACCGTACAGACAGTGTTTGGTATTGTCCCTGGAGAGATGTGTTATCAGACCTTTGTTTACATTGTTATTAGCAGGACTGTCATATATGGATTTATATTCCCAAATTGTAGCTTCTCCAAATGCTCTGCAGGCATGTCCTCACACTTCTGTACTTTATGCAGCCATGGTCAGGTATTGTCCCTGGAGAGACGTGTAACCATATCTTGTTGTATGTTGTTAGTAGCAGCGGAGCTGATATATGGATTTATGTTCTAGGATTGTAGCTGGTCCCAATTGCACTGGATGTGTGTCCTCACACTGCTGTGCTCTAAGGGCTCTGCTGCATTTATATTTTCCATGGAGAGATGTGTAATCATATTTAGTTCATATTGACAGAAAAATGGATAAATATTCCAGGATTGTACCATGGACCTGCACTAGTGGTAGAAGCAAGTAGATGTCATTTTATCAAGGAGAAAGTTTTATTTATTTTTTCCCCAAGAGTTTTTCCCAAATTTTCCATTTAAAGGGATCTTGTACATGGAAATTTCCCCTTGTATTCTTCCGCCCTCAGTGCAATGAAGAATATTATTTGTGGCACAGTAAGACGGTGCAGTTATACTACACCAGATTAAGGCTATATTCACACTGCCGTGAGCCCGCTGCACCGTAGCACGGAAGGCACATGGCAGCGCAGGGAGAGGAGGAGGAGGAGGAGGTGAGCGCAGCTCACCCCCGCCCCTCTCCATAGCAAGTTATGGCGCACGGCGCCGTAATACTGGTAAAGATAGGACATGCCCTATGTTTTTCCCGGGCTACGGAGCGGTACGGTACAGGGCCGTGAGCCCATAGAAGTGTATGGGGGACGTATATCGGCCGTATATACGCCGCCCCATACGTGTGTGTGAATGCAGCCTTACTCAGCGTGTGATGCTCGACGATAAATCCAGCCTAGTAGAACACCATCTTGTTATACAGGACAGGGGTAGGAGTAGTTCTAACATACTACATCCTCTGCTTAAGGACACCCAACTTACAGACGACCCCTAGTTACAGACGGACCCCTCTGCCCACTGTGACTTATGGTGACCTCTCCGGATGTTACTATAGTCCCAGGCTGCAATGATCAGCTGTAAGGTGTCTGTAATGAAGCTTTATTCTTAATCCTTGGTACAATTACAGCAAAAAATTTAGAAAAATTTGTCTGGATCTACAATTATAGAATATACAGTTCTTACTTACATACAAATTGAACTTAAGAACAAACCTATGGACCCTATTTTGTATGTAACCCGGGGGCTGCCTGTATATCAGTGTCTTATTACTACATCTGCAGAGGAAGAAGGTTCTTTTCATTTGCTCTGTTGTTGGCTCCATGATATAACACAAGTCAAGGGATTGTATGAGCAGATGTGGCCTCCATAGACTGCAGCCAGTGTTATGTATTGTCCCTGGAGAGCTGATTAATATTCCAAGATCGTAGCTTCAAGTGCACTGAACACATGTCCTCACACTGCTGTGCTCTGGTCTCTCTGCAGCCAGTGTTAGGCTTTGTCCCTGTAACTATGTGTAATCATAATTTTGTGTAAGTTGTTATTAGCAGCAGGACTGTGATATATGGATCTATGTTCCGGGATTGCATCTGCTTCTTCTTCTTCAATTTCACTTCAATGTCCTCACACTGCTGTGCTCTTTGCAACGAGCTGCTCCATATTCTCTGCTCTGAGAAGATGTTATGGCAGGATTCTGGTTGAATACTAAAGCAGTTATGAAAAGGACTGTGGAGCAATTCATTTTGGGGAGCGCAGCAGTGTGAGGACCCTGGTGCTTCAGTTGATGCGACAATCCTGGAATATAAATGTCACAGTCCTGCTGCTACTAGCACACAAAGGCAGGCCTCCCCACCAATCTAACACTGATGATGTATATTATGGTAAAGCCTTTGAAGTAACACATGTTGTGTATATGCAGAATCCGTGTCTCCGGATCATTGTATACACTGGGGCAGTACACACCGGGGGGTCCGCAGCTTCTTCCTAACGTGTGACCTTTCTTCCCTCCAGGTTCATGAAGGCGCTGAGTTACGCCTCTCTAGATAAAGAAGATTTATTAAGTCCGATAAACCAGAACACGCTGCAGCGCTCGTCCTCTGTCCGCTCCATGGTGTCCAATGCCACCTACGGCAGCTCGGATGATTACATCGGCCTGGCTCTACCCGTGGATATCAATGATATGTTTCACGTATGTCCCCGACTGCACAGAATAATAGATTTCTCATTCTGAAAATGAATGGTCAATCCTTTGGCTGTGTTCACACATTTAGGTTTTCTGATGCAGGTGTGGCTTATAATGGTGAGAACCTGAGCATAGAAACACTTTGAGATAGGGGATCAGCATCAGCCATGCATCAATCAGCAAGTACCAACTCTTAAAGGGGTTGTCCACTTTAATCAAATAATTGGTATGCTTTGTGTAATCCAAAGTAATACAATTTTCCAATATACTTTCTGTATCAGGTTTTTTAGATCTCTGCTTGCTGTCATTCTATTGGAAGCAAAATTTTTTACTTCCTGAGGGTAGAAACTAATCGATGGTTACGTGATGTCACACAGGTGCACGGCTCGTTATATCCCTGGGCATGTGATGTCACACAGGTGCACGGTTCGTTATATCCCTGGGCATGTGATGTCACACAGGTGCTCGGCTCGTTATATCCCTGGGCATGTGATGTCACACAGCTGCACGGCTCGTTATATCCCTGGGCATGTGACGTCACACAGGTGCACGGCTCGTTATATCCCTGGGCATGTGACGTCACACAGGTGCACGGCTCGTTATATCCCTGGGCATGTGATGTCACACAGGTGCACGGCTCGTTATATCCCTGGGCATGTGATGTCACACAGGTGCACGGCTCGTTATATCCCTGGGCATGTGATGTCACACAGGTGCACAGCTCGTTATATCCCTGGTAATGTGATGTCACACAGGTGCACGACTTGTTATACTTTGATTACTCTCTGATATAACAAGATAACAGAAGTAAACAATGAGACTTCCTATAAAAAGCACACCGAGACATAGAAGACCATTAGAAATAAAGTATATTGGAAAATTGGATAACTTTTCATTACACAAGCAATATCAATTATTTGCTGATGGGACAACCCCTTTAAGCAGATGGCACAATACAACTGTGTGAATGGGGGATAAGTTGTAGAACGTCCACTGCAAAAGAGTGGGGAAGTTGCATGTTTCTAGATGAGGTGGTGATGATGGTACCTGACCCCCTTTAGAGCTGGTGATTGCATGATGCCAGCCTTCTGTGCCCACAACATGTGTATAGACATCAGAGGGGGTGGGGAGAGGGACAGAAAAGCTCTGAGAATTCCTAAAGGTAGGTCAGGTTCCTGTGGGAATGGGGGATATTGTTGCTTTATTCAGATGTTGCCTAATTAAGGAAGAATTTGGATTCTCTTCTGATTTTTCAGGTGAAGGAGACGCCTTATTTTCAGAAGACTGTGCTGTCAAACGATGATCGTGCTGCTAAAGTGTTTGCTCCTGAAATAGGAGGTACGGGAAGACTTTTGTACCATGGGGTGTATCCCAAAAGAGTTCATTTATGCAAAAAATAATAAATTAAATAGAGTGGATAATAAAAGGACATCAAAAGATCAAAAATAACGTATCCCCTACAAAAAAGGGTTTCTGGCTCCTATATTGCTACTATATGGTTTTATAATTGATCATGGACTGTGGGGCCACCCCTGCCAATCGTATGCTACACTTTATAGTTGATCGGGGGTTTTGGTCCACCCTCGCCAATCAGACGCAACACCTTATAGTTGATCAGGGGTTTGGGCAACCAATGCCAATCAGACGCTACATCTTATAGCTGGAAGAAAACTGAAGTTTGGTCCTCTTGTCTTGTCCATAGTGTAGTGGTATATAAGGGGTTATTCTTTCCTATAATTATTCTTATATCTGACTAGTGCCCCCATCTGTCTGCTGCAGGTATCACAGGCTCTGGGGTTAGGAGCCCTTACCAAGCGCTGCGGCAGCAATTCAGTATTACCGAAATCATGAACTCCAGCCGCTCGGACGCCTCGCAGTTCCTGGAAAACATGGAAGACACGGGCCTGCAGGAGCACACGGATGACAACTGCCTGCACTGCGTGGGCATCCAGATCATAGGCTACAATAACAGCCTGGGGAACGAGTACAGCCGCCTAGGTAGGTGTCACCCCTGGCCTCAGACTACCCAGGGACACCACCATAAGGGATGAATGTGCCATTGCCCCCATCATACATTATATCACTGCTCTGCAACCTGCAAAACAGCAACTCCCAGCATGTCCAGGCGTGTTGGGAGTTGTTGTCTTGCCACAGTTTGCAGAGTTCCCTACACTATGCACTTATCCTGCATTTTTTTTTTCTTATTAACCAGTTTAGACCTGGTTTTCCATTTACAGCCTGCAGGGTAAAGCATGGGGGACAGAATAATGTTTGTCCCTGATATTGTGAAAATGTAGCAATCGTCCAAACACCGAAATTCTATCTTATTACCTTTCTGCGCCTTCACAATTGTGTTTGCTCATTGTCCATTTCACTCCGATGTTTATTCCCAGACTTTCCCGACATCCCATACTCTGACTGGTGTGCACATAGCATCCCCAATCATTTAGAGGTGGTGTCCCATTCTTCCAAGTTTTCTGGGATTTCAGGGTGTAGTGATGGTGCGTCCCAGGGCTCCGCAAGCAGCACCAAAAGTACGGAGTTAGTCCTAGGTAAGTGGCCGCAGCCATTGTTACTGTGCGTCCTTTGTCTGCTGAGGGGAACCTTACACATATACAGCGGGGGCGGTCGCTGACTAAGGCCTTGTGCACAAACGGGGGGATTAGTGCCGTGTTTCGGCTGGGTGGATGTGGTGTGACCATGCACAAAAGACCTAGATGGGAGGCATGAGTTAACCCCAATTTGCGAGGCTAACACCACCCAGGAGTCGTCCTGGATAGATCTATGCCGTGTATAGTCGTTGTCCAGGGGTCCGGATTAATACCAATTGTCTCCACAGGAGGGAAATCGATCCCTGAAGATACGCCGGTGTGCCGAATCCTGCTGCGGAAAGAAGTCTTAAGGCTCGTCATAAATTTGAGCAGTTCTGTAGGAACAAAGGGTCACGAAACTGGACTTCTAACGTAAGTACTGATATTATTATATTCACTATGGGTTGTGTCTGTAGACTCAGTCCCCTTATAGGGCCTCACTACCGATTAGATGGTTTAGCGAGGTCCCCGGATCAACCCCGTGGGGGGGGCTCCTCGGAGAAGACGACCAAACTACTATCTAGAGGAAGTAAGTCGTAACAAGGTCTCACTGCAAAGTCCCTTGGATCCGCTCCATATTAATGGTACCCCTGATAGTTCTATAGAAGGGTCCAGCTTATTTACAGCCTGCACAACAACTGTAACTCTAAGGTCCTGCTGTCATGGAATAGGTCGGAGGTCCTGCAGCTCTTGGCTCTCCGGACACCCCATAGTTATATATTTATTCCCTATCCATCCCCTTCTGAGCCTGCAGGGGTCTAGGTCATGCTGGGACGTGTAGTTTTACAATAGTAGTTTTCATCTTCCTGCTGCTGCAGAACCTCTTGGAGTGCTAAACATTAAGGATGGCAGCGACCTTCTCATCTTCCTCTAAGACTAATGAGGAAGATGGGATGTGAAGCTGGTGGTGGTTATTCTATGCTCTGCACATTTTTTGGTTAGATATTTCTAGAATTTTCCGGCACAGCCTCCCTCCCCCTCCTCAGCAGCCACAGATTTGCCGCAGTGAAGTAAACGCTACAGACAGCGAGTTTGCAGGCATCGCCATGGGCGCCGTCACCTTTAGTCACCTCGTGTGTAAGAGACGAGGACGGGCGCAGGCGGGAGACTGGACAGCTATATATAGTCGTAGGAATGTGTGAGAAGGATCTCTAGGACCTCTCTGGTCTGTCGGAACATATCCCCGGACCTCGTCATCCTCTGTCATCTGCAGATCCCCCCCGGGACCCCTGACATCACAGAGATATTAATGTTTGGTTTATTCTTTTCTTCCAGAATTAAGGAGAAGTTCCCCCAAGCGTTTGATGACATCTGCCTCTACTCCGAGGTCTCCCACTTATTAGCACATTGCACGTTCCGGCTCCCGTCCCGGAGGTTTATTCAGGAGCTGTTCCAAGATGTGCAATTTCAGATTGTAAGTATCACAGGGTGTCAGTGCTGGGTCCTGCACGTACTACATGGAGTCCCGAGACCGGACGTTATCTAGAAGGATTGCCGTACATAGAGATGAGCATCAAATTGCTAGAAATGTGATATTCGGTCTTGCTGGAAGCATCAAGACCATTTGTTGGAATTGTACAAACCTGTGATGTCTACCCTATGGCACCAGGCGTATTACTGGCTTAATATACCCTCTAGAGGAAATCTACCATCACTATCCATCCTGATAACCCAGGGACAATGACTCATAGATCCAGACACTATGACTGCGGTGATCTCATTATATGTTATCTGCGGCCTCCTTCCTTCTAACATCAACTTTTCAAAATATGCTAATGAGCCTGAAGGGCTGCGGGGGATGTTCACACCTAAAGAACAAGTCTCCAGCATCCAAAGTAAAAGACAAAATCCATAGTTTATTCCTTTCTATTAAAACCAAAATGCTTTGAGCTACAGGTGAAAAAATAGCAGTACAATGACAGCTTCCCACCTGTGGGGGGATGTTACCAAAGCTCCTCCGTGCTGTAGCTTTACAGGTTGTTACACTGTAGAGGAGCACTTCCTCCTTCTCCACTGTAGGAGGGTGAGACAACATGACAGTGTGTGCAGCTACAGCACAGAGGGGCTTTAACAACTCCCAAGCCCTTTAGGCTCATTAACATAATTTTTAATGTTGATATTAGAAGGAAGGAGGCCATGGATAAGTAATATTAGAAGGTTATCACAGCCACAGTGCCTGGATCTATGAGTAATGTCCTTGGTTTATCATGATGGATTTCCATGGTAGATTTCCTTTAAATACGGACATGAGGAAGTAGAATTTGTCCCGCAGAAAACAAGCCCTCATATGATGTTATACACAAGGAAAAAATAAGTTATTGATGTCTGAAGCAGGGGAGCAAAAAGCGAAAAAGGGTCCGGTCTCTGATGGGTGCGAAATGCCATTTTGTTGGGAGGTCAGCACTGATTAACCCTCTGTCGCCCTCATGATTTTGTTCTCTTTCCCCCTCCCCTGACAGATGCATGAAGAAGCCGAGGGTCTCCTCGCTGTCCCACCAAAGCAAGCAGTACTTTGCACGGATGCAGAATCCTGACCACCGATGATGGTTTCTGTCTTGTTCTGGACATTGCCCGGCTGAGCAGCGGACCCCCGCACGGGAATAGAAGAACCCTCACAACTTGTGGGTTAGTTTTTTTTTTGTTTGTTTTTTTAAACCTGGGCAACGTTGGACAATTTTACCTTCTCACGTTCCACGTTTTCGGACTCCTCTGTATGCAACGGCCCAGCACTGAGCCTCCCCCCACAGATTGTACATTACCCCCCGCCTTGTACATGGACTTTTGTTACAGATTTCCCTCGCATGGGCTCCTCCACATCTACCAACCTCCTCAGGGGGAGAGACCCTGTTGTTGTACATTTTGAAAACACTAAGTGGTTGGGAGTGTAAACTTTATTATTATTATTATTTTTTTTTTTACACAATATGGACACAAACAACTTACCCAAAAAGTTATTACTGCGTTGGGGGGAGTGTGGGTTCACTTACTTTAATGACTTTCTACATCATTAAGATGCTTGTTGTGAATGGTCACTTTCATCCTGGTCGTTGTAATTCCAATATTGGCCACAAGGGGGTTTGGCCTGATTGCAGATGATTTAGTCACGTGATTAAGTTTTTTTGGGGGGTTTTTTGGACTTGGACGTTGGGTGACGTAATAGTGCGGTGAAATTCCCTTCGCGTAGGATCGCAATCGTCACGCGGACGGCCAGCAGGGTTGGATTTCTTCTGCCATTTGGGGGGGGAAGGGGCGCAATGATTAGGCCCGACATTGAGATCCTGTGTCGTTCATCTACATGTCATCTTCTCAGAATCCTCCAGCGACTTCAGGATTTTGAATTTGCGTCCAAAAACATCCAAAAATCCTAAAAAAAATTGGAGATATTTTGACCACATGATAAAAAATCGGGCTGATGCCGACACTTGATTGCTGCTCACTGATACCCGATTCCCGTCTCAGAAGATTTTGCAAGTGTCTTACGGCCGATCCCTCTGACCCAATGCATCCCCCCACCCCCGTTACCGCCGCCCCCTGGTACATTTCACTGCGACATTACCGGAAGCAACACAAGGAAATCCCTCATTTTTTTGCACATTCCGCCAGAAGGCAAAGAGGAAAAAAAAAGACAATCTATGATTTATAATTTTTTTTTCCTTTTCCTAATTTATCACGTCATGGATCCCGCAGAATATTTCTCGCACCAAACCCGCGTCTCGTCACGTCACGTTTTTTATTTTTTGTTCTTCATTATTTAATGCCAGTGTTCCTTGGATAATAGATTTGCACACGATTCACACAACGCGGTCAGTCATCGGAGGAGGCTGACGGCTGCGGGCACCTTTTTTTTTTTTTTTTTTCTAGGTTTATTTAGGTTTTATTTTTTAATTTGTTTTTCCTCGTTGATACATATCCGGGGGGAGAAGAAAAAAAAAAAACGACGGAAAATAGAAACTTTTTGCTGCCAGATCCCTTTAACCATTTGCAGCGCAAAGCGTTGAGCGTCGTCTGGCAGCGAAAGGGTGAAGATATGCAAATATGTATATAAATCGCATGGATACCGTCACTACATTGCGTGGATGTACCTCACGTGTTATCATGTCATGAATGGCTTGAGTGTGTCTGTATGTATATATATATATCCTCCTCTTCATCCAGCTGGACTGTTAGAATCCGTGCAAATGCTGAATTACGCGTGAGATGAACAGTGTAAATCCTAATCACAGGAGACATCCCCCTATTTGCTTACCCAGGAATCAGAGGTCGGCATTCAACGGCGAATACTGAAAAACTTTTGTTTCCTTCCGCGAAACAAAATGTATAAAATGCAATTAAAATTGTATAATAATTGAAGACGATCTGGTGTCTGGTTTTCTTTCAACTCTGGGGCAGAATCTTCAATCGGATCAATGATTTTCTTCTAAATTATTGCACTTTTCACCGCTGCCACTAGGTGGGTACTTCTCGCTTCCTACGGCTCACTATTCAGCTCTGCTGTATAGACTGGGACAGGGTAAGCAGAGTCATCTCATTAGTGTAAGGCCCCTTTCACACTAACCAATGATTTCCCTTGTCCTGCATTTCTGTGCCGCTTGAATCTGTGTATACGTTTTTCATCCATGTCTGTGCGTCACTGTATCCATATTTTAATCCTTATGGCACTGGATACAGCATATATATATATATATATATATATATATATATATATTTTGACGTATGGTACACAATGGTGTGCGCCACAAATGTTATACGTTCCCATAGACTTCTATGTGTAATACGGAGTGGAAATACTGGAGAAAATAGGACACGCTCAATGTAAAGATCCGTTTTTTTGCTAAACATAGACAGAAATTTTATTCATGATATGAAAGCAATCCAATCATGCAACGTTTCGATCCACTAAGGGATCTTCATCAGACACAGATTGCGAGGAGAGAGGTTGTCTGGAGGTGAGCGGAAGTACCGCTATGGCGCATGGAGGACACACGTGGTTTGTCCGTGTTTCTCCACCCTGCGCCATAGTGGTGACATGTATTATTTTCCACTATATTTTTTTTTTAACTTTTCGCTCACACTACGGTGGACAATATAGCCATGTAAATGGATGGTGCGGCTGTATGCTACCCGTATAAAGACCGGACGGGTAGCATACGGCCATTTTCATCCGATCCTGTGAAAGAGGCCTAAGGGGGATAAACGGGTCGGACCACCACTGATTAGAGGATCGGAGGCTGGAGAGAGGAGTTATGGAACCTATGGTGAAGGCTAAGCTGAATGGGGAGGTGATTGAAGGGCTGATGGGAAGTGGGAGAGCCCTTCTTCTACCTATAAGATACAAGACCCTCCTGATGAAGATAATATTTGGTTATACGCCTGTGTTCTGAGCCTCTTACTTACTAAAAGGTTAGGTTATTGCCATTCTCTCAGTAGAGTGTTCAACTTGCCTGCTTTGCTGTGTTAGACTGGGGCAGTATGTGCAGAGTCATCTCGAGGTCATTAGAGGGCAAAGGAGGTTTGTCATCTGCAGCCTATGGGATGAACGATTGCTGGGAGTCTGGCTGTAGGTCGCATCACCTAGACCTATCCCACAAGCCCCCTCACTATGACGTGTTACTGCGTCCACCCAGTGCTGGGCCCAGCCCCAGTCCTCTCGTTGGGTCATCAGTCGATGAACTCCGTATAAACATTGAGCAGATGCAAACTAGAATTTTTTTTTATTGTACATAAAATAGATTTACATTTTGGTAAAAAGAGTAATTTTCAAGACAAATTTACAAAAACCTCTGTATTAGTGTTCAGTCCATATTTAAAAAAAAAAAAATTATAAAAAATTTGTTCATACCTATAGTTTGTAGGTGCTTGTAGGGTGGGGGGTTAAGAGGATCTGAGGCTGCCCAATGTAATGGGTTCAGTAATATGGTTTCCTCCACTGTACATTGCTGGTGATTTATGTAACTAGAATTGCAGAGGAAGGGGCTCTAATGGCAGTTGAATGCACAGAGCACAGCAGTGTGAGGAGATCTCTCATTACAATCCTGGAATATAAATCCATATATCAGAGTCCTGCTATTACACAAAGGTATGATTGCACAGCTCTCGGGGGAAAATACATAACACTGGCTGCAGGGAGCACAGAGAAACAGCAGTGTGAGGATACAACCCCATTGTACTTGGGGAATCTGTAATCTTGGAATATATATCTTTATATCACAGTCCTGCTGTTACTACACAAATGTATAAATAGAAATCTCTCAAGGGACTATACAGAACATTGGTTGCAGGGAGGACAGCAGTGTGAGGACATGTGACCAGTGCACTTGGAGAAGCTACAATCCTGGAACATAAATTCATATTACACAGTCCTGCTGCTACCAACAACATACACAGAGGTCTGATTACACTGGCTGCAGTCTGTATGTCACTCCTGCTGACAGATTCCCTGATCATTCACTTTTCATCTAACTTCATAAATCTGTAGTACAATGGGATATAAGAACTTTCCTAAAACGTGTCATCTTTCTCTGTAAAGCTGTTTTCCTCCTCCCCTTCAGAGGCCGCTGAAGTTGTTAGTAAGTGCTTTATTCCCAACAGTACAGGTCAGTTTTTCTTTATAATATCCTATATGATCCTGCTGATGTTTCTGAATGAGAGAGGCTGCTGGAGATAATACTGTAGTAAGTTTCTATCCCACCCCAAGAGCTTTATTCACATCAGTCGGAATCCATCCTCTATATTGTCCTGTGTGGTCCTACAAATTCTCTTGTAGGAAGCAGTTTAGTGCCTACAATCTCTTGTATTGTGTGATCCATTCAGACACATTGTATCCAAATTGTAAAGTGTCTCTGGTTGTGGCCCCGGGTCCTTCTTTCTCACACCCTTGTAAACATGGCCAGGGGTGTAGATCACCTCAAAGGCTTATGGTACTATGCTCCATGACAAGCTTCCATCCACAAGCTGTCCTCTGTGTACATGACCGGAAGATGTGAGATATATGGAGTATATAGAGGAGACAAGTTGTGGCTGATTGGTAGATGGTGAAGGTTCTGGCCAGAGGAGGAGATATACTCAATGGACAACAGAGTTGAGGACAACTTGAAGGGATCTGATTTTGGAGAACACTGGTGATGCTGTTGATATCTGCCTGTGTAAGCTTTAGGTTGATGTGAGAGTCATATTTGTGGTATCAAAAGCCATGGAATCTTGTAGCCGTAACTCATTCCAAAAATCTGGAGTCCAGGGACACCAGTGCCCGACAGCAAATCTAAACAAAAGACTGTGTAGTGTAATGTTAAGAAAAGATCTAGTAGATTAGTTGTGGGATTAGAGCCTAGTGGAGAATGAAGAAGAGATCCAGTAGAGCGATCGGAGCCTAGTGGAGAGTATAGAGAAGATCCAGTAGAAGAGTGATGGGATTAGGAGCCTAGTGGAGAGTATAGAGAAGATCCAGTAGAGTAGCGGTGGGATTGAAGCCTAGTGGAGAGTAAAGAGAAGGTCCAGTAGAGGAGCGGTGGGATCGGAGCCTAGCGTAGAGTATAGAGAAGATCCAGTAGAGCAGTGGAGGGATCGGAGCCTAGTGGAGAGTAAAGAGAAGATCCAGTAGAGCAGCGGTGGGATTGGAGCCTAGTGGAGAGTAAAGAGAAGGTCCAGTAGAGGAGCGGTGGGATTGGAGTCTAGTGGACAGTATAGAGAAGATCCAGTAGAGTAGCGGTGGGATTGAAGCCTAGTGGAGAGTAAAGAGAAGATCCAGTAGAGGAGCGGTGGGATTGGAGCCTAGTGGAGAGTAAAGAGAAGGTCCAGTAGAGTAGCGGTGGGATTGAAGCCTAGTGGAGAGTAAAGAGAAGGTCCAGTAGAGGAGCGGTGGGATTGGAGTCTAGTGGAGAGTATAGAGAAGATCCAGTAGAGTAGCGGTGGGATTGAAGCCTAGTGGAGAGTAAAGAGAAGGTCCAGTAGAGGAGCGGTGGGATTGGAGCCTAGTGGAGAGTAAAGAGAAGGTCCAGTAGCGGAGCGGTGGGATTGGAGCTTAGTGGAGAGTATAGAGAAGGTCCGGTAGCGGAGCGGTGGGATTGAAGCCGAGATGCATTCTGTACGCAGTAGCGCTGAAGGGCTGTCTCTGTTTTTCAGGCTGGGATCAAAAGTTATTCTTAGTCTGGTGAACGTCTGACGCCAATACACTGAAATAATAGCTCTGGTAGGGGGATTTCTCAGATCAGGAAAGATGATGAATTTGGTCTTGTCCAATATTTAGAAGGTCCTCAAGATTCACATCCCAAAAATACCCCTTTAAGACTTCCTATCAATGTTCAGTTTTGATCCCGTCCCGTTTGACCTATAGTCTACCTTTTAATGCCTGGGTGTCTCATTGAAGTCCAGAAATCCAATGCCGATAAAGTTCTCATCAGCCTACAAGGATGAATGTATTTGACCCCACGGAGGTCGGACTCATTGGTTCACTGGGACTATTGAGGCTGATGGCTCTATCCTCGTCAGACCCTAATTCAGGATCCACAGACTGTATGAGATAGGTCGGACTATGTACTGTGGCAGTGTTCATCTGAGGCTTATATCCTTGTGCACCATCACTCCCATCATCCACTGTGCTGGTGTAGCTCTGGTTGAAGAACTCCAGGTAGAGCGGTAACTGGGATTGGTTCATCGGAGGATACAGAGAATTCTCATTGTCACAAGGGATGTAACATTCATTGACTTCCTCTTCACCATCGCTTGTGGTGTAAATCTCGTGTAGTTGTAATTCGGGGGAAACATTCACCTCTTTGTGCGTTTTGTGGGGTCTATTCTCTTGAAGGGTGACCACGTCCACTTTTTGGGGTTCACCGTATGTAGTCGGTACAGAATTTCTAATCAGTGGACCCTGGTGATGAGAACAATGTATGATCTACATGTTAGACTATTGGATAGAAGACTTCTGATATATTATGCTACTGGCAAAGACATTTTGAAAATATTCTTTGTATACTGTCTCCATGGTAACAGACTACAAACAACCTTTGTGTAGTCAGATCCTGCAGCAATGCATCCTCCTAGCTCCTGTATGGTACAGATGTAAGGATTAATAACTAAAGGAAACCTTTATATTTTTGGATTCAATATCCCCTAAAATCCTAAAGGTTCACACCAGAGAAGCCCCTTTATCTCTCCCAAAACTAAATTTGCAGCAAAATTTTCTTGATTTTTCCCACCACTTACTCAAAAGTCTAAACCTAAAACATTCCTATAACGAAAATACACGCAACACGTTGCAGCAAAGTGAGATCATCTTCTACTCTGGAGAAAAGTGGGAGGAGCATTGCTGAGGGTGGGCGTGGCCAGATAATTTGTTCTTCAGATTTCACTAAGACGGCTGGGAGCTTAGATCAAGGTTTGGTTCTGGGGCACGTCACAACTCGAAGAGACCTAGAACAATGGAGTTTTCCATGGAAAATAGATGAAAGGAGGAAAAAACTGAAAACATTTCATATTTTACCTTTGTTCCATTGAAGAACAAGATTTTGCTCTTGTTCGGGTCGGGAATATCCGGTAGAAATATTCTCTTGAGCCTATAAAGAAAGAAGATGGATGATGTAACGTCCACATGCGCCATGCCTGGGCCTGAGGGCTTACAATCTAAATTCCCTCTAATCTCATACACAAATAATTTTTTTTTATAGAATATCTAGAAGTTTTTAATGTGTAGTATCTGAAGGAAAATCTTGTGGGTGCGGTCACATGTTCTGCAAGCGTTGGGGCCGGATCGCATATGAGTTTCTAGAGAGGCCCCGCCCCATGTGGGTTAGCGTTGAGTTCATGGAACGTGTGACCACAGCCTTAGGAAACGCAACGCTAACCCACATGGGGCGAGGCCTCTCTCTGAAAACGCATATGCGATCGGGCCGCAACGCTAGCGGAACATGTGACTGTGACCTAACACAAGTCCAGCTCCCAGGGAGCAGGACTTGGTCTGATCCATATGCATTGCATTTATGATGATGATCCAGAAGATGAGGGAGCACTGCCCGGGATCTAGACTCCTGGATGTACAGTCACTAGGAGTCTGGTTGTCTGTGTAGTGTGAACACTCACCAGGCTCTCTTCCAGCATCCTATGATCAGTAGCAGAAGCCCCAGCGCAGACAATGTAATGACCGGCACAAGCATGGAGTGCAGCGCTGCTGCGGCTACAAGAGGGAGACAAGGACAGATTTAGCAGGGGGGCAGCGCTGGGGGAGCAGGGGGCAGTGCTGGGGGAGCAGGGGGGGTGATCATCAGTGCAGGTTCTCTAGTCCTTCGCAATTTCTGGATACAAAGTGTTATGTGCACATGAGCTCATAGCATAGAGACAGTACCACATCCAAAGCTGCATTCATAGGTCCAAACTTAGAATTTAGGTACAGTACCAGATCAATAACCTAGAACATAGATCACCTGCACAATCCAAATATCCAAACTTTGGAAATAAAGACGCCAATGGATCCAAACTGCAAAGAGAGGTCCGTACCTGCTGTATTATCATGCGCTAGTTGCAGCAGTCACCAGCTATGTGTTATACATCCGCTGCATGTTAGGAGGAGTAGTAGTGCAAGAGCAGAGCTATGTGTTATACATCCGCTGCATGTTAGGAGGAGTAGTAGTGCAAGAGCACAGCTATGTGTTATACACCCGGTGCATGCTAGGAGTAGTAGTTCCAGAGCACAGCTATGTGTTATACATCTGCTGCATGCTAGGAGTAGTAGTTCCAGAGCACAGCTATGTGTTATACATCCGCTGCATGCTAGGAGTAGTAGTTCCAGAGCACAGCTATGTGTTATACACCCGCTGCATGCTAGGAGTAGTAGTGCTAGAGCACAGCTATGTTATACACCTACTACATGCTGGGAGTAGTAGTTCTAGAGCACAGCTATGTTATACACCTACTACATGCTGGGAGTAGTAGTTCTAGAGCACAGCTATGTGTTATACCCTTTACACATTCAACGCATTATAATAGTCACTCACCGTCAGCGGGGGTGTGCGCCTCTATAAATTCTGCCATTGTTTCCCCTCCCCCGGTAATGGCCGTCACTGCTACTTTATATTTTCCATTTGGTTTCAGTTTATTTATTGTAATCTGCATTTTATTTGGGTCTTCGATATAGAATCTGCACAACCGAGAGCCACCTGCAAAATATCATGAGATGGAGATGAGATGGATGGGTAGGGGTGAGATATGGGGAAATGTGCATACATTGTGGTGATGATGTGGATAGGGATGAGATCTGAGGATACATTGTGGTGATGATGTGGATAGGGATGAGATCTGAGGATACATTGTGGTGATGATGTGGATAGGGATGAGATCTGAGGATACATTGTGGTGATGATGTGGATAGGGATGAGATCTGAGGATACATTGTGGTGATGATGTGGATAGGGATGAGATCTGAGGATACATTGTGGTGATGATGTGGATAGGGATGAGATCTGAGGATACATTGTGGTGATGATGTGGATAGGGATGAGATCTGAGGATACATTGTGGTGATGATGTGGATAGGGATGAGATCTGAGGATACATTGTGGTGATGATGTGGATAGGGATGAGATCTGAGGATACATTGTGGTGATGATGTGGATAGGGATGAGATCTGAGGATACATTGTGGTGATGATGTGGATAGGGATGAGATCTGAGGATACATTGTGGTGATGATGTGGATAGGGATGAGATCTGAGGATACATTGTGGTGATGATGTGGATAGGGATGAGATCTGAGGATACATTGTGGTGATGATGTGGACAGGGATGAGATCTGAGGATACATTGTGGTGATGATGTGGATAGGGATGAGATCTGAGGATACATTGTGGTGATGATGTGGACAGGGATGAGATATGTGGACACATTGTGGTGATGATGTGGATAGGGATGAGATATGTGGATAGATTGTGGTGATGATGTGGACAGGGATGAGATACGTGGACACATTGTGGTGATGATGTGGATAGGGATGAGATACGTGGACACATTGTGGTGATGATGTGGACAGGGATGAGATACGTGGACACATTGTGGTGATGATGTGGACAGGGATGAGATCCGTGGACACATTGTGGTGATGATGTGGATAGGGATGAGATATGTGGACACATTGTGGTGATGATGTGGACAGGGATGAGATCCGTGGACACATTGTGGTGATGATGTGGAGATCCTTCTTACCCCACTGTATAATGTCATCAGATTTCTCCAGGTCGCAGTCGTCTTTGGTGTCGTTCACGTAGACATTGTACCCGATTATAAATCCTTCCTGGGATCCGTCAGTCGGATACGGGGACCAGTCCAAGATTATGGATCTGGGCTCGATGTCACTTATTTTCACATTTGGCGTCACAGAAGACACTACAGGAATAGAGAGATCACCCACCAGTGCTATATAGCGGACCCCCCGGAGCAGCCAAGGGTCCGTACTCACCCAGCTCCTGCGTGTACCCCTCCATCTCCTCCAGGACCTGCTCCCCATCTCTCATACACCCCAATATTCTGAAGTTGTATCTGACTCCTGGCCTGAAGCCTCCTGAGAGGGAAAGGTTATTAGAGGTGGATTATAGGGGGAGCAAAACTTTGCAACCAATTTGAGTTTTTTTTTTTTTTTTTTTTTTTGAAACTTTATTTGCTGATAATTTCATGTGACAGGAAGTTTTGGTGAATTCTCTGTCCGGCTCTCACCTGATTGGATGATGACGTCCCCCTGGATGGTGGAGTTGTACTTCATCCACTGCAGGTCACAGTGAGGGGTCCGGGGGGCCGTGCACCACTCCACCACATAACCCTGTATACTAGGCCTCTGCTCCCACCTCATCAGTATTCCTCCATCTCTGCCGTACGTCCTACCAGGAATTATCTGCTCCGTACCTGAAGGAGACAATCACAGGATACAGACGCATAAAACACATCTCCAGGAATCTGTGACCTCCCGGATTATCTGTCTATCCATCTCATATCCAGAGAAAAGGGCAGAACAATAGTAAGAAGGAAATCACTGAGCAGAGGAGCCTTATTACAGGTAGAAACATTGTATATCAACTCAAAGAAGCTTTATTAGCAGAACCAAATACAAATAAGCATTGCCAAAGTATCTATCTACCTCATAACTATCTCGTATCTATCATATTTATCATGTATGTATGGCACATGTATCAGTATCTCTTCTCTCTATCTCATATCAATTCAATTCAGTGAAGCTTCATTGGCAGGACCAAATACAAATGAGCATTTTAAAGTATCTATCTAGCTATCTATCTCCTATCTATCTCCTATCTATCTATCTCATATCTATCCATCTCATATCATATCTATTCCTGTCTTCGTGTCCACAGAGGCAATTCCTCTTAGCATTATAGGATACATTGGGGGATTTATCACCAGCTTAGTGCACAAGCTCTGGAATAGGTTTAGTTCCCATTGTGCGGCCTATTTCTCCCCCTATGCCACTTTCATGCCAAATGGGCACGGAGGTGTGTGAATGCGGGGCATGGGGCATAACTGGCCTGCGCAGGGGTGTAACTAGGAGAGGCAGGGCCTTATAGCAAACTTCCTTATGGGGCCTCCCTTCCTGCTTAAAAATATACATACTACACCCCTATATACGCTCATATTTATACACCTATATACATAAACATACAGTTCTTGACTATTAACACAAATGTATATACGCATACATATACAGCATATATACAGCACATGTGTTATATACATATTATGCCATACAATGTGCAGCATAATATGTGTATAATGGTGCGCATCCTCCATTCAGATCAGACGACAGACACTGGGGGCCCCATAGCAACTGCTATGGCTGCTCCCCCTGTAGTTATGCCTCTGGCCCTGGCACAGGCTAAGTCGCTTTTGCTCTCTGTGCATCAATGTATAATAATTACCACCTATTGAATACATACATTTCATATACTGCACACTATTACACACCCTGGTATCCAGACTGACTATGGATAGACACGTGGAGAACGTACCACTCCTGGGATATGCAGGGATTCTCAGCTCGGCAGGTTGTGAGCCTCCAACCTTATTATGGGCGGAGATGCTGATGGTATATGCCCGTCTTCCGATAGATATTTGGGTGCTGTTCACACCTGAGACTGTGATTTCTCTATGCACAGGGGCGCCCTCCAGTGGCCAGAAACGTATGTTATAGTGAGTGATGAGTCCGTTGGCTCTGAATAATGAAGAGGGCTGAGGAGTAATGGTGGAGAGAATGGGTTAAAAAGAATTACACTAACTTTAGGCTATTATACAGATATAATATATATATATATTTTTACACAAGGCAATCCCTATTTACTGCCATGAGGGTTCTGCTGGTTTGAGGCTTTCTCTCTTTTCCTAAATCATTTCAAGTCAATGCAATACCCGGAGCAGCCTGCTGCCATGGGTGGCGCTGTTCTATATTATTCTATTATAGTCCCCTAGGCATACATATAATGAGCCTCTTACCCTCCAGTACAGGGTCACATGCCGTCCTTCACCATCCTCATCCTCATCAATATGCCTCCAGACATCCAAAACTCCGGTTGGCTCTGAAATGCATCAAAAAGAAATAGTAGAAATCTGTCATATCGGAGTAAATAACATAATTTTTTACAGTGACAAGAATGTTCCTGCCCCAGGGTCTGTAGGACCCCAATAGGAATAGACATCGAGGTATGTGATGACATTTTTGGTCCCTGTACCTACCACTAGGGGGAGGAACCAAAAAGAAAAGATCCCCCGACACAGACTGTGGATTTTATTTGCCCCAAATAAAGAACTGACTTTTATTCAAGAAGAAACACTGTGCCCGGGATCTTTTAGGTTCCTGTGTGTACTCCTCTCTGTGTTTCCTTCTCTGCTCAGAGATTTAACCGGTTTGGAATTTTCCAATTAGTTTTTACCACTAGGGAGAGCTCTGCAGACACAGATCCTTACACAGTTAATATGGGATATATACAGTATTGCATTTAGAAGTTCTATAGGTTTCTAATTGCTTCTGCTTGCTGTCAGTGAACTGATATTTTATGTAAAGAACCCTGTACTATTTGTGTCCTGGGGAGCATAGCTCGTTACATAGCATAATCGTTCAGAAGTCAGCAGAGTCATCTCCTTATCATTGATAGGTAGGGTCAGCAGAGTCATCTCCTTATCATTGATAGGTAGGGTCAGCAGAGTCAGCTCCTTATCATTGATAGGTTGGGTCAGCAGAGTCAGCTGCTTATCATTGATAGGTTGGGTCAGCAGAGTCAGCTCATTATCATTAATATGTAGGGTCAGCAGAGTCAGCTCCTTATCATTAATATGTAGGGTCAGCAGAGTCAGCTCCTTATCATTAGTAGGTAGGGTCAGCAGAGTCATCTCCTTATTATTGATAGGTAGGGTCAGCAGAGTCCTCTCCTTATCATTAATACGTAGGGTCAGCAGAGTCATCTCCTTATCATTAGTAGGTAGGGTCAGCAGGGTCATCTCCTTATCATTAGTAGGTAGGGTCAGCAGGGTCATCTCCTTATCATTAGTAGGTAGGGTCAGCAGAGTCATCTCCTTATCATTAATAGGTTGAGTCAACAGAGTCATCTCCTTATCATTGATATGTAGGGTCAGCAGAGTCATCTCCTTATCATTAATAGGTTGAGTCAACAGAGTCATCTCCTTATCATTGATAGGTTGGGTCAGCAGAGTCATCTCCTTATTATTGATAGGTAGGGTCAGCAGAGTCATCTCCTTATCATTAGTAGGTAGGGTCAGCAGGGTCATCTCCTTATCATTAGTAGGTAGGGTCAGCAGGGTCATCTCCTTATCATTAGTAGGTAGGGTCAGCAGGGTCATCTCCTTATCATTAGTAGGTAGGGTCAGCAGAGTCATCTCCTTATCATTAATAGGTAGGGTCAGCAGAGTCATCTCCTTATCATTGATATGTAGGGTCAGCAGAGTCAGCTCCTTATCATTGATAGGTTGGGTCAGCAGAGTCAGCTCCTTATCATTGATATGTAGGGTCAGCAGAGTCAGCTCCTTATCATTGATAGGTTGGGTCAGCAGAGTCAGCTCCTTATCATTGATATGTAGGGTCAGCAGAGTCAGCTCCTTATCATTGATAGGTTGGGTCAGCAGAGTCAGCTCCTTATCATTGATAGGTTGGGTCAGCAGAGTCATCTCCTTATCATTGATAGGTTGGGTCAGCAGATTCAGCTCCTTATCATTGATAGGTTGGGTCAGCAGAGTCAGCTCCTTATCATTGATAGGTTGGGTAAGCAGAGTCATCTCCTTATCACTGATATGTAGGGTCAGCAGAGTCAGCTCCTTATCATTGATAGGTTGGGTCAGCAGAGTCAGCTCCTTATCATTGATATGTAGGGTCAGCAGAGTCAGCTCCTTATCATTGATAGGTTGGGTCAGCAGAATCAGCTCCTTATCATTGATAGGTTGGGTCAGCAGAGTCAGCTCCTTATCACTGATAGGTTGGGTCAGCAGAGTCAGCTCCTTATCACTGATAGGTTGGGTCAGCAGAGTCAGCTCCTTATCACTGATAGGTTGGGTCAGCAGAGTCAGCTCCTTATCATTGATAGGTTGGGTCAGCAGAGTCAGCTCCTTATCATTGATAGGTTGGGTCAGCAGAGTCAGCTCCTTATCATTGATAGGTTGGGTCAGCAGAGTCAGCTCCTTATCATTGATAGGTTGGGTCAGCAGAGTCAGCTCCTTATCATTAATAGGTTGAGTCAACAGAGTCATCTCCTTATCATTGATATGTAGGGTCAGCAGAGTCAGCTCCTTATCATTGATAGGTTGGGTCAGCAGAGTCAGCTCCTTATCATTGATATGTAGGGTCAGCAGAGACAGCTCCTTATCATTGATAGGTTGGGTCAGCAGAGTCAGCTCCTTATCACTGATAGGTTGGGTCAGCAGAGTCAGCTCCTTATCATTGATATGTAGGGTCAGCAGAGTCAGCTCCTTATCATTGATAGGTTGGGTCAGCAGAGTCAGCTCCTTATCATTGATAGGTTGGGTCAGCAGAGTCAGCTCCTTATCATTGATAGGTTGGGTCAGCAGAGTCAGCTCCTTATCATTGATAGGTTGGGTCAGCAGAGTCAGCTCCTTATCATTGATAGGTTGGGTCAGCAGAGTCAGCTCCTTATCATTGATAGGTTGGGTCAGCAGAGTCAGCTCCTTATCATTGATAGGTTGGGTCAGCAGAGTCAGCTCCTTATCATTGATAGGTTGGGTCAGCAGAGTCAGCTCCTTATCATTGATAGGTTGGGTCAGCAGAGTCAGCTCCTTATCATTGATAGGTTGGGTCAGCAGAGTCAGCTCCTTATCATTGATAGGTTGGGTCAGCAGAGTCAGCTCCTTATCATTGATAGGTTGGGTCAGCAGAGTCAGCTCCTTATCATTGATAGGTTGGGTCAGCAGAGTCAGCTCCTTATCATTGATAGGTTGGGTCAGCAGAGTCAGCTCCTTATCATTGATAGGTTGGGTCAGCAGAGTCAGCTCCTTATCATTGATAGGTTGGGTCAGCAGAGTCAGCTCCTTATCATTGATAGGTTGGGTCAGCAGAGTCAGCTCCTTATCATTGATAGGTTGGGTCAGCAGAGTCATCTCCTTATCATTGATAGGTTGGGTCAGCAGAGTCAGCTCCTTATCATTAATATGTAGGGTCAGCAGTGTCATCTCAGTATGCAGTTCCCTGCCATGTTCTGCTCTTGGGGGAGTGGTAGTATTTATCACTTCCTATAAACTGTATTCGTATATGGACATTTTTCTGGCCATTGACTTCCATTCATTGCAGCTGGCATATAGTGCTGCACTGTGTGGATAGGGGTGTATAATGTACTATATATACTGTACTAACCGTCCTCCCGTGTCCAGACTGGGAGATGAGTCCAGCTGCTCCACCCGGCCAGGGATGACTCCGCCATACAGCGCACCCCCAGGTCATAGCGGGTGTGGGGGTGTAATCCGCTGAGGTCCACCTGGTAGATGTCGGTGGGAAGTTTCCCTGCAGTCATCAGGTTCACCTGAATGGAGTAAAGATATAAGGGACATAGTGTATAACTGTCCCACAGCCTCCTGCTTCTCCATTGTCCCCTAGACATCAGGGCTGTATCACTGCTTCCAGGACCAACACATGTACCTACTACTAGGACCTTACAACCAGCGGGGCAATAAGCTCTAGGACCCCCACAAATCAGCGGATGAAGCGCCCCTATACTAAGAAAGGGACCCCCCCCCCTTCTAAGAAGAGACACAAGTATCTCAGAAGGTCACATACCTGGTTCTCCTGGACCGGCACCTGGCAGTGGATGCGGAGGGACGTGTAGTTCGCTCTCAGGGACCAGATTAACGAGATGTCGGAGGCGTTCACGTAACTCGCTGTCAAACTGGAAGGAGCCAGGAGCAGAACTGGTGAGCGGGAAAAAGATGTATAACTGGGGTGACACATTGTAATAAAAACAAAACGAGGAGGAGGAAGGTAAAACATTGTTTACAGGATCAAGGACACCCCCCCAACAGGTAACACCCAGCTGTTAGACAAATGGGCGGAGTCAGTATATAACCCCCCAGCATGTAATATTCAGGAAAAAGAATGATCATATGTGTAGATAAAGATGAAGGAGCCCTCACTGTCCTCTCCATTATTCACTGTATTACAGGAATATATCAGTGTTGTCTAAGGCACTTCATTAGCTTTCAGGACAAACCTTTCCCATTTCCTAAATATCTGTCATTGTAGAAACAATTCCACTTTTATCTTTATGCAAAAGAGACCCTCAGTGCTCTAGGGGCGGGGCCTTTCCTTTTAGTGCACCCATTTATGTCCTTCTCTGCTGCCTATCATTACACATCATCCCCTGATTACACAATGTTTGACACCCCACAAAGAAAGAAGGTGTAGAAAGAAAGAAATGGGTGCACCAGTAGCCATGACCACACCCCTAGTGCACTGAAAACTCAATTTGTATAAAGGTAAAAGTGCTGGTCTTACTTGTGGGGGGATTTGGACATTCCTTTTAACTCAATGTAAACCACCACCAAATTGATTTCTTTAAGTAATTCTTTCTTTCTCCTGTGGGGGCGCCGCAGGGAAAGTGAACGGCTGGTGCCATGTTCTTGTTGATAGACACTGCAGGACCCATGAGGTTCTATGTAAATTGCTCCTTAATACATGATTAATGCCAGTAGGGTGCAGGTAAAGCACTAATAATATTATTCTTATGACTTTTTCTAGATTTATTTAGCGGTAGCACTTACCTCTCTGCTTCAGATTCACAATGGAGTTGATGCTCCGTTCCCCCAGTACGTGTTTGGCGATCAGTGTGAAGTTATAGATCTGCTGTTTCTCTTTGATCGGCCAATCACAATTGTTTCTATGGCAGGGAATGGATTTCATGGAGAACCTTCAGAAGACAGGGACTTATAATCAGATACAGAAAGATAATAAGAGGTAGGTAGACAATGAGCTGTAAAATATGTTACTAATATACTAGAGAGACAGTGAGAAGGGAGAGGAGGAAGATGCAGCTGCAGGATCAGTGTGCATGTGCTGTGAGAAGGGAGAGGAGGAGGATGCAGCTGCAGGATCAGTGTGTATGTGCTGTGAGAAGGGAGAGGAGGAGGATGCAGCTGCAGGATCAGTGTGTGTGTGCTGTGAGAAGGGAGAGGAGGAGGATGCAGCTGCAGGATCAGTGTGTATGTGCTGTGAGAAGGGAGAGGAGGAGGATGCAGCTGCAGGATCAGTGTGTATGTGCTGTGAGAAGGGAGAGGAGGAGGATGCAGCTGCAGGATCAGTGTGTATGTGCTGTGAGAAGAGGAGGATGCAGCTGCAGGATCAGTGTGTATGTGCTGTGAGAAGGGAGAGGAGGAGGATGCAGCTGCAGGATCAGTGTGTATGTGCTGTGAGAAGGGAGAGGAGGAGGATGCAGCTGCAGGATCAGTGTGTATGTGCTGTGAGAAGGGAGAGGCGGAGGATGCAGCTGCAGGATCAGTGTGCATGTGCTGTGAGAGGGGAGAGGAGGAGGATGCAGCTGCACGATCAGTGTGCATGTGCTGTGAGAAGGGAGAGAAGGAAGATGCAGCTGCAGGATCAGTGTGTATGTGCTGTGAGAAGGGAGAGGCGGAGGATGCAGCTGCAGGATCAGTGTGTATGTGCTGTGAGAAGGGAGAGGAGGAGGATGCAGCTGCAGGATCAGTGTGTATGTGCAGTGAGAAGGGAGAGGAGGAGGATGCAGCTGCAGGATCAGTGTGTATGTGCTGTGAGAAGGGAGAGGATGAGGATGCAGCTGCAGGATCAGTGTGTATGTGCTGTGAGAAGGGAGAGGAGGAGGATGCAGCTGCAGGATCAGTGTGTATGTGCTGTGAGAAGGGAGAGGAGGAGGATGAAGCTGCAGGATCAGTGTGTATGTGCTGTGAGAAGGGAGAGGCGGAGGATGCAGCTGCAGGATCAGTGTGTATGTGCTGTGAGAAGGGAGAGGCGGAGGATGCAGCTGCAGGATCAGTGTGTATGTGCTGCGAGAAGGGAGAGGAGGAGGATGCAGCTGCAGGATCAGTGAGTATGTACTGTGAGAAGGGAGAGGCGGAGGATGCAGCTGCAGGATCAGTGTGTGTGTGCTTTGAGAAGGGAGAGGAGGAGGATGCAGCTGCAGGATCAGTGTGTGTGTGCTTTGAGAAGGGAGAGGAGGAGGATGCAGCTGCAGGATCAGTGTGTGTGTGCTTTGAGAAGGGAGAGGAGGAGGATGCAGCTGCAGGCTCAGTGTGTATGTGCTGTGAGAAGGGAGAGGAGGAGGATGCAGCTGCAGGCTCAGTGAGTATGTGCTGTGAGAAGGGAGAGGAGGAGGATGCAGCTGCAGGATCAGTGTGTGTGTGCTTTGAGAAGGGAGAGGAGGAGGATGCAGCTGCAGGCTCAGTGTGTATGTGCTGTGAGAAGGGAGAGGAGGAGGATGCAGCTGCAGGATCAGTGTGTATGTGCTGTGAGAAGAGGAGGATGCAGCTGCAGGATCAGTGTGTATGTGCTGTGAGAAGGGAGAGGAGGAGGATGCAGCTGCAGGATCAGTGTGTATGTGCTGTGAGAAGAGGAGGATGCAGCTGCAGGATCAGTGTGTATGTGCTGTGAGAAGGGAGAGGAGGAGGATGCAGCTGCAGCATCAGTGTGTATGTGCTGTGAGCGGGAGGATCATGTTACAGTCTGTCTGTAGTAGGAGGCGTGGAACAGGGAAGATCAATGGAGGGAGACCTCATGCATTCACAGATGTTATCCAGAGGCGGATATTATTTCTGACTGTGCTACATCCTATACACAACTGCAGGAGGTAGGAAGGGGATTATTATTTTATAGCATGGAAACTTATTACATTTTAACTTAAAGGAAATCTACCACTTGTTTTGATGCATTATGAACCAAACATAGCTTGAGAATGCTGTAGCTACACTGATGCAGAAACATATCTTGTTTAATCCCTGAACCGAGTAGTTTGGCTCAAAAAACAATTATAAAATTCAGGACCTTGGGAAAGCTGGGTGCCCTGTCTGCATACATAAACACATTACACAGAGCTTCCTGAACTGTCCAGGCAGGACTAATAAACCTGAGCTGGATGACTTGTACACAGCAGCGGGGGAATGGTGCATCGATTGATTACTTCTGCCTGTCAGGGACAACACAGTGATGACATATTCTCGGCTTATGCTGAGCAGGATAAGGCTGGAGCAATGTATAATTAGGGTGAGAAGAAGCCACAGGAGCGACAATATGATAACTTTATAATAGTTTTTTCAGCAAAGCCACTTGGCTCAGGAATTAAACAAGATATGTTCCTGCATCAGCATTCTCAGGGCATGTTTAGTACATAATGTAACAAATGGTAGATTTCTTTTAAAAGCGTTGTGATACCTGACAATGGAAATTACAGCGGATTTGACTTTTCAAACATCTACTAAGCAGCTCTATACCAGCAACCCCGGTTCTGCCCCCTAAATAATGTGGATCCCCTCAAAGTGCAGGATTGACCATATAATAATCTTGTTGGAAACCAGTGACTGAAGAAGCAGAAATTCTACTACTTGATGGTAGAACCTTTTAAATAGGAATTTATCAAAAGAGTAAATTCTTCCCCATAAATGTCCCAGCATTCTGCGTGATTTTAGTATAGGTCAGAGGGGTATTTAGTGCATAGTCTTTGTATGACAAAAATACTTCAGTTACAATATAATATTAATATATATGTATGTATGTATATATACAGAGAGAAAGAGCAATACAATATTATATCATTTAAAACAATGTAATAATCTAAAATAATGCAATATAGAATAACATTATGTGATAAGTAATACAATGTATAATGTAATATCCTAGTATAATACATTGTAATATAATACATTACTTTCTAATTTACTACACTGTGATATTATACCATCACATAAATCATAAAATACAATATAACGTTGTGCAATATGATATACATTGGCTATTGGACGATCGATCATGACATTCCACATTCAGTCACTAGGTGGCAGCATAAAGCCAGGATCACTGATCGCCCCCTGATCCAAGAAGAAAAAACTTGCTGGAAAGTGAGACTGCTGTAAATAAAGATGGAGGATCCATAATGGAGGAGGGAAGGCATTGGACAGTTTATAGAATCTACTCACCATTCTTGTAGGGTGTAATTCACACTCAGAGACCTAAAATAGTTGTGCCTTGCTCCGGGGTCCCAGCGGCAGCTCAGTGATTGCAGATCTTGGGTGCTACAGGAAAAGTGTTTGGGCTCATCTGGTAATTCTGTGAGATGAGAGGGACCCAGAGGTGAGGGGATAGAGACCTCCAATAACCCCCCCATGTATATAGCTTTATACTGGCCTGCTCAAGCCCCACCCACTTGTCTATGTGTTCCTTTCTTAGACATCACATACAGTACCATATAGCAGCCATATAGCACTTACATAACATCATATCCATATATAAGATGATAGCACAGGGGGTAAGATGTTTCGGACTTGGTGCACTATATGGGGGTTGGAGATGACCACGGATCTGGGGGTGACACTTACTGGTGACGAGGAGCACGGTCCCAGGATTCGCCATGTTTCCGTTTTTGTCCAGCACACAGATGACGTTACTTCCTTCTGATTTTGTCATTTTCACATTTTTTACCGAAATTACAAAACTGTCCGTTCCCAAGTCCTGAGATGGTTTCACCTTCACACCGCCATATGTCATTTCTCGTACCGTCCGACCCGGAACGGGCAAGCAGCAAAATGTGACGTCAGACCCCACCAGGACCACCCGCTCATGGGGGAAGATTGTAGTGCGATTTCTTTCCTTGTTCTGCCCTGTGGGCAAAAGAATGTAAAGGAATAAGGGGTTAATTCATTCTTATTTTTTTCCTAGATCTCTGCTTGCAGTCAGTGAATGGAAACTCTCCTGTCTCCATTCAGAGGTAGCAACCCTGTACATAGCTAGTCCTGCTCTCACCAGTCTAGACAATGCTCTGTGAGCTAAACACATCAGCACAGATCTCTCTGCTGGTTTGTTACAATGTATCAGTATGGGGTCCAGGCTGTTAAGCTCACAGAGCACTGTCTAGGCACTGCCTGTACACAGATAGTCCTGCCCTCAGCTGAGAAGTGAAGACAATTGTATCCAGTCTAGACAATGCTCTGTGAGCTAAACTGTGTGGACTCCAGACTGATGCAATGTAACAAATTAGCAGATATCTGTGCAGCAGCTGCTGGTGTCCTTAGCTCACAGAGCATTGTCTAGAGTGGATACAATTGTCTCCACTTCTCAGTTGAGAGCCGGACTAGCTACGCAGAGGGTCAGTGCCTCTGAATGGAAGCATTAAGGTTTTCATTCACTGACAGCAAGCATTGCAATAGGATTAGGATTCCTAACATTAAATAGTGTGCAGTCACCACTGGGGGGAGCTCACACCATGGACATTTTTACAGTTGTGCAATAAACCATATTGGTGTAGGAAGAAAGTTGTTACAAAACTTTGCAGGTCATGTTTGGGGGGTTTCTGGGTTTAAAGATCCCCCATGTTCCCCCCTATAGGTAGCACTTTATATAGGACTAGAGGGCAGATTACAATGTATTTGTACCCAGTGTTCCATGCTGGAGACACTATACTATTACTACTAATGGAGATGATTTCTCCTGCGGTCACACGGACAGGGATTTCCCTTCTCATATTTCATTTTCCCAGCAAAAAACATTACTAAGCACAAATTTACTCCGAAACCTCAAACAGTGAAAACAAGATTCCAAATAAGCGACCACATACAGCTCCTGCCCCCCATCCCTGCCCCTGTGTCCTATCCCCCAGATCCCGCCGTATCCCTGCCCCCTGAATCTTTCATGTTATCTGCCCCTTCCATCCTCCCTGTAAATCCTGCCCCTGCTCTTCTCCCTGCATCCTGCCCACTAGACCCCAACTTATATCCCCCCTGTATCCTGATTCTGCCCCTGCACCTTGTAAACTGCCCTTTCATCCTGTCTCCTGCCCCCATTGTGCCGCTGCATCCTGCGCTTATATCCTGTGTAATGTGGGGGCAGCTGGGTTCTCAGGTCGGAGGGGCTGGGTGTACCTGCGGCCTGGCGCCAGTGTTATGTCACGGTGGGTACATGAGTAAAACATGACGTCACGCGGGCCGGAAGACGAGTAGACAGAGCCACGGGGAGAAGAAGCCGCTATAGAGTTTTTCTATCTACTGCCAAAACCACCTATATTATAATCCATTACTCCACTTGGTGAAGTCTGCTATATGTCCTGGAGAGGTGGGGGGAGTCTGCTATGTGTCCTGGAGAGGTGGGGGGAGTCTGCTATGTGTCCTGGAGAGGTGGGGGGAGTCTGCTATGTATCCTGGAGAGGTGGGGGGAGTCTGCTATGTGTCCTGGAGAGGTGGGGGGAGTCTGCTATGTGTCCTGGAGAGGTGGGGGGAGTCTGCTATGTGTCCTGGGGAGGTGGGGGGAGTCTGCTATGTGTCCTGGAGAGGTGAGGGGAGCCTGCTATGTGTCCTGGAGAGGTGGGGGGAGTCTTCTATATGTCCTGGAGAGGTGGGGGGAGTCTGCTATGTGTCCTGGGGAGGTGGGGGGAGTCTGCTATATGTCCTGGAGAGGTGGGGGGGGGTCTACTATGTGTCCTGGAGAGGTGGGGGGAGTCTGCTATGTGTCCTGGGGAGGTGGGGGGAGTCTGCTATATGTCCTGGAGAGGTGGGGGGAGTCTGCTATGTGTCCTGGGGAGGTGGGGGGAGTCTACTATGTGTCCTGGAGAGGTGGGGGGAGTCTGCTATATGTCCTGGAGAGGTGGGGGGAGTCTGCTATATGTCCTGGAGAGGTGGGGGGAGTCTGCTATGTGTCCTGGGGAGGTGGGGGGAGTCTGCTATATGTCCTGGAGAGGTGGGGGGAGTCTACTATGTGTCCTGGAGAGGTGGGGGGAGTCTGCTATGTGTCCTGGGGAGGTGGGGGGAGTCTACTATGTGTCCTGGAGAGGTGGGGGGAGTCTGCTATATGTCCTGGAGAGGTGGGGGGAGTCTGCTATATGTCCTGGAGAGGTGGGGGGAGTCTGCTATGTGTCCTGGAGAGGTGAGGGGAGCCTGCTATGTGTCCTGGAGAGGTGAGGGGAGTCTGCTATATGTCCCGGAGACGTGGGGGGGGGGGGAGTCTGCTATATGTCCTGGAGAGGTGGGGGGAGTCTGCTATGTGTCCTGGAGAGGTGGGGGAGCTCTGCTATATGTCCTGGAGAGGTGGGGGGAGTCTACTATGTGTCCTGGAGAGATGGGGGAGCCTGCTATGTGTCCTGGGGAGGTGGGGGGAGTCTGCTATGTGTCCTGGAGAGGTGAAGGAGTCTGCTGTGTGTCCTGGAGAGGTGGGGGGAGTCTGCTATGTGTCCTGGAGAGGTGAGGGGAGTCTGCTATGTGTCCTGGAGAGGTGGGGGGAGTCTGCTATATGTCCTGGAGAGGTGAAGGAGTCTGCTGTGTGTCCTGGAGAGGTGGGGGGAGTCTGCTATATGTCCTGGAGAGGTGGGGGGAGTCTGCTATGTGTCCTGGAGAGGTGAGGGGAGCCTGCTATGTGTCCTGGAGAGGTGAGGGGAGTCTGCTATATGTCCCGGAGACGTGGGGGGGGGGGGAGTCTGCTATATGTCCTGGAGAGGTGAGGGCAGTCTGCTATGTGTCCTGGAGAGGTGGGGGGAGTCTGCTATGTGTCCTGGAGAGGTGGGGGGAGTCTGCTATGTGTCCTGGAGAGGTGGGGGGAGTCTGCTATGTGTCCTGGAGAGGTGAGGGGAGTCTGCTATGTGTCCTGGAGAGGTGAGGGGAGCCTGCTATGTGTCCTGGAGAGGTGAGGGGAGCCTGCTATGTGTCCTGGAGAGGTGGAGGGAGTTTGCTATGTGTCCTAGGGAGGTGGGGGGAGTCTGCTATATGTCCTGGAGAGGTGGGGGGGGGGCTGCTATGTGTCCTGGAGAGGTGGGGGGAGTCTGCTATGTGTCCTGGAGAGGTGGGGGGGGAGTCTGCTATGTGTCCTGGAGAGGTGCGGCGAGTCTGCTATGTGTCCTGGAGAGGTGAGGGGAGTCTGCTATGTGTCCTGGAGAGGTGAGGGGAGTCTGCTATGTGTCCTGGGGAGGTGGGGGGGTCCGCTATGTGTCCTGGGGAGGTGGAGGGAGTCTGCTATGTGTCCTAGGGAGGTGGGGGGAGTCTACTATGTGTCCTGGAGAGGTGAAGGAGTCTGCTATGTGTCCTGGAGAGGTGGGGGGAGTCTACTATGTGTCCTGGAGAGGTGAAGGAGTCTGCTATGTGTCCTGGGGAGGTGGAGGGAGTCTGCTATGTGTCCTAGGGAGGTGGGGGGAGTCTGCTATGTGTCCTGGAGAGGTGGGGGAGCTCTGCTATGTGTCCTGGAGAGGTGGGGGGGGGAGTCTGCTATGTGTCCTGGAGAGGTGGGGGGGGAGTCTGCTATGTGTCCTGGAGAGGTGAGGGGAGTCTGCTATGTGTCCTGGGGAGGTGGGGGAGCTCTGCTATGTGTCCTAGGGAGGTGGGGGGAGTCTGCTATGTGTCCTGGAGAGGTGGGGGAGCTCTGCTATGTGTCCTGGAGAGGTGGGGGGGGAGTCTGCTATGTGTCCTGGAGAGGTGGGGGGGGAGTCTGCTATGTGTCCTGGAGAGGTGGGGGGAGTCTGCTATGTGTCCTGGAGAGGTGGGGGGGGGCTGCTATGTGTCCTGGAGAGGTGGGGGGGGAGTCTGCTATGTGTCCTGGAGAGGTGAGGGGAGTCTGCTACGTGTCCTGGAGAGGTGAGGGGAGTCTGCTATATCTCCTGGAGAGGTGGGGGGGGGGGGGAGTCTGCTATGTGTCCTGGAGAGGTGAAGGAGTCTGCTATGTGTCCTGGAGAGGTGAAGGAGTCTGCTGGAGTCTGGATAGGTGGGGGGGTCTTATGTGTCTACTGAAGAAGTAGAACTGTTTGCTGTGAATACTGGGGAAAAGGAAGTGTCAGCATCATCTCACCATGATGGGTGGTCCATGGACCCCACTCGCTCCAGTTTATTTCCACTTTTGGACCCCTTCCTACAACTGCGGCCCGAATACGTACAGAATGAGAGTCACATTCCAGGGGAAGCGATGAATCCCAGCTCCAGTGGAAAGTTGTGTGACTTGTGGAAAGATCCGGCTGCAAATATTCCTAGAATACAACAAATGTCAGAAAAATTCAGAGGAAAATTAGGAATGAAATTAGTGAATAGCCGCTGTTGACTTGGGCCCTGTAGTCAGGGGGGAGGGGGCTTCTGGCAGGTAGGTCTCAACTAGATACCTTAATTTTACTCTAAAATGGGTGTGATTGGTGCCCACCCAGTAAATATTTCTATAATGGAAACCATCAGTAATTATGATGCTGCTACATAATCTATGACGTGACAGATTTATCATCTTTTACACTAAAAAACTACAAATGTATGAGATAGATAGATATGAGATAGATAGATAGATAGATAGATAGGAGATAGATAGATAGATAGATAGGAGATAGATAGATAGATAGATAGATAGATAGATAGATAGATAGGAGATAGATAGATAGATAGGAGATAGATAGATAGATAGATATTAGATAGATATGAGATAGATAGATAAGAGATAGATAGATATGAGATAGATAAGAGATAGATAGGAGATGGATAATAGACTTACATTTTCTATGATATTCATCTTTTCAGACCGGGCCACCTGGATGTGGAACCTCATGTCAGTATCGGTCTCCTCCATCTTTCTGGTGACCGTCCCCTCTAGCAGTAATCTGTGGTGCAGGGAGTCAGCGCTGATCTCCAGGGTCACTGGTGGGGGAGACACTTCTACTTCTAAAACATAAAAAGCATCAAAGCAAAAATAAGTAATATGCAGGCGTAAACTTTCTATAAGTACAGCCAGATCCTAGAACGTAGACACCAGATCCTCAGCCCATCCCACCTGAGCTGGAGGAAGGAGAAGCCAGAGGAGGATCTCATCAAGTTCCTTCATTGTGCTGGGATCTGGGACTTTTTGGCACAATGATCCCTGATCCATACAGTCACCCAAGGTCCTCACCTGTATCCCTCCATCCAATGTAGAGGTCCAAACCTCCAACCCCTCCTGCCAAGACCTCTATCCATCTATCCATGCAAGAAAGAGGTCCTCACCTCCATTCCCAGATCTAAGCTAGTGCTGCTCACCTCCAACCCTATTCAATGACATTGTTTTTATGGAGCTAAACCAAGAGTGGCTCCTCTTAGGTGGTAGGACCTCTCTACAGCGCTGTGGTTAGACTTTGGGGCAGATTTACTTACGTGGTCCATTCGCGATCCAGCGGCGCGTTCTCTGCGGTGGATTCGGGTCTTCCGGCGATTCACTAAGGCAGTTCCTCCGACATCCACCAGGTGTCGCTGCTCCGCTGAAGTTCCCCGGCCTATTCCTAGTGAAGGTAAGTGCAAGTTTCGCAACACTTTTTTTTTTAAATGCAGCAATTTTTCCGAATCCGTCGGGTTTTCGTTCTGCCACGCCCCCCAATTTCCGTTGCGTGCATGCCGGCGCCGATGCACCACAATCCTATCGCGTGCGCCAAAATCCCGGGGCACTTCAGGGGAAATCGGCGCAAATATTCGGGTAACACGTCGGGAAAACGGGAATCGGCCCTTAGTAAATGACCCCCAATGTCTTCTTTGCTCAAAGGACATCTACTATCACATATACTGATGGTAGACTCCTATAACTTACCTGTATGTCGTCTGCTCTTCTTACTAAACCTTTTTATTACTTTCTAGCACAGCAGGATTATGGAAATATGGAGTTATATTAAATATGCCAATGCGCATATCCCCCTGAATCCGGAGCCGGAGAAGACTGCTGCAGCTCTACAGTGATGGTCTGCAGTCTCCTCTCTACTAATCCACGCTATACCAGAACCCAGAGAGGAACCTTTTTATCAACTTTTGATTTTCTTTTCCTGGAAGATTCTGGGTCAGCAGCCAAAAAGAAAGCCGAAAGCCCCCCTTCATCATGTAACAGGAATAGATTATAAAACAATAAACTTACTTAATAAAACATTATAACACTAACAATGATCATTATGTGTTATTCCACCTGGATTGGTGCCACCATGAAAGGACAGGAAGCGGTGGCCTGTCCCTACTCTCCAACACCACAGGGCTTATCCATAATCATTAGTAGGGATCCTTGACTAGGTCACTACACAGTCATTTCCAGATTTGATTTATCTGGGGTCTCATACAAGGGTGAGATAGTAACCTAGGTGTAAATGGAGAACTTCTGCCAGATTAGAGATGACATCAGTGATTAGCACTTACCTTGACAATTCCACAGTCCAAGCCTCAGTGTCAAGAAGAGGGCGACCATGACTCCATGCCGGCCACCACAAGAGTCCATGGATGGAAGATACCTGGAGCAGAGAGGAAACCAGACACTATAGTAGACACTGAGTATGGGGTCATTATGGTAGACACTGAGTATGGGGATCACTATGGTAGACACTGGTTATGGGGGACACTATGCTAGACACTGATTATGGGGGACACTATGGTAGACACTGTGTATGTGGGACACTAGGGTAGACACTGGTTATGGGGGACACTATGGTAGACACTGTATATGGGGGACACTATAGTAGACACTGAGTATGGGGGACACTATGCTAGACACTGATTATGGGGGACACTATGGTAGACACTGTGTATGGGGGACACTATGGGAGACACTGTGTATGGGGGACACTATGGTAGACACTGTATATGGGGTACACTATGGTAGACACTGAGTATGGGGATCACTATGGTAGACACTGGTTATGGGGGACACTATGGTAGACACTGTGTATGGGGGACACTATGGTAGACACAGAGTATGGGGGACACAATGGTAGACACAGAGTATGGGGGACACTATAGTAGACACTGAGTATGGGGGACACTATGGTAGACACTGTATATGGGGGACACTATGGTAGACACTGATTATGGGGATCACTATTGTAGACACTGAGTATGGGGATCACTATGGTAGACACTGAGTATCAGGAACACTATGGTAGACACTGAGTATGGGGGACACTATGGTAGACACTGAGTATGGGGATCACTATGGTAGACACTGAGTATGGGGATCACTATGATAGATACTGAGTATCAGGAACACTATGGTAGACACTGAGTATGGGGGACACTATGGTAGACACTGAATATGGGGGACACAATGGTAGACACTGAGTATGGGGGACACTATGGTAGACACTGAGTATGGGGATCACTATGGTAGATACTGAGTATCAGGAACACTATGGTAGACACTGAGTATGGGGATCACTACGATAGATACTGAGTATCAGGAACACTATGGTAGACACTGAGTATGGGGGACACTATAGTAGACACTGAGTATGGGGATCACTATGGTAGACACTGAATATGGGGGACACAATGGTAGACACTGAGTATGGGGGACACTATGATAGATACTGAGTATCAGGAACACTATGGTAGACACTGAGTATGGGGGACACTATGGTAGACACTGAGTATGGGGATCACTATGGTAGACACTGAGTATGGGGATCACTATGGTAGATACTGAGTATCAGGAACACTATGGTAGACACTGAGTATGGGGGGCACTATGGTAGACACTGTATATGGGGGACACTATGGTATACACTGAGTATGGGGATCACTATGGTAGACACTGGTTATGGGGGACACTATGGTAGACACTGTGTATGGGGGACACTATGGTAGACACAGAGTATGGGGGACACAATGGTAGACACAGAGTATGGGGGACACTATGGTAGACACTGTATATGGGGGACACTATAGTAGACACTGAGTATGGGGGACACTATGGTAGACACTGTATATGGGGGACACTATGGTAGACACTGATTATGGGGTCACTATGGTAGACACTGAGTATGGGGATCACTATGGTAGACACTGAGTATCAGGAACACTATGGTAGACACTGAGTATGGGGGACACTATGGTAGACACTGAGTATGGGGATCACTATGGTAGACACTGAGTATGGGGATCACTATGATAGATACTGAGTATCAGGAACACTATGGTAGACACTGAGTATGGGGGACACTATGGTAGACACTGAATATGGGGGACACAATGGTAGACACTGTGTATGGGGGACACTATGGTAGACACAGAGTATGGGGGACACAATGGTAGACACAGAGTATGGGGGACACTATGGTAGACACTGTATATGGGGGACACTATAGTAGACACTGAGTATGGGGGACACTATGGTAGACACTGTATATGGGGGACACTATGGTAGACACTGATTATGGGGTCACTATGGTAGACACTGAGTATGGGGATCACTATGGTAGACACTGAGTATCAGGAACACTATGGTAGACACTGAGTATGGGGGACACTATGGTAGACACTGAGTATGGGGATCACTATGGTAGACACTGAGTATGGGGATCACTATGATAGATACTGAGTATCAGGAACACTATGGTAGACACTGAGTATGGGGGACACTATGGTAGACACTGAATATGGGGGACACAATGGTAGACACTGAGTATGGGGGACACTATGGTAGACACTGAGTATGGGGATCACTATGGTAGACACTGAGTATGGGGATCACTATGGTAGACACTGAATATGGGGGACACAATGGTAGACACTGAGTATGGGGATCACTATGGTAGACACTGAATATGGGGGACACAATGGTAGACACTGAGTATGGGGGACACTATGATAGATACTGAGTATCAGGAACACTATGGTAGACACTGAGTATGGGGATCACTATGGTAGACACTGAGTATCAGGAACACTATGGTAGACACTGAGTATGGGGGACACTATAGTAGACACTGGGTATGGGGGACACTATGGTAGACACTGAGTATGGGGATCACTATGGTAGACACTGAGTATGGGGGACACTATGGTAGACACTGAGTATGGGGGACACTATGGGAGACACTGAGTATGGAGGATACTAAGGTAGACACTGAGTGTGGGGGACTCTATGGTAGACACTGAGTATGGAGGACACTATGGTAGACACTGAGTATGGAGGACACTATGGTAGACACTGTATATGGGGATACTTTGGTAGACAGAGTAGACAGGCAATTGGTTTAATTACTTTACTCCCTCTAGGGTCAGGTGGGCGGTCCTGGTCTGGAGCAGACAGCCTGGCACTGCCCACCTGACTGTATTGTTCCTAATTAGCCAATTTAGCAAAAAACTAATAGCACTGATTTATCGGGAATGATGGGGGCTTAGAGTTGGTGAAGGTGGAGAGATGTCCAGTTTAAGATACTAAAACAGGTTAAAATAGAATTTTCCATTTTCCATTTTGAGTCCACAATTGACTGACTGTCTTTGGGGGAAGCTGCAGCATTAAGCACGGCCTCAGGGAGATGACGCTGGAGAGGGGTTAATTTTAGAATGTTTTAGTAATGACGAAGCAATTTGGAAATATTTCCGTGGAAGTTTCTGTATTCTATATAGAGGAATTCTGCTTCCATCTGTCAGAGCTTCCTCCGGGTCACAGGCTTGGAGCGTTTCACTTTAACCACTTTTTGGGCACCATCACAACCTGCTTATCATATGTGGGGCACAGACACAAAAAAAACTTAAAAAATGTAAGAAAAGAATAGGCAACCCAGTTCTATCCGTTTGACTATAGCGGCAAATCATACAAGCTTCCTATGGCTATTGGTGGACAAGGGAGCGCCAATCTAAGCAATGGAGCTCAATGCCAGGCAGCAGCTGGAAAAGCCATTATAGTTTAGAACCTGCAGAAAAACCCAAAATACAAAGGGTTGGGTATTTATGCAGCTTACATAGAAGGTAAAAGAAAAAGTTGGGGACTCCCAACATGTCTGATGTATCTGGCACACACTGTGCATGTCCCAGGTGTAAGATTCCATAGAAGTCTATGGAGAGGAGAGGGGGATAGTGAGTTATAGCAGCTAGGTCTTCTGACATGGCTGCAGCAGGAGCAGCCTGATCTACCATGGCTGCTGCAGGAGCAGCCTCATCAGCCATGACTGCATCAGGAGCTGCCTCATCTAGCATGGCTGCAGCAGGAGCCGCCTCATCTACCATGGCTGCAGCAGGAGCCGCCTCATCTACCATGGCTGCAGCAGGAGCCGCCTCATCTACCATGGCTGCAGCAGGAGCAGCCTCATCTAGCATGGCTGCAGCAGGAGCCGCCTCATCTAGCATGGCTGCAGCAGGAGCCGCCTCATCTACCATGGCTGCAGCAGGAGCCGCCTCATCTACCATGGCTGCAGCAGGAGCCACCTCATCTACCATGGCTGCAGCAGGAGCCGCCTCATCTACCATGGCTGCAGCAGGAGCCGCCTCATCTACCATGGCTGCAGCAGGAGCCACCTGATCTACCATGGCTGCAGCAGGAGCCGCTTCATGTACCTTGGCTGCAGCAGGAGCCGCCTCATCTACCATGGCTGCAGCAGGAGCCGCCTCATCTACCATGGCTGCAGCAGGAGCCGCCTCATCTACCATGGCTGCAGCAGTATCCTCCTCATCTACCATGGCTGCAGCAGGAGCCGCCTCATCTACCATGGCTGCAGCAGGAGCCGCCTCATCTACCATGGCTGCAGCAGGAGCTTCTTCTTCCTCTCTTCTGCACCACTTGGAGCTGGAGATCTAAGATAGGACACTTCTATCCTCCCTATGAGATAAGTCTTTGCCATAAACTTCTATAATTACAGCAGCCATAAAGCAGCGCTGCGATAAATTATATGTTGTGTAGAATAACTGCAGGGCAGCGGAGATGCGGTCAATGAGGCCTCTCATTTTCGGGTTATTTTGGGGTCTGCAATGCTTTAGCAGATATTTGCTTTGCTTCTTTGGGATTGTACCCTGCGAGTTGCTGCGGCATTAAGGGGCTTTCCATTTAACACTTGGTGTGCCTCAGGGCTTCCTTGGGCTCTTTCACTATTACTAGTTTTCTATGGAGAAGGACGGTCGGTGCATAAAGCACAACATACAGGTAGGTGGGAGTGATATGTGTAGGTGCTCACCCCTTCTCCCATGAGTAGCCCCCATAGTATGTAATGTCTCCTCCTATTCCCAGGAAATTCTAAGTTCATGCACAGCACAGACATGTTCAGGCTGAAGAATAGAGATAACACTGCAAATTCAAGAAGATCCGCTCCAGGCGATGGAAGTAAACAAAATATTTTTTACTCCCTTAACCCTTTAAGGACAACTTAAAATAAACATTTCCCTTTTTGTCACTGCTCCTGCTACCCACACTGCGCTGACCACATGGGACCCTGGACTCTACAGGAGTCTCCTATAATACTTTTCTGATCTGTGACCTGCCATATCCTGACACCTTTCTATCATAGCCAGCAGTGGTCAGGGGTCAGCATGGGTGCTCTGACCGCTCTGTGACTACACCCCCCATACACAGCGAGCTGCCATGTCCTGTGTGTCCTGACACCTTTCTATCATAGCCAGCAGTGGTCAGGGGTCAGCATGGGTGCTCTGACCCCTCTGTGACTACACCCCCCATACACAGCGAGCTGCCATGTCCTGTGTGTCCTGACACCTTTCTATCATAGCCAGCAGTGGTCATGGGTCAGCATGGGTGCTCTGACCCCTCTGTGACTACACCCCCCATACACAGCGAGCTGCCATGTCCTGTGTGTCCTGACACCTTTCTATCATAGCCAGCAGTGGTCAGGGGTCAGCATGGGTGCTCTGACCCCTCTGTGACTACACCCCCCATACACAGCGAGCTGCCATGTCCTGTGTGTCCTGACACCTTTCTATCATAGCCAGCAGTGGTCAGGGGTCAGCATGGGCGCTCTGACCCCTCTGTGACTACACCCCCCATACACAGCGAGCTGCCATGTCCTGTGTGTCCTGACACCTCTCTATCATAGCCAGCAGTGGTCAGGGGTCAGCATGGACGCTCTGACCCCTCTGTGACTACACCCTCCATACACAGGGAGCTGCCATGTCCTGTGTGTCCTGACACCTTTCTGTCATAGCCAGCAGTGGTCAGGGGTCAGCATGGGCGCTCTGACCCCTCTGTGACTACACCACCCATACACAGCGAGCTGCCATGTCCTGTGTGTCCTGACACCTTTCTGTCATAGCCAGCAGTGGTCAGGGGTCAGCATGGGCGCTCTGACCCCTCTGTGACTACACGCCCCATACACAGCGAGCTGCCATGTCCTGTGTGTCCTGACACCTTTCTATCATAGCCAGCAGTGGTCAGGGGTCAGCATGGGCGCTCTGACCCCTCTGTGACTACACCCCCATACACAGTGAGCTGCCATGTCCTGTGTGTCCTGACACCTTTCTATCATAGCCAGCAGTGGTCAGGGGTCAGCATGGGCGCTCTGACCCCTCTGTGACTACACCCCCCATACACAGCAAGCTGCCATGTCCTGTGTGTCCTGACACCTTTCTATCATAGCCAGCAGTGGTCAGGGGTCAGCTTGGGTGCTCTGACCGCTCTGAGACCCCCATACACAGCGAGCTGCCATGTCCTGTGTGTCCTGACACCTTTCTATCATAGCCAGCAGTGGTCAGGGGTCAGCATGGGCGCTCTGACCCCTCTGTGACTAATCCCCCTATACACAGCGAGCTGCCATGTCCTGTGTGTCCTGACACCTTTCTATCATAGCCAGCAGTGGTCAGGGGTCAGCATGGGTGCTCTGACCCCTCTGTGACTACACCCCCCATACACAGCAAGCTGCCATGTCCTGTGTCCTGACACCTTTCTATCATAGCCAGCAGTGATCAGGGGTCAGCATGGGCGCTCTGACACCTCTGTGACTACATCCCCCATACACAGCGAGCTGCCATGTCCTGTGTCCTGACACCTTTCTATCATAGCCAGCAGTGGTCAGGGGTCAGCATGGGCGCTCTGACCCCTCTGTGACTACACCACCCATACACAGTGAGCTGCCATGTCCTGTGTGTACTGACACCTTTCTATCATAGCCAGCAGTGGTCAGGGGTCAGCATGGGCGCTCTGACACCTCTGTGACTACACCCCCCATACACAGCAAGCTGCCATGTCCTGTGTGTCCTGACACCTTTCTATCATAGCCAGCAGTGGTCAGGGGTCAGCATGGGCACTCTGACCCCTCTGTGACTACACGCCCCATACACAGCGAGCTGCCATGTCCTGTGTGTCCTGACACCTTTCTATCATAGCCAGCAGTGGGCAGGGGTCAGCATGGGCGCTCTGACCCCTCTGTGACTACACCCCCCATACACAGCGAGCTGCCATGTCTTGTGTCCTGACACCTTTCTGTCATAGCCAGCAGTGGTCAGGGGTCAGCATGGGCGCTCTGACCCCTCTGTGACTACACGCCCCATACAGAGCGAGCTGCCATGTCCTGTGTGTCCTGACACCTTTCTATCATAGCCAGCAGTGGTCAGGGGTCAGCATGGGCGCTCTGACCCCTCTGTGAGTACACCCACCATACAAAGCGAGCTGCCATGTCCTGTGTATCCTGACACCTTTCTATCATAGCCAGCAGTGGTCAGTGGTCAGCATGGGCGCTCTGACAGTCGGACTACACCCCTCAATAGGATAGGTGAAGTAGTCTTTGCCCACATAGTACAAGGCTGTGACCATACTATATATACATGATAGAAGTAGTAAGTCTCTGCTCTGCCCATATATACAGGATAGGAGTAGTAGTACTGTGCTGTGTCCACATATACAGGATAGGAGTAGTGGTACTGTGCTGTGCTTATATATACAAGATAGGAGTATAGTATTGTACTGTGTCCATATATACAGGATGGGAGTAGTAATACTGTGCTGCACTCATATATACAGGATAGGAGTATAGTATTGTACTGTGTCCATATATACAGGATAGGAGTAGTAATACTGTGCTGCACTCATATATACAGGATAGGAGTATAGTATTGTACTGTGTCCATATATACAGGATAGGAGTAGTAGTACTGTGCTGCACTCATATATACAAGATAGGAGTATAGTATTGTACTGTGTCCATATATACAGGATAGGAGTAGTAGTACTGTGCTGCGCTCATATATACAAGATAGGAGTATAGTATTGTACTGTGTCCATATATACAGGATAGGAGTAGTAGTACTGTGCTGCGCTCATATATACAAGATAGGAGTAGTAGTACTGTGCTGTGCCCATATATACAAGATAGGAGTAGTAGTACTGTGCTGCGCTCATATATACAAGATAGGAGTATAGTATTGTACTGTGTCCATATATACAGGATAGGAGTAGTAATACTGTGCTGCACTCATATATACAAGATAGGAGTATAGTATTGTACTGTGTCCATATATACAGGATAGGAGTAGTAGTACTGTGCTGCGCTCATATATACAAGATAGGAGTAGTAGTACTGTGCTGCACTCATATATACAAGATAGGAGTATAGTATTGTACTGTGTCCATATATACAGGATAGGAGTAGTAGTACTGTGCTGCGCTCATATATACAAGATAGGAGTAGTAGTACTGTGCTGTGTCCATATATACAGGATAGGAGTAGTAGGACTGAGCTGTGTCCACATATACAGGATAAGAGTATTAGTACCGTGCTGTACATATATAAGATAGGAGTAGAAGACAGAACTGAATTTGTCCCCCAGTCTTCCTATTTTTCAGGCTGATAAGTGTATGTATATAGCCGGGTTCAGACTGGGGCACAGGTGAACAGGTGGATCCATCGGTGATTCCGGAGCTAGGTGGACTCCAATCCCCTTTTCAGCATCCCAATTGTCCTATTCTTTCATGTAAGGAGAGATTATATAACAAACTGTACATGTAGCTGTACGGTGGTGGCATCGAGAAGGTGTTTTATCGCTGGGCCTTAGGCATCTCAATCCCACATTGTAACAGATAAGTATCAACAATGTATCCACATAGTAGGTGGAGCTCCGCACCCTGCAGTGGCCACCCTCATACACAAGTGATATGTATACAGAGTATGGTTTGGGCTGAGGCTATAAATAGATTACTACGTGGGCAGATCCACAAGGACGCATCCAATGACAAGTGTGATCCCACAAGGTAAAGCTCCCTTTACATTCCCGAATAGCATCTAGAAACAGTATGACAAACTCAGCTCAGCTTCAGCACTGCTACATCTGTATTCATAGAAACTTCAGAACTTTTAGGAAGTTTCATTGCTTTCACTTTGCTCCACTCACCCCTTACACTTCTACCATGTGATAATCAGTGAAAACAAGGCCCTGGCTGATACCTGCGAGCTACTAGCTCCACAAACAAGTTCACAATACCCATGTAGTAACACCTGTTATCAGTCTATACGCTGGGGCTGAGGTGTCGTCACAATGTATATGCGGGTGAGGACAGATCTACTCACTGCGTCTTTGTCCCGGAGAATTCCTGAGCGAGATCCAAGAAATTCCAGCACAATTAAAGGTCACATGAAAGAAGAAGACGACAGCGGCGGAAAGTGAGAAGAAGGGACAGCGACGGAGAGGAAACTTTCTCTTATTAATTTTTTCCGGCCCCTTTTCTTCATAATCCTCTTCTGTGTCCTGAAATCCCAGCAGCTCCACGAGAGTGGGCGGCATTACAGGAAGAGGCGGTGAATCACACCATGGCTGACACCAGAGGGAATACATATTTCTATACACTGTGTATGAAAAGTATTCAGACCCCTTTACATTTTTATTGCAGCCAATTGTACGATTTATAAATTTTTTTTTTTTTGCTCATTAATGTGCACTCTGCCCCCTATCTTGACAAAAAACAGATATATAGATATTTTTTTCTAAGTAATTAAACAAGAAAAACCGAAGCATCAAATGGTCAAAAGTATTCAGACCCTTTGCTGTGACACTCATATTTAACTCTCATGCTGTCCATTTCCGTCTGATCCTTCTTGAGATGGTTCTACTCCTTCATTGGAGTCCAGCTGTATTTAATTCAACTGATTGGACTTGATTAGGAAAGGCTCACACCTGTCTATATAAGACCTCACAGTGCATGTCAGAGCATATGGGAATCATGAGGTCTAAGGAACTGGGCAAGGAACTAAGAGACAGAATTGTGGCAAGGCACAGATCTGGCCAAGGTTACAAAAGAATTTCTGCAACACTTAAGGTTCCTAAGAGCACAGTGGCCTCCATATCTCTAAAATGGAAGAAGTTTGGGACGACCACATCTCTTTTTCGACCTGTGCATCCAGCCAAACTATGCAATCTTGGAAGAAGAGCCTTGGTGAGAGAGGTAAAGAAGATCCCCAAGATCAATGTGGCTGAGCTCTAGGGATGCAGTAGGGGGATGGGAGTCACCTATCACTGCAGCCTCCAGCAGTCCGGGCTTTATGGCCTCTCCTCAGTGCAAGACATATGAAAGCCGCATACAGGGGCACATTTACTTACCCGGTCCGGAGGATTTCCCGAAAATGCATTGTCCGACGACAATTCACTAAGATCGTGTGCCCAATTTTCTGAATCTGCCGCTTCCCCGCTCAAGTCCGTCGGAGTTCACCATCTTCCTCCTGGTGTATGTAAGTGTTTGTCCGTATCAGTCGGATCGTCTAACGGCCCCCGATTTGTGTCAGCCGGCGCCGCTGCGCCAAAATCCCCTTCTAAATGCCTGTCCCAGCAGCGCAAATCTGAAAATGTCGGGATGTCCGACTAAAGTGCGGTCCGCGGGACCCTTAGTAAATAAGCCCCATTGTGTTGTTGGAAGGTGAACCTTCAGCCCAGTCTGCGGTTTAGAGCATCTGGAAGAGATTTTCATCCAGGATATCTCTGTACTCTGTGCTATGACTTCTCCCAAGTTCTGGATTTAATACCAGGTAGGAGGGTCCTATGAGCCCTCCTGCGGTGTGTGTCTGCACCTATTCAGAACATCCCTGATGCTGATAATTAATTGACCTTTAGTACCCCTCAAGGGGTCCAAAACGTCGTGGTTTCCTTCACACTAAGTTTCCTCATTTATGTTTTACCAAGTCATATACGTATATATACTCCTGTATAATCCGAGTTTTTCAGCAAAAAAATGTGCTGAAAAACCCCACCTCGGATTATACAGGAGTCATAGGGGGTCATTTACTAAGGGCCCGATTCGCGTTTTCCCGACGTGTTACCCGAATATTTCCGATTTGCGCCGATTGTACCTTAATTGCCCCGGGATTGCCGAACGAAAACCCGACGTATTCGGAAAAACCGCCGCATTTAAAAACGGAAAATGTGTCGCTCGGGAAGCGCTTACCTGCACTCAGCCGGCCTCGGTGAATTCCGGTGCGTTCAGATGCTTTTCAGCGCAGCAGCGCCACCTGGTGGACGGTGGAGGAACTACCTTAGTGAATCCCGGCCGGACCCGAATCCAGCACAGAGAACGCGCCGCTGGATCGCGAATGGACCGGGTAAGTAAATCTGCCCCATAGTGTATAAGCCGAGGTGATGACGTCATAGTGCGCCAGCCGGCAGATCACGTGGACGCGTCCCTGACGGCTGTTACGGCAGAGAGAAGAAAAAAGAAGAGCCACGGGGACAGGAACATCGGGGAACTGCCGGAAGGTAAGTATGTAAGTTTATTTTTTATGTGCTGAGCAAACTGGGGGCTGTCTTGTTATATACTACAATGGGCTGTCTATATATTACAGGGGGCTGGTAGGCTATATACTACACTGGGCTGTCTGGCTGGCTATATACTAAAGGGGGCTTGCTACATAAATTCTCTAACTCTGTGACCAATTTCCCACCCTCGTTTCCCACCTTCAGCTTATATTCGAGTCAATAGGTTTTCCCAGTTTAGGTGGTAAAATTAGGGGCCTCGGCCAATACTCGGGTTGGCTTATACTCGGGTATATACTGTACCTCTTTCCATGGCTTCGGAAGGAATCTTTTTATGGCTATATAAAACTAATATGGGGTTTTTCTTACACTGAGTTTCGGTGAAACACCTCCCCCAGCTATGATGTCATCCTTGGTTTGGTGCTACACAGGATGATTTTATCATAGGTCACTCTGTATGTTCTGAAAAAACGGTCTAAGACCCAAAACATGTGAACAGAGAAGAACGGACTCATGTTTTTAAGAATAAATATGGTTTTTATTGCAGAATATTGCAGAATATTTTGCCATTTATTGCAGAAGTCTGTGTGTTCTGGATGCGCAGTTCCAGCATTTTCTTTCTCTTCCCCTGTAAACTATACAAGCCGAGGTTCTCCGCCCTGTCCACGGGAGTTCTTGGAGAGCTGTGGTCATGCATGTCGGAACCACATTAGTGCACCCCAGGTGAAAGTCCATTCGATCGGGTTCCACTCACTGTTCCTTTTGCTGTTGTGATATGTCACAAGGCTTCGCCCTCTGCCTTTCTTTTACGCATAAAGGGCTGCAGCCTCTTCTCTTTTTGGAGACTTCTCCAAAGTTATCTTCAAATTAGTACTTGTATTTTCACTGGCGAGGTCATTCAAGGCAGAAATACACGCGGTACCCCTATCCTGGTACAAAAAATAAATAAATATATTAAAAGGAATTTTATGTGATTGCGATCTGTACTTTCACTAAAGAGTTAATTGTACCTTGTGTCCAAATGTCCATGTGATCGATTATCCGAGGACTGCTTGAGATCCCATCCAAGATTCCTTACATTATAGGTCCAAGTGGGGGCCACAGGATCCTCCTAGGTTGATGTAGCCCTGGCCGGTGGATTGTATCTGGCCGCTCTAACAGACGTGTAGCGTTCACTTTGGTGACATCAGCCGCAGCTTTGGCAAGCGGTAGGGAACAAGTAAGCTCCTACACATTTCGGAAGATATTCCTTCTTTCTTCATCAGAAATCTTCAAATTAGAGGAGCGATCCCTCTACTCTTTGGGGTCAGCAGCGCAGCACAGGAAAAATCTGAAGAACCTGCAGAAGACAAGACCAAAGGAGATTGTGGTGACATTAGTGACTGGTGGGTCCTGATATGGAGACCCTCAACCATCCTCTCTACTCGGTCTAGGGGAAGGGTAAAGAGGATTTAGCATAGAGTCATGGACTTACCTTGCAATTCTCTGACTTCCTCTGCTGCTGCTTCTGCTGCTGCAGAAAAAGAAAGATGAAACATCAGTAATGTCACTGCACGGATACAGATAAGGGAGGAAGTGAGTGCCCAGAACAACTACCACCATCATCTCCCATTACCCATAAATTGCATAAAAGCTCAATGCCACCACTAGGGGGAGCTCATTGCCTCTATTAGAGTAGTGATACACAACCCTATGCAGTGAGCGCCCCCTAGTGTCCTCCAGAGGTAGAGAGAAAATAAGCCGATTACTCACGTCTGCTTCCTGCTGCCTCGGCTGAAGCACTTTGGTGTCCACCACCGGCGTCTTGGCCTAAAGGAAAAATGAAGTAGATAAAGTATGTAATGAGTTACCATTATAAGGTGGTAGACAATAAGATGATTCTGGGTCATGTCCTGTGGAACATTTAGTTCTCCTTGCAGCACACACTTACTGGGTAGACGGGTGGCTTGGCCCAGCGACGGCCTCCTCATCATCCTCATCCTCCGGTTCATCCTCCTCCTCGCTGTAAGACAAAGAACATAAATAAAGTATAAATCTAGTTCCATCGTCTTCTCTCTATCTGAATGGGGTAGTGGTCATGTGAAATGAAGTTTGTGACCCCCCCCCTGTTATTCAGCAGTGTGGCCCGGGCTATAGACTTACACAGTTTCCATTATATAAAACGGAGGTATCTTTAGTCTCCTCATCCTAAAATAGAAAACACAACAATGGTTACTGGTGATGCCAAAGCCAAAAACCCCAAAACAACCTCATATAAGCCCCCTGTGCCCTCATATACCTCTTGTGCCCTCCAATATTATCTTATTAAACAAAAAAGGGACCTACAGAATGAGCCCCTTCTATTTGGAGCCCTAAACAGAATAGAAGTATCAGGTAATTACCGTGTCGGGGGTTCCGATTCCATCACCCGGCACCGCCACCTGTTTGGGGAATGCGATAAGATACATGATATATACACATATACAATGCGCCCAGTCATAATAAATCCACCCCAATAACTTTTCTCATGATATAGATCATATACTTACTCCCACATATCTTCATCCTCCTCCTCTTCCTCCTCCTCCATCTCTCTGATGTTCCTTCTCCTCTCCTCCATCTGCCACAACTGCTCCTCGTCCATCTCCCTGATGTTAAACTCCTCCACCGCCAACTCCTCCACCTCTCTGATGTTATCTCCCTGCGCCATCTGCCACAACTCCTCCTCATCCAACTCCCTGCTGTTAAATGCCTCCACCGCCGTCTCCTCCACCGCTCCGATGTAATCTCCCTGCCCCATCCTCCACAACTCCTCCTCCAACTCATCCAACTCCCTGTTGTTAAACGCCTCCATCTCCTCCACCTCTCCGATGTTCCTCCTCTCCGCCATCTGCCACAACTCCTCCTCCAACTCATCCAACTCCCTGTTGTTAAACGCCTCCACCTCCATCTCCTCCACCACTCCGATGTTATCTCCCTGCGCCATCTCCTCCACCTCTCCGATGTTCCTCCTCTCCGCCATCTCCTCAACCTCTCCGATGTTCCTCCTCTCTGCCATATTCCACAACTCGTCCTCCAAATCATCCAACTCCCTGCTGTTAAACTCCTCCACCTCCGTCTCCTCCACCTCTACGATGTTCTTCCACTCCGCCTCTCCCCACAACTCATCCTCCAACTCCCTGATGTTAAACTCCTCCACCAACGTCTCCTCCACCACCTCGTCGTCCTCCATCCTATAAATAAATAAGACAGTCAGTTTTTCATGGGCGTACATGATGATCTCTACGGACAAGAAATGAGACATCAAGCATTTGTGAACTAGGGTATAAAATTCTTATTTGCCAAAACCAGCGTCAATGCAACTTAAGTCGAGAGGCTACAACCTAGTAAGTTAATAATACGCCAGCTCCCAATATACGGCTGGCAGCCATTACTAGAGGGCACTGACTGTATGTGGATTTACTTACATCTATGGAATAACTCGATGAAAAGTGTATACAGTGAGCTCCCCCTAGTGGTGACTGCAGGAAAACACTTTGACATTGTGTAATGACACAAACCAGGACTAGCCCCCCCATCCAACCAAACCCCCCCATCCAGTGACATTATCCTCTTCCTCTTTAGTGGATACACCCCCGTCTGCCTAATCCATCTACAGGGCCCCATCTATCTATAGATCCCCTCCAAAAGGAGCATTATCACACATATTGTACATAAATTGCAAGGATGGACTTACCGCAAAAATCACAAAAAAATTCACCAACCAGCACCAACTCTGTAAAAGATGAAAGAAGAAGTGGCCGTTACTGAAGAGAAGGAGCCATAATAGCAAAAAAATAAGGTATAACCAGAGCTGAGGACACAGTGGACTTACCTCAAACGCCTACAAAAAACCCTCAGAGGTGTGAAAGTTCCGCCGCTCCTTATATACCCGTGTGATGTCATAACGTAGGGAGGAGCCAACGGAACATTCCATGACATGACAAGCAGTTCAAGCCGATTCCTGGGTCCTGATTGCAGTTTATGCAGCTAATTGATATGCGTGATGTCATATTGTGTAGGGGAGGAGCCAACAACACCACAGCCAATCCAATCCCTTATAGATTAAATGAATACAATCTAAGGAATATGCCGTGTCATTTTAGTGTTGTCATTGTCTGGGTCTTTGGGGCTTCTACTGACACCTCTGTAGGACCCTCATAGTGATTATCATTAGAGATGAGCGAACATACTCGTCCGAGCTTGATGCTCGATCGAGCATTAGCGTACTCGAAACTGCTCGTTGCTCGGACGAATACTTCGCCTGCTCGAGAAAATGGCATCTCCCGCCGTTTTGCTTTTTGGCGGCCAGAAACAGAGCCAATCACAAGCCAAGAGACTCTACACTCCACCCAGCATGACGTGGTACCCTTACACGTCGATAGCAGTGGTTGGCTGGCCTGATCAGGTGACCCTGGAATAGACTAGCCCCTGCCTGCGCTGCTCGGATCATTCTGTATCTGGATGCCGCTAGGGAGAGAGCTGCTGCTGGTCAGGGAAAGCGTTAGGGTGTTCTATTAGCTTACTGTTAGGCAGGAGTGAGTCTACAAGAACCCAACAGCCCTTCTTAGGGCTACAATAACGTTATACTTTTTTTTTTGGTTTGCCTGTGGCTGGGCTTGCTGGCATTAGTAGTGCAGCTAGTACCATACTGTGAGGAATTTGCAGGGAGACTTGCTACCGTTGTGTTTAGCTCTTAGTGACACACATATCCACCTCAAACACCGAAGTGGGACAATTTATTAGGGGTTTGAGTAGAATTAGGCAGAGTCTGCTGATTTATTTTTTTTTTTACCTTTATTTCATTTTATAGCTCAAACTCATCTTGCAAAGCAGTGTGCTTTCAGTGTCGGCTACAAAATAGCCATAGAAGAACCCCAACGGCTTACTTAGGCCTACAATAGCGTTATATTTTCCTTTTTTTGTTTGCTTGTGGCTGGGCTTGCTGGCATTAGTAGTGCAGCCAATACCATATTGTGAGGAATTTGCTGGGAGACCTGCGACCGTTGTGTTTAGCTCTTAGTGACACGCATATCCACCTCAAACACCGAAGTGGGACAATTTATTAGGGGTTTGATTAGAATTAGGCACAGTCTGCTGATTTATTTATTTTTTTTACCTTTATTTCATTTTATAGCTCAAACTCATCAGGCACAGCACAGTTGTGTGCTGTCAGTGTAGGTTAGAAACTAGCCATAGCAATAGGATAGCATCGTTTTGTTAAAAAAAAAATGAAAATAAAAAAATAAACACAAAAAAATGTATTTGGAAAATGTTTAACCCGAGGGCTAGGGGTAGAGGATGAGGGCGTGGACGTGGGCGTCCAACTACTGCAGGGGTCAGAGGCCTTGGTCCTGGGCGGGGTGAGACACCACCTGCTGATGAGGGAGCAGGGGAACGCCGCAGAGCTACACTCCCTAGGTTCATCATGTCTCAAGTTATTGGGACTCGTGGTAGAGCACTGTTGAGGCCAGAACAGTGCGAAGAGGTGATGTCGTGGATTGCGGACAATGCTTTTAGCCATTTGTCCACCAGTCAGTCTTCCACGCAGTCCACCCATGTCACCGAAATCAGCACTCCTCCGGCTCCTCCACCTCAGCCTCCTTCCCCCCAGTCTGCCCCCTCCCAGCAAAATTTGGCATTTGAACCGGAATACTCTGAGGAACTGTTTTCTGGACCCTTCCCACAGTCACAAACCCCTTGTCCGGTTGCTGCTGAGCAATTTTCCGATGCCCAGGTTTTCCACCAGTCGCAGTCTGTGGGTGATGATGACATTATTGACGTAGTGGAAGAAGTGTGTAAAGAGGTGTCGGACGATGAGGAGACACGGTTGTCAGACAGTGGTGAAGTTGTTGTCAGGGCAGGAAGTCCGAGGGGGGAGCAGACTGAGGGATCGGAGGATGATGAGGTGACAGACCCAAGCTGGGTTGATAGGCAGGGTGAACACAGTGCTTCTGAGACGGAGGAGAGTCCTCGACCAGAACAGGTTGGAAGAGGCAGTGGTGGGGCCAGACGGAGAGGCAGGGCCAGAGCAGGTGCATCAGCGCCAAATGTTGCCCATAGTCAAGCTCCCGTGGCGAGGGCTAGATTTTCAGAAGTCTGGAGGTTCTTTAAAGAAACACCGGATGACCGACGGACTGTGGTGTGCAACCTTTGCCAAACCAGGATCAGCAGGGGTTCCACCACTACTAGCTTAACTACCACCAGTATGCGCAGGCATATGAATGCTAAACACCCCACTCAATGGCACCAAGCCCGTTCACCTCCGGCCGGGCACACCACTGCTCCTTCCCCTGTGTCATCTGCTAGTCAGCCCCCTGCCCAGGACCCTTACCCAAACACCTCCCGTGCGAAAACCCCATCTTCGCCTCCACGATCCTCCACAGCATCCACCAGCGTTCAGCTCTCCATACCCCAGACGCTGGAGCGCAAAAGGGAGTATAGCGCAACCCACCCACACGCCCAAGCCCTCAACGTCCACATCTCCAAGTTGCTTAGCCTGGAGATGCTGCCCTATAGGCTGGTAGAGACCGAGGCCTTTCGAAACCTTATGGCGGCGGCCGCCCCTCGGTATTCGGTCCCCAGCCGCCACTACTTTTCCCGATGTGCCGTCCCAGCCCTGCACAAGCACGTGTCAGAGAACATCATCCGTGCCCTGACCAACGCTGTTTCTGACAAGGTCCAACTGACCACGGACACGTGCTGCCGGGCAGGGCCACTATATATCGCTGACGGCACATTGAGTTAACTTGGTGGAGGCTGGGACCAAGTCTGACCCTGGGGCTGCTCATATACTGCCGACGCCGAGGATTGCGGGTCCTACCTCGGTCCAAGTCTCAAAGGCCTACTATGCCTCCTCCTCCTCCCACCCCTCCTCCACCTCCTCCTCCTCCGAATTACCATCCGTGGGCATGGCGCCATCAGTCGGTAGCTCTAGGCACAGCAGCAGTGCCATCGCTAAGCGACAGCAGGCGGTGCCTATACTGCTGAGCCTAGGCGATAAAAGGCACACCGCCCAAGAACTATTACAGGGCATCACGGCGCAGACTGATCTGTGGCTGGCACCGCTGAACCTGAAGCCAGGCATGGTTGTGTGTGACAACGGCAGTAACCTGGTGGCGGCTCTGCAACTCGGCAGACTGACACATGTGCCATGCCTGGCCCATGTGTTAAATCTCATAGTTCAGCGTTTCCTCAAGACATCATACCCCAATCTGTCTGATTTGCTCACGAAGGTGCGCCGCATCTGTGCGCTTTTCAGGAAGTCCAGCACAGATGCTGCCACTCTCAGGGCAGCGCAGCGCCGCCTCCAACTGCCCGCTCACTGACTGTTGTGCGACGTGCCCACGAGGTGGAATTCAACATTAACCATGTTATCCAGAGTTTACCAGCAGCGCAGAGCGATTGTAGACTGCCAGATGTCAACTTCCACCAGAACTGGTAGTCAGGTCAGTCAGCTTCCTCAAGGCTACAATGAGAAGTGGACGTGGATGTCTGATATCTGTCAGGTGCTGAGTAACTTTGAGGAGTCAACACAGATGGTCAGTGGCGATGCCGCCATCATCAGCCTCACCATCCCGCTGCTTGGCCTGTTGAAAAACTCTCTGGTCAGCATGAAGTCGGAAGCTTTGCGCTCGTCACAAGAGACGGGGGAAGAAGATTCCCTTGTTGATAGCCAAAGCACCCTTAGGTCTGTTTCTCAGCGCATATCAGAAGAGGTGGAGGAGGATGAGGAGGAAGAGGAGGAGAATGTTGGCGAGACAGAAGAGGGGACCATTGTTCAGTCCTTCACTGTTCAGCGTGTATGGGCAGAAGAAGAGGAGTTGGTGGAGTTGGAGGAGGAGGAAATGGGCAGTCAGGCCAGTTAGTGGAGTGAATTCTTGCGCGTTGGGACTCTGGCACATATGGCAGATTTCATGCTAGGCTGCCTATCCCGTGACCCTCGCGTTCAAAGAATTTATTCCAGCACCGATTACTGGGTGTTCACTCTCCTGGACCCACGGTACAAGCAAAATCTTTCCACTCTCATCCCTGGAGAGGAAAGGAGTGTGAGAATGCATGAATACCAGCAGGCCCTGGTGCACAAGCTGAAACAGTATTTCCCTTCTGACAGCGCTAGCGGCAGAGTGCGTAGTTCTGCGGGACAAGTAGCGAGGGAGAGTAGGCGAGCAGGCAGCTTGTCCAGCACTGGCAGGGGTACGCTTTACAAGGCCTTTGCCAGCTTTATGTCACCCCAGCAAGACACTGTCACCTGTCCCCAGTCTCGGCAGAGTAGGGCTGATCTTTACAGAAAGATGGTGATGGAGTACGTAGCTGACCATACCATCATCCTAAATGATCACACAGCTCCCTACAACTACTGGGTTTCAAAGCTGGACATGTGGCACGAACTGGCGCTGTACGCCTTGGAGGTTCTTGCCTGCCCTGCCGCTAGCGTGTTGTCCGAGCGGGTTTTCAGTGCAGCTGGTGGCATCATCACCGATAAGCGTACACGCCTGTCGACTGACAGCGCTGACAGGCTGACGCTTATCAAGATGAATAAAGCCTGGATTTCTCCGGATTTTCATTCTCCAACAGGTGAAAGAAGCTCAACCTGAATAATGTATGCACTCCTCCTCCTCATTGTCTTCCGTCTCCTCCTCTTTGTACACTAAAGCAGAGGAAACTGGCTATTTTTTGCCAGGGCCAACTGGCTCTAGCTATAGTACTCTATGGGCCACATTTATCACTTGTTTTTTCTGTTGTTTTTGCGCCTTTTCGTTTAGGTGCACCGTTTTTGCGCCCATTTTGCGATTAAACGTCAAATTAGCCGCGCAGCTAAAATAACCACCTTTCCCTCATCTATCATTCAATTCCAGATGTTTAGCTGCGCCTAATGATATTCATCACGTGCGACTTTTGCATTTAGGCGCAAAAACGGGCGCAAAAACACTCCAGCTCGAAGGTGTCGTTATCTGAGAAGAAAGCACTGAGCCCCTTTGCAGAACAGCTCATTTCTAGCAGCAGAGCTCAGCCAGACGCTAGAACATATAGTAGATACATTGCAGACAGGAGCTGCAGACTCTATTTACAGTTCATCACCTTCTATTTACAAAATATTCTGCAAAACGCTGAGCTCACAGCAAGAGCAAGAGAAGTTTGCACAAGTTTGCAGAAGTTTGCAGATACGACATAAAAGTGTCCCCATGTAATTCTGCACGGTATCTGAGGGGAATACTGGCCAGAATTACAGGGGTGCAGCAGGAGATCAGCACTGAGGGATCCCCTCCAGGAGAAGCCACTGCTGAGGAGGTCACTGGGTGCAGGGTGTCACACACCTGGGTGCTGCTGTGAGTGTTATTCTCATTCTGGGCTGTGGGAGAAGCAGAGAGGAGCTTGTAGCAGGATGACATGTAACTGCCCGAATCTAACATTGCGCCTAAACAGTTTTAAAGTAAAGTGATTAATAAGAGGCAGAAAATTAACTTATCACAGATGGTTGTAGCTTGTGATAAATCTGGCAAAACAGTGCGCCAGAATTTAGGCGCAACTACTACACTTAGGCGCACAAAAGTGATAAATGTGGCCCATCGTATTTAATTTTTCTGGAGGGCCACCTACCCGGCCCTCTGTTTTAAGCAATTTTTGGGAGTGCCACATACAGGCACTAAATCTATTTAACTTTTCTGGAGGACCACCTACCTGCTCCTCTGGTTTGAAAACTTTTTTGGACTGCCACATACAGGCACTCAATTTATTAAATTTTTCTAGAGGACCACCTACCTGCTCCTCTGGTTTGAAAACTTTTTTGGACTGCCACATACAGGCACTATCCAAATTAAATTGTCTCCACATGTCGTCTTTTTAGCTGGCTCCACACGTTGTCTCCATTGCTACCTCCACACGTCATCGCCATAGCTGCCTCCAAAAGTCGTCCATATAGCTGCCTCCATACATGGTCTCCTTATCAAACGAACTGTGTCAGGCAGAATTTTGGGTTGTTTTCATGGATTCCACATCAAACTTGTTAACTTTGTCGCCACCCTGCTGTGTTATCCACAAAATATACTGGCAAACTTTTATCATTTACCAATATTATTTCAGCGCTTCTTGCGCATGTGTTTACATTCCCCTCACCCGCCATATCCCAAACTTATAAGAACGCTACTACACTTGATCTTATACAAAAGGTTCTTAGAAGTGCTGTTTGGGGAGTAGCCTAGAGACACGGGCTTGGATTGGCGAAAGCTCGCCTGGAAGCGGAGCGCCGGCTCCATGCCAAGATCCAACTAACATAGTTTTAACTGCAGCACCTTTAATCTACTACTAGTTCACTGCCTCCATACATGGTCCCCTTATCAAACGAGCTGTCAGGCAGAATTTTCAGGTGTTTCACCAGATACATACTGGAACTCGGCCCATCTGTCGCCGCCATGCTGGAGACCTGAAGTTGCAATCATAGCAGCGCAATATGAATGCCCCATACTGTCGCTCTTAATCATGGAAGTTGTCTCCATGGCTGCCTCCACATGTCGTCCCCTTATCAAAAGAGCTGTGTCAGGCTCATTTTTCGGGTGTTTCACCAGATACGTTATGGAACTTGGTCACTATGTCGACACCATGCTGTGTTATCGACTAAATATACCGTCAACCTTTTGTTCACATAGGAAATCATTTCACCTCCTTTGGTGAAGCCTGAGTCCATTTAGGGTATGTCGCCATGACACTCTCTAGCCTGCCGCTGCTGCTGCTGCCTCTGCATGCCGTCCCCTATAGTGTCAGGGTCAATTATTGGATGTTTTAGATGCTATCTAGCCTCATTCTGTCACTCTGTCATGGCCATGCTGTTGCCCATAATTTCGGCATAATGGTGCGATTAAGCAGCCTCAGAGGCATCCATGCATGCTGCCCCTGCTGTTTCCTGTCCATTTCCGTGGTGTTTCCATCCTTTTCTGAGGTTCCCAGGTGTTTGGCCAAGCTTCCCTGTGCAGAGCCTTGGTCCCCTTGAAAAATGCTCGAGTCTCCCATTGATTTCAATGGGGCTCGTTATTCGAGACGAGCACTCGAGCATCGGGAAAAGTTCGTCTCGAATAACGAGTACCCGAGCATTTTAGTGCTCGCTCATCTCTAGTTATCATCCATTTTCGTTTTATATTGAGCCTATTGAAACCCTTTTAGAAGCCATGACCCCTCCAATACTGCCCCCTGTAGACCCACACTAGAATACATCACCAGAACTTTAAAGCGCTTGGCCAGAAATTTCTTTCCATGGTCAGCCCCCGGTGATAAGTACTCAGCCCCCGGTGATAAGTATTCAGCCCCCGGTGATAAGTACTCAGCCCCCGGTGATAAGTATTCAGCCCCCGGTGATGAGTATTCGCCCCCCGGTGATGAGTATTCAGTTCCGGTGATAAGTATTCAGCCCCCGGTGATAAGTACTCAGCCCCCGGTGATAAGTATTCAGCCCCCCGTGATAAGTATTCAGCCCCCCGTGATAAGTATTCAGCCCCCGGTGAGAAGTATTCAGCCCCCGGTGAGAAGTATTCAGCCCCCGGTGATAAGTACTCAGCCCCCGGTGATAAGTATTCAGCCCCCGGTGATAAGTATTCAGCCCCCCGTGATAAGTATTCAGCCCCCCGTGATAAGTATTCAGCCCCTGGTGATAAGTATTCAGCCCCCGGTGATAAGTATTCAGCCCCCGGTGATAAGTATTCAGCCCCCGGTGATAAGTACTCAGCCCCCGGTGATAAGTATTCAGCCCCCGGTGATAAGTATTCAGCCCCCCGTGATAAGTATTCAGCCCCCCGTGATAAGTATTCAGCCCCCGGTGAGAAGTATTCAGCCCCCGGTGATAAGTATTCAGCCCCCGGTGATAAGTACTCAGCCCCCGGGGATAAGTATTCAGCCCCCGGTGATAAGTATTCAGCCCCCGGTGATAAGTATTCAGCCCCCGGTGATAAGTACTCAGCCCCCGGTGATAAGTATTCAGCCCCCCGTGATAAGTATTCAGCCCCCGGTGAGAAGTATTCAGCCCCCGGTGATAAGTATTCAGCCCCCGGTGATAAGTATTCAGCCCCTAGTGATAAGTATTCAGCCCCCGGTGATAAGTACTTAGCCCCCGGTGATAAGTATTCAGCCCCTGGTGATAAGTATTCAGCCCCCCGTGATAAGTATTCAGCCCCCCGTGATAAGTATTCAGCCCCCGGTGAGAAGTATTCAGCCCCCGGTGAGAAGTATTCAGCCCCCGGGGATAAGTATTCAGCCCCCGGTGATAAGTATTCAGCCCCTGGTGATAAGTACTCAGCCCCCGGTGATAAGTATTCAGCCCCCGGTGATAAGTATTCAGCCCCCCGTGATAAGTATTCAGCCCCCCGTGATAAGTATTCAGCCCCTGGTGATAAGTATTCAGCCCCCGGTGATGAGTATTCAGCTCCCGGTGATAAGTATTCAGCCCCTGGTGATAAGTATTCAGCCCCCGGTGATAAGTATTCAGCCCCCGTTGATAAGTATTCAGCCCCTGGTGATAAGTATTCAGTCCCTGGTGATAAGTATTCAGTCCCTGGTGATAAGTATTCAGCCCCTGGTGATAAGTATTCACCCCCCGGTGATAAGTATTCAGCCCCTGGTGATAAGTATTCAGCCCCCGGTGATAAGTATTCAGCCCCCGGTGATGAGTATTCAGCCCCTGGTGATAAGTATTCAGCCCCCGGTAATAAGTATTCAGCCCCTGTTGATAAGTATTCTTGCCCTGGTGATAAGTATTCAGCCCCCGGTGATAAGTATTCAGCCCCCGGTGATAAGTATTCAGCCCCCGGTGATAAGTATTCAGCCCCAGGTGATAAGTATTCAGCCCCAGGTGATAAGTATTCAGCCCCCCGGTGATAAGTATTCAGCCCCAGGTGATAAGTATTCAGCTTCCGGTGATAAGTATTCAGCTTCCGGTGATAAGTATTCAGCTTCCGGTGATAAGTATTCAGCCCCAGGTGATAAGTATTCAGCCCCTGGTGATAAGTATTCAGCCCCCAGTGATAAGTATTCAGCCCCCGGTGATAAATATTCAGCCCCCGGTGATAAGTATTCAGCCCCAGGTGATAAGAATTCAGCCCCAGGTGATAAGTATTCAGCCCCCGGTGATAAGTATTCAGCCCCCGGTGATGAGTATTCGCCCCCCGGTGATGAGTATTCAGTTCCGGTGATAAGTATTCAGCCCCCGGTGATAAGTACTCAGCCCCCGGTGATAAGTATTCAGCCCCCCGTGATAAGTATTCAGCCCCCCGTGATAACTATTCAGCCCCCGGTGAGAAGTATTCAGCCCCCGGTGATAAGTATTCAGCCCCTGGTGATAAGTATTCAGCCCCCGGTGATAAGTACTCAGCCCCCGGTGATAAGTATTCAGCCCCCGGTGATAAGTATTCAGCCCCCCGTGATAAGTATTCAGCCCCCCGTGATAAGTATTCAGCCCCTGGTGATAAGTATTCAGCCCCCGGTGATAAGTATTCAGCCCCCGGTGATAAGTATTCAGCCCCCGGTTATAAGTACTCAGCCCCCGGTGATAAGTATTCAGCCCCCGGTGATAAGTATTCAGCCCCCCGTGATAAGTATTCAGCCCCCCGTGATAAGTATTCAGCCCCCGGTGAGAAGTATTCAGCCCCCGGTGATAAGTATTCAGCCCCCGGTGATAAGTACTCAGCCCCCGGGGATAAGTATTCAGCCCCCGGTGATAAGTATTCAGCCCCCGGTGATAAGTATTCAGCCCCCGGTGATAAGTACTCAGCCCCCGGTGATAAGTATTCAGCCCCCCGTGATAAGTATTCAGCCCCCGGTGAGAAGTATTCAGCCCCCGGTGAGAAGTATTCAGCCCCCGGTGATAAGTATTCAGCCCCTAGTGATAAGTATTCAGCCCCCGGTGATAAGTACTTAGCCCCCGGTGATAAGTATTCAGCCCCTGGTGATAAGTATTCAGCCCCCCGTGATAAGTATTCAGCCCCCCGTGATAAGTATTCAGCCCCCGGTGAGAAGTATTCAGCCCCCGGTGAGAAGTATTCAGCCCCCGGGGATAAGTATTCAGCCCCCAGTGATAAGTATTCAGCCCCCGGTGATAAGTATTCAGCCCCTGGTGATAAGTACTCAGCCCCCGGTGATAAGTATTCAGCCCCCGGTGATAAGTATTCAGCCCCCCGTGATAAGTATTCAGCCCCCCGTGATAAGTATTCAGCCCCCGGTGAGAAGTATTCAGCCCCCGGTGATAAGTATTCAGCCCCCGGTGATAAGTATTCAGCCCCTAGTGATAAGTATTCAGCCCCCGGTGATAAGTACTCAGCCCCCGGTGATAAGTATTCAGCCCCTGGTGATAAGTATTCAGCCCCCCGTGATAAGTATTCAGCCCCCCGTGATAAGTATTCAGCCCCCGGTGAGAAGTATTCAGCCCCCGGTGATAAGTATTCAGCCCCCCGTGATAAGTATTCAGCCCCCGGTGAGCCCCCGGTGATAAGTATTCAGCACCTGGTGATAAGTATTCAGCCCCCGGTGATAAGTATTCAGCCCCCGGTGATGAGTATTCAGCTCCCGGTGATAAGTATTCAGCCCCTGGTGATAAGTATTCAGCCCCTAGTGATAAGTATTCAGCCCCTGGTGATAAGTATTCAGCCCCCGGTGATAAGTATTCAGCCCCCGGTGATAAGTATTCAGCCCTCGGTGATAAGTATTCAGCCCCCGGTGATAAGTATTCAGCCCCCGGTGATAAGTATTCAGCCCCAGTTGATGAGTATTCAGCCCCTGGTGATAAGTATTCAGCCCCCGTTGATGAGTATTCAGCCCCCGGTGATAAGTATTCAGTCCCCGGTGATAAGTATTCAGCAACTGGTGATAAGCATTCAGCCCCCGGTGATAAGTATTCAGCCCCTGGTGATAAGTATTCAGCCCCCGGTGATGAGTATTCAGCTCCCGGTGATAAGTATTCAGCCCCTGGTGATAAGTATTCAGCCCCCGGTGATAAGTATTCAGCCCCCGTTGATAAGTATTCAGCCCCTGGTGATAAGTATTCAGCCCCCGGTAATAAGTATTCAGCCCCTGTTGATAAGTATTCAGCCCCTGGTGATAAGTATTCAGTCCCTGGTGATAAGTATTCAGTCCCTGGTGATAAGTATTCAGCCCCTGGTGATAAGTATTCACCCCCCGGTGATAAGTATTCAGCCCCTGGTGATAAGTATTCAGCCCCCGGTGATAAGTATTCAGCCCCCGGTGATGAGTATTCAGCCCCTGGTGATAAGTATTCAGCCCCCGGTAATAAGTATTCAGCCCCTGTTGATAAGTATTCAGCCCCTGGTGATAAGTATTCAGCCCCCGGTAATAAGTATTCAGCCCCTGTTGATAAGTATTCTTGCCCTGGTGATAAGTATTCAGCCCCCGGTGATAAGTATTCAGCCCCCGGTGATAAGTATTCAGCCCCCGGTGATAAGTATTCAGCCCCAGGTGATAAGTATTCAGCCCCAGGTGATAAGTATTCAGCCCCCCGGTGATAAGTATTCAGCCCCAGGTGATAAGTATTCAGCTTCCGGTGATAAGTATTCAGCTTCCGGTGATAAGTATTCAGCTTCCGGTGATAAGTATTCAGCCCCAGGTGATAAGTATTCAGCCCCTGGTGATAAGTATTCAGCCCCCAGTGATAAGTATTCAGCCCCCGGTGATAAATATTCAGCCCCCAGTGATAAGTATTCAGCCCCAGGTGATAAGAATTCAGCCCCAGGTGATAAGTATTCAGCCCCCGGTGATAAGTATTCAGCCCCTGGTGATAAGTATTCAGTCCCCGGTGATAAGTATTCAGCCCCCGGTGATAAGTATTCAGCCCCCGGTGATAAGTATTCAGCCCCTGGTGATAAGTATTCAGCCCCCGGTGATAAGTATTCAGTCCCCGGTGATAAGTATTCAGCCCCCGGTGATAAGTATTCAGCCCCCGGTGATAAGTATTCAGCCCCCGGTGATAAGTATTCAGCCCCTGGTGATAAGTATTCAGCCCCTGGTGATAAGTATTCAGTCCCCGGTGATAAGTATTCAGCCCCCGGTGATAAGTATTCAGCCCCCGGTGATAAGTATTCAGCCCCCGGTGATAAGTATTCAGCCCCTGGTGATAAGTATTCAGCCCCCGGTGATAAGTATTCAGTCCCCGGTGATAAGTATTCAGCCCCTGGTGATAAGTATTCAGCCCCTGGTGATAAGAATTCAGTCCCCGGTGATAAGTATTCAGCCCCCGGTGATAAGTATTCAGCCCCTGGTGATAAGTATTCAGCCCCCGGTGATAAGTATTCAGTCCCCGGTGATAAGTATTCAGCCCCCGGTGATAAGTATTCAGTCCCCGGTGATAAGTATTCAGCCCCCGGTGATAAGTATTCAGCCCCCGGTGATAAGTACTCAGCCCCCGGTGATAAGTATTCAGCCCCAGTGATAAGTATTCAGCCCCCGGTGATAAGTATTCAGCCCCCGGTGATAAGTATTCAGCCCCTGGTGATAAGTATTCAGCCCCCGGTGATAAGTATTCCCCCCCCGGTGATAAGTATTCAGCCCCCGGTGATAAGTATTCAGCCCCCGGTGATAAGTATTCAGCCCCCGGTGATAAGTATTCGGCCCCCGGTGATGAGTATTCAGCCCTTGGTGATAAGTATTCAGCCCCTGGTGATAAGTATTCGGCCCCTGGTGATAAGTATTCAGCCCCTGGTGATAAGTATTCAGCCCCCGGTGATAAGTATTCAGCCCCCGGTGATAAGTATTCAGCCCCCGGTGATGAGTATTCAGCCCCTGGTGATAAGTATTCAGCCCCCGGTGATAAGTATTCAGCCCCTGGTGATAAGTATTCAGCCCCCGGTGATAAGTATTAAGCCCCCGGTGATAAGTATTCAGCCCCCGGTGATAAGTATTCAGCCCCCGGTGATAAGTATTCCTCCTCCGGTGATAAGTATTCAGCCCCCGGTGATAAGTATTCAGCCCCCGGTGATAAGTATTCAGCCCCCGGTGATGAGTATTCAGCCCCCCGTGATAAGTATTCAGCCCCCGGTGATAAGCATTCAGCCCCTTGTGATAAGTATTCAGCTTCTGGTGATAAGTATTCAGCCCCTAGTGATAAGTATTCAGCCCCCGGTGATAAGTACTCAGCCCCCAGTGATAAGTATTCAGCCCCCGGTGGTAAGTATTCAGCCCCCGGTGATAAGTATTCAACCCCCGATGATAAGTATTCAACCCCCGGTGATAAGTATTCAGCCCCCGGTGGTAAGTATTCAGCCCCCGGTGATAAGTATCTAGCCCCCGGTGATAAGTATTCAGCCCCAGGTGATAAGTATTAAGCCCCTGGTGGTAAGTATTCAGCCCCCGGTGATAAGTATTCAGCCCCTGGTGATTAGTATTCAGCCCCTTGTGGTAAGTATTCAGCCCCCGGTGATAAGTATTCAGCCCCTGGTGATAAGTATTCAGCACCTGGTGATAAGTATTCAGCCCCTGGTGATAAGTATTCAGCCCCCGGTGATAAGTATTCAGCCCCTAGTGATAAGTATTCAGCCCCTGGTGATAAGTATTCAGCCCCCGGTGATAAGTATTCAGCACCCGGTGATAAGTATTCAGCCCCCGTTGATGAGTATTCAGCCCCTGGTGATAAGTATTCAGCCCCCGTTGATGAGTATTCAGCCCCCGGTGATAAGTATTCAGCCCCCCGTGATAAGTATTCAGCCCCCGGTGAGAAGTATTCAGCCCCCGGTGAGAAGTATTCAGCCCCCGGGGATAAGTATTCAGCCCCCGGTGATAAGTATTCAGCCCCTGGTGATAAGTATTCAGCCCCCGCTGATGAGTATTCAGCCCCCGGTGATAAGTATTCAGCCCCCGTTGATGAGTATTCAGCCCCTGGTGATAAGTATTCAGCCCCCGGTAATAAGTATTCAGCCCCTGTTGATAAGTATTCAGCCCCTGGTGATAAGTATTCAGCCCTCGGTGATAAGTATTCAGCCCCCGGTGATAAGTATTCAGCCCCAGGTAATAAGTATTCAGCCCCTGTTGATAAGTTTTCAGCCCCCGGTAATAAGTATTCAGCCCCTAGTGATAAGTATTCAGCCCCTGGTGATAAGTATTCAGCCCCCGGTAATAAGTATTCAGCCCCTAGTGATAAGTATTCAGCCCCTGGTGATAAGTATTCAGCCCCTAGTGATAAGTATTCAGCCCCCGGTAATAAGTATTCAGCCCCTAGTGATAAGTATTCAGCCCCTAGTGATTAGTATTCAGCCCCAGGTGATAAGTATTCAGCCCCCGGTGATAAGTATTCAGCCCCCGGTAATAAGTATTCAGCCCCTAGTGATAAGTATTCAGCAACTGGTGATAAGTATTCTGCCCCTGGTGATAAGTATTCGGCCCCTGGTGATAAGTATTCAGCCCCTGGTGATAAGTATTCAGTCCCTGGTGATAAGTATTCTTGCCCTGGTGATAAGTATTCAGCCCATGGTTATAAGTATTCAGCCCCTGGTGATAAGTATTCAGCCCCCGGTGATAAGTATTCAGCCCCAGGTGATAAGTATTCAGCCCCAGGTGATAAGTATTCAGCCCCCGGTGATAAGTATTCAGCCCCCGGTGATAAGTATTCAGCCCCCCGGTGATAAGTATTCAGCTTCCGGTGATAAGTATTCAGCCCCAGGTGATAAGTATTCAGCCCCCGGTGATAAGTATTCAGTCCCTGGTGATAAGTATTCAGCCCCAGGTGATAAGTATTCAGCCCCCGGTGATAAATATTCAGCCCCCGGTGATAAGTATTCAGCCCCAGGTGATAAGTATTCAGCCCCAGGTGATAAGTATTCAGCCCCCGGTGATAAGTATTCAGCCTCCGGTGATAAGTATTCAGCCCCTGGTGATAAGTATTCAGCCCCCGGTGATAAGTATTCAGTCCCCGGTGATAAGTATTCAGCCCCCGGTGATAAGTATTCAGTCCCCGGTGATAAGTATTCAGCCCCTGGTGATAAGTATTCAGCCCCTGGTGATAAGTATTCAGCCCTGGTGATTAGTATTCAGCCCCCGGTGATAAGTATTCAGCCCCCGGTGATAAGTATTCAGCCTCCGGTGATAAGTATTCAGCTCCTGGTGATAAGTATTCAGCCTCCGGTGACAAGTATTCAGCCCCCGGTGATAAGTATTCAGCCCCCGGTGATAAGTATTCAGCCCCCGGTGATAAATATTCCTCCCCCGGTGATAAGTCTTCATTCCCCGGTGATGAGTATTCAGTCCCCGGTGATGAGTATTCAGTCCCCGGTGATGAGTATTCAGCCCTTGGTGATAAGTATTCAGCCCCAGGTGATAAGTATTCGGCCCCCAGTGATAAGTATTCAGCCCCTGGTGATAAGTATTCAGCCCCCGGTGATAAGTATTCCTCCTCCGGTGATAAGTATTCAGCCCCCGGTGATAAGTATTCAGCCCCTGGTGATAAGTATTCAGCCCTCGGTGATAAGTATTCAGCCCCCGGTGATAAGTATTCAGCCCCTGGTGATAAGTATTAAGCCCCCGGTGATAAGTATTCAGCCCCTGGTGATAAGTATTCAGCCCCCGGTGATAAGTATTAAGCCCCCGGTTATAAGTATTCAGCCCCCGGTGATAAGTATTCAGCCCCCGGTGATAAGTATTCAGCCCCTGGTGATAAGTATTCAGCCCCCGGTGATAAGTATTCAGCCCCTGGTGATAAGTATTAAGCCCCCGGTGATAAGTATTCAGCCCCTGGTGATAAGTATTCAGCCCCCGGTGATAAGTATTAAGCCCCCGGTGATAAGTATTCAGCCCCCGGTGATAAGTATTCAGCCCCCGGTGATAAGTATTCAGCCCCCGGTGATAAGTATTCAGCCCCTGGTGATAAGTATTCAGCCCCCGGTGATAAGTATTCAGCCCCAGGTGATAAGTATTCAGCCCCTGGTGATAAGTATTCAGCCCCCGGTGATAAGTATTAAGCCCCCGGTGATAAGTATTCAGCCCCCGGTGATAAGTATTCAGCCCCCGGTGATAAGTATTCCTCCTCCGGTGATAAGTATTCAGCCCCCGGTGATAAGTATTCAGCCCCCGGTGATAAGTATTCAGCCCATGGTGATAAGTATTCAGCCCCGGTGATAAGCATTCAGCCCCTTGTGATAAGTACTCAGCTTCTGGTGATAAGTTTTCAGCCCCTAGTGATAAGTATTCAGCCCCCGGTGATAAGTACTCAGCCCCTGGTGATAAGTATTCAGCCCCCGGTGATAAGTATTCAGCCCCCGGTGATAAGTATTCAGCCCATGGTGATAAGTATTCAGCCCCGGTGATAAGCATTCAGCCCCTTGTGATAAGTACTCAGCTTCTGGTGATAAGTATTCAGCCCCTAGTGATAAGTATTCAGCCCCCGGTGATAAGTACTCAGCCCCTGGTGATAAGTATTCAGCCCCCGGTGATAAGTATTCAGCCCCCGGTGATAAGTATTCAGCCCCTGGTGGTATCATCCCCCAGTGATAAGTATTCGGCTCTGGTGATAAGTATTCTGCCCCCGATGATAAGTATTCAACCCCCGGTGATAAGTATTCAGCCCCCGGTGGTAAGTATTCAGCCCCCGGTGATAAGTATTCAGTCCCAGGTGATAAGTATTCAGCCCCCGGGGATAAGTATTCAGCCCCCGGTGATAAGTATTCAGCCCCCCGGTGATAAGTGTTCAGCTTCCGGTGATAAGTATTCAGCCCCCGGTGATAAGTATTCAGCCCCCCGGTGATAAGTATTCAGTCCCTGGTGATAAGTATTCAGCCCCAGGTGATAAGTATTCAGCCCCCGGTGATAAATATTCAGCCCCCGGTGATAAGTATTCAGCCCCAGGTGATAAGTATTCAGCCCCAGGTGATAAGTATTCAGCCCCCGTGATAAGTATTCAGCCTCCGGTGATAAGTATTCAGCCCCTGGTGATAAGTATTCAGTCCCCGGTGATAAGTATTCAGCCCCCGGTGATAAGTATTCAGTCCCCGGTGATAAGTATTCAGCCCCCGGTGATAAGTACTCAGCCCCCGGTGATAAGTATTCAGCCCCTGGTGATAAGTATTCAGCCCCGGTGATAAGTATTCAGCCCCCGGTGATAAGTATTCAGCCCCTGGTGATAAGTATTCAGCCCCCGGTGATAAGTATTCAGCCCCCGGTGATGAGTATTCAGTCCCCGGTGATGAGTATTCAGCCCTTGGTGATAAGTATTCAGCCCCTGGTGATAAGTATTCGGCCCCCAGTGATAAGTATTCAGCCCCTGGTGATAAGTATTCAGCCCCCGGTGATAAGTATTCCTCCTCCGGTGATAAGTATTCAGCCCCCGGTGATAAGTATTCAGCCCCTGGTGATAAGTATTCAGCCCTCGGTGATAAGTATTCAGCCCCCGGTGATAAGGATTCAGCCCCTGGTGATAAGTATTAAGCCCCCGGTGATAAGTATTCAGCCCCCGGTGATAAGTATTCAGCCCCCGGTGATAAGTATTAAGCCCCCGGTGATAAGTATTCAGCCCCCGGTGATAAGTATTCAGCCCCCGGTGATAAGTATTCAGCCCCTGGTGATAAGTATTCAGCCCCCGGTGATAAGTGTTCAGCCCCCGGTGATAAGTATTCAGCCCCCGGTGATAAGTATTCAGCCCCCGGTGATAAGTATTCAGCCCCCGGTGATAAGTATTCAGCCCCAGGTGATAAGTATTCAGCCCCTGGTGATAAGTATTCAGCCCCCGGTGATAAGTATTAAGCCCCCGGTGATAAGTATTCAGCCCCCGGTGATAAGTATTCAGCCCCCGGTGATAAGTATTCCTCCTCCGGTGATAAGTATTCAGCCCCCGGTGATAAGTATTCAGCCCCCGGTGATAAGTATTCAGCCCCGGTGATAAGCATTCAGCCCCTTGTGATAAGTACTCAGCTTCTGGTGATAAGTATTCAGCCCCTAGTGATAAGTATTCAGCCCCCGGTGATAAGTACTCAGCCCCCGGTGATAAGTATTCAGCCCCCGGTGATAAGTATTCAGCCCCCGGTGATAAGTATTCAGCCCCTGGTGGTATCATCCCCCAGTGATAAGTATTAGGCTCTGGTGATAAGTATTCTGCCCCCGATGATAAGTATTCAACCCCCGGTGATAAGTATTCAGCCCCCGGTGGTAAGTATTCAGCCCCCGGTGATAAGTATTTAGCCCCCGGTGAGAAGTATTTAGCCCCCGGTGATAAGTATTCAGCCCCAGGTGATAAGTATTCAGCCCCTGGTGGTAAGTATTCAGCCCCCGGTGATAAGTATTTAGCCCCCGGTGATAAGTATTCAGCCCCTGGTGATTAGTATTCAGCCCCTTGTGGTAAGTATTCAGCCCCCGGTGGTAAGCATTCAGCCCCCGGTGATAAGTATTCTGCCCCTGGTGATAAGTATTCAGCCCCCGGTGATAAGTATTCAGCTCCCCGTGATAAGTATTCAGCCCCCGGTGATAAGTATTCAGCCCCTGGTGATAAGTATTCAGCCCCTGGTGGTAAGTATTCAGCCCCCGGTGATAAGTATTTAGCCCCCGGTGATAAGTATTCAGCCCCTGGTGATTAGTATTCAGCCCCTTGTGGTAAGTATTCAGCCCCCGGTGGTAAGCATTCAGCCCCCGGTGATAAGTATTCTGCCCCTGGTGATAAGTATTCAGCCCCCGGTGATAAGTATTCAGCCCCCTGGTGATAAGTATTCAGCCCCTGGTAATAAGTATTCATCCCCCAGTGATAAGTATTCGGCTCTGGTGATAAGTATTCAGCCCCCGGTGATAAGTATTCGGCTCTGGTGATAAGTATTCAGCCCCCGGTGATAAGTATTCAGCCCCTGGTGATAAGTACTCAGCCCCTGGTAATAAGTATTCAGTCCCCAGTGATAAGTATTCAGCCCCCGGTCATAAGTATTCATCCCCGGTGATAAGTATTCAGCCCCTGGTGATAAGTATTCAGCCCCCGGTGATGAGTATTCAGCCCCCGGTGATGAGTATTCAGCTCCCGTTGATGAGTATTCAGCCCCCGGTGATAAGTATTCAGCCCCTGGTAATAAGTATTCAGTCCCCAGTGATAAGTATTCAGCCCCCGGTGATAAGTATTCAGCCCCTGTTGATAAGTATTCAGCCCCAGGTGATAAGTATTCAGCCTCTGGTAATAAGTATTCAGCCCCCAGTAATAAGTATTCGGCTCTGCTGATAAGTATTCAGCCCCCAGTAATAAGTATTCAGCCCCTGGTGATAAGTATTCGGCCCCCGGTGATAAGTATTCAGCCCCCGGGGATAAGTATTCAGCCCCCGGGGATAAGTATTCAGCCCCTGGTGATAAGTATTCAGCCCCCGGTAATAAGTATTCAGCCCTGGTGATAAGTATTCAGCCCCCGGTGATAAGTATTCAGCCCCCGGGGATAAGTATTCAGCCCCCGGGGATAAGTATTCAGCCCCTGGTGATAAGTATTCAGCCCCCGGTAATAAGTATTCAGCCCTGGTGATAAGTATTTGGCCCCCGGTGATAAGTGTTCGGCTCTGGTGATAAGTATTCAGCTCCTGGTGATAAGTATTCAGCCCCCGTTGATAAGTATTCAGCCCCTGGTGATAAGTATTCGTCTCTGGTGATAAGTATTCGGCCCCCTGGTGATAAGTATTCAGCCCCCGGTGATAAGTATTAAGCCCCCGGTGATAAGTATTCGGCTCTGGTGATAAGTATTCAGCCCCCGGTGATAAGTATTAAGCCCCGGTGATAAGTATTCGGCCCCCGGTGATAAGTATTCAGCCCCTTTGCTCAGTGTTGAGTAGAAGCAGCTTTGGAGCTGGTGCAGCTCGGAGTCTTCATGGGAAGATGCTACATTTCTCACCCCTGGATTTGGGGATCCTCTGCCTCTCCCTTGCAGATCCTCTCCAGTTCCCTCAGGTTGGATGGTGAACACTGGTGGAAGCCATTTTCAGGTCCCTCCAGAGATGCTCCATTGGGCTTAGGTCCGGGCTCTGGCTGGGCCGGTAAGGAATGGTCACAGAGATGTTCTGAAGCCTCTGCCTTGTTATTAGCTGTGTTCTTTGGGTCATTGTCTTGTTGGAAGGTTCGGCCCAGTCTGAGGTCCAGAGCATCTGGAAGAGGTTTTCATCCAGGATATCTCTGTACTTGGCCGCATTCATCTTTCCATCCATTACACCCAGTGATCCTGTCCCCCAGCTGCGGGGAAGGGAGACACGGGTTAGGATCCAAAACAGCAGATTACAGAGGACGGCAGAAATCCAGCCACTTGTTGGGGTCCTGTGCATATCATCAAGGATACATTCCAGCAGATGCAGAGGTTTCTTCGCTCTAACCCAGTACAGATCCTGAAAATAGAGGACGATTATTATATGAGACAAAAAAGTAGGAAATAGAATTACAGTATATTCCTGGTATCCAGCTTTTAAATGGGAAGCTGATTTTACCTTATTAAACTAGCAGCACCCTTTGGTAGGCAAACTCCCAACCGTCCCGGATTCAGCAGGACAGTCCTGTTTTTTTACCTCTGCCCTGCGGTCACAGGCAGCTGGGAGATAATCCCGGATATTCCCTCCAGGTTCCGCACTGGCTGGGGTTCTCTCTCTGTGTCCCGCCCAGTAAATACTTTCAAAGCCTGAACTTGCGTTTCTGAATGGCTTCTACAGACATCAGGCATGGAATCGTTTTGATTTGAACCCAGACCCTCTGCAGTCCAAGGGCCATAGAGACACAGAGCCTCTATCCACTAGGCTACAGGCTTAGTGGTTAGCAATTAGGTGATTTTTGGTAACTAAGAGCTGTTATCTGCCACTGTTACACTGTGACACAGAATTAATGCACTGATATATGGAGAGGGATCTTCTCAGAGATTATTATTGTAATTATTGAGACAATTATTATTATTATTAATAATAATAATAATAATAAAAATAATAATAATTGTCTCAATAATTACAATAATAATCATCTGATTGCTTGTTCATGATAATATTCTGCAATACTGATGTATTGCAGGGTATTAGCAGTGTCAGCCTATGCACATGCATAGGCTGACACTGTGCCTTTAAGATGACGCATCGATGCCATCTTGCAGGCACTGCCAGCAGGCAGCTCTGGGGTCCTGATCAGACCCCAGGGCTGCCATAGCAACAATCGGCGCCCCCCGATGACGGTGCAGGGGGGGGGGAATCATGGGGGAAAGATTAAGCAGGCATATTATTCTACTGCTGCATTCACCTGTGCCCCAGCTATGATGTATAGGGAGTTCTAATGCAGAGTAAAATTTGATTAAGGTAAGGCCACAGGCACACGTACTTCTAGCGCTGCATTGACAAGCTCAAGGATAGCGCAGAGTGCCGTGCCTCGGCCCGATGTGGCGCCGTCTGTCACTAATCTTGACACTTCGGTATCACCTAGAAAAGAAATGCTACACCCCTGCGAATACATGGGCAGGGGAGTAGTTGTGAACAGCGCCCTCTCCAGGTTAGGAGCTGTCAAAGGGAGTCATGAACCCTATAGATTCTAGCACTGGGTTCTTAGGTAATTAGCAGCTGTAGATCCTGCCTGGAAAGGCAAGGGTTAAGTGGATGTAAGTTTAAACCAATTGTGTTGCATCATGTACACTGGAGTGTGATTGGAGATTTAGCCACCACCTGACCAGGATAACAAAACCCCTGGACAGGGAGAGGCTAGAGGTCTTAGAAACCAGCTCTCTTGAAGAACACATCCTCTCAGCACAAACAGAGTGAGAGAGGGAGAGACAGTGTCAGTGCACCATCAGGGCTGACACCTAACGAATCCCATGACCTGAAGACTCAGAGCTGCAGCTTCCACAACTGGACACAGCTCCATCCAGGCTGGTGAACCATTCCTGAGGACTCCTCTCCATGACCACTTCAGTACCAGTTCTGCTTTGAGACCGTTTAGGCCTGTTGCCTGGAGTTGTTCTAATAAAGAACCGTGAGTTTTTTTGCACAACGTTGTCTCCACCTGATCCCTGGATACGGCTGTCACCACCACGGGCTCATCCATTAACCAGGTACTTATCTTACAGACACTCAGGAGTTGACCCCAGGGTGAACCAGTACATCAGCCTCTCCCTCCATATTTCTTGCACACACCACCTGCTGGAGACCTGCCAGGCTGTGGGACAGGCCTCCAGTCCCCATACCAATCACCGTGACCACAGTGTGCTTAGGCCGCAACCGCCAGCCACTCCGGTATTCCGGGCCCCGGCTGTCTCCAGGCCCCAAGAAAAGGCTAGGTCCCGGTGGGGGATGTTGCAGAAACTTAGAATTGTTTCTTCAAAATGTTATTATGTTTTTATTTCTTAATCAAAAGAGCATTATTAAAGGGGTATTTTGGGAATATAAATGTCTGATACAAAAACCCATAATCCTTATATAATGCTATAAATACATGAATATAACAAAACTTAATGTCACATTAGTCACAAAATGGAGCTTAAATAGTTTGATTCACAAAAAGTTATGAGGTTTCTAAAGTAGGTGGAGTTATCACCAAAATGGCCGCCACTGGAAACTACAAGTCCCATGATCCTGGAGTTCTCAGTAGCCCCTCCTCCCACTTATGCTTTGTTCACAGTGATGATTTAACACATAGTTCCCCAACCACCAGTCCGCGGCCCAAGACCGGGCTGTGGAACACCTGGTCCTGGGCCGCGGCTGACCTCTGTAAAAACAAAAAAAAACAATACTCACCTTCCCCATTCCCCTGCAGCAGTCTTCTGTTCCTTTACTTAATTTCCATGTTAATGCACTGCTCTATTGACGGCAAACATCAAGATGTCATCACATTGGGGCACATTTACTAAGGGTCCGAACGCCGCATTTTCGTCGGGTTTTGCGGTTTATTTTTCAGACTTGTCTTGAATTGCCCTGGGCTTTTTGTGCACGTGATCGGATTGTGGTGCATTGGAGCCGGCTTGCATGCGACACAAATCGGGGGCGTGGACGTCGAACAACCCGACTCATTCAGACAAAGCGCGGAATTTAAAAAGCAAATTGTGTCGCAAGATCAGCACTTACATGCACCGGGAAGAAGAAGGTGAACTCTGGTGGACCTCAGCGGGGAAAACGACACATGCAGGAAAATGGACACACGATCTTAGTGAATCGTGGTGAACCCGAATCCTCGTTGGACACTCCAGATCGGCGGCGTCAAGGGGACGGGTAAGTAAATGTGCCCCAATGTGTCTACCGACAATAGAACCATGCATTATGCAGAAGAGAGGGGAAGGAAGACTGCTGCAGGGGTATGAGGGGCTGCAGGGGTATGAGGGGCTGCAGGGGAATGCAGGGGTGCGGCTGGGAAATCTGAGGGTGGGGGCAGCTAAAGGAAAGGGGACAATATATATGGGGGGTGCACCAGACTGCATCCCCCCACCTAACAGTCCCTGGAAAAAATGTATGTTTACAGCCGGTCCCTGGGCAAAAATGTTGGGGGCCATTGATCTAACAGACTGTCCTGCTCTGTTACCATAGTAATGATGTATAACTACCATCATTGCACATCACATCACTGAGATGACATCTCACCACAACACTGACCATACTGGATGCACTGCCATCAACCAACTACAGCCAAACATGGTGGTGATCACATGACCTGCCCAGGTAGGTGCAGGACATGTGATGTGGACATGTGACCAGCGGCCATTGTCTGTCCTGTGTCTTCTCCACACGGAGGAAATCAATGTACAGATTAAAGGGCCAGTAACATTTTAATTCTTCATTACATTGTATGTCAACAGCATTTCTCTAAGGGGAGCAAACATTTTAATAACAGCTAATTACATATTAGCTTATATTTTACTCACTCATTTGTATATGAATTATGCAGATTCCTGGAATACCCCTTTAAGTTTTGTTTATTGCAGGGAAAGATAACTTTTAGATTGGTCCCATTTTTGGGGGTACATCTGACTTTTTAGTGTTTTACTTAAATTATTATAGCCTTCACACACCAGGTATAATCTGTACATGCTAATTTTAACATAATAATATATAATTAATTATGGAGAAAAGAGTATTTTTGGGGGGTGGGTGGGTTAATTTTTATTATTTAATTTTTTTATTTATTTTATTTTTTAAAACTTTATTTGAACTTTTGCCTATTAGACTCAGTCTTGGGTAGGACCTAATAGACTCCCATACATGGCAGTCACAGCAGCCTTGATCAGACCTCCGGCTGCCATTGCAGGCCCCCACCTCCCCTCAATCATGTTTTGGAATCCTGTTCCCTCTGTCCGCCTCCTTAGCTGCTGCTATCAAGCCAGGATTTTATATAATGTCAGGGATGAGTGGTGTGATTATGACAGCAGGAGTTAATATGTGATGAGGTGTACAATATGTGATGGGGTGTACAATATGTGATGGGGTGTACAATATGTGATGGGGTGTACAATATGTGATGTGGTGTACAATATGTGATGGGGTGTACAATATGTGATGGGGTGTACAATATGTGATTGGGTGTACAATATGTAATGGGGTGTACAATATGTGATGGGGTGTACAATATGTGATGGGGTGTACAATATGTGATGGGGTGTACAATATGTAATGGGGTGTACAATATGTGATGGGGTGTACAATATGTGATGGGGTGTACAATATGTGATGGGGTGTACAGGTGACATACAGGGTGCACAACTGTGTATACATCTCACCACACTGGTTGACTGTGACTATATTGGCTATTGTGTGAATGTACTGTGACTATTGGCCACTGTGAGGGCGCTGTGACTATTGGCTACTGTAGAAGCATTGTGACTATATTGAGTAGTGGAACTTTGATAATTGTCTAAAATAGGGCCACTGTAACTGCTGATGACTGTGACATTGTTACTATGGACTACTGTGGGGCCACTGTGACTATTGGCTACTGGGGGTACTGTGACTATTGGCTACTGGGGGCACTGTGACTATTGGCTACTGGGGGCACTGTGACTATTGTCTACTTTAGTGATATTAAACAGGGCTTCTATCTGCCACCTTCACGGGCCCCGCCTGCTGGAAGTGGGCTGGCGCAGGGACATATTTTCATATGTGAAAATTTGCTGACTGCGTTTATTTCCACACTCCACAGGACCCTGCTGGTTACATCAAGAGTCCGGCGGTGAGCTGATGTCTCTGTTAAATTCCAGCCCTGAATAGAGACTCCCTTTAATATATTTAAAAGGGAACCATTAAGGCGACAGAATTCCTGATTCTTGTCAGTGAGCTGAGCCTAATGATCCACCTCCAGTACCAATTCTGCTGTGAGATCGTTTAGGTCCGTTTAGGCCGAACTGCCCATCACTAGTGGCAGTGCTGAAGGGATGTAAATGAAGTGAGAAAATGGCGTGGAGCTCAGGAAGGGAACAAGCTTTCTGCATTTTTAAGTCTTTTATAAGGCTATGTTAAACTGTGCCCCCCCCCCCCTTCCCCAGCCTGATCAGTGGTGGTGCCCTAGGCGACTGCCTCTGTCTGCCCACTCTTCATCCTGCCCCTGGCTGTATATACCTTGGCTTTGTGTGTACACAAGGATTAGGATTTTGGAAATGATACAATTCCCAGCTGTATCGTGTTGTGGCTCTCGTAAATTCTACAAAACCTGTCCAAAATTAAAAACTGCTGCTGAGTCATGAACTTCTACAGGACAGGAAGAACCATAGAAATATCTAATCTCATAGGAATTACATCCAAAAACTGCAGAGTAGTAACAACAACATGTGATCTGTGTTACACGGCCGGAGGTTATGGTGGACATTGGGAGACGGAGTCTTATAGGTGATGGGATGCAGAGAACAATGGCACCATAGGGAGCATAGGCGGGTGCACAGGTACCAGTTACCCTAGCCTGGCGCCGGAGGAGGACTGATGATACATATCATGGCAAAATATTTGGTGTATGTAAGTGGGGGCCCTGTTATGTGTAGGTGGAGCCATGAAGAATTTAGCGATGGAAGACCAGGATGGCTGCTCCATAAACCAGACTTCTGCAGCAAAAAGTTCTGGCTTCTCTCAATGTGACCTTGCCGCTTTATTAAAAGGAGACATAAAGTTTTGATGGTTCAAACAGTCGTGTTATTATCCAAAAAATATGTGAACCCCTCAGAATACTGAATTGTTGTATAAACACTGGCTGGAATGATATTCTACAGTCGGATGAGAGATGGGTCATAGAGTCCAAACACAGAGGAGGGAGGATACTGAAACCTCTCCAAATGAGGACAAAAACAGCAGTAGACCCGGCCAAAAAGTAGGAATGTCTGAAGCTTACCTCCCCCCGAGCGCTCACGGCCATGGTGGTGGCACACATTGCAGGACTCCTCCACCTCATACACCTGAGATGTAGTTGGCTCCATCCTCTCTATAGTGGCCAAAATCCATAACTACAGCTATGGCTCCCAAAGATATACATAGGAGACACAGCTGTAGTTACCACTACTCGCCACTGCACAGAACACGGATCCAACTCTTCTTGGCTACATGTTCTCTATGGGGGACATGTATCATTATTTCTGCTAGTCAAATTGTCTCATTTTTGTGACTTTTGTCGTATTTGCGACTTTTTTGCGACTTTTCACTGCAGGTTTTTCAAGTGCACCTTGGTCTGCACCTTATTGCCTTATGTACAGATGTTCCTTGCGACTTCTCACTTATGTATCACTTTTTTTTTGCTTATTTTTGCGACTTTTTAGACACAAAACTGCACCTGGTCCAGGGCAGGTGCCAAGGAAGGTTTTGTTTCATGGACCCTGTTTTAACATGTAAATTGGAATTATTTCACATGTTTTAAATATTCACAATTTTGCACAATAACCTGTTTTTTGAAAATTCCGAAATTTTAGCATTTACTTTTTTTTAAATGTATTGGTTACTTCTAAGGGTGCAGTCCTGTAATATGCCTAATTACATTACCCTTAACATTTGCGCTTATAAAAACGCAATATAAATGCAACATAACGCATGTGTTAACATCGCGTTTACTATGTGTTTTGTAAATGCAAATGTTAACAGTAATGTAATTAGGCAAATCACAACTCTGTTTCAAAACGCACCCTTAACACTACGTGTGACTGCAGCCTCATATTTCATCATCTCCTTGGAGTGTGACTACAGTGCTTAAAAATGCAGGACACAGCCTCAAATCCAAAATTAACAGCAGTGTCCACTCCTGTATATAACCCCTCACGTGGCTTGTGTCCACTCCTGCATGTAACCCCCTCACGTGGCTTGTGTCCACTCCTGCATGTAACCCCCTCACGTGGCTTGTGTCCACTCCTGCATATAACCCCTCACGTGGCTTATATCCTCTCCTGTATATAACCCCCTCGCGTGGCTTGTGTCCACTCCTGCATGTAACCCCCTCACGTGGCTTGTGTCCACTCCTGCATATAACCCCTCACGTGGCTTGTATCCTCTCCTGTATATAACCCCCTCGCGTGGCTTGTGTCCATGTGGATTTGAGACATTTGCAACAAAAAGTCTCAAAAAGAAGCCAAAATTTGCACCTGCCAGGATAGGAAAAACTGAACATGTATCACAAGTAAAAAGAGATGAACTTACACAAGGCGCAAAAATGAGCCGCCAAATGTCTCAAAAATTCACCCCAGAGAGACCAAACTATGATACATGTCCCCCTATGTGTGCCAAGCCAAACATCTGAACAGTGCCAGCCCCCCACTGGTTAAGCATTGATGTCCTACTCATTGGATAAGCCAGCAATGTTTATTCCTGGTCAACCCCTTTAAGAGGTAGCTGTCACCCATGATACCTAAAGTCCAATGATCTCTCTGCCACATATGACATGTGTACCAGCAGTAATATACATAGTAGTTGTGTCCTGATACATATTGGAGCTCTGTATATTACAGGTTACATACAAGATGGGTTCTGTAGGATTGTGCTGAAGTTGAATTTGTATGTAAGTCGGAATTGTATAGTTTATAATTGTAACCCCGGCCAAAATTTAAAAAATGTTGGGTTGTCATAAGAACCAGGATTAACAATAAATCTTAATTACAGACGCCTGTGATAACTGTTACAGCTGATTATTGTAGCCTGTGGCTAAAGTACAATAAATTACCAATATCCAGAGGTCCGTTTGTAACTAGGGGTCGTCTTGTTCTTAAAGAGGACCTGTCACCCATAAATTGGGCACTAGGAGATATTACTAAAGGAAGCAGCTCCTAGTGCTTAAACAAACGCCGCATTGTTAGAGTGATAGCGTTACCGGAAACCTCTGGTAACGCTATCTAACACTGCGGCGGGGTACAATGTAATCGTGGGAGGCGCTGCCTCTTCCTTGGACCACTCCGATCGCTCCATAGGCCGGCGGTGACTGCCGAACATCATGTGGCAGTCACCGCCCCTAGCCACGCCCCAACCCCGCCCCCAACCCCGCCCCCTCCAGAGTGGTCCGAATTTTACATTGTACCCCGCCGCAGTGTTAGATAGCGTTACCAGAGGTTTCCGATAACGTATCCTTACACTGTTGTGCTCTGTGTTTGTCTTTGTAGCTAGTGTTATGTATTGTCCCTGGAGCGATGTGTAATTGGACCTTTGTTTATGTTGTTAGTAGCTGCAGGACTGTGATACATAAATTCATGTTTCAGGAATGTAGCATCTCATACTTCAGTGCATTCTGCAGCAAAGTAATGTATATTGTCCCCAGAGAGATGTGTAATCAGACCTTTGTGTATGTTGTTAGTAGCAGCAGGACTGTGAATTATGGATTTACATTCTATGACTGTAGCTTCTCCTAGTCCCCTGGGGGGAAGGGCTGTCCTCACACGTATGTGCTCTCTGAAACAAGTGTTAGTTGTTGTCCTAAGAATGAATACACATTTCTCCAGGGCCTTGAGAAATGTGTAGTCATTGCTTGGTATGTGTATGTTAGTAGCAGCAGGACACTGAAATATGGATTTATGTTCCAGAATTGTAGCTTCTCCAAGTGCACTGGGAGAATATCCCCACATTGTTGTGCCCTATAATCTATGGACCAATGCTAGGCTTTGTCCCTGGAAAGCTGTGTAATCATACCTTTGTGTCCCTTGCCTTGTGCGTTTAGACTGATTTCCCGTTGTGACCTTGATTCCTTTCCTAACTTTGCTCCTGTGCTGCCTGTCCTGACCTACCGTTTCATCCCTGACTCCGATCCTGTGCTGCCTGTCCTGACCTACAGCTTCATCCCTGACTCCGATCCTGTGCTGCCTGTGATGACCTACCGCTTCATCCCTGACTCTGATCCTGTGCTGCCTGTGATGACCTACCGCTTCATCCCTGACTCTGATCCTGTGCTGCCTGTGATGACCTACCACTTCATCTCTGACTCTGATCCTGTGCTGCCTGTCCTTACCTACCGCTTCATCTCTGACTCTGATCCTGTGCTGCCTGTCCTGACCTACAGCTTCATCCCTGACTCCGATCCTGTGCTGCCTGTCCTGACCTACAGCTTCATCCCTGACTCCGATCCTGTGCTGCCTGTGATGACCTACCGCTTCATCCCTGACTCTGATCCTGTGCTGCCTGTGATGACCTACCACTTCATCTCTGACTCTGATCCTGTGCTGCCTGTCCTTACCTACCGCTTCATCTCTGACTCTGATCCTGTGCTGCCTGTCCTGACCTACCGTTTCATCCCTGACTCTGATCCTGTGCTGCCTGTCCTGACCTACCTCTTCATCCCTGACTCTGATCCTGTGCTGCCTGTCCTGACCTACCGCTTCATCTCTGATTCTGATCAGCTGCCTGTCCTGACCTCCTGCCTGTCCCCGTCCACGAGCCTGCCTCACAACCGTGTACTACGCCTTGGCCACTACCACGGACGCTTGTGGAACGACCTGTTGGTACCATGGTGCAGCAAGTCCAACCCTCTTTGCGGCAGGCTCTGGTGAAAACCGGGTACCACTAAGACTGCGCTCCCAGGTGTTTACTTACGTCATCATTTGTGGTGATCCAGTGGGTCCAATACCCCTGGTTCCTGACACAGAGCACAGCAGTGTGAGGACATGACCTCAGTGCACTTGGAGAAACTACAATCGTGGAATTAAGAAATCCATATTTCACCGTCCTGCTGCTAACAATACACACAAAGGTATGACTGTATACCTCTCCAGGCACAATACATAACACGGGCTGCAGTCTGCATGGTCACAGCTTCTGGTGACGAATATAAAGATTTGAGGACTGAATTCCTGTAATTAGTAACAGGAAGAGAAATGGATACAATTAGATCCATAGGCCCCTCCTCTCCTGGATATCTCCCATATGTTCCGCCTCCCTGACATTTACAGGAACTTCTTCTCGTATAGTGAAATATTTCGGTTCCCAGCAGCAGCTGCCGTCGGATTCCTAATCGATATTACACTGCGGCCGCACAACCCCAAAGCCCAAACACCGCAGATTATTAATGTGAGAGGTTCAGCCCGGAGCACAAATCATCAGGTGTCCAGAGTTTCCAGGAGGTTCTGTGGTTGCTCTTTTCAGTAAAAAAAGAAAAAGTGAAATATCGGTCACTTAAATTTTTTTTTAATGAAAAATAGATAATTAATCCATTATGTGGAGATTTCATGACCCCTGTGTAAGTCTATGGTCTGAGATCTGGAGCCATGCGGTGTCTGTATGTCAGCACTATTGGTAGAGATCCTAAAAAAAAAGGGTTAAATTACTCATTTTAGGACAATAGGTGGAAACATGAACTTCGACACTTCTGATGCCCCTGTATTCAGTTCATTATCACCTAGAAACATGTTGCTGGTGCCTTCTTAAAGATAAGAATCTCATCTTTCAGATCACATCGGGTTTGTGGTTCTGTGGTCTAAACAACTGGAGATAAAGGAAGTTGAAGAAATAGGCTGGAAATGGATCAGGGATTTAACTGCCTGTGATCTGAAAGATGAGATTCTTATCTTTGCTATGACACCAGCAGCATGTACCTAGGTGCTATAGAGCTGAAAATAAGGGCATCTGAAGTGAAGCTCCCCTTGCAGCTTGGAAATTTGACTAATTTCAGGTAAAATATGACTCTGAATAGGTAAATGGGGGAGATTTCACAAAAAAGGGGGAATTTCAGAAAGGACATTTCATATCCTGATCATTTAAAATCATGTGACAGGTTCCCTTTAAAGTGATTCAAAAGATTGTCTGATGGATGTCATTTTCTTTCCAAAAGTTAAGGGTAAACCACCCATTTTTGGGGGATTTATGATTGGGGTTTATTGACCACAATGAAAAGTATCATCCTACGAAATGCAATGGCTGCTATGAGTCGAGATGAGCTTCCTGCCTCAGGCGGTAGATTAGCAGAGCCTTGTGGGAAGGGCAGGTCAGAATGCCAGATTATGATGTGGGCAATTTAGGTGAAAAATCAATTGCATCTGCGTCTTCAAGAACAAACAAGATTGGGATAGATGTATAGTTGGTTCTTAGCCTCAGCTGTATAGTATCTGCGCTTACCTCATATGTGCAGGGGATGATATTGCATTTTGGGGACCACATGTAAAATTAAGTTTTGGAGCCCCGCTAATGCTAGACTCCACCCTGGTTGTGGAGTGACAATGCTTAGCCCAGACCTCCACCTAATGTTATGCAGTGTGTTATCATCTCTGTGGGGCACATTTACTTACCCGGAACATTTGCGATCCCACGGTGCGTTGTGCGATGTGAATTTGCGTCCTGCCGGGATTTACTAAGGTCGTGCGCCCAATATCCACCAGGTGTCGCTGCTGCGCCGAGGCCCGCCGGAGTTCACCATCTTCTTCCTGGTGTTTGTAAGTTCGTGTCAAGCAACACAATTTTTTTTTTAAATACAGCAGTTTTTACGAATCCGTTGGGTTTTCCGTTGGCCACGCCCTCCGAATTTCCGCCGCATGCAAGCCGGCTCCGATGCGCCACAATCCGATCGCGTGCGCCAAATTCCCATGGGCAATTCGGAAATATTCGGGAAACCCGACGAAAGTGCAGCATTCGGACCCTTAGTAAATGAGCCCCACTATCTTTTGGATTAAGTCTTGTATGAAGATTGTTATCATCCATCGCTCTATACAGTATTATACACTACTAGCAATGATCACTGTATATACGTAGGACAAAGGGCGCCACCTGGTGGCGAACAAGCAAGCAGCATGCCCTCCCTTGGCCACAGTTTTAGTTATACAGATAAACTTATAAGAACCCATAAAGTGGAAGGGAACAAGTTTGAAAACTTGGAGTTTCAGGTTTTACTAATGAAGGCTTCAAAATTGAGTAATTGAAAGTTTGCCACAAGAGCATGTTTATCTTCATGATGTTCTGCAGCAGCTGAGGTGTGTAATATGATGTTCTGCAGCAGCTGAGTGTGTCTTATGGTGTTCTGCAGCAGTTGAGGTATGTATTGGGAGGTTATGCAGCAGCTGAGGTGTGTATTATGAGGTTCTGCAGCAGTTGAGGTATGTATTATAAAGTTCTGTGGCATTGAGATGTATATTATGAGGTTCTGTAGAAGAAGAGGTGTCTAATATGATGTTCTGCAGCAGATGAGGTCTGTATTATGAAGTTCTGCAGCAACTAGATTATGTATTATGAGGTTCTGTGGCAGGTGAGAAGGATTAGGAGGTTCTGCAGCAGCTGAAGTATGTATTTTAAAGTTATGCAGCATTAAGGAGTGTATTAGGAGGTTCAGTAGCAGAGGAGGTGTGTAATATGATGTTCTGCAGCAGCTGAGTGTGTATTATGATGTTCTGCGTCAGATGATGTCGGTATTATAAAGTTCTGCAGCAACTGAGGTATATATTAAGAGGTACTATAGAAGATAAGATGTGTAATATGATGTTCTGCAGCAGCTGAGGTGTGTATTGGGAGATTCTGCAGCAGCTGAGGTGTGTATAGGGAGGTTCTGCAGCAGCTGAGGTGTGTTTTAGGATGTTCTGCAGAAGCCGAGGTGTGTATTGGGAGATTCTGCAGCAGCTGAGGTGTGTATTATGATGTTCTGCTGCAGCTGAGGTGTGTATTATGATGTTCTGCAGCAGCTGACCAAGTCAAATACACTTTTCATTGTTTTGTATTGCTTCTTGTCTCTGCACAGCGCAGCACTTTCCTGATGTCAGTGATATAATTGCCCATACATTTTATTGATTATATTGTATATCAGATATGTGACAGGTGTCTCCTATCCACAATGAATCCCTATGAACCCCATATGACACAGGAAAACTGATATTTTAATAATTTGATTCTGGAACTACCTGGTTTACTAAACTAAAGGAGAAACCAGAGCCATAAGGTGATGCCACACATGGCGTTTTGATCACGTTTTTGGTCCGTTTTTAAGCAGTCCGTCCAAAAACCCATCCGTTTTTTTACCTGTTTTAATTAAGATAATTGGTAAAACCTGTCAAAAACGGATGCATTGTCAAAAAACCTATGCGTTTTTGGACGGACTGCTTAAAAACGGACCAAAAATGGGTTCAAAACGCCACATGTAGCATCACCCTTAGGTGAAGCACCACATTTGGGGCAGATTTACTTACCCGGTCCATTCGCGATCTAGCGGCGCGTTCTCTGCGCTGGATTCGGGTCCAGCCGGGATTTATTAAGGCAGTTCCTTAATGCGCTGAATTTCCCTGGAACGCACTGGAATACACCGAGCCGGGCTGAGTGAAGGTAAGTGCAAGCTCCGCGACAGGTTTTTTTTTAAAAAATGCGGCGGTTTTTCCGAATCCGTCGGGTTTTCGTCCGGCCACGCCCCCCGATTTCCGTCATGTGCATGCCAGCGCCGATGCGCCAAAATCCGATCGCATGCGCCAAAATCCCAGGGCAATCCAGGGGAAATCGGCGCAAATCGGAAATATTCGGGTAACACGTCGGGAAAACGCGAATCGGGCCCTTAGTAAATGACCCCCATTGTATTAGATATAACAGGATTGCCCTGAACTTACCTCTACATGGGGCTGTCCTCATAGATATAGGGTCTATCACTGGGATCACCTGCAGCCCCCTGACTGTACACTATGGGGATGGACTGTAAGCTCTTGTGATCAGGGCTCTCACTCCTATTGTTCCATATGACTGTCTGTACTCTGTAATGTAATATTATATTTGTATATGTCCCCTATGATGTGCAAAGGGCTGCGGAATATGATGCCGCTGTATAAATAACGATTATTATTATTATTATTATTACACTGACCCCATAATATTACATTACAGGAATAATTCTCCCTTGGGGTCTGATTCGCTTTAATGATCCTGCTCAAGGATGAAAATCCCGGGAATTTTCTTCTTTTTATTTCTTAATTACTTATGAATGTGAGAGGAGATGGAACCTGATGAGGGACTTTTCCGGATGATTCCTATAAGAAGGGATTGTATTTCCCGCTCACACGTTACATCCCCCCAGGGGCTCCATCGATGATCTGTATATGGGGGGAACATAAATGAATGTGCCAGGGATCTATGTCCTACACGGAGGCTAATTATGTGTGGGAGTCATGAAGGTCGGATGTTACTATATGGGTCGTAATGACGGATGAGGCCACGATAGAGAAACTGACACTACAAGGGGGAAGCGCTCAATGAGCAACGGCGAGCAGATGTTGTGCTAATGAGGAGGAATTCCCAGCTTATACATTAGTACAACCACCTCTGACCCTTCAGCCCATACCTATAGGGACACAGCGGTCGCCATATTGTATAATACTGCTACCAGAGGTCGCACTAAGATTTTTACAGAAGGGTAATAATACTCCTCCTCCTATTTTTGGGGAGTATTTTTAGCCGAGGAGGAGTATTAAATTTTTTGTAATAAAAATATAAAACTTCTAGCTGTATATAATGTTAACAGACGCTATTCATACATGAAAATCATCTTCACCGCGCGCTCACTTCACACACACACACAGCAGCACGCTCACTACACACACACACAAACAGAGCAGCACGCTCACACACACACACAGAGCAGCACGCTCACACACACACATACACACACAGAGCAGCACACTCACACACATACACACACACAGCAGCACACTCACACACACACATACACACACAGAGCAGCACACTCACACACACACATACACACACACACACAGAGCAGCACACTCACACACACAGAGCAGCACACTCACACACACACACATACATACACACACAGAGCAGCACACTCACACACTCACACACACACACACACACACACACAGAGCAGCACGCTCACACACACACATACATACACACACAGAGCAGCACGCTCACTACACACACACACATACACACACAGAGCAGCACGCTCACTACACACACACACATACACACACAGAGCAGCACGCTCACACACACACACACACACACATACACACACAGAGCAGCACGCTCACACACACACAGAGCAGCACGCTCACACACACACAGAGCAGCACGCTCACACACACACAGAGCAGCACGCTCACACACACACAGAGCAGCACGCTCACACACACACAGAGCAGCACGCTCACACACACACAGAGCAGCACGCTCACACACACACAGAGCAGCACGCTCACACACACACAGAGCAGCACGCTCACACACACACAGAGCAGCACGCTCACACACACACAGAGCAGCACGCTCACACACACACAGAGCAGCACGCTCACACACACACAGAGCAGCACGCTCACACACACACAGAGCAGCACGCTCACACACACACACACATACATACATACACACACACACACACACACACACACATACATACACACACAGAGCAGCACGCTCACACACACAGCTGCACGCTCACTACACACACACACAGCTGCACGCTCACTACACACACACACAGCTGCACGCTCACTACACACACACAGCAGCACGCTCACTACACACACACAGCAGCACGCTCACTACACACACACACACACAGAGCACGCTCACTACACACACACACACACAGAGCACGCTCACTACACACACACACACACAGCAGCACGCTCACTACACACACACACACACAGAGCACGCTCACTACACACACACACACACACACAAACAGAGCACGCTCACTACACACACACACACACACACAGAGCACACTCACTACACACACACACACACACACACACACAGAGCACACTCACTACACACACACACACAGAGCACACTCACTACACACACACACACACACACACACAGAGCACACTCACACACACAGAGCACACTCACACACACACAGAGCACACTCACACACACACAGAGCACACTCACACACACACAGAGTGCAGTGAGCGCGGTGCACTCCACAGGTGGGCCTCGCACTCACCTGGCACTGGTCTCCGGTCCTGCCGGGATCCTACAGCCGAGGAGCGCAGCCCCGCTGTCCACGTGTCTCCCGGGCCTGCGCTCCCGCTCCGGGTCTCTCCGGAGCGCTGCTGACACAGAACACTGTGTCACGTGTCCCGCTGAGCGGCCCGGCGCGCGCTGTGATCGCGCTACTAACATTTCCCTCTATTGCAGCGCGCGCCGGGCCGCTCAGCCTGCGCGCTACAGGAAATAATTGCCATGCGTTCTTTTACGCATGGCAATTATTTTGGGGGGTAATTGCGCCTCATCACGCGTCTATGACGCGTGGTGAGGCGTTAATGCGACCTCTGACTGCTACATTGTCACAGTCATCATGGACCCCAGTGTCCCCATTGCATTGGTAAATCAGGGGACAGATTATTAAGGATTAGTAATGTTCCGCCTTAAATGTCTGACAATTTTACAATCTGTGATATCACAACAAATCAACAGAAACATAAGAGGATAAATCCGAGGTTACGGCCGTAGAGATTAGATAGACGTGAGATCCGTGGGATAAAGATGAGAATTTTTGTGCATTTTTGTTAGCATAAACTGATTTTGTGATGACACCTGTCAATTCTGTGCCCACCAGGGGGGTAACTACAGGGGTTGCAGCCATAGCAGCTACTACCAGGCCCGAAGTGTCAGGGGGCCCCAGCATCTGACCTGCCACAATGAAGAATATATACCACCTTATACATATTATGCTGTACATTGTGGTGCACATCTTCCACAGCACACAGCGAGCCAGTAGCTCAGGTAAGAAATGTCAGGGGAGAGGACAGCAGGACTATTAACCTCTCATCTCTGCCGTCTACTTCCCCCATATGGTCATCAGTTACTGGCCCCGGGATAAGAAGATTGCCTGACAGTGAGTATATACATGTATGTATGAGTGTGTAAATGTATAGATGTATATATTTGATGTGTACATGCTCTATATGTGTGTATATACAGTATGTGTGTACAGTGAATGTTGTGTATACATCGGGGCTCATTCGACAACAATGCACTGTGCCGCGATTCACTAAGATCGTGCGCCCGATATCCTGCATGTGTCACTTCCCCGCTCAGGTCCGCAGGAGTTCACCTTCTTCTTCCCGGTGCATGTAAGTGCTTGGCTTGTGACACAATTTTTAAGTTAAATCCCGCACTTTGTTCGAATCATGGGATCGCCAGACGGCCGGCCCCCCGATTTGTGTTGCATAAATGCCGGCGCTAATGCCGGCGCCATAATCCGATCGCGTTCACCAAAAACCCCTTTAAATTCCTGTCCTAACGGCGCAAAACGGAAATCATCGGGATATGTCCCACAAAAGTGCGGTCCACAGGGCCCTTAGTAAATGAGCCCCACTGCCTGGCAACCACCCCGATACGTGTTTCAGCCGCACAGGCCTTTGTCACCCCCTTAACATGGCGTGGAGGGGGCGTATTCACGATTTTAATCGCAAATTCTTGCACTGCGGAAGAATTTTCAATTATTCCACTGCTTCTATGTCAAAAAACTGGTGTAGAAGCAGTGATAAATCTCCCCTCTGGTGTCTATATTGTGTCTTTATCTGTGATGATAATAATAAATCTTTATTTATATAGCGCCATCATATTCAGCAGCGCTGTACAGATCAGGTGATACATATAGAATAATATGATCTGATGTAACAATAGGAATGAGGGCCCTGCTCCCAAGAGCTTACAATCTATGAGAAGGAAGGGGCACAGGAGGTGACTTGTACAATGGGGCAGATTTACTTACCCGGTCCATTCACGATCCAGCGGCGCGTTCTCTGCGGCGGATTCGGGCTCTGCCGGGATTCACTAAGGTAGTTCCTCCGACGTCCACCAGGTGTCGCTGCTGCACTGAAGTTCATCGGAATGCACTGAAGTTCACCGTCCTATGCTGGGTGAAGGTAAGCGCATGTTTTTGTTTTTGTTTTTTTAATGCGACGGTTTTTTCGAATCAGTCGGGTTTTCGTACGGCCACGCCCCCGCTTTCCGTGGCGTGAATGCCGGCGCCGATGCGCCACAATCCGATCGCGTGCACCAAAATCCCGGGGCAATTCAGGGAAAATCGGCGCAAATCAGAAATTTTCAGATAACCCGTCAGAAAAGCGCGATTCGGGCCTTAGTAAATGACCCCCAATGTGGCAGCCAATCTTTAAAAGGGATGTTAGGTTGTTTTCCAACTCTTACAAAAAGGGGAGTGTCCTTGATAAAAAGGGGTGTGTCTGCGCCAGAAATAACCCGTGAAAATAACCCAGAAAATTCAATATTCTGGTGCAGCAAACTAGACCAACTAATAGGAGGTGCAAAGTACAACTCGCCCGTCTTATACTGCACCGGATTCATCATCCAGCATCAGACACAGGGATTAATCTGCAGAAGAGATCTGTCTACTTCTACTACTGGTCTAAAGACCCAGTGGGGCTCATATACTAAGGGTCTGCGGTATTCCGACGATTTCCGATTTGTGCCGCATTTAGCAGGGAATTTTGGCGCATGGGATCGGATTTTGGCGCAAATTGACACAAATGGCGGGGGGCTGCGTGATTCAGACTAAGCGCGGGAATTAACTTTTAAATTGTGTCGCAAGACAATGCACTTACATGCACCAGGAAGAAGATGAACTCCGGCGGACCTGAGCGGGGAAGCAACACATGCAGGATATTGGTGCACGATTTACGTGAATTGCGGCAGAGTGCATTATCGTCTGACAGTCCGGATCGGGAATCGCGACACGGATGGGTAAGCAAATGTGCCCCAGTGTCTTTACTGTATAAACCGCATCTATAAATAATTTCTATACTGTATCTATATTGTATCTATACTGTATCTATATTGTATGTATATTGTATTTATACTGTATCTCTTGTATCCACCTTCCTTCTGATGTGTATGCTTCATCTCCCACATATAATCCGTCTCCCCTCGGCTCCTATTCTTGATGCGGGTGTTCGGGGATGTTTCTCGATGTGCTGGCGCATTGTTTGTGCTTTTTTTGCTCTGAAGAATTCCTGACCTGTGTCCCAGTTGGAAAAATGCCTGGAGCAACTTCACTTTCATTTCTCGCTTCTCAAAAACTACACGCAGCCCCAGGGCCGCCATCAGGGGGGGTTAAATGTGACTGTGTTCAGGGGGACCCCAGGAGGAGAAGGGGCCCCTAGTCACAGAAAACCCTCCACCCTTCCCAGGTGCAGGGAACTCACTGTGCACACAGGGCCGGGTATTCCTGCAGAGGCGGCCCTGTACAGCCCAACCCAGTCATCAGCGGCATGGCACCATACATGTGAATAATACACGGAGAGGGCAGCTGCCTGGAGTTATGTGTCTCTGGCAATGTCATCCAGGGGCTGGAGATCATCAAGAAGCTGTAGCCCATCATCACACTGAAAGGGGATGGTCATCATGGTGCATGTACTAGCCCCATAACATTGCAGCCTCCACCTAGGAGCCAGGATTGGCCATAGAAGGTCCTGCAGCTGAAGAGAGCCCCAGATACAGGGGGAAAGCTGGCCTCTAATGCTCAATTTCCTTACAGTGCGCCCACAGGACAAATACAGTATTGCATGGTGTCCATTAAAATCTATGGGGAATATTTACTTACCCGGTCCTGTCACGATCCCCGCTGTGCATTGTCCGATGATAATGCACATCTGCCGCGATTCACTAAGATCGTGCGCCCGATATCCTGCATGTGTCACTTCCCCGCTCAGGTCCACCATCTTCTTCCTGGTGCATGTAAGTGCTTGGCTTGCGACACAATGTTAAAGTTAAATCCTGCGCTCAACCCGAATCAGCTGGATCATCCGACGGCCACGCCCCACCTGATTTCTGTCTCCTGAAAGTCGTCACGATCGTGCCAAAATCCGATCGCGTGCGACACAATCCCCTTCTAAATACCTGTCCCAGCGGCGCAAATCCCGAAAATTTCTTTAAGCCGACGAAAGTGCCATCCTCGGGACCCTTAGTAAATAAGCCCCAATGTGTTATTACTGCATTGCATTTGTGTATCAGGTCCTCCACGGAGAGGCGCTACAAGACCTGACTCTGCTGTAGTTATAGGATACAGATAAGGGACTCCCTGTGTATATGGATCTGGGTTTAAATGGATCTTTAAAGGGATATATTGAGCAAAAAACATAATTTTGCAAGTTTCCATCATCAACCACTAGAGAGCGCTATGATGATAGGATTATACATGGTGCAGGCGGGTTATTTTCTGCACATTGCGCTTATTCTCTCATCTTGTACTTGTTTTGGAAGTGAAATCTTTTCAGTTTCCTTCTGAGGACATTCCCAGGATAGTCAGAGCTCCAGGATTCCTTGGAATAAATGAATGGGAACATTCTGTAATTATAATCTGATAATAGACACTCAGTGGTTTCACTGTAGTCTCCCTGAAGTCCAAATACCTGTTTGAGGGGGTTAAAGAGTGAAACTGGGGACCACTCAGACTATGATAGTAACTAGGACCCCTTCTATACTAATTCTTATGTACTCACCTGGTAACAGTTACCACTCCAGTGCTGCCCCCTGTTGCTTCCCATTGGTAGATGCAGCAATTTCAGAATGTAACCGCATTGGTAGTGTGACCAGTACTGCCCCCTGTGGTACGCAACTGGTAATTCTGACCAGTGCAATGATAACTCCACTGGGGGCTGTGCAAACTTTAGTACTGTTCATCATGGTGACCCACTGATTATTGTGATTACTCTAATACTGACCCCCGTGCTACCCAATTATATAATGTGACCAGTACAATACTGACCCCTGTGATAACCAACTAGTTAATGAGATCAGTACAATACAGACCCCTGTGGTACCCAAAAGGTAGTTGTAATAATTCCAAAACTGATCGACTTGCATCCTATGGTTATGGTGGCCCCTCTAAATCCTGACCCCCATGGTGGGGTGAATGTGACCAGTGCTGACCCCTATGGTGGGGTGAATGTGACCAGTGCTGACCCCTATGGTGGGCTGAATGTGACCAGTGCTGACCCCTATGGTGGGCTGAATGTGACCAGTGCTGACCCCTATGGTGGGGTGAATGTGACCAGTGCTGACCCCTATGGTGGGGTGAATGTGACCAGTGCTGACCCCTATGGTGGGCTGAATGTGACCAGTGCTGACCCCTATGGTGGGCTGAATGTGACCAGTGCTGACCCCTATGGTGGGCTGAATGTGACCAGTGCTGACCCCTATGGTGGGCTGAATGTGACCAGTGCTGACCCCTATGGTGGGGTGGATGTGACCAGTGCTGACCCCTATGGTGGGGTGGATGTGACCAGTGCTGACCCCTATGGGGGGGTGAATGTGACCAGTGCTGACCCCTATGGTGGGGTGGATGTGACCAGTGCTGACCCCTATGGTGGGGTGGATGTGACCAGTGCTGACCCCTATGGTAGGGTGAATGTGACCAGTGCTGACCCCTATGGTGGGGTGAATGTGACCAGTGCTGACCCCTATGGTGGGGTGAATGTGACCAGTGCTGACCCCTATGGTAGGGTGAATGTGACCAATGCTGACCCCTATGGTGGGGTGAATGTGACCAGTGCTGACCCCTATGGTGGGGTGGATGTGACCAGTGCTGACCCCTATGGTGGGGTGGATGTGACCAGTGCTGATCCCTATGGTGGGCTGAATGTGACCAGTGCTGACCCCTATGGTGGGGTGAATATGACCAGTACTGACCCCTATGGTGGGGTGAATGTGACCAGTACTGACCCCTATGGTGGGGTGAATGTGACCAGTGCTGACCCCTATGGTGGGGTGAATGTGACCAGTGCTGACCCCTATGGTGGGGTAAATGTGACCAGTGCTGACCCCTATGGTGGGGTGAATGTGACCAGTGCTGACCCCTATGGTGGGGTGAATGTGACTAGTGCTGACCCCTATGGTGGGGTGCATGTGACCAGTGCTGACCCCTGTGACCCCCACATGAATTGTCACTCCAATACTGAACCCTATGATACCGCCCTCTATGGACTGTGACTATTTCTATCCAGCCTCTGGTTTCTATAAATTGCCCAGAAATATTTGTGTTCATTATGATGCAGGAAGAGTTTCATGATAAATGTGAGATATGGATATTCCTGTGGAGCGATGGCTTCCTGCAACTCCGGGCTCCTCTCCCGCCAGCAGTTACCGAATCTCCTGTCAGATTGAGCAACATCTTTATAATTATATGACTGGGTCAGGACCTCTGGTACCGGAGCAATAAATGAGGAGATTAAAAAATGTCTTATAAGAAAAGTATTGATCCTTCAGCACAAATATGTAGATGGAGTGCGAGCGGCTGCATTACATCGCTGGTACCCCGCACCCCGCAGGACAATCTGGCCCCAAGCCCGGACCCCATATATATATAGAGGCTTCCCAGAATATATCATGTCTATGTATCTCACAGAAGATACAGAAGCATGGGAAGATAGAAGATGCATTAATGAAGATAGATATGAGATAGAAAGATATGAGATAGATAGATGATAGATATATGATAGAAGATATGTGATAGATAGATAGATAGATAATAGATAGATAGATAGATAGATAGATAGATAGATAGATATGAGATAGATAGATAGATAGATAGATAGATAGATAGATAGATATGAGATAGATAGATAGATAGATAGATATGAGATAGATAGATAGATAGATAGATAGATAGATATGAGATAGATAGATAGATAGATAGATAGATAAATCCAAAAAAAAAAATAGAAATATTCTAATTTCGCTGACCCGATACTGCCAGTCGTTTAATTGTACACAGATGTTGTGATTCCCTTATCCAATATGGCCACCTCTCATCTTATTCTTCTCTCTACACATGCGCTTGTTTTGTACTTCCGGTCATGCGCAGTAGAGTTATGTAGACGCGATTAGGCGCTGGATCGCTATTATAGACACATGAAGACGCCGGTAATCAGTCGCACATGATTTCTTTATACACAGTACATGATGTGATATATATATGATATTTATTAATAATGCACTGACACTTTATATCACTGCTGCTATCTTAATTATGCTGTACTTGCACATTTGTCTATGATGTCACTCTGTGAACCCTCTCATTAAGGGGGTATATAAGTTTGCTCTTTTGTATGCACACATTGCTTGAAAAAGGTGATACACACCGAAACGTCGCCGGTTTTGGAATAAACCCTTCCGTTTTTCCATTCACTATCTGGAGTGCTGCCTCAAATTTTTTTGGGATTTATATACTTGTTAGTCTTCTACCAGGACTGCTGAGTCTTTGCACCCCCCCCCCCCTTGCTAGGGGTTCTTTCTTGACACTGTGCTGCTGTGAATTTTTTCTTTTCTAGATAGATAGATAGATAGATAGATAGATAGATAGATAGATATAAAATAGATAGTAGATATAAGATAGATAGATGATAGATAGATAGATGATAGATAGAAAAATAGATAGATATGAGATAGATAGATAGGAGATAGATAGATAGATAGATAGATAAATAGATGAAATTTCACTAATAACAAAGGGGGTTCTCCAGGACATAAACACTGCGCCTACACTGAAGAACACCCCAAGAAAATACCATCCTCTGCTCCACGTGTAGCTACATATCTGACGAGTCATGGCTGTGATATTTCTGTATGCGGTACAATAGTTTCCACAGGTCACTGAACGAGGGAGAAACTTCTACTCAGAAGATAAATTCTGCATGAGAAATAAACATCTCAGCAATCCATTTACTTCTAGACCCAAACATCAGAATGTGTGTGTGTGGGGGGGGGGGGGGGGTTCTCTTTAAACTAAACAGCCAGACTGATACATTGTAACAAACCAACAGAGAGATCTGTACAGCAGCTGCTGATGTGCTTAGCTCACAGAGCATTGTTTGGACTGGATACAATTGTCTCCACTTCTCAGCTGAGAGCAGGACTAGCTGTGTACAGTGACCCTGCCTCTAGTTAAGGCTCTGGTCAGGGCTCATAGGAGCCACTTCAGAGTAGTCCAATGTTTTCCTCTTAGCCATTCTTGGGTGTTTTTAACCATGTGTTTTGGGTCATTATTCTGTTGCAAGACCCATGACCTGTGACTGATAGTCTTGAGATTTCATTGTACCCTACACAGATTCAAAACCCCCTGTGCCAGATGCAGCCCCTAAACATGATAGCCTCCGCCTGTGAACATAGAGCTGATGTGCCTTGCTAAAAAGTTTGATTTTAGTCTCATCTGTCCCTAGGACATTCTTCCAGAAGCTTTGTGACTTGTCAACATGTAGTTTTGTAAATTCCAGCCTTGCTTTTTTTCTGATTTGTTTTCAGCACTGGTGTCTTCCTTGGTCGTCTCCCATTAAATCCACTTTGGTTTAAACAACGACAGATGGTGCAATCTGACACTGATTTCCCTTGAGCTTGAAGTTAACTTTTAATCTCTTTAGAAGTGTCTCTTCTATGTGTCTCTTTGATTTGTCATCAGTTTTCCTCCTGCAGCCGCATCCAGGGAGGTTAGCGGCAGTCCCATAGATCTTACACTTCTGAATAATATGTGCAACTGTAGTCACAGGAACATCAAGCTGATTGGAGAAGGTCTTGTAGCATTTAGGCTTGTCTAAAATTTGTTTTCTAAGCTCCAGAGACAAGTCTTTCGTTCACTTTCTGTGGTCTATGTTGAATGTGGTACATACCTTATCACCAAACAGCACAGTGAGTAGCTGTACCCTATATACAGCACAGTGAGTAGCTGTACCCTATATACAACACAGTGAGTAGCTGTACCCTATATACAGCACAGTGAGGAGCTGTACCCTATATACAGCACAGTGAGGAGCTGTACCCTATATACAGCACCGTGAGGAGCTGTACCCTATATACAGCACAGTGAGGAGCTGTACCCTATATACAGCACAGTGAGGAGCTGTACCCTATATACAGCATAGTGAGGAGCTGTACTCTATATACAGCACAGTGAGTAGTTGTACCCTATATACAGCACAGTGAGGAGCTGTACCCTATATACAGCACAGTGAGTAGCTGTACCCTATATACAGCACAGTGAGTAGTTGTACCCTATATACAGCACAGGGAGTAGTTGTACCCTATATACAGCACAGTGAGTAGTTGTACCCCTATATACAGCACAGTAAGTAGCTGCACCCTATATACAGCACAGGGAGTAGCTGCACCCTATATACAGCACAGTGAGTAGCTGCACCCTATATACAGCACAGTGAGTAGCTGGAGCCCTGATTACAGGATTGTAGACACCTGTGACGCCATTTCATGGACATTCCGCGATGTATCATGTCCCTTTTGCTCTAATTTTTTCAGGGGAACCATCATCTCTGTCCAGAGGAGTCTCGTGTTTTGTTTTTTTTTATTCTGCTGAAGTCTGGAGGAAAAGCAATGTCTGTCTTTCATTTATTCATTGTCATAGAAACTTAACTGGAATCTGACAAAAGTAAAAATAAAATTATTTCCGTGACCATTGTGGGTTTTTCTATCATTAAATGAGGGGGACCAGCATTTTTTTTCCATGTGTGTAGCTAGTCCTGCTCTTGCATTTGTATCCAGTATAACAGCCTGGAGTCCAGACTGATACATTGGGGGTCATTTACTAATGGCCCGATTCACGTTTTCCCAACGTGTTACCCGAATATTTCCGATTTGCGCTGATTGTACCTGAATTGCCCCGGGATTTTGGCGCACGCGATCGGATTGTGGCGCTGGCATGCACGCGACGGAAACCGGGGGGCGTGGCCGAACGAAAAACCGCCGCATTTAAGACAAAAAATGTGTCGCGAAAATTACACTTACCCTCACCAGGTATAGGCCGGTGAATTTCAGGGCATTCCAGCGCGCCTCCGGGGAACTTCAGCGCAGCAGCGCCACCTGGTGGACGGCGGAGGAACTACCTTAGTGAATCCCGGCCAGACCCGAATCCAGCGCAGAGAACGCGCCGCTGGATCGCGAACGGACCGGGTAAGTAAATCTGCCCCATTGTAACAAACCAGCAGAGAGATCTATATAACTACGGTATGTTCTCTAGCTCTGCCAGATCTGTATCTGTGTGATATTAATCTAATATATTGGGGCACATTTACTTACCTGTCCGCGGAGTTCCCCGAAAGTGCATTGTCCGGCGATCATGCACTGTGCCGCGATTCACTAAGATCGTGCACCTGATATCCTGCATGTGTCGCTTCCCCGCTCAGGTCCTGCGGAGTTCACCTTCTTCTTCCTGGTGCATGTAAGTGCATTGTTTTACTACACAAATCCCGCACCCCAATCTGATTGCGTGCGACACAATCCCAGTGCAGACACCTGTTAAATACCTGTCAAAGCCGCGCAAATCCTGAAAACGGCACAAAGCCCGACGAAAGTGCGATCCGCGACCCTTAGTAAATAAGCCCCTTAATGAATGCCACCAAAAATTCTGAAATTTAGTCACATCAATGTTAAAAAAATATAGTTGTACTGCAGAAAGTAAAGAATAAAAAAGTATAGCTCATCCCCCAAGTAATTCTATAGGGTAAAAAGAATAAATACGACGCTACAGGTTTTAAGAATAGAATGGGACTCCCCTCCTCTCTCCAGTCTCCTGGAATCCTGGGATATAAATGCATATTTCACAGTACTGCTGCTACTAACAACATATACAAAGGTATGATCACACATCTCTCCAGGGACACAGCAGTGTGAGGACACCCCCAGTGCACTTTGAGGAGCTATAATCCTGGGAGATAAATCCAAAATGAAAAGTCCTGCTGCTACTAACATACACAAAGGAATGTCAACACATTTCTCAAGGCCCTCGAGAAATGTGTACTCATTCCTTGGAACAACACTGGTTGCAGAAAGAACAACAGTGTGAGGACATGCTCCTTAGTGCACTTGGTGAAGCTACAATCCTGAAATATAAAACAATATTTCACAGTCCTGCTGTTACTAACATCATACACAATGGTATGATTACACATCTCTCTAGGGACAATAATCCTGAGGAGCACTTCAGTGAAAATATCTGAGCAGAGCAGTGTGAGGACACACTCCAACTGCTCTTGGCGACATTACAATCCTGGAATATCATTCCATATTTCACAGTCCTGCAGCTAATAACAACGTATAAAAAAGCATGATTACAGGGACAAAACCTAGCACTGCAGAGAGCATAGAGCACAGCAGAGTGAGAATACATTTCAATGCACTTGGAGAAGCACCAATACCGGTATATAAAACAATATTTCACAATCCTGCTGCTACTAACAACATACACAAAGGTATTATTACACATCTCTCCTGGGACAATATCTAGCACTTTTGGTTGAGAGCACAGAGCACAGCAGTGTGAGGATACACCTCCAGTGCACTTGAAGAAGTTTCAATCCTGGAATACAAATCCATATATCACAGTCCTGCTGCTACTAACAAAATACACAGAGATCTGATTACACAACTCTCCAGGGACAGTACCTGGTCTGTATGATCATATAGCCTAATTCTGACCCAGCACTTACGGCATTACACTTTATGGAGGAATTTTCTCAGGTTTCATATCCTTTGCCCGTAATAGGAATGTGTTAACCCCTTCCTGGCCAGGATATAATGATAGAGCTTCATCTCAGGAGCTAGGTATTGTCCCTGGAGAAAAGTGTAATCAGACCTCTGTGCATGTTGTTATTAGCAGCAGGACTGTGGATTTGTATTCCAGGATTGCAACTTCTTAAATTGCACTGGAGGTGTGTCCTTACACTGCTGTGCTCTGTGCTCTTGACAGACAGTGATGGTGATTCTCCCAGGAGAGATGTGTAATCATAGCTCTGTGTATAATGTCAGTAGCAGCTGTACTGTGAAATATAGATTTAAATTCCAGGATCATAGATTCTCCAAGTGCAGTAGGGGTGGGGGGTCCTCACATTGCTGTGCCTTCAGCAGGCAGTGCTAGGTATTGTCCCTGGAGAGATGTGTAATCATACCTTTGTTTATACTGTCTGTAGCAGCAGGACTTTGAAATATGGATTTGTATTTCAGGATTGCAACTTCTTCAAGTGCACTGGAGGTGTGTCTTCACACTGCTGTGCTCTGTGCTTTTGAGAGACAGTGCTAGTTATTCTGCCAGGAGAACTGTGTAATTATACCTTTGTGTATGTTGTTAGTAGCAGCAGAACTAAAACTTTGGGTTTTATATTCCAGGATTGGAACTTCTCCAAGTGCATTGGAATGTATCCTCACACTGCTGTGTTCTATGCTCTCTGCAGACAGTCTTAGGTTTTGTCCCTGTAGAGATGTGTAATCATACTTTTGTGTTTGATGTTATTAGCTGCAGGACTGTGAAATATGGATTGATAATCCAGGATTGTAATATCTCCAAGCCCAGTTGGAGTGTGTCCTCACACTGCTGTGCTGAGATATCTCCTCTGAACTGCTCGTTACCCTCTTTTGTGCTCCTAGAAAATGTGTAGCAGTCTTTAGGTTTAATGCTAGAGCAGTCACTCAGAGCAGAGAGGAGGGGCAATGCAGATAACTAAGAACACAGCAGTGTGAGGACATGGCATCAGTCTACTCAAAAGCTACAATCCTGGAATATAAATCACTTTGTTACAGTGTGGACCCGAAGGAGTTTATATGTTACATTTCTATAAATAAATGGGAAAATTTTACTTTAAGTCCATTTATATTTTACATTTCAATGAATAATTGAAATGGAGAAAAATTAACTTTTACTTTTTTTTTTTAATATGGGTTTTAACGACTAAAAACTTCAGTAATTATTTGATTAAAGGGGAGGCAGCACTCACCAAATTGTTTATCTAGGAACAGCGCCGTACATTTTGTAGTGGTTGTGCCTGGTACTGCAGATTAGTCATCTTTACTTGAATGCTACTGAGCTGCTGCATGGACTGTAGCCCATTATTTTACCTGGACCCGGACCAATCAGAAACTGTTGTGTTATTGTCACAGTCTCTGTGTATCCCTTTAAGCAGTGATGATATAATATAATCAGATGTTTATCTGGTGTATTATAATATTATTATGTGTTAGCGGTCTGTATATATCAGACTGTGGCGTCCCCCGGCCTGTAAGGAGATATACAGGCTGGTCAGACACGCAGCGGCCATTACTCTCACTACATTACGGTCTATTACATTAGCTTTTCCCGTAACTGGCGCGGCCTGATGTCATTTCATGGAGCTTTCAATATTAATGGGACGAGCACTTTGGGGTTTTTTTCCTGTTGTTTTCTCCTGCGCTGTCCTGTCACGCCTCAAAACAACAAGATGATGAAATATGGAGCGAACGTGGACTAAGAAACGGATAGTCTGGTAATAAGGATCTGGATAGGGGGGATTATCCCGATTGTTAGACATGGGATGGAAAATCTGTCACACAGGTGCACGGCTCGTTATACCCCATGGCTCTGATTACTCTCTGAGATACTAATGAGCCGTGCACCTGTGTGACATCACATGACCCTGGTCAGATTTCTATCCACATAGAAGCTTTCTATAGAAGAAGAGCAAGCAGAGATCTTGAAAATTGAGCCTCCTAGTGGTGGCTGTATAATCCGTATGTGAGGAGCTCCACCTAGTGGTGGCTGTATAATCTGTATGTAGTGAGTTCCCCCTAGTGGTGGCTGTATAATCTGTACGTAGTGAGCTCCCCCTAGTGGTGGCTGTATAATCTGTACGTAGTGAGTTCCCCCTAGCGGTAGCTGTATAATCTGTATGTAGTGATTTCCCCCTTAGTGGTGGCTGTATAATCTGTACGTAGTGAGCTCCTCCTAGTGGTAACTGTATAATCTGTATGTAGTGAGCTCCCCCTAGTGGTGGCTGTATAATCTGTACGTAGTGAGCTCCTCCTAGTGGTAACTGTATAATCTGTATGTAGTGATTTCCCCCTTAGTGGTGGCTGTATAATCTGTATGTAGTGAGCTCCCCCTAGTGGTGGCTTTATAATCTGTACGTAGTGAGCTCCCCCTAGTGGTGGCTGTATAATCTGTACGTAGTGAGCTCCCCCTAGTGGTGGCTGTATAATCTGTATGTAGTGAGTTCCCCCTAGCGGTAGCTGTATAATCTGTATGTAGTGAGCTCCTCCTAGTGGTGACTGTATAATCTGTATGTAGTGAGTTCCCCCTAGCGGTAGCTGTATAATCTGTATGTAGTGCGCTCCTCCTAGTGGTAACTGTATAATCTGTATGTAGTGAGCTCCTCCTAGTGGTGATTGTATAATCGGTATGTAGTGAGCTCCACCTAGTGGTGTCTGTATAATCTGTATGTAGTGAGCTCCCCCTAGTGGTGGCTGTATAATCTGTATGTAGTGAGCTCCTCCTAGTGGTGACTGTATAATCGGTATGTAGTGAGCTCCACCTAGTGGTGTCTGTACAATCTGTATGTAGTGAGCTCCCCCTAGTGGTGGCTGTATAATCTGTATGTAGTGAGTTCCCCCTAGCGGTAGCTGTATAATCTGTATGTAGTGAGCTCCTCCTAGTGGTGACTGTATAATCTGTATGTAGTGAGTTCCCCCTAGCGGTAGCTGTATAATCTGTATGTAGTGAGCTCCTCCTAGTGGTAACTGTATAATCTGTATGTAGTGAGCTCCTCCTAGTGGTGACTGTATAATCTGTATGTAGTGAGCTCCACCTAGTGGTGTCTGTATAATCTGTATGTAGTGAGCTCCCCCTAGTGGTGGCTGTATAATCTGTATGTAGTGAGCTCCCCCTAGTGGTGGCTGTATAATCTGTATGTATTGAGCTCCCCCTAGTGGTGGCTGTGTAATCTGTATGTAGTGAGCTCCTCCTTGTGGTGGTATATAATCTGTATGTAGTGAGCTCCCCCTAGTGGTGGCTGTATAATCTGTATGTAGTGAGCTCCTCCTAGTGGTGACTGTATAATCTGTATGTAGTGAGCTCCACCTAGTGGTGCCTGTATAATCTGTATGTAGTGAGCTCCCCCTAGTGGTGGCTGTATAATCTGTATGTAGTGAGCTCCCCCTAGTGGTGGCTGTATAATCTGTATGTATTGAGCTCCCCCTAGTGGTGGCTGTGTAATCTGTATGTAGTGAGCTCCTCCTTGTGGTGGTATATAATCTGTATGTAGTGAGCTCCCCCTAGTGGTGGCTGTATAATCTGTATGTAGTGAGCTCCTCCTAGTGGTGGCTGTATAATCTGTATGTATTGAGCTCCCCCTAGTGGTGGCTGTGTAATCTGTATGTAGTGAGCTCCTCCTTGTGGTGGTATATAATCTGTATGTAGTGAGCTCCCCCTAGTGGTGGCTGTATAATCTGTATGTAGTGAGCTCCTCCTAGTGGTGGCTGTATAATCTGTATGTAGTGAGCTCCACCTAGTGGTGTCTGTATAATCTGTATGTAGTGAGCTCCCCCTAGTGGTGGCTGTATAATCTGTATGTAGTGAGCTCCCCCTAGTGGTGGCTGTATAATCTGTATGTATTGAGCTCCCCCTAGTGGTGGCTGTGTAATCTGTATGTAGTGAGCTCCTCCTTGTGGTGGTATATAATCTGTATGTAGTGAGCTCCCCCTAGTGGTGGCTGTATAATCTGTATGTAGTGAGCTCCTCCTAGTGGTGACTGTATAATCTGTATGTAGTGAGCTCCACCTAGTGGTGCCTGTATAATCTGTATGTAGTGAGCTCCCCCTAGTGGTGGCTGTATAATCTGTATGTAGTGAGCTCCCCCTAGTGGTGGCTGTATAATCTGTATGTATTGAGCTCCCCCTAGTGGTGGCTGTGTAATCTGTATGTAGTGAGCTCCTCCTTGTGGTGGTATATAATCTGTATGTAGTGAGCTCCCCCTAGTGGTGGCTGTATAATCTGTATGTAGTGAGCTCCCCCTAGTGGTGGCTGTATAATCTGTATGTATTGAGCTCCCCCTAGTGGTGGCTGTGTAATCTGTATGTAGTGAGCTCCTCCTTGTGGTGGTATATAATCTGTATGTAGTGAGCTCCCCCTAGTGGTGGCTGTATAATCTGTATGTAGTGAGCTCCTCCTAGTGGTGGCTGTATAATCTGTATGTAGTGAGCTCCCCCTAGTGGTGGCTGTATAATCTGTATGTAGTGAGCTCCTCCTAGTGGTGACTGTATAATCTGTATGTAGTGAGCTCCACCTAGTGGTGCCTGTATAATCTGTATGTAGTGAGCTCCCCCTAGTGGTGGCTGTATAATCTGTATGTAGTGAGCTCCCCCTAGTGGTGGCTGTATAATCTGTATGTATTGAGCTCCCCCTAGTGGTGGCTGTGTAATCTGTATGTAGTGAGGAGCTCCCCCTAGTGGTGGCTGTATAATCTGTATGTATTGAGCTCCCCCTAGTGGTGGCTGTGTAATCTGTATGTAGTGAGCTCCTCCTTGTGGTGGTATATAATCTGTATGTAGTGAGCTCCCCCTAGTGGTGGCTGTATAATCTGTATGTAGTGAGCTCCTCCTAGTGGTGACTGTATAATCTGTATGTAGTGAGCTCCACCTAGTGGTGCCTGTATAATCTGTATGTAGTGAGCTCCCCCTAGTGGTGGCTGTATAATCTGTATGTAGTGAGCTCCCCCTAGTGGTGGCTGTATAATCTGTATGTATTGAGCTCCCCCTAGTGGTGGCTGTGTAATCTGTATGTAGTGAGCTCCTCCTTGTGGTGGTATATAATCTGTATGTAGTGAGCTCCCCCTAGTGGTGGCTGTATAATCTGTATGTAGTGAGCTCCTCCTAGTGGTGACTGTATAATCTGTATGTAGTGAGCTCCCCCTAGTGGTGGCTGTATAATCTGTATGTAGTGAGCTCCCCCTAGTGGTGGCTGTATAATCTGTATGTATTGAGCTCCCCCTAGTGGTGGCTGTGTAATCTGTATGTAGTGAGCTCCTCCTTGTGGTGGTATATAATCTGTATGTAGTGAGCTCCCCCTAGTGGTGGCTGTATAATCTGTATGTAGTGAGCTCCTCCTAGTGGTGGCTGTATAATCTGTATGTAGTGAGCTCCTCCTAGTGGTGGCTGTATAATCCGTATGTGAGGAACTTCTCCTAGTGGTGGCTGTATAATCTGCATGTAGTGAGCTCCCCCTAGTGGTGGCTGCATAATCTGTATGTGAGAAGCTCCCCCTAGTGGTGGCTGTATAATCTGTATGTAGTGAGCTCCCCCTAGTGGTGGTGTATAATCTGTATGTAGTGAGCTCCCCCTAATGGTGGCTGCATAATCTGTATGTGAGGAGCTCCCCCTAGTGGTGGCTGTATAATCTGTAAGTAGTGAGCTCCCCATAGTGGTGACTGTATAATCTGTATACAGTAAACTCCCCCTAGTGGTGGCTGTATAATCTGTATACAGTGAACTTCCCCTAATGTTGTCTTTATATTCTGTATGTAGTGAGCTCCCCCTAGTGGTGGCTTTATAATCTGTAAATAGTAAGATCCCCCTAGTGGCATCTGTATAATCTGTATGTAGTGAACTCCCCCTAGTGGTGGCTGTATAATCTGTAAATAGTGAGCTCCCCATAGTGGTAACTGTATAATCTGTATACAGTGAACTCCCCCTAGTGATGGCTGTATAATCTGTATACAGTGAATTTCCCCTAATTTTGTCTTTATATTCTGTATGTAGTGAACTCCCCCTATTGGTGGCTGTATAATCTGTATGTAGTGAGCTCCTCCTAGTGGTGACTGTTTAATCTGTATACAGTGAACTCCCCGTAGTAGTGGCTGTATAGTCTATATACAGTGAACTTCCCCTAGTGGTGGTGTATAATCTGTATGTAGTGAGCTCCCCCTAGTAATGGCTGTATAATCTGTATGTAGTGAGCTCCCCCTAGTGGTGGCTGTATAATCTGTATGTAGTGAGCTCCCCCTAGTGGTGGCTGTATAATCTGTATGTAGTGAGCTCCCCCTAGTGGTGGTGTATAATCTGTATGTAGTGAGCTCCCCCTAGTGGTGGCTGTATAATCTGTATGTAGTGAGCTCCCCCTAGTGGTGGCAGAATTATAAAAAAAATTCTAAGAAATTTGAACATTGATTTTCAGTGTTACCTAACCAGTTTCACAAAATCTCAGCTGCACCACAGTGGTAGTTCAGAGGTTTTCATTGTTTAGTCACTATGCTGAGGTCTCCTTCTATTGCAGAAATGAAGTTCGGAAGATTAGCGGTGCCCCTCCAGCCGGGGTTGGTTTTCTGTGACTGTCCTTGAAGCAGAGGCAAGTTTTGGGGTCTCCAATCGTCATAATATTTGGCTGTTAGATCCTGCACCTTCCTGTTTGGGAGTCGTCCATCACATCTTGTTGCACAACATTGTACAGGAATCTCTCCAGAGATGTAATAGTTAACCGCCGCATTATCTGTGAATCTACTACGGATTAATACTAAGAATAACAGGATTAAGGAAGTCACCGGCATGTAATAGACGAGTCTCGTCTTGTGGCTGGATCCTCCCGTGCAGCAGCTGTGCCCCTCACTGTGTACATATAGGGAGCGTAGGGCAGGATGTGCACAAGTAATGTCATGTCTGATACACAGCACAATGCAGGAGGGTGACATCGGGCTGAGGGTGCATGTGCCTCGTGTACTGTCACTGATACAGAATTTTAACTCCCCTTCCTTTTTATTGCCAATTGTATTTATCAAATGGATGATGAGGGGGTGACACAAGAGCTTACAGTCTATGAGGATGAGGGGGTGACACAAGAGCTTACAGTCTATGAGGATGAGGGGGTGACACAAGAGCTTACAGTCTATGAGGATGAAGGGGGGGACACAAGAGCTTACAGTCTATGAGGATGAAGGGGGGGACACAAGAGCTTACAGTCTATGATGGTGAGGAGGTGACACAAGAGCTTACAGTCTATGAGGATGAAGGGGGGGACACAAGAGCTTACAGTCTATGAGGATGAGGGGGACACAAGAGCTTACAGTCTATGAGGATGAGGGGGTGACACAAGAGCTTACAGTCTATGAGGATGAGGGGTGACACAAGAGCTTACAGTCTATGAGGATGAGGGGTGACACAAGAGCTTACAGTCTATGAGGATGAGGGGGTGACACAAGAGCTTACAGTCTATGAGGATGAGGGGTGACACAAGAGCTTACACTCACCGGCCACTTTATTAGGTACACCTGTCCAACTGCTTGTTAACACTTAATTTCTAATCAGCCAATCACATGGCAACTCAGTGCATTTAGGCATGTAGACATGGTGAAGACAATCTCCTGCAGTTCTCCCGAGCATCAGTATGGGGAAGAAAGGTGATTTGAGGCCTTTGAACGTGGCATGGTTGTTGGTGCCAGAAGGGCTGGTCTGAGTATTTCAGAAACTGCTGATCTACTGGGATTTTCACGCACAAACATCGCTAGGGTTTACAGAGAATGGTCCGAAAAAGAAAAAACATCCAGTGAGCGGCAGTTCTGTGGGCGGAAATGCCTTGTTGATGCCAGAGGTCAGAGGAGAATGGGCAGACTGGTTCGAGCTGATAGAAAGGCAACAGTGACTCAAATCGCCATCCGTTACAACCAAGGTAGGCAGAAGAGCATCTCTGAACGCACAGTACGTCGAACTTTGAGGCAGATGGGCTACAGCAGCAGAAGACCACACCGGGTGCCACTCCTTTCAGCTAAGAACAGGAAACTGAGGCTGCAATTTGCACAAGCTCATCGAAATTGGACAGTAGAAGATTGGAAAAACGTTGCCTGGTCTGATGAGTCTCGATTTCTGCTGCGACATTTGGATGGTAGGGTCAGAATTTGGCATCAACAACATGAAAGCATGGATCCATCCTGCCTTGTATCAACAGTTCAGGCTGGTGGTGGTGGTGTCATGGTGTCTTTGGGCCCCTTGGTACAACGCCACAGCCTACCTGAGTATTGTTGCTGACCATGTCCATCCCTTTATTACCACAATGTACCCAACATCTGATGGCTACTTTCAGCAGGATAATGCGCCATGTCATAAAGCTGGAATCATCTCAGACAGGTTTCTTGAACATGACAATGAGGTCACTGGACACAAATGGCCTCCACAGTCACCAGATCTCAATCCAATAGAGCATCTTTGGGATGTGGTGGAACGGGAGATTCGCATCATGGATGTGCAGCCGACAAATCTGCGGCAACTGTGTGATGCCATCATGTCAATATGGACCAAAATCTCTGAGGAGCTTCCAGCACCTTGTTGTATCTATGCCACGAAGAATTGAGGCAGTTCTGAAGGCAAAAGGGGGTCCAACCCGTAGCATGGTGTACCTAATAAAGTGGCCGGTGAGTGTACAGTCTATGAGGATAAGGGGTTGACACAAGAGCTTACAGTCTATGAGGATGAGGGGGTGACACAAGAGCTTACAGTCTATGAGGATGAGGGAGTGACACAAGAGCTTACAGTCTATGAGGATGAGGGAGTGACACAAGAGCTTACAGTCTATCAGGATGAGGGGGTGACACAAGAGCTTACAGTCTATGAGGATGAGGGGGTGACACAAGAGCTTACAGTCTATGAGGATGAGGGGTGACACAAGAGCTTACAGTCTATGAGGATGAGGGGGTGACACAAGAGCTTACAGTCTATGAGGATGGGGGTGACACAAGAGCTTACAGTCTATGAGGATGAGGGGTGACACAAGAGCTTACAGTCTATGAGGATGAGGGAGTGACACAAGAGCTTACAGTCTATGAGGATGAGGGAGTGACACAAGAGCTTACAGTCTATGAGGATGAGGGGGTGACACAAGAGCTTACAGTCTATGAGGATGAGGGGGTGACACAAGAGCTTACAGTCTATGAGGATGAGGGGTGACACAAGAGCTTACAGTCTATGAGGATGAGTGGGACACAAGAGCTTACAGTCTATGATGATGAGGGGTGACACAAGAGCTTACAGTCTATGAGGATGAGGGGGTGACACAAGAGCTTACAGTCTATGAGGATGGGGGTGACACAAGAGCTTACAGTCTATGAGGATGAGGGGGTGACACAAGAGCTTACAGTCTATGAGGATGAGTGGGACACAAGAGCTTACAGTCTATGATGATGAGGGGTGACACAAGAGCTTACAGTCTATGAGGATGAGGGGGTGACACAAGAGCTTACAGTCTATGAGGATGAGGGGGTGACACAAGAGCTTACAGTCTATGAGGATGGGGGTGACACAAGAGCTTACAGTCTATGAGGATGGGGGTGACACAAGAGCTTACAGTCTATGAGGATGAGGGGTGACACAAGAGCTTACAGTCTATGAGGATGAGGAGGTGACACAAGAGCTTACAGTCTATGAGGATGAGATGTGCCGTAGTTGTCAATAATGGGTACGAATGAGAATGAATTGGCTTTGAGTAAAGTAAATTGCAGAGAATGTCACCAGAATATGACCCCATTAAAATGTTCATTGCGCCCCATTTCACGGATTTGGGTGCAATGACATGGGAGGAAGTGATCTGTCTCCATGATCCCGCAGCAGATATACTAATATACGTTGCTTTTATCCCCCCATCCTCCGCCTCGGCCGCTCCGTGACAGCAGCTGCACATTCTTCAGACAGTTGCAAAATAATTGGATTATGTGAAAATAAACAGCCGGAGGATCCGACCGGGAAAATATCTGCGGGATAAGAAACTTTAAAATAAACATATAAACTTTTTTTTTTTAACTTTCTTAGAAGTTATTATTGTTTTTAGTAAAATAAAGGTTATCAAAAAATGGAGTCAATATCATTTGTTGTTTTATTTACAAAAACTATTAGGATACAATTACAGGGGTCACCCAGTTTTGGAGGGATAAGGTATTGATGAAGGTGGGGGTGGGCCATGGTGGGGGGCTATGATGAAGCCCCTTCCATATGTCTGATGTTCCAGTATTTTTGCAGGTGGTCGTGGAGCTATGGCCGGGTTTCTCCCACGCTGCAGATGTCGGTCACCTCTAATAAGTGTCAGCTCCTCCGCACTGGAGGCTCAGCGTGTGGAGCTGGTGCAGGAGGACTGTGCTGTAACCCCAGGGCAATGTATAGAGTCAGGAGACTAAACTCATCATGAAGGTCTCTCTGGGGTCTAAATAAATAAGGGGGGAGGGGTTAAGACTGGGATCTAAATGAGTCATAGTTTTGGATCTGAATTTGGTTAGAGCATTCTGAGGTCCTCCTGTAGCAGATGATCACAATTATTTGAAGAAAACAAATATTTGTTATTACATGCCTGTTTTGTTACATTGTAGCTACTAAACCCCCTCATGTTACCTGTTTGTTATGGCGCCTCCTGCTGTTACATACTTGTTATGGCGCCTCCTGCTGTTATATACTTGTTATAGCGCCTCTTGCAGTTACATACTTGTTATGGTGCCTCCTGCTGTTACATACTTGTTATAGTGCCTCTTGCAGTTACATACTTGTTATGGCGCCTCCTGCTGTTACATACTTGTTATAGCGCCTCTTGCAGTTACATACTTGTTATGGCGCCTCCTGCTGTTACATACTTGTTATGGCGCCTCTTGTTGTTACATACTTGTTATGGCGCCTCCTGCTGTTACATACCTGTTATGGTGCCTCCTGCTGTTACATACTTGTTATAGCGCCTCTTGCTGTTACATACTTGTTATAGCGCCTCTTGCTGTTACATACCTGTTATGGCGCCTCCTGCTGTTACATACTTGTTATAGCGCCTCTTGTTGTTACATACTTGTTATGGCGCCTCCTGCTGTCACATACCTGTTATGGCGCCTCCTGCTGTTACATACCTGTTATGGTGCCTCTTGTTGTTACATACTTGTTATGGCGCCTCCTGCTGTCACATACCTGTTATGGTGCCTCTTGTTGTTACATACTTGTTATGGTGCCTCCTGCTGTTACATACTTGTTATAGCACCTCTTGCTGTTACATACCTGTTATGGCGCCTCCTGCTGTTCCATACATTTTATGGCACCCGCTGCTGTTACATTGTAGATGCTAAACCCCCTCATGTTACCTATTTGTTATGCTGTTTTGTTACCCTCTGATGGTATATACTTGTTATCCTTCCTCTAATGTTACATACCTGTTATGGCGCCTCCTGCTGTTGCCTACCTGTTATGGCGCCCCCTGTTGTTACATACTTGCCTCCTGCAGTTAGATTTTATTACACCCACTGCTGTTACATTGTAGCTTCTATACCCCCTTTATGTCACCTATATGTTATGGCATCCTCTGCTCTTATATACCTTATATGCTACCCTCTGATCATGTATACTTGTGACACCTTTCCTGTTGACCACATGTTACAATTTTGCCTGCCCTGCATTACCACTAGGGGGAGCCTATGAGTTTTCTGCATTATACTGCAGTTTATTTCCTGGTTACTGCTATTTATCTTACATTTTATACTGTAGAACTTCATTCACTTATTTTATTGCAAACTTCAATTCACAAAAGTTTGAGCATATTTTTTTTTTGGTTGATGAAAAGATACATTTCTGTGAATGCTCTATTCCAGGGGTTGCAAGTCTTTTGATGGCTGCCTCGGGCTCGCAGACAAATATTTAATTTAAAAAAATAATAACGCTAAAAATATTAACCATTCTTAAGGGACATGGCCTGAACCTACATAGCACCGGATGTATAGTATATCAGCTCCTAGGAGAAGAAAATGGCTCACCTAAACGCACCCTGACTTCAATAAACCATTTTAAACGGAACCTGTCATCAGGAGCCATTTTTCTGGCTTCCCCGTGTCCCCATAGAGAATATTATGCACATTGCAAGTGGTTTCATAATAAAATTTGCTTTTTCAGATAAAAAGAAAAGTTAGATGCAGGGCAGTATCCCGTGTCCCATGGGAGTGGCAAACGAGGAGTGCCCCCCTATCCCTCCCCCGTTACCCTCGGGAAACCACTGCATCCTGTGTTTAGTTCAAATTTAAAAACCGCCAATATCCCTCCTTTATTAAATAGACGCATGACGTAGTGGTTTCCCGAGGGCCCCCTAACCAGGTATCCCCCAATTTCTTAGTGTGCCCCTTAATTGTTCCATCAGATACCATTGCATGAGCGTGAATGGCTGGAAGATACTGTCCCGATCCCCGGGGGGGCATGATGTGCCATGAAACCCTTCCATCTCCTAAACAACTTCACCATCAATTTGGACATGGCCTTTTCTGCTTCCAACCGTTCTAAATGAAAAAGTTGGGTCATTTGCCCCAGTACTTTAGATACCGGAGGAATCCCTGGCTCTAACCAATGCTGCAAAAGGCATCTCTTTGCTACCAAACTAACTACATGGAAGAGCTTTGGTAGTACACCTGACGTGGGTTGGGATTCATCTTCCTGCCTAATGTCATAATGGAACAGGTAAGTGATCGGATCTTTGCAGATCTCCCTGCCCCACAATGAGCTGCCCAAACCTTGCACCTCTGTCCACGTTCTGGGCCGAGGGCAGTCCCATAGGCCGTGATACAAATCAGTGCCTGGCTCCCTACATTTGGGGCACTCCACTTTCCTTTCCGGAAATGCTGGAGAGGGGGCCAGGTTAAAGGCGAAAATTGCCCTGTGCATGATGCAGAAATGGGTATCCCTCCACCTTTTATTGAGCACAACCAACTTTTCTTTTTATCGGAAAAAGCCATGTTGATTACACTTTGGTAATGTGCACACTATTCTCTAGGAGGGGGACATGGGGGAGCCAGAAAAAGGGCTCCTGATGACAGGTTACCTTTAATAGACGTCAGATGAGTGACACTCATCTGCCACTTACATTTTTCCATAGAGAAGACCGGAGTGGAGTCATTGGGGCACGTTTACTTACCCGGTCCTGACACGTTCCCTGAATGTGTATTGCCCGACTGGAATGAACTCTGCTGCGATTCACTAAGATTGTGTCCCCGATATCCTGCATGTGTCGCTCCCTCGCTCAGGTCCGACAGAGTTCACCTTCTTCTTCCTAGTGCATGTAAGTGCTTGATCTTGCGACACAATTTGAAATTTAAATCCCGCCCTCAGTCCAAATCAGTCGGATCATGCGATTTCTGTCACATAAAAATCAGTGCCACCACGCCACAAACGCATGCGACACAATCCCCAGTTAAATACCTGTCCCGAAATCCGACGAGAGTGCAGCCACGGACCCTTAGTAAATAAGCCCCAATAAGCACAGACTGGAGGTGAGTTTACCAGCAGGTATAGGGAGTTCCTACGCCAGGGTTCTCCTCACCACAGCCTCCTCCACTCGCTCAAGCACCGCTCTAGATGTCAGGAGAGCGGCCACCTTATATCCCGGGTGTCGGTTTCGTGTGGTCAGCGCCATTTTAAACTACGCTGGCGGGAATCAGCAGCCGCATCATTCACAGAACACCTGAATACAGGTAGAACAGCAGAACAACGGTATTGAGGGAGTAGCACTTCTGCCTTGCAGCACTGTGGTTCGAATCCCACCCAGGTCAACATCTGCAAAGAGTTTGTATGTTCTCTCCTTGTTTGCGTGGGTTTCCTCCGGGTCCTCCGGTTTCCTCCCACACTCCAAAACATACTGTTAGATTGTTTATATTGTGAGCTCCATTGGGGACAGGGACTGATGTGACAAGCTCTGTGCAGCGCAGCATAATCTGTGTGCGCTATATAAATAAAGAAATTATTATTATTAAAAGAATTCTGACACTTAGAATTGGCCTAACATAAAATGCACACATTTACTTGTATCTGGTTATATACATACTGTACGGCTCTCACAGAATTACATTGTAACATATGTGGCGTTCATGGCTCTCAGCCAACAAGGTTCCCGACCCCTAGTCTATTCCCTTACAACACATCTGCAAGTGATTAAAATATTAATAAAATTATATGAATAAACTATAGATTTTTTTGTTCTTTCTGATGGTGTAGTTACAGTAGATCTACCAATAAGAATAAATTAGAATAAAAGAATGAGTAAAAATTTAAGCAATGATTTCTCTGTCCCCAGAGGAGGAGCCTTTAAGGAAAAAGCCATTTACAGGAACGTCATTGATTAGTTTCGGAGTCTGGGGAGTTATGGAATTAAGAGGTTTGTTTCCCGAAATTGTGGATCTATACTTCCTGCTGATATTCCATTGTTCTCCATTTCCCCTGATAGGAGAGAACATTCATACTCATCATGTGACCCCTGGAAGTTCATTCCCTTCCTAAACTTGTTACAACCCGAATCTTTTTATAGTAACTCGACAAAACAAATCGGTAAAGTAAATGAAATTTATCAGTGACTCAGAACATTAAAAATAGATCATTCTGTAAAAATTGTTTAGTGTTTTGCTCTATTCTTTTAGGGATAATTTTTCGCAGTTTTGGCATAAAAGACAAACAAACTTTAAATTTAAATATTTAAAAATCTATAACCTTAATAAATTAAATATATCAATTAATATATTTTCTGAATATTCTACCCAGAAGTTTACCGTCACTTGAATCTTTATACGTATTCACATAAGAGCATAATTTTATTTTGTTATATTTCCTGACCCCGGCACAGAAGACACAGATTATATTCCGGAAATTAAAGTTTAAAAAGTATAAGAGGTGTCTGGTTTTTATAGTGATAGTTGGACTATGGGTCTGTGCCCCATAAGATGTGAAAATCCGAAGTCAATTTTCATCAATTCCTTCAAGTGAGTGATGACCCCAAATTAATGAAAGCCATTATTATATAAATGACAAGACTCTATCAAAGAATGTTAACCCAAAAATGAGATCCTTCTCTTTAATATACAAACAGCACGTTTCTAGGTGATAGGGGCTTCTGATTTGAGCCCCCCTCCATCTTCTAAACATGACTTAACTCCAGAAAAAAGTGACTCTTCTGTGCTCATTATCACATAACTTTGAAGGGAATTGTTTTATAGGTAATCGGGCGAGATTTCACATAAAAGAGGGAATTCTAGAAAGGGCGTTTCATACCCAACATGAGGGGCTGGAAGTTTATTTGGGTACAATCTAGCAGAATAGATCATAGACAAAGTATACAGCAGAGAAAAGGAAAGCCAAGTATACAGTAGATTGGTGATTGTATGTGATTGCACAGATAAGTAAAGGGCAAAGGTGATTGTTGAATAGGCTACAGAAGAGAAAGAAAGAAAGCAAGAAAGAAAGAAAGCGAGTGAGAAAGAAAGAACGAAAGAGCGAGAAAGAAAGAGAGAGAGAGAAAGAAAAAATAAAGAGAGAAAGAAAGAAAAAAAAGGAGAGAGAAAGAGAGTGAGAAAGAAAAAATAGAGAAATAAAGAGAGAGAGAAAGAAAGAAAGCGAGAAAGAAAGAAAGAACGAAAGAAAGAAAAAGAAAGAAAGAGAGAGAAAGAAAGAAAGAAAAAGAGAGAGAAAGAAAGAGAAAGAAAAAAGAAAGAGAAAGAAAGAAAGAACGAATGAACGAAGAAAGAGACGGGACGGGTAAGTAAATGTGCCCCGGTATGTTATAAGTACTTTTTGGTGGCATTATATACAGTAGGTATTTTAGACTGGACATGGCTGTACATGGTAATTTAGCATTGTCATAATATGACAGTATTAGGCTCAGTTCACACTACCGTCGGGATTTCCGTCTCTAGTATCTGCTTAAAAAAGTAAAAAACTGAAATAGAACGAATCCATTAAATTCCACTGAAATCAAGGTAAAATCTGTTGTTTTCAGTTTACAGTGATCCGTTATTCTTCAGTTTTTTTTCACGGAAAAAATGACGGAGCATGCAGTATTTTTTTTCCGTTTAAAAAAAAAAACTTATTCATAACGGAAGACACTAAGTTACATTGTAGTTTTACATTGTATTTTTTAAAAAAAACGGATACTAACCGACACTAACTGAAAGACAAGTGTCCGTTTTTTTAACCAAGATACGTAAGGGTATCAGTTAAATTAATGGACACTATGGGGGACATTAATCATAGTTTTTTAGCCTGTTTTTGGCTTTTTTTGTGCAAAAATCTGGCGCAGTTCGTTAATTTGGCACATATTTGCGACATTTTCAGGCGCACGGCAAAGTCTGGCACTTAGTGGTTTTGAGTCCCTGCACCTTATCTGACACAGTGGGGCACATTTACTTACCCGGTCCAGTCGCGATCCAGCGGCGGGTTCTCTGCACTGGATTCGGGTCCGGCCGGGATTTAATAAGGCAGTTCCTCCGCCGTCCACCAGGTGGCGCTGCTGCGCTGAAAAGCATTTTAACGCGCCGGAATTCACCAAGGCCGTCTGAGTGAAGGTAAGCGGGTCCCGAGCGACACATTTTCGGTTCTCAAATGCGGCGGTTTTTCCGAATACGTCGGGTTTTCGTTCGGCCACGCCCCCCGATTTCCGTCGCGCGCATGCCGGCGTCGGGAAAACGCGAATCGGGCCCTTAGTAAATGACCCCCAGTGAGTGGCTGCTATACAGATGTTTGCACGGGATCTATCACTATTTTGCGCCAAAAAAGTCGCAAAAAATCCACCTACTCTGAGCTGGTGCATTTGAAAAAAATGTTTCTTTTCATTACTGAAAACGAATGTCTTCGCTTCCCAAATGGAAAAAATGAATGTCACCCTATGTCAGTGGTGGCGAATCAATGGCACTGGTGCCAGAGATGGCACTCAGAGGACTCTCTGTCAGCTCTGTCGACGCTGGCAGTCTCACAGGCACAGAGTTTGCCAGACATGGCACCTTCCTGCAGTCTCAGGCAGTCCGAGTAGTGCCCTGCTATTGTAAAGTGACCCATCCTGTGCTCCTTGGTCCTGTCCGAAGAGTGAAAAGGTGTGGACAGGGTCGGATTGGAGCTCAAAGATTCTGGTAGCAATAAGTTGGTTACTGCCTAAATTGCGGTGTTGGCACTTTGGGAAAAGCTAGTGTGTTTTTTGGTCTCATTTTGGTCACTCGATCTCTAAAAGGTTCACCATCACTGCCCTATGTCATCAGTTACTGTCAGTTTATCTATCTTTATTTCACATCCTTTTTTTTTTTTTGTTTAAATGGAGATAAAGAACCGATGTGCCAACCTTAGTGTGAACTTATATTAAATAAATAGGAGTATGATGAAAGAAATATGTGGCAACTTAATGTGGGATTGTAATGGTTTTAATAATAATAATAATAATTCTTTATTTATATAGCGCCTACAGATCCCGCAGCGCAGCACAAAGCATTACAAATTGGTCCCTGTCCCCATGGGGCTCACAATCAAAAACCCTGACAGTTTTTGGAGTGTGGGAGGAAACCAGAGGACCCAGAGGAAATCCACGCAAACACAGAGAGAACATACAAACTTTTTGCAGATGTTGACCTGTGTGGGAATCAAACCCAGGACCCCAAGGCAGAAGTGCTACCCACTCATCCACCGTGCCGAATAGTTATATAAAAGCTTCAGATGAATCATATTATTTAGGCACTATATGCATAAATTCTATAATTAAATAGGCTGTATATGGTGGTATAACATGGACAGTGTCTAACAATATATGTTTTTGCAGTTCATGGCGATATAGAGACACCATAGGCTGTATATTGCTGTACTAGTATAGTATAGTATGACACAATGCTGTAAGTATTGTTTAGGCACAATTTGGATATATTATATAGGTATTATAGCCTGGATACGGCTGTAAATGAGAATTTGACATGGGCACAGTATAAAAGCATCATTTAGGCAATATATGATTTTTAGGTAGTACATCCTGATACTAATGAGCCTCAGTGCGGCTGTAATGAACACCAGGAAAAACCGACTGATACAAAATGCATATAATTAACATTCCGAGACAGGATTGTGCAGGAACAATGCGCTGCCAGGGTATTCCCGAGTACATTGCCAAGAAGCCCGGGCATTGTCAATGTGAGAATTGTTTTAGCAAATGTTTCTAATCACGCAACCGCTCGCTGCCGCTTCCTCATATGGGATTTCTATTACAGGACCCTGCGGCAGGAGGCGGAGGAGGTCCTTATATCTAGGCGATAGGAGTGTGGACTAAATAAAACTTGGTATTTTTATTTGTTTAATCATAAAAGTTATGTTTTAGTATTCCACATTATGTCATCTTATCTTTCTGCGGTAGAAAAAAAAAATTACTTTTTTTTTTAAATTTTGTTTTCTAAAGAAAATTAGGGGTCCGATGGGGTCCTACGTACCTCCGTCCGACCCCTCGCCGCTCCTCATACTAGTGGAGCAGAATCTGGCGCCCCCCTCACTGCCCCGACAGAATGCACCAACTTTTTTTGGTGCACCTTCAACTTAGAGCATTCGACACACTTATAATAATGGACACACTTGGTAACAAATGTGGCGCATGGTCCAATTATGCCTCCAAACGCCCCTTTATGTGCAGAATTTCGTCGGGCACATGGCAGCCCCAACACAAACATATTGCGGACACTTTATAAATACATGCGTAAGCAGTTTGCACTTTCTTTCTAGTGTAAAGTCAGACAGAAAACTGGCACAAACGCTTTAATAAATGTGGAGACTGTTGTGGGCCTGTGCCAAGGTCATTGTACAGTTATAATAACGGAGGTCGAGTTGTGACCTAGAGCTTATTTACTTGTATAGTAGAGTATTGCGGGCAGACTCCGTAACATTAACGGAGATGATCGTGGCATTAGCCATTGTGAATGGTAGGTCCTGTGTTATCTGTACAAAGATGTTACCTGTAATTCAACCTATAAAGATAATGGCCCAAATTTACTGAAGCCCCTGCATCAGTTACTGTTGGTCTTTGCACGTTCTTTCACTGCTTGCACAGGTATTAAAGGGGGACATTAACCATAGTGGGGTCTCAGGTTCGCCTATTTTTGCGCCTGGTTGGCTCTTCTTTTTGGCTCCTGATCTATGATGGATCTGGTTCTGGCTTAGTAAATGCACTTTGGAATTGTTGCATGTCCGATTCATTTGCGCCTAAATTTGCGCAATTGTTAGATCTCATTTGTGAGCAGTAATGAAAGGAGACTGAGAAAATGTGACAGAACGTTCAGGGCTTCATCTCTGCTCAAAAAAAACTATCATTGTGATCTAACTGCAGGGACTAAAAGTTACAGAGATGTAAAAAAAAAAAAAATTCTTGCTGAAATGAGTCTTTGCCTTTTTTATTATAATTTACATGAAATGGAGACTGATAATATTCTCAGATCTGTACAATAAGACAATAATTTACTGGAGAAATTTTACATTTTAAAACTGCTCCGAAGTATTTTCCATGTTGCATAAAGGTGATTCTTCATTTGGGAACCTAAAATGTATGTTTTTAGTAATGAAAAGGGAAGTTTTTTGGAAGTGCAGCTGCTCAGAGGAGGTGCATTTTCTGCGCCTATTTTGTGCCTTTTTAGGCGCACTTTTGTGATAGATCCCGTGCAAACATCTGTATAGGTCGCACTCACTATGTCAGATAAGGCGCAGGGACTCAAAACCACTACGTGCCGAACTTTGCCGTGCGCCAGAAAATGGCGCATAAATGCGCCTAATTAACGAGATGCGCCAGATTTTAGCGCTAAAAGACGCTCAAAACAGTCTAACTGACTATGATTAATGTCCCCCTAAGTGTCCAAGACTCATTTGTGCACGCTTCACTATACCCCTGACACAAATTTCTGCACTGAAGGGGGCGTCAGGTGCTCAGTTGGACCGTGCGCCAGATATATCATGCACAATCTGACAGAAGTGTGTCACACGCCCCATGTTAAAGGAAACCTACCACGTTAAATAGTAGGTGTAAACTGCAAATACCGAGCACCAGCTCAGGGTGAGCTGGTGCCGGAGCTTACTTTCGTTAGTGTCATAAACCGCTGTATCGCGGTTTAAACACTTTTTAATGTTTATATCTGAAGCAGCTTCGGCGCACCAAGCGCAGTTTACACCTATTATTTAACGTGGTAGGTTTCGTTTAAAGGTGCACCCAAAAAAAAAAATGGGTGCACTTTATCGGTGCAGTGCAGGGGGCGCCATATTCATGAAGAACATGCACAACAATTCATGAATCTGGCGCCCCCTGCACACTACACAGATAACAGTTGGCCAATGAGAAGTGATCTCTATTAGACAAGTGTAAGACTATTATTAGGCTTTGACCCTACTAACTGTGGTGGTATAAGAGCCTAAAGTAACAAAGAGCTAACAGTAAATTATAAGATTCAAAATATTACTATATGGCAGTGATGGCTAACCTATGGCACTGGTGTCAGAGGTGGCACTCAGAGCCCTTTCTGTGGGCACTCAGGCTATCACCAGAGATGACTCCAGGTATCTTCCTGCAGTCCCAGACAGCCCAGGACTTGCTGTGCACAGAGATATTTTAACGTGACAGCGCTACCTGGGACTATTTTTATTGGTGTCCTCAGGGGCTGGTATCAATGAAAACTGTGACAGAGAAGGGAGTATAAATCACAAATTAAATTTCTGTGTTGGCACTTTGCGATAAATAAGCGCGTCTTTGTTGTAGTTTGGGCACTCGGTCTCTAAAAGGTTTGCCATCACTGCTATATGGCCTCTCAAAGATAAAGAATTACCGAAAAGGGAAAAGAGAGTACGCACAATAGAACAATGATAAAACTTATGGCAATGTAAAATGCAATGGTCAAAATACAATGTAAAAGATGATTGGCAGCGAAAAATACAAAGTTAATGCATAACACAAATTTAATTCCAAATTACAAGCGGCCCCCTGCTTAAGAACACCCGACTTACAGACAACCCCTAGTTACAAACGGACCTCTGGATGTTGGTAATTTACTTTAGTCCCAGGCTACAATAAACAGCTATAACAGTTAGAATTAAACTTTATTGTTAATCCTGAGACAATGAAAAAATTTGTCTGGAGTTACCATTATAAAATATACAGTTCCGACTTACATACAAATTCCACTTAAGAACAAACCTACAGAACCTATCCTGTACGTAACCCGGGGGCTGACTAGTTTTTATATAAAGTGCAGGCAAAGAGCATAAATATAGCACCATGAAAGTAGAGACCAAACAGGGTCTATTATTAGGATATACCTGGTCACAGAAGGGTGGACACTGCCCAGCACCCACCTCAACACGTTTTTTCGGTTAAGGTCAGGCGCATGTTATATAAGAACTTCATGCATTGCAATTACTTTTGTATCAACTTTGTACTCTTGGGGGGGGCATTTATCCTTTCCTCCGTTGGTGTTTTTGCTGCCTAATGGCTGTGTTGCGCCTATTTTGCATTTTTTTGAACCGTTACGTCTCTATTATTTCTAGCATGTATTTGCGCTCTATTTGCCATTACATTGCGCCTCTTTACAGATGTTTGTGCCCGATTTATTATACTATTGCACCTATAAAGGCGCAAATAATCGCACAATAACACGCCAGTCCTGACCCTGCTTAGGAAAGGCAATGGTATGACTTGCCAAACAAATTGCGCCATTTTTAAAATTGTAAAAATGTAAAATAAATATCTGCATTTCACAAAGAGCCAAAACCACAAAGACAAACGAGGTGTAAAAAATAGACTCACAACGGGCGCAAAAAGAGCTCTGAGAAGGGGGAAATAAGATAAATGATCCCCTTGATGTGTTTCGCTTCCTTTATTGTGTATTTTTACCTTTTTTATTTTACATGGCCATAAGTTTTTAATAATATCTAATCAAAATAATAAAGTTTTATCATTGTTCTATCGGTATTCTACACAGTTATTACTTTTTAGTAGTTCTATTGCAAGTCCTAATTACAAGAAGAAAAAACTTCTGTAATAAAAGGTTATAAAGAAACATCAAAATAGGAAAAAAAAAATATCAGCACTTAAATACAGAACCTACAACAATAAAAAAAAAACCCATAAACAAGCTTAATGTTTAGTGCACAGTCCACAGCAGTGTGAGGAGAAGGTCCCAGTGTACTTGGAGATGCTACAATCCGGAATATATTGTATATCAATATTTCATACTTCTCCTGCTACGATCAAGTCAGACAGGAATGATTACACACCTCTCCAGAGACATGGTAACACTGGCTGCAGGGAGCACAGAGCACAGCAGTGTAAGGACACCCCCCCCCCCAATGCAATTGGAGAAGATAGAGTTTTTCATCATCCCCGTTAAAGAGGACCTGTCACCCATAATTTCGGCACTAGGAGCTGCTTACTAATGTGATAGCGGTACCAGAGTACAATGTAATCATGAGGGGACGGTCCGAGGTGCTGCCTCTTAGCCGGACCGCCCAGCTAGCTCCTAGTGCTGAAATTATGGGTGACAGGTCCCCTTTAAGGTCATTGCAACTAAAGTTTTCAAAACAATTTTTGATATCATATGTTTCCCTACTTTTCTTCTAATAACATAGAACATTGATACATTTTTTGGAAAATTCCGGTGTCCTATGTGTAGTCTAGATGTCAGGTTCATCAGAGGGCGATCCTCTCTGGCCGCGCTGGGTGTGGTGCGCTGATCAGGCAGTTCATTGTCTGTAAGAGAAGCTTTTATCATTAGAAGAAGAGAAATGAGGGATTCCAGGTTTATGATCCGTCTCCGGAGGGTGAGGTGGGGCTGCGGTGCTGAAGTTCGTTAGAGAGGTCGCGTTACAGCGATGGTGAAATATTACACGGTTTATTTGTAGCATTTTCCCACACCCGCCCGATGTTATATGAGCAATTACACATCTGTCATGGTAATCACATAATCCAAGGTGTCATATATAACAAGGAATATCCACCGCAATGGGATTTAAAGGGGCATTCCGGCATATCCCGTATTGATCACCAATCTTTAGCATAGGTTGTGAATATTAGATTTGGAGGTGGGTGACACCTGGGACCACCACCACACAGACCAGGGACAAATGCTACAGCCTCTTCACAGTCTACTGAGGACAGCACCATACATTATATAGTGGCCATACATGGTATTGCAGCTCAGCTCCATTCATTGGAATAGAAATGAGCATCAAATAGGCAGAGTGACTGATGGACCTGACGTGCCAGGCTTGCAAAGCAGGAGATGATCGGCAAGGGTTCAAGGTGTTGGAGTCCTATCGATTTGAGAGTCTGTGGATTTGTGATCATTTAAAAAGAATTCCGGAATTCCCCTTTAAAGATCCCACATCCCACTTAACAATACATTATATTCCATTATTTCTGACACAATGCTCCAGCTCTACCGCACAGCTATAAGTAATAACAATCTGTCTTCCGGCCACCACCACTAAGGCGCTTAAGAGCTTATTGCAGTATTATTGAGTTTGATGTATTAAAACGATTTTATTTCTCAACAATCATCAGAATGAAAAATCCGTGACCGCACTTCAAATCTGCAATAACAGATACATAATGTCAAGTTGGATCATGTGCACTCTTTATAGCAGTGATGGCGAACCTTTTAGAGGTCGAGTGCCCAAACTGCAACCCAAAACCCTGCATATTTATCGCGAGGTGCCAACCAAAAATTAAAGCAGTAATTTATTGCTCCCTGTTCAACAAAGTTCAATCATACTGGCCTCCTGAGGACGGCAACACAGCAGAAAGATGGAACATTTTCATAATTTTAGCTTCTTTCCAGTTTCCCTCTGTACACAGAGAATTGTGGGGCCAGCAGGAGGTCCTCCAAAAATAATTTGACCCTGTCTAATTCTCCCTCTTCCTTCAGTCCCAAGTAGCAAAGTCATTATTAAAACATGACTGAAAGCAGCATCTTTTAAGTTTCTTGGAAATGCAGGAAGATTCTTTGATTCTTGTCTGGTGCGCTGGGGCGATGGGCGATGGCCCGGGTGCCCGCAGAAAGAGCTCTGAGTGCCGCCTCTGGCACCCGTGCCATAGGTTCGCCACCACTGCTTATAGGTTCAACACATCACTAGAAACATAAGAGGAAAAACCGGTCCATACATGATGGGACACATTTACTTAACCTGTCCTGCGCGATCCCCGAAAGTGCATTGTCCAACTGGAATGCACATCGGCCGCGATTCACTAAGATCATGCGCCTGATATCCTGCATGTGTCGCTTCCCCGCTCAGGTCCGACAGAGTTCACCATCTTCTTCCCGGTGCATGTAAGTGCATTGTCTTGCGACACAAATTGAATCTTAAATTCCACGCTCAGCCCGAATCAGTCATATATCGCAAAGTAAATCACTTCCAAAGGTCCATCTAATTCATCACAAAACAATTCATAGTCGCATAATATGCCAAGGCATCTTAGTTTGCGCAAATTGCTGTATACCAACTGTATAATTAGTAGTGCAAGGTCAGTTTAATGTGTGCAAATTTGCCATATACTCACATAAAGTGCCAATATATACATTTCTCAGGGAATATAGTTTGTAAGTACAACAGGGTAGCTACAAAAGGTTCCTAGTAATCTCATAACATTATGGGGTATATTTATCATACGCTGGTGCATCGTGTGCCAGCGTATAATAGCCCCGCTGCTGCATATTCGCAGCGGGATACATTAAGAGGCTTCCACCTCTTAATATATCGGGACAGCCGGCTGTGCAGCGTTTATCCTATGCCAGGCAGGGCATATGAAAAGTTGCCGGCAGCAGCGAGTGCGCATGCCCTCCGCTCGGCCGGCCGCGCCCCCCCTTCAAGCCCCACTGCCGGCGGAGAGGGCAAAATAAGTGGCGTAGCGCAGAGGTCCTGATAAATATGCCCCTATGTTTCTAAGTCGGCTTAGTGGTGAATGTTGAGTGAGCGTAGATGAGATACCCCGACGCACGTTTTGTGTGTCACCGCATCCTCAGGGGGCCTTTATGGGAGTCTGTAAGGCCGTGTGGATTTTATACTAATAGAGAGAGGGAACGCCCACACTCCAGCCCGATCCAGCACCGGAGAGAAAAACCACGACCGCGTCATCGCAGGGATGGTATCACTCAGGTCACATGACCCGGCCAAGTGTTGACGTCACCGAAATTTGCAAGCCAAGAGGCGTATAGCCGTTGGGCTAATGACTGCACAAAGGGGTCTTGGTTAACGGGGTTATAATTACAGGAATAGGCCCTCTTTAACTGAGGTGGTTTTTTCCTTTCCTTTCTGTCTCCAGGGAGGTGGGGGCTACGTGACTAGGGGCGGGGCTTGTGTCGTGGGTGGTACAGGAAGTGAGCATAGCTTAAATAGGGGCTGGAGACGTCACTCACCCTCTTTCTGGATCGCTTTTCCCACCCGCCCTCCCTTGTTTAAGGTATTTTTCGGCGTTACGATTGTCACAGCTGGCGGTTAGTTGGGTTATTTGGCCTACATGCCCATTGGCTGGCAGGCATACAGGTGGGAGGGGTTTGTTGCACTTTGTTTGTGGTTATTTATATTTGTTTATCTGTTCAAACTATGTTTTAAAAAAAATAATACAAAAAATATAAAAAAATAAGAAATATTTATAGAATGGTTAATTTATATAAAACTGTGGCCGACCCTCACGTCAACCCACATATGTTCAACTTGAATTCAAGTCTCTGTGTATTTTTTTTTAACGGCGAATATTGATTCAGGGTTAAAGGGGCCTGTGCTCCCGGTGGTTTTAGGCTTAACTTTATTTGGGCAGTCCTCCCCTGCTATCTCCCTGGTCCCGCCCCGAATGCTGGCAGAAGACGTGATCGCGGACCTGGGAACATGTTACCCAGGACTCAGAACGAGCCTCTACCAAACGAGGAAGCAGGTATTCAGGGAAGCGAGCACAGGCACGGATTTCATAAAGACCAAAAAAAGGGGGAGATACTGAAGGTTTGTGTGTTACTCCTAAATAAATTGATGACTCCATTTGTGCAAAATCAAACATAAAGTGCTATAAATATGTAAAGTGCATTTGCATTGTACATAATAAAGAGGGATCTATTTCCCATACAATTAGATATTACTTATGCAGCGGCCATAATAAAAGTGCATCCCTTATGTACTGCTAATAAGTTACGATTAGAGATGAGCGAGCATACTCGTCCGAGCTTGATGCTCGTTCGAGCATTAGCGTACTCGTAACTGCTCGTTGTTCGGACGAGTATTTCGCCCGCTCGAGAACGAGTTAACAGTAATAGAATAGACTTGAATCAAAGATTTAAATAGAATAAAATAATAGAATAGAAAAAAAGATTTATAGTATAGTTGTCAGCACCTGTCCAGCAAACGCGCAACCACAACCAGGCTTGGCGCTAGCTGTTAGACTGGGTAAGTGGTGGCGAACTCATCCTGCGACGTCCCTGAGGGCTAAGGTCCTGCCTAAAGCAGATAAACCGCCCTGATAAGGGCGAGCCCACTATCAGGAACCTAACTGACAGTCCCTGAGCGACCCTACAACAAGACAGGGGACACTTACTTCATCTGGCAGCTGCTGGATGGTGGAGCGGACAGGTAACGGAAATACAGGTATAGACCAGTGTTCACACTGGAGCACAGAATACAAACGCAGGACTGAACAGGAAACCGGAATACAGGAATAGACCAGTGTTCACACTGGTGCACAGAATACTAACACAGGACTGAGACAGGGACAGATATATACAGGCCTTCAGGCAGATAATCACAGGTCAGATCCAGATACAGGCGGGATATACACAGGTCAAGTCAAGATCAAACAGATAATATACAGGTCAGGTCAAGATCAAGGTTAAGCAGGCAATATACAGGTCAGGTACAGATACAGGCAGACAAGCAGAGACAGGTCAAGAACAAACGGGTATAAACACAGGTCAGACTAAAAATAACCAGCAAGGTATGATGGGAATGGGCAGGAATATATGGCCGATCCCGGACACGCCCCCAAAAGCACACTGGAGGTACTGTCCATCAAGCTAGTAACCCTTGCTGGGCAGAACTAAAATGCAAGGAGCCGGGTGTGGCTCAGTTAATCCAAACACAAGCAGTAAGCCACAGTTCACACACAGATAAACGTCCATCTATTCCGCCACTGCGGATAGTGCGAAGTTAGGCACGGATGTTACAATAGTAATTGATAGCGTTACGGTGTTGTATTATGCAGGAGTGATACAAGAACCCAACAGCCCTTGTTAGGGCTACAATAGGGTTTTTTTTTTTTAATTTGCTTGTGGCTGGGCTTGCTGGCACTAGTAGTGCAGCTACTACCATTGTGACGAATTTGAGACAATTTTTGGCTCTTAGTGACACCCCTGCTGTTTCCTGTCCATTTCTGTGGTGTTTCCATCATTTTCTGAGGTTTCCAGGTGTTTGGCCAAGCTTCCCTGTGCAGACCCTTGGTCCCCTTGAAAAATGCTCGAGTCTCCCATTGACTTCAATGGGGCTCGTTATTCGAGACTAGCACTCGAGCATTTTAGTGCTCGCTCATCTCTAGTTACGATTAGAGATGAGCGAGTATACTCGTCCGAGCTTGATGCTCGTTCGAGTATTAAGGTACTCGAAACGGCTCGTTGCTCGGACGAGTATTTCCCCTGCTCGAGATCGAGCATTTAATTAAAAAAACACAGTGAAGAACAGTGAAAAATAGAATAAAAACAGTGAACACAGGATCATTTAAGTGAAAAACACAGTGAAAAACACAGTGAAGAATAGATTACAGATGTTCGGCACATCTGCTTACTTGTCGGAAGATACGCGCAAAACGGTGCGAACAAAATAGTATGTGAAGAACACTATGGGGCAGATTTATCAAGCTGTCTGAAAGTCAGAATATTTCTAGTTGCCCATGGAAACCAATCACAGCTCCCCTTTAAAATATTCATGAGCAATGGTAAATTGAAATCTGAGTTGTGATTGGTTGCCATGGGCAACTAGAAATATTCTGACTTTCAGACAGCTTGATAAATCTGCCCCTATATATGTGTGAAGAACACATTGAAGAACACGGTGAGCAGGACAGAGACAACGGGGAGCAGCACAGAGACACCAGGGAGCAGCACGGAGACACCGGGGCAGCGGCAGCAGCATGGAGACATGGGGCAGCGGCAGCAGCACAGAGACATGGGGCAGGGGCAGCAGCACGGAGACATGGGGCAGGGGCAGCAGCACGGAGACATGGGGCAGCGGTAGCAGCACGGGAACATGGGGCAGCGGCAGCAGCACGGAGACATGGGGCAGTGGCAGCAGCAAGGAGACATGGGGCCGCGGCAGCAGCATGGAGACATGGGGTATCGGCAGCAGCACGGAGACATGGGGCAGCGGCAGCAGCACAGAGACATAGGGCAGCGGCAGCAGCAAGGAGACATTGGGCCGCAGCAGCAGCACGAAGACATGGGGCATCGGCAGCAGCACGGAGACATGGGGCAGCGGCTGCAGCACGGAGACAAGGGGCAGGGGCAGCAGCACGGAGACAAGGGGCAGGGGCAGCAGCACGGAGACAAGGGGCAGGGGCAGCAGCACGGAGACAAGGGGCAGGGGCAGCAGCACGGAGACAAGGGGCAGGGGCAGCAGCACGGAGACATAGGGCAGCGGCAGCAGCAAGGAGACATGGGGCCGCAGCAACAGCACGAAGACATGGGGCATCGGCAGCAGCACGGAGACATGGGGCATCGGCTGCAGCACGGAGACAAGGGGCAGGGGCAGCAGCACGGAGACATGGGGCAGCGGCAGCAGCACGGAGACAAGGGGCAGGGGCAGCAGCACGGAGACATGGGGCAGCGGCAGCAGCACGGAGACATGGGGTATCGGCAGCAGCACGGAGACATGGGGCAGCGGCAGCAGCACAGAGACACAGGGCAGCGGCAGCAGCAAGGAGACATGGGGCCGCAGCAGCAGCACGAAGACATGGGGCATCGGCAGCAGCACGGAGACATGGGGCAGCAGCTGCAGCACGGAGACAAGGGGCAGGGGCAGCAGCACGGAGACATGGGGTATCGGCAGCAGCACGGAGACATGGGGCAGCGGCAGCAGCACGGAGACATAGGGCAGCGGCAGCAGCAAGGAGACATGGGGCCGCAGCAGCAGCACGAAGACATGGGGCATCGGCAGCAGCACGGAGACATGGGGCATCGGCTGCAGCACGGAGACAAGGGGCAGGGGCAGCAGCACGGAGACAAGGGGCGGCGGCAGCAGCACGGAGACATGGAGCGGCGGCAGCAGCACGGAGACATGGGGCAGCAGCAGCACGGAGACATGGGGCAGCAGCAGCACGGAGACATGGGGCAGCGGCAGCAGCACGGAGACATGGGGCAGCGGCAGCAGCACGGAGACATGGGGCAGCGGCAGCAGAACGGAGACATGGGGCAGCGGCAGCAGAACGGAGACATGGGGCAGCGGCAGCACAGAGACATGGGGCAGGGGCAGCAGCACGGAGACATGGGGCAAAGGCAGCAGCATGGAGACATGGGGCAGCACGGAGAGATCAGGGAGACTTCAGTGGAAGAAGAGGAGCGGATCCCGGACCGCGTATCTCCCGACAAGTAAGCAGATGTGCCAAACATCTGCAATCTATTCTTCACTGTGTTCTTCACTGTGTTTTTCACTTAAATGATCCTGTGTTCACTGTGCAACATCCCCCACCGGGGCCTAGCCCTTGCGGTGAGGCCTGGAGTCAGCCGGGGCCCGCGGTACCGGAGTGGCTGGCGGTTGCGGCCTAAGCACGCTATGGTCACGGTGCTTGGTACGGGAGAACCGGAGGGCTGTCCTACAGCCTGGCAGGTCTCCAGCAGGGTGGTGTTGGCAAGAAAAGATGAGGGAGAGGCTGCTATAGCGGATCTCCCTGGGGCAACCCCTTAATGTTCCGAGTGTGAGTCTCTGGGTGATGGACAGGGTGCCGGTGATGAAGGCAGCCGTATTAGCAGGGACCAGACGGAGACAGAAGTTGAAGAAAACAACTTACAGTTCTTTATTTGAACCGCAGGAACCGCAGCAACGTGCCTTTAACAAGTAGATGGAGTGCTGAGATGTGAGTTGGAGGGAGCCTCAGGAGATAGTTCACCAGCCTGGATGTAGAGGGCAGGCTGGGAGGCAGCTGTGTCCTGGTAGGAAGCTTCAGCTTGTCCTGTAGGGCTTCAGGTATCACCTTTAAAGGTAAGATGATACCCCTTTTCCTCACTATACTAACTCTAGTCTGATACTCCACTCTTCAGAGGCAGGGGCTAGGCTCTTCCTGCTCTGGTATGGGCCAGACAGAGATTTCTCACTCACTCACTCACTCTAAGTCTACAAGATCTTCTCCTCTTCTGGGAGAGACTTCTCCTCTAACTCTCTAGAACATTCCTGGCCAGGGGGTTTTATTACCTTCCTTTGGTCAGGTGGTGGCTGCTCCTCCAATCACATCTCAGCTTACAAAGGACAGGATGTAACACAGATCATTGGATGACAGAATCTTACATCATACAAAATACTTAACTTCTGCCTTGCCAGGCAGGATTCACCACTGCAATACCCCTATGTCCTATCAGGACCATGTAGTGTAAGGTGATTACATGCAGGTGGGACGTATTCGCAAACCCTACCTCGCCATTGCATCGGCGAGGGTGTTGCATACCCCGGGGGCTATTGAAAGAGCCGCCCTCGGCTCGACTACAGATGTTTTGGGGCACAGAGGGGGCTAAGGCACTTCTGGGAAGTGCAGGCTATGTGAGGTGTAGGGACAAACCGCCCATGGTCCTGGAGACAGGCACCTGGGTTGGTGTCGGACTAAGACAAAACATGTAGCTGTATGACAGTTGGTCGCTGACGCCATTAAACCGAACTGTACAGTAGGAAAGGTGTGGTGTCATGTCCTGTAATCCACTCCTTGCACCAAGGCCTGTATATTTGTTGTATCAACACTTCTTCCCTGGCGGAAATTGTATAAGGTGTCTATATGCATTACATTGGCATATGTGACACGAGTACCTCCTGACTGGCATCCTTACCCATGTATGAGTGGTATCCAGGTGCTAACTGTGTAACACCCCCGGTCCCCTAAAGACCCGCAGTTTACGGACTACCCCCACGTGCAAACCTCGGTTTGAGGGATCAGGTAGCGGTCAGTGTTTTACAAGAAAGACGGTCCGACACAGCCACACTACAACCTGAAAAGCCTATGAAAGGGTTAATGCAGACTACTGGCATATCTTCTGACAGTGTGCAAACATGTTGTAAACTCACATTGGCTTAGGAGCCCAATGGGTACACATCTTGAACGCTACAAACGTAGATAGGCTACTCAGGGTAGCACGGTAGCAAATGTCTCTTTTCCTGCAAAGAAAAGGCATGGAAGTGCAAACAGAATGTCCGTACCTAAAAAGGAAGGCATTAAGTGCAAAATGATAATCAATAGCAATAGCAACTTTTCCCTGGAGTATCTGGCAAAAGTCTCTCAGAAGGTCTCTAATGACAAAGTCCATCTTCTGGGTACAGCCCTTGATGTGGGGAAAAGTGCACTGAGAAGCAAAGGGTCTCCTCTATGTGTAGAGGGACAGAGTCCTTTGAAGAAACCTCTGCTGTGGCAGAGGAAGGGTGCTATCATAGCACAGGACAATGTATAATCTCTTGACTGAGATAAATAAGGATGAGAGTCTCAGGAAAGTCTCTGGCTCTTTGGGGTAAGGACAGAAATATGCAATATGTACAATGGACATAGTACCTGGAGAGGGCTACAGCCCTTCAGGGGTTAATCTTGCTGCTCAAAAGCAATGGCTGCAGGCATGGAAGCAGGAACTGCAGCATGGACATCATCAGCCTGGGTGAAGAAAGCAGTGTTGAGATCTGTCACCTGAAGACATCTGGTGGTAGACACTGGAACTGCTGACATGGAACACCCAGAAGCTGGAGCTGGAACAGCAGGGAGGTCATCTGCGGCGGCAGGCATCTCAGCAAAGGAAGGAGACAGGCACTTCTCTGGCTGACCTTCTGTAGCTGGGGGCGCTGTGGAGCGCATGATGATAACCGCAGGAGCTGTGACTTCTTCATTGCTGACAGCTGAAGGATTGTTGTTCCTGGACTGACCTGTAGCTCTTGGGGGCGCTGTTGCGCTGGCGGTGGTAACCTCTGTAGCTGGCAGGGCATTCTCACCGGACAGCCTGGGCCTCTTAGCAGGTGGTCCTGGATACTCCGCAGGACGATCAGCAGCATTAGATAAGGGGTAAGGCCCCTTTAAGAGAGTCCCTTTTGTAGCCGGGCCTCCTATGGAGGGATGTTGGTCCTCTGCAGGGAGGCCGGACTGTACCCCAGCCGGGGCTAAGGGAGATATAGTGACAGTCACTGTGATATAGGCCCTGGGGGCCATGGTACTCACATCCGCAGTGGTCCTCAGGAGGTCTGTCATCGGAGGAGGCAGCCGCAGTGGAGAATCCGCCATTGAAGACTGCGTACGGGAGACAGCAGTAAGCGGTGCAGCAGAGGAAGGGGCTTGAGGCTCGTGGGCAAGCCATGCGACACTTGGTTCTTCATCTCGGAGGCTGTGCGGCATGTCGGCAGGACAGGAGACAGCACGTGGAGAAATCCAAGATGGCCGATTAACCTCTTTGATGCTGGATGGCGGCTGCGCTGACTCTGAGATACCTCGTGGGCTCTCACTGGCGTTGCAGCGCGGGAGAGTTTCGCGCCAGAGGGCGGAGCTTGAGTCTTTCCCACCAGGAGTTGTGGCGGGCTCAATTTTCTGCTGCGCCACAGCGCGCTGAGGCAGGATTCGTGCCATACGCGCAGGGGGCGGAGCTTAGCGATGTCTCTGGGTTTCCCGCCAGTGAAAGTTTTGGCGGGCTGGAATTACTTGCTGCGCCACAGTTTCGTGAGGTAAAAATCTTCAGGCGCGGCAGCGCCGGATGTAGCAGAGCTGGTACAGTTCTTGCAGGGATTAACCTCTTGAGTGCTGGAGCGGCGCTCGACAGCACGTGGCAGCAGTATAACACAGTTCAGTCCAGAAACACACAAGTACTTGGGCCTAAACCCGGATGGCAGCAGGGTTAGGCAGCACAGTCTTTTCAATAAAGGAAAGTCTTTAATGCCGTAATAAGGCACAGAAGTATCAATCCTGTTCGTGACGCCACTTGCAACATCCCCCACCGGGGCCTAGCCCTTGCGGTGAGGCCTGGAGTCAGCCGGGGCCCGCGGTACCGGAGTGGCTGGCGGTTGCGGCCTAAGCACGCTATGGTCACGGTGCTTGGTACGGGGGAACCGGAGGGCTGTCCTACAGCCTGGCATGTCTCCAGCAGGGTGGTGTTGGCAAGAAAAGATGAGGGAGAGGCTGCTATAGCGGATCTCCCTGGGGCAACCCCTTAATGTCCCGAGTGTGAGTCTCTGGGTGATGGACAGGGTGCCGGTGATGAAGGCAGCCGTATTAGCAGGGACCAGACGGAGACAGAAGTTGAAGAAAACAACTTACAGTTCTTTATTTGAACCGCAGGAACCGCAGCAACGTGCCTTTAACAAGTAGATGGAGTGCTGAGATGTGAGTTGGAGGGAGCCTCAGGAGATAGTTCACCAGCCTGGATGTAGAGGGCAGGCTGGGAGGCAGCTGTGTCCTGGTAGGAAGCTTCAGCTTGTCCTGTAGGGCTTCAGGTATCACCTTTAAAGGTAAGATGATACCCCTTTTCCTCACTACACTAACTCTAGTCTGATACTCCACTCTTCAGAGGCAGGGGCTAGGCTCTTCCTGCTCTGGTATGGGCCAGACAGAGATTTCTCACTCACTCACTCACTCTAAGTCTACAAGATCTTCTCCTCTTCTGGGAGAGACTTCTCCTCTAACTCTCTAGAACATTCCTGGCCAGGGGGTTTTATTACCTTCCTTTGGTCAGGTGGTGGCTGCTCCTCCAATCACATCTCAGCTTACAAAGGACAGGATGTAACACAGATCATTGGATGACAGAATCTTACATCATACAAAATACTTAACTTCTGCCTTGCCAGGCAGGATTCACCACTGCAATATCCCTATGTCCTATCAGGACCATGTAGTGTAAGGTGATTACATGCAGGTGGGACGTATTCGCAAACCCTACCTCGCCATTGCATCGGCGAGGGTGTTGCAACTGTGTTCACTGTTTTTATTCTATTCTTCACTGTCTTTATTCTATTTTTCACTGTTCTTCACATCTGCTAACTTGTCGGGAGATAATATACGCACGGAACAGTGAAGAATAGATTGCAGATGTTTGCATACATCTGCTAACTTATCAGAAGACATTCTTTTTCAATTAAATAACACATTTTATTCCCGAACCATGGTCCCTTTGAAAAATGCTCAAGTCTCCCATTGACTTCAATGGGGCTCGTTATTCGAGACGAGCACTCGAGCATCTGGAAAAGTTTGTCTCGAATGACGAGCACTCGAGCATTTTAGTGCTCGCTCATCTCTAGTTACGATATTTTACCGCTATGGTGTATGACACACCGTGAATTACATAATCAACGCAAAATCAGGTGATTATAATGATTACAAAAATTAACCATGAACCAAAAAAGATCTAAAACCCCACATGTACTAACATATTCGCTAATCCCAATAATATACTATATGATACTTAACGTGCTAAATGTTCTATGCAGCCAATATACTACCTCCCATCCTCTTATATCATTTTAAACACGTAAAATAGAGGGAGATGTCAATCCCCTCTTAGTCATGTTAAAAAGTCCATATTAACATATTGGGGCACATTTACTTACCCGGTCCAGTCGCGATCCCCGATCCGGATGGTCCGACGAAGATTAAGTCCGGCGCGATTCACCGACATTGTGCACCCGAGATCCTGCATCTGTTGCTTCCCCGCTCAGGTCCGCCGGAGTTCACCACCTTCTTCCCAATGCTTGTAAGTGCTTGTCTTGCGACACAATTTACAATGTTAAATCCTGTGCGTTGTCCGAATGCGTTGGATCGTCCGACGTCCCGCCCCCCCCCCCGATTTGTGCCGCCTTAAAGCCGGCGCCGATGCACCAAAATCCGATAGCAGGCGCCAAAAACCCCTGTTAAATGCGGCGCTAATCGGAAATCGTTAGGAAACCAAAATGCGCTTCGCGGACCCTTAGTAAATGAGCCCCATTCAGTCTCTAGTTTCTCCATTCCTTGCTTATTTTCTCTCTATAGAACCGGTCCAAAGTCATCACAACGATCTCCACCGCCCAGGCCATCAAACAACCAAGACAGGCAAGTGTGTCATCATAGTGGTTTTTATTTTCTACAAAAAAGATTTACAAAAAGTTAACTTTGTAAAAAAACAACAATTAAAATACATAAGATTGAAAACCAGCGTGGGAGTAATAATTACTGAATATAATCTCAAGAGAACCTATGGATGGAACAGGACAACTCCAGAAAAAGCATCACGTGGACACCCCATAGACCAGTGGTGGCGAACCTATGGCACGGGTGACAGAGGCGGCACTCGGAGCCCTTTTTGTGGGCACCCGGGCCATCACCCCAGAATGAAGTTCACCGGACAGGACTCAAAGAATCTTCCTGCAGTTCCAAGAAAATTAAAAGATGCTGCTTTCAGTAATATATTAATACTGACTTCACTACTTGGGATTCTAGGAAGAGGGAGAATTAGACATGGTCGAATTATTTTTGGAGGACCTCCTGCTGGCCCCACGATTCTCTGTGTACAGAGGGACACTGGAAAGAAGCTACAATTATGCAAATTTTCCATCTTTCTACTTGCCTCAGGAGGGCAATATGATTGAACGTTGTTGAACAGGGAGCAATAAGTTACTGCTTTAATTTTTGGTTGGCACCTCGTGATAAATAAGCAGGGTTTTGGGTTGCAGTTTGGGCACCCGGCTTCTAAAAGTTTCGCCATCACTGCCATAGACTAGAGATCACATAAAAATGGGGAAAACGTAAGAGCCTCATTTAGGCCTTTTGGAATTTTCGTGTCCAAAAGTACAATCCAATTGCACTCCCTCTGTGCGAGTAATTTTTTCATGTTACCACCTCTACTGCCCATGTGGATCTTTTCGATCCCACGGACCTTAAAGGTTTTGGGATCACAGTTGTGATGTGATCTAAAATGTATCGTTTTTAACTGGCTCAATTCTAATGGAGGCACAGCTTTTTATGTCTCTTACCTGCTCCCTTGTAAGGATAGTAATTCCCGAATAGTCATTCCTAGGTATACATATTTCAGGTTGTGTAATAAATGACATTTGTGCTGCTGCACGAGATGTAATCGTTAATATTAAAGACTCCGCTTCCATTAGTCGTACTAAATTCCTGTGTCCTAAGAATGTTATGACATCATAAACAATCGCCACAGGGAAAACATACATTTCCATCACCAAATGGTTTTTCAATTGTTGGGACACAATGGCTACTTACTAACAAGTCTTTCCAGTTTTTACTACGTCTGACAGTCAAAGCCGGTCTATCTTGTAGTACATCTCTCAGTGCAATGTCCGTCTGTAATACTGCCAATATTTAGATAAAATTGACCTAATTTCCGTCCACTTGTCATTGCATGTCGTGATAAATCTGACACCGTTATCTTTGTCAATTTTTTTCTTTTGTGTTAATCCTGTCATTAGTAGTTGAATAGTAGTATTGCACTGTATCCAAATATACAGGATAGGTGTAGTAGTAGTGTAAAATACTGTGCTCGGCCCATATATACAGGATAGGAGTAGTAGTACTGTACCATATATGTAGGATAGGAGTAATAGTACTGTGCTGTGTCCATATATACAGGAGTAGTAGTACTGTGCTGTGCCCATATATACAGGATAGGAGTAGTAGTACTGTACCATATATGTAGGATAGGAGTAATAGTACTGTGCTGTGTCCATATATACAGGATAGGAGTAGTAGTACTGTGCTGTGCCCATATATACAGGATAGGAGTAGTAGTTCTGTGCTGTGCCCATATATACAGGATAGGAGTAGTAGTACTGTAAAATCCCCATATATACAGGGTAGGAGTAGTAGTACTGTGGTGTGCTCATATATACAGGATAGGAGTAGTAGTACTGTGCTGTGCCCATATATACAGGATAGGAGTAGTAGTACTATGCTGTGCCCATATATGCAGGATAGGAGTAGTAGTACTGTGCTGTGCTCATATATACATGATAGGAGTAATAGTACTGTGCTGTGTCCATATATACAGGATAGGAGTAGTAGTACTGTGCTGTGCCCATATATGCAGGATAGGAGTAGTAGTACTGTAAAATCCCCATATATACAGGATACGAGTAATAATACTGTGCTGTGTCCATATATACAGGGTAGGAGTAATAGTACTGTGCTGTGCCCATATATGTAGGATAGGAGTAATAGTACTGTGCTGTGTCCATATATACAGGATAGGAGTAGTAGTACTGTGCTGTGCCCATATATACAGGATAGGAGTAGTAGTACTGTAAAATCCCCATATATACAGGATACGAGTAATAATACTGTGCTGTGCCCATATATACAGGATAGGAGTAGTAGTACTGTGCTGTGTCCATATATACAGGATAGGAGTAGTAGTACTGTGCTGTGTCCATATATACAGGATAGGAGTAATAATACTGTGCTGTGCCCATATATGCAGGATAGGAGTAGTAGTACTGTGCTGTGCCCATATATACAGGATAGTAGTAGTAGTACTTTAAAATCCCCATATATACAGGATAGGAGTAATAATACTGTGCTGTGTCCATATATACAGGGTAGGAGTAGTAGTACTGTGCTGTGTCCATATATACAGGATAGGAGTAGTAGTACTGTGCTGTGTCCATATATACAGGGTAGGAGTAATAGTACTGTGCTGTGTCCATATATACAGGATAGGAGTATTAGTACGGTGCTGTGTCCATATATACAGGATAGGAGTAGTAGTACTGTAAAATCCCCATATATACAGGATATGAGTAATAATATTATGCTGTTCCCATATATACAGGATAGGAGTAGTAGTACTGTAAAATCCCTATATATACAGGTTAGGAGTAATAGTACTGTGCTGTGCCCATATATCCAGGATAGGAGTAATAGTACTGTGCCCATATATGCAGCATGGGAGGATTAATACTGTGCTGGAGTAAAACTTTAAGCAAACAAAGAAACTACAGAACACACCTGCCCAGGAACACAAGAGATGTCTATACCTTATAGCTCAGGAACCTTAACTTGGGGAAAGGTGCCTTACTGATATGGATGTGCCGGCCAGTGCTGTGCACGTGCCTGGGGGACCAATCAAGCCATCGGGACCCTCTCTGGGGGACAGGAATGCCCCTCTGGCTGCAGGAGGGGAGCATTGCTTACATCACAGGTCTGTACTGCGCCATTTATCTGAACACTACATTGTGCAGCATTATTGCCAGAGAAAAGTCAATTCCATCTCATACCAACAATTACATTTTTGATTTTTACATCCACTTTCTGATCCAAATGACTCCAATTACTCAGAATCCTGTAAACTGAAAATCTAATTCCAGAGAAGAAATCTCCATAATTAGAGAAAGCCGGAGGGTGAATATTGTGTCTCCTCAGCGATTGCAGAATAGATAGAGACTGCAGCTTCCTATGAAGCCCCCGAGGGGACGGGAACATCGCACATAGTGGTGTCATATGGAGGATACATGTGGTGTGGTCGCTAACCGTAATGTGTATGGTACTGAGCACTGCTGGGGCTTTGGCGCAATGTCTCACTGAATGGAACAGTTACATGGAGTGACCATCACAATGGGCGTCCGGGGAGTTGAGGCGGAGATGACTGGGGGGACATCCTGGATAGAGGGGTGAATATAATGGACCAGAAGTGCTGGCGGTCACAGGTTTGGTGCAGACGGCTATGGCAGCTCCTCTTGATGTGACACCCACTGAGGCCCTTGATTGGTGGCAATGATCCAATGAAGAGAGGAGATGCTGGAACCAAGGCGGGGGCAGGGGGCGGGTTAAAATTATTGGAGTTTTGCTTTTTTTTTTTTTTTTGGAGTTGTTACACCACAGCTGTATGGAGCAGCTGACCGCTGCCACATATCTGATGGCAGCATGGGGGCTCAGTGGTTAGCACTACAGCCTTGCAGCGCTGGGGTCCTGGTCAACCAGATAAACTTCTGCCAAGCGTTTGTATGTTCTCTCCGTGTTTGCGTGGGTTTCCTCTGGGTCCTCTGGTTTCCTCCCACACTCCAAAACATACTGGTGCTAGGATAGCCCCTCAGTCTCTTTAGCATAATTGTAAAAGTTGATTTTATAAGGAAGGAGGCCATGGATAACAAATATAAGAAGATACCGGAGTCATGGTGCCTGGATCTATCCTGGGTTATCAGGATTGTGGATTGTGATGGTAGATTTCCTTTAAAATGAGATTTGTTGCAGATTTCACAGACGTGTTGTATATGTGAGAGCAGATTTTTGGAAGATTTCAGATAAAATTTGTTACAGATTTCACTGGAGATTTGTTGCAGATCTGTGGTGGAAAGCTTTCACAGTCTGTAAGATATTGTAGGTAAGTATATGGCACTGCATGGTGCACTATATGGCAGCACACATTAGGATGTGGGCCACGCTGGACACCATCCACGGTAAACAGCAGCGCTGAATAATCTCCGGGCCTCCATGGCGTCAGGCAGTTACATTTCCCAGTGGATAAGAATGGGGCCATTGAGTGGATGTATCTGCACCTTGTTCCGCATCTGCTGAGCTGTAATAAACACCGAAGATCAGGAGCCAATGACGAGTGACTCAGGTGTATGCGGCTCCGGTTACTGCTCTGACATAATACCTGCTATTAACCTTCTCAGGTGGCTGATCCAGAAGAAAAGGAACTTACTGACCGGGGAAAATTCATGGTTGGCTTTCACAAAGTTATAGATGAAAGATTTTGTTGTATGCAGCATTATTACTACATATTATATACTGTATTATTACTACATACTATATACTGTATTATTACTACATACTATACACTGTATTATTACTACATATTATATACTGTATTATTACTACATACTATATACTGTATTATTACTACATACTATACACTGTATTATTACTACATATTATATACTGTATTATTACTACATACTATATACTGTATTATTACTACATACTATACACTGTATTATTACTACATATTATATACTGTATTATTACTACATACTATATACTGTATCATTACTATATATTTATATACTGTATAATTACTATATACTGTATTATTACTACATATTATATACTGTATTATTACTACATACTATATACTGTATTATTACTACTTACTATATACTGTATTATTACTACATATTATATACTGTATTATTACTACATACTATATACTGTATTATTACTACTTACTATATACTGTATTATTACTACATATTATATACTGTATAATTACTACATACTAATATATACTGTATTATTACTACATACTACTATATACTGTATTATTACTACTATATACTGTATTATTACTACTTACTATATACTGTATTATTAATACATATTATATACTGTATTATTACTAAATACTACTATATACAGTATTATTACTACATACAGTATTATTATTACTACTTACTATATATAGTATTATTACTACATACTATATACAGTATTATTACTACATACTATATACTGTACTATTACTACTTACTATATACAGTATTATTACTACATACTATATACTGTATTATTACTACTTACTATATACAGTATTATTACTACATACTACAGGCGGTCCCCGGGTTACGTACAAGATAGGTTCTATAGGTTTCTTCTTAAGTTGAATTTGTCTGTGCTGGGATTGTGTCGCACGCAATCGGACTGTGGTGCAGCTGCGCTGGCTTACATGCGACACAAATTGGGGAGCAAGCTGTGGTGGTTATTTTATATAAGCCCCCCTTACACCCTATGGATTCATTAGATACAGCCCCCATGGCCCCCCCAGCAGCCCTGGGCCCTGGCACTTGCCCGGGTATTCCCTGTGCTAGCGCCAGCCCTGATTACTACATTCTATCTATAATATTATTATTTACAATACCGATTTACAGATGACCCCTAGTTACAAACAATTACCAGGTAACTCTGGTAATTGGTAATTTACTGTACTTTAGTCCCAGGCTATAATAAAAAGCTATAAACGTTATTAAATGTGTCTGTAGTTAAGATTTATTATTAATCGTGCTTCTTATGACAATCCAACATTTTGAAAATCCAATAGTCACAGAGACAAAAAAAATGTGGCTTGGATTACAATTATAAAATATACAGTTCCGACTTACATACAAATTCAATTTAAGACCCTATCTTGTACATAACCCGGGGACTGCCTGTATATCAATATTTTAGCTATATACAGTATTATTATTATATGCTATTTATGGTATTACTTCAGACTATACACAGTATTATTACTATATTCTATATGCAGAATTATTATTTCATATGGTATTAATATTATGTACAGTATTACTTTATAATTCTGTATATACTATAATACTACAGCAAACTACAGGCAATATTATTCCGACATACCATTTACAGACAATGGGACACATTAGGGCAGATTTACTTACCCGGTCCGTTCGCGATCCAGCAGCGCGTTCTCTGCACTGGATTCGGGTCCGGCCGGGATTCATCAAGGTAGTTCCTCCGCCGTCCACCAGGTGGCGCTGCTGCGCTGAAAAGCATCTGAACGTGATGGAGTTCACCGGGCTGGACCAAGTGAAGGTAAGCGCGTCCCAAGCGACACATTTCTTTTTTTAAATGCGGCGGTTTTTCCGAATCCGTCGGGTTTTCGTTCGGCCAAACCCCCCGATTTCCGTCGCATGCATGCCAGTGCCGATGCGCCACAATCCGATCTTGTGCGCCAAAATCCCGGGCAATACAGGGGAAATCGGCGCAAATCGGAAATATTCGGGTAACACGTCGGGAAAAAGTGATTCGGGCTCTTAGTAAATGACCCCCATTAAATTACACGGCCGCCGGAGTTCACCGAAAGTGCATTGTCTGACAATAATGCACTGTGCCGCGATGCACTAAGATCGTGCGCCTGATATCATTCATGTGTCGCTTCCCTGCTCAGGTCCACTGGAGTTCACCATCTTTTTGTGGTGCATCGTTAACATAGGGCGTGCAACACAATTTCAAAGTTAAAGGAAACCTACCACTTGTAGTGGCAGGTTTCAGATAGCAATATCGGGCACCAGCTCAGGGTGAGCTGGTGCCGGAGCTTATTTTAGTTAGTGTTTTAAACCGCGGTATCGCGGTTTAAAACACTTTTTAAACGTTGTAGCCGGCGCAGGCAGGTACGCGCTCGGCGCTTACCGTGCGCGCGGCTACATAGGAAGTGAATGAGAGCCGCGTGCACGGTAAGCGCCGAGCGCGTACCTGCCTGCGCCGGCTACAACGTTTAAAAAGTGTTTTAAACCGCGATACCGCGGTTTAAAACACTAACTAAAATAAGCTCACCCTGAGCTGGTGCCCGATATTGCCATCGGAAACCTGCCACTACAAGTGGTAGGTTTCCTTTAAATCTCGCTCGCGGTCAAAATCAGTCTTATCGCCAGAAGGCACACCCACTTGTTGAATACCTGTGCAAGCTGTGCAATCCCCGAAAAAAAGGTGCACAGTCCAACTGAAGTGCACTCCGTAAAGGGCGCACCCTTAGTAAATGAGCCCCAATATTTTTACCACTTACTACATACAATATTGATATTGTATACTATACTATATATGTTTAGGTTCCATTCTTATATTCTTCCATGTTACTATAGTCCCAGGCTGCAATGATCAGCTGTAAATTGTCTGTAATGAAGTTTTATTGATAATCCTTGGTCCCAGTCCAGCAAAAAAATGTGAAACTCCAATTGTAACCGGGGTAAAAACATTTTTGGCGGGAACTATATTATAAAATATACAGTTTCGACTTACATACAAATTCAACTTAAGAACAAACCTATACCCCATACTTGTACGTAACCCGGGGACTGCCTGTGTATCATTGCACCACGTATCTGGACAGAGCGTCCCACTACTATTCTCCATAATAGTCTCCAATTACTCCGCATAAAATAGACCTAAAATATCCTATTTCATGACATATTTCCAGAGAAAACAAAACAATAATTAGTTAACCCCTTAAGGACGCAGCCTGTTTGCAGGTTAAGGCTCGCAACTTTTTTTGGAAATTTGACCAGTGTCTCTTCCTGTGGTAATAACTTTTCAACGCTTTAAGATATCTCTGTGATTTTGAGATTGTTTTCTCGTGAGACATTGTAGTTTATGTTAGTAGTGTCATTTCAGTGATCCGTTCCTTTTTTGGGGGGTAAAAATTCAAAAATTTAGGAAAAATTTGAAAAAAATGACTATTTTCAAAGTTTCAAATGTTATAATTTTTAGACAAAAAGTGATACCACAAATTTTTTTTGATAGAAACCTTTTGCCATTGGTCTTCTTTTTATATCCATAATTTGTTTTACGTTTCCATTATTTTTATGGATGTGAGAAGGTTTGAAGTTTTAGTAGCAACTTCTCAGATTTTCTTGAAATTTGAAAAATGCGAACTTTTTGGTGATCAATTCAGTTTGGAAGTGCTCTATAAAGGCTTATGTACTATATACCCCCACAAGTAACACCAATTTATGAACCTAACATCTCAACCTATTCAAATCAGCATTTAAGAAGTCTGTTAACCCTTTAATTATTTTTCCGGAAGCATATGAAAATGGAGTGGAAATTTTGAAATTTCAATTTTTGATTTCAATCTTTCCAATTTAGCCCTAAAACGGATACATTCAGAAGGAATTTGAGGTAAATATATATTCCTAATTTCTTGCCCTGCTTCTTCCGAGTACGGCAATACCAGACATGTGGATGTCAGCTGCTGTTTCCCCGCACATCGATGTCCAGAACAGAGTTAGCGATACCGGGAATTTGGAAGGCCAATTTGGCTGCAAATATTTTGTGGTGCCACAGTGTAATTGAAGAGCCCCTGAAGTAAAAGTACAATAGAAAACCCCCCAAAATGTCACCATTTCGGAAACTAGACCCCTCAAAGAATTTATCGGTGGTTGTGGTGAGCATTTTAACCCCCGACACGCTGGTCAAAATTGAATGCAAAGTAAATGGTGCAGAGTAAAAATTGTGTTTTTATCTCAAAAATGTCATTTTAGTGCCTCATATACTGTGCCCAACCCATGCCACTTTAGACAAACACCCCAAAAATCATTCTGCGGGTTGTCCCGAGTACAGCAATACCACACATGTGCCAATAATTTACAGACTGGGCGCACAGAAGGGATGAGAACGGAAGGAGTGAAATTTTGATTTTCCAGCTCCGTTTTCACATGTTTGGATTTGGAGTGCCATGTCATGTTGGCAGGGCCCGTGAGGTGCCAGTGCAATAGAAACCCCCAATAAATGATACCATTACGGAAACTAGACCCCTCAAAGAATATATCGGTGGTTGTGGTGAGCATTTTAACCCCCGACACGCTGGTCAAAATTAAATGCAAAGTAAATGGTGCAGAGTAAAAATTGCGTTTTTATCTCAAAAATGTCATTTTAGTGCCTCATATACTGTGCCCAACCCATGCCACTTTAGACAAACACCCCAAAAATCATTCTGCAGGTTGTCCCGAGTACAGCAATACCACACATGTGCCAATAATTCACAGACTGGGCACACAGAAGGGATGAAAACGGAAGGAGTGAAATTTTGATTTTCCAGCTCCGTTTTCACATGTTTGGATTTGGAGTGCCATGTCATGTTGGCAGGGCCCGTGAGGTGCCAGTGCAATAGAAACCCCAATAAATGATACCATTACGGAAACTAGACCCCTCAAAGAATTTATCGGTGGTTGTGCTGAGCATTTTAACCCCCGACACGCTGGTCAAAATTAAATGCAAAGTAAATGGTGCAGAGTAAAAATTGCGTTTTTATCTCAAAAATGTCATTTTAGTGCCTCATATACTGTGCCCAACCCGTGCCACTTTAGACAAACACCCCAAAAATCATTCTGCAGGTTGTCCCGAGTACAGCAATACCACACATGTGCCAATAATTTACAGACTGGGCACACAGAAGGGATGAAAACAGAAGGAGTGAAATTTAGATTTTCCAGCTCCGTTTTCACATGTTTGGATTTGGAGTGCCATGTCATGTTGGCAGGGCCCGTGAGGTGCCAGTGCAATAGAAACCCCAATAAATGATACCATTACGGAAACTAGACCCCTCAAAGAATTTATCGGTGGTTGTGGTGAGCATTTTAACCCCCGACACGCTGGTCAAAATTAAATGCAAAGTAAATGGTGCAGAGTAAAAATTGCGTTTTTATCTCAAAAATGTCATTTTAGTGCCTCATATACTGTGCCCAACCCATGCCACTTTAGACAAACACCCCAAAAATCATTCTGCGGGTTGTCCTGAGTACAGCAATACCACACATGTGCCAATAATTTACAGACTGGGCACACAGAAGGGATGAAAACGGAAGGAGTGAAATTTTGATTTTCCAGCTCCGTTTTCACATGTTTGGATTTGGAGTGCCATGTCATGTTGGCAGGGCCCGTGAGGTGCCAGTGCAATAGAAACCCCAATAAATGATACCATTACGGAAACTAGACCCCTCAAAGAATTTATCGGTGGTTGTGGTGAGCATTTTAACCCCCGACACGCTGGTCAAAATTAAATGCAAAGTAAATGGTGCAGAGTAAAAATTGCGTTTTTATCTCAAAAATGTCATTTTAGTGCCTCATATACTGTGCCCAACCCGTGCCACTTTAGACAAACACCGCAAAAATCATTCTGCGGGTTGTCCTGAGTACAGCAATACCACACATGTGCCAATAATTCACAGACTGGGCACACAAAAGGGATGAGAACGGAAGGAATGAAATTTTGATTTTCCAGCTCCGTTTTCACATGTTTGGATTTGGAGTGCCATGTCATGTTGGCAGGGCCCGTGAGGTGCCAGTGCAATAGAAACCCCCAATAAATGATACCATTACGGAAACTAGACCCCTCAAAGAATTTATCGGTGGTTGTGGTGAGCATTTTAACCCCCGACACGCTGGTCAAAATTAAATGCAAAGTAAATGGTGCAGAGTAAAAATTGCGTTTTTATCTCAAAAATGTCATTTTAGTGCCTCATATACTGTGCCCAACCCATGCCACTTTAGACAAACACCCCAAAAATCATTCTGCGGGTTGTCCTGAGTACAGCAATACCACACATGTGCCAATAATTTACAGACTGGGCACACAGAAGGGATGAAAACGGAAGGAGTGAAATTTAGATTTTCCAGCTCCGTTTTCACATGTTTGGATTTGGAGTGCCATGTCATGTTGGCAGGGCCCGTGAGGTGCCAGTGCAATAGTAACCCCCAATAAATGATACCATTACGGAAACTAGACCCCTCAAAGAATTTATCGGTGGTTGTGGTGAGCATTTTAACCCCCGACATGCTGGTCAAAATTAAATGCAAAGTAAATGGTGCAGAGTAAAAATTGCGTTTTTATCTCAAAAATGTCATTTTAGTGCCTCATGTACTGTGCCCAACCCATGCCACTTTAGACAAACACCCCAAAAATCATTCTGCGGGTTGTCCCGAGTACAGCAATACCACACATGTGCCAATAATTTACAGGCTGGGCACACGGCAGGGGTCAGGAATAAAGAAGCACAATTTAGGTTTTCAAGCTTCGTTTTCACTAGATTGGTAATGGGGGGTACCCCCGAGGTACCAGTACAATAGAAACCCCCAAGTAGTGAACCTATTTTGGAAAGGGCACCCCTCAAAGAATGTATGTAGGCTTGTATGAGCATTTTAACCCCCAACACGCTGGCCAAAATTGAGTGCAAAGTAAATGGTGCAGAGTAAAAATTGTGTTTTTATCTCAAAAATGTCATTTTAGTGCCTCATGTACTGTGCCCAACCCATGCCACTTTAGACAAACACCCCAAAAATCATTCTGCGGGTTGTCCCGAGTACAGCAATACCACACATGTGCCAATAATTTACAGGCTGGGCACACGGCAGGGGTCAGGAATAAAGAAGCACAATTTAGGTTTTCAAGCTTCGTTTTCACTAGATTGGTAATGGGGGGTACCCCCGAGGTACCAGTACAATAGAAACCCCCAAGTAGTGAACCTATTTTGGAAAGGGCACCCCTCAAAGAATGTATGTAGGCTTGTATGAGCATTTTAACCCCCAACACGCTGGCCAAAATTGAGTGCAAAGTAAATGGTGCAGAGTAAAAATTGTGTTTTTATCTCAAAAATGTCATTTTAGTGCCTCATGTACTGTGCCCAACCCATGCCACTTTAGACAAACACCCCAAAAATCATTCTGCGGGTTGTCCCGAGTACAGCAATACCACACATGTGCCAATAATTTACAGGCTGGGCACACGGCAGGGGTCAGGAATAAAGAAGCACAATTTAGGTTTTCAAGCTTCGTTTTCACTAGATTGGTAATGGGGGGTACCCCCGAGGTACCAGTACAATAGAAACCCCCAAGTAGTGAACCCATTTTGGAAAGGGCACCCCTCAAAGAATGTATGTAGGTTTGTATGAGCATTTTAACCACTAAGGTGCTGGCTCAAATGTAATACAAAGTGAGTAGTGCAGAGAAACAATTGTATTGCAATTTATCAAATATGCCATTGAAGTGACAAAAGTATTTTGCCCAACTCATGCCACTTTAGACAAACACCCCAAAAATCATTCTGCGGGTTACCCCGGTTAGGGCAATACCCCATAGGAGGCAATAATCTGTAGGATGGAGACACGACAGGGCTCAAAAGGGAATAACTTGTTGGAGCACAGACATTGTACTTTTTTTTTTCTTTTTGGCATCATGAAAGATTTGTAGATGGCAATAGGGGCCAGTACAGTAGAAACCCCTAAGAACTGACCCTATTTTGGAAACTACACCCCTCCATGAATTAATCTAGGGGTATAGTTAGCATTTTAACCCCACAGGTGGACCCCTGAAAAAGTGCATAATGGATAGTGCATAGTAAAAAATATCCATTATGTCATTTTGTGCCCAGCTGCTGCCACGGGAGACAAACACCCTAAAAATCATGATGCATGTTTTCCCGGGTAAAGCATACGGGACAGTAATCTACAGGCTGGGCACATGGCAGGGCTTAGAAGGGAAGATGCGGCATGCGGCATGATGTATAAGCTGTGCGTCAGGGTAACAACAGGGTACTCTAAAAATCCAGGGATGTATGATAAATTCGGAAGCAATCTTTCATACATAACCCTGGTTTTTCTGGGCATGTCTCACAGTGATGAATGGTGTCCTTCCTAATGCCATTTTTGGAGCACACCCTGCACCTCTTTTGTGACCTTCCCTTGCTGGCTGATTGGGGAACTACTCCTGGAAAGTGCTGCCCTGGTACAATACGTGATGTGGCCTCACTTCCAGATGTGCTAGCACTCTCCCCTTCCTGGTCTCCAAAAAGAAAGTACTTTATTACCACCTCTTGAAATTCCAGGAAAGTTCCCCTCTGGCCGGCATATCGATGCAGCACATAAGCATTATACAATGCCATCTGCATGATGTGCACGGCCAGCTTCTTGTACCACACCCTCGACTTCCGCATGGCATTGTACGGCTGAAGCACCTGGTCAGACAAGTCCACCCCTCCCATGTATTTATTATAATCTAAAATACAGTCTGGCTTGGGGGCTTCTGCACTGGCACCTCGTACTGGGACAGGGGTGGTGGTGTGCTCATGTATTGTGGTTAATACAAGGACCTCTCTCTTGTCCTTGTACTTAACACACAGTACAGAGTCGCTGCATAGTGCCCTGCTTTCGTGCCTTTTAAGTTTTTGCCCAAGCAGCGACTTAGGGAGACCTCTCTGATTTCTGCGTACAGTGCCGCATGCCGCAGTATTTCTGGAAGTGAGGCACTTGAACAGGGTGGTGCTGGTGTAGAAATTGTCCAGGTAGATGTGGTATCCCTGGTCCAGCAGTGGGTGCACTAAATCCCACACTATCTTCCCTGTAACACCCAGGAAGGGGGGGCATTCTGGGGGCACTATAGTGGAGTCCTTCCCTTCATATACCCTGAACTTGTATGTGTACCCTGATGAACTTTCGCACAGCTTATACATCTTCACACCATACCTTGCCCTCTTATTGGGCAGGTACTGGCGGAATTGAAGTCTCCCTTTGAATTGTACCAGGGACTCGTCTATGCTCACATGTTTGGCGGGAGTATATGCCTGGGCAAACTTGGCACTAAAATGATCTAATATGGGCCTGACCTTAAATAACCGATCATAACTGGGGTCACCTCTGGGTGGGCACTGTGTGTTGTCAGTGTAGTGCAAAAACTTATGGATGGCTTCAAAGCGCATCCTGCTCATTGCCATGCGGAACATGGGGGTGTGGTACAGTATGTCTGTGCTCCAGTAGTCCCTGATTGAAGGCTTCTTTACTATCCCCATAAGGAGTATTATGCCCCAATACTTGTGCATCTCTGCTGCAGTGACAGGGGTCCACCTGTAGGGTTGTGCATAAAAGGACGTGGGGTTTTGGGCAATATGTTGTGCAGCGTAGAGATTTGTCTGAAATATAATAATATTCAGCAGCGCCTCATCAAAAAAAAACTTAAAAAAGTCCACAGCTCTGAGCCCTGTCGTGTCAAAGTTAATTCCAGGATGGCCCGTAAAGTCAGGGACCTGAGGGGTATAATTATCTGGGGCTACCCATGTGGGGTCAGTGGAAGCCCCAGACGCTTCTCCTGCAGAAGTCCCAGAAACTTCTCCTGCAGAAGTCCCAGGCACCTCTCCTGCAGAAGTCCCAGGCACTTCTCCTGCAGAAGTCCCAGGCACTTCTCCTGCAGAAGTCCCAGGCACTTCTCCTGCAGAAGTCCCTGGAACCCTACGGCGCCTTCTTGGGGGTCCTTCCAGGTCACTAGAAGATGAGCAGGAGGATGATGATAAGTAAAAGGGACCATCATCCCCACTAGCTGACTCGGTGTCAGAGGCAAGCATGTTATATGCCTCCAACACGGTGTACGTCTTCTGAGACATTGCACACAAAAAAAATAGAGAACTAGAAAAATTAGATAATGTGCACCAAACTACACGGATAAACCGTCTAGCAGGCACACAAAAAAAAAAAAATATAATGCACACCAAACTACACGGACAAGCCGCACAGATGGCACACACAAAAAATAATGTGCACTAAACTACACGGACAAGCCGCACAGATAGCACACAAAAAAAAAAAGAGAATGCACACCAAACCACACGGACAAGCCGCACAGATGGCACACAAAAAATAATGCGCACTAAACTACACGGACAAGCCGCACAGATAGCACACAAAAAAAATAATGTGCACTAAACTACACGGACAAGCCGCACAGATAGCACACAAAAAAAAAAAGAGAATGCACACCAAACCACACGGACAAGCCGCACAGATGGCACACAAAAAATAATGCGCACTAAACTACACGGACAAGCCGCACAGATAGCACACAAAAAAAATAATGTGCACTAAACTACACGGACAAGCCGCACAGATAGCACACAAAAAAAAAAAGAGAATGCACACCAAACCACACGGACAAGCCGCACAGATGGCACACAAAAAATAATGTGCACTAAACTACACGGACAAGCCGCACAGATAGCACACAAAAAAAAAAAGAGAATGCACACCAAACCACACGGACAAGCCGCACAGATGGCACACAAAAAATAATGCGCACTAAACTACACGGACAAGCCGCACAGATAGCACACAAAAAAATAATGTGCACTAAACTACACGGACAAGCCGCACAGATAGCACACAAAAAAAAAAAGAGAATGCACACCAAACCACACGGACCAGCCGCACAGATGGCACACAAAAAATAATGCGCACTAAACTACACGGACAAGCCGCACAGATGGCACACAAAAAATAATGCGCACTAAACTACACGGACAAGCCGCACAGATAGCACACAAAAAAAATAATGCGCACTAAACTACACGGACAAGCCGCACAGATAGCACACACAAAAAAAGAGAATGCACACCAAACCACACGGACCAGCCGCACAGATGGCACACACAAAAAGTAGCTACGTACGGGTACACCTACGGCGCTCTGAAAAAAAATATTACCAGGCACCGAAAAAAAACCTATGTGCACCGCGCAAAAAGGCGCTACAAATGCACCTAGCTTGCCCTAAGACAAACTAACTACCGCTAAGACTGCTAAAGATTCTGTGCAGCGCTATTCACACGGCGCACTGAAAAGTGCGTCCAGTGCAGAACAACGCTAACACAGCGCACTGAAAAGTGCGTTTGGGTTCAGAAGGACAAGACAGGGAAAAACGGAAGACACGTGGGATCACACAAGGCGATCACACAGGGAACACACAGGACACAGGAAAAAACAGATAGGATGGGAATTTGTAGGGAACAATAGGGATCAGATAAGGATCAGAACACTATTTATAGTGTAAAAGTGTATTTTGGTGCACACAGTAACGCTCTTTCCTCTCTCCAGCGATACCAAACCAAAATGGTGCCGCTGGAGGAAGAGGAAGGGGCTAAAACCACGTTTTTCAGCCCAAAATCGCTGTAATTGGCCAGTCAGGTTTGACTGGCCAATCACGGCGATCGGCGGGCGGGACCGATTTGATTGGTCGGGTGACGGAGACAGGAACTCCTCCTGCCTCTGTCACCCAATTCTCGTCCCGATGTCACCACGTCGCGAGACGTGGTGACAATTCTAAAATCCTATGCGCTCGCGCCGTAGCTGTACTGCGCTGAGCGCTAATCGTCGGAAGCTGCGCAGTACAGCTACGGCGCGGAGCGCTAAGGTGTTAAATATAATGGAAAGACCCTAAATTGCTGCTTTATGGCACTATTTAAATATAGCTAAAGCCAAATCCCTGAATAACATGAAAGATAACAAGGAATTTCAGGAAACCAGGGACAATGCAGAGAGTGGGGTAACACTTGTAAGCACTCAGCGGGACAACAGCGTTCCCAGAAATATTTTCATTGGAATAAGATGTAGTAAGGATACAATATGCGGAAGCGCAGGGATTGTCTCTGTCTTCTGTTACTTTATATAATTGGGCAATATCTGTGCAGGGGTCACACGAGAAGAGACCATTCCATATATACACAGAGAGGAGTCGCTATCGATGGAGCCCATACAAAGTTGTGTTTCGACGTTACAGAGAACGAAAGACATCACTCCAAGGGTCTATAATCAGGAAGAATAGTCCCCAATGTCAATTTATTATTCCAGTTGCCTTCAAATGGGTCCTGCTGTTTCTGCTGGACCTTGGTGATGTAGGTCCACTAGAGCAGTGGTGGCGAACCCATGGCACGGGTGCCGGCTGTGGCACTCATAGCCCTCTCTATGCGCACCCTTGCCATCACCCCAGGGCGAGAGTTCGCCAGACAGGACTCAAGGCCTTTTGCAGTCCCAGGCAGCCCAGGACCCTAGAAGGAAGCTACAAGGATAATCCAAACTCCTTCTCCTTCTTTCTACTGTATTGGTGTCCTTAGGTACCTATACAATTTAAACCTGTGAAAGAGCAGGGAGTAATAAGTCACTGCTTAAATTGTGGCATTGGCACTTTGCGAAAAAAAAATGTGGGTTTTGGTTGTAGTTTGGGCACTCAGTGTCTAAAAGGTTTGCCATCACTGCACTAGAGGGACTTCTGGGACACTGATGGGGTAGTCCAGCACTGGACTCCAATTTTGATTAAAGACTTGCAGTTCTACCACTAATAACTATGAAGAAACTTCCAAACCCATCACTCCCTACCATCCCATTTTTTGGATTGTCCCATGTCATAGATTGAATAGGTCATGTACAACATCCCCACAGCGGACTGACTGTGTGTGTGGGCAGCTGGATACTAGGAATGGAGTGTAGGCCACATGACAATATATGGATATATATATGGATATCAGAGGTGTACCAAGATGGCAGAACCCTGCTGCAGACGGCACCATGATGTTGTGGCGCTGAGAGGTCACACTCTGCGGCGGCAGGGCGACGCCATCTTTGTTACATCCGATAGTCTATGGCAGAGCTATGGCTCCTAATCTAGTCCTCAGAATCTTAAGGAAGTGGGGTAATTACCCAGTTTTTTATCCCTAAAATGACACCCAAGTATTCCTCCAGAGATTACACGGCCGTACGTATACGTGCTACAGAAGGTTACAGAACCTATATACAGTAGCGGATAACAATATGGAAGATCCTATGGAAGTCTGGTGGGCCAATCCAACCCGGCACCCAAATGTATACAAGAGCCATTACAGGACCTTCGAAGGTCCTCCAAACGTCCTTAAACTACCAACCATAAGAGTTCACATTTTCCTGTATAAATAGGAAGCCTCAGCAAGAAGTGCGGACAATTACCAGGTCATTCATATTATTGTTCTTACACGCTGAAAGTCACAGATCATAATCAGAGGGAAAGTCAAATCCCAGAGTGAAAACGGGGGGAATTTTTTCACAAAAGAGAAAGGAAATCAGTGTTTTTGTTTTTTCGTCTTAGTTTTATTCCTGTAAAGCCCCAAAACAATAATATGATTACAGAAGTTATCTATATTGTCTTGGAAGCAGCAGCGCAACCTGAGGAGGGAGCAGGGGGTGATGGATGAGAAGAGGCCAGTTTTAAAAATACTTCATTATAGTTATGTTGTCTAGGAGTCGTACCGCACACCAGTGGTGTAGTCACTTCAGGTGCTCTGGATAGGGTCCCAATCCCATATAGAAATAAATCATGGAATCCAGTCACACTGGTTTTGGTTGCTTACAGTAGTTTTATTTTACTATTGCAAAAATTGTGTGTAACGTTTCGGTCAGTCCCTGACCTTCATCGGACACTGAAATATAGTAACATTGTGATACAATAATAAGTATATGTCGCATTGAGAGAGGACATGGACAATTTATAAAGAGGGGTGTTCAACAAACTATATACATATATACAAAAAGTTTATACAAGGTCCTGGGTGGGGGGATACAAAGTCAGATAATACATGGTAATACAATAGTATATGCATCAGAAGTGGGGTAACCGTTGTGCCAGAGTGTCGCTGAGGAGGTTTCTCTGATGATTAGGAATGAGTCAGAGTCAGAGTCAAAGGTTAATGCTGGCTAGCGGCAAAAAAGTCCTGTGGAAAAAGGATATATGAGAGAAAATATGAGACTCACCATTTGGAATAGGAAAGAGTGTTTGTTGCTGCTGTGCAGGCTGGTGGCTCTGAGGAAATTGGCGGGCGAACCGCTCTGTATGGAGAAGGCGCTCCGTCTGGTGTGTGTTGGGTGAGTTTTTAAAGGTTGTGGGTGGTACCGCGTGATTACGCGGTCACTTCCGGTCTGGACCGGAAGTGCGTCATCGTGTGCGTTCCACCTGGAGATCGTGGTGGAACGCATGAAATAACTTTGGGCATGCGCTGTGGCTGGAGTAAAGGAGGTATATATCGATAGTGTGAGAGACCAGTTCTTGTCAAAATACTGGTAAGGGGATAGATGGAAATTAAATGACTATAAGGAATGGCATGTATCAGTTTGAAATGGGGAGTGACGTATGGAAATAGAACAACATTGTAGTGCAATATAGTAAAAGTGAAAATGACAAAATGAAAATAAAAGTTAAAATACGGACAGGAGTTTAGTGGTTATGTATTGGTTATAGGTAATGTTGGACAAAAGATAATGAATGTGTATTTAGTATAATAAAAGTTATACTTGAGTATGGAGAAAAACACGAATATATAGATAAACAACATTGTTGTACAAGATACAATGAAAATAAATAAGGGATATTTTGGTTATGCATAGATATAGATGATATATGCCAAATTGAAATTGTGCCAACATGTTGTACAAATGAAGAGAATTATACAATACCATGTCGTTGGTAACAGTCTAGAAAATTTTTCAACGTCTCTGTAAAGAAATTAGAATGGTGATATGTTAAACGAGATTAGCAGAAACTTTGTATATTATAGTCCCTATTGAGTCCTTTGGGTGATAATGTCTCTGGGGTGTGAATCCAGAAGGATTCACGTTTCTTGAGAATTGTGACTCGGTCCCCGTTGCGTCTCGGGGTCCCTACTTGTTCGATTATTTGGAATTTCAACTGATTAATTGAGTGGTTGGCCTCCAGAAAGTGAGCTGGTACCGGTAAAAGTGTGTTCTTGAGTCTGATAGTGGATTTATGTTTGGAGATTCTTTCTTTGACGGGTAGAGTAGTTTCACCTATGTATGCTAGTCCGCAGGGACATTTGATTAGGTAAATAACAAAATCGGAGTTGCATGTGAAAAAATCTCGTATTGTGTATTGCTTACCGGTTTGTGGGTGTGTGATAGTGTCACCCTTTTGGACGTTGTTGCATTGGGCGCATCTAAGGCATGGGAACGTACCCTTTTTCTGAGTTCTCAGAAAAAGTTGCTTTGGTAGTCTGGTGTCTGATCCTATGTCTGCTTTAACTAGTCTGTCTCGTAGGTTGTCAGGGCGTTTGAAGCATGGTAGGAATGGCTCTTTGAATTCCTGAATGTTGGGAGTCCGATGAAGGTCAGGGACTGACCGAAACGTTACACACAATTTTTGCAATAGTAAAATAAAACTACTGTAAGCAACCAAAACCAGTGTGACTGGATTCCATGATTTATCATTATAGTTATGGACCTGGTCCCGGATTTGTGTGGGGGCCCAGCAACTTCAGATTGCTCCCAAAGCACTTCCCCCTTCCCTCAGTTTCGCTGCAGCACAGCAAATTTCGGCACACAGAGGGAGAGGGCCTGTGAAGGGCTCTAGAGCACTTAGGGGCTCTAGTAACAACCCCCAGAGCCCTTCAGGCTCATTCGCATATTTTCAAAAGTTGAATAGAACATATATGAATATTACCTCAGTCACGGTGCCTGGGTCCATGAGTAAGTATCCCTGGTTTCTCATGCTTGATTTGGATGGTATATTTTCTTTAAGCCATTTATCCACGTGGGTTTTTACCCTTTAAAGGATATCTATCACCAAACACACTTATATGCTGGCGTGTACAGCCTTGGTCAGGAAACATCTTTTAAAATTATGCAAATGAGCCTGAGGGGGCCTGGGGGGGGCCTCAACAATGCATGAGTGGTTGTCTCAGCATTGAGGACACTGGCTCTGTGGTTGGTGCCGGGGAGAGGGGGGGAGGGTTGAGGGCAATGATCCTTCTAAGAAAAAAAATGCATAATTAAGAGACAACAGAGCCTGGTGAGGCTGTGGTTCATTTGCATAATTTTATAAGGTGTTTTCCATCATAATGGGGCTTATTTACTATTTATTTACGGATTTTCCCGACATTTTTGGGATTTGTCTTTGGGACAGGTATTTAACTGGGGATTGTGTTGCACACGACTGATTTTGGCGCAGCTGCATTGGCATTGGGGGGGGGGGCAGGCCGTTGGTCCGATCCGACTTACATGCACCAGGAAGAAGAAGGTAAACTCCAGCGGACCTGAGCTGGGAAGGAAGCGACACATGCAGGATATTGGGCGCACGATCGTAGTGAATCACGGCAGAGGGGATTCCAGTCACACAATGCACTTTCATGTAAGGGTGAAGACACACGTGGCGTTTTTAGGCCGTTTTTGGGCCGTTTTTGGGGCATTAAAAAACACAGCCGGTTTTTTAAAAAATGCATCTGTTTTTGGCCGTTTTTAATTGTGCGAATTTGGAAAAACTGACAAAAACGCATGCGTTTTCAAAAACGGCCTAAAAACGGCACGTGTGTCTTCACCCTTAGTGTGTGGCTTATATTACTGGATCCTAGTGGTAGAATTCCTTTAAGCCCTGTACTGGGGCAGGGTCCAGGTCAGTAGGTAGTGAAGGCTGATCCAGATTTGTCCAGAGACACTGGTGGGTAGCATTAAAGGGGAAGGTAGAGATGTGGCCAGTAACACGTTGAACTGACATATTAGCAGGACCTATAGAAACTACAAACCTTATTGCTCAGGCAAAAAGTAAAGTCATCTAAATTACCTTAACAGTTGTAAACACCTTTAGCGTAATTTTGCCCCATTTCTTATTTAATGCCCATTGTTACATTTTGTTATATTATGTTACTTTTAAAGTGTGAATCCTTGTATCTATGTTGCAATGTGACAGTTATTCCGGTACTGAGAAAAACATTGTGTTCCTACACCCATCATCCTCGTCACGCTACTTGCCGCTTTTAAAGACGATGCGGAGGAGTGGGATGGTGGTAGAGGAAGGAAGCAGGAAACATTCTCATTTCCCATACAATTCTGCACAGAGAAACATCATTTTCATAAAGAAAAACATTCTTTGGAATCATAGTCCAGATACTACTGCAGGTCCGGTTATATAGACTGGGGGTATCACACTAGCGATGGAAAGTGCAGTCATGGCCAAAAGTTTTGAGAATGATACAAATGTTAATTTTTACAATGTCTACTGCATCAGGTTTTATAATGGTAATTTGCATATACTCCAGAATGTTATAAAGAGTGATCAGCTTAACAGCAATTCATTGTAAAGTCAATATTTGCCTAGAAAATTTTTTTTTCCCCCAAAACACATTTCAATTTCATTGCAGGCGCCTTAAAAGGAGCAGCTAACATGGTTTCAGTGATGTCTCCAGTAACTGATGAGGACAGGGCTGGAGACCAATCTGTCATGATTAAAGGGCACCTACCACCTATAAAGGCACCTATAAAGGTAGAAGGGGTGGTAGGTGGATGGATGGGACGTGAGGATAGCCCTTTTTTGGGCTAATCCTCACGTCCCGGGTGTCTTTTAGAAAACTTTATTGTAGCTATATGCAAATTTTTTTATGCGGCTACTGGGGTGTGGAGTAGCCGGACATGAGGCTACTAGTCGCGGCTACTCCACGCCCCAGTAGCCACGTTACTCCGCCTACCAGATAATCTTCGGCGCGCAGCTCCTGGTAGCCCTCGTCCGAGTCCCCCATCTACTGCGCATGCGCAGTAGTTCCGGCCGCGGCCGCGCAGCCGAACGCTGGGGACCCGGACGAGGGTGCGCAGCTACCAGGAGCTGCGCGCCGAAGATTATCTGGTAGGCGGAGTAATGTGGCTACTGGGGCGTGGAGTAGCTGCGACTAGTAGCCTCATGTCCGGCTACTCCATGCCCCAGTAGCCGCATAAAAAAATTAGCATATAGCTACAATAAAGTTTTCTAAAAGACACCCGGGACGTGAGGATTAGCCCAAAAAAGGGCTATCCTCACGTCCCATCCATCCACCTACCACCCCTTCTACCTTTATAGGTAGAATTGGGGTGGTAGGTGCCCTTTAAGTAAGAATCACACCACTGGACACTTTAACTGGTTCACGACCACCCGTCGTGTATTCACGGCGGCGGTCGGGTCCCGCTGCATGGAGAGGGCTCGCGGGCTGAGCCCTCTCTATAGCCGGTAAGTCTTTGCTGCATATTGCAGCAAAGACTTAACGGTAACACCCACAATCGGTGCTAGCACACCTGGGTGCTGCTGTGAGTGTTATCTTCATGCTGTGGTGCTGAGAGGAGCAGAGAGGAGTTTGTAGCAAGATTACATGTAACTGCCCAAATCTAACATTGCGCCTAAACTGCGCCAAAATTGCGCCTAAACTGTGTTAAAGTAAAGTGATTAATAAGAGGCAGGGATTCAATCACAGATCACAGATAATATATAGAGAGAGAAGAAGCTGAGGAGGACAGTTTCTAAAACATGCGCTGGAGACATTAAATGTGAATGCGGAGAACAAAAACACAGGAAATGGCCAGTGCAAACAATCCTATCATCAGCAGAACAGGGTCTTATCTCCATGTGAAACACAAGGGTCATGGAAGGCCTTGCAGAAACCTTGAAAAGATGTCAAGGAACGTTCTATGTAAACATGAGCCGTGCAGCGAGAGGAGAACATCAATAATGTATGGCCATCTCCTTTTACATAGTCTATAGGATGCAGTGCCGGGAGTTCTTCCATAAGCTCAGATGTGACCCTCCAGCTGGGTGCAGGACCAAAGGGTCACATAAGAACTTGGCCAATAATAACATCTCTTATCATATTCTAGGGGTCGCTGGTAATTAAGGATCCTAAAAATAAAGAAGGGCTGACACTTCAAAAAGGTCCTTGTGAAATTCTGGAAAGTTCCGACGCAGCTGGAGATCCAAGAGGTTATAAAAAATAAAGTAAGTGAAAAGTGCATGAACCTTTTTATAGTAACTTTATCATTTTGTTGATTTCTAGATGTAAATTGTGGTACGAGTGATGCGTCCGCCATGAGAATCTCCATATCATTTATCATACATTACGAGGAATAAGAGGAGACGTATTATTTCCTCTCTGAAAGAAGTCACATTCTCCATATTCCGGGAGCACTCCACTTGGGATATAGAGGCAATGCTCTCTAATGGCAGTTTATGAAAATATATTTAGTTTAGGGGGGTTATTTTGCATGACAGGTTCTCTTTAAAGCAACATGCTCCCTACCTGTCCCCCATCCATCCTTATGCCCCTGTTGTCCCCCGCTACTTCCTCCCTCATGAAAGGGCTGCCCAAAACGCAATGGAGCCCTAACCTTCCACCAAAGACCAATATCCTTCTGATCCCAGCGGATTCTTGGTCTGATTGCTTTTCTCTGGCGGAACAGCTCATTGTATCGCAACCAGGTCTGTCCACCATACATACACCCGATGCGCATAACTACAGTAGTTGCAGCTATAGCAGCTGCTAAGGGGCCCACAGCATCAGGGGGCCCCGGCATCCAACCTGACACACTAACGAATGGAGGATGTGCACCATTATATACATATTATACTGCACATTGTACAGCATATAATGTATATAACATATATGTGATGTATATATGCTGTATATGTGTGTATCTGTGATGTGTATATGCTGTATGTGAATATGGTATATGGTTTATATATGTTGTACGTCTGTATATGGCACTGTATGTGTATCTACAGTATATGCTCTATACGTGTGCGGGTGTATAAATGTGTGTGTATATGAGTGAAGTACTTTATGTTTATTTATATAGGTGTATAAATCCGTGTGTGTATATAATAATAATAATTTTGAGTGTAATATGTATATTTTTTAAGCGGGTAGAGGGGCCCCATTCAGAAGTCTGCTATGGGCCCCTGCCTCTCCTAGTTACGCCCCTGATGGTGCGATATTTTGCCAATTCAAGGAAAACATCCTTGTTTGATGCAATTTTTAAAAGAAAGCAACACACGATCAAAGAGAAGGAATGAAAAGTGAGAGCCAACGCACAAAAATAGCAAGTTAACCAAAATGACTAAAATTTTCACTGCTTTACGTTGTCACCGGTGGTTTATCTAAAAAAGGGGGAGGGGATGGGAAATTATCAATGCAATCACTCCTATTATTCCATATACATGCAGGCTGCCCTGGTCACTGCTCCATACATGTGATGACCTTATAAGGAGAGTGTATTGTGTACACTGAGGTATAGAACACGTCATATACACAGGGGATGGTGCCGCATATAGAGACGCATAGCAGTCCCGCCCTAGACAGAATGGGGCGTGGTTTGCTTTGTATATACACAGCGCCAGTCCCCGCCCAGCGGCTGACTGTTGTATACATTCCCAGGGCTCCGGTTGGTCGTTGTATACATTCCCAGGTCGGCCCCGCCCCGACTGCTAGTTGTATATGTTGCAGTCAGGCCCCGCCCAGGCTGTTACTACGTACATACACATGGCGGCAGGCCCCGCCCTCAGCGTTGTGCCGTGCAGTGATTTGTACACACGGTGCGGCTCCTCCCCTCGGACACTAGGGGGCGCTGCGCGGCGGTCACACAGCAGACGTCACGGTGGCGGCGCTCTGTCCCTCCTCCTCCTCCAGCTGCTGCTCTCTGGATGCTGGTGTCAGTGTGTGCCCGGCGGAGGGAGAGGTGACTCAGACCCTGCTCAGCGCTGCGGCCCGGACCTCCGAGCACCGGCTGTGTGAGTCCTGGGGGCCCGGGGTGCGGAGCGTGTGGGCTGCGACTGCTGTGCGATATTGGGGGGCAGCTGTGTGTCAATGAGGGGGGAGGGAGCTGTGCGTTATAAGGGGGTGCTGCTGTGCGTTATAAGGGGGTGCTGCTGTGCGTCCATGAGGGGGTCCGCTGTGCTTTATTTGGGCGCTGCTGTGCCATGCTTTTGATTACACGTTTGAAATTATGAAGAGCCTGCTATGTTTATTAGATTAGGGGATAGACTGCTTTTTTTTTTTTTTTTTTTTACTTATTAGTAGGGGGGGGGGGCGACTGTTGTGGTGATGTTATTAAAATAGAAATGATATAATATGGATTATGATGCAATAAGTATATTGTCCTCTTTGTGTATGTATATATGTGTGTGTTCTATATTCTCTCCAGCTGCTATAGGCACTGTATATCTGGATGTTTGCCATGAATATATATGTGTATATAATAAGAGTTGCATATAGCTGGTATATACTGCTCTTGTGTGACTGGTAAAGGGTCCAGTCTCTCGGATACTCATTTTGCATTGTCACTATCTGCTATCCCCCCCTTAATCTTACTGTTCAGATAAACTTTTTTGGGTGTTTCAATCTGCTGATCTACCTTCTATTAATATCATAAGTGCTGGTGATTACTGCCACCCATCATTACACTGAGAACCCAACCACCGGTGTCGGCCTCCATCACCTTTTTGTGTTTGTTTATAATGTATACAAAAATATTCAATGAATTGAACTGAATTAAAATAAATGATGGTGGAGGGGGGTATACTAGATTGTCAGGACAATGGCTTCTGTGCATTGTGTGGAGGCTCCTTCATAGTTGGAGGAACTTTCCTTGTAGAATATGGGTTGTGTTGCCTGATTTGATATGGCAGAGATGGAACCTGGAATATTACCTGCAGAATGGGGTTTTATTTCCACAAGTGCGACATCTCTCAATACCAGGATGTGTATGTGATGATGTAGTAGAACCGAACCTAACACGTAAGCGTTTAACAATTTATTCGTTAAGTTGTTGGGAAGAACTCGAGAATATGGATTTTGTGTTAATTGGATAAGAAACATCTGCCCTTATTTGTGTGTACGTGCTGCATGTAAGTTCTTGATTGAAATATTCATATGGAATATTATATCTGTGATGCAGTACAAGTATAGATACAAATTATATAAAATATATTTTAAAAAAATTGATAATTTTGCTAAACATTAGAGATTTAATAGATTTCATTAGAACTTTTTTATTAGTGTAGTATTTATAACAATCCATATAAATATATATTTTTGTAATGCATCTAATTGTACCAAAATCTGCATTGTGTTGCTAACGTTCCGCATTGCGACCTATAATGCGCATTCAGCTCTGCTACATTGTAATAGTGTTGAGAAAATCGTGAAAGTATGGCTCGGCCAAGGGATCAGTCCTGGAGCAAAAGTACCGTATGTAACATCACAGGATAATTGTAACGTATGAAGCTCTGCGGTGCATTGTCGTGTATTTATACATTGTTGCCCTTGTTCCTGCAGATACAATGTATAGGAATGTGTTTACTTGGATAATCCACGGTTACAGAATCCTACAGATCTGGATCTGTGTCCCTGGGGGTAGTTGGAGGGGATAAAGACTAAATTCTGTAGGGTGTAGTAATGCAAATATAAAGCAAAGACCTATATTTGTGTGAAATTCCTCTCTCCTGGCACGTGTAGGATCTGGCAGGGCTTGTATACACTCAGGAGGGGAAGCGTTACTCACACAGTTTTTGGCCGAGAATTTTGCCATATTTTCCACTCTAAAATCCACATCCAAGACGCCCCCGCTAAATTCCCATTGGTTTGAGTGGGAGGCAGTGACAGATGCTGCATCTTCAGCGCAATATGAAACTAGTGCTGTGACCGGATTGTCCCTAATGATCAGGGACCGTCCCAACCCAGGACCAAGGCAGACCGGGATTACATAATACACATTAGATTTTAACATTGAACTGTATGGAGCAAGTTCTTTGCATGTCTGATCAGGTGAGGTCTTATACTAATTATATCCTCTGGGTTCATTCAAAGTATTAATTTTTTTCTGTTTTAAATAAAACTCCATATTTTATTAGGGGGTTTAGGCACAAATATATTATAATGCAATATAATAGAGAGAACTTTATTGATCACAAAACCAAAAATGCCCCTATACTCAGCCTCTCCAACAATATAATCAAAATACCAAAAAGAACCAGAGCGGCAATAAACTTCAATATATAAAAAAATATGTAATAGTCTTTATTGAAAGTACATAAATACAACATATATAACCCTCAAATGGACGTCCTGTAGAGGTGAATGTGAACTTTGGTAGAAGCCATCTTCCAGTCTCTCCAGAGATGCTCCATTGGGTTTAGGTCCAGGCTCTGGCTGGGCCGGTCAGGAATGGTCACAGAGATGTTCTGAAGTATCTGCTTTGTTATTTTAGCTGTGTGCTTAGGGTCATTGTCTTGCTGAACCTTTGGCCCAGTCTGTGGTGCAGAGATCCAGATAGTTCAATCTTTGTCTCATCAGATCAGAAAATCTTAGTTGTGGGAGTCCTTAATGTGTTTTGCACACTGTATGCGGCTTTCATATGTCTTGCACTGAGGAGAGGCTTCAGTCAGCAGAAAAGCCCGACTGCATTACTGGAACTCAGCCAGAGTAATCTTGGGGTCTTTTCTCTCAAGATTGCTTAGTTTGGCTGGAGGGCCAGGTCGAGGAAGAGTTGTAGTCGCCCAAACTTCTTCCATTTAAGGATTATGGAGGGCACTGTCCTAAGTATCTTGTGTGATGCAGAAATTCTTTTGTAACCTTGGTTATATCTATAACCTTGCCACAATTAAGTTTCTGAGCTCCTTGGGCAGTTCCTAAGACCTCATGATTCTCATATGCTCTGACATGCACTGTGAGGTACTGTATAGATAGGTGTGTGCCTTTCCTAATCAAGTCCAATGAGTTTAATTAAACACAGATGGACTCCATTAAAGGAGTAGAACCATCTCAAGGAGGATCAGAAGGAAATGGACAGCATGTGGTTTAAATATGTGTGCCCGCAAAGGGTCTGAGTACTTATGTCTCCACTTCTCAGCTGAGAGCAGGACTAGGGTCAGTGCCTCAGTACATCGTGCCCTCCCCCTATATTCTCCTGTATAATCTTCCCCCTGAAGCCTCTGGCACATGAGTAGCCTGATGATGATGTGTTTAATGTAATAAATTATTGTAGATCTGGAATTTTTTATCGGATGAATAAACTGATCGCTATGTGTTTGTGAACATTACAAAATCAACAACGTGTGAGTCTGTGCTCTGTACTGATGTAGAGGGGAGAGTGTCATGGTCTTTTCATCCTGAATGATAGGTGTTGGGTCAGATGGTGGGTCACTATCTGCACATAGTTTTTGGGTGGGGGAAGGATCTACAGAAAGCATGTTGTTTCCATACGTAACACATGAATAGCTCCGCGTCTCTTCCCCTCTTCTCGCTCTTCTGCTTCCAGTCTTGTGGAATTTCACATCATTTAGTGATTTGGTGCTGGAAATAAATCCTGGATTATTAGATTTTGTGCTGGATTAAATATATAATTTTTATACAGTCAGGGGCCGTGATGATCTGTAGAAATCTCTCATCCTGACATTTGGTGTTCTGCATTTTTCTGTATTTTTAAATGTTATTGTATTATTTATATTTTTGTGGATCTTCCGATTTGTGAAACTACATTTCTATCTCTTCCTATAATCCAGTGTTGTCTGCGCTGTTACTAAACAACAAGGACATATCGGGGACCTCTATTTTTGGCCGTGCTTTGTTTGTATTTCGCCCTTTATCGCCTTGTTTCCTGCGGAAGTTCACTTTTGCCTTGAAATCTGGATAATTTCCTTGAATAATAGTGTTTTCCAGGTTTGACCTTTTTTTTTAATTTTGATTTTATTAGAGCAGAGAGAGAAGGGATATAAAGTGACAGTCACGCTCCTGGGGAAGGTCACGGAGGGCAGCGTATAGCACAGTACAGCAGGGCTCTGTGTCTGGTAGCGGGGGAGGATATCCTGCTACATCCCACAGGTAGATGTACTGCAATAATGAAAAGTTTAATATCCTATACAGGCGGTCCCCTACTTAAGAACACTCGACTTGCTTACGACCCCTAGTTACAAACGGACCTCTGGATATTGGTCATTTACTGTACTTTAGTCCTAGGCTATAATAAACAGCTATAACAGTTATCACAGGTGTCTGTAATGAAGCTTTAGTGTTAATCCTGATTCTTATGAAAACCCAACATTTTTAAAAATCCAATTGTCACAGAGACCGTAGGACTACTGGAAAAGGGTCCTAAGCCTGCTACAACAAGTATTTCAGATTCAGATGGCCGCAGCTCCTAAACTATGCCTGTTAGGTATACCGACAGACCAGATGCAGGACACCTCTGCATCATTGGGGATTCAGAGGGCACTATATCAGGCACGTAAAGAAATATTGTCGCATTGGATCAGAAGTACACCTCCCACCTTACGGGAATATAACGGGGGGTTTGGGGGATATGTTATGTGTTGTTAGTCTTGCCAGTTGTTATACTGGCCAATTGGTCTGTAATGTGTAACTGTATTGTTTGTTGAAAAAAAACACAAAATCATCAATAAAAATGTTTTGATGTAAAAAAAAATTGTCACAGAGGCCAAAAAAATTCTGGCTGGGATTACAATTATAAAATATAAAGTTCCGACTTGCATACAAATTCAACTTAAGAACAAACCTACAGACCCTATCTTGTATGTAACCCGGGGACTGCCTGTATCTCCATTTGCTTTCAGTTAATGAAAACCCTCCTGCCTCCATGCAGCTATGTACGGGGTTCCTACCTCTGGCCCTCCTTTTAGCTGAGACTTGGAGACAATTGTATCCAGATCTGTGCAGCTGCTACTGATATCCTTAGCTCACAGAGCATTGTCTAGACTGGATACAATTGTCTCCACTTCTCAGCTGAAAGCAGGACTGGTGCAGGGTCACTGCCTCTAGAGACAAGAGTTCTCATTCACTTACAGCAAGCAGCTGTACTGTACTGCTCCTGGTCTTTCACCTTTCCTAGGGTGCTGGTAACTGCCATCACGTGCTGCATGTGGGGGGCATCTCACTCAATTGTATGTAGGGGGCCTTAGGCCGGGTTCACGCGTTCCGCTAGCGTTGCATTCATAATGTGCCGCTAGCGCACAGGAGGCGGGCCTCGATCACATGCGTTTCCTGATCTGGTTAAACAATACAAGACACTGGGGCTTGTTTACCGACTGCTGTTATAATCTCAATGCTAGCGGAACGGGTGACCGCCTGAGGGCGCGTACACTCGTTCCGCTAGCGTTGCGTTCATAACGCGACGCTAGCGCACACGGGGCGGAGTTTGGGGCGATCGCATATGCGTTTCCAGAGAAACGCATGCGATCGGGTTATTAATCGCATGTGTTTCCCGGGAAACGCATATGCGATCGGCCCGAGCCCCGCCCACTGTGCGCTAGCGTCGCGGTATGAACGCGACGATAGCGGAACGTGTGAACACGCCCTCAGGGTGATGGCACACGTGGCTTTTTGAACCTGTTCCTGGGACGTTTTTCAACAGTCCGTTTAAAAAAACGCATGCTTTTTTTGAAAACGTATTTTTTTTTTCTGTTTTTGACTGTTTTTTTCCCCCAATTATCATAATTGTTAAAAAAAAGGGGAAAACTGATATGTTTTCAAAAACGCATGCATTTCTCAACGGACTGCTTAAACGGCCCAAAAACGGGTTCAAAATGCCACGTGTGCCATCACCCTAAGGCGGTGGTCACCAGTTCCCCTACAGTTGAGCAGGATGACTCTGCCGAAATGTAGTTCGCCCCTGGGCTAAATTCTTAGATCAGGAATAGAACAGGTATTTAGAAGGAAGTGTATTCTATATTTGTGGAGTCAAAATCATCACCGACTCCACAGCCCTGGACGATGCAGCAGGATGAGCGCATAGGAACAGACGTGAAGTGGTTAAAACAGTAAATGTCCGGCTGCAGGTGATTTATATTAACCATTAAATATCTCTGCGTCTTCTCCAGCATAAATCTGTAACTTTCATTACTTATTGACCCGTCCTCTCCTCCTGTAGTCATTTATTAACCTCTCTGTAACTGGAAGGGATGTGGGGAAGGTCCCTGTACTACACCTCTGGTAGCTGGAGGTAGGTGTCCCCCCTATGTTACACCTCTGGTAGCTGGAGGTAGGTGTCCCCCCTATGTTACACCTCTGGTAGCTGGAGGTAGGTGTCCCCCCCTATGTTACACCTCTGGTAGCTGGAGGTAGGTGTCCCACCCCTATGTTACACCTCTGGTAGCTGGGGGTAGGTGTCCCACCCCTATGTTACACCTCTGGTAGCTGGAGGTAGGTGTCCCCCCTATGTTACACCTCTGGTAGCTGGGGGTAGGTGTCCCCCCTATGTTACACCTCTGGTAGCTGGAGGTAGGTGTCCCCCCTATGTTACACCTCTGGTAGCTGGGGGTAGGTGTCCCCCCTATGTTACACCTCTGGTAGCTGGGGGGTAGGTGTCCCCCCTATGTTACACCTCTGGTAGCTGGAGGTAGGTGTCCTCCCTATGTTACACCTCTGGTAGCTGGAGGTAGGTGTCCCCCCTATGTTACACCTCTGGTAGCTGGGGGTAGGTGTCCCACCCCTATGTTACACCTGTGGTAGCTGGAGGTAGGTGTCCCACCCCTATGTTACACCTCTGGTAGCTGGAGGTAGGTGTCCCACCCCTATGTTACACCTCTGGTAGCTGGAGGTAGGTGTCCCACCCCTATGTTACACCTCTGGTAGCTGGAGGTAGGTGTCCCCCCTATGTTACACCTCTGGTAGCTGGGGGTAGGTGTCCCCCCTATGTTACACCTCTGGTAGCTGGGGGTAGGTGTCCCCCCTATGTTACACCTCTGGTAGCTGGAGGTAGGTGTCCCACCCCTGTGTTACACCTCTGGTAGCTGGAGGTAGGTGCCCCCCCCCCATGTTACACCTCTGGTAGCTGGAGGTAGGTGTCCCCCCTAGGTTACACCTCTGGTAGCTGGAGGTAGGTGTCCCCCCTAGGTTACACCTCTGGTAGCTGGGGGTAGGTGTCCCCCCTAGGTTACACCTCTGGTAGCTGGGGGTAGGTGTCCCCCCTAGGTTACACCTCTGGTAGCTGGGGGTAGGTGTCCCCCCTAGGTTACACCTCTGGTAGCTGGGGGTAGGTGTCCCCCCTATGTTACACCTCTGGTAGCTGGAGGTAGGTGTCCCACCCCTATGTTACACTTCTGGTAGCTGGAGGTAGGTGCCCCCCCCCCATGTTACACCTGTGGTAGCTGGAGGAAGGTGTCCCACCCCTATGTTACACCTCTGGTAGCTGGAGGTAGGTGTCCCCCCTATGTTACACCTCTGGTAGCTGGAGGTAGGTGTCCCCCCCCTATGTTACACCTCTGGTAGCTGGGGGGTAGGTGTCCCCCCTATGTTACACCTCTGGTAGCTGGAGGTAGGTGTCCCACCCCTATGTTACACTTCTGGTAGCTGGAGGTAGGTGCCCCCCCCCCCCCATGTTACACCTCTGGTAGCTGGAGGTAGGTGTCCCCCCTAGGTTACACCTCTGGTAGCTGGAGGTAGGTGCCCCCCCCCATGTTACACCTCTGGTAGCTGGAGGTAGGTGCCCCCCCCCCCCATGTTACACCTCTGGTAGCTGGAGGTAGGTGTCCCCCCCCCCATGTTACACCTCTGGTAGCTGGAGGTAGGTGTCCCCCCTAGGTTACACCTCTGGTAGCTGGAGGTAGGTGTCCCCCCTAGGTTACACCTCTGGTAGCTGGAGGTAGGTGCCCCACCCCTATGTTACACCTCTGGTAGCTGGAGGTAGGTGTCCCACCCCTATGTTACACTGCTGGTAGCTGGAGGTAGGTGCCCCACCCCCCACGCTAAACCTCTGGCAGCTGGAGTGACGTTGGAGGTAGTTCTTTATTAAACTTTTAATGTCAATGGTAATATTAAAGGTGCAGCTGTAAGTAAAATGACAAGATTATCATTGGGGTGTATTCCTGTGAGTGACTGACGGTGGGTCCGCTCCTTCAGTTTTTCAGATGCAGTTTTTGATGCCCAAACCAGGAGTGGGAATGGAGGAGTAGCAATTCTTAATGATAAGTTCTCACCCATTATGATCCACACCTTATTTTGGCTTGAAAAACTGAACGTGCGGCGTCACCACAATCAGCTTTAAGGTGGTTTTAGGCGCAGTTTTGTTTATTTAACAGGTCAAACACATGAACTAAACAGGTGAATTAGATTTTGCCTGTCCAACAACTGTCTTCCACCTGTTAAATTAATAAAACTGCACTTCAAACCACTTTGTCCGATTTTAACTAAGATAATTGGGGAAACCGGATAAAAACGCCTTATAGTCCAGTGCACCTTATATATGAACTGTACTTACAGACAACAGCTGCCATGAACTGTGCACAGGTCTGCCACCTGCTGGTCATTCATCCTTATAATCAGGTGCGCCTTATAATCCAGTGCGCCTTATAGTCCGAAAAATACTGTACTATAAATTACAAAAGACTTTTTTCCACTTTTGAAACCAAATAAAAATGAAAAAAAAGTTTACACTTTAGCTCTTTGTCCCAAAAAAAAAATGCAAAAAATGTTTAAGGTAGCAAGCTAAAAAAATGTTATGGCCCTTAAAAAATTCGCCAAAATTGATCGGACACTAGAGCCTTTTCAGGCCATGTCACTAAGGGGTTAAGCTGAGCTTTGTAATTTTTATCATCTGTCTTTATACCAGGGCAGGCAGATATAGCCACCCCCTGCAGCAGATCTTCTATATACGACGTAGACATGGTGGTCTTCTCCTATGGCTTGTATTAGGTGGAGGGCTTGATGCGCAGGTGACGGAGGGTCAGGACTATTGGCGTCGCTCTGCGTTTGCACTTATGTTGTATAATTTCACATCCGCTTTAGGGATAAGGTTTTCCTCCTTCCCTGTGCCTCTGCTTGGCATCTCCCATTACCTTGGCATCAGTTTGCTTCATGCTGCCAGGTTTGTTCTGCTGCAACATCATCCAAGAGGGCCCTTCCCTGAGTACTCAGCGTATGCACCTTTAGGAGTGAACTTCCCTGGTAGAATATTGTCACAGCCTGTACCCAGCGTTACCCTATTTCTTTAGATTGGCACCTTCCTCTCTATGTATGAGACTGGGCAGTAGCCATAATTGTTGTTTCATTAGCTTCTGCAGGTTCTTCACTATGGTTACTATCTTGTCTGGCTGTAAGACAACTGGGTGCAGCATGAGCCTCCCCTTCCTCCTCCTCGCTGTAAGACAAATGTCTGCAGTAGGGATGTTCCATTCACAATTGAGCCGGCTCTAAGAACCGACTCTTGTAGGTGAAACATGAGAGTTGATTCCCCACAGTTAGCCGATCACTTTTAACCACGCCCTTTGCAGTTACCTTCGCTACCAAATCCTCCCAATTTATATGATGTTAAATTGTGTCCTGGAGAGGGTTTGGTGACTGCACTGAGGTTCCCTACAATACAGTTAATAGGGAGCTGTTTGGGAGCTACAATACCCAGCTCACTGGGAAGAGATGGGCATCTCTAGGCTGCAGCAGGAGCCTCCTCACTGTCCTGTGCCTGGCTGTAAGACAACTGGCTGCAGCACATGCCTTCCTTTCTTCCTCCTCACTGTCCTGTGTCTGGCTGTAAGACAACTGGCTGCAGCACATGCCTTTCTTTCTTCCTCCTCACTGTCCTGTGTCTGGCTGTAATACAACTGGCTGCAGCACATGCCTTCCTTTCTTCCTCCTCACTGTCCTGTGTCTGGCTGTAATACAACTGGCTGCAGCACATGCCTTCCTTTCTTCCTCCTCACTGTCCTGTGTCTGGCTGTAGTGCATCTGGCTGCAGCAGGTGTATGTAGGGTTCAAATATTGTTAACGGGGTTCCAGTTTCTTCTACTCATAAAGGTTCCTACTTGGAACTACTACTGATTTGGATGGTATTTTGGACCGGACAGACCCATTTTAGTGCTGTGTTGTAGCTCCCGATGAGTGATGAAGACCGACCTTGCAGTTTATTCGAGATGACATTTGTCAAACGTTTCCAGGAATAGCTTATGTACAAGGAACATTAGATAACGTCAGCAACAGGCCAAAAGTCTCAACACATGGACGGGGCAAGAGGTGACCCCCCCCCCCCCCACTATATATATATATATAGTCCTGATGACATCCAGACATGAGCAGCAACTTGTACCTGATATCCCCCATCATTCATCACACTGAGCCAGAACCCGTATCACTGATCTCTCTGCTCTACCAGTATATCTATGTCTCTACTATTCCTGTGCACGTCTCTATCGTGCTCTTCCACTGAAGACCTTTGGGGGGGGGTTCCTCTCGTGTTCTTCCGCCAAAGGCCTCGGGAGGGGGGGGCTCTCTGGCGCTCTTCCTCGGAGTGGGGGGGGGGTGGATCCTCTCTCGAGCTCTACCACTGAAGCCCTTGGGGGGGGGGGTGCTCTCTAGCGCTCATCCTCTGTAGGCCTCGGGGGGGGGGGGGGGGAGGAGGAGAGAGTTCCTCTCGTGCTCTTCCACTGAAAGCCCTGGGGGGGGGGGTGCTCTCTAGCGCTCTTCCACTGAAGGCCTTGGTGGGGTTCCTCTCGGGCTCTTCCTGCCCCGGGGGGGGGGGGGGCTCTCTCTCGTGCTGTTCCACTGAATACCCCAGATATTTATCTTTTTCTCTGTTTGGCGAGACAGCCCATGGGGACACTTGTCCAGTCTAGACGTCTCTCATCTTGTATCTTCCATGATCTTTCCTTCTGTTTCATCCTGTTGGGTCCCATGAGTCTCCATCTTTTGCTGTAAAGCTCCACACTCCCCGCGACAGGGGAGCGGGGATAATCTGCAGGTTTTCCTGCGCCGTGTAACCCCTTCATGACCAGGGCAATTGGCAGTTCAATCTGCTAGTACTATAGGATGGGTTGTGCGGAGAGCCGGCTGCTTGTACCTGCTGTATACAAGCAAAACATTTTGGTCCTTAAAGGGGTTGTCTGGAATCAGCTGGAGGGGTATAAAATTAATAAATCTGCTATACTCTCCCCACTGGCTTTGGGTTGTTCGGAGATGAAACTAATTTTCCATAATTATCGCTTTGGGTATTCCTATAGTTTGACCTAAGAGTCCCATATAAGTCAATGGAGCGTAGATCTATGCCCCACCCTGTATTGGGCAGAAGGGGGGGACAATCGTCAGGAAATCTCATAGGTCGGACCCCAGTGATCATTTTTTGCCCTATCCTATAGATATGGTCAAAAAAAAAAAATTCCTATATTTTATGGCTAAAATTCTTATTACTCAAGACACAATGGGGCACATTTACTTACCCGGTCCAGTCGCGATCCAGCGGCGCGTTCTCTGCTCTGCATTCGGGTCCGGCCGGGATTTATGAATGTAGTTCTTCCGCCGTCCACCAGGTGGCGCTGCTGCGCTGAAAGTCATCTCATCGCGCCGGAATTCACCACCTCGGACCAAGTGAAGGTAAGCGCTCCCCCAGCGACACTTTTCCGGTTTTTAAATGCGGCGGTTTTTCCGAATACGTCGGGTTTTCGTTCGGCCACGCCCCCCGATTTCCGTCGCGCGCATGCCGGCGCCGATGCGCCACAATCCGATCGCGTGCGTCACAATCCCGGGGCAATTCAGGTACAATCGGCGCAAATCGGAAATATTCGCGTAACACGTCGGGAAAACGCGAATCGGGCCTTTAGTAAATGACCCCCAATATATCAAATATATCCACATTATTTTTCCACTTGTGGAAAGTTCACAGGCGTTAGAAAAGCTACAGAAAGTGATACTTTTAGAGGAGGCTTAAAAAATAAGTTTATAAAAACTTTTTAAGAGTATTGGAAAAAATATGCAAAACTTTTTTTTGGAATTTTGTAGGGAGACCAGGCTGAGAAATTCCACCTGACCCACGCGGGGTTAATTTCCATGGCAGAACTTGTGTGAATCTTTCGGTATGTTTATGCTCGGCCCTTCAGGAAAAGCCGCGTAACAAGGACGTCCATTGTGAGCGCAGGAAGTTCGTGCCGTCCCTGCTTTATCAATGGGTGATCTGTCGGGTTCCTCGGGCCGGCGCTGTTGGGTACACTGCCCATTATGGGTTACGTGTAGAAGGCGGCTCCTTGGAGCTTCCTCTATGTTATGTACAGAAGAGTGATGACAAATTTTTGTTGGGAAGACCTGGTTTTTATTTTTGGTGGGAAATTACGCTGATCTCTCGCCCCCTCAGTGGGGTCCCTGGTCCCTTGTTTTCCTGCATGCAGCGTGGGAACAGTATTGCAGTATACATCCACGTTAATGTTATGACCAAAATATTTGGATTACCTCTCCCCCCTTTTATGTGTTCAAATGGACTTGTCCCACCATAAGGGTCTATAATGATTCCGGTGCAGACCACTGTAGTCATAGGGGGGACTAGATTTTTGGAAACACCGTTTTTTCATGTTCTTCTTCTTCTGGCTTCTGAGAGTGGGTTTAGTCTTCCTGTAAACCCTAATCTGGTGACGCGGTTTGTTTTTGTGTTGCCGTTAATACTGTAACATTTGTACGTTGGTGGAATGCAAACAAATGTCGCGGTTGAGGAGGAGCAGAAATCCTACATCTTGTATGAAGTCAAACAACCACACAATACTTTTCTGCTAATAAATAATGCAAACAAGAGGAGGAGGAGAGGAGCCTTGTCCTGCCCGGATCATATGGTAGTGGATCCCGCTGAAAAGTATAGAGGAAGAAGTCAGATTTGTCTCCGTTATCTGAGCACTGAAAGTGGCGATAACTCTCTGCACTCAGGACAATCCCCCAATTCTCCATAGAGGAACCTGATAAGTGATACTTCAGTACTGCACAGTGCGAATTCAATTCTCACAATCTGCTACTATTATTGGGGGCGACCCAGGTCCCCAAGAGCAGGGAGCACCCATTGTACCCCTGCCACTCTCTTAAGGATCTGCCCAAATGCGCTGATTCCCACTTTATTCTTTACTCGGGTCTCATTCACATGGGTAATTGATTGATGGGGTCTCGTCCTGACCATAGCCACAGGAGCTGATGGGGTTTGGGGTCTCGTTCTGACCATAGCCACAGGAGCTGATGGGGTTTGGGGGTCTCGTCCTGACCATAGCCACAGGAGCTGATGGGGTTTGGGGGTCTCGTTCTGACCATAGCCACAGGAGCTGATGGGGTTTGGGGGTCTCGTCCTGACCATAGCCACAGGAGCTGATGGGGTTTGGGGGTCTCGTCCTGACCATAGCCACAGGAGCTGATGGGGTTTGGGGGTCTCGTCCTGACCATAGCCACAGGAGCTGATGGGGTTTGGGGGTCTCGTCCTGACCATGGCCACAGGAGCTGATGGGGTTTGGGGGTCTCGTCCTGACCATGGCCACAGGAGCTGATGGGGTTTGGGGGTCTCGTACTGACCATAGCCACAGGAGCTGATGGGGTTTGGGGGTCTCGTACTGACCATGGTCACAGGAGCTGATGGGGTTTGGGGGTCTTGTACTGACCATGGTCACAGGAGCTGATGGGGTTTGGGGGTCTTGTACTGACCATGGTCACAGGAGCTGATGGGGTTTGGGGGTCTCGTCCTGACCATGGCCACAGGAGCTGATGGGGTTTGGGGGTCTCGTACTGACCATGGCCACAGGAGCTGATGGGGTTTGGGGGTCTCGTACTGACCATAGCTACAGGAGCTGATGGGGTTTGGGAGTCTCATACTTACCATAGCTACAGGAGCTGATGGGGTTTGGGGGTCTCGTCCTGACCATAGCTACAGGAGCTGATGGGGTTCGGGGGTCTCGTCCTGACCACGGCCACAGGAGCTGATGGGGTTTCGGGTCTCTTCCTGACCACAGCTGCAGGAGTTGATGGGGTTGGGGGTCTCTTACTGATAGAAGCCACAGGAGCTGATGGTCTTCGAGGTCTCGTCCTTGCCGTAGCCGCTGGAGCTGATGGACTTTATAAGGCACAGCGTGTAGTCAAGTCCTTGTAAAGATACGACTTGTTCTATTTATTTTAGTAATTTCCCAGTTTATGAAGCACTTTACTGGTCATAATCTGAGGGATTGAGATCACACAGCACTTCGTCTCGCAGCAGCCGCCGCGTTTCATTGACTTTCCTAATAGATTCCAGATGACGGCAGTGGGAGACATCGTCCTGCTGTGCAAACTCTAGTGTCTCTTATTCACATTCATATCTTTATCAGCCTAATATAATTTATGGAGAGTTTTATAGATTTCTTTGTTTTTATTTTTTTTGTTTTGTTTCTTTACTTTATCAATTTACTTCTGCCGTAAAGCAGCGCCTTCCTGACCCTCAGGTTGTGTGAGGTATTGCAGCTTGGCCACATTCAGTGGAGCTGAACTGTAGTGTGATTTGTGTGTGCGTTTTGGACGGGATGGCAAAAAAATGAAAGCGTACTTGCCCCTAGCCGGTTCCTGCGTCTCTCTGGTACCGTACTTCCGTTTTTCATCACTGCACCCGGCTGGTCACATGAGTCACTTTGGCCATTGAGGGGCCTCTACGGACCACAGGACATCACTACGTAATTGGTTACTAATTTTTTTTTTTTTAAGTTTTGCTGTGAATTTTTTTTAGGCACGGCCAGAGGACTGGGGAAGCCGCCGGAGGCCACCACATATGTTCTGCTGTTCATTTATGTTCTGGTATACTTTTATTTGCAGACATTTGTGTTTTTTTTTGTTTTTGTTTTTTTCCCCTACAAATGAAATAAATTCCTTAGTTATGCATTGATGAGTCACTCGGATCTCTCTAACTAGACAACGGTTTTTAATCCATTCCAGAGAACTGACCCCCTAATGTGACGCCTCCTACCACTACCAGCAACAATATCTGCTGCAGTATAATAAAATGTAAAAAAATTGAGTAATTGAATCGTATATTTATTGAACATTGGTCCATGCCATCCCTTCAGAGTTATGATGGTGTAAAAGATTTAACATTTTTGGACGGCAATTATCCTCTTAATTTTTTACAAATTTTTTTTTACCTTTTTTTTTTTTTTTTGTAACATTGTGAGTTAGGTTGAACCATCTGTTCTCTTTATTCATAACATCCAATGGGATATGTTGATGCGGAGTCTCGGCGCTTGAATTTGCTCTGTACAGGAAATGTGCCAGCGCAGTATTGAGGGGCAGTGATGGTCGGGCACAGCAGGGCAGGAGAAGCTTATCGGCTCGGTGTCCGCTCATGTCCTCAGTACCTTATAAGATTTAACTAGTACTCGCGTGTCTCTGCAGAGGGAGGCGGGGGAGGGTGTCATCAGCTTGTGCGGCCTAATTGTCCCGTTCCTTTTATTCCAATATCTTGCACCCCCATTATATTTCCTCAAATAGGCGACCCTCCTGGCAGACATGGTTAATGGTAGATTTTACTTCCGAAGATTGGAGCCTTGGGATTAGAAAAATGTATAAACTCTTGAATGCGATTAAAGTATAAAAATGAGCAAATTTTCTTAAATGATAAAATGAATATACTGAGGGTTGGAATTCTTGTAATTCTTCAGTATAAATATAGTATAAATATATTAAAATTATTACATTTCAAATCAACCCCCTTTTCCTAGAACTGATATAAAAATATACAGTAAAACTCATAAACATGTTAGATCACACATTTTTGAGCAACGCCTATCAAAATATATTAAGTTATTCTTGGTTTTTAACCCCTGAAACCATTTTTATTTTTTTTTGTAACTTTAAATAAAGTATAAGTCGAGTTTTTCAGAACAAAAAATGTGCTGAAAGACCCTAACTCGGCTTCTACCTCAGTCAATGCAAAAAAATAAACCTCTGTACTCACCTTTCCGACGCCCCGCGCTGGTCCTCTTCTGTCTCCTGCTCCCCGCGCGGTCCCGTCACATACACCATGACGTCAGCTGCTTACCGACCTCATAGTTTGTGTGCCGTTGACTGCGCACATTATGTTGTCAGCGAGTGGCTGAAGACATGGTGTATGTGACGGGACCACGCGGGGAGCAGAAGACAGACGAGGACTAGCGTGGGGCGTCGGAAAGGTGAGTAGAGTTTTTTTTTTCTTAGGCTGGGCAGGGGGGCAGGCACTGGCTATATACTGGGGGGGGGGGGGGCAGGCGCTGGCTATATACTGGGGGGGGGGGGGCAGGCGCTGGCTATATACTGGGGGGGGGGCAGGCGCTGGCTATATACTGGGGGGGGGGCAGGTGCTAGCTATATACTGGAGGGTAGCTGTGACCAATGCATATCTCGCTCACCGCTTTTACTGGGGTCAATCCGTTTTTCCTGTTAACATTACGGGCCACGTCTTATACTCGGGGCGACTTATACTTGAGAATACTTGACTGTAACCGTCAAGTCCTCTTACAAAAAATGAAGTCTTATGCAGCACCGTACACCGAAGTATGAAAAAGTTATTAGCGACAAAAAAATTTTTTTTGTTTGTTTTAAAAATACAATAAAACCCTGTGGCTCCCTGTGATCACACTGACCCAAAAAATAGACTTGTTGTTTTGGGTGCACACTGAATACTGTAAAAAACCAAGCCCACGAGACATGAGGTTTTTTTTTTTTCACCAATTTCACCGCATGTGGGTTTTTCATTTTCTCGCCTCCCAGTACACGGCATGGAATATTAAATAGCGTCACTACGAAGTTCAATTTGTTATGAAGAATCCAATTTTTGATTTTTGAATATGGGAAGGGAAAAATAAAAACAAAGTAAAAAAAAAAAAAAAAGCTTGGCAGCAAGGGGTTAAATATGCACCAGCCTTGAGCATTGAGATTTAATTTTTTTATATACAGGTCAGACCACTGTGACATCTGGTGACCTCTCTGGATGTTACTATAGTCTCGGGCTGCAATGATCAGCTGTAAGGTGTCCTTTATTGATAATCCTTGGCCCAATTACAGCAAAAAAAGTTCAAACTCCAATTGTCACTGGGGCCAAATTTTTTTATTTTTTTTGTCTGGATCTACAATTATAAAATATACAGTTTCGACTTACATACAAATTCAACTTAAGAACAAACCTCCGGTACATAACCCAGGGACTGCCTGTATAATCTGTGTGCACTATATAAATAAAGGAATTATAATTATTATTATTTTATTTAGTATTAATTGATTTATTATTTTATATTTTCATTATTTTTACTATTTTATTATTATTATTCAGCTCTTATCCTAATTGTAACTATAATGGGGGATAACTCTACTTCTGTTGTATATAGAAGCATAATCCTGGCACAATAGAGAGATTCTGGTTCTCTGATTCTGGCGCCACGGTTAGTCGTAACCTCTTCTACAGAAATCTGTGGGAATGTTACGTGACTTGCCATTTAGTATATTGAGATTTTCCACCTTGATTGATGACCCTTCCCTTGGCTTTGCTCCTATAATAAGGTTCCCATGATTGGAGAGGCTGAATATATGGGAATGGAGCAGGAATCTAATTTCTGACGCCGTCATGTGACCCATCCACTCTCTTATCGGTAAATGCAATCATTGGACGTAACTACGAGATAAGAGAATGAAATCGTAGAAAATTCCCTTTTAAAGGAAAATGAATGAATCTATAATAATAATAATAATAATTCTTTATTTATATAGCGCACACAGATTACGCAACACTGCACAAAGCATGACAAATCGGTCCCAGTTCCCAATGGGGCTCACAATCTAAACAACCTACCAGTATGTTTTGGAGTGTGGGAGGAAACCGGAGGAAACCCACGCAAACACAGAGAGAACATACAAACTCTTTGAATCCCACCCAGGTTAACATCTGCAAACCCAAGACCCCAGCGCTGCAAGGCAGAAGTGCTACTCACTAAGCCACCATGCTGCCCATCTGGTAGGTTGATTAGACTGTGAGCCCCATTTGGGGACAGGGACTGATTTTGGAAAGATCTGTGCAGCGCTGTGTAATCTGTGTGCGCTATATAAATAAAGGAATTATTCTGAATGTCAATTTTAAAGTGTAAAATAGAATAGAAGGAGTTTAATGCAGGTAACTCCCTCATACTCTGTGGCATGATGTAGCGATCCAGATACAAAGAACAGATTACTATTAAAAAAAAATCGCCAAAAACACAGAAAATGTAACAAGCTGGACCCTTTCTGTACGGACAAATTCCTATAGGACTCTATTCCTCCAATCGCTGTGTTTTATATGGAGGATTTGGATTGGAGTTCCCGCTGATATAAAATATCCAGCCCAAAATCCGGCGTCTTGTTGCCGGGCATCCTCCTTACAAAAGTCCATGGAGATTTTTTATTTTTTTTTCCCATTCCGGCAGCTGAAGTTTTTTTTTTTTTTCTTTCCTCGAATAAACTGAATTAGTAACGGAAATGGCTGTGCCCGCTCTTACATGGGGCTGCTGTTTCCAGCTGGTAAGGACACAATGTTCGTGTTGACTCCGGGAATGTAGCAGAAACTACTCAGTAGTGATTCACGTCTGTCCTTCCTGGAGGCTGGCCATCGCACTCCAGCTTCCCGCTCGCGCCTTAGGTGAGGCGCTGGAGGGCATGGAAACATTACAGGCCGAATCTGCCTAATACACTGCAGTATCCGCACCCTGACCCCCCCCCCCCCCCCCCCCCCCCCCCCACCCACTGCACAACAACATTTACTTTTCCCCTTTTCTAGACATGTGACACGGACTCCTCACATAGACATCACCGCCTGACAATTATCAGATTATACTCCTAAACTTATTATTTGTCCCAGTAACTTTGTGTCCTGTTTTGTTGGATAGAAGTTATAGAACTTTACATCACATTCAGGGGAGAGGTCCATCACTTAGGTCACAACGTGAAGAGTTCACAAAGTGGATACAATTGTCTCCATTCAGAGGCAGTGACCCTGTACACAGCGAGTCCTGCTCTCATCTGCGAAGTGGAGACAATTGTTTCTAGTCTAGACAATGCTCTGTGAGCTAAACACAGCAGCTGCACAGATCTCTCTGCTGGTTTGTTTCAATGTATCAGTCTGGAGTCCAGGCTGTTTTAGCTCGCAGAGCATTGTCTAGTCTGGATACAATTGTCTCCATCCAGAGACAGTGACCCTGTACAAAGCTAGTCCCGCCTTCAGCTGAGAAGTGGAGACAAATTTATCCAGTCTAGACAATGCTCTGTGACCTAAACAGCCTAGGCTCCAGACTGATACATTGTGCCAAACCAGCAGAGAGCTCTCTGCAGCTGCTGCTGATGTGTGTTTAGCTCACAGAGCACTCTCTAGACTGGATACAATTGTCTCCACTTCTCTGCTGAGAGCAGGACTAGCTGTGTACAGGATCACTGCCTTTGAATGCAGACAATTGTATCCAGTCTAGACAATGCTCTGTGAGCCTAACAGCATGGACTCCAGACTGATACATTGAAATGAACCAGCAGGAGGAGATCTGTGCAGCTGCTGTGTTTAGCTCATAGAGCATTGTCTAGACTGGATACAATTGTCTTCACTGCCTCAGGATGGAGACTGGATTGCTCTCATTCACTGACAGCAAGCATTGTGAAAGTCATAATTGAAACGTTTGGTTTACCACTCCAGTTACATCCAGGAGGATCGGTGGTGACTGCTGCCAATTACCTAAAATGTGTGGGCGCCTCATAGCTGTGAGGTTTACTGATGTAACTGTTCTTGGCATGAAGGATCTGGCAGATGTTCCTCATGTCTCTACATATGAAATATATTGGGCCGTGTGCCCGTCTGGACGGTCCTATCTTTATCGCTGTGGCATCTCAGGTTTTGGCCTGTCGTCACCTCCTGGTCCGGATTTGTGTGGGGCCAGCGTCACCCTGCATGATGGAGCCGCCTGTGGTTCTGTCCTGACTCGGAGTGTTCTTACATGCAGGCTTTAGTCACGGCTTGTGTGCTCCGGCATGGGACATTGTGTCTTGGCAGGACCTTGCCGCTTCTCATCTTGGCAGAGGACATGTTTGTGGGAGGAAAACATGTGGTTAAAAGTAGGAGAGGAACTTTTTCTTGGAAGGGAGAGCCGTGGGGCTTGTATGGAAAAACGCAGGGTATCGGAACGCAGGGACATTTCCGCTTCTTGCGACCTCTTCCCTCGTGCAGCTGCTCCGGCACGGATGCGGGAACACGCGGATATTTGTCTTCCTATTGTATACAATGTAAATGTGGTTGTCGGTTCAAGGCGGAGGCTCATTAACCATCGGGGAAGGAAGGAGGCCGAGGACTACGGGGGCTTCCTCCTTGTCTTCTGGGCTGCTCCTGACATCTATTCTTCTTATCCGAAACCTCAGGAAACTGAGAATTGACCTATTCACAGACGGCCTGATCACCTCAGAGTAGTAGTGTAGAAGCCCACCTACGTTTTTTTTTTTTTTAAGGCTTATTTTTGTATACTTGATCAACCCCTTTAACAGTATGTAAAGGAAAACAGAGTAGAGGCTCTTCCATCATTTTCTTTTGCTTTCTTATAGCTAAAAATTGTTTCCCTCTCGTCCACGTTATCAGAGTTATAAATCAGTTGCCTGGTTTCTAGGGATCTATAGAGCGAGTTGAGGGGCGTGGCCTAACGTCATGTGACCTCATCACAGGTGCTTTAGCCTATTAATTTTACAAACTTGTACCCCATGTACATATCTGACCACATATAAAATCACTTCTACTCCTCTCCATGTCAGCTGCTGTGATCTCATGAGATGGAATATGCTGTGATCTCATGAGCTATATGCTTGGTGTATAGTTTGCTAATGCTAGAAGGCTAAAGGACCTGCAATGGTGTAACCCTGGTCACATGACATTGCTGCTGCATGGGGAGGAGCTTCTGGATTCAGCTAGAGGAGGCCACGCCCTCCTTGGCCCGTTATAGATATCCCTGGATACCAGGTAAAATTATAAAGTTGACTATATGGAAATCGGAAGGGAACAATTTTTGGGTAAAAGAAGGGGGTCAGATAGTTACTAGGGCTCAATGGGAACCTGTTGCTAGCTGTATTTGTGAAAATGTGCTGACAGGTTCCCTTTAAAACTGGTCTGCGGACCCTTCTGTCTGTGTAGTGGGAAGGTTTTTGTTGTAAATGATACAGCAGATGCTCACATTGGAGGTGAGGGACTTTGGAGCAGCTCATTGCACAGAGCACAGCAGTGTAAGGATACACGCCCAGTGCACTTGCAAAATCTACAATGGAATATGAATCCACATATCACAGCCCTGCTGCTACTAACAACATAGACAAAGGTCTGATTGCACATCTCTCCAGGGACAATACCTGACACCGGCTGCAGTCTGTGGGGTCACAGCAACGTCAGGATTCATTTGAATTCAGAACATTCTGCAGTGGTTCTGCTCTGAATATTTACAGTTAATCATTGAAGACTTAGATGATTGGATGATCTGTATTTGGACTTGGAGCAGAGCACCTACGACGCGTGGCCCGTGGTCTGACTGGGAAGAGCAATTTTTGACGGGGTTAACCCACTGCGGTAGTGGCGGTATTATCTTTTTTTTATATTTACAGTTGATGATAATCAACTTCATATATCGCCATCATATTCCATAGCTCTACAAATCATAGGGAACATATACACATATATTATTACATGCCAGAGTAATAACAGTCATATGGAACAATAGGAGTGAGGGCCCTGATCACAAGAGCTTACAGTCTATGAGGATGAGGGGGTGACACAAGAGCTTACAGTCTATGAGGATGAGGGGGTGACACAAGAGCTTACAGTCTATGAGGATGAGGGGGTGACACAAGAGCTTACAGTCTATGAGGATGAGGGGGTGACACAAGAGCTTACAGTCTATGAGGATAAGGGGGTGACACGAGAGCTTACAGTCTATGAGGATGAGGAGGTGACACACGAGCTTACAGTCTATGAGGATGAGGGGTGACACAAGAGCTTACAGTCTATGAGGATGAGGGGGTGACACAAGAGCTTACAGTCTATGAGGATGAGGGGGACACAAGAGCTTACAGTCTATGAGGATGAGGGGTGACACAAGAGCTTACAGTCTATGAGGATGAGGAGGTGACACACGAGCTTACAGTCTATGAGGACGAGGGGGTGACACGAGAGCTTACAGTCTATGAGGATGAGGGGGTGACACAAGAGCTTACAGTCTATGAGGATGGGGGTGACACAAGAGCTTACAGTCTATGAGGATGAAGGTGGTGACACAAGAGCTTACAGTCTATGACAGTGATGGCAAACCTTTTAGAGACCGAGTGCCCAAACTTCAACAAAGACCAGCTTATTTATCGCAAAGTGCCAACACAGAAATGTAATTTGTGATTTATACTCCCTTCTCTGTCACAGTTTTCATTGATACCAGCACCTGAGGACACCAATAAAGCAGAAAATAGTCCCAGGTAGTCCTGTCACTTTAAAATACCTCTTTGCACAGCAAGTCCTGGGCTGTCTGGGACTGCAGGAAGATACCTGGAGTCATCTCTGGTGATGGCCTGAGTGCCCACAGAAAGGGCTCCGAGTGCCACCTCTGGCACCAGTGCCATAGGTTAGCCATCACTGGTCTATGAGGATGAGGGGGGACACAAGAGCTTACAGTCTATGAGGATGAGGGGGGGACACTTATCCCCCAGTCTGTGACTGCTCAGTTTGCCTCTCTCGGGGTTACTGTTGAGTGTATTCTGCCATGTGAGTGCAGGAGCAGGTGTAGTAGGCAGGGCTCTGCTGTGATGGAGTCTGATCCATGTATAGAAGTGCTCACACATGGTATTACAGCAGAGATGGCTGTTGGCCCAGAGCCCCCCATAAATGCCCAGGCTCTGATGGTCTCTGCATCATTGCTAATACAAAGGAGCAAAGGATCAGAGGAGCTTAAAGGGAATGTGTCATCCGGTGTGACCATACAGACTACATACAGCCAGTGTTCGGTATTGTCCCTGGAGAGATGTGTAATCAGACCTTTTTGTATGTTGTTAGTAGCAGCAGCAGGACTATGGAAATAGATTTATATTCCAAGATTGTACTGAGGATGAGTCCTCACACTGCTGTGCTCTGGCCTCTTTGCAGGCAATCTTGAGAATTGCCCCTAGATAGTTGTGCAGTTATACCGCAGTTTGTTAGTAGCAGCAGCAGGACTAAGAAAATAGATTTATATTTCAGGATTGTACTGAGTGTGTCCTCACACTGCTGTGCAGCCAGCGTTTGATATTGCCCCTGGAGAGATGTGTAATCAGACCTTGTGTGTGTTGTTGGTAGCATCAAGACTGTAAAATATGGATTTATGTTCCAAGGCCACACCAAGTGTAAAAGGTGAATGTGCTCACACTGCTGTGCTCTTAGCACTTTGCAGTCTGTGTTAGGTTTATTTCCCGGAGAGATGTGTAATCATACATTTGTGTATGTTGGTAGTAGTAGCAGCAGAACTGTGACTTATCCAAATGTAATGGTAGGGATGTCCTCACACTGCTGTGCTCTGCGCATTTAACTGCTTCACAACCCTTTCCTTCTGCTCTGATTGCTGTAATATATACTGCCTGCTACAGATTATACTCAGCAGAAAGGTTGTGGCGCGGTCCAATGCAGAAAGCTAACAGCACAGCAGTGTGAGGATGCACCTCAGAGCTCCAAGTCCAGGTACAAACCTGGAATATGGATGAATTTTTCCAGTGGTCTCCATCACTCCTGGTGTACAATGTGATGCCTGTGCTCCGTGTGTTTATATAAGGTTCTGGCCGCAGCCCAAGTGAATCATGTTCTATTTATGCCGCCCTGAGTGATGGTGACTTTCGCTCCTGATGTGCGGAGTGACGGGAGGACGCTGCAAACAGACCTGCAGTCATGGCAAAGACGCCAATGAATGAGGTGCTAGAACTAAACAAGTGCACTCAGTTATGGCCCCGCCCCCACTGCACGCAAGAGCTAATTTGCATATATATATTGATGGAAATTACTCCACAATTAAAGATTGCTATGAAACGGGCGAGGTACATCTGTAAATTAGAGTTCCCCCTCCCTCCGCACACACCTAAGGAGTTTGGTCCAATCACCTACCACCTCAGTCGCTCTTCGTGGCAGCCTTAGTACTTGTGTATGGGTGGGAGAGGGGGTGCAGAATCGCTAATCCCCCACCTACCCCCCGTATAGCCCCCTAATAGAAGATGGCACAACCATTGGCCCATGAAGAGGGGCCTCTAGGGTCTTCATCTCAACGCTTTCTTCCATATGATTTCTGGAAATCCATGTTTTGGGGCCCTTGGACTGTGGCTGTCGGGACATGATGGGAGTGGTAATCTCAGGTTGCCGTCTTGCCCGCAGCAACATTCTAGTTGTGTACATTTAATACATTATAATTGTTTATTCCAAGTCATTAAGTGCCAAGCACAATCCAGCGAGCGGGAAAGTCACCGGACCGGTTCTGCGCAGCGAAGGTGTTTATTTTGGAGGAACAATACTTTTTTTTATCGCCTTTGATTACGTCAATAATCGAGTCTTACAAGCCAAGTAATCCTGAGCGTGGTCCACCGCCAACAACCCCGCAGATCACGTCTCCCCACACGTATGTACAACTACTCTTATCATGTACTGATGCAGAGCGCTGCGCCCTGACTGCAGACCATTGCTTATCTAGGGAGAATCGGTGCTGCCATATACATTTAGGTATCTGTGTACTTTCTATAAACAATAGTATGGCCCAGAACTCTGCTTGCTGTCGGTGAATGAGTCCTGCTCTCAGCTGAGAAGTGGAGATAATTGTATCCAGTCTAGACAATGCTTTGTGAGCTAAACACCTCTTTCTACTGGTTTTTTACAATGTATCCGTCTAGAGTCCAGGCAGTTTAACTGAAAGAGCATTGTAAATGGAGACCATTGTATCCAGTCCTGACAATGCTCTGTGAGTTAAAGAGCCTGGACTGAGAGAGAGATATGTGCAGCTGCTGATGCTGTGTTTAGCTCACAGAGCGTTGTCAAGACTGGATACAATTGTGTCCATTCAGATACAGTAACCCTGTACATAGCTCGTTCTGCTCTCAGCCCAGAAGTGGAGACAATTGTATCCAGTCTAGACAATGCTCCAGGCTGATACATTGTAATGAACCAGCAAAGAGATCTGTGCAGCTGATGTATTTAGCTCGGAGAGCATTGTCTAGACTGGATACAGTCTGTATTTAAAGGGTTTGCAGGCTGTGGATACAATTAAATGCAGACTAGACAATGTAGCATCATCTTGTGTATCACCTGATGGCTTCTTGTATAAAGGATTTGCCCCTTGTCACACTATTTGTCACATTGCCCGTCGGGGTCTTCTACCTATGGCCCTGTGAGATTGTTCCTCACAGCTCGGGCTCGCTGCCTGTAAGGATGAGGCTGGGCCTCTGTTCTCTCGTGTGTAAAGGGCAGTGAATACAATAATATTATATCAGGGATCTGTTCCTGCATCATGATGGCGTCTCCCAGCGTCTGCGTGGAGTTCCCTGAGGTGACAGCTGCCTCGGAGTAGTGTTTTATATACAGGTATTGTGTTTGTGTGTTATTAATGAGTCCTTTGTATTAGCTGAGAGCTTCCCTGGTGCCGGCACAGGTGGCAGACGCTCTTGGCACGGATCATGCAGGTGATGACACAGGAGGCGGCTTTTATAACGTACACGGCTACTCAGTATAATCGCACACTGGAGAGAAAAAGGTCTGGACCGGCACAGCCACACATTATACACTGATCTATTCCCGCTCGGCTACATTTACAAAATGAACTCAAGGTTCATGGTTACATTTTGATCAAACTGCATGAGCCACCAACACCTTCACGGTGACCTCGTTTTGGTGGGTCCGTACGCTATTGGGTGCAGCAACACAGCGCCGGCAGGGACCGAGACCAGGCAGCCCCACAGCACCCATACTGCTAAGCCCCCGATCCCAACCAGCACAGCAACCATAGACTGCAGACACCATGCAATACTGCACCATGTGAACAGGTCTTCAGTGTTCACCATGTGTGAAGAGGTGTTTTTAAATAGCAGGAGACTGCATATAATGGCCGCCTGCTTCCTCTCTGCTAGTATCTGACGCCACATGCAATGGTGAGTATTCAACCTGTTCGCATGGTGCAGTATTGCATGGTGTCTGCTGGTGGGGGCGCGGGGCTCAGAGCCATGGGGGCTACCTGGTCTGTCGCTACTGGTGCTTTGTTGCAGCGGTGGTGGACCCCATGTGATGCTGTACCCAATAGTGTAGAGGAACCCACTAGAACATTGGTGGCGAACCTATGGAACGGGTGCCAGAGGTGGCACTCGGAGCACTGTCTGTGGGCACCCAGGCCATCACCCCAGCACAGATTTTTCTAGACAGGACTCAAAACCTCCTCCTGCAGTACCTGGCCACCCAGGATGTGCTGTGATCAGCGCTATTTTAACCCCTTCCCACCGCAGCCCTTTTTCATACTACAGACTTCAAAACACATCGGTGTAGTCTGCAGGAGATCACTTCCACCCATCCTCTATTTCACCACATACAGTACATTGGATCGGAATGATTATCATACACGTTGATGCTTTCTTCTCCCCGGCTATTAAGGACGTTCGGTTCATATTTGGAGCATAATCAGAATACTTGTGGTCATTAGTAGTGAATTTGTTTTATCTCTGGAGACCACCGATTCCCATCTAATCATCGGGTGGGGGTTTCCAGATGTTGAACTCCCTTCTGGTGGAGAGGAGAAAAATTAGGTTTTCAGGATTGGTCTAATCGGATCAACCTTGAAGATGTTACTCTATGGCTGGTCACAAATGCAGGTCATAATTCCCAAATAAATAAGCGGAGAGCCACCACTGCTCGAGCCCTGTTCACATGGAGGGAACGCCCCTTTAAGCGTTTCCTTCAGCTAGTGGGTATAGATGAGCTGCTGTAATGAATCCCATATACAGTCTCCTGGAGGGAACAGGAGACTCTGCTCCCTGGTTCTCAGAGGGGAGAACATATATAGAGAAATTATTATTTGTATTGACATAAAGTAACATCCGAGAAGAACTAGAAACTTACTGCTAGCTGCTGCATCTGTTTCTCAACATTCCTTTATGTTTTATATAACCTTTTATATAGCTCAGGCAACTGAAGGACACAGGTGTACACAGAGGCAGCTGGAGGTAATAGCAAGTTTCTATAATGCCCCAAGTGCTTTATTCCCATCAGTACAGGTCAGTATTTCTCTATAATGTCCTAAATGACTCTGCTTATGCTCCTGAGGAAGAGAGGAGAGACCTAGGTGCACACATTGGTTGCAGGAGATAATAGTTTGGTTTTCTATCCCATCATGAATGCTTTAGTCACATCAGGTCCAGTACACCCTTTATAATGTCAGGGGTGACTCTAAAGATGCTTCGGAGTAAATGACGAGGTGCACAGGCAAAATTAAATAAACTTTCTATTCCTTCCTGCAGCCTCTGCCTTTGACATTGCTGACTCTAGAGGAAAGACCCAAGCAATGAGCATGTTATAGAGAAGTACTGACCTGTACTAAATGAGAATAAAGCACTTTGGGCGAGAGAGAAGCTTACCATTATCCCCAGCAGCCTTTTTCTGTGCCATTTTGTCTCTTCTGTCATTCACCAGCATCATATAGAATAATAGAGAAAAATATTAACCTGTAGTGATGGGAATAAAGCACTTTGGGCGAGAGAGAAACTTGACATTATCTCCAGCTTTTTTCTGTGCTGTTTTGTCTAGAATAATCTAGAAAAATATTGACCTGTACTAATGGGAATAAAGCACTAGGGGTTTAGGCTTTTTAGTTTTGTGAGTGTAATTAGGAATATGTTCGTCACCCGACTAAAGCCCTTTTGGTGAGATAGAAGCTTAATATCGGCAGCAGCCTCTATATTTGAAGCTCTCTCACTCAGAAGCTGGAGCAATATAGGTCATTATTGAGAAGTATTAATGAGAATAAAGCATTTGGGGTGAGATAGAAACTTCCTATAAATCTCCTGTAGTCTCTGTGGGGGGGGGGGGGGGGGACTTGTTCCTCCCCTGACTCGCCTCACCAGGTTGTAGGTAGTACTGACACATTGGAGCTGAGACGACTCGCAGACGGCAATGTTTTTGGGGAGAAAGCTCACTTGTTTTTCCTCTTCTCTTGGCTTCCCCTTTAACTGTCCAATATATTAAGAATTCATATAACATTTCCAGTATTTCTGAGCTATTACCGGCACCATTAGCGCTTCTAGAAGGAAATCGAAGTCGCCGTCCAGCCCCGTGTGGTTTACTTACGTCTTTTTAAGCTTTTTGATTTGATCATTAATGTGGGATTTATCGTCTTGTGAAAACTGGAACGTCTCCAGCTACAATAAACCTGGATATAAGGATTGCAGTCCGGGCGAGTCACATATGTACAGTTATATATACACCGCAACCTAGTGGCTCCAGGTGAGTCACGTGACCTGATCCGCCGCATTATAATTGGTATAAAGGATGGTTTATTGAGTCATTAGCTTCTGTGGCGATGCACGCTGCAGTATAAAGCATGGGGGGGGGACAAATAGACTGACCGCATGGGGTTAAAATTGAATGGTGAAACTTATTATAGTCCAGGACAGGGGTCAGCAGCAACAGAAATGATTACAACTGTAGAATAGAATTAAAAAAAGGAAATATTTAAAATAAAATAATGTATTAATATAAGCGTTAAGTATTTTTTAATTATTTAAAAAATTTTTTTTTTTTTTTTACAATACTGCAACTAATAATAAAAATTAAGATATTGCATAAAGGTAAAGAACCAAATGTCAATATTCAATTTATTTTTTGGGGGAAATTTATATCATGTAATATATAATTTTTTTATGCACGTATATTTTGTGTGGTGATGGCTCAGTGGGACGGGTAAAAAAAAATATTTGGATAGTTAATGTATATACAATGATTTCTTGTCTTGCCGGTAAGATTCTAAGGTGCCGTTGAGCAGGGAATATTTTTGTACATTTTTGTTGGGTCTCTATGACGACTTGCACTGATATTGTGGGGTAGTAGTGGGATGTGAGTCAGTAGTTACATGGACTGTGCGAGGAAGGAAGAGCTGGAGAAAACATTCCAAACACCCTCAGGAAGTGAAGGATTCCCAGGACGGGCCCAGCGACAGAATATTCCTATAATCCGGAATCCGTGTGACCTGGCAGATGGCAATGTCTAGAAATGCGCAGCTCAAGGGTCTTGTTTATGAGCATATTATAAGGTTTTAGGTTCTTCTCCAATATATGTACACAGTTTTTGTTTTTTGTTTTTTTACAGTTTTTAAATTAAAGGGATGTTCCATCTTAATGTTGATGACTTGAGTTCAACATTGGATTGGTCATCAGTATCGGTGCAGTGGGGTGTAATACACTGGGCCGCCATTGTTTGAGTCAATCCCAATGCTGGAGGTAGCTAATCCGCTCCATTGTATAGGTGTTTTTGGAGGTCAACAGTCTGCATAAGGGAAGCTATGGAGAGTGCAGACTGTTGCACCAAGGCCATAGGGGAGGCTATGGGGAGTGCAGACTGTTGCACCCAGGCCATAGGGGAGGCTCTGGGGAGTGCAGGCTGTTGCACCCAGGCCGTAGCGGAGGCTCTGGGGAGTGCAGGCTGTTGCACCCAGGCCGTAGCGAAGGCTATGGGGAGTGCAGACTGTTGCACCCAGGCCATAGGGCAGACTATGGGGAGTGCAGACTGTTGCACCCATGCCATAGGAGAGTCTATGGGGAGTGCAGGCTGTTGCACCCAGTCCATAGCAGAGGCTATGGGGAGTGCAGACTGTTGCACCCAGTCCATAGCAGAGGCTATGGGGAGTGCAGACTGTTGCACCCAGTCCATAGCAGAGGCTATGGAAGTGCAGACTGTTGCACCCAGGTCATAGCAGAGGCTATGGAAGTGCAGGCTGTTGCACCCAGGTCATAGCAGAGGCTATGGAAGTGCAGGCTGTTGCACCCAGGTCATAGCAGAGGCTATGGAAGTGCAGGCTGTTGCACCCAGGTCATAGCAGAGGCTATGGAAGTGCAGGCTGTTGCACCCAGGCCATTATTTGCATTGAATAAAGCATCTTGTAAACATTAGTACAGTGTCTTGTGTTCCTGGTATCATACATAATGTATGGAGATGTTTTGGGGACACGACTAATTAGTTGCTGAATCAATCCCCCTCCTGATGTCATGGGTCGACCATTGCATTTGTGTAACACTAGCCACCTAGCAGCTGAGCCGCCGCCCCGGCTAGTGTCCATCTGGGTGCACTATATGGCACTGAGTGACACCCGTAGAGCACAGACATGGCAATGTGATGTAGATGACCGCTGCACATATACGGCTGACTATAAGGGTGTGGATTTGTTTATATTTGTGTATATGTTTATGTTTTGCAGGATTTTGGGGATCGATGAGAAATGCAGCCGCTAGTAACGTGACAAACCCCAGCGAGTCGCCAGGAGAATGTGGAGCATCCGCGGTGCGGTCAGCGTCCTGGCCACCCTACAATGTCTGCTGCCCCATGTCTGCAGCCAGGACCCAGGTGAGTGATGGGGTTCCCCTGTTATTTCTTGAGTGTTTTAGTCAGAGACCATAGTCTGTGGTGGTGGTGATCTCCACTCGGCCTCAAGTGTTACTCAAGTAAACGGCCATTTAAGTGTCGCCCTAAGGCTATATTCACACTGCCGTTGCCCGCCCGTACCGTACCGTAGCGGGCAACGGCAATGTACGGGGAGAGGAGGAGGAGTTGAGCGCAGCTCACCCCCACCCCTCTCCATAGGAAGTAATGGACCGTACCGCTCCCGTAGGGCGCCGTGCGCCCATTGCCGTCTGTGGAGGACGTATATAGGCCGTATATACGTCCTCCATACGGCAGTGTGAATGGAGCCGAAGTGTGAACGCAGATTATTTTTATTTATTTATTTAAAGCTACAAACCTCCATATAACCAGACAAGCTGCACATACACATGAGGTCACTGCTCACCTGTTTTTTTTTTGGTCTTTCAGTTTCTTCAGATTTCTTCAAGAACCTTAACTGTCTGACACATGATATGGAGAACATGATCTGCCAATGGGAGACCCCGTACCCTGAAGATAAGAACATCCTCTACAAGGTTTGTTCCAGGTAAGAATCTGAGATATCAACTACTTTTAAGTGTATTGAAGTCTTTGGAACTGCTTATAGAGACTGGATTGAGTCTAGACAATTGGTAAGTTGTAACAAACCAGCATATAGATCTGCTCACAGAGCATTGCCTATGTAGGATACTATTGTCTCCATTCAGAGGCAGTGACCCTGTACATAGCTATTGCTGCTCTCAGCTGAGAAGTGGAGATGATTGTATTCTGGTCTAGACAATGCTCTGTGAGCTAAACAGCCTGGACGCAAGACTGATACATTGTAACAAACTAGCAAAGAGATCTGTGCAGCTGCTGCTGATGTGTTTAACTCACAGAGCTTTGTCTAAACTGGATACAATTGTCTCCACTCCTCAGCTGAGAGCAGGACTAGCTATGTACACTGCCTCTGAATGGAGACAATTGTAGCCAGTCTAGACAATGCTCTGTGAGCTAAACGCCGCAGCTGCACAGATCTCTTTCCTGCAGTACAGCAGTAGCAGCTCACAGAGCATTGTCTAGATATATAAGCTTGAACGCAAACTTAAGCTTGAGCGGTCTTTCTGTTATGTTGCTGATGCGGAGCATCATGTATTATATGATTATGTGTGATCTTCCATCCTGTACATAAATGTATACGTGAGATGTGAGGACGCATGTACAGATAAGATGGGATGTCTCATCGCTGCTCTCTCTCGCACAGGTCCTCCATATCTGAGACCTGCTTTGAATCAACTGGAAACCGGCTGGAGGTGGAGTTCCCAATCTTCTCTGAATCTGATATCCGCATAGAAGCCAAAGACGTTCCAGGGAATCCATCTATACAGTTTCAGAAAACTTCCTTGGATATTCGTAAGTCTCCTGCACTTTTCATTGAGCCAGTCCTGAAGGTGCTCTGCATGTCCTCTCACTGCTGTGCTCTTTGCTCTCTGCAGCCTGTGTTGTGTATTGTCCCTGGAGAGATGTTGAATGATAACTTTGTCTATGTTGTTAATAGCAGCAGGACTGTGAAATATGGATTTATATTTCAGGATTGTAGATTCTCCAGGTAGATCTTCACATATTCTAGGAGTGTACTTTCTCCACATGCACTGTCCTCACACTGCTGTGCTCTAAGCTTAGAGCTGCTCCAGTGTCCCTCCTCTGTGCTTTTGAGTGAAAGCTATACAAATGCCTAGCAGTCAATCTGTGGGTCCGTTCAGTGCACAGAGCACAGCAGTGTGAGGATGCCTGTTTGAACTGCTCCTTGGACAACAGAGTTTAGAAAAAAAAATTGTCTAAAAAAATGTTCTAATCTGCAAAACAAAGGTGTCACATGCAAAGTCCTTAGGCCTCCACCAGGTATTTAGAGTCCAATTTGACCTCTGTAAATTTTTCTGGAAACCGTGTGAATTTGGCATTAGAAAACTTACTTCCAAGGGTTAACATACATGAAGTGGATATTAAAATTAATTCGGGTAATGTGCACTCCCAACGGCCTGGGTGCAATAGGGGAAGCTACAAGGAGCGCAGACTGTCATGGATGCAATGGTCTGCACTCATCTTATCTTCCCCTATGGCCTGGGTGCAGCACTCCGCACTCCCTATAGGTTAATGTGCATTGATGATCGGGGACTTAAAGGGGCATCGCCAAATTTTATTCAGTTGTATTAGAGCAAGAAAGAGAGAAGAAATGCAAATGGACAGTGAGTAGGAGCAGCCTCGGTGCATTGTCTATAACATGTGGGGTACTCAGAGGGGGTCAAGGAAATGGATATCAGTCCCCAATATGTCTATGGCCAACATTGGGGAACATTCTCATCACAAATAAACAAATTGTGGTGTCTTATCCAGCATTGGACGGGTTAATTCTATATCCTGCTGACTCGTCGTATCCGGATCCTGCTCCGCTCACGACGAGGGTTTTCCTGCCTGTGATTTCATTAGTTATAAGGATGCAGCAGATGGCTATTATCCTGCAGAGGTTGCACCCTGTTAGGTTTCTGGATCCTTGCACTAAGTGTTTCTGCTTTCTTTGCAGCTTATGTCCCGTACCCCCCGGAGATTGACTCCCTGGTCGCTGACTATCAGTCTGACGTGTTGTATGTAAACTGGACTATGAATTCCACTTCCTTCATTAGTGGGGTGAAGTTATCCTGCGAGATGAATGTCCTCCGCGATGGATACCTTCTGGCAGTAAACGTAAGCCCCTGTCTGTGTCTATAGACCCCACCTGCTAAATGCAGAGAAGACCTAATATTAGTCTACCAGGGACCGAAATCCAAACATATCCTCTACCCTAGGCCACCACAAGAGAATAACAATACCCAGCCTAACCTATTAGACTCTAGCCTAAACATCTCCCCTTTCTTGGATCACCAGAGAATAAGAGCATTACCCTGGCCCACCAGGGACATAAGCCTAAACCTCTCTACTAGAGATTAAGAGCAACACCTTCTTCACCTTAGATCGCCGGACATTGCCCTAATCTACAAGCGACCGCATCCGAACAAGTGTATTACCCTAATCTACCTAGGACACAAACCTAAACCTTTCTATCCAAGAACAACAAAGGAGAAGGGTATTCCCCCCCTAGTTTACCAGGAATCTGATCTAAACATCTACTCTAGGCGACAAAGGGGATTAAATAGTAAAAAATAGTTTTTTTAAAAAGTTGTATTAAAAAAATTAAAAACCTTCAAATTGCCCCACTTTCCCTACAAATGATATAAAAATAAACAAGTAAAATGATAAACATGTAAGGTACCAAAAAGTCCGGTCTATGAAAACATAATTATGTTTTTTCCCGGAGCTGAACCCCAAAACGGGAAAAAAGAGCCCAACTGTCGGAAAAACAACTATTTTTGTCCTTTTAAAACATAATAAAAATTTTATAAAAAGTGATCAAAAGGCCATACGTTCCTCAAAATTGTAGCAGTGAAAACGTAAAAAAATGACACCGTACATGAAACTCAATTTTTTTTTTTTTCCGTACACAAGATTTTAAAATATATTATACGGAACCTGTCAGCAGGGACCTCATTTACATGACAATAGAATGGTGTGTTACAACTTGGCTTCCTGACACAATCTGTTTGTTGCAAACTCCTCATCTCTCAGCCCCCCACCTTTTGTGCTCCTGTACAGCACCTCCTTCCCCTGCCGATGCCAGCTCTCTAGGCTGTGACATCTGTTTCTGGTAGGAGCACAAAGGTGGGGGCTGAGAGCTGGGGAGTGAGTAAAACAGATAAATCACATGTTGTTTTTGTGAAATGCATCCAAACCAAAGTCCAACCCCACAGACTACACAGAGGATTCTGTCAGGAAGCCAGGTAAGTTATAACACGCAAATATATTGTAATGCAAATGCTTGGAGAAAGCTTGAAGGCAGATGTGCAATGCAGGTGTCATGGGCTGCTGCAACCTGTCTGCAAACCTGCAAAATGAGGTCCCTTTAAAACACAATAAAACCTGTATAAATTTGGTATCCCTGCGATCTTACCGAACCAGAGATTAAAATAGAGGTGTTATTTCGAGCACACAGTGAAAGTCGTAAATACCGTGCCCACGAGAAAATGGTGCAAATGAGTTTTTTTTCTTTAACAAACTTCACAGCATTTGTAATTTTTTTTTTCCCCCCCTGCTTTCCAATACAAGGCATAAAATAATAAATAACATCACAACGAAGTGCAATTTGTTTTACGCAAAAATAAGTCCTCGCACGGTTCTATACTAGATTTTTTTTTGAAGGCGGGGAGCAAAGAAAATTAACAAAAAAATTCCTGCATCCTAAAGGGCAATAACCATCAGGGCTGGGAAGTCGTCTTTACACTTTGCTACACTCCATAAATTCCACTATACCGAGCAGCACAGTCTATACAGCAGCCTCACCATACACTTCCTTTTCTCTTTTTAGGAAACAGTGGTTGAATATTGGTTTTCGCACATCGAGATGTTTCACTGGAATTGGACATCTGATTTCCCACTCAATTGTTCTTCGTACTCTGCGAGGGTCCGCTGCTTTGTACATGAAGACTATTACAATGGTGAAAAATGGGTGAGCGACTGGAGCGCCAGCAAGACCATCAGCGGTAATGACCCGGAGGAACAATGTCACATCTATATCTATGTATCTCATATCTATCCATCTCCTATCTATGTCATTATATATTGTATCCCATGCTTTATAGCAGTAAGGAAGCCTTGTATGTACAGTAGAATACCTCCATGACGGTACATGGTGATAGTAAATGGTGATTGCTGGAAAGTCGGGAATGATAAAAAACCTGCAGATTTTGCACTGACATCTAATTGTCCTCCATCTCACACAGCTGACAGCAGCGAGAGCGTGTTTCCCGAAGATATCGTCGTCCCCGTCGGCTCCAGCATGAACTTCTGCTGTAATCTGGATGGCGGGAGCCGGATCAGCGCCATCAAGTTCAAGTCTGATGATGTCTCGCTTGTAAATCTGGGGAACAGCAGCAGCGGCATCCGGCTGTCCAACCTCCAGATGTCTATGCCCAGCGGGGACAACGTCGTCTGCCTCGACCAGCAGAAGCAGTTCGTCACCGGGACAGTGGTGTTTGTGGGATGTAAGTGACTGACAAGTCATTCCTAATCCATCCACAGGTCCTGGACTTGCAGATGTTCCGCGAAACATGTTAAAAAGTTTGACGGATCAAATCACTGGCAAATAAGTTGTAGTATTTGAAATTTGGCAAAATGGGAAAGTTTTATTTATTTGAAATAAAAATAATATATAAAAGGGCTTTTCCACATTCAGGATATTAATGGGTCTCAGGTTTATGACCGTACGTGTAAACCAAGAAGCCAATGAGTGGGTGCACTAGACTAACCATGGCTGACATTGACTATCTTTGTGCACTACGCCCCGCAGTGTTATCTCTTTGCACATATGAAGCTTTGCTCATCCTATGGAATGAACCATTTGTTTTCCCTATTGATCCTATAGACATCCTGTGACCTTCATATCCATCCTAAATCTCTGAAATGTGGGTGATGTCTGCAACTAATGTGTCATTTACTTACTCACTCGCCTATTATAGTGTGTGCCCACGCAGATCAGGGGATTTGCATGTCACCTGTAGGTCTAGGGCTACAGTGCCACCTTCTGGCCAGAGACAAAGTTACATAAACAAAGGGTTATTCCGGGTTCAAAATGTGATAAAATGAAGGATGAAATGCTGATGGGAGGCATTTAGGGTTCTTTGTATCCACAAATGAATGGAGCAGCTGGTCCTGCAGGCACATCGGTCTATGGGACAGCATGGATTATCCAAGTAGCAGGAAGTCCCATAGACCAGTGATTTTCAACCTTTTTTGAGCCTCGGCACACTTTTTATACTTAGAAAATCCTGGGGCACACCACCAACCAAATTAGCGCAAAATGACACTAAACAGTCATATTATACATATAGTTAATAATATAGATTCTAAATTTATTTTACTGGAACCTGGGCCTGTTTCGATAAACACAAAAGGGATATCCTGGCAGGAATGGTGGAAAGACACACACGAAGCTCTTCCTCAACAGTTCTCAGGTTCTCCCTGTTTTTAGTATATGCTGCTAATTATTATGTGGCTCATATACTGCAATATAAAGGGGTACAATGAGAAGTACTACGGCCATGAGGCCAGAGTACAAGTGCCAGCTCATATACTCAGCATATGAGCTGGTACTTGTAGTACTCCAGCCTCATGACTATAGTATTTCTCATTTTACATTTCTCTGGGAAACAAAACACAGGGGGCACCGTAGTTTGGGGAACTTTCCCCGCGGCACACCCGACCATGTGTCACGGCACACAGGTTGAAAATCACTGCCATAGACAATACATGAAGTGACTACATGTGTACATCGAGCTTATTCATTCATTTATTCATTCATTCAAGGGTACAAGGGACCCCATAGTGTTATGATCGGTGGGGTGACGGTGTCGGAACCCCACCAATCAGCAAGCTATGCCCCAATGCTGTGCATGGGGGATAACTTGATATAAGAGGAGTAACCCTCTACGTCTACATTGTAACTTTGATCATGTGACATGTAGCATAGTTGCGTTCTTTGTAATAATTGCTGTAACGCCAAGGTGCAGGCGCAATACAGATTTTAGTGGCACATCTAGTTAGAGATCAAAGTCAGCGTGGCCCCAGCTGAATAAGTTGATACATTTTATGAATTTTGTGTCTCCTCTGGTCCTGTGAAGATGATTGTTAGTTGTAGTAATGGTGAATTCATCTTTTGTAGACCCTCCAGATAGACCCCAGGACTTCAGCTGTGAAGCGCGTCACCTCAAGGTCATCAATTGTACCTGGAAAGCAGGACGAGACACCGGACTGTACGGGCCGGACCGCGGGACTAAGTACACTCTGTACGAAAGGTAAGAACCACAGGAGCATCGCCCTATATAGATATGGCTGTGCACTTACATACATGGATAGATGGATATTGTCATACATAGATGGCAGGCGTGACAGTGTCTCATGGTCATTTATACGGGTCTATGTACGTTGACGTCTTTGCTACATTTCGAGCGTTGAGAGAATAAATTGCTTGAAATTTCAGGTTTTCTCAGATTAACACGTCGTGCTCCGGACATAATGAAGACCTGGATGACTACAACTGCAGCTTTGACATAAAGAAGGAACAGCAGCTCCACGAATTCTTACTCCTCGCCAGAAACCCATTAGGAACGTCCAATATTTCTCTGTCTGTTAATGTCCTGGAAAGAAGTAAGTGCCGGTCATCATACAAGTAACTTGCCTCCCCCCTATGTATGTACCTACGTACAATCCCATACTAATACGTATAGCATATGTAAGTGGTACGTGTTATGATTATTGGAGGGGGTTGGAGTTCTTCATTGCTATCCTGATGGCTGGCTCTTATCTGCTCTGATACACTGTAACGCAGCCACAGTTTATGACAAAGTTACTTACCTTTCCATTGCAGAATAATATATATTTTGTTCTTCTTATATTCAGCATGTGACTTTGTTCTTGCAGTTCACCCTTATTCTGTGGAGCGGTTTCTCATCCATGACACCAGTCCTTCTGAAGTTTACCTCTCATGGTTTTTACCTGGAACATTCACATCTATCAATCTATTGTGTCAAATTGAGATCAAGCCGATGCATGGCGAGACTGAGACGGTAAGTGACCATCCATCTAATGGCTTCAATTCACTTACAGAACTAGGGCACCAGTGATGACCACACTCAGCTCTGTCTCTATCAGCACCAGTGCCCCTGGCACAACCATTACTGCACCCACCATTGCCGTGTATGTAGTGCGGCCTCTCCTATTGACTGCTGTACTACACAGAATTATCAAAAAAAAATTTTTTAACTTAATTGAAAAAAATTCATTGCCACATCGAACATAATTATAATCCTCATATCCACCTATAGATCATAAAGGGGCTGTAGAGCTTGTGAATCCTACAATATACAACTTCTGCATTCAGATGTCACCCCTGTCTCTCTAACAGCGCAACGTCACCCTTGAAGGGTTAAATGATTCCCAATACCACTGCAGCTTAGACAACCTCCACCCATTTAACACCTACGACTTCCGGGTCCGTTGTGCATCTTACGATCACTTTTGGAAGTGGAGCAACTGGAGCAGCGCAAAGAGACACCACACCCTGACTGCAGGTATTGTACCCATAGTCTGCCCCAGTCTATTACATCCATAGGCAGCCAGGGTAGGACTGTGTGTTTGTATTTAGATTCAAAATGCCAAAAAGTGAGTGTTGCAGCTTAGTAGGAGGGGGGGGGGGGGTATGAAGTGGGCAGCCTTAGACTGGGAGGGGGGAAATGCAGAGGTCACAATCCATTTCAGGACCAGGACTGGAAGCGAAATATGAAACCATGAATGATATTTTGTAACCTGTCACAATATGATGAGATATATATATATATAGTGTTATAATTTTTTTTTCCCAGCTCCTTCAAGAAAACTGGATATCTGGAGAGAAATAATCAACACCCCCGATGAGCGTGAAGTAACAGTGTATTGGAAGGTAAGTGATAATCAGGAGGGTATAACCAGTCTTCACGATCATGACTTTAACCACCTTGGTCCTGTTACTTGTCTAATTGGACTTAAGCTTTTGGTTGTTTTTTTCGTGATTATTTCCTGACTATTTGTGAGGATAATATTATGGGGGATTCCCTGTTCAGGACATCTGTTCTATAGACCAGCAGCGCCCCCCTCCCGATGTCATCTGATGTCTCTGGTGATTATCTCTTCCAGCACCTGACGTTGAGAGAAGCTAATGGGGTAGTGACCTCCTATAGAGTGACCTGGCGACCCCTGCACAGCTCCGAGCCCCCTCAGGAGACGCAGCTGACAGCAGACCTCAATAAGACCACTATAAACCTGACCAGCAGCGGTGAGCAGGACTATGAAATCTATGTGACGGCCATGAATTCTGCCGGATCTTCTCAACCGTCCAGGATCACTACAGTGCAGCCCCCGAGTGGTGAGTATCCCCACATAATGGAGAAAGTTACAGCAGCTGCAGCACGTTCCCCCCCCCCTCTGCAGATATTGCTGCATGTGTGAAATGGTTTGAGATCTTTTGCACCCACTGGGGCGGACACAGACACCTTAGGGCGATGCCACACATCTTTTTGGTCCGTTTTTAAGCAGTCCGTCCAAAACACGCATGCGTTTTTTTTGACAAGTTTTAATTATGATAATTGGTAAAATCTGTCAAAAAGGGATGCGTTTTTCAAAAACTGGCAGGATGGGGTTAATCTGCATGTGGTCATGCCGAATATTTGCAGAGCGCAGACATGAGGAACATCACAAATATAGACGGTTTAGTAACTGGGAGTCTCCTCCTGCCGCCGTGACTCATTGCTGGAGGAATTTCCTGAGTGATCACATCCCTTTAAGACTGAAGCCCTATAATACTGACATAACACTGGCCTGGACTGTCAAGAAGTCCTCTGCAACGTGGAAGCCGTCAGCAGATCCCCAGCAGATACCAACAAATCACAGCTCCATGTGCTGGTCCGGTCCGAACAAGCAGAGCTTTCCCCCCTGGGGGGGGGGGGGGGGGGGGCATGACAATATGTAAATTTCAGTGACTTGTAGAATTGCTTCCTCCCAATGGGATGATATCTCATTTGCATGCTTTATCACAGAGGAGCATATCATGGCCTAAGACTGCTTACATCATCATAGTGCCCTCTAAAGGGCAACAGCACAACTTTGGGTGGTACTTACAAAAGCCTGTTACCTGGAAATGACTTGTGGCAAAGGAGTGATAATATAAATTGTATATATTAAGTCAAGGCTATGTCCTCACACTGTTGTTCTCTTAGCTCTTTGTACAAATTTAAACATCTTCTCCCATTACTGATAATTAAAGATATGAGACCACAGATTGTGACTGTTGTAGAGTTCAGAGAGAGAGGTTGGTTTGGAGCAGCTCAGAGCCCAGCAGTGTGAGGACACAATACTTAAATATCAAGCCATATTTAATAGTCCTGCTTCTAGTAACATATACTGAGGTATGATAACACTTCTGTCCAGGGTCACCAACTAACACTTGCTACACAGTGCACAGCAGTGTGAGGACACACGTTCTGTGCACTCGGAAAAGCTATAATCTTGGAATTCAAATCCATATATAACAGTACTGCTGCTACTAACATTACACATCTCTACTGGGATAATACCGAACGCTGGCTGCAGTCTGTGTGGTCACGCCTGCTGACAGGTTGCTGCCTTTCAGTGGGGGGCGCTATAGTTAAGCCTTTGGATTGGTGAAAATGTTATTGCTTTGACAATTTTCTTGTTTCTTTTTCCTATAGATGTCAGTGTGGAGCGGATTGAGGGGGAAGGCGACGGCATCAACATCACCTGGAGTCCAGACCCCAATGTCTCCTGTGGATATTTGGTAAAGTGGGTCCCATCTGGTCACCTTCTGGATCCATCACTCATGTGGAAGAGGTTTCCCTCAAGTGCTGCAAGCGGCTTCATCAGCTCAAGTAAGAGGAGTGTAAATGTGTTTTGCTTAAAGGGGATGTTTAGGTTTAGATAAGCCATGGGCTGGAGTGTGGCGTGATTTCTGGAAAAAGCTTTTGTCTGGTAATGCAACTCGGCTTTATTGAACTCAATGGAGCAATAGGTGCAATACCACACATAACCTGAAGAGGAGTGTGGTGCTCTTTTTGACAATTATCTCATCGTAACCATTGGTGTATATCATTGTTGTACATGATGTGTCATGTGGATTCAGGAGCCATCAGTGTATATCCCTGGAGATTTTTATGTAGACTCTCTAGCCTAGTATATCCTTGGGTTGTTTCTGGTAATGCAGATGGTGGAGCCTCCTGCATCATTCTACTCCACAGCCTCTCTGACCTGAGGAGCAGTTCAATGCAGGGAGCCAAGTGTGATGGCACGCCCCATTGCATTCGGAGAAGCTACAATCTCCAGGGACAATACCTGATACTCCCTTCAGAAAGCTAAGAGCACAGCAGTGTGAGGACATGCCCCCCTCTGCCTTTTTGGAGAAGCTACAATCCTGGAATATAAATCCATATGTCACAGTCCTGCTGCTACTAACAACATGAACAAAGGTCTGATTACACATTTCTCCAGGGACAATACGTAACACTGGCCACTGCCTCTGGTCCTTGTACCTATACCTTTGGGAGTAGCAGGGGATCTGTATCCGATAACTTGTATTCTTTTTTTTGTTTTCTCAGAATATTTCCAGGCGGGGCTGAGATACAACGTATCACTGTATGGATGTAGGAACGACGACCACCAGTTACTAAAGCGGATGGTCGTGTATGCAGAGGAACTAGGTGAGGAACCTCACAAGATCCTGCAGGGGGCAGTGTGTCTGCTTTCCCAAAAACACAATTTCAATGTTATGCTGAATATTTAACTATTCTTCTGGTGCATTTTGGATAACGCCTATATTTAAAAATTATTTTTTTTTTAGCTCCTCTAGTTGCACCAAATTTCACAATTCAGGAGACGACGTCCAGGTCCATCCTGGTGAGATGGGAGGCGATCTCTGAGGAGAACCTCCGCGGCTTCCTGCAGGGCTACCTGGTCTATGTGGTCAAGCAGCAGAACGACTCTGCCTTCTCCAGGTTCCAGGATCTCGGTAATTACTAGTCTGATAATTTGGGATTTTTATTGTCTTCCCAATCTCTGAATGGAACTTGCATATAGATTTGTGCAAGCCGAATCCTCTTATCTGCCCTGTTCACACAGTGCGGAATAAGAGTTTCTTATTAGTCAACTGAGAAAATAGTAATTTGAGCTTTTGCTAGAATACGCAGTCCTGTACTGATCCTGGGGGTCCGATCCAACGATCATTGGAATGAAGTGGAGGGCTAAGTCCACTTTTCTCCTACAGCAATGTAACAAGGCCCTGTGTTTGGTATTTGATGATACATTGTATCCTTTTTGTATAGTTCGTCACACCGAGACAAAAATTAAGAATATCACAGACCCGGCCGTGCGAGTGTTAAAGATCGAGGACCTGCAGAGCGGCACCAGCTACACCCTGGGGTTACAGGCCTATACCAAGGGCGGGATGGGACCCATCAAATCCTTCTCTGTTCTGACCAATGACAATGGTAAGTGGTCAATGTCTCCAAATTGGGAGGTAGTGATCTTGGGTTCAGGACCCCTCTAGTGCCATGTATGTAACGGAGAGGCCTCAGTGCCCCTCGGGCATCGTGGAAAGATGTGATACCCCATGACTTATTTCCTGCAGACATTGGGGGCCTCATTTTTATACCAGATCCGTCCTTGGTTTTTCCATTAACAAACTGTTGCTGTAGGCAGATCCTGAAAGCAGAGAAATCCCCTCCTGGATGTGTAGACTGTGGAGTAAGAAGTCTCCTGCTGGTAACAATGTATATTTATGTTTTTCTTTAAGCTGTCGGTCTAATTCTCGCCATCCTGATCCCGATCGTGGTTGCGGTTGTCCTCGGCATTGTGACCAGCGCCATATGCTACCAGAAGAGGGAATGGTGAGTAGGATCAGGCATAGTCCGATTCAGGACCGCCACTAGGAAGTTCGGGGCCCCTTACTGGCAAATGCTCATCCACCCCTGTACAGAGTTTTCTGTGACTTTGGGGTCCTTTCTCCTCCTTGGGGCCCCCTGAACACAGTTATACTAATCCCCCTCCCTGATGGTGGCCCTGGTCAGATTGATCAACCAGCTGCTGTTGGTTGTACAGGCGGTCCCCTACTTAAGAACAACCGACTTACAGACGACCCCTAGTTACAAACAGACCTCTGGTAATTGGTAATTTACTGTACTTTGGCCTTAGGTTACAATAAACAGCTATAACAGTTATTAATGTGTATGTAATGAAGATTTATTGGTAATCCGGGTTCCTAAGACAATCCAACATTTTAAAAAATCCAATTGTCACAGAAACCAAAAAAAAAATTTGCTGATTTTGGGGATTTTTCTTTTTCCAGTGTAGGAAGCGTTTCTACAAATACAATGAATTTTGGATTTTTTCCCAAAAATGTGTTCCGACATTTATTAATAACGTGACTTCCTGTGACTCACGTTTCTGGGGAACTAAATGTAAAAACACAGGAAGATGGGTCACCGCTGCGTCAGTGTCATTGTAGAGGGGCTATCCCTGCAAGAACCTCACTGCAGACAGTATACCTAGGGCTTATCCTCACACTGCTGTGCTCTGAGCTCCTCGCGTTAAACAGCTCTGCAGCTTCCCCCTCCTTTTAACCAGAACCCTGTTACAGCTTTTACTTGCGGAGGCTGTACAACTACACTCATCATTCATTAATGTATGATGACACATCTCTCCAGGGCTAAACACTGGCTGCGGAACACTAAGAGCACAGCAGTGTGAGGATGTACCCTCAAGCTACAATCCTGGAATATAAATCCATGTATCACAGTCCTGCTGCTACTAACAACAACATACACAGAAGTAATATTATACACCCCTCCACAGACAATACATAACACTGACTGCAGTCTACATGGTCACAGCTGCTGACAGGTTCCTTTATCTCATCCTTCTTTTTATTTTTTTGGAGCCATTATTTGGGAGACATAGTATTTTATGCTGGGTAGAACTCTGGCTGTAATCTATGGACTCCCCTACCCATTATAGAGGGGGTTGTAAGCTGACGGACCACCCTATGGCATCTGTGCCCAGTATTAGCTGGAAGCAGGGGTGTCGGAACTTGTTTTTATTGAGTTTTATTGAGTTTTTTTTCCCTTAACTCAACAATCTGACATAAAATTTACAAAGTTACTAATCTCCATCTCTTTCTATAGGATCAAAGAAACCTTCTATCCCGATATCCCAAATCCTGAAAACAGTAAGGCTCTGCAGTTCCCAAAGAACGTCACTGAGGTAAGTCTAGCATCATGGCCGCTCTACATAGAGGCCATTCCTGTAAACTACAAGTTCCGGGGGTAGCAGATTAATGGTTGGATCGGATCCTGTATGATGGACTTTACCACAACAGCTCTCCACGGGGGTGGGGGGGATCAGATTAATGAGTATACTGGTATCTGTATGATGGACTGTACCACACTGCCTCTCCACGGGGGGGGGGGGGGGTGTAAGATTAATGATTAGATTAGTTCCTGTATGATGGACTGTACCACAACAGCTTGACAGGTTCTGGACACAGTGATAAACACAAAGCTCATATCTCAGCCTCCCTGACTGTGTACTTATAGTATGGTGCGAAAAAAGTGAAAAGAATAATTAATGTCCACCCCCAGCTAGCAGAGATGGTTCTGTCTATTCATGTGATGCTGAGGCATCATGGTATTGGTAGTAAAGCCGAGAGGAAGAGAAAGCAGGGCAGTAAAATGAGAGGGATATAGACCAGTGAGGGTCCTGGGGTGGGTGACCACAATATATACAGAGCCTGACACAGGATTGGCAGGAGCAGCACAGAGGAGCTTTTCGGGTGCAGTTCACATTATATGTTGTTTATGGAAGAAATGAGACACGTTTTTAAAGTCCCGAACAACCCCTTGGTAATCTTGTATTTGATATCCATGGCCACTTTCCTTCTAAAATCAATGTAATAAATTATGCTAATGAGCCTGAGGGGCTACACAAGCACTTTATGTTTACTGCACAAATTCTGTGAAAGCAGCGGGGGGGGGGAAGACCCTACAAGACCCTGTAAAGCCAGATCGCAGAGGCGCCAAGATTGCTTCTCAGACTCATTGGCATAATTTTAAAAATTGGCTTTTCACAAGGAAGGAAGCCTGCTTACAGTATCAATGTGTCAAGGGAATAGCTCAATTCAGAGAGTACAGAGCACAGCAGTGTGAGGACACACCCCCAGTGCCCTTAGACAAGCTACATTTGTATTTTTTTATTTATTTATTTTTTTTTATATCCATCATCATGTGATTCTGACTCCTTTTTGTCTTTTGCTTTCAGGGGGGCAAAACCATTAAAACACTAGAGATGAACCGGTGCACCCCCAGCAGCGTCGAAGTGGTTGAACCTTTTCCAAAAATCCTGGACACGGAACTTAATTCTCCATTATCTGACAGCGGTCAGATCCCGGAGGACGGCTCAGAGGAGGATAATCCCGCCGGTATAATATACACCCAACCCGCTACTCATGACGACACGTCAAACCCAGTGCTGGATGGATCGGCCTCTCCGTCGGTGGTGTACATAGATGTCCAGTCCATGTACCAGCCACAGGCCAACTCAGAAGAGGAACCCGATATAGACTTTGCAGGAGGGTACAAGCCTCAGATGCAGCTGCCTATTAATAGTGTGAACATGGACAACCAGGCTTCTACAGAAGATGAGGTGGCAGCATCTTCAGGTTATAGACCTCAGGAGAACCCCAATACCTGGGCCGGGGATTCTCCAGGTTCTCCCACGTCTATGGGAAGTGAAAATGCTTCTTTTGGGAGCCCCTGCTCCGTGAACTCTAGACATTTCCTGATCCCTCCAGTGGACACTAAAGACTCGCTCAAACCCACCCATGTCGGGTGGTCAATATCTTCACTGTTTCAGACCAAGCAAGAAGAATGAGCTTGATATCTTCCTGTACCACCCAGCATGCCCCTCCAGCTGCTCATCCATGAAGGAGGTTCTGATAGCGGGTATCCATGGACTCCAGAGTAGAACTTTGATCTTTGTGTCTTACGGCATTCGTTGTATCAATGCAAAGCTTCTCTCATTCTAAGGGATTTACCGCTCATGGAGAATGTGCAAAAATGTTACATTATCGTGAAGATGCTGCAAATATCCCTCCGGCTGTAAAGCCACCCCCTCCGGTATTGGCTTTAGCCGTCCAGTGCCACAATTTGTGGTTCCCAAAAGTGACTAATGAGACCCAAATTCTGTTTATTGCCTTAGATGTGCTCCTCAATCATTCATGGCGGTGGTTGAGTTGGCATCCAGTCACATCGAGCTTCCGATAGACAAGGTTCTTCAAATGAATGATCATCGGATGACCCACTAGAGATGCTTGAGGAACCACTTAGATGTTCACGTCATGTCCAAGTATCGGGCAATGATGGACCTGTGGAGGTCATGGTAGACTAGCACAACCTTAAGTGTGCTCCTCAATCATTCAAGCGGCATCCAGTTACATCGAGTTTCCAATAGTTCAAGGTTCTTGTAACAAGTATTGATCACCTGGTGGCCTGCACTCTGTGGTCCAATCATGTCCATGCTAGTGCTGCCCCCTACAGATACTCATGAATAATTTATAGTGATTGAGCATGTATCTGGTTTCATTGAGCTTCCTAAACGAGGTTCTTCAAACTTGTGTTGGTCATCGGGGGGGAACCATGCTCTCTGTGGTCCAGTCATATCCATCTATGGGCAGTTCTGGACCTGTGATGGTCATGGCAGGCAAACGCTGCCCCAAAGATGCTCATGAATCATTCATGGTGATGGAGTCAGTATCTTATCACATCGAGCTTCCGATGCAAGGTTCTACAACATGGTTTTGGTCATGTGGTGAAAGCCAGTCGTGTCTAAGGACCAGCGATGGACCTGTGGTGGTCATGGTTGGCTAGTGCAGTGGCTGCTTAGAAAATGAGATCATTTGCAATATAAGTTTCGATATAATTTTTATTATTTTTAATGCTAACCCATTTTAGGTAGAAGTTTTCAGGTGGTCAAACTTTTTTCTGGAAGGGTAAACACCACTAAATAAACCTTGCAAAGGGTTTAAAACTACATTCAGGTCTTCGTAGGGAGAGGTGGCTTCCTCTTAATGTGACTTTATTATGTAGCAGTCTCTACACAATCGCAAATTTAAATTTTTTACTTTATATTTTTTTGAAGAAAATTCCATGTTTTTTTTTTTTAATTTTTTTTTTCTGTGAAAATATAAGCGCTCTTCCTGCTTTTTGACAGGAGGTTTATGAATGTTTAGTGATTTTATTTGTGAGGACACTACTTATCTTGATGGGAGTTTTTTTTACGTGTTTTTTGTGTTTTTGTGATCCCATCATATTCCTGATGATCTCAGTGGGATGTGGTGGTCTCTTTCCCACCTCTTGTGATCAGAGCCCTGGTAGCTTCTGCTTCGTAGCCTTGGCTGTGGTGCTTTCTAGGCTGTAGAAGGGGGGGGGGGTCTACCTGGTCCCAATGGTCCTCTTTTTCCTTTGGGGAAATCCTACACTTGATTTACAGCCTCAAAGGTTATGTTCTCATTCTAACTTTTTTTCTAGGTTTTTTTTTTTTTTTTGGAATTGTCCAATTTATCTAAAGAACGGTTACGGAAATTTGTAACAACGTCGGGTAGAAGAGTGTGAACAAAACCTCATAATCAGAAGTTGGGAAAGAGCTTCCATGACTTTTATATCATAGTCCGTCCTTACAAGATTTCTTCATATCGGCTTATTGTCCATTGTCTATGATTTTTATATATTTTTTTTTATATTGGCTTCTATCTTTGCATTCTGTTTGGGCATTTAGACATCGTAGTGAGTGGTAGGGTCGTCAACTTGGGGCCTACTCTTTGATGAAGATTGGGTCTTGTTTCGGAGGACTCGGAGAGCCATTCAATAGTACATGGACACTAGGCCCTCCCGTAATCCCAAGCCACACTACCAGCGATCAGCTGATCAGGAGTTGACCCAAGATAAAAACCTATCCGTAGGTTGGGCGATCAGTTGGTGGCCGGATTCGTGGATCCTGGGCAGGAATATCTGAGTGTTGGCCATGGCCATCTTGAGTAGTCCTATAGACTATGAATGGTGCAGCTGTGCACTGGCTAGACCGCCACTGCACTCACACCGGGCGATGGATGTGTTTGAGTAACACCCACCCCCTCTTTATTTCTTTTAGTTCTGTGCCTACCTTCTTACCCGTAGTGTGCAGTGTTATACATATGGGTCACTTGTCCCGCCGATGGCTGAATGGATTTTCCCTTAAAATTCCCAAAACTGCATCTTCTTGATTGTCACGGTTTGCACTCTAGAAGTAGTTTGTGTGTGATTGGTGTGGGGTATGTTGAAGCTATGGCTTTGGGGTCTTAAGCTGCTCATTGGGAGGGGGTACAGCTGGGTAGGGGGCATAGGGGTGCTGATGGCCAATCGGATGTAGTCTGTAGACTTTAGTCTTCTATTGATTAGACTTGGAGGATGAGCTTCCCCCCCCCCCCCCATTGTCCAAACATAGTCACTATCTGCGTCCAATACTATTTTATTGTTTTTGTTTTATTTTTGTAATTAATGTGTTAAATTCCTGCGTATGTGAATTCCTCTGATTTGCTGCACAATGACTCTACAAGTGGCTGATGAAAGGGATATACGTTTTCACATCCAAGCAATTAGTCTCCTTGGTAACAGACTACAAGCAGACCTTGTGTAGTCCTGCAGTCACAATCCCTTCCATATGGCTGATATTTCTTCACAGCTTTAATTATGAAGTTAAATGCAAAGTATGAAATATATGGGATCGGGACTGCAGGGTCTGACTACACCGGGCTTGTTTGCAGTCTGTTACCATGGAGACGTGTGAATAGGAAATGCTGCAATCCTTCTCCCTATATTTTGGATGTATTGGGAAAGTGGGTGACAAGATGTACATGTCCTTGTGCCTCTGATCTGAAATGACAGAAGAGCTGTAGATTCTGAAACCTTTCTGGGAAGTAGAGACTCTTGCACTTAAAGGGAGTGACGTTGCCCTGACCTTATACTGAGGTTGTGATCTCTTCAAATTACGATGCTCTTTCCTGTAAATTTTAGTGCTGCATTACATTTTTGGATTGTCTCTGACTACAAAAGGTCATTTGATTCCAAAAATGGCGCCTCTCTTGCCTAAAGGCCATGTCTGGTATGGCAGCTATGCTTCAATGTATTCCATTGCTGCAGTACCAGACCCGGCCACTGGAGAAGGGAGGGGCTGTGCTGTGATATTCTCCTAATGACCTGTCAGAAGGTTTTAGGCCCAGACTCTCCCTTTTTCCTCTCCCTTTTGTCTGTTTCTTGCATTCTGAATCGAGGCGTAAATGTTTTTTTTTTTTTTTTTTTTTGATAAAAGTATTATTTTTATATTCCGCTGAACAGACTTTATTGTGTAGTTATTATTTTTTTTTTTATCTACTGATTTTTTTATTTTTTTTTTTACACACTTTTTTGTGGCCTTGCACTGTAGATAAGTTGTTTTTTTTATATATATAGATAGTTATCGCAAAGCATTATAGATTTTATTAACAATTTCTATTTTTATCTTTTTTGCTATTTTTATTGAATTTTTGAAGGTTTTTTTTTAAAGTTTTATGCTGCAAGAATTGATTAAAATAAAGGGGTTATTCACATTGTAATTTTTTTTTATCTCTTACAGTGTATGTGCTTGTTGTCATTGAATGAGAAACATTCAGAGGTAGTGACCCTGTACATAGCTAGTCCTGCTCTCAGCTGAGAAGTGGAGACAATTGCATACAGTCTAGACAATGCTCTGTGAGCTAAACACGTCAGCAGCTACACAGATCTCTGTTGGTTCGATACAATGTATCCGTGTGGAGTCCAGGCTGTTTAGCTCACGGAGCATTGTCTAGACTGGAAACAATTGTCTCCATTCAGAGGCAGTGACCCTGTACATAGCGAGTCCTGCTCTCATCTGAGAAGTGGAGACAATTGTATCCAGTCTAGGCAATGCTCTGTGAGCTAAACACATCAGCAGCAGCTGTACAGATCTCTCTGCTGGTTTGTTACAGTGTATGGGTCTGAAATCCATCTTGTTTAGCTCACAGAGCATTGTCTAGACAGTATAATTGTATGGAGGATCCTCAGTCACTGGCACCAAGCATAGATCTTTCCTTTGAAATATTAGGTATATTAGAAATTGTTTAACCCCGTTAAAGCTCTTTTTATTCAGAACACCGGGATATGTTGAATGTTGAGAGTTATAAGCACTTAGATTTCTCTGACGTGTAGAGAACAGCTTTTTCAAGAGGGCTGGATAATTTTAATTTTATTTTAGTGACTTGTTCTTGAGGTGGTGCTGAGATTTCTGCTGGGAGAGAGGCAGAGAGAGCTGGATCACTATATGATAAGTACAGATACCTGTCAGTGCTGTGGATTACTTGTCATATTGTTGTATGTCGATATGTTACACTACTATTTCTATGTATGCAAATTAATAATGGGCATCAGCTGTAATCTATGCATGTACACCGCCCATAGGGGGCGATATAACCGTGATAACTAGACCTACTATAATATACATTGCTGTATAGATCACATCAGTATCATTCATGTTATCACCGCCTCAGAGCAAATCGTGAAATTTTTTAATTTTTTGTTTTTTTTATCTTTTATCCTGAGAGATTGGATCTGTTCCTTCTGCACCAAAGAAAAAAAATTCAGTGCCTGGACTAGACTATAATCCAGTGCTTCCAGTGTTATGTAGCGGTAGGGGGGTGTTTAGAGGGTGTGTGGACAAATTACAGTGAATCCAAAACACCTACATTTGTGAATAAGTAAAAAGCATCTCCATGGTAACAGACTACAAGCACAACATGTGTAGTCTGATCCTACAGTTAAACTCAAGTGCTTCTGTTTTTGACCACTCCCTAGTTTTTGAGGATGGGGAAACCCCTTTAAATATCTGACTGCATGAAAAGAAAAAAACACTGACAGCAGCTTTGCAAAAAATATTGTTGTTGCCTCTTGGCACGCACTAACGGCACGTCACCGATTCCGCGCCACCAAAGACTGGTGGGGTCCGGGCTGCCATGTTTTTATAAATTCAACTTTTACCAGGTTTGTTAAAGGGGTTAGCTGACGAAAATAAAATAATAAACCTCAAAACTATGTTGGGAAAAATTAGATGGTAAATGCAAGATCAGACTACACCGGGTTTGTTTGTAGTCTGTTGCCGTGGTGACCTGTGAGTTTTTGTGTTTTTTTTAATAGAAGGAAATTTTAATGGAAATAAGTTCTCAAAATCCTATAAAAGTTGCTTTTTTTTTTTCATTGTTTTTTGTATTTTTGGTCCCTACATTTCTACCGTTTTGTGATTTTTAGACGATTTCCATAATGTTTTCACCTATTTATCTGTGTGCAGATGTTTAGTACTAGATGTATTTGTATATCGGACACTAATTCTTATCCTAATGTTGGAGTCCACTACATTCTCGTGTAAAGTATATGCACTCTCCAGAACCGTAGTGTCTACCCTGCAGGACTACTACTCCAAGGCATGCTGGGAGTTGTAGTTTTAGACAGGTTGGGGGACCTCTGGTCTGGATCATGAAGTACAGAAGGCTCTTGTTGGCAAGCATTGCACTGGTGTGGGCTACACTGCGTAGATGTATATGTCATAGATGTATACAGTGATTGTCACTTATAACACTTATTGTATACTAACCTTACAAATTTTTTGTACAAAAATGTAAATGTTTCACATGGATCCTGATGTCTGCATGTTACAACTACTATATACACTGCTCGTACCGTACTACAACTTACAAGAGAATCTGTTGGCCTGATGGACTCCTTTTTAGGAGTTGTCTAACAGCGCCACCCTTGTCTATAGGCCATGTCTGGAATTACAATATCAAACACCGCCTATAGACTGGGGATATATATCTAGGGAAACTTCAGACTTTATTTTTATGTCATTGACTAATGGAAGAATATGACACTGGAAGCTTGTACTGTAGGCTCCGGGGTGGAATGGAAGCTCCTGGGGCCCTATGCGGTATCTATAGTGGGGCCCCACCTACCACATTCTATATTTTGGTAGAGGGACCTATGGGCATTAGGGACCAGAGTAACTTCCTGTACCCCCTGGTCTAGGGTTTTACCTGTATATAATATTTTATATGGATGAGATAAGTTCCTCCGGGGCATTTCATAGACCACACCCCCGCGGTTCTGTCCGCCGCTGTGTAAGGGGGGCGCTTCATATGTTATTTTTGTAATGTCGCGTCATAGTATTTTCTGTAGGATCCTGAATTCACCCCCTCGAGTTGACACTGCCGCTAGAGGTTTTTGTGATTGCTCCGCCTCCTTGATACTCTGGTCACATAAGCTACAACAGTATTTTTTTGTTTTTTCATTTTTTGTACAGTGTAAATTTTTTGATGCTGCTTTTTTTTTTTTTAATTTGAGCCAATTCATGATTTCACTTTGAGTTTTTCAAGAAAAATATAATAAAATGTCTGAGATGCAGATTTGTTTTTCTGAACCTTTATTTTTGTGTTTGTCCACACAGTCTCGTTGCTCCCCACACACCAGCAGGGGGCAGTGTGTCCTATCACTACTAGTGGTGACAGTGTACTTTGCCATGGCTCCCCACATCACACCAGCAGGGGGCAGTGTGTCCTATCACTAATAGTGGTGACAGTGTCCTTTGCCATGGCTCCCCACATCACACCAGCAGGGGGCAGTGTGTCCCCTATCACTTCTAGGGGTGACTGACTGTCCTATACAATGGCCCCCCACATAACACCAGCAAGGGGCAGTGTGTCCTCCTATCACTACAAGGGGTGACCGACAGCCCTATACCATGGCCCCCACATCATCACACCAGCAGTGGGCAGTGTGTCCTCCTATCACTACTAGGGGAGACTGTCCTAATCCATGGCCCCCACATCATCACACCAGCAGGGGGCAGTGTGTCCTCCTATCACTTCTATGGGTGACTGACTGTCCTGTACCATGGCCCCCACATCATCACACCAGCAGGGGGCAGTGTGTCCTCCTATCACTACTAGGGGTGACTGAATGTCCTATACCATGGCCCCCACATCATCACACCAGCAGGGGGCAGTGTGTCCTCCTATCACTACTAGGGGAGACTGTCCTAATCCATGGCCCCCACATCATCACACCAGCAGGGGGCAGTGTGTCCTCCTATCACTACTAGGGGTGACTGTCCTATACCATGGCCCCCACATCATCACACCAGCAGGGGGCAGTGTGTCCTATCACTGCTAGGGGTGACTGTCCTATACCATGGCTCCCCACATCATCACACCAGCAGGGGACAGTGTTTCCTCCTATCACTACTAGGGGTGACTATCCTGTACCATGGTACTTCAACTATCTTTGACCAAGGGGCACAATACCCAAAAATTGCGAGTCTCTTATGTTTTATTAAGATGTAAAATGAATTTTACAAAAGTTTCAGAGGGAAATGGACAAAAAACGGCGAGACACAAAAGACGTATTTATATTACGAACACATGGAATTTGTGCAAAGAGTCTGACGCTCTACATAACCATTGGGGGGGGGGGGGTAACGCTCCGGGGAACTGGAAACATCCTATAAAAATAGACAAGTACAAAATGCCTATGTCATATCTACAAATTGGGGGCTCACCACGATACAAAACAAGGTCAAAGGTCATAGAGTAGCATCTGGGTGGGGAGAGGGTCCACAGCTCTGTCATTCACAAAATAATCTGATTACTAAGGCAGCATGAGATGGAAACGGGCATCAGAACTACAGCCGGCTATCACTAGCAACGCATCTGCTACACGGAACCCGGCTCCGCCCAGAATATTCAGGAACCGCGAAGATCCGAGGGCCCACACCTTATACTACAGAGGATCTAGTTTTGTTTTTCTCTGTGTCAACCTCCAATGAGATTTCCAATGTCCCCCTGCATTATCAGCAGATTTACAAAAAACAACCAAAAAAATAATCCGCAATAAATGTGGCGCACGGTCTGTCTACGCAGTAACAGCCCGGTAGGGGCACAGAGCATCCGCAACACGAAACTGGAGCCGACCCTTTAATAATTGCGGCCCGGTAAGTTGCAGAATTGGGGCTTTGGTATAAGATCACAAAGAAAAACCTTTTTAACGAGGTAGAAAGTCTAGGAAAATTTTCAAGTCAAATTTTTTTTTTAATTTCTGGTGCATTTATCTTTAAACAATTGGAAGGTCCGGAGGGCGGGGGGGGGGGGGGAGGTATATGTCTATATTATTTCTATATGGTTTTTCTTCAGCTGAAAATTAAGTATTTTTTTTTTTTAATGCAAGCATTAAAATAATATAAAAACCAATATAAAAAAAAGGTAAGTGGTGGCCCATAGTATAGGAGGAGTAAAGCGAGACGCCACCTGTGGCCTATAGTAGAAGAGGAGGAGTAAAAAAAGACATCTACTGTGGCCTACAGTAAAGGATGAGTAATGGTAGACGCCCCCAGTGGCCTAAAGTAGAGGAGGAGTAAAGGAAGACACCCAGTGGCCTAAGAAAGAGGAGTAGTAAAGATAGATGCTACTGCTGACCTATAGTAGAGGAGGAGTAAAGGGAGACACCCCTGGTAGCCTGTAGTAGAGAAGGAGTAAAGGGATAGGGTGGCCTATAGTAGAGTAGAAGCAAAGAGAGACACCCCTGTTGGCCAAAAGTAGAGGAGGAGTAAAGGGTGATGCCCCTGGTAGCCTGTAGTAGAGTAAGATTAAAGGGATAGGGTGGCCTATAGTAGAGAAGGGTTAAAGGGAGACACCCCTGGTAGCCTGTAGTAGAGAAGGAGTAAAGGCATAGAGTGGCCTATAATAGAGGAGGAGTAAAGGGAGACACCCCTGCTGGCCTATAGTAGAGTAGGAGAAAAGGGATAGGGTGGCCTATAGTAGAGTAGAAGAAAAGGGATAGGGTGGCCTATAGTAGAGTAGAAGTAAAGAGAGAGACCCCTGGTGGCCAAAAGTAGAGGAGGAGTAAAGGGTGATGTCCCTGGTGGTCGTTGAACTTGGTGCTGGTCTTGGGGAGTAAAGGGCAGAGCTCCAGGGCTGGCGTGCTTGACATAGAAGGGGGAGGGTCTTCTGCCTGGGGGCTCTACTCCGTAAGCCAGAGGGGCTTTCCTGTTACTGGGGATCTAGTAAGTTTGGACATCGATTTTCCAGGTCTCTAATTGCACCAGTGTAGACAAGTCTTTCCCTCACAGATAAATTAAAAAAGACTAAATGTAATAGAAAACAAATGTAGAGAAATCCCCTTTAAGAGGAGATAATATTGGAAAAGATGCAAGAAAAATTAACCTTATCGTTTCCATGTAGCATCTTAAAAATTTTCAGTCAATTCCTATAAAACATGTCCAGGATCAGTGAATTTGTTTGGACACCAGGATGATGCCCCACTCCATCAAAGGGGTGGCCTACTCTTTACAACCCCTTTTTGTTAGAAAAAAAATTAAATAAAAATCTTGCTGTGACCTCCAATGACCTCCAATCTGTAGTCTGGGGAACATGACAACAATTTCCCTACACTGCCCCCGAAGGGCAAATGGAGCATTACAGCTTTGTCATTAAAAATCAATGGGGATTTCATGTAACATAAGTGCATGCTGGGACCCTGAGACCCCTCCTAGTAGTCCCTCACTGCCCCGGATTGTGGAATTTAGGAAAAGGGGACCTTCCTTCTACCAAAATGCATAATTCTACACTACATTTGTAGAATATTTCTGTAACAGAATATTTCCTCCATGCCGCCCTCTTAGTTCACGTATTACTATATAACCCACACATTTTTATTGCTCTTGTGTCGTCCCCCCCCCATACTTTTCCTTGATTTTATAAAATTTTTGAGTGGGAGGAGCCTGAAACAAGTCTGTGCGGATAGAGAGGAAGTCTATTGTATAGCAGGAACCTGTTCATATACGGTGGCCATAAGGACAGGAGGTAAGTGCCGAGTCCTCGAGCTCATGGACCATGGAGGAGGTATAACCGGTGTATGAGGCAAGTCTCCAAAGTATTCATAGCTCCTATTGGCTGAATATTTGAGGATTCTCGTGGGTCATTTTCGGGACGTCTGTGTGGAGAAGGCACACACAGTATCTCACACCGCGCATACACCGAGTCTGCTCTCCTCAGCTCTGGAAAGTTCCTGGAAACATCTGCTAGAAGCTTCTTTTTGGTTCTGGCTGTTGTCGGAAAGAGCTTGGAATGACGAGGATTGCAGATTGTCCTCCGAGTGCAAAGTCTCCGTTTCTTCCACCAACGTAAAAAAAAAATAAAAAAAATTCTAGATTGTCCCCGGTCCTTATTTAGTGCCACAAGTGTTAATGTTCTTCCCGTCCGAGGCGTCTTCCACCAGTGACACGTGATAGTCTGTGGAGAGGGTGAAGTGGGAGATGCAGCCAATCAGGCCTCCTACATACTGCCGGTTAGTGTGTAAGGCGATCTCCTTCATCCCACCTGGAGGGGAAAACCAAAAATTACTACATGGCTGAATGCACATGAAAGTATCCCCGCATGGCCCACGTCCGGTGCCATGGAGAAGAGGAGGTGACCCTTGCGGCCGCACAGACGTCCCCCATACTGTAGTGTGAATAAAGCCTAAACCACATCAAATTATGTGCAGAACAGGAGGGAGGCCTTCATTATAGACAACCAGGAATGCAAAATACTCTTGTAGTATCTTGCCTACTAGGAACCCTTATGCTCAGGCACCTGAGGGGAAAGGTGCCTTATACAACCAAGCATCTGCTCAGATTAGTGAGGACAGATTATCATAGGTCAAAAGGGTCCCTTAAAGCAAACCGTTCACCCAGAAAGTCATGTTATCTGTTGAAAGGTTCCAATAGCCTCTGATTTTAGCATTCTGAATCATTTCATTACTTAATATAAATTTAATTCACATTAACTGGCTCCCTGCCAGCAGTGTGTGGTGAGTCCCCGGGGTGGGGGCAGTTGCAGCTTGTGTGTGCCTGTGTCTCCTCATACATTCTTCCTTTACTCCACACCATCCTTCTCCGCCCCCCTACTCATTACAGGGAAGGGGTAGGGAGGGAGCAGCATGAGTAGGGAGTAGAGGAGACTGAGACAGACCTCCCTGGGGACTCACCACATGCAGCTGGTAGGGAGCCAGGTAATATGAAATAAATGTATATAAAGTACTGAACTGAGTAAGAATGCTGACAAATGCACTTATAAAATAGCATAGCACAGGCTATAGGAACCTGGCACCAGCTAAAAATCACATCCATGGTGACAGGTTCACTTTAAATTCTTGCAGAAGGGGCATACTGAACAGAGCAAGAGGGGAGGTTCTCACAATAAGTAACCTGGTGGGTGCCACCACTGGGGGTGGATGAAGCAGGTGGTCACAGATGAAGCCTGAGACACTGTTGAATTCTGGGAAATTTAGAAGCCATCACTCACCGACATATAAATCTCCATTAATATTCAGCTGTCGCATTAACCCTGGAGATTTTCCTGTTCTGGCACCGTAATCATCCACAGTCACCTTCCCGGACTGTCCGTCACTGGAACATATAATAATTTATCACATATATTATATACTGTATGTGTGTGTTATGCGTACATTGATTAATATATATATATATATATATATATATATATGTATACATTACACAGACACCTACACTATATATCATTGTACTCATACATATAGAGGGAGAGAACAATGTACACATGCACCAGGTGAAATATGTATTGAACATGTCACCACTTCTCCTAGTAAATCTATGTGTTAGGCCGGGTTCACACCACGTTATATACCATATGATGTCTGGAGACACTACTAGTGTCCTGCATTGTGGTCCTGCAGGTTGGGTGGGCTTCCTCTAGGACTCTGAGCTTTAGTTCCTTCCATAGATTTTCTATTGGATTGAGGTTCAGTGATGGCAGGAACATTCCAGCAGATTTGTCTTCTGAGAATTCCCTTGGTTGTGTGTTTGGGGTTCCTTGTCTTGCTGTCCCTTGTTTCGCCTTCATCCCCCGGGTAGATGGCAGCAGATGTTGGATCTAGATGTCTTCCTACCTTTGTCCATTCACCCTTTCTTCAATGATATGAAGTATGCCAGTGCCAAAGGCCCCGCACCATGATGTTCCCACCTTCACGCTTCACTGTTAGTCTAGTAATTTTGGGGTGATATGGATTGCATTTTGGCCTCCAGACATGGTGTATATTGTGGCCTTCAGAAAGTTCAGTTCTGGTCTCTGAGTGTCTGAGTAGATAACGCTCTCCCGGTACCTCTCATGATTTTCTTGAACCTGATTTGTGTTCAGCTCCTGAGTGTTGGATGGCGAGTGTACAGACAGACCATAGAGGGCGAGGGCATTACTTATTATTATACCTGCTGGTCTTTCTAGATCTCTTCACAGATGGTTCTTGGACAACTCTTCTGAGATATCTCTTCTCTCCTCTTCGTCTTGAAACGCGGACCAAGAAGCCTAACACACACAAGAGTCCAAGGGGCTGACTCAAAACCTCATTGCACAATGAAGGTGAAGTTATTGGGCAATTTATGGTGAAATGATGTTCTTTCCACTTCTGGATAATAACCCCAGGAGCTCTCACTAGATCCTTCAGTAATTCAGAAATTCTTCAATAATGACATCAATAAGCTTTCAAACAATAAGCTTGTGTAGGTCTTGAGATATCTTAATGGTTTTAGCCATCGTAAGATGTTTTTTGTGTGGCACCTTGGTAATGAGACCTTTGTATAATCAGTACAAGCAGCTGATATTATTCATAACTAAGTGGCAGAATTGCTTTCTAATTACTGATAGATTTCAGCTGGTGTCATGACTTTCTCTGGATTTTTTGCACCTTTTTTCACATTACGCACAATTACAGGTGGGATTTCTTTACTACTCTGGATCAACATTTGGTGAGAATTTCATAAACATAAACATACACACTATACACTTTTCTCACTATATACATAAATACACACAAATATATCAATGTCCTCATGTACACATACACTACTGAATACATTACATTTTTCTTTATTAATATCCAATAAGAGCCAGAATCTATGATATTCTCCTACCGCACGGCCTTGACTCGGTGCCATCTGCCATCATTGAAGGTTCCATTCACCATGATAGAAACCATCCCGCTGCCCAAATTATAACTGTGAGGAGAAGAAAGGGAATCAGTGATGATGTCCATAATATAGATAGCAAAACGCCCTCCCACCACCACCACCAGCACAACACACTATATTTAAGGTGCTTATTTATTATAGAATTTGTCCAATCACTACATTGTTTTAGAAAAATAAACCAAAAAGGAGATATAGTTTTCCCCTCCCTGATCCCTTGACACTCCTGCTCCGACTCTTCTTGGATTCTCAGCTGACCTCCGCTTTCTGGTTCCTCTCGTTAAATGGGAAATGACTGTTAAGCCGATCACTGATCGATGCTGCTCGTTTGAGTAGTTGGTTGGTCGGTGCCTACAGGAGCCATAGAAGCACCATGAGGACTGGGAGGGACTGTACACCCGTATGACCTCCTCTTACTACTCATGAACTATTGTTCGGTGCTAGAGCTTTGGTCCATGTTGTCACAGTTAAATGATCTTCTCAGTCGACAATTCAGAGGTGACAATCAACATGGCTGCACTTCCTCCTGTCCCAGCACTGCAATAAGACGCATAGACGCTGTGTCTATATACACCTAGAGGTCATAGTAAAGGGTTATCATCAACATACCTGAACACAAGGTTTCCATCTTGAAGGCCCAATGAGATGAAGTCACTGTTTGGCCTCATGGGACTGTCCCCTCTCCACATGAGGAGCCCATCCTTAACCGTGGTCTTAAATCTCATGAAAATGTTTGTCCGGGATCCAGAAACTCTAAAAAATATCAAAAACGGTGATGACAGAGGTCATTGAAGATGACATTATCAATGTTCTAACTAGTTGACCACCTGCCGATAAGTGTATAGAACTAGGATGTTCTTTTAAGCCTAATTCTGTAAGTCCCGCCCATGAGGAACAATGAATAGATTACAAAGAACATCATACAGCTGTGATCTTCTGCTGGGCCGGTTGGGACAAGCAGCCAATGGGATATGGTTTAAGAATGCTTACATTACTACTCTGCAAACTATGGACTCCATGGACATTACAGCTCTACCTCCTGTCTGGGAGATCATCTACCGATATGTATCTAGATATACAGAACTGATCCAAGTATATTCTATGGTAAGTCCTTCCCACAAGGAACCAATAATAGATTACATAAAGGGTCATGCAGCTTCAGAGAATTGGAAGAAGCTCTGCTATGATTGGCCCTGATGCCCATGGGATATGTTTGAAGATGCACAACAGGTATATGGAGAAACCTGTGTAAAACTCATCTGCTGGATTAGCTCCATTACATTTTTCAATCATTCACAAATTACACAAAAAAATCATGCAGTTTCGGAAGATCCTCTGCTATCCTGTTGGCCCAGTGTAGCCCAGTTAACAATGGGCCGATTGAAGTGACTTCCTATATGGATCAACATGTTTAGAAGTAACTGAAGGACATCACTTGATAATACACTGTAGCACTATCATAGATAACCTTATGTTAAGCTCCGCCCATGAGGAACCAGTAATAGATTACATATAAGACAATGTAACTTTAACACTGCTACTCTGGTGGGCTAATTTTACCCTGATACCAATGGGCTATGTTTGAAGGTGATGGTGAAGGTATTTATATTCTGGACTACATACTTCTCTGAAGTAATAGTACCGTGTTTCCCCGAAAGTAAGACAGTGTCATACATTCTTTTTACCCCCAAAAGTCCCACTATGTCTTACTTTTGGGGTATGTCTTACATTGGTAAAAGTTAAGGAAACTTTACATGGTGCATTTTGTGAATTGCTTAGTTGGTACCGTAATGGCGATCAGATCAATTCCTCTGTGGTGCTGGGTAGAGGTGTGGCTTCTTCCTCATGGAGGAGCCGCTGGGCCATTCAGAGGGGCTACCAGCGGCTGCACATGAGGGCACTGAGGCTGCGTGTTTTTGTATGTTGTCCATGGTCCTGATGAACCACGGACAACATTACTGCTGCTCCCCCGGCCTCCACATCCCTCCGTTCATTCCGCTCCAGATCCGTCTGCATCCCGCTGTTAATGCAGCAAAAGGTACCGGTACTATGGCTTATATTTTTCCAACGTACAGTTTACTATGTCTTACTTTCGGGGTACGTCTTACATTAGCCAACCCCCCTAAAATCCCCACTATGTCTTACTATCGGGGGTGTCTTACTATCGGGGAAACATGTTTATGTAGCTGCATGTATAGAACTGATCAGAAGACCATAGACCAGACCACCAGACCATAGATAAGACCATCTTATCCATGTAAGAGATGAAATCTCCAGTAGAAAGAATTCTACTGGAGGTTTCATCTCTTATATGGATAAGAATGTTAAGACCCTCCCACGCGGAACCATTCATAGAGTAAAGAAAATATCATGTAACTTCCTGGGGCAAAGTTTCAGTTCATCGGCCTGGTCCAACCTTGACCACATGCCCCCTTTTGAAACTTGATGCTACCCTCCTGTATATCTACTTACCTCTTAAGAATCTCCCGACTGTCATAAATGAGATAACTTCGTCCAATAAATTGTGGGATTTCTATGGCCTCTGTAATGACTAAGAACAGTGGATGTCGTGTTACACTCACGTCTGTATTGTGCTCTGCTAAACAGGTTTCTTAACACTAAGGAATATTTAAAGGGTATTTTAGCTCAAAATTTAAGTTGGAGTTTCACTTTATAGAACATAATATAACCACTAACTAAATTAAGCAAAATGTGGGAAGTCACCAATCTGCAAAACTACCACCCTGAGCATGCTGGGAGCTGTAGTTTTGAAACAGATGGAGAGTGTACAATAATTTCCTAGATGTTTGTCACACTGAGGGAGGAGCAGTCTGTAATGAATGGATGGTACAGCTCCTCCAGGGGGGTTACTGATCTGTATACTGGCAGACAGAAGACCAGAGGGAGGTACAGCACCCGTATGCCACTTACTATTGATGCAGTAGTTTCCACACTCTGCAACCAGGCAGCAGGAATAAAGAACATGGAAAATCAAAAAGCAGCAGCTCTGGTGCCTACACACATACTATATATACTACACACATACTACACACATACTATACATACTACACACATACTATACATACTACACACATACTATACACATACTATACATACTACACACTTACTATGCATACTACACACATACTATAAATACTACACACATACTACACACATACTATATATACTACACACATACTACACACATACTATATATACTACACACATACTATATATACACTACACACATACTATATATACTACACACATACTATATATACTGCACATATACTATGCATACTACACATACTATATATACACACATACATACACTCACCGGCCACTTTATTAAGTCCACCATGCTAGTAACGGGTTGGACCCCCTTTTGCCTTCAGAATTACCTCAATTCTTCGTGGCATAGATACAACAAGGTGCTGGAAGCTCCTCAGAGATTTTGGTCCATATTGACATGATGGCATCACACAGTTGCCGCAGATTTGTCGGCTGCACATCCATGATGCGAATCTCCCGTTCCACCACATCCCAAAGATGCTCTATTGGATTGAGATCTGGTGACTGTGGAGGCCATTTGAGTACAGTGACCTCATTGTCATGTTCAAGAAACCAGTCTGAGATGATTCCAGCTTTATGACATGGCGCATTATCCTGCTGAAAGTAGCCATCAGATGTTACAGGGTACATTGTGCTCATAAAGGGAGGGACATGGTCAGCAACAATACTCAGGTAGGCTGTGGCGTTGTACCAAGGGGCCCAAAGAGTGCCAAGAAAATATTCCCCACACCATGACACCACCACCACCAGCCTGACCCGCTGATACAAGGCAGGATGGATCCATGCTTTCATATTGTTGACGCCAAATTCTGATCCTACCATCCGAATGTCGCAGCAGAAAACGAGACTCATCAGACCAGGCAACGTTTTTCCAATCTTCTACTGTCCAATTTCGATGAGCTTGTGCAAATTGTAGCCTCAGTTTCCTGTTCTTAGCTGAAAGGAGTGGCACCCGGTGTGGTCTTCTGCTGCTGTAGCCCATCTGCCTCAAAGTTCGACGTACTGTGCGTTCAGAGATGCTCTTCTGCCTACCTTGGTTGTAACGGGTGGCGATTTGAGTCACTGTTGCCTTTCTATCAGCTCGAACCAGTCTGCCCATTCTCCTCTGACCTCTGGCATCAACAAGGCATTTCCGCCCACAGAACTGCCGCTCACTGGATGTTTTTTCTTTTTCAGACCATTCTCTGTAAACCCTAGAGATGGTTGTGCGTGAAAATCCCAGTAGATCAGCAGTTTCTGAAATACTCAGACCAGCCCTTCTGGCACCAACAACCATGCCACGTTCAAAGGCCTCAAATCACCTTTCTTCCCCATACTGATGCTCGGTTTCAACTGCAGGAGATTGTCTTGACCATGTCTACATGCCTAAATGCACTGAGTTGCCGCCATGTGATTGGCTGATTAGAAATTAAGTGTTAACCAGCAGTTGGACAGGTGTACCTAATAAAGTGGCCAGTGAGTGTATACTATACATACTACACATATAATATACACACTACACACATACTATACATACTACACACATTATATATACTACACACATTATATATACTACACACATACTATACATACTACACATATACTATATACTACACATATAATATATACTACACATATACTACATACTACACAAACTATATATACTACACACGTACTATATATGCTACACACATCCTACATAAACGACACACATACTATTTATACTACACACATACTATATATACTACACACATACTGTATATACACTACACACATACCATATACTACACATACTATATGAACTACACATATTCTACACATACTATATATTTACTACACACATAATATATATACCACACACATGCTATATTTACTACACACACACACTATACATACAGTACACACATACTATACATACTACATATATACTATACTTACTACACACAAAATATACTACAGGTAGTAGAATCATCCAATTTACCCTTCCTTAAAGAGCCCACATTATACTATGACATTGTCCCCACACATTACTATCCAATCTAAAATAATACACCCATCACACATGGAGGTTGCGTTGCTTTAGTTTGTACATTGGGTTTCTTAATTCTGGAAATCGCTGGTCCCTGCGGACATGTAACCTGTAGATATAGGGGTATTACCTTTCTGACAGTTCCTGCCATCGTACCCCAGGGGGCAGTCACACTCGTAGCTGTCGTGTTTGGGTCGGCAGCTTCCACCATTGGCACACGGCACATTGGCGCAGGGGTGGAGGGTGTTTGCAATGTTGACCCCTGAGGTCAGGCCATGCACAAGGTTAACAATCCTGTCATTGAGGACAAGCTGTGTGCAGAGAAGAGCAGGCACCAGGGTTACATTAAATACTACCATGGGAATATCTTCATGGTTTGTAGTTTAGCTTCTTATTACAGACGAGTTTGCATTAGGAGTTACCAGGATACAAAAATAATGAACCTCAAAAGCTTAAAAAATAAAATAAATTCTGCTACATCTATATTTTAGACTTCCTGCAGCCACCACAAGGGGGAGCTCACTACATAGAGATGTATACAGAATATACTGAAATATATACACACAGTAAGCTCCACCTAGTGGTGGTAACTTCTCAGTTGCAAGACACTTACTTTCTGAATACTTCCACTGAATGGACGTAAGACCCCAGAGTTCTTCTTGACTGTGTCGTAGTTAGGTACACCGCCAATATAGATGTCAGGGTTACACTTGATTTGAGTGAATCCTCCCTGAAATGTAAAGTGAATGAGTATGAAGACAGAACAGTGGAGACAATTGTATCTGGTTTAGACAATACTCCAGATTGATACATTGTAACAAACCAGCAGAGAGATCTGTGCAGCTGCTGCTGATGTGTTTATCTCTACTAGTTTGTTACAATGTATCAGTCTGGAGTGCAGGCTGTTAACTCACAGAGCATTGTCTAGAATATACAACTATCTTTATTTCTCAGTTGAGAGCAGGACTAGCTATGTACAAGGTCACTGCCTCTGAATGGAGACAATTGTATCCAGTCTAGACAATGCTCTGTGAGCTAAACGCAAAAGCAACAGCTACATATCTCTCTGTTGCATTGTTACAGTGTATAAGTCTGGAGTCCAGGCTGTTTAGCTCACAGAGCATTGTCTAGACTGGATACAATTGTCGCCACTTCTCAGCTGAGAGCAGGACTCGCTATGTACAGGGTCACTGCCTCTGAATGTAGACATTTGTATTCAGTCTAGACAATGCTTTGTGAGCTAAACACATCAGCAGCAGCTACACAGATATACATTGTAACAATCCAGCAGAGATAAGTCTTCAGTCTTGGCTATTTAGCTCACAGAGCATTGTCTAGTCTGGATACAATTGTCTCCATTCAGAGGCAGTGACCCTGTACACAGCTAGTCCTGCTCTCAGCTGAGAAGTGGCGACAATTGTATCCAATCTAGACAATGCTCTGTGAGCTAAACAGCCTGGACTCCAGACTGATATATAGTAACAAACCAGCAGAGAGATCTGTGCAGTTTCTGCACATGTCTTTAGCTGGATGCAGAGCATTGTCTAGACCAGATGCAATTATCTCCACTTCTCAGCTGAGAACAGGACTAGCTATGTACAGGGTAACATAAAAGCGTTTTTGAGGCTCTTTCTTTATTAACTGAAAAATTCCTTTAAGAATTGTTCTTATTAGTACAAACCTCGGACATTCCCTCCACCTGCTTCTGGTTGTCCACCTGTAGGAGGCCATTCTTAGCTGTCCGAGAGACTCGCACTTCGTGCCATTGCCCCAGGCTGACGGGTCTTTCACTTCTGAGAGTGGGAGAAAAAAGGAAAACTAATATGAATATTTTCTATTTTAATGATTGCTGCCCCCCCCATCCCTATCCACCGTCAGCCTCATCCACTCCCCCTGTGCATGTGTATAGGTGCAGTGTATATAACTGCCTCCTAGTGGCCATCACTACACTGAACATACATGGACTCACAGGAGACACTACTATACTATACCATATACTATACTATACACTATAATATACTATATAATCACTTTTGGGATATGTTGTATAAGAGTGAAAAAAACACCTCTAAAAAATTCCTGCATGTAGCATAACCCCGCATCCTCACCGTATCACTGCCGTCCCTGAACCACAGTCAAATCTGAAGAGCACGTAGCCGGCGGCCATGGTGATGGAGACGAAGTCTTTGCTGTGGTCGTCGTAGCTGTAGAGGATGGTGCCGTCTTCTGTGTCCGGCCGCAACGTCATATCAAACTCCATGAATGAGAGGTAGTGGTGCGGCTCAAAGGGCCACCGGGTCACAGCGAAGGAGCGTGAGGACTCATTGAACTGTGGGATCGCCAGGACGAAGGCTGCAAGACATCAATGGAGTTCATCAAACCTAAGGACTACAGGACTACTTCTGGGATAATGTCTGACATTGCTACATTGAAATGAAACTATTTGTACCATTTCTTCTCCTTATTCAAGATCTCTGCTTGTTGTCAGTAAATGAGAACCCTCCTGTCACCACCAGTCTAGAAAATGCTCTGTGAGCTAAACTGCATGGACTAAGCATGGACTGATACATTGTAACAAACTAGCATAGAGATCTGTGCAGCTGCTGCTGATGTATTTAGCTCACAGAGCATTGTCTAGACTGCATATTGTCTTCATTTCTCAGCTGAGAGCAGGACTAGCTATGTACAGGGTTTTTGGCTCTGAATGGAGACAATTGTACCCAGTCTAGACAATGCTCTGTGAGCTACACATCCTGGACTATAGACTGATACATTGTGACAAGCCAGCAGAGAGATCTGTGCAGCGGCTGTTGCAGGGTTAATTGGGACAACGAGGTTCAGAGGTTGAGAAGATTTGAAAAAAAAATTGGCAGTAGAAGAAAGGAAAACATTGTGAGCGAGAACTGGTCTTCTAGACATATAAGGATTCTTGAAGCAAAATATCAGCTCATTTATTTTCATACATTCATTATCAGCCAAACATTTCCTTTAAAGGACCCTCCAATTTGGAAATATATCTTCCCACTCTCTGCTGGGACACTGTGGGGCAGATTTACTTACCCGGTCCTGTCGCGATCCCTGAGGTGCGCTCTCCGACGCGATTCACTAAGATCGTGCGTCCGATATCCTGCATGTGTCGCTTCCCCGCTCAGGTCCGCCGGAGTTCACCTTCTTCTTCCTGGTGCATGTAAGTGCTTGATCTTGCGACACAATTTTAATTTTTGCGCTCAGTCCAAATCAGTTGGGTCGTCCGACGGCCACGTCCCCCAATTTGTGTCGCATGAAAGTCGGCGCCAAAATCCAATCACGTGCGCCAAAAACCCCTGTTAAATGCGGCAAATCGGAAATAGTCGGGGAACCCGACGGAAATGCGCTCCACAGACCCTTAGTAAATGTGCCCCTCCATGTTAACAGCTGGATGGTTCCTCAAGTCATAGATGGACATTTTCAAAGAGCGTCCTACTCTCTGGAGGACTCATTGGGGCAGATTTACTTACCCGGTCCAGTCACGATCCCGCGGCACGTTCTCCGGCGCTGATTCGGGTCTGCCGGGATTCACTAAGGTCGTGCGCCCGATATCCTGCATGTGTCGCTGCTGCGCTGAGGTCCGCCGGAGTTCACCTTCTTCTTCCCGGTGCATGTAAGTGCTTCGTCTTGCGACACAAATGTTCTTTTAAATTCTGCGTTTTTTACGAACCCATCGGGTTGTCCAACGGCCACGCCCTCCGATTTCTGTCGCGTGAAAGCCGGCGCCGATGCGCCACAATCCGATTGCATGTGCCAAAATCCCGGGGCAATTCGTCGCAAAACGGGAATATTCGGGAAACCCACCAAAAGTTCAGCGTTCGGACCCTTAGTAAATGAGCCCCATTGTGACAATACCTCAGTCCTCCTGGGGGGGGGGGGGGTGACGCTGCAGCAAAATTAACCACTTTCTATAAAGTTCTTCCAGAGGTTACAGCTGATCACAGTAGACTGTACATGGGGTGTAGATCAGATTGATGGCAAAGTTTGTGGGTGCGGACACAGATACAATAGAATACGGCGATTGCTGCCAACAAGAGACTGGGGCACCAGGAAAAAAGACCAAGAGCAGGTGCCAGGTACCAGCAATATCACAGCAGACAATCCCTTTAAGGCTTTGGAGAGATACATGGAGCTAAACGGACTGGAACTGGAAGGAAATAAAATATGTTCCTAAACCATGTAACGTCACAACATCATCATACATCATCATCCTGCATTATTATTTAGGGGACCACATGACTAATGAATCGGATTTGTAGTTCAAAACTTTCATTTTTTTAACCAGGAAGGACAACATTAATTATGACTGTGCTGCCACCTTGTGGTAGGACAAGGACTTACAGGACACTTCATAAAAAATAATTATCTCAATTTTGCTTTTGAAATGATTGATGGTAATCAGTGACTTCCTTAAAGGACATCTGCCACCAGGATGAAGGATTGTAAACCAATACACTGACATACTGGTGTGTGCCCCCTCTGGCAGGATCCGCTCTTCTTTTAGCTTCTTATTTCGTGGCTTTTATGAAAAAATGGGTTTAAAAATTCCTCAAATGAGCCTGAGGGGCTCCAGGGTCCATAACTGTTAAACCTGGTTCGTTACTTTTTGTAAAAACCAGGACATAAAAAGCTAAAAGAAGAGCAGATCTGGGCAGAGGGGGCACACACCTGTATGTCAGTGTGCTTGGTTTACTATCCTTCATCCTGGTGGTAGATGCCCTTTAACCCCCGTTGTCTAGTGCTGTGTTATTAACCAGTTTTTACTACTGCTGCAATGTAGTTCTGGAGCCATGGCCCATTTATAGGACAAACCTCCTTAAATCTGGGACATCAGAATCGTTGGTAGTTCTTGTGACAAACTTTATTACACCGCAAAACCCAGACCCCAGTATAAATACTGACTTCAGCAATATACACAGACCCCAGACCAAACCGTCAAACAACTATAGACCACCGAGCAGACCCCTAAACTATTGCAGATCCCAGACCAAGCTCCAAGAGCAGATCATTAAGTAAATAACAACAGACCCCGAAACAAAACCAGATCCCGGACCAAACCCTCAAAAAAATATAGACTCCAGAGCAGATCCCTAAATAAACACAGAGAGACCTCTAAAAAAACACAGACCCCAGACCAAACCCTAAAATAAATACAACCCCCAAAATATCCCTGCTAAATTAATAATACCCCTGAAAGAGCAGGCCCCTGATTAAATACAAACCACCAGACCAGATCCCTCAAAAATAAAAGCAAGAGGACCCTGAACAAATCCAGACCCCAGACCAAACTCTCAAATGTAGACTCCAGAGCAGATCCCTAAATAAATACAGATGAGAGACTTCTAAATAAACACAGACCCCATACCAAACCCTAAAATAAATACAGACCCCAAACACATTTAGCTAATACAAACCCCCTGAAATATAGCCCCCATAAATGAATAATATCCCCAGACCCCTAAACATACGCCCCCAGACAAGATCCCTAATAAAAGGCAGGAGGACCCTAATCAAAATCAGACTCCAGAGCAGACCCCTAAACTATTGCAGATCCAATCTATAGTTCCCAGAGCAGACCATTAAATATTGACCCCCCCCCCCCACCAGACCCCTAATAAAATATATATATATAAGAAGCCCATGAACAAAGAAAAAACCCCAGACCAAACCCTAAAATAACTAGAGACCCCAAATACATTTAGCTGATACAAACCCCTGAAATATAGCCCCTCCCTAAATGGTTAATACCCCCAGACCAGACCCCTAAATATTAACCCCCAGACCAGACCCCTAAATATAAACCCCCAGACCAGACCCCTAATAATATATATATATACAAGAAGCCCCTGTACAAAGAAAAAAAAACCCAGACCAAACCCTAAAATAACTAGAGACCCCAAATACATTTAGCTGATACAAACCCCTGAAATATAGCCCCTCCCCCTAAATGATTAATACCCCCAGACCCCTAAACAAGAACAGAACTCAGAACAAACCCTCAAACAAACATAAACCCCGGAGCCAAACCTTAAACAATTACAGATCCTAAATATAGTTCCCAGGGAAGATCATTAGATATAGACCCCCAGACCAGACCCCTAATAAAATATATATACAAGAGGCCCCTGGGCAAAACCCCCCCCAGACCAAACCCTCAAATAAATACAGACCCCCAAACCTCTTAAGTCCATAAGCATTACAGTAATGCAGACCTCCTAAATAAATACAGGCCCTGCACCAGACCACCAAAAAGAATAAAGGCCCCAGACCCCTGAAATAAACCTAGACACCGGCCCACTGGGCTCATGGACACAAAGCGCAGGAGAAACGTCCGGACGTTGCAGAAGATTGAATATCTGATATTTCTATGAATCCGTATGGGTCTCACCTTCCTCGCAGTGACGTCCCTGGAATCCGATAGGACACAGACACATGTAGGAATCTGCGGAGCGGGATGTGCAGGTGCCACCATTGATGCAGGAGGCCTCGTCACAGACCCCGATGCTGCAGTCACCTGCGTATGGTGGATGATGGGGGTTATAACCATGAGCTCAGTGCAGTGTAATAACTTACCTCTATATACTAACAGTAACTCACCCACATCCGCTCCACTGAGGGCCCGACCCAGGGGCCACTGCCGCATGTCAATGTTCCTGCCATTCACAGACAGAGACTGGACGCAGCCCTTAAAGCCCCGGTTGGTTCCGGCTGATTTTACCAGCCAGTAGATACTGGGGGCTCCACCCAAATAGAAGGGGGTCCGGAAAGTGATCTTACTGTACTGACCCTGAAAGAGGGAAGAACAAGCAGTTTCATCATGCAGAAGATGACAGTGTAGCCTCCCTGACTGTATACTCATCGTCTATTAGATTATTAGGAGGATATAGAGGCATATCATCCCACTGCCTCCCAGGACTTACAATCTCCAGCTGCCCATGTGATGCTGTTCTGTGGCATCATGAGATTGATAACAGTAAAGAGCAGGGGAAATATAACAGTGTATGAGGTTTGGGTTTTTTTGCAGATTTTGAGCAGTGCAAAATCTGAATTTGGGGATGACTTTAATAGGACATCCATTCGTGTCCTGAATGTTCTCCAACTCGGTAGAATAATGGGTTTCAGATTGTTTCATTGATGACTTTCCCCCTCAGAATTGTGTTACCACAGACCTGAGCGCTTCTGAAAAAAAACTGCCAGAACTTCTGCTCTAATAGAGGTGGTCACACTTACCAATGATCAATTCAAAAGCTTTTTTTATAAATGGGGTTTTTATAATCTCTTGTCTGTGGGGTGAGGTCCCCAATATCTGTGCTTCAGAAGTCTTACCGGTGACCTCCCGGAAACGGGAGCTCCATCATCCAGCTTGATCCATCCATTTAGACCTTCTCTGTACAGAGTCACAATATGCCAGGCCCCTGGTTTGATCTTGTTGTCACTTGTGATAACTGCAGTCCCAGTACCACAATTGTACCTGGAAAAGAAAAGGTTAACTGTATGAACATGTAAAATAGTGTTAACCCATTGTGACTGTCTTGAAGTGAATCTCTATCATTCAGGCTTGTTGTTTGACCCCTTAGATTGTACACTCGTTAATAGCATCTAGTTTCTCCTGAGGTTACTTTAGTGGTGGCTGTATATACAGTATGTAGTAATCTTCTGAGCTCCCCCTAGTGGTGGCTGTATATACAGTATGTAGTAATCTCCTGAGCTCCTCCTAGTGGTGGCTGTATATACAGTATGTAGTAATCTCCTGAGCTTCTCCTAGTGGTGGTGTATATACAGTATATAGTAATCTCCTGAGCTCCTCCTAGTGGTGGTGTATATACAGTATGTAGTAATCTCCTGAGCTCTTCCTAGTGGTGGTGTATATACAGTATGTAGTAATCTCCTGAGCTCCTTCTAGTGGTGGTGTATATACAGTGTGTAGTAATCTCCTGAGCTCCTCCTAGTGGTGGCTGTATATACAGTATGTAGTAATCTCCTGAGCTCCTCCTAGTGGTGGCTGTATATACAGTATGTAGTAATCTCCTGGTCTCCCTAGTGGTGGCTGTATATACAGTATGTAGTAATCTCCTGAGCTCCTCCTAGTGGTGGCTGTATATACAGTATGTAGTAATCTCCTGAGCTCCCCCTAGTGGTGGTGTATATACAGTATGTAGTAATCTCCTGAGCTCCCCCTAGTGGTGGCTGTATATACAGTATGTAGTAATCTCCTGAGCTCCTCCTAGTGGTGGCTGTATATACAGTATGTAGTAATCTCCTGAGCTCCTCCTAGTGGTGGCTGTATATACAGTATGTAGTAATCTTCTGAACTCCTCCTAGTGGTGGTGTATATACAGTATGTAGTAATCTCCTGAGCTCCTCCTAGTGGTGGCTGTATATACAGTATGTAGTAATCTTCTGAACTCCTCCTAGTGGTGGTGTATATACAGTATATAGTAATCCCCTGGTCTCCCTAGTGGTGGCTGTATATACAGTATGTAGTAATCTCCATAGCTTCCTCTAGTGGTGGTTGTATATACAGTATGTAGTAATCTCCAGAGCTTCCTCTAGTGGTGGTTGTATATACAGTATGTAGTAATCTCCTGAGCTCCTCCTAGTGGTGGTGTATATACAGTATGTAGTAATCTCCTGAGCTCCTCCTAGTAGTGGCTGTATATACAGTATGTAGTAATCTCCTGAGCTCCTCCTAGTGGTGGTTGTATATACAGTATATAGTAATCTCCTGAGCTGCCCCTAGTGGTGGCTGTATATACAGTATGTAGTAATCTCCTGAGCTCCCCCTAGTGGTGGTGTATATACAGTATGTAGTAATCTCCTGAGCTCCTCCTAGTGGTGGCTGTATATACAGTATGTAGTAATCTCCTGAGCTCCCCCTAGTGGTGGTGTATATACAGTATGTAATAATCTCCTGAGCTCCCCCTAGTGGTGGCTGTATATACAGTATGTAGTAATCTCATGAGCTCCTCCTAGTGGTGGCTGTATATACAGTATGTAGTAATCTCCTGAGCTCCTCCTAGTGGTGGCTGTATATACAGTATGTAGTAATCTCCTGAGCTCCTCCTAGTGGTGGCTGTATATACAGTATGTAGTAATCTCCTGAGCTCCCCCTAGTGGTGGCTGTATATACAGTATGTAGTAATCTCCTGAGCTCCTCCTAGTGGTGGCTGTATATACAGTATGTAGTAATCTCCTGAGCTCCCCCTAGTGGTGGCTGTATATACAGTATGTAGTAATCTCCTGAGCTCCCCCTAGTGGTGGCTGTATATACAGTATGTAGTAATCTCCTGAGCTCCTCCTAGTGGTGGCTGTATATACAGTATGGAGTAATCTCCTGAGCTCCTCCTAGTGGTGGCTGTATATACAGTATGTAGTAATCTCCTGAGCTCCTCCTAGTGGTGGCTGTATATACAGTATGTAGTAATCTCCTGAGCTCCTCCTAGTGGTGGCTGTATATACAGTATGTAGTAATCTCCTGAGCTCCTCCTAGTGGTGGCTGTATATACAGTATGTAGTAATCTCCTGAGCTCCCCCTAGTGGTGGCTGTATATACAGTATGTAGTAATCTCCTGATCTCCCCCTAGTGGTGGCTGTATATACAGTATGTAGTAATCATACCTGAACTGGAGGCTCCTGCGAATAATTGCCACTGACATAAAATCTCCGCGGCCATACTCATTCTCACCACAATAGAGGAGGAGGCCATCGTCACCCTCAGCCTGAAGAACAATAAGAACACATGAGGCTCCAACCTCGTCACAAGGTAACTGACAACTAAGCCTTAAATGTAGTCCAGGGCTGCTTATTTCTGGAGACTGCACCACATTTCTTCAGAGGTTGTGTGAGATATTCTAGCTCATCAGTATCTTATATAGTAGTTAATAATTCTGCAGCCTCCTGAGCTGAACTCTCCCAGGATTCCATATTTGCTATATGTTTTCTCAGAGCTTCATATTTCTCTATTGTTGATAGTAAAACCTGCCTCACCCCGTGTTATTTGGACTGTGAGTAACAATAAGAATGTTGTTTCTATTCTCTACAGAATTGTGAATGCAGCTCAGCAGTACAGTATTGGCTGATATAATAAGGGATGAAATTATAATTCAGTAAGTCCTACCTATTTCTATAGGAGTGACCTATATGCTCTACATACCTTTACAATCATTGACCCTGACTACGACTACACAAAAGCAAAGAAAATGGGGCAGATTTACTTACCCGGTCCATTCGCGATCCAGCGGCGCATTCTCTGCGCTGGATTCAGGTCAGGCCGGGATTTATTAAGGCAGTTCCTCGGAAGTTCCCCGGAACGCACTGGAATACACCGAGCCGGGCTGAGTGAAGGTAAGTGCAAGCTCCGCGACACATTTTTTGTTTTAAATGCGGCGGTTTTTCCGAATCCGTCGGGTTTTCGTTCGGCCACGCCCCCCGATTTCTGTTGCGTGCATGCCAGCGCCGATGCGCCACAATCCGATCGCGTGCGCCAAAATCCCGGGGCAATTCGGGTAACACGTTGGGAAAACGCGAATCGGGCCCTTAGTAAATGACCCTCAATGTGTTTGTTTATGTATCTTTGTATATATATACTGCTATATAAACCTACACAGTAAGTAATAAAATCAGTGACCCAGGATGACCGTATCCTTCGTGACACTGTAATCGGCTTACCTTAAATTCCACGCTGATCTGGAAGGTCTGGTATGAATTTTTCAGTGGCTCAAATGTCATATAGGAATGGCCATAAAACTGCGGATATTGAACGTTAATATCTGAAAAAGAAAATCTTGTTAGAAACTTTTTTTTCTATTTAAAGGAACATTATTAATTTCTTTTTTAATTGAAATATTTTTATTGAGATTTTTTTCAGTTTTTTTTAAAGACAAAACACACATCAACAAACATCCCAACAAAGATTGACATTATTAATTTTGGACATGCCCTCTAAAGGGAATATCCACTATTTTATTTGAGGTTACCAATTGCCCTCTGCCGGGACACGGCATTATATGGTATAATCTACTTATCGGCAGCCAACACTAGAGGGAGCTCATTAGCAGACTGAAGAACATGTTCCTATACAGTGGAAGCAGTCTGTAGTTAGCTCCTGAGCTCCCTCTAGTGGAGCCTGTAGGCACTGAATGTTATCCTGGAATGGTTCACCAATGCAGGGAATCTGGAGCTGTGTATCCAATAATGGAGCTGAAATTGTTGTGAAGCAGTATACAGCATAAGGCACAGGCAGCCATAGTGGAAGTAATTGGATAGCTGGTTGCCTTTCCGGATTTAGGAAAAGCTGGTTGACATGGACTGAGTAAGTTTTGGCATCTCTCTAGTTAATGGCCCCTATTATATAACCACATTATGGTCCATCATTGATTAGGACGTGATACAGCAGATGCTACAGGGAAGGTTATGTTTGCTTCATATGTACAATGTGCCCGGGGCGGTGGGAGAGCTGGCACTGCCACTATACCCATTGATTATCTGAGATCCCATAATGCACTGCTCTCTTGTAACAGTCAATCCGGACATTCAACATTATGCATAATCAGAGAAGACAACCACAGCCTTTCTACTCAAGCATCTGGAAGGTGCAACATCTAGAGATCTACAGAGGAACCCACCATGCTGACATGTCTCTCCGCCTTTCCCAAGGTTGCAGTGACATTGTGAGCCTCCACGGTCGTAGTCATTGAGGCAGAAGCTATCGGCCGGGCAGACCGTTTCCTCACACGTCAGGTCAAAGAGTCTAGGAGGAGAAACTAGGCTGTTTTTTCGAGAAAGCCTTGTGGTGGAGGCTCTGGCTGTGGAGGTGGCTCTGGCTGTGGAGGTGGCTCTGGCTGTGGAGGTGGCTTTGGTAGTGGTGGTGGCTCTTGTACTGGTGGTGGTGGACTTGGCTGTGGAGGTTGTGGCAGTGCTTGGAGGAGTTGTTGTAGGTCTTGCCATTGGTGCAGACGTTACAGAAGCAGATGTGGTGCTCGTTCTCAGTGGGATTATCTTTGTGTAGGTCCCTGGAGTCATCTTAGATTCTATCACAAACTTCTTACCTCCTCTGATGCGAGAAAGAGGTTTGACCTGTGGAGACATTAACACGGACTGACGTAATCCACAGTAGAGAAGGAACAAAACATCTACTAGGAGCTCCAGCATGGACCCAAAAGCCTTCAGTCTTCTTCTTATGTTGGTGCTGAAGCATTTGGATCCATCAGTGATATCATGAGAGAGGTTCTAGGTGTCAACAAAGGAAGAAGTCGTCCCACTAAAGGTGGCACAGACCAGGTGTAGAAGTGGGGTAATGGCGGAGGGACCATTGAATGGTCATTCAGAAGCCTAAACTTTTAGTGTAACCATTAACTAAAAGAACTAATTGAAACCCCAAACCTCATATCTCAAATCAGAACCCAAAAAACAGACCCCTTAAAGGAAATTTACCACCAAAATCCATCATGAACAACCAGGGACACTTACTCCTAGATCCAGTTACCGTGACTGTGGTAATCTCCTTATATTTATACATGGCCTACTTTCTTCTAATTATGCTAATGAGACTGAAGGTCTCTCCATGCTTTTGTTTCACAGGCTGTTACACTGTCTCATCCTCTCCCTGCTCCCTCAGCAGCGCTCCTGCACAGTGTAACAGTTTGTGAAGCTACAGCACACAGGGCCCCAGGAGTCTTCTGGCTCATTAGCATTATTTTAAAAGATGATTTTAGAAGGAAGGAGGCCATGGATAACAAATATAAGAAGATACCACAATCCCGGTGCCTGGATCTAGGAGTAATGTCCCTGGATGGATTTTGATGGTAGATTTCCTTTAATTATACAGATTTCAAACTAGACAACCCAAAAAACACATTAGATATCTTAAGACCCTCAAGTTTCCACAAATGCCGGAACAAACCCCCTAAAATAGAATGTCCTTCAATAAATACAAAATATTTAAAATTCTCTAAAATACCACATTTAGAGCCCCTTAAACAAGACCCCATAAATAAATATAGACCCCCCCCCCGTAGCAGGTCCCTTAAAATGTAAGAACCCAAGCCTACTTGAAAAAATACAGACCCCGAGCCCTCTATAGAATATAGTAAAATTAAATTTAGTAAAATTACAAATGCCTCAAAATATTGACCCTTATATAAAAACAAGTCTCCTAAAATTAACAGACCCCAAGACTTTCTAAAAACAGACCCAGACCAGAACCCGAGCTCAGCAGACACCAGGTCCCCCCGTTTACAGACCTCGGACCAGACATTCAGATATCACCTTTGCTGTTCCTGTGTCCCCCTATGCCCCCACCCAAAATTTCCTAAAGCCAATTTGCACCATCGGTAACGGTCCTTTGGAAAGGGGGAATGGGGTCACCCTGGAGTTTGGGAAATGTTCCCTTCTTTCAGCTATTACACAACTTCCTGCTACATGTAGTCAGGTAGTCAGACCTCTGCAGTGCAGTAGACGGCCTCTCGGGAGGGACACTATCGAGACATTTGGGTAAACCCCTGAAATGTTCTCTATGTGAACTGTTCTACCAAAACCTTTATTTTCCATTTTTTTCTGGTAAATCACATGACTGCCTCCTCTTTTTTTTAGATCACATTATCAGTGACAGTGAATTTCAGGACCTCGCTCCAGTGCACTCTCACCTTCTGCACTCACTAAAGGTGAAAGGTTTTGAGCTGTAGTCCTCACCTCCAGGGTACAGACATCTTATCCTACACACGGCCCTATGTTCTGCTCCATAATGTGTCCTCCTATGAATCTTTCCATATACTCGGCTCAGCTGTGACCCTGCTCTTATAGACACTGATAGGGGGTGACAACCGGACCCCAGACTCCAATACTTACATCATCTATATAGATGTCATCATCAGAGTCATCAATGTTGTATCCATCATCATCACTTATTTTGGGATCAGTAACGTATCCGTCAATGTATCCTCCAGATCCCAGCTCATCACTCCCTGTAATAAAAGAGGTGAAAGATAAGGGATAGAGTGCAACTATAGAGTCTATGGCCATATATCAGGATTAGAGATGAGCGAACACTAAAATGCTCGGGTACTCGTTATTCGAGACGAACTTTTCCCGATGCTCGAGTGCTCGTCTCGAATAACGAACCCCATTGAAGTCAATGGGAGACTCGAGCATTTTTCAAGGGGACCAAGGCTCTGCACAGGGAAGCTTGGCCAAACACCTGGGAACCTCAGAAAAGGATGGAAACACCACGGAAATGGACAGGAAACAGCAGGGGCAGCATGCATGGATGCCTCTGAGGCTGCCTAATCGCACCATTATGCCAAAATTATGGGCAACAGCATGGCCATGACAGAGTGACAGAATGAAGCTAGATAGCATCTAAAACATCCAATAATTGACCCTGACACTATAGGGGACGGCATGCAGAGGCAGCGGCAGCAGCGGAAGGCTAGAGAGTGGCATGGCGACATACCCTAAATGGACTCAGGCTTCAAACCAATGGGTGGCAGAGAGGAACCAAAGGAGGTGAGCAAGAAGCGCTCAAATAATATCGGTACATGATAAAAGTTTGCCAGTATATTTTGTGGATTACACAGCAGGGTGGCGACAAAGTTAACATGGAAGCCATGAAAACAACCCAAAATTCTGCCTGACACAGCTCGTTTGATAAGGGGACCATGTATGCTTACAGTTCATGCCAGTCGCTGCACTGGCTGCCAGTCTCCTTTCGAATACAGTTTAAAATAATAATAACCCTCATCCATAAAGCTCTGTATAATGCTGCACCCCCCTACCTCTCCTCTCTTATCTCAGTCTATCGCCCAACCCGTGCTCTTAGATCCGCCAGTGATCTTAGATTAACCTCTACCCTAGTGCGGACCTCCCACTCGCGTCTCCAAGACTTCTCTAGAGCTGCACCAATTCTATGGAATGCTCTGCCCCGGACTATCAGACTAATACCTAACCTCCAAAGTTTCAAACGTGCTCTTAAAACCCATTTCTTTAGGCAAGCCTATAACACTCATTAACTGCATGAAGTTTTAACTCTTCTACTAACCCGTCCTGTGTCGTCCTCCCATCTGTTATCCAGCAACCAACAGGCACCAGACTTCTCTGCAGTCCCATTCACCCTGGACCTGGTATATAAGATGACGGCTGAGTGGTTCAAGCGACAGCAATTCCATTTATTATATTTTTTTCTATTCCCTAAGAAGAATGGCTTGACCATTAAATATTCTTTTACCTCGTGTTACCCCATCATCTTCATAAACCGTAAGCTCTGGCGAGCAGGGACCTCACTCCTGTTGTTCCATACAAATGTTGTGCTCTGTTACATTACATTTGTATTTGTTTCCTATGATTTGTAAAGCGCTACAGAATATGATGACGCTATATAAATAAAGATTATTATTATTATTATTATGGAGGCAGTGAACTAGTAGTAGATTAAAGGTGCTGCAACTATGTTAGTTGGATCTTGGCATGGAGCTGGCGCTCCGCTGCTAGGCGAGCTTTTGCCAATCCAAGCCCCTGTCTCTAGGCTACTCCCCAAACAGCACTTCTAAGAACCTTTTGTATAAGATCAAGTGTAGTAGTGTTCTTATAAGTTTAGGATATGGCGGGTGAGGGGAATGTAAACAGATGCGCAAGAAGCGCTGAAATAATATCCCTAAATGGTAAAAGTTTGCAAGTATATTTTGTGGATTACACAGCAGGGTGGCTACAAAGTTAACAACTTTGATGTGGAATGCCCTGTAATAGCTCTTGGGCGGTGTGCCTTTTATCGCCTAGGCTCAGCAGTTTCAGCACCGCCTGCTGTCGCTTAGCGACGGCACTGCTGCTGTGCCTAGAGCTACCGACTGATGGCGCCATGCCCACGGATGGTAATTCGGAGGAGGAGGAGGTGGAGGAGGGGTGGGAGGAGGTATAGTAGGCCTTTGAGACCTGGACCGAGGTAGGCCCCACAATTCTCTGCGTCGGCAGTATATGACCAGCCCCAGGGTCAGACTCGGTCCCAGCCTGCACCAAGTTAAGTGTAGTAGCGTTCTTATAAGTTTGGGATATGGCGGGTGAGGGGAATGTAAACAGATGCGCAAGAAGCGCATGATGCGCATGGAGCTGGCGCTCCGCTGCCAGGCGAGCTTTCGCCAATCCAAGCCCCTGTCTCTAGGCTACTCCCCAAACAGCACTTCTAAGAACCTTTTGTATAAGATCAAGTGTAGTAGCGTTCTTATAAGTTTAGGATATGCCGGGTGAGGGGAATGTAAACAGATGCGCAAGAAGCGCTGAAATAATATCCCTAAATGGTAAAAGTTTGCCAGTATATTTTGTGGATAACACAGCAGGGTGGCGACAAAGTTAACAACTTTGATGTGGAATCCATGAAAACAACCCAAATTTCTGCCTGACAAACCTCGTTTGATAAAGGGACGATGTATGGAGGCAGCTATATGGACGACTTTTGGAGGTAGCAATGGAGACAACGTGTGGAGGCTGCTATGGAGACAATTTAATTTGGATAGTGCCTGTATGTGGCAGTCCCAAACATTTTTCAAACCAGAGGAGCAGGTAGGTGGCCCTCCAGTAAAATGGAATAGATTGAGTGCCTGTATGTGGCAGTCCCAAAAATTTTTCAAACCAGAGGAGCAGGTAGGTGGCCCTCCAGTAAAATGGAATAGATTGAGTGCCTGTATGTGGCAGTCCCAAAAATGTTTCAAACCAGAGGAGCAGGTAGGTGGCCCTGCAGTAAAATGGAATAGATTGAGTGCCTGTATGTGGCAGTCCAAAAAATGTTTCAAACCAGAGGAGCAGGTAGGTGGCCCTGCAGTAAAATGGAATAGATTGAGTGCCTGTATGTGGCAGTCCCAAAAATTTTTCAAACCAGAGGAGCAGGTAGGTGGCCCTCCAGTAAAATGGAATAGATTGAGTGCCTGTATGTGGCAGTCCCAAAAATGTTTCAAACCAGAGGAGCAGGTAGGTGGCCCTGCAGTAAAATGGAATAGATTGAGTGCCTGTATGTGGCAGTCCCAAAAATTTTTCAAACCAGAGGAGCAGGTAGGTGGCCCTCCAGTAAAATGGAATAGATTGAGTGCCTGTATGTGGCAGTCCCAAAAATGTTTCAAACCAGAGGAGCAGGTAGGTGGCCCTGCAGTAAAATGGAATAGATTGAGTGCCTGTATGTGGCAGTCCCAAAAATTTTTCAAACCAGAGGAGCAGGTAGGTGGCCCTCCAGTAAAATGGAATAGATTGAGTGCCTGTATGTGGCAGTCCCAAAAATGTTTCAAACCAGAGGAGCAGGTAGGTGGCCCTGCAGTAAAATGGAATAGATTGAGTGCCTGTATGTGGCACTCACAAAAATTGTTTCAAACAGAGGACCGGGTAGGTGGCCCTCCAGAAAAATTAAATGCATGAAGTACTATAGCTAGAGCCAGTGGGCCCTGTCAAAAAATAGCCATTTTCCTCTGCTTTACTGTACAAAGAGGAGGAGAAGGAGGAAAATGAGGAGGAGGAGGAGTGGATCAATTATTCAGGTTGAGCTTCCTTCACCTGGTGGAGATTGGAAATTCTGAGAAATCCAGCCTTTATTCATTTTAATAAGCGTCAGCCTGTCAGCGCTGTCAGTCGACAGGCGTGTACGCTTATCGGTGATGATGCCACCAGCTGCACTGAAAACCCGCTCGGACAAGACGCTAGCGGCAGGGCAGGCAAGAACCTCCAAGGCGTACAGCGCCAGTTCGTGCCACATGTCCAGCTTTGAAACCCAGTAGTTGTTGGGAGCTGTGTGATCATTTAGGACGATGGTATGGTCAGCTACGTACTCCCTCACCATCTTTCTGTAAAGATCAGCCCTACTCTGCCGAGACTGGGGACAGGTGACAGTGTCTTGCTGGGGTGACATAAAGCTGGCAAAAGCCTTGTAAAGCGTACCCTTGCCAGTGCTGGACAAGCTGCCTGCTCGCCTACTCTCCCTCGCTACTTGTCCCGCAGAACTACGCACTCTGCCGCTAGCGCTGTCAGAAGGGAAATACTGTTTCAGCTTGTGCACCAGGGCCTGCTGGTATTCATGCATTCTCACACTCCTTTCCTCTCCAGGGATGAGAGTGGAAAGATTTTGCTTGTACCGTGGGTCCAGGAGAGTGAACACCCAGTAATCGGTGCTGGAATAAATTCTTTGAACGCGAGGGTCACGGGATAGGCAGCCTAGCATGAAATCTGCCATATGCGCCAGAGTACCAACGCGTAAGAATTCACTCCCCTCACTGGCCTGACTGTCCATTTCCTCCTCCTCCAACTCCTCCAACTCCTCTTCTTCTGCCCATACACGCTGAACAGTAAAGGACTCAACAATGGTCCCCTCTTGTGTCTCGCCAACATTCTCCTCCTCTTCCTCCTCATCCTCCTCCACCTCCACCTCCTCCGATATGCGCTGAGAAACAGACCTAAGGGTGCTTTGGCTATCAACAAGGGAATATTCTTCCCCTGTCTCTTGTGACGAGCGCAAAGCTTCTGACTTCATGCTGACCAGAGAGTTTTTCAACAGGCCAAGCAGCGGGATGGTGAGGCTGATGATGGCGGCATCGCCACTGACCATCTGTGTTGACTCCTCAAAGTTACTCAGCACCTGACAGATATCAGACATCCACGTCCACTCCTCATTGTAGACTTGAGGAAGCTGACTGACCTGACTACCAGTTCTGGTGGAAGTTGACATCTGGCAGTCTACAATCGCTCTGCGCTGCTGGTAAACTCTGGATAACATGGTCAGTGTTGAATTCCACCTCGTGGGCACGTCGCACAACAGTCGGTGAGCGGGCAGTTGGAGGCGGCGCTGCGCTGCCCTGAGAGTGGCAGCATCTGTGCTGGACTTCCTGAAATGCGCACAGATGCGGCGCACCTTCGTGAGCAAATCAGACAGATTGGGGTATGTCTTGAGGAAACGCTGAACTATCAGATTTAACACATGGGCCAGGCATGGCACATGTGTCAGTCTGCCGAGTTGCAGAGCCGCCACCAGGTTACGGCCGTTGTCACACACAACCATTCCCGGCTTGAGGTTCAGCGGTGCCAGCCACAGATCAGTCTGCGCCGTGATGCCCTGTAATAGCTCTTGGGCGGTGTGCCTTTTGTCGCCTAGGCTCAGCAGTTTGAGCACCGCCTGCTGTCGCTTAGCGACGGCACTGCTGCTGTGCCTAGAGCTACCGACTGATGGCGCCGTGCCCACGGATGGTAGTTCGGAGGAGGAGGTGGAGGAGGGGTGGGAGGAGGAGGAGGCATAGTAGGCCTGAAACACCTGGACCGAGGTAGGCCCCGCAATCCTCGGCGTCGGCAGTATATGAGCAGCCCCAGGGTCAGACTCGGTCCCAGCCTCCACCAAGTTAACCCAATGTGCCGTCAGCGATATATAGTGGCCCTGCCCGGCAGCACTCGTCCACGTGTCCGTGGTCAGGTGGACCTTGTCAGAAATGGCGTTGGTCAGGGCACGGATGATGTTGTCTGACACGTGCTGGTGCAGGGCTGGGACGGCACATCGGGAAAAGTAGTGGCGGCTGGGGACCGAATACCGAGGGGCGGCCGCCGCCATGAGGTTGCGAAAGGCCTCGGTCTCTACTAGCCTATCTAAGCAATCTGGAGATGTGCACATTAAGGGCTTGGGCGTGCGGGTGGGTTGCACTATATTTGCGTTTCCGCTCCAGCGTCTGGGGTATGGAGAGCTGAACGCTGGTGGATGCTGTGGAGGATCGTGGAGGCGACGATGGGGTTTTTGTGGCAGGGTCCTGGGCAGGGGGCTGACTAGCAGCTGACACAGGGGAAGGAGCAGTGGTGTGCACGGCCGGAGGTGAACGGGCTTGTTGCCACTGAGTGGGGTGTTTAGCATTCATATGCCTGCGCATACTGGTGGTAGTTAAGCTAGTAGTGGTGGAACCCCTGCTGAGCCTGGTTTGGCAAATGTTGCACACCACAGTCCGTCGGTCATCCGGTGTTTCCTTAAAGAACCTCCAGACTTCTGAAGATCTAGCCCTCGCCGCAAGAGCCCTCGCCACGGGAGCTTCACTAGTTGACACATTTGGCGCTGATGCACCAGCTCTGGCCCTGCCTCTCCGTCTGGCCCCACCACTGCCTCTTCCAACCTGTTCTGGTCGAGGATTCTCCTCCGTCTCAGAAGCACTGTGTTCACCCGGCCTCTCAACCCAGCTTGGGTCTGTCACCTCATCATCCTCAGATCCCTCAGTCTGCTCCCCCCTCGGACTTCCTGCCCTGACAACAACTTCCCCACTGTCTGACAACCGTGTCTCCTCATCGTCGGACACCTCTTTACACACTTCCACTACGTCAAGAAGGTCATCATCACCCACAGACTGTGACTGGTGGAAAACCTGGGCATCGGAAAATTGCTCAGCAGCAACCGGACAAGTGGTTTGTGACTGTGGGAAGGGTCCAGAAAACAGTTCCTCAGAGTATGCCGGTTCAAATGCCAAATTTTCCTGGGAGGGGGCAGACTGGGGGGGAGGAGGCTGAGGTGCAGGAGCTGGAGGAGTGGCGATTTCGGTGACATGGGTGGACTGCGTGGAAGACTGACTGGTGGTGGACAAATTGCTCGAAGCATTGTCAGCAATCCACGACATCACCTGTTCGCACTGTTCTGGCCTCAACAGTGCTCTACCACGAGTCCCAGTAACTTCAGACATGAACCTAGGGAGTGTAGCTCTGCGGCGTTCCCCTGCTCCCTCATCAGCAGGTGGTGTCTCACCCCGCCCAGGACCACGGCCTCTGACCCCTGCAGTAGTTGGACGCCTACGTCCCCGCCCTCGTCCTCTACCCCTAGCCCTCGGGTTAAACATTTTTAAAATGAGAGTTATAACTTTATTTTTTTTTTAACTTTTTTTTGTTTTTTTTTTGTGTTTTTTGGTTTTTTTTGTGTTTTTTGGTTTTTTTTGTGTTTTTTGTTTTTTTTTGAGTTTTTAAAACCAAACAATGCTATCCTATTGCTATGGCTATTTTCTAGCCAAGTATCAAAGCACACTACTATGCCAGATGAGATGACACTGAGTTAGTGCCTAATTGAAATCCAACCCCTACTAAATTTTCCCACTTCGGTCTTTGCTATGGATATGTGCGTCACTAAGCGCAGAACACAGCGGTCGCAAGTCTCACTACAAATTGCTCAGAATTGGCTAGTACATGCACTGCAGAAAGTACAGCCACCAGCAGATCAACCAGAAATCAAATATATAGAACGCTACTGTAGGCGTAAGTAAGCTCTTTGTATTCTCCTATGGCTATTTTCTAGCCAAGTATCAAAGCACACTACTATGCCAGATGAGATGACACTGAGTTAGTGCCTAATTGAAATCCAACCCCTACTAAATTTTCCCACTTCGGTCTTTGCTATGGATATGTGCGTCACTAAGCGCAGAACACAGCGGTCGCAAGTCCCCCTGCTAATTCCTCACAAAATGGTACTAGATGCAAATTAAAATAAAAAAAGTATAACGTTATTGTAGCCCTAAGAAGGGCTGTTGGGTTCTTTGAGAATCACTCCTGCCTAACAGTAAGCTAATAGAACACCCTAACGCTTTCCCTGACCAGCAGCAGCTCTCTCCCTAGCGGCATCCAGACACAGAATGATCCGAGCAGCGCGGGCAGGGGCTAGTCTATCCCAGGGTCACCTGATCTGGCCAGCCAACCACTGCTATCGACGTGTAAGGGTACCACGTCATGCTGGGTGGAGTGCAGAGTCTCCTGGCTTGTGATTGGCTCTGTTTCTGGCCGCCAAAAAGCAAAACGGCGGGAGCTGCCATTTTCTCGAGCGGGCGAAGTATTCGTCCGAGCAACGAGCAGTTTCGAGTACCCTAATGCTCGACCGAGCATCAAGCTCGGACGAGCATGTTCGCTCATCTCTAATCAGGATGGCCGGATGAGTGAGTCTAGTGATAAATAAATGACACCCCCCCCCCCTCCCGCAGGGATCAGCAGAGAAGACTAAAAGTAAGCATTCTATTTTCCTACAGTGCCTCCCCAGGGGAAATAGGGTATTACACCTTAAGTCATTGGGCTCTCTGTATAAGACACCCCGAGACCTGCAGGGGAAGAATTCCTCACTCTTGGCTCTAGCTACTAGATCCTGCCCGGGGCCCCTAACCACAATGATGCAGAACACAGACTGTGTAACACAAAAGGGCAGGACACAAAAACCTCCTGTTACGACTAGGGGGATCTGATTACATACAGATTATACATCCATCACTAGGAGGAGCTCACTACATACAGATTATACATCCATCACTAGGGGGAGCTCACTACATACAGATTATACAGCCACCACTAGGGGGAGCTCACTATATACAGATTATACAGCCATCACTAGGAGGAGCTCACTACATACACATTATACACCACCACTAGGGGGAGATCACTACATACAGATTATACATCCATCACTAGGAGGAGCTCACTACATACACATTATACACCACCACTAGGGGGAGATCACTACATACAGATTATACACCACCACTAGGAGGAGATCACTACATACAGATTATACAGCCACCACTAGGGGGAGCTCACTACATACAGATTATACAGCCACCACTAGGTGGAGCTCACTACATACAGATTATACAGCCACCTCTAGGGGGAGCTCACTACATACAGATTATACAGCTACCACTAGGGGGAGCTCACTACATACAGATTATACAGCCACCACTAGGAGGAGCTCACTACATACAGATTATATAGCCACCACTAGGGGGAGCTCACTACATACAGATTATACAGCCACCCCTAGGAGGAGATCACTACATACAGATTATACAGCCACCCCTAGGAGGAGATCACTACATACAGATTATACACCACCACTAGGAGGAGCTCACTACATACAGATTATACACCACCACTAGGGGGAGCTCACTACATACAGATTATACAGCCACCCCTAGGAGGAGATCACTACATACAGATTATACAGCCACCCCTAGGAGGAGATCACTACATACAGATTATACACCACCACTAGGAGGAGCTCACTACATACAGATTATACACCACCACTAGGAGGAGCTCACTACATACAGATAATACAGCCACCACTAGGGGGAGCTCACTACATACAGATTATACAGCCACCCCTAGGAGGAGATCACTACATACAGATTATACACCACCACTAGGAGGAGTTCACTGTATACAGATCATACAGCCACCACTAGGAGGAGATCACTACATACAGATTATACACCACCACTAGGAGGAGCTCACTACATACAGATTATACACCACCACTAGGGGGAGCTCACTACATACAGATTATACACCACCACTAGGGGGAGCTCACTACATACAGATTATACAGCCACCACTAGGGGGAGCTCACTACATACAGATTATACACCACCACTAGGAGGAGATCACTACATACAGATTATACAGCCACCACTAGGAGGAGCACACTACATACAGATTATACACCACCACTAGGGGGAGCACACTACATACAGATTGTACAGCCACCACTAGGGGGAGCACACTACATACAGATTGTACAGCCACCACTAGGAGGAGCTCACTACATACAGATTATACAGCCACCACTAGGGGGAGCTCACTACATACAGATTATACAGGCACCACTAGGGGGAGCTCACTACATACAGGTTATACACCACCACTAGGAGGAGTCACTACATACAGGTTATACACCACCACTAGGGGGAGCTCACTACATACAGATTATACAGCCACCACTAGGGGGAGCTCACTACATACAGATTATACAGCCACCACTAGGGGGAGCTCACTACATACAGATTATACAGCCACCACTAGGGGGAGCTCACTACATATAAATTATACATCCATCACTAGGGGGAAATCACTACATACAGATTATACAGCCACCACTAGGGGGAGCTCCTCACATATAGATTATACAGCCACCACTAGGGGGATCTGATTACATACAGATTATACATCCACCACTAGGGGGAGCTCCCTACATACAGATTATACAGCCACCACTAGGGGGATCTGATTACATACAGATTATACATCCATCACTAGGAGGAGCTCACTACATACAGGTTGTAAACCACCACTAGGGGGAGCTCCTCACATACAGATTATACAGCCACCACTAAGGGGAGCTCACTACATACAGAATATACAGCCACCTCTAGGGGGATCTGATTACATACAGATTATACATCCATCACTAGGAGGAGCTCACTACATACCGGTTGTAAACCACCACTAGGGGGAGCTCCTCACATACAGATTATACAGCCACCACTAAGGGGAGCTCACTACATACAGAATATACAGCTACCTCTAGGGGGATCTGATTACATACAGATTATACATCCATCACTAGGAAGAGCTCACTACATACAGGTTGTAAACCACCACTAGGGGGAGCTCCTCACATACAGATTATACAGCTACCACTAGGGGGAGCTCACTACATACAGATTATACAGCTACCACCAGGGGGAGCTCACTACATACAGATTATACAGCCACCACTAGGGGGAGCTCACTACATACAGATTATACAGCCACCACTAGGGGGAGCTCACTACATACAGATTATACAACCACCACTAGGGGGAGCTCCTCACATACAGGTTTTAAGGCCACCACTAGGGGGAGCTCACTAAATACAGATTATACACCACCACTAGGGGGAGCTCCTCACATACAGGTTATACAACCACCACTAGGGGAGCTCCTCACATACAGGTTTAAGGCCACCACTAGGGGGAGCTCACTAAATACAGATTATACACCACCACTAGGGGGAGCTCCTCACATACAGATTATACAACCACCACTAGGGGGAGCTCCTCACATACAGGTTTTAAGGCCACCACTAGGGGGAGCTCACTAAATACAGATTATACACCACCACTAGGGGGAGCTCACTACATACAGATTATACAGCCACCACTAGGGGGAGCACACTACATACAGAATATGCAGCCACCACAAGGGGGAACTTTTCGCATTCAGATTACACAGTCACCACTAGGGGAGATTACTACATACAGATGATAGAGCCACCACTAGGGGAAGCTCCTCATATACAGATTATACGCCAACACTAGGGGGAGCTCAATGCATATGAATTATCCAGTCACCACAAGAGGGAGCTCACTGCATATAGATTATACAGTTTGTATTTAAGGAGAACTCTGTAATCTCCCCTAGCGCAGCTGTATAGTAGTAGTATACTACTATACACTAGAATATTGCATGGTTTCCTCAGGGCAGACATTTTTCTAACCTTTAGGGTCTGTAAGCCCCAAACACTGGTGCCGTTAGTAGATGTAGGTATTGTGTTCCCTGCAGACCCTCTCACACCCGCCTCACAGATACATCCTCATAGAGAAACATTTTAGATTTTTGTAGATCAATACAATGAGCATTGGAAGTGAATTCAATTACAGCCTCTATAATAGGGATTGTGCCGGGCAAGGACATAACGATTGCTGCAGCCGCTGATCGATGCCGCACTGTGCCCCTCCCCCATTATATTTATTTCCTGCTTGTTATAACCTCCCGCTGTCTGTCCATATAGTTGTGATGAATTGAAAGACATAAGGCGCCTTCAATGGCGTCTAAGACGTCTCCTGCGAGCGGCTCATGTCTACAGGATTATGGGATTAACCGGAGAACATTGAAAAAAAGTACATGTCGCAGAAGGAAAATCAAATGTAAAATCCAAAAAAAGTGGGGGTCACAAGAAGAGGGCACGTAATAACTAAAGAAATATGGTCCTTTTTGGCTCCACCACCTCTAACAGAACCAAAATCATTAATTAGATATAAATATACAACCACCAATAGGGGGAGCTCCTCACATACAGATTATACAGTCACCAATAAGGGGGGGGGGGGGGTCTCTTAACACACAGATTATACCACCACCACTAGGGGGAGCTCACTTCATACAGATTATACACCACCACTAGGGGGAGCTCACTTCATACAGATTATACACCACCACAAGGGGGAGCTCACTTCATACAGATTATACACCACCACTAGGGGGAGCTCACTTCATACAGATTATACACCACCACTAGGAGGAGCTCACTACATACAGATTATACTGCCACCACTAGGGGGAGCTCACTTCATACAGATTATACACCACCACTAGGGGGAGCTCACTTCATACAGATTATACACCACCACTAGGAGGAGCTCACTACATACAGATTATACACCACCACTAGGGGGAGCTCACTTCATACAGATTATACACCACCACTAGGGGGAGCTCACTACATACAGATTATACACCACCACTAGGAGGAGCTCACTACATACAGATTATACTGCCACCACTAGGGGGAGATCACTACATACAGATTATACAGTCACCATTAGGGGGAGCTCCTCACATACAGATTATACAGCCACCACTAGGGGCTGCTCACTACATACAGATTATACAGCCACCACTAGGGGGAGCTCACTACACACAGATTATACAGCCACCACTAGGGGGAGCTCACTACATACAGATTATACAGCCACCACTAGGGGGAGCTCACTACACACAGATTATACATCCACCACTAGGGGGAGCTCACTACATACAGATTATACAGCCACCACTAGGGGGAGCTCACAACATAGAAATTATACAGGCACCAGTTGGGAGAGCTCACCACATACAGATTATACAGCCACCACTAGGGGGAGATCATTACATACAGATAATACAGCCACCACTAGTGGGAGCTCCTCACTACATACAGATTATACCACCACCACTAGGAGGAGCTCACTACATACAGATTATACATCCACCACTAGTGGGAGCTCACTACATACAGATTATACAGCCACCACTAGGGGGAGCTCACAACATAGAGATTATACAGGCACCAGTTGGGAGAGCTCACCACATACAGATTATACAGCCACCACTAGGGAGAGCTCACTACATACAGATTATACAGCCACCACTAGGGGGAGATCACTACATACAGATTATATATCTACCACTAGGGGGAGCTCACTGCATACAGATTATATATCCACCACTAGGGGGAGCTCACTACATACAGATTATAAAGCCAGCACTATATTAATACCATATGCACAAAAATAATGATAATACACACAGGTAACAAAACAGACATTCTTGGCATAGAAACGTTGGACGATTTTATTAACTTTTGCCAAGTTCCTCCAAATATCAATACAGATGTAGAAGTGGTTGCATTATTACCCCCTCCCTCTCTCTGTATCCTGGACTGTACTAGAATCTGGATGTAAGTTATAGATACAAGTTTTGAAGTTTTGTGGACAATGTTCTTCCCGCTGTCGCAGTGTCTGGAATAACAAGTCTCAGGGGAAGAATCACCGATCCCCGGACACAGAAACGTCTATGACTATTTCTCTAGAAATGAGTGGGTCCCGGGGGGCGCGGGTGCTACATGGCGCGGTCTACAGGGACTCTGTCTTTAATAAACTTCTCTTCCCTCCCCGTAAGAAACATGATGGACGCCGGTAAATCCACAGGTTGTTTTGTAGGATTTCATTTGCAGGTGATCAGAGGGCGCGGAGCCGCTTCCCGCTGTGAGATAGGACGTGGTGGAATGATGAGTGACGTCTGGAGGCTGATTCCTATTGTCACCTCTTTTATGGGTGCTCCCAGAGGACAGGGTGCTCCCAGAGGACAGGGTGCTAGAAGCATTATCTGGCCATACCGGACAGAACTAATCACTATGTGTATGGGGCCCACCCTGTCTATAATACACCCCAGTGAAGGGTTAATTTTATTTTCCCCGGCACTTTCAGGCCACATTATGGTTAACATTATATACAAGGTGTCCAGTAGGTTACTAACCCCATGGTCCTCTAGTACACACACTGCCCCCCCATGGCCCACTAGTACACACACTGCCCCCATGGCCCTCTAGTACACACACTGCCCCCATGTCCCTCTAGTACACACACTGCCCCCATGTCCCTCTGGTACACACTGCCCCCCATGGCCCTCTAGTACACACACTGCCCCCCATGTCCCTCTAGTACACACACTGCCCCCCATGTCCCATTAGTACACACACTGCCCCCCATGTCCCTCTAGTACACACACTGCCCCCATGTCCCTCTAGTACACACACTGCCCCCATGTCCCTCTAGTGCACACACTGCCCCCATGTCCCTCTAGTACACACACTGCCCCCCATGGCCCTCTAGTACACACACTGCTCCCCCCCATGGCCCTCTAGTACACACACTGCCCCCCCATGTCCCTCTAGTACACACACTGCTCCCCCCCATGGCCCTCTAGTACACACACTGCCCCCCATGTCCCTCTAGCACACACACTGCTCTCCATGTCCCACTAGTACACACACTGCCCCCCCCATGTCCCTCTAGTACACACACTGCCCCCCATGTCCCTCTAGTACACACACTGCTCCCCATGGCCCTCTAGTACACACACTGCTGCCCCCCATGTCCCTCTAGTACACACACTGCCCCCCATGTCCCTCTAGTACACACACTGCCCCCCATGTCCCTCTAGTGTACACACTGCCCCCCATGTCCCTCTAGTACACACACTGCCCCCCATGTCCCTCTAGTACACACACTGCCCCCATGTCCCTCTAGTACACACACTGCCCCCCCCCATGTCCCTCTAGTACACACACTGGCCCCATGTCCCTCTAGTACACACACTGCTCCCCCCCCCCCATGTCCCTCTAGTACACACACTGCCCCCATGTCCCTCTAGTACACACACTGCTCCCCCATGTCCCTCTAGTACACACACTGCCCCCATGTCCCTCTAGTACAAACACTGCCCCCCCATGTCCCTCTAGTACACACACTGCCCCCATGTCCCTCTAGTACACACACTGCCCCCATGTCCCTCTAGTACACACACTGCCCCCATGTCCCTCTAGTACACACACTGCTCCCCCCCATGGCCCTCTAGTACACACACTGCCCCCCCATGTCCCTCTAGTACACACACTGCCCCCATGTCCCTCTAGTACACACACTGCCCCCATGTCCCTCTAGTACACACACTGCCCCCCATGTCCCTCTAGTACACACATTGCTCCCCCATGTCCCTCTAGTACACACACTGCCCCCATGTCCCTCTAGTACACACACTGCCCCCATGTCCCTCTAGTACACACACTGCTCCCCCATGTCCCTCTAGTACACACACTGCCCCCATGTCCCTCTAGTACACACACTGCCCCCCCATGTCCCTCTAGTACACACACTGCCCCCCCATGTCCCTCTAGTACACACACTGCCCCCCCCATGTCCCTCTAGTACACACACTGCCCCCATGTCCCTCTAGTACACACACTGCTCCCCCATGTCCCTCTAGTACACACACTGCCCCCCATGTCCCTCTAGTACACACACTGCCCCCCCCCCATGGCCCACTAGTACACACACTGCCCCCCATGGCCCTCTAGTACACACACTGCCCCTCATGGCCCTCTAGTACACACCTTGCCCCCCATGGCCCTCTAGTGCACACAATGCCCCCCCCCCCATGGCCCTCTAGTACACACACTGCCCCCATGTCCCTCTAGTACACACACTGCTCCCCCATGTCCCTCTAGTACACACACTGCCCCCATGTCCCTCTAGTACACACACTGCCCCCCCCCATGTCCCTCTAGTACACACACTGCCCCCCCATGTCCCTCTAGTACACACACTGCCCCCATGTCCCTCTAGTACACACACTGCTCCCCCATGTCCCTCTAGTACACACACTGCCCCCCATGTCCCTCTAGTACACACACTGCCCCCCCTCCCATGGCCCACTAGTACACACACTGCCCCCCATGTCCCTCTAGTACACACACTGCTCCCCCATGTCCCTCTAGTACACACACTGCCCCCCATGTCCCTCTAGTACACACACTGCCCCCCCTCCCATGGCCCACTAGTACACACACTGCCCCCCATGGCCCTCTAGTACACACACTGCCCCTCATGGCCCTCTAGTACACACCTTGCCCCCCATGGCCCTCTAGTGCACACACTGCCCCCCCCCCATGGCCCTCTAGTACACACACTGCTCCCCATGGCACTCTAGTACACACACTGCCGCCCATGTCCCTCTAGTACACACACTGCTCCCCATGTCCCTCTAGTACACACACTGCCCCCCATGTCCCTCTAGTACACACACTGCTCTCCATGTCCCTCTAGTACACACACTGCCCCCATGTCCCTCTAGTACACACACTGCCCCCCATGTCCCTCTAGTACACACACTGCTCCCCATGTCCCTCTAGTACACACATTGCTCCCCCATGTCCCTCTAGTACACACACTGCTCTCCATGGCCCTCTAGTACACACACTGCCACCCATGTCCCTCTAGTACACACACTGCTCCCCATGTCCCTCTAGTACACACACTGCTCCCCATGTCCCTCTAGTACACACATTGCTCCCCCATGTCCCTCTAGTACACACACTGCCCCCCATGTCCCTCTAGTTCACACACTGCCCCCCATGTCCCTCTAGTGCACACACTGCCCCCCATGTCCCTCTAGTACACTAACTGCCCCCCATGTCCCTCTAGTACACACACTGCCCCCCATGTCCCTCTAGTACACACACTGCTCTCCATGTCCCTCTAGTACACACACTGCCCCCCATGTCCCTCTAGTACACACACTGCTCCCCATGTCCCTCTAGTACACACACTGCTCCCCATGTCCCTCTAGTACACACACTGCCCCCCATGTCCCTCTAGTACACACACTGGCCCCCATGTCCCTCTAGTACACACACTGCTCCCCCATGTCTCTCTAGTACACACACTGCTCCCCATGTCCCTCTAGTACACACACTGCTCTCCATGTCCCTCTAGTACACACACTGCCCCCCATGTCCCTCTAGTACACACACTGCCCCCCCCATGGCCCACTAGTACACACACTGCCCCTCATGGCCCTCTAGTACACACACTGCTCCCCATGGCACTCTAGTACACACACTGCTCTCCATGGCCCTCTAGTACACACACTGCCGCCCATGTCCCTCTAGTACACATTGCTCCCCATGTCCCTCTAGTACACACACTGCCCCCCATGTCCCTCTAGTACACACACTGCTCCCCATGTCCCTCTACTACACACACTGCTCCCCCATGTCCCTCTAGTACACACACTGCCCCCATGTCCCTCTAGTACAGACACTGCTCCCCCATGTCCCTCTAGTACACACACTGCTCCCCATGTCCCTCTAGTACACACACTGCTCCCCCATGTCCCTCTAGTACACACACTGCTCTCCATGTCCCTCTAGTACACACACTGCCCCCCATGTCCTTCTAGTACACACACTGCCCCCCATGTCCCTCTAGTACACACACTGCCCCCCATGTCCCTCTAGTACACACAATGCCCCCCATGTCCCTCTAGTACACACACTGCCCCCCATGTCCCTCTAGTACACACACTGCTCCCCATGTCCCTCTACCACACACTGCTCCCCCATGTCCCTCTAGTACACACACTGCCCCCATGTCCCTCTAGTACAGACACTGCTCCCCCATGTCCCTCTAGTACACACACTGCTCCCCATGTCCCTCTAGTACACACACTGCCCCCCATGTCCCTCTAGTACACACACTGCCCCCCATGGCCCTCTAGTACACACACTGCTCCCCCATGTCCCTCTAGTACACACACTGCCCCCCATGTCCCTCTAGTACACTAACTGCCCCCCATGTCCCTCTAGTACACACACTGCCCCCCATGTCCCTCTAGTACACACACTGCTCCCCCATGTCCCTCTAGTACACACACTGCCCCCCATGTCCCTCTAGTACACACACTGCCCCCCCATGTCCCTCTAGTACACACACTGCCCCCCCATGTCCCTCTAGTACACACACTGCCCCCCATGTCCCTCTAGTACACACACTGCCCCCCATGGCCCTCTAGTACACACACTGCTCCCCATGTCCCTCTAGTACACACACTGACCCCCATGTCCCTCTAGTGCACACACTGCCCCCCATGTCCCTCTAGTACACACACTGCCCCCCATGTCCCTCTAGTACACACACTGCTCCCCCATGTCCCTCTAGTACACACACTGACCCCCATGTCCCTCTAGTACACACACTGCTCCCCCATGTCCCTCTAGTACACACACTGCCCCCCATGTCCCTCTAGTACACACACTGATCCCCATGTCCCTCTAGTACACTAACTGCTCCCCCATGTCCCTCTAGTACACACACTGCCCCCCATGTCCCTCTAGTACACACACTGCTCCCCCATGTCCCTCTAGTACACACACTGACCCCCATGTCCCTCTAGTACACACACTGCTCCCCCATGTCCCTCTAGTACACACACTGCCCCCCATGTCCCTCTAGTACACACACTGATCCCCATGTCCCTCTAGTACACTAACTGCTCCCCCATGTCCCTCTAGTACACACACTGCCCCCCATGTCCCTCTAGTACACACACTGCCCCCCATGTCCCTCTAGTACACACACTGCCCCCCATGTCCCTCTAGTACACTAACTGCCCCTCTAGACAAAGCACTGTGAGGGAGAACATCCACATGCAAAATCCTAATACTTTCCTATAATGAGTCCCCCAAATTATTATTGTGCATCCATATAATAAATCAAGAATATCAGACGGGCGAATGTCAGTGCTCCCATTATCACATGGTCATCCCATACAAATAACTACAGAATAATATAAAACAGAATAAAACATAACATATAAGTCCCACGAATACAAAGCCTCTGTAGCATCTACCCATACAAGGCAACGAACACGAGGCTTTGTTATTCCAGGATCCAGCATCACTCACAGAGGAATTTCTGCGGATGCACTGAGCGAGCGCTCGCCTACAGGCTGCAATTACATCAATTTACATTCAGCACAAAAAATAGTCAAAAAAGAATCATCAGTCACAAAAAAAAGCAAAATATTCAGGTCCTTACAATGCAATGAATTCCTTAAGGTCACAGAATGATTCCAATGCCTCAATCATCCTCAGGTTAAGTGCGGAGCGTTCAATCTCCGGACCCTAAGGCCCCCGCTGCCCACTCGCCTGCCCACACGCTGCGCTCCGGTGTAATTTCATCTATTAATATTGCAAAGGGTGACAATGGCAATGGCCAGTGATCCAAATATAAGCCTGAGCACAACCCTCCTGAGGAAGAACACCGGAAAGGATTTGGTATTTGCTCTGAAGGCCGTGCAATATTACCAGTGCCCCGAGATTTAATCATCTCCAGCAACAACCCTGGAGCACAACCAAGCTGAACATAGCCCAGAGGTGAGTCTTCTTATAGAACACAAAGTTTGTACAAACAATCGATAGTTTGAGAAAATCCAAGAATTTTTTTCTTTCAAAAGCTACTCTAACATCAACCAAACAAGACTTCTCTAAAGCTTCCTATATTCTCTCGAGTTGTCCTCCTTACCTAAGTAACCTTATCTTGAATAAACACGAACCGTTTTTTGAAGATCTAACAAGTTTTTCTTTTAAAAACTTTTCTAACATCAACAAACAAGACTTCTCTAGAGATGCCCCTTGTCTCTAGAATTGTCTTCATACCTTAGTTATCTGATTTTTATCCATTCACAATGCAATAAAACCCATCTACATCTATTAACCAACCCCCTCTAACTCCCATGCTCATAGTAAAAAAAAAAAACTTCCTTAACTTTTCTTTTTTTGACCAAATGAGACTTCTCTGTAGCTGCCCATAAACTGTTAATTTGTCTTCGTAACCTTCAAAAAAAAATCTAACAAATGTAACACTCTTCTATTGAGCAAAAAAAACTTCTCTAGAGCTGCCCATATACTTTTGGTGTAACATCTTCTTCTGCATCATCTTCTGTATGGAAAGTAGAGCTGAGGATGTGTAGATAAGTATCATCTTGTTTCATTGGGGCTTATTTACTAAAAGTCCACGGATCGCATTTTCGCAGATGCACTGAATCCATGTGACAGAAATTGGGGAGCGGGGCGCCGGACAATCCGACTGATTCGGACTTGTGTTGCAAGACAATGCACTTACATGCACCAGGAAGAAGAAGGTGAACTCCGGCGGACCTGAGCGGGGAAGCGACACATTCAGGATATCAGGCACACAATCTTAGTGAATTGCGGCACAGTGAATTATTGTCGGAACAATGCACTTTGGGTGAACTCCTCGGACAGGTATGTAAATGTGCCCCATTGGGGGTCATTTACAAAGGGCCCGATTCGCGTTTTCCTGAATTGCCCCGGGTTTTTGGCGCACTCGATCGGATTGTGGCGCATCGGCATGCACGCGACGGAAATCGTGGGGCGTGGCCGTACGAAAACCTGACGGATTCGGAAAAAACGCCGCATTAAAAAAAAAAATGTCGCTGGACTTGCACTTACCTTTACCAAGTATAGCATCGTGTACTCCAGCGGGCCTCAGCGGACTTCAGCGCAGCAGTGACACCTGGTGGATGTCGGAGGAACTGCCTTAGTGAATCGCCAGAAGACCAGAATCCACCGCAGAGAAGGCGCCGCTGGATCGCGAATGGACCAGGTAAGTAAATCTGCCCCATTGTGTCTTTTGATCTCTTGCCTCTTGACCTCTGCACTTGGTCACTAAGAGTTACTCTGCTATGATTGACAGAATCTCTTCCCACTCTGATTGCTGCACAGTCTGATGTTAGAAATCTGATCCAATCATCTTCTTGTCTGGGACTTAAATAAGGTTTGTGGCTTAGTGTAATTTGCCTGCTACAGTATTGTACTTGGCTTGTTGTCCTTATTCTGTGCTGTGTATTGTGGTATCTTTGTTACTTTGGAATGTATCCCTGACTATCCTTTAGCCCAGCGATTATGTACTGCATTCTCCTCTTGGTTCTGACCTGTATTTGGCCACTATTCCTCTCTGTTTGTATTGTCTTGTCTTTGGGTGACATTTACTTACCCGGCTGCTGGAGTTCACAGAAAGTGCGTTGTCCGACAATCATGCACATCTGCCGCGATTCACAAAGATTGTGCGCCCGATATCCTGCATGTGTCTCTTCCCCGCTCAGGTCCGACAGAGTTCACCTTCTTCTTCCTGGTGCATGTAAGTGCTTGGGCTTGCGACACAATTTGAAAGTTAAATCCCGCACTCAGTCCGAATCTGTCGGATAGTCTGATGGTACGCCCCCTGATTTTGTGTTGCATGGAAGTCGGCGCAGCTGTGCCAAAAGGAGGATCGCGTGCAACACATTCCCAGACACCTGTTAAATACCTCTCCAAGCCGTGCAATCCCCGAAAAAGGTGCAACGTCTGACGAAAGTGAGCAGCGCGACCCATAGTCCCAAAGAGCCACTTTGCACTTTGCTGCAGGAATGGACAGTTGAACAGTTGTCTCCTAGGCCGGGCAATTAGGCAGGGACAGATGGCTTATAGATGGTCTCTTTAGATGGCTTTTATATAATTAAAGTGAATGGAAGTTAGCAGATTAAAAATGGATCCATTTCTAGCTACACATTAGAGACTCTAACAAAGAATAACAACAACGGATCCAGGTCACTGGACCGACCCATTCCAGATAACCCAAATTCAGCTGAACATTACTATAGAGCTACCTAATGTACGACTTATTGATCAATAAGTAATGTTCAAAATATCTGTCCATTGATCACTATCCTATCAAGTATGTCAGGTTGCAACACAAATTACTGTATGTAACTTTATTGTTTTGTTAAAATAAATTAAAAAAAAAAAAACTTAAAAAAAAATATATGGTTATATTTTACAAACACAAGCTAATAGTAACATCAATGATACTCACGGAAAGTTTTGATTACTTCACTTGGAGTACTGAGCCGACTGTCCCCAAAAGAGTTTACCGATTTTACTGCAAACTGATATTCTGTGTCAGGAGAGAGACCTTTAAGTACCATGGAGTCCATTTGTACCTGTTCTGTAATAGAGACCCAATCACTGTCATCATCCGGCCTGAAAGAAAACAGAAGAAAAAGTCACAGATGGACAAAAACACAAAAATGTACTGGCAGGCTTTCTCTATGAGTGGGAGGAGGAAGACGGACTCACAGGCTTTCTCTATGAGTGGGTGGAGGAAGACGGACTCACAAGCTTTTTCTATGAGTGGGTGGAGGAAGCAGGACTCACAGGCTTTCTCTATGAGTGGGAGGAGGAAGACGGACTCACAGGCTTTCTCTATGAGTGGGAGGAGGAAGCAGGACTCACAAGCTTTTTCTATGAGTGGGTGGAGGAAACAGGACTCACAGGCTTTCTCTATGAGTGGGAGGAGGAAGCAAGACTCACAGGCTTTCTCTATGAGTGGAAGGAGGAAGCAAGACTCACAGGCTTTCTCTATGAGTAGGAGGAGGAAGCAGGACTCACAGGCTTTCTCTATGAGTGGGAGGAGGAACAGGACTTACAGGCTTTCTCTATGTGTGTGTGTTTGGGGGGGGGGGACTCACAGGCTTTCTCTATGAGCAGGGGAGGAGCAGGACTCACAGGCTTGCAGTATAAGTGTGTGGAGGGGGCAGGACTCACAGGCTTTCACTATAAGCGGTAGGGAAGCAGGACTTAGAGATGGTCTCTTTAGCAGTAGAAGGTCTGTATAACGTTAGTTTGTATAATGGTGGATGCTCTGTATAGCTGTATAATGTATTGTGTATGGAAGTAGGTGGTCTGAATAGCGGTACAGGGTCTGTAATTGTATATGTTTTATAAAGCTATAGATGTTCTGTGTAGCTGTATATAGTCTGTAGAGTAGTAAAGTTGTCAGTTAAAGAGATCCCGGTGTTCCTACACTTTTTCCTTATTACCCGTATATATGGAGCGATTAAGAATTTAACATTGGGGCTAAGAAGCTTCAGTTTACATCACAATCCCCAAAATATTAAAGCCAATAACTCTTCAACATTAACTCTTTGTGAGCAGGAAATGTGGAGAACAGTAAATTAGCCCCAGTAGACGCCTCGTCGCTGGTCTTGAAAGAGTCGACTTGTGAAACGCTCGCGCGCGGAACAACATCCATTTACAGGCACTAAATGCGGAGGAGCCCCAGGAGAGACGTTCCAAGGAGAGACAGGGATTTATTCATCTCACAGTCAAAAGATCAGCACACAAGCTGAGAGGAGCCGCCATGACAGTCCACGCTCACAGCAGCCTTAGGCCTTGTGCCTCATGTCTTATGTTAGTGCAAAATATTTGTTACTTTCTTCTTTCCGTGTTGGTTTATTGTTTGATTTTCTATAAAGTTTCTACATTTGGAGCACAGAGACTTTGGGTCTACGAGACACACGCTCGGTTATTTTTAGTGTTGCCGGTTCTGTACCCAGTTAGAGAGGGGAATGGGAGGTGTTTACACATTTTGAGGCTATTTAACCCAAAACTGAGACAAGTAAAATTAGTACAATCCTAAACTTGACTGCCCTCACTATTGCCGAGATCTAAGGACCCTTAGTTGGTTTTGGTTGGAGAGATGAACAAACATGGCTTTCCATACAGCGAGAAACGGTGATAGATTAGGGAGCTACATAAAAGGGGCATAAGATAGGCTACCTAAAGGGAGGTATAAGGTAGTTGGGGGATTAGCTTCCAAAATATGCCCCCCCTTCTTTCAAGGATTTATCATGAGATTGGATCCTTTCAAAAAGTTCCAAGTATTTGTTACAATTGTATCCTGCTACATTCTACATGCACCGATACAATGTAGCAACACATAAGAGCTTTAGCTGTTCACCAACCTTCTATAGGCCACCAAGTAATAGAGAATTGGGGAGCTGCCCTCACTGGCACCCTGCTTCCATGACACTGCGACTTCCGTGTCTGACACGACCACGACCTGCGGCTGCAGCGGAGGATCCGGCATCAGGCACAACTCTGTAGAAAGCAGAATAAAGGAGTCAGCCATGATTTCTACAAGCTCAAAGAAGACATTGGGGCTCATTTACTAAGGGTCGCGGAGCGCACTTTCATCGGACTGTGCGCTGTTTTCGTGGATTGCACGGCTTGGTCATGTGTTAAGCTAGTGTCTGTGCAGGGATTTTGGCGCACGCGACTGATTTTTGGCACAGCTGCGCTGGCTTCCATGCAACAGCAATCTGGTGGCGCACTGTCAGACGATGCGACTGATTCAGACTGAGCGTGGGATATAATTTTCAAATTGTGTTGCAAGACAATGCACTTACATGCACCAGGAAGAAGAAGGTGAACTCCGGGGGAACTTAGCGGGGAAGCGACACATGCAGGATATTGGGCGCACAATCTTAGTAAATTGCGGCACAGTGCATGAGCGTTGGACAATGCACTTTCTGTGAACTCCCGTGCGAATGTAAGTAAATGAGCCCCATTTTGTCATCAATAACAAATCCCCCTGAGGTTCCATGTGTCAGTGATTACCGCATTGATTCATCCCCTTCATTTACCGCTCATTTGCAAAGTAAAACAACTGAGAGTAAAGTAAACTGTGACACATCCACTTCTTACTACAACTACCTTTTCAATATTACAGCCACAACCCTCCATGTATTGTATTAATAGTTTATGTGATGGTGCAACTTAAAGGGACTCATTTACTTATGCGGCCGCTGTAGTTCACCGAAAGTACATTGTCCGTCTATAATGTACTGTGGCGCAAATCATGCGCCTGATATCCTGCATGTGTCGCTTCCCCGCTCAGGTCGACAGATTTCACTATCTTTTTAGTGGTGCATGTAAGTGCTTTGTCTTGCCACACAATTTGAAAGTTAAATCCCGCGCTCAGTCCGAATCAGTCGGACGGTCCGACATTACAAACCCAATTAGTGTCGCGTGGAGACCAGCGCAGCTGAGCCAAGAAATGATCGCCCGCGCCAAAATCCCAGTGCAGACACTTGTTAAATACCTGTCCAAGCAGTGTAAACCCCAAAAACGGTCCACAGTCTGACAAACGTGAGCAGCGCGACCCTTAGTAAATGAGCCCCAAAGTATAAATTATTTGTGAAGTGTAAAGAAAATGATTCAGACTTTTCCAATTTTTTTGCAAATTAAAAAACTGAGGCATTTGATTGTAGTAATTGGATATTGTGTACTCTGTGGAGGGGTCCCTGTCATTACTCCTCGGTGTATTGTTTCTAAAGGTGCAGGATCATTATTTACCTTTTTACTTACTTTCTATGATTTTTCTTTAACTTCTATGTCCTCTTGAACAGGATTGTTACTGTTATATGTCTATGTAGGGGAGGTCTCCTGTGTAGATCTCTCTGCTAATGGTGAATCACTTTATAGTGTATGTACATTATTATTCCAGATGTACTTCAGATACTGTTACCTCATCCGTAATACTGATTTGTTTCATTCATGTACCAATAAAGCAAATTTAAAAAACAAAAAAATAAAAAAAAAACGAAGTTGGCGTGCCTATATATTCACCTCCCTTTGTGGAACCAGCGACAAGGATATAAAGTTTCTCTTTTATTCGCACCTAAATTTGCGACTCTTTAACTCACCTAGCAAAGTTGGCCATGCAAGAATTTTTCAGTTTCCCACCTAAAGTCCCAGTTTTGGAACAAACAGTGGTTAAAAAGTTGCAAATAAACTCCAGTCCTGATCAGGCGTAGGAAAAAGAAGGGGTGCGAGTAGAGTTTGCCACATTTGTGCAAATTTTTCATTAAAAGTTGCAAAACCCCAGAGATTCAGCTGCCTAATTTATCAACCTCTAAAATAAATCAAACATAAATAAGTCCAAAAGCCTAAAAAACCAAAGAAGGACATGCACACATGCCCTGACTAAAGATAAATGCCCCCCCATATGTCTCAGTTTTTCAAATTTGCAAAAATTTAGCAAGTGCATTAAAAATGAATAAAGGTTCAAGAAGCATAAATACTTTTGCAACTCAATCTGTAGTTGTATATAAGAGCATTCAGCATAGTAGTTATTCAGAAGGTCTTGGCCTTGTTGCAGTCTGACCCCAGAGATAGAGTAGAGCAGGCAGTTGTAGGTGTGGTCACAGAGATGGAACAGTGCAGGCAGTTGTAGGTGTGGTCACAGAGATAGAGGAGTGCAGGCAGTTGTAGGTGTGGTCACAGAGATAGAGCAGTGCAGGCAGTTGTAGGTGTGGTCACAGAGATAGAAGAGTGCAGGCAGTTGTAGGTGTGGTCACAGAGATAGAGTAGAGCAGGCAGTTGTAGGTGTGGTCACAGAGATAGAGTAGAGCAGGCAGTTGTAGGTGAGGTCACAGTGATAGAGTAGTGCAGGCAGTTGGAGGTGTGGTCACAGAGATAGAGTAGTGCAGGCAATTGTAGGTGTAGTCACAGAGATAGGGTAGTGCAGGCAGTTGGAGGTGTGGTCACAGAGCTAGAGTAGAGCAGGCAGTTAGAGGTGTGGTCACAGAGATAGAGTAGTGCAGGCAGTTGGAGGTGTGGTCACAGAGATAGAGTTGTGCAGGCAATTGTAGGTGTGGTCACAGAGATAGAGTAGTTTAGGCAGTTGTAGGTATTGCCACAGAGATAGAGTAGTGCAGGAAGTTGTAGGTGTGGTCATAGCGATAGAGTAGTGCAGGCAATTGTAGGTGTGGTCACAGAGATAGAGTAGTTTAGGCAGTTGTAGGTGTGATCACAGAGATAGAGTAGTGCAGGCAGTTATAGGTGGGGTCACAGAGATAGGGTAGTGCAGGCAGTTGGTGTGGTCACATAGATAGAGTAGTGCAGGCAGTTGTAGGTGTGGTCACAGAGATACAGTAGAGCAGGCAGTTGTAGGTGTGGTCACAGAGATACAGTAGAGCAGGCAGTTGTAGGTGTGGTCACAGAGATAGAGCAGTGCAGGCAGTTGTAGGTGTGGTCCTTACCTGGAGATAGTGTGGAGACATCCCTGGGCATACTGGCCCTGCCTTTTCCTGCCCAGCTATAGGCTCCGACACTAACCCGGTGCAGTGTTCCTGGCTGCAAATTGTTGAGGATGACTTTCTAATGGGAGACAGAAGAGGATTCATAATTGTATTTGCAGACCTCCTCTGACAGTAAATTAAAGGAAATCAACACAAGGATTTAGTGGTTTTAACCCAAGCAACATGCTAACCATACATATGTGTGCCTCCTGAAACAGGATCTGCTTTTCATTTAGCTGTTAATGTCTTATTTTCTGTGAAAAGGGACTTTTTAAAATATGCAAATGAGTCTCTGGGCTCCTGTGTAAGTCACAGAAGCCCCTACTAGTTCCGTCAAGTTTGGTGCTCATGCCAACCTCCGCCCTCCCTTCCCCTGCCAGAGAGTCGGTGACAACTGATGGATCCAGAAGGGGCTTCTGTGATGTACACATGAGCCCCTGTGGCTCATTTGCTTACTTTTAAAAGTCCTTTTCACAAAATCTAAAGGAAGAACGGATTCTGTTTCAGGGGGCCCACCAGGGGTGTACCAAGCCTGTCTGCTGCCTGAGGCGAGCCATAGAGTGGCAGAGCAAAGCAGACTGGGAGGGAGGGAGTAGAGCGGACCGGGAGGGAGCAGAGCAGAGCGGACCGGGAGGGAGCAGAGCAGAGCGGACCCGGAGGGAGCAGAGCACAGCAGACCCGGAGGGAGCAGAGCGGAGCAGACTGGGAGGGAGCCCGGAGCAGACAGGTGCTCAGGGGGATGTGGCAACCGGTGGGTAAAAGGATGTGCCGCCTGCGGGAAAGAGGATGTGCCAGTTGACATGCAGGGGAGTGTGTCAGCATGGGTGGCGGAACGGGCCGCGGGAGGGCGCACGGTAGCACGGGTGTAGGTTCTGGCGTCAGCATAGACGGACTGGCAGGCGGCAGCATGGACGGGCAGGCTCACAACGCCGCCCCCTCGCCCAGCAGGTGGCGCGCCGCCTGAGACGAGATTCTCAACTCGCCTCATGGCAGGTACGCCCCTTGGCCCCACACCAGGTTAGGATTAAAATACCCTAAATCTATGTGGTTGATTTGCTTTAAGTAAAATGTTTACTAGCATTCGTTGAAAACACAGGAATATGGTGAATGGTTGGGGATAACAAATGGGTCAGCCGATCTTTATTATCCCAAAAACAGAGAACCTGTCATCAGACACGGATCTTCAGCCTCATAAAGTTACATTATACAAGGGAATGAGAATCATGTAACTTCCAGTCCATGACTGACAGATGGCAATGACGCTGCAAAAATTATCAGAACATTTTTAGTTTATTTTAATGCCTTTTTCATGATGGAGCGGCATGTGTGATACGGCGGATTCTTCTCACCATCTGCTGAGCTCTATATCCTGCAAACCAGTGCTACATAACAGAGAGTTAAGTGCACCAGCGGGTAGCACCAGTCAGGGTAGCAGGACACAGGAGGCCCTGGAGGGTCAAGTGCTCCATATGCTGGACTCCTAGGGTGCACCAGCAGGGCTTGGATGACTTAGGTTGGGCGTGAACTGAATACTTGCGATGCATTGCAACACCTTGCTACACCTCTGGGGCAGGTGTTTCTCTCTCCACGCCCTCTCTATGACCCTTTGGCCTTTAATGCAGCTCCTCGTGGGAGGGATTTCCTGAATAGAATCTCCTATTCTAGTAGCTACAAAGAAGATAGCAGAAAGAGCTGTTCTCTATCACTACAAGGGCCCCATACTGTCCACGTATATGCAGCAGGGGATTTGACATCTTTGGGGCCACATTAAAAATATATGCGGGACCCCTAAAAATGCAAGGCTCTATGAACTACATTGCTCTCCCTTCAAGACATCAAAGCAATTAGCATTGTGATTATTGTCTCTCCTGAGAAAACCTGTATCCTTTTTGCAAAGAAATATAGATTAATATGACTATATGCAAATTAACAGTCTGGTGCACCATGGGTGTGGCCATGTCAGTGCTCTTTCTTCTTCAGTTTCAATACATAGCCCCTCCCACTCAGCCTTGATTGACAGAGCCATATGCTCCACCTATGACACTGTGCACAAGACCAGATGTAGCCACGCCCCTGTTGTACCGAACTGCTCATTTGCATATAAATATGAAGAGTTCTCTGCATTCAGGATATGGATTTTCCCAGGAAAAACATATTACATACAAGAATAGATAGAATTTTTGTGTTTTATTATATTATTAAAGGAAATCTACCATCAAAATCCATCATGAGAAACCAGAGACATTACTCATAGGGGCATATTTATCATACGCTGGCGCTCGTGCCACGTCGCTGCATGTTCGCAGCGCGATACATCAAGAGGCTTTCACATATGAAAAGTCGCCGGCAGCAGCGAGTGCGCAGGAGTGGGGACAATAACGCCCTGCGCCGGCCCACTCCCGGCAACCCCCTCCACTCGGCCGGCCACGCCCCTTCTTGCCCCACTGGCGTGAAGATGGCGGGTTGGGGCAAATAATCGCAAAAGCTAGCAAATAGTCCTGATAAATATCCCCCATAGACTGTGGTGATCATCTTATATTTATTATCCATGGCCTTCTCACTTCTAAAATAAACTTTTAAAATTAAAAGCCTCAAGGTCCCCAGGGGGGTGTTACCAGAGAACCTCCATGCCGCAGCTTCACAAATTGTTACATTACAGCACTTCCCCCCTTCCTCTGCCTAATGTAATCGCACACAGTGGGAGGGGGAAAGTGTTCCTGCACACTGTCTGTAAAGCTACAACACGGAGGGGCTCTGGAAACATCGCCAGAGCACTTCTGAATCATTAGCATAATTTTGAATAATGATTTTAGAAGGAAGGAGACCATGTATAACAAGTATAAGAAGATTACTACAGTCACGGTACCTGGATCTATGAATATTGTCCCTGGTTTATCAGGATGGATTTGATTGCTGGATAATGATTGAAATGATAAAATTATTTTAAGACTATATTAATACTAACAAAATTATAATGTTATAAATATAAAGATAATAATATTACAATAAAAATGCTAACATAAAATGATACTACAATATTATTATAACAATAATAATAACAACAATAATAATAACAATAATAACAATAATGATAATAACAATAATAACAATAATAATAATAACAACAATAATAATAACAATAATAATAATAATAATAATAACAACAATAATAATAATAATAATAACAATAAAAATAACAATAATAATAATAATAATAATAACAATAAAAATAACAATAATAATAATAATAATAAAACAGATATACAATTTATCAGACACATCCACAGTCGAGCTCCAGCGTTACTTACAAACATCTCGGTCGCCTCCAGTTGCCCCTGAAATAGAAATAGTTTTTACTTATTTTATTTATAGATTATTCTTTACAAATTATATAAAAGCCGAGTAGCGAGGTCTCCACTAGCGACACTGGCATCTAGACATAACTCTGTCCTGATAAATGATAGCTAAAGCCATGGGTGGATTAATACCTCCATGGGTCATGGGCTGTAGGAATATTATAGTCCCTACGAGTCTGGAATCACTTCCTACATCTGGATCTAGAATCAGCTTCTTGGGGAATGGAGGATGTGTCCCTTCTCCCTGATTTCTAGCTGCGGTTTCAGGACCTGTGGTGGACCTTCAAAGGTTCTGAAATGGCTTCTGTGTCCATGTACGTTGAGAGCATTAACACATGTTTGAGGAATTCATGCATTAAGTTCTGTCTCAGCATAACATTCAGTTGGTGTTTTTTGTGGCCAAAGGGCCCCCTAGAAGACTTGGGCCCCAGGCTACCACCCGAATTGTCTATATTATAATCCACGGCTGGCTGAAGTACCACAGACACATCGCGGCACATTGACTTACCCGTCCTGTTGTGTCCGCCGATCCAGAATGTCTGACAAGAATTCAGAGCTGCCGCGATTCACTTACAGCGTGCACCCTATTTCTTGAATGTGTTGCTTCCTTGCTCAGGTCCGCCGGAGTTCACCTTCTTCTTCCCGGTGCATGTAAGTGCTGATCTTGTGACACAATTTGAATTTTAAATTCCGCGGTTTGTCCGAATCAGTCGGGTTGTCTAACGACCACGCCCCCGATTTGTGTCACATGAAATCCGGCGCCGATGCGCCACAATACGATCGCGTGTGATAAAAACCCTGGGGCAATTCAGGGCAAATCGGAAATATTCGGGAAACCGGACGGAAAGGCGTCCAACGGACCCTTAGTAAATGTGCCCCATCATTTGTTGCAGTGCTGGTAGTCAAAAACCCACAGACCAGCTAATAACAATGATGGTGACGACAGGACATCGATCTTATAGTCTAATATAAACACTTTACCAATTACATTTGCTCGTTTATTGAAGGAATTATAAGTTATCCCCTATGGATTTCACATTTAGTGTTATCAGAGCGTGCAGCAATTTTAATAACCACCAGTGCTTAATAATTTATTATAATGATCCTATAAATATTTCCATAATAGTGCGGCGTACCATATTCAGCATATCCAGTTTTAGGGGAACGTCCTGCGTCAGCTGCTTCACATGTTTGCCGTTAATTACTTCAGTGTAGAAAACCTACGAGACAGATAGAAAATTACAGATAATTCTTTAAACTTAATAATGAATCATTAACCATGTAGGATTATAATAATAAAGTATCAGTTTAATAAAAGGCTAAAAGACGTATAGAACCCAGAACGTATCTAATATTTAACACATTTAATCTCAAAGGTCCAAATGAGATGATAAACACTATAAATAGAAAAAGAATCTATAAAAATAGTAAAGGGTTAAAAACTGTGAACCTATATATATATATATCATAGGGTAGTAATAAGATTGTGGTCTCTTTCAGGTTCTGGGTCCTTGTTGTTACCCGTCTAGAAATCAGGCTTCACACCCGGCTATGGATGCACATAGGGCAGACAATTCCCTTTCCGGGCAGAGCATTTGTCAGCTTTGTTGTACAGACTGGTGCAGAATATAAAGAGTTGTCTCATTATCGTTAGAGGGTGTAACAGTAAGGCTACAGTATACACTAACTACAAATATATGAGTCTATAGGCTGCCCCTGTAGATCTTTACTTTACATTTCAAGGACTTCATTCCATTTTTTCATGGAAACTCTGAGAGTCTATGGGGGTCATTTACTAAAGGCCCGATTCGCGTTTTCCCGACGTGTTACGCGAATATTTCCGATTTGCGCCGATTGTACCTGAATTGCCCCGGGATTGTGGCGCACGCGATCGGATTGTGGCGCATCGGCGCCGGCATGCGCGCGACAGAAATCGGGGGGCGTGGCCGAACGAAAACGCGACGTATTCGGAAAAACCGCCGCATTTAAAAACCGAAAAAGTGTCGCTTGGGGAGCGCTTACCTTCACTTGGTCCGAGGTGGTGAATTCCGGCGCGATGAGATGACTTTCAGCGCAGCAGCGCCACCTGGTGGACGGCGGAAGAACTACATTCATAAATCCCGGCCGGACCCGAATGCAGAGCAGAGAACGTGCCGCTGGATCGCGACTGGACCGGGTAAGTAAATGTGCCCCTATGTGTTTTCTCCATCAATGCATCACTGTCTATAGAAATAAAGAAATATGTCCTCCCCCATACAGACAATACAGGAAGGAAGTGTGTGTCTCCAATATGTCCTCCCCTATACAGATAATACAGGAAGGAACTGTGTGTCTCCAATATGTCCTCCCCTATACAGATAGTACAGGAAGGAAGTGTGTGTCTCCAATATGTCCTCCCCTATACAGACAATACAGGACGAACTGTGTGTCTCCAATATGTCCTCCCCTATACAGACAATACAGGAAGGAAGTGTGTACCTCCAATATGTCCTCCACCTATACAGACAATACAGGAAGGAAGTGTGTGTCTCCAATATGTCCTCCCCTATACAGATAATACAGGAAGGAAGTGTGTGTCTCCAATATGTCCTCCCCAATACAGGAAGGAAGTGTGTGTCTCCAATATGTCCTCCCCTGTACAGATAATACAGGAAGGAAGTGTGTGTCTCCAATATGTCCTCCCCTATACAGACAATACAGGAAGGAAGTGTGTGTCTCCAGTATGTCCTCCCCTATACAGACAATACAGGAAGGAAGTGTGTGTCTCCAATATGTCCTCCCCTATACAGATAATACAGGAAGGAAGTGTGTACCTCCAATATGTCCTCCCCTATACAGACAATACTGGAAGGAAGTGTGTGTCTCCAATATGTCCTCCCCTATACAGATAATACAGGAAGGAACTGTGTGTCTCCAATATGTCCTCCCCTATACAGACAATACAGGACAAACTGTGTGTCTCCAATATGTCCTCCCCTATACAGACAATACAGGAAGGAAGTGTGTACCTCCAATATGTCCTCCCCTATACAGACAATACAGGAAGGAAGTGTGTGTCTCCAATATGTCCTCCCCTATACAGATAATACAGGAAGGAAGTGTGTGTCTCCAATATGTCCTCCCCAATACAGACAATACAGGAAGGAAGTGTGTGTCTCCAATATGTCCTCCCCTGTACAGATAATACAGGAAGGAAGTGTGTGTCTCCAATATGTCCTCCCCTATACAGACAATACAGGAAGGAAGTGTGTGTCTCCAGTATGTCCTCCCCTATACAGACAATACAGGAAGGAAGTGTGTGTCTCCAATATGTCCTCCCCTATACAGATAATACAGGAAGGAAGTGTGTGTCTCCAATATGCCCTCCCCTATACAGATAATACAGGAAGGAAGTGTGTGTCTCCAATATGTCCTTCCCTATACAGACAATACAGGAAGGAAGTGTGTGTCTCCAATATGTCCTCCCCTATACAGATAATACAGGAAGGAAGTGTGTGTCTCCAATATGTCCTCCCCTATACAGACAATACAGGAAGGAAGTGTGTGTCTCCAATATGTCCTCCCCTATACAGATAATACAGGAAGGAAGTGTGTGTCTCCAATATGTCCTCCTCTATACAGATAATACAGGAAGGAAGTGTGTGTCTCCAATATGTCCTCCCCTATATAGACAATACAGGAAGGAAGTGTGTGTCTCCAATATGTCCTCACCTATACAGACAATACAGGAAGGAAGTGTGTGTCTCCAATATGTCCTCCCCTATATAGATAATACAGGAAGGAAGTGTGTGTCTCCAATATGTCCTCCCCTATACAGACAATACAGGAAGGAAGTGTGTGTCTCCAATATGTCCTCCCCTATACAGATAATAGAGGAAGGAAGTGTGTGTCTCCAATATGTCCTCCCCTATACAGACAATACAGGAAGGAAGTGTGTGTCTCCAATATGTTCTCCCCTATACAGACAATACAGGAAGGAAGTGTGTGTCTCCAATATGTCCTCCCCTATACAGACACTACAGGAAGGAAGTGTGTGTCTCCAATATATCCTCCCCCTATACAGATAATACAGGAAGGAAGTGTGTGTCTCCAATATGTCCTCCCCTATACAGACAATACAGGAGGGAAGTGTGTGTCTTCAATATGTCCTCCCGTATACAGACAATACAGGAAGGAAGTGTGTGTCTCCAATATGTCCTCCCCTATACAGATAATACAGGAAGGAAGTGTGTGTCTCCAATATGTCCTCCCCTATACAGACAATACAGGAAGGAAGTGTGTGTCTCCAATATGTCCTCCCCTATACAGATAATAGAGGAAGGAAGTGTGTGTCTCCAATATGTCCTCCCCTATACAGACAATACAGGAAGGAAGTGTGTGTCTCCAATATGTCCTCCCCTATACAGACACTACAGGAAGGAAGTGTGTGTCTCCAATATGTCCTCCCCCTATACAGACAATACAGGAAGGAAGTGTGTGTCTCCAATATGTCCTCCCCTATACAGACAATACAGGAAGGAAGTGTGTGTCTCCAATATGTCCTCCCCTATACAGACAATACAGGAAGGAAGTGTGTGTCTCCAATATGTCTTCCCCCTATACAGACACTACAGGAAGGAAGTGTGTGTCTCCAATATGTCTTCCCCCTATACAGACACTACAGGAAGGAAGTGTGTGTCTCCAATATGTCCTTCTCTATACAGATAATACAGGAAGGAAGTGTGTGTCTCCAATATGTCCTCCCCTATACAGACAATACAGGAAGGAAGTGTGTGTCTCCAATATGTCCTCCCCCTATACAGACAATACAGGAAGGAAGTGTGTGTCTACAATATGTCTTCCCCCTATACAGACACTACAGGAAGGAAGTGTGTGTCTCCAATATGTCTTCCCCCTATACAGACACTACAGGAAGGAAGTGTGTGTCTCCAGTATGTCCTTCTCTATACAGATAATACAGGAAGGAAGTGTGTGTCTCCAATATGTCCTCCCCTATACAGACAATACAGGAAGGAAGTGTGTGTCTCCAATATGTCCTCCCCCTATACAGACAATACAGGAAGGAAGTGTGTCTCCAATATGTCCTCCCCTATACAGATAATGCAGGAAGGAAGTGTGTGTCTCCAATATGTCCTCCCCCTATACAGACAATACAGGAAGGAAGTGTGTGTCTCCAATATGTCCTCCCCTATACAGACAATACAGGAAGGAAGTGTGTGTCTCCAATATGTCCTCCCCTATACAGACAATACAGGAAGGAAGTGTGTGTCTCCAATATGTCTTCCCCCTATACAGACACTACAGGAAGGAAGTGTGTGTCTCCAATATGTCTTCCCCCTATACAGACACTACAGGAAGGAAGTGTGTGTCTCCAATATGTCCTTCTCTATACAGATAATACAGGAAGGAAGTGTGTGTCTCCAATATGTCCTCCCCTATACAGACAATACAGGAAGGAAGTGTGTGTCTCCAATATGTCCTCCCCCTATACAGACAATAAAGGAAGGAAGTGTGTGTCTACAATATGTCTTCCCCCTATACAGACACTACAGGAAGGAAGTGTGTGTCTCCAATATGTCTTCCCCCTATACAGACACTACAGGAAGGAAGTGTGTGTCTCCAGTATGTCCTTCTCTATACAGATAATACAGGAAGGAAGTGTGTGTCTCCAATATGTCCTCCCCTATACAGACAATACAGGAAGGAAGTGTGTGTCTCCAATATGTCCTCCCCCTATACAGACAATACAGGAAGGAAGTGTGTCTCCAATATGTCCTCCCCTATACAGATAATGCAGGAAGGAAGTGTGTGTCTCCAATATGTCCTCCCCCTATACAGACAATACAGGAAGGAAGCATGTACCTCCAGAATAAACATCTGATGTCCCTCCTACAGCCTGAAATGTAATGACTGGGACAAACAATATGAACAGGATGCATTGCATTTAAATACACTCAGGGAATTGACATGTATGAATAATAGGCCAAGGTGGAAATTCTCAGTTTAAGAATCGATTTACAAATCTTTACCCATTAGTAGAGATGGACAAATCAATATGGAGGTTTCTTCAAGCTTCACATTTCTCTACCAGGGATATTAGAAGGAAGGGAGAATCTTTGATATTCCCTTAGGTGCAAAACATGAGTCTCAACAATTAAGAGAGCAACAGAGGGGTAAATACTAAATATGTAATGGCACAGACAATAATTATATAACATCAGGGAAGAATGTAGCATAGGGGCAGCATAACAAGTATGTGACAGCTATAGCAAGTATATAACAGCAGGAGGTAACACAACAACACAACATGCCATAACAAGGACAGTAGTGGTGTCATAACAAGTGTGTACAAGTAGGGAGCACCTCAACAAGTATAGAACAGCATGGGACACTATAAGAAGCTATATAATAGCAGGAAACACCATTACAAGACTATCTCAGGATGAGTCTACAAAAAAGTAAAAGTAACAGAAGAGGATCTTATAAGTATGAAACAGCAGGGTATAACCATAACAAGTATGTAGCATAGGAACATTGTATCTATATGTAACGGCAAGGAGTACCATAACAGATGTGTAACATAGGGGCATCATAAAAATATGTAACAGCAGGGAGTACCGTAACAGATGTGTATATAGGAACATCATAATAATATGTAACAGCAGGGAGTACAGTTATAGTTGTGTAACATATGTAACAGCAGGGAGTACCGTAACAGTTGTTTTATATAGGGGCATCATAACAATATGTAACAGCAGGGAGTACCGTAACAGATGTGTATATAGGAACATCATAATAATATGTAACAGCAGGGAGTACAGTTATAGTTGTGTAACATAGGGGCAGCATAACAATATGTAACAGCAGGGAATACCGTAACAGATGTGTATATAGGAACATCATAATAATATGTAACAGCAGGGAGTACAGTTATAGTTGTGTAACATATGTAACAGCAGGGAGTACCGTAACAGTTGTTTTATATAGGGGCATCATAACAATATGTAACAGCAGGGAGTACCGTAACAGATGTGGATATAGGAACATCAAAATAAAATGTAACAGCAGGGAGTACAGTTATAGTTGTGTAACATATGTAACAGCAGGGAGTACCGTAACAGTTGTTTTATATAGGGGAATCATAACAATATGTAACAGCAGGGAGTACCGTAACAGATGTGTATATAGGAACATCATAATAATATGTAACAGCAGGGAGTACAGTTATAGTTGTGTAACATAGGGGCAGCATAACAATATGTAACAGCAGGGAGTACCGTAACAGTTGTTTTATATAGGGGCATCATAACAATATGTAACAGCAGGGAGTACTGTAACAGATGTGTAACATAGGAACATCGGAACACTAAGGGCTTCCATAAAAAGTTTTCAATAGTAGGAAGCCACACAAGACATTTATAACAGGGTATAAGGGTTTCCGTAACATGTGTATTACTGTAAGGAGCATCACAACAACTATATAACAGCAAGGAACACCATAGGAAATATATAACAGCAGGGGTTACATGACAACTATATACAGTATGAGCATGGGGACTCATGACAAGAGCAGACCAGTAGGGGCTGCCTATCCATATATATGACAATAATAAACAGAATAACAAGTATATAACAGCAGGGAATACTATGTCAAGCATATGTCAGGATCATCATGTAAAAGTATGTAACAGCATGGGACCCAATTACAAGAACAAAACAGTATGGTTTCTATAACAAGTGTGTAACAGTAGAGAACACCAAGTAAGAAGGCAGTGGTGTAACTAGGCAGTGGTGTAACTAGGAGAGGCAGGGCCCCATAGTAAACTTCTGAATGGGGCCTCACTTACTCCTTACAACACATACTGTATATAACTGCAGTAGGCGCCATAATCAGTATATGTCCCTGATTTTATATGCAAAGAAAATCAAGTTAAACAACACTGCATCTGTATACATTGAAGCGTGTTCCCCTAAACTGCAATATCAAATACAACCAGTCGATAGGAGTGGCGCTGTTTTCTGAAAAAAGTGTCCCTGTTACAGGTCTGTTTTCCTATGACATCCGTCTGCTCAGGGCTTGTCATCCTGGTTGGTCAGTGATATTCTGGTGTCTCCGCACATCCTGGTAGTGATGACACCCCACGTCGTCCCCCCAGCTAATGATAAAGGGGCAGCGTGCCCGGCATCTCTTCTAGATACTCAGTCATCTGTCTTCTTTTATCTTCCTCCTCGCACTTTCCGGCTACATCCTCGTATTGATTACTCTGTCTATCCCATTGTTACTAATTAGGTGGAAATTGTCATCAAAGTGCAGCGGCCGCCCCAGTGGGACCCCCGACTCCTCTCCAGAGCTTCCTCCAGAGGATAAACTCATTTTCTGTAGCAATATATGGCAACGCTCCCGGTCGGCCATCTCTCAGCTTCGATCCGCGCGGCTTGGCTGCGGCTAATGATTCTGCAGGTAGAATCCTCCTTATTTCTGTCGGAACCATTAATACCCCCCCCCCCTCCCCCACCATGAGACTTCCCGCACCTGGAATTTATGACTCCGTCTCTCATCGATACATGTAATTGTTCTCTCACTTGTAGCCCATTCAAATACACGCGAGTCGAGTACAATTATTTTTTAGTGCGGCTTCTTCTGATAATTTATTAACCTTGTCTCTCATTGTTTGGTTTTGCGCTGGATTAATGGCGGCAGTCCTAGTTTATGCAGATGAGTTTTAAATATGTGACCCCCGGTAGAGACAAAGAGGATGAGACAATGTATCAGAGAAGTCAGAGAATGGCCATAAACCACGCAACTCTATTACTCTTCACTTATAAGAGTGATGGATAGGACATGAACTAGGTCATCTCCTCTACTGACCTGATGTCCAACAATCACTAAAAGGGAATGTCCATCTGTATAACGTGTTATATTTTAACTAATATTGCCAGCTATAGCTCCGCTTTTATGATTCCTAGTTTCAGTTGCTTTTCATAGATTTGACAATTGATAAACTTTTTTACTTTCTAAGCCCCACTAGGGGGAGCTCAATATATTACTACATCATGTATATACAGCCACCACTAGGGGGAGCTCAGGAGATTACTACATACTGTATATACACCACCACAAGGAGGAGCTCAGGAGATTACTACATACTGTATATACACCACCACTAGGAGGAGCTCAGGAGATTACTACATACTGTATATAAAGCCACCACTAGGGGGAGCTCAGGAGATTACTACATACTGTATATACAGCTACAACTAGAAGGAGCTCAGGAGATTACTACATACTGTATATACACCACCACTAGGAGGAGCTCAGGAGATTACTACATACTGTATATACACCACCACTAGGAGGAGCTCAGGAGATTACTACATACTGTATATACAGCCACCACTAGGAGGAGCTCAGGAGATTACTACATACTGTATATACACCACCACTAGGAGGAGCTCAGGAGATAACTACATACTGTATATACAGCCACCACTAGGGGGAGCTCAGAAGATTACTACATACAGTATATACAGCCACCACTAGGGGGAGCTCAGGAGATTACTACATACTGTATATACACCACCACTAGGAGGAGCTCAGGAGATTACTACATACTGTATATACAGCCACCACTAGGGGGAGCTCAGGAGATTACTACATACTGTATATACAGCCACCACTAGGAGGAACTCAGGAGATTACTACATACTGTATATACACCACCACTAGGAGGAGCTCAGGAGATTACTACATACTGTATATACAGCCACCACTAGGGGGAGCTCAGGAGATTACTATATACTGTATATAAGGTTACCACTGGGGGGAGCTCAGGAGATTACTACATACTGTATATACAGCCACCAGTAGGGGAGCTCAGGAGATTACTACATACTGTATATACAGCCACCACTGGGGGGAGCTCGGGAGATTACTACATACTGTATATACAGCCACCACTAGGAGGAGCTCAGGAGATTACTACATACTGTATATACAGCCACCACTAGGAGGCGCTCAGTAGATTACTCCATACTGTATATACAGCCACCACTAGGGGGAGCTCAGGAGATTACTACATACTGTATATACAGCCACCACTAGGAGGAACTCAGGAGATTACTACATACTGTATATACACCACCACTAGGAGGAGCTCAGGAGATTACTACATACTGTATATACAGCCACCACTAGGGGGAGCTCAGGAGATTACTATATACTGTATATAAGGTTACCACTGGGGGGAGCTCAGGAGATTACTACATACTGTATATACAGCCACCAGTAGGGGAGCTCAGGAGATTACTACATACTGTATATACAGCCACCACTGGGGGGAGCTCGGGAGATTACTACATACTGTATATACAGCCACCACTAGGAGGAGCTCAGGAGATTACTATATAGTATATATACACCACCACTAGGGGGAGCTCAGGAGATTATTACATACTGTATATACACCACCACTAGGAGGCGCTCAGTAGATTACTCCATACTGTATATACAGCCACCACTAGGGGGAGCTCAGGAGATTACTACATACTGTATATACACCACCACTAGGAGGAGTTCAGGAGATTACTACATACTGTATATACAGCCACCACTAGGGGGAGATCAGGAGATTACTATATACTGTATATACACCACCACTAGGAGGAACTCAGGAGATTACTACATACTGTATATACACCACCACTAGGAGAAGCTCAGGAGATTACTACATACTGTATATACAGCCACCACTAGGAGGAGCTCAGGAGATTACTACATACTGTATATACACCACCACTAGGGGGAGATCAGGAGATTACTATATACTGTATATACACCACCACTAGGAGGAGCCTGGCAGATTACTACATACTGTATATACAGCACCACTAGGAGGAGCTCAGGAGATTACTACATACTGTATATACACCACCACTAGGAGGAGCTCAGGAGATTACTACATACTATACATGCAGATACCCCTAGTAGGAGCTGAAAAAGCTTAAACAGCTTTTACTTTCCATACAATATGCTATATTTTAAATTGTTTTTTTCTCTTTAGGTCATACTTTAGGAACTCCCCTTTATGGGTCAAAATGGAGAGCTTCAACTTAAGACTGATTACTGCTGTGGAGGACCATGCTCTGTCCCTGCAGTACAGGGATTTCTATGGAGTTGGTCCACCTGTAATACTACTTCCTTCCTGTGGTGGGCGGTGCAGGTAACATCTATGGTCATAGGCCACATTTGGGCTGATGGCAGACGATGGTTGTGTATTTGGATGGGGTGACTTACCGTGTAGCCGTTGATGGTGCTCATGTGCTGCCGGGGCATTCTCCATTGGACACTGAAGGCCGTGCAGTTTATGGCTTCAAGACTGATGTCCAGGGGGGGTCCAATCCGCTCTGTAAGAACAGAAGGACAAAGATTTATTAACCCTTAATATCCAGTATCCTAGTATGCTAGATCTCCTGGGTGCTTCTGCATGGCGTGGATGATATTTGGCTTGTTGGGGGCCTGGCTCATACCTAAGGGAATGGAAGGACCATAACAAGTTGGTCTGTGATGAGTAATGGGGGCAAATAGCGGCTGAAGTTTAGCAGGGGCAGACACAAGGAGAAGACTTCAATAGACACTGAGGGAAAGGAGAAAAAACTAAAACCCAATAATCTAAGAATTAAAGGAAATTTACCATCAAAATCCATCCTGATAAACCAGGGACATTACTCATAGATCCAGGCACCGGGACTGTGGTATCTTCTTATATTTGTTATCCATGGCCTCCTTCCTTCTAAAATGTACTTTTAAAAATGCTAATTAACCTGAAGGGCTCTGGGGTGTTACCAGAGCCTCTCTGTTCGGGAGATCGAAAGGCGGTTTCACTGTCTCCCCCATCCGCATCTGCTCCCTCTTCTCCCTGCAACAGAGGAACACGGTGGTTTGGGGAAAGTGCTCCTGCACTGTGTAACAGCCTGTGAAGCTACATCATGGAGGGGCTCTGGTAACAAATCCCAGAGTCTTTGGGGCTAATTAGCATAAAATTATACGTTAATTTTAGAAAGAAGGAGACCATGAATAACAAATATAAGAAGATTACCGCAGTCCCGGGTCCTGGATCTATGAGTAATGTCCCTGGTTTATCAGGATGGATTTTCAATTTCTTTTACATGTGAAATGTTGTCAAATTATGTTTATAGACATATATAAGAATAATCTTTATATAGCACCATCACAAGAGCTTACAGTCTATGAGGATGAGGGGATGACAAGAGCTTACAGTCTATGAGGGTGAGGGGGTGACACAAGAGCTTACAGACTATGAGGATGAGGGGGTGACACAAGAGCTTACAGTCTATGAGGATGGGGGGACACAAGAGCTTACAGTCTATGAGGATGAGGGGGTGACACAAGAGCTTACAGTCTATAAGGATGAGGAGTGACACAAGAGCTTACAGTCTATGAGGATGAGGGGGTGACACAAGAGCTTACAGTCTATGAGAATGAGGAGGTGACACAAGAGCTTACAGTCTATGAGGATGAGGGGGTGACACAAGAACTTACAGTCTATGAGGATGAGGGGTGACACAAGAGCTTACAGTCCAAGAGGATGAGGGGGTGACACAAGAGCTTACAGTCTATGAGGATGAAGGGGTGACACAAGAGCTTGCAGTCTATGAGGATGAGGGGGTGACACAAGAGCTTGCAGTCTATGAGGATGAGGGGGTGACACAAGAGCTTACAGTCTATGAGGATGAGGGGGTGACACAAGAGCTTACAGTCTATGAGGATGAGGGGGTGACACAAGAGCTTGCAGTCTATGAGGATGAGGGGGGTGACACCAGAGCTTACAGTCTATGAGGATGAGAGGGTGACACCAGAGCTTACAGTCTATGAGGATGAGGGGGTGACACAAGAGCTTACAGTCTATGAGGATGAGGAGGTGACACAAGAGCTTACAGTCTATGAGGATGAGGGGGTGACACAAGAGCTTACAGTCTATGAGGATGAGGGGGTGACACAAGAGCTTACAGTCTATGAGGATGAGGGGGTGACACAAGAGCTTACAGTCTATGAGGATGAGGGGGTGACACAAGAGCTTACAGCCTATGAGGATGAGGGGTGACACAAGAGCTTACAGTCTATGAGGATGAGGGGTGACACAAGAGCTTACAGTCTATGAGGATAAGGGGGTGACACAAGAGCTTACAGTCTATGAGGATGAGGGGGTGATACAAGAGCTTACAGTCTATGAGGATGAGGGGATGACACAAGAGCTTACAGTCTATGAGGATGAGGGGGTGACACAAGAGCTTACAGTCTATGAGGATGAGGGGATGACACAAGAGCTTACAGACTATGAGGATGAGGGGGTGACACAAGAGCTTACAGTCTATGAAGATGAGGGGGTGACACAAGAGCTTACAGTCTATGAGGATGAGGGGGTGACACAAGAGCTTACAGTCTATGAGGATGAGGGGGTGACACAAGAGCTTACAGTCTATGAGGATGAGGGGGTGACACAAGAGCTTACAGTCTATGAGGATGAGGGGTGACACAAGAGCTTACAGTCTATGAGGATGAGGGGGTGACACAAGAGCTTACAGTCTATGAGGATGAGGGGGTGACACAAGAGCTTACAGTCTATGAGGATGAGGGGGTGACACAAGAGCTTACAGCCTATGAGGATGAGGGGTGACACAAGAGCTTACAGTCTATGAGGATGAGGGGTGACACAAGAGCTTACAGTCTATGAGGATAAGGGGGTGACACAAGAGCTTACAGTCTATGAGGATGAGGGGGTGATACAAGAGCTTACAGTCTATGAGGATGAGGGGTGACACAAGAGCTTACAGTCTATGAGGATGAGGGGGTGACACAAGAGCTTACAGTCTATGAGGATGAGGGGGTGACACAAGAGCTTACAGTCTATGACGATGAGGGGATGACAAGAGCTTACAGTCTATGAGGATGGGGGGACACAAGAGCTTACAGTCTATGAGGATGAGGGGGTGACACAAGAGCTTACAGTCTATAAGGATGAGGAGTGACACAAGAGCTTACAGTCTATGAGGATGAGGGGGTGACACAAGAGCTTACAGTCTATGAGAATGAGGAGGTGACACAAGAGCTTACAGTCTATGAGGATGAGGGGGTGACACAAGAACTTACAGTCTATGAGGATGAGGGGTGACACAAGAGCTTACAGTCCAAGAGGATGAGGGGGTGACACAAGAGCTTACAGTCTATGAGGATGAGGGAGTAACACAAGAGCTTACAGTCTATGAGGATGAGGGGGTGACACAAGAGCTTACAGTCTATGAGGATGAGGGGGTGACACAAGAACTTACAGTCTATGAGGATGAGGTGGTGACACAAGAGCTTTCAGTCTATGAGGATGAGGAGGGGACACAAGAGCTTACAATCTATGATGATGAGGGGGTGACACAAGGACTTACAGTCTATGAGGATGAGGAGGTAACAGAAGAGCTTACAGTCTATGAGGATGAGGGGGTGACACAAGAACTTACAGTCTATGAGGATGAGGGGTGACACAAGAGCTTACAGTCTATGAGGATAAGGGGGTGACACAAGAGCTTACAGTCTATGAGGATGAGGGGGTGACACAAGAGCTTACAGTCTATGACGATGAGGGGATGACAAGAGCTTACAGTCTATGAGGATGGGGGGACACAAGAGCTTACAGTCTATGAGGATGAGGGGGTGACACAAGAGCTTACAGTCTATGAGGATGAGGAGTGACACAAGAGCTTACAGTCTATGAGGATGAGGGGGTGACACAAGAGCTTACAGTCTATGAGGATGAGGGGGTGACACAAGAGCTTACAGTCTATGAGGATGAGGGGGTGACACAAGAGCTTACAGTCTATGAGGATGAGGGGGTGACACAAGAGCTTACAGTCTATGAGAATGAGGAGGTGACACAAGAGCTTACATTCTATCAGGATGAGGGGGTGACACAAGAGCTTACAGTCTATGAGGATGAGGGGGTGACACAAGAGCTTACAGTCTATGAGAATGAGGAGGTGACACAAGAGCTTACAGTCTATGAGGATGAGGGGGTGACACAAGAACTTACAGTCTATGAGGATGAGGGGTGACACAAGAGCTTACAGTCCAAGAGGATGAGGGGGTGACACAAGAGCTTACAGTCTATGAGGATGAGGGAGTAACACAAGAGCTTACAGTCTATGAGGATGAGGGGGTGACACAAGAGCTTACAGTCTATGAGGATGAGAGGGGTGACACAAGAGCTTACAGTCTAAGAGGATGAGGGGGTGACACAAGAACTTACAGTCTATGAGGATGAGGGGGTGACACAAGAACTTACAGTCTATGAGGATGAGGTGGTGACACAAGAGCTTTCAGTCTATGAGGATGAGGAGGGGACACAAGAGCTTACAGTCTAAGAGGATGAGGGGGTGACACAAGAACTTACAGTCTATGAGGATGAGGTGGTGACACAAGAGCTTTCAGTCTATGAGGATGAGGAGGGGACACAAGAGCTTACAGTCTATGATGATGAGGGGGTGACACAAGGACTTACAGTCTATGAGGATGAGGAGGTAACACAAGAGCTTACAGTCTATGAGGATGAGGGGGTGACACAAGAGCTTACAGTCTATGAGGATGAGGGGGTGACACAAGAGCTTACAGTCTATGAGTATGAGGGGGTGACACAAGAACTTACAGTCTATGAGGATGAGGAGGTGACACAAGAGCTTACAGTCTATGAGGATGAGGAGGTGACACAAGAGCTTACAGTCTATGAGGATGAGGGGGTGACACAAGAGCTTACAGTCTATGAGGATGAGGCGGTAACACAAGAGCTTACAGTCTATGAGGATGAGGGGGTGACAAAAGAGCTTACAGTCTATGAGGATGAGGCGGTGACACAAGAGCTTACAGTCTATGAGGGTGGGGGGACACAAGAGCTTACAGTCTATGAGGGTGGGGGGACACAAGTGCTTACAGTCTATGAGGATGAGGGGGTGACATAAGAGCTTACAGTCTATGAATATGAGGAGGTGACACAAGATCTTACAGTCTATGAGGATGAGGGGGTGACACAAGAGCTTACAGTCTATGAGGATGAGGGGGTGACACAAGAGCTTACAGTCTATGAGGATGAGGCGGTGACACAAGAACTTACAGTCTATGAGGATGAGGGGGGACACAAGAGCTTACAGTCTATGAGGATGAGGGGATGACAAGAGCTTACAGTCTATGAGGATGAGGCGGTGACACAAGAGCTTACAGTCTATGAGGATGAGGGGTGACACAAGAACTTACAGTCTATGACAATGAGGGGGTGACACAAGAGCTTACAGTCTATGAGGATGAGGGGATGACAAGAGCTTACAGTCTATGAGGATGAGGGGGTGACACAAGAGCTTACAGTCTATGAGGATGAGGAGGTGACACAAGAGCTTACAGTCTATGAGGATGAGGAGGTGACACAAGAGCTTACAGTCTATGAGGATGAGGCGGTGACACAAGAGCTTACAGTCTATGAGGATGAGGGGTGACACAAGAACTTACAGTCTATGACAATGAGGGGGTGACACAAGAGCTTACAGTCTATGAGGATGAGGGGGGACACAAGAGCTTACAGTCTATGAGGGGGGACACAAGAGCTTACAGTCTATGAGGATAAAGGGGGTCACACAAGAGCTTACAGTCTATGAGGGGGGACACAAGAGCTTACAGTCTATGAGGATGAGGGGGTGACACAAGAGCTTACAGTCTATGAGAATGAGGAGGTGACACAAGAGCTTACAGTCTATGAGGATGAGGGGGTGACACAAGAGCTTACAGTCTATGAGGATGAGGGGGTGACACAAGAGCTTACAGTCTATGAGAATGAGGAGGTGACACAAGAGCTTACAGTCTATGAGGATGAGGGGGTGACACAAGAACTTACAGTCTATGAGGGTGAGGGGTGACACAAGAGCTTACAGTCCAAGAGGATGAGGGGGTGACACAAGAGCTTACAGTCTATGAGGATGAGGGAGTAACACAAGAGCTTACAGTCTATGAGGATGAGGGGGTGACACAAGAGCTTGCAGTCTAAGAGGATGAGGGGGTGACACAAGAACTTACAGTCTATGAGGATGAGGTGGTGACACAAGAGCTTTCAGTCTATGAGGATGAGGAGGGGACACAAGAGCTTACAGTCTATGATGATGAGGGGGTGACACAAGGACTTACAGTCTATGAGGATGAGGAGGTAACACAAGAGCTTACAGTCTATGAGGATGAGGAGGTGACACAAGAACTTACAGTCTATGAGGATGAGGAGGTGACACAAGAGCTTACAGTCTATGAGGATGAGGAGGTGACACAAGAGCTTACAGTCTATGAGGATGAGGGGGTGACACAAGAGCTTACAGTCTATGAGGATGAGGCGGTGACACAAGAGCTTACAGTCTATGAGGATGAGGCGGTGACACAAGAGCTTACAGTCTATGAGGGTGGGGGGACACAAGAGCTTACAGTCTATGAGGGTGGGGGGACACAAGTGCTTACAGTCTATGAGGATTAGGGGGTGACATAAGAGCTTACAGTCTATGAATATGAGGAGGTGACACAAGATCTTACAGTCTATGAGGATGAGGGGGTGACACAAGAGCTTACAGTCTATGAGGATGAGGGGGTGACACAAGAGCTTACAGTCTATGAGGATGAGGCGGTGACACAAGAACTTACAGTCTATGAGGATGAGGGGGGACACAAGAGCTTACAGTCTATGAGGATGAGGGGATGACAAGAGCTTACAGTCTATGAGGATGAGGCGGTGACACAAGAGCTTACAGTCTATGAGGATGAGGGGTGACACAAGAACTTACAGTCTATGACAATGAGGGGGTGACACAAGAGCTTACAGTCTATGAGGATGAGGGGATGACAAGAGCTTACAGTCTATGAGGATGAGGCGGTGACACAAGAGCTTACAGTCTATGAGGATGAGGGGTGACACAAGAACTTACAGTCTATGACAATGAGGGGGTGACACAAGAGCTTACAGTCTATGAGGATGAGGGGGGACACAAGAGCTTACAGTCTATGAGGGGGGACACAAGAGCTTACAGTCTATGAGGATAAAGGGGGTCACACAAGAGCTTACAGTCTATGAGGGGGGACACAAGAGCTTACAGTCTCTGAGGATGAGGGGGTGACACAAGAGCTTACAGTCTATGAGAATATTGCTCTTCCCTCGTCCTTCCCAATCAGCACTGACAATTTACATCATGCTAAATTCCACCATCAACACTGGAGTTATTATACAAGAAGCAAATGCTAAATGTAAACCCATCATCAGGTGCCCCAAGTGACTGTCACCACAGCTGAAATATCACTTAGCAATGAATTAGCAGTGATTGTTCTCCAGCATGGGGTGAAGTGGTGGTTAACAATCCCTGGGGGGCGCCACATCAAACCTAGGAATCAGAGCACTTATTGTTCTGTCATACACATATAATCTGTCCTCATTAATACATAGTGAATATGATTTCCCTCTACATGCTTAAAAAAACTCCTGAAAACTTTCACTTTCTTACAATCCTAGCTGTAAATAAATAAGTCTGATGTATTTATAGAGTTCTTTCTGTTCTCATTCTGAGCTGTATACAGCTATGTACAGGGAGCTCCCCCTAGTGGTGACTCTGATTAACCAGAATTTCAGTATTACAGTCTAAGACAGTGGTTCTCAACCTGTGGGTCGGGACCCCAGCGGGGGTTGAACGACCAAAACCGGGGGTCGCCTAAAGCCATCGAAGCTGCAATTTTACTGTGTTTTTACTGCGAGTTGCATGGTTTGGGGTCACCATAGCATGAGGAACTGTATTGCGGGGTCACAGCAATAGAAAGGTTGAGAACCACTGGTCTAAGAGATGGTGCTCAGAGATATTGTCAGGCAGATGGTGCGGTTTTTCTGCTGCGCATACACTATTGTGCCATGATGTTGGTATCAGTAAATGAAAAATATCAAGAGGTGGAGGAATGTTACTTTTTGAAATTTGAGATGTACTTTAAAAAACACGTGTTATTCATAGTTTAATAAAATCCTGCTGTCTCCATTGCTCACACTATCCTTTGAAGTATAAGATGTGCTGCATGATAGTGACCCGTGTCTTCATACATGTTCACATCTGGTCCACTATTACCATGGTCCATATGCTTGACCCAGTAGCCAGTGGACTATAATAAGGCATTATACAATGCGGCTGGAGGCTATGGTTGAAGACATGGAAGTTTTCCACTTTCTGAATATGTGCATCCATTATACCATAGGTCACATAGTATTACATAGTGTTACACTGTGGCAGAACATAAAGGGCCACATTTATCACTTTTGTGCGCCTAAGTGTAGTAGTTGCGCCTAAATTCGGGCGCACTGTTTTGCCAGAATTATCACAAGCTACAACCATCTGTGATAAGGTAATTTCCTGCCTCTTATTAATCACTTTACTTTAAAGGGGTTGTCCGAGTTCTTTAAAAAAAGCTAAAAGTGGCCGGGACAGGGCTGCTTAAAAAAAATAAAGATGTACTTACCTCCCGGTGCCCTCCCGCATCCAGCGCTGCTGCCGCTCCGGTCCGGGTGCCATGTAAACAAACATGGCCGCCGGAGCAGCGCTGGACTCAGTTCCGGCCGGACCCGACAACCTTCCGGCCCCCATACACAATGCTGTGTATAGGGACGGATAGGCGTACCCGGCCACGGCCGGCCGGAAGCTGAGTCCAGCGCTGCTCCGGCGGCCATGTTTGTTTACATGGCACCCGGACCGGAGCGGCAGCAGCGCTGGATACGGGAGGGCACCGGGAGGTAAGTACATCTTTATTTTTTTTAAGCAGCCCTGCCCCGGCCACTTTTAGCTTTTTTTAAAGAACTCGGACAACCCCTTTAACACAGTTTAGGCACAATTTTGGCGCAGTTTAGGCGCAATGTTAGATTCGGGCACTTACATGTGATCCTCCTACAAGCTCCTCTCTGCTTCTCCCACAGCCCAGAATGAAGATAACACTCACAGCAGCACCCAGGTGTGTGACACCCTGCACCCAGTGACCTCCTCAGCAGCACCCAGGTGTGTGACACCCTGCACCCAGTGACCTCCTCAGCAGGGGCTTCTCCTGGAGGGGATCCCCCAGTGCTGGTCTCCTGCTGCACCCCTGTAATTCTGCACAGTATCCCTCTCAGACACACTGGTGATACTGTGCAGAATTACATGGGGGACACTTGTTTGTAGTATCTGCAAACTTCTGCAAACTTGTGCAAAGTTCTCTTCTCTCTTGCTTTGAGCTCAGCGTTTTGCAGAATGTTTTGTAAATAGAAGGTGATGAACTGTGAATAGAGTCTGCAGCTCCTGTCTGTAATGTATCCAATGTATCTATTATATGTTCCAGTGTCTGCAGAGTATCTCATGTCTGTATTATCTGTTCTAGTGTCTGCCTGAGCTCTGCTGCTAGAAATGAGCTGTTCTGCAAAGGGGCTCAGTGCTTTCTTCTCAGATAACGCCACCTTCGGGCTGGAGAGTTTTTGCGCCCGTTATTGCGCCTAAATGAAAACGTTGCAAGTGATGAATATCATTAGGCGCAGCAAAACATCTGGATTGGTAAGATAGATGAGGGAAAGCTGCTTATTTTTGCTGCGTGGCTAGTTTGGCGTTTAATCGCAAAAATGGCGCAAAAACGGTGCGCCTGAATGAAAAGGCGCAAAAACAACAGAAAAAACGAGTGATACATGTGGCCCAAAGTGTTACATGGTGATTTGTATCCAATCATAGCAGGAGGTTTGGAGCTGAGTATAGCCAGGGATATCTGTGACTGATACACAAGGAGTTAATGAATACTCCACCCTCCCTGCTCCGTACTACACAATATACCGCACTCCCCAGTAACGCTCTGCACATAGACGACCTTTAATTGAATTATTCATAAACACAAGTTTTTCGGATTCTGCAGATTCTGAGGAATATGTTTAATGAGGGAAAACAAGGCTGATTGGGCCGACGACACTGACTTTTATAAAGTTTATCCGTCGGATCAGCAAAAAAGGAGAAGAGAAACAGGACAATTATTGTGACTTTGGTACAGTGTGTATGAAGACAAAGGGAAGGAGCTTAAAGGGAGCCTGTCATGTTTTATTTGTAGTAAAATCTGTAGGCAGCTTGTTATAGAGCAGGAGGGGCTGAGCAGATCGTACATAGGGGGTCATTTACTAAGGGCTTCCCGAAAATTACCGATTTGCGCTGAATTGCCCCGGGTCTTTGGCGCACATGATCGGATTGTGTCGCATCGGCTCCAGCATGCACGCAATAGAAATCGGGGCCGTGGCCGTCAGAAAACCCGACGGATTCGGAGAAAACACGGAATGAAAAAAAAAAATGTGTTGCTAGACACACGCTTACCTGCACCCAGCAACGGGTGGTGAATTCCTGTGAACTTCAGCGCAGCAGCAACACCTAGTGGACATCGGGCGCACTACCTTAGTGAATCGCCGGAAGACCCGAATCCTCGACGGAGAACCCGCCGCTGGATCACGAATGGACCGGGTAAGTAAATGACCCCCATAGTGACCTATATGTAGGCAGCATGTTTAGAGCAGGAGGGGCAGAGCAGATTGAACAACATTAGGACCACATTTTCTTAAGCCCCTGCGGCAGTTTTCTGTCGGACTTTGCACGTTCTTTAATGTGAAAACTTCTTGCACAGGTACTTAAGAAGTATCTGCACCACATTTGTGTTGCACAAATTTTGGCGCAGCTGCACTATTCATGCGAACACAAATTTCTGCTCTGAAAGGGGCGGTTCCGGTGCTCAGTGAGACCGGGCGCCACATTTATCATGCAAAGTCTGACAAAAGTGTGTTGCATGCCCCATGTTAAAGGTGCACCAAAAAAAGTGGTGCACTCTGTCAGGGCATCTGTGATCAGTTTAATTCCTGCCTCTTATTAATCACTTTACCTTAACACAGTTTAGGCGCCATTTTGGCGCAGTTTAGGCGCAATGTTATATTCGGGCAGTAACATGTGATCCTGCTACAAGCTCCTCTCTGCTTCTCCCACAGCCCAGAATGAAGATAACACCCACAGCAGCACCCAGGTGTGTGACACCCAGCACCCAGTGACCTCCTCAGCAGTGGCTTCTCCTGGAGGGGCTCCCCCAGTGCTGGTCTCCTGCTGCACCCCTGTAATTCTGACCAGTATCCCCCTCAGACACCAGTGTGATCATCCTGGTACACGGGGGACACTACTGTGTAGTATCTGCAAAATCCTGGTATGGTATGGTTTGGGTGGTGGGGTCAGTAGGGTTAGGATGGGTGGGTCAGTACGGTTAGGGTGGGGGGGTCAGTATGGTTAGGGTTTGGCTGGGGAGGTCAGTAAGGTTAGGGTTTGGGTGGGGAGGTCAGTAAGGTTAGGGTTTGGCTGGGGAGGTCAGTAAGGTTAGGGTTTGGGTGGGGAGGTCAGTAAGGTTAGGGTTTGGATGGTGGTCTCTGTAGGAATAGGGTGGTGGGTCAGTAGAGTAAGGGTATTGGTAGTGGGGTCAGTAGGGTTAGGGTTTGGCTGGGGAGGTCAGTAAGGTTAGGGTTTGGCTGGGGAGGTCAGTAAGGTTAGGGTTTGGCTGGGGAGGTCAGTAAGGTTAGGGTTTGGGTGGGGAGGTCAGTAAGGTTAGGGTTTGGATGGTGGTCTCTGTAGGAATAGGGTGGTGGGTCAGTAGAGTAAGGGTATTGGTAGTGGGGTCAGTAGGGTTAGGGTGGTGGTGTAAGTAGGGTTTGGGTAGTGGTATAAGGAGAATGAAAGGTGACAGAAATCATTGATTTACATAAGGACTGTAATTTTCTTTTCTCCTGAGGAGGTGCTGCCACCAAATTTTTCCACCAATAGTGACCACCCTATCACAATATTGACAAAACTAAAGATCCCCTTTAATGGCGCGTTATCTGCTAGTTCTTTTCCTGTAAGACAGGAGATCTTTGGTCAGAAGACTATGTCACATCTTGGGTTAATGCTACTTTGTAGCTCAATCTCCCTATTTACTTTGGCGAGGCCGTTGTTTCTGACTTTAATCCGTGTTAATGGGGTTATTCTGGGTGGTCGCAGCGGATGTCCCCCGGCCGGACACATCTCTCCTGGAATACATTTGGGAGTCCTTAGAAGGAGAACATACTGTACACACAGACCCAGTGTCCAACCAGATGTAAATAAAACATATTACTAGATATAGATAGGATCTGGTTCTTGATTATCCATTATTTAAGGATTTAAAGGGAAACCTTCACTTTAAAATCTAGAGGACCTACCGTGCTACCGAGCAGATTTACCTTAAGGCAACTCCTGATGGCAGTGACCAAGTGGTCCCCGACTGTTACCATTCAAAGGATACGGATAGAACCTTATTGCTCAGGCACATTATCCAGGGGAAGGTGCCTTAAATAAGATCTGCCGGTCCTTTATAAGACGCAGTCAGGGCATTAACATTATAACATCACTAGTCCTAGCAGCCAGCAACCGGATAGTGATGTTATCGGACAAATAGACATTAGTCCATTAGTTGGAAACCTATTGCTCAGGCACCATTCTATGGAGAAGGTGCCTGAGCAATAGGTTTCCCTAAGAGTTGTGTATTTGGCTGGTTACACCTTATAACACCATAAATTCTGAGTAACGAATTTGGCAGAGAGGGTCAGCACTGTGAGGTGTAGCAAGGGATTCAATCCGTGTGGGTGCTAGCTGCTTTGATCCGACCCGAGATCCAGTAGCCACAAAACCAAAAGAGAAGGCAGCCGCACTCCGTTGTCCTAATCCAAAAAGTGTTTATTCACATGTGGATACAAAGCTACGTTTCGGCTAGCTCAATGTAGCCATTTTCAAGCAGTAAAATGGCTGCTTGAAAATGGCTACATTGAGCTAGCCGAAACGTAGCTTTGTATCCACATGTGAATAAACACTTTTTGGATTAGGACAACGGAGTGCGGCTGCCTTCTCTTTTGGTTTTATAAATTCTGAGTAACATTTTAGACAGTAATGGAGGAAGGAGTCGGCAGCTGGTGGGAGGTCTTACTCGTTGACTGACAGCTATCAGGAGGAGCCGATCCATGGTGGTCGGTCAGGGATCTACATGCACCGTTATTTAAGCTGTAGGGTTCATTAGAAATCAATGGCATGAATAACATTTCCTTAAACAGTGCCACGCCAGTCCATGGCTGTGTCTGGTATTGCAGGACACAATTAAATTGAGTTGAATTCCCCATGACCTTTGCCCCTTCACTGCCCTTGACCACTAGGGAAATGGAAAATAATCCCATCACTGCTCAAACCAAAAGGGATCACTTTGTTGTCCTTCATCGCTTATTTTTGCGGGATTTTCCTTGAATTGCAATACCAGATGCAGCCAGTGAACATGATTGGCGCTGTTTCATAAAAAGCCACAGCTCTTTTTTGTAAACCTGGACAGTCCCTTTAAATAAAACATGACATTTCAGAGATACACGGGATCTTAGAGCCGGCACGCATGGCAAATACCAAATTCTATCCAGATGTTTCACGTCACCATCAGGAGATGAATAACTTGTCCCTTCCGTGGAGACATAATCCGCCCACTTAAGAAGGAAATTAGGAAAAAACCCAAACCTTTTAGTCAAACATGGAAACAAACAAGACAATAAAATCCGTCTCTTTCCGGCGGTATTCCGGGCACGGAGAGGCTGCGCCGCGCTCACGTCTCTGTCTGATCCCCGGCTCTTGGGTCATTGATACACATGTGATCGGATTATCCGCATCATCCATCACCTTTATTAGAGCAATATTGTGAAAATATGTGAACCCATCACTCATATCCTGGAATAACACAATATTATAGCAGTAAAAACAAGGGTATAAGAAAGAAGTAGCACTAAAATCTTAAATGGGTCGTCTTCAAAATCGTATCGGGTGAAAAATTAGGGGAGCACAGTCTATCCTCCTCCTGCTGTGATCCCTGTAGATCGGCGATGATCCGCAGAGGTATCTGGCAGTGTTTAATTTTCCTGCAGCACCACCACTGGAGACTGAAGGTATTGCAAGGTCCTATTTCAGAAGAACCTGTCACTAAGTTTCACCCCAAAGAAATAAGGTGGGTCCTTTCTAGAATTTCCTGCTTTGTGTGATATCTCCTCCATTTACCTATAAAAAAAAAATCAGGCAAATATGACTCTTCTCACCTAGTTTTCACGTGAGATGAGTCAAGTTTAGTGGTTACAGGAGGAGAGTCACTTCAGATGCCCCTATCTTGTGTTCTATAGCACCTACAAACATGTTGCTGGTGTCATATTAAAGATAAGAATCTCATCCCATATCACTTTGAGCTACAGAAGCAGATAAATAGTCAGCTAAATATATAGTTGGCAATGCAAGCTTCAGATGAAAATCCATTTCCTTCCAAAATATGTCCAGTTCTATAGATCACAGAATTATAATCTTGGTGAGATGTGAAAAATGAGATTCTTAACTTTAATATGACACAAAGGGGGTCATTTACTAAGGGCCCGATTCACGTTTTCCCGACGTGTTACCCAAATATTTCCGATTTGCGCCGATTTCCCCTGTATTGCCCCGGGATTTTGGCGCACGCGATCGGATTATGGCGCATTGGCGCTGGCATGCACGCAACGGAAATCAGGGGTGTGTGGCCGAACGGAAACCCGACGGATTCGTAAAAACCGCCGCATTTAAAAAAAAAAAAAATGTCGCGAAGCTTGCACTTACCTTCACTCAGCCCGGCTCGGTGAACTCCAGTGCGTTCCGATGCTTTTCAGCGCAGCAGCTCCACCTGGTGGACGGCGGAGGAACTACCTTAATGAATCCCGGCCGAACTCGAATCCAGCGCAGAGAACGTGCCGCTGGATTGCGAATGGACCGGGTAAGTAAATCTGCCCCAATGTTTTAGGCTCTATAGAACAGAGGGGCGCCTGAAGGGATCCTCCCCCTGCAACCTTAGATTTCACATAAAATTGCACCCTTACCAATCAAATATTGTCCAGACCATCAGGCCATGAACCTTTACCCCTTCACTGCCCCATGACCACCAGGGAAATGGGAAATTATCCCATCACTGCCCAAACCAAAGGGAATCGATCATAACTTTGTTGTCCTGCATCGCTCGGTATTGTGGGATTTTCCTTACATTGCCGTTGACCACTAGGGATACTGATATTAATTCCTTCACCGTCCTAGACCACCACAGATCTTTACATAAACTACTTTACTGCACAGGATCATCAGCGATCTGGACATTTATGCCTTCTCTGTACTTGACTACCATCCTATCAATAATCACCTTGTTGACCACCAGAGGTCATTGCATTATTCCTTTTATTTACCTTGACCACCATTGTCCTGACAGTAATGACCTTATTTCTCTAGACCACCATCCTATCAATAATCACCTTGTTTCCCTAGACCACCAGGGATCATGTAATTATTTATTTTATTGCTCTTGACCACAAGGTATCCTGAAATGAATACACTTGATACCTTTTACCACCAGAGGTGGTGAAATCAGAGGTCCTGACTGTAATCACTTTATTGCCCTAGACCACCAGGGATCATGGAATTATTTCTCTACTTGCTATTGACCACCAGGGATCCTGACATTAGTCTCTTCATGACCATGGCCAGCAGGGATCCTTACATCAACCCCTTCATTTCCCTAGACCACCAGGGATCCCAATTATCCCCTTTTTGCTCTTCTGACATTAAGCTCCTCTCTGACAGGCTAGCAAATTATTAGTAATTCATTAGAGCCTTCCATCAGAGGTGTACGCTGGGGTATCCGTATTTCCTAATTTATACCTTGGAGGACTCCAATATATGACAGAGTGACAACTTCTTACATAATAGACAGGAATTCCCCATTAGAAAACACTAAGCCTATTATCTAGAACATTCGAGGTCAAGTAGATGAACTGCCGGGAGAGAGGACAATCAATGACCTACTTTCAATAGTTATATATTAAGAGGAGCGACTGTAAGCTCTTCCTCCCAGGAGGATGTGTAATCAATAGCTGAGCCAGGGGTGCATGTAACTTAATTGTTTCATTTAATGAAAGGTTTAACATCAATGACATAAGATTGTCTATGTCTTTTTTGTATTGTCTTTGGTATTTTGGATTTCCCCCCTAGGCACCCAGGGCACATGTACCACCAGACCACCCTGACTATACCTCCAAGGGGCGGAGCTTGGTATCATTGGGTCCAGTTTATATAATTTTAAAATGTCTTGATTAACCTTTGTGCCTAGAGAAAGACCCCGGTTTTGGAGATTATTGGTTCTCATTACCTTAACAGCTTATCCAGCAGGGGCAGTACATCACAAAGAACAACCACCTGTACAGTCTTTACTACAAGTCTTGTGGATAATAATTATAATAATAATTCCTTTATTTATATGGCGCTGCACAGATTACGCAGCGCTGCACAGAGTTTGCCAGACCGGTCCCTGTCCCCAATGGGGCTCACAATCTAATCAACCTACCAGTATGTTTTGGAGTGTGGGAGGAAACCGGAGGACCCGGAGGGAACCCACACAAACATGGAGAGAACATACAAACGCTTTGCAGATGTTGACCCTAGGACTTCAACCCAGGTCCCCAGCACTGCAAGGCTGTAATGCTAACCACTAAGCCACTGTGGATTTGTAAAGTAGCTGAGGAGCCAAATTGGGGCCACATATATACTCGATACAGGCCCAATGGGAATGTGGGTCATTATTAAGAATATCTACCCATGCTTGTTACTGATCATATGACCATACACTGATGCTCTCTCCTTGATTGGACAGAGCGTTCTTAAATCACTCCAACCATAGAGAGAACTGTGCAGCCCCACAGTCACACAGTACTCTTTATCCCCTCCTTTAAGATATCTATATGATAAGGACAAGACTTGAGCCCAGGGTGTTAAGAAACCAGTGGACCCAAGTTTTAAAGCCTTAACCCTTCCATTGCCCTCCTCCCAAAAGGGCACTTTACAATTTGATTCCCCTAGACCACTACGGTCTTTACATCAGCCCCCTCACATCACTAGACCACCAGGGATCCTTACATTAACCCCCTTCCTACCCTACACCACCAAATGTGTTGACATTAAATGCTCTGTAACTTTTCAACAATCTCTACAAAAATAAATCAAATCTCCTAATCCAGATATTAACCCCTTCTTTTAAAAATCTAAAAATCTTCATACAGAATCAGCAAAAAGTTCTCCCCATTGATACAATTATAGAGACACAAGAGTTTTTTTTTCTATACATTAAAATGTGTCCACTAGGTAAAGGGGGGGGGGGGGCACTTACTTTTTCACTGGACTGGAGCCAGGGTCACAGCCGGAGTCTCTGTATAACACTTTCAATAAACTTTATAATAATTCACAATCTATCCCCCGTTTTCCGCGGCGGCCATTGTCTGGCATCACATCGCTTCCATGACACTGAGATACATTGTGTATCTTACCAGGTTATCATTCTACATCGCGCCGCGAGCCGACACGAAGATGTTTTTTACATGATTTCTCTGGAATTACTTTTTGTTTGTTATTTAAAAAATTTTTTTTTGATTTGTATGAAGTCATTTTTTTTTTTTTTGTTCTATTCCCTTTTATGTCGTTTTTTTTTTTTTTTAAACACGAGATCTTAACGCGGCGCTATTGAAAGCTTTTCACTTTCTATATAAAGGCAATCATTCTCTCTAAAGGTCAAAAATAAAAGCCGCTGCGGCCCGCCACAGTGTTTAACACACCGCTATCCATCCAAATTGCTGTGTTTTTATTTCTGCTTTCGCTTTTGGAGCTACAGAAACGGCTAAAAACAACTATCTTGTGTCGTTCTCCATGTTTTTACTTTTATTTTCTGCAAAATAATCAGTCTCTAGTGCTTCGGGCTGACTTCTAGCCAATTTTAGAAAAAAACAAACAAAATAATTCGTATTACAGATTCCTTCAATGCCACAGGAGCAGTAGCCTTAGGCTTGGGTTATTGCAGTGAGGTCCCAATACATTGGATTTTTTGGGGTCTTTTTTGGCCTGAGGGCTGAGTTCAATTTTAAGGGACCACACTAGTGTAATACCATTACAGAAGAAGCAACTACCGCAGTGCAGCACAAAATATCACCCCAGAAACATCCAAAAAATACCCCGAATAGTTCTCAGACCAGAAAATTTGTATATCTATAAATAATAATACAGACTCCAGACCAGATAATTCATAACAATGGATCCCCTGAGAAGAGACAATGCAGAATTTTTTGGCGCAGTGGACACAGTGCAGCCACGACACAAAACTGTGTCAATAATAATACAGAATTAAAGGAAATCTACCACCAGGATGAAGGATTGTAAACCAAGCACACTGACTTACTGGTGTGGGTCCCCTCTGGCAGGAGATGCTCTTCATTTAGCTTCTTATGCCCTGGTTTTTATAAAGAAAGGCTTTTAAAACTATGCAAATGAGGTGTTAATGTAGCCTGTAGCCCCTCAGGCTCATTTGCATAATTTAGATTTTTTTCCTAAAAACAAAACAAAACAAGGACATAGGAATCTTTAAGAATAGTGGATCCTGCCAGAGGGGGGGGGGGGTTATACATCATGATGCCAGTGTACTTGGTTTACAATCCTTCATCCTGGTGGTAGATTTCCTTTAAGACCAGACAAAAAACAATGCATACCCCAGATCACACATTTAATAATAAAGGAGACCCCCAGACCTGACCATTTAAATAAATACTCCCCCAGCTGAGACAACTATTAAAAATGTTGACCCCCAGACAAGGCAATAATAATGTAATAATGTTAACCCCAGACTAAACAATTAATAATAATACTGCTTCCCAATAATCCAAACCCGAGACCCCAGAAGAGACAAATAACAATTATACAGACGGTGAAACAGACTTAAGACCAGACGGTAAATAATACAGACGCGAGACAAAACAATTAACCCCTTATCACCGACGCTTGTTTTCAGCTCAATGACCAGACTCGTTTTTTCGAATCTGCCCTGTGTCACGATAATTGGTTATAACTTCGGAACGCTTTAACATATCCCGGTGATTTTGAGAATGTTTTCTCGAGACACATTGTACTTCATGTTAGTTGTAAAATTTAAGTGATAAGTTTTGCATTTCTTTTCGGAAAAAAATGTAAATTTGTCAAAATTTCGGAAAAAATCTTCATTTTTAAAGTTTGAAATGTTTAGGGTTAAACTACCCTAAAATCTAGATATTTAACATTTCCAGAATGCCTGCTTTATGCTGGAATAATATTTTATGTGTCCTGTCATTTTTCTAGGATGTTATGAGGTGCAGAACTTTGGGTGCAATTTTTCTCATTTTTATGAAAATCGCCAAAACTCACATTTTGAGGGACAACTCAACTTTCAAGTGACTTTGAAAGGCCTAAATACAGGCAGTCCCCGGGTTACATACAAGATAGGTTCTGTAGGTTTGTTCTTAAGTTGAGTTTGTATGTAAGTCGGAACCGTATAGTTTATTATTGTAATCCCAGTCAAAAATTTTTTGGTCTCTGTGACAATTGGATTTAAAAATGTTGGATTGTCATAAGAACCAGGATTAACAATAAAGCTTAATTACAGACACCTGTGATAACTGTTATAGCTGATTATTGTAGCCTAAGGTTAAAGTACAGTAAATTACCAAAGTCCAGAGGTCCGTTTGTAACTAGGGGTCGTCCGTAAGTCAGGTGTTCTTAAGTAGGGGACCGCCTGTAATAGTAAAACCCCATAAATTACCCCACTATAGAAACTACACCCCTCAACGTATGTAAGACAACTTCTATTTAGTCTATTAACCCTTTAAGTGTTTTACATGGGTTAAAACAAAAAAGAAGTGCAATTTAGAAACTTTTGAATTTTTTGGGAAAATACATTAAAGGGAACCTGTCACCAGGAGACCCATTTTTAGCACTCCCCCAGTCCCCACAGAGCATAGTACATGCACTGCCAAAGTGTTTTTGTATTAAAAATTGGTTTTACAGAAAAAAAGATATGTTATATTGTACCCTTCATTAGCATCTGCTGTGTGACTAGGCAGTTGTCAATTGGGAGGGGCTGGAAAGGAGCAGTTCCCCCCACAAAGCTCACCAAAAAAAATGGTGCATTCTGCTGGAGATGTACAGGGGGCGCCAGATTCATGAAGACAATTTGACATATTTCATGAATCTGCCGCACACTGCACAAAGTACAGACAGGGCCGGATTATAGGGGGGGAGCCCGGAGCGCGCGCCCCGGGACCCCCACCACTTTGCCCTTAAAGGGGCCTCCACCAAAAGTGGGCATTTCGGGCAGTCTGAGTACAGACTTCACTATTTTTGATAAATGTTGAGATGTTACAACTGCAGCCGCCAAAGTACAGCATTGGTAAGAGGACAGCAGCAGATTCCCCATCCTGAGCCCCTTCTATTCTCCATCATTGACAAGGATCAGAAATCCAGAATCTGCAGGAGCAGCCGGTCAGTGTTTGGATGATATACGTCTGCACAGGAGCCACCAGCAAAGAGCACCCGGTGTCCTGACATTAGAAACTAAAGGAGCCATATACACACATATAGCGTAAGAGATATTGACAATATATACTTAGTATTGGTGATCAATGTCAGATCAATGGATGAACGGACACCCACACTAATTAGCTGTTGGGGTATGGGAGCAGCTAGATGTCGGACTATACTTAACATTGGTCATCAATAATTGTAACATGCCCAATCCCAATCAACCTGTTAATTGCAAGCCTTTCCAATGTCATGGCCCATCGGGGAGGTGTCTTGTTTGGTTAATTGTGTCTTTTTTGGCCTTTTCAGGGATGGAGTTTAAAACTTCCAGTAAATGGGAATGTGAATATCTGGGGGTTGGAATTTGATCACCGTTCCTTATGTTATCAGAGGAGGTGACGGAAAGGCAAGGCGAGTGTGACAGACATATATGCAAGGGACAATAGGAGTCTGGTCTGGGCCGCATCTGCCATGAGGCGAGATGAAAGTCTCGCCTCAGGCGGCAGATACACATTCTCTTGCTGAATTCTGTCTTGCTGGGTGGGGGGAGCAGCATTTGAATAGTGTTGTCAAGGTCTGCACTATCGGAGCCAGCTAAACGTTAATAAATCCCCCCCCCCCCCCAATGAGTCACTGCCTGCACCAAATTGCTGCCTAATCAGCCTAAGATTCTCTCCAACCTCAAGCTGCAGGACCAGAGACCAGAGCTGTGATCAATATCCAGACTGCAAACCCATCTGCAAGCTACCTTGTGGAACCCTGCAGGAAGAACCTTTCTACCTCAGCCCGACCCATTGCTGCATTGAAAGTCTTCTGAATAAAGAGACTCATACTTGAGTTATGTGTTCATCATCCCTGTCTCCACGTGTGATCCCTGTCTGCCGCTTACATCACTTGCCTCCCCTTCACCATCTGCCCGGGGATCCTACACTACACGTACACTGGGAGTGCTCCAGGTTGAACCCTCCACTACATTGCGGTCTCCTCCTCTTCTTGCAGCCTCTCGCTGGCCTCCAACAGACATGGATTAGGCATGTTCCCCTAGACCAAGCCCCCCACGACTCTGGCGCTTGGTCAGACTACGAGCCAATCACTCAGACACAAGCCTGAATAAAGTCGCAATTCATTGCAACTATTTACCTTAATTGGGAGTGGAGGGTAATAGGTGTAATAGGCCGTAGTGGGCTGTAGGGCGCCGGATGTTCCCACAAAGTGCCGATGGATTGTCTGTAGCCTGTGCCAGGTTCTGGCTTAAGTTAAAGCACAATTCTGTGGCAGACAGGTCATTGCCTCTCTGCCATCAGGGGAAATCTGTTACATAATGTTACATAATAATAATCTTTATATAGACTCATCATATTCTGTAGCTCTTAATAGCCAGACACTGTGTTACTCCTCATGTACACTCACTTGATCACTGACTGCTGCAAAGCTCTATAGGAGGTGAAGTGCTTTATGGAAGATGAGCCCCGTGTTACATTGTATTCCCAATCCTCTGCTTTGTCACCATGGAGAGGTAATGCTCAGTCCAGCGTCTGCGCTGGATAAACTAGAGAAAAGCATCTTCCATGTCAATGGGACTCGTGCACAACTGAAAGCTCTCAGGAACAAAATGTGGATACAAGTCCGAACCTCGAGACTATTTCTGTAACTTGCATTGAGACAGCTGCGGAGTGCGGACATAATGTGGGCCTGTGTGCTTGGGGTCTCGCCATGACCGCCGCACTGAGAAGCTAATGACTCTTCCATTGAGTGTCTTATAATGAAGATACACCATGGCCTTCTGCTCAGAAGAGGGGAGGGGGAGAAGAGAAAAGAAAGAACCATAATGGGCACAAGATAGACGAGATGTAACTGGTAAATCCTGGGCCCAAGTCCAAATCTGTACTAAGACCCCCACCAACTTAGAGGGCCCTCAGTACACGTATTATCAAGGGGGATCCAACTACTGAGACTCCTAAGGATTGTCAAAACAGGGACCCCCAAAACTCCCTGAACTTTTGGGTTTTTGCCCACATGAAACTGATCCAGAAATCCCATTAAAGTCAATTAGGTGCAAGACGAAATGCATTGAGTCCTATGGGACCCTACCTACCTCCACAATCCCGATAACATGCACATGCACAGAGCAGTAATAAAGGGGTTAATCTCTACCTAGATTTGGCAGTGTTTAGGCAGCTGTTTTCATTTAACCCCTCGTGCCCCAGGTGTACAGTAAGTGCATGCGGCGATGATGGGACATCCTGGGGCAATGATAACGCCTCCTCCTGTCATTGTACCCAGGTAATTGCCATCACAGGGTTAATCTCAGTTCTTAGGGAGTGACAATGACCAATTAGTGCAGAACACACACACAGACCCCACACCCTGGCCAGACCCCTCATACAACTTCTCAGGGCTCAGGGCAACATCCACCACTCCTGCAAAATACCAGGACCAGGTGAATAATCAGATTATGGACGCAGCTGTCACCAGACTGAAAGGAAGTTCTCCTAATGCGGAAGAGAAAGATCACACAACAGAGACAAAACTTTGCTGTGAAGATGATGGAATAAAAGTTCACCTTTTTTCCTCACAATTCTTGTTGTGCTGCCATTTCTCTGAATCTATTTGAAGAGGACCTGAAACCCGGCCCCTTGTGCGCGCTCTCACATTTTGGTACTTGTTTTTGACAGTTGTGCGATGGATTTGTAGATGGATCTTAGATAGTTATGAGACTGATAGAAAGATAAGAGATAAATAGATAGATAGATAGGCGATAGATGGATAGTTTATTGGAATAAACTTCACCTTTGAACCTTGAATTACCTTGGAGTGCTGCCTATTTTTGGATTGTTATATAATGGTCCACGCTACGGAACATACAGCTATGCAGTCATTGCTCATTTGCTGTGCTGCTTTAGATTTTCCTTTATTAGATAGATAATTCAAAAAACCGGCAGCACTCCAAGATAGTTTCCAAAGTGACGGGGTGTCTTTATTCCATGTGCAACATTTCAGCTCACCAGGAGCTTGCTTGAGAAAGGCTCCATGTGAGCTGAAACGTTGCACATGGAATAAAGACACCCCTTCAGTTTGGACACTATCTTGGAGTGCTGCCCTTTTTTGAATTATGTATTGGGGCTCTCGGGCCAGAGAGCATCTGGACTTTGCACCCACCAGGATTGCTGTGCTGCTCTGAATTTTCAGTTTCTAGATAGATAGATAGATGTATCCAAAGAATAGGCAGCACTTGATAGTTCCAATCAAAAGTTCAGGTTTGAAGTTTTTTTCCATAATAGCAGCGATGTTTCGGTGGTGGCACCCACCTTTTTCAAGCATGAAAAAGGTGGGTGCCACCACCGAAACATCGCTGCTATTATGGAATAAACTTCAACCCTGAACTTTTGATTGGAACTATCAAGTGCTGCCTATTCTTTGGATATTCTTATGAGATCCCCTGCCACGGATCATATGGCTCTGCACCATTTGAAACTCTGCTGTTGAAGTGCTGCTCTGGACTAGATAGATAGATAGATAGATAGATAGATAGATAGATAGATAGATAGATAGATAGACAACCGATAGACGGGTAACGAAAGACAAAGGTCTTGGATATAGAGAAAGTTTGAAATATTTTACAAAAGGGTGAAGAGCTTCTCATTATACATGGAGTAGGATAGATTACAAGAGATATGGAATTAGTAAAGAATCTTCCTATTCACTGACAGCAATCAGAGATTGTGATGGATATAAATAAGATGGATGTTAGACGTAGGTTCTAGGTTGTTCTTCACACGTTGAGATCTTGGAGATGGTGAAGAAGTGACAATGTATTGTATAAAGTTGTGTAGACAGAGGAGACTCCTGGGTACAATAGACAATAGACTGATGTGTGAGCTGGATGTGGACTGGACATGTGACTGGATGCATCCTCTGTACAGCGCTGAGGTCTATGCTAGAGCTATAGCACATATACAATGTAACAAATGTTTTGTGACTTATTTGTATGTTTTCGGTTACTAACTTACATAAAAAAGAGAAACACAAAGACAATGGGATCCTATAAGAGAAGGGGGGCTCCAGCCTGACACAGGAAGCCACAGCCTGGGAGCACAAAGACCCCCGAAATGTCTCTGCTATTGCATGCTGTGCTTCAGGTCCAACTCTGAGCCCCTAATTAACCACAGATGCCCAGAAGTGCCCATCCGCCTGCGCGAGCCCACAAGAGTTCCCATAAACTTCACTCCCACACCCCACAATGCCACTACCCTCCCTTCTCAATAAGCATTATTAGAGTCCCAGATGTAGCAGAGCTGAGTTTGTCCTTTGCATCTGTGGTTTTTACCTACCAAACCCACTGAGTTATCCCATCACAGCCCAAACGACAGATTCAGCTCTGCTACATCTGTGAAGTTTGCTTTTCGATCACATGATAGCGCACATGAAAGGCACATCCCTACTTCATTAGCATTGTTAGACTTCTTGATGTAGCAGTGCTGAATGCTGCTTATTATATGGGGGTTTAAAAAAAAATGTCTTATCTCACAATGACAAACTCAGCTCTACTATGTCTGAATATAAAAAGTTTGCCTTGCGGTCACATGATAGACCCCAGCGTACATAAAAACCCTTACCTTGCCTCCGGGGGGTGATCCCTTTTCTGGAGCCCAAGACTGACCCACTGTACAGACACAGCAGCAGTAGACAGAACCAGGAGGGAGATCTTTGTAAATCCATTTCTTGCACATATAAAAGGGGGACCAGGGGAGACGGCGAAATAGTTTAGTGTCCCCAACCTCTGTGATGTAGCAGAGTAGAGGATGGACTGGAGCCTAGTGGATTTTGCACGTGTGGGAGGGGGAGGCAGCGAGGAGGGGCTCACTTTCACATTACATCCCACTGCACTTACAAACAGCACAAGAAAGCAATTTCCAACGTGTGCCTCTTCACAGAACGCCCCCTCCCCAAATTACATCCAGAATCTGAAGCCCCACCGCCACCCCCCCCTGCACATTCCCACTCCTGGGGACCTCGTCTTGTCTGCTGCCTCTTTAACGCCACTTCCAGCCACATCCAGGACCTAAGAGGATAAATAGGGATTAATATCCCAGATGGAGGGTGACAGCGCTCCGGCCACTCAGGCTAATAGAGCCACTCCGGAGGATTAGGAGCCACGAAACTATGAAGCCAGAGCTTCACCAAGAGTAACCCAGGTCTCCTATGCAGGGGGCAACACCAGTGATTTCTACTGTCTGTGGTGATAACTACATAGTCACCCAATGACGTGCACCCCCCAGTACCAACAAGGTCAACACTACTAAATCTATCCCCCTTCCTCGCTTTGGGGTCAGCTTACCTCCCAGGCATCCCTGCTTGGTGCCACCACACAATGGTCATACCCTCTTGATGCTCCACCACCATGTAATATGCCCCCCGAGTGTCCCGCTCATATCACATAATGTCAAAAATGTCCCCTTGGTGTCCGTTCACACCATATACACCATATACACCCTTCATATGCCCTCTCAGAGCCTCCTCACACTCTTAGCTCTCTCTAATACCTACCTTTCTGGTGACTCCTCTTTAATACTTAACTTTCAAGTAATCCCTGACTAATACTTACCTTTGAATTGACCACTCTCTATTACCTACCTTTGAGGTGACCCCTTCTCTAATGTCTACCTTTAAGATTGACCCTCCTCTATTACTTACCTCTAAGATGACCCTTCTTGATGACCTATTTTGAGGTTACCTCACTAATACCTTCTGAGATCACTCCTCTCCATTACCCACCTTTGAGATGACCCCTCTCTAATACCTATCTCTGAGATGACCCCTCCCTGCTGCCTACCTTTGAGGTGACCCCTCTCTAATACCTATCTCTGAGATGACCCCTCTTTATTACCTATTTTTGAGATGACCCCTCTCTAATACCTATCTCTGAGATGACCCCGCTCTGCTGCCTACCTTTGAGGTGACCCCTCTCTAATACCTATCTCTGAAATCACTCCTCTCCATTACCTACCTTTGAGGTGACCCCTCTCTAATACCTATCTCTGAAATCATTCCTCTCCATTACCTATCTTTGAGATGACCCCTTTCTAATACCTATCTCTGAGATGACCCCTTTCTGCTGCCTACCTTTGAGGTGACCCCTCTGTAATACCTATCTCTGAAATCACTCCTCTCCATTACCTACCTTTGAGATGGCCCCCCTCTAATACCTATCTGTGAGATGATCCCTCTCTAATACCTGTTTGGTGACCCCCTCTCTAATACCTATCTCTGAGATGACCCCTGTCTATTACCTACTACTGAGGTGACCCCTCTCTAATATCCGCTCCTAACAAGAACTTGCATCCGATGTCTGAGCTCCACGTTCTCCTGTGACTGTGAGTTCAGAGATCTTCAGATGTTTGTATTGCAGGAATAGAGAAAAGCGACGTCCTCAGAACATTTCGCTCATTCTCCTCCGGTCAAGATGTTCCAAATGAAAAGTGACTCCGGAAAAATGGCTTTAGAAAACATAATGGAGGCCACATTGGTTGACCCCCAATTTTTACAAGATCGGATAGGTCAGATATATACGGAAGAGGAAAAGTCATTCTCACGAGCAGAGTTTTGGTGCAGAGATGGTGCTAAATACTGGTAGGTTGATTAGATTGTGAGCCCCATTGGGGACAGGGACTGATTTGGCAAGTTCTGTGCAGCGCTGCGTAATCTGTGTGTGCTGTATAAATTAAGGATTATTATTTGCATTTTTTTGTGCTGAAAAACTCGTCTTATACTCGAGTATATATGGTAATTTTTTTTTTATACAGTTGCCCCACTACTGTAACATTTTATATAGTGCCACCCACCAGAAAATTATTTTACACAGCATCGCTCACTAATAATTTCATATATGTTCTTTATAATTTTTTATTTGCCATTACATAGATAGATACATAGCTATATAGATACAAAAAGAAAATTTTAAATGTCAAAAACAAGTAACAAAATGGTGGGTGCACACACAAAGGGGGACATTAATCATAGTTTTTTAGACAGTTTTTGACACTTTTGTGCGCAAAAATAAGGCGCAGTTCGTTAATTTGGCACATTTATGCGACATTTTCTGGTGCACGGCAAAGTCCGGCACTTAGTGGTTCTGAGTCCCTGCGCCTTATCTGACATAGTGAGTGGCTGCTATACAGATGTTTCCACCGCATCTATGACTAATTTACGCCTAAAAAGTTGCAAAAAAGGTGCAAACATGCACCTACTCTGAGCAGCTGCACTTCCAAAAAACTTCACTTTTCCTTGCTAAAAACAAAGGTTTTCGTTTGCCAACTGGAAAATTTTCTCTATGCAACATGGAAAATCCTTCAGCTCAGTTTTAAAATGTAAAATTTCTCCAGTAACGACTTCTTCATTTTCTATAGGATCATCTCTGGGAGTGATTATTGTCTTATTGTACAGATCTGAGAATATTATCAGACCCCATTTCCTACATTATAATAAAAAATGCAAAGACTTATTTCAGCAAGAATTTCTTTACTTTTTTTTTTCCATATCTGTAACTTTTTGGATCTGCAGTTACATCACAATATAGTCCGGACATTGTACAAGCTGAGACTTTATGTGCAGAGATGAAGCTCTGAACGTTCTGTCACATTTTTTGAATCTCATTCCATTATTAGTTTCAAATGAGATCTATTTTGTAGGGTAAAAACTAGAGACAAATTTGGTGCAAAATCGGACATACAACAATTCCACAGCGCATTTACTAAGGCAAAACTAGAGCCATCATAAATCACAAGCCAAAAAAAAGAGAACAAACCAGGCGCAAAAATGGGGGAACCTGAGACCCCACTGTGATTAATGTGCCCCAAAAAGTTGCCGGGCTTCAGGTCCTTCTCTAACATATTTAAATAAATGGCAGAACAGCAAGAGTTGTGTCTTGATGAAAGTTCACATTTTCTCATCACAACACTGGATAAACCATATACCATATGTTGGCAAATTTCCCCCTCCCACGGCACCAGATATGTGGAGAAGCTCCGGCCTCCGGATAAATCCGTACACCCGGGCTGTGCCTGATGCTATAACCTGCACCTGAATGAGTTCTGCCTATAGCTAATGCACAGATGTGGGCAGGTCCGGTGTTACCTATCTCCTCCCTGGCAGTTGGCTACCTACAACCCAGCGGTAATGTTACCTCTCAAAAAACTTTTTTGCACATAGATTGTTTTTTTCCACACTACATGCATCATATTGCAGCTTCGCATTCACTACTTTGTACCTCTACCATTCAAATTGACATAGACTTGTTGAAACTGTCATTTAGTGGGTACATTACCTTGGATATTTGCACTTTATTTATGCCAGGGAGTGTGTTTGTTTCCACTGTGTCCAGCTTTCGTCTGGCTTTTTAAGGGTATTTTATGTATTGTATATTTAGCTATGTAAACCAATAAAATATTTTGTTCCATATATACACATCGAACTTTTCTTTTCTTTGTCAGGTCCGGTGTTACGCCATGGCAAAGTGGGCAAATGCCCAGGGGCCCCCCAACCTCAAGAGGGCTCCTGGGCATCTGCAGTAACTGGACTGGCATTTCTATCGCTGGGGCCTCTGTACATAGACATAAGAGGCCCCTGCCATTGGCTGTAATAGTACTCAATGCAAGCATAACCGGCCGCTCAAGTACGATCACTACAGGCTATCCCTTCCCATCTAGAGGAACGAGTGGCCAAAGCTAGAAGACAGGACAAGACAGGTGAGAATGATTTTTTTTTTATTTTGCAACATAAAGAGAGTTCCCAGTGTATATAATGTATATAATGTGTATATAGTGTATATAATGAGGGGGGGGGGCATTATCTAAATTCATGAAGGGGACAGTATATACAATTCATGGGGACAGGGTCAAGTGTATATAATGAGGGGGGCCATTATGGGGCAGTATATACAATTCATGAAGGGGTATATAATGGGGGGGGGGCTTTATAATGTATGTATGTATGTATAATGTATGTATGTATATAATGGGGGGCATTATCTAAATTCATGAAGGGGACAGTATATACAATTCATGGGGAGGGGGAGCAGTGTATATAATCAGGGGGCCATTATCTAAATTCATGAAGGGGACAGTATATACAATTCATGGGGAGGGGGAGCAGTGTATATAATCAGGGGGCCCATTATCTACATTCATGAAGGGGGGAAGTATATAAAACTAATGAGGGCACATTAAAAAAATTCATGGGAGGCAGTGTATATAATGCAGGGGCCCATTTCGTAAACTCATGAAGGGGAGAAGTATATAAAACTAATGAGGAGCACATTATAAACAGGGGCAGACCCAGTATATAAAGTTCATTTGGCCCAGTGTATGTAATGAGGGAGGTCATTATGGAACTTTATTAGGAGGCAGTGTATATAATTCACGATGGGGCACAGAGTGTATATAACTCATATGGGTGCTCACTGTATATAATTGTTAGGGTGCATGTCTTGGGGTTTAAATTTTGTCCACTCTCCTGCCCGGCAAAGCCCCTTCACGACTTTCCGTGCCTACTTGGGGCCACATTTATCACTTTTGTGCGCCTAAGTGTAGTTGTTGCACCTAAATCCTGGCGCACTATTTTGCCAGAATTATCACAAGCTACAACCATCTGTGATAAGTATATTTTCTGCCTCTTATTAATCATTTTACTTTAACACAGTTTAGGAGCAATTTTGGCGCAGTTTAGGCGCAATGATAGATTCAGGCAGTTACATGTGATCCTGCTACAAGCTCCTCTCTGCTTCTCCCACAGCCCAGAATGAAGATAACACTCACAGCAGCACCCAGGTGTGTGACACCCAGCACCCAGTGATCTCCTCAGCAGTGGCTTCTCCTGGAGGGGATCCCCCAGTGCTGGTCTCCTGCTGCACCCCTGTAATCCTGCACAGTATCCCCCTCAGAAACACTGGTGTCTGAGGGGGATTCTGTGCAGAATTACATGGGGGACACTTGTATGTCATATCTGCAACATTCTGCAAACTTCTGCAAATTTCTGCAAAGTTCTCTTCTCTCTTGCTGTGAGCTCAGTGTTTTGCAGAATGTTTTGTAAATAGAAGGTGATGAACTGTAAATAGAGTCTGCAGCTCCTGTCTGCAGAGTATCTCATGTCTGTATTATATGTTCTAGTGTCTGGCTGAGCTTTGCTGCTAGAAATGAGCTGTTCTGCAAAGGGGCTCAGTGCTTTCTTCTCAGATAACGGCACCTTCGGGCTGGAGTGTTTTTGCGCCCGTTTTTGCGCCTTAATGAAAACGTTGCAAGTGATGAATATCATTAGGCGCAGCAAAACATCTGGATTGGTAAGATAGATGAGGGAAAGCTGCTTATTTTTGCTGCGCGGCTAGTTTGGCGTTTAATCGCAAAAATGGCACAAAAACGGTGCGCCTAAACGAAAAGGCGCAAAAACAACAGAACAAAACAAGTGATACATGTGGCCCTTGGTGTGTAGGTGGCATAAGGGAAGAACTAATCGCAAGTCTTGGCTGTGTGCAATGAATTGTGATTATGTCAAGACTTATATGCCAGAAAACTATGTACATACTATCTCTATATAACTATGACAGTCCTCCCTGATTTCGCCTGTATATAACACCAGTGGATAGGAAGTGCTGAGTTATTCTTCCTCCAGAGCTGCAGTTACATTTGACCTCTTGGTTTCCCCTTAGTCATTGTAACCCTTTCCTGACCGCGCCAGTCTGAGCCTCCTTGTGGATTGTATGCGGAGGCTTTAATGAGCCCCATATGGTCCCAGCAGCTCCAGACACAGGGTGTAATGGTGAAAATGCTGTATAACCTCTGACATCTGCTGCGGGTGATAGATTATCCTGGAACATAATAATCTGTTTGACAATTATCTATATCAATTCTACTGACCTGGGACTCTTATATCCACTGTGTCTGCCCCTCATTCTCATAGTCTGTAAGCTCTTGTGTCACCCCCTCATCCTCATAGACTGTAAGCTCTTGTGTCACCCCCTCATCCTCATAGACTGTAAGCTCTTGTGTCACCCCCTCATCCTCATAGACTGTAAGCTCTTGTGTCACCCCCTCATCCTCATAGACTGTAAGCTCTTGTGTCACCCCCTCATCCTCATAGATTGTAAGCTCTTGTGTCACACCTTCCTCATAGACTGTAAGCTCTTGGGTCACCTCTCATCCTCATAGATTGTAAGCTCTTGTGTCACCCCCTCATCCTCATAGACTGTAAGCTCTTGTGTCACCCCCTCATCCTCATAGACTGTAAGCTCTTGTGTGCCCCACTCCTCCTCATAGACTGTAAGCTCCTGTGTCACCCCCTCATCCTCATAGACTGTAAGCTCTTGTGTCACCCCCTCATCCTCATAGACTGTAAGCTCTTGTGTGTCCCCCTCATCCTCATAGACTGTAAGCTATTGTGTCACCCCCTCATCCTCATAGACTGTAAGCTCTTGTGTCACCCCCCTCATCCTCATAGACTGTAAGCTCTTGTGTCACCTTCTCATAGACTGTAAGCTCTTGTGTCACCCCCTCATCCTCATAGACTGTAAGCTCTTGTGTCACCCCCTCATCCTCATAGACTGTAAGCTCTTGTGTCACCCCTCATCCTCATAGACTGTAAGCTCTTGTGTCACCCCCTCATCCTCATAGACTGTAAGCTCTTGTGTCACCCCCTCATCCTCATAGACTGTAAGCTCTTGTGTCACCCCTCATCCTCATAGACTGTAGCTCAGCCTAGCAGGTCTCCAGCAGGTGGTGTGTGCAAGAAATATGGAGGAAGAGGCTGTGGTACTGGTTCTCCCTGGGGCAACCCCTGAGTGTCTGTAAGATAGGCCCCTGGGTAATAGATGGGGAAGCCCGTGGTGGTAACAGCCGTATCTAGGGATCAGACGGAGGCAACGTTGTGCAAATCAACTCACTTTATTGAACCACAGGTAGCAGGCAACAGGCCTAAACTGTTCACAGCAGATTCTGGCACTGGAGTGGTCATGGAGAGGAGTCCTCAGGAATAAGGCACCAGCCTGGTAGTAGATGCAGGCTGGGATGGAGCTGTGTCCAAACTGTGGAAGCTGCAGCTCTGGATCTGAGTCTCCTGACTCAGGTCCTGAGATTGGGTTCTGTGACAGCACTGAAGGTGTCCTGTGCACTGACTCTCTCTTCACTCAGTCCATGTGGTCTGGACTGCTGACAGACTCTAAAGAGACAGACTCCTGAGAAGAAGCACGAGGTCTGGACCATGTGCTCCCCCTGCACTGGGGTTTTATCAGGGCTTGTTAAACAGTTTTTTCAAGCCCTAAAATTTCCAGCGCAGCTCCAGGAATTGCGATTATTTCTTCCCTTATGCCACCTCTATTCCCTGTAGGGAGGGGAAGCACCAGAAAACTGCTGTATAATCCATGATAAATCCCCCAAAATTTGGTTCTACAGAATAGATATTCGGCATGTAGCGCCGGCCACAGAACTCTCCTGATTTAGAATACATCAAATATTTTTAGAATTTTAGCAGCAACTTTACTTCGCCCACAAGAGATTTAAAAAAATCTTTACGGAAGAAATGGATATTATGTATCAGTAGCCAAATCCCTTCTCTCTCTCTCTCTCTCTCTCTCTCTCTCTCGTAATTCTTTCCTTTAAAGGTTTGGGGCAGAATTAGAAAAGAAGGGCTAAACATCCCATCCGAATTCTCCCCCTATCCAGCGTCACCTGGATGTGCCCTGTAACAGAGGGGCATTGAACTTTGGACATTTGTGGTCATTTGAATATTTCCTCTATACAAACTCAGCGCTTCTTACTTTATTTTTCCATCAAGGGTTAACTTGCAATATATACTTTCTGTTTATTACTGTAGCAGTGTAGACTATTAGAAAGGGTTAATCAACTTTGCCAATTAAGGCGCCGTGTAGGCGTGTGGAGACGTATAGCAATGGATGCTCCACTAGGGGATTCTGGGAAAATATGCAAATAGGTTTTTCAGGATGGGATAAGGTAAACCAAATCAATTCCCTATGCAACTGGTTTGGTCTTAATCCCACATCATGTCATTAGGCTTCCTGGAGGTCATGCTTGATGTCAAGGGAAATGCCTTACATGGAGCTAAAAGAGGAGTGGTTTTCCTTATCCCACACTGGAAAACCTATTTTTCCTGTATCTCTATTTCTCACAGAAACCAGTAATTCTCCACAGATTGTTTACCAGACAAGCAGACAGCCCGACCTTTACAATGACAGCTGTTGTCTGGAAAGTTGTTTACACTTTAGAATCTTTGCTGCCATAGAATATTATGGGGTCTCAATGTAAGTCTATGGGAACATGCTTTATCATTGTTTTTGTCCTAAAATGTAACCACTCCTCCCCTGGTAGAAGGTATATAAAGAGAAGTATGCCAGTCCTTAGTCCCAAGATCTGCCATAGGGATGGTCTTGGCAAAATGATAAATAGTACCTGGACTGCCTCTTGGCAAACTTTAATGGGAACCTGTCACCAGGTTTTACATGATTAGGCTCCTCACCCCCTCCTTTCTAGAACTCCCTCTTTTATGTGAAAGCTCACCAGTTTACCTCCTCCAAAGGAGGAGCTGAGAAGAGTCATATTTTATCTGAGATGAGTCAAGTTTAGAGTATGCAGGGGGAGTGTTAATTCAGAATGGCCGTAGTTTGTGTCGCACTGGTTCTCCTGCTTTGTGCCAAGTTCAGTTTTTCAGATGCGCCCAGTGGCATATGTTTGTGCATGATTTATCGCTTATTTTTGTGCCTAAAAATTTGTAAACAAAATGTGCAAATATATTCCAGCCCCCTTCAGGCTTAGGAAACTGCTTTGTCTCGGTTATGCCAAAAATTGAACAAGTTTCAAAAAAGTTCCCAAAAAAATTGTGCAAAAAAATTATGCAATTTATCTAAAGGAAATAAGCCCAAGGGTAAATCAAGGGGCAGAACTACTTAAAAAAAATGGAGGAGCAAATTGCTAAGATACCTCTGTCCCTAAATTCTCATCTTTACTATGGCACCAGAACCAGCTGCTTTAAAACCCAATAAACGGGTGTCTGCAGTGACACTCTGCCTGCAGCCTCTAAAAGTGACTCATCTCGGGTAAAATATGAATATCTTTTTGTTCATGTCACATAGTAGGGAATTCTAGAAACAACATTTCATCCCCGACTTGAGTTTAGTGGGATAAAATCTGGTGACGGGTTCCATTTTCCGAGAGGTGTTTAGGGGCTATTGTACAGCGGTTCCTGCAGTTGTTTCAATCTGTTCATGCCCCAATTAGGGTGGTGGCACACGTAGCGTCTTGAACCGTTTTTACTGTTTTTTGTCTGGTTTTTCCAATTATCTTAACGGACAAAAAACAGATGCATTTTCAAAAAATCGGATTTGTTTTAAAAAACGCATGCGTCTTTTAATGGACTGAAAACGCATGCTTAAAAACTGGCCAAAAACAGATTCAAAACGCTACTTGTGCCACCACCCTAAGGGTGATGTCACACATGGCGTTTTTAGGACGTTTTTGGGCCGTTTTTATTTGAAAGCGCATGCGTTTTTGTCCGGTTTTCCGAATTTTGCGCAGTTAAAACCGGACAAAAACGCATGTTTTAAAAAAAAAGCATGCTTTTTTAAAAACGGATGGGTTTTTATGATCTGAAAACAAACTAACTAAAAACGGCCCAAAAACGCCATGTGTGACATCACCCTTAAAGGGATTTTCAGAGAAACTTAATCAGAAGTGTCTGTGGTCATGAGACCCACTGCGGCCAATCAGTGACTTTCTTCACCTCACCTGATTCTGCTGGGACCACTGATTGGCTATAGCTCGCCCCTTAAAAAATCTATATAGCTATAGTTTTAGGCCCAGTCAGGACAAACCAACTGGCACCGCGAGAAGCAGGACCCGGTTCCCCTTTGATCAGAACCAGTCCTGACATGTGGCATCCAGCCGAAAATGTTGTGGAAAGTCTCCATAAATAACAGTAACGTAGCGTCATGTAGCTTCCCTAAAGCCCCAGATATTTATGTGCGTCTCTATTTGTGCGTTATCCAAATGCAGTCGCGCGGGCGCCAATTGCAACATGTTATATCCAGTGTTAATTGCTCCCAGGAGTCAATGCAAATCTAATTAACATTGATTTGTATCTACACAAGTAAAACCTGTGGAGGTTCAGCCTGGACCCCCCTTGTGTAATCATCCCCTTTAAATTTCTGACTTCGTCTTACACGGAATATGAAGCGAGCACTTAGCCTCCAGCTTACGAAGGGTTAAGTGATTTCATATCGGCAGTAAATTTACCGCCATGCGCTCCTCTCCGCAGAATATCTATCGAGTGGCGGGTGATGGATGCAGCCGTTTGCTATATACGGTATAGCATCCGGCAGGGGCGGCTCATTTACATATAGATTCATTTAGATGCTACATATTGACTGTGTGAAATCCAATGAAGGAAATTATCCTTGTTATATGGAGACGCGTCAGGAGGACTGGGAAACATTCCCAAAAAGAATGGAAATAGAATAGAACACAATCCCTGATTGTACCATTGAACGTATTATATCGCCCATGGAATGAGTGTTGATAGTTGCACATATAAATACATCAAAGGGAAACTGTCAGCAGGCTTGACTATTTAGACTGTTGCCGGTGTTATGTTAAATTCCTGGAGAGATGTGTTCTCATACCTCTGTATATGTTGTTAGTAGCATCAGGACTGTGATATCATAGTATCATAGTTCATTCGGTTGAAAATAAGACACATGTCCATCCAGTTCAACCAATGAAGGGAAGGGATTGGATGAGGAAGGGATTTAGGGGAAACAATTCTATATAACAGAACCATCAATGTTATTTAGGTGTAAAAAGGCATCTAGACCCTTCTTGAAGCTCTCTGCTGTCCCTGCTGTGACCAGCGCCTGAGGCAGGCTATTCCACAGAGTGACAGTTCAGTATATATTTATATTTCAGGATTGTAGATTCTCCTAGTGCACTCCAAGTGGGTGTGTCCTAACACTACTGTGCTCTGTGCTCTCTGCAGCTAGCGTTGTGTTAGGTTTTGTCTCTGGAAAGATGTTTAATCAAACCTTTGTTTATGTTGTTAGCAGGAGCACTATATATACACACATATATATATATATATATATATATATATATATATATATATATATATATATTATACTGTGTGCTCCTCACACTGCTGTGCTCTCTGCACTGAACACTGCAACCACAGTGAATTCTGTGGTTCTTAACCAGAGATTTGCTAGAGCTTTTACTTAGAGCAAAAGGGAAGGCTGTAGAGTGGTTGCACAGAGCTGGGAGCACAGCAGTGTGGGGACATCTACTCCCTCCCAGAATTTACTGATATATCAACATTGCCATTTTCACTGTTCTTTTTGTTCATTTTGCCCTTCCAAAACTAAAAGGAGTAAAAAGCAATTGGTACCAATAAAAATAGCAGATTATCTCCCCCCTCCAAAAATATGACCCTTTACATGCCTACCCTCGTGGAAATAGACTGTAAGCTCTTGTGATCAGGGGCCTCACTATTATTTCATTTGACTATTATTGCTTTATTTGACTTGTACAGATACCCCATGATCTGTAGGGTTTCCCTTTAAATTTCCGACAACCTGGAATTTGAAGCCAGCGCTGGAGGGAGCGCTTAGCCTCCAGCCTACGAAGGGTTAAGTGATTTCACATCAGCTGTAAATTTATCGCCATGCAATCCCCTCTCCGCAGGATATCTATCGAGTGACGTTGGAAGAAGTTTAAAAAAGTGATGTACAGTGTGTAGTATATGTTGTTATATATGATATGAGAAGGGGTTAAATCATGATTTCTTTTATATTTTTTTTGGGGAGGGGGAGATAATACTATAAAAACATGTGAGGGGAGGGGTGCGGGTTGGGTGACAGTTTCAGGAAATGTGTGTGACGGCTCGGTCTGGATAATTGGGATCACACCTTTATTGTTGGCAATAACAATGCTACTAGGAGAGTGAGCTGCAGCGCAAGCCGACGTCCTGCCGGGAACAAGCAGCTAATGACTGAGCAAACATCTACATTATGTGAGATGGATGTGCACAGCACCAGGTAAGAATCCAGGGTCTCAGGTCACAGGTCTGACAGGGATTATCTTACAATAAAATTCAGGAACAATAAGACAAGACAGTGATGGAGGAGAATCATCCAATAACCGGCACAGAAATGTACAGATTTTATTCAACCATCTATAAAACCCTTCTGCTTTACCGACTCAGTGTTGAACACACGTCAATTGGTGACTCAAGATCTCTGCTCTCCGCATGACAACTGAACCGATCCCCATTCATCAATTATTTCTACCTTAAAACTTTATGATTCATGTATTTAAAAGAGAAACAAAACATAAAAGTGCAGCAATATGTAACAGTTTTGTAGCCAATGGAATGTGCCCGGATGGGAGACCTGTCTGATGTGTGAATCCCTCCTCCTACCTATAGCCCAGTGGTGGCGAACCTATGGCACAGGTGCCAGCTGTGGCACTCAGAGCCCTCTATATGGGCACCCTTGCCATCACCCCAGGGCAGGGTTCACCAGACAGGACTCAAGGCCTCTTGCAGTCCCAGGCAGCCCAGGACCTTAGAAGGAAGCTACTATGATAATCCAAACTTCTTCTCCTTCTTTCTACTGTATTGGTGTCCTTAGGTGCCTTTACAATTTAAACCTGTGACAGAGCAGGGAGTAATGAGTTACTGCTTAAATTGTCGCATTGGCACTTTGCGAAAAAAAAATTGGGTTTTGGTTGTAGTTTGGGCACTCGGTGTCTAAAAGGTTCGCCATCAGTGTTGTAGACTGAGAAGGACCTTCACCCATGAAATCCTCATACATCTATTCCTGCTCTCAATACACATGTAAACAAAAACCATTTCAGGACCTTTAAAGGTCCTCCAGAGGTCCTGAAATCGCAGATTAAAAAAGCAGAAAGACTGGACACATCCCTTGCTCAAAATCTTGTTAATCTATCCCAAATGGCTGAGTTTTGGATATTAGGGGTTAATATATATATAAAAAATAAAGCTGTGACCTAAGTTTCCTCCCAGTGAAAAGTCTCATCATTTTTAAACTTATACTGTTAAAGTTTACTTATGTTTGTGTTATGGGTAATTTATTAAAGTGTCCAAATTGGTGTTTTACACCCTGTTCTGTTACATGTCCAGTCTTACATTCATGAATACTGTCTACTAAGGCAGTGATGGCGAACCTTTTAGCGACCGAGTGCCCAAACTGCAGCCCCAAATCCCCTTCAGTAGAAAGATGGAAAATTTGCATCATTTTAGCTTCTTTCCAGTGTCCCTCTGTACACAGAGAATCATAGGGCCAGCAGATAATTAGGCCCTGTCTACACATTCTCCCTCTTCCTACAGTCCCAAGTAGCCAAGTAAGTGACTTTAAAATATAACTGAAAGCAGCATCTTTTAAGTTGCTTGGAACTGCAGGAAGATTCTTTGAGTCCTGTCTGTTGTGCTGGGGCGATGGCCCGGGTGCCCACAGAAAGAGCTCGGAGTGCCGCCTCTGGCACCCGTGCCATAGGTTCGCCACCACTGGTCTACAATTTGGTGGGTGGTTTGGTGGCCATGGGTCCTCTAGAAGACTTATAATCCACTACTGGTCTGTGTAATGTAGAATAATTAATAATAATAATAATTCTTTATTTATATAGTGCACACAGATTACGCAGCGCTGCACAAAGCATGGCAAATTGGTCCCTGTCCCCAATGGGGCTCACAATCTATAATTTCTTCTGAGTAAGGATGTCACCATTGTCAATATTTGTATAAATTGGACAATCCTTCATTGTGGACCCGCCTTTGGAGAGCTCGGACCACTTGGACCTGGTTCTTCATCTATTCATTATGATTAATGTGTTCCACTCTTTCAAGGGAACATATCTAATAGATTGGGGTCTCGGCAGGGACTTCATTGATGATCCGGGGTCTCCATATACAAGGCATGGACCTTCCCTTCATCCAGTAGGAGGGATCTGGTCTTGGGGTAGCAGCTACCTGGGATACCCTGGTGGTCCACTGATCTTCATCAGTCCATGATGCAGGTAACACAATGCAAAGCCAATCACAAGAATCCATCACTACAAATCATTTCCATAATTATTCCGTCCCCCGGATGATGAGTTACACAATTTCTTGCTGGATTTAGTCTCCTCGGTTCTTGGTAGGAGACCAGCAGCTCAGGTTAATCATTCATTTGTCATCAGAAGGTCCCTGCAACCCAGAGGACAATGATAAGAGAGGTCCACAGAGGGAATGTCTGCAGACTCCACAAATTCCACGTACAGATGTGTATAATGATAACACTTACATCCTGCTGCAGCATCTGTGATTCATCACACCATTCACAGGGCACCGGCCGCCCCATCCCCCCAAACCACCACCAGGGGTCAAACTCTAGGAGAGATTAGGGAAATGCAAACAAAATTTACATACAGGATAAGTCGTACCCCCAAAACACTCTGCACTGACTCATCTGTCGGTCCTGTACAGTGAGCAACACGTTCAGCTCTGCTACATCTGTAGACGATATAATATGTATATATTCCACCATCACCTGTGATTAATATGAGGCTGTAGGGTGTTATACAAAGGACCCACCAGGTGGAGGACTGGAGAAAGTTCATGACTTTTCCCCTGGACATTTACTCACAATTTACTAATAGGATTTGAATGACAAATACTGGGGCACATTTACTAAGTGTCCGAATCACGTTTTTCCGCCGGGTTTTCCGAATTTTATAGTTTTGCGTCAAATTGCCCCGGGTTTTTGGCGCACACGATCGGATTGTGTCGCATCGGCGCCGGCTTGCATGCGATGAAAAACAGGGGGTGTGGCCGTCGGAAAACGGATTTGTAAAAATAGCGCTATTTTTTTTTTTTTTTAAAGTGTCGCTTGACACTCACTTGCATGCACCAGGAATAGGATGGGGAACTCCGGCGGACCTCGGCACAGCAGCGACACCTAGTGGACATCGGGCGCACAGACCTTAGTGAATCGCCGGAAGACCCGAATCCTCGTCGGAGTACGTGCCGCTGGATCGCGGGTAAGTAAATGAGTCCCACTGTGTATAATTGCCTTCATCACACCCCAAAATTAGTACATACCCCCTATTAAAGGAAATCTACCATCAAAATCCATCCTAATAAACCAGGGACATTACTCATAGGTCCAGGCACTGGGACTGTGGTAATCTGCTTATAATAGTTATCCATTGTCTCCTTCTTTCCAAAATCAACTTTGTTAAATTATGCAAATGATCCAGAAGGGGGGTATAACCATATCCCAACAGGTTCACAGGAAGTTACATTGTGCAGGAGCAATTCCCCTCTCCCATTGTGTGAAATAACATCAGGCAGAGGGAGGGGGAAGTGCTGAGGAGTAGGGGGAGACAGTGTAACAGTATGTGAAGTTATAGCACACAGGGGCTCTGGTAATGCCCCCCAAAGCCCTCCTTAGCATAATTATAAAAGTTGATTTTAGAAGGCAGGAGGCCATAGACAACAAATATAAGTAGATTACTACAGTCCTGGTGCCTGGATCTACGAGTAATGTCCCTGGTTTATCAGGATGGATTGTGATGGTAGATTTCCTTTAAAATTATTATAATTTATATACAGAGCAGCAATACTTCCCTGGTGCTGTACAATCAGTAAGGGGTTCACATACATTACATAAAGACAAGAACAAAGCCAAAAACTACAGAGATCTAAAACAAGTGGGAGGTGGACCCTGCCTGTAAGAGCTCACAATCTATATCTATAAATAACAGAACCTAACAAACCATATGTCAGAGCTGACCCCTAAACAAATATAAACCAAGACCCCCAAAATAAATAAATACAGCCCTAACACTGATCGGTTCAAAGATGAAGGAGTCACTGCACTGGCTGCCCGTCTCCTTCCGAATACAGTTTCAATTAATCACCCTCATCCACAAAGCTCTGCACAATGCTGCACCACCCTACCTCTCCTATCTCATATCGCCCTTCCCGTGCTCTTCCATCTGCCAGTGATCTTAGATTAATCTCTACCTTAATTCGAACCTCCCATGCAGTGTCGGACTGGCCCACCAGAGTACCAGAGGATCCTCCGGTGGGCCTTCAGAAAACAACACAATTTGAAGGCTGATGATATTTCATTGGGAATAATGAAGAGTGGGCCCCCAGTTTGATTTTCTCTGGTGGGCCTAAGAAAACCCAGTCCGACACTGCTCACATACACGTCTCCTGGACTTCTCCCAAGCTGCACCAATTCTCTGGAATACCCTTCCCTGGACTAATACCCAACCTCCAGCAGTATTTTTTATTTGTCTTATTTTATTGTTTTGTATATGTCCTCTATGATTTGCTACAGAATATGTTGGTGCTATAGAAATAAAGATTATTATAATTCTAATTCAACATGCACCGTGCTGTAACCAATCACTGTGCATAATGAAACTATAACATAAACATATGGGAAACGCCTGCCACATGGATATCTGTACTACTCAGCCATAACCAGGTATGTCTTTGCATTCCTTTGGATAAAAAGTTTTAACAGATGTGTTGGGATAGGACCCCCGGAGAAGCCAGACAGCTGGAGAAACATGTAAGGTAAGTGTTTGGTGAGGTTCACCTCCACTTGGTATGAGGGGGTTATTGTATATGTACATATGTAAAGATGCATTGCAACTAGTTTATATGAATGTATCTGAGCAAACTTTACGACATTGCTATGTAATAACATTGGGGCTTATTTACCAAGGGTCCGCATTTGCACTTTAGACAGATTTTCTGACATTTTCGGGGATCGCACGGCTGTGATAGGTTTTTAACAGGGGATTGTGTTGCACGTGATCGGATTGTGTCACAGCTGCGCTGCTTCCCAGTTATCCCAGGTGTCTGTAATGAAGATTAAGTGTTACTCCTGGTTCTTATGACAACCCAACATTTTTAAAATCCAATTGTCACAGAGACCAAAAAATATTTGGCTGGGGTTACAATTATAAAATATACAGTTCTGACTTGCATACAAATTCAACTTAAGAACAAACCTTCAGAACCTATCCTGTACGTAACATGTAAATGTGTTTTTATTCCACCTTCATGATGCCTCATGAAGCATCATGAAGGTGGAATAAAAACACATTTACGGAGTGCTGCTTCAGTATTTTCTTCTTTCCTATATATATATATATATATATATATATATATATATATATATATATATATATAAATATATTATGCTGTACCATGAGCAGCACAATATATATATACAGTAATGCTGCACATCCACCACTCTTTAGTGTTAGGTCGGATGACAGGGCCCCCTGACACTGCAGGTCCCATAGCAGCTGCTAAGGCTGCTAACACTGTAGTTACGCCCCTGGTCACCTTGATTGACCCACTCTATGGTTCAGGTGTCACATTGCCTTGAGTTTCTCTTTTAGTGGGGTCCCCATTATAAGGGCCAAATCCACATTGTCCAAAATGATCCCAGCACGTAAATCACTGGGATCAATCCTAATACTTTAATACTATAATGTATTCTTTTATTTCTATATGTTCCCTATGATTTTTAAAGCTCTACAGAAGACAATGGCGCTATATATAAAGATTATTATTATTAGTAAGACATCCTGATATAACAGATTCCTGGGATAATTCTTTGCGCTGAGGTCTCACATTCTCCATAGCTGCATCTGGAGCCGTCGCTTCTTGTAACGTGGAGGATGGCAGCAGGTGCCGGCGACATGTAAATCTCTTCTCCCGTCTCCTCCATGTTTGTTGTAGTAAAGTTACCGGAGCATATTGACGTCCCATGGCAGAGCGGGCGAACCGGCTGTCGCAACGCACCGAGACGGAGGAGATGACAGTTTGCATAAGGACACAATATTTCAGCTTCTTACAAGTGTGAGGTGAGAAGACGCAATGTTTCCAGCCCAATATAGTTACGGAAAAAGAACTTTTTGTGAATTTGTTTTAACCCATTGAGGTTGTTGGGAATTTTTTCTGCATGGCGGAACTTTTGTTGATGACTTGGATACATTTCTTTTTTCATATAATTTGAATTTTTATGCTGCCCGTAGAACACATTCTTTATCACATTCTTGTCTCTTTCTTTGCTCTTCTTTTTGCAATTGGGCTGATTGGTGCATTTGTGTCTTATTTTGCAACTTTTTCACCCCTCCAGCAAAGATCACTGCAACGAGTTTTCCAGTGATTTATCTTTGGTATCCAGATATTGAAGCAAAAACCTGTACTCCCCTCGTGGTGTAGGAAAAAGATTAGAAAGGGTTGCCAAAACATGTGCAACTTTTGTGTAAAAGTTGCAAAATAAACAACAGGCTTGATGAATGTTATTGTTTGTAGTATAAAAAGTTTTACAATTTTCCTATATACTTTCTGTATCAATTAATCACAGTTTTCTAGATCTCTGCTTGCTGTCATTCTATAGAAAGCTTCTATGTTACTTCCAGTTTGTCCATGGTCACACAGGTGCACGGCTCGTAATCAGAGCTGTGGGTTATTTCTGTATGATGCAAGGACTCCCATCCTGTGCAATGTGTTCAGTCCAATGGGATTTGACTAGCACATGTGTCCAGGGGCTGCACATCAGACTCATCTAGAAGCCTCTACAGATAATTTCAGAATGACTGACATTTTCCAGACATTCTGGAACAGATACAGACCTCTAATTTATAAAAAAGTACCATATTTTCTGGACTATAAGATGCGTCTTATAGACCGGAGGTCAGGAGGATCCAGCACTGCCAGACCCTCCTGACCACTGTAAGGGAGATCGGGTGATGCCCTGATACAGCGCTGCACCTGATCTCCCAGAGAGGAGCCTCCGTACTACTCTCTCCCTCTCCACCTCCCCGATGTCCTACAGGTACAGGACCTGCGGTGATGTCAGAATCATGTGACTGATCACATGCTTCTTACATCACCACAGGTCTCATACTGCCATGCTGCGCTGGGACAGGGTAAGAAGAAGAGGAATGGGGGAAGTATGTGTATATGTGGTTCTCTGTTTGTGTGTATAGCTGAGCTGTGTGTGTATAGGTGAGCTGAGTGTGTATATAGGTGAGCTGAGTGTGTGTATAGGTAAGCTGAGTGTGTGTATAGGTGAGCTGAGTGTGTATAGGTGAGCTGAGTGTGTATGTTGATGGATGATGCAGAGCTGAGTGTGTAAATGTATGTCTGTGTGTGCTGTGCTTTAGTGCGACCAATAAGGATATTTTAATTGGTGTAAAATATATTTTTCCTTTTTTTGGAAGCCTAAATTTGGGGTGCGCCCTATAGTAAGAAGCATCTTATAGTCCGAAAAATACGGTATATACTCCTCCGAATTTCTTGCCTTTAAGGTTTAGCTATAAGGTGATCCAACGCTGATCCTATCCTTTACACCACTCACTTGGCATTGAGCTGATCCGAGGCTTAGCCATGAAGCCTCTGAAAACATTCTAACCATTGAGCCATCACCCGGTTTGATGTGGGACATAGATGGAGAGATCAGCCACCACATTCTCGTCATCTGTAGTGCTCCCCCAGCCCCTGGGCTGTGCATTGGCTTCCACCATTGATCCCTTGTTCCCATCGTTCCTCTGACCCAGTAATTGCCATAGCAGGAGTCGTGACTGAAGGTCACTTCCAGCAGAGATGTTTCATGGTCTGCATAGGGCTGGCATCTCCTCGGTCTGGAGGGCACCGTGCTATGGCGTTGTATAGATTGGACAGTCGGTGAGGATACAGAGGTCCCTCTGTTCTTCCACATAATAAAATAATACAAGACCCAAACTGTGAAAAGCGGAGAGTTATAAGTGAGAAGCGAAGCCTCGGGCAAATCCTGCTCCCTGCAAGGAGAAGATGCTGCTGCGGGGTCATAGGTCCTGCTGCGTGTCACCGTTATAGAGATGGCGGTAATTGCCTGGAAGTTCAACAGAGGGACACGCAGGGTGCAGCTGGACAGGGAAGCTTCCTCTAGGGTGCATCACTACTAGAAAGTATATATACATATATTAGGAATACCACCACCACAGTCCAGGGCAATTATATATGTGGCCCAATAAAGAGTAACCAGACACCTAATTCATTCCCCTGAATGAACTCTCCCCAATTCTACCACCAAGTGCCTCCTACTTAGTAGCACTCACTCCCAGGGCTAAGGTTAGTGGAGTTAATACAGATATTACAGCCTTTAATTGCATATTAAACTGCACTCTTACACCCCTAATTAGGTTGAATGGTACAAAACTACCACTAGGTGGCTGGAATAGGGCATTAAAAGCACAGATTTATATGTCTGTTAACTCAAGGGTTAATGTTGTATTTACAATATCCTTACACTTTTTGTATCAATCCTGAGGCTGAGCGGGTAGCTGATTGGTTGGCACCTATAATTTTTTTTGACTATGGTCTTCATCTTGACATTAGTTCCGAGACACATCTAGGACAAGCAAAGCTGTGTAGGGTGTCATTTTTTGGGACTGTACAACATTTTTAACACTTTCTATCCAAGTTTTTATGTGTTGCAGAAGGCAAAAAATTGTCATCTGGGTGATATTTTCCATTAATCTGTTAATCACCAGGAACTAACCCATGAATCCTCTCATGTCAAGTGTTGTAAGGGTTAAAGGGGATACATGCATACCTGCTTCATGTCGCGCTCCTATAGTGTTCACAGAATTTCTGCCTATCTTATAACTCCAGAAAACTCAGACAGGACATTCTGGCTGTAATTATGAATCCATGGCACCTAGAACCACAATTCTTTTAAAGACTAGAATCTAATTTATAGAAAAAAAATATAAGAAGTTTGATTCTAGGATTTGCAGATCAAGAGATAACAGCAATTTAAGATACAGTCAGGAATGAAAGTATCATATACAGCTCTCACGTATGACTGTACATTTAACTGTCGATATATCTAGTTCTGTAACAACTGGAAACATACATGAGTGACGGCAGAGGGTTAAACTAGAGATTCTCATGTTTAAAATGACACCAAATTAGTGGTTCTAGGTCACAAATACAAAGTCCCAGGTTCTGCTGGGATTCACTAAGGCAGTTCCTCCATCAGGTGTCGCTGCTGCGCTGAAGTTCATCGGAATGCACTGAAGTTCACCGTCCTACCCTGGGTGCAGGTAAGCACATGTGAAGCGACACTTTTTTTAAAAATGCTGTGGTTTTTCCGAATCTGTCGGGTTTCCGTACGGCCACGCCCCCGATTTCCGTTGCGTGCATGCCGGCGGCGATGCGCCACAATCCGATCGCGTGCGCCAAAACCCGGGGCAATTCAGGGAAAATCACCGCAAATAGGAAATTTTCGGATAAATCGACGGAAAAACGCGATTCGGGCCCTTAGTAAATGACCCCCATTCTGTTTATTATTACTGTATCTGTATAGACTAGTAGAAAGGGTTAACGAACATTGAGAGATATTTCTGACTGTGTGTCTATAACTAAGAGGAGACAGTAATTTTCCACAGCTATAGATTGTTTTGCAGAAGAAAATTAGACTTGTTTACCAGAAAAACAAACAGCTTGACCTTTAGAATGACAGGCGCTGGCTGGAAAGTTGTTTACACTTTAGAATCTTGCTGCCATAGAATATTATGGGGACTCAATTTAAGTCTAGGGAGAACGCTTGGTCATTATTTCCCTAAAATGTAACAACCCCTCCCCTGGTTGAAGGTATACAAGATTAAGTTCTTCAGTGTCCTGCAGGTCCGCAATTAGGGAACAGAACTTTGAGGAGAAGACTACCAGTCTACCTCAGCAATCAGATGAGGAAGCTGAGACAGGGATACTCTGCCATAGAGCGTGGGGTCCTAGCCTGTGACCAGGGTACCAGGGACAGCTAGCTCAGGGCTTTCCTCACCATTAACCCTTCTTTTTCCAGGGAGGAGATTGGAGAAGTCACCCCTGTGATGTGCTTGTATTGCTTTGCACCTGATTTTACCTCTTCAGTAAAGAAGGAAACTGTTCACCCATTGGGGTGCCCCACACCTTACCATCCCTTCCGGAGAGCAGCAACACATGGTGACTATGCTTGGCAGACCCAGCATAGCTTTGGGGTTACCCTTAACCCGGGTACTGCACTCCCTCTCCTCAAAGAGTCACATACAAAAAAATTAAGTTCCTAAACTTCCCCTCAGTTCTGTCACTGAGGTCCCTGTTGATTCTTTGATATAGCAGGGTGCAGTGCCGTGTCTTCCCACATGTCCTTTCTCCAGGCTACCGGAGGCTGTATGACCAATAATCACAGCCCCAGTGATGTCATCAGTGTGAGCCCCAGCTTCATAATATGCAGATAGCTGCAAGCAGAAGCCGGGAGGCCGGAGAGCACTTTCCACAGCTGCCAGCTACTGATAGGAAGCAGGAGAAGCCATATGGCACCAAGAGCAGGCGGCCCACCGGGAAGTTTCCCAATGAGTTACATTGCCAGTCCACCTCTGGGAGGTGAGCTGGGTGGGGGCCTGGTGGGAGACACTTGGTACAGGGGTTATGTGGGTATAAAAAAGATAGTATACATGGTGTAGGTGGTGTGCAGGAAGCCAACTGATAGGATTCTGTGACCACCCACCCAACACACTTCACAGCCATTGACTTCTGATTTCTTCCCTTCTCCTCCTCCTTTAAGCCCAGCTCCTCCATCTAGTCAGCGGTCTACAGTCCTAGCAGCAAGTATCATGGCTGAGTGATCCAAAATGGCTCATACGTCCTGTAAAGTGGTGGAGTCCCTGCGGCGTTTGCCCAAGGTACCCTCCAAATAATTTGTGTCAGGATCTGAGGTAGTGGATCCTCTGTACCACCACAAGTGATGGCGTAAGCCGACACCTGGGAGCGGAGTCTAAGTGGCACCTGGTTTTCACCAGAGCCCGCCGCAAAGCACGATGGACTTGCTGCAGCGTGGTACCACCAGGTCGCTCCACAGACGCGGCTTTGCCCGTGGAGGTGGACAAGGTGTGGTACAAAGTCGTGAGGCAGAATCGTGGTCGGGGACTGGCGGAAGGTCGAAACAGGCAGCGCGGGATCAACTTCAGGGATAAAACAGGAGGTCAGGACAGGCAGCACGGCGTCAAGGTCAGGAACGGAACCGGGGTCACAACGGGAAATCATTAGACAGGCACTAGCAACTGAACAAGCTGTCTCTGAGGCATATAGCACAAAGGTCCTAGGAGGTGGGGACGCACGCCGGGCAGTAGGTAGTGGAGCAGGAGAGATAAGACAGCGGCACGGAGAGCTGGGGACCAGCGAGAGGCACGGATGTGCACCCATGACAATTTGGAACTGCCCATACCATATAGTCGCCTATAAAAGACCAGCCACATTGCCACATTGTATAATGCCCCCTTTGTGACCCTTCATGGTATAATATCCTTTCCAGTGTTCCCCACTGTATAATGACCCCCTTATTGATAGTTGGGTGTCATTCCCCTTGGCAGCCATATTGGTTATTAGCCAGACTTTCCAAGAAGAAGAAACGTCTCGGGTCTTGTATTCAGGGAGGATTTCTTCTCATGAGAACAGAACGTAATAGAAGATAATCTGGTAACATCTTATCACATCCTCCTCATCTTGCACTTCCGCTGCATTTCACATAACTCTGCACATATTTACGCTTTATTCTACCCTTAAAGGAAGTGAATTCTTTAGGAATAATTCAAATCAGTTCACACTGATAAAACAATTTTTTAAAGTTTCTGCATTTATTTAACTTTAAAAAAAAATCTCTCCTACCGCTGTTTGGCTACAGCTTCTATACAGATCTTTTTGTCTCCATGGCAACAGACTACAAACAAACCCTGTGTAGTCTGGCCATACGGTTATACTTTCTAAGTGTAAATGTAACTAATCTGACTACACAGGGTTTATTTATAGTCTATATCCACGGAGACACATAGGGAGGTTCAGACATAAAAATTAATTGAGTTCACCTTCTTCTTCCTGGTGCATGTAAGTGCATTGTCTTGCGACGCAATTTGAAAGTTAAATCCCGCGCTCAGTCTGAATCAGTCGGAAAGTCTGACGGTACGCCCCCCGATTTCTGTCGCATGAAAGCCAGCGCCGCTGCGCCAAAATCCAATCGTGTGCAACACAATTCCAGCGCAGACATCTGTTAAATACCTGTCCAAACCGTGTAATCCCTGAAAACCACAAACAGTCCGACAAAAGTGCGATCTGCGACCCTTAGTGGATAAGCCCCAATGTGTGAAGTATCTTTGGAAACTAAACAGTGAATTCAGAATTACTTTAAGGGTGGGGGGGGGGTGGGGTTCTGCAGCCAGAACTATTTGTGCATTTCCTGTAGTGTTTTCTATGAATGTTTTGTGTCTGATGTCACGGATGTTTGTACACAGGAGATGAAACTCTTCATTCACAGGAGGAGATGCAGCACAATGACAGCGAGGACCTCTGCTGGTCACCAGCTGCAGCGCATGAGAGAGCCACAATACAGGCGGTCCCCTACTTAAGAACACCTGACTTACATACGACCCCTAGTTACAAACGCACCTCTGGATGTTGGTAATTTACTGCACTTTAGCCTTAAAGGGAACCTACCACCACGAATCTACCTATAAAGGTAGATCGGGTGGTAGGTGCATGTATGGGACGTGAGGATAGCCCTTTTTAGAGCTAATCCTCACGTCCCCGCTAGCCTAGCATAAACTTTATTGCCCTAATATGTAAATTTAATTAAGCGGCTACCGGGGCGTGGAGTAGCCGGACACGAGGCTACCCGGCGCGGCTACTCCACGCCCCAGTAGCTGCTTTCCCCCGCCTACCCTGTGATCTTCAGCGCAGCTCCTGGCAGCTGCGCGCCCTCGTCCGAGAAGCCGGAGTTCTGCGCATGCGCAGTAACTCCGGCCAAGATGCGCGATCTCGGGAACGAGGCCGGAGTTACTGCGCATGCGCAGAACTCCGGCTTCTCCGACGAGGGCGCGCAGCTGCCAGGAGCTGCGCGCCGAAGATCACAGGGTAGGCGGGGGAAAGCAGCTACTGGGGCGTGGAGTAGCCGCGCCGTGTAGCCTCGTGTCCGGCTACTCCACGCCCCGGTAGCCGCTTAATTAAATTAACATATTAGGGCATTAAAGTTTATGCTAGGCTAGCGGGGACGTGAGGATTAGCTCTAAAAAGGGCTATCCTCACGTCCCTTACATCCACCTACCACCCGATCTACCTTTATAGGTAGATTCGTGGTGGTAGGTGCCCTTTAAGCTACAATAAACAGCTGTAACAGTTATCACAGGCGTCTACAAAGAAGATTTATTATTAATCCTGGTTCCTATGACAATCCAACATTTTTAAAATCCAATTGTCACAGAGACCAAAAAAATTTGGCCGGGGTTACAATGATAAAGTATACAGTTCCGACTTACATACAAATTCAACTTAAGAACAAACCTACAGACCCTGTCTTGTATGTAACCCGGGGACTGCCTATAAGACAAACCTGTGATGTATATAAGGCAGAAATTTTCTAAAAGACTTTGAAGCACTTTTATCTTTTTTTCTCATATTTTGGTTTTTTTTGGTGCGCTTTTTTTTTGGTTCAGCTATGTATGTAGCATGTAAATGAGCCTGAGGGGCTCCAGGCTCCATTAAAACCTATGGAGCCCCTCAGGCTCATTTGCATAATTTTTAAATCCATTAAAAAAAAAAACAGGACATAAAAAGCTAAAAGAAGAGCAGATCCTGCCAGAGGGGGCACACACCAGTATGTCAGTGTGCTTGGTTTACAATCCTTCATCCTGGTGGTAGATTTCCTTTAAGCCCTGTCTGAGTGTGGTGGAGGACCAACACCACCTTCTGGAAATTGTTTGCACTATTTCTTATTAAAATATTTTAACATCCATATTAATTTTGGTTTGATTATGTAATATTGTCACACGGCAGCAGGCGGGTTTCCGATTGGCTAAGCAACCAGAACCTTTCTAAAGGGAGAATCCAAAGTGAATAAAAAGGTGTAGTTGTGTGTGGAGAGTTGGAGAATTAGTGGGAAATCATAAGTGGAGAGATAGAGGATAGTGGTAGAGAGAAGGACTACAGTGGTGCAGAGAGAAACAGCCGGCAGACCTTCACTGCACAAACTTAATCGAGTCGCAGATTCACAGGTATTTTTTGGGGCACATTCGCGATCCAGTTCTGCCCAGTCGCGATCCAGTTCTCCAACGCTGATTCAGGTCTGCCGGGATTCACTAAGGTCCGTGTTCCCAATATCCAGCAGGTGTCGCTGCTTCGCTGAGGTCCGCCGGAGTTCACCTTCTTGTCCAGGTGCATGTGAGTGCTGATCTTGCGACACAAATTCTTTTTTAAGCTCCTCAGTTTTTCCAAATCCGTCGGGTTGTCCGACGGCCCTGCCCCCGATTTCTGTCACGTGAATACCGGCGCCGATGCACCAAAATCCGATCCCGTGCACCAAAATCCCGGGGCAATTCGACACAAATCGGAAATCGTTGGGAAACCCGACAAAGGTGAGCAATTCGGACCCTTAGTAAATGAGCCCCTTTGTCTCAAGACTGGAGAAGCCAATCTTGTGCCTCGCCCTGCAAGAATCCATTTCCACCTCAGCCCTGCCGGATCCCGGAGACAGGTCCTGTCCTACTGTTTTGCTACTTTTGAATTCCAGTCTTGAAATAAAGAACAAGCTTTAACTTTACAACCAGTGCTATAGGGATAACCCTATTCGGGTCTTGTATGTACCCTGGTAAAGTTTAGTGATAGTGGCCTTCAAGGCTTAAAGGGGTTGTCCACTTGCAGCAGATTATTGATATCGTTTGATGTAAATAAGTGTAATTAAAAGTTATACAATCTTCCAACATACTTTATCGCAAACAGAGATCTAGAAAACTTTGAGGAATTGATACAGAAAGTATATTAGAAAAATGGCAGAACTTTTTGTTACACATTGGGGCACATTACTAAGGGCTGTATGCCCTTAACGTGTTCTTTTCAGCGCAAAATGCTTGCACAGGTATTTAAGAAGTGTCTGCACCACATTTGTGTCACACGTGACCCTTTAGTGGCGCAGCTGCACAAGGCATCATGTGACACAAATTAAGAGGCGTTCCATTGCTCAGTCGGATCGTGCGCCACATTTATCATGCAAAGCCCAACAGAAATGTGTCACATGCCCCATGTTAAAGGCGCACCAAAAAAATTTGGTGAACTCTGTTGGAGCAGTGCAGGGGGCGCCAGATTAATGCAGAACGGTTCCAATTGAGGATTTCTGGTGCCCCCTGCACTATACACAGCAAACTACAGTAAATGTGCCCCAATGTGAATTATTTATTGAACATGGGCAACCCCTTTAACTATGTTTGGTTTTCCAGTTATCTCAAATTCACCCTTGCAGAGACAACGTATGAGAGGAGAGCGAGACCATGGAGCAGACTGATGATTGATGAACGGAGGCCACCAACCATGTCCAACTGGCAAGATGAGAAATCAAGACATTTATCTCACAACTGACCTGGATTCAGTGGGAGAATCCCAGATTTTCAGGTCTGTCTTAGGCTAAGTGTCCTGGGTTTGGCTCAGGCTCCCTGCTCCACCACTGAGTCCCTGATGATGATGGGATGACAACCCTGTGCATATGGCCACAGCAGTGAAAGAAGCGGAAACTTTGGTAATTCAGGCCTCCTTCCAGGTGTGTAGAGACTTACAGCCATTGGTGTTCCACTAGGGGATTCTGGGAAATACGTAAATACGTTTTCCAGTATATGATAAGGAAAATCATTACTTTTAGCTACCTCATCAGGCAGCACCCTTCCATCAAGCGTGACTTTCAAGAAGCCTCATGACATGCTGCAGGATAAAAGCCAAACCAGTAGATTTATTCCAAAAAGGATCAGATTCCCAACTGTAGACAGCAACGGTTAATATTTCCAGTAATAAATGGAATAGGGGCTACTAATGGTGAGGTGTTACAGGGCTTAGTTGGGGGACATTAAAAATTGTGTGCGGTTAGGGTTAATAGGTGTAATTGTGTATTTCTGTCCCTCTTTACACCATCCCAAATTTCGATAAGATTAGCACATCATTGGCATCAAGTTGGAACAATCAGGGGACTGGTTTTTGGTTCACATCACTCCCTGTGGTCACTATTGCAATGTGGGCTCCTATACATCACACACAGAACCCTGTGCGCACCTGTGAGTAATAGACTCCTATACAAATGCAGCTAACGCACAGTCCTGCTTACACACTCTACCAGATATCATCATTAAATCTTGGTAAATGTATATACCTATAGCAGAATCCTATATATACTGTGCTGTATATGTTTAGGGTAGTCTGAGAGGAGCCTATGAAGTCCTCAGAAAGTCCCTTGGCACAGTATACAGCTGCAGTGCTGATGTCTGCCACTAGGTGTCAGCACTAGTATGGGGAATGGACGATCAGGGATCACCATCAGCTTCTATATACAGTATATATGATACATTGTATACAAATGTAACACAGTAGTAGATGATGTGATAATGTACAGTAATGCACCGGCCTCACCAATGACTCACACATGACCTCTCCCCTCTTCTCCTGAAATGTTTAGGAAATACTTATATTCCACATTTAATAGTAATTTGCCATCAACGTTACATTCCTCCGTTATTTCTCTAAAACTTTGTACATAAAGTTACCTGTGGGGTCGTCCTGTAGTTCAGTGAGCAGATAGCAGGGGCTACATAAGTGTCTGTACTGTTATGGGGGTCTGCGGAGACGTGGCTGCTGTTATATTATGGATACAGCGGCGACACTGTTCTATTAGGCACAGGCCAATATAAGGCCACAGGACAATGCGGCTCATTTACTAAGGGTTGCGCTGCGCACTTTTGTTGGACCATGCGCGTTCTTTATGGCTAAACAGCTTGCACAGGTAATTAAGAAGTGTCTGCGCTTGGTTTGTGGCGCACGCAATCCTTTTGTGCGAAGCTGCGCTGCTTCCACGCCACACAATTTAGGGGGCCTGCCGTCAGACGATCCGACTGATTTCGGGCTGAGCGCCGTATTTGAGTTTCAAATTGTGTCGCAAGCCCTAGCCCTAAGATGCACCACTAAAAAGATGGTGAACCAGAGCGGGGAAGCGACACATGCGGGATATCGGGCGCACGATCTTAGGGAATCGCGGCACAGGGCATTATACACGGACAATGCACTTACATGCACCGGGAAGATGAAGGTGAACTCCGGGGGACCTGAGCAGGGAAGCAACACATGCAGGATATCGGGCGTACAATCTTAGTGAATCGCCGCACGCAGCATTATAGTCAGACAATGCACTGTGAACTCCGGTGACCCTGTAAGTAAATGTGCCCCATTGTGTCTGATTTTACTAATATTGTTAATATTGTTAGGGGCACATTGGACCCCCCAGTGTTGGACAGTCTGTATGGTTAGTTTGACTTATATCTTTATGTTTTTGGGGAGAATAGAATTGACGTGATTGGCTGCATGTTTTACTGTGGGTGCACTGGTTGAGTTAATATGGAAGGGGATTATAACTGGTGTGATTGGGGGCAAGGTTATGGGGGTGCTGTTGCTGCAGTGTTATGGGGGTGTTCTTTCTATATTGTTCTGAGGTTCTGAGGCTTTATTGTAATGGAGATGCTGCTGAGATACTGTTATGGGGGTGCTAGTGCAGCACTTTTTTGGGGGGTGCCATGGCGGCACAGTTATGGTGGGTTCAGAGTGCATTGTTATGCTTGTAGCTGCCCTGTTATGGGGGTGCTGTAGCTCTAAGGTGGTGAGGGTGCTCTGCCTACTTTTCTCTGTGGTGCTGTGTCTCTATGATAATAGGATGCTGTGGCTACACTGTTATGGGGTGCTGTGGTAGTATTCGGGTGCTGGGTGGTTAGGACTTATTGGCTGCAGTTAGTTTCATGTGGTGATTATCACCTGAGCCCTGGATACTATATAACCGTCTTGGGGGCTCCGAGCTCTGACCTGGTGTTCCCCTTTATGCGTCTCTATGGTGTCTAGTACCTGATCCTTCTCAGCGCCAACAGGTGCCCACGCAGAAGTGTCCGCAGGCCGTCGTGTTCCCTTTAAACATTGCAAGTATTTGAGAGATGAGGTGTTCCTCATAAATAATCTGTTGGTTAAACCCCCTCAGCCGGCGGAGTTTGCGGGTATGCTGCTAAGTTCTGCCCGTCAGGATATTCCTTGTAGTCCTGCCAAGAAGCAAAGGGAAGCCGAGGCTTTTATGTGCCCTAATACCCAGCGCTGGCTCCAGGGATCACTATTACCTCAGGATGGGGCGCTGGTGTGAATCTCAGACATGGAGCTCGCAATCCGTCTCGTATCAGAGCGCTCGCCGCATGCCAGCCTGATGATGCCAGGACAGCAGGTGCCCCTGGCAGACAGGAGCGCGCCCGCTTCCTATTACATCCTCACTTAGGACACTACAGGAAGAACTTATGACACTGGGACGCTTATAAAAGGGTGACATGATCAGGATGTAGCAGATTACACACCAGTGATACATTACAGTACTGAGACACTGACAAAACCCCCTGTCTGGATCGAACAAAGGGTGTAAGTTTGGGCATGCGGGGGTAGCTGTCACGTCCAGACCCAGGAGTCACTATTATTAATGACATGTGGCTCAGAAAAACGTGTCTGCTTTCTCCGAAAACATCGCCACTCCTGTCCAATTCTGTGTGGAATTGCAGCTCAGATCCATTCACTGTATTGTGGCCAAGCTGCAGTACCAGACACAACCAGACGACAGGAGTGGAGCTGTTTCTCTAATAGCCTTGTCTTCTCATATATGACATCCTCCTCTATACTTCACCTCTGTATTGGATGTAAAGATTTGCGGCCGGATATACATCCCCATACGTGGAGTGTGAAGTTTGGGGGTCAGGATATTAAGTAATTTACTAATATTCTATTAAATCTATTATATTTTTTGCTCCGCTTTCTTGATATGTAAAGTGAAGCCTCCTGTCTTTAACCTCATCATCAAACATTCCTGTCCATAACATGGCCACAGATGGAGGGTCATGTGATCTCTAGCTGTCCATGAACAATTGCCCTGCCCAGGACCTCGATCTTATATTCATGAATACTATCATAAGGTGCTCCAGAAGTCCTCCCAACTGTCCCGGATCGAGCAAGACAGTCCCCTGGCAGGAGGTACATCCTGGGACATCAACACTGTTGAACACAGAGATAATTTAGATAGCTGTGAGCTCTCTGCATTATCCCTGTGCCTCTGCTGTGAAGAGGGGGAGCTGAGGGGCATATTATTAGGGGGATACAATGTGAGGAGGAGAATAGGAACAATGGGGCTCATTTACTTTTTTCGGACTGTGCACCTTTTTTTGGGGCTAAAACGACTTGCACAGGTATATAAGAAGTGCCTGCACTGGGAGTGTGGTGCACGTGACTTTTTTGTGGCACAGCTGCGCTGCTTCCATGTGACACAAATTAGGGGGCGTGGTGTTGGTCGGTCCGACTAATTCGGTCAGAACGCCGTATTTAATTTTTAAATTGTGTCGCACGCCCTATGCTAAAGGTGCACCACAAAAAAGATGGTGAGCTCTGTCGGACCTGAGTGGGGAAGCGACACATGGAGGATATCGGGCGCACGATCTTAGTGAATAGCCACACGGTGCATTGTAGACGGACAATGCACTTTCTGTGAACTCCAGTGACCGGGTAAGTAAATGTGCCCAACTGTGTTAGATGGAGGGCACTAAAGAAGGAATTATACTGTATCAAGATGGAGTAAGGGGCAGAGCAAAAAAATTTTTTCCGCCGTGCCGTATGTTTTGGCCCTGTTTTGAGGTATGAACTATAAGGAAAAGTCTATCACTCTTGTACATGCGTTAATGCGACCGCTGCTGGGAATAATATGCATCAATACAAAGTTTGCCTATGGATTCTATATGGATTTTCTCAAGCCCAGAAACAACGTGCTCCAAAACAGGTTCAGAAAAATTGGAATGAATAATTTTTTTTTTTGCTTTGCATAACAATTTCTTCGCAGGAAAAACTGCATGGCTACATGACTTTTCCCAAATCCCCTCCCTTTAATGGTAGTTTTTTAACAGATCCACGTCATTAACAATAATAGATTTGGGTCCCACCTCTGGGACTCGCACCTATCTCAAAAAGGAAGTGGCCTTGGCTGCTCTACATTCAGGCATATGGGATCAACATCAAGAGGAGAGTCTATTTGTTTGTCTATTTTTGGCAATCCCAAAATTGATTGTAGGTGAGTGGTCTTCTTCATTTGACTATCCATCCCTTATGGAACAGCATGAAGGGCACAGCAGTGTGAGGACACGCCCCCAGTGCACTTTGAGAAGCTACAATCCTGGAATATAAATCGATACATATAACAGTTCTGCTGCTACTAACAACATACACAAAGGTAACATTACACATCTCTCCAGGGACAATACCTAACACTGGCTGCAGTCTGTATGGTCACACCTGCTGACAGGATCCCTTTAAAGCTGATGTGTACTCATTAGGGCAGATTTACTTACCCGATCCATTCGCGATCCAGCGGCGCGTTCTTTGCGGAGGATTCGGGTCTTCCAGCGATTAACTAAGGTAGTTCCCCCGATGTCCACCAGGTGTCGCTGCTGCGCTGAATTCCGTCGGAGTTCACTGAAGTTCACCAAGCCAGGTGGGTGCAGGTAAGTGCGTGTCAAGCAACACATTTTTTTTTTAAATACGACGGTTTCTCCGAATCCGATGGGTTTTCCGACGGCCACGCCCCCAATTTCCGTCGCGTGCATGCCGGCGGCGATGCGCCACAATCCCGGGGCAATTCAGGGAAAATCGGCGCAAAACGGTAAAATTCGGGTAACCCGACGTAAAAACGTGATTCGGGCCCTTAGTAAATGACCCCCATTGTGAGGACCTCTGCTTATTTAGGCAATATGGACATATTTGATGACTTCTACCTTATATACATACGTCTGTTTGGTGCTTTGTGTCTTTAGCCCAGTTTATAGGAATAAAAGCGATGGATTTTGACAAACCCAAGACAAATAATTTTACACATATCCCTTTCCCCATACTACTAATCCTGCTGACAAATAATAGGGCCGCTGCGGGGAACGCAGGAAATACTTGACAGTTTTGGCATCTCATTGTGGAGTAGATGATTGTCCAATACTAATGGTGCCGAATAATGAGGAACAGATGGGAGGAACATTTTATTGTCACTTTTTTGCTCCAATTATCACAGCTGGATATTAAGATGTTACATTGTGTATTCCGTACGGGGATCGGTGGCGGCCATACTTGCAGACTACAGTGTAATATGTGCATGACCAAAGATTGCTTTGGAAAGGGTCTTCATGTGGTCTTTGCAAAAAGGTCTTCAGACTAGATTGACCTATGAAGTGTTATTGGACCTCTATAGCTAAAGTCTTGGCAATAGACCAACACCAAAAGCATTGGCATTGGAAGGTGAGATGACCGAGTGTGTCAATATGTTTGACTGTGGTCTAGACATTTGGTCTAGCCTGAATATTAAAGGGATCAGGGGTCAGAGGAACTTAGTATTTTGGTCTAACATCTGAAGAATTTAGGTTCCTGGTCTTATGAATATCGTAGCCAGAGGTTTGAGAAATGTAGGGATCTAGCTATGTAAAATGTAGAGATTTGGTGAGACGTCTTTACAACTGGGTTTAATGAAGTTAGGGATTTGGTTTGATGTCAGAGGAAGGATCTGGGGTCTTAGGAACCTAGAAATCTGTTCTAAAATCGGAAGAAATTAGATACCTGGTCTGGAGTCTTATGAACTTAGGGATTAAAAGAATGATAGGGTCTAGGGCAGTGATGGCGAACCTTTTAGAGCCTGAGTGCCCAAACTTCAACCAGAAGCCACTTATTTATTACAAAGTGCCAGCACAGCAATTTAAGCAGGAATTTATTTATCTTGTTCTTTGACAACTTTCAATTGTTCAGCTTCCTAAAGACACCAACGTAGTTGAAAGGAGAAGGACAAATTCCCCTATCATTGCAGGAAGATTCTGCAGGAAGATTCTGTGAGTCCTGTCTGGTGAACTGCATGCTGGGGTGATGGCCTGGGTGCCCACAGAGAGGGCTCCGAGTGCCGCCTCTGCCACCAGTGCCATAGGTTCGCCACCACTGGTCTAGGGTATGAATGATTGCTGGGATGTCTGAAAAATTTGGGGGGCCTTGCATTGGGTCTAATGAAGTTAGGGTTTTATGTTGAGGTTTAAGTACGGGTAGAGAGTCTGTGGAACCAAGGAGTCTCATCTGATATCTGAAGATTATAGGTACCTGGTCTGGGGTCTATGGGTCAGTGCTTTAAGGAATGTAGGGATCTAGGGTATGCAAAATTCAGGGCTCTGGTCAGATGTCTAAAGAACTTTTCGAATTGAGTCTTATAAATTTAGGGGTCTGTTCTGAGGCTTTAGCAGGGGTCCGGAGTGTGTGGAACCAAGGAGCTTAGTTTAAAATATAAAACAAGTTAGTTAAAGGGATCTAATAAATTTAGGAGACAGGTGTTCGAAAGAATGTTGGAGTCTGGAGTATGAAGAATTTAGGGGTCTGGTCTGATGGTTTCCTGGAATTGGGTCAAATGAAGTCTGGGGTCTAGTCTGAGGATTTGAGGAGCTCGAGGTTCAGGGCTTGAGGAATGTAGGGGTATGGAGGATTTCCATCTCAGGACCTTTTGGGGAATGGTCTTGGGTCTAATGAAGTTAGAGGTTTGGAGTGACATCTAAGGTTTTCTGGGTTCCAATACTTTTTGACGTGATTAACTGTGGTCTGAGACCCTGACTAAGCCTTAATAGGCTGTGTACTTGACTGCTTTGAAGTATTGAAGTACGACATGTAGCCCACAGCATCCAGTCACCCATATATATGTTATCTGTAGGAACCCCCACAACTGCCAGCTATGCAAAAGGGAATGAAAAATAAATGAATAGCCATCTCAATAATGTGAGGTTGGAGCCCAGAAGTCTCCGGACTTGGCAAGTGGATAGTTTGTCTGTGATAAACAGGAGGGAGATGTTTCGCTGAAGCAGGACCCAATGCCAGCGTCCCAACAATGTATACAGAAATTTGGCAAGACCTGACCTCTGGATTAGCCAGAAAAACTGAACTGGAGAAGGACGTTCTCCAGGCAAGACGGTCGAATTTCGACAAGACAGATCTTTTCTGAGATCAGCCAATTTTCAGTGTTTTTCAGTCATTACTGGGGATTTAGAGAAAACCCCCCTAAATCTCCTTCTGGCCCATGGTTTCCCTGGAGGAAAAGCGGTTGTTTAGAGAATCACTAAGTAGAGATTTATGGAAGATCAAAATATTTCTGTAAAGATCTGAGATATTTTAATGGCAATATTGACCATGTATCCGTGCCCGGAATAAGTAGAAGTCTGGACTACATGCAAAAAGAGTCCTGCAACCCAAGACCTCTACCAAGAGTGAAGAAAATGGGAGTATATACAAAGTGCACAGGGGTGAAACTGTGTGAATGTGTCCCTGGTCTGGGGATGGAAAGATCCTGAGAGGAAGGCGGTGAAGTTCTCCAACAGCCAAGCAACTAAGCAGAGGGCCCCTACAACAAAGTTACTTGCTCCTTATGGCCAATTTGCCAAAATTTAGGGTAGATTGCAATGTATTGCCAACAGGGATAGAAAACAGGATAGGATCTGAAGGTCTCTCTCATCAAGGATGAAGTGGATCCATGTGGTGCAAATTTTTATATATGGGCAGCACATTTGGGTGGTCATGGCCCCCCTAGGACCTGCTGCCCAAGTAGCAACAAAGAACAGGGATTCAGATTGGCAAACCCCTTCTCCACTTGGTGAACCAGACAGAACTTCTGGGACCCCTCTCCCATGGTTGACCTTCTGCACAAGACAACCATTTGAAAAAACCCAAATTGTTAAAGATGGGTTTCACCCCCTTATATCTTACCACTATTGGGCTAGAGTTTCATGGAGAACCCTAGATGATTATTCATTGGCACTGATCTTTGACCTCCCCTGTAAAAAAAATCAGGTTGATAGAACCAAATTTCTTCTAGATGTCATAAAGCAATATGATCACCTAAAATCAAATTAAAGGGGTTGTCCGTGTAGTGACTGCAGCTTTGTGCAATCTGTTTAATGGTGATAGAGAGGTTCAGGACCCTCGGCTCTTTCTGAAAGATCGGTCTTGAATTCCATTGACTTTGAAGATATGGATAGACACCTTGTAATTCTCAATTACACTTCCTAATAAAAAGATTCCCTTGACTCTGTAATTGTGATCTCACTGGTGAATTCCTAGACCAATGGGAAGCTCTGGCATAACACATGATATGTTGTTCCAAGCTGTTGACACAAGAACATTTAAAAATAGAGGAAACTGACCCGTTTTGGGGGTAGTCCAGATTGTGAACGGTTTCTTTTATTTTCACATTAAAGGAAATCTACCACCAGGATGAAGGGTTGTAAACCAAGCACACTGACATACTGGTGTGTGCCCCCTCTGGCAGGATCAGCTCTTCTTTTAGCTTCTTATGCCCTTGTTTTTTTTCTTTAAAAAAAGACAAAAAATTCTGTAAATAAGCCTGAGGGGCTCCGGGCTTAATTAACAGCTACAGATCCTGGAACCCCTCAGGCTCATTTGCATATTTTTTAAGCCTTTTTTTTAAAAAATTAAAATAAGGACATATGAAGCTAGAACAAAAGCAGATCCTGCCAGAAGGGGCGCACACCAGGGTGTCTGAATTGACACTTCTCCTGCAACCATTAAATTTTGACTCATCTAATGTGAAAATGTGGCCAGAAGAGTCATATTTGCCTGACTTTGGAGATTTTTTATAGATAAATGGGTGAGATTTCACATAAAAACTGAGGGGGGTAGTAGTGGGGTAAATTCTGGTGACTGGTTCTATTTTAGTGTGTGGATGTTTTTGTGCCCACATATAGCAGAGTTAGGTACCCACAAAGCGACGCGTCAATTAATCAGGACTATGTAAATATGGTATTTCTATTATTCCTATTATGTAACTACGGATGGGGGGGGGGGGGCGCATTTTCAGGAATGGTGTCAATTAGTCATTACAGCAATCACCATAAAGTGAGGTAATGAGATGCCGGGGGCTTTACTTAAGCGGCTAATGAGCATAAAAATAGAAGGGAGCGCTGCACAACATGTAGGTCTGAGCCAGTGGCAGGCGGCCGAGGCTTTCACATGTGTACACTACTATTCACATGAAAGGAATACGGCCCAGGAATTCACAGAGCGGGCCCAGCACTCCAACCTGGGCATCATCGGCTCGCAGGAAATACTACAAATTAAGTGGCCATTTCACATAAAGAAAATTCCAGCCATGCCAGTCCCCAAGAACATGTAACCCAAGACACGTGAAGGGGGGGGGATGAAACTGAAACACCAGGGGACTGACCTAAGCTGATCCACATCCATCTCCCGTTCTCGATGTGATGGATTTATCAACCTCGTACCACAGTAGACCCACATACCGCGAATACTCAGCCCCTGAGATCTCAATTACTAAAGTTCCCAGCTCAATAATTGCAAAATATGTCAAAAAATGTTAAGTCTGGAGCATTTAAAGTCCAATTTAGAGGGTTCTACCTGAAGGACTCATCACATTTTTGAATATTACATAGATTTCATTGAACATCATGTAATACCCTTTTTCGCCTTCGGGGGCAGTGTATTGGAGTAGAACACATCATACAAGGTTCTGATTTAGCCATTCCCTTTAACTAAGTTTATAGGAACGTGATATTTGATAGTTTATCCTGAGAAAAAGCAATATAGATCTGACCAGTGTGGATCGGACCGTCTAGCAGCAGAATAAAGAAGCTCCAGAGGACAGCTGAGACATATGGCTGCTGGTTGTAATAATAATTCCTTTATTTGTATAGTGCACACAGATTACACAGCGCTGCACAGAACTATCCAAATCAGTCCCTGTCCCCAGGGAGTGTGGGAGGAAACCGGAGGACCTGGAGGAAACCCACACAGACACTGAGAGAACATACAAAATCTTTGCAGATGTTGACCCTATTACCTGAACTCAGGTCCCCAGTGCTGCAAGGCTGTAATGGTAACCACTGAGCCACCATGCTGCCCTGAATTTACCCAATGATCTCTGATTGCCTCACGAACTTATACCAGGCTTGTTTCCTGGCAGCCAATCAGAACAGAAGAGAATTCTTAACCAATCACAAAGCAGGGGTTTGTCTCAGACTACCTCAGACTCATTAGCTGTGTCAGATCAATCAAGGGAAGAAATGGTAGCATTCTTTACCAAAGATGAGGCAGGAGGTGTGTCCCTGACTACCGCAAACCTTAGTCGCTGTATCTAAGCTGTAGCTACAGCTTTACCTAATAGGACTGGAGACATTACATAGCATAACCTGTAGGTTAGGGTTTCTATGTATTTTCTGTGCACCACATTGAGTTGTCACCAAATGTACCATCTTAAAAAGAAGGGAATTGTGCAGAAATTTGGGCCCACAGAAAAGAGTGCATAGTGATAGGATGTAATATTGGGAATCATAGCTTCTCGTGAATCGACAAAAGTGGAATATCCCTTTAAATATTCCATATGTTACCAGTAGAGGGAAGCGGAGGGTTATACTATGAGACTTGTTTCTATGCAGTTGTAGTGTGAGGACTGTAGGGGGCAGCAGAGAACTTTCCTACGAGACATTCTGATAAAGAGAAGGTGAAATGTTAATAGGGGACCAGGATAAGAAGGAAAGTTCTGAGCAATCAAGGGGGTCTTCTGTATCCATGTGGTCTGCCTGTGCCCCCCATATGCCCCCATTAATGCATGTCATTCTATGTGTTTGCAGACAGTACATAGACTAAGCCTTGTTCCAGAATGGTCATTGTGGGTCATTTACTAAGGGCCTGAATCGCTATTTTTCGTCTGGTTTCCCGAAAATTACCGATTTGCGCCGAAGTGCCCCAGGTTTTTGGCACACACGATCGGATTGTGGCGCCTGCACGCGACGGAAGTCTGGGATGTGGCCTTCGGAAAACCCGACGGATTCGGAAAAAACGCTGATATTTTTTAAAAAATGTGTCGCGTGACATGCACTTACCTGCACCCACGATAGGATGGTGAACTCCAGCAAACTCCAGCGGACTTCAGCGCAGCAGCGACACCTGGTGGACATCGGGCGCACTACCTTAGTGAATCGTCGGAAGACCCGGATCCTCAACGGAGAACCCACCACTGGATTGTGAATTGACCGGGTAAGTAAATTGTATCCACATGCGGCTGGAATCTCTGTGATACATCTTTCCCTTGTTAGCACAAAGATAATATTAGGTGACGCCGAGGGCACAGTTATGGGGGGTTATGCCCCGTGTCTCACTACTGTTGGGTGACTAGGAGGAAGGGGTCTTATTGGGAGACAGAAACCAATGGAGCAACATAACTGCCCCCTGGTGCGTCTTTTAAAATAACCATAAGTGAGGGAAAATCAAAAATCGGAATTTCTTGGACAATATTTATTGTTGTAGTAAATCTCAATAAAGAGAGCACAGAGCACAGCAGTGTGAGGACACGTCCCCAGTGGAATTGGAGAAGCTACAATCCTGGAGTATAAATCCATATTTCAGAGTCCTGCTACTACACACAACATACACAAAGTTTCCAGGGACAATATCAAACACTGTGTGGAGAGAGCACAGAGAACAGCAGTGTTAGGACACCCACCACTCTTGTCCACATGGAGAAGCTCCAATACTGGACTTTAAATTCATACTTCACAGTCCTGCTGCTTCAAACAACATACACAAAGGTCTGATTACACTTCTTTCCATGGACAGTGCTTAACACTGTCTGTAGAGGGCACAGCAGTGTGAGGACAGGCCCCTAATTCACTTGGAGAAGCTCCAACCCTGGAATATAAATCTACATTTTACAGTCCTCCTTCTACAAACAACTTACACATCTCTCCAGGGACAATAGAAAACACTGGGTGCAGAGAGCACCCTCATCTCCCAGCACACTCTGAGAAGCTCTAATCCTGGAATATACATCCATAGTTCACAGTCCTGCTGTTACTAACAACATACACAACGGTCTGATTACACATTTCTCCAGGGACAATACCCAACACTGGCTGCAGAGAGCACAGACCACAGAAGTGTGAGGATACACCCACTGCACTTGGAGAACTACAATCCTGGAATATAAATCCATATATCACAGTCCTGCTGCCTCTAACAACATACACAAAGCTATGATTACACATCTCTTCAGGGACAATACCAAAGACTGGCTGCCAAATGAAAATGTAATTGCCCTGTCATAGGAGCTTGCAATCTAACATTTCCAATAGAAACATTCAGCTCCTCCCTGTTACATTGTTATTTTGCAATAATTCCTTCCACGACGCAGGAAGTGACACTTAGCCCGGCGATCTGGTGACGCTATGAAGCCGCAGATTGTCCGAGTATAGGAATCCTCAGTGTGTGAGACATCAGACAGATCTTCATTGTGGTCTCGTGGGGAGGGATGGGGGCACGTAGCAGCAGTCGCTCTATCCTTCCCTTTTAACTTTTGTCTCCAGTTTTCACAAAGGGGAACAGTCCGGCGCATTGTCCGGCGATCTTCCTACTGATGGGATCTGGAGCGCTTGCAAAATGTTGCTTATTAACCACAAATATGCCAAGATTGTGGGGGTGGGGGCCGGGGGGGGCTTCACACTTGGGGCGATGTACAGTGCATTTCTTGTTGGCGGGTCCATGGACAGCATGCACTTGTTGTTTATGAATGAATTCTCTTCAAAGGAGGCTGCATGTGGTTGGCATCGCTTCAATGTGTCAGGCAGAGGGTCAGTACAGGAGACGGACGGCTGAATGAATGTTTCCTATTAAACAGTAATTACATTAGATCCCAGCGCAACCAGATCATCGCCTTCTGCCAACTAACGCGCCGCGATGTAGTCACTAACCTCCGCAGAATTCATCTCCGCAATCACCGTCACCGCCATCACTCGGGTGCAGAGGCTAATGCCAGTTTATTTTAGAGGACGGTTATTATCTCTCCGTGGCTAATGATACACGAAGGGGGCGCTGCACCTATAGATAAATATATTGCCCTGTGCACAAGTATTCACACCCGCCAGCCTCCTCCATTCACCGCACACTTCACTATTCTCTGATACAAAAGGACAGTGTGAAACTTGTATTCTTTGGCATTATATGGTGGTAGTATAGGAATATCAAAAGCATTACGTTAGAATATTGAGTTTGTGCTGGAAAAATAGAGAAAGCCTGTGAGTCCTGCTCCCTCCACCCACTCATAGAGAAATCCTGTGAGTCCTGCTCCCGCCACCCACTCATAGAGAAAGCCTGTGAGTCCTGCTTCCTCCACCCGCTCATAGAGAAAACCTGTGAGTCCTGCTTCCCCCTTCCACTCATAGAGAAAGCCTGTGAGTCCTGCTTCCCCCTTCCACTCATAGAGAAAGCCTGTGAGTCCTGCTTCCCCCTCCCACTCATAGAGAAAGCCTGTGAGTCCTGCTTCCCCCTCCCAATCATAGAGAAAGCCTGTGAGTCCTGCTTCCCCCTCCCACTCATAGAGAAAGCCTGTGAGTCCTGCTTCCCCCTCCCACTCATAGAGAAAGCCTGTGAGTCCTGCTTCCCCCTCCCACTCATAGAGAAAGCCTGTGAGTCCTGCTTCCCCCTCCCACTCATAGAGAAAGCCTGTGAGTCCTGCTTCCCCCTCCCACTCATAGAGAAAGCCTGTGAGTCCTGCTTCCCCTTCCCACTCATAGAGAAAGCCTGTGAGTCCTGCTTCCCCCTCCCACTCATAGAGAAAGCCTGTGAGTAATAACTCCCCACCAACTCAGAGAAAGCCTGTGAGTCCTGCTTCTCCACCCACTCATAGAGAAAGCCTGTGAGTCCTGCTTCCTCCACCCACTCATAGAGAAAGCCTGTGAGTCCTGCTCCCCCACCTACTCATAGAGAAAGCCTGTGAGTCCTGCTACTCCACCTACTCATAGAGAAAGCCTGTGAGTCCTGATTCCCCAACACACTCATAGAAAAAGTCTGTGAGTCCTGCTTCCTCCACCTACTCATAGAGAAAGCTTATGAGTCTTTCTGACCCCACCCACTCATAGAGAAAGCCTGTGAGTCCTACCTCACCACCCTCTCATAGAGAAAGCCTGTGAGTCCTGCTCCCCCCTCCTAATCATAGAGAACGCCTGTGAGTCCTGCTTCTCCACCCGCACATAGAGAAAGCCTGTAAGTCCTGCTCCCTCCACCCTCTCATAGAGAAAGCCTGTGAGTCCTGCTCCCTCCACCCTCTCATAGAGAAAGCCTGTGAGTCCTGCTCCCTCCACCCTCTCATAGAGAAAGCCTGTGAGACCTGCTCCCTCTATCCTCTCATAGAGAAAGCCTGTGAGTCCTGCTCCCTTCACCCACTCATAGAGAAAGCCTGTGAGTCCTGCTCCCCCACCCACTCGTAGAGAAAGCCTGTGAGTCCTGCTCCCCCACCCACTCATAGAGAAAGCCTGTGAGTCCTGCTCCCCCCAACCACTCATAGGGAAAGCCTGTGAGTCCTGATTCCCCAACACACTCATAGAAAAAGTCTGTGAGTCCTGCTTCCTCCACCTACTCATAGAGAAAGCTTATGAGTCTTTCTGACCCCACCCACTCATAGAGAAAGCCTGTGAGTCCTACCTCACCACCCTCTCATAGAGAAAGCCTGTGAGTCCTGCTCCCCCCTCCTAATCATAGAGAACGCCTGTGAGTCCTGCTTCTCCACCCGCACATAGAGAAAGCCTGTAAGTCCTGCTCCCTCCACCCTCTCATAGAGAAAGTCTGTGAGTCCTGCTCCCTCCACCCTCTCATAGAGAAAGCCTGTGAGTCCTGCTCCCTCCACCCTCTCATAGAGAAAGCCTGTGAGGCCTGCTCCCTCTATCCTCTCATAGAGAAAGCCTGTGAGTCCTGCTCCCTTCACCCACTCATAGAGAAAGCCTGTGAGTCCTGCTCCCCCACCCACTCGTAGAGAAAGCCTGTGAGTCCTGCTCCCCCACCCACTCATAGAGAAAGCCTGTGAGTCCTGCTCCCCCCACCCACTCATAGGGAAAGCCTGTGAAATTACATTGTATTCATTTTTATTTTGTATTTCATAAGTTTGTCCAGATTATATTAATGTATATACATTATGTCACATGGTAGCAGGATGGCTTTTCTATTGGCTAATTCAGCTTGAACACTCTAGAAGGTAGAACTTAAATTGAATAGGATAAGGCCTGTGAGGCTTTAATTCTCACCCACTCGTATAATAAGCCTGAAAGTCCTGCTGGACATTTAGGAGCTCCTCATAGCTGTACATTTTATGTAAATTCATGGTGTAAAGTTTTCATAATTCTTAAAGCGTAAAATTACATCTGTGAAATAAAAAAAATACTCTGCGGGATAATATAACATCCATAACTTTATCTAGTAGAGAATCAGAAATAGCCTGGGAAGAGCCAGTCATTGTGCGGAGGTATCTGAGGACAGTTGGCATGTGGGTGACGTTGGGTCCTCGTGGTTTGGTCTTCCTCCAGGTCTCGCTCTAGAATCACATAAAGCTCTATAGGCAGACAAGAGATTTGCTGTGATGGGGCCGACATTTTATGAGCCCACAGACATTTAAAGCTTCACTTCTGACTACAAATCCATAATTAAGTACAGCCAGAACCTAATAGTCGCAAGCGGTGGCATCTGATACATTGATGGACACCAACACCATCACAGGATTAGTGAGACTGAACTTGGTCAGTCTGGGTTCTCAACCAGGAATCAGACACAAGAGGTGCTCAATGCAAGGGTAATCCCTACTAAGTAGTAACGTCACTCACTTAGATAGCAGCAAGGATTGGGTTATGGCTGTGGTCTCCTTTCTACACTGTTCAACTTCTTCTGGGTGTTAAATATTTGCAGCAAACACTACAGCATGTCACTATTCATAGATGTAGTAGGGACAGATTTGTCATACACCTTGGGTTGGGCATGTTATATCTTCCAAATTGTACTTCGGGTTCTCCAAAGGACTCTAAAGTGATTGAGGGTGACTTTCAGTCTCATTGGATCCCTTTAGTTCCCAACCATCAAAGATTCAGAGAGACCATGCTGAATTTTCAGGTCTTTCCGACTATCCCAGCCACTGGGATTTATGTCCTGAGTTGTCCAGGCACAGATAGAGTTGAATGCAATGGTGAAGCAGGTAGATGTCAGCTCCTTGCTCCACCATTAGACCTCTACCACTGTTCTCATTAACTCTAAGAGTTACAGGGACAATGTGATAATGTCATTGCACCTTCTGGCTTTGGATCTAAACAATATTTAGCAGCAAAAGAAATTGGAAGTGGATGGGTCTCTAAAATGGGTTGTGGGAGAGGATTAAAATTTCCAGTGACAACAGGTTAGCCCCTATCCACAGGAATGGGGACAACTTGCTGATCAATGTGGGTCTCAGTAATGGGAATCCCATCGATCATGAGAACAGGGATCTGTTGTACCCCCAGTTGTACCTCAAAAGAATTGAGCCCTGAATAGAAATGTGCGGTACTGCTCCATTCACTATCTATGTAACAATAGAAAAGAATATAGCAGCAGGGCACAGGCGCGACTGGTTGATCTATTCATCTGGGGTACAAGTGCTTGGCTTGATGTATATAAGTTAACTATAGTTGGGGGACATTATAAGTAGTGGCTTAAGAATGTTGGGGGTATTATTAGTTTATGGAGCACATTAGGGAAAAATATACTGTAGGCACTCTAGGGGTGGGCATAAGGGTTTGCCTTATAATTTTCTGTTCCTCCTTACACTTTTGAATTGTTTACTACAAAAAGCAGACAGCCTGACAGGTTCTGTCTGGAAACTTGTTTACCACGTTAGAAACTTGCTGCCATGGGATATTATGGGGACTCAATGCAAGTTTATAGCAGAATACTTTATTATTCTTTTTGAATAAATGTATTTACTACCTCCCTCCCCCCACAGTAGAGGGTATTTAAAAAGAACAGTCACAGTCCCTAGTGTCCTGCAGTTAGAGAAGAGAGCTCAGAGGAGAAAGTGGAATGACTAGAAGAAGGAGCTGAGATGGGGATACTCTGCCACAGAGGCGTCACTAGGTCAAAAGATCCGGGGCTCGTGCCCTGGATCTTTTGGCTGGTGCCCCGAATCTCCCTGGGCCAGCAGGACATTTGTCCCACTGCCCGGGCATCCTCCCCTGTCTCATCACGATTCGTGTCCTCTGGACATAGATAGTGATGAGAACAAGTGGACAGTGTACACTGCTTTCCCTACAGGACCTGTGATGATGTCACGATCACATGACCTGCAGGGGGCAGCAGTGCACAGAGCTGCACGAGTCAGGTGAGAGGGAGAACACAGGGGGATCTGTATGGGCACATTACAGGGGGGCTGTGTGTGGGGACATTACAGGGAAATCTGTGTGGGGACATTACAGGATGACACTAGAAGGGGGCTGTGTTTGGGCACATTACAGGGGGACATTTCTGGGGGGCTGTGTGTGGGGACATTACTGGGGGACATTTCTGGGGGGCTGTGTGTGAGGACATTACTGGGGGACATTACAGGGGGGCTGTGTGTGGGGCATTACTGGGGGACATTACAGGGGGGCTGTGTGTGGGGCATTACTGGGGGACATTACAGGGGGGCTGTGTGTGGGGCATTACTGGGGTGCTGTGTGTGGGGACATTACTGGGGGACATTACAGGGGGCCTGTGTGTGGGGACATTACTGGGGGACATTATAGGGGGCCTGTGTGTGGGGACATTACAGGGGGCCTGTGTGTGAGGACATTACTGGGGGACATTACAGGGGGGCTGTGTGTGGGGACATTACTAGGGGACATTATAGGGGGCCTGTGTGTGGGGACATTACTGGGGGACATTACAGGGGGCCTGTTTGTGAGGACATTACTGGGGGACATTACAGGGGGGCTGTGTGTGGGGCATTACTGGGGGACATTACAGGGGGGCTGTGTGTGGGGCATTACTGGGGGACATTACAGGGGGGCTGTGTGTGGGGCATTACTGGGGGACATTACAGGGGGGCTGTGTGTGGGGACCTTACAGGGGTGCTGTGTGTGGGGACATTACTGGGGGAAATTACAGGAGGGCTGTGTGTGAGGACATTACTGGGGGACATTATAGGGGGCCTGTGTGTGGGGACATTACAGGGGGGCTGTGTGTGGGGACATTACTGGGGGACATTACAGGGGGGCTGTGTGTGAGGACATTACTGGGGGACATTACAGGGGTGCTGTGTGTGGGGACATTACTGGGGGACATTACAGGGGGGCTGTGTGTGGGGACATTACTGGGGGACATTATAGGGGGCCTGTGTGTGGGGACATTACTGGGGGACATTACAGGGGGCCTGTGTGTGAGGACATTACTGGGGGACATTATAGGGGGCCTGTGTGTGGGGACATTACAGGGGGGCTGTGTGTGGGGACATTACTGGGGGACATTACAGGGGGGCTGTGTGTGGGGACATTACTGGGGGACATTACAGGGGGGCTGTGTGTGGGGACATTACTGGGGGACATTATAGGGGGCCTGTGTGTGGGGACATTACTGGGGGACATTACAGGGGGCCTGTGTGTGAGGACATTACTGGGGGACATTATAGGGGGCCTGTGTGTGGGGACATTACTGGGGGACATTACAGGGGGGCTGTGTGTGGGGACATTACTGGGGGACATTACAGGGGGGCTGTGTGTGGGGACATTACTGGGGGACATTATAGGGGGCCTGTGTGTGGGGACATTACTGGGGGACATTACAGGGGGCCTGTGTGTGAGGACATTACTGGGGGACATTATAGGGGGCCTGTGTGTGGGGACATTACTGGGGACATTACTGGGAACATTACAGGGGGATGTGTGTGGGGTCATTACTGGGGAACCTTACAGGGGGGGCTGTGTGGGGGACATTACAGGGGGCTGTGTGGGGGAGACATTACTGGGGGGCTGTGTGGGGGAGACATTACTGGGGGGCTGTGTGGGGGAGACATTACTGGGGGGATTTGTGGGGGACATTTCTTGGGGCGTGTTCACACGTGGCAGTAGGATGGGGCCTCGGTTTGCTCACACATGAGTTTCCAGTGATGGTTATGTGATGGATAACGAGCGCCTGGTGTCTTGTATTTCTTTAGATGCAGACGTGTGAGCGCAGCCTTACAGTATTTTGGGAGAGTGTTAGAGCAGCAGCAGGATAACACTGCCAGGGTGTGTTCACATGATGCAGTTACAATCAGCTTTGAGGTGGTTTTAGGTGCAGTTTTGTCAATTTAACAGGTAAAAGACCTGATCTGAACGGGTGAATTTGAGTTTGAAGGGGAAACCTGCTCCACAAATGTTGTTCACGTAAAATAACAAAACTGCACCTAAAACCACCTCAAAACTGATTGCGATGCATTTTGAACTGCAACCTGTGACAGCACCTTCAGAAAACCAAGATATAGGGACAATGAAGGACATGTGGTGATGCCACATGTAGGGATTTCTCCTGTGTTTCTGTAGCTGTATATACCCTCAGTAACGTTGTTATTGGCAGAACCAAATGTTAGGGAGGGTATGTACAGTAGCGGGCATTACTGAAAGTGCCATACACATGCATTAGGGCCCGTGCCCCGGATCTTTTACCACCCTAGCAACGCCCCTGCTCTGCCATATACCCTGGGCTCCATTGGCCAGGGTACCAGCCTTCTGAGGGACAGCTGGCCCAAGCCTTCCCTTGGGGTAGAACCCTTCCTCTGTCAGGGAGGACATTGGAGAAGTCAGCCCTGCTATGTTTGTATTTTGCACCTGAATTTCTTCCGTTCACTGCAGGCCCTGACTGTCTGGACTCCCATTGGGGTGCACCACGCCTTACCATCCCTTCCCGAGAGCTGCAACACGTGGTGACACCTCAACCCAGCATAGTGTTGGGGCCACCCCTAACCCAGGCACTCTATAGTCAGTGACCAATGATGCCCTAAAGCAAAATGTTGAGGCCCCTAAACAGACCTTTTTACATAATGATTTATTTATTTAAATTCAATCATGATTTTTTTTTGTCCTTTTACAAGCATTTTATGATTTTTTTGTATAGCCCTTATGTATTTATTTCCTAAACAGGACCAAGAACAAAACATTATACCAAAAGAAAAAAAGAAAGAAACATACAGACGCACGCTGGAGAGGAGGAGGGAAGAGCGCTGCTCACCCCTCCCCTCTCCATAGAGAAGTGAGTGGCCGGCAAGTCAAAATATGTCCGATATTTCGCAGAGCATGGTCACAGTGTGGTGAGACAACATGTGGCACCATAGAAGTCAATGGGGACTGATATGTGGCCGCAAATTGTGCCCCCATATAGTTCCCCAGTACGTTTGTGTGAATAAGCCCTAAGAAGAAACAATGTATGCCGAAAAGGTCCCTGGGCTGCGTCTCTCAAGTTACACCCCTGAATAAACCAAAAAAAGCAACAAAACCAAGAACTAAAGACCACAGTCAACACTCGGCTTGTAGCACGTTTTTAATGCTGCAAAAAAATGAAGCAATTTTTTTTATCACTTCAGCAATTTTACATAAATTGCAAAATTAAGAATTATCATCATTAAGATTTATCATCTTTGATAGTTGGGTTGGGGATAAGACATCCTTAAAATGGACCCGAGCTGTAATACCAAGCACAGTCACTATATAAGGTGCGTCACTGCATCTAATAGACAGTAAAGAGACCACCCAGCACATTTTCATAAAATCAAGTTCCATGTCAGTTTTAGAAGTCAGACCACCACATTATAATGTTGGTTATCCTTCCTAAGGATTAGTCATCAATATCTATGTTCTGGAAAATCCCTTTAATGGCCGATAAAACAAAACTATCCCTATTGCCCCCGGCAACCAATCAGAGCACAGGTTTCATTTTACCAGAGACAGTTAAGAAATGAAAGCTGCACTGTGATTGGTTGCAATGGGCAACAGAGATTGTTTTTGATAAACAAGGCCCAAAAAGTGTTAAAAATATCAGAAAATCCCAAAATATGAGCAATATTAGGGGTTAATGACTTTAATTTGGGGAAGAGTAATGAAAATACCATATATTGATATGATATGTAGGGGTAAGGACAGGCTCATTCTGCTTTGTCACATTTCATTGACACTACAAGTCTCTGCCAGAAGATCTGGGGGTAAGCGATACACGCAGGATAATCCCGCCGCATCGCACTACAAGACATGTGTTTGATGGATATGAATGTTACATGGAGCCACCGAGTCCGCGAGGTTTTATGTCTGACATTGAGGCCCAACATTTCGCTATGAGGAAACTTTACACTATGACGCCACCCGCTCGGCCCTCGATGTGAACCCAACGCCGTGAAATTACATCTACACAATCAGTTACAGATACATAGTTATATCCACCTAGAAGATAGTCAACGGAGGAGGATGGAAATCTGCTGTGGTGTAGGAATCAGGGAACCAGGATGGAAGGGGTTAAAGGGATCTGTCAGCAGGAGTGACCACACAGAATGCAGCCAGTGTTAGGTATTGTGAAAGATGTGAAATCAGACCTTTGTGTATATTATTAGTAGTAGCAGCAGGACTGTGAAATATGGATTTATATTCCAGGATTGTAGTATCCCCCTGTGCGCTCAGGTCATATCCTCACACTGCTGTGCTCTGTACTCTCTGCAGCCAGTGTTTGGTATTGTCCCGGGAGAGATGTGAAATCAGACCTTTGTGTATATTTTTAGTAGTAGCAGCAGGACTGTGAAATATGGATTTATATTCCAGGATTGTAGTATCCCCCTGTACACTGTGGCTATAGTCTCACACTGCTGTGCTCTGTACTCTCTGCAGCCAGTGTTTGGTATTGTCCTTAGAGAGATGTGAAATCAGACCTTTGTGTATATTATAAGTAACAGCAGGACTGTGAAATATGGATTTATATTCCAGGATTGTAGAATCCCCCTGTGCAGTGAGGTTGTGTCCTACCCTTATCTGCATTGAGCTACATTCCAACCCATTTCTAATGCTCTGAAATAAAAGACTCTATAAGTGCTTCAGGTTAACAAAGCATTTTCACGTTTGTCTTACACCATGAAGAAACTGGAGCTGATTTGTGACTAAATTTGCGGCTTTCTGAAAACTTGCACTTCATAAATTTAGACATTTTATTAATGGGGGGTTCTGCTCTAGACATTTTTTCATGGGGCTTTACTATGAACATTTTTATTAATATGGGGCTCTACTATGGACTTTTAATTACTGGGGGTTTTGTTGGACATATTATTATTTGGGGGAGGGGCTCTGCTGGACATATTATTATTTGGGGGAGGGGCTCTGCTGGACATATTATTATTGGTAGGGCTCTGCTTAATTGAAGGTGATGATGTGGACATTTCATTAATGAGGGGAGACTACTGGACATTTAATTGTTGAGGGGTATCACAGCTTATACTCGGATCTGCTTATACTCGAGTATATACAGTATTTTTTTTTTCTTTCCATTCTAATCCTCCTCTTTTTTCTTAAATCAGATATTTCTTTATTCATTCTTTTATTCATTCTTTTAATGAACATACAAAACAATGAAGAAACAAGCCCCAAAACCCCCTACCTGCCACCCCCATCCCAGCCCTAATCCTCCTTTAATAATAAATGCCCTTGATAGAAGAGATGACACACATAACAATCACATCATGTTCCGGAGCTCTGAGATGCATTCCTTTAAATGGTGAACAGGACAGGAGTGGGTTTGGAAAAGTCCCAAAATTGTGTGACAAATCGAGAGACAGAAACCTGATAAAAAATTGCAATGATACACCCCCTCAGAGTCTATGGGATGACGAGTGATTGGAAGGCAAGTAAAGGAGGCTGTATATATTCCCAAATGTATACAAGAGAGAGATTTAGATCTGTGTTGGAGGAATACTGTGATACGAGTCTGGTGGATCCCCCAAAAACCTGCAAAGCCTTAAAAAGGGCATCAATATATAAATTAATGACAAGGTTGTTGGACTCTGGTGGCATCCAAAAGAAATAAGCCAAGTGAGGAAAAACAAAGGAAGATATGGTGAAATTATCTGGTAATACATGATGCAATAAAGAAGGGCCCAATAGTATTTACCCCAGACATACCAGTCACTTACTAATCATGGCTCAAGAATGGCCTGGTAGTGGTGGTAATACCCTAAATAAGTGCAGCCAAGTGTCCTCATGGAAGATGGTTGAAGCCAGTCATGTTGATCAAGGGCCCTTAATATGATCAGACCCCATTCATTTGTGCAGTGAAAATCTGGTGACCTTAATATTCAACTCATGTCACATGCAGCAGAGGGAGGACCTTACAAAGAGCACTTAATAACTCATCTGCCATCAGATTTCAAGGGGTTTTCCAGGAATTTAGGAAAAGTCAATGGGAGCTGCGTTTGCTTGAGTTGTGACGCGTTGCGGTCTTTGGCACCTCAGACTCTGGGCTGTCTCCTTGGACCACAGGTCGTCACTTGTGGCACACAACCCACTCGTGGCAAATGATGTCACTGGCCCGAAAGGGTCAAATGATTGCGTCTCCTTGCAAGTGATCCTCAAGTGATGCATGAGGGCCTCCTATATGTCATCCATGTTTTTCAAGGCTTGTAAAAATGAAACCAGCGTTCGTGTGCGTGAGGCCCAAAACCTTCCAGGTGTTTGTATGTGTTTGTATGGATTGTTCAATTTCTGAGATTGATCTGTAATAGAGGAGATGAGCCCCGCCACATCTCAGTCTTCTCTGGAGGTCTGCTGAGGAGGAATGTCCGGCCATTTCTCTTCTCCCTGCGCACCATTAATCACTATGGTGTACTTAACATGTAGGGAGGATCTTCCTGTAACTATAATATTTGCTCTCGACCCCCCCGCGCCCCCACAGGTTTAATCCAGAGCAGGTCACTCAGCAGTAAATCAAGCCGCGGTATTCTACAAGGAGATTCTTCTGTAATATTCCGTATTCTTGATGTTTGGGGTCTATCTGTCTTATACACACAATTTTTTAGTAAGAATAAGATGATAGGTACAGAATACAGCTCACCGCTCCCAGGACATTAGTTGCAGGTGGAATGAAGTAAAGACTCAAGCATGGAGACACATGTGGCCACTCCGGTAATCCAAGATGAATTTAAACCAAAGAATAGTGGTCTAAAATTCTGGGTGAAAAAAAACTGTGTGAAAATTGCCTTGATTTTTTCCCTACAACTTTTTTTCAAACCTGTACTTCTCATGTAGTCAAATCTTATGTAGTCATATTCTACAGTCCCTAAATATCTTCCCCAACTACTTACTGACATGACATTTAAAGGAGTTTTCTATATCAGTTATATTAATGACCTATTCATAGAACATCTGTAGAGGCCTCCTGGTGCCAAAATAAAAACTGAAAATTCACTCCATTCTCTGTATAATAGGGACTAAGGGGGATATTTATCATACTCTGGCGCTCATGCGGATAGTCCCGCCGCTGCATGTTCACAGCGGGATACATCAAGAGGCTTCCGGGGCGGGGGCTGCACATATGAAAAGTCGCCGGCAGCAGCGCGCCCTCCGCTTGGGAAGCCGCGCCCCCCCCCCCTTCAAGCCCCTTCACATCCCACGGGGCAAATAATCGCAAAAGCTAGCAATAAGCTACCATTTGCGATTATTTCAGGGCCTCTGCACCACGCTAAGAACAGGAAACTGAGGCTACAATTTGCACAAGCTCATCGAAATTGGACAGTAGAAGATTGGAAAAACGTTGCCTGGTCTGATGAGTCTCGATTTCTGCTGCGACATTCGGATGGTAGGGTCAGAATTTGGCGTCAACAACATGAAAGCATGGATCCATCCTGCCTTGTATCAACGGTTCAGGCTGGTGGTGGTGGTGTCATGGTGTGGGGAATATTTTCTTGGCACTCTTTGGGCCCCTTGGTACAACGCCACAGCCTACCTGAGTATTGTTGCTGACCATGTCCATCCCTTTATGAGCACAATGTACCCTGTAACATCTGATGGCTACTTTCAGCAGGATAATGCGCCATGTCATAAAGCTGGAATCATCTCAGACTGGTTTCTTGAACATGACAATGAGGTCACTGGACACAAATGGCCTCCACAGTCACCGGATCTCAATCCAATAGAGCATCTTTGGGATGTGGTGGAACGGGAGATTCGCATCATGGATGTGCAGCCGACAAATCTGCGGCAACTGTGTGATGCCATCATGTCAATATGGACCAAAATCTCTGAGGAGCTTCCAGCACCTTGTTGTATCTATGCCACGAAGAATTGAGGCAGTTCTGAAGGCAAAAGGGGGTCCAACCCGTTACTAGCATGGTGTACCTAATAAAGTGGCCGGTGAGTGTACATAACATGTAGCATGTACACATCAGATATGCACACACATATACAGTATATACACATCATATTCAAAGACATACAGCAAAAAGACACCTAGATACAATACCATATACAGACATACAGTTATACACATACATACAGCATTTACACTTCCAATATACAGACAGTCCCCGGGTTACGTACAGGATCGGTTCTGTAGATTTGTTCTTAAGTTGAATTTGTATGTAAGTCGGAACTGTTTATTTTATCATTGTAACCCCAGCCAAATTTTTTTTTGGTCTCTGTGATTTTAAAAATGTTGGATTGTCATAATAACCAGGATTAACAATAAAGCTTCATTGCAGACACCTTAGATAACTGTTATAGCTGTTTATTGTAGCCTGGGACTTAAAACAGTAAATTACCATCATCTAGAGGTCCGTTTGTAACTAGGGGTCGTATGTAAGTCAGGTGTTCTTAAGTAGGGGACTGCCTATACTCCCATTACCCCAGATGCCGGGGTCCCCTGACACAGTGGTCCATATATCGGCTGCTATGCAGGCTACCCCTATAGTTAAGCATGAATATAAGTGTAAAGCCCCTTTAAGTTAGAAAAAAGTAGTGGTCCAAGAGTATAACTGCATCTGACTACACATGGTGTGTGTGCTGTCTGTTACCATGGAGACACTAGAGCTATAACCAGGAAACAATAGGACATTTTCAGTTAAAATGCATCATTTCTATTAAAAATGTCCTGGGACAATAATCAGAATGGAGCACATAAAAAATAAGTGGGAATTCCTGCTGTTTTACGTCAAAATAATGTAAAAAAAAGTAATAAAGATTGAGGAAAAGTGAAGAAGGACATTTGATTTTCATTTATTTTCCTTAAATAACTTTTGTCTCCCTTCCCAATCGCCAACACTGGGAGCTGTAATCCTAATCCAGGGGCATTTACAATGGGGACAGCGCTAGACTGTGATAATCCAAAAAGTATCCAGCATTAAACACGGGATGAGACACAAATGCTTTCCGCTCTCTGCTCACTGAATCATGGGCTAAGGATTTTTTCCAGCCATGTAAATGGAGTGATTATGCATCACAGGACGTCTGGGCGACTCGCGGTAATGAAATACAATGGCGGGGACTATAATGCCCTCATTGAGGCTGGTAGGCCCCGGTGTACACCCGGACGTCTCCAGGGGCTCAGATGCCTGGAGTTTATAATAGTTCACTTCTTACTGTCATCTATACGTGCAAGTTTGGAGGGATTTTTGGAAACATTCAGTTAAGTGGCACAGTGCGAAAAGTTTTTATATATGCCCCGCCCATTAGTCAAATATTTGGTATATGATTTTGGTTATGGATCAACACAAATACAGACAATACCATAAACATAGTAGATAGGACCCAAACCAGATCCCCTAAATAATAACATCTCTTCACACCTGATGTCTGCCTGAATGGGAGACACAGCGCAGTCAAGTGGGAGGTGCCTATCTATAGTAAAAATACCACCAATATAAATAAATTAAAAACTTGAATATAGTGGTCCCTGCCAAATTATGACTTTATCCATGCTTTGCTCTTGGTCCTCCATGCTTGCTCCTGGTCCTCCATGCTTTGCTCTTGGTCCTCCATGCTTGCTCCTGGTCCTCCATGCTTGCTCCTGGTCCTTCATGCTTGCATCTGGTGTTCCATCCTTCGCTCCCCATCCTTCATGCTTGTTCCTGGTACTGCCTTCTTTGCTCCTCATCCTCCATGCTTTGCTTATCTTCCTCTATGCTTGCTTCTGGTCCTCCATGGTTGGCTCCTATTCTTCCCTGCTTTGCTCCTGTTCTTCCTTGTCTTCCATGTTTTAGTCTGTGTTCTCCATGCTTGTTCCTCGTCCACCCTGCATTGTTTCTGGTCTTCATTGCTTTACTCCTTGTCCTCCAAGCTTGCTCCTGGTCCTCCATGCTTGGCTCCTAATCCTCCATGCTTTACTCCTCGTCCTCCAAACTTGCTCCTGGTCCTCCATGCTTGGCTCCTAATCCTCCATGCTTTACTCCTAGGCCTCCAAACTTGCTCCTGGTCCTCCATGCTTTGCTCCTGGTCCTCCATACTTGGCTCCTAATCCTCCATGCTTTACTCCTAGTGCTCCAAACTTGCTCCGGGTCCTCCAAGTTTGCTCCTGGTCTTCCATGCTGTGGTCCTGGTCCTCCATGCTTGGCTCCTAATCCTCCAAACTTCCTCTGGGTCTTCCATGCTTTGGTCCTGGTCCTCTATGCTTGGCTCCTATTCCTCCATGCTTTACTACTTGTCCTCCAAGCTAGCTCCTGATCCTTCACGCTTGCTCCTTGTCTTCCTTCCTTTCCCGATTTCCATATATTTTGCGTAATAGGGGCCATTTGCTTCCCGCTCTGTTTACACAACACTCCGACCTGCACTACATCAGTCTAATGAAAGATCCACAAGAATTTACTTCCTTGATTTTATTCGTGCTGAAAATGAGTCAAGATTGTTTTCTAAAATCTAAGGAAAGCAGTCAGGGCTGGTCCGAATATCTGATTCCGGGAAAGCTGAGTAACTGCAGAAATCACAGCTCCCTTATCATCTGTAACTATGATTGATAGATAATACATGAGAATAAACACTGGAAATGTTTGAGAGACACTTGTAGCTGTACCTTTCCCTGCTTCCTCGGTGGATACATAACTTTCTGCGGGTAACAAGAACTAGAAGAATAGGTCAAGATAAGGATTTTTTCAGGGGGTCAGTGTTTATTAATGAAATGTGGGGTCTATATTAGTTTATTAGGAACACATTAACGTGAAGGTACTCACATGGGACTGCGCTAGGCAACTGGATCTCAAATAAGACTTAATGGGGCTCATTTACTAAGGATCCGCGGACCACATTTTCGTTGGGTTTCCTGCCGATTTCCTATTCCTGCAGCATTTAACAAGGGTTTTGGCGCTGGCTTTCACGCGACACAAATCGGGGGGCAGGCCATCGGAAGATCCGACGGATTCAGACAACGCGCAGGATTTAACATCGTAAATTGTGACGCAAGCACTGGGAAGAAGAAGGTGAACTCCAGCGGACCTGAGCGGGGAAGCGACACATGCAGGATCTAGGGCACACAATGTTGGTGAATCGTGCCGGACTTCATCTTCGTCGGACTGTCTGGATCGGGAATCGCCACAGGTCCGGGTAAGTAAATGTGCCCCAATGGGGCAGATTTACTTACCCAGACCTGTCGCAATCCCGCAGTGCGTTGTCTGACGAGGATTCGGGTCTGCAGCAATTCACTAAGGTTGTACGTCCAATTTCCTGCATGTGTCGCTTCCCCGCTTAGGTCCGCCGGAGTTCACCTTCTTCTTCTTCCTGGTGCATGTGAGGGCTGATCTTGCGACACAATTTTGTTTTCAAATTCCTTGGTTTGTCTGACCGAACCCCCCCCCCCCCCATTTCTGTCACATGCAGGCCGGCGCCGATGCGCCACAATCTGATCGCATGCGCCAGAAACCAGCGGCTATTCAGGCAACCCGACAAAATCGTGGTCCCCGGAGCCTTAATAAATGAGCCCCAATATGTGCAAACATCGTTCATCAATAGTAGATTTGTAACCTTTCTCCAATGTTACAGAAAATTAAGTATTTTGTGACATCATTTTCATTCCCATATTACACACAGGACACTTGCAGTGGCTGCTGGGTGGATGAGAACATCATGGAAAAAGTAAACAACAGATCCGATTATGTTAGGGATTGTATCCGCTCCAAAACCAAAATTATTTGAATAAATAATCCTGAACCTGGGGCAGGACAAGTGTTATTGATTTTCAGATGACGGAACAACATTTCACCAGAAATCTCACTTCTTTGATGAAATTGTCGCCTCCCACAAAGAATATGGACAAACTGGCCATGTCGGTGTTTACAATATAACCGGAAACTTCTCATCCCTCCAAACCAGAGAACCCCCCTGCAATACGCAATAACATTAATACATATGGGCAGGCCCTGGTACTTGTTACCCCCTTGTGCCCATTGCCATAGCAATATGGAGCATATTTTTAAAGGAAACCTGAAGGAAACCATGAAGAATCTACCTTCAGAAGCAGATGTTATGGTAGATGCCTCCTGCCTGTCTCTGCCCTAATTCGTAACTTAATAATCTTGGAACCTAACATAACTTGGGGAAAACTGGGCACTGGGTAGCCTGTCTGGGCACTGGGAGCTGAGCCTACTACACACCCCTGTAGCCTCTGCAGTTAATTTACATAGAACTAAAATAAAGTTTTTCACAAATTAGGTCAGGTTCCAGGATTATAAAATTACAGATTAGGGCAGAGGGAGCAGGAGGAATCTACCATCACATCTACTTCTGGTTCCTCAGGGTAGGTTTCCTTTAAAGGAAACCTACCACTTGAAGTGGCAGGTATAAGGGGGAACTACCAAGCACCAGCTGAGGGTGAGCTGGTGCCGGAGCTTAGTTTTGTTAGTGTTTTAAACCGCAGCATCGCGGTTTAAAACACTTTTTAAACTTTATGGCCGAAGCTGCTTCGGCGCAGGGAGGTACGCGCTCAGCACACCATGCGTGCGACCGGCTACATAGGAAGTGAATGAGAGCCGCGGGCACGGTCGCGCGCATGGTGCGCCGAGCGTGTACCTCCCTGTGCCGAAGCAGCTTAGACCATAAAGTTTAAAAAGTGTTTTAAACCGTGATGCTGCGGTTTAAAACACTAACAAAACTAAGCTCCGGCACCAGCTCACCCTCAGCTGGTGCTCGGTAGTTCCCCCTTATACCTGCCACTTCAAGTGGTAGGTTTCCTTTAAGGATTGTGCCATTACTCTGTGATTGTGCATCATTACATTTAAAGGAAGTTGTATCTTTTTTTGCATTTATTTCCTTTTCTTTTCTGTGTTTTTTTTGGGTATGTGTAATTTTTTGGCAACTTTTTCATGCGTTCTCTGAAGTTGGTGGAGCACTGCTTTTCCTGCTCTGCGCCTAATTCATCTTAGGACTGTGGGCCACATTTATCACTTTTGTGCGCCTGAGTGTAGTAGTTGCGCCTAAATTCTGGCGCACTGTTTTGACAGAATTATCACAAGCTACAACCATCTGTGATCAGTTAATTTCCTGCCTCTTATTAATCACTTTACTTTAACACAGTTTAGGCGCAATTTTGGCGCAGTTAACCCCTAGGGGACACAGCCTATTTTGGCCTTAAGGACGCGGCCCCATTCTTCAAATCTGACCTGTGTCACTATAAGTGGTTATAGTTTTGGAACGCTATGAGATATCCATGGGATTTTTAGATTGTTTTCTCGTGACACATTGTACTTCAAACTAGTTTAAAAATTTGGATGAAATCTTTTGTGTTTAGTTATGAAAAAAAACAAAATTTGGAAAAAATTTGGAAAAATTCTTTATTTTCAACGTTCTAAATTCTCTACTTTTGATGCAGATAGTCATAGCACCCAAATAAATTCATAACTTACATTTCCCAAATGTCTGCTTTATGTTGGCATGGTTTTTTAAGATTCCACATATTTTACTAGAATGTTATGAGGCTCAGAATTTAGGTATCATTTTTCACATTTTTTGTAAAATCACCAAAACCTGTATTAGATGGACCTGCTCAACTTCTAATTGACACTGAGAGGCCTAAATAATAGCGAGACTCGTAAATTACCCCATTGTGGAAACTACACACCTCAACGTATGAAAAACCACTTTTAAGAAGTTTGTTAACGCTTTACGTGTTTTATAGGGGTTAAAACAAAATGGAGGTGCAGTCTGCAAATTGTAATATTTTTTCACAATACACCCATTTTGGGTGGAAAATTAAACATTTACAATGGATTAAATAAAAAAAGGCTCCACAAAGTTTGATACCCAATTCCTCCCGAATGCACCGATACCCCAAATGTGGTGGTAACCTGTTGTATGGGCGCACGGCCGGGCATAGAAGGGAAGGAGGCGCCATCCAGATCAGATCTGCTATGTCACATTGTACAGGCTATAATTTTTTTCTTTTTTTTAATGTGGACCTATAGGGGCTTATTTCTTTTGCCACATGAGATGCACTTTTCTGGTACGTAATTTAGGGGAATCTATAGGCTAATTGGTGAGATTTTATTAACTCTTTGTTGGTGGAGGAAATGAAAATCATCACTTTTCAGGAAGATTTTTATGTTTTTTTTTTTGCCCGTTTACCATACCATAAAAATAGTATATTATTTTTATTCTATGAGTCGCCACGATTACAAAAAGACCTCATTTATATAGATTTTTTATTTTTTTCCCATTTTTACTGCATAAAAAGTAATTTGGCAAAAATGTTGTTAATTTTAGCATCACCGTCTTTCATATGCATAACTTTTTTATTTTTTGCCTCACAAATCTGTTTAAGGGCTTATTTTTTGCGAGAAGGATTGTTCTTTTTAGTGGTCTTATTTTAGAGTGCATAACATTTTTTAAATCCCTTTTTAGAGCATTTTTATAGGGTATTAATTGAAAATGATCTTTTTTATGGAGCTTTTTTTTGTTTTGTTTTTTACGGGGTTCACTTTGCGGAACTAATAACGATTCTGTTTTATTATGCAGATTGTTACGGACGCAGGGATACCAAATATGTGGGGGTTTTGTGTATTTTATTCAATTGTACTGAATAAAAACCAATTTGGAGAAAATCTTGTTCATTTTAGCATCACCATCTTTTCATATGCATAACTTTTTTATTTTTCGGCTGACAAATCTGGTTAGGGGCTTATTTTTTGCGAGAAGAGTTGTTCTTTTTAGTGGGCTTATTTTGGAGTGCATAACATTTTTTAAATTACTTTTTAGAGCATTTTTTGATAAGGTATTAATTAAAAATTATCTTTTTTCGGAACGTTTTTGCGGTTTTTTTCTACGGCGTGTACCGTGCGGGTCCAGTAACGATTCTGTTTTATTATACAGATTGTTACGGACGCGGCAATACCAAATATGCTGGGTTTTTTGTGTTTTTGTGTTTTTTATTCTTTATTAAGTGTTTTTATGGGAAAGTGACATTTTAGGGGCTTATATTTTTATGTATTTATTTTTTATTTATTATAATGTGTAGTGTTAAGTGTTTTTGCATATTTTTACTTCTACATACTTGAACTTAAACTAGTGATGCTCTGATCACTGGTTTAAGTTCAATACACTGCTCTACAATACTATTTTATTGTAGAGCAGTGTAAACTGTCTGAGCAAGCTTGCGCATGCTCAGACAGTTTACAGCCAGACCCGGAAGGGGTCTGGCTGCCATGGAGACTGGGCAGCTCCGGGGCACATGCCAGTCCTCGGAGCTGCCCAGAAGTGGATCGGATCCCCCGGTAAGCGGCACGGGGGATCCGATCCACAGCGCAAACACCCTTACACGCCGCGGTCATGTTTGACCGCGGCGAGTAAGGGGTTAACACCCGCGATCGGAGCCGGCTCCGATCGCGGGTGTTAGCGCAGGCTGTCAGCTGTACTAGACAGCTGACAGCCGCTGCTTCTGGTACCGGCTCCGTTCGTGAGCCGGTGCCAGAAGCAGGACGTTATAGAACGTCCCCGTGCGCTAAGCATCTAGCGCCGGGGACGTACTATAACGTCCTGGTGCGCCTAGGGGTTAAGGTGCAATATTAGATACAGGCTCTTACATGTGATCCTGCTACAAGCTCCTCTCTGCTTCTCCCACAGCCCAGAATGAAGATAACACTCACAGCAGCACCCAGGTGTGTGACACCCAGCACCCAGTGACCTCCTCAGCAGCACCCACGTGTGTGACACCCTGCACCCAGTCACCTCCTCAGCAGTGGCTTCTCCTAGAGGGGATCCCCCAGTGCTGGTCTCCTGCTGCACCCCTGTAATTCTGCACAGTATCCCCCTCAGACACACTGGCGATACTGTGCAGAATTACATGGGGGACACTTGTCTGTAGTATCTGCAACATTCTGCAAAGTTCTCTTCTCTCTTGCTTTGAGCTCAGGATTCTGCAGAATGTTTTGTAAATAGAAGGTGATGAACTGTAAATAGAGTCTGCAGCTCCTGTCTGCAGAGTATCTCATGTCTGCATACCTCCCAACCGTCCCGCTTTCAGCGTGACAGTCCCGTTTTATGGGCTCTGTCACGCTGCCACGGAAGGGGGAGAGAATGTCCCGGGCCCCGCCCACTTTTTCTGCTTTGTCCCGCCTCCTCCAGCCCCCGTAGTTTAGAGCTGCAGAGCAGCCAAGGCATGGGGGCCGGGAGGAGGCGGGACCAGCCCCTGCTCCCTCCTCACATGATGTCTGCACCAATCATGTGAGGAGCAAGCTCCGCCCCCGGCTGGCCACGCCCCCTCCGCGCGTCCAGGGGAGAAGAATGACAGAAGGTAAGAGACTGAGGGGACAGGGGGGCCACAGGGAGAGGAGCCAGGAGGAGGATGGAGGCTACAGAAAGGACAGGGGGGCTGGGGGGGGGGGGGCTGGAGGCTACTGGAGGAGGAAAGGGGGGCTGGGGCACAGTAAGAGGACAGGTGGGTGCTGGAGGCTACAGCAGGACAGGGGAAGCTGGAGGCTACAAGGGGGAGCTGGAGGCTAATGGAGGAGGAAAGAGGGTCTGGGGCACAGGAAGAGGACAGGGGGGTGCTGGAGGCTACAGGAGGAGGAAAGGGGGAGCTGGGGCACAGGAAGAGGACAGGGGGGTGCTGGAGGCTACAGGGGGGGCTGGAGACTACTGGAGGAGGACAGGGGGTGCTGGAAGCTACAGGAGGACAGGGGGGGCTGGAGGCTACAGGAGGACAGGGGGGGCTGGAGGCTACAGGAGGACAGGGGGGGCTGGACGCTACAGGAGGACAGGGGGGGCTGGAGGTTACAGGAGCAGGACAGGGGGGGCTGGAGGCTACAGGAGGACAGGAGGAGGGTGCTGGTGGGCATGAGGAGGCTCGTGGGGGACAGGAGGAGGCTGCTGGGGGACAGGAGGAGGATGCTGGGGAACAGGAGGAGGATGCTGGGGGACAGGAGGAGGATGCTGGGGGACAGGAGGAGGAGGCTGGTGGGCAGGAGGAGGCTGGTGGGGGACAGGAGGAGGCTCGTGGGGGACAGGAGGAGGCTGCTGGGGGACAGGAGGAGGCTGCTGGGGAACAGGAGGAGGATGCTGGGGGACAGGAGGAGGATGCTGGGGGACAGGAGGAGGATGCTGGGGGACAGGAGGAGGAGGCTGGGGACAGGAGGAGGATGCTGGAGGACAGGTGGAGGCTGAGGACAGGAGGATGCTTGAGTAGGCTGGGGGACAGAAGGAGGCTAAAGGGCAGGAGGAGGAGGCTGGGGGACAGGTGGAGGAGGCTGGGGGACAGGAGGAGGAGGCTGAAGGACAGGAGGATGCTTGAGGGGGAGGTCGAAGGACAGGAGGATTCTGGAGGGGACTGTGGGACTGGAGGACAGGTGGAGGATGCTGAAGGAGGAGGACAGGGGGGGCTGGAGGCTACAGGGGGGCTGGAGGTTACTGGAGGACAGGGAGGGCTGGGGCACAGGAGCAGGACAGGGGGGGCTGGAAGCTACAGGAGGACAGGAGGAGGCTGCTGGTGGGCAGGAGGAGGCTGCAGGGGGACAGGAGGAGGCTGCAGGGGGACAGGAGGAGGCTGCTGGGGAACAGGAGGAGGCTGCTGCGGGACAGGAGGAGGCTGCTGCGGGACAGGAGGAGGAGGCTGGAGGACAGGAGGAGGAGGCTGGAGGACAGGAGGAGGAGGCTGGGGACAGGAGGAGGCTGAGGACAGGAGGATGCTTGAGTAGGCTGGGGGACAGAAGGAGGCTAAAGGGCAGGAGGAGGAGGCTGGGGGACAGGTGGAGGCTGCTGCGGGACAGGAGGAGGAGGCTGGGGGACAGGAGGAGGCTGCAGGACAGGAGGATGCTTGAGGGGGAGGTCGGAGGACAGGAGGATTCTAGGTGGGACTGGAGGACAGGTGGAGGAGGCTGGAGGACAGGGGGCTACAGGAGGAGGCTGGAGGACAGGAGGCTACAGGAGGAGGCTGGAGGACAGGAGGCTACAGGAGGAGGCTGGAAGACAGGAGGCTACAGGAGGAGGCTGGAGGACAGGAGGCTACAGGAGGAGGCTGGAGGACAGGAGGCTACAGGAGGAGGCTGGAGGCTACAGGAGGAGGCTGGAGGACTGGAGGCTACAGGAGGAGGCTGTAGGACAGGAGGCTACATTATGAGGAGGATAGAGAACAGGGACCATGTGAGGAGGGGTGGGGGTACAGATAATATTATGTGTAAGTTTGGGGAGATAAATAAAAGTGGAAAACAAAATGTCAAGGGAGGATAAAATTAAAGATGGATTTTATATGTTGCAGATTTGCTTTATGGGATATTATACGGGTCCATGGGGGTGGGGGGGTGGCCAAAGTAAGGGGCACTTTACTATGTGGGGACCGTCAAGGTTGATATACTATGCTTGTGGGTGGGTCAATGGGTGGGTCAAGGGGGAGGGGCTTTTGTCCCTCTTTCTCTTGTCCAAAAGTTGGGAGGTATGTGTCTGTATGATCTCTACTAGTGTCTGCAGAGTATCTCATGTCTGTATCATCTGTTCTAGTGTCTGCAGAGTATCTAATGTCTGTATTATATGTTCTAGTGTCTGCAATGTCTGGCTGAGCTTTACTGCTAGAAATGAGCTGTTCTGCAAAGCGGCTCAGTGCTTACTTCTCAGATAACGCCACCTTCGGGCTGGAGTGTTTTTGCGCCCGTTTTTGCGCCTAACTGAAAAGTTGCAAGTGATGAATATCATTAGGCGCAGCAAAACATCTGGATTGCTTGAATAAAGGAGGGAAAGCTGCTTATTTTAGCTGCGCGGCTAGTTTGCCGTTTAGTCGCAAAAATGGCACAAAAATGGTGCGTCTGAATGAAAAGGCGCAAAAACAACACAAAAAACGAATTCGTGCCTAAAAAGTTACAAAAAAAAATGTCCAAATATGCTGCAGTCCTCACCAGGTGTAAAAATCTGTATTGTATAGGTTGTTTAAAAAATTATGCAAATTTCAAAAAACAATTCTAAAAAATTTTCATAAAAAAACTGGATTTATCTAAGTGAAATCAGTCCATGGATAAAACAAAGAGCAGAAAAGCTAAAAAAAAAAACAGACACATCTCATCCTCTCCTTACTTTTTTGTTAAAATGTAGCAGTCTGTAGTCCAGGCTGTTTAGCTCACAGAGCATTGTCTAGACTGGATACAATTGTAACCCATCCCCACTTTTCTTATTAGAAATGTAGCAGGCTTCTAGTTCAATACTAAAACAGTAACTCAGAGCAGTGGGGAAGGTCATTTAGCAGCTTAATGCAGAGAGCTAAGAGCACAGCAGTGTGAGGACATGTCCTCAGTGCACTTGTTGAAGCTACAATCCTGGTGTATGAATCCATATTTCACAGTCCTGCTGCTACTTACAACACACAATACATAACGCTACGAAAATAAATGAAAATGTATAGAAGCAGTCCCCGACTTACATCTGACCCCTAGTTACATATGGACTTCTCTACCCACTGTGACCTCTGGTGAAGCTCTCTCAATACATTAGTCCCAGGCTGCAATGATCAGCTGTAAGGTGTCTTTAATGAGGTTTTATTGATCATCTTTGTTCCTATTGCAGCAGAAAATTTTAAAAAGCTAATTGTCACTTGGACAAAAATTATTTTTAATTGTAGTAACAATTATAAAATAAACAGTTCCGACTTACATACAAATTCAACTGAAGAACAAACCTAAAGAACGTATCTTGTATGTAACCCGGGGACTGCCTGTATGTATATTAGGTATATGGTCTGTATGTGCCATATACTTCCCACATCTTGCTGTATTTTGTTGGATGAAGTTGACATGATGCTTGTTGCTTCAGTCTCTTTGTTTGGATATAAGAGTTAGAAGACTCAAACAATACGTGACCCTTGTATCGCCCGGAATACATCAGCGTCTCAGTTATCACCTCTGCCGGTCCTGGAGAACATTCTTCAGCCTCAATGTCCAGCACTTGGCTTAATAACTGTACAGCGAGATTCTACATCTGCTTCTAGTCTACCTGTTACTTCGTGTAGTCACATATTTTTCCATGGAGGTTCATAACATGGTCTCCTGATCTAAGAAGTACCAGGGGATAAGGACAGAATCAGAATAAATCCACAATATCCTGAATCTAGGATGATACATTTTATTATTTTATAACTTTCAAAGAGTATGAGAACTTTCTAGGGGGTTTTGAACTGACTCATTGCCCCATTGAAGAGTTCGCCACCTTTAGACACAAAGTACACAGTGGCTCAGTGGTTAGCATTACAGCCTTGCAGCGCTGGGGACCTGAGATCGAGTCCCAGGGTGAACATCTGCAAAGAGTTTGTGTGTTCTCTCTGTGTTTGCGTGGGTTTCATCTGGTTTCCTCCAAAACATACTGGTAGGTTGATTAGATTGTGAGCCCCATTGGGGACAGGGACTGATGTGACAAGATCTGTGCAGCGCTGCATAATCTGTGTGCGCTATATAAATAAAGGAATTATTATTAATCTTTACCTACGTATAACCTACTCTATTCCATACCCTCTCTATATCCTGTAGTTTTTTGGCAGGATAATCCATAGCTTGATATAATGTAGTCATAAATAGTTCTGTCCCCCCACCATGCCATGTCACCATGTTTGTATCCAATAACATGGATCCAGTTTGTATTAACCATGTTTGAACTCTATACCTGATGTGCCTGTCCTGACCCCTGCCTCATTCCCTTCCAACATTGTGCCATGGCCGCCTGCCCTGATCTCTGCCTGGATTAGAAACTTTGCTTGCACTGACCTCGGCTTGTCCGCTAACCATATCCTAGTCTGTATAATAGAAGATGCACATTACTATCTGTCGACCCACCTTGGTGTGCTGTCATTGAAGAGGTAGCTACCTGGTGGTAGCCCTGGCATGCTCAGATTTAAGTAGTGCATTATAATATAGGCGGTTTAGGCCGTAGCCCTGGGCCCAAGTCTTCTAGGGGGGCCCATGGCCACCCAAACAACCCGCCAAATTTTATACTGAGAAGGACCTTCATCCATCAAATCCCTGTACAGCTGTTCCTGCTCTCAATACACATGTATACAAGAACTATTTCAGGACCTCTGAAGGTCCTTAAAAGTGCAGATTGAAAGCAGACAAAAGGAACACTTCCTCCATTCTCCAAGTTATTCCAGACTTGTAGGGGTCATAATATTCATACAGGCCAGGACCAAGGGCAGTCTTACTCCACCTCTGCTCAGATCCTAGTATGGTTTTAAAGGTTGACCCCCGTTACAACCAGGACTTTGGAGACTATATTGGGCTTTTCTGCAAAAAGTGGTAACAACTGTACTTAAAACTGAATATCAGCTTCTAGATACATACTGATATCAATGTAGATATTAAGGTGCTACAGACGATTATCAGGCCCATCATCCTATTATAATCTATTATGCACTAAGCTATGGTCATAGCCCCCCAGTCTGAACCTTCCTATACCCCAGGGTCTTCATCAATATAGAAAGACCATTGCTGGGTGGTGCAGTCCTATACAGGCAGTCCCCGGGTTACATACAAGATAGGGTTTGTAGGTTTGTTCTTAAGTTGAATTTTAAGTCGGAACTGTATATTTTATCATTGTAATCCCAGCCAGAACTTTATTGGTCTCTGTGACAATTGGATTTTAAAAATGTTGGGTTGTCATAAGAATCAGGATTAACACTAAAGCTTCATTACAGACACCTGTGATAACTGTTATAGCTGTTTATTGTAGCCTAGGACTAAAGCACAATAAATTACCAATATCCAGTGGTCCGTTTGTAACTAGGGGTCGTATGTAAGTCGAGTGTTCTTAAGTAGGGGACCGCCTGTACTCATAATCATAATCTATCATGCACTGAGCTCCTAGGATCATAGCCCCCCACCTTCCTATACCCCAGGGTCTTCATATTCAGTAATGTGGAAAATGTCTGTGGGTAAATACCAGAGATTCCAGCGATGACATCTCCGTGTGCAGGTAACAGACACATCCCTTGCATTTGTTTACAGCAGATGACGGAGCCCCTATAGCAGGTCAATGGCTGAGCTGAAGATTAAAGGATGGAGAATAATACTTTCCACATCTTTCCAAACAACATGACAGCTCAGAAATACCTCCCCGGGAATCGCATAAACAGACTCCGGCATCCCCCGATGGGCCTGACCTTTAATATGTCCGCAGTGTAGGGCTTTCTATGTATGTGACCAGGGACAGAACTTATCAGGATTAATAGTGCAAGTGTTACTGGGCCCTGATGCAAGTTCTGTACTAGGCCCTATGTATAGGGAGGAGACACCTTGAGGACCACTAGGACTACTGGGCATTTCTTTAAAGCGCCCAAGTATTAATGTATTAATCTACCTGCCAGTATGACTACTTGAAAGAAGCATTATTCAATAATACAGGAGTGGTGTTGTGCAGGGCCGGCGTTAGGGGGCGGCAAACTGGGCATTTGCCCAGGGACCCCTGTCCTAAAGGGGCCCCCTGCATGTTGACTTTTGTGGGCTGAGGATGTATTGTTCCTTTAATACCCCTTGAGAGTGAGAATGAATGAGAATGATTTGAATATAAAACTTACCTATAAGGCCGGTAGACACGCTATGGAATTCCTGGATATACTTTTTGATGTTGATGAATTTGGTAATATCTCCTCTAATGTCCACAGGAAAGAGACCTCAAGCAACGCCCTGCTCCATGCTAGCTCCTCCCACCCGAGAAAACTAATTGACAGCATCCCCATTGGGCAATTTTTGCGTATCCGTAGACTGTGTTCAGATGACAACACCTTTGAGGAACAATCAAAAGATCTTCAACAAAGATTTCGCGAACGTGGATACTCGGACCGTGCCATCATGGGAGGCTACAAAAGAGCCAAATGCACGAAGCGTGAGGACCTCCTTCTACCAAAACCCAAGGACAAAACCACAGACCAGAAGGTGAGATTTGTTACTACATATAATTCTCAGTGGACTCAGATGAGAGAAATCTTATCTAAATATTGGCCGGTACTTCAAATGGACCCATCGTTACAACAATGTGTACAAAAAAATCCGTCCATCACATACCGTCGATCCAAAAACTTAAGAGATTGCCTGGTCCATAGTTCTTATACTGGCCAGACCTCCCGAAAGATATTCGGGTCACGTGGTCCAAAATGGGTATGTCGATCTTGTGGAGATTGTGTGGCATGTCCGAACATTGAGACTACCACTGTGTTTTTCAATTCTTCTAGGCAACGCAGCTATAAGATCACGCACGCTATATCTTGTACCACCACAGGGGTCATATATTTTGCCACCTGCCCATGCGGTCTCATATACGTTGGTCTTACATCCAGAGAGGCAATTGGGGAGGCAATTGGCGACGTATCCTTGCCCAGCGGGACACAAAATGGATATACTTGTTAGATACTGTGACACCCAAAGGTCTCAATGAGAATCTGAGTTTTGCCCCATTCTTGTGAATTTATCCTGTTGTTTGGGTTTTTAATTATATAATTTTAGGTTAGTGTTCTGGAGTTTATTTATATTTGTCTTCCATTTTTTTGGATTGTATACTCGTTTGTGTGTCTTTCACTTTTTCTCGTTTCTTTATTTCAGATTCCTGCATCACATATGTGCTCGGCTGCCCTCTCATTCCATCTCCTGTATCGCCCTTTTATTCACTCACCACGTGTGTTCACTTGCACCTGGTTTGCACGTTTTTTTCACTTTTTGCACTTTCATTTCATAAAAATTCTTTATCCACCCCGTGTATATTATATAAGTATTTTTACATTTTGTGGCTTCATTATAATGCTTCACTGCCATGCTTTTATTCTGCATTTTGTCTTGTATTAACCATAACACTCATGTGTATATCTTTATTATTTTTGCCACAGCATATATAATTTTTGTACACTTATTTGCAGTTCTAGCACTGCCACTTCACCATCGCAGGGCTTTGTTTGCAATATACTCTTGCCCCGCCACATTTCTAGCTGGTCCATACCATAGCTGGGATTTTGCCTCGCTTTGCGCGTGCGCCTAATTTTTGTTTATGGCGCACGCGCGGACGTTTTGCCCTGGTCCTGGGCGGTTGTGTCGCAGTGCGCCTCAAATCCCGCGCCTGCGCAGTTCTCCACATTCATTACGTCCTCCTGTGTCTCATCCCAGACATCTAATCTCGCGTTACCAGCCCACAACAAGCGGGGCTTCTTAACCCCTAGGCGCACCAGGACGTTATAGTACGTCCCCGGGGCTAGATGCTTAGCGCACGGGGACGTTCTATAACGTCCTGCTTCTGGCACCGGCTCACGAACGGAGCCGGTACCAGAAGCAGCGGCTGTCAGCTGTCTAGTACAGCTGACAGCCTGCGCTAACACCCGCGATCGGAGCCGGCTCCGATCGCGGGTGTTAACCCCTTACAAGCCGCGGTCAAACATGACCGCGGCGTGTAAGGGTGTAAGCGCTGTGGATCGGATCCCCCGTGCCGCTTACCGGGGGATCCGATCCTCTGCCGGGCAGCTCCGAGGACTGGCATGTGCCCCGGAGCTGCCCGGTCTCCATGGCAGCCAGACCCCTTCCGGGTCTGGCTGTAAACTGTCTGAGCATGCGCAAGCTTGCTCAGACAGTTTACACTGCTCTACAATAAAATAGTATTGTAGAGCAGTGTATTGAACTTAAACCAGTGATCAGAGCATCACTGGTTTAAGTTCAAGTATGTATAAGTAAAAATATGCAAAAACAGTTAACACTACACATTATAATAAATAAAAAATTAATACATAAAAATATAAGCCCCTAAAATGTCACTTTCCCATAAAAAAACTTAATAAAGTATAAAAAACATAAAAACACAAAAAAACCCCGCATATTTGGTATTGCCGCGTCCGTAACAATCTGCATAATAAAACAGAATTGTTACTGGACCCGCACGGTAAACGCCGGAGGAAAAAAACGCAAAAAACGTTCCGAAAAAAGATAATTTTTAATTAATACCCTATAAAAAATGCTCTAAAAAGTGATTTAAAAAATGTTATGCACTCCAAAATAAGCCCACTAAAAAGAACAACTGTTCTCGCAAAAAATAAGCCCCTAACAAGATTTATCTGCCAAAAAATAAAAAAGTTATGCATATAAAAAGATGGTGATGCTAAAATGAATAAGATTTTCTCCAAATTAGTTTTTATTCAGTACAATTGAATAAAATACACAAAACCCCCACATATTTGGTATCCCTGCGTCCGTAACAATCTGTATAATAAAACAGAATCGTTATTAGATCCGCAAAGTGAACCCCGTAAAAAACAACCTAAAAAAACTCTCTCTGATAAAGATGATTTTTTATTAATGCCCTTTAAAAATGCTCTAAAAAAGTGATTTTAAAAAGTTACGCAATCTAAAATAAGACCACTAAAAAGAGCTATCATTCTTGCAAAAAATAAGCCCTTAAACAGATTTTTGAGGTGAAAAATAAAAAAGTTATGCATATGTAAGTCGGTGATGCTAAAATTAACAACAATTTTGCCAAATTACTTTTTATTCAGTAAAAATGGGAAAAAATAAAAAAATATATATAAATGAAGTATTTTCATAAACGTGGCGACCCAAAGAATAAAAATAATATACTATTTTCATGGTATGGTTAACGGCCAAAAAAAAAAACACATAAAAATTTTCCTAAAAATTGATGATTTTCATTTCCTCCACCAACAAAGAGTTAATTAAATCTCACCAATTAGCTATAGATGCCCCAAAATTATGTATTAGAAAAGTGCATCTCATGTGGCAAAAGAAATAAGCCCCTATAGGTCCTCAATAAAAAAAAGAAAAAAATTATAGCCTGTACAATGTGACAATGCAAATCTGCTCCGGATGGCGCCTCCTTCCCTTCTATGCCCGGCCGTGCGCCCATACAGCAGGTTACCACCACATGTAGGGTATCGGTGTACTCGGGAGAAATTGCGTATCAAACTTTGTGGAGCCTTTTTTCATTTTATCCATTACAAATGTTTAATTTTCCACCCAAAATGAGTGTATTGTGAAAAAATATTACAATTTGCAGACTCCACCTCCATTTTGTTTTAACCCCTATAAAACACGTAAAGGGTTAACAAACTTCTTAAAAGTGGTTTTTCATACGTTGAGGGGTGTAGTTTCCACAATGGGGTAATTTACGAGTCTCGCTATTATTTAGGCCTCTCAGTGTCAATTAGAAACTGTGCAGGTCCATCTAAATACAGGTTTTGGCGATTTTACAAAAAATGTGAAAAATGGCTCCCAAATTCTGAGCTTCATAACATTCTAGTAAAATATGTGGAATCTGAAAAAACCATGCCAACATAAAGCAGACATTTGGGAAATGTAAGTTATGAATTTATTTGGGTGCTATGACTTTCTGAATCAAAAGTAGAGAATTTAGAACGTTGAAAATAAAGAATTTTTCAACATTTTTGCCAAATTTTGTTTTTTTTCATAACTAAACGCAAAAGATTTCATCCAAATTTTTAAACTAATTTGAAGTACAATGTGTCACGAGAAAACAATCTCAAAATCCCCTGGATATCTCACAGCGTTCCAAAGCTATAACCACTTATAGTGACACAGGCCAGATTTGAAAAATGGGGCCGCGTCCTTTAGGCCAAAAGATGCTGTGTCCCGTAGGGGTTAATAGGCCAGCTGTTCCTTAAATGTCTCACTCTCCTTTACACTCATCACTCCCTTGAAGAAGCGCGACGACGAAACACGTGTCGGGGTCTTACGTGTGGGGTCCTACTTATTGGTATGGTATTGGTCTCTGGTTTGCTCACTTTGCATTTTTGTACAGCAGCATTTAGCTGCATATTTGTTGTTTACATTGTTTGCACCTTATTTGACCATATAACCTGCCGGAAGCCCATAAGGGCATTACCTGGTGACCTACATGTTTTTTATTCCTCTGTGTGGTCTATACATTTCACCAATTGTTAAATATTCTTGTCTTTACATTGTTTTATTCATCTTTTTAATGTTGTATTGAAATAAAATTGATATTTTGCGATAGCCACGCATCATCTTTCTTGGCCTTCTCAAATATTTTGTGCCTTTAATACCCCTTGGTTGAATGTCCGGGTGCAGATGCTGATCATCTTTCTCCTGTCTATATATCTATTATTGGCCGGCAATGGGCGCAAGGTGCGGGACAGAGTGGTACGGTGTCCTAATGTCCTATCTTTTCCCGTAATGCGCCATAAATCGCTAAGGAGAGGGACAGGGACGAGCCGCGCTCACCCCCTCCTCCTGTCCCGTGCGATGACGTGTTATGGTACGGCGTGCACATGTTCGTGTGAATTCCCCCTTAGGGGAAGGGGGGCCCCATGCAGAAGTTTGTCATGGGGCACAGCCTCTCCTAGTTACGCCACTGGCCCCATGCCTCCTATGATCACCCCCACACCCAAGGACGACCTACAGCATCCAATAACCAATATGCCAGTTACTATGCCATGCCTTGCCAGCCATACTGCGCCATATGCTGACCATTATGTCGCCATTCTAGCCTCTAAGCATATACTAGGTAATGGTGGGGAACCCTATGATGCCCAAATTACATGTCCCCCCATTCCCTCCAATGCTACCAGCTATTATTCTGCAATAAACACTTATTAACACTGAGTTACTGCAATGAGGATTTAATCAAAGCTGGAAATGAAGTCACATTGCATGATGATACAGTGTACACAGTCAGGCATCTGGTGCACAGGCCTCTGGGCTCCACTCACTACCTTCTCCTTTTCTACATTAGTTTTGTGTGAAGCTTAAAGGGATCCTTTACCACCCTAATGAGAAATGACCTGGCAACCTTTGCTGCAGTCAATGGCCTATGAGGAGTCAAGAGAGAAGTTAAGAATCATGTCGTCCATCCATTCCCCCGGCCAATGCACTAACCACCACCTTCAGGCTCCTTTGAGAATTGCATTGCAGCTTTCATGTAGTCAGGGTTGCATGGTGTGGCACTGCAGGCTGCATTCAGTTGGAGGTTGCATAGTGTAACATTGCAGGTTGCATAGTGTGGCATTGCAGGCTGCATGTAGTTGGAGGTTGCATATTATAGAATTGCAGGCTGCTTGTAGTTGGGGGTTGCATTGTGTGGCATTGCAGGCTGCATGTAGTAGGGGGTGCATAGTGGGGCATTGCAGGCTGCATGTAGTAGGGGGTGCATAGTGTGGCATTGCAGGCTGCATGTAGTTGGAGGTTGCATATTATAGAATTGCAGGCTGCTTGTAGTTGGGGGTTGCATTGTGTGGCATTGCAGGCTGCATGTAGTAGGGGGTGCATAGTGGGGCATTGCAGGCTGCATGTAGTAGGGGGTGCATAGTGGGGCATTGCAGGCTGCATGTAGTAGTGGGTGCATAGTGGGGCATTGCAGGCTGCATGTAGTAGTGGGTGCATAGTGGGGCATTGCAGGCTGCATGTAGTAGGGGGTGCATAGTGGGGCATTGCAGGCTGCATGTAGTAGGGGGTGCATAGTGGGGCATTGCAGGCTGCATGTAGTAGGGGGTGCATAGTGGGGCATTGCAGGCTGCTTGTAGTTGGGGGTTACATAGTGGGGCATTGCAGGCTGCATGTAGTAGTGGGTGCATAGTGGGGCATTGCAGGCTGCATGTAGTAGGGGGTGCATAGTGTGGCATTGCAGGCTGCATGTAGTAGGGGGTGCATAGTGGGGCATTGCAGGCTGCATGTAGTAGGGGGTGCATAGTGGGGCATTGCAGGCTGCATGTAGTAGGGGGTGCATAGTGGAGCATTGCAGGCTGCTTGTAGTTGGGGGTTACATAGTGGGGCATTGCAGGCTGCATGTAGTAGTGGGTGCATAGTGGGGCATTGCAGGCTGCATGTAGTAGGGGGTGCATAGTGGGGCATTGCAGGCTGCATGTAGTGGGGGGTGCATAGTGTGACATTGCAGGCTGCATGTAGTAGGGGGTGCATAGTGGGGCATTGCAGGCTGCATGTAGTAGTGGGTGCATAGTGGGGCATTGCAGGCTGCATGTAGTAGGGGGTGCATAGTGGGGCATTGCAGGCTGCATGTAGTAGGGGGTGCATAGTGTGGCATTGCAGGCTGCATGTAGTAGGGGGTGCATAGTGGGGCATTGCAGGCTGCATGTAGTAGGGGGTGCATAGTGGGGCATTGCAGGCTGCATGTAGTAGGGGGTGCATAGTGGGGCATTGCAGGCTGCTTGTAGTTGGGGGTTACATAGTGGGGCATTGCAGGCTGCATGTAGTAGTGGGTGCATAGTGGGGCATTGCAGGCTGCATGTAGTAGGGGGTGCATAGTGGGGCATTGCAGGCTGCATGTAGTGGGGGGTGCATAGTGTGACATTGCAGGCTGCATGTAGTAGGGGGTGCATAGTGGGGCATTGCAGGCTGCATGTAGTAGTGGGTGCATAGTGGGGCATTGCAGGCTGCATGTAGTAGGGGGTGCATAGTGGGGCATTGCAGGCTGCATGTAGTAGGGGGTGCATAGTGTGGCATTGCAGGCTGCATGTAGTAGGGGGTGCATAGTGGGGCATTGCAGGCTGCATGTAGTAGGGGGTGCATAGTGGGGCATTGCAGGCTGCATGTAGTAGGGGGTGCATAGTGGGGCATTGCAGGCTGCTTGTAGTTGGGGGTTACATAGTGGGGCATTGCAGGCTGCATGTAGTAGTGGGTGCATAGTGGGGCATTGCAGGCTGCATGTAGTAGGGGGTGCATAGTGGGGCATTGCAGGCTGCATGTAGTAGTGGGTGCATAGTGGGGCATTGCAGGCTGCATGTAGTGGGGGGTGCATAGTGTGACATTGCAGGCTGCATGTAGTGGGGGGTTACATAGTGGGGCATTGCAGGCTGCATGTAGTAGGGGGTGCATAGTAGGGCATTGCAGGCTGCATGTAGTGGGGGGTGCATAGTGGGGCATTGCAGGCTGCATGTAGTAGGGGGTGCATAGTAGGGCATTGCAGGCTGCATGTAGTAGGGGGTGCATAGTGTGACATTGCAGGCTGCATGCAGTAGGGGGGTGTATAGTGGGGCATTGCAGGCTGCATGTAGTAGGGGGTGCATAGTGTGGCATTGCAGGCTGCATGTAGTGGGGGGTTACATAGTGTGGCATTGCAGGCTGCATGTAGTAGGGGGTGCATAGTGTGGCATTGCAGGCTGCATGTAGTGGGGGGTTACATAGTGTGGCATTGCAGGCTGCATGTATTAGGGAGTGCATAGTGTGGCATTGCAGGCTGCATGTAGTGGGGGGTTACATAGTGGGGCATTGCAGGCTGCATGTAGTAGGGGGTGCATAGTGTGACATTGCAGGCTGCATGTAGTAGTGGGTGCATAGTGGGGCATTGCAGGCTGCATGTAGTAGGGGGTGCATAGTGTGGCATTGCAGGCTGCATGTAGTAGTGGGTGCATAGTGGGGCATTGCAGGCTGCATGTAGTAGGGGGTGCATAGTGGGGCATTGCAGGCTGCATGTAGTAGGGAGTGCATAGTGTGGCATTGCAGGCTGCATGTAGTAGGGGTTGCATAGTGTGGCATTGCAGGCTGCATGTAGTGGGGGGTGCATAGTGTGACATTGCAGGCTGCATGTAGTAGGGGGTGCATAGTGGGGCATTGCAGGCTGCATGTAGTAGGGGGTGCATAGTGGGGCATTGCAGGCTGCATGTAGTAGGGGGTGCATAGTGTGGCATTGCAGGCTGCATGTAGTAGGGGGTGCATAGTGGGGCATTGCAGGCTGCATGTAGTAGGGGGTGCATAGTGGGGCATTGCAGGCTGCTTGTAGTTGGGGGTTACATAGTGGGGCATTGCAGGCTCCATGTAGTAGTGGGTGCATAGTGGGGCATTGCAGGCTGCATGTAGTAGGGGGTGCATAGTGGGGCATTGCAGGCTGCATGTAGTAGTGGGTGCATAGTGGGGCATTGCAGGCTGCATGTAGTGGGGGGTGCATAGTGTGACATTGCAGGCTGCATGTAGTGGGGGGTTACATAGTGGGGCATTGCAGGCTGCATGTAGTAGGGGGTGCATAGTAGGGCATTGCAGGCTGCATGTAGTGGGGGGTGCATAGTGGGGCATTGCAGGCTGCATGTAGTAGGGGGTGCATAGTAGGGCATTGCAGGCTGCATGTAGTAGGGGGTGCATAGTGTGACATTGCAGGCTGCATGTAGTAGGGGGGTGTATAGTGGGGCATTGCAGGCTGCATGTAGTAGGGGGTGCATAGTGTGGCATTGCAGGCTGCATGTAGTGGGGGGTTACATAGTGTGGCATTGCAGGCTGCATGTAGTAGGGGGTGCATAGTGTGGCATTGCAGGCTGCATGTAGTGGGGGGTTACATAGTGTGGCATTGCAGGCTGCATGTAGTAGGGAGTGCATAGTGTGGCATTGCAGGCTGCATGTAGTGGGGGGTTACATAGTGTGGCATTGCAGGCTGCATGTAGTGGGGGGTTACATAGTGGGACATTGCAGGCTGCATGTAGTAGGGGGTGCATAGTGTGACATTGCAGGCTGCATGTAGTAGTGGGTGCATAGTGGGGCATTGCAGGCTGCATGTAGTAGGGGGTGCATAGTGTGGCATTGCAGGCTGCATGTAGTAGTGGGTGCATAGTGGGGCATTGCAGGCTGCATGTAGTAGGGGGTGCATAGTGGGGCATTGCAGGCTGCATGTAGTAGGGAGTGCATAGTGTGGCATTGCAGGCTGCATGTAGTAGGGGTTGCATAGTGTGGCATTGCAGGCTGCATGTAGTGGGGGGTTACATAGTGGGGCATTGCAGGCTGCATGTAGTAGGGGGTGCATAGTGGGGCATTGCAGGCTGCATGTAGTAGTGGGTGCATAGTGGGGCATTGCAGGCTGCATGTAGTAGGGGGTGCATAGTGTGACATTGCAGGCTGCATGTAGTAGGGGGTGCATAGTGGGGCATTGCAGGCTGCATGTAGTAGGGGGTGCATAGTGGGGCATTGCAGGCTGCATGTAGTAGGGGGTGCATAGTGGGGCATTGCAGGCTGCATGTAGTGGGGGTGCATAGTGTGGCATTGCAGGCTGCATGTAGTGGGGGGTTACATAGTGGGGCATTGCAGGCTGCATGTAGTGGGGGGTGCATAGTGGGGCATTGCAAGCTGCATGTAGTGGGGGGTGCATAGTGTGACATTGCAGGCTGCATGTAGTGGGGGGTTACATAGTGGGGCATTGCAGGCTGCATGTAGTAGTGGGTGCATAGTGGGGCATTGCAGGCTGCATGTAGTGGGGGGTTACATAGTGGGGCATTGCAGGCTGCATGTAGTAGTGGGTGCATAGTGGGGCATTGCAGGCTGCATGTAGTGGGGGGTGCATAGTGGGGCATTGCAGGCTGCATGTAGTAGGGGGTGCATAGTGGGGCATTGCAGGCTGCATGTAGTAGGGGGTTGCATAGTGGGGCATTACAGGCTGCATGTAGTAGGGGGTGCATAGTGGGGCATTGCAGGCTGCATGTAGTAGGGGGTGCATAGTGTGGCATTGCAGGCTGCATGTAGTGGGGGTTGCATAGTGGGGCATTGCAGGCTGCATGTGGTTCTGTGGCTGCAGAGGATCGAGGACTAATGGCTTTGCACCATTCCATAGTCTTCTTAATGACTCATGACATGACAATTACACCCATCATTACAGCTGGATACATCACAATGAAGGAGACGATAGGGGTATCCTGGCAGGCGCTGACAGAGGGGCTGACAGGCCCTTGTGTTTGTGTACAGGAGAGAAGTCAGCCATGATACAAGGAGCGACCATACAAGGTCTCTTTGATCTCCCCCATGTGTCAGCGCTGGGGCCTAGATCTGCCGTGACGTCTTCTTCTTCTTCTGGATAATATGTAAACAAATCATAATTTCTGTAGAATATTTCCTGCAAAAATAAATACAAAAATTCTAGGAAACAGAATGTATTTGCAAAAGCAATGTCTGCATGAAGGGGTTAATGACAAGTCTACTAAAACATCAGATCCCATTGGTGCTTATTTACTGAGGGTCGCGGATCGCACTTTTGTCGGACTGTTCGCCGTTTTCGGGGATTGCGCGGCTTGGACAGGTATTTAACAGGTGTCTACGCTGGGATTGTGTCACACACGATCAGATTGTGGCGCTGGCTTTCATGCAACACAAATTAGGGGGGGGGGCATCGGATGATCCGACTGATTCGGACTGAGCGCGGGATTTAACTTTCAAATTGTGTCACAAGAAAATGCACTTACATGCACCAGGAAGAAGAAGGTGAACTCCTGCGGACCTGAGCGGGGAAGCGACACATGCAGGATATCGGGCGCACGATCTTAGTGAATCGTGGCAGACTACATTATCATCGGACAATGCACTTTCTGTGATCTCCAGTGGCCGCGTAAGTAAATGAGCCCCAATGTGTTAGTTCTGGACATCAAAGATGGTGGTCACTAGATCAGGACCAAGAAGAAGAGAAAATCATAAAGAACATCGCCGTCTTTGCAAAACTTACATGGAAAATCGACTCTTACTACTAAATCTACACTGCAATGAGAACTGTGTAATGCTGGATTTCGCCTGAGGTGGCGCTATAGGTGCGATTTCCCACAGAATCTGCTTGATTTTTGTAATTTCTTCAGATTACATAATAGTCTATGGAGAGGGGGAATTCAACTGAAGCAGTGTGAAAGGAGAAAGAGACAAGTGCAGATAGAATCCGCTGCAGATAATAGGAAGTTTCTATCTTACCCAAGTGCTTTATTCAGATCCGTATAGGTCAGTATTTCGATATAATGGGGCAGATTTACTTACCCGGTCCATTCGCGATCCAGCGGCGCGTTCTCTGCGCTGGATTCGGGTCCGGCCGGGATTTAATAAGGTAGTTCCTTCGCCGTCGGTAGTTGCTGCGCCGAAAAGCATCTGAACGCGCCAGAATTCACCGAGGCCGGCTGAGTGAAGGTAAGCGAGTCCCGAGCGGCACATTTTCCGTTTTTAAATGCGGCGATTTTTCTGAATCCGTCGGGTTTTCGTTCGTCCACGCCCCCTGATTTCCGTCGCATGCGTGCCGACGCCGATGCGCCAAAATCCCGGGGCAATTCAGATACAATCGGCGCAAATCGGAAATATTCGGGTAACACATCGGGAAAACGCGAATCGGGCCCTTAGTAAATGACCTCCAATGTCTTATATGGTGATTCTGCTGATGTTTAGTGATGAAGGAGATACACACGCATTGACAGAGGCTGCTGGAGATGACAGTAAGTTTCTATCGCACCTCAAGATTTCTTCCCTCCTGTTCCTGTCTGTATTTCTTTATAATGTTGTATATGATCCTGCTGATGCTTCTGCGTAGAGAGATAGGCTGCTGCATAATAGTAAGTTTTCTATATCTCTCTCCAAGTGCTTTATTACTATTAGTACAGGTCCTACAATATATATCCCTGCTCATGATTCTGAATGAGAGGAAAGACACTTGCTTAGAAGCTTCTGGAGATAAAAACTTACTTTCTATCTCACACCAAGTGCTTTATTTACATCAGTGCGGCTCATTATTTCACTATATTGACCTTCATGCTCCTGCTGATGCTTCTGAGAGAGAGACACTGGTACAGACAGACATACAAAAAAACAAAAAAAGCACAGTGTAACAGTAGTAGAATCTAGTGACAGTAGTATCGACCAATGTAGCCAACAGAAGGCCTCTTAATAATGAACAACAAAATACCAAACAAAAGGAAACAAGAGGAAAGGACAAGGCTTCAATGCAACAACATAAAAGTGAAAATCTTTATTAGTACACAACAATAAAAATATATAAAATAGACTGAGAAGCATCTCAGAATGGATACAAGAAAGCACGCCAGGTAATACGTCCTAAGATACATGAACTAAATATCCAATATACAGTATAAGAGACCCAGAAATGTAGTAAACAGTACTAGACAGAAGTAGCTATCAAATAATAATGGTGTAGAGCCCTTATGTAACTGACAAGTATCCTGTAGAAGTATCAGGGGTCACAGAAGCTAAATCATAAACAGTGATAAACACATACAGTATATATAGTACAAACTAAGGCTAAATTCACACTGCCATGAGCCCGCCGCACCGTAGCACGGCGGGCACACGGCAGCGCGGGGAGAGGAGGAGGAGATGAGCGCAGCTCACCCCCGCCCCTCTCCATAGGAATTAATGGCGCACGGCGCCGTAATACGGGGAAAGATAGGACATGTCCTATCTTTCCCCGGGCTACGGAGTGGTACGGTGCCGCACGTGTGGCACGGCCGATATACGTCCCCCATAGACGGCGATGGGCGCGCGGCGCCCTACAGGAGCAGTCCTATTTTTTCAGGGCATACGGCGCCGTGCGCTTTGTATCCCTATGGAGAGGGGCGGGGGTGAGCAGCGCTCTCCCCCTCCTCCTCCCCCCGCGCGCTGCCGTGTGCCCGCCGTGCTATGGTACGGCGGGCACCGGTCGTGTGAATGCAGCCTAAGTGGAAGCTAATGTGACCAAACAGAGGACATGATATTACCTGGCGTGCACCCCGATGCACGTTTCAATTGCAGCAGGTCTTTGTCAAGGGATTACCTGGCGTGCTTTCTTGTATCCATTCTGAGATGCTTCTCAGTCTATTTTATATATTTTTATTGTTGTGTACTAATAAAGATTTTCACTTAACTGGTTCAGACGGAGGCTACAGGAGATTATAGGAAGTTTCTATCTCGCCCCCAATGCTTTATTTTCATCAGTACAGGTCAGTATTTCTCTATATTGACCTTTATGATCCTGCAGATGCTTCTGAGTGAGAGAGGAGAGACAGAGCCAGCCGCATACAATAGTAAGTTTCTATCTCACCCCAAATGATTTATTCCCATCAGTATATGTCAGCAATTCTAAAATGTTGCTGCTGGTGTTTCTGGGTAAAAGGAGATAAATAGGTTGCTGGAGGAGGTAGTAAGTTTTTATCTCACCCCAAGTGCTTTATTCTCATCCATACAGGTCTGTACTGCTCTATAATATCCTGCATGATCCTGCAGATGCTGTGTGTGTGTGAAAGAGGAGAGACAGGGGTACAGACTGAGGCTGCTTGAGATATTGGGGCTTATTTACTAAGGGTTCCGCTATCGCATTTTCGTCGGGTTCCCCGACTTTTCAGGGATAGCGCTGGGGATTGTGTCGCACGCGATCGTACTGTGATGCAATCGCGCCGGATTTCACACGACACAAATGGGGGGGGGGGGCATCGGACGGATTCGGACTACGCGCAAGATTTAACAGCTCAATTTGTGTCACAAGCCATGCACTTACATGCACCGGGAGGAAGATGGTGAACTCCAGTGGACCTGAGCGGGGAGCGACACATGCAGGAAATGGGCACACAATCTTTTGAATCGCGGCAGATGTGCATCCTGGATCAGGGATCGCGCAGGGACCGGGTAAGTAAATGTGCCCCATTAAGTTTCTATCTGCTTTATTTCCATCAGTAATGCTCAATACCCCTCTATAATGACCCGTATGAGTGATTGACGAGAAAAACAAGTATAAGATAGGCTGCTAGAGGCCACAGTAAGTTTTCTATCTCACCCCAAGTGCTGTATTTTTATCAGTACAATTAAGTACTTCTATAATGTCCTCTATGACTCTGCTGTTGCTTCTATGTGACAGAGGAGAGACACAGGGGTAGAGAGATGCTGCTGGAGATAACAGTAGGTTTCTATCTCACCCTATGTGCTTTATTCCATCAGTAAAGGCCTCTATAAAGTCCTATATGATCTTACTAATCCTTCTGAGTGGGCTACAGGGACATTACCTACAATTCAGAACACAAGTCCGATAATGGCCAGGTATAGTGGACCTCCCACCACCTTCATGTATACAAACTGGACTTATTTTATTGCATCTGGGGGGCTGTGGAGTCAGGATATCCCTATTGTGATTAGTGGTAATCTAAATGCTCAGGACCCTCTGATCAAACATTCTCCATCTGTCCAGTTAATATATAAGGAATGTATTTACCCCTTTAAGAAGCTCTAGCTACAGATCTGTATATTGAATGACATTGCATTGAATGAGGTGTGAGCTGCGGACACACATACAGTTACCCTGTGAGGATCAGATCTGGTTTTCTTAGCAGATGGGACCCGATCGTGTTTTTTAGCCATGGGGTACAAAGAAGAACTCTAGGAATGCGTGTGCTGCGATTAACGCGCTCAGATACTCGCCGCTTTCTTCTCTCATCGAGTTTCACTCCCTTTCAGAGATCACAGATCGGCAGTGGCCTCTTTTGCTCTTTTCATACAGAAATGTATAGAAAGACACTTTCTTTACAACCCAGAGATGAAGCCGATCGTCTTACTACACCCTTTGTGTTCACTGTACAAATGGTGCCATACTTAAAGGGACGGCCACAATGTAAAATGTCTTGTTTTTGTCCCGGCGCTGAATAGAGAAAGTTTCTTTTTTTATTACATTGTATCATTGAGGTGAACTGTGGTTTTGTATCAGATATTACCCTAGTTGCCTCCTCAGTGAGAGCAGGAGAGATTCAGATCCCCTCCCCCGTGACTACTCTCCAAACAATAATGGTTATTATTGGAGGGGGAAGGGGGGTCCCCGTGCAGGACCCCTATTTATCTGAGCAGAGAAGAGAAGGATTGTATATCACATCCATATTATGCAAATCTTTTTCGATTATAATTGTGTAATTATAGTGTTATACTTTCATTTTCCTCTGGGGGCACTGCAGGAAAAGCTTTTCACACAGTCGATCACTAGGGGTTGTATCAGGGATTGAAAAAGTCTTATTTTATTTCTTATATATTTTGGAACTGGGAAGAATTTGAAGAAAAAGGGCCCATCCAGTTGTAGGGGGTTTGACTCCCATTCAGCTACGGCATCTGCAGGTTTAGGGTCCCAAACTTTTGTATCTTACAGCTGTTTTCTCTGCATAACTGAGATTCTAGAGAGGAAAGGCTAGGAGGGTCGGGTGATGTAGACCCCCATTGCATTGTGAAGTCATCAGTGCATCAGGGGCTCAGAACATTCGGTGCATCTGTAATCACCCGCAAGGGGGGTCCTTACTAATTTCTTTAGTGCCCCTTTATTTATATGCTCTGCTATAATCTATCTGCCTAGCTATCCAGCTGAGCCATTTGCTTCTCTGTGCTAAAACCTACTGTCCTTAGAGGGCATATTGTGCGCTATATGTATATGTATGTTTGTGTAATGATTTGTTTATACTAAATGTATCTTCCCGAGGCTTAGTAGTCAGAATCAGATTCTTCCAGAACACAGATGGGTTAGTCCTCAGTTGCTAGATGCATGGCACACTAGATTGCTGGTGATGCAGCAGAGCCAACCCAGCTCATTGCAGATACCTGCCAGTGATGCTGACCTCCGGTCCTCTCTGACTTCCCACAAGCCAAGGACTATTCCTATTCCCACTTCCAGTCAATCAGCAGCCCTTCTAGCCCTCTAAAGGCAGGAGTTTATAGCCAGTCTGTTACCTGCTGCTGTTCAGTGTCTGCTAATAATGAAACCATGAGTTGTTCAAAGATCTCCATTCTACTGTGTGTCCCTGGCCTGCTGCTACCATCATGGGCCTCCCACAAAACACCATGACTAGTCACAAACACTAGGAGTGCCCCAGGGGGAAACTTGTCAGCACCGTGGCCTCCCCCTTTTCTCATCCACCTGGGCAGGCAGGTCAGAAGCAAGGATGAGGCTACATCAGAACCTAGGTTTTCATGACATCTGCGGCTTAGCTGCCATATAGCCATTCATTCTGGGGTCCAGTGTCCTGCTGTTATCGGCCATGGTGGAGATGTTTCACCTGCCCACTGAAACAAAGGTGTACCGATTAAAAGTCGTGGTCCGTACATCATAGGTTTTGAACATCGAGCACATAATGAAGCCTGGTGTACTGACCGCTGCTTGGCTATGAATGCAAAACCCCTTTTGCCCCCCTGAATCTGGGAACGTGTTGGCCTACAGCTTTAAGATAACAAGGGTAAGGGACCCTAAATTCTAGCTGTGAAGCCATGTTGTTGTGTTAGTGGCCCCTACTGCCAGGACTGTCTTGCCAATTAAGGCTGCGGGGAGGGGCTTGCGCCGATCACATCTGCGTATTAGAGGAAACACCATCTGTAATAGGACCACATGTTTTGACTGTAAACAATGCAAAACAAGTGGTGATTGTTACCGATCGCATGCGTTTGCTGTTGGGTACACCTGACTGATTGAAGAAGGTACCCCTAGACTGGGGGCTGACCTTATAAAAATTTGCATACTATTGCACTTGTATAGTGTTGGTGATCTGTGCCTTTAAGATGTTTTCTCACCCCTCCCCTTGCTTACCTCATGACGTCCTCCCCTCCTACAGGACATGGGGGTTCATATGGCTGATCACTCAATGTTATCTCCCTCTTTGAGGCGACACTCAAGCTATTCCTCCCTCCCTAACTTATTGAGATTTAATGTTTTTTTCTTTGTATTTTATAGTTAATTTCAAGTCACAGCAGGCGGAATGGCTGAAGATTTGAGACGGTGGTTGCTCGGTTGGCCGACTTGCCAGCTGGGAGTCCAGTCCAGCTTCGAGGGCTCAAAAATGTGTGATTGTATCCCAAGTGCCTGATTTTTGGATATTACAGGTTATTATATAAAAAATAAATCTGTGACGTAATTTTCCACCCAGCAAAAAGTATCTGCCACATTTTAGAAAATAACTTATACGGTTAAAGTTTACTGATATTTGGTGTTCTGGGTTATATATTAAAGTGCCCTTACAGGTGGTTTTCTGTTGCCCTCCAGTCTCTGAAACGCAGATGCGATCTGGACAAGCCTCTCCCTTCCCAAATTGCTGGCGGTACATGTGACCGCACCCTGAGGCTTTGAGCGCCTTCTGCACAATGAATTACATGACTTTAGCTCCAATAGAGGGGCTCTGTATTTAGCATTGGGGCCCCCTCCCTGACATCAGATATTGGACTAGTCCATGACTTTCCAGGCGGGTGGCATGCCTAATCTCACATCAGAAAATCCAGAATTTCGGCTTAAACGATCTCCCCCGCCTGGAAGTGATTATAGCGATAGAGCGGTGCGGCTGTGACCCCGCTGCGTGTCAGCACAAGACAGCGAATCAATTCCTCCATTATTTAGGGCCCGGTGTATAAAGATGACTGCATGGATGAGTGACAGATCCATGGAACCTCACAAAGCGCCCCATTATAGACCTGCCACGATATTCTCATGACACGGTGTCCGCCGAGATATGAGAAGAAATATCCATCTATTATATAATTGCGGTCACGTCATTGATAAACTATCTGACTCTGACAATAGATATGACACTATAAAGAAGCTCTCTGTCACATTCAATCAGGAGCCCCCAGTGCAGGATAAGTGATCCCATATGTCACCCTCAGGCCCAGCTGGACACATGTTATCACTTCCACATCATATAAACCCACCCTGGATGCGGCTTTGATCAATGAGCCCGGAGATGTTTGGATATAATGTCTATAGCGGTATTATAAGTAATTATTAGGTTGAATACAGAGCAGACCGCTGGATGATTTACAACTTTTCTTGGCAAATTGGTGCAAGTCAAGTTAGATATTGGAGCAGGTGTTCTAATCCTTTTTTTTTTTTTTTAATTTAACCCCTTAAAGGAAACCCATCAGCAGGTGTGATCATGTTGAGTGCATATATTGTCCTTGGAGAGATGTGTAATCATACCTTTATGAAGCTTGTTAGGACAATATAGTGAAATATGGATTTATATTCTAATGCTTCTACAAGTGCATTGGGTTGTGTCCTTACACTGCTGTGCTCTGTGCTCTCTGCAGCCACTGTTAGGTATTATCCTGGAAAGATGTGTAATCATATCTTTGTGTATATCGTTGCAGCAGGACTGTAAGAAGGGAGGGTGGAGCATTATAATTTGGTGGTCCCATGGGCCCCGGGCTGTTCACACGACTAGGGCCCCCCCAGCGTCCAAACCAACATGTGCCTGGATGTTAGGACTTAAGTACTTCTCTACAGTCATGGCCATAAGTTTTGAGAATAACACAAATATTATATTTTCTCATGATCTGTTGCCCTCTGGTTGTTATGTGTGTTTGTCAGATGTTGACTAATCCTGACTGATAGCCGTCCATTCCTGCACAATCACTGCTGCATTTTGTCACAATTTGTTGGTTTTGTTTGTCCACCCGTCTCTTGATGATTGACCACAAGTTCTCAATGGGATAAAGATCTGGGGAGTTTCCAGGCCATGGACCCAAAATCTCTATGTTTTGTTCCCTGAGCCATTTAGTTCTCCCCTTTGCTTTATGGCAAGGTGCTCCATCATGCTGGAAAAGGCATTGTTATCACCAAACTGCTCTTGGACGGTTGGGAGAAGTTGCTTTTGGAGGACATTCTGGTCCCATTCTTTATTCATGGATGTGTTTTTAGGTAAGACTGTGACAGATTGTCCCCCAGCCCTGTCCTCATCAGCACCCGCACCTGTGTTACTGGAGACATCACTGAGATGATGTTAGCTGCTCCTTTTAAGGCGCCTGCAATGAAGTTGAAATGTGTTTTGGGGAAAAAGGCAAATATTGACTTTGCAATGAATTGCTGTTAAGCAATTTTATAACATTCTGGAGTAGATGCAAATTGCCATTATAAGGCTGCATTCACACTACCGCAAGGGGGACGTATATACGGCCGATATACGTCCCCCATAGACGGCAATGGGCGCACGGCGCCCTACGGGAGCGGTGCGGTGCAGCACACGTGCGGCACCGTACTGCTCCGTGCCCCGTGAAAAAATAGGACATGTCCTATTTTTTCAGGGCATACGGCGCCGTGCGCCATATATCCCTATGGAGAGGGGCGGGGGTGAGCAGCGCTCTCCCCCTCCTCCTCTCCCCGCGCGCTGCCGTGTGCCCGCCGTGCTACGGTACGGCGGGCACCGGTCGTGTGAATCCAGCCTAAAACCTGATGTAGTAGACTTTTTAAACATTAACATTTGTATAATTCTCAAAACTTATGGCCATGACTGTACATCCTTTATATACTGTATACCCTCTATATCCTTAATCTTAAAGTAATTTAATGAGGAACTTCACACCTTCTCATATAACCCATCTATCTAGGAAATCACATTCCGTAACTGCATGAAACCCTCCACCCCGACTCCCGTCCAGGCCAGATATCATAGACAGTACAGGAGATGTAGATGCTGCCCCTGGCCGCCCTGCCCCCTGCAGCTGAGCTCCCCCTCATACCGTAAATAAGCCGTGGCTCTTAAAAAACATTAGGAAAAGTTATTGACTTGTTAGGAAATGCAGCCACTACATCAGCAGATGCCCCCTTTGATGAATTTTCCACAGCAGAGCCCCGCTTTATAAAAATTCCCATAGCAGAGGCCCCCCTTTATAAACATGTCCACAGCAGAGCCCCCCTTTAATAAATTTTCCACAGCAGAGCCCCAGCTTTAACCCCTTCGCGCTCCGCGGCGGATATATCCGCCACGGAGCGCAGTGACTTAGCGCTCAGTGGCGGATATATCCGCCACGGCTCCTATGCCGGCTCGGCTCTGGATCAGAGCCGAACCGGCATCGGGAAACACGGGGTGCCGGCTGTAACTAATAGCCGGCACCCCAGTGTAACACCCGCGATCGGAGTTGTCTCCGATCGCGGGTGCTTAACCCGTTAGATGCCGCGGTCAGCGCGACCGCGGCATCTAACAAGTATCTGGGGGGTCTTTCCCCCACGATCGGCCCCCCCGAACCGTTTTCGGGGGGCGCCGATCGTTGCTATAGTAACTCTGGGGTCCGATCTGGACCCCAGAGTTACCTGCAAGAATTGCCAGTAAGATGGCGTCTGTGACGTCATCTTACTGGCAAAGTGCCAGCCTATGCAAGTGCATAGGCTGACACTGATAATACTCTGCAATACATGAGTATTGCAGAATATTATCATGAAGAAGCAATCAGAGGATTGCTTCTTCATGTCCCATGGTATAAAAGTGAAAAAGTAAAAAAAAAAGTTATTCAATAAAAAAATAAAGTCATAAATCACTAAAAATGCCCCAAACCCCCAAAACATATAAAGAGACATATAACTCAAAAAAAAGTCTAAATCATAACACAAACCCCACATATATAGTATCACCGCGTCCGTAACAACCCGTAGAATAAAAGTAAATCATTATTGAACCCCCACGATAAACGCCGTAAAAAAAAACTGTTATAAACCCTCCAAAAATTATGATTTTTACCTTTTCAATCCCACAAAAAATGATATAAAATGCGACCAAAAAACCATATGTACTCAGACATGATACTGGTGCAAAGTACAACATGTCCCGCAAAAAACAAGCCATCAACCAGCTCCGTAGCCAAAAACGTAACAAAGTTATGCCACTTGGAAGATGGCAATACAAAAATTATAGATTTTTCCCCACATTAGGGTTTTGTTTGACAAATTTAGTAAAACGTAAGAAAATATATTCATGTCTGGTATCCCCGTAATCGTATCAACCCATAGAATAAAGATAACATGACTATTAGTCTATACGGTGAACACCAAAAAAAAAAAAGTCAAAAATCCAGTACAGAATTGATGCTTTTCTACTCCTGCCCTCAAAAAAAGTTCCTAAATTTTCAACAATAGGTGATACCAACCCCAAAATGGTAACAATGGAAAAAGCATCTCATCCCGCAAAAAAAATGCCGTCACATGGCCCCAATAACGAAAAAGCGAAAATTTTATAGCCTTCAAAAGGGGCCAATGAGGAAACTAAATTCCTGGCAGCTGCAGCGCCCTCCTTCCCTTCTGCGCCTTGCTGTGCGCCCATAAAACAAGTCACAGCCACATGTGGGGGGTCTTTGTACTCAGGAGAAATTGCAGAACAAATTGTATGGTGGGTTTTCTCTTTTTATATTTTGGAAATGTGTAAATTTTGGTGCTAAATGAACGTATAAGGGAACAATATGACCATTCTAAATTTCACCTCCATTTTGATTCAATTACTATGAAGATCTCAAGGGGTTAACAATCTTCGTAAAAGCTGTTTCTGATAGCTTGAGGGGTGCAGATTTGAAAATGGGTTGGTTATATAGGGGGTTTTGATGCTAAATATGTAAAATTTCATTCAAAACTGTATTTATCCCCAAAATAGTCAATTCTGAAAATCCGGAAAAGCGATATTCTATTTGCAAGCCGCGTGACGTCAAAATAAATTATCCAGATATTTCAGAAATTATGAAAATGTAAAGTAGACAAATGGGAAATGTTATTCAGCAACTTATTTAGCTGGTAAATCTATCTGCCTGAAAACGTGATGATTTAGAATTTCGAAAATGGCAAATTTTTCAAAAAATTCATCACATTTTCTTTTTTTTGTAAATAAACGCAAAACTTATCTGCCAAAATTTACCACTAAAATGAAGTACAACATGTGGGGAAAAAACTATCTCAGAATCGTTTTGATAAGTAACAGTGTTCAAAAGTTATAACCATATAAAGCGAAGCAAGTCAGAATCCAAAAAATCGGGCTGAGCCTTAAGCTGTAAAATGGCTGCGTCCTTAAGGGGTTAATAAAATGTCCACAGCACATGCCCTCCTTTACATAAATGCCCCCTTCCCATGGCCACCAGCAGCAGGGCCCTCTTGAAAAATAAAATCTATACCTACCTTCTTTTCCTCGCGACTCTGTCTTCTCCTCTTCTGCCCTGGCGGCGCATACACCGCGTCTTAGTGTTTGCGTCCGGGCTGCAAGAGGAGAAGACTGAGCCGCAGGGACAGGGAGAAGAAGCTGGATGGTATAGACTTTATTTTTTTTAGACTGATGGCGGATATAGGGCCCAGGTATGGGCGTGGGCCCCTCGCAAGCCAAAGGCCCCTGGCGCCCGCCCATACCGCCAATATGAAGATGCGCCATTGCCCACCATACCCCTAAAGGACAACCTGAGTGTAAATATAAGAATTACATTGTAGACCCGTAAACAGTCTAAAACCTAAATATGTAATTGAATAATGTGAATATAATAATTGAATATGTCACAAATCTGGAATCTCCTCCCATAATAAATGAACTAATAAGATCTGAGCTCATTCTCCAGACAAGTCCATCTGTCGGATACATATAATCCCGCCATGCTCTCTCTGGCCACGTCTTAAAGGTTCGCGCCCTAAAATTTACAGTGTTCTATGGAAGAAAATATTTAGTAATGATCTCACCACGAATATTCATAAACGTGTTCATTAGAAGGGCGACGTCTTACAGCACATCCATAATTCACTATCCAAATGTGTGAGCAAATATTATATAATTACAGCCGCCCCTCCCCCTCTCAAAGCCTGGTTAGAGGGATTGTCCAGAAAATGTTTAGCTTATTTTTGTGTTTGAAGCCTGTTTCTAGTATTTCAGCTTATGCTTACTGGAGTCCATGTTGTTTAGCTCACAGAGCATTGTCTAGACTGGATACAATTGTCTTCATTCAGAGGCAGCGACCCTGTAGAGCTAGTCTTGCTCTCAGCTGAGAAGTGGAGACAATTTTATCCAGTCTAGATAATTCTCTGTGAGCTAAACTGCCTGTTAGTCAGGACTGATACATAGTAACAAACCGCAGAAAGATCTGTGCACTTGCAGATGTGTTTAGCTCACAGAGCATTGTCTAAAATGGATACAATTGTCTCTACTACAATTGACTAGCTATGTAAAGAGTAATGCCTCTAAATGGAGACAATTGCATCTAGTCTTAACAATGCTCTGTAAGCTAAACACATCGGCAATATAATAATTTGGGGCCACAAAGGTTAAATTAGAGCGGGAGTAATGGACATGGCTTTGGCCATAAAAATGTTCCAATTTCAATTTCTGTCTCTTTTTTTTCCCTATATAAAACTTAGCCTTAATCCTCTCCTAGCTGTTACTGAATTGAGTCTTCTCCAAGAGGTAGCGACCTGGTGGTTTCCCTGAAGCAAAGTCTACATGTAGAGGTTAAAGGGTGAAAACTGGGGGGATCCTTATGGGAACCCTTAGAGAAGTCAGGAGTCCAATCTGTTTAGTGTTACAGTGAGTCTGCTCCTCCTGCATTACAAGTAGTTTCTAAAGGGGCTTTACTGTAGGAGAAAAGGGTGTGTTGGGGATGTAAATGGGGGCAAAGATTGGCCCAGGTGATGGTCAGGGAGGTTGGCTGCCCCTGCCTAGTCAATGGATCTCACAGGAGGACAATAGAGACCTGTTTGCACTCTCCTGCTATAGGTGGTAGATACAGAAGACACGTGGATGAGATGGAGATAGTGTGAGATTGCTGATATCATGATGACTTCCCAACCCAAATGTCAAGAGGGCGATTGTCTGGGGCAGATGCTTGAATTAGCATTGTCATTATGGGTGTAATCAGCACAGATTAGAGATACGTGTGCGCCTCTCATTGTGGGAATGATTAGCAGCGGGGCTCATTAGTAGCAGGATATTATAGGATTACAAGGCTCCATATAAAGAGTCGGTAGCAGCAGGGGGTCTGTCACAAGTCAAAAGACCATCAAGGGCAGTGCGGGAGCAGGGTAGATGAGTGTTGCAGCACGGAGGAGGGACACAACCAATTTTGATGGAAATCACACATGACAGACTCTCAAAAGTGAAACCTCTTTTTAAGCGCTACTCTTGTGTGCTGGCTGCATGCGGTATTGCAGGTCAGCTCCTTATAGTGATGTTGGTGTCCAGCAGGTGGCAGCACTTACCTCCTGCGCCATCATCTCTCTCCTCTCCCCAACGTCCATCATTAGTAGTGTTTGTGGTCCTGCAATACAATCCACTAATCACACTGCTACCAGGCTTAGCTCAGGCACCTCCTCAATGGGAAGGTGCCTGAGAAATATGGTTCCAAGTTTGCTAGCACTGCATTTCAGCTTATTTTGTCATTTTGTCCTCTGCCTAATTTTGTGCAATTCTAATCACCACCCGTGGACAGAGGAGGTGCTGTTTTTGGAAGAAGGCGGCCATGTTTTTCTGGTGCTGTCCGTTCTGTGGAGGACTGGAAATGCAGAGGTTACACGGGGTTACATAATCCGAGCAGTCATCTTTGCTATTGCGTTACCCTTCTCTCCTGTCCCGCAGGTCTCCTGACCCCCCGCCCGCACTCTCTCCCTCCGTGGGTCGAGCTCCTTTTCTGTGTCTGTCAGTGACGGCATCGGGTTGCAGCGCTGCTTCAGAAAAGTGAAACGCATCAGAGTCGAGGTCAATGGGACGAGATCTCATTAAGAGTCTTTCAGTCGTGAGGTCTGGGAATGAGGTGCTGAGAGGAACCGACTGTCCAAAAATCACTCGAGACTCTACCGGGACGGAGCGCTCTAATGTTACCCGGATCACTGTCCCTACGGAGAATGTGGAATGCAAATGACAAACGATGTTGTAGAGAAATAACGTATTGTCTACATCAAAGCCGTCTTATTAACCGCTTTTACGCCGCGAGAGCAGAATATGGCATTTGCTGTATATCAGAAGAGAGTTTATTAAAGGGGTTCTCCAGCAATAAACAAAACAAAATTGTCTTATAACTAAAACAGTGGCCCCACCTGTACACAGGTAGTGTGTGATTTTGTAGTTTATTCCCACGCGCCATTTAAATTTCTGTGGTCTTGCATTAACATATCGGCAGTGCTGCGGGACATCATTTTTGGGAGAATCGTCACTCCCAATAACGTTCCTCACCAAAATGGAGACGACCTACATTGACTGTGGTAATCTTCTTCTATTTGTTATCCGCGGCCTCCTTCCTTCTAAAATTAAATTTCACAATTATGCTAATGAGTCAGAAGGGCGTTAAAATTATGCTAATGATTAGGAGGGCGTTACCAGTGCAGTGCATTACTTTATATAAGAGATCAAAAGATCTCATGTCAATGGCTGGCTGTATACTACAGGGGGCTGGCTGGTTATATACTAAAGGGAGCTGGCTGTATACTTTTGAGGGCTGTCTGTCTGGCTATATACTATACGGGGTTGGCTGTATACTACAGGGGGTTGGCTGGCTGTATACTATAGGGGGCTGGCTATATGCTACAGGGAGCTGGCTGGCTAAATACTGGGGGGCTGTGACCAATGCATTTCCCACCCTTGGCTTATACTTGAGTCAATAGGTTTTCCAAGTTTTTGGTGGTAAAATGAGGGGCCTCAGCTTATACTCGGGTATGCTTATACTCGAGTATATACATAAAAAAAAATAAAGTTTTGTTTTGTACTTTCACACCTACACCAACAAAAGCTAGTGAACTAAAATTTATACATCCCATATGACATGAAAATAGGAACATTTAAGTTCCATCCCCAGTAACTTCAGTAAATAGAATGGGTATAGCCACTTAACATTTTGGATGATCCCTGAAGATTTCAGATAGTGTGCAATACTTGGTTGCAAGGGAAAAAGGGAGATTCTTTATTCACAGCAACCAATCACAGCACAGCTTTCATTTTTTAAGAACACTATAAATAATATAGATGGTTGATATAGATGGGCAACAAACACATTCGGGTCTATGTCCCTTTTTAGGTCAGGACAATCCAGATTTACCTCAATGGTCCCCAATTCTGGTGTTTTGGTGACTATACTATATGAGTTAAATCTTTTGGTTTGCCGTCCTACAGGCTAACTGGTGCTAGTGGTGATAGACCTCTGAAATCTCAAGGTCCTTGATCATAAAAACACACATATGGCCATTCACTTGTGGGGAAGATTTATCAGAAGTTTCTGAGGTAAAATTGTGCCAGTTACCTATGGAAACCAATCAGAGATCATCTTAAATTTTATAAACAGCTTAGGGAAAATAAAAGTTCAGCTCTGATTGGTTGCTGTGAGCAACTAGAACAGTTGTGCTGTCAGTCACTTCTAATGAATTTCCTCTATTTTGGGAGATTTATCAGAAGAGTCTGAGGTAAAACTGTTCTAGTTGCCCATGGAAACCAATCAGAGCTCAGCTTTCATTTTATAAACAGCTGTGGGAAAATAAAAGCAGAGCTCTGATTGGTTGTCATGGGCAATTAAAACAGTTCTGCTGTCAGAGTCTTCTGATAAATCTCCCCCATTATGTCTATCCATCTTGGCCATACTTTTTAAATCTCTGAAAATATCTGCTGTTGTAAGTCTACAGGTGACAAATAAATAAGCAAGTCTGGGCCAAATGGGCTATAGCTGGACAAAAAAGTGGTTGGTCCCCAAAAAAGTTTTTGTGTGGTATGGGGCAACACAAGACATAGAGATTTTGAGCATTGTCAGGTGGCATCTGTATCTAAATGACATCGTTATAACACGAAAGTGCTTAATGTACTCTGGAGGTAGTGAATTCGGAGGAGGCCTCCACACTCCTGACTGGTCTCACCTCGTATTCTCCCCCCATTATCGTCTGTGTTTATTTGTCGGAGGCCCAGGAATAACCATTGTAGGGTCAGGGCGGCCATATCGGCTTTGGTGTCAGTAGCTCAGGTTTCGGAGACTGTCGGCGTCTTCTTCTCTCGGTTTATTTATTCTCCCTCGTTTCCTCGCGGGTCAGGAGAGTTGGAGAAACAATGTCAGTAACTAGACTCCTGTAATGGGGCGATTAATCAGATTTATAAATCATTGGCGCGCCTCATGCTACTACAATATCCAAAATAACTATCCGGTCTACCGCCATGATATCCTGTGAATAATTCCAATCCCAAGCTCCTAGCGCGCCCCCTGTGTCACTAAACCATTCATTTACAGGCTGAGTTATACAATCCTGCACACAGCGCCATCATCAGGACGTGCAGGATCGTATACTATATCCAACCACTATAAAGCTTTATGGTATAATGTGGCTCCAGGACCCTTTTACTGAGGCTTTGCCATTCATACAAATGTCATTGGGATATACAGTCGGTCCCCTACTTAAGGACACCCGACTTACAGACAACCCATAGTTACAGACAGATCTCTGACCTCTGGTGAAGCTCTCTGGATGTTACTATAGTCCCAGATTGCAATAATCAGCTGTAAAGTGTCTGTAATGAAGCTTTATTGATAATCCTTGGTCCCATTACAACTAAAATGTTTAAACTATTGTCCCTGGGGCCAAAATTGTTTTTGTCTGGATCTACAATTATTAAATATACAGTTTCGACTTACATACAAATTCAACTTAAGAACAAACCTCGGGACCCTATGTTGTACGTAACCCGGGGGCTCCTTTAATTGTAAAATATTGTTATTAAAAAAAATCTCTTGAAAATTTCTGGTTACTGTACAATAGCAAAAAGTACAGGTCTGCGTACATAATTCTAACTGTAGACATAAGGTGGGGATTTACCTTACTGTTGTCATGCCTCGTGCATGCGCTTTTCCTGCATCTTATTTGTCTGGCAGTCACATGCATGCGCCCTTACCAAAATGAGGAATGAGAAATGTCCAAGAAGTGTTCTCCACTCACACAGTGAAGAAGCAGTAGAGTTTGCCTATTAGATCCAGTCTCGGGCTGGGCCTAGTAGGCTTCCGTATAAAGTAGACACAAAAGTGTTGTTCAGATCTCCGATACCATGGGAGACAGTAGAAGCACCGTTCCCTTTATCTATTTCCTGAGATGCAGTAATCAAGCTTGATCGCGGTTAAAGTACCCTGCACGGAGATCTCAGATGCAGCAGAGACCGGCTGTGACTGTAATGACATTCTCACAGTGCCAGCCAGATCACCAAGACAAGAATGCTCATCCTAATGCGGCAAGGACCTGGTCATTAGGACGAGCATACTCGTCATGTTTTGTCCACTTGTTTTTAAGCCCCTACAGTCATCCTTGGGGTTGATTCCAGATCCACTGCAACTTGTCTGTGTGTAAGTGTACATATATTGCTGTGTGCGGCTTTCAGATATAATGGGGCACATTTACTTACCCGTCCTGTTGACGCCGCCGATCCGGAATGTCCGACGAGGATTCGGGTCTGCCGCTATTCACTAAGATTGTGCCTCCAATTTCCTGCATGTGTCGCTTCCCCTGCTCAGGTCCGCCGGAGTTCACCTTCTTCTTCCCGGTGCATGTGAGTGCTGAACTTGCGACACAATTTGGTTTTTAAATTCCACAGTTTGTCCGAATCCATCAGGTTGTCCGATGTCCACGCCCCCGATTTGTGTTGCATGCAGGCCGGCGCCGATGCGACACAATCCGATCGCATGCGCCCAAAACCCAGGCCAACACAGGGCAAAACGGTAAAAAGTCGGGAAACCCGACGAAAATGCAGTGTTCGGACCCTTAGTCCGAACACCCTTAGTAACTGCCCCTTAGTAAATGCCCCAATGTGATGATATCTGAGCCGGGTACAGAAGGAGCAGAGGAAGAAGCAGGACTGATGCGATGGAACCTGGAGGAGGGGGTATTAGGTTTATTTTTCATTTTAGAATAATATGGAGGAGAGGGGTTTTTGGATAAGTGGCCACAGTATGGGGACGCTTGTTAGTCCCCAGTGGGAGGGGAATTATAACTCCAGGGATCACAATGGGAAGGGAAAAGAACACAGCAGGGAGAATTATTTTGTGAGCCAAAACAGGGATGGGAGCATAAAATGGATTGGATTTGTTAATTTAGAGGACAACAAAGGGGGAATGGGCCATAATAGTGAAGGGATATATGTTTGGGGTGACACAATCAGGGAAGGGGACACAAAATGGGAGGATTATAAGTTTTTGGGATGCAAAAAAGGTAGGCAAAGCAACAAGTGGTGGGTCAGAGAAAGGGGGTCACAGTGAACAGTATTATTCCATAAGGGGGCATGAAGAAGGCAGGGTTACACTGGGCAAGCCCACTAGGGTGGGTGTGGTTGTATTATCCTGTGTCATTCCACCAGAGTGGATTATATGGCGTAGGGCTACTAGTGTGAGTGGTTTAGATGTGACAAGGGGGTGTGGCTTATCTCTTTTTCCCTCTTTCTGAGATTTTAGCAATTAAGTGGGCGGATATAAACTGGATTATGCTTTTGTGAAATGCAAGGTGTCACGGCTAATGAGTAGTGTTGAAAGGATTAGGGGGCATTGGGGTAGATTTCATGTCTCAGCTGGAGTATCCTTTTAAATTTATAGAATAGAAATCTCAAATTCCTTGTAGGTGAAAAAAAAATGAGCCATTGATCTCATGTTTTACAAGAATCGCACTGACAGTAAAGATCCAAACGTCAGTCAAAAATGCAGAAGAATTCATCTCAAAATGTCAAAGTCTGAAATCTGTCAAGCGTCTCGGCACTCAGGTCCCCCAGAGATATGACAAATAGCTTGTAAATTGAATCTTAGAGCTGAAGTGACTGAACTGATTGCATATGGATTTTTAGCATTGACCATTGCACTTAAGGAGGATGTGACATCTCAGAAGAGCCACTTGACTTCAGACGTGTGTGATGCAGCAGCTGTCCCACTGTATCCTAGATATAGAGCACGTTATTTATATCATATTATTATACTGGAATTCCAAGACTTTAGATCACTTTTTATGAACCTCCAACATGTGCTTGCTTTTGAAGCTTCTACCTGGCATTGAGTGCTGGGTGATCTTTCAGGTGGTCCAATGTCACTCTGACCAGTCTCTTTGGATGCACTAGGAGGACGGGTCAGCCACCCCTGCTATGGTTACAAGTCTATTGCCTATTACTCTGGGTTGACGTAATTGATACATTGGGGATGAATCTGTTTTATCACAGTGTGTAATCATCATAAAAGCTTTTTCTTTAATTTTTTATGTATATTTACTAATTGCAGTCCTATCACTGGCCTCTAAGAGTTACACAATTGTCTGATGGTTCCTGTTCTCTGTAGCTCACTTTTCAACTTTGCCGTATAGGTGAGCAGAGTCATCAGAATATCATTAGTATGTAGAAGAGTTAAAGGGGTATTCCCATTTTAAAGCTTTATCGTTGGGATATGACATAACTTAAAAATCAGTGGGTGGACATCCTCCAGGACCCCCTAAGCCTGAGAATGGAGATGTAGAAGTGTTGATTTAAAACTGTATACCCATTTCAGATATTTAATGCAAAATGCTTCCCCCCGTCGCCCTGATAGCACAAGAAACTGTAACCAACCCCATTCACTTGGATGGATCAAGACTACATTACAGGATTTTGTAAATAGGATGCAAAGCTACATCATTCATTCTTAGGATGAGTGGGGCTCCTGGACGTCCTCTCTCTCCAACCTTAGGTTAAGGTCTATCCCTTTAATAGACAGTCCAGCTTACTTGGTCCTTACTCGGTCCTGTCGCGATCCCGCAGCGAGGGATTCGGAGCTGCCATGATTCACTAAGGTGGTGCGTCCAATTTCCTGCATGTGTCGCTTCCGCTCTGAGATCTGCCGGAGTTCACCTTCTTCTTCCTGGGGCCTGTGAGTGCTGATCTGGTGAAACAATTTGTTTTTAAATTCTGCGGTTTGTCCGAATCCATCGGGTTGTCCGGCGGCACGCTCCCCGATTTCTGTTGCATGCAAGCTGGCTCCGATGCGCCACAATCCGATCGTGTGCGACAAAAACCCGGGGCAATTTGGCGCAAAAAGAAAATATACAGGAAACCCGATGGAATCGCGGTCCACGGACCCTTAGTAGATGAGCCCATTGTGTTTACTCAATGGTTTGGTGTTGGGCTGATCCTATGGGCGTTCTCCAACCATCCCTTTTGGTTTTCAATCTTAAACCTCTATATAGGGATCTGGACTTTGCTGTGATGGAGACACCAGACAGTTACACCTCTTAGTAATGTAGGTAACATCGGGCCCAGGAAAATCATAGTACACTGGCGTGAAACCTCAGGAACCCAGCAAAGCATAGTTAGAGACAGTCTGGAGTCAGGGCAGGTGGCAATCCAGCAGAAGCCATAGGTCAGGGCAGACAGAAAACATAATACAAGGTAAAGGTCAGGGTAGACAAATGTGGATTAGCCGAGGAGCAGGATACAGAAGAGAGAAGAGGGGGGGTCAAATACTGAATTTTAGAAATGGGCACATCTTTGAGGGGAACACAATGCTCAAGAACTTCCAGATGTGTAGACTATTTGGTAGAGGACAGATTTGATGCAGACGCACTAACCCTTTAAATCTCCATGTACAGAACCCTCCTCCCTATCACTTGTCTGGTCTGCAACAGTCCTACTTCCCGGAGACTGTATGAGTCCTTGGACATTGCTCTGTCCATTGACTCCTAGTTATTGGAGTTGGCATAAAGTGCACACTAATGTACAGTCATGGAGTAGATGGATAAAAATAATGTATACATGTCACAGCCATTATGTGGATTTCCCGTCATACTGTCATTATGATGGCGGAGGAGCCCCATAGCACAGACAGTCTCGTCTTCCCGCTCGGGAGGTGCACTTAGTACAGGCGGAGGACACCTCTTATATAATGGCTTTGTTGTGTTATTCCGCTTCAGGGAAATGTAAAATTGTTTCATGAAATTCATTGCGTGTTTTGTACAGATCAATGTTTGGCTGAGCCGTGCGCTGAATCCCGGCGAGGAGATTTGTGAAACGCTGTGATGGAGTGTAAGTAAATATGAGAAGCAGAGGATTGTACACACAGGAGCAACCCTTCACAAAACGAGGGCTCAGTACATCACGTCTTACTGTGAGCCACGGCAAAGGTGGTCATACAGAAAGATGGTTGTCCAAGTTGTGCCCCATAGCATTCCTTACAACATTTAGGGTGGTGTAAGAAGGAAACTAAACTTTCCTGTCTTGGGTAGCTTTGGTTCATCTCTAACCCCACCTTCTGGTGTGCGCCCAACAATAGTAACCTGTTGAACCCCATACTTTATGATGCACCTTCCTGTGACACCCATACCCTCTATGATACCCCCTTCTTGTGACACCGATCCCTCTTCCTATCCAACCCAGTGCCCCCTTCCTATGACACCCTTAACCATTATAATGCCTCTTTCCTGTAACACCCCTATCCTGTATAATGTCTTCTTCCTGTAACACTCTACCCTATATAATGTTCCCTTCTTGTGACACCCCACCTTGTATAATGCACCTTCCTGTGACACCCCACCCCAGTCACCCTCTACCCTATATAATTCCTCCTTCTTGTGCCACCTCCATTCCTGGGGCACCCCATCCTATGCAATTCTCCTTCCTCCACTTCCTCCAACCGGTCCAATGTCCCCTTCCTGAGACACCCCAGCCCTGTCCAATGCCTCCTTCCTGTAACACCCCATCCTGTATAATGCCCCTTACTCTACCTCTCCCACCCTGTCCAGTGTCCTGTGACACATCTGACCGTTATAATGCCCCCTTTCTATAACACCCCTACTCTATAAAATGCCCTATTCCTGTGCCGCCTCCACCCTGTCTAATGCCACCTTCGTGTGGTGCTAACATTGCATATTGCCTACTGACCTGTGCCCCCTCCCCCATGGTCTTACCACCTCTTTAGCCCCCACCTCAAAATGCCCCCAATTCATCAGCCCCTACTTTTAATATCTCCTCTGAATTGCCCAAAGTGAACCTATAGCCATGAAGAGACTGTGCCTACATGTTTATGTGTAACTGCCAAGACTAAATAAAATGCTTTTAAGTCTCATTGGGGTCTTTTCATCTTACCACCAACAAGTGGGAGACATTAACATCTGGGTATATCCTGCCCTCACACCGAGGCCCTGGGGCCTGGACAGAAAACGTAAGCCCCTGAAGAACACCTTACCAACCATTGTTACCAATCTCCAAAGGTGGTTAGGTAGTCACTGGAGTCCCTCTAGTCGCCCAGAATGTGAGCAGCAACTGTAAGCCTCCAAATTGGGTTGCCACTAAATGGACCTCCGGTACCAGTGGTGGACTAGAACCACAACCTTGCACCATGCAATCCTACATTGTCCTCAGTGGATGCAATCCTGGCCATGATGACCATCCCCTACTAGTGCAGGTGGACCCTGTGGAAAGTATGGCGCTCAAGGACAATCTTGTGAAGAGGTCATGTGAAGTTCTCAAGGCATATTCTTCTTAGCCTGAGATACAGCCTGAATCAGCCTACCATCTACCCATCATGTAAAATCCCTAAACTCTGAAGATGGAGTCAGGAAGTCTTCAGAGAAACAGCAGGGGATAAGAAGAAGATTTTACAAGATAGGCTAGACAATGATATGATAGACATATCAGACTGGATCTCAGGCTAGGAAGAATATGGCTTGAGATCTTGACATGACCATTTCAGATTGTCTTTAATGGGGTTTGCTCATAAAAGAAAATTCAGAAATTTCAATTCCCTAGTGATGTTTACACCATAAAGACCACTTTTAACTCCTTACTTTAAAATTTTACTCAGTTTCAATGCTGTTTTAGTTCCTATCACTGTCTAGGCGTGTCAGTGTAATATTCAAGAGTGTGAGTGGGGACTCTCTGAGCAGACACTTCATGATTCCTCTGTGCTATGAGATGCTGTGTGCTGACAATGTGCTTAGATTATCAGGGTCCAGGTTTATCTACAGTTTCATCTACCTTCTAAACATTGTACCAGTATCTGACACATAGAAATAGAGATGAGACAGATAAGAGATGATGAGATATATGAGATGCATGCAACGTTCTTAGCTCTGCTACTACTACTACTACTGTCAGATCTGTGCCTCCCTCCTCCTCCCCTGCACCCCATCTTCAACTGCACTAGTCATCATGCAACACAAATTAGGGTGGGTTCTGGTGCCCAGTCGGACCGTGCACCAAATTTAAAAGGCAGAATTGTGTTGCATACCCCATGTTAAAGGTGCAACAAAAAAGTGGTGCTCTCTGTCGGGTAGTGCAGGGGGCTCCAGAAATCCTGAATCTGGCGCCCCCTGCACACTGCACAGGACACTGCACATAGTACAGACTGCACTGTTCTAAGTAAATGTGCCCCAATATGTCTCCCGGCCCTTAAAGTCAGATGATTTATGGTCAGATCTAGGGCTAACCGAAATTGTATACACCAGGGCTGATAGAGACAGGTTGGAATTATATCTGTGAAATTAGAGAATTATTTAGAACAGTGAATTAGAGAATGTGTTATTTTGCTATCCTTTGTATTTATTTAGCATTTAATAATCTTGTCTATGTGGGAGGAATACCCCTTTAAGGAATCTCCATACTTTCCATTTGGTGCACCAGCACTTGCCTACAGGAGAAATTCTTTAAAAATAAACTAAAACAACATAAAAACAACTGAAAACAATTATTGAATTTTCATTGTTGCTCCGAAAAAAAAACAACATAAAAACAACTGAAAACAATTATAACATTTTCATTGTTGCTCAGAAAAAACGAAGCACATAAAACGTTTCTACAAGTCATTAGAGAGGTTACGCAATTAGGATTATGATGAATACCAGGTCCGCCAGGGAACCGTCTCTTTGAAATGTCTGCTTCCCAGGCCGTGACGTCGTGTCCATCGGTCACACAACCAAGCCTTAGCTCTGTTTTCTTAAAGGGGTTGTCCACCAATCATTCTCAGCCCACATTCACTGAATGTGGGACCACATACTGACCACTTCATTACGAGACCAGGGGGCCTCATTCTTCCTCATATATAAAACCCTGGATAAATTGGGTATCACTGCAGTCAATAAGAGGTAAAATATTATTCACATCCAAACAAAAAAATATAAACTTAGCCATCATTTCTATAATTTTTTTGCACAAAGCACAGCAGTGTGAGGACACATCCCCAGTGCTCTTAGAGAAGCTATAACCCTGCAATATAATTCTATACTTCACAGTCCTGCTGCTACTAACAACATACACAGAAATCTGATGACACATCTCTCTATGGATAATATATAACACGGGCTGCAGAAAGCACAGAGCACAGCAGTGTGAGGACATGTCCCCAGTGCTCTTAGAGAAGCTACAACCCAGGAATATAAATCAATATATCACAGTCCTGCTGCTACTAACAACATGCACAGAAATCTGATGACACATCTCTCTATGGATAATATATAACACGGGCTGCAAAAAGTACAGAGCAGAGCAGTGTGAGGACACATCCCCAGTGCTCTTAGAGAAGCTATAACCCTGCAATATAATTCTATACTTCACAGTCCTGCTGCTACTAACAACATACACAGAAATCTGATGACACATCTCTCTATGGATAATATATAACACGGGCTGCAGAAAGCACAGAGCACAGCAGTGTGAGGACATGTCCCCAGTGCTCTTAGAGAAGCTACAACCCAGGAATATAAATCAATATATCACAGTCCTGCTGCTACTAACAACATGCACAGAAATCTGATGACACATCTCTCTATGGATAATATATAACACGGGCTGCAAAAAGCACAGAGCAGAGCAGTGTGAGGACACATCCCCAGTGCTCTTAGAGAAGCTATAACCCTGGAATATAATTCTATACTTCACAGTCCTGCTGCTACTTACAACATACACAGAAGTCTGATGATACATCTCTCCAGGGATAATATATAACACGGGCTGCAAAAAGCACAGAGCAGAGCAGTGTGAGGACACATCCCCAGTGATCTTAGAGAAGCTATAACCCTGGAATATAATTCTATACTTCACAGTCCTGCTGCTACTAACAACATACACAGAAGTCTGATGACACTTCTCTCCAGGGACAATATGTAACACGGGCTGCAAAAAGCACAGAGCAGAGCAGTGTGAGGACACATCCCCAGTGCTCTTAGAGAAGCTACAACCCTGGAATATAAATCAATATATCACAGCCCTGCTGCTACTAACAACATACATAGAGGTCTGATGACACATCTCTCCATGGACAATACCCATCACTGCAGTCTGTATAGTCAGGGCAGACATCTTATATGACATCAGCGGGCTGCACCTGTCCTGTGTGAGCCGCAGACCCCCGGGTATAATACATGTGATCTGTAATAATCCCCCGGAGCCATGAGAAGCCTCATGTACTGCAGGAAAGACGGGATTAGATACATTAAAGGAGGGATAAGTGTTCTGTGGCTTCAAGGCTCATGTGATACATAAAACTTATATCCAGACAATAAACATAAATATGTGACCCCCCCCCCCCAGTCCTGCACTCACAGGGAAAGCAGGATAAGGCGGCCAAGTGCATAGACCCATGAGATGTGTAGATGGGTTTATAATGACATCCGGGTTATAACAGGTTATAATTTGTTCTGCAGCAGCTAAAGTGTGTATTATGATATTCTATTATAATGATCTGCAGCAGCTTAGGTGTGTATTATGAGGTTCTGCAGCAGCTGAGGCATGTATTTTGATGTTCTGCCTCAGCCGAGGTGTATTATGATGTCCTGCAGTAGCTGAGGCGTGTCTTATGATGTTCTGCAGGAGCTGAGGTGTGTATTATGAGGTTCTGCAGCAGCTGAGGTGTGTATTATGAGGTTCTGCAGCAGCTTAGGTGTGTATTATGAGGTTCTGCAGCGGCTGAAGTGTATATTATGAGGTTCTGCAGAAGCTGAGTATTGTATTATAATGTTCTGCAGCAGATGGCGCATGTATTTTGATGTACTGCATCAGCTGAGGTGTATATTATGAGGTTCTGCAGCAGCTGATGTGTATATTATGAGGTTCTGCAGCAGCTGATGTGTATATTATGAGGTTCCGCAGCAGCTGTGGTGTATATTATGATGTTCTGCAGCAGCTGAGGTGTGTATTATGAGGTTCTGCAGCAGCTTAGGTGTGTATTATGAGGTTCTACAGCGACTGAAGTGTGTATTATGAGGTTCTGCAGCAGCTGAAGTGTGTATTATGAGGTTCTGCAGCGGCTGAAGTGTGTATTATGAGGTTCTGCAGAAGCTGAGTATTGTATTATAATGTTCTGCAGCAGATAGCGCATGTATTTTGATGTACTGCATCAGCTGAGGTGTGTATTATGAGGTTCTGCAGCAGCTGATGTGTATATTATGAGGTTCCGCATCAGCTGTGGTGTATATTATGATGTTCTGCAGCAGCTGAGGTGTGTATTATGAGGTTATGCAGCAGCTGAGGTGTGTATTATGAGGTTCTGCAGCAGCTGAGGAGTGTATTATGAGGTTCTGCAGCAGCTGAGGTGTATATTATGAGGTTATGCAGTATCTGTGGTGTGTATTATGAGGTTCTTCAGCAGCTGAGGCGTGTATGATGATGTTCTGCAGCAGCTGTGGTAAAATACATTATTCTGTGCTATTTTGCAGTAATATCTGGATCTTTATGATCTTTATGACATCTGTGTAAATTAAAGGGACGTGTTATTGTGCTTGGCAGGGACGGTGCGTTCATACTGGTTTATACTGGTGAAAGTAATTGGATTCATGGATTTTCCTGCAGTAATTTGCTGCGAGGATTTCCCCTGCCGGCGTGTGACACATGTGACATCCCTTTAATTAGAATGTCATCAGGTTCATTCGTGTGCAGCCGTGACATCACTTTAATTTGCGACGGCGTGTCAGATCAGCCTCGAAGCACTGCCTCCGCCAAGGAGAAGGGTTTTGCATTTTTAATTGAGCGATTACGTAGATGATACATTCCAATCCTAAAATATTTTACTTTGTATAGGAGGGAGAGCGCTGGAGTGATCAGACCGAGCTCAGACACTGACACCAAGCGTATCGATATCATTTACATCTCATTTACATATATATTTATTATACTATACTCTAGGGAACAATTCTTGTGATATTGCAGTTCACACTCTGACCACTAGAGCACACATTGCTGTGCTGTACATACTGAGTGGAAGGTGCAGAGTCATCTCATTATCACTGCAGGATATTAAGGTGGATGATAGCTGTTGTACAGAGCCATCCAGATAACTTCTATGGAGCCTGGCCTCAGGTTTCCTTTACTTTTATAGCATTTGCTCTATGCTAGATGTATATATTTTATGGTGTATGACATGAGAGGCTGCAATAAAGTATCCACTAATGACTACAGGGCTGGATCAATTATAGTGAACGCTAGATGAATAGAGAGATAGATAGATAGATAGATAGATAGATAGATAGATAGATATGAGATAGATAGATAGATAGATAGATATGAGATAGATAGATATGAGATAGATAGATAGATAGATAGATAGATAGATAGATAGATATGAGATAGATAGATAGATAGATATGAGATAGATAGATAGATAGATAGATAGATAGATATGAGATAGATAGATAGATATGAGATAGATAGATAGATATGAGATAGATAGATAGATAGATAGATAGATAGATAGATAGATAGATAGATAGATATGAGATAGATAGATAGATAGACAGACAGATAGGAGATAGATAGATAGATAGACAGACAGACAGATAGGAGATAGATAGATGCCATGTTGCACCACTGGGGGAGGGTGAGTTTTCTATTCACCTGTAATATAAAGATAAAGGACAATATCCCACCCATCAAACCCCAAACTAGACATCCAAATACAGACCCCAGACCAAACCTTGAAATGCAAATAACACACCACCAGAGCAAGAACAAAGATATAAAATAGGCACTTAGGATAAGTCCTCTTAATACAAATCCCAGGCCCAGACCCGAAATATAGACCCCAGATCTCTAAATGCAGACAACAGACCTCAAAATACAGACCAGACCTGTAAATATAGACCCCAGACCTGTAAATACAGCCCCAGACCTCTAAATTCAGACCCATTACCTGAAAATACAGGCCCCAGTCCTGTAAATACCTCTTAATACAGAGGCAACACCCCTGCCCTTCTCTATGCCAGTAGCTACATGGTGAGATTGATCACCTCACTAGGAGGTCTGTAACATGGGAAACTTAGTAATTGCAGATTGACGCCACTGGCTGGTAAGGCAAGAGTTAACACGTGAAATGTTATTAACCTATAAAATTCTTTCTATTGTTGTAAAGCAAGCTAGAAGCTGATTGGAGAGTGCTGCCATCTGACCAACAGAGTATAAAAACCCCAGGTGGGCAGGAGCACAGGGTCAGACACAGTCAGAGTCAGTCAGAACAGAGAGTCAGTCCTCATGGTCTGAGGTCTCGGATCTTAGTCATCAGAGCGAGAATCAGGTCCACTGTGCAGCTCCGGTAGAGCTGCCCTCCAGACACACTACAGGAAGCAGAGGTGTCTCAGGCTACTGCCTGACACCCTGGGCAAGTCAGAAGACTAAGCCCCAAAGCAGAGGTCCACCATCAGGACTTTGCTCCATCTACCAGTCCAGCCTGAAGCTATTACCAGGCTGTGAGCAATCCTTCCTGTGCACCAGCTTTCTCCTATCAGCTCCCAAGATCTGCTGATTCTGCTGCTACTGTTTGGCCATTGCCTGCCATTTGAAGTAGAATAAAGAACTGTAAGTTGTTTTGCACAACGTGTCTCCGTGTGATCCCTAGATCAGGCTGCTTCACCATCACAGGCTCTCCATCCTCCATCACCCATATAGACCTCAGGGGTTGCCCTAGGGAGAAACCTCCTTCAACAGCCTCTCTCTCCATATTCCTCGCACACACCACCTGCTGGAGACCTGCCAGGCTGTAGGAATGTCTTCCGTTACCAAAACCAAGCACCGGGACCATAGTGTGCCCAAGGCGGCATATACCAGCCACTCCGGTATTCTGGGCCCTGGCTTTATAAAGCCACCGAAGAAAGGCCAGGCTCCCGTGGGGGATGTTGCACAGACCTCTAGATACAGACTCCAGACCTCTAAATACAGACCTCGGCCAGACTATGATGTAAAATACGGCTCTCTAAATGAGTTCCATATATCCCTCCCCACCGTATGGTGTCTTTATATACCATCCGCAAGATATAGAGCAAGCCCTATTCTATTCCAGATCTGGACCTGATCTGCCCCGTAGAAGTATACAAGGGTTTAAAGTAAAAGGTGTATATCTTCTTTGGTGTTTGCTGTTTCAATAACCTTCTCAGTCATATCATCTAAAATTGGGATTGGGACCCCAGTTGCCCACTGCCCGCATATATGACCCTGACTTCCAGTGTGATTGACATGTTATAAGCCGACAGTCAGAAAAGCCCTTAAAGGGATATATGTAGAGTGCAGTATAAATATATCCGACATATCGAGTGCATGGAGTTTATTATTCTTGCTACTGTAGTCCGTGTTCCCAGTAAAGTTCAGACAAAACAGAGAGATTTTCGAGAAGTTCTGTCTTGTATCAAGCCCCTCATGACTGGAAGCAGAAGTGCACAGCAATGTTATTCCAAGTGGAGAACTCTGACTTCAGAGATTGGCAGGTCCCACGTCACACGTCAGGTGCAAATAATCGGGCGATTATAAGAACCGAAGAGAACTGACAAGAGAGATATTTATACTTTCACCCCAGGATCACCTCAACTTCTTAACGAAAAAGGCCTAGATTTCCAATGTAGATTGTGGATTGGTCCAATGTAGATTGTGGATTGGTTCAATGTAGAATGTAGTTTGGAAAAACAAAGGGAATTGAAAGGAATACAAAGATCCAACAAAAAGGAGACCCCTTTCAGAGGCAACTTTAGAACCTATTGTCACTGGGATTAAAGGACATCTACCATCAGGATGAAGGGTTGTAAACCAAGCACACTAAAATACTGGTTGTGCCCCCTCTGGCAGTATCCGCTCTTCTTTCAGCTTCTTATGCTCTTGTTTTTAGGCAAAAAGGCTTTAAATCCTATGCAAATGAGCTTTAGGGGCTCTGGACTCAACTAACAGCTATGCAGCCTGAAGCCCCTTGGGTTAATTTGCATAATTGTAAATCCTTTTTTCCTAAAAGGAGCTAAAAGAAGAGTGGATCCTGCCAGAGTCAGTGTGCTTGGTTTACAATCTTTCATCCTGGTGATAGATTTCCTTTAATGAAAATCATGGGGGCTCCGGGCGGCGTAGTGGACCAGGAAAGTGTCGTGTAAACTCTGATAAATCTTCCCCTATGTGTATATTTGTGTAGATTAAATGTAAATTAGACCATGGGGGGGGAACACTATTTGGTATATAATCACATAAGCCTGGAGGTCACAGAGGGCGTTACTCATCCCCTCCTATGTTAAACAAGTGTAAGGTATTATCTAGATATATCTCTCCCACACAAATGAGCGATCTGTCTTATTCCTGCCAGTCTGACCTAGGCCTGGGGGATAAAGGGGGAGATTTATCTTTTTTTTTATTTTTTTTGCTTGTTTGGTGTGAATTAGCACGTCTGGTTTAGCATCAGAAATTGCGTCATTTTTGCGGCATCTACATTTCACACTACATAAAGCTCCCCGCGACACGTGCATCTAAAAGATGGAGATATTTATTGGTGCCTGAGCCCAATTTTTTTTGGAACTCAGACATTTCAGTCACAAAATAAACTGCAATTTCACTCTAGTACTAAGCAGCAGACAAGCCCCAAACTAGACCCTACACATTAATGGGGCACATTTACTAAGGGCCATGCGCCAGTTTTCTCTCAGACTTTGCATGTTCTTTTTAGTGCAAACTGCTTGCACAGGTATTTAAGAAGAGTCCGCGCCACATTTGTGTCGCACGCGACCCTTTTGTGGTGGGGCTGCACTAGGCATCGTGCCACATAAATTAGGGGATGTTCCGGTGCTTAGTCGGACTGTGCGCCAGATTAATCATCCAAAGTCCGACAGAATTGTGTTGCACGCCCCATGTTAAAGGTGCACCAAAAAAAAAGTTGGTGCCATCTGTCGGTGCAGGGCAGGGGGCGCCAGATTCATGAAGAACGTGCACCAGAAATCCTGAATCTGGCGCCCCCTGCACACTACACAGGGCACTGCACATAGTACACACTGCACTGGTTTTAGTAAATGTGCCCCAATGTCGCATGATGCACATAGTCCATTTTTAGTAATTTGGGATAGATATATCTAATATGTGCAATTTGCTCCTGAGTTTTTTTTTCTTTGTTTGTTTGTTGAGCTATTATGGTCATTGATTTATCTGTTTGCAGTTGCCCTTGGGTTAAAATACTTTTTTTGTGCAAATTTTTGCACAATTTGTGAAACCTTTACCAAACAGTTCCCTGGGCACTGGAGTTTTTTTGCACATTTTTTTGAGGCACAAATCAGTGACAATCATGCACCAAACATCAGTCAGCAGGCACAGTTCAAAGATGAATTTGGCACAAAGCAGGAAAACCAATGCACCACGAAGTTGTGTGCAGCGATGGGGTGTCCCCACCTCACTCTGGCCCACTCCACAGCCTGGCACCCCCTCCCCACCCAATCGGTGCAGAGAGCGGAATACAGGCGGTCCCCTACTTAAGGACACCCCATAGTTACAGACGGACCCCTCTGCCCCCTGTGACCTCTGGTGACCTCTCTGGATGTTACTATAGTTTCAGACTGCAATGATCAGCTGTAAGGTGTCTGTAATGAAGCTTTACTGATAATCCTTGGTCCAATTATAGCAAAAATTTTGAAACTCCAATTGTCACTGGGACAAAAGATAAAAAATTGTCTAGAACTTCAATTATAAAATATACAGTTTCGACTTGCATACAAATTCAACTTAAGAACAAACCTCCGGACCCTATCTTATATGTAACCCGGGGACTGCCTGTACAGACGGTCCCCTACTTTAGGACACCCGACTTACAGACAACCCGTAGTTAAAGACGGACCCCTCTGCCCCCTGTGACCTCTAGTGAAGCGCTTTGGATGCTTTAATGACTGCAATGACCAGCTGTAAGGTGTCTGTAATGAAGCTTTATTGATGATCCTTGATCCCATTACAGCAAAAAATTTTGAAACTCCAATCCAATGTCACTGGGACAAAAATTTTTTTGTCTAGAACTACAATTATAAAATATACAGTTTCGACTTACATACAAATTCAACTTAAGAACAAACCTATCCTGTACGTAACCCGGGGACAGCCTGTAGTCACAATTCCCTGCTCTGCGGACAAGACGTGATAAATCCCCCCTAAATGTAGATAATCCAAAAATGCTTGGGTGGATAGATAATAGATAAACAGGTAAATGATAGTTAGATGTATAGACAGATAGATAATAAATAGACAGATAGATAGATAGATAGATATGAGATAGATAGATAGATGATAGATAGATAGATATGAGATAGATAGATAGATAGATCGATAGATATGAGATAGATAGATAAATAGCTAGATATGAGATAGATAGATAGATAGATAGATAGATATGAGATAGATAGATAGATAAATAGATAGATATATATGAGAGAGAGAGAGATAGAAAGAAAGATAGATAGATATGAGATAGGTAGGTAGATAGATAGATAGATAGATAGATAGATAGATAGATAGATAGATGATAGATAGATAAATAGATATGAGATAGATATGAGATAGATAGATAAATAAATAGATAGATAGATATGAGATAGATAAATAAATAGATAGATAGATAATAAAAAGACAGACAGACAGATAGATAGATGATGATTTGTAGGGACTTTGTAGGGATTTATCAGGGATTATACCCCAGTTTTCTGGTGGACAAGCCCTGAAGTAGGCACAATTCCTGGAGCGTGCATTGCCCTGAACCCCTGTACAATGAATGAGTGATCTGTGTTCCTTGCTGTGCGTCGCCTCGGGGGGTGTACGGATGGACATGGAGGAGGTTGGCAGGTTCTCCAGAAACACAATAAACAATCTGACTATGGCCGGCTGTAATGAATAGCAATGCCAGGGGTGACCCCAAATAAAATACACAAACCACAGAGGATTCCCAGGGTCGCTGACATGGTACGGGCCTTGTCTTTTTGTATTAAAAAGAGATGGGAACATTTTGCAAGGGTCTAAAATGGCTCAAAAGCTTTAGAGAATTAGAGACAACTATAGCCATCCAGGCTGATGTGCTCTCTCTTACAATGGAGTCCAACAGAGTGCTGTGTGTAACAGTGAAGTGCTCAGACTAACAATGGAGTGCTGTGTCTGCCAACGGAGTGCTGTGTCTGCCATTGGAGTGCTGTGTCTGCCAATGGAGTGCTCGGACTAACAATGGAGTGCTCGGACTAAAAATGGAGTGCTGTGTGTGACAGTGGAGTGCTGTGTCTGCCAATAGAGTGCTCGTACTAACAATGGAGTGCTGTGTCTGCCAATGGAGTGCTGTGTCTGCCAAGAAAGTGCTGTGTCTGCCATTGGAGTGCTGTGTCTGCCAATGGAGTGCTTGGACTAACAATGGAGTGCTGTTTGTGACAGTGGAGTACTCTGACATAAAAAAAGACTGCTATACCTGACATTGGAATGCTCTGACTTACAATAAGGTGCTCATACTGTCAATTGAGTGCTCCAACTGACAACTGAGTGCTGTGCCTGATATTGGAGTTCTCCATCTAACAATGGAGTGCTGTGACTTACAGTGGAGTGCTGTCTCTGCCAATGGGGTGCTCCGCCGAACAATGAAATGCTCTTACTTATAGTAGAGTGCTGAGCTTGATATTAGTGTGCTATGACTTAAAATAAAAAATAACGTGCTTTTGATAAGTGCTCTGCTGAACAATGAAGTGCTCTGCTGCTGGACAATGGAGTGCTGTAATTGACAATAGAGTGCTCTGATGGACAATAGAGTGCTCTGCTAGACAATTGAGTGCTCTGCTAGACAATTGAGTGCTTTGCTAGACAATGGAGTGCTCTGCTGGACAATGGAGTGCTCTGCTGGATAATGGAGTGTTCTATGCTGGACAATGGGGGGCTCTGATGGACAATGGAGTGCTCTGCAGCACAAACGGGGGCTCTGCTGGACAATGTGGGGCTCTGCTGGACAATGTGAGCTCTGTGGGACAATGGAGTGCTCTGCTGAACAATGGAGCACTCTGATAGACTGTGGAGTGCTCCACTAGACAATTGGGTGCTCTGCCGGACAATGGAGTGTTCTATGCTGAACAATGGAGAATTCTATGCTGGACAATGGAGTGTTCTAAGAGGGACAAGGGAATGTTCTATGCCTAACAATGGAGTGTCCTATGCTGAACAATGGAGTGTTCTATGCCAAACAATGGAGAGTTCTATGCTGGACAATGGAGTGTTCTATGCTGGACAATGGAGTGTTCTATGCTGACTAATGGAGTGTTCTATGCTGGACAATAGAGAGTTCTATGCTGACTAATGGAGTATTCTATGCTGAACAATGAAGTGTTCTATGCTGACTAATGGAATGTTCTATGCTGATCAATGGAGTGTTCTATGCTGACTAATGGAGTTTTCTATGCTGGACAATGGAGAGTTCTATGCTGACTAATGGAGTATTCTATGCTGAACAATGAAGTGTTCTATGCTGGACAATGGAGTGTTCTATGCTGACTAATGGAATGTTCTATGCTGATCAATGGAGTGTTCTATGCTGAACAATGGAGTGTTCTATGCTGGACAATGGAGTGTTCTATGCTGACTAATGGAATGTTCTATGCTGATCAATGTAGTGTTCTATGCTGAACAATGGAGTGTTCTATGCTGGACAATGGAGTGTTCTATACTGAACAATGGAGTGTTCCATGCTGGACAATGGAGTGTTCTATGCTGACTAATGAAATGTTCTATGCTGGACAATGGAGTGTTCTATGCTGAACAATGGAGTGTTCCATGCTGGACAATGTAGTGTTCTATGCTGGACAATAGAGTGTTCTATGCTGGACAATGGAGTGTTCTATGCTGGACAATGGAGTGTTCTATTCTGACTAATGGAATGTTCTATGCTTAACAATGGAGAGTTCTATGCTGAACAATGGAGTGTTCTATGCTGGACAATGGAGTGTTCTATGATGAACAATGGAGTGTTTTATGCTGACTAATGGAATGATCTATGCTCAACAATGGAGAGTTCTATGCTGAACAATGGAGTTTTCTATGTTGGACAATGGAGTGTTCTATGCTAAAGAATGGAGTGTTCCATGCTGGACAATGAAATGTTCTATGCTGGACAATGGAGTGTTCTATGCTGGACAATGGAGTGTTCTATGCTGACTAATGGAATGTTCTATGCTTAACAATGGAGTGTTCTATGCTGGACAATGGAGTGTTCTTTGCTGACTAATGGAATGTTCTATGCTGATCAATGGAGTGTTCTATGCTGGACAATGAAATGTTCTATGCTAGACAATGGAGTGTTCTATGCTGGACAATGGAGTGTTCTATGCTGGACAATGGATTGTTCTATGCTGACTAATGGAGTGTTCTATGCTAAAAAAAATGGACTGTTCTATGCTGGACAATGGAGTGTTCTATGATAGACAATGGAGTGTTCTATGCTGAAAAATGGAGTGTTCTATGCTGGACAATGGAGTGTTCTATGATAGACAATGGAGAGTTCTATGCTGACTAATGGAATGTTCTATACTGAACAATGGAGTGTTCTATGCCGAACAATGGAGTGTTCTATGCTGGACAATGGAGTGTTCTATGCTGACTAATGGAATGTTCTATGCTGGTCAATAGAGTGTTCTTTGCTGAACAATGGAGTGTTCTATGCTGAACAATGGAGTGTTCTATGCTGGACAATGGAATGTTCTATGCTGACTAATGGAATGTTCTATGCTGATCAATGGAGTGTTCTATGCTGGACAATGAAATGTTCTATGCTAGACAATGGAGTGTTCTATGCTGGACAATGGAGTGTTCTTTGCTGGACAATGGAGTGTTCTATGCTGAAAAATGGAGTGTTCTATGATAGACAATGGAGTGTTCTATGCTGACTAATGGAATGTTCTATGCAGAACAATGGAGTGTTCTATGCTGAACAATAGAGTGTTCTATGCTGGACAATGGAGTGTTCTATGCTGACTAATGGAATGTTCTATGCTGCTCAATGGAGTGTTCTATGCTGGACAATGGATTGTTCTATGCTGAACAATGGAGTGTTCTATGCTGGACAATGGAATGTTCTATGCTGACTAATGGAATGTTCTATGCTGAACAATGGAGTGTTCTATGCTGAACAATGGAGTGTTCCATGGTGGAATATGTAGTGTTCTATGCTGGACAATGGAGTGTTCTATGCTGGACAATGGAGTGTTCTATGCTGAACAATGGAGTGTTCTATGCTGGACAATGGAGTGTTCTATGCTGAAGAATGGAGTGTTCTATGATAGACAATGGAGTGTTCTATGCTGAAAAATGGAGTGTTCTATGCTGGACAATGGAGTGTTCTATGATAGACAATGGAGAGTTCTATGCTGACTAATGGAATGTTCTATACTGAACAATGGAGTGTTCTATGCCGAACAATGGAGTGTTCTATGCTGGACAATGGAGTGTTCTATGCTGACTAATGGAATGTTCTATGCTGGTCAATAGAGTGTTCTTTGCTGAACAATGGAGTGTTCTATGCTGAACAATGGAGTGTTCTATGCTGGACAATGGAATGTTCTATGCTGACTAATGGAATGTTCTATGCTGATCAATGGAGTGTTCTATGCTGGACAATGAAATGTTCTATGCTAGACAATGGAGTGTTCTATGCTGGACAATGGAGTGTTCTTTGCTGGACAATGGAGTGTTCTATGCTGAAAAATGGAGTGTTCTATGATAGACAATGGAGTGTTCTATGCTGACTAATGGAATGTTCTATGCAGAACAATGGAGTGTTCTATGCTGAACAATAGAGTGTTCTATGCTGGACAATGGAGTGTTCTATGCTGACTAATGGAATGTTCTATGCTGCTCAATGGAGTGTTCTATGCTGGACAATGGATTGTTCTATGCTGAACAATGGAGTGTTCTATGCTGGACAATGGAGTGTTCCATGGTGGAATATGTAGTGTTCTATGCTGGACAATGGAGTGTTCTATGCTGGACAATGGAGTGTTCTATGCTGAACAATGGAGTGTTCTATGCTGGACAATGGAGTGTTCTATGCTGAAGAATGGAGTGTTCTATGCTGGACAATGGAGTGTTCTATGCTGAACATTGGAGTGTTCTATGCTGCACAATGGAGTGTTCTTTGCAGGAAAATGGAGTGTTCTATGCTAGACAATGGAGTGTTCTATGCTGCACAATGGAGTGTTCTTTGCAGGAAAATGGAGTGTTCTATGTTAGACAATGGAGTGTTCTATGCTGGACAATGGAGTGTTCTATAATGAACAATGGAGTGTTCTATGCTGCACAATGGAGTGTTCTTTGCAGGAAAATGGAGAGTTCTATGCTGGACAATGGAGTGTTCTATGCTGGACAATGGAGTGTTCTATAATGAACAATGGAGTGTTCTATGCTGGACAATGGAGTGTTCTATGTTGAACAATGGAGTGTTCTATGCTGGACAATGGAGTGTTCTTTGCTGGACAATGGAGTGTTCTATGCTGGAGAATGGAGTGTTCTATGCTGAACAATGGAGTGTTCTATGCTGAACAATGGAGTGTTCCATGCTGGACAATGGAGTGTTCTATGCTGGACAATGGAGTGTTCTATGCTGACTAATGGAATGTTCTATGCTGAACAATGGAGTGTTCTATGCTGAACAATGGAGTGTTCCATGCTGGACAATGGAGTGTTATATGCTGGACAATAGAGTGTTCTATGCTGACTAGTGGAATGTTCTATGCTGAACAATGGAGAGTTCTATGCTGAGCAATGGAGAGTTCTATGCTTAACAATGGAGTATTCTATGCTGGACAATGGAGTGTTCTATGCTGGATAATGGAGTGTTCTATGCTGGACAATGGAGTGTTCTATGATGAACAATGGAGTGTTCTATGCTGAGCAATGGAGTGTTCTATGCTGGACAATGGAGTGTTGTATGCTGGACAATGGAGTGTTCTACGCTGGACAATGGAGTGTTCTATGCTGAACAATGGAGTGTTCTATGCTGGACAATGGAGTGTTCTATGTTGACTAATGGAATGTTCTATGCTGAACAATGGAGAGTTCTATGCTGAACAATGGAGTGTTCTATGCTGAACAATGGAGTGTTCTATGCTGAACAATGGAGTGTTCTATGCTGAACAAAGGAGTGTTCTATGCTGGACAATGGAGTGTTCTATGATGGACAATGGAGTGTTCTATGCTGACTAATGGAATGTTCTATGCTGAACAATGGAGTGTTCTATGCTGACTAATGGAATGTTCTATGCTGGACAATGGAGTGTTCTATGATGAACAATGGAGTGTTCTATGCTGAGCAATGGAGTGTTCTATGCTGGACAATGGAGTGTTGTATGCTGGACAATGGAGTGTTCTACTCTGGACAATGGAGTGTTCTATGCTGAACAATGGAGTGTTCTATGCTGGACAATGGAGTGTTCTATGTTGACTAATGGAATGTTCTATGCTGAACAATGGAGAGTTCTATGCTGAACAATGGAGTGTTCTATGCTGAACAATGGAGTGTTCTATGCTGAACAAAGGAGTGTTCTATGCTGGACAATGGAGTGTTCTATGATGGACAATGGAGTGTTCTATGCTGACTAATGGAATGTTCTATGCTGAACAATGGAGTGTTCTATGCTGACTAATGGAATGTTCTATGCTGGACAATGGAGTGTTCTATGCTGAAAAATGGAGTGTTCTATGCTGGACAATGGAGTGTACTATGCTGGACAATGGAGTGTTCTATGCTGACTAATGGAATGTTCTATGCTTAACAATGGAGTGTTCTATGCTGGACAATGGAGTGTTCTTTGCTGACTAATGGAATGTTCTATGCTGATCAATGGAGTGTTCTATGCTGGACAATGAAATGTTCTATGCTAGACAATGGAGTGTTCTATGCTGGACAATGGAGTGTTCTATGCTGGACAATGGATTGTTCTATGCTGACTTTTGGAGTGTTCTATGCTAAAAAAAATGGACTGTTCTATGCTGGACAATGGAGTGTTCTATGATAGACAATGGAGTGTTCTATGCTGAAAAATGGAGTGTTCTATGCTGGACAATGGAGTGTTCTATGATAGACAATGGAGAGTTCTATGCTGACTAATGGAATGTTCTATACTAAACAAGGAAGTGTTCTATGCTGGACAATGGAGTGTTCTATGCTGACTAATGGAATGTTCTATGCTGGTCAATAGAGTGTTCTTTGCTGAACAATGGAGTGTTCTATGCTGAACAATGGAGTGTTCTATGCTGGACAATGGAATGTTCTATGCTGACTAATGGAATGTTCTATGCTGATCAATGGAGTGTTCTATGCTGGACAATGAAATGTTCTATGCTAGACAATGGAGTGTTCTATGCTGGACAATGGAGTGTTCTATGCTGGACAATGGAGTGTTCTATGCTGGACAATGGAGTGTTCTATGCTGGACAATGGAGTGTTCTATAATGAACAATGGAGTGTTCTATGCTGAACAATGGAGTGTTCTATGTTAAACAATGGAATGTTCTATGCTGCTCAATGGAGTGTTCTTTGCTGAACAATGGAGTGTTGTATGCTGAACAATGGAGTGTTCTATGCTGGACAATGGAATGTTCTATGCTGACTAATGGAATGTTCTATGCTGAACAATGGAGTGTTCTATGCTGGACAATGGAGTGTTCTATGCTGGACAATGGAGTGTTCAATGCTGAAAAATGGAGTGTTCTATGATAGACAATGGAGTGTTCTATGCTGACTAATGGAATGTTCTATGCTGAACAATGGAGTGTTCTATGCTTAACAATGGAGTGTTCTATGCTGGACAATGTAGTGTTCTATGCTGACTAATGGAATGTTCTATGCTGCTCAATGGAGTGTTCTTTGCTGAACAATGGAGTGTTCTATGCTGGACAATGGAGTGTTCTATGCTGGACAATGGAATGTTCTATGCTGACTAATGGAATGTTCTATGCTGCACAATGGAGTGTTCTATGCTGAACAATGGAGTGTTCCATGGTGGAATATCTAGTGTTCTATGCTGGACAATGGAGTGTTCTATGCTGGACAATGGAGTGTTCTATGCTGAACAATGGAGTGTTCTATGCTGGACAATGGAGTGTTCTATGCTGAAGAATGGAGTGTTCTATGCTGGACAATGGAGTGTTCTATGCTGAACATTGGAGTGTTCTATGCTAAGTAATGGAGTGTTCTATGCTGGACAATGGAGTGTTCTTTGCAGGAAAATGGAGTGTTCTATGCTAGACAATGGAGTGTTCTATGCTGCACAATGGAGTGTTCTTTGCAGGAAAATGGAGTGTTCTATGCTAGACAATGGAGTGTTCTATGCTGGACAATGGAGTGTTCTATAATGAACAATGGAGTGTTCTATGTTGCACAATGGAGTGTTCTTTGCAGGAAAATGGAGAGTTCTATGCTGGACAATGGAGTGTTCTATGCTGGACAATGGAGTGTTCTATAATGAACAATGGAGTGTTCTATGCTGAACAATGGAGTGTTCTATGTTAAACAATGGAGTGTTCTATGCTGGACAATGGAGTGTTCTTTGCTGGACAATGGAGTGTTCTATGCTGGAGAATGGAGTGTTCTATGCTGAACAATGGAGTGTTCTATGCTGAACAATGGAGTGTTCCATGCTGGACAATGGAGTGTTCTATGCTGGACAATGGAGTGTTCTATGCTGACTAATGGAATGTTCTATGCTGAACAATGGAGTGTTCTATGCTGAACAATGGAGTGTTCCATGCTGGACAATGGAGTGTTCTATGCTGGACAATAGAGTGTTCTATGCTGACTAGTGGAATGTTCTATGCTGAACAATGGAGAGTTCTATGCTGAGCAATGGAGAGTTATATGCTTTAACAATGGAGTGTTCTATGCTGGACAATGGAGTGTTCTATGCTGGACAATGGAGTGTTCTATGCTGGACAATGGAGTGTTCTATGATGAACAATGGAGTGTTCTATGCTAAGCAATGGAGTGTTCTATGCTGGACAATGGAGTGTTCTATGCTGACTAATGGAATGTTCTATGCTGCTCAATGGAGTGTTCTATGCTGAACAATGGAGTGTTCTATGCTGGACAATGGAATGTTCTATGCTGAACAATGGAGTGTTCTATGCTGAACAATGGAGTGTTCTATGCTGGACAATGGAATGTTCTATGCTGACTAATGGAATGTTCTATGCTGAACAATGGAGTGTTCTATGCTGGACAATGGAGTGTTCTATGCTGGACAATGGAGTGTTCTATGCTGAAAAATGGAGTGTTCTATGATAGACAATGGAGTGTTCTATGCTGACTAATGGAATGTTCTATGCTGAACAATGGAGTGTTCTATGCTGAACAATGGAGTGTTCTATGCTGGACAATGTAGTGTTCTATGCTGACTAATGGAATGTTCTATGCTGCTCAATGGAGTGTTCTTTGCTGAACAATGGAGTGTTCTATGCTGAACAATGGAGTGTTCTATGCTGGACAATGGAATGTTCTATGCTGACTAATGGAATGTTCTATGCTGAACAATGGAGTGTTCTATGCTGAACAATGGAGTGTTCCATGGTGGAATATCTAGTGTTCTATGCTGGACAATGGAGTGTTCTATGCTGGACAATGGAGTGTTCTATGCTGAAGAATGGAGTGTTCTATGCTGGACAATGGAGTGTTCTATGCTGAACATTGGAGTGTTCTATGCTAAGTAATGGAGTGTTCTATGCTGGACAATGGAGTGTTCTTTGCAGGAAAATGGAGTGTTCTATGCTAGACAATGGAGTGTTCTATGCTGCACAATGGATTGTTCTTTGCAGGAAAATGGAGTGTTCTATGCTAGACAATGGAGTGTTCTATGCTGCACAATGGAGTGTTCTTTGCAGGAAAATGGAGTGTTCTATGCTAGACAATGGAGTGTTCTATGCTGGACAATGGAGTGTTCTATAATAAACAATGGAGTGTTCTATGTTGCACAATGGAGTGTTCTTTGCAGGAAAATGGAGAGTTCTATGCTGGACAATGGAGTGTTCTATGCTGGACAATGGAGTATTCTATAATGAACAATGGAGTGTTCTATGCTGAACAATGGAGTGTTCTATGTTAAACAATGGAGTGTTCTATGCTGGACAATGGAGTGTTCTTTGCTGGACAATGGAGTGTTCTATGCTGGAGAATGGAGTGTTCTATGCTGAACAATGGAGTGTTCTATGCTGAACAATGGAGTGTTCTATGTTAAACAATGGAGTGTTCTATGCTGGACAATGGAGTGTTCTTTGCTGGACAATGGAGTGTTCTATGCTGGAGAATGGAGTGTTCTATGCTGAACAATGGAGTGTTCTATGCTTAACAATGGAGTGTTGCATGCTGGACAATGGAGTGTTCTATGCTGGACAATGGAGTGTTCTATGCTGACTAATGGAATGATCTATGCTGAACAATGGAGTGTTCTATGCTGAACAATGGAGTGTTCCATGCTGGACAATGGAGTGCTCTATGCTGGACAATAGAGTGTTCTATGCTGACTAGTGGAATGTTCTATGCTGAACAATGGAGAGTTCTATGCTGAGCAATGGAGAGTTCTATGCTTAACAATGGAGTGTTCTATGCTGGACAATGGAGTGTTCTATGCTGGACAATGTAGTGTTCTATGCTGGACAATGGAGTGTTCTATGATGAACAATGGAGTGTTCTATGCTGGACAATGGAGTGTTGTATGCTGGACAATGGAGTGTTCTACGCTGGACAATGGAGTGTTCTTTGCAGGAAAATGGAGTGTTCTATGCTGGAGAATGGAGTGTTCTATGCTGAACAATGGAGTGTTCTATGCTTAACAATGGAGTGTTCCATGCTGGACAATGGAGTGTTCTATGCTGGACAATGGAGTGTTCTATGCTGACTAATGGAATGTTCTATGCTGAACAATGGAGTGTTCTATGCTGAACAATGGAGTGTTCCATGCTGGACAATGGAGTGTTCTATGCTGGACAATGGAGTGTTCTATAATGAACAATGGAGTGTTCTATGTTGCACAATGGAGTGTTCTTTGCAGGAAAATGGAGAGTTCTATGCTGGACAATGGAGTGTTCTATGCTGGACAATGGAGTGTTCTATAATAAACAATGGAGTGTTCTATGCTGAACAATGGAGTGTTCTATGTTAAACAATGGAGTGTTCTATGCTGGACAATGGAGTGTTCTTTGCTGGACAATGGAGTGTTCTATGCTGGAGAATGGAGTGTTCTATGCTGCACAATGGAGTGTTCTTTGCAGGAAAATGGAGTGTTCTATGCTAGACAATGGAGTGTTCTATGCTGGACAATGGAGTGTTCTATAATGAACAATGGAGTGTTCTATGTTGCACAATGGAGTGTTCTTTGCAGGAAAATGGAGAGTTCTATGCTGGACAATGGAGTGTTCTATGCTGGACAATGGAGTGTTCTATAATGAACAATGGAGTGTTCTATGTTGCACAATGGAGTGTTCTTTGCAGGAAAATGGAGAGTTCTATGCTGGACAATGGAGTGTTCTATGCTGGACAATGGAGTGTTCTATAATGAACAATGGAGTGTTCTATGCTGAACAATGGAGTGTTCTATGTTAAACAATGGAGTGTTCTATGCTGGACAATGGAGTGTTCTTTGCTGGACAATGGAGTGTTCTATGCTGGAGAATGGAGTGTTCTATGCTGCACAATGGAGTGTTCTTTGCAGGAAAATGGAGTGTTCTATGCTAGACAATGGAGTGTTCTATGCTGGACAATGGAGTGTTCTATAATGAACAATGGAGTGTTCTATGTTGCACAATGGAGTGTTCTTTGCAGGAAAATGGAGAGTTCTATGCTGGACAATGGAGTGTTCTATGCTGGACAATGGAGTGTTCTATAATGAACAATGGAGTGTTCTATGCTGAACAATGGAGTGTTCTATGTTAAACAATGGAGTGTTCTATGCTGGACAATAGAGTGTTCTTTGCTGGACAATGGAGTGTTCTATGCTGGAGAATGGAGTGTTCTATGCTGAACAATGGAGTGTTCTATGCTGAACAATGGAGTGTTCCATGCTGGACAATGGAGTGTTCTATGCTGGACAATGGAGTGTTCTATGCTGACTAATGGAATGTTCTATGCTGAACAATGGAGTGTTCTATGCTGAACAATGGAGTGTTCCATGCTGGACAATGGAGTGTTATATGCTGGACAATAGAGTGTTCTATGCTGACTAGTGGAATGTTCTATGCTGAACAATGGAGAGTTCTATGCTGAGCAATGGAGAGTTCTATGCTTAACAATGGAGTATTCTATGCTGGACAATGGAGTGTTCTATGCTGGATAATGGAGTGTTCTATGCTGGACAATGGAGTGTTCTATGATGAACAATGGAGTGTTCTATGCTGAGCAATGGAGTGTTCTATGCTGGACAATGGAGTGTTGTATGCTGGACAATGGAGTGTTCTACGCTGGACAATGGAGTGTTCTATGCTGAACAATGGAGTGTTCTATGCTGGACAATGGAGTGTTCTATGTTGACTAATGGAATGTTCTATGCTGAACAATGGAGAGTTCTATGCTGAACAATGGAGTGTTCTATGCTGAACAATGGAGTGTTCTATGCTGAACAATGGAGTGTTCTATGCTGAACAAAGGAGTGTTCTATGCTGGACAATGGAGTGTTCTATGATGGACAATGGAGTGTTCTATGCTGACTAATGGAATGTTCTATGCTGAACAATGGAGTGTTCTATGCTGACTAATGGAATGTTCTATGCTGGACAATGGAGTGTTCTATGATGAACAATGGAGTGTTCTATGCTGAGCAATGGAGTGTTCTATGCTGGACAATGGAGTGTTGTATGCTGGACAATGGAGTGTTCTACTCTGGACAATGGAGTGTTCTATGCTGAACAATGGAGTGTTCTATGCTGGACAATGGAGTGTTCTATGTTGACTAATGGAATGTTCTATGCTGAACAATGGAGAGTTCTATGCTGAACAATGGAGTGTTCTATGCTGAACAATGGAGTGTTCTATGCTGAACAAAGGAGTGTTCTATGCTGGACAATGGAGTGTTCTATGATGGACAATGGAGTGTTCTATGCTGACTAATGGAATGTTCTATGCTGAACAATGGAGTGTTCTATGCTGACTAATGGAATGTTCTATGCTGGACAATGGAGTGTTCTATGCTGAAAAATGGAGTGTTCTATGCTGGACAATGGAGTGTACTATGCTGGACAATGGAGTGTTCTATGCTGACTAATGGAATGTTCTATGCTTAACAATGGAGTGTTCTATGCTGGACAATGGAGTGTTCTTTGCTGACTAATGGAATGTTCTATGCTGATCAATGGAGTGTTCTATGCTGGACAATGAAATGTTCTATGCTAGACAATGGAGTGTTCTATGCTGGACAATGGAGTGTTCTATGCTGGACAATGGATTGTTCTATGCTGACTTTTGGAGTGTTCTATGCTAAAAAAAATGGACTGTTCTATGCTGGACAATGGAGTGTTCTATGATAGACAATGGAGTGTTCTATGCTGAAAAATGGAGTGTTCTATGCTGGACAATGGAGTGTTCTATGATAGACAATGGAGAGTTCTATGCTGACTAATGGAATGTTCTATACTAAACAATGGAGTGTTCTATGCTGGACAATGGAGTGTTCTATGCTGACTAATGGAATGTTCTATGCTGGTCAATAGAGTGTTCTTTGCTGAACAATGGAGTGTTCTATGCTGAACAATGGAGTGTTCTATGCTGGACAATGGAATGTTCTATGCTGACTAATGGAATGTTCTATGCTGATCAATGGAGTGTTCTATGCTGGACAATGAAATGTTCTATGCTAGACAATGGAGTGTTCTATGCTGGACAATGGAGTGTTCTATGCTGGACAATGGAGTGTTCTATGCTGGACAATGGAGTGTTCTATGCTGGACAATGGAGTGTTCTATAATGAACAATGGAGTGTTCTATGCTGAACAATGGAGTGTTCTATGTTAAACAATGGAATGTTCTATGCTGCTCAATGGAGTGTTCTTTGCTGAACAATGGAGTGTTCTATGCTGAACAATGGAGTGTTCTATGCTGGACAATGGAATGTTCTATGCTGACTAATGGAATGTTCTATGCTGAACAATGGAGTGTTCTATGCTGGACAATGGAGTGTTCTATGCTGGACAATGGAGTGTTCAATGCTGAAAAATGGAGTGTTCTATGATAGACAATGGAGTGTTCTATGCTGACTAATGGAATGTTCTATGCTGAACAATGGAGTGTTCTATGCTTAACAATGGAGTGTTCTATGCTGGACAATGTAGTGTTCTATGCTGACTAATGGAATGTTCTATGCTGCTCAATGGAGTGTTCTTTGCTGAACAATGGAGTGTTCTATGCTGGACAATGGAGTGTTCTATGCTGGACAATGGAATGTTCTATGCTGACTAATGGAATGTTCTATGCTGCACAATGGAGTGTTCTATGCTGAACAATGGAGTGTTCCATGGTGGAATATCTAGTGTTCTATGCTGGACAATGGAGTGTTCTATGCTGGACAATGGAGTGTTCTATGCTGAACAATGGAGTGTTCTATGCTGGACAATGGAGTGTTCTATGCTGAAGAATGGAGTGTTCTATGCTGGACAATGGAGTGTTCTATGCTGAACATTGGAGTGTTCTATGCTAAGTAATGGAGTGTTCTATGCTGGACAATGGAGTGTTCTTTGCAGGAAAATGGAGTGTTCTATGCTAGACAATGGAGTGTTCTATGCTGCACAATGGAGTGTTCTTTGCAGGAAAATGGAGTGTTCTATGCTAGACAATGGAGTGTTCTATGCTGGACAATGGAGTGTTCTATAATGAACAATGGAGTGTTCTATGTTGCACAATGGAGTGTTCTTTGCAGGAAAATGGAGAGTTCTATGCTGGACAATGGAGTGTTCTATGCTGGACAATGGAGTGTTCTATAATGAACAATGGAGTGTTCTATGCTGAACAATGGAGTGTTCTATGTTAAACAATGGAGTGTTCTATGCTGGACAATGGAGTGTTCTTTGCTGGACAATGGAGTGTTCTATGCTGGAGAATGGAGTGTTCTATGCTGAACAATGGAGTGTTCTATGCTGAACAATGGAGTGTTCCATGCTGGACAATGGAGTGTTCTATGCTGGACAATGGAGTGTTCTATGCTGACTAATGGAATGTTCTATGCTGAACAATGGAGTGTTCTATGCTGAACAATGGAGTGTTCCATGCTGGACAATGGAGTGTTCTATGCTGGACAATAGAGTGTTCTATGCTGACTAGTGGAATGTTCTATGCTGAACAATGGAGAGTTCTATGCTGAGCAATGGAGAGTTATATGCTTTAACAATGGAGTGTTCTATGCTGGACAATGGAGTGTTCTATGCTGGACAATGGAGTGTTCTATGCTGGACAATGGAGTGTTCTATGATGAACAATGGAGTGTTCTATGCTAAGCAATGGAGTGTTCTATGCTGGACAATGGAGTGTTCTATGCTGACTAATGGAATGTTCTATGCTGCTCAATGGAGTGTTCTATGCTGAACAATGGAGTGTTCTATGCTGGACAATGGAATGTTCTATGCTGAACAATGGAGTGTTCTATGCTGAACAATGGAGTGTTCTATGCTGGACAATGGAATGTTCTATGCTGACTAATGGAATGTTCTATGCTGAACAATGGAGTGTTCTATGCTGGACAATGGAGTGTTCTATGCTGGACAATGGAGTGTTCTATGCTGAAAAATGGAGTGTTCTATGATAGACAATGGAGTGTTCTATGCTGACTAATGGAATGTTCTATGCTGAACAATGGAGTGTTCTATGCTGAACAATGGAGTGTTCTATGCTGGACAATGTAGTGTTCTATGCTGACTAATGGAATGTTCTATGCTGCTCAATGGAGTGTTCTTTGCTGAACAATGGAGTGTTCTATGCTGAACAATGGAGTGTTCTATGCTGGACAATGGAATGTTCTATGCTGACTAATGGAATGTTCTATGCTGAACAATGGAGTGTTCTATGCTGAACAATGGAGTGTTCCATGGTGGAATATCTAGTGTTCTATGCTGGACAATGGAGTGTTCTATGCTGGACAATGGAGTGTTCTATGCTGAAGAATGGAGTGTTCTATGCTGGACAATGGAGTGTTCTATGCTGAACATTGGAGTGTTCTATGCTAAGTAATGGAGTGTTCTATGCTGGACAATGGAGTGTTCTTTGCAGGAAAATGGAGTGTTCTATGCTAGACAATGGAGTGTTCTATGCTGCACAATGGATTGTTCTTTGCAGGAAAATGGAGTGTTCTATGCTAGACAATGGAGTGTTCTATGCTGCACAATGGAGTGTTCTTTGCAGGAAAATGGAGTGTTCTATGCTAGACAATGGAGTGTTCTATGCTGGACAATGGAGTGTTCTATAATAAACAATGGAGTGTTCTATGTTGCACAATGGAGTGTTCTTTGCAGGAAAATGGAGAGTTCTATGCTGGACAATGGAGTGTTCTATGCTGGACAATGGAGTATTCTATAATGAACAATGGAGTGTTCTATGCTGAACAATGGAGTGTTCTATGTTAAACAATGGAGTGTTCTATGCTGGACAATGGAGTGTTCTTTGCTGGACAATGGAGTGTTCTATGCTGGAGAATGGAGTGTTCTATGCTGAACAATGGAGTGTTCTATGCTGAACAATGGAGTGTTCTATGTTAAACAATGGAGTGTTCTATGCTGGACAATGGAGTGTTCTTTGCTGGACAATGGAGTGTTCTATGCTGGAGAATGGAGTGTTCTATGCTGAACAATGGAGTGTTCTATGCTTAACAATGGAGTGTTGCATGCTGGACAATGGAGTGTTCTATGCTGGACAATGGAGTGTTCTATGCTGACTAATGGAATGATCTATGCTGAACAATGGAGTGTTCTATGCTGAACAATGGAGTGTTCCATGCTGGACAATGGAGTGCTCTATGCTGGACAATAGAGTGTTCTATGCTGACTAGTGGAATGTTCTATGCTGAACAATGGAGAGTTCTATGCTGAGCAATGGAGAGTTCTATGCTTAACAATGGAGTGTTCTATGCTGGACAATGGAGTGTTCTATGCTGGACAATGTAGTGTTCTATGCTGGACAATGGAGTGTTCTATGATGAACAATGGAGTGTTCTATGCTGGACAATGGAGTGTTGTATGCTGGACAATGGAGTGTTCTACGCTGGACAATGGAGTGTTCTTTGCAGGAAAATGGAGTGTTCTATGCTGGAGAATGGAGTGTTCTATGCTGAACAATGGAGTGTTCTATGCTTAACAATGGAGTGTTCCATGCTGGACAATGGAGTGTTCTATGCTGGACAATGGAGTGTTCTATGCTGACTAATGGAATGTTCTATGCTGAACAATGGAGTGTTCTATGCTGAACAATGGAGTGTTCCATGCTGGACAATGGAGTGTTCTATGCTGGACAATGGAGTGTTCTATAATGAACAATGGAGTGTTCTATGTTGCACAATGGAGTGTTCTTTGCAGGAAAATGGAGAGTTCTATGCTGGACAATGGAGTGTTCTATGCTGGACAATGGAGTGTTCTATAATAAACAATGGAGTGTTCTATGCTGAACAATGGAGTGTTCTATGTTAAACAATGGAGTGTTCTATGCTGGACAATGGAGTGTTCTTTGCTGGACAATGGAGTGTTCTATGCTGGAGAATGGAGTGTTCTATGCTGCACAATGGAGTGTTCTTTGCAGGAAAATGGAGTGTTCTATGCTAGACAATGGAGTGTTCTATGCTGGACAATGGAGTGTTCTATAATGAACAATGGAGTGTTCTATGTTGCACAATGGAGTGTTCTTTGCAGGAAAATGGAGAGTTCTATGCTGGACAATGGAGTGTTCTATGCTGGACAATGGAGTGTTCTATAATGAACAATGGAGTGTTCTATGTTGCACAATGGAGTGTTCTTTGCAGGAAAATGGAGAGTTCTATGCTGGACAATGGAGTGTTCTATGCTGGACAATGGAGTGTTCTATAATGAACAATGGAGTGTTCTATGCTGAACAATGGAGTGTTCTATGTTAAACAATGGAGTGTTCTATGCTGGACAATGGAGTGTTCTTTGCTGGACAATGGAGTGTTCTATGCTGGAGAATGGAGTGTTCTATGCTGCACAATGGAGTGTTCTTTGCAGGAAAATGGAGTGTTCTATGCTAGACAATGGAGTGTTCTATGCTGGACAATGGAGTGTTCTATAATGAACAATGGAGTGTTCTATGTTGCACAATGGAGTGTTCTTTGCAGGAAAATGGAGAGTTCTATGCTGGACAATGGAGTGTTCTATGCTGGACAATGGAGTGTTCTATAATGAACAATGGAGTGTTCTATGCTGAACAATGGAGTGTTCTATGTTAAACAATGGAGTGTTCTATGCTGGACAATAGAGTGTTCTTTGCTGGACAATGGAGTGTTCTATGCTGGAGAATGGAGTGTTCTATGCTGAACAATGGAGTGTTCTATGCTGAACAATGGAGTGTTCCATGCTGGACAATGGAGTGTTCTATGCTGGACAATGGAGTGTTCTATGCTGACTAATGGAATGTTCTATGCTGAACAATGGAGTGTTCTATGCTGAACAATGGAGTGTTCCATGCTGGACAATGGAGTGTTCTATGCTGGACAATAGAGTGTTCTATGCTGACTAGTGGAATGTTCTATGCTGAACAATGGAGAGTTCTATGCTGAGCAATGGAGAGTTATATGCTTTAACAATGGAGTGTTCTATGCTGGACAATGGAGTGTTCTATGCTGGACAATGTAGTGTTCTATGCTGGACAATGGAGTGTTCTATGATGAACAATGGAGTGTTCTATGCTAAGCAATGGAGTGTTCTATGCTGGACAATGGAGTGTTCTATGCTGACTAATGGAATGTTCTATGCTGCTCAATGGAGTGTTCTATGCTGAACAATGGAGTGTTCTATGCTGGACAATGGAATGTTCTATGCTGAACAATGGAGTGTTCTATGCTGAACAATGGAGTGTTCTATGCTGGACAATGGAATGTTCTATGCTGACTAATGGAATGTTCTATGCTGAACAATGGAGTGTTCTATGCTGGACAATGGAGTGTTCTATGCTGGACAATGGAGTGTTCTATGCTGAAAAATGGAGTGTTCTATGATAGACAATGGAGTGTTCTATGCTGACTAATGGAATGTTCTATGCTGAACAATGGAGTGTTCTATGCTGAACAATGGAGTGTTCTATGCTGGACAATGTAGTGTTCTATGCTGACTAATGGAATGTTCTATGCTGCACAATGGATTGTTCTTTGCAGGAAAATGGAGTGTTCTATGCAAGACAATGGAGTGTTCTATGCTGCACAATGGAGTGTTCTTTGCAGGAAAATGGAGTGTTCTATGCTAGACAATGGAGTGTTCTATGCTGGACAATGGAGTGTTCTATAATAAACAATGGAGTGTTCTATGTTGCACAATGGAGTGTTCTTTGCAGGAAAATGGAGAGTTCTATGCTGGACAATGGAGTGTTCTATGCTGGACAATGGAGTATTCTATAATGAACAATGGAGTGTTCTATGCTGAACAATGGAGTGTTCTATGTTAAACAATGGAGTGTTCTATGCTGGACAATGGAGTGTTCTTTGCTGGACAATGGAGTGTTCTATGCTGGAGAATGGAGTGTTCTATGCTGAACAATGGAGTGTTCTATGCTGAACAATGGAGTGTTCTATGTTAAACAATGGAGTGTTCTATGCTGGACAATGGAGTGTTCTTTGCTGGACAATGGAGTGTTCTATGCTGGAGAATGGAGTGTTCTATGCTGAACAATGGAGTGTTCTATGCTTAACAATGGAGTGTTGCATGCTGGACAATGGAGTGTTCTATGCTGGACAATGGAGTGTTCTATGCTGACTAATGGAATGATCTATGCTGAACAATGGAGTGTTCTATGCTGAACAATGGAGTGTTCCATGCTGGACAATGGAGTGCTCTATGCTGGACAATAGAGTGTTCTATGCTGACTAGTGGAATGTTCTATGCTGAACAATGGAGAGTTCTATGATAGACAATGGAGAGATCTATGCTGACTAATGGAATGTTCTATGCTGAACAATGGAGTGTTCTATGCTGAACAATGGAGTGTTCTATGATAGACAATGGAGAGATCTATGCTGACTAATGGAATGTTCTATACTAAACAATGGAGTGTTCTATGCCGAACAATGGAGTGTTCTTTGCTGGACAATGGAGTGTTCTATGCTGACTAATGGAATGTTCTATGCTGGTCAATAGAGTGTTCTTTGCTGAACAATGAAGTGTTCTATGCTGAACAATGGAGTGTTCTATGCTGGACAATGGAATGTTCTATGCTGACTAATGGAATGTTCTATGCTGATCAATGGAGTGTTCTATGCTGGACAATGAAATGTTCTATGCTAGACAATGGAGTGTTCTATGCTGGACAATGGAGTGTTCTATGCTGGACAATGGAGTGTTCTATGCTGAAAAATGGAGTGTTTTATGATAGACAATGGAGTGTTCTATGCTGACTAATGGAATGTTCTATGCTGAACAATGGAGTGTTCTATGCTGAACAATGGAGTGTTCTATGCTGGACAATGGAGTGTTCTATGCTGACTAATGGAATGTTCTATGCTGCTCAATGGAGTGTTCTTTGCTGAACAATGGAGTGTTCTATGCTGAACAATGGAGTGTTCTATGCTGGACAATGGAATGTTCTATGCTGACTAATGGAATGTTCTATGCTGAACAATGGAGTGTTCTATGCTGGACAATGGAGTGTTCTATGCTGGACAATGGAGTGTTCTATGCTGAAAAATGGAGTGTTCTATGATAGACAATGGAGTGTTCTATGCTGACTAATGGAATGTTCTATGCTGAACAATGGAGTGTTCTATGCTGAACAATGGAGTGTTCCATGGTGGAATATCTAGTGTTCTATGCTGGACAATGGAGTGTTCTATGCTGGACAATGGAGTGTTCTATGCTGAACAATGGAGTGTTCTATACTGAACAATGGAGTGTTCCATGCTGGACAATGGAGTGTTCTATGCTGACTAATAAAATGTTCTATGCTGGACAATGGAGTGTTCTATGCTGAACAATGGAGTGTTCCATGCTGGACAATGGAGTGTTCTATGCTGGACAATAGAGTGTTCTATGCCGGACAATGGAGTGTTCCATGCTGGACAATGGAGTGTTCTATGCTGGACAATGGAGTGTTCTATGCTGGACAATGGAATGTTCTATTCTGACTAATGGAATGTTCTATGCTTAACAATGGAGAGTTCTATGCTGAACAATGGTGTGTTCTATGATGAACAATGGAGTGTTTTATGCTGACTAATGGAATGATCTATGCTCAACAATGGAGAGTTCTATGCTGAACAATGGAGTTTTCTATGTTGGACAATGGAGTGTTCTATGCTAAAGAATGGAGTGTTCCATGCTGGACAATGAAATGTTCTATGCTGGACAATAGAGAGTGTTCTATGCTGGACAATGGAGTGTTCTATGCTGACTAATGGAATGTTCTATGCTTAACAATGGAGTGTTCTATGCTGGACAATGGAGTGTTCTTTGCTGACTAATGGAATGTTCTATGCTGATCAATGGAGTGTTCTATGCTGGACAATGAAATGTTCTATGCTAGACAATGGAGTGTTCTATGCTGGACAATGGAGTGTTCTATGATAGACAATGGAGTGTTCTATGCTGAAAAATGGAGTGTTCTATGCTGGACAATGGAGTGTTCTATGATAGACAATGGAGAATTCTATGCTGACTAATGGAATGTTCTATACTGAACAATGGAGTGTTCTATGCCGAACAATGGAGTGTTCTATGCTGGACAATGGAGTGTTCTATGCTGACTAATGGAATGTTCTATGCTGGTCAATAGAGTGTTCTTTGCTGAACAATGGAGTGTTCTATGCTGAACAATGGAGTGTTCTATGCTGGACAATGGAATGTTCTATGCTGACTAATGGAATGTTCTATGCTGATCAATGGAGTGTTCTATGCTGGACAATGAAATGTTCTATGCTAGACAATGGAGTGTTCTATGCTGGACAATGGAGTGTTCTATGCTGAAAAATGGAGTGTTCTATGATAGACAATGGAGTGTTCTATGCTGACTAATGGAATGTTTTATGCTGAACAATGGAGTGTTCTATGCTGAACAATGGAGTGTTCTATGTTGGACAATGGAGTGTTCTATGCTGACTAATGGGATGTTGTATGCTGCTCAATGGAGTGTTCTATGCTGAACAATGGAGTGTTCTATGCTGAACAATGGAGTGTTCTATGCTGGACAATGGAATGTTCTATGCTGACTAATGGAATGTTCTATGCTGAACAATGGAGTGTTCTTTGCTGAACAATGGAGTGTTCCATGGTGGAATATGGAGTGTTCTATGCTGGACAATGGAGTGTTCTATGCTGGACAATGGAGTGTTCTATGCTGAACAATGGAGTGTTCTATGCTGGACAATGGAGTGTTCTATGCTGACTAATGGAATGTTCTATGCTGAACAATGGAGTGTTCTATACTGAACAATGGAGTGTTCCATGCTGGACAATGGAGTGTTCTATGCTGACTAATGAAATGTTCTATGCTGGACAATGGAGTGTTCTATGCTGAACAATGGAGTGTTCCATGCTGGACAATGGAGTGTTCTATGCTGGACAATAGAGTGTTCTATGCTGGACAATGGAGTGTTCTATGCTGGACAATGGAGTGTTCTATTCTGACTAATGGAATGTTCTATGCTTAACAATGGAGAGTTCTATGCTGAACAATGGAGTGTTCTATGCTGGACAATGGAGTGTTCTATGATGAACAATGGAGTGTTCTATGCTGGACAATGGAGTGTTCTATGATGAACAAAGGAGTGTTTTATGCTGACTAATGGAATGATCTATGCTCAACAATGGAGAGTTCTATGCTGAACAATGGAGTTTTCTATGTTGGACAATGGAGTGTTCTATGTTAAGAATGGAGAGTTCCATGCTGGACAATAAAATGTTCTATGCTGGACAATAGAGAGTGTTCTATGCTGGACAATGGAGTGTTCTATGCTGACTAATGGAATGTTCTATGCTTAACAATGGAGTGTTCTATGCTGGACAATGGAGTGTTCTATGCTGAAGAATGGAGTGTTCTATGCTGGACAATGGAGTGTTCTATGCTAAGTAATGGAGTGTTCTATGCTGGACAATGGAGTGTTCTTTGCAGGAAAATGGAGTGTTCTATGCTAGACAATGGAGTGTTCTATGCTGCACAATGGAGTGTTCTTTGCAGGAAAATGGAGTGTTTTATGCTAGACAATGGAGTGTTCTATGCTGGACAATGGAGTGTTCTATAATGAACAATGGAGTGTTCTTTGCAGGAAAATGGAGAGTTCTATGCTGACTAATGGAATGTTCTATGCTGCTCAATGGAGTGTTCTTTGCTGAACAATGGAGTGTTCTATGCTGAACAATGGAGTGTTCTATGCTGGACAATGGAATGTTCTATGCTGACTAATGGAATGTTCTATGCTGAACAATGGAGTGTTCTATGCTGGACAATGGAGTGTTCTATGCTGGACAATGTAATGTTCTATGCTGAAAAATGGAGTGTTCTATGATAGACAATGGAGTGTTCTATGCTGACTAATGGAATGTTCTATGCTGAACAATGGAGTGTTCTATGCTGAACAATGGAGTGTTCTATGCTGGACAATGTAGTGTTCTATGCTGACTAATGGAATGTTCTATGCTGCTCAATGGAGTGTTCTTTGCTGAACAATGGAGTGTTCTATGCTGAACAATGGAGTGTTCTATGCTGGACAATGGAATGTTCTATGCTGACTAATGGAATGTTCTATGCTAAACAATGGAGTGTTCTATGCTGAACAATGGAGTGTTCCATGGTGGAATATCTAGTGTTCTATGCTGGACAATGGAGTGTTCTATGCTGGACAATGGAGTGTTCTATGCTGAACAATGGAGTGTTCTATGCTGGACAATGGAGTGTTCTATGCTGAAGAATGGAGTGTTCTATGCTGGACAATGGAGTGTTCTATGCTGAACATTGGAGTGTTCTATGCTAAGTAATGGAGTGTTCTATGCTGGACAATGGAGTGTTCTTTGCAAGAAAATGGAGTGTTCTATGCTAGACAATGGAGTGTTCTATGCTGCACAATGGAGTGTTCTTTGCAGGAAAATGGAGTGTTCTATGCTAGACAATGGAGTGTTCTATGCTGCACAATGGAGTGTTCTTTGCAGGAAAATGGAGTGTTCTATGCTAGACAATGGAGTGTTCTATGCTGGACAATGGAGTGTTCTATAATGAACAATGGAGTGTTCTATGTTGCACAATGGAGTGTTCTTTGCAGGAAAATGGAGAGTTCTATGCTGGACAATGGAGTGTTCTATGCTGGACAATGGAGTGTTCTATAATGAACAATGGAGTGTTCTATGCTGAACAATGGAGTGTTCTATGTTAAACAATGGAGTGTTCTATGCTGGACAATGTAGTGTTCTTTGCTGGACAATGGAGTGTTCTATGCTGGAGAATGGAGTGTTCTATGCTGAACAATGGAGTGTTCTATGCTTAACAATGGAGTGTTCCATGCTGGACAATGGAGTGTTCTATGCTGGACAATGGAGTGTTCTATGCTGACTAATGGAATGTTCTATGCTGAACAATGGAGTGTTCTATGCTGAACAATGGAGTGTTCCATGCTGGACAATGGAGTGCTCTATGCTGGACAATAGAGTGTTCTATGCTGACTAGTGGAATGTTCTATGCTGAACAATGGAGAGTTCTATGCTGGACAATGGAGAGTTCTATGCTTAACAATGGAGTGTTCTATGCTGGCCAATGGAGTGTTCTATGCTGGACAATGTAGTGTTCTATGCTGGACAATGGAGTATTCTATGATGAACAATGGAGTGTTCTATGCTAAGCAATGGAGTGTTGTATGCTGGACAATGGAGTGTTGTATGCTGGACAATGGAGTGTTCTACGCTGGACAATGGAGTGTTCTATGCTGAACAATGGAGTGTTCTATGCTGGACAATGGAGTGTTCTATGTTGACTAATGGAATGTTCTATGCTAAACAATGGAGAGTTCTATGCTGAACAATGGAGTGTTCTATGCTGAACAATGGAGTGTTCTATGCTGAACAATGGAGTGTTCTATGCTGAACAATGGAGTGTTCTATGCTGAACAAAGTAGTGTTCTATGCTGGACAATGGAGTGTTCTATGATGGACAATGGAGTGTTCTATGCTGACTAATGGAATGTTCTATGCTGAACAATGGAGTGTTCTATGCTGACTAATGGAATGTTCTATGCTGGACAATGGAGTGTTCTATGCTGAAAAATGGAGTGTTCTATGCTGGACAATGGAGTGTACTATGCTGGACAATGGAGTGTTCTATGCTGACTAATGGAATGTTCTATGCTAAACAATGGAGTGTTCTATGCTGAACAATGGAGTGTTCTATGCTGAACAATGGAGTGTTCTATGCTGACTAATGGAATGTTCTATGCTGAACAATGGAGTGTTCTATGCTGAACAATGGAGTGTTCCATGCTGGACAATGGAGTGTTCTATGCTGGACAATGGAGTGTTCTATTCTGACTAATGGAATGTTCTATGCTTAACAATGGAGAGTTCTATGCTGAACAAAGGAGTGTTCTATGCTGGAAAATGGAGTGTTCTATGCTGAACAATGGAGTGTTCTATGCTGGACAATGGAGTGTTCTATGCTGACTAATGGAATGTTCTATGCTGATCAATGGAGTGTTCTATGCTGAACAATGGAGTGTTCTATGCTGGACAATGGAGTGTTCTATGCTGACTAATGGAATGTTCTATGCTGAACAATGGAGTGTTCTATACTGAACAATGGAGTGTTCTATGTTAAACAATGGAGTGTTCTATGCTGGACAATGGAGTGTTCTTTGCTGGACAATGGAGTGTTCTATGCTGGAGAATGGAGTGTTCTATGCTGCACAATGGAGTGTTCTTTGCAGGAAAATGGAGTGTTCTATGCTAGACAATGGAGTGTTCTATGCTGGACAATGGAGTGTTCTATAATGAACAATGGAGTGTTCTATGTTGCACAATGGAGTGTTCTTTGCAGGAAAATGGAGAGTTCTATGCTGGACAATGGAGTGTTCTATGCTGGACAATGGAGTGTTCTATAATGAACAATGGAGTGTTCTATGTTGCACAATGGAGTGTTCTTTGCAGGAAAATGGAGAGTTCTATGCTGGACAATGGAGTGTTCTATGCTGGACAATGGAGTGTTCTATAATGAACAATGGAGTGTTCTATGCTGAACAATGGAGTGTTCTATGTTAAACAATGGAGTGTTCTATGCTGGACAATGGAGTGTTCTTTGCTGGACAATGGAGTGTTCTATGCTGGAGAATGGAGTGTTCTATGCTGCACAATGGAGTGTTCTTTGCAGGAAAATGGAGTGTTCTATGCTAGACAATGGAGTGTTCTATGCTGGACAATGGAGTGTTCTATAATGAACAATGGAGTGTTCTATGTTGCACAATGGAGTGTTCTTTGCAGGAAAATGGAGAGTTCTATGCTGGACAATGGAGTGTTCTATGCTGGACAATGGAGTGTTCTATAATGAACAATGGAGTGTTCTATGCTGAACAATGGAGTGTTCTATGTTAAACAATGGAGTGTTCTATGCTGGACAATAGAGTGTTCTTTGCTGGACAATGGAGTGTTCTATGCTGGAGAATGGAGTGTTCTATGCTGAACAATGGAGTGTTCTATGCTGAACAATGGAGTGTTCCATGCTGGACAATGGAGTGTTCTATGCTGGACAATGGAGTGTTCTATGCTGACTAATGGAATGTTCTATGCTGAACAATGGAGTGTTCTATGCTGAACAATGGAGTGTTCCATGCTGGACAATGGAGTGTTCTATGCTGGACAATAGAGTGTTCTATGCTGACTAGTGGAATGTTCTATGCTGAACAATGGAGAGTTCTATGCTGAGCAATGGAGAGTTATATGCTTTAACAATGGAGTGTTCTATGCTGGACAATGGAGTGTTCTATGCTGGACAATGTAGTGTTCTATGCTGGACAATGGAGTGTTCTATGATGAACAATGGAGTGTTCTATGCTAAGCAATGGAGTGTTCTATGCTGGACAATGGAGTGTTCTATGCTGACTAATGGAATGTTCTATGCTGCTCAATGGAGTGTTCTATGCTGAACAATGGAGTGTTCTATGCTGGACAATGGAATGTTCTATGCTGAACAATGGAGTGTTCTATGCTGAACAATGGAGTGTTCTATGCTGGACAATGGAATGTTCTATGCTGACTAATGGAATGTTCTATGCTGAACAATGGAGTGTTCTATGCTGGACAATGGAGTGTTCTATGCTGGACAATGGAGTGTTCTATGCTGAAAAATGGAGTGTTCTATGATAGACAATGGAGTGTTCTATGCTGACTAATGGAATGTTCTATGCTGAACAATGGAGTGTTCTATGCTGAACAATGGAGTGTTCTATGCTGGACAATGTAGTGTTCTATGCTGACTAATGGAATGTTCTATGCTGCTCAATGGAGTGTTCTTTGCTGAACAATGGAGTGTTCTATGCTGAACAATGGAGTGTTCTATGCTGGACAATGGAATGTTCTATGCTGACTAATGGAATGTTCTATGCTGAACAATGGAGTGTTCTATGCTGAACAATGGAGTGTTCCATGGTGGAATATCTAGTGTTCTATGCTGGACAATGGAGTGTTCTATGCTGGACAATGGAGTGTTCTATGCTGAAGAATGGAGTGTTCTATGCTGGACAATGGAGTGTTCTATGCTGAACATTGGAGTGTTCTATGCTAAGTAATGGAGTGTTCTATGCTGGACAATGGAGTGTTCTTTGCAGGAAAATGGAGTGTTCTATGCTAGACAATGGAGTGTTCTATGCTGCACAATGGATTGTTCTTTGCAGGAAAATGGAGTGTTCTATGCAAGACAATGGAGTGTTCTATGCTGCACAATGGAGTGTTCTTTGCAGGAAAATGGAGTGTTCTATGCTAGACAATGGAGTGTTCTATGCTGGACAATGGAGTGTTCTATAATAAACAATGGAGTGTTCTATGTTGCACAATGGAGTGTTCTTTGCAGGAAAATGGAGAGTTCTATGCTGGACAATGGAGTGTTCTATGCTGGACAATGGAGTATTCTATAATGAACAATGGAGTGTTCTATGCTGAACAATGGAGTGTTCTATGTTAAACAATGGAGTGTTCTATGCTGGACAATGGAGTGTTCTTTGCTGGACAATGGAGTGTTCTATGCTGGAGAATGGAGTGTTCTATGCTGAACAATGGAGTGTTCTATGCTGAACAATGGAGTGTTCTATGTTAAACAATGGAGTGTTCTATGCTGGACAATGGAGTGTTCTTTGCTGGACAATGGAGTGTTCTATGCTGGAGAATGGAGTGTTCTATGCTGAACAATGGAGTGTTCTATGCTTAACAATGGAGTGTTGCATGCTGGACAATGGAGTGTTCTATGCTGGACAATGGAGTGTTCTATGCTGACTAATGGAATGATCTATGCTGAACAATGGAGTGTTCTATGCTGAACAATGGAGTGTTCCATGCTGGACAATGGAGTGCTCTATGCTGGACAATAGAGTGTTCTATGCTGACTAGTGGAATGTTCTATGCTGAACAATGGAGAGTTCTATGATAGACAATGGAGAGATCTATGCTGACTAATGGAATGTTCTATGCTGAACAATGGAGTGTTCTATGCTGAACAATGGAGTGTTCTATGATAGACAATGGAGAGATCTATGCTGACTAATGGAATGTTCTATACTAAACAATGGAGTGTTCTATGCCGAACAATGGAGTGTTCTTTGCTGGACAATGGAGTGTTCTATGCTGACTAATGGAATGTTCTATGCTGGTCACTAGAGTGTTCTTTGCTGAACAATGGAGTGTTCTATGCTGAACAATGGAGTGTTCTATGCTGGACAATGGAATGTTCTATGCTGACTAATGGAATGTTCTATGCTGATCAATGGAGTGTTCTATGCTGGACAATGAAATGTTCTATGCTAGACAATGGAGTGTTCTATGCTGGACAATGGAGTGTTCTATGCTGGACAATGGAGTGTTCTATGCTGAAAAATGGAGTGTTTTATGATAGACAATGGAGTGTTCTATGCTGACTAATGGAATGTTCTATGCTGAACAATGGAGTGTTCTATGCTGAACAATGGAGTGTTCTATGCTGGACAATGGAGTGTTCTATGCTGACTAATGGAATGTTCTATGCTGCTCAATGGAGTGTTCTTTGCTGAACAATGGAGTGTTCTATGCTGAACAATGGAGTGTTCTATGCTGGACAATGGAATGTTCTATGCTGACTAATGGAATGTTCTATGCTGAACAATGGAGTGTTCTATGCTGGACAATGGAGTGTTCTATGCTGGACAATGGAGTGTTCTATGCTGAAAAATGGAGTGTTCTATGATAGACAATGGAGTGTTCTATGCTGACTAATGGAATGTTCTATGCTGAACAATGGAGTGTTCTATGCTGAACAATGGAGTGTTCCATGGTGAAATATCTAGTGTTCTATGCTGGACAATGGAGTGTTCTATGCTGGACAATGGAGTGTTCTATGCTGAAGAATGGAGTGTTCTATGCTGGACAATGGAGTGTTCTATGCTGAACATTGGAGTGTTCTATGCTAAGTAATGGAGTGTTCTATGCTGGACAATGGAGTGTTCTTTGCAGGAAAATGGAGTGTTCTATGCTAGACAATGGAGTGTTCTATGCTGCACAATGGATTGTTCTTTGCAGGAAAATGGAGTGTTCTATGCAAGACAATGGAGTGTTCTATGATAGACAATGGAGTGTTCTATGCTGGACAATGGAATGTTCTATTCTGACTAATGGAATGTTCTATGCTTAACAATGGAGAGTTCTATGCTGAACAATGGTGTGTTCTATGATGAACAATGGAGTGTTTTATGCTGACTAATGGAATGATCTATGCTCAACAATGGAGAGTTCTATGCTGAACAATGGAGTTTTCTATGTTGGACAATGGAGTGTTCTATGCTAAAGAATGGAGTGTTCCATGCTGGACAATGAAATGTTCTATGCTGGACAATAGAGAGTGTTCTATGCTGGACAATGGAGTGTTCTATGCTGACTAATGGAATGTTCTATGCTTAACAATGGAGTGTTCTATGCTGGACAATGGAGTGTTCTTTGCTGACTAATGGAATGTTCTATGCTGATCAATGGAGTGTTCTATGCTGGACAATGAAATGTTCTATGCTAGACAATGGAGTGTTCTATGCTGGACAATGGAGTGTTCTATGATAGACAATGGAGTGTTCTATGCTGAAAAATGGAGTGTTCTATGCTGGACAATGGAGTGTTCTATGATAGACAATGGAGAATTCTATGCTGACTAATGGAATGTTCTATACTGAACAATGGAGTGTTCTATGCCGAACAATGGAGTGTTCTATGCTGGACAATGGAGTGTTCTATGCTGACTAATGGAATGTTCTATGCTGGTCAATAGAGTGTTCTTTGCTGAACAATGGAGTGTTCTATGCTGAACAATGGAGTGTTCTATGCTGGACAATGGAATGTTCTATGCTGACTAATGGAATGTTCTATGCTGATCAATGGAGTGTTCTATGCTGGACAATGAAATGTTCTATGCTAGACAATGGAGTGTTCTATGCTGGACAATGGAGTGTTCTATGCTGAAAAATGGAGTGTTCTATGATAGACAATGGAGTGTTCTATGCTGACTAATGGAATGTTTTATGCTGAACAATGGAGTGTTCTATGCTGAACAATGGAGTGTTCTATGTTGGACAATGGAGTGTTCTATGCTGACTAATGGGATGTTGTATGCTGCTCAATGGAGTGTTCTATGCTGAACAATGGAGTGTTCTATGCTGAACAATGGAGTGTTCTATGCTGGACAATGGAATGTTCTATGCTGACTAATGGAATGTTCTATGCTGAACAATGGAGTGTTCTTTGCTGAACAATGGAGTGTTCCATGGTGGAATATGGAGTGTTCTATGCTGGACAATGGAGTGTTCTATGCTGGACAATGGAGTGTTCTATGCTGAACAATGGAGTGTTCTATGCTGGACAATGGAGTGTTCTATGCTGACTAATGGAATGTTCTATGCTGAACAATGGAGTGTTCTATACTGAACAATGGAGTGTTCCATGCTGGACAATGGAGTGTTCTATGCTGACTAATGAAATGTTCTATGCTGGACAATGGAGTGTTCTATGCTGAACAATGGAGTGTTCCATGCTGGACAATGGAGTGTTCTATGCTGGACAATAGAGTGTTCTATGCTGGACAATGGAGTGTTCTATGCTGGACAATGGAGTGTTCTATTCTGACTAATGGAATGTTCTATGCTTAACAATGGAGAGTTCTATGCTGAACAATGGAGTGTTCTATGCTGGACAATGGAGTGTTCTATGATGAACAATGGAGTGTTCTATGCTGGACAATGGAGTGTTCTATGATGAACAAAGGAGTGTTTTATGCTGACTAATGGAATGATCTATGCTCAACAATGGAGAGTTCTATGCTGAACAATGGAGTTTTCTATGTTGGACAATGGAGTGTTCTATGTTAAAGAATGGAGTGTTCCATGCTGGACAATAAAATGTTCTATGCTGGACAATAGAGAGTGTTCTATGCTGGACAATGGAGTGTTCTATGCTGACTAATGGAATGTTCTATGCTTAACAATGGAGTGTTCTATGCTGGACAATGGAGTGTTCTATGCTGAAGAATGGAGTGTTCTATGCTGGACAATGGAGTGTTCTATGCTAAGTAATGGAGTGTTCTATGCTGGACAATGGAGTGTTCTTTGCAGGAAAATGGAGTGTTCTATGCTGGACAATGGAGTGTTCTATAATGAACAATGGAGTGTTCTTTGCAGGAAAATGGAGAGTTCTATGCTGACTAATGGAATGTTCTATGCTGCTCAATGGAGTGTTCTTTGCTGAACAATGGAGTGTTCTATGCTGAACAATGGAGTGTTCTATGCTGGACAATGGAATGTTCTATGCTGACTAATGGAATGTTCTATGCTGAACAATGGAGTGTTCTATGCTGGACAATGGAGTGTTCTATGCTGGACAATGTAATGTTCTATGCTGAAAAATGGAGTGTTCTATGATAGACAATGGAGTGTTCTATGCTGACTAATGGAATGTTCTATGCTGAACAATGGAGTGTTCTATGCTGAACAATGGAGTGTTCTATGCTGGACAATGTAGTGTTCTATGCTGACTAATGGAATGTTCTATGCTGCTCAATGGAGTGTTCTTTGCTGAACAATGGAGTGTTCTATGCTGAACAATGGAGTGTTCTATGCTGGACAATGGAATGTTCTATGCTGACTAATGGAATGTTCTATGCTAAACAATGGAGTGTTCTATGCTGAACAATGGAGTGTTCCATGGTGGAATATCTAGTGTTCTATGCTGGACAATGGAGTGTTCTATGCTGGACAATGGAGTGTTCTATGCTGAACAATGGAGTGTTCTATGCTGGACAATGGAGTGTTCTATGCTGAAGAATGGAGTGTTCTATGCTGGACAATGGAGTGTTCTATGCTGAACATTGGAGTGTTCTATGCTAAGTAATGGAGTGTTCTATGCTGGACAATGGAGTGTTCTTTGCAAGAAAATGGAGTGTTCTATGCTAGACAATGGAGTGTTCTATGCTGCACAATGGAGTGTTCTTTGCAGGAAAATGGAGTGTTCTATGCTAGACAATGGAGTGTTCTATGCTGCACAATGGAGTGTTCTTTGCAGGAAAATGGAGTGTTCTATGCTAGACAATGGAGTGTTCTATGCTGGACAATGGAGTGTTCTATAATGAACAATGGAGTGTTCTATGTTGCACAATGGAGTGTTCTTTGCAGGAAAATGGAGAGTTCTATGCTGGACAATGGAGTGTTCTATGCTGGACAATGGAGTGTTCTATAATGAACAATGGAGTGTTCTATGCTGAACAATGGAGTGTTCTATGTTAAACAATGGAGTGTTCTATGCTGGACAATGTAGTGTTCTTTGCTGGACAATGGAGTGTTCTATGCTGGAGAATGGAGTGTTCTATGCTGAACAATGGAGTGTTCTATGCTTAACAATGGAGTGTTCCATGCTGGACAATGGAGTGTTCTATGCTGGACAATGGAGTGTTCTATGCTGACTAATGGAATGTTCTATGCTGAACAATGGAGTGTTCTATGCTGAACAATGGAGTGTTCCATGCTGGACAATGGAGTGCTCTATGCTGGACAATAGAGTGTTCTATGCTGACTAGTGGAATGTTCTATGCTGAACAATGGAGAGTTCTATGCTGAGCAATGGAGAGTTCTATGCTTAACAATGGAGTGTTCTATGCTGGACAATGGAGTGTTCTATGCTGGACAATGTAGTGTTCTATGCTGGACAATGGAGTATTCTATGATGAACAATGGAGTGTTCTATGCTAAGCAATGGAGTGTTGTATGCTGGACAATGGAGTGTTGTATGCTGGACAATGGAGTGTTCTACGCTGGACAATGGAGTGTTCTATGCTGAACAATGGAGTGTTCTATGCTGGACAATGGAGTGTTCTATGTTGACTAATGGAATGTTCTATGCTAAACAATGGAGAGTTCTATGCTGAACAATGGAGTGTTCTATGCTGAACAATGGAGTGTTCTATGCTGAACAATGGAGTGTTCTATGCTGAACAATGGAGTGTTCTATGCTGAACAAAGTAGTGTTCTATGCTGGACAATGGAGTGTTCTATGATGGACAATGGAGTGTTCTATGCTGACTAATGGAATGTTCTATGCTGAACAATGGAGTGTTCTATGCTGACTAATGGAATGTTCTATGCTGGACAATGGAGTGTTCTATGCTGAAAAATGGAGTGTTCTATGCTGGACAATGGAGTGTACTATGCTGGACAATGGAGTGTTCTATGCTGACTAATGGAATGTTCTATGCTAAACAATGGAGTGTTCTATGCTGAACAATGGAGTGTTCTATGCTGAACAATGGAGTGTTCTATGCTGACTAATGGAATGTTCTATGCTGAACAATGGAGGGTTCTATGCTGAACAATGGAGTGTTCCATGCTGGACAATGGAGTGTTCTATGCTGGACAATGGAGTGTTCTATTCTGACTAATGGAATGTTCTATGCTTAACAATGGAGAGTTCTATGCTGAACAAAGGAGTGTTCTATGCTGGAAAATGGAGTGTTCTATGCTGAACAATGGAGTGTTCTATGCTGGACAATGGAGTGTTCTATGCTGACTAATGGAATGTTCTATGCTGATCAATGGAGTGTTCTATGCTGAACAATGGAGTGTTCTATGCTGGACAATGGAGTGTTCTATGCTGACTAATGGAATGTTCTATGCTGAACAATGGAGTGTTCTATACTGAACAATGGAGTGTTCCATGCTGAACAATGGAGTGTTCCATGCTGGACAATGGAGTGTTCTATGCTGGACAATAGAGTGTTCTATGCTGGACAATGGAGTGTTCCATGCTGGACAATGGAGTGTTCTATGCTGGACAATGGAGTGTTCTATGCTGGACAATGGAGTGTTCTATTCTGACTAATGGAATGTTCTATGCTTAACAATGGAGAGTTCTATGCTGAACAATGGTGTGTTCTATGATGAACAATGGAGTGTTTTATGCTGACTAATGGAATGATCTATGCTCAACAATGGAGAGTTCTATGCTGAACAATGGAGTTTTCTATGTTGGACAATGGAGTGTTCTATGCTAAAGAATGGAGTGTTCCATGCTGGACAATGAAATGTTCTATGCTGGACAATAGAGAGTGTTCTATGCTGGACAATGGAGTGTTCTATGCTGACTAATGGAATGTTCTATGCTTAACAATGGAGTGTTCTATGCTGGACAATGGAGTGTTCTTTGCTGACTAATGGAATGTTCTATGCTGATCAATGGAGTGTTCTATGCTGGACAATGAAATGTTCTATGCTAGACAATGGAGTGTTCTATGCTGGACAATGGAGTGTTCTATGATAGACAATGGAGTGTTCTATGCTGAAAAATGGAGTGTTCTATGCTGGACAATGGAGTGTTCTATGATAGACAATGGAGAGTTCTATGCTGACTAATGGAATGTTCTATACTGAACAATGGAGTGTTCTATGCCGAACAATGGAGTGTTCTATGCTGGACAATGGAGTGTTCTATGCTGACTAATGGAATGTTCTATGCTGGTCAATAGAGTGTTCTTTGCTGAACAATGGAGTGTTCTATGCTGAACAATGGAGTGTTCTATGCTGGACAATGGAATGTTATATGCTGACTAATGGAATGTTCTATGCTGATCAATGGAGTGTTCTATGCTGGACAATGAAATGTTCTATGCTAGACAATGGAGTGTTCTATGCTGGACAATGGAGTGTTCTATGATAGACAATGGAGTGTTCTATGCTGACTAATGGAATGTTCTATGCTGAACAATGGAGTGTTCTATGCTGAACAATGGAGTGTTCTATGTTGGACAATGGAGTGTTCTATGCTGACTAATGGAATGTTGTATGCTGCTCAATGGAGTGTTCTTTGCTGAACAATGGAGTGTTCTATGCTGAACAATGGAGTGTTCTATGCTGGACAATGGAATGTTCTATGCTGACTAATGGAATGTTCTATGCTGAACAATGGAGTGTTCTTTGCTGAACAATGGAGTGTTCCATGGTGGAATATGGAGTGTTCTATGCTGGACAATGGAGTGTTCTATGCTGGACAATGGAGTGTTCTATGCTGAACAATGGAGTGTTCTATGCTGGACAATGGAGTGTTCTATGCTGACTAATGGAATGTTCTATGCTGAACAATGGAGTGTTCTATACTGAACAATGGAGTGTTCCATGCTGGACAATGGAGTGTTCTATGCTGACTAATGAAATGTTCTATGCTGGACAATGGAGTGTTCTATGCTGAACAATGGAGTGTTCCATGCTGGACAATGGAGTGTTCTATGCTGGACAATAGAGTGTTCTATGCTGGACAATGGAGTGTTCTATGCTGGACAATGGAGTGTTCTATTCTGACTAATGGAATGTTCTATGCTTAACAATGGAGAGTTCTATGCTGAACAATGGAGTGTTCTATGCTGGACAATGGAGTGTTCTATGATGAACAATGGAGTGTTCTATGCTGGACAATGGAGTGTTCTATGATGAACAATGGAGTGTTTTATGCTGACTAATGGAATGATCTATGCTCAACAATGGAGAGTTCTATGCTGAACAATGGAGTTTTCTATGTTGGACAATGGAGTGTTCTATGTTAAAGAATGGAGTGTTCCATGCTGGACAATAAAATGTTCTATGCTGGACAATAGAGAGTGTTCTATGCTGGACAATGGAGTGTTCTATGCTGACTAATGGAATGTTCTATGCTTAACAATGGAGTGTTCTATGCTGGACAATGGAGTGTTCTATGCTGAAGAATGGAGTGTTCTATGCTGGACAATGGAGTGTTCTATGCTAAGTAATGGAGTGTTCTATGCTGGACAATGGAGTGTTCTTTGCAGGAAAATGGAGTGTTCTATGCTAGACAATGGAGTGTTCTATGCTGCACAATGGAGTGTTCTTTGCAGGAAAATGGAGTGTTTTATGCTAGACAATGGAGTGTTCTATGCTGGACAATGGAGTGTTCTATAATGAACAATGGAGTGTTCTATGTTGCACAATGGAGTGTTCTTTGCAGGAAAATGGAGAGTTCTATGCTGACTAATGGAATGTTCTATGCTGCTCAATGGAGTGTTCTTTGCTGAACAATGGAGTGTTCTATGCTGAACAATGGAGTGTTCTATGCTGGACAATGGAATGTTCTATGCTGACTAATGGAATGTTCTATGCTGAACAATGGAGTGTTCTATGCTGGACAATGGAGTGTTCTATGCTGGACAATGTAATGTTCTATGCTGAAAAATGGAGTGTTCTATGATAGACAATGAAGTGTTCTATGCTGACTAATGGAATGTTCTATGCTGAACAATGGAGTGTTCTATGCTGAACAATGGAGTGTTCTATGCTGGACAATGTAGTGTTCTATGCTGACTAATGGAATGTTCTATGCTGCTCAATGGAGTGTTCTTTGCTGAACAATGGAGTGTTCTATGCTGAACAATGGAGTGTTCTATGCTGGACAATGGAATGTTCTATGCTGACTAATGGAATGTTCTATGCTGAACAATGGAGTGTTCTATGCTGAACAATGGAGTGTTCCATGGTGGAATATCTAGTGTTCTATGCTGGACAATGGAGTGTTCTATGCTGGACAATGGAGTGTTCTATGCTGAACAATGGAGTGTTCTATGCTGGACAATGGAGTGTTCTATGCTGAAGAATGGAGTGTTCTATGCTGGACAATGGAGTGTTCTATGCTGAACATTGGAGTGTTCTATGCTAAGTAATGGAGTGTTCTATGCTGGACAATGGAGTGTTCTTTGCAAGAAAATGGAGTGTTCTATGCTAGACAATGGAGTGTTCTATGCTGCACAATGGAGTGTTCTTTGCAGGAAAATGGAGTGTTCTATGCTAGACAATGGAGTGTTCTATGCTGCACAATGGAGTGTTCTTTGCAGGAAAATGGAGTGTTCTATGCTAGACAATGGAGTGTTCTATGCTGGACAATGGAGTGTTCTATAATGAACAATGGAGTGTTCTATGTTGCACAATGGAGTGTTCTTTGCAGGAAAATGGAGAGTTCTATGCTGGACAATGGAGTGTTCTATGCTGGACAATGGAGTGTTCTATAATGAACAATGGAGTGTTCTATGCTGAACAATGGAGTGTTCTATGTTAAACAATGGAGTGTTCTATGCTGGACAATGTAGTGTTCTTTGCTGGACAATGGAGTGTTCTATGCTGGAGAATGGAGTGTTCTATGCTGAACAATGGAGTGTTCTATGCTTAACAATGGAGTGTTCCATGCTGGACAATGGAGTGTTCTATGCTGGACAATGGAGTGTTCTATGCTGACTAATGGAATGTTCTATGCTAAACAATGGAGTGTTCTATGCTGAACAATGGAGTGTTCCATGCTGGACAATGGAGTGTTCTATGCTGCACAATGGAGTGTTCTATGCTGGACAATGGAGTGTTCTATGCTGGACAATAGAGTGTTCTATGCTGACTAGTGGAATGTTCTATGCTGAACAATGGAGAGTTCTATGCTGAGCAATGGAGAGTTCTATGCTTAACAATGGAGTGTTCTATGCTGGACAATGGAGTGTTCTATGCTGGACAATGTAGTGTTCTATGCTGGACAATGGAGTATTCTATGATGAACAATGGAGTGTTCTATGCTAAGCAATGGAGTGTTGTATGCTGGACAATGGAGTGTTGTATGCTGGACAATGGAGTGTTCTACGCTGGACAATGGAGTGTTCTATGCTGAACAATGGAGTGTTCTATGCTGGACAATGGAGTGTTCTATGTTGACTAATGGAATGTTCTATGCTGAACAATGGAGAGTTCTATGCTGAACAATGGAGTGTTCTATGCTGAACAATGAAGTGTTCTATGCTGAACAATGGAGTGTTCTATGCTGAACAAAGGAGTGTTCTATGCTGGACAATGGAGTGTTCTATGATGGACAATGGAGTGTTCTATGCTGACTAATGGAATGTTCTATGCTGAACAATGGAGTGTTCTATGCTGACTAATGGAATGTTCTATGCTGGACAATGGAGTGTTCTATGCTGAAAAATGGAGTGTTCTATGCTGGACAATGGAGTGTACTATGCTGGACAATGGAGTGTTCTATGCTGACTAATGGAATGTTCTATGCTAAACAATGGAGTGTTCTATGCTGAACAATGGAGTGTTCTATGCTGAACAATGGAGTGTTCTATGCTGACTAATGGAATGTTCTATGCTGAACAATGGAGGGTTCTATGCTGAACAATGGAGTGTTCCATGCTGGACAATGGAGTGTTCTATGCTGGACAATGGAGTGTTCTATTCTGACTAATGGAATGTTCTATGCTTAACAATGGAGAGTTCTATGCTGAACAAAGGAGTGTTCTATGCTGGAAAATGGAGTGTTCTATGCTGAACAATGGAGTGTTCTATGCTGGACAATGGAGTGTTCTATGCTGACTAATGGAATGTTCTATGCTGATCAATGGAGTGTTCTATGCTGAACAATGGAGTGTTCTATGCTGGACAATGGAGTGTTCTATGCTGACTAATGGAATGTTCTATGCTGAACAATGGAGTGTTCTATACTGAACAATGGAGTGTTCCATGCTGGACAATGGAGTGTTCTATGCTGACTAATAAAATGTTCTATGCTGGACAATGGAGTGTTCTATGCTGAACAATGGAGTGTTCCATGCTGGACAATGGAGTGTTCTATGCTGGACAATAGAGTGTTCTATGCTGGACAATGGAGTGTTCCATGCTGGACAATGGAGTGTTCTATGCTGGACAATGGAGTGTTCTATGCTGGACAATGGAGTGTTCTATTCTGACTAATGGAATGTTCTATGCTTAACAATGGAGAGTTCTATGCTGAACAATGGTGTGTTCTATGATGAACAATGGAGTGTTTTATGCTGACTAATGGAATGATCTATGCTCAACAATGGAGAGTTCTATGCTGAACAATGGAGTTTTCTATGTTGGACAATGGAGTGTTCTATGCTAAAGAATGGAGTGTTCCATGCTGGACAATGAAATGTTCTATGCTGGACAATAGAGAGTGTTCTATGCTGGACAATGGAGTGTTCTATGCTGACTAATGGAATGTTCTTTGCTTAACAATGGAGTGTTCTATGCTGGACAATGGAGTGTTCTTTGCTGACTAATGGAATGTTCTATGCTGATCAATGGAGTGTTCTATGCTGGACAATGAAATGTTCTATGCTAGACAATGGAGTGTTCTATGCTGGACAATGGAGTGTTCTATGATAGACAATGGAGTGTTCTATGCTGAAAAATGGAGTGTTCTATGCTGGACAATGGAGTGTTCTATGATAGACAATGGAGAGTTCTATGCTGACTAATGGAATGTTCTATACTGAACAATGGAGTGTTCTATGCCGAACAATGGAGTGTTCTATGCTGGACAATGGAGTGTTCTATGCTGACTAATGGAATGTTCTATGCTGGTCAATAGAGTGTTCTTTGCTAAACAATGGAGTGTTCTATGCTGAACAATGGAGTGTTCTATGCTGGACAATGGAATGTTCTATGCTGACTAATGGAATGTTCTATGCTGATCAATGGAGTGTTCTATGCTGGACAATGAAATGTTCTATGCTAGACAATGGAGTGTTCTATGCTGGACAATGGAGTGTTCTATGCTGGACAATGGAGTGTTCTATGCTGAAAAATGGAGTGTTCTATGATAGACAATGGAGAGTTCTATGCTGACTAATGGAATGTTCTATACTGAACAATGGAGTGTTCTATGCCGAACAATGGAGTGTTCTATGCTGGACAATGGAGTGTTCTATGATGAACAATGGAGTGTTCTACGCTGGACAATGCAGTGTTCTATGCTTAACAATGGAGTGTTCTATGCTGAACAATGGAGTGTTCTATGCTGGACAATGTAGTGTTCTATGCTGACTAATGGAATGTTCTATGCTGCTCAATGGAGTGTTCTTTGCTGAACAATGGAGTGTTCTATGCTGAACAATGGAGAGTTCTATGCTGAACAATGGAGTTTTCTATGTTGGACAATGGAGTGTTCTATGCTAAAGAATGGAGTGTTCCATGCTGGACAATGAAATGTTCTATGCTGGACAATAGAGAGTGTTCTATGCTGGACAATGGAGTGTTCTATGCTGACTAATGGAATGTTCTTTGCTTAACAATGGAGTGTTCTATGCTGGACAATGGAGTGTTCTTTGCTGACTAATGGAATGTTCTATGCTGATCAATGGAGTGTTCTATGCTGGACAATGAAATGTTCTATGCTAGACAATGGAGTGTTCTATGCTGGACAATGGAGTGTTCTATGATAGACAATGGAGTGTTCTATGCTGAAAAATGGAGTGTTCTATGCTGGACAATGGAGTGTTCTATGATAGACAATGGAGAGTTCTATGCTGACTAATGGAATGTTCTATACTGAACAATGGAGTGTTCTATGCCGAACAATGGAGTGTTCTATGCTGGACAATGGAGTGTTCTATGCTGACTAATGGAATGTTCTATGCTGGTCAATAGAGTGTTCTTTGCTAAACAATGGAGTGTTCTATGCTGAACAATGGAGTGTTCTATGCTGGACAATGGAATGTTCTATGCTGACTAATGGAATGTTCTATGCTGATCAATGGAGTGTTCTATGCTGGACAATGAAATGTTCTATGCTAGACAATGGAGTGTTCTATGCTGGACAATGGAGTGTTCTATGCTGGACAATGGAGTGTTCTATGCTGAAAAATGGAGTGTTCTATGATAGACAATGGAGAGTTCTATGCTGACTAATGGAATGTTCTATACTGAACAATGGAGTGTTCTATGCCGAACAATGGAGTGTTCTATGCTGGACAATGGAGTGTTCTATGATGAACAATGGAGTGTTCTACGCTGGACAATGCAGTGTTCTATGCTTAACAATGGAGTGTTCTATGCTGAACAATGGAGTGTTCTATGCTGGACAATGTAGTGTTCTATGCTGACTAATGGAATGTTCTATGCTGCTCAATGGAGTGTTCTTTGCTGAACAATGGAGTGTTCTATGCTGAACAATGGAGTGTTCTATGCTGGACAATGGAGTGTTCTATGCTGACTAATGGAATGTTCTATGCTGAACAATGGAGAGTTCTATGCTGAACAATGGAGTGTTCTATGCTGAACAATGGAGTGTTCTATGCTGAACAATGGAGTGTTCTATGCTGAAAAAAGGAGTGTTCTATGCTGGACAATGAAGTGTTCTATGATGGACAATGGAGTGTTCTATGATGGACAAAGGAGTGTTCTATGCTGACTAATGGAATATTCTATGCTGAGCAATGTAGTGTTCTATGCTGACTAATGGAATGTTCTATACTGGACAATGGAGTGTTCTATGCTGAAAAATGGAGTGTTCTATCCTGACTAATGGAATGTTCTATGCTAAACAGTGGAGTGTTCTATGCTGAAAAATGGAGTGTTCTATGCTGGACAATGGAGTGTTCTATGCTGACTAATGGAATGTTCTATGCTGAACAATGGAGGGTTCTATGCTGAACAATGGAGTGTTCTATTCTGACTAATGGAATGTTCTATGCTTAACAATGGAGAGTTCTATGCTGAACAATGGAGTGTTCTATGCTGGACAATGGAGTGTTCTATGCTGGACAATGGAGTGTTCTATGATGAACAATGGAGTGTTCTATGCTGACTAATGGAATGATCTATGCTCAACAATGGAGAGTACTATGCTGGAAAATGTAATGTTCTATTCTGGACAATGGAGTGTTCTATGCTAATGAATGGAGTGTTCTATGCTGACTAATGGAGTGTTCTATGCTGGACAATGGAGTGTTCTATGCTGGACAATGGAGTGTTCTTTGCTGACTAATGGAATGTTCTCTGTTGATCAATGGAATGTTCTATGCTGAAGAATGGAGTGTTCTATGCTGGACAATGGAGTGTTCTATGCTAAGTAATGGAGTGTTCTATGCTGGACAAAGGAGTGTTCTTTGCAGGAAAATGGAGTGTTCTATGCTAGACAATGGAGTGTTCTATGCTAGACAATGGAGTGTTCTATGCTGGACAATGGAGTGTTCTATAATGAACAATGGAGTGTTCTATGTGGCACAATGGAGTGTTCTTTGCAGGAAAATGGAGAGTTCTATGCTGGACAATGGAGTGTTCTATGCTGGACAATGGAGTGTTCTATAATGAACAATGGAGTGTTCTATGCTGAACAATGGAGTGTTCTATGTTAAACAATGGAGTGTTCTATGCTGGACAATGGAGTGTTCTTTGCTGGACAATGGAGTGTTCTATGCTGGAGAATGGAGTGTTCTATGCTGAACAATGGAGTGTTCTGTGCTGAACAATGGAGTGTTCCATGCTGGACAATGGAGTGTTCCATGCTGGACAATGGAGTGTTCTATGCTGGACAATGGAGTGTTCTATGCTGACTAATGGAATGTTCTATGCTGAACAATGGAGTGTTCTATGCTGAACAATGGAGTGTTCCATGCTGGACAATGGAGTGTTCTATGCTGGACAATAGAGTGTTCTATGCTGACTAGTGGAATGTTCTATGCTGAACAATGGAGAGTTCTATGCTGAGCAATGGAGAGTTATATGCTTAACAATGGAGTGTTCTATGCTGGACAATGGAGTGTTCTATGCTGGACAATGTAGTGTTCTATGCTGGACAATGGAGTGTTCTATGATGAACAATGGATTGTTCTATGCTAAGCAATGGAGTGTTCTATGCTGGACAATGGAGTGTTCTATGCTGACTAATGGAATGTTCTATGCTGCTCAATGGAGTGTTCTATGCTGAACAATGGAGTGTTCTATGCTGGACAATGGAATGTTCTATGCTGAACAATGGAGTGTTCTATGCTGAACAATGGAGTGTTCTATGCTGAACAATGGAGTGTTCTATGCTGGACAATGGAATGTTCTATGCTGACTAATGGAATGTTCTATGCTGAACAATGGAGTGTTCTATGCTGGACAATGGAGTGTTCTATGCTGGACAATGGAGTGTTCTATGCTGAAAAAGGAGTGTTCTATGATAGACAATGGAGTGTTCTATGCTGACTAATGGAATGTTCTATGCTGAACAATGGAGTGTTCTATGCTGAACAATGGAGTGTTCTATGCTGGACAATGTAGTGTTCTATGCTGACTAATGGAATGTTCTATGCTGCTCAATGGAGTGTTCTTTGCTGAACAATGGAGTGTTCTATGCTGAACAATGGAGTGTTCTATGCTGGACAATGGAATGTTCTATGCTGACTAATGGAATGTGCTATGCTGAACAATGGAGTGTTCTATGCTGAACAATGGAGTGTTCCATGGTGGAATATCTAGTGTTCTATGCTGGACAATGGAGTGTTCTATGCTGGACAATGGAGTGTTCTATGCTGAACAATGGAGTGTTCTATGCTGGACAATGGAGTGTTCTATGCTGAACATTGGAGTGTTCTATGCTAAGTAATGGAGTGTTCTATGCTGGACAATGGAGTGTTCTTTGCAGGAAAATGGAGTGTTCTATGCTAGACAATGGAGTGTTCTATGCTGCACAATGGATTGTTCTTTGCAGGAAAATGGAGTGTTCTATGCTAGACAATGGAGTGTTCTATGCTGCACAATGGAGTGTTCTTTGCAGGAAAATGGAGTGTTCTATGCTAGACAATGGAGTGTTCTATGCTGGACAATGGAGTGTTCTATAATAAACAATGGAGTGTTCTATGTTGCACAATGGAGTGTTCTTTGCAGGAAAATGGAGAGTTCTATGCTGGACAATGGAGTGTTCTATGCTGGACAATGGAGTGTTCTATAATGAACAATGGAGTGTTCTATGCTGAACAATGGAGTGTTCTATGTTAAACAATGGAGTGTTCTATGCTGGACAATGGAGTGTTCTTTGCTGGACAATGGAGTGTTCTATGCTGGAGAATGGAGTGTTCTATGCTGAACAATGGAGTGTTCTATGTTAAACAATGGAGTGTTCTATGCTGGACAATGGAGTGTTCTTTGCTGGACAATGGAGTGTTCTATGCTGGAGAATGGAGTGTTCTATGCTGAACAATGGAGTGTTCTATGCTTAACAATGAAGTGTTCCATGCTGGACAATGGAGTGTTCTATGCTGGACAATGGAGTGTTCTATGCTGACTAATGGAATGTTCTATGCTGAACAATGGAGTGTTCTATGCTGAACAATGGAGTGTTCTATGCTGGACAATAGAGTGTTCTATGCTGACTAGTGGAAAGTTCTATGCTGAACAATGGAGAGTTCTATGCTGAGCAATGGAGAGTTCTATGCTTAACAATGGAGTTTTCTATGCTGGACAATGGAGTGTTCTATGCTGGACAATGTAGTGTTCTATGCTGGACAATGGAGTGTTCTATGATGAACAATGGAGTGTTCTATGCTAAGCAATGGAGTGTTCTATGCTGGACAATGGAGTGTTGTATGCTGGACAATGGAGTGTTCTACGCTGGACAATGGAGTGTTCTATGCTGAACAATGGAGTGTTCTATGCTGGACAATGGAGTGTTCTATGTTGACTAATGGAATGTTCTATGCTGAACAATGGAGAGTTCTATGCTGAACAATGGAGTGTTCTATGCTGAACAATGGAGTGTTCTATGCTGAACAATGGAGTGTTCTATGCTGAACAAAGGAGTGTTCTATGCTGGACAATGGAGTGTTCTATGATGGACAATGGAGTGTTCTATGCTGACTAATGGAATGTTCTATGCTGCACAATGGAGTGTTCTATGCTGACTAATGGAATGTTCTATGCTGGACAATGGAGTGTTCTATGCTGAAAAATGGAGTGTTCTATGCTGGACAATGGAGTGTACTATGCTGGACAATGGAGTGTTCTATGCTGACTAATGGAATGTTCTATGCTAAACAATGGAGTGTTCTATGCTGAACAATGGAGTGTTCTATGCTGGACAATGGAGTGTTCTATGCTGACTAATGGAATGTTCTATGCTGAACAATGGAGGGTTCTATGCTGAACAATGGAGTGTTCCATGCTGGACAATGGAGTGTTCTATGCTGGACAATGGAGTGTTCTATTCTGACTAATGGAATGTTCTATGCTTAACAATGGAGAGTTCTATGCTGAACAAAGGAGTGTTCTATGCTGGACAATGGAGTGTTCTATGCTGGACAATGGAGTGTTCTATGCTGACTAATGGAATGTTCTATGCTGAACAATGGAGGGTTCTATGCTGAACAATGGAGTGTTCCATGCTGGACAATGGAGTGTTCTATGCTGGACAATGGAGTGTTCTATTGTGACTAAGGGAATGTTCTATGCTTAACAATGGAGAGTTCTATGCTGAACAAAGGAGTGTTCTATGCTGGACAATGGAGTGTTCTATGCTGAACAATGGAGTGTTCTATGCTGGACAATGGAGTGTTCTATGCTGACTAATGGAATATTCTATGCTGATCAATGGAGTGTTCTATGCTGAACAATGGAGTGTTCTATGCTGGACAATGGAGTGTTCTATGCTGACTAATGGAATGTTCTATGCTGAACAATGGAGTGTTCTATACTGAACAATGGAGTGTTCCATGCTGGACAATGGAGTGTTCTATGCTGACTAATAAAATGTTCTATGCTGGACAATGGAGTGTTCTATGCTGAACAATGGAGTGTTCCATGCTGGACAATGGAGTGTTCTATGCTGGACAATAGAGTGTTCTATGCTGGACAATGGAGTGTTCCATGCTGGACAATGGAGTGTTCTATGCTGGACAATGGAGTGTTCTATGCTGGACAATGGGGTGTTCTATTCTGACTAATGGAATGTTCTATGCTTAACAATGGAGAGTTCTATGCTGAACAAAGGAGTGTTCTATGCTGAACAATGGAGTGTTCTATGCTGGACAATGGAATGTTCTATGCTGACTAATGGAATGTTCTATGCTGATCAATGGAGTGTTCTATGCTGGACAATGAAATGTTCTATGCTAGACAATGGAGTGTTCTATGCTGGACAATGGAGTGTTCTTTGCAGGAAAATGGAGTGTTCTATGCTAGACAATGGAGTGTTCTATGCTGCACAATGGAGTGTTCTTTGCAGGAAAATGGAGTGTTCTATGCTAGACAATGGAGTGTTCTATGCTGCACAATGGAGTGTTCTTTGCAGGAAAATGGAGTGTTCTATGCTAGACAATGGAGTGTTCTATGCTGGACAATGGAGTGTTCTATAATGAACAATGGAGTGTTCTATGTTGCACAATGGAGTGTTCTTTGCAGGAAAATGGAGAGTTCTATGCTGGACAATGGAGTGTTCTATGCTGGACAATGGAGTGTTCTATAATGAACAATGGAGTGTTCTATGCTGAACAATGGAGTGTTCTATGTTAAACAATGGAGTGTTCTATGCTGGACAATGGAGTGTTCTTTGCTGGACAATGGAGTGTTCTATGCTGGAGAATGGAGTGTTCTATGCTGAACAATGGAGTGTTCTATGCTGAACAATGGAGTGTTCCATGCTGGACAATGGAGTGTTCTATGCTGGACAATGGAGTGTTCTATGCTGACTAATGGAATGTTCTATGCTGAACAATGGAGTGTTCTATGCTGAACAATGGAGTGTTCCATGCTGGACAATGGAGTGTTCTATGCTGGACAATGAAATGTTCTATGCTAGACAATGGAGTGTTCTATGCTGGACAATGGAGTGTTCTATGATAGACAATGGAGTGTTCTATGCTGAAAAATGGAGTGTTCTATGCTGGACAATGGAGTGTTCTATGATAGACAATGGAGAGTTCTATGCTGACTAATGGAATGTTCTATACTGAACAATGGAGTGTTCTATGCCGAACAATGGAGTGTTCTATGCTGGACAATGGAGTGTTCTATGCTGACTAATGGAATGTTCTATGCTGGTCAATATAGTGTTCTTTGCTGAACAATGGAGTGTTCTATGCTGAACAATGGAGTGTTCTATGCTGGACAATGGAATGTTCTATGCTGACTAATGGAATGTTCTATGCTGATCAATGGAGTGTTCTATGCTGGACAATGAAATGTTCTATGTTAGACAATGGAGTGTTCTATGCTGGACAATGGAGTGTTCTATGCTGAAAAATGGAGTGTTCTATGATAGACAATGGAGTGTTCTATGCTGACTAATGGAATGTTCTATGCTGAACAATGGAGTGTTCTATGCTGAACAATGGAGTGTTCTATGTTGGACAATGGAGTGTTCTATGCTGACTAATGGAATGTTGTATGCTGCTCAATGGAGTGTTCTTTGCTGAACAATGGAGTGTTCTATGCTGAACAATGGAGTGTTCTATGCTGAACAATGGAGTGTTCTATGCTGGACAATGGAATGTTCTATGCTGAACAATGGAGTGTTCTTTGCTGAACAATGGAGTGTTCCATGGTGGAATATGGAGTGTTCTATGCTGGACAATGGAGTGTTCTATGCTGGACAATGGAGTGTTCTATGCTGGGCAATGGAGTGTTCAATGCTGGACAATGGAGTGTTCTATGATGAACAATGGAGTGTTCTATGCTGAGCAATGGAGTGTTCTATGCTGGACAATGGAGTGTTCTTTGCTGAACAATGGAGTGTTCCATGGTGGAATATGGAGTGTTCTATGCTGGACAATGGAGTGTTCTATGCTGGACAATGGAGTGTTCTATGCTGGGCAATGGAGTGTTCAATGCTGGACAATGGAGTGTTCTATGCTGAGCAATGGAGTGTTCTATGCTGGACAATGGAGTGTTTTATGCTGGACAATGGAGTGTTCTATGCTGGGCAATGGAGTGTTCAATGCTGGACAATGGAGTGTTCTATGATGAACAATGGAGTGTTCTATGCTGAGCAATGGAGTGTTCTATGCTGGACAATGGAGTGTTTTATGCTGAACAATGGAGTGTTCTATGCTGAACAATGGAGTGTTCTATGCTGGACAATGGAGTGTTCTATGCTGACTAATAGAATGTTCTATGCTGATCAATGGAGTGTTCTATGCTGAACAATGGAGTGTTCTGTGCTGGACAATGGAGTGTTCTATGCTGAACAATGGAGTGTTCTATGCTGGACAATGGAATGTTCTATGCTGACTAATGGAATGTTCTATGCTGATCAATGGAGTGTTCTATGCTGGACAATGAAATGTTCTATGCTAGACAATGGAGTGTTCTATGCTGGACAATGGAGTGTTCTATGCTGGACAATGGAGTGTTCTATGCTGAAAAATGGAGTGTTCTATGATAGACAATGGAGAGTTCTATGCTGACTAATGGAATGTTCTATACTGAACAATGGAGTGTTCTATGCCGAACAATGGAGTGTTCTATGCTGGACAATGGAGTGTTCTATGATGAACAATGGAGTGTTCTACGCTGGACAATGCAGTGTTCTATGCTTAACAATGGAGTGTTCTATGCTGAACAATGGAGTGTTCTATGCTGGACAATGTAGTGTTCTATGCTGACTAATGGAATGTTCTATGCTGCTCAATGGAGTGTTCTTTGCTGAACAATGGAGTGTTCTATGCTGAACAATGGAGTGTTCTATGCTGGACAATGGAGTGTTCTATGCTGACTAATGGAATGTTCTATGCTGAACAATGGAGAGTTCTATGCTGAACAATGGAGTGTTCTATGCTGAACAATGGAGTGTTCTATGCTGAACAATGGAGTGTTCTATGCTGAAAAAAGGAGTGTTCTATGCTGGACAATGAAGTGTTCTATGATGGACAATGGAGTGTTCTATGATGGACAAAGGAGTGTTCTATGCTGACTAATGGAATATTCTATGCTGAGCAATGTAGTGTTCTATGCTGACTAATGGAATGTTCTATACTGGACAATGGAGTGTTCTATGCTGAAAAATGGAGTGTTCTATCCTGACTAATGGAATGTTCTATGCTAAACAGTGGAGTGTTCTATGCTGAAAAATGGAGTGTTCTATGCTGGACAATGGAGTGTTCTATGCTGACTAATGGAATGTTCTATGCTGAACAATGGAGGGTTCTATGCTGAACAATGGAGTGTTCTATTCTGACTAATGGAATGTTCTATGCTTAACAATGGAGAGTTCTATGCTGAACAATGGAGTGTTCTATGCTGGACAATGGAGTGTTCTATGCTGGACAATGGAGTGTTCTATGATGAACAATGGAGTGTTCTATGCTGACTAATGGAATGATCTATGCTCAACAATGGAGAGTACTATGCTGGAAAATGTAATGTTCTATTCTGGACAATGGAGTGTTCTATGCTAATGAATGGAGTGTTCTATGCTGACTAATGGAGTGTTCTATGCTGGACAATGGAGTGTTCTATGCTGGACAATGGAGTGTTCTTTGCTGACTAATGGAATGTTCTCTGTTGATCAATGGAATGTTCTATGCTGAAGAATGGAGTGTTCTATGCTGGACAATGGAGTGTTCTATGCTAAGTAATGGAGTGTTCTATGCTGGACAAAGGAGTGTTCTTTGCAGGAAAATGGAGTGTTCTATGCTAGACAATGGAGTGTTCTATGCTAGACAATGGAGTGTTCTATGCTGGACAATGGAGTGTTCTATAATGAACAATGGAGTGTTCTATGTGGCACAATGGAGTGTTCTTTGCAGGAAAATGGAGAGTTCTATGCTGGACAATGGAGTGTTCTATGCTGGACAATGGAGTGTTCTATAATGAACAATGGAGTGTTCTATGCTGAACAATGGAGTGTTCTATGTTAAACAATGGAGTGTTCTATGCTGGACAATGGAGTGTTCTTTGCTGGACAATGGAGTGTTCTATGCTGGAGAATGGAGTGTTCTATGCTGAACAATGGAGTGTTCTGTGCTGAACAATGGAGTGTTCCATGCTGGACAATGGAGTGTTCCATGCTGGACAATGGAGTGTTCTATGCTGGACAATGGAGTGTTCTATGCTGACTAATGGAATGTTCTATGCTGAACAATGGAGTGTTCTATGCTGAACAATGGAGTGTTCCATGCTGGACAATGGAGTGTTCTATGCTGGACAATAGAGTGTTCTATGCTGACTAGTGGAATGTTCTATGCTGAACAATGGAGAGTTCTATGCTGAGCAATGGAGAGTTATATGCTTAACAATGGAGTGTTCTATGCTGGACAATGGAGTGTTCTATGCTGGACAATGTAGTGTTCTATGCTGGACAATGGAGTGTTCTATGATGAACAATGGATTGTTCTATGCTAAGCAATGGAGTGTTCTATGCTGGACAATGGAGTGTTCTATGCTGACTAATGGAATGTTCTATGCTGCTCAATGGAGTGTTCTATGCTGAACAATGGAGTGTTCTATGCTGGACAATGGAATGTTCTATGCTGAACAATGGAGTGTTCTATGCTGAACAATGGAGTGTTCTATGCTGGACAATGGAATGTTCTATGCTGACTAATGGAATGTTCTATGCTGAACAATGGAGTGTTCTATGCTGGACAATGGAGTGTTCTATGCTGGACAATGGAGTGTTCTATGCTGAAAAAGGAGTGTTCTATGATAGACAATGGAGTGTTCTATGCTGACTAATGGAATGTTCTATGCTGAACAATGGAGTGTTCTATGCTGAACAATGGAGTGTTCTATGCTGGACAATGTAGTGTTCTATGCTGACTAATGGAATGTTCTATGCTGCTCAATGGAGTGTTCTTTGCTGAACAATGGAGTGTTCTATGCTGAACAATGGAGTGTTCTATGCTGGACAATGGAATGTTCTATGCTGACTAATGGAATGTTCTATGCTGAACAATGGAGTGTTCTATGCTGAACAATGGAGTGTTCCATGGTGGAATATCTAGTGTTCTATGCTGGACAATGGAGTGTTCTATGCTGGACAATGGAGTGTTCTATGCTGAACAATGGAGTGTTCTATGCTGGACAATGGAGTGTTCTATGCTGAACATTGGAGTGTTCTATGCTAAGTAATGGAGTGTTCTATGCTGGACAATGGAGTGTTCTTTGCAGGAAAATGGAGTGTTCTATGCTAGACAATGGAGTGTTCTATGCTGCACAATGGATTGTTCTTTGCAGGAAAATGGAGTGTTCTATGCTAGACAATGGAGTGTTCTATGCTGCACAATGGAGTGTTCTTTGCAGGAAAATGGAGTGTTCTATGCTAGACAATGGAGTGTTCTATGCTGGACAATGGAGTGTTCTATAATAAACAATGGAGTGTTCTATGTTGCACAATGGAGTGTTCTTTGCAGGAAAATGGAGAGTTCTATGCTGGACAATGGAGTGTTCTATGCTGGACAATGGAGTGTTCTATAATGAACAATGGAGTGTTCTATGCTGAACAATGGAGTGTTCTATGTTAAACAATGGAGTGTTCTATGCTGGACAATGGAGTGTTCTTTGCTGGACAATGGAGTGTTCTATGCTGGAGAATGGAGTGTTCTATGCTGAACAATGGAGTGTTCTATGTTAAACAATGGAGTGTTCTATGCTGGACAATGGAGTGTTCTTTGCTGGACAATGGAGTGTTCTATGCTGGAGAATGGAGTGTTCTATGCTGAACAATGGAGTGTTCTATGCTTAACAATGAAGTGTTCCATGCTGGACAATGGAGTGTTCTATGCTGGACAATGGAGTGTTCTATGCTGACTAATGGAATGTTCTATGCTGAACAATGGAGTGTTCTATGCTGAACAATGGAGTGTTCTATGCTGGACAATAGAGTGTTCTATGCTGACTAGTGGAAAGTTCTATGCTGAACAATGGAGAGTTCTATGCTGAGCAATGGAGAGTTCTATGCTTAACAATGGAGTTTTCTATGCTGGACAATGGAGTGTTCTATGCTGGACAATGTAGTGTTCTATGCTGGACAATGGAGTGTTCTATGATGAACAATGGAGTGTTCTATGCTAAGCAATGGAGTGTTCTATGCTGGACAATGGAGTGTTGTATGCTGGACAATGGAGTGTTCTACGCTGGACAATGGAGTGTTCTATGCTGAACAATGGAGTGTTCTATGCTGGACAATGGAGTGTTCTATGTTGACTAATGGAATGTTCTATGCTGAACAATGGAGAGTTCTATGCTGAACAATGGAGTGTTCTATGCTGAACAATGGAGTGTTCTATGCTGAACAATGGAGTGTTCTATGCTGAACAAAGGAGTGTTCTATGCTGGACAATGGAGTGTTCTATGATGGACAATGGAGTGTTCTATGCTGACTAATGGAATGTTCTATGCTGCACAATGGAGTGTTCTATGCTGAAAAATGGAGTGTTCTATGCTGGACAATGGAGTGTACTATGCTGGACAATGGAGTGTTCTATGCTGACTAATGGAATGTTCTATGCTAAACAATGGAGTGTTCTATGCTGAACAATGGAGTGTTCTATGCTGGACAATGGAGTGTTCTATGCTGACTAATGGAATGTTCTATGCTGAACAATGGAGGGTTCTATGCTGAACAATGGAGTGTTCCATGCTGGACAATGGAGTGTTCTATGCTGGACAATGGAGTGTTCTATTCTGACTAATGGAATGTTCTATGCTTAACAATGGAGAGTTCTATGCTGAACAAAGGAGTGTTCTATGCTGGACAATGGAGTGTTCTATGCTGGACAATGGAGTGTTCTATGCTGACTAATGGAATGTTCTATGCTGAACAATGGAGGGTTCTATGCTGAACAATGGAGTGTTCCATGCTGGACAATGGAGTGTTCTATGCTGGACAATGGAGTGTTCTATTGTGACTAAGGGAATGTTCTATGCTTAACAATGGAGAGTTCTATGCTGAACAAAGGAGTGTTCTATGCTGGACAATGGAGTGTTCTATGCTGAACAATGGAGTGTTCTATGCTGGACAATGGAGTGTTCTATGCTGACTAATGGAATGTTCTATGCTGATCAATGGAGTGTTCTATGCTGAACAATGGAGTGTTCTATGCTGGACAATGGAGTGTTCTATGCTGACTAATGGAATGTTCTATGCTGAACAATGGAGTGTTCTATACTGAACAATGGAGTGTTCCATGCTGGACAATGGAGTGTTCTATGCTGACTAATAAAATGTTCTATGCTGGACAATGGAGTGTTCTATGCTGAACAATGGAGTGTTCCATGCTGGACAATGGAGTGTTCTATGCTGGACAATAGAGTGTTCTATGCTGGACAATGGAGTGTTCCATGCTGGACAATGGAGTGTTCTATGCTGGACAATGGAGTGTTCTATGCTGGACAATGGAGTGTTCTATTCTGACTAATGGAATGTTCTATGCTTAACAATGGAGAGTTCTATGCTGAACAAAGGAGTGTTCTATGCTGAACAATGGAGTGTTCTATGCTGGACAATGGAATGTTCTATGCTGACTAATGGAATGTTCTATGCTGATCAATGGAGTGTTCTATGCTGGACAATGAAATGTTCTATGCTAGACAATGGAGTGTTCTATGCTGGACAATGGAGTGTTCTTTGCAGGAAAATGGAGTGTTCTATGCTAGACAATGGAGTGTTCTATGCTGCACAATGGAGTGTTCTTTGCAGGAAAATGGAGTGTTCTATGCTAGACAATGGAGTGTTCTATGCTGCACAATGGAGTGTTCTTTGCAGGAAAATGGAGTGTTCTATGCTAGACAATGGAGTGTTCTATGCTGGACAATGGAGTGTTCTATAATGAACAATGGAGTGTTCTATGTTGCACAATGGAGTGTTCTTTGCAGGAAAATGGAGAGTTCTATGCTGGACAATGGAGTGTTCTATGCTGGACAATGGAGTGTTCTATAATGAACAATGGAGTGTTCTATGCTGAACAATGGAGTGTTCTATGTTAAACAATGGAGTGTTCTATGCTGGACAATGGAGTGTTCTTTGCTGGACAATGGAGTGTTCTATGCTGGAGAATGGAGTGTTCTATGCTGAACAATGGAGTGTTCTATGCTGAACAATGGAGTGTTCCATGCTGGACAATGGAGTGTTCTATGCTGGACAATGGAGTGTTCTATGCTGACTAATGGAATGTTCTATGCTGAACAATGGAGTGTTCTATGCTGAACAATGGAGTGTTCCATGCTGGACAATGGAGTGTTCTATGCTGGACAATGAAATGTTCTATGCTAGACAATGGAGTGTTCTATGCTGGACAATGGAGTGTTCTATGATAGACAATGGAGTGTTCTATGCTGAAAAATGGAGTGTTCTATGCTGGACAATGGAGTGTTCTATGATAGACAATGGAGAGTTCTATGCTGACTAATGGAATGTTCTATACTGAACAATGGAGTGTTCTATGCCGAACAATGGAGTGTTCTATGCTGGACAATGGAGTGTTCTATGCTGACTAATGGAATGTTCTATGCTGGTCAATAGAGTGTTCTTTGCTGAACAATGGAGTGTTCTATGCTGAACAATGGAGTGTTCTATGCTGGACAATGGAATGTTCTATGCTGACTAATGGAATGTTCTATGCTGATCAATGGAGTATTCTATGCTGGACAATGAAATGTTCTATGTTAGACAATGGAGTGTTCTATGCTGGACAATGGAGTGTTCTATGCTGAAAAATGGAGTGTTCTATGATAGACAATGGAGTGTTCTATGCTGACTAATGGAATGTTCTATGCTGAACAATGGAGTGTTCTATGCTGAACAATGGAGTGTTCTATGTTGGACAATGGAGTGTTCTATGCTGACTAATGGAATGTTGTATGCTGCTCAATGGAGTGTTCTTTGCTGAACAATGGAGTGTTCTATGCTGAACAATGGAGTGTTCTATGCTGAACAATGGAGTGTTCTATGCTGGACAATGGAATGTTCTATGCTGAACAATGGAGTGTTCTTTGCTGAACAATGGAGTGTTCCATGGTGGAATATGGAGTGTTCTATGCTGGACAATGGAGTGTTCTATGCTGGACAATGGAGTGTTCTATGCTGGGCAATGGAGTGTTCAATGCTGGACAATGGAGTGTTCTATGATGAATAATGGAGTGTTCTATGCTGAGCAATGGAGTGTTCTATGCTGGACAATGGAGTGTTCTTTGCTGAACAATGGAGTGTTCCATGGTGGAATATGGAGTGTTCTATGCTGGACAATGGAGTGTTCTATGCTGGACAATGGAGTGTTCTATGCTGGGCAATGGAGTGTTCAATGCTGGACAATGGAGTGTTCTATGCTGAGCAATGGAGTGTTCTATGCTGGACAATGGAGTGTTTTATGCTGGACAATGGAGTGTTCTATGCTGGGCAATGGAGTGTTCAATGCTGGACAATGGAGTGTTCTATGATGAACAATGGAGTGTTCTATGCTGAGCAATGGAGTGTTCTATGCTGGACAATGGAGTGTTTTATGCTGAACAATGGAGTGTTCTATGCTGAACAATGGAGTGTTCTATGCTGGACAATGGAGTGTTCTATGCTGACTAATAGAATGTTCTATGCTGATCAATGGAGTGTTCTATGCTGAACAATGGAGTGTTCTGTGCTGGACAATGGAGTGTTCTATGCTGACTAATGGAATGTTCTATGCTGATCAATGGAGTGTTCTATGCTGAACAATGGAGTGTTCTATGCTGGACAATGGAGTGTTCTATGCTGAAGAATGGAGTGTTCTATGCTGGACAATGGAGTGTTCTATGCTGGACAATGGAGTGTTCTATGATGAACAATGGAGTGTTCTATGCTGGACAATGGAGTGTTCTATAATGAACAATGGAGTGTTCTATGCTGAGCAATGGAGTGTTCTATGCTGGACAATGGAGTGTTCTATGCTGACTAATGGAGTGTTCCATGCTGGACAATGGAGTGTTCCATGCTGGACAGTGGAGTGTCCTATGCTAGACAATGGAGTTTTCTATGCTGAAGAATGGAGTGTTCTATAATGAACAATGGAGTGTTCTATAATGAACAATGGAGTATTCTATGCTGAGCAATGGAGTGTTCTATGCTGACAATGGAGTGTTCTATGCTGGACAATGGAGTGTTCCATGCTGGACAATGGAGTGTTCCATGCTGGACAATGGAGTGTTATATGCTGAACAATGGAGTGTTCTATGCTGAACAATGGAGTGTTCTATGCTGAACAATGAAGTGTTCTATGCTGGACAATGGAGTGTTCTATGCTGACTAATAGAATGTTCTATGCTGAACAATGGAGTGTTCTATGCTGAACAATGGAGTGTTCCATGCTGGACAATGGAGTGTTCCATGCTGGACAATGGAGTGTTCTATGCTGGACAATGGATTGTTCTATGCTGGACAATGGATTGTTCTATGCTGAAGAATGGAGTGTTCCATGCTGGACAATGGAGTGTTCCATGCTGGACAATGGAGTGTTCTGTGCTGGACAATGGAGTGTTCTATGCTGAGCAATGGAGTGTTCTATGCTGGACAATGGAGTGTTCTATGCTTGGCAATGGAGTGTTCTATGCTGGACAATGGAGTGTTCCATGCTGGACAATGGAGTGTTCCATGCTGGACAATGGAGAGTTCTATGCTGAAAAATGGAGTGTTCTATGCTGGACAATGGAGTGTTCTATGCTGGACAATGGAATTTTCTATGCTGACTAATGGAATGTTCTATGCTGATCAATGGAGTGTTCTATGCTGAATAATGGAGTGTTCTATGCTGGACAATGGAATTTTCTATGCTGACTAATGGAATGTTCTATGCTGATCAATGGAGTGTTCTATGCTGAATAATGGAGTGTTCTATGCTGGACAATGGAGTGTTCTATGCTGACTAATCTAATGTTCTTTGCTGAACAATGGAGTGTTCTATGCTGAACAATGGAGTGTTCTATGCTGTACAATGGAGTGTTCTATGCTGGACAATGGATTGTTCTATGCTGACTAATGGAATGTTCTATGCTGAACAATGGAGAGTTCTATGCTGAACAATGGAGTGTTCTATGCTGGACAATGGAGTGTTCTATGCTGGACAATGGAGTGTTCTATGCTGACTAATGGAGTGTTCTATGCTGGACAATGGAGTGTTCTATGCTGAACAATGGAGTGTTCTATGCTGACTAATGGAGTGTTCTATGCTGGACAATGGAGTGTTCTATGCTGGACAATGGAGTGTTCTATGCTGGACAATGGAGTGTTCTATGCTGGACAATGGAGTGTTCTATGATGACTAATGGAGTGTTCTATGCTGGACAATGGAGTGTTTTATGCTGAACAATGGAGTGTTCTATGCTGGACAATGGAGTGTTCTATGCTGGACAATGGAGTGTTCTATGCTGGACAATGGAGTGCTCTGATGGACAGTGGAGTGCTCTACTGAACAATGGACTGGTGTACCTGACAGTGGAGTGCTCTATCGGGTAATGTTATGCTAGAAAATGTGTACCCTACATATCCCTCGCCTAATATTCCCAGGTAATTTGTTTTAAAGCTTTTCATTACCAAAAAATAATGTGAGCAAACGGGTCCCTTTTTTCCTGCGGGGTTGTTAATATTTATGTTCCCAGATCCAGACTTCCATTACTACAGGTGTTTGGGCTCTGGATAGCAGTATTGTGTGAGCACTGTATGGGAGTATTATTTGTTACACATGTATAACACCCCCCATCCCTGATGCTCCTGTCCTTGAGCCTGGGGGGGAACGTTCATGCTCCATTAGTTTTTCGTCCTTTGTGTGGTGTGATGTGCATGACATCTTCACCTCCGCCAGTGACAACCTATATGTGACAGTATGTAAATGCACCTCTCCGGGCTGTCACCACGCGAGGGGTAATAGAGCGCTGTCACATTGTGCTGTCAGCCATGAGGGTTGTCTTACTCTTATTCGATGGATCGCTTGCTTCTATCACTTTTATCTAGGGAATCAGTCTAGGGTTTAACCTATAGGGCATAAGGGGGTCCTTCGCCTTCACACATCTAATTGTATGTATGTATGTATGTATGTATGTATGTGTGACAGCTAGATACAATTGCTGCAACCAAAGTTGTTTTCAATATGAGTGGTTCTGCGGTTCTTCTCACCTGCCATTGCACTTGTAACAGACCAGAATACTGGTATCAAGAGGATGTCATCAGGTGTGACCCCACAGGCTGCAGCCAGTGTTATGTATTGTCCCTGGAGAGATGTGTAATCAGACCTTTGTGGATGTTGTTAGTAGCAGCAGGACTGTGAAATATAGATTTATATTTTAGGATTGTGGCATCTACAAGCCCACAGGGGATGTGTACTCACACTGCTGTGCTCTGTGCTTTCTGCAGCCAGCGTTAGGTATAGTCCCTGGAGGTATGTGTAATCAGACCTCTGTGTACCGTATGGTGTTGGTAGGGGGGACCAGGGGAGCTGCTGTGGGGGGCAAAATAACAGGGGGAGCTGGTGGTGGGGAGCACAATAAAAGAGGGAGCTGCCAATGGGGGCACAATAACAGGGGGAGCCGCTGGTGATGGCACATTTACTTACCCGGTCCTCTCGCGATCCCCGATCCAGACAGTCCGACGAAGATGAAGTCCGGCATGTGTCGCTTCCCTGCTGAGGTCCGCCGGAGTTCACCATCTTCTTCCCGGTGCATGTAAATGCATTGTCTTGCGACACAATTTGCGATGATAAATCCCGCGCGTTGTCCAAATCCGTCAGATTGTTTGACGCCCCCCCCCCCCCATTTGTGTTGCGTCAAAGCCGGCACCGATGCGCCAAAATCCGATCACGTGCACCAAAAACCCCAGTTAAAAGTGGCGCAAAACGGAAATCGTTGACGAAGCGAAAATACGCTCCACGGACTCTTAGTAAATGAGCCCCAATGACAGAGCTGCTGGTAAGGGCACAATAACAGGTAGGAGAGGGCAAAATAACAGAGGGGGGGCACTATAAGAGGGGGAACTGCTGTGAGCATAATATGAGCCCCAGAGCTCTTCTGACTCATTAGCATAATTGTAAAAGTTGATGTTAGAAGGAAGGATAACAAATATAAGAAGATTCCCACAGTCCGGTGCCTGGATTGTGATGGTAGTATTACAGTTTGCCACCAATATCTTCTGTAGTGTAGACCCTACACCCTAATACAACACTCGTCATCCCTGATGATACGACATCCCGAGAGCCTAAACAGGACGTCCTCCAGGCCGCAGCCTGAGATCTGTCAGCAGGTATTCAGCCGCCATCACTCTGACATGAAGGGAAGTGTCACAGGTGAGAAATGACCTCGGAAAGGGAACATTCAACATCAAAAGTGATGGGGGAGACGACCTGTGCTGCCGCGTCAATCACAGCTGCTTAAAGGGATCCCGGCGTCTGACACAGATAAATATGGGACCATAGGACAGGATCGCTGGACCATTCATCTCTGGGGGACGTCATTAGTGTAACATTTCCTCTGTAGAATCACTCACTGGTATTGGGGTCACATATGAAGAGGGGGCTTATATAGACAGGTGAAAGACCCCCACCAAAAATATTGATATGTGTTTCTGTGATTTCCATCCATCACAAAATCTAATGTTAAGTGCCCCCCCCCAGCAGCGCCACCACAGGACAAATATAGAATTACACAATTCTTGTTTGGTCATCGTTGTAATTTTGTCTGCGGTATTTTGTTTATAACAAAACAAGTTATAAATGCTAAAAAGATATGAAAGATAATGGAGTATAGGGGGAGTTTATAACAGAAGGCAGTAATAATAAGTGGGGTATAGTATAGTACAGATGATTGTACTAGATAGTAGTACAGAATAATAATAAGTAGTAAAGTAGATTGTAGTGGAAGTTAGTAGAGTATAATAGTAATTGGGTGTACTATAGTAAAGTAAAGGTTGTAATACACACTAATAAAGTCTAGTGGACAGTAAGAGTATACAGCGTAGTAAGTTTAGGGGACAGTAAGAGTATACAGCGTAGTAAGTTTAGGGGACAGTAAGAGTATACAGCGTAGTAAGTTTAGGGGACAGTAAGAGTATACAGCGTAGTAAGTTTAGTGGACAGTAAGAGTATACAGCGTAGTAAGTTTAGTGGACAGTAAGAGTATACAGCGTAGTAAGTTTAGGGGACAGTAAGAGTATACAGCGTAGTAAGTTTAGGGGACAGAAGTACAGAGGCAAAGAAATATAGGAGAGTGGTAAATTGTAATATAGTAGTAGGGTATTGTATATATCATATCATATCAATGGTGGAGACAACAACCTGTGATTTGCGCTATAAGGGATGGAGTTTCATTTGATACATGTGGATATGGAACATCACAGATACATTGGGGCTCATTAACTATGGGTCGCGGATCGCACTTTCGTCGGACTGTTTGCCATTTTCGGGGATTACATGGTATTTAACAAGTATCTGCACCGTGATTTTGGCGCACCTGATCGATTTTTGCCGCAGTTGCGCTGGCGTCCATGCGACACAAATTTGGGGGGGGGGGCGTTGGACGATACAACTGATTTAGACTGAGCGCGGGATTTAACTTTCAAATTATGTCACAAGACAATGCAGTTTCATGCACCAGGAAGAAGAAGGTGAACTCTGGCGGACCTGAGCGGGGAAGCGACACATGCAGGATATCGGGCGCATGATCTTAGTGAATTGCGGTACAGGGCATTTTACACGGCAATGCACTTTCGGGGGACTCCATATACTAGGATTTCATGGGTGAAATCTGGTGGGTGGTTTGGCCCCCCTCGAAGGTTTGGGCCCTGGGCTACCCCCTATATTTTAATCCACTACTGCATATGACTAATTCGGCACTGCTACATCTAGGTCACCTGGATGCATCCACTGGAGCACTGGATGGATGGATGGAGGGGGGGGGTGAGTTTATTGGATTGAGGAATTTTGTTTGGGGAGTGAGAGGTGCAAGGGTGAATAAACAGGACGACAGATTTGTGGTGGTATAGGGGAGATGCAAATAAACAGAGATCTCAGTGAAATATGTCTGCAGCATTCCATCAGCTATTACTCTCTGTCATCAGCCGCACTGCTGTACAGCATCATGGTGATAGGTGCTGTCCCTGCCCCCATGTGTAGTTGTGTGATTTTACGTTTTTGTTCACACAAACTAACCACAAGACACACTTAGCCCTGCTACATCTGTATAGTAATATACCTGTCACAGCCACGCAAAACCTGAAAACGTCGGAAAAAATGACGAAATTTCAATCCGCGGACCCTTAGTAAATAAGCCCCAATGTGTTATTTCTCTCAAGTTGTATATCCTTTCCTGAAAAGTTTCACTAGCTAGCAGGGCCGGCTCCAGGTTTCAGTGGGCCCCTGGGCGACAGCGCCTCACTGGGCGACAGCGCCTCACTGGGCCCCTTAGCAGTGAACTCGTGTTGTGGCATTAAAAACGCAGAACCTTAAGATACCAATATTAATATACAGCCCCATCATGCTCCATTAATTAATATATATCCCCCCAGGCTCCATTAATTAATATATATCCCCCCAGGCTCCATTAATTAATATATATCCCCCCAGGCTCCATTAATTAATATATATCCCCCCAGGCTCCATTAATTAATATATATCCCCCCAGGCTTCATTAATTAATATACACCCCCCCTCCAGGCTCCATTAATTAATATACACCCCCCCCCCCTCCAGGCTCCATTAATTAATTTACACCCCCCAGGCTTCATTAATTAATATACACCCACCCCCTCCAGGCTCCATTAATTAATATACACCCCCCCCCTCCAGTCCAGGCTCCATTAATTAATATACACCCCCCCCCCTCCAGGCTCCATTAATTAATATACACCCCCCCCTCCAGGCTCCATTAATTAATATACACCCCCCAGGCTTCATTAATTAATATACCCCCCCCCCCTCCAGGCTCCATTAATTAATATACACCCCCCAGGCTTCATTAATTAATATACACCCCCCCCCCCCCCTCCAGGCTCCATTCATTTATATACATCCCCGTCGCACACCATGGTTCCATTAATTAATATAGCCCCCCGCACCCCATTAATTCATATCCCCCCCCCCCACACACACAGGCTCCATTAATTCGTATACCCCCCCCCCTCCATTAATTAATTAAATACACATTATTAATGGCCAGAAAAAAATAATAAACACTAACTTACCTCACGCGATGCACACATCTTCCGAGTCAGAGCAGCATCTACTGTGCAGCTGCAGGGACGCTGGCGGCGTGACGTCATCACAACGGCAGCGTTCTGCACCGTATTAGACGCTCCGCGGCAGAAATACATTGGCCGCGCCGCTGCAATTACATTGTGTGAGGGTCCACTTGTGGTGCCGCCCCCCTGTTAGCTGCACCAGCACTGTGAGTGCGGCGCTTATCTCAATTACATCGGAGATGTATGCCGATGTAATTGAGTTTTCTTATGTTGCCAGTTTGTGCCGTGGGCCCCTCTGGAACCTCTGGGGCCCCGGTGCCTGCCCGGGTAAGCCGGGTGCTGGCGCCGGCCTTGCTAGCTAGCATGATGCTGAACAATGCTCTGTGAACTTACAATGTATCAGTCTGCAGTCCAGGCTGTTTAGCTCACAGAGCATTGTCTAGACTGGATACAACTGTCTCCACTTCTCAGCTGAGAGCAGGACTAGCTATGTACAGGGTCACTGCCTCTCAATGCAGACAGAAGAGTTCTTATTTACAGACAGCAAGCAGCGATCTGAAAAATCATAAAGAGAAAAATCATAAAAAATTATTTTTTTTATCATGTGTAACCATGCAGACTGCAGCCAGTGCTGGGTATTGTCCCTGGAGAGATGTGTTATCATACAATTTCTGTATGTTGTTAGTAGCAGCAGGACGGTGGAATATGGATTTATAGTCCAGGATTCAGAACGCTCTTGGGGCCACGCAAACCTCCCCAGGAAGTGTATAAATTACAACTTGCCGGAGCCTGGTGGTGCTCTGCAGAGCACCACAAGCTAATTTGCATATGGTATAAAATCTTTTTTCTCCAAAATGCGGCCATAGAAAGTTATAAAAAATGGAGCATTAGGAATGCGAGGACGGAACGCAGAGGTGAGTAATGATCATCTACCATCATCTAAGCTGATGGTAGGTATCCCTTTAAGAGATGTGTAGTCATCTGCAGGATCCTCTGTGCACAAGATGTAACCTCCGAGATATTATTTCTATCCATGTCCTATCTATTTATCTACCTCCTAGAGAAAAACTCCTCTCCATTGTTCCTAATGAGAAAAATCACTGGTTTTAATCCATATTCAATGCGACGGTTCAGCCCATTAAGAGGCTTTTTCATGCTAAACAATAGTGACAGAGAAAAGATATATATAGTATGGGAGAGGGTCACATGATCTTTCCAAACCCCGCCTCCTCATTAAAATATATACAATGTCAAAAGTGCAAAATATCAAAGTTACATATCACATAAAGTCATCCAAGCATTACATATACAACCTAACAATAAAGTACAATCTGTATCACATAGTAAAACTCCATGAATCCTGACCGATCAGATTTATATTTCACATAAATGTGTAAATTTGAGAGTAAATGGCGCTGAAGATATGTGGATATTAACTTGATCCCAATTGCCCACAGATGAAAGACGTCAGCGGACGCGGGTCTCGAGTCTTTTGACTTTGCTGCAGTTTTTTTTACTCCAGCACTACATCACGGGAGTACACAAAAATTGAAACAAGCCGAAATTAGGGAGGAAAGCATAAAATGTAGTGATGCAATGAAGCCTGTCCTTCTCCCCACTCGGTGTAATACCATGTAGCTCGTTGGAAACACTAATACAAAACCAATTGTTCTTCCTCTCGACAAAGTGGAAGAGAAAAACCAACACTATAGCACCATTGGAGACAACAATAGTAGTGATGGTAAGAAATATTTTATTTAAGTCAAAACACAAATAACAAAATAACAAACACTGGTTTAAAAAAGATTCTACCCCAAGGGGGACACAAGATAAGGTTGCACTCCAAATAACAAGATCATCAGAAAAGTTATGTGTAGGTTGAAGGCACCAATGGCCTTCATCTAGTATGAATGGGAGATAAGGCACAATTGTCAATTAAATCAAACCTAATGATGGGCAAAATGCATGAACGTATATAGTCCGTAGGTGCAACATATCTTACCCATGTTAAAGATGATCGATGTCCGGAGTGACAACGCCCCAAATCACGGGAGCCTGGCAGGGCTGGCGAAAAGGCAAGGCAAACTGGGCAATTGCCCAGGGCCCCTGTCCATGTGGGTGACTCAAGCAGCCGTTTGACTCACCCACCACGGGTATGGACCTACCGCTGGGGCGCCCAATATCCCGGGCTCAACAGAGAGAAGGAGAAGCTGTGATGTCATTACACCGTGTCTTCTGCTTCAAGCAGCTCAGTACAGCCGTCAGGAGAAGGAGGCGCAGTATGATGACATCACCGCACCCTGTCCTGCACTAGGAGAAGAAGAGAAGACAGGAAGACAGCTGAGAGAGGACATTACTGGGGAGCTGTGGGGGACATTACAAGGGGGGCTGCGGGGGACATTACTAAGGGGGGGGTTGTGGAGGACATTACATAGCCTAGGGATAAGGTATGCCTTCCATGCCTTTTGCAAGAGAGAAAGAGGGACAAAAGATGCAGTGGGCTAAGTGCGACATATAATTTTTTTTGCCTTAAGCCACACCTTTAGCTCGCCCCTTACTCTACCACCACAAAGTATAATTTCCCCCTTAGTGCCCCCATCTCCCTCTCACATTGTGTTCCCCCAGTCACATTGTAGCCACTATGATATTGTGCCCCCAGCAGATCCCATCATATTGTATTTAAACCCCACAGCAAATCCTCAGAAGCTCCCCCAATTATTGCACCCCCTCTTACTGTGCTCCCAAGCTGCTCCCCATCTTATTTTACCCTGTCCCCCGGGAGTTCCTTCTCTTATTTTACCTCACAGGCCAGCAGGTTCCCCTATTATAGTGCCCCCCAAGCAGCGCCCCCCCCCCTGTTATTTTACCCCCACTCCACAGTTCCCCCTTTTATAGTGTGTACCCCAGCAGCAATTTCAATTCTTATTTTACCCCCTCCCCAGCAGTTCCCCCTATTATTGTCCTCTCCCCAGCAGTTCCCCCTCTTATAGTGTCTCCCCCATCAGTTTCCCCTCTTATTGTCCCCTCCCCAGCAGTTCCCCCTCTTACACTGCCCTCCCCAGCAGCTCCCCCTCCTAGTTTCCCCCTGCATTAAAATAATAAACGCATATACTCACCTTTCCCTCTTCCCCTGCCATAGCTCTCCTGTCCTTTCCTTCTGCTGTATGCAGCAGTGAAGCCAGAAGTTTGATGACATCATCACATTGCACCTGTCAGCTCTGCTACACACAGCATAAGCAGAGACACAGTGATAGTGCAGGGAGCTGCTGACTTTCTGCACAAACAATGTAAATAACTATTTCGGTGCCTGTGGGATGCTGACAGAGCTGATGCCCCGGCACATACCTCCCACCAGGTGGGACAGAGAACGAAATTCGGGATTCGGGACAGTTGGTAGGTATAGACGAGGAATAAATGGTTTATTACCACTTCTGCATCCTCCTTTCTTCACTGCATAACGCAGGAGTAGCTGAAGTAGCGCTATTCAGAAAATACAAGAGCCGGAGGAGTCTATAGACTGGGTATGCAGGGGTTAATCAGAGCTGCTGGGTCTGAACAGACCCAGTACGGCCCTGACGTGACATCTACCCAAACAGGGGTAACAAGAAAGTTGGAAATTTCCCCCAAGGGTGTATTATGACCTCATGGGGGAAAAAATAAACACACACACAAATTCCCCCACTATAAAAAACATCGCCCACCCATTTGCCCCAGACTATACATATTGGGGGTCATTTACTTACCCGGTCCTGTCGCAATCCAGCGGCGGGTTCTCCGTCGAGTATTCGGGTCTTCCGGCGATTCACTAAGATAGTGCGCCCGATGTCCACTAGGTGTCGCTGCTGCGCTGAAGTCCGCCGGAGATCACTGGAGTTCACCATCCGTTGCTTGGTGCAGGTAAGCGCGTGTCGAGCAACACATTTTTTTTTAAATACCGTGGTTTTTCTGAATCCGTCAGGTTTTCCGACAGCCACGGCCCCCCCCCCCCATTTCCGTTGCATGCATGCCGGTGCCGAAGCACCAAAATTCGATCGTGTGCGCCAAAAACCCGGGGGAATTCAACGCTAAAACGGTAATTTTTGGGAAACGCTACGACAAATAGCGATTCAGGCCCTTAGTAAATGACCCCCATTGGGGCACATTTACCAAGAATGTAGGAAACTGCCGTAAAACTGCTCTGCCCGTGTATAATACTGGGTGCGACAAATTCATTGAGCAGGTGCGCCAGAAATCATAAATCTGGCGCTTCCCGCACTGGTCCGACAGAGTTCACCAAGTTTTTGTGGTGCACCTTTAACATAGGGCGTGTGACAGACTTTGCTTGTCAAATAGGGCGCACGGTCCAACTGAGCGCCGGAACGGCCCCTAATTTGTGTGGCATGGAGGCAGTGCAGCTGCGCCACAAAACGGTCACTCGCGACACAATAGCGGCGCTGATTCTTCTTATATACCTGTGCAAGACGTTTTAGCCTAGAAACACGTGCAAAGTCCATCAGAAAACTGGTGCAAAGTCAGAAAACTTAGTGAATTTACCCCATTATATATCAAAACAACCATCACGCACAAGGGAATTAATTTGTAATGGTCATTTCAAGTTAATTTGAAAACGTTAACATTTCTCCTTTTTAACTATCCCCTTGTCACGAAAAAAAGCAACAAACATTTTTAAGGTATTGCAAAAAAAAAAAAGAAATGATGCTCCTTAGACAATTTGGTAAAAATGCGCCAGTTATTAAAGCCCTTTAAGGCCTGGTCAGAAAGGGGTTAAAGGGGTTGTCCGAGAGTTCTGAAAAAAAAACTATAGGTAGGTCGGGAGGGCGCTGCTTAAAAAAATTAAGTCCTACTTACCTTCCGGTGCCCTCCGGTATCCAGCGCTGCTGTCGCTCCAGTCCGGGCGCCATGTAAACAAACATGGCCGCCGGAGCAGCGCTGGATTCAGCTTCCGGCTGGCCGTGGCCGGCCATGCCTACCTGTCCCTATTCACAGCATTGTGAATGCGAGTCGGAAGGTTGTCGGGTCCGGCTGGTAGCTGAGTCCAGCGCTGCTCCGGCGGCCATGTTTGTTTACATGGCGCCCGGACCGGAGCGACAGCAGTGCTGGATACCGGAGGGCACCGGAAGGTAAGTTCAGCTTTATTTTTTAAGCAGCCCTCTCCCGGCCACCTATAGTTTTTTTCAGAATTCGGACAACCCCTTTAAGATAAGATTAAGTGTTCTTTATCTTCAGCGCTGTTTACACTCAGATTTACATTTTATATGTGAAATATAAATCTGATCTGATTCATGGAGTTTTACTATGGGATACAGATCTGCACTTGTACTTTAGTATTATGATGACTTTAGTGATATGTAACTTTGATATTTTGCACTTTTGACATTGTATATATTTTAATGAGGAGGCGGGGTTTGGAAAGATCATGTGACCCTCACCCATACTATATATATCTTTTCTCTGTCACTATTGTTTAGCTTGAAAATGTCTCTTAATGGGTTGAAATGTCGCATTGAATATGGATTAAAACCAGAGATTTTTCTCATTAGGAACAATGGAGAGTAGTCCTATAAAGCGTGCGCCCTCTGATCAGATTTTATCAATTTTCTGATGCTATGAACTTTCCTATTATAGATCTTTATCTATAAATCTATGTATCTATCTAATATCTGTGTCATATTTATTTATCTCATATCTATATAATATATCTCTCATATCTATCTATCTATCTATCTCATATCTTTCTGCAACACCCCTGCCAATGCATAGGCAGGCTGGTAGTTGTGAGTAGCGCCCTCCTCAGGTCAGGTGCTGTTAGGGTGATTGATCACCTCTCTAGGAAGTTTCTAGAATTTGGGATGTAGTGTAATTGTAGCTACTGCCTGGCAAGGCAACAGTTATTTGTGAAATGTGATTATCCAATGATGTTTCTGTAACACAAGCTGGAAGGTGATTGGAGAGATGCTACCACCTGACCAGGGGAGATATAAACCCTTGCTGGGCGGAAGTACATGGTTCCATCTTAATGGTCTGTTCAGTCCATCTGCAGAGTCGTGCCAGAATGAGCAGCACACCTCAGCGTTGCCTCAGCCGTTAATCCCAGGAACTTCTAGTGCCTTAGGCCTACTGCCTGGCACCCAGGGCAGCTTCTACCACTTGGACTCAGTTCCATCTGCACCAGCGCACCCTGCATCTACTATCAGGCTGCGTGTAACCTTCCTGTGGACCGGCTCTCCATGACTCTTCCAGCTTGAGGATCTGCTGTTAATAGTTTGGCCGTTGCCTGTTGTTGAATAAAGAACCGTGAGTTGATTTGCACAATGTTGCCTCTGTCTGATCCCTGGCTACGGCTGTTACCACCATGGGCTCCCCATCCTTTAACCAGGGACCTATCTTACAGATATTAAGTGGTTGCCCTGAGGAGATTCAGTACATGAGCCTCTATATATTTCTTGCACACACCACCTGCAGGAGACCTGCCGGGCTGTAGGACAGGCTATCTACCAGACATCTATCTACAAATAGAGAAAAGGCAACATTGATTTGCTCAAATAATTGCACACTACCACACCACTCCTGACCAGGCTTGGGAAAAGCAATGGCAGGATTTGCGCAAAAAAACCTGCACCTTTTTTTAAATTTGCACCTAATATGGCACAAAAAAACCCTTTATTTGACAAAGCCAAAACTACAAAGACAAATGAGGTGCAAAAATAGACTCACTAAAGGTGCAAAAAGAGCTCAGGGAAGGGGGAAATAAGATAAATGACCCCCATGTGTTTGACACCTGTGGTTTAGAGTCTTGAGGGAAATTCGCCATAGAATTCAGGGGGTTCTGTATCTTCCTGCCTTATTAATCAGATTTATGTGGAAAAAGTTATCAATTTGTAGCAAAGTGAAATAGTAATATGTCTATATATATATATATATATATATATATATATATATATATATATATACAGGCAGTCCCCGGGTTATGTTCACGATTCTGTTCTGTAGATTTGTTCTTAAGTTGAATTTGTATGTAAGTCGAAATTTTATATTCTTAAATTTTAAGTAAGGACGCAATTTTTGGATCTCTGTGACAACTGGATTTTAAAACTTTCGGCTTGTCTTAAGAACCAGGATTAATAATAAATCTTAATAGCAGACACCATTGTATCATTTGATCATTGTAGCCTGGGACTAAAGTACAGCAAATTACCAACATCCAGAGGGCTGTCTGTAATTAGGGGTTGTCTGTAAGTCGTGTGTCCTTAAGTCGGGGACCACCTGTATAGTGACAGAATTTTCACCCTTCCGCTATGTTCCAGTCCCGCTCGCTCTGGCACCCGCTGCCCCATACAGAGGATTCCTGAGTTTCCTACAAGACTTAGGTTACATTACTGAGGCTTCATCCCCTGATGACATATGGGTCGGTATATGGTTCTGTCCATGTGGTTCTGTCGATTAGTAAGGAATCAGAGAGCTGAAAGTCCATTATGTTCTTATAGGGATTTGAGTGACTCATACAACATTCATCCTGCGTGGAAATACTTCCAAGTTTTGGATTTTCTGGAAAATTTCTTCTTTTCATTTCCTGAAAAGATGAGAATATTCTATGATGGAGGTCCAGGACTGAATGGAGCTCAGAGGGTCACAATCCCACCAAAATATCCCAAATACAGTGTATATGAGCCAGAAGATAAAATATACATAAAATAAAGAGAACACTTAGGCATTCACACGTGGCATTTACATTTCATTTTGATATGCACTACAACAGCCGAGGAGAGGAATGTTTCTCAATAACATTCATGTTTACTATGTGTTAACGTTCTGTTAACATTGTGTTTACAAACACCAATGTTAACAGCAATGTAATTAGGCAAATCTCCCATCCTCAGCTGTTGCATTGAGTTTGAAAACACAATGTAAATGCCATGTAAGAACAAAGCCTGAAACAACACAGTGTAACCCCAAGACAATCGCACTCCTGTGACATCAATCTATCCAGTTATCAATCAACAATCATTGTGAATCCATTTCTCCTGCTGTCACGCAAATTAAATTGACAACTGGCAGAAATTAAAAGAGAAATCCTATATAAAGGATTGGTTCTGTAGGTGGTGACCACAGACCATTTCAGTGTTCCAATCCTCTTTGGCTGTTGTTTGGTCACTTTTGTATTCATTGTCATTGCTCCAGTAATGCAGCTCATCCAGGATGGCACATCAATGCGAGCTGTGACCAGAGCTGATACCAGGAGAGACAGGCTGGTACCCCAGGAGACATGGAGGTTGGCGTAGGACCCAGCATCAGGACTGGTACCTTCTCCTTTGTGCTAGAAGGACCAGGAGGAGCACTACCAGACCCCTGCAAAATGGAGGGTAAAACAGGCAGGGGCTGCTAATCCAAAACTTATGGTAATTGATCATTAGTCAGTGTGACCACATCAGTCAAAGTAGAAGTTCTGGTAGATTCTGGTAGACTTCACCCAGTGATCTGTTATTTGTTCTTGTATTATTCTGCACGAGTAGTAACATGTGATATAGTAACAAATCCCCAGCTGCGGACATGTAAACAGATGCTTTTTCTGTCTTAAGGTCAAAGCACTTGCTGACAATGAACTGGCAGACAACAGCAGTGGAACCACGAACAAAGTACTTGTTCTGTTACTGGATTATCTGACTGGAGCCTCTGCATTTGGAGAATTTCATCCTAATCAGGGGCAGATTGAGACATCCATGTGTCCTGAGCCGTATGAATATTATAGCCCCAAGTCTGGAATCACTTCTTATGATGATACCAGATACTCTTGGAGAATGGAGGATGTGTCATTTCTGCCTGTTTTCAATCTGTGGTTTCAGGACCCTTGGAGGACCTTCAAAGGTCCTGAAATGACTCTTGTGTACATGTGTATTGAGAGCAGGAACAGATGTACAAGGATTTCATGGGTGAAGGTCCTTCTCAGTATAAAATTTGGTGGGTGGTTTGGGTGGCCATGGGCCCCCTAGAAAGCTTGGGCCCTGAGCTAAACCGCCTGTATTTTAAAAAACTGCTTATTCTAATAACAAGATTATTAAATGATTCTACTCTACTGTAGAATCAAGAAGGCAGTGCTAAAGAGCAGTTCAATGCAGAGAGCTAAGAGCAGGGCAATGTGAGGACACACCCCTGTCCAGCTACAATCCTGGAATATACATTCATATTTCACAGTCCTGCTCCTACTAATAACATATACAAAGGTGTGATTACACATTTCTCCAGGGATAAGCATTGTCTAGACTGGAAACAATTGTCTCCACTTCTCAGCTGAGAGCAGGACTCGCTGTGCCTCTGAATGGAGACAATTGTATGGAGTCTAGACAATGCTCTGTGAGCTAAACCGTCTGGATTCCAGACTGATACAAACCGGTAGAGAGATCTGTGCAGCTGCTGATGTGTTAGAGCATTGTCTAGACTGGATACAATTGTACACTTATAATAATAATCTTTATTTATATAGCACCATCAAATTCCATAGCTTTTTATAGATTCTGGGGAATGTATCCAACATCCCCCACCGAGGCCTGGAGGCAGCCGGGGCCCAGAATGCCAGAGTGGCTGGCGGTTGTGGCCTAGGCATGCTGTGGTCACGGTGCTTGGTATGGGGACCGGAGGGCTGTCTTACAGCCTGGCAGGTCTCCAGCAGGTGATGTGTGCAAGAAATTAGATGAGGGAGAGGCTGATGTATTGGTTATCCCTGGGGCAACCCCTGAGTGTCTGTAAGATAAGTCCCTGGGGATTGGATGGGGAAGCCCGTGGTGGTACAGCCGTATCCAGGGATCAGACGGAGGCAACGTAGTCATGTGACCCAACAGCTGAGAGCAGAAATAGCTATGTACAGGGTCACTGCCTCCTAGTGGAAATAAGAAGGACATGAGTAACTGACAGCAAGCAGAGATGTAGAGAATTGTGGAAAAATTAAAGGATCCCATCAACAGATGTGACTATACAGATGCAGCCAGTGCTTTTTATTGTCCCTGGGGATATATGTCATCATATCTTATGTGTATGTTGTTAGTAGCAGCAGGACTGTGAAATATAAACCTGGGACAACCCCTTTAAGCTACTTATATGTGGTTATTAAAGACGCTCTGGATAAAAAGGAGACACCTAGTGGCTGGAGATGTCATTACATTATCCATCTATGCAGCCCCATCATACAGTACAGCAAATCTGTAGGGGGCGCCATAGGGCTGCAGCTTCATGTATTGTCTGGTGTCTAAGTGTGAACACACATCAAGGGTCTCTCTGATTGGAAACCATTCCAGAAGTAGGTAACAACTTATGTTTTATATATATATATATATATGTTATACATATAATTTTTAAACTTACGCTGTATTATTTTTCCTCTAGGAAGCTTTATTTGCACGTTTTTGTTTCGCACGCTATATATTGGCTCAGATGTACTAGTTCTATCGCACTAGTTTTGGTTTTGCGCCCAAATGAGACGCATTGTTGCGCTTGAATTATCACAAGCTACAACCATGTGTCATGAGTTCAGTTTAATAGTTTTATTAATCACTTGTGATTCCCAGCATTGCCTTTGCACTCCAGACTATATTAAGACGCAAGAATGGCGCAAATCCCAAGCAACTATCATATGAGCAGGAAACTCTGGACAAACAATGAGGAGACCAGAACAACTACAAGGACATCTAAGCCTTCTCCAACCACTGGCAGCCACCAGGAGCCTCCACACCATCACCTCAATGTCCTGTTGTTGATGATTTTGCAGCAGACTTACCGGCTACCAGACTTAAAGGGCAAAAACACAAAAATTTAAAAAAAATTAACAATAAAATTCAATAAAATGTCCCAAAACCCCCAAAAACACATAAAACAATACATCATTCAAAAAGTAAAAAAAAAAAACATATTAGTTAGTCCAAAAATTCCCAATCTATTAATATATAAACACAGTTATTCCCACCGGTAAGTTATTCCCATGTCCAAATTGCCACGTTTTTGCCATTTTGTAACAGATAAAAGTTGAATTAAAAGTGATCAAAAGGTTGCACTATCCCCAAAATAGTACCAGTGAAAATGTTAGCTTATCCCAAAAAAATGACACCCTACACAGCACTGTACACTTAAAGGGCACCTACCACCCCGATTCTACCTATAAAGGTAGAAGGGGTGGTAGGTGGATGGATGAGACGTGAGGATAGCCCTTTTTTGCGCAGGAGCGCGCAGAATGCAGGGGACGCAGGGGACCCGGACGAGGGCGCGCAGCTACCAGGAGCTGCGCGCCGAAGATTATCTGGTAGGCGGAGTAACGCGGCTACTGGGGCAGGGAGTAGCCGCGACTAGTAGCCTCATGTCCGACTACTCCACGCCCCAGTAGCCGCATAAAAAAATTTGCATATAGCTACAATAAAGTTTTGTAAAAGACACCCGGGACGTGAGGATTAGCCCAAAAAAGGGCTATCCTCACGTCCCATTCATCCACCTACCACCCCTTCTACCTTTATAGATAGAATCGGGGTGGTAGGTGCCCTTTAAGTATGAAAAACTTATTGGCGAAAACTTATATGGCAAAATGAAAAAAAACATTTGTATAAAAGGTTTTCATATTTTAAAATCTATTAACACCTAATAAAACTGAAATAAACCTGGTATCCCTGTGATTGTACCGACCCAAAGAATTTAGTAGAGGTGTCATTTAGGAAGCACAGTAATAAACGTAAAAACAGAGCCCACAAGAAAATGATGCAAATGCGGTTTCTAGTCAATATTAGCCCATTTTGCAATTTATTATAATAATAATAATAATTCTTTATTTGTATATCGCACACAGATTACGCAGCGCTGTACAAAGCATGTCAAAGTGGTCCTTGTCACCATGGGGCTCACAATCTAAGCAACCTAACAGTATGTTTTGGAGTGTGGGAGGAAACCGGAGGACCCGGAGGAAACCCAGGCAAACACAGAGAGAACATACAAACTCTTTGCAGATGTTGACCTCACAGTGGTGCTTATTTACTAAGGGTCCGCGAGTCGCATTTCCGTCGGTTTTCCGACGGTTACGGGTATCAGGGCACAGGGACAGGTATTTAGCAGGGGATTGTGTGACACCCTATTGGATTTTGCCACATCAGCGTCAGCTTTCATGTGACACAAATCGGGGGGGGGGGGGGGGGGCGTCCGTCGGACAACGGGATTTAACTTTGAAATTGTGCTGGAAGCCAAGTACTTACATGCATCGGGAAGAAGATGGTGAATTCTGTCGGACCTATCGGGCGCACGATCTTAGTAAATCGCGGCACAGTTCATCCTTGTAAGACATTCCGGATCGGGGATCAGGCAGGGATCGGGTAAGTAAATGTGGTATTGGTCCAATCCCGAAACGTGTTGTTTTATATACCAATTCATTATGAAGTAAATACTTGGAATTTTAGAGGATGCGATATCGGAGTGGATTCTTCTCGCTTGCAAAACATTGAATATCCTCTACAAATGGGCTAAAATCATGGACGTTTATCTGTGACTACTTCTCCACTAGAAGCTGCTACTCTACGACATAAAGAGAATTACTTCACATGTCTGATTATCTTCACTGAAGGGTGAGAATTCTACCACATTCTAATTAATACGTTACCACCTACCTGCAATTGAGTCTCTGGCCAGTATCCTCCTAAGACACCAGTGTGGTTATCCAGCTACACAGAGACATGTCTCTGTACTGTCTCTCTCCCACACACTTTTCCTCTATCCTGCTACACAGTGACACTTCTCTGTCCTGTCTCCCCCTCTCCCTGCTCTTCTGTCCTGCTACATGGGGACACTTCTCTGTCCTGTCTGCAGCTCCCACTCACTTGTCTCCTATCCTGCTACAAGGGGACACCTCTCTGTACTGTATCCCCCTCTCCATGGTCTTCTGTCCTGCAACATGGGGACACTTCTCTGTACTTTCTCTCTCTGCTCTTCTATTCTGCTACACAAGGGATCCTTCTCTGTCCTGTCTGCAGCTCCCACTCACTTGTCTTCTATCCTGCTACACGGGGACACATCTCTGTACTGTATCCCCCTCTCCCTGCTCTTCTGTCCTGCAACATGGGGACACTTCTCTGTATTTTCTCTCCCTGCTCTTCTATTCTGCTACACGGGGACACTTCTCTGTCCTGTCTGCAGCTCCCAATCACTTCTCTTCTATCCTGCTACACGGGGACACATCTCTGGACTGTCTCTCCACCACTCATTTCTCTTCTATCCTGCTACACGGAGACACTTCCCTGTACTATCTGCAGCTACTACTCACTTCTCTTCTATCCTGCTACATGGGTGACACTTCTCTGTACAGTCTGCAGCTCCTACTTACTTCTCTTCTCTCTTGCTCTGAGCTGAGGCTTTTGCAGATTGTTTTGTAAATAGAAGGTCATGAACTGTAAACAGAGGCTGCATATAGGGGCACATTTACTAAGGGTCCTTTGGACGCATTGCCATCGGGTTTTCCGACTATTTCTGATTCGCTGAATTGCACAGGGGTTTTTGGTGCACGCGATCGGATTGTGGCGCATCGGCGCCGGCTTTCATGCAACACATATCGGGGGGCGTGGCCGCCGGACAAACCGCGGAATTTAAAAATTAAATTGTGTTGCAAGATCAGCACTTACATGCACCGGGAAGAAGAAGGTGAACTCCGGTGGACCTCAGCATGGAAGCGACAGATGCAAGAAATTGGATGCACGATATTACGACGGCGGCGTCAAAGGGATAGGTAAGTAAATGTGCCCCATAGTTTCTGTAGTGTCTGCTGAGTCGCAAATGATGAATATTATTGGGTGCAGCATAACATTTGGATTGGTAGGATAAATGAGGGAAACATGGTTATTTTTCCTGCGTGGCTTTTTTGGTGTTTAGTTGCAACATATAGGGGCCCATGTATTATCGCATCTGCACCAAAAAAATGCCAGGATTTTAATGTTTTTTTGGCGCAGAATTGTTGAAGATCATTTATAATGAGTTTGCGCCAGAAACAACAGATGTTTCCGACTATCCCGACACATTCGTCTTTTTTTTTAGCGCAAGTGGGCGTGGCTTAACGTTTCCACATTATCCTCCAGATTTATGTGTATTTTTTCTGCATTTTTAGGCGCAATTTTTGGCTCACGATAGACCAGGAAAAAACTGGTCAGGGAGCAAAATTAAGGCGCAGTGCATGTAAAATTTGGGGCGCGCACTTCATTACTGTCGGCATTTTTCTGGCGCCCCACCTTAATACATCAGGCTGTGCTTTCCGGATACTGATCTCCGATGCCGACAGTCGTCCTTGCGCCATAATTAGTAAATCCCCCCATGGTGTTTCGACATTATGAAAATGCGCAAACAGAAAAAAAACGAGTGATACATCTGGCTCCTGGTGCGTTATCATATATGTTCTACTACACAGCAATCAGTGGCTGCCACATCGCCCCCTGGTGGACAACACTGTCCATGATTTACTCTTCACCTTTTATAGATCAAGCACCAAGTCACTGAGTAGCACAACAATCAAAGCATAGAAAGGGTAGGAACGATAGCAAGCGGGGTAGAGGGTGGAGGAGCCGCAATTGTGCCTAAATCACAACAAATGTGTCCCATGCTTTTTCACAGTAACCTTGGTGGTCTGATTTCTCTTAGATGATACATAGATAAATATGATGTATAGATATGAGATAGATGGATTGATAGATAGATACATAGATAGATACATAGATAGATATGAGATAGATAGATATGAGATAGATGGATTGATAGATAGATACAAAGATAGATATGAGATAGATGGATTGATAGATAGATACATAGATAGATACATAGATAGATATGAGATAGATAGATATGAGATAGATGGATTGATAGATAGATACATAGATAGATATGAGATAGATGGATTGATAGATAGATAGATAGATAGATAGATAGATATGAGATAGATGGATTGATAGATAGATAGATAGATACATAGATAGATATGAGATAGATAGATATGAGATAGATGATAGATGGATATGAGATAGATAGATAGATAGATAGATAGATAGATAGATAGATAGATATGAGATAGATGATAGATGGATATGAGATAGATAGATAGATAGATAGATAGATAGATATGAGATAGATAGATAGATAGATATGAGATAGATATGAGATAGCAGATAGATAGATAGATAGATAGATATCAGATAGATAGATAGATAGATAGATAGATATGAGATAGATAGATAGATAGATAGATATCAGATAGATAGATAGATAGATATGAGATAGATAGATAGATAGATAGATAGATAGATAGATATGAGATAGATATGAGATAGATAGATAGATAGATAGATAGATAGATAGATATGAGATAGATAGATAGATAGATATGAGATAGATAGATAGATAGATAGATAGATATGAGATAGATAGATAGATAGATAGATATGAGATAGATAGATAGATAGATAGATAGATATGAGATAGATATGAGATAGATAGATATATAGATAGATAGATAGATAGATATGAGATAGATAGATAGATAGATAGATATGAGATAGATAGATAGATAGATAGATATGAGATAGATAGATAGATAGATAGATATGAGATAGATAGATAGATAGATAGATATGAGATAGCAGATAGATAGATAGATAGATAGATAGATAGATATGAGATAGATAGATAGATAGATAGATAGATAGATAGATAGATATGAGATAGATAGATAGATATGAGATAGATAGATATGAGATTGATAGATAGGAGATAGATAGATATCCAATAAAAAGAAAAACGGCAGCACTCCAATGTTGTGAACAAACAAGCGTGTTTATTCCACCTCCAGCAACGTTTCGGCTGTAAACTCAACCTTTGTCAAGCAATGTGTGTAAAGTTTTGTACAGATATATATAGTCGCAGTGCAATGACATCATACATAAAGGTAAACAAAAGCACATAGTACAATGTAACAGTGATCAAATAGTTAACAATCCATGATTGATGCATACATATAATGGTATTTCATAAACATCTACATTAGTGATCAAGTGATCATTTATATAAAGAGATATACTTTTGTTGTAAATAAGTGTATCGTTCACCTGTGTGGGACCTCCTCCTGGCTGTGGATTGAGACAAGTCAGACGCTATCCGCGTCTCATAAACCTCATTGCGCATGTCAGAAAAAATAAAACAAATCAGACGCTGCCCGCGTCCCAAAAGATGTCAATGCGCATGTCAGAAAATGTGGTGGAGAGCAGATCACTAACTGCGCATGTCGCGCATGCGCCATATTGATTATGACTTCGTCTGGCGCCATCTTGGATTAGGATTCCCTTACATCTCCTTTATTGAGGCAAACTAACCCTGGCTGTTTTTTGGCGCATGCGTGCGCCCAGTCTACGTATCTAGTGAGTGCCATATTAGGTAGGGGAATAAATATTCCTGGCAAAGAACTAAGTAGAGTATATCGGAATATATCAGAATATACATTCTCGTAAGTATAGGGAGTGGATCTTACGTATATAGTCATAGCATAGACAGATATAATACCACAGTGAAAAGGAACTTATAATTCCAACTATATGGTGCCGCAAGGGTACCTAAACACGGTGCCACAAAGGATACCTAAGTGTAACACACTCGCCACAAAATATGGGTTATTAGTGAAAAAGTCCCAAAATATGTGGGTAACACTACACTACACTAGTATAGTGCACTCCGTGTATGTAACAGAAAGCATATTGGTCCGTAATGGAAATGGTATCATCCCCAACCGCGGACCATGCATTTCCCCACTAGAGGACTCGCTATTAAGCTTTGCCCTAGTGCAGAGATTTTCAACCTGTGTGCCGTGGCACACTAGTGTGCCGCGACACATGGTCGGGTGTGCCGCGGGGAAGGTCCCCAAACTATGGTGCCCCCTGTGTTTTGTTTCCCGGCAATGCGCAGTGATGTAAAATGAGAAATACTATAGTCATGAGGCTGGAGTACTACAAGTACCAGCTCATATGCTTAGTATATGAGCTGGCACTTGTACTCTGGCCTCATGGCCATAGTACTTCTCATTGTACCCCTTTATATTGCAGTATATGAGCCACATAATAATCAGCACCATATACTAAAAACAGGGAGAAACTGAGAACTGTTGAGGAAGAGGTTTCACACTCACTCACTGAGTGAGTAAAATAAATTTAGAATCTATATTATTAACTATATGTATAATATGACTGTTTTAGTGTCATTTTGTGCTATTTTGGTTAGTGGTGTGCCCCAGGATTTTCTAAGTATAAAAAGTGTGCCGCGGCTCAAAAAAGGTTGAAAATCACTGCCCTAGTGGAGAGTGTGCACTGTAAGAGCAAAATGGCATCTGTCAAAAAATAAACTATGTCACAAAAGTCACCATAGATGTCAACCACTTCCTATCTTAAACAGCTCAAGAATGGTTCCAATTCTAGCCAACAACAAAAGTATATCTCTTTATATAAATGATCACTTGATCACTAATGTAGATGTTTATGAAATACCATTATATGTATGCATCAATCATGGATTGTTAACTATTTGATCACTGTTACATTGTACTATGTGCTTTTGTTTACCTTTATGTATGATGTCATTGCACTGCGACTATATATATCTGTACAAAACTTTACACACATTGCTTGACAAAGGTTGAGTTTACAGCCGAAACGTTGCTGGAGGTGGAATAAACACGCTTGTTTGTTCACAACATTGGAGTGCTGCCGTTTTTCTTTTTATTGGATATCTAACCCACTCAGACTGGTGTGAGTGGAAGGATAGCACCCGCTATATCTTGTTGCTAAGGACTGTGCTGCTGTTTTTTTGCTTTTTTAGATAGATAGATAGATATGAGATAGATTAGATACAAGTGAACCCCTATACATATTTATACTAAATGCATTCTGGGTAATCCAAACCAAAGCCCAACCCCCGGGACTACACAGAGGATTCTGTCAGGGTGCAAGGTAAGTTATAACACACAATTATATTGTAATGCAAATGATTAGAGACAGCAAAAAGACATATCGGCTTCCGTGGACTTTAATTTATGCACGCCTCCGCTGCAAGCCTCCACCTGCTCCTGGCCGGGGAACTAGGAGAGAGCACACGCCTCACTCTCTCCACACCCCGGCTCTGACGTCACCAGGTGGATCCTAATTCCCCGCCCGGGAGCAGGAGGAGGGAAGGGGAGGAGGTTGCAGAAATTTAAAGCCGTGGAAGCCAATGGGCGATTAGGTGCCATCTGTCGAAGAAAACATCTAAAAATCAGTCCCTTCATCCCGAGCGAGCAGCCTCATTAGGACACTCTATCACTGCTGATAAATGTCCTTTAATGTGCACATCTAAAAATGTTATCAGACTCCATTTCCTATACATTATAATAAAAAGCCAGAGATTTATTTGAGCATGAAAATTTTTAAATTTTTAAAAAAAATTTTGGTCTATGTAATTATAACTAAATTTAGTCTGGAAATTGTACAAGGATTTACTTTTTTGTGCAAAAATGAAGGGCCAGATGTATCACGAGCTACAACCATCTGTGATGAGTTTCTGCCACTTATATATCACTTTACTTGCAATGTTAGATTCGGGCAGTTACATGTGATCCTGCTACAAGCTCCTCTCTGCTTCTCCCACAGCCCAGCATGAAGATAACACTCACAGCAGCACCCAGGTGTGTGACAACCTGCACCCAGTGACCTCCTCAGCAGTGGCTTCTCCTGGAGGGGATCCCCCAGTGCTGGTCTCCTGCTGCACCCCTGTAATTCTCTCTGACACTTCTCCGTACCGCAGCTCCCACAATCTCCTGCTCTGAGCTGCTGCTTTTGCAGATTATTTGAAAATATAAACATGAACTGTAAACACTGGCTGAGCTCCGCTTCTGTAGATACACTGCTCTGCTGCTGTTATATATAGGGGATGTACTGCTCTGCTGCAGTACTATATTGGGGATACACTGCTCTGCTGCTGTTATATATAGGGGATGTACTGCTCTGCTGCTGTACTATATTGGGGATACACTGCTCTGCTGCTGTACTATATTGGGGATACACTGCTCTGCTGCTGTACTATACAGGGGATACACCGCTCTGCTGCTGTACTATACAGGGAATACACTGCTCTGCTGCTGTACTATACAGGGGATACACTGCTCTGCTGCTGTACTATATTGGGGATACACTGCTCTGCTGCTGTACTATACAGGGGATACACCGCTCTGCTGCTGTACTATACAGAGGATACACCGCTCTGCTGCTGTACTATACAGGGGATACACTGCTCTGCTGCTGTACTATACAGGGGATACACTGCTCTGCTGCTGTACTATACAGGGAATACACTGCTCTGCTGCTGTACTATACAGGGGATACACTGCTCTGCTGCTGTACTATACAGGGGATACACTGCTCTGCTGCTGTACTATACAGGGGATACACTGCTCTGCTGCTGTACTATACAGGGGATACACTGCTCTGCTGCTGTACTATACAGGGGATATACTGCTCTGCTGCTGTACTATACAGGGGATACACCCCTCTGCTGCTGTACTATACAGGAAATACACTGCTCTGCTGCTGTACTATACAGGGGATACACTGCTCTGCTGCTGTACTATACAGGGGATACACTGCTCTGCTGTTGTACTATACAGGGGATACACTGCTCTGCTGCTGTACTATACAAGGGATGCACTGCTCTGCTACTGTACTATACAAGGGATACACTGCTCTGCTGCTGTACTATACAGGGGATACACTGCTCTGCTGCTGTTTATACAGGGGATACACTGCTCTGCTGCTGTACTATATTGGGGATACACTGCTCTGCTGCTGTACTATATTGGGGATACACTGCTCTGCTGCTGTACTATACAGGGGATACACCGCTCTGCTGCTGTACTATACAGGGAATACACTGCTCTGCTGCTGTACTATACAGGGGATACACTGCTCTGCTGCTGTACTATATTGGGGATACACTGCTCTGCTGCTGTACTATACAGGGGATACACCGCTCTGCTGCTGTACTATACAGAGGATACACCGCTCTGCTGCTGTACTATACAGGGGATACACTGCTCTGCTGCTGTACTATACAGGGGATACACTGCTCTGCTGCTGTACTATACAGGGGATATACTGCTCTGCTGCTGTACTATACAGGGAATACACTGCTCTGCTGCTGTACTATACAGGGGATACACTGCTCTGCTGCTGTACTATACAGGGGATACACTGCTCTGCTGCTGTACTATACAGGGGATATACTGCTCTGCTGCTGTACTATACAGGGGATACACCCCTCTGCTGCTGTACTATACAGGAAATACACTGCTCTGCTGCTGTACTATACAGGGGATACACTGCTCTGCTGCTGTACTATACAGGGGATACACTGCTCTGCTGCTGTACTATACAGGGGATACACTGCTCTGCTGCTGTACTATACAGGGGATACACTGCTCTGCTGCTGTACTATAAAGGGGATACACTGCTCTGCTGCTGTACTATACAGGGGATACACTGCTCTGCTGCTGTTTATACAGGGGATACACTGCTCTGCTGCTGTACTATACAGGGGATACACTGCTCTGCTGCTGTACTATACAGGGGATACACTGCTCTGCTGCTGTACTATACAGGGGATATACCCCTCTGCTGCTGTACTATACAGGAAATACACTGCTCTGCTGCTGTACTATACAGGGGATACACTGCTCTGCTGCTGTACTATACAGGGGATACACCCCTCTGCTGCTGTACTATACAGGAAATACACTGCTCTGCTGCTGTACTATACAGGGGATACACTGCTCTGCTGCTGTACTGTACAGGGGGATACACCCCCCTGCTGCTGTACTATACAGGGGATACACTGCTCTGCTGCTGTACTATACAGAGGATACACTGCTCTGCTGCTGTACTATACAGGGGATACACCCCTCTGCAGCTGTACTATACAGGGGATACACCCCTCTGCTGCTGTACTATACAGAGGATACACTGCTCTGCTGCTGTACTATACAGGGGATACACTGCTCTGCTGCTGTACTATACAGGGGATACACTGCTCTGCTGCTGTACTATACAGAGGATACACTGCTCTGCTGCTGTACTATACAGGGGATACACTGCTCTGCTGCTGTACTATACAGGGGATACACTGCTCTGCTGCTGTACTATACAGGGGATATACTGCTCTGCTGCTGTACTATACAGGGGATACACTGCTCTGCTGCTGTACTATACAGGGGATACACTGCTCTTCTGCTGTACTATACAGGGGATACACTGCTCTGCTGCTGTACTATACAGGGAATACACTGCTCTGCTGCTGTACTATACAGAGGATACACTGCTCTGCTGCTGTACTATACAGGGGATACACCCCTCTGCTGCTGTACTATACAGAGGATACACTGCTCTGCTGCTGTACTATACAGGGGATACACCCCTCTGCTGCTGTACTATACAGGGGATACACTGCTCTGCTGCTGTACTATACAGGGAATACACTGCTCTGCTGCTGTACTATACAGGGGATACAGTGCTCTGCTGCTGTGCTATACAGGGGATACACTGCTCTGCTGCTGTACTACACAGGGAATACACTGCTCTGCTGCTGTACTATACAGGGGATACACCGCTCTGCTGCTGTACTATACAGGGGATACACTGCTCTGCTGTACTATACAGGGGATACACTGCTCTGCTGCTGTACTATACAGGGGATACACTGCTCTGCTGCTGTACTATACAGGAGACACACTGCTCTGCTGCTGTGCTATACAGGGGATACACTGCTCTGCTGCTGTACTATACAGGGGATACACCGCTCTGCTGCTGTACTACACAGGGGATACACTGCTCTGCTGCTGTACTATACAGGGGATACACTGCTCTGCTGCTGTACTATACAGGGGATACACTGCTCTGCTGTACTATACAGGGGATACACTGCTCTGCTGCTGTGCTATACAGGAGACACACTGCTCTGCTGCTGTGCTATACAGGGGATACACTGCTCTGCTGCTGTACTGTACAGGGGATACACTGCTCTGCTGCTGTACTATACAGGGGATATACTGCTCTGCTGCTGTGCTATACAGGGGATACACTGCTCTGCTGCTGTACTATACAGGGGATACACTGCTCTACTGCTGTACTATACAGGGAATACACTGCTCTGCTGCTGTACTATACAGGGGATACACAGCTCTGCTGCTGTACTATACAGGGGATACACTGCTCTGCTGCTGTACTATACAGGGGATACACAGCTCTGCTGCTGTACTATACAGAGTATACACTGCTCTGCTGCTGTACTATACAGGGGATACACAGCTCTGCTGCTGTACTATACAGAGTATACACTGCTCTGCTGCTGTACTACACAGGGAACTATACAGGGGATACACTGCTCTACTGCTTAGATTAAGTAGTCCAGCTCACCTCCCTCCGGTCCTGGTGCAAGGAAGCCAAACTCCCAGAACCTCCAGTCCAAACGAATCTTTAGCAATGCTTCAGCACTCGAGGATCCAATCAAAAAATAACTTTATCCTATTAAAATCCAAAATGTTACAAACATGCAGAGGTAACAGTCATAAAGTCGGCACAGGTAATCGACCTACACGTTTCGCTATAGAAGCCTAATCATGGTCTGACCATGATTTAATCATTCCATTGCCTTTCCTGAGCATATTTGCGGCCTTATAGGCGCAAATCAATGTTAAATAAGGTGCAAATATCTGGCAGCAGGAAAAATACAAAAACAAATTAGGCGCAAACCAGGATCACACGGTGATCTCCGGGGAACTGCTGGAAAAAGGTGAAAAAGTCACTAAAATACAACCAAAAAAGGCGCATCAGACTAAAATCTGCCCCATAAAATTGTGGAATGAAACTCGTTGGATGTTTAAAACTTTTGAAAAAATAATAGACTAACTTACTTTCAGTGCAGCAAACTCCCTCCAGAAGTGCCGTCTCTGATCTCTGAATGATCCAATGACTGATGATACATATACCAGATTTTTCGCGCTATAAGGAGCACAAAAAATGCTTTTATTTTCTCAGAAATCAAAGGTGCGCCTTATAGTCCAGTGCGCCTTATATATGAACCGTACTTACAGACAACAGCTGCCTTGATCGGTCCACAGGTCTGCCACCTGCTGGTCACTCATCCTTATAATCAGGTGCGCCTTATAGTCCGGTGCGCCTTATATATGAACCTAGGTGTTTTAGCAGGCATTTATTGATGGTGCACCTTATAGTCTGAAAAATACGGTAATCAGGTCTCTGTATAAATCCCCCCGCTCTGTGATATCTAAGGTCCTGCATCATGAAGGTCCTGATGTTGTGGTGGAGAAGTCTAAAGCCGGGTTTGGATACAAAAAGATTTCACAAACGTTAAACCTCCCAGTGAGCCGTGTGCAGGCGCCATATTGTAATGGAAGGAGCATCAGATCCTGCAAATCTACCAAGACCCGGCCGCCCCTCTAACCTTCATCTCACACAAGGAGAAGACTGATCAGAGATGCAGCCAAGACGCCCCCGATCCCACTGGATGATCTGCAGAGATCTACAGCCGAGGCGGGAGAGTCTGTCCATAGGACAACAATCAGTCCCTGCACAAATCTGTCCTCTATGGAAGAGACAAGAAGAAGCCATTTCTCACAGATATCCAGAAAAAGTCTTGTTTAACCCCTTCCCCCCTGTGCCCTTTTTCGTGTTTGCGTTTTCACTTTTCACTCCCCTCCTTCAAAAATCTATAACTTTTTATTTTTCCATTTTTCTTCATAGTGATGGAATTTAATATTCCATGCCGTGTACTGGGAAGCGGGAAAAAAATTCCAAATGCGGTGGAATTGGTTAAAAAACACATTTGCAACGTATTCTTGTTGGCTTGGATTTTACAGATTTCACTGTGCGCCACAAATGACATGTCTACTTTATTCTTTGGGTCGGTACGATTACGGGGATAACAAATTTGTATAGGTTTTATAATGTTTTCATACATTTACATTAAAACCTCCTGTTTTGATTTTGCCATCTTCTGGCGCTAATAACTTTTTTTGGTGTCATTTTTTTTGCGACTTATGATGCAGTTTTCAATGCTATAATGTACGACCTTTTGATCACTTTTTATAGAATTTTAAATATTTTTTAAAATGGCAACCAAATGCGCTATTTTCCGTTAATGGGTTAAACGCAGTGAAAAATGTTATCATATTTTGATAGATCGGACATTTTCGGACGCGGCAATACCTAATGTGTTTATGATTTTACTGCTTATTTATATCAGTTCTAGGGAAAGGGGGGTGATTGGAATTTTTAGGGGTTTTTTAATTATAATTTTTTTTTTAACTTTATTTTAATTTTTATTTTTACTATTTTCCAGACGCCCTAGGGTACATTAACCCTAGGTTGTCTGTACGATCCTAATATATATTGCCATACGAAGCAGCCTTGAGTCTTCGGAAGACCCGAGGCTGTCAATGCGACGGGTCGCCGCTCCCCGATGAGCGACTATCCTCGGAAAGATGGCGGCGCCCATGTACCACCATCTTTTTTAAGCCGGCGGTGATCAGCTGGAGAACACCCGAGATCGGTGCTGGCAATATGCATGCAAAGACTTACCGGCTATGGAGAGGGCTCAGCCCGTGAGCCCTCTCCATGCACCCGCACCCGGCATGTGACAATCCATACACCAATCATGTGGAAGAAGGGGCTCTGCTCAGACAAAACCAAGAGCTAACTTTTTGGCCACAATACCAAACGATCCAACCTGAGCACCCCATCCCTACTGTCATACATGGTGGGGGCAGCATCCCCACTGTCACTTTCCTGGCTTTCCTTCAGCAGGGACAGGGAAGATGGTTAAAATTGATGGGAAGATGGATGGAGCCAAATCCAGGACCATTCTGGAAAAAAACCTGTGGAGTCTGTAAGAGACCAGAGACTGGGAGGGAGATTTATCTTCCTACAAGACAATGAACCCGAACATAAAGCAAAATCTACAATGGAAGGTTCACAAATAAACGTCTCCAGGTTTTAGAAAGTCCCAGTCCAGACCTGAATCCAATGGAGAATCTGTGGAAAGAGCTGAAATCTCCTGGTCACAAACACTTCATCCGACATCACTGAGCTCCAGCTGTTCTCCAAGGAAGAACGGGAAGAAGTTCAGTCTCAAGATGTGCAAAACTGAGACCACAAGCGACTGCAGCTGTAATCATAGCAAAAGGTGGAGCTACAAAGTATTAACGGAAGGGGCCGAATAATATTGCACAACCCACTTTTAAGTTTATTATTTTTTTTTTAAAGTTTAAAATATCCAATACATGTTGTTTCACTTCACAATTATTTCCCACTTGTTCTTGATTCTTCACCAAAAATATTACAATTTTATATCTTTCTGTTTGAAGCCTGAAATGTGGCAAAAGGTAAAAAAGTTCAAGGGGGGCGAATACTTTCACAAATCGCTGCACATAGATGATAGATTTTCTATTGGATCATTTGTTTCAGTGAGATAAACAGGGTATTGTATAGCGGAAAATTGTCAGAAATACTGAAAACAAATGTCTACTAGATTTCTGTCTTGTGTTGATGGTACTATAGAGAATCTTTCATATTTCTTTCTGTTGCCTGTTGAGTTCTTGTGTGCAGGTCATAGGGGCAAAGTAAAGGCAGATGAGTACAGGCAACATTTACACACAATTGTTTACATCCTGCAGCCTCCAGCTTACCATACTACACTGTGCAGGATATGTAATGTCATGTATATACACGGTGACTGCACCAGCAGCAGAATAGTGAGTGCAGCTGTGTAGTATTCTGGCAGTGTATTCCTCCTCATACACTGCTACACGGGGACACTTCTCTGTCCTGTCTGCAGCTCCCACTCACTTCTCTACTATCCTGCTACATGTGGCAACATATCTGTACTGTCTCTCCACCACTCACTTCTCTTCTGTCCTGCTACACGGGACACATCTCTGTATTGTCTCCCCCTCTCCCTGCTTTTCTATCCTGATACACAGGACACTTCTCTGTCCTGTCTGCAGCTCCCACTCACTTCTCTTCTATCCTGTTACATGTACCGTGTACTGTCTCTCCACCACTCACTTCTTTTCTATCCTGCTACAGGGGAAACATCTCTGCACTGTCTCCCCTTCTCCCTGCTCTTCTGTCCTGCTACACGGGAAAACTTCTCTGTACTTTTTCTCCCTGCTTTTCTATTCTGTTACACAGGGACATTTTTCTGTCCTGTCTGCAGCTCCCACTCACTTCTCTTCTGTCCTGCTACATGGGGACACATCTCTGTACTGTCTCTCCACCACTCATTTCTTTTCTGTCCTGCTAAAAGGGACACATCTCTGTACTGTCTCCCCCTCTCCCTGCTCTTCTGTCCTGCTACATGGGGACACTTCTCTGTACTTTCCACACCCCTCTCCCTGCTCTTCTATGATGCTACACAGGGACACTTCTATCTACTGTCTCTCTCCCTCTCCCTGCTTTTCTATCCTGATACACAGGACACTTCTCTGTACTGTCTGCAGCTCCCACTCATTCTCTTCTATCCTGCTACACTGGATACTACTGTGTACTGTCTCTCCACCGCTCACTTCTCTTCTATCCTGCTACATGGGCACATCTCTTTACTGTCTCCCCTTCTCTGTATTTTCTCTCTCTGCTCTTCTATCCTGCTACATGGGGACACTTCTCTGTCCTGTCTGCAGCTCCTACTCACTTCTCTTCTACCTTGCTACATGGGACACTTCACTGTACTATCTCCCCCTCTCCCTACTCTTCAGTCCTGCTACAAGGGGACACTTCTTTGTCCTGTCTGCAGCTCCCAATCCCTTCTCTTCTATCCTGCTACATGGGGACACTTCTCTGTCCTGTCTGTAGCTCCCAATCCCTTCTCTTCTATCCTGCTACATGGGGACACTTCTGTGTACTGTCACTCAACCACTCACTTCTCTTCTATCCTACTACACGGGACACTTCCCTGTACTGTCTCTTCCCCTCTACCTGCTCTTCTATCCTGCCACATAGGACATTTCTCTGCCCTGTCTGCAGCTCCCACTCACTTCTCTTCTGTCCTGCTACACAGGTCACTTCTCTGTACTGTCTCCCTCTCTCCATGCTCTTCTGTCCTGCTACACGGTGACACTTCTATGTACTTTCTCTCCCTGTTCTTCTGTCCTGCTACATGGGGACATTTCTCTGTGCAGTCTGCAGCTCCCACTCACTTTTCTTCTATCCTGCTATATGGGGGACACTTCTCTGTACTATTTGCAGCTCCAAATCCCATCTCTGTACTGTCTCCCCCTCTCCCTGATCTTCTGTCCTGCTACATGGCGACACTTCTCTGTACTGTCTCTCCCTTTCTCTCTTCTCTTCTATCCTGCTACAAAGGGCACTTCTATGTCCTGTCTGCAGCTCCCACTCACTTCTCTTCTATCCTGCTACATGGGGACACATCTCTGTACTGTCTCCCCTTCTCCCTGCTCTTCTGTCCTGCTACACGGGGACACTTATCTGTACCCCCCTCTCTCTGCTCTACTATCCTGCTACAAAGGGCACTTCTATATCCTGTCTGCAGCTTCCACTCACTTCTCTTCTATTCTGCTACATGGGGACACATCTCTGTACTGTCTCCCCTTCTCCCTGCTCTTCTGTCCTGCTACACGGGGACACTTATCTGTACCCACCTCTCCCTGCTCTTCTGTCCTGCTACAAAGGGCACTTCTATATCCTGTCTGCAGCTTCCACTCACTTCTCTTCTATTCTGCTACATGGGGACACATCTCTGTACTATCTGCAGCACTCACTTTTCTTCTATCCTGCTTCATGGGACACTTCTCTGTACTGTCTCCCCCTCTCCCTGTTTTTCTGTCCTACTACACAGGACACTTCTCTGTACTATCTGCAGCTCCCAATCACTTCTCTTCTCTCCTGCTCTGAGCTGCTGCTTTTGAGGAATATTTGTAAACAGAAACATGAACTGTTCTTAGAGGCTGCATGTAGTGGACCAGCAACACACTCACAGCCCTGGAACGGAGGGTCAGTCTTGGACTTGAGCAAATTACTCGTCCATAAGTGAGCAATTTTCACTAAACTGTCTCACTATAGATACCCCTCTGGACCCGTTTCCCCTTGGTCCTTAGTGGTCCGGAGGGTTTTTTTTTAGTCTCCTCTGAAGAGTCACATGGAGGTGATGAAACGTGTAGGGAGCATTTGGAAGTGGAGGGCTTGTTATCGACACAAGAGTAAGATATCTGGGTACTGCTCTTGTAAACGTGGGAGCTGTACACTTGGGGGCACAATAAGAAGAGATGCAGAGAGGGGGCACAGTAAGGAAGGGGAGCAGAGAGGGGGCACAGTAAGGAAGGGGAGCAGAGAGGGGGCACAATAAGAGGGTGAGTAGAAAGGGGAGATAATAATAGGGGGAGCAGATAAGGGGCATAATAAGGAAGAGGAGCAGAGAGAGGGCACAATAAGAAGAGAGGCAGAGAGGGGACATAATAAGCAAGGGGAGCAGAGAAATGGGGGTCAATGAAAAGGGAGGGGGAGCATAGAAAGGGTGCACAAAAAGGTATGTCTCAGTAATAAATGTGGTGCAAACTACGACTAAGCACTAACAACCCCCTTTGGGTCCACCTTTTTTTTGTCTTGTCGGACACAACGCAGCCGCGACACAAACCTGGCGCAGACACGCTATAAATACATTCACAAGATCCAAAGACATACTATTCAGTTTAAAGTCAGACAGAAAACTGGGGCAAATGCTTTAATAAATGCGGTCCACTGACTGCACCAGCAGCAGGATAGTGGGGCTTATTTACTAAGGGTTGCGGATCGCACTTTTGGTGGACTCTGCACCGTTTTCGGGATTTGCATGGCTTTGACAGGTATTTAACAGGTGTCTGCACTGGGATTGTGTCGCACGTGACCCTTATTTTGGCGGAGCTGCGCTGCTTCCATGCGATACAAATAGGGGGGGGGGGCGGTCATCGGACAATCCGACTGATTCAAACTGAACGCGGGATTTATCTTTCAAATTTTCAAATTGTTTTGCGAGACAATGCACTTACATGCACCAGGAAGAAGAAGGTGAACTCCGTCAGACCTGAGCGGGGAAGCGACACATGCAGGATATCAGGCGCAGGATCTTAGTGAATCGCGGCACAGTGCATTATTGTCGGAGTTCGGTGAACTCTGCGGACGGGTAAGTAAATGTGCCCCAGTGAGTGCAGTATTGAAGTGCAATACAAGATCAATACATAAAGAAGTAGACAAACATACATAAATAAATGTAATAAATATATATATCACGTCTATTGTTTAATATGAGTTCTGTAATTTCTTATTTTATTTCTATATGTCCTCTGTGATGTGTAAAGCTACGGAATATGATGCCGCTATAGAAATAAAGATTATTATTATGAACACATACATGTAGATAAATAAACAGACATGATTAGCCTCAGGTAGTGCTGGATTCGATCTGTGATAGTTATAAAGTGAATGTTTCTTTCTTCCCTCATTTCCCTTCTTTGTAGCCCAATGTGATTTGTGTGAAGTCCTGGCTCTGCGACGAGTTTCCGGGCTTGTCCTTTGTGGTCTGTATGTAGCCACAATCCCTATGTCCAATGCCCCTGAGGTCAGGGCAGTAGAGATGCCACCCTTGTACCATGCCTGCTGCATCCAGAGCTGCATGGTTTTAGCGCCTGACTTCACCCAGCAGATATTTAGAAACTCTGGAGAGGTCCTGGATGTGCAGGAGAACCAATGAGCGCAGGGCTGGAGCAGTAGTCACACCCAGGGAGCCTATAAATCCATTCCCCCTGCTTCTTGTCTTGGCAAATATTCCCTTTCATGTGTGGAGCAGCACATCTGCCCTGCAGCTTGTGAGTGCATTGTGCAGGTAGTGTCTCCAGCCCAGGACCCTGCAGGATTAGGAGGCTTCTTCTTCTCCACCCTGGAAGGTGTTTGCATTGCAGAAGGCATCTATCTCTACACATTCCTCTTGGATTTTACCCTGGAGAAAGTGTTTCTTTGCAGCAGTTCCCTGTGACCCCCCAGCTCAGCTGCTTGGCCCCCTCTGTGGTTATCTCTGGGCCAGCTGCTGTTACAGGAGCCCCCATGTCTTCATTTGACTCCCCACAGTTGTTGATGGTTTGTGATCCCTGGATTCCTCAGCAGGATTGTAGCATCCACATCTCCTGCTGATCCCTGGAGGACCTGGTACAGAGCCCCCCTGCGCAGCACTGTGCTCTAGGACAAGCTCCCTGGACTCCCAGCAGCTCTCTCATCCTCAGGAGGTCGGATTCATGTCCATCTTAGGGTTAGAGAGGCCAAACAAACGGTAGGTGCCTAATGGGAGGCTAACAATGTATCCCATGCAATAGGAAACCATGCACCCCCAACTCTACAAGTAACTTATGGGTGGCAAAAACTTACCTGAAACACTGTGCCGAAGCAGAAGGAGAGACAAATCTACATGTGACACTGCATCAAGCACTGACATGTAACAATGTAATAATGGATCAAGTGCTGACATGTAACGATGTATCAGACACTCACATGACCTGAAACAGTGTAACAAACACTCAGCTAGTGTTAGAACAACCCTCACCATCTGTAATAGTGTATGAGATGTTAAATCCAGCAACATTGACATGAAAAATGTAGCAGATACTCACATGAAACAGTGTAACAAATACTCAGATGTTATATAGCATGCTAAAGCTAGCAACACTGTAACCATGTACTAGATATCTGCATGTAACATCCCTAACATGTAATGGGGTGAAAACTGTAACATATAACAATGTAAGAAGGACGAGATCTAACAATACGGACATGTAACAATGTATCAGATTCTTACATGTAGCAAACCGAACATGAAACATTGTAACAAAACCCAGATATTTGATAACAACCCGAACTATTACTAATATAGAACAAGTCAAACCCTACATAATAGTGTGATATCCTATATCTGACGTACAGTAGTGTACCAACTACTCACATGTAACATCCCTAGTATGTAATAATCTACCAAATACTCACATGTAACATCCCTAGTGTGTAATAATTTACTAGATACTCACATGTAACATCCCCAGTATCTAATAATCTACCAGATACTCACATGTAACATCCCTAGTGTGTAATAATCTACCGGATACTCACATGTAACATCCCTAGTGTGTAATAATGTACCGGATACTCACATGTAATGTCTCTAGTATGTAATAATCTACTGGATACTCACATGTAACATCCCTAGTGTGTAATAATCTATGAAATACTCACATGTAACATCTCTAGTATGTAATAATCTACCAGATACTCACATGTAACATCCCTAGTGTGTAATAATTTACCAGGTACTCACATGTAACATCCCTAGTATGTAATAATCTACCAGATACTCACATGTAACATCCCTAGTGTGTAATAATTTACTAGATACTCACATGTAACATCCCTAGTGTGTAATAATTTACCAGATACTCACATGTAACGTCCCTAGTGTGTAATAATCTACCGGATACTCACATGTAACATCCCTAGTGTGTAATAATCTACCGGATACTCACATGTAACATCCCTAGTGTGTAATAATCTACTGGATACTCACATGTAACATCCCTAGTGTGTAATAATCTATGAAATACTCACATGTAACATCTCTAGTATGTAATAATCTACCAGATACTCACATGTAACATCCCTAGTGTGTAATAATTTACCAGGTACTCACATGTAACATCCCTAGTATGTAATAATCTACCAGATACTCACATGTAACATCCCTAGTGTGTAATAATTTACTAGATACTCACATGTAACATCCCTAGTGTGTAATAATTTACCAGATACTCACATGTAACGTCCCTAGTGTGTAATAATCTACCGGATACTCACATGTAACATCCCTAGTGTGTAATAATCTACCGGATACTCACATGTAACATCCCTAGTGTGTAATAATCTACTGGATACTCACATGTAACATCCCTAGTGTGTAATAATCTATGAAATACTCACATGTAACATCCCTAGTATGTAATAATCTACCAGATACTCACATGTAACATCCCTAGTGTGTAATAATTTACTAGATACTCACATGTAACATCCCTAGTATGTAATAATCTACCAGATACTCACATGTAACATCCCTAGTGTGTAATAATCTATGAAATACTCACATGTAACATCTCTAGTGTGTAATAATCTACCAGATACTCACATGTGACATCCCTATCATGTAATAATGTACCGGATACTGGCATACTGAACCCGGATAGTTAGAATACATCAGATTGTAAGACTAATCTACACCAGTGGAGTCATCAAGCGCTCACATTTACCCTCATCCTAGGCAACTCTGTGTCAAATACTCACAGGTAACAAATCCAACATGTACCAATGTATAAACATGTAATAGTACCAGATATTTACATGTAATAACTACACGTTAAATGACTGACGTATGATAGTAGATGAGATAACTGACATGTAATAGTGTAACAAATGTATAAAAGACCAAATCCAACAACTCTGACATGTAACAATGTATCACATGGAACAGGTCTATAAGAACCAGAATATGTGTATGACATACTGAATCTATCTACCCTGATAGTAAGAATACATCAGATACTCACATTGTAAGAAGATTAATCTACACCAGTGCAGTCATCAAGTGCTCACATTGACCCCCACTTTGTAACTCTGTATCAGATACTCACATGTCACAAATGTACCATGTACCAATATATAAACCTGTAATAATGTATCAGATACTCACATGTAACACGTCACATGTAACACGTCTAACATGTAATAATGTATCAGATACTCACATGTAACACGTCTAACATGTAATAATGTATCAGATACTCACATGTAACACGTCTAACATGTAATAATGTATCAGATACTCACATGTAACACGTCTAACATGTAATAATGTATCAGATACTCACATGTAACACGTCTAACATGTAATAATGTATCAGATACTCACATGTAACACGTCTAACATGTAATAATGTATCAGATACTGACATGTAACACGTCTACCATGTAATTATGTATCAGATACTCACATGTAACACGTCTAACATGTAATAATGTATCAGATACTCACATGTAACGCGTCTACCATGTAATAATGTATCAGATACTCACATGTAACACGTCTAACATGTAATTATGTATCAGATACTCACATGTAACACGTCTAACATGTAATTATGTATCAGATATTCACATGTAATATTCTCAGCATGTAGGATTGTGTCAGATACTTACACGTTGACATGTTAGGGATACTATATGTATCGGATACTCATATGTACCAACGTATCAACATGTAGTAGTGTATAATTTACTCACATGTACCATCTCTAACATATTATAGTGTACCATACTCTCACCTGCATGCACCAGTGTATCAGGTATTCATATTTAGAACCCCCCCCCCCCCGTAACATTGTATCTAATACTGAGAAAAAAGAACCCCAATATGTAAATTGACAAATTATAATGTAATCAATGATAACAATATACAAATCAAGACAAACAGATTCATTTAACCAACACACGCAGCTTGTCAGTTTATCTCCATCCTCCTCCTTACTACACCTGATATGTAATAGAGACAGGTACAAGGATAACAGGACCCAGGATAGTGAGACCCTGCATGGACATCTGGGGGCGCCACACTACAAGTCCCAGCATTAAGGCCCTGTGAGGAGATGTAGATCTTTCTATGTAATCTATTTCCTTGCAGTCCTATGTAAATACACACTTGGGACACATAACAAACTCCCCTCTGCTACATGTGTACAGATGAGTGCGGGTTGTCTCATCTGCGCCATTTACTAAGCATGTGGCGATATCTTCCGATGCTGATCCACTCCAATATTTGTGTTTTCAGTCAAGTTTGTGTCATTTCTTGTCAGAATTTTATAAGAATTTCTGCAATTTTTCACAAAATTGGAAAAATTCTGTATAATTCAGAAAATCTGAGCAAGAAATTCTACAAAGAAGTAAACTGTGAACCAGAGAGGAAGCTGCAACTCTGAAAGTTAATCAATTATATGATGATTGTTAATTAGGACACATAACGCCCTTATCTGACCCCCACTCCACGGTCATATGGGGGATGGGGACAGTGACAACCCCCCAAATCAGCCAGAAATTCACAGCAAATCCCTAGAATTGAAGAATTCCTAACTATTCTCCAGCTAGAATACAGTGACCTCTCTGCTGCCCGCTAGTGGTCACATTGAGGTACTACATGATCACAGAACCTGCACTGAAACATCAATCTTACACAAAGTTCCTCTAATTTTTGGCAATTGTGGACATTTTTTATCTAACAATATAATATGTTTAGCAAAGGACAATCCCCTTTAATGTAAAAGCCCCCCGAAAAATAGAATGACACATATTCTGAGTAATTATGGTTCATTACTTAACACACATTCATTCACATTTCACAATGAAATAGCAGGGTTGAAATCGTTTCTGCGCTTTTATCTATGTGCCATAGCTGTATAGTGAGCATCTGCACCCCGGCCTTGGTTTTTAGAAGGGTCATCTGCCCCAGTTCTGCAGGGCTAAGTTTGTATGCAGCGGTTTTGTTACAATGTACCGGAAATGTCATAGTAAAGATCCGCTGAGGATCAGCTGATTGTGACAGGTCTGACAGAGAATGGGGGCTGTGGGTGGCGACTACTAGAGGAGCGCTGTGGTATTACATGGCGCCTACACATATCGATGGGTAACCGCATAGTAGCCTCAGGCTAATAGAATGGGGTTTGGAGCAGAGGACCCCCCTATATTGCATTACTGGATCATCCATAAACTGTAAAGATCCTTGTAGTATTCTCTAGGACCCCCACCTTTAATACTTCTATCCTTGTAGTATTTTCTAGGGACCGCCACCTATAATACTTCTATCCTTGTAGTATCTTTTGGGGCCCCCAGCTTTAATACTTATATCCTTGTAGTATTTTCTAGGACCCCCACCTTTAATACTTCTATCCTTGTAGTATCCTCCTGGACCGCCACCTATAATACTTCTATCCTTGTAGTATCTTTTGGGCCCCCCAGCTTTAATACTTCTATCCTTGTAGTATTTTCTAGGGCCCCCACCTTTAATACTTCTATCCTTGTAGTATCCTCCTGGACCCCCACCTGTAATACTTCTATCCTTGTAGTATCCTCTAGGGCCCCCACCTATAATACTTCTATCCTTGTAGTATCCTCCTGGACCCCCACCTGTAATACTTCTATCCTTGTAGTATCCTCCTGGACCGCCACCTATAATACTTCTATCCTTGTAGTATCCTCCTGGACCGCCACCTATAATACTTCTATCCTTGTAGTATCCTCCTGGACCCCCACCTGTAATACTTCTATCCTTGTAGTATCCTCCTGGACCCCCACCTATAGTACTTCTATCCTTGTAGTATTCTCTAGGACCCCCACCTGTAATACTTCTATCCTTGTAGTATCCTCCTGGACCCCCACCTATAGTACTTCTATCCTTGTAGTATCCTCTTGGACCGCCACCTATAGTACTTCTATCCTTGTAGTATTCTCTAGGACCCCCACCTGTAATACTTCTATCCTTGTAGTATCCTCCTGGACCCCACCTGTAATACTTCTATCCTTGTACTATCCTCCTAGTTCCCCACCTATAATACTTCTATCCACGTAGTATCCTCTGTACTCCCACCTGTAATACTTCTATCCTTGTACTATCCTCCTAGTTCCCCACCTGTAATACTTCTATCCTTGTAGTATCCTCCTGGACCCCCACCTGTAATACTTCTATCCACGTAGTATCCTCTGTACTCCCACCTATAATACTTCTATCCTTGTACTATCCTCCTAGTTCCCCACCTATAATACTTCTATCCACGTAGTATCCTCTGTACTCCCACCTATAATACTTCTATCCTTGTAGTATCCTCCTGGACCCCCACCTATAGTACTTCTATCCTTGTAGTATCCTCTTGGACCGCCACCTATAGTACTTCTATCCTTGTAGTATTCTCTAGGACCCCCACCTGTAATACTTCTATCCTTGTAGTATCCTCCTGGACCCCACCTGTAATACTTCTATCCTTGTACTATCCTCCTGGTTCCCCACCTATAATACTTCTATCCACGTAGTATCCTCTGTACTCCCACCTATAATACTTATTTCCTTGTACTATCCTCCTGGCCCACCACCTATAATACTTTTCTCCACTTAGCATCCTTTGGGGCCCCCAGAGACCAGGGCCGGTAGTGATTACCTCTACACCCCCTATATCTATTGATCTTGTTTATTGCATCATGTGATGCGTTTCAGTCTCGTATACAAATATTAGCAGCCCCTACCGCCACACCGTGCATCGCAGAGGGAGGCGCCACAAGTGGCTTTCATTAAAGTATAGGGTTTCAAAACACAAAAATATACCCCCCCCCCCTTCCCTCCCTGCACTCTCCCGGCGCACACATGTCCCACTCTCCTCTCAATAAACAGACACATTTGTGGATAAATCAGAAAGAAATGTAAGAATCCACACAGTACGAGGAGGCAGGACGCGCGGATGTAGCAGAGCTGAGTTTGCTACTTACTGTCATTAGTTATTCATCATCACATACAATGTATCAGTTTCTGGTGACAATGTATCAGTATGTTGATGTATTAGTTTCCTCTTTCAATTTCAAGTTACTTTGACATTGATTGACAAGCACAGCTCTGCTACATCTGTATCACATATCCATAGACTGAACACCCTCCAATGAGACAGAGGCTCAGGATTCAGCCATGATGATGTAGCTACTAAGGTTTATAGAAATGGCGCCTGTCCTTGGTTGTAATTGGTATTGCAGTTCAGTAGCATCCACTTAAGTTGTACCTTTCGTACTCACATATATTGTGTTTCTGAGAAATAATCTTCAATTTGTTGATGTCTGTTCAGGGCTAATGCTGCATTATATGACAGAGCTGTACTCATCTGCTTGTGCAGGGGTTGCAGCCCAAATATCCAGGGGCATAGGGAGGCCATAGGGGGCGCTTTATTTTACTATACCCACATGGCTACTAGTAATGGACTTGTCCACTCTCTACTGTACACCCTCTGAGCAGTAGGGGGCGCTATACTTTACTATACCCACATGGCTACTAGTAATGGACTTGTCCACTCTCTACTGTACACCCTCTGAGCAGTAGGGGGCGCTATACTTTACTATACCCACATGGCTACTAGTAATGGACTTGTCCACTCTCTACTGTACACCCTCTGATCAGTAGGGGGCGCTATACTTTACTATACCCACATGGCTACTAGTAATGGACTTGTCCACTCTCTACTGTACACCCTCTGAGCAGTAGGGGGCGCTATACTTTACTATACCCACATGGCTACTAGTAATGGACTTGTCCACTCTCTACTGTACACCCTCTGAGCAGTAGGGGGCGCTATACTTTACTATACCCACATGGCTACTAGTAATGGACCTGCCCACTCTCTACTGTACACCCTCTGAGCAGTAGGGGGCGCTATACTTTACTATACCCACATGGCTACTAGTAATGGACTTGTCCACTCTCTACTGTACACCCTCTGAGCAGTAGGGGGCGCTATACTTTACTATACCCACATGGCTACTAGTAATGGACCTGCCCACTCTCTACTGTACACCCTCTGAGCAGTAGGGGGCGCTATACTTTACTATACCCACATGGCTACTAGTAATGGACTTGTCCACTCTCTACTGTACACCCTCTGAGCAGTAGGGGGCGCTTTACTTTACTATACCCACATGGCTACTAGTAATGGACTTGTCCACTCTCTACTGTACACCCTCTGAGCAGTAGGGGGCGCTATACTTTACTATACCCACATGGCTACTAGTAATGGACTTGTCCACTCTCTACTGTACACCCTCTGAGCAGTAGGGGGCGCTTTACTTTACTATACCCACATGGCTACTAGTAATGGACTTGTCCACTCTCTACTGTACACCCTCTGATCAGTAGGGGGCGCTATACTTTACTATACCCACATGGCTACTAGTAATGGACTTGTCCACTCTCTACTGTACACCCTCTGAGCAGTAGGGGGCGCTATACTTTACTATACCCACATGGCTACTAGTAATGGACTTGTCCACTCTCTACTGTACACCCTCTGAGCAGTAGGGGGCGCTATACTTTACTATACCCACATGGCTACTAGTAATGGACTTGTCCACTCTCTACTGTACACCCTCTGAGCAGTAGGGGGCGCTTTACTTTACTATACCCACATGGCTACTAGTAATGGACCTGCCCACTCTCTACTGTACACCCTCTGAGCAGTAGGGGGCGCTATACTTTACTATACCCACATGGCTACTAGTAATGGACTTGTCCACTCTCTACTTTACACCCTCTGAGCAGTAGGGGGCGCTATACTTTACTATACCCACATGGCTACTAGTAATGGACCTGCCCACTCTCTACTGTACACCCTCTGAGCAGTAGGGGGCGCTTTACTTTACTATACCCACATGGCTACTAGTAATGGACTTGTCCACTCTCTACTGTACACCCTCTGAGCAGTAGGGGGCGCTATACTTTACTATACCCACATGGCTACTAGTAATGGACCTGCCCACTCTCTACTGTACACCCTTTGAGCAGTAGGGGGGCGCTATACTTTACTATACCCACATGGCTACTAGTAATGGACCTGCCCACTCTCTACTGTACACCCTCTGATCAGTAGGGGGCGCTATACTTTACTATACCCACATGGCTACTAGTATCAGTCCCCAGGAACTGCAACATATTAGGGAAGCAATTGTTAAACCCTAAACCCTTCTGTGCACCCTCTTATCAATAGGAGGCGCTATACTTGACTGTACCTGTACCATTTCTTCTATGAACTGCAAGATATAGGGGCGAGGTGTATACAAATCTAAATCCTTCTGTCTTAAGAGCCGCAGTCCACTTGCTTCCTCTATATAAATCCTTGGATTTGTCTCCCTTCTTCTCTACATCCTTGGATCAGTAGGGGGCGCTATACTTGACTGTACCCAACCACCACTGCCAATGCCAAGCAGTTACAAGACATAGGAGACAGGGGTAAAAGAGAATCCAAGCCCTTCTACCCCCATAGTACACTCCCCTTCTATACTCACCTCTGATCATTAGGGGGCGCTCTACCTTACTGTACTCGCTTACACAGCTGTCAATCCCCAATTGTTTCCCAGTGTGGCTCAGGTTATAATTGAGATGAAGTTTGGCCTCCTGGAGTGGGGGGAAGCCAGGCTGGAGGTCTGTGTATGGGGGGCACTGAGGTCAGTAGCTGTAGGGGTCTTGCTTTGCTGGGGCTCATTTGTCTCTGTGCGGTTCCTCCTGTCACCCCCCTGGTCATTGTGTTTGATCTCTGCTACATGTCAGTGATGGTGACAATGGATCATTAGTTGTAAGCTGAGGGGCTGCGCTAGTCATTAGTCTCACTACGGGGGTCCTGTCCATCAGGTGGTCCGCCATGATAAGGACTTAAAGGGCCGGTTCAGTCTTTAGGTATGTGAGGAGCAGCTCAACTCTACAGAAGTGGCGTTGTCTGGGGGAAAAAATGGTCATATTTTGCTAATTTAGACTACAGGTGAAAGTTCAGACAATGCAATGGGCCAGTTTGGACCCCAGTGGCCCCCATAGGCTACGATAGCGGTCAGATATCAGGTCTGCTATGCCCCCCCTAACCCTATGATTATAAATAGTCCGGGCTCATGGGAAGGTGGGGGACTTGTTTAAAGACTCCCGGTAGCACTGGGTAATGTCTCTGTGTATGTGACATGTTCTGCTGAGATTAACTCCACATCTCCGGTTACAAACCACAAGCCGCAGGATCTGCAATACCAGCAAGATGGGTGACATGGGGAGACGCCAAACCTGTCCCCCCACCACCTGCCCGGCCCGCATGGCACATTGTACACATCCGTAGCAGTCAAGAGCCTAAATCATCCATAAAACGATGTAGTGGAGCTGAGTTTGTCATTTGGTTAATTTATAACCTGCTTATGCCGTAGGATAATATAACAACCTCTTCCAAAATCAGCTCTGCTACATCTGTTTACATCTATCAGTACAGTAAAGAGATGTAGCAGAGCTGAATGAGTCAGGTGGTACAGCTCTTATCTGATAGATATAACAATGTAACAATATATAGAGAGTTATGTCACATTGTTGCTCTATATAAAGTATTACTTACCATAGACCGGTCCTCCACACTAAAGGAGATGTAGCAGAGATTCATTTGTAATTTGGTAAAACATTCATCTCCGGTTAAAGACCCTTATAGAGATATAGCAATGCATATGGAACATAATGGGCACTGCTACATCTATAGTATAGTAGAATAACCATAGATTTCTATTAGAGGTCTCTTTTGGACCAACAGACCACAAATTCTTCTGAATTGGACACCTAAAAGCTTCCATCTCGCACTAAACCTCAACAAGCTCCACCTATTTGGATTTTAAGGGGTTGTCTACAAAGAACCTCTCTTAACCTGGAGGATCCATGCATCATACATACAACCCATTCATTTGAATAGACACTGTGCAGCAATACCTCATTTCTCCTGCGGAGGCAGTGCAGAAAAACGTAACACTTGCTGCTGGGTTCTCCTGCAGGTCCGAGGAGTGAGATGACTTGTGATTGGATAAAGTTGGATGAGCTTTTTTTGGATTTTTGGACCCTTTGCACATGGCAGGAAAAATAATGGAAATACAACTTTCAATCTATTTTCCCAATATGAATATATATATATATATATATATATATATATATATATATATATATATATGGGGAGATGGACCATGGGGTAGTTCCCCAGAGAGCACCATCCCAGTAGGAGCAGTAGTGGGTTCAGCTTTCATAGGGGGAAGGCTCTGAAGGGGTTAATCGGGCAGCTATTTTTGCTGTGCATACCCTGGCCTCTAGTCTTTCCCACACAGAGTATTTTCGTAGTGTAAACTTTGCTTTTGCTGCATTCTTCTGGACATGCGATCGCTTTGTGATCTTTCCTGCCTCTAGAGATTCCCAACAGCCTCCTGTGACACCCCCCTGACATATATGGGGCGCTCCACCAGCACCCCGGACACAGGAGATGGGTCACCCCACTGCTGGAGGACCATCACAGGTCAAAAACAGCATGGGGCAACCAGCAGGGGGCACTGGCTCATACTTGACACCTACCAAAGGCCACCGCCTGGACTTCCATCCTCTTCACGGTCCTAATACTTATCACAGACCCCAGACCCAGAAATCCAGATGTCTGTATTTGTTCTAGGGATCTGGGGTCTGAAGTTAATATAGGGAACCATTTAGGGGTCATGTCAAAGATCTGTCTGGAGTTCTAATTTATTTAGAGGTCCTGGTCTAGGGGCTTTTCTTAAGAGGGTCTGCATTTGTTTAGGGGGTCAGTATTAGTTTAGGAATCAGGTCAAAGGCCTTGGGTCAGGTCTGATCTTTATTCTGGGGGTTTTGGGACCTTTGGATATGGCACAGATCTGTCTGGGGTCTGGAGTTGTTTTTTGGGTGGTCTGATATGGGGGTCTATTAGTTTAGGATGTGTGGGTGGAGCTTATATTAGTTTGAGGATCAGTTTTGGGAACTATATTCAGGGGGTCAGACTTCTGTTTTTATTATGGAGAGGGTCTGCATTTGTTTAGGGGTCTGTATTAGTTTATGGGATCTGTTTTGGGGTCTCATCTATATTCTGGGGTTTCTGGTGTGGGGTTCAAGGGATCAGGATTGTAGGGTCTGTATTTGTTTTGTATGTCCTGATGCAGGTACTATTCGTCTTCGATCCCCCGCAGTTACCCCTCTGTGTTTGTGATATGTAACGTCCATAGGAATCCATGTACTTACTGACTCCTGCAGAGGAAACAGCTCAGTGACCTATTCAGCTCTGCTACATCCCTGCCGTCACTGAACATTGTCGCAGTCGTTTGATATCTTAATCCATAACAATCCAATTGTGGGGAAAAAAAACTAATTACTACTAACCCACATCCACCACCGAGACTCATTCCCACATGTTGTACACAATCTATCAGCATTCAGATGTAGCAGAGCTGAAACTATGAAATGTAAAAGTTGTATGTGTCATTAGGTAAGTTCTGAAAACTTAGGAACACAAACCCGGCTCTGCTACATTGATCTCTGCAGCACGGTCCAGCTTTACATTATGTCCGCAGGAATAGCTGCGAACAGCTGGAATAGTGAAACTGATATTCAGTGGTCTCTTAAAGGGGAAGTGCCATCACTGAATATTGGGGAATAATGTGGTGTTGTTATCCCTTCCTTGCACACGGTGGTCTCTTTGTACCCCCCTCTGATAAGACCCCCACTAATGATATATCCTAGTGATCTATAAGGAAGGGAGACCCCTTAAATATGACAGTAACTATTGTATAAGAGAATGAAGAGATAAGAGACATCCTCGCTACATTGTAACTGCAGTGTTTGCTCTCTCTGATACTAAGATGCTCTCTTCTCCTCGCCCCTTTAAGGTCCCTTTCTTGGAAGTCTTTCTAAGATGAAGTTATGGGCTATCTTGGCTGTCTGCATTTTGCTCTTGAGATCTGCGTCCAACACCCCGCTGCCTTCAAGCTGGTTGGCTGGTAAGAAGAGATCGGATCAGGAATCGCTGCTGGAAGACGAGAACGCAGCTCTGGGGGTGTACGAGGCGGAATCTGAGAGCCCCACCGCCATGCAGGGGCCACAGGACGCGCGGCGCTACTGTAAGTGACATACACTGTGTGTACCCTACCTGCATGTGAATATCTTATGTTATCCTGGTCTGACTAATCAGCACAACCTCCTCAGAGACCATTTATAAGTCCTCTGCTTGCTGTCAGTAATGAGAGCCCGTCTGTCTCCATTCAGAGGCAGTGACCCTGTACAGTGAGAACTGTTCTAAGCTATACAATTGTATCCAGTCTAGACAATGCTCTGTGAGCTAAACTGCCTGGGCTCCAGACTGATACATTGTAACAAACCAGCAGAGAGATCTGTGCAGCTGCTGCTGATGTGTTTAGCTCACAGAGCATTGTCTAGACTGGATACAATTGTCTCCATTTAGAGGCAGTGACCCTGTACATTGCTAGTCCTGCTCTCAGCAGAGAAGTGGAGACAATTATATCCAGTCTAGACAATGCTCTGTGAGCTAAACACATGAGCTGTACAGATTTCTCTGCTGGTTTGTTATAATGTATCAGTCTGGAGTCCAAGGCTGTTTAGCTCAAAGAGCATTGTCTAAACTGGATACAATAGTCTCCACTCCTCAGCTGAGAGCAGGACTCGCTATGTACAGGGTCACTGCCTCTGAAATGAAACCGGAGGGTTCTCAGTCACTGAAAGCAAGCAGAGATCTTGGAAACAGTTACTGTGTGAATAAGGTTAGGCGGTGATGTTATATGATCCGGGGACAGGTGATACTTGCAGGGGGGGCAGTTTTGGAGATCCTGTGTCTTTCTGCACTTGTAGAATCAGTGAATGAGCCGGAGAATGAGGCCTTTATGAATGATATGAATGAGGCTTTGACCCTGGCACCTTTCATGTCACGTCTCCTCCCTGTGTGGTGCTGGTGGCCCGGGACTCGCCTCGGGCGTCCTCTGTATGATGCCTTTGATGCTTGTGTGGACAGGGGAGGCCATGGATGACAATGTGGACAGAATACATGTCACATAATGAAGCAGATCTGTAACCTGATGGGAACCCTCTACTGTGTATACAGCTCCTGTGCAGAACAATGTACACGTGAAGCCCGCTCCTGCTCTATATGTTTCTGTGTTTTATCCTAATCCGTCATCGGTAATTGCAATCTGTAACCTGCAACCCACAGATTATTGTGGGGGGTCTGTATTAGCTTAGAAGCTCTGGTTTGGGGATTATTTTAGCTAAGGAGCTCTGGTCTGGGGTCTGTTGTGGCTTAGGAGCTGTGGTCTGGGGTCTGTATACGCCTAGGAGCTGTGGTCTGTATATACTTAGGAGCTCTGGTCTGGGGTCTGTATTAGTTTAGGAGCTCTGGTCTGGGGTCTGTATTAGCTTAGGAGCTCTGGTCTGGGGTCTGTATTAGCTTAGGACCTCTGGTCTGGGGTCTGTATTAGCTTAGGAGCTCTGGTCTGGGGTCTGTATTAGCTTAGGAGCTCTGGTCTGGGGTCTGTATTAGCTTAGGAGCTCTGGTCTGGGGTCTGTATTAGCTTAGGAGCTATGGTCTGGGGTCTGTATTAGCTTAGGAGCTCTGGTCTGGGGTCTGTATTAGCTTAGGACCTCTGGTCTGGGGTCTGTATTAGCTTAGGAGCTCTGGTCTGGGGTCTGTATTAGCTTAGGAGCTCTGGTCTGGGGTCTGTATACGCCTAGGAGCTGTGGTCTGTATATACTTAGGAGCTCTGGTCTGGGGTCTGTATTAGCTTAGGAGCTCTGGTCTGGGGTCTGTATTAGTTTAGGACCTCTGGTCTGGGGTCTGTATTAGCTTAGGAGCTCTGGTCTGGGGTCTGTATTAGCTTAGGACCTCTGGTCTGAGGTCTGTATTAGCTTAGAAGCTCTGGTCTGGGGTCTGTATTAGCTTAGGACCTCTGGTCTGAGGTCTGTATTAGCTTAGAAGCTCTGGTCTGGGGTCTGTATTAGCTTAGGAGCTCTGGTCTGGGGTCTGTATTAGCTTAGGAGCTTTGGTCTGGGGTCTGTATTAGCTTAGGAGCTCTGGTCTGGGGTCTGTATTAGCTTAGGAGCTCTGGTCTGGGGTCTGTATTAGCTTAGGAGCTCTGGTCTAGGGTCTGTATTAGCTTAGGAGCTTTGGTCTGGGGTCTGTATTAGCTTAGGAGCTTTGGTCTGGGGTCTGTATTAGCTTAGGAGCTTTGGTCTGGGGTCTGTATTAGCTTAGGACCTCTGGTCTGGGGTCTGTATTAGCTTAGGAGCTTTGGTCTGGGGTCTGTATTAGCTTAGGAGCTTTGGTCTGGGGTCTGTATTAGCTTAGGAGCTCTGGTCTGGGGTCTGTATTAGCTTAGGACCTCTGTTCTGGGGTCTGTATTAGCTTAGGAGCTTTGGTCTGGGGTCTGTATTAGCTTAGGACCTCTGGTCTGGGGTCTGTATTAGCTTAGGAGCTCTGGTCTGGGGTCTGTATTAGCTTAGGAGCTCTGGTCTGGGGTCTGTATTAGCTTAGGAGCGTTGGTCTGGGGTCTGTATTAGCTTAGGAGCTTTGGTCTGGGGTCTGTATTATCTTAGGAGCTTTGGTCTGGGGTCTGTATTAGCTTAGGAGCTCTGGTCTGGGGTCTGTATTAGCTTAGGACCTCTGGTCTGGGGTCTGTATTAGCTTAGGAGCTTTGGTCTGGGGTCTGTATTAGCTTAGGAGCTCTGGTCTGGGGTCTGTATTAGCTTAGGAGCTCTGGTCTGGGGTCTGTATTAGCTTAGGAGCTTTGGTCTGGGGTCTGTATTAGCTTAGGACCTCTGGTCTGGGGTCTGTATTAGCTTAGGACCTCTGGTCTGGGGTCTGTATTAGCTTAGGACCTCTGGTCTGTGGTCTGTATTAGCTTAGGAGCTCTGGTCATATTGTTGCAATCCTGAGCTGCAGTGGATAGTCCTATTGCCTGTGCTGCCCCCTCCCTATCGGGGGTCCTTAGGCTGCTATAGGTGGGCTCCTATCTATTATAAGCAGTGGCCGGTGTGGCTCTGCAGTAGTGGAGGTGAGAGGCCAGAATTTGCTAGACACATGAACATCTGCGGAGCCGCACAGCTGCCGTCCAGATGTTGCCGGCGGTAAACGCTCCCGCTGAGCTCTAATGTCTGATAGATATTATCGCCTGCTGGATGAACTCCGCTACGTGGTGATGCCCAATACAAGGGAAATCTAAACACAGAGCGCTCAGGACTACAGACCCAGATCACATCCCTGGGTCATTGGACACACTAACAGGACAGACATTGATTTGATTAGCCTATGGCACCAACATGTTCTGTGGTGTGGTACAACAGCATGGTGTGAGAGAGAGATAGAGAGAGAACTATAGATAGATAGATATGAGAGACACAGAAGAGAGAGAAAGAGAGACAGAAAAGAAAGAGACATAAGAGACACTTAAATAGATAAAAGAAAGATAGATATAAGAGAAAGAGTGACATAAAAATGAGATATTAGGGAGAGAGAGATATACGGTAGATAGATAGAGAGACAGAAGAGATAGATGAGGGAGAGAGATGTAGAGTTAGGAGATTCGTAGATGATTGATAGATTGATAGACAGAAAGATAGATAGATAGATAGATAGATAGATAGATAGATAGAAAGATAGAAGAAAGAAAGGCATAAGTGAGATGAGGGAGAGAGATATACAGTATATATAGATAGAGAGATAGGATATACATAGATAGGAGAGAGACAGAGAGAGTAAGTTATAGATTAGATAGATAGATAGATAGATAGATAGATAGATAGATAGATAGATAGATGAAAAAAGACATAAGAGTGAGATATTAGGGAGAGAGAGATATATACAGTAGATAGAGAGATAGGATATATGTATAGATAGGAGAAATAGAGACAGAAGAGGGAGAGATAGATAGATATGAGATAGATGGATAGATAGATAGATAGATTTGAGATAGATAGATAGATATGAGATAGATATGAGATAGATAGATATGAGATAGATGATAGATAGATAGATAGATAGATAGATAGATAGATAGATAGATAGATAGATATGAGATAGATAGATGTGTAGAGAGAGATATTGAGAGATTTATAGACAGATATTGGCTAGATATTAGATAGGTAGGTTGGAGAATGATAGACAGATAGATTGATAGGAAATAGAGAGAGATATTTAGGGCTTCTCCAAATAAAGCTTTTCTATAAAATGAGACATTTCGGAATATTTGGAGAAAGCCATAGAATTTCTTAGCTGTGACATAACCCTGCGGCCCGGGGCCCGGGTGACTCAGAGATGGTGTCTTGTGTTACTCTATGTACTCTTATGTTGCTTTAAGTGAAATATTTTAGGTCCAGTTGTTGTGAGTCAGAGGAGCCTCATGATATTTAATACTGACACACACCATTCCGGGTAATGAGCCTCGCTCCGTGTCACTGGGAGGAAGTGCTGCAGATTGTGTACATTAGACCCGTCCCAAATATAACCCACACCTCACTCTCTCCCTCCTCATCATATGGTCCGGTATACAATCAGCTCAACCAAACAGCACCTAAGTAATACCGCCATATAGTATGGAGCCCATATATTGCTGTACATGCTGTACATAAACACAATAGTATATAAAGTTGCCACCTGTCCTTCCATGTGTAATACCGCCACACACTGCACAAATAATATCAATTTACAGGGACCATGTAACAAGTGTCTAATAACCGCCTCATATATACGTCCACAGGCTGTATACTGCTACTATAACATGCCCGAGCCCCTCTGTATAGAATTCAGATGTACAGTATATACTGTATTTAGCAGAGATCTATGGTAGAGCTGTGCACCATTTTTCTTAAAGGGAACCTGTCAGCAGGTGTGACCATCAGACTGCAGCCAGTGTTCGGTATTGTCCCTGGTGAGATGTGTAATCAGACCTTTGTGTATGTAGGTAGTAGCAGCAGGACTGTGAATTATGGATGTATAGGATTTCTGCATCTGCAGAAGAATTTTGGGCTGGTCCTCACACTGCTGTGCTCTTAGCTCTATGAATTGGGCTCCTTCATAGCCTCTCGTCTCTGATTTGAGTGACTGCTGTAGTACTTAACCAGAAGCAGGTACAGGTTTTACTTCAGAACAGAGGATAGGTTTGTGGAGCAGCTCAATGCAGATAGCACAGAGCACAGCAGTGTGAAGACATCCTCCGATACACTTGGAGTATAAAATCCTGCAATATAAATCCATTTCACAGTTCTGCTGCTACTACCAACATACACAGAGGTGTGATTACACATCTCTCCAGGGACAATACCTAATGCTGGCTGAAGCCTGCATGATCGCACCTGATAACAGGTTCCCTTTTAATGGGTTAGAGACACTGATAGTGTGTCCTTAGTCCAGTTACTCATATTGGCCATAACTAGACTCTATGACTGTTCTATACTATAAGACTCCATGAGATTGCTCAAATCTAATGGATAATGTATCTCCATAGTGCGCAGGAGCCTGAGAGGCGGTGTATATTATGATCTTGCGGCTTTAAATAGCTAATAGAACTGTGGAGGCATCTATAGGGATGTAAGCAGGTGCATGCCCCCTCCCCCACCCCAATCCACAACAATGAATGCAGCATCTCCTACATATAGATGTATATTTACCCAGGCGCGTCATGTTCAGCTCAAGGCATCAGGCGACAATCATTAGGCAAATGGAGGAATTTGAATACAAAATTGACAATAAACGACTACTATAATACTGCCCTTATAAATAAGAATATAACTACTATAATACTGCCCCCTATGTACAAGAATATAACTACTATAATACTGCCCCCTATGTACAAGAATATAACTACTATAATACTGCCCCCTATGTACAATAATATAACTACTATAATACTGCCCTCCTATGTACAGGAATATAACTACTATAATACTGCCCTCCTATGTACAGGAATATAACTACTATAATACTGCCCCCTATGTACAATAATATAACTACTATAATACTGCCCCCTATGTACAAGAATATAACTACTATAATACTGCCCCCTGTGTACAAGAATATAACTACTATAATACTGCCCCCTATGTACAAGAATATAACTACTATAATACTGCCCCCTATGTACAAGAATATAACTAGTATAATACTGCTCCTATGTACAAGAATATAACTACTATAATACTGCTCCCTATGTACAAGAATATAACTACTATAATACTGCCCCCTATGTACAGGAATATAACTAGTATAATACTGCCCCTATATACAAGAATATAACTACTATAATACTGCCCCCTATGTACAGGGATATAACTACTATAATACTGCCCCTATGTACAAGAATATAACTACTATAATACTGCCCCCTATGTACAAGAATATAACTACTATAATACTGGCCCCTATGTACAGGAATATAACTACTATAATACTGCCCCCTATGTACAAGAATATAACTACTATAATACTGCCCCTATGTACAAGAATATAACTACTATAATACTGCCCCCTATGTACAAGAATATAACTAGTATAATACTGCCCCTATGTACAAGAATTTAACTACTATAATACTGCCCCCTATGTACAGGAATATAACTACTATAATACTGCCCCCTGTGTACAAGAATATAATTACTATAATACTGCCCCCTGTGTACAAGAATATAACTACTAAAATACTGCCTCCTATGTACAAGAATATAACTACTATAATACTGCCCCCTATGTACAAGAATATAACTACTATAATACTGCCCCCTATGTACAAGAATATAACTACTATAATACTGCCCCCTATGTACAAGAATATAACTACTATAATACTGCCCCCTATGTACATGAATATAACTACTATAATACTGCCCCCTATGTACAAGAATATAACTACTATAATACTTTCCTCTATGTACAAGAATATAACTACTATAATACTGCCCCCTATGTACAAGAATATAACTACTATAATACTGCCCCCTATGTACAAGAATATAACTACTATAATACTGCGCCGTATGTACAAGAATATAACTACTATAATACTGCCCCTATGTACAAGAATATAACTACTATAATACTGCCCCCTATGTACAAGAATATAACTACTATAATACTGCCCCCTATGTACAAGAATATAACTACTATAATACTGCCCCCTATGTACATGAATATAACTACTATAATACTGCCCCCTATGTACAAGAATATAACTACTATAATACTTTCCTCTATGTACAAGAATATAACTACTATAATACTGCCCCCTATGTACAAGAATATAACTACTATAATACTGCCCCCTATGTACAAGAATATAACTACTATAATACTGCGCCGTATGTACAAGAATATAACTACTATAATACTGCCCCTATGTACAAGAATATAACTACTATAATACTGCCCCCTATGTACAAGAATATAACTACTATAATACTGCCCCCTATGTACAAGTAGTATAATAGTAGAAGACCAGATTACTATAAGTAGTGATTTACTGGAAATCTCCATGATCTCTCAGGACCCAGGATTGTAAAGGTTAACATGGCAGATTTAATATTTCCAAATGTAAAGACAAAACATCTCCTTTTTGCACATTCTTGACATTCTGTGCATCACCTCCACATCACATATGGGATTAGGAAATGGATAAACGTGTTTCTGATTATGGAGTTTACTGTTGTAGATTTGTACCGTCCCAACCGTGAACCTATTAATGCCTCTCTGTGGCACCATGGCCCAGGCATCAGAGAAGATTCTAGGATTCTGAAGGATCTAAGACTCTGGAGGAACCAGTCTTGATTCAGAAGCTACGGTATTTGTTTCTGTTTGGATTACATAGATCCAGTATGGGACTTAACCACCATAGTTCCAGAAGATCCTCCAATGGACCCAGACTCTAACCTAATACTAGAAGAAGACACCAACATTGGGAGGCTAATAGGTTCTAGTTCCTAGGCGTTGATGGATGGTGGACACAGAATAATGGTAGTAACGGTAGGTCCAAGGAACCTTTGTGCAACACTAGATAGGGTCATCTTGAGATACGTGAGGTCCACCATGACCAGGTCTCTCTAAAGTAGAGCTTGTTCTTCTTTAATTTTGTACGACATGCAGAGCCAGTGATGAGCATTGACATTTATCCGACCACATGATGCTACAGACACCTACTCCTGTCTGACTGGCCACAGTGGTATATTTTTATACTCTCCCCCTAGTCTCTGGTATTGAGTGCCATTTTATAAGTTGTATAATATACGGTTTCTTCTGAAGTTACACTTGGTCTGTGACGGACAGATTTACGGCGTCATGTGCGGATCTCTCCTCCAAGATGCGATCGGATTATTTCTTCTCGTCTACTGTCTGGATTAGGCACCTTCTCCGTTTCAAGAGAAGTTTTGAGGGACCAACACTGGTTGTCACCTAAGCTGCTGGTTCTGAGTGTTTTTGCTGCTATAGTCCTTTAAGTATTTGTCAATACTATTTAATGTCCACGTCATTGGGTGGAAATGGTCAAGGACACATCATAACCATTGGGTACCGGTTCTATCTTCAGAATATGTCATAGAAACCTAATGATCGTAACTTGGTATCAGCAAGGTCTAAATTTGTTATTGGTGTTATCACATTGTACAGTGAGTACAGAAAGTATTCAGACCCCTTTACATTTTTCACTCTTTGTTTCATTGTAGTCAATTAGTAAGATCAAAAAAAGTTTTTCTTTGCTCATTAATGTGCACTCTGTGCCCCATCTTGACAGAAAAAAAAACAGAAATGAAGATGTTTTGCTAATTTATTAAACAAGAAAAACTGAAATATCACATGATCATAAGTATTCAGCCCCTTGCATGCTGTCCATTTCCTTCTGATGCTCCTTGAGATGGTTCTACTCCTTCATTGGAGTCCAGCTGTGTTTATTTAAACTGATTGGACTTGATTAGGAAAGGCTCACACCTGTCTATACAAGACACAGCTCACAGTGCATGTCAGAGATCATGAGAATCATGAGGTCTTAGGAACTGCCCAAGGAGCTGTGAGACAGAATTGTGGGAAGGAACAGATCTGGGCAAGATTACAAAAGAATTTCTACCACCCTCAAGGTTCCTAATAGCACAATGGCCCTCATACTCCATAACTTCATCAGTGATGTTATAACTTGTTATTAGTGAGGTCATAACTTAGTATTGTTGGGGGCATGGTATCAGTGATATCATAACTTGGTATTGGTTAAGTCATGACATGGTATCAGTGTGCTTGGTATTACCAATCTTCATAACTTTCTCTGTGGAATCATGACTTAATATCCCTGTGGTGAAAACTTGTAAATGATATGATCATAATTTGGTATGAGTTGTATCATTGTTATTGATGGGATCATAACTTGAAAACTTGTTGTTCGTGATATTTCAAAACTTGGAATGAGACGGGACATAACTTGGTATTAGTGGGCTTTAGGTCCTCGCAACTTGTTGGATGGGGTCAAAACTTGATATCGGTGGGGTCTTAAATTAGGGGTCTTATTAGTGGGTTTACGGTCCTCGTAACTTTTTGGATGGTGGGTTCACAACTTGGAACATTTGGGTCATAACTTGTTGTTAGTGATATAAAAACTTCGGAGGGGACATAACTTGGCACTAGTGGCCTTCAGGTCACTCGTCTACACAGATTCAGTTCTGATTTTCTTGATTTAGATGTTTTCAACTTTTCTTTATATAGAAGACAAATATAGAAGTCCTGGTTTTCGTCTTGGCCATGAAAAGTGACCCTTGAGGTTTCTTCCCTGTAGAATATAAAGAATCTCATTTATTTTACCGAAAACAAGATGCGTGTCCACATGACAGGCCCTCACTGAAAGGAAGATACATTCCTTCAAGATTCATTGGTGCGGTAGTCATTGAATAAAAATTGTGACCATCTATTTTGGGTATTTCCCATCACAATCCTGTGGTCTGGATGATAGTGTCTCCATTATACTCCACTGTTTTGTCCACCACAACTATGTCACCCTCCATGTATGGAACAGAAGGGCCAAGGTGCCCCCTGCATTAGGATAGGAGCTGGTCCTTAGCACTGCCGTCTGGCACAGCGACTAAACTTTTGGGAATCTGTGTAACATACCTAACTCCGCTACATTCAGTATGGACTTGCAGTAGAAGCGCCGGCATTGTCCACTGGTGATACGTGATATCCTGGTATTCTGAGTTATTTTGGGCTTTAGGCCTTCATTTACATATCTATGTGAACTCCTCTGACAGGTGATGGATCCTGCTTCACTACAGTGACTTTCGCGTCAGGGTTTTTTTGTCCTGGTATTCCCACCAAATATACAGGAACAAACAACATGTCTAGGTCACAGGTGTTAAAGGGGTGATCTGTCCTGGTCAAAAGATGGAAGATATGTCTTCACTCTGTTATCTCTTTGTGTGTTTTTGATTATTTTAATGTAATGATTATGACTACACCATAAAGAAAAATTATTTTCACTGTATAGGGGAGGACATATTGGAGACACACACTTCCTTCCTGTATTGTCTGTATAGGGGAGGACATATTGGAGACACACACTTCCCTCCTGTATTGTCTGTATAGGGGAGGACATATTGGAGACACACACTTCCCTCCTGTATTGTCTGTATAGGGGGAGGACATATTGGAGACACACACTTCCTTCCTGTATTGTCTGTATAGGGGAGGACATATAGGAGACACACACTTCCTTCCTGTATTATCTGTATAGGGGGAGGACATATTGGAGACACACACTTCCTTCCTGTATTGTCTGTATAGGGGAGGACATATTGGAGACACACACTTACTTCCTGTACTGTCTGTATAGGGGAGGACATAATGGAGACACACACTTCCTTCCTATATTGTCTGTATAGGGGAGGACATATTGGAGACACACACTTCCTTCCTGTATTGTCTGTATAGGGGGAGGACATATTGGAGACACACACTTCCTTCCTGTATTGTCTGTATAGGGGAGGACATATTGGAGACACACACTTCCCTCCTGTATTGTCTGTATAAGGGAGGACATATTGCAAGCATACACTTCCTTCCTGTATTGTCTGTATAGGGGAGGACATATTGGAGACACACACTTCCTTCCCGTCTTGTCTATATAAGTGAGGACATATTGGAGACACACACTTCCCTCCTGTATTGTCTGTATAGGGGAGGACATATTGCAAGCATACACTTCCCTCCTGTATTGTCTGTATAGGGGAGGACATATTGGAGACACACACTTCCCTCCTGTATTGTCTGTATAAGGGGGGACATATTGGAGACAAACACTTCCTTCCTGTATTGTCTGTATAAGGGGGGACATATTGGAGACACACACTTCCTTCCAGTATTGTCTGTATAGGGGAGGACATATTGGAGACACACACTTCCTTCCTGTATTGTCTGTATTGGGGAGGACATATTGGAGACACACACTTCCTTCCTGTATTGTCTGCATAGGGGAGGACATATTGGAGACACACACTTCCTTCCTGTACTGTCTGTATAGGGGAGGACATATTGGAGACACACACACACTTCCTTCCTGTACTGTCTGTATAGGGGAGGGCATATTGGAGACACACACTTCCTTCCTGTATTGTCTGTATATGGGGAAGACATATTAGAGACACACACTTCCTTCCTGTATTGTCTGTATAGGGGAGGACATATTGGAGACACACACTTCCTTCCTGTCTTGTCTATATAAGTGAGGACATATTGGAGACACACACTTCCCTCCTGTATTGTCTGTATAGGGGAGGACATATTGCAAGCATACACTTCCCTCCTGTATTGTCTGTATAGGGGAGGACATATTGGAGACACACACTTCCCTCCTGTATTGTCTGTATAAGGGGGGGCATATTGGAGACAAACACTTCCTTCCTGTATTGTCTGTATAGGGGAGGACATATTGGAGACACACACTTCCTTCCAGTATTGTCTGTATTGGGGAGGACATATTGGAGACACACACTTCCTTCCTGTATTGTCTGCATAGGGGAGGACATATTGGAGACACACACTTCCTTCCTGTACTGTCTGTATAGGGGAGGACATATTGGAGACACACACTTCCTTCCTGTACTGTCTGTATAGGGGAGGACATATTGGAGACACACACTTCCTTCCTGTATTGTCTGTATATGGGGAAGACATATTAGAGACACACACTTCCTTCCTGTATTGTCTGTATAGGGGAGGACATATTGGAGACACACACTTCCTTCCTGTAATGTCTGTATAGGGGAGGACATATTGGAGACACACACTTCCTTCCTGTACTGTCTGTATAGGGGAGGACATATTGGAGACACACACTTCCTTCCTGTATTGTCTGTATATGGGGAAGACATATTAGAGACACACACTTCCTTCCTGTATTGTCTGTATAGGGGAGGACATATTGGAGACACACACTTCCTTCCTGTAATGTCTGTATAGGGGATGACATATTGGAGACACACACTTCCTTCCTGTAATGTCTGTATAGGGGAGGACATATTGGAGACACAGACTTCCTTCCTGTATTGTCTGTATAGGGGAGGACATATTGGAGACACACACTTCCTTCTTGTATTGTCTGTATAGGGGAGGACATATTGGAGGCACACACTTCCTTCCTGTAATTTCTGTATAGGGGAGGACATATTGGAGACACACACTTCCTTCTTGTATTGTCTGTAAAGTGGAGGACATATTGGAGACACACACTTCCCTCCTGTATTGCCTGTATAGGGGAGGACATATTGGAGACACACACTTCCTTCCTGTATTTTCTGTATAGGGGAGGGCATATTGGAGACACACACTTCCTTCCTGTATTGTCTGTATAGGGGGAGGACATATTGGAGACACACACTTCCTTCCTATATTGTCTGTATAGGGGGAGGACATATTGGAGACACACACTTCCTTCCTGTTTTGATTGTATAGGGGAGGATATATTGGAGACACACACTTCCTTCATGTATTGTCTGTATAGGGGAGGACATATTGGAGACACACACTTCCTTCCTGTACTGTCTGTATAGGGGAGGACCTATTGGAGACACACACTTCCTTCCTGTTTTGATTGTATAGCGAAGGACATATTGGAGACACACACTTCCTTCCTGTTTTGATTGTATAGCGAAGGACATATTGGAGACACACACTTCCTTCCTGTTTTGATTGTATAGCGGAGGACATATTGGAGACACACACTTCCTTCCTGTATTGTCTGTATAGGGGAGGACATATTGGAGACACACACTTCCTTCCTGTTTTGACTGTATAGCGGAGGACATATTGGAGACACACACTTCCTTCCTGTACTGTCTGTATAGGGGGAGGACCTATTGGAGACACGCACTTCCTTCCTGTATTGTCTGTATAGTGGAGGACATATTGGAGACACACTTTCCTTCCTGTACTGTCTGTATAGGGGGTGGACATATTGGAGACACACACTTCCTTCCTGTATTGTCTGTATAGAGGAGGACATATTGGAGACACACACTTCCTTCCTGTATTGTCTGTATAGAGGAGGACATATTGGAGACACACACTTCCTTCCTGTATTGTCTGTATAGAGGAGGACATATTGGAGACACACACTTCCTTCCTGTATTGTCTTTATAGGGGAGGACATATTGGAGACATACACTTCCTTCCTGTATTATCTGTATAGGGGAGGACATATTGGAGACATACACTTCCTTCCTGTATTGTCTTTATAGGGGAGGACATATTGGAGACATACACTTCCTCCCTGTATTGTCTGTATAGGGGAGGACATATTGGAGACACACACTTCCCTCCTGTACTGTCTGTATAGGGGGAGGACATATTGGAGACACACACTTCCTTCCTTCCTGTTTTGATTGTATAGCGAAGGACATATTGGAGACACACACTTCCTTCCTGTATTGTCTGTATAGGGGAGGACATATTGGAGACACACACTTCCTTCCTGTTTTGATTGTATAGCGAAGGACATATTGGAGACACACACTCCCTTCCTGTATTGTCTGTATAGGGGAGGACATATTGGAGACGCACACTTCCTTCCTGTTTTGATTGTATAGCGAAGGACATATTGGAGACACACACTTCCTTCCTGTTTTGATTGTATAGCGAAGGACATATTGGAGACACACACTTCCTTCCTGTATTGTCTGTATAGGGGAGGACATATTGGAGACACACACTTCCTTCCTGTTTTGACTGTATAGCGGAGGACATATTGGAGACACACACTTCCTTCCTGTACTGTCTGTATAGGGGGAGGACATATTGGAGACACACACTTCCTTCCTGTATTGTCTGTATAGGGGGAGGACATATTGGAGACACACACTTCCTTCCTGTATTGTCTGTATAGGGGAGGACATATTGGAGACACACACTTCCTTCCTGTACTGTCTGTATAGGAGCGGATATATTGGAGACACACACTTCCTTCCTGTACTGTCTGTATAGGAGCGGATATATTGGAGACACACACCTCCTTCCTGTATTGTCTGTATAGGGGAGGACATATTGGAGACACACACTTCCTTCCTGTACTGTCTGTATAGGGGAGGACATATTGGAGACACACACTTCCTTCCTGTACTGTCTGTATAGGGGAGGACATATTGGAGACACACACTTCCTTCCTGTACTGTCTGTATAGGGGAGGACATGTTGGAGACACACACTTCCTTCCTGTATTGTCTGTATAGGGGAGGACATATTGGAGACGCACACTTCCTTCCTGTATTGTCTGTATAGGGGGAGGACATATTGGAGACGCACACTTCCTTCCTGTATTGTCTGTATAGGGGGAGGACATATTGGAGACACACACTTCCTTCCTGTATTGTCTGTATAGTGGAGGACATATTGGAGACACACACTTCCTTCCTGTACTGTCTGTATAGGGGGAGGACATATTGGAGACACACACTTCCTTACTGTATTGTCTGTATAGGGGGAGGACATATTGGAGACACACACTTCCTTCCTGTATTGTCTGTATAGGGGAGGACATATTGGAGACACACACTTCCTTCCTGTACTGTCTGTATAGGAGCGGATATATTGGAGACACACACTTCCTTCCTGTACTGTCTGTATAGGAGCGGATATATTGGAGACACACACCTCCTTCCTGTATTGTCTGTATAGGGGAGGACATATTGGAGACACACACTTCCTTCCTGTACTGTCTGTATAGGGGAGGACATATTGGAGACACACACTTCCTTCCTGTACTGTCTGTATAGGGGAGGACATATTGGAGACACACACTTCCTTCCTGTACTGTCTGTATAGGGGAGGACATGTTGGAGACACACACTTCCTTCCTGTATTGTCTGCATAGGGGAGGACATATTGGAGACACACACTTCTTTCCTGTATTGTCTGTATAGGGGGAGGACATATTGGAGACACACACTTTCTTCCTGTATTGTCTGTATAGGGGAGGACATATTGGAGACGCACACTTCCTTCCTGTATTGTCTGTATAGGGGGAGGACATATTGGAGACACACACTTTCTTCCTGTATTGTCTGTATAGGGGGAGGACATATTGGAGACACACACTTCCTTCCTGTATTGTCTCTGCTCTTTCAGTCCTAGTCTACCTACTAAAGCCAACTAATACATTTTTCTTTCTGTGATTTCTCTAACAATAGAAAAGACATTCCTACTACAGACCTTCTTCCATATAGTCACTATTCCTATTGCAGTAATACCCCATACAGTACAGATCGGGGGATCTATACGCAGACTTGTATTGTCGCAGCCTTAGGCAGAATTTGCATAATCAAATAGAATATTCATTGGAGCTGGAGCGGCTAATCAAGCAAACAAGTCATCCTGAATGTCAATGGCGCTAGTGAATATCTTGATCCGCATTTGTATGCAGCTTATACACAGGAAGGCTCCCGGCGACACCTGAGACGACGAGTATTTGAACTCTCTGCCATCTTTTGACTTGCAAACTTAACATCTGTTGATTATACTTGTCTCCCTTTGCGAGTGCGATTTAAAGGGGATTACAGAAACTTGTTGCTCTGTTCCAAAAACAGCGCCATGCTTGTATACTGGTGGCATGTGGTATTGCATTCAATCTCATTCACTTCAGTGAAGACGAGCTGTTATACCCAGTGTGGTGTAATATGCAGAATTTGCAGGGAATTGGGAATTGCTCTGGGTACGGGGAGGTAAGTCGCGCTCTGCTGTGCGCAGATGTTCGCTCTGCTGACTCTGCATTGGGACCTTTGCATACAAGACATTGGGCTTAGCATGAAATGCACCTGTTCTGTCATATCTGAAAGCCAGAGTGGAACTGAATTTCTTAGTATAATCCCTGAAGGTTTGCAAAGTCAAAGTGACCTAAATACCTGGATAAGTGCTGTATTATCCGGAATTACAGAAGGAATGGTCAATAAGGAAGTGTCCTACACAGACATTAATATGTCCTATTAAGGAACAAGGAGGTCGTAGAGTAGTGTCCCCCCGCCAGGGGCTTCTGCCTCAATCTGGAAATCAGAACTGGACCACAATCTCAGATTTTACCATCATATTCTCCATTATATTTAGACTTCACATATAAAGGGAATGCATGAACTGTAAAGACCCAAGTCAAGTTTTTCTGCCAAATATATAATTTTTGGGCGATTATTATGTGACTTTTTAATATAATCTATATTACAAAATCCGACAGTTTTCACATGGAACAACAATATAATTATAAAATAATATAACATTAATAATAGTTATAGACCAAATTAATACATTAAATATAATATACAGGCAGTCCCCGGCTTACATACCAGATAGGGCCTGTAGGTTTGTTCTTAAGTTGAATTTGTATGTAAGTCGGAACTGTATATTTTATCATTGTAATCCCAGACAGAACTTTTTTGGTCTCTGTGACAATTGGATTTTAAAAATGTTGGGTTGTCATAAGAACCAGGATTAATAATAAAGCTTCATTACAGACACATTTGATAACTGTTACAGCTGATTATTGTAGCCTAGGACTAAAGGACAATAAATTACCAATATCCAGAGGTCAGTTTGTAACTAGGGGTCGTATGTACGTCGAGTGTTCTTAAGTAGGGGACCCCCTTTACTGTTACACAATTCTGCGTAGAATGTATAATGTATATATTTAATATAATCTACGGTGTATTACAAAATCCGACAGTTTTCACACAGAACAACATCATAATTTAACACTAATAATAGTATTAGACTAAAAATAGTCAAACACTTCCTGGTCTGCAGAGGTCACAGAGCATGAATACAACACTCTGACACTCTAATACGAGGTTTGATGGCTGCCCACATAACCAACTAAGAATAAAAAAGAATAAAAAAAAGGTTACAAAAAGGAACCCTTTGCTATATGTATTCAGTGAATAAAAAAAAAAAAAAAGAGGTGATACATTATTAGAGATAACACTAGAAACCAAGATTTAGGAACATCGTAGGGGCTCTATTTTCTGTTCCGGGTACCTTTATTGCTTTATTAAAGGGAACCTGTCGCTTGTCCCGTTTACCCCACTAAACTACTACCCCCTAAGGTAGAGTATGGAATGTCCCTTCTAGAATTCCCACTAGAATTCTATGTGAAATCTCACCCAAACTCATACAAGGGGAGTGTCACTCCAGAAGTCCCTATGTTCTGCTCTATAGCACCTAGAAACATGCTTCTTGTGTCAAATTAAAGACATTAGACTCACGGCATTGTGACCTACACAACCAGATACAGGACGCTAAAGACATAGGGGCACATTTACTAAGGGTCCGCAGCCGCAAATCCGTCGGGTTTTTCCCGAATATTTCCGCTTTGCCCTGTATTTCACGGGATTGTGGCGCACGCGATCGATTTTTGGTGCAATCGCGCCCACTTTCGCGTGACAGAAATCGGGGGGCGTGGCCACCGGACAACCCGAAGGATTCGGAAAAAACGCAGAATTTAAAAAGCCATTTGTGTCGCAAGATCAAGCACTCACATACACCAGAAAAAAGCAGGTGAACTCCGGCGGACCTCGGCGCAGCAGCGACACCTGGTGAATATCGGCGCACAGACCTTAGTGAATCCCAGCAGAACCCGAATCAGCATCGGAGAACCCGCCGCTGGATCGCGACTGGACCGGGTAAGTAAATGTGCCCCACAGTGGAAAATTCAAGCCGTAGATAAAGATCCAGCTATTTTTTAACGGCCTGTAATTGCAGTGCTGTAGCACACAGAACCATAAGCTTGATGGCATCTGCAAGATGAGATTCTTATCTTTAATATCACACAAAAAGCTTGCTTCTAGGTACTACAGAACCATAGATAGGGGCTTCTGAATAGACAGTTCCCCTACAACTATTAAACTTGACTCGTCTAGTGAAAATGAGGTGAGATGAGTCATATTTGCCTGACTATGGAGGAGATTATTTTAGGTAACCAGGCGAGATTTCACATAAAAGATGGAATTCTATAAAATACATTTCATACCCTACCTGAGGGGGATAGAAACTCAGTTGGGTAAAACCTTATGACAAGTTCCCTTTAAGCGTCTTTGTTTAATAAAAAAAAGCTTCCCTTATTTTTTCTTAAATAAGGTAATACTAAGGCAGTGTAGGGGGGGGGGTATCTGTGACTTAAAGGTGAGGGAATTAAAGTAATGGAGATAGCAGCGTGAGAATGGAGGCCAACAGGTATGTGGATTAGTCATGAATTGCATGTCCTGGACGGTCACTTTAAAAGAAACCTACCATTTGATTTGATGCATTATGAAGCAAACATACCTTGAGACTGCTGTAGCTACACTGATGCAGGATCAGATCTTGGTTAATCCCTGAGCTGAGTGGTTTTGCTGAAAAAAGATTTATAACATTCAGGGCCTTGGGAAAGCTGGGTCAGGCTGGCTGACATAAACACATTACACACGGGAGCTTAGTCAAGACATGACTAATCAACCCGAGCTGGATCACTCATACACAGCAGCTGGGGGATGGTGCAGCAATTGATTATTCTGCCTTCAGACACAACACAGTGATTACATCATCCTCTCCTGCAGTGAATAACTAGTGTGCTAGGAGAAGTGCTGAATTAGCCATAGAAGCGACAGAGCTTCATTATCATAATGTTATATCTGTTTGATCAGCAAAACCACTCAGCACAGGGATTACCCAACATATGATCCTGCATCAGTGTAGCTACAGCAGTCTCAAGGTATGTCTGCTTCATAATGCATCAAATCAAATGGTAGGTTTCCTTTAAGCAGCAATTGTTCTGGGCATGCCCCCATACTAAAAATATAAAAGCGACATACATTTTAATCTTTCATTACTTAGTTGTGTCTCTATGAACGCATTTGTTGACATTTAGTACGGCGCTGCATTATTTACTGATGGAATGTATGGATATAATGAGACCCGCACTCACACACATATGGCGCTCATGTGGTCTTCATTACATGGTATGTGCACCGCCAGTCCTGTACGTACCACATTACATAGAATTGGGTTGTATCGCGGATCAGTTTCCTAGAACATATTTATTACTTGCGACTTCAGATACATTAAACCTAAAAGATCCCAAATATTAAAAATCCTATTCATATTTTTCTTTCCATCCTTGTGATGTTTAGTCTCCAGTGACTTCTACAATTACTAAAACATTACCCAAAATGCTTAGTTAGAATCACATCACATGCAAACATAGTAGAAAACAGAATTGTTAATATATCCCATATCACCAAAACCCCCTCCCCCTCAAAAGAAAAAGCTGTAAAACTCTACAGATCGGAAGAGTGGACTCTATTACCCATAAAATTATGGAGAATTAATTGGAAACTTAGTGTATAGAATACCCCTATACACACTAATAATTATACAGAAAACAATAGAACAATCTAGATATCGTCTGTAATAGAATTTAGGAACAGCGATGGGTGCTACATCAACGCAAAGACAACGCACAAATCAATTGTATTACCCGTATATACTCGAGTTTAAGCCGAGACCCCTAATTTTGACACAAAAAACTGGAAAAACCTATTGACTCGAGTATAAGCCGAGGGTGGGAAATGCATTGGTCACAACCCCCTCAGTATATAGCCAGCCAGCCCCCTGGAGTATATACCTAGCCAGCCCCCTGGAGTATATAGCCAGCCAGCCTCATCAAGAATATAGCCTGTCAGCCCCCTGGAGTATATAGCCTGCTAGTCCCCTGGAATATATAGGCTACCTACCTGCCCCCTCAAGTATATAGCCTGCCTGCCCCCTCAGGTATATAGCCTGCCTGCCTGCCCCCTCGAGTATATAGCCTGCCAGCCCCTCCCGGTCCGTCGCAGGAAACATGATGTCAGCCGCGAGCGTATACTTGAGTATATATGGTACTTGATGGAGATAATAAAGCCTAAATTTCCTATTTTACACTGGTTGCGGTATGAAATGTTGTAGTTTTCTCTGGTTTCTATAGGTCCATTTCTGACAATTATATCGATAAAAGGGGTTGCTTGCCCTGGGTAACTGTTTTCCATAAGCCCATCTGAGAGGGTCTTGCTTTCTTTGGACAACATCTTGTTGGGCCATAGCAGAAAGATCCTCTTCTATTTCATCTTCACCAACCCCAAATCTTTGCATCCTTTGGGGAGATGTATCAGGATGTGTACACCAATTTTCTGAAATAGTCACAATTCCTTGTGCATGGCCAGGAATTACGACTATTTTACCTCTTAGGCCACCTGCGTGCCAAGTGGGCTTGGAGAGGTCCGTGCCCCGCAGTGGAGTGGACCGACACGGGGCATTCCTGTCCTACCTATTGGCGCAGGCTACAGCACAGTTATACACCAGGCAGGACCTGCCATAGAATTATCCAATGGCACAGCTGGCTGTTGTGTATATATAGGGCACATGCGGGGGAGGGGGGGATGTATCGTACACCAATGTATGATACATCCCTCCCATTGTACCACTGATTCTGTCAAAATTTCTCTCTAGCTCTCATAATGTCAATATCTTTATTACTATAGGGTCAGAAGGGCGGAGCCATATTATCCTCTAAGCCCGGGACCACAAATCTAATAGTAGAGAGCCTCATTTGCATTGTTTCAGGGTAGTTCCTGCAGCCAATGTGCTAAATGGGCTCTCTACTGTCAGGTGGGTGGTCCCTGGGTTGATTTAGAGGGCTGGTCCCTGGCCAGCTGATAGTAAAGATCCCCAAAAATATTCACATACCGGTATTGATTGCTCAAGAAGGGTGGGGCAATATTCAAATTACACCAAAGTCAATGGAGCGGTACCTAGTAAAGTATGCAAAGCGTTGACAGAGGAGGTTAGAAGAGTGACCTTGCTTAGAGTTATGGGGTCTGTTTTTGTAAGTTTTTGTCTCGTGTGCTCAGAATATCTTTTAACAGCAAACACGTGCAGAAACTTTTTGCCAAAACGATGAATCTGTGATTATGGAATGTGTGATCTGCGTTTACTCCGGAGTCACGGAGAACAGATAATAGTAGCGCTACTCATTTACATATCTAAAAAGATCCAACTTACCTTCTCTTGTTCCGTGAAGGTGTAATATTTTTTTCTTCTTTCTCTCTCCGGCAGCTGAAGCACCTGAAGACTATCCGGATCAGTTCGACGACGTGTTGGAATTTATTCAGGACACCATCAAAAGACTCCGACGGTCCTCCAACATGCAATCGCTCTCCCGGAGAGACAGGGGGAGACTAGCTGCTACCAAAGACACTAAGGATTCCAGTAAAAAGACCATGAAGGATAGTAAGAAACGGAGAAGCAGAGGATGTGTCCTGCGGGAGATACACTTGAATGTGACTGACTTGGGTTTGGGCTACGAAGCCAAAGAAGAACTTAAGTTCCGGTACTGCAGTGGGTCCTGCAATAACCCCGAGACGACGTACGACCAAATACTCAAAAACTTGACTATCAAGAAAAAGTTGGTTAACGACAAGGTGAAGCAGGCGTGCTGCCGGCCCATCGCCTTCGACGACGACGTGTCGTTCTTGGATGACAATCTCGTTTACCACACCTTGAAACAACATTCCGCTAAAAAATGTGGATGTGTATGATTTCCTGTTCGGATAGCCATGCGGCAATGTGTAATTGCATTCCTGAAATAAGGCAAAAAAACAAAAGAGAGGGATCAAGATTCCCCCACCTGTGGTAGAGGTCTCCCGGAAGAGACAGAGATGGAGAAGAGGACCAAGGATTGGTTGGGCATGGAGCTATCATGGAAAAAAAAAAAACCTGTTGTGGCATTATCCAGTGAGTGCCAGGATACAAAAAAATTTTTTTAAAAAATTTTCCTCTACAAGAGAGATGCAGACAGTAGACACTGCTCTTATACGAGGGATGGATATGTTTCACCAGTTTTTCTATACATGACTCACCAGCAGTGTTGAGTGGAAAGGTCGATATCCAGCTTCTCAGCACCGGCATTTATACATCATGCATGTCAGGTTTTTTTTGTTTTTTTTTTACTGTATATCGTTTTTGTTACATCAGAAAAAAAAAGTGTATTACGTAATCCGTCAGTTCTGTATTTTGGGGTTTAATTAAACATTTTTTTGTTATCCTACTTTAGTCCATTGACATACTGTACCAAATACTGTCAATACAGGTCAACTTCCATGTTACAGTTTTTTGGGTTTTTTTACCCCCAATTTTTTTTTTTTTTTATCAGCGTAGAGTTATCAATGATGTCATTTCCAATTTTTTTTATATCAATCTACTCCCATTTTTTTGTAAAAATGTATGGTCATCGATATTGACACTTCCCCTTTTTTTTTAGCATATTTTGTTTAATCCCAAATTTTTTGAAAAGTATATCTCAGCTAACCCCATATGTTCCAAGATGACGACCCATTACGGTCAGACAGGTCCTAGCCCCGACAAAAACATCTGATTTCCAAAATGTCAACCAAACGGGGGGTCATTTACTCTTAGTCGGACAATCACAGGGTCCTATTCACGGCAGTGAGTACACGAAAAACAAATTAAAATTTTGCTAACTTTTAGGATACGCCCAGGAAGTGAAGTCGAGTGATAATTTTGCTTCAAATATTTTAAAATTGCAGAAAAATGCTGAAGCAGAAAAACTTGATCTGAGTGCCCCATGTAAATGTATTCATAAAGTTTTTTTCCGAACTTTTTGAATAATTGTCATTGACTCGGCAGCTTGTGTATGGAGCCTATTGAGGAGAGTATTGGCCATTGTGTCTTGTCCATATAATCATAGTGTACCCCAGAACTAGGGATGTCTTAGTGTACCCCAGAAATGGGGACGTCTTAGTGTACCCCAGAAAAGGGACGTCTTCACGATTTTCCCAGTCAAGTCCGTAAAGAATTTTTTTGGGAAACCCACCATATGGCTAGACTGTCAGAAGACGCCCGCGGAGTCCCAATGTCAAGGTGACTGTTAGGAGCTGCGTTAACCATAGTCAATCTAGATACAGGACAACTTTTTGGGTTTATGTTTTTGGATTTTATTTTTGAACTTTTTTTTGTTGTTGTTGTTGACAGTACGTTGGTAATTGGTCCGAGGGGCCGAGCAGACTACTTGATGCCATGCATCCACTCAGATACATGAAGATATAGAATATATTTATTGATTATTAAGTTATTGCTATTTATTACAGTCCAGTTATGAATGTTTTTTTTTTTTCCTTTTTTTTTTTTTTCCTATTTATTGCAATTTCTTCTTTGATGGTGCCAAAGCGAAGCATGCTCTCAAGACTACGATGAGATGGATGCAAACACGTGTTTGTTGGTATTTGTAGAATCACAGACTTTACCCTTTTTTTAAAATTCTGTTCTTAAAGCCTTAAAGGGGATGTCCTGAACTATAAAAGCTAAGACTGCCTTTTTCCCACAAAATAGTCCCACAGTTGGTAAGAGGTAGTATTGCAGCTGTTTTATTCTTTTTATTATTTTAATTAAGGGAGCTGTATGGTGCTGTTTCTAGAAAAAAAAAGAAAAAAAAGCAGTCATATTTTTGTAATCGTGGACAATCCCTTTAAAGGGGATCTTTTACCACCTCTCACATGTGGAGACAAACATACCATACTGTAGGGACTGATTCATAGATTTAGGGGCACTTTGAATTATCTTTTTAGAGATATCAGTCCCAGTATCTGACCATTGTAATCCTCTCCACTGTCAGAGAGGAGGTGCTAGTGCAAAGGGCGTGTGTTATGATGAACACAGAGACACTGAGAAGATTAACAGAACACACACCCCCTTCTCCTCCAGCACCTCCTCTCTGACAGTGGAGAGGATTAAAATGGTCAGATACTGGGACTGATACCATGGGTGTTATCAAGAAAATTCTATGTGCTCCTGTACATCATGTTAATCACTACATGTGTGAGGTGGTAAAGGCCACTACTTAATATTATCCCTTTAAAGTGGACCCTATATGGTTATATGCCTCTATCCAGAGGACTTTCTATCAATTATAATAGACAATAATCAGTTCCAGAAGGTTATTGTTGCAGATATACTTCATATTGACTAAATTTAAAGGGGGTGCCTATTTTGATAGCATACTCAATGATAAGCACTGAGTCCCTCTGTTTGGTCTTCTACCAATCAGCATTAACCTATGGAGAAAACTGTCTAATTTCTCTACAGCACTCCCACAGGTGAAATGAAGTATTACACGCTTGTCATGAAATTTAAAGGGCTAACTATGTAAAACAAGTGTAATTAAGTGTCCACATTGCTGAAAAATATCAACGTGTATCACTTTGCAGATTGCAGCTCCTTATCAACTTTCTATGTGTGTTTCCGTGGTTACAGACTACAAACAAACCCTGTGTCGTCTGACTCCACCCACCCCGTTCTCTACTTCTTGGTGACATCTCTTCAGCTGTTATCACCCAGGGCTGCATCTATAAGCATGCTGTTTCTGATTTCACGTTGTACAGTATTCCCTGCTGGTTCACTGTCGTGTAAGGGTAGTGGGAAGTCATGGAAGATCCCAAAAAATATTCCAAAAAATAAAGTCTGTCTATGGGTCGTGTATGGGACACGTGAAGTGAATGGGGCTGTGAAGCAATGGAAATGTTTTTCAGTAGAAAGTAGCTGTGTTTTTCTAATCATGGACAACCCCTTTAAGTAGCCATGTTATAATATTGGAAACAGTCAGTAAGCAGGTCAACAGATAAGTATCTAGTATATGAACAATGCTACCCCAGGGGAAAAATATCAAAGCAATTTCCATGCAGACCCTGAACCAGCAGGGGATGCCGGGAGATTTCAGCTCCGAAGTCTTCAGAATACTTAGTTTTTTTTTGTGGATTATTTTTATCTTCCGATCTTTCCAGTGTTTTTAAGGGGGGGGGGGTCTCCTGAGAAAAAAAAAAGGGGGTAAAGTCTGTGATGCGATGTATATCCTCCCGCAGTGACGCTATTTGCTTTATCTGACAGTTTCAGTTTCACCTTTGAGTTACGTCTTTGTTCATTTGTGTTACTCAACCAAAGTTCTCTACAAACTTTATTTTTGTACAATATTCATTTTTTTTTAAAAACTTTTTACAAAATAAAACTCATTTCTATCATCCTTTGTGCTTTGCATTTTGTCTATTTCTCTATAAAAGATTCTAGATTCTAGAGATCCAAGGGATCCCCCGGAGCGGATCTATGGGAATATTTTGGGGATAATTTTGGGATCTTTTAATAAAAAGTAAACACTCGATTATAGAAGATTAAGATTTACATTATAGATCTGTAGCTTCTTGCTTTGGGTGTTGTCCTAACACTGCTTTGTTCTTAGCTCTGTGCAACTAACTGCCCCACAGCCCGTCTCCACTGCTCCACTGCTGAGTTTTATGCTATGTTAGTCACTCAGCGTAGAGTGGAAGGGGAAGCAGTTCAATACAGAAAGCAAAGAGCACAGCAGTGTGAGGACACACACCTGTGTGTGCACCTGGCAAAGCTACAACCCTGGAATAAAAATCCTTATTCCACAGTCCTGCTGCTACTAACAACATACCGAAAGGTATGATTACACATCTCTCCAGCGACAATACCAAAGATTGGGTGCAGAGAACACAGAGGAAGGCAGTGTCAGTATACACCGCCAGTGTAATTGGAGAACCTATAATCCTGGAATATAAATCGATTTCACAGTTCTTCTGCTACTAACAACATACCTAAAAGTATGATTACACATCTCTCCAGGGACAATACCAAACATTGGGTGCAGAGAACACAGAGCAAGGCAGTGTGAGTACACACCCCCAGTGTAATTGGAGAACCTATAATCATGGAACATAAATCGATTTCACAGTCCTGCTGCTACTAAAAACATACATAAAGGTACGATTACACATCTCTCCAAGGACAATGCCTAACATTGGCTACAGAGAGCACAGAGCACAGCAGTGTGAGTACACACCCCCAGTGTAATCCTGGAATATAAATCGATATATCACATTCCTTCTACTACTAAGATCATACACAAAGGTCTGATAACTCATCACTTCAGGGACAATATCTAACACTGGCTGCAGAAAGTACAGCACAGTGTGAGAACTTAAATCCAGTGCATGTGTAGAAGCTACAATCCTGGAATGTAAATCCATATTTCACAGTCCTGCTGCTACTAACACCATACACAAAGGTCTGATTACACTTCTCTCCAGGGACAATGCCTAATTCTGGCTGCAGAGAGCACAGAGAACAGCACTGTGAGGACATGCCACCAGGATACTTGTAGACACTGCAATTTTGGAAAATAAATCTACAGATCACAGTCCTGCTGCTACTAACGACACACACAAAGGCACAATACATAACACTGGATCCCTTTAATAATGGATATACATAGGTCTCCATCTCAGGTTCTCCTCACCCTTCAGGGCCATTAGACAATATTACGGTGCAGCATATGGCGGTATAGCAATGGACAGAAGCCCCTGTAGCAGCAGATCTCCCCTCCCCCACGCCTCGCTGTGTTTGTAAATTCTGGAAATATGCAGCACTTGAGATCTCTGAATGCAGGAGACATATTCCGCAGACATCTCCAGGTCTCCTCGACGTCTGTATAAACAGCAATGATATAGGACAGAGGCGCTTGTACTCCATGCCTCGTGCCTCAGCCGCTGCACACCGTACACGCCCCGAACCGCACACAACGTGCATGTCTTAAAGGAGATTTTCATCATTTTATCTGGACATTCTTATAGAGCAGCGGCCGACAGACTACTTTACCATGTGGGACCATAGATAGATATGAGATAGATAGGAGATAGATAGATATTAGATAGATATGAGAGAGATAGATAGATATTAGATAGATATGAGAGAGAGAGATAGATAGATAGATATGAGATAGATAGATAGATAGATAGATAGATAGATAGATAGATAGATAGATAGATAGAGCCAACACCTGTGTTACATCACATGACCAGGGATATAACGAGCTGTGCACCTGTATGAAATCACATGACCAGGTTGAGTAACACCCGTTATAAATCTTAAACCAAAAAGTAAATACAAGAGGGTGTCCATGATATAAATTCATACATCTTTATTAAACAAATCATTAACATGATTAAAAACCATTAAAAAGCACTCATGGTGCATAAGACAAAAGACAAAACATTAGTCCCGGCATGTAAGTCGATCAGGTAACACAGTGATTAGGCAAAGGATATGTCCAAAGATGAAATCAAATAAATAAATAATGTGAAAATAAATTCATATACATGACCAGGTATGTAACAAGCCATGCACCTGTGTGACATCACATGACCAGGGACATAACGAGATGTGGACCTGTGTGACATCACATGACCAGGTATGTAACAAGCCATGCACCTGTGTGACATCACATGACCAGGGACACAACGAGATGTGGACCTGTGTGACATCACATGACCAGGTATGTAACAAGCCATGCACCTGTGTGACATCACATGACCAGGGATATAACGAGATGTGGACCTGTGTGACATCACATGCCCAGGGATATAACGAGCCGTGCACCTGTGTGACATCACATGACCAGGGATATAACGAGATGTGGACCTGTGTGACATCACATGACCAGGGATATAACGAGCCGTGCACCTGTGTGACATCACATGCCCAGGGATATAACAAGCCGAGTACCTGTGTGACATCACATGCCCAGGGATATAACAAGCCGCGCACCTGTGTGACATCACATGCCCAGGGATATAACGAGCTGTGCACCGGTGTGACATCACATGATCAGGGATATAACGAGTCGTGCACCTGTGTGACATCACATGATCAGGGATATAACGAGCCTTGCAGCTGTGTGACATCACATGACCAGGGCTATAACGAGCCGTGCACCGGTGTGACATCACATGACCAGGGCTATAACGAGCCATGCACCTGTGTGACATCACATGACCAGGGCTATAACGAGCCGTGCACCTGTGTGACATCACATGACCAGGGATATAACGAGCCGTGCGCCTGTGTGACATCACATGACCAGGGATATAACGAGCCGTGCAACCTGTGTGACATCACATGACCAGGGCTATAACGAGCCGTGCAACCTGTGTGACATCACATGACCAGGGCTATAACAAGCCGCGCACCTGTTTGACATCACATGACCAGGGATATAACGAGCCGCGCACCTGTGTGACATCACATGACCAGGGATATAACGAGCCGTGCACCTGTGTGACATCACATGCCCAGGGATATAACAAGCCGAGTACCTGTGTGACATCACATGACCAGGGCTATAACGAGCCATGCACCTGTGTGACATCACATGACCAGGGCTATAACGAGCCGTGCACCTGTGTGACATCACATGACCAGGGATATAACGAGCCGTGTGCCTCTGTGACATCACATGACCAGGGATATAACGAGCCGTGCACCTGTGTGACATCACATGCCCAGGGATATAACGAGCCGCGCACCTGTGTGACATCACATGACCAGGGATATATAACGAGACGTGCACCTGTGTGACATCACATGACCAGGGATATAACGAGCCGTGCACCTGTGTGACATCACATGCCCAGGGATATAACGAGCTGTGCACCGGTGTGACATCACATGATCAGGGATATAACGAGTCGTGCACCTGTGTGACATCACATGATCAGGGATATAACGAGCCTTGCAGCTGTGTGACATCACATGACCAGGGCTATAACGAGCCGTGCACCGGTGTGACATCACATGCCCAGGGATATAACGAGCTGTGCACCGGTGTGACATCACATGATCAGGGATATAACGAGTCGTGCACCTGTGTGACATCACATGATCAGGGATATAACGAGCCTTGCAGCTGTGTGACATCACATGACCAGGGCTATAACGAGCCGTGCACCGGTGTGACATCACATGACCAGGGCTATAACGAGCCATGCACCTGTGTGACATCACATGACCAGGGCTATAACGAGCCGTGCACCTGTGTGACATCACATGACCAGGGATATAACGAGCCGTGCGCCTGTGTGACATCACATGACCAGGGATATAACGAGCCGTGCAACCTGTGTGACATCACATGACCAGGGCTATAACGAGCCGTGCAACCTGTGTGACATCACATGACCAGGGCTATAACAAGCCGCGCACCTGTTTGACATCACATGACCAGGGATATAACGAGCCGCGCACCTGTGTGACATCACATGACCAGGGATATAACGAGCCGTGCACCTGTGTGACATCACATGCCCAGGGATATAACAAGCCGAGTACCTGTGTGACATCACATGACCAGGGCTATAACGAGCCATGCACCTGTGTGACATCACATGACCAGGGCTATAACGAGCCGTGCACCTGTGTGACATCACATGACCAGGGATATAACGAGCCGTGTGCCTCTGTGACATCACATGACCAGGGATATAACGAGCCGTGCACCTGTGTGACATCACATGCCCAGGGATATAACGAGCCGCGCACCTGTGTGACATCACATGACCAGGGATATATAACGAGCCGTGCACCTGTGTGACATCACATGACCAGGGATATAACGAGCCGTGCACCTGTGTGACATCACATGACCAGGGCTATAACAAGCCGCGCACCTGTGTGACATCACATGACCAGGGATATAACGAGCCGTGCACCTGTGTGACATCACATGACCAGGGATATAAAGAGCCGCGCACCTGTGTGACATCACATGACCAGGTATATAACGAGCTGTGCACCTGTGTGACATCACATGCCCAGGGATATAACGAGCCGTGCACCTGTGTGACATCACATGACCAGAGATATAACGAGCCGTGCAACCTGTGTGACATCACATGACCAGGGCTATAACAAGCCGCGCACCTGTGTGACATCACATGACCAGGGATATAACGAGCCGTGCACCTGTGTGACATCACATGACCAGGGATATAAAGAGCTGCGCACCTGTGTGACATCACATGACCAGGGATATAACGAGCCGCGCACCTGTGTGACATCACATGACCAGGGATATAACGAGCCGTGCACCTGTGTGACATCACATGACCAGGGATATAACGAGCCGTGCACCTGTGTGACCATGGTCAGATTTCTGTCCACTGGAAATAAACAATGAAGCTTCCTACAGAATGACAGCAAGCAGAGATCTAGAAAACCATGGGGAATTGATACAGAAAGTATATTGGAAAATTGTATAACTTTTCATAATTCAAACAATATCAATTACTCTCTGAAATGGGAATACCCCTTTAAGGATAGCACCATATCTCTGTGCTGTGCTGCTGTTGCTTCTCAATTTCCTTTTAGATACATTTAGATACATAATCTGAGAATGGTTGTGATGGATCTCTCGTTTATCCATCTAGTCATCTCCTATCTATGTATTTGTAATCCTTGGCTACACGGTGAATACAGCAGTTTCATTCTTATCTAGAAGGTTCCGTCATTAACATAACATTGTGTAATTTTGATGTGTGATTTCCCGCAGCAGAAGACATAAGATATAAAACACAGAGTGCGGGAAGATGGCAGAACAAGTGTGAAGTCAGGTGCGGGAAACAGAGAGGATATCTTATCAGAAGACATCGGAGGATTCCAGGAAGACGACGGAAATCGGGAGATGAGGATTGGGATTGCCGGAGATCATATCTGTAAAACAATTTGCATCTGGCACCTTCTAAGTTTTTGATATGGAGCAGACATGACCCAATGGAGTAACAGTTGATAAAAATTAGGGTCACTGTAGGGGTGGGGGATAAATATGATGAATGCCCTAGCGGTGGATATATAATAAGCAGAAGGTCCCTTATCATTCAGAAGGGGGACTAGGGGTGGTGATAATGCAATAAGGAGAATGTACCTCGGGGTTGGGATGGAGGGCTTAGATAACAAGAATGTCCTGCTGTTGGGGTGGGGAATTAAGGGTAGTGGTGCAACAACAAGACTGTCCCTAGAAGTGCGTTAAATTTGCTGCAGAAAGTACCAGTCGTTGAAGTACACAATGTATCCTGGGATCAGGTTTGGGCTTTGGGGTGGTGGTGAAGTAAGAAGAATTTTCTGCAATTGGGGTGTAGGATCGAGAGTGGTGGTGGCACAAGGAGACTGGGTTAGGGTTGTGGTACAATAAGCAGTAAGTCCATGTCCTCAGGTGGGCGATCACGAGTGGTGGTGCTAGGAATCTCTGCTTCCAGACATTGGCAGTAGTGAAAATGGGAATGACATCCCTGTCCCATGAGATTCACTCCTCAAGTCAATCACATAACTGTATATTCTTTCTACACAACCTATGTATGCTCCTGTTGAAGCTAAGTAAATTGTGCGGCCTCCACATGCCTGTATGACCTCCCTACATTGCCTGGGCATGATCCTGTTGAGGCTCAGTAAATTGTGCGGCCTCCACATGCCTGTATGACCTCCCTACACTGCCTGGGTATGCTCCTGCCAAGGATCAGTAGTATATGTGGCCATCACATACCTGTACAACCTTCCTACAATACCTGGGAATTCCTCTGATGAGGAGTTGGATGTTCTCCTGAGGGATCTCCTCCCAACCATGGATTAAAGCATCACTCAATGTGGTGTTGTTGGAACGATACATGATGTCCCAGTTATGCTTGACTGGATTCGGGTCTGGGGAACGGGCAGCCCAGTCCATAGCATCAATGTCTTCATAATGCTGGAACTACTGACACTCTACAGCCACACATGGTCTAACATTGTCTCCCAGGGCCCACTGTACCGGCATATGGTCTCACAATGGGTCCGAGAATCTCACCCCTACACCTAATGGCAGGTAGGGTACCTCCGGCTAGCACTTGGATAGCCGTCGAGCCCTCTACAGAATAGACTCTCCGTGCCAACTGCCAAAGCGTTCATGCTGGAGGATATTGAAAGCAGCAGAATGTTCTCCACCTTGTCTCCAGATTAATCTCGTCTATCACTTGTGCTCATAACCGGCTTTCATCCATGAAGAGCACAGGGCACCAATGTCGAATCTGTTATTCTTGGTGTTAAATGGCAATTACCCTACACAGTGTTGGATTGTAAGCACAACACAGACTTATGGATGTCAGGCCTCATACCACTCTTGAGGAGTCTGTTACTGACAGTCGTAGAAGACATATGGATATTGGTGACTGCTGGATGTCAATGAGCCAATTTACTATTGGCTATGCCACGGCTCCCCCATTCCTCAAAGGAGGAGGCAGTGGTTCTGTTCCTGGGTTGTTGCTCTCCCACAGCTCCAGGTGTAGTGGCCTTTCTCCTGGTATCTGCTTCATGCTCTGGACACAGTTGAACCACCTGTGCAACTTCTATGGTTTGTAGACCCTGCCTCATGCTACCTCTAGGGGTTAAATTAATGACAAATTGCAAAAGTGACCAAAACAACAGTCAAAAAGGATAAGAATAGAGAAATGGTCTGTGGTCACCACCTACAGAACCACTCCTTTATAGGGGTTGTCTTGCCTATCATTTCGATCTGTTGGAGAAATTCATTCACAATTAGTGTTGATTAATAGCTGGCCTAGTGTATTTCACAGATGTGATTGACTTGGAGTTACATTGTGTTGTTTAAGTGTTACAGTGTTACCTTTTTTTAGCAGTCTATTTAGCAGTGAGCAGAGTTTTGCTAAATCCTACCCATTCTTGAGGCCATCACCTGCAGCCTGCGCAGAGGGTTCGTACAGCGCTGATTGGCACAATATAACGCTGGGATTGGGAGAGTTTCTGCACTGTATTTTCCATCACTTGCATCTAATTCCTAGAACAGAACGTTGCAGAGAAGAGGCAGAGTAATGAAAAACACTCCTGCCGAGAATCTATAAAATGCAGAACGCAAATGTTTCAAGAATCCATCCTGACCCGTCCTCCAGAGCCCCCGGGCACGTGGAGCGCAGATCTGGATGACTCTCTTGATCTTGGATCTGACTAATGACGATGCAAACGACGATTCCTTTTACCTAAGTCAATTGTGGTCCCTTTTAAAAACAATATACACTCACCGGCCACTTTATTAGGTACACCATGCTAGTAACGGGTTGGACCCCCCTTTGCCTTCAGAACTGCCTCAATTCTTCGTGGCATAGATTCAACAAGGTGCTGGAAGCTCCTCAGAGATTTTGGTCCATATTGACATGATGGCATCACACAGTTGCCGCAGATTTGTCGGCTGCACATCCATGATGCGAATCTCCCGTTCCAACACATCCCAAAGATGCTCTATTGGATTGAGATCTGGTGACTGTGGAGGCCATTTGAGTCCAGTGACCTCATTGTCATGTTCAAGAAACCAGTCTGAGATGATTCCAGCTTTATGACATGGCGCATTATCCTGCTGAAAGTAGCCATCAGATGTTACAGGGTACATTGTGCTCATAAAGGGATGGACATGGTCAGCAACAATACTCAGGTAGGCTGTGGCGTTGCAACGATGCTCAATTGGTACCAAGGGGCCCAAAGAGTGCCAAGAAAATATTCCCCACACCATGACACCACCACCTCCAGCCTGAACCGTTGATACAAGGCAGGATAGATCCATGCTTTCATGTTGTTGACGCCAAATTCTGACCCTACCATCCGAATGTCGCAGCAGAAATCGAGACTCATCAGACCAGGCAACGTTTTTCCAATCTTCTACTGTCCAATTTTGATGAGCTTGTGCAAATTGTAGCCTCAGTTTCCTGTTCTTAGCTGAAAGGAGTGGCACCCGGTGTGGTCTTCTGCTGCTGTGGCCCATCTGCCTCAAAGTTTGACGTACTGTGCGTTCAGAGATGCTCTTCTGCCTACCTTGGTTGTAACGGGTGGCGATTTGAGTCACTGTTGCCTTTCTATCAGCTCGAACCAGTCTGCCCATTCTCCTCTGACCTCTGGCATCAACAAGGCATTTCCGCCCACAGAACTGCCGCTCACTGGATGTTTTTTCTTTTTCGGACCATTCTCTGTAAACCCTAGAGATGGTTGTGCGTGAAAATCCCAGTAGATCAGCAGTTTCTGAAATACTCAGACCAGCCCTTCTGGCACCAACAACCATGCCACGTTCAAAGGCCTCAAATCACCTTTCTTCCCCATACTGATGCTCGGTTTGAACTGCAGGAGATTGTCTTGACCATGTCTACATGCCTAAATGCACTGAGTTGCCGCCATGAGATTGGCTGATTAGAAATTAAGTGTTAACGAGCAGTTGGACAGGTGTACCTAATAAAGTGGCCGGTGAGTGTATATCTATGTCGAACCCTTAGCCCCATTACGGAGGTGTGAGTTGCTCCTCACAGTATTTTCTTACATATTATAACTGGAGGCATTTGAAAACACCAAATTTAAGTTGATAGGTGGAAATCAGATACACCAGAATGTCAAGGTCAGAAGCTAACTCTGGCGGGAAATAAAATCAGGCAGTAGCTACAACTGGAACCAGGCATCTGACTGTTATGCCAGGCCAAGACTTAGAACCTGTACAGAGGCCAAATATTGAGATGACATTGGTGAAAAGACCAACAGAGCATGGACAAGACAATATAAACCACCCCAAGACGTGACCAGGCAGTGACCATAAATGGATAGCCGGAAGGAGATCAGGGTTTCACGTGGTGTGAAAAAAGCTGAGAGCCTTTCATGTTGACTACCCCTCGTGCAAGGCTGTGGGGCAAAATCAAGTTTTAGGGCCACCAACGCAAAACCTGTAATACAGCCCTGGGGGTCTTTTGTGGAAAAGGGGCCCTTGGATCTCTCCACTCACCAGGACTTTGCTGTGACCACCACCTCTGTACCCCTGAACAAAGGGTAAATCATGTCAGGATCCTCGAGAGCTTTCTTCATTATCCTCGTCTTGGCTTTTGAGGCAGGAGGGGAAGACACCGTTACACAGAACATTTCGTCTTTTTTTGTGGTGACTCATTTTCTAAACAATTTACAGTAAAAACATTGCTGTTAATCTCCTTGAAACCAGCAGCCGTTTAGTGAAGGATTTCCTCAAGTGCTTGGTTAACCCGTTCTCTATTGACATTAAGCCTTTTATAGAGAAACATGACCGCGGAAGACAAGCCGATAACTGGAGACGCCGGGGTGAGCTGGGAGGAAGGGCAGCAGATTTGTACAGGCACCATATAAAGTTTTAAAGGAAGGGGGTACAATTACACATACAGAGCTTTAGGACACATGCCTGAAGGATAACACCATGGGACTTGTCCCACTGCTCAATTTTGGTCCATCTTACGATGAGGGACGTTGAGCATTCTGGTTTCCAAGGACAAGTCCATCCAAGGACAACATCTGCTTGAAGTTTATGTTCTCCTCATGTTCTCAAAGGTCTGATGATTTATCTCAACTTTTTAAAAACACCTTCAGGATCTGCCAAAATTACCAGCCAGATATAGATAGGTAAAAAAGAAAAAAAAGGATTTGGATTGAGGGTGTGGATATTCAAAAATATTCAGATTTTTCTTACGGTACATTTACAGATGTCTTGGAGGAGAGGGTTCATGCATATTTGCTGCAGTTTCGATGATGGATTCAGTGACATGAATTGTCCTTCGGGAAGCACGTTGAAAAGAAGTGTTCAGTGATCCCCCTCCTCGGCTTTAAAGGGGGTTGCTCATCAATACATCTTATCCCTTATGTACGGTGCGGGAGACCTCCAGGGATCATACAGTTATACTGCCTCTCTATGGGAGTGTCAGACATAGAGAACTCCACGGTTTGAGGACTGACGGTATCTCCTGGATCGGATCCCATGATCTACTGACTTGGAGACATGGCATAAGTTGTATTATTGCTCAAACCTTCTTCCTATTGTAAGTATAAAGCCGTCCTGTGGTTTCCCAGAGCTCCTGGCGTACCGGCCATGACATATGCCAGAGGAGAGTGCGGCTGGGACATCTTATTTCGGAACATCACAGAACACTGGATTTGTTTCTTCTGTGATCTTCATATAAATAAGATGTCACTGACGCCTGGGCCTGGCAGCAGACAAACGCTACAAGATTTCCTGAGCTTCCCCACCTTAAGGGCATGCTTACTAACATTATTCATTGTGGTTTCCTGCAGCCGGATCTACTGCAAAAATATCCATGGGAAATTATCCTCCAAGAGGGATTGGCCCTTGTGCAAGCACCCGTCTATGGACCTTCCAGAACATGGACAAGTCCATCTACCAATGAATTGTGAGCAAGTTGAGGTTTTGCTTAGGATCCAGTTGCAAGTCATAGAATTAAAGACAGAAGGGTTCATGATGACATGATGGCCATTCCGCAATTATTTTACACTCCGGATCGATGGAGGCACCTGGTATCAGATCCTCTCTGATCTAATAAAATAAATCCCACAATATCCCTTAGAGCAGGGGTCAGGAACCTTTTTGGCTGAGAGAGCCATAAGCCCCACATATTTTAAAATCTAATTCTGCGAGAGCCGTATAATATGTTTAAAGCTACTTAATTTGCAGCAGTGTCCGCATCTTTTGGCGGAACTATTATAGACTTCTAAGGGTCTGCGGATTCCATCCAGAGCAATATGAATAAATAATCGGAGCGGATTTCTCAGCATATTGCGCTGAAGAATTTGGAATCCAGCAGATTTTATCTTCCGCTGATTTAGCAGCAGGTGAAATCTGCTGCACAGGGTGAAGTAGCCTGACCACTTTTTTCCATAAATAAGACCCCTCCAACAGGCCTCACCCAAGGCTCCCCCGAATAAAGACCTTACTTTTGGGGGTAGGTCGTATATTTTGTTGTATCTTTTTGGGGGGGTGTTTCAGGGGGCTTTTTTGTGGGGAAACACAGTATAAATTATAATCTGCTGTTGAGGTGATTGCCCAACTCTGTGTATAATGACACCTCCTGAGGTGAACGGTGGGTCCAGGATTCATACGGGCATAATAATCGCCTTTATATCTGCAGTTATATGCCACTGGAAAACAAATGTACCCTCCAACAGGAGGGAAAAGAAGGGGGACAAACTAGAAAGATGCATATAAAAAATCAATCTTTATTGGTTACACATATACACAATAACGTGGACGATGCTAACATTGGATGGCACCGTCATATAAGTATCAGTTAGATACAATAAAAATATGCTAAAAACATGAGTGGTGAAATACAGAACAAAAAGAAGCGGACAGACCCAGACAAAGTGGAGTAACAGATAAATGAAAGTTTGGTTAAATTGGCAAAAAAACTGGGCTAGGATGAACCTGAATACTGCTACTAGATCATATGTTTCTGGCAAAAAATGGATATCAGCGATAGCGTGAAAAAAGTATATCTGTTATGAATAGTACCAACGCTATCCTGTAAGCTATATAGCCAAGTGGCTACAGAACATAGAGGCAAGTTCTTATCCAGACGTTTGTGGATCCACTGTCCGGGAGAGGCCGCGTCCCCGACGTACGTTTCGGCTCAGAACGAGCCTTCTTCTGGGGGTGACGAAGGCTCGTTCTGAGCCGAAACGTACGTTTCGGCTCACTGCAGAGCAGTAGCCCAGCCAGGAGGTTTTGGAGTGTCCTGCAGGCAGAGGGAAATGCTGCTTCTCGCGGCTAGACACAGGTGCCGAGTCAGTGAAGTAGACTGCAGGACTATGAAGGGAGTGATGGGAAATGTAGTCTGAGCACAGTGCCACTCATCACTGCCGCCAATGAGGACCAGACCAGCCAAAAACTACCAATATGCACCGTGAGCAGCCCTTTGGAGCGATCCCGGCTCCTGCCTTAGACATTGGGGTTCCAGGGGGCCCACAAGACAAAATTATTCAGGGGCACAACCTTCATTGGCCTCTAGGAAATAGATTCTATTTTTCCAATCTGGGTTGCCTTTTGCTTGACCTCTGGGTCCACTATTGGGTTAGATCTTGGTTCTGATATCGGGCATTTCCCTTAATTGGCTTCCTATGAAATTGAACCTATTATTTGTAATATGGGGATTAGATCTTCCTCTTGGTAACTAATGTCAATGGTGCTATAATCTGTGCAGCACGACGGAATATGTTAGCGATATAAAAGAAACTAAAGCCTATATGAACCTTATTATAAGTAATTCAGGGAATGCCACAAACTGTTGAATAATGTTGATCCAGATGTCAGGGCTCCATTATACACGACACTGGTGTGGACAGAGCCTGTGTATGGGGGCACATACTTTTCATGACATAGTTGTCTTTATTTATGAAAATAGTAAGACTCTCCCTGTAAGTCCCTGCAACCAATCAGAGCTTAGGTTTTATTTCACCAGAGCAGTTAAGGAAATAATAGATGTGTTCTGATTGGTTGCTATGGCTACCCTAGCAGGCTTGAGGCCTAGTACCTGAGGCATATATATACACACATACGTATAGCGTTATTATAATGCCATCATGTCATTAGGCGCATAGTAATAAAATAATAGACTTGTTTTCAGGACGCAGGAGATTATGTAATGCAGTAAATGTGGTATAAATATCGCCACCGCCTATTTATAGAACCACAGTCTTAAAAATAAGGATGAGCAATAAGATGGACGAGAGAACTTGTCACCCGGCACAAACGTCCTGGACAAAGTGATATTATTATCTCCGAGCACAAGAAGAACATTCTCTACTCCCAGCAGAGGCGGCGCTCGCCCGTGAGGTCACCCGTGTGAATTATGTCCATGACTAAAACCTCTGCCGACCGCGGTGACCTCACCCACAAGAGCCGCAGTGTGATCTTATAACACGTCACTGCTATCTATAACTGTGCATCATAACAGATTAAATTAGTATTCGACTAATGACAGCGTATTCATAGTATCATAGTTTATATGGTTGAAAAAAGACACACGTCCGTCACGTTCAACCAATGAAGGGAAGGGATTGGATGAGGAAGGGATTTAGGGGAAACAATTCTATATAACATAACCATCAATGTTATTTAGGTGTAAAAAGACATCTAGACCCTTCTTGAAGCTCTCTGCTGTCCCTGCTGTGACCAGCACCTGAGGCAGGCTATTCCACAGATTGACAGCCCTGTCTCCTCTGGTGATTAAAGTCATTGGGGCAGATTTACTTACCCGGTCCGTTCGCGATCCAGCGACGCGTTCTTTACGGTGGATTCGGGTCCGGCCGGGATTCATTAAGGTAGTTCCTCCGACGTCCACCAGGTGGCGCTGCTGCGCTGAAGAGCATCGGAACGCACTCAAATACACTGGCCTATCCTGGATGAAGGTAAGTGCAAGCTCCGCGACACTTTCGCTTTTTTAAATGCGGCGGTTTTTCCGAATCCGTCGGGTTTTCGTTCAGCCACGCCCGATTTCCGTCGCGTGCATGCCAGCGCCGATGCGCCAAAATCCGATCGTGTGCGCCAAAAACCCGGGGCAATACACGGAAAATCGGCGCAAATTGGAAATATTCGGGTAACACGTCGGGAAAACGCGAATCGGGGCCTTAGTAAATTGTCTGACCCCCATTGTCTGTCATTGATTGTCTGTGATTAAGAGAAGAGATAATGGACCAATGGGGGTCCGAATGCTGCTAAGACATGGGTTCCATATAGGAATCCTCACCACAAGATAGTTATGCTGCCAGGACCCTCCATCCAACTGTTTTTCACAACTTTGCACAACAGTAATCACACAAAATTTCACCAACTAATAGTAACAAATGAGATCATAAAGGGTAAGAACTCCTCTTCGAAAAGCCGCTTTATTAACCCATCCTGTGTCCTCCTCCCGTCTGTTATCCACCAGATACCAAGCTCCCGGCTTCTCTGCAGGCCCATTCACCTTGGACCTTATATATAAGATGCGGCTGATGGCTGGTTCAAGCAGCAGAATTTTTATTTATTACATTATTTTATACTGTTCCCTTATAAAGAATGGCTGCACCATTATACAAGCTCATGTGTCCACCCTCATCCTCATAGACTGTAAGCTCTTGTGTCACCCCCTCATCCTCATAGACTGTAAGCTCTTGTGTCACCCCCTCATCCTCATAGACTGTAAGCTCTTGTGTCACCCCCTCATCCTCATAGACTGTAAGCTCTTTTGTCACCCCCTCATCCTCATAGACTGTAAGCTCTTGTGTCACCCCTCATCCTCATAGACTGTAAGCTCTTGTGTCACCCCCTCATCCTCATAGACTGTAAGCTCTTGTGTCACCCCCTCATCCTCATAGACTGTAAGCTCTTGTGTCACCCCTCATCCTCATAGACTGTAAGCTCTTGTGTCAACCCCTCATCCTCATAGACTGTGAGCTCTTGTGTCACCCCCTCATCCTCATAGACTGTAAGCTCTTGTGTCACCCCCTTATCCTCATAGACTGTAAGCTCTTGTGTCACCTCCTCATCCTCATAGACTGTAAGCTCTTGTGTCACCCCCTCATCCTCATAGAATGTAAGCTCTTGTGTCACCCCCTCATCCTCATAGACTGTAAGCTCTTGTGTCACCCCCTCATCCTCATAGACTGTAAGCTCTTGTGTCACCCCTCATCCTAACAGACTATGAACTCTTGTGAGCAGGGCCCTCACTCTTATTGTTCCATATGACTGTGTTTGTACTCTTATTTGTATATGTCCCCTATGAATAGTAAAGCTTTATGGTATATGATGGTGCTATATAAAGATTATTTTTATATTATTATTACCTAGCTCCAATGGTCTGTTGCAACCTGATGGTCTATGACATGAATAGCAGTAAGATTCCAGGTTCCATCTTCTCCTTTATTTAAAGGAAATCTCCCATCACATGATAAACAAGAGACACTCATAGATCCAGGCACTGTGTATGCGGTAACCATCTTCTATTTGTTATCCACGGCCTCCTTCCTTCTAAAATCAACTTTGAAAATTATGCTACACTTTGGGGGTGTTACCAGAACCACTCAGTGCTGCACAGTCAATAAACAGAACATGTCTCACTCAACCACCTGTGCCCACCCCCCTCTGCATATGTCTCTGGTAATAACCCCAGGAGCCCTTCAGCCTTATTAGCATAATTATAAAAGTCAATTTTCTTAAAGTGAAGTCTGGATGAAACCACCACACTGGGTCATGAAAGAAACACAATCTGGAAGGTTTGTCAGAAGTTAAAATGGATTACAATGACAAAAAGTCAGAATCGTCTTATTCCTGAATACAATGTTGTCCAAACTTCTATCATTAATGTGGTAAGATCAGTAGTTGCTGATCAGTGAGGTAAGTACCGGTTATTGATGTTTTTTTAAATTGGGCAAGATTTGGGAATTCTTTTACCCATATGAAGAACCCATTAAATCCGGCACCAGGGCTGAACCTTGACACCTGCCCAGTGTGGTCCCCGCTTATAGATGGACTGATCTATAGTTCTTCAACAAGCTTCTCCAAATAGGCTACAGTAACAATACATTGATATTTGGGGATGGACCCCCACCCCCTAGGCCGCAGATTCCTGTCCTCGCTTCCATTCAGCACCTTGACACCAGATGGGAGATCTGGCAGGCGGCTCCTTCCCCTTGTGTAATCCTAAGCAGCGCCTCATTTCACAGATATGCTCCAGTTTTTCTGGCTCTTGCTCAGTCTTCTGATCTAACGCTCCGACGCCCTGCGAGTCTCAGCCACATCCCTGGCACAAAGTCCTAATCTTTTTGTTCCTATATGGAAGCCAACAGCTGGAACAAAACGGAGGAATTTCTGGACAATATAATCCTCATTCCAGGACCTTCTTCACGGGTGGCAGCGGAGGAGTTGACATGTAAGCAAGAAGATACCGGAATACCGGGAGCTAGTGGAAGGGTCAATTCCAAATATAGGTGGGCCCTTGAAGGAAACGCTTGGTCGCACCTAATAATTAACCCTCAATCTAGAGAATGTTTACCCAGACCACCATGGGGTCCTACTCTAAGTGTACTCTGGCGTTGTCACCAATCCAAACAAGTGGCAATGTAGCCTGCCAGAAAAATGGACTTTTGCTTTTTTCGACTACACTCCATCGATATAGTTCTGTTTCATAGACAAAGACCATAGCTGACCAACCAATCTACCTATTTGAGGAGTAATTCACTAAACTTGAGAAAGGCAATTGCAAGTGTCACGGTTTAGACAGACGCGGGAAACCGTGTAAGGAGAGCAGCAAGGACTAGGGAAACATGGAAAACTGTCCCTTACTCTATGGCTAAGCTAGTCCCTGCCTGCGGGGCACAACCGAAAACAAATACAGGAGGTAGGGTAATAGGGAGGACAGACGGGAAAGTGGTGCGTGCATACAAGAGAACAGACGGGAAAGTGGCGAGTGCCTACAAGAGAACAGACGGGAAAGTGGCGAGTGCCTACAAGAGAACAGACGGGAAAGTGGCGAGTGCCTACAAGAGAACAGACGGGAAAGTGGCGAGTGCCTACAAGAGAACAGACGAGAAAGTGGCGAGTGCATACAAGAGAACAGACGGGAAAGTAGCGAGTGCCTACAAGAGAACAGACGGGAAAGTGGCGAGTGCCTACAAGAGAACAGACGGGAAAGTGGCGAGTGCCTACCAGAGAACAGACGGGAAAGTGGCGAGTGCCTACCAGAGAACAGACGGGAAAGTGGCGAGTGCATACAAGAGAACAGACGGGAAAGTGGCGAGTGCCTACCAGAGAACAGACGGGAAAGTGGCGAGTGCATACAAGAGAACAGACGGGAAAGTGGCGAGTGCATACAAGAGAACAGACGGGAAAGTGGTGAGTGACTACAAGAGAACAGACGGGAAAGTGGTGAGTGCATACAAGAGAACAGACGGGAAAGTGGTGAGTGCATACAAGAGGACAGACGGGAAAGTGGTGAGTGACTTCAAGAGAACAGGCGGGAAAGTGGTGAGTGACTTCAAGAGAACAGGCGGGAAAGTGGTGAGTGACTACAAGAGAACAGACGGGAAAGTGGTGAGTGCATACAAGAGAACAGACGGGAAAGTGGTGAGTGACTACAAGAGAACAGACGGGAAAGTGGTGAGTGCATACAAGAGAACAGACGGGAAAGTGGTGAGTGCATACAAGAGAACAGACGGGAAAGTGGTGAGTGCATACAAGAGAACAGATGGGAAAGTGGTGAGTGAGTACAAGAGCACAGACGGGAAAGTGGTGAGTGACTTCAAGAGAACAGGCGGGAAAGTGGTGAGTGCCTACAAGAGAACAGACAGGAAAGTGGTGAGTGCTTACAAGAGAACAGACGGGAAAGTGGTGAGTGACTACAAGAGAACAGACGGGAAAGTGGTGAGCGCATACAAGAGAACAGGCGGGAAAGTGGTGAGCGCATACAAGAGAACAGACGGGAAAGTGGTGAGCGCATACAAGAGAACAGACGGGAAAGTGGTGAGTGCATACAAGAGAACAGACAGGAAAGTGGTGAGTGCTTACAAGAGAACAGACGGGAAAGTGGTGAGTGACTACAAGAGAACAGACGGGAAAGTGGTGAGTGACTACAAGAGAACAGACGGGAAAGTGGTGAGCGCATACAAGAGAACAGGCGGGAAAGTGGTGAGCGCATACAAGAGAACAGACGGGAAAGTGGTGAGCGCATACAAGAGAACAGACGGGAAAGTGGTGAGTGCATACAAGAGAACAGACGGGAAAGTGGTGAGTGCATACAAGAGAACAGACGGGAAAGTGGCGAGTGACTACAAGAGAACAGACGAGAAAGTGGTGAGTGCATACAAGAGAAGAGACAGGAAAGTGGTGAGTGCATACAAGAGAACAGACGGGAAAGTGGTGAGTGCATACAAGAGAACAGACGAGAAAGTGGTGAGTGCCTACAAGAGAACAGACAGGAAAGTGGTGAGTGCTTACAAGAGAACAGACGGGAAAGTGGTGAGTGACTACAAGAGAACAGACGGGAAAGTGGTGAGCGCATACAAGAGAACAGGCGGGAAAGTGGTGAGCGCATACAAGAGAACAGACGGGAAAGTGGTGAGCGCATACAAGAGAACAGACGGGAAAGTGGTGAGTGCATACAAGAGAACAGACAGGAAAGTGGTGAGTGCTTACAAGAGAACAGACGGGAAAGTGGTGAGTGACTACAAGAGAACAGACGGGAAAGTGGTGAGTGACTACAAGAGAACAGACGGGAAAGTGGTGAGCGCATACAAGAGAACAGGCGGGAAAGTGGTGAGCGCATACAAGAGAACAGACGGGAAAGTGGTGAGCGCATACAAGAGAACAGACGGGAAAGTGGTGAGTGCATACAAGAGAACAGACGGTAAAGTGGTGAGTGCATACAAGAGAACAGACGGGAAAGTGGTGAGTGCATACAAGAGAACAGACGGGAAAGTGGTGAGTGCATACAAGAGAACAGACAGGAAAGTGGTGAGTGCCTACAAGAGAACAGACGGGAAAGTGGTGAGTGCCTACAAGAGAACAGACAGGAAAGTGGTGAGTGCATACAAGAGAACAGACGGGAAAGTGGTGAGTGCCTACAAGAGAACAGACGGGAAAGTGGTGAGTGCATACAAGAGAACAGACAAACTACAGAATCTCTCACCACAGACAAAGTAACAATCTACTAGAAAGTATAGATGTTACTACAGAACAGAGCCAGGGATAAGCTACAGGTATAACAGATATACCTAGCAAAGACTGAATGACAAAACCAGCATTAAATGGAGCCCAGCCACTCCTGAATTATAATAATTAAAGGGGTTGTCCGAGACAAAAAGGTGGGCGGGAGGGGGCTGCTTAAAAAAATAAAGATGTACTTACCGGGTGTCCCGCGCTGCTGTCGCTCCGGTCCGCACACCATGTAAACAAACATGGGCGTGGGAGCAGTGCTGGATTCAGCTTCCGGCCGGACCCGACAACCATCCGTCCCGCATATACATTGCTGTGAATAGGGACGGTTGGCCGTGGCTGGCCAGCACTGCTCCCACGGCCATACATGGTGGGTAGATTGGAGCGACAGCAGTGCGGGACACCCAGAGGGCGCCTTTTGTTTTTTTTAAGAAGTCTCGGACAACCCCTTTAAAAGGACATCTACCACCAGGATGAAGGATTGTAAATCAAGCACACTATCATACTGGTGTGTGTCCCCTCTCTAGAAGGATCTTCTCTTCTTTTAGCTTCTAATGTCCTGGTTTTTACAAAAAAAAGGCTTTTAAAATTACGCAAATTAATGTGTTAATGAAGTCTGGAGCCCCTAGGGTTCATTTGGATAAATGTAAAGCCTTCTTTTTCTTAAAAACCAGCGCATAAGATGCTATAAAAAAAGAGTAGATCCTGCCACAGGGTGCACACACCAGTATGTCAGTGTGCTTGGTTTACAATCCTTTATCCTGGTGGTAGATTTCCTTTAACACAGTCGAGACCTACTCTTAATGCAGAAACCCCAATAACAAAAATACAGGTATAAACAATCACAGTGGCAGCGAATTAAACAGAAAGCACAAAGGACGCTGGTTCAAATCCTCCATTGCGATACCAATGGAGGAATGTAAAAAAAAAAAAAAAAATTAAAAACTTGGTAAAAAATGCAGTGAATTCCAACACTTCTTGAATTTGTTTCCACTTTTCTCAGCTCCGAGGGAGGGCCAGCAGCTCGTCTGCCTGTTTCTACCTCTATAACTCCAGTGTCCAATAGCTCCACACATCCCCTTATTTTAGGAATCCTCTCTGTTCTTGTTTATGATATTTTTAGAGGAAGATCCCTTTAAATACAGAAATAACGCATAACACAAGGTCATGGCGCGATCTTTATTTTGCTTTCTCTATGCTGTGATTGCGTTCTGCACATGTAACAGTCCATGGTAATGTGAACAATGCTCCATGGTAATGGGCAGCAGGTGCAGACCTTATGCTGGAGGCGGATTTGTCACGCTGGAATGGGGAAAAACGGAAATTTAAATGTGGATTTTTCTCCGTGGAGCCAATAACATGCACCGAAGCACATCCCGCTAACCCCCGGTCACCACTGTTTACAGATTGGGATCATGGATTATTACCCAGAGAGCATTACTGCACATCAACTGGCTGAATGTCTATGGGAATTAGCTGAAGTAATGGGTCCAGGGGTTCGAATCCTTCCAAGGGCAGAACCACGCGGAGGGTATATGTTCTGCCCAATAGGTTCTCCACAGGATAACTCTCATATATTGGTGAAGTTCTCACTGCTCGCATTACACCATCCTCAAGAACAAGGGGGATAGTCAGTAAACTAGAGGGTGCACTGGATCTAGTGGCCACACCCACCGGATACTTAAAGGACATCAAACGCCAAGATCAAGTCCCAGGGTTAACATCTGCAAAGAGTTTGTATGTTCTCTCCGTGTTTGCGTGGGTTTCCTCCGGGTCCTCCAGTTTCCGCCCACACTCCAAAACATACTGGTAGGTTGATTAGATTGTGAGCCCCATTGGGGAAAGGGACTGATTTGGGCAGGTTCGGTGCAGCGCTGCGTAATCTGTGTGCCCTATATAATGGAAATATTTATTTTAAGTGTTCCGCAGCAGCCATAGTTGCATCACTTCAGTAAATTGTGCAGTCTAGCCGGACAGTGATGGCCGTGCCTGCCCCAAACACTGACACAGCTCAAATATTACAATAAAAATGTGCTCTTTCTGTGGAAGTGAAAATTGCTTTCATGGAAATCTACCACCAGGACGAAGGATTGTAAACCAAGCACACTGACATACTGGTGTGTACCGCCTCTGGCAGTATCTGCTCTTCTTTTAACGCCTTGTTTTAAGAAAAAAGGGTTTTAAAAATTATGCAAATAAGCCTGAGGGGCTCCAGGTTCCATTAACAGCTATGGAGCCCGGAGCCCCTTATGCTAATTTGCATACTTTTTAAAGTTTTTGGTAAAAACAAGGGAAAAAGAAGCTAAAAGAAGAGTGGACTCTGCCAGAGGGGGCACACACCAGTATGTCTGTGTACTGGGTTTACAATCCTTCATTGAAGATGGTCTGCTTTTATTCAAATTACATGAAAAATATTTCAATAGATTATGAAGTTGCAATTCTTTCCAATTTCAAAGATCTCTCCTTCCAAGAGTGAACAAGAACCCCCTACTTCTATTTAAGCAGTCACCCTGTACATAGCTAGTTCTACTCTCAGCTAAGAAGTGGAGACAGTTGTATCCAGTCTAGACAATGCTCTGTGAGCTAAACAGCCTGGACTCCAGACTGATACTTTGTAACAAACCAGCAGAGAGATCTGTACAGATGCTGTTCATGTGTTTAGCTCACAGAGCATTGTCTAGACTGGATACAATTGTCTCCACTGAGAGCAGGACTAGCTATGCATAGGGTCACTGTCTCCGAATGGAGACAATTGTATCCAGCCTAAACAATGCTCTGTGAGCTAAATACATCATCAGCAGCTGCACAGATCTCTCTGCTGGTTTGTTACAATGTATCGGTGTGACGTCCAGGCTGTTTAGCTCACAGAGCATTGTCTAGACTGGATACAATTGTCTCCACCTCTCAGTTGAGAGCAGGTCTCGCTATGTACAGGGTCACTGCCTCTGAATGGAGACAATTGTATCCAATCTAGACAATGCTCTGTGAGCTTAGCATATCATTACCTTTTGTTCAGTAGCTTAAAGGGAACAACTTTTACCCCATTAAACTAGCAGGTACAGTCTAAAATGTCCTTTCTAGCTGAATGGAGTTAAAATTATATTTCTAGAACCCGACTGTACATTGTCCTCGCTTATTTCAATATTCGGGGAATGTGCAGAAGCCTCTTTTATCTTTTACTATGTTCTTGGCTTCCACTACATGAATATGTGTTGCATTTACTCTAAACAGTTTCAGAAGCGCGGGGAACGCATTGAGGCCGGAGAGGAGAAGGTTTTTTTTTTTGTCTGTCAAAGCTTGTAAACTACACAGATCCCATAAACCATATGGATAGTGGAAGGATTGTAGATGGATGCGGAGCTCATCCTCCCGCTACACCGGCCGCCTCTGTAATCTGTGATCGGCTGTACAGGTCTGGATGACTTCTGGCTCTTGTGTATGATTTTGTCATCCTTAGATTCCTCTCCTGACTTATTACCCACCATTCTCAATCCCCCCACCCCAGGCAGCAGGGACCACCCCTCACCCGGATTTTATAGGGTTTCTTGGTTACTGTTCCGTCATCCTGGTTTTTGTAGGGAGAACGTTTGCTGTTAGGTATCACATGAAGGTAAACAGTTTCGGCTCCTTGTATAACTTATGTATTTGATCCTGTGCAGAAATCCACCAGAATCGCTCCACAGCTGGCAAACAAAAACTGAATTACTTGGGCAAACTAATAAAAAGATCCCAAAATAAATCCAGACTCGAAAAGTCAATCTCTGCCCAATTCCCCTCCCATTGGAACAGATCATCTGTTCAACTCTTGCCTTTGACCAGGAACCCATCACCAGCATTTGCCTTACTGTCCCTTCAGATAGAATATGAAATATTCCTTCTAAAATTCTGTCTCTTATGTGAAACCTCCTCCATTTACCTATAAAAAAACAACACTCTCCTCCAAAGTCATGATAAAATGAGCATAGAAGAGTCACTTTTTTGCATCAGAGGAGGCTAGAAGGGGAGCGTCACTACAGAAGCCAATATTAGCAGCTAGAACCATAATTCTGGTGCCATTTTAAAGATGAGATGTGTTTTTTTAAATACACACCAGGATTCTTTGGTTCTGTGTGCTATAGAATTATAGATAGGAAATGAATATTTATCTGCAGCTCGTCTTTAACTGCCTGAATATGCGGGTTTATTGCTCATCCAGATGTGTGTTTTTTTTTAAATGGCACCAGGAGCATGGTTTTTGGTGCCCTAAGTGGGGAGTGGTTATAATGTTTACCACCGTGTCCCCAGTGAATAAAAGGGACTAATATATCTTATAGTGAAAGGCTTCTTTCTCCTCTGATATCTGTGCTGAATTCTTTCTTGCTAGCAGTGAGAGCATCAATGTGACTCTCTCCATTCACATCAATGGAAGATCTAAAACACGTTAGATTTTCGCAGAACTAGGGGCAGCTTCGGCATTTTGGGTGCCCCAAGAAAAGTTTGGAGGCTCCTTAATGCCATACCAGAGGGGAATAAACTAGACCAAAAAGGAAGAGGATAGCGTTTTTTGGCAGCACCGATTGACACCAAGTAGGACCCAGATCTCAATTCTGCTATGACGTGGTTCCTATTATTTTAACAGCAGGTTCGGTGACCTTGGATCCCTCCACTAGGACATAATATTTGAGGGAGATTTATCAGAAGTGTCTGAGAGCAGAACTATTCTAGTTGCCCATTGCAACCAATCAGAGCTCAGCTTTCATTTTCCCACAGCTGTTTATAGAATTGAAGCTGAGCTCTGATTGGTTTCCATGGGCAACTAGCACAGTTTTACATCAGACACTTCTGATAAATCTCCCCCGAGGTGTTTATTATATTATATTTGATGGAAATTGTCCCCTCTACAAGACCCATAGAAGTGATAGGATGGAACCCCCTCTCACTCGCCATGGGAAAGACACTCCTATCATTTAAAGGAATTTTCCAGTTTTGGCTACTGAAGGAGCCCACCAGACGCTGATGTTCCTGCATTGTGGAAACCACATGAACAGAGGGAGACCCTACAAACCCGGCGCACACGTCATATGCGGCAAACCACAACCGTCAACTGCTGAGCAACGGCGCCTACTGGAGGAGATTCGCAAAACACATGCCTCACGCGCGTCTGTTCCCAATTCTCGCTTATTGGATTATTTGCTGCAGCAGAATGATCATTTATGGTCACACAACACGGAGGACAAATCTACAATGACACAAAGTCTGGAATGTGTTTACATCGCTCTGGATTCAATCTGACTCGAGAACAACAACGCTGGAGCGCACCGGGGGCGGCCGACACGGGAAACACTGGAGGGAAGGTCCAGAGGTAGAAGAACTCGCAGAAACAGCGCCACGTCTATGCAAAGGTTATGGGTGGTATTGCAATACAGACAGGGCAGCACCATCAGGTCCGCTCATCTCTAATCAGGTGTAGTCCGGTAGATACACCCCGTGCACCAGATGCCATGGCAGACGCAGGTGACTATTCATAGGTACATCTAAGACGCTTCTGGTTTATACTCACATGAAGCACAGGAAGTGGGTCGGTGAGGTCCTTTAGCTGCCCCTGCCTGACATTGAGGATTCATTGTGGTCATCACTAGTTTTTCTTCTCTATCTCAGGCCCAGATTCTTACAGAATTACAGTTTACAGTACTGGCCATATATAGGTAACCCCGGGGTAAGGGGCACACTCTGATTGGCCAAACATGCAGATTATATATACTCAGGAGCATCAATGGTGGACATGTCTCCATGAAAGGCACATTTATAATTATGCTAATGAGTCTGAAGGGCTCCTGGTGGCGCCAACAGAGCCCTTCCATTTTGTAGCTTCACAGGCTGTTATACTGAGAGCACTTGCACTGTGTGATATAACAGCAGGAAGAGGGATGGAGGAAGTGCTCTGGCACAATGTAACACTTTTAAGAATGTAGCTGTAGCAACAGCCAGTAAAATAAGAGGGCAGTGGGCTCTCAAACAGTTCAGTGCAGAGAAATAAGAGCACAGCAGTGTGAGGGCACGGCACCAATGAGCTACAATCCTGGCATATAAATCCATATTTCACAGTCCTGCTGCTGCTAATGTCATACACAAAGGTCTGATTACACATCTATCCAAGGACAATACCTAACACCGGCTGCAGAAAGCACAGAGCACAGCAGTGTGAGGACACCACCTCCAGTAAGCATGGAGAAGCTACAATCCTGGAAAATTAAATCTATATTTCATAGTCCTGCTGCTATTAATAACAAACACAAAGGTCTGATCTCTTTACGGACAATACCTAACGCTGTTTACATAGTCACACCTACTGAAAGGATCCCTTTAAGAATAATTGTTGGATCAATTGAAACGGAAGCAATTACATTTTTACCAAACAGTCAGTGCTGAGAAGTAACAACTTCTGGATCTGAGGGAAATTCCCATCCACTGACAGCAAGCAGAGATATTTGCACAGAGATATACAAAACAAAAGACACAATTCACACACTCTACACTTTATTTCTATAAAAAAAGACTTATCACAATAAAATCCGGGTGTCACTGTCACATGACCCCGGTGCCGCTCTTCAGATCTTTCGCTTCTTCCACTCCGGTTCGTTGTCAGGTTCGTCTTCTTCGGAATCCACCTCTGCGAAAACGGCTTCAGGCTGCGTCCTGCAACACACGGAAGTCATCGGGGGGGAAGTGTGAGGATAGGAAGGAAACTCTTATATCGATTCTGGAGATAGAAGAACCTGTGGGGGGCGCTGCAGAGGGGCGTGGTCTGGTTCTATGGGAGGGTCACCTGTATTTAAAGGGAGTCCACTGGGTATAAAATATCGCCCAAACCAATGATAGTGCCATGTGGAGGCCTTTAAGTGCAGGTGGTACATACCTACGTGGTCACAAAGTGATGAAGCAATGCAGAGATAATCATCTTTTTATGGATATGCAAATGAGATGGCAAGTGCATGGGGGCGGGACCAACTGTCAGATTTGCCTATAGATGGGAGGAGGCTGGAAATGTGGAAATCGTGGATACAAGGGAAGCAGTTTTAGAGGAATTTGGAGCTCTTGGAGCGGTCCGTAAGCAAATCCAGCAAATTACACCCCTCCCACAATGCACTTTCATTAATTTGCATATTCCTAAAATGATGATTATCTCTGCATTGCTTCATAGGTTTGCAGCCATAAAGGTGTATATCTGCTCCTATTACAGGCCTCTACATGGAGATATTATTGGTTTGGGAGGTTTTCTGCACCTGGTACCACCCCTTTAAAATGTCTTTTAGATGCTTTTAATGTTTTACTGTGGACACACATACACTGCATGCCTTTAAAAAGGAAATTCCACGTTTTAACACAATGATATCCAAAGAGGGTAAAGACACCCCAAAATTGGCAGCACTGACTTCCATGCCCACCCCCCCACCCCCATGCATCGCCAATGAATCAGGCCTGATACTACTGTGAGTAAGAGTAGAAATCCCATAATGTCACGTGTCGATTACAGGAGGATACGCTGTGGTTCCTGAGTCACAGAGCCAAATATTTAATATGGAAAAAGTTGAAAATCCAGCAAAACTGTGACATCTGAGCCCACGCCGTATGAACAAGATGGAGACCCGGACCAGGACTCTTCTGAGGTCCAATATCCCCCGAGGAGAACAGAGGACGTCTCTGTATAAGAGGGGTCATCCTCAACTCCTAGGGGCTACAATGAACTGTACTACTACACAGGAAGAGCAGCATTATACAGGTATAGCACGACCCCTACTCATACACGTACATACATATATGTACACATAGCCTACGATATACAGACACACAGATCCATATGCGTACACACTCAGACAGTGCTTGACTGTCTATATACACGAAATTCCATACACCCATATACACACATACACACACTGCCCTACACAAATACAGACAGTCAGTATATGTACAAGGATTCGGGTCCGGCGCGATTCACTAAGATCGTGCGTCTGAGTTCCTTCCTGTGTCACTGCTGCGCCGAGGTCCGCCGGAGTTCACCTGCTTCTTCCCGGTGCATGCGAGTGCGTGATCTTGCGACACAAATCCTTTTTTAAATTCTGAGATTTGTCCCAATCCGTCGGGTTGTCCTACGACCACACCCCCAATTTCTGTTGCATGCAAGCCGACACCGATGCGCCACAATCCGATCTCGTGCGTCAAAACCCTGGGGCAATTAGTCGCAAAACGGTAATATTCTGGAAACCCAGCGAAAGTGCGGCGTTCGGACCCTTAGTAAATGAGCCCCATTATCTCACACACACAGTCCTGTATATCTACACACATAGCCCACTGTCCAATATTAAGACATAGGCACACAGTCCCCATACAGACACATAAATGTACATACACGCACACCCCCCCCCCCCGTGTACATACACGCACACCCCCCCCCCCGTGTACATACACGCACGCCCCCCCCCCCCCGTGTACATACACGCACGGTCCCTACGTGTACATACACGCACGGTCCCTCCATGTACATACACGCATGGTGCCTACATGTACAGACACGCATGGTCCCTCCATGTACAGACACGCATGGTCCCTCCATGTACAGACACGCATGGTCCCTCCATGTACAGACACGCATGGTCCCTCCATGTACAGACACGCATGGTCCCTCCATGTACAGACACGCATGGTCCCTCCATGTACATACACGCACGGCCCCTCCATGTACATACACGCACGGCCCCTCCGTGTACATACACGCACGGTCCCTCCATGTACATACACGCATGGTGCCTACATGTACATACACACGGCTCATACATGTACATACACGCATGGTCCCTCCATGTACATACACGCATGGTCCCTACATGTACATACACACATGGTCCCTACATATACATACGCACACAGTATGAGTAATGCCATGTACTTGTACATGAACACACAATATACATATATACAGGAGGTATGTATGTAGCAACATTTCATGTGTTATGTAAGTCGGCTTAATATCTGCGTCGCCCTTGACTTTCCATTGTCTTTTGCTGTGTGCTATCAGTCTACTCATACACGGATACACCCGGAGGGGCCGATCTCTCTCGTCACACCCCTCACAGCCCCCTCCACCATCCCAGCAGCAAGGACACAAAGGTAATTTGGTAACAGGTTCATCCCCCACATATCACGTTACATCCATGACACCTGCAATGTTACTGTCATGAAAGATTTAATAGACACTGATCCCGGGAGGGCCACCGCGCCACACGTGGGCCGATTACATTACAGCCTCTTGTAAAGAGCCGTAGCCGGGGGGGAGAGGAGCCGGCCTTGAAGTGGGCAGGATGGGGGCGCTATTACCTTACACAGGGGCAGATACATATATTTATATGGATGCTTGTCAGGCCGGAGGAACAATATGAACCTGACAGCCATTGTCAGCCTCTGACAACGCCAACATCAGTTCTGCATGGCTGAACTCACGCTTTACTACACTGCTGCGATGTAAGGCCAACACCAGGGCAAGAAGAAGTGAAAAATAACAAAGTGATCATCAAACCCATCAGAATATTAAATTGTATAAGGTAAAGAGTTTCAGACTTGACCCCAGAGATAGAGTATTGATGTTACATCGGTCTTCGATGACCCTCCCGATGACTCGTCTCTGGAACCATTTCCATGCAGAAGGCCACCTCCTACAGTAGGTACCTCATCTATAGCTCCCCCATTCAGAAGATGAAGAATTCTCAGAAAACTAATTAGAAATTTCACAATTTCAAGAAAATTTCTCTACTACAAAACGACTTTGGAGCCAAAACTATCCAAAAAATGGTGTAATACCAGGGCCCACCATAGAGAGCTGGTAAGGGGTCAATAGATTAAAGGAAGGTTTTACTCACGTGGAATAGGCTGGTGCCACCCAGTATGGGTTGTCGGCCGCATCCTTTGCATGGCGGAGAATAGCTTCCCGAGGATTACTGTCATCCGTCTTATCCAGAGCGATGTTCTTCACGATGAAAGAAGATAGGGTGCCACCATGGGTGCCCACACGCCCGCCTCGACCTGCAACGGCACAAAACGGATTCATCAATATTAGAGAAGAAAATGGACTGAAAATTATCGGCAAGCAGTAGCTTTTCTTTATATGGAAGACAAAAATGTGGTCTTTGTTCACTGAAGAGGAGAGAGGACCCTGTCCATAAGAGCTTACACTCTACAGGAGAGAGGACCCTGCCCATAAGAGCTTACACTCTACAGGAGAGAGGACCCTGCCCATAAGAGCTTACACTGTACAGGAGAGAGGTCCCTGCCCATAAGAGCTTACACTCTACAGGAGAGAGGTCCCTGCCCATAAGAGCTTACACTCTACAGGAGAGAGGACCCTGCCCATAAGAGCTTACACTCTACAGGAGAGAGGCCCCTGCCCATAAGAGCTTACTCTCTACAGGAGAGAGGTCCCTGCCCATAAGAGCTTACACTCTATAGGAGAGAGGATCCTGTACACAAGAGCTTACACTCTACAGGAGAGAGGATCCTGCCCATAAGAGCTTATACTCTACAGGAGAGAGGTCCCTGCCCATAAGAGCTTACACTCTACAGGAGAGAGGATCCTGCCCATAAGAGCTTATACTCTACAGGACAGAGGACCCGGCCCATAAGAGCTTACACTCTACAGGAGAGAGGCCCCTGCCCATAAGAGCTTACACTCTACAGGAGAGAGGCCCCTGCCCATAAGAGCTTACACTCTACAGGAGAGAGGACCCTGCCCATAAGAGCTTATACTCTACAGTAGAGAGAACACTGACCATAAGAGCTTACACTCTACAGGAGACATGACCCTGCCCATAAGAGCTTACACTCTACAGGAGAGAGGACCCTGCCCATAAGAGCTTACACTCTACAGGAGAGAGAACCCTGCCCATAACAGCTTACACTCTACAGGAGAGAGGTCCCTGCCCATAAGAGCTTACACTCTACAGGAGAGAGGACCCTGCCCATAAGAGCTTACACTCTACAGGAGACAGGACCCTGCCCATAAGAGCTTACACTCTACAGGAGAGAGAACCCTGCCCATAGGAGCTTACACTCTACAGGAGAGAGGTCCCTGCCCATAAGAGCTTACACTCTACAGGAGAGAGGACCCTGCCCATAAGAGCTTACACTCTACAGGAGAGAGGTCCCTGCCCATAAGAGCTTACACTCTACAGGAGAGAGGACCCTGCCCATAAGAGCTTACACTCTACAGGAGAGAGAATCCTGCCCATAAGACCTTACACTCTACATGAGAGGATCCTGCCCATAAGAGCTTACACTCTACAGGAGAGAGGACCCTGCCCATAAGAGCTTACACTCTACAGGAGAGAGGTCCCTGCCCATAAGAGCTTACACTCTACAGGAGAGAGGACCCTGCCCATAAGAGCTTACACTCTACAGGAGAGGATCCTGCCCATAAGACCTTACACTCTACAGGAGAGGATCCTGCCCATAAGAGCTTACACTCTACAGGAGAGTGCTCCCTGATCTGGAGAAAAGGTTATGTATGATGGTGCACTGTGCCATAAGCTCCGCAGAACAGGTGCAGCACGAGAGAAGTCCTGCGCTGCCGTTAACCCTTGCTGCGCTGCGGTCACAGATCTGTAAACATCTCTAGCATGCCTCGGCACAGACAGATACACCTGCACAGGAGATATAGGATTACATATCATGCACTTTGCACTGGACACCTGCCACGGCTCGAGTCTCGAGGCCTCTACTACTTCGGCAGCGGAGTGCGAGCGGTCTATTCATAGCGCAGTAATTGCAGACATCTCTATTACGGCATTCTTCTGAACACTTGCTTCCTCTATGACACATTGGCACTTGGCATCAAAGAGTCGAGCAGATCTAGAATTACGTATCTGTTTTGGTAGGACAAGCACTTCTCCCGCACTCAGCATGGCCGCCTCGGGAACCAATTGCATAACTCAACTTTCCCTAACCACAAATGTAAAAAAAAAAATAAAATTATCCCAAAAATGACTCAGTCCTGTGAAGCGAATGCCCCGAGATAGCGGAGGGTTGTGGTCAGGGTAATTATCTGCCTGAATGGGTCATAAAAGTTGTGAATAATTAAAGTTTTGTGAAGGAGGTCGGAAAAACAAGACGGGATCATCGTGGAGAGAGGGTGGGAATGTCTCAAAAAGTTGACACGGGTGAGGACTTCTGCCCCCTATTGTCTGGTAGAAGACCACAGCCACGTCCTGTCTGACCAAGGCAGGGGTCACCCATGATGTGAGCGGGGTCTCTGGAGTATATAGATACTGCTATAATGAAACATATCCGTATAAACTCCGGACAGAATCGGTAAGGGGGGGGAGGGCTATAGCCTGCGTCTGGTTAACCTGACCCTAGCCCCCTATGTAATATACGCTGTCCACCTGCTTTATGTCACTACACCTATCACCGCTATTCCTCAGATTACACTGGAAATTACAGGCAGAATTCCCTGGAGCGATGCGGAGATGGAGGACAGGCTCCCCCGTCACTGAAATGAGCTTAAAAATTGTGTAATTATTCTAATTAACAGGATTCTCTGCTATGAATGCGCCGTTCATGGGTCAACGACTTTCACCGGTCAGTGATTATCATTGGGAACTGGTAAGCTAGTGTATATTCCTATTCCCTGCAGCACCCCCGAAGGAAGAATGAAGAATTACACAATGGGCTGTCCATGCCATACATGAGTGTAGTCACTCTCCAGATCATGTATGAGCCATGTATGAGATTAGAGAAACAGCGCCAATTTTCTATGTATAACTAGTTGGCCATTAGGTATAACACATTATCCAATATGATTTACCCAAATATTTAGATTCTTTTACATAATTAGCGGTTTCTGGATTATGAGGTTTTTTTTAAATTGAAATATAAAATATATTCATGTAACACTTACATATTAGATTTCCACAGGGCACAGAAGAAAATCATCGAAAAACCTACACATACCGTTAAGCCTATTGCAGGCTCCGCAGGGGCGGAGCATAAGACCATCTGACAAGCACTGCCCCCTCTATATTGGGCAAAATATGGTGTAAAATTTTGCCTAATGTGATTTTTTTTTTAATAAGCAAGGCTTCAAGAGCATATATATCCACCTGCTTCACTAGAGCTTTGCAAGTCAAGCATGCTACAACCCATGCCTGCCAACAAATGCCCCAACATTTCTGGCAACTACCCGCCCAGGCCTGCCGACAACTAACCCGCCCAGGCCTGCCGACAACTAACCCGCCCCAGGCCTGCCGACAACTAACCCGCCCCAGGCCTGCCGACAACTAACCCGCCCCAGGCCTGCCGACAACTAACCCGCCCCAGGCCTGCCGACAACTAACCCGCCCCAGGCCTGCCGACAACTAACCCGCCCCAGGCCTGCCGACAACTAACCCGCCCCAGGCCTGCCGACAACTAACCCGCCCCAGGCCTGCCGACAACTAACCCGCCCCAGGCCTGCCGACAACTAACCCGCCCCAGGCCTGCCGACAACTAACCCGCCCAGGCCTGCCGACAACTAACCCGCCCCAGGCCTGCCGACAACTAACCCGCCCCAGGCCTGCCGACAACTAACCCGCCCCAGGCCTGCCGACAACTAACCCGCCCCAGGCCTGCCGACAACTAACCCGCCCCAGGCCTGCCGACAACTAACCCGCCCCAGGCCTGCCGACAACTAACCCGCCCCAGGCCTGCCGACAACTAACCCGCCCCAGGCCTGCCGACAACTAACCCGCCCCAGGCCTGCCGACAACTAACCCGCCCAGGCCTGCCGACAACTAACCCGCCAAGGCCTGCCGACAACTAACCCGCCCAGGCCTGCCGACAGCTACCCCTACAGGCCTGCCGACAGCTACCCCTACAGGCCTGCCGACAACTAACCGTCCAGGCCTGCCGACAACTACCCCTCAGGCTTGCCAACAAGTACCCCCCAGGCCTGCCAACAGCTACCCCTCCAGGCCTGCCAACAGCTACCCCTGCAGGCCTGCCAACAGCTACCCCTGCAGGCCTGCCAACAGCTACCCCTCCAGGCCTGCCAACAACTACCCCACCGTGTCCTGATAAACTTAGCGCAACCACATCCCATAAATAGAGGGATGCTATGCAATACTTATAGTCACATACAGGACGATTTAGATTCGTAAACCTAGGACATATCTTATAAAGGAATGAGATATATATAGATGAATATGTGGAATAAAGTGCTAATTTCTGGGAAATCGATTAAACGTTCCTGAATGCCGTCTCTGGTCGCGCTCACGAGGACGGGGACTGTAACTTTTCAGAATGAATAATGGTTGCGCACGTCCTGCACTTATACAGGAGCCAGCAACCTGGATATAAAATTAGAAAGTGCATGTGATGCAGAAGCAGCTCGCCCGTCACTCGTGGCTCGGGGGGGGGGGGGGGGGGGCTAGTTTTCGGTATTTGCTAAAACACCAACTTTCTTAAAATAACACTTAACCCTGAATGTCCAGAACTGACACACCGGGAGAGAGTTGGGCTTCATCGGTAATATTCAAGGACACGAAAGTAGATGCCATAATCACTGGGGGCATGGGTTGGCATGTCACCTTCCCCTTTGATCACTTCTGCCGCCCCCTATGTCCATCTCCCCTCTATTCTACGTGCGAAGCCTTGTGGTTGGAGGTTTAAGGGTGCTCATCCATATACTATGCCTGCCCTGACCTCAACCTGTTCCTGACCACTCTCCAGTCTGTGACCTGGTTCTTTACAGTAGGCCTGATGTCATCATTTCAAGAGGTAGCGACCCGGTGATCTCCCTGCATCCAAGTCCAGATTTCAAGGTAGAAGGGTGCAAATCAAGGACACTTCAAAGCCAACGCCCATAGGAACAGGCCTAAAACCAGTCAGGTGACACAGTGGGTCTCTGACCTAGAAATGGTAATAGGTGACCTTCACGCTTGGGATTGTTGGGGGTTCCAAAGTCTTGTCCCCCAATCGCAAGCAACGTAAAATTGAAATTCCTAATATCCGGCACTGACAAGGCTTATATAGTGCAAGCAGGAATCTGAAATACAACTCAAAGATGAAGATATATTGATGTAAGCAAATCACGGCATCACATCGCCTCAACATGTAAATCAGGGGGGAACATGGTCAACACACGGGGCCCATGGATTTGTAAGTCAAAGGCAGATTTACGTTGTATTTGCCATCCAGCAAGAGGCTGGAAAGTAATTTTTCATCTGGGGGATGTTCTACAAGGAGAAGCTGAAGATGCGAAACAAGAATGTGGTGACAGGGATCCCTCAAGAAGGAGAAGAAAGCCAGGACGACTGCTGCAACCGAGCAAAAATGTAAAAAAGTCCAAGTAACATAAACAGCACATAACACAGAAGAGCTAAAATCAGACACCTGCAGTGTCCAGGAGCAAAGAGGAATGTCTGCTATTAGTACAAGCCGACTCATATCCCTCCAAAAATTGTATATAATGACATCACTGTGTGTATTATCTCTGTACTGTGACGTAACTGCGTGTATGATCCCTGTACTGTGACGTCACTGCGTGTATGATCCCTGTACTGTGACATCACTGTGTGTATGATCCCTGTACTGTGACATCACTGTGTGTACTATCCTTGTACTATGACATCACTGTGTGTATTATGGCTGTACTGTGACATCACTGTGTGTATTATCCCTGTACTGTGACATCACTGTGTGTATGATCCCTGTACTGTGACATCACTGTGTGTATTATCCCTGTACTGTGACATCACTGTGTGTATTATCTCTGTACTGTGACATCACTGTGTGTATTATCCCTGTACTGTGACATCACTGTGTGTATTATCCCTGTACTGTGACGTCACTGTGTGTATTATCCCTGTACTGTGATGTCACTGTGTATTATCTCTGTACTGTGACATCACTGTGTGTATTATCCATGTACTGTGACATCACTGTGTATTATCCCTGTACTGTGACATGACTGTGTATTATCTCTGCACTGTGACATCACTGTGTGTACTATCCTTGTACTATGACATCACTGTGTGTTATCCATGTACTGTGACATCACTGTGTGTATTATCCCTGTACTGTGACATGACTGTGTGTATTATCTCTGTACTGTGACATGACTGTGTGTATTATCTCTGTACTGTGACATCACTGTGTGTATTATCCCTGTACTGTGACATCACTGTGTGTATTATCTCTGTACTGTGACATCACTGTGTGTATTATCCCTGTACTGTGACATCACTGTGTGTATTATCTCTGTACTGTGACATCACTGTGTGTATTATCCCTGTACTGTGACATGACTGTGTGTATTATCCCTGTAATGTGACATCACTGTATGTATTATCCCTGCACTGTGACATCACTGTGTGTATTATCCCTGCACTGTGACATCACTGTGTGCATTATCCCTGTACTGTGACATCACTGTGTGCATTATCCCTGTACTGTGACATCACTGTGTGTATTATCCCTGTACTGTGACATCACTGTGTGTATTATCCCTGTACTGTGACATCACTGTGTGTATTATCCCTGCACTGTGACATCACTGTGTGTATTATCCCTGCACTGTGACATCACTGTGTGTATTATCCCTGTAATGTGACATCACTGTATGTATTATCCCTGCACTGTGACATCACTGTGTGTATTATCCCTGCACTGTGACATCACTGTTTGCATTATCCCTGTACTGTGACATCACTGTGTGTATTATCCCTGCACTGTGACATCACTGTGTGCATTATCCCTGTACTGTGACATCACTGTGTGTATTATCCCTGTACTGTGACATCACTGTGTGTATTATCCCTGTACTGTGACATCACTGTGTGTATTATCTCTGTACTGTGACATCACTGTGTGTATTATCCCTGTACTGTGACATCACTATGTGTGTTATCCCTGTACTGTGACATCACTATGTGTATTATCCCTGTACTGTGACATCACTATGTGTATTATCCCTGTACTGTGACATCACTGTGTGTATTATCCCTGTAATGTGACATCACTGTATGTATTATCCCTGCACTGTGACATCACTGTGTGTATTATCCCTGCACTGTGACATCACTTTTTGCATTATCCCTGTACTGTGACATCACTGTGTGTATTATCCCTGCACTGTGGCATCACTGTGTTTATTATCCCTGTACTGTGACATCACTGTATGTATTATCCCTGTACTGTGACATCACTGTATGTATTATCCCTGTACTGTGACATCACTGTATGTATTATCCCTGTACTGTGACATCACTGTATGTATTATCCCTGTACTGTGACATCACTGTATGTATTATCCCTGTACTTTGACATCACTGTGTGTATTATCCCTGCACTTTGACATCACTGTGTGTATTATCCCTGTACTGTGACATCACTGTGTGTATTATCCCTGTACTGTGACATCACTGTGTATATTATCCCTGTACTGTGACATCGCTGTGTGTATTATCCCTGTACTGTGACATCGCTGTGTGTATTATCCCTGTACTGTTACATCACTGTGTTTATTATCCCTGTACTGTGACATCACTGTATGTATTATCTCTGTACTGTGACATCACTGTGTGTATTATCCCTGTACTGTGACATCACTGTGTATATTATCCCTGTACTGTGACATCACTGTGTATATTATCCCTGTACTGTGACATCACTGTGTATATTCTCCCTGTACTGTGACATCACTGTGTGTATTATCCCTGTACTGTGACATCGCTGTGTGCATTATCTCTGTACTGTGACATCGCTGTGTGTATTATCCCTGTACTGTGACATCGCTGTGTGTATTATCCCTGCACTGTGACATCACTGTATGTATTATCCCTGTACTGTGACATCACTGTATGTATTATCCCTGTACTTTGACATCACTGTGTGTATTATCCCTGTACTGTGACATCACTGTGTATATTATCCCTGTACTGTGACATCACTGTGTGTATTATCCCTGTACTGTGACATCACTGTGTGTATTATACCTGTACTGTGACATCACTGTGTGTATTATCCCTGTACTGTGACATCACTGTGTGTATTATCCCTGTACTGTGACATCACTGTGTATATTATCCCTGTACTGTGACATCGCTGTGTGTATTATCCCTGTACTGTGACATCACTGTGTGTATTATCCCTGTACTGTTACATCACTGTGTTTATTATCCCTGTACTGTGACATCACTGTATGTATTATCTCTGTACTGTGACATCACTGTGTGTATTATCCCTGTACTGTGACATCACTGTGTATATTATCCCTGTACTGTGACATCACTGTGTATATTATCCCTGTACTGTGACATCACTGTGTATATTCTCCCTGTACTGTGACATCACTGTGTGTATTATCCCTGTACTGTGACATCGCTGTGTGCATTATCTCTGTACTGTGACATCGCTGTGTGTATTATCCCTGTACTGTGACATCGCTGTGTGTATTATCCCTGCACTGTGACATCACTGTATGTATTATCCCTGTACTGTGACATCACTGTATGTATTATCCCTGTACTTTGACATCACTGTGTGTATTATCCCTGTACTGTGACATCACTGTGTATATTATCCCTGTACTGTGACATCACTGTGTGTATTATCCCTGTACTGTGACATCACTGTGTGTATTATACCTGTACTGTGACATCACTGTGTGTATTATCCCTGTACTGTGACATCACTGTGTGTATTATCCCTGTACTGTGACATCACTGTGTATATTATCCCTGTACTGTGACATCGCTGTGTGTATTATCCCTGTACTGTGACATCACTGTGTGTATTATCCCTGTACTGTTACATCACTGTGTTTATTATCCCTGTACTGTGACATCACTGTATGTATTATCTCTGTACTGTGACATCACTGTGTGTATTATCCCTGTACTGTGACATCACTGTGTATATTATCCCTGTACTGTGACATCACTGTGTATATTATCCCTGTACTGTGACATCACTGTGTATATTCTCCCTGTACTGTGACATCACTGTGTGTATTATCCCTGTACTGTGACATCGCTGTGTGTATTATCTCTGTACTGTGACATCGCTGTGTGTATTATCCCTGTACTGTGACATCACTGTGTGTATTATCCCTGCACTGTGACATCACTGTGTGTATTATCCTTGCACTGTGACATCACTGTGTGTATTATCCCTGTACTGTGACATCACTGTGTGTATCCCTGTACTGTGACATCACTGTGTGTATTATCTCTGTAGTGTGACATCACTGTGTGTATTATCCCTGTACTGTGACATCACTGTGTGTATTATCTCTGTACTGTGACATCACTGTGTATATTATCCCTGTACTGTGACATCACTGTGTGTATTATCCCTGCACTGTGACATTACTGTACCTCCAGAATTAACTTTGTAGGATCTCCATTCATCCACTGAGTCACGCTGGATGGACACAGATGTAATCCTTACTCATGGATGATGGGAGTCTTCCATCACAGTCCTATCATTCATGGACAGCAGTAAATGTGGAGGTGGTTACTATACTGGGGCAGTGCCGGTCACATATGATCTGTATCAGGGATGAGGGGGGCCTGTAGGATGGGTCACATTTCCGCTTTTGTGTTCTGGTCAGTCCACGCCTGGTCCCACACAAAGGAGCCTTGTTATCAGTCACAGACCCTCATGGAGGACACATGGAGGAGAGACACGCTGCAAATATTCTATAACAACTAATATTTACACCCAGGAGTAATAGTCAAGTAGTCACCAAACCTTACACTTAAAGGGACAGTACACCTAGAAGTGAACAAGAAGTATAGCTGCTCCCATCCTGACACAAAACAAAATCCTGCAGAGAACACAGGGGTTAATCTTCTGTCGATCTCCTCCATCTTTAAAAAAAAGTAACAAAATAGGTGGAGGCGTGGCTTAAAGGGAACCTGTCACCACGATTCTACCTATAAAGGTAGAAGGGGTGGTAGGTGGATGAATGGGACGTGAGGATAGCCCTTTTTCGGGCTAATCCTCACGTCCCGGCTTTCCGTTAGTAAGCTTTAATAAGTGGGTATGTAAATTTTTTTAAGCGCCTACTGGGGCGTGGAGTAGCCAGACATGAGGCTACAGAATGACAGCAAGCAGAGATCATGAGGAATTGATACAGAAAGTATAATGGAAAATTCTATAAGTTTCCATTATAAAAACAATAACATGTATTTGCCAAAATGGGGGCTACCCCTTTAACTATCCCATAGTTCTGGTTCTTTTTCGATTAGAAAACCACAAATCTGATGGAAACTGAAAGCTGAGATTCTTATCTTTACAATGACACCAGAAGCTTGGTATTAGGTAATAAAGTACCCATGATCGAGGCGCCTGAATTAATAATCCTTCTACAGCCTCTAAAGGCGACTCATATCAAGCGAAATATGATTGATTTCTGTTCGTTTGCATACAAATTTAAAGGATAGATATATATATATCCAGGAGAGCATTAACATAAGTTTTAACACAAGAGAGGGAATTCTAGAAAGGAAATTTCACATCCCACCTGAGGGGGAGATGAGAATTTACATTATGCTGACAGGTTCCCTTTAACAATTCTTTGACTAACTGTGGACAGAGCAGAGCGGGGGAAGCAGAGACACAGGACAGAACAGAGGATGAGAATTTGGCTGATCTTCTGTGACGCAGAGATGAGATACTGTACATAATTATATTTAAAGGCGTTTTCCAGTTTTGTAATACTGATGACCTATCTACAGAATCAATATCAGATTTGTGTGCTTTAACATTTGGGACCTAAACTGATCAGACTGTCTCCAGCGCTGGAATTAACACACAGTTGACAGATCTGCTCCATTCTCTGCATAGTGGCCAATCTGTGTTACTGCAGCTTAGCTCCTAGTGACTAAAGCGTGAAATGAGTTGCAATTGCTCGGTCTGGCCACTACACAGAGAAAAGAGCTGTTCTCGTGATTGTAGCGTTGTTCCCGTGTGTCGGACCTTTTCCATCTCCGATGTATAACCAGGATGGACATTCCCTTTAAGGAAGGAAGTTTCATAGAATTAGTCATAAACGTGACATAGGTGCATTACCTGGGCCGGCCACAGGGGGCTCCGGTTTGTGTGACTTCATGGGGTCGAGGCGATCCTTCTCCAGCTGTTTCCTCGTGCTCCTCTGTCGCGGTTCTCGGAACATGGGCAGTGCGTGCGCTGTGCGGAGAGAGAGAGAGAAGACGAGACTGTATCACACATGGAAACAATCTCTACGTATCTGTATACAGAGTGTCGTAGGCGAACCACAAAATATATTCCCTGACCTTTCATCGGGAAGATGGCGGAGCAGAGACGTGACTTACATCTACTTACTGTCCTGCCAGATCCATCTGGATTCTGCTTTATATCACAGGAGGGAACCAAAATCACACAGGCAGCCCCCAGAATTTCCTCTCCTTATCTCTGGACTCCCCAAGGGGGGGGGGGGGCGGCTTCTATGGAGCCTCAAAGTGGGGACCGCCCTCGACCCCCACATCCTAGGCTGCCCCTAGGACTAAAACCACTCAGCACTATGTGGTGTTGTAAGATGATATATAGCAACTTTATGGTGTTATTTGTAACAAATGTTATTTTTGTAGATTCCGTGGCCGTGTCCTCACCCTGCTGTGCTCTTGCCTTTCCGCTGTGCTCTTGCCTTTCTGCTGTGCTCTTGCCTTTCCACTGTGCACAGCTTTGCAGCCTTTCCTATCTGCTCAAAGTGACTTTAGACATATTAATTCAGAGGCAAGCTATAGTTCTCGTTCAGGACAAAAGGTGAGGCTCAATGCAGAGAGTTAAGGACACAGCTGTGTGAGGACAGCCTCCTCAATAAGAGAAGCTATAATCCTAGGATGTAAATCCACACCTCATAGTTCTGCTGCTACTGACACAGATGTATGATTACAAATCTCTCCAGGAACAATACATATAACACTGTATGCAGGGGGCTAAGAGCACAGCAGTGTGAGGACTCCCTAGGGCCCTTGGATAAGCTACAATACTGGAAGATATATCCATACGTCATAGCCCTGATGTTGCCAACAACATACACAAAGGTCTGATTACACATCTCTCCAGGGACAATACATAACACTGGCTTCAGAGAGCACAGAGCACAGCAGTGTGAGGAGCTAAAGTCCAGGAATATAAATCCATACATCAAACTCCTGCTGCTAAACCTTAACCAGGGACAACACCTAACATTGGCGGTAGCCTGTATGGTCCTACCTGCTGACAGTCTCCCTTTAAGATTTTGTAATATTTTCAGAATGGAAACATTGGGAAAGTCACTAACTTTTCAAAAATCAAAGAAAAACAAGCAAAAAAACCCAAAATATCATTCCATTGTTCTCAGATTTCATCCTTTGGCCGTCTCTCCGCTCAGTATTAGCCATTAAACTTGATGTTCTGCAATTTCTTTTAATTAAATCCATCATGAAAAATCGTCCCGTTCGGACCGTGGGAACAGATATTCTCCAAATATGGCGTCACTGTCAACGAACGTCTTCCATAAAAACTCAATACCTCAACCACTATGAATGTGGACCCACAATTTATATAATGGACCTAGGTTTTCTGTGGCACCCACAGTGCCCCCCCCCCTTTACAGACACAGGGTTGAACCTTGGCCACTCCCCAGGACCCCCATACTTGCATCTACAAAAGCCAGTGTGGCTCATCTGTCACATTCGGAGGTTGTATCACAAATTTATAAAGTTGGGGGACCACTGTGGCCATCATTACAAAAACCTTGTGAGGGATTAGTGCTACTGATCCCTATAGAACCCCACAGATAATATCTGGAGGACCTGGTACATCCATAGATTTCAAATGTAAGCAGTGTAATACTTCCATTGGCCTGCGGGAGTGCTGTGGGGAAAGTGATTACTTATTGATAGAAAAAAAAACCATCACCCCGCAATCGGGACATTTTTGGGAGATAAAACAGATGATCTTTGTATAAAAATTATTCTCCATCAAAGAGATAACATTATAAAACTTTCCCGCGATAACTCAGACGTTTAACGGGACTCACAGTAGGACGATTCCTAGAAAGGGCTGGGTGGTCCGCTCTATAATTTTTTAGGCGATCTATGACTCGGGATGTGTTACAACTTTGCCACAATCCCTGCCAATTCTCATTTATCACATCCTGACGGGATGCGGAGCGCCGCCATAAGTGGCCATATTATATGGAAAGTGATAGTAGGGAGGTAGGGAGGTGGGGAGGGGGGGCGGCTCGGGTTGCACACGTCTAACCTTATTGTCTGAGATCAAACTTAGTGAGAAGTATGTAGGAAATGCAGTCATTCTCCGGTGCCCTCTAAGGGGGCACAGAGCGGCCGGGCAGCACTGAGGAGCGGCAGGAAGTTCCCCCGTTTCGGCATTATTAGATTTCCATGTAATGGGTTCAGTGCTGCGAGCTGCTCCGCGTCCAGACCAGGTCTGTGGACGGCAAACACTTCTGGAGTTTATTTAACTTAATGGTCCTGTGATTTGGAGGGTCCCCGACCACATGGTTCTACTTACATCAGGAACAAGAACTTGTAACGGAGAAACAAGGAAGACGTGGCTCAGCCTCTTACAGAGAGGAGTGCACCCTGCACAACCAATATGGCCTACAGCCCTGCGATATCCACTGTCATGGCTTACTATGGGGGCATTAATATACACAATGGTCACCAAAATCCACGGCCAAATACAGCCACCACTAGGAGGAGCTAAGGAGATTACTACATACTGTATATATAGCCACCACTAGGAGGAGCTCAGAGATTACTATATACTGTATATATATAGCCACCACTAGGAGGAGCTCAGGAGATTACTATATACTCTATATACACCACCACTAGGGGGAGCTCAGGAGATTACTACATACTGTATATATATAGCCACCATTAGGAGGAGCTCAGGAGATTACTACATACTGTATATACAGCCACCATTAGGAGGAGCTCAGGAGATTACTACATAGTGTATATACAGCCACCACTAGGGGAGCTCAGGAGATTACTACATACTGTATATACAGCCACCACTAGGGGGAGCTCGTGAGATTACTACATACTGTATATACAGCCACCACTAGGGGAGGTCAGGAGATTACTATATACTGTATATACACCACCACTAGGAGGAGCTCAGGAGATTACTACATACTGTATATACACCACCACTAGGAGGAGCTCAGGAGATTACTACATACTGTATATACAGCCACCACTAGGAGGAGCTCAGGAGATTACTACATACTGTATATACACCACCACTAGGGGGAGCTCAGGAGATTACTACATACTGTATATACAGCCACCACTAGGAGGAGCTCAGGAGCTTACTACATACTGTATATACAGCCACCACTAGGGGGAGCTCAGGAGATTACGATATACTGTATATACAGCCACCACTAGGAGGAGCTCAGGAGATTACTATATACTGTATATACAGCCACCACTAGGAGGAGCTCAGGAGCTTACTACATACTGTATATACAGCCACCACTAGGGGGAGCTCAGGAGATTACGATATACTGTATATACAGCCACCAATAGGAGGAGCTCAGGAGATTACTATATACTGTATATACAGTCACCACTAGGAGGAGCTCAGGAGATTACTATATACTCTATATACACCACCACTAGGGGGAGCTCAGGAGATTACTACATACTGTATATATATAGCCACCATTAGGAGGAGCTCAGGAGATTACTACATACTGTATATACAGCCACCACTAGGGGAGCTCAGGAGATTACTACATACTGTATATACAGCCACCACTAGGGGGAGCTCATGTGATTACTACATACTGTATATACAGCCACCACTAGGGGAGCTCAGGAGATTACTATATACTGTATATACACCACCACTAGGAGGAGCTCAGGAGATTACTACATACTGTATATACACCACCACTAGGAGGAGCTCAGGAGATTACAACATACTGTATATACAGCCACCACTAGGAGGAGCTCAGGAGATTACTATATACTGTATATACAGCCACCACTAGGAGGAGCTCAGGAGCTTACTACATACTGTATATACAGCCACCACTAGGGGGAGCTCAGGAGATTACGATATACTGTATATACAGCCACCACTAGGAGGAGCTCAGGAGATTACTATATACTGTATATACAGCCACCACTAGGAGGAGCTCAGGAGCTGACTACATAGTGTATATACAGCCACCACTAGGGGGAGCTCAGGAGATTACTATATACTGTATATACAGCCACCACTAGGAGGAGCTCAGGAGATTACTACATACTGTATATACAGCCACCACTAGGGGGAGCTCAGGAGATTACTACATACTGTATATACAGCCACCATTAGGAGGAGCTCAGGAGATTACTACATACTGTATATACAGCTACCACTAGGAGGAGCTCAGGAGATTACTACATACTGTATATACACCACCACTAGGAGGAGCTCAGGAGATTACTACATACTGTATATACAGCTACCACTAGGAGGAGCTCAGGAGATTACTACATACTGTATATAGAGCCACCACTAGGAGGAGCTCAGGAGATTACTACATACTGTATATACAGCCACCACTAGGAGGAGCTCAGGAGATTACTATATACTGTATATACACCACCACTAGGAGGAGCTCAGGAGATTACTACATACTGTATATACAGCTACCACTAGGAGGAGCTCAGGAGATTACTACATACTGTATATACAGCCACCACTAGGGGGAGCTCAGGAGATTACTACATATTGTATATACACCACCACTAGGAGGAGCTCAGGAGATTACTATATACTGTATATACAGCCACCACTAGGAGGAGCTCAGGAGATTACTATATACTGTGTATACACCACCACTAGGGGGGAGCTCAGGAGATTACTACATACTGTATATATATAGCCACCATTAGGAGGAGCTCAGGAGATTACTACATACTGTATATATATATAGGCACCATTAGGAGGAGCTCAGGAGATTACTACCTACTGTATATACACCACCACTAGCAGGAGCTCAGGAGATTACTACATTCTGCATATACACCACCACTAGGAGGAGCTCAGGAGATTACTACATACTGTATATAGAGCCACCACTAGGAGGAGCTCAGGAGATTACTACATACTGTATATACAGCTACCACTAGGGGGAGCTCAGGAGATTACTACATACTGTATATACACCACCACTAGGAGGAGCTCAGGAGATTACTACATACTGTATATATATAGCCACCATTAGGAGGAGCTCAGGAGATTACTACATACTGTATACACACCACCACTAGGAGGAGCTCAGGAGATTACTACATACTGTATATATATAGCCACCACTAGGAGGAGCTCAGGAGATTACTACATACTGTATATACAGCCACCATTAGGAGGAGCTCAGGAGATTACTACATAGTGTATATACAGCCACCACTAGGGGAGCTCAGGAGATTACTACATACTGTATATACAGCCACCACTAGGGGGAGCTCGTGAGATTACTACATACTGTATATACAGCCACCACTAGGGGAGGTCAGGAGATTACTATATACTGTATATACACCACCACTAGGAGGAGCTCAGGAGATTACTACATACTGTATATACACCACCACTAGGAGGAGCTCAGGAGATTACTACATACTGTATATACAGCCACCACTAGGAGGAGCTCAGGAGATTACTACATACTGTATATACACCACCACTAGGGGGAGCTCAGGAGATTACTACATACTGTATATACAGCCACCACTAGGAGGAGCTCAGGAGCTTACTACATACTGTATATACAGCCACCACTAGGGGGAGCTCAGGAGATTACGATATACTGTATATACAGCCACCACTAGGAGGAGCTCAGGAGATTACTATATACTGTATATACAGCCACCACTAGGAGGAGCTCAGGAGCTTACTACATACTGTATATACAGCCACCACTAGGGGGAGCTCAGGAGATTACGATATACTGTATATACAGCCACCAATAGGAGGAGCTCAGGAGATTACTATATACTGTATATACAGTCACCACTAGGAGGAGCTCAGGAGATTACTATATACTCTATATACACCACCACTAGGGGGAGCTCAGGAGATTACTACATACTGTATATATATAGCCACCATTAGGAGGAGCTCAGGAGATTACTACATACTGTATATACAGCCACCACTAGGGGAGCTCAGGAGATTACTACATACTGTATATACAGCCACCACTAGGGGGAGCTCATGTGATTACTACATACTGTATATACAGCCACCACTAGGGGAGCTCAGGAGATTACTATATACTGTATATACACCACCACTAGGAGGAGCTCAGGAGATTACTACATACTGTATATACACCACCACTAGGAGGAGCTCAGGAGATTACAACATACTGTATATACAGCCACCACTAGGAGGAGCTCAGGAGATTACTATATACTGTATATACAGCCACCACTAGGAGGAGCTCAGGAGCTTACTACATACTGTATATACAGCCACCACTAGGGGGAGCTCAGGAGATTACGATATACTGTATATACAGCCACCACTAGGAGGAGCTCAGGAGATTACTATATACTGTATATACAGCCACCACTAGGAGGAGCTCAGGAGCTGACTACATAGTGTATATACAGCCACCACTAGGGGGAGCTCAGGAGATTACTATATACTGTATATACAGCCACCACTAGGAGGAGCTCAGGAGATTACTACATACTGTATATACAGCCACCATTAGGAGGAGCTCAGGAGATTACTACATACTGTATATACAGCTACCACTAGGAGGAGCTCAGGAGATTACTACATACTGTATATACACCACCACTAGGAGGAGCTCAGGAGATTACTACATACTGTATATACAGCTACCACTAGGAGGAGCTCAGGAGATTACTACATACTGTATATAGAGCCACCACTAGGAGGAGCTCAGGAGATTACTACATACTGTATATACAGCCACCACTAGGAGGAGCTCAGGAGATTACTATATACTGTATATACACCACCACTAGGAGGAGCTCAGGAGATTACTACATACTGTATATACAGCTACCACTAGGAGGAGCTCAGGAGATTACTACATACTGTATATACAGCCACCACTAGGGGGAGCTCAGGAGATTACTACATATTGTATATACACCACCACTAGGAGGAGCTCAGGAGATTACTATATACTGTATATACAGCCACCACTAGGAGGAGCTCAGGAGATTACTATATACTGTGTATACACCACCACTAGGGGGGAGCTCAGGAGATTACTACATACTGTATATATATAGCCACCATTAGGAGGAGCTCAGGAGATTACTACATACTGTATATATATATATAGGCACCATTAGGAGGAGCTCAGGAGATTACTACCTACTGTATATACACCACCACTAGCAGGAGCTCAGGAGATTACTACATACTGCATATACACCACCACTAGGAGGAGCTCAGGAGATTACTACATACTGTATATAGAGCCACCACTAGGAGGAGCTCAGGAGATTACTACATACTGTATATACAGCTACCACTAGGGGGAGCTCAGGAGATTACTACATACTGTATATACACCACCACTAGGAGGAGCTCAGGAGATTACTACATACTGTATATATATAGCCACCATTAGGAGGAGCTCAGGAGATTACTACATACTGTATACACACCACCACTAGGAGGAGCTCAGGAGATTACTACATACTGTATATATATAGCCACCACTAGGAGGAGCTCAGGAGATTACTATATACTGTATATACAGCCACCACTATGGTTAGCTAGGGAGATTACTATATACTCTATATACACCACCACTAGGGGGAGCTCAGGAGATTACTACATACTGTATATATATAGGCACCATTAGGAGGAGCTCAGGAGATTACTACCTACTGTATATACACCACCACTAGCAGGAGCTCAGGAGATTACTACATACCATATATACACCACCACTAGGAGGAGCTCAGGAGATTACTACATACTGTATATACACCACCACTAGGAGAGCTCAGGAGATTACTACATACTGTATATACACCACCACTAGGAGGAGCTCAGGAGATTACTACATACTGTATATAGAGCCACCACTAGCAGGAGCTCAGGAGATTACTACATACTGTATATACACCACCACTAGGAGGAGCTCAGGAGATTACTACATACTGTATATAGAGCCACCACTAGGGGGAGCTCAGGAGATTACTACATACTGTATATACACCACCACTAGGAGGAGCTCAGGAGATTACTTCATACTGTATATACACCACCACTAGGAGGAGCTCAGGAGATTACTAGATACTGTATATACACCACCACTAGGGGGAGCTCAGGAGATTACTACATACTGTATATACACCACCACTAGGAGGAGCTCAGGAGATTACTACATACTGTATATATATAGCCACCATTAGGAGGAGCTCAGGAGATTACTACATACTGTATACACACCACCACTAGGAGGAGCTCAGGAGATTACTACATACTGTATATACAGCCACCACTAGGAGGAGCTCAGGAGATTACTACATACTGTATATTCAGCCACCACTAGGGGAGCTCAGGAGATTACTACATACTGTATATACACCACCGCTAGGGGGAGCTCAGGAGATTACTATATACTGTATATACAGCCACCACTAGGGGAGCTCAGGAGATTACTACATACTGTATATACAGCCACCACTAGGGGAGCTCAGGAGATTACTACATACTGTATATACAGACACCCCTAGGAGGAGCTCAGGAGATTACTACATACTGTATATACAGCCACCACTAGGGGAGCTCAGGAGATTACTACATACTGTTATACAATCTGGCTAGTTGTCGGTCACACTCTTCACCTGTCTTACATACAGCTGTATTCAGAACTATACGGCACCAAAAGTGCCCACATACACGGTATTAGGATTGTACAGGGTCAGTGATGGATATGACATTTCTTTGTAGTTACTTACGGGTAATGATGTAGTCTTGGGTAAGTGTCTCTGCTTGTCGTGCTTTCCTATTTGTCTTGACGACACATAACTTTGCCCCCCTAGATGTAGGGAAATAGGATAAGTTAAATAGGACAGAGGTATAGAATAGGTTAAAGAAAATCTACCATCAAAATCCCACATGATAAACCTCATAGATCCAGGCGCCGTGACTGTAATCTTCTTATATTTGCCATCAATGGCTGCCGACCTTCTAACATCAACTTTTAAAATTATGCTTATGAGGTTGAAGGGCTCTGGTGGCGTTATAAGAGCCCATCAGTGCTCTGCTCATCACCATCACCTCTGCTCCCTCAGCCCCATGTAAACTCACACAGTGAGAGGTGGAAGTGCTCCTGCAGGTGGAACAGCCTGCGTAGCTACAGCATGGAGGGGCTCTGGTAACACAACCCCCCCTCGCCGAACCGTTCAGGCTTATTAACATGATTTGAAAAGATGATCTTTGAAGGAAAGAGATTATGGATAACAAATACAAGAAGATTACCACAATAACAGTGCCTGGATCTATGAGTAAGGGTCCCTGTTGTGTCATGTTTGATTTTGAGATTTAAAGATTAAAAGGGAATTTGTTAGATTTAAAGGGAATGTCCAGTCCCAGTGACATCACTTTTTCTGGAATGTGCTAATTACTTTCTTGCTATATCAGAATAACAGAAAAATATAAAATCATAGACATGAACTTACATAATAAAATTCAGCTTCCTGCAGCCACCACTAGGGGGAGCGCAGGAACTTACTGTAGACAGTCCTCCTATAAAGTTTTTGGTGTAAAGAGTCTGCGGTATGCTCCTGAGCTCCCCCTAGTGGTGGAAGCAGGATGTTAACATGTAAGTTTATGTCTATTCCAGGGCTTTTGTTACTCTGTAAAATGATACATTTTAGAATTTTTGTTTCCATGTAAACATAATTGGACTTAATATAACATAATGATAATAACTGGAAATTATAAGCTAAAACATGACTTAGATTCTCTAATACATACATGACTTTAGATTCTCTAAATACATACACTATACACCTACTCTAGTCACACACGAGCCTGCAAGGCGGTCTTATCATTGGGGATATTCTCTGCATGGCACAGATGGCTGAGTAACTCAATTTTCTGGTTGGAGGTGCAGTAATTGGCGCTGCAGCCGGCGGTGGGGGAGTAACATTAACATTCAGCAGCTACACGTCAGCGATATACAGTCATTACCTTTAACTGCGCCATAAAACAAGCGCAGAATAGCAAATAATATAAGACAGCAGACGGGTGCACGAGGCTCGCTCATAAAATTTTTGCACATATTCATTATATTATGAAACATGGGGCGTCCATCCCCGCGATACGATAGCGCAGGCCTCACGGCTAAGCTCTCCCAGATGTCTCTACTCTACACAGATATAAAGAAGAAGATGTGCAGCTGCGGAGGTCATAAAATAAGACTGCACCGCCCCTTTAAATTACTCTCGCTCTTTTATGAGCTATGAGACAGCGTGGTGACCTCGGGGGCATGACCCCATGAAACGCCACTTCATCCACGGTCACTAGGAGAGTCACCAAATGACCCTTCACTTTCACAAAGTCTCTGATGTGGAGAGAAGTGATGGTTATTTAGGAGAAAACCTTCTTTCTTGTTACTTTGAGGCTCCTCATGGCCTTGTATATCAGTCCTGGGATGTGACGAGTCAAGAACAACAGAAGTAGGACTGGAAAATGGATTGAAGCTTGTGCAAGTGCTCTGCGGGGCGTGTCCTTACACTGCTGTGCTCTTAAAGGGGTTTCCCCACAAAACAAGATAGGTCCTATCCACAGGATGGGGGTACATTGGTTCCCCCCGTTTGCATCACTGAGACCCCCACCGATCAGCAGGTTAGGCCCTATCATATATGCCTAACTTGTTTCATGGGAATACCCCTTAGGCCGCATGCACACTAATGTATGCCCGCACGGCTACGGACAGGTTGGCACGCGCCCGGTGCCATGGAGAGAAGAAGGGGTGACCCCTCCCCTCTACATAGAGATCCACGGCATGCGGGCTGTAACACGGGGACATCTTTTTCACGTGTACGGAGCGGTACGGTTCCGTATCCCTCTGTGTGGCCATCGCCGTCTATGGGAGGACATACGTCACCCATACAGTAGTGTGAATGCTGCCTTATACACCGTACACTGAGCAGCTCAGCAGCTCCTGCCCCTTGAGGCGATGCTGTAACAGGCTTTTGGTTGGATATTACAGCAGTAAATCAAAATATCTGTAGATACGTTCAATACAGAGAGCTAAGAGCACAGCAGGGTGAGGACACGCCCCTCCACGTGCATTTGGCCAAGCAAAGATCCTGACATTTAAGTCCTTATTACATATTCCTGTTGCTACTAACAACATACGCAAAAGTGTGATTATACATTTCTCCAGGGATAAGACTAATATGCTCTACAGAGGGCATGGGGAAGAGCAGTGTGAGGACAAGACTCCAGGGCACTTGGAAAGCTTTAATCCTGGAGTATAAATCCACAGTCCTGCTGCTACCAACAACAAACACAAAGGTCTGATTACACATCTCTCCAGATATTGATGGCCTCTACTAGGGATAGAACATCAATATAACGTCCTGCACCTCTTAGGTACATTAGAGGAAATCTACCACCGGGATGAAGGATTGTAAGGCAAGCACACTGACATACTGGCGTGCGCCCCCTCTGGCAGGATCCTCCCTTCTTTTAGCTTCTTATGCCCTGTATTATTTACAAAAAAAAGGCTTTTAAAATTATGCAAATGAGTTTGAATGGCACTAATAAAAGGTATTAATGGAGTCTGGAGCGCCTCAGGCTCATTTGCATAATTTTAACAGATTTTTTTTTTAAAACAAGGGCATGAAAATCTAAAAGAAGAGCAGCTCCTGCCAGAGATGGCGCACACACCTGCATGTCAGTGTGCTTGGTTTACAATCCTTCATCCTGGTGGTAGATGTCCTTCAAATGGTCATACATTGACTGTAATGATAGCAGCCTATAGATGGAGGTAGTTAGACTATTTGACATTTTGGGGGAGCTATTTTGCATATATTTTTTCCCAGGGTGCATTGCTCTACAGTCTCCCTATGGAATGCAGGAGTAGCACATGGATAGTTTGTATCTTTCATGTAATTGCATAGGTTATAATGACACAATGTGGCGAGTACAAGTTTATCTTCTTACCTCTGGCTCTTCACTGGGTCATAATAAACTTTGGCCAGACCATTGCCAGTGCCCACCATGATCTGGTTCAGCTTGGGATGCCACAGGCATCGGACGACGCTCTGCAACAAAGCAGAAAAATCGCATTACAGGCAGTCCTAGGGTTACGTACAAGAGAGGGTCCATAGGTTTGTTCTTAAGTTGAATTTGTATGCAAGTCGAAACTTCATTACAGACACCTTACAGCTGATCATTGCAGCCTGAGACTATAATAACATCCACCGGAGGTCACAGTGGGCAGAGGGGCCCGTCTGTAACTATGGGTCGTCTGTAAGTCAAGTGTCCTTAAGTAGGGGAACGCCTGTATTTTGTTTTCTTACCCGTGTCATGACCCCCTTGTCACTTCATAAGATTCCTGGAAAGCCCAGTTATGGGAACTGTCTCTCCACATACATTATTGTAATGCGTCCAATCATCATATAGTAATAATAATAATCTATATTTATACAGCGCCAGCATATGCCGTAGCTTTACACATCACAGGAGGCAAATACAAATATTACATTGCAGAGTACAAACAGTTATGGAGACTTCCCCCTTGGTCATCTTATGAGTCGGACTCCTAGGTTGACAAGTCATGATTCTAGAAATCCTAAAAGTCTAATTATAGACACCAATGGCCCAAAAAATTCACTTTTTACTATCGGAACTGACAAGGCATAAAACTTTTAGGCCAAGGACTCTTTGAGTGCATCACAATGACTCAATGGAGGGGTTAATGTCTATGTGTGACCTCTGACCTACCGTGACCAGCCCATCATAAAATATTTAGCTTTTTAACCCATTAACCACGTCTGTTTATGACTTTCTGTAAACTGGGAATTTTTTTTTATTTTTTATCTGCAACATGTCAAGATTCTGCAGATTTCATCTGGATTTTAACTGGGTCAATTACTGACCTTAAAAATCCACATGGAAAATTGCTAGAATACTAGAAAGTGCTCTGTGAGCGAAACAGCATGGACTCCAAACTGATACATTGTAACGAACAATTAGAGAGATCTGTGCAGTAGCCCTGTACATAACTAGTCCTGCTCTCAGCTGAGAAATTGTATCCAGTCTAGACAATGCTCTGTGAGCTAAACAGCCTGGACTCCAGACTGATACATTGTAACGAACAATTAGAGAGATCTGTGCAGTGACCCTGTACATAACTAGTCCTGCTCTCAGCTGAGAAATTGTATCCAGTCTAGACAATGCTCTGTGAGCTAAACAGCCTGGACTCCAGACTGATACATTGTAACAAACCAGCAGAGAGATCTGTGCAGCTGCTGTGTTTGGCTTATTGTGTAAAATATTTAAATGGTAATTCCTCCAGAAATCTGACAAAGAGAACGCTAAGAAGAAGTTATGTGTCTATAATTGGCACTAGATACGTCCTCATCACTCAGAAGAGCGTGAATAGAATGAAACTAGACAGTTTATGCAGCGGAGTACAGTACGTCCCAACATCAGGCGCTGTGTACCGCAGAGACACGGGGGAACGTATCGCGGAGAGAAGTCCATGTTCCTGCCGCTCACTAAGAAGTCTAATTACTCTAAGACCTGCGTTCTCCGGAGGGACTTGGGAAGTGCTGGGAAGGAGGGAGACCAGGTATAATTTGCATCGTCTGGAATCACCTGAATATATTTACATGATAACCAGAGGACTGACCCGACTCCAGACTGATACATTGTAACAAACCAGCAATGCTCTGTGAGCTGACCAACTCAGCAGTAGCAGCACAGATCTCTCTGCTGATTTATTACAATGTATCAGTCCAGGATGTTTAGCTCTCAGAGCATTGTCTAGACTGGATACAATTGTGTCCATTCAGAGCCAAAAACCATGTACATAGCTAGTCCTGCTCTCAGCTAAGAAGTGGAGACAATTGTATCCAGTCTAGACAATGCTCTGTGAGCTTAGCAGCCTGGACTCCAGACTGATACATTGTAACAAAACAGCATAGATCTGTGCAGCTGTTTAGCTCACAGAGCATTGTCTAGACGGGATACAATTGTCTCCATTCAGAGGCAGTGGCCCTGTACATAGCTAGTCCTGCTCTCAGCTGAGGAGTGGAGACAATTTTATCCAGTGTAGACAATGCTCTGTGAGCTAAACACATCAGTAGCAGCTGTACAGATCTCTCTGTTGGTTTATTATAATGTATTAGTTAAGAGTTCAGGCTGTTTAGCTCACAGAGTATTGTTCAGGCAGGATACAATTGTCTCCACTTCTCAGCTGAGAGCAGGACTCGCTATGTACAGGGTCACTGCCTCTGAACAAAGACAATTATATCCAGTCTAGACAACGCTCTGTGAGCTAAATACATAAATTGAAACAAACCAACAGAGAGATCTGTGCAGCTGCTGCTGATGTGTTCGGCTCACAGAGCATTGCTGGTTTGTTACAATGTATCAGTCTGGAGTCCAGGCAGTGTTCCGGGTTATCATGTAAATATAAGAGCATTGTCTAGACTGGATACAATTGTCTCCACTTTTAAGCTGAGAGCAGAAGTAGTGTATAAAGTGTATACTAGTGTATACAGGGTCACTGCCTCTGAATGGAATAAATGAGCCATATTATTCACTGGCAGTAAGTAAAGTTGATGAAAATGGTGAAGCATATTTGGAAAACTTTGTATTTTGGGTAAAATTTGTATACAAAGACGCCTTAGTGATCAATGATACAATTTATAACCCTGCCAAGTAAAGGACCTGCTGAAATGCCTGCTGCGCTGATTAAAAGCAAGCAGAGATGGTGAAGAATTGCACCATAAGGTCTATTAGAAAGTTATACTAAGCAGGAGAGCCTCCTCTGGGACTGCCGTGTATTTACTGTGCGGCTATTTTTGGGTCCTTTCATGGAGTGCCAGCCTCTCTGCCCCGCTGCCCCCTGATGTGTTGCTTGAATTGTGCGTCTCATCGGCTGCACTTGAGTAGTCACCGAGAGGAGACAAGAGACCTGTCAGCTGTGGAGACCGTGCAAACAACATGCTGACAGCAGCGGGCGGCCCGTGTCATTACAGCCGAGCGCCACTGACAGGACGCGCGCTACCAGCCTGGACACCGCAGCCACAAGCAGAACACTTAAAGGGGCGCCGTCAGCTCCGGGGGTCACATATAAACTAATCCTATGTCCCTGTGGGTGAAGTGTCCTGCAGCATTACCAGATGGCTTGGACGCAGACAAATCTTCATTTAAATTTATATGCAAATGAGCATATTAAACTTCTTAGAAACTCCTCCCCTTTGACTGCTGTAGGATATAAGAGCACAGCAGTGTGAGGACAGGCCCCTAGGTGCACTGAACGTGTGTCCGAACTCCTCTGTCTTCTCAGTTCTCTGTAGTAAGATCTCCACAGTCTCTTCTTTTTGCTCTGAGTAACTACTTAAGTATCAAAACAGAAGCATGTTACAGCACTTACTTAGAGGGCAGGGGCTGTGGAGCAGAAATGTAAGAGCACAGCAGTGTGAGGACACACCCCTAGTGCCCTTGGAGTGCCTACAATCCATAGTACAGTTCACAGTCCTGCTGCTGCTACAAACAACATAAACTAAGGTATGATTATACACCTCTCCAGGAACAATAGCCAACAATGGCTGCAAAGAGCACAGCAGGGTGAGGACATACCCTCAATCCTACAATCCTGGAATATGAATCCTAGGCTGCCTCTATAAACATATAACCCAAATTTAGTGCGTCCTTACGTTTAGTTAGGATAAATTCCCCCCTAACTTCAATCAAATACCCTACAATAAGGGGAACTCAAGAGTGATGTGTTTATTTCATATATATTAAAACAAATACAGACATTAACTCGTTTGTACAAAAATTAAAATGATCCCAAGATAATAGGGGAGACTTTAGCAGCCCATCTATAGCAAGCTGGTGTTACATTTTTAACAGTGCATCAGACAAAGAACATCTCTTTCTATAGTAAATAGTATACAAATTATTACCTTCTTGCTATGGCTGTTGTCTGCCTCTCGCCCTGCCTCTATAAACAGACTAAAACAACTCTATACTATAGGGTGTTTTGTTGTCGGGTGATAAAGAAAATTTTTGGTGTAAGCTTTTATGTAGATTTTGTGGCTGTGTCCTCACCCTGCTGTGCTCTTGCCCCTCTGCTTTGAACTGCTTCAAAGCTATTCCTATCTGCTATAAATTGAAAAGTATTCATTCAAAATAGAGCAGAAGTTCAAAGCTAAGAGCACAGCAGTGGGAAGTTACCCCTCCAATGAGAAAAGCTACAATTCTTGGATATAAATCCATATATCACAGTCCAGCTGCTACTAACAACATACACAAATGTCTGATTACATATCTCTCCAGGGACAATACCGAACACTGGCTGAAGACTTTATGGTTACACTTGACATGTTCCCTTTTAATGAAATCTACCTTAATAATCCATTCTGATAAACCAGGGACATTACTCATAGATCCAGGCACCAGGACTGCGGTAATCTTCTTATATTCATTATCCATCCTTCCTTTTAAAAACCAACTTTTCAAAATATGCTAATTCATCACTAGAGCTCCCCTATCCGGTAGCTTTACAGGCTGTTACACTGATAAGGAGCACCTCCCCTTCCCACTGCTGCTGTGATTACAGGAAATGCAGGAGAGAGGGTGAGACTGAGATGAGTGTAACAGCTTGTGAAGCCAGAGCACATCGGGCTTCTGTAACACCCTCCTAAAGCCCTTCAGACTCATTAGCATAATTACACAAGTCAATTTTGGAAGAAAGCAGGCCATGGATAACAAATATAAGAAGATACAACAGTCCCGGTGCCTGGATCTATGAGTAATGTCCCCGGTTTATCATGGTGGTAGCCTTCAGTACTGTGTAGCCATCAGTCCGGAGGAATTACGAGGAGGCAGTGACTAATAGGAACCACAGAATAAATCACGTCAGAAGCCGAGATCCTTGTAGCTCCGGGCCACAATTACACCTCCTGACCCAAAACCCGTCACCGGCGCTGAACTGAGGGTTAAATATGTAAATTGCCCCCTACCTGCTGCAGACACCCATTGTTCAATGCTCTGAATGGGGCTTTTAAGATCTGCTAAAAATCTGTCCAAAAAATAATCCTACAAGACCTAAAGGGTTAAAAGGAAAAATTGCGCAGTGTCAGTTCTACGAGGGGAGAGCAGCAGAAAACCTTGTGTTCAAGGTCACGTCTACTAATGGGATGTGACGCTGAGCTGTGGGGGGCGCTGTGCCGGACGCAGGGGGGTCCTGTGACAATGGTCAGAGCGAGCGCATTCAGGGTGACACATAGCGGGGATTGTGACAGGACGCTGACACAGCCGCCGCTCCGATAATGGAATGTGTTTGGATTATGGATTTCCAGAGCCGCGAGGGGCTTCATATTATGTCCATTTATATGATGAAGCTTTGTGGTATTTTTAGAACAGATTTTTGCACTCGCGGAACAGAGTTAGAAAGACATGGCTGCTTGGTCTCAAAGACAGCGCCCCCCTCTGTACTCAGGTTGTGTCTAGAATTGCGCGTCTGCCTATGTTCATGTTGGAAGCCCCTGAAAGGGGAGATTTTATTAGAAAACAATACTCTTGGATGGACCCCCCACTCCATGGTGCGGAAGTAATGACAAAACATTCATTGTTTATGTGGCCGCTGAGCCTATAAATGGCAAGGGATTGGCTCAGTAGTCACGTGCACCACGTAAGCAAAGACAGTATCGATGGGACTAGAAGCAGTGCAAACCAGGAGCCGCCTCAATAATGGAAGTCATGACATTTACACTCATTGTTCACCCACCTTGCCTCAGTGGTCACGCCTCCATGAATGGCATGAAATTGGCTCAGTAGTCACACGCTCAATAGACCTGGATTCAGCACTTCCACTCCACTGAAAGCAGCGGAGATCAGGGGACCCAGGGGAATCCTGACAAGACTGAAAGCGACGACATTGTAAATGTAACCACTGAGCCAATCTATGCCCTATGTATGTATCTAAGGCCAAGTATGTAAGGATGGCACTGATTGGCTAAGAATTATGTGCACAATGGTCATGAATTCAGCACCTCTAGTGCAATGGGACTGGAAACAGTGGAAACCAGGAGCCCCTCTAAAGTGGGAAAGTGATGACATCACATTCATTGTGTCCGTGACCAATGAGCCCCTCCCTGACGGGACTGGAAGTACAAACCCACAAGGAAACCCCTTTTAAGACAAGAAAAAAAGAAAATTTTATTGGAAATGTGACCACTGAGCCAATGCCTGGTGGTTAAAATTACAATTACAAAGTTTATATACATTAGTAGAAAAGTACCTGATGCCTGCTAGATGATTTGATTGGTGTAAACGCCAATCCAGTCAAACCCAAACTAACTTTTAGAAGAGCACGTACTCTAAAGAATATCTTGGCTCCTAGCCGCCTACGTCCTTTATCAAATAAAACTATGCAGCCTTCATTCTTCCCTAAAGTAACAGGAAGTTTCCGATGTGGGCATAACAGGTGCAAATGCTGCGAGATCATCAAGCATAGACAACCAGACTTTAAGTCAAACATAACTGGTGAAACGTTCCGAATAAAGAATTTCGTGAACTGTAGCTCCCAATATGTCCCAATATGTCATCTACCTCTTAGAATGTACCACAGAACAAATATTGAAAATGGTTTTGCACTACATAGTGTATCTCGCCATGCAGCGATACACCATAACAAGAATTGCAAAGACTTCAGCATAATTCCCATAGAGTTTGTAGAACCGTCCATTCCCCAAAGGTTCGATCATTTGAAAAAGAGAGAGATGTTCTGGATCTTTAAATTGCAAAGCCTTGTACCTACAGGACTGAATGAATGTTTAGAGAATGTATTTAAATAATTTTAAATATTGTATGTATAGTATATTGACATTCAGTCCTCATTATACCCCAATGTGTATACTGACATACTGCTTAATTTTTGTCTCTGCTTCCCGTTTATATAGAATATTTATTTATTTTTAAAATGCATTTTATCCATTTATTTCTTCATAATTGCATCCATACCCTTGCTTTAAAATGTGCTTAGACATATCCACTATGTGTTTTGTTCCCCCTCTTACCACCATTTAACATTTTATTTTTCAATTCTAATTGAGATTATTACTGCCCGTTTATGATGTAACAACTATCCATTGATGCAACTGTTTTTTCATATTTGCTCCGCTCCACCGTGTTCTTCTCCCTGGTGAGAGCGGATGATAATCCTTCCTGTGCGCATGCGCTATCCAGCATCATCATGTGACACATCACATGATGCGTCATGTGACACCGTGCGCCCGATAATTTTTTGTGCGCATGCGCGAACCGGAAAACTGGAAGTGTCGCTTACTTCGCGCCAAAACTCACCTAGATGGCGTTTACACCAATCAAATCATCTTGCAGGCATCAGGTACTTTTCTACTAATGTATATAAACTTTGTAATTGTAATTTTAATCACTTGTCCATATTTGAAAAAGAGTCCAAGCACCCGAAACGCGTCATAGGACTTGTCCTTTATCATAATTATCCATGTTTTAGTTCTTTTGTATTTTGGCTTATTTTAACAATAAATTTAATATCCTTGACACAATTTTTGTTTCCTTGGATTATCTAATTGGCGCCCCGATAGTGCTCATACCTTTTTTTCCCACATTCTCTGTATACATTACCGGTGGTTGTCACGGCTACCGGTCCATTCTGAGCACTGGGAGCGACTAGTTACTCCTTCCACGATACTAGTGTCATACCTCTGGATCTATTTTGGAACCTATACTGGACCCCAGGTTGGGCCATCTATGCATTCCACCAAGGATTTCACAAGGTGAGCACATTTTATGTGTCTACTATTTTCCAATACCCAGACGATATTACCCGAGGCGCCACCCTCTGTACCTTCTTTTTCCTTGTTCTTGTGTCAATGCCTGGTGGTGGCATCTGTATGAATGGCTCAGCAGTCACACGCACAATGAAAGTGAAGTCAGCGCTTTCAATCTGATGGGACTCGAAGTAGCAGAGTTGCTTTTTTTAAGACTAAATGTGATGGCATCATGTTCACAGTGTATGTGACCACTGAGCCGATCCCTGGTGTTAAAGCTCTTGATAGGCTAAGTGGTCATAATCTGATTGGAAAGGAAGCAGCTGAGATCACAAGCCTACACTCAATCCACTGGTATCCCTCCAAAGACTGGAAATTACTTTCATTGTAAATGTGACCAATCGAGCCAATCCCTGGCCTCAGTGGTCACTTCCGGTTTGGCTCAGTGGTCACATGCACAGAACTGGAAAAAAAATCTAACAATGAATGGTCAGACTGGAAGAGGTAATGATCGGAGACCATTTTGTTGAATCACTGGCCAAACTTGTCACATGTGCATGTAGTAGAGCTGGGAATAAACATTACCTGCTGAGACTGGAACGAGTTTGTGACCTCATGGACAACCCCTTTAAATCAACATGGCTGCCCATTTATTTAAATAGCGCACACAGATTACGCAGCGCTGCACAGAGCTTGTCACATCAGTCCCTGTCCCCAATGGGGATCACAATCTAATCAACCTACCAGTATGTTTTGGAGTGTGGGAGGAAACCGGAGGACTTGAGCCCAGGATCACAGCGCTGTAAGGCTGTAATGCTAATCACTGAGCCACCATGCTGCCAGAATCTCCCTACTAATGGTATACTCACCGACAACACCAAGTGCCGACTCATTGGCATCTCCGTAGCTGACGTGCTGTACTTCCAGGCCTGAACGTTACCCAGTAGCGCGGGCTCGGGGCAGCAGCCATAGTGAGGGGGAGGAAGGTGTAGAAATGATGTCTATTTCAACTCATTAGGTGAGACAAGCCGGAGAGCACTACTGTTCTAGATAATATATAACACATGGAAACTATCCACACGGCCAAATATATCCGAAATCCAACGTACTGTGAGATCTATAACAGAGCAGGGTGGAAGGATCCGTCACAGTGTGCCAGGGTCACGTGCGTCATGATATCAATTATACAGGACAGGGATCAATGAGAGCGCAGACGAGGAAATCCAGGAAAACCATTATTACACCGGGATAGGCTGCAGCTGCTGTCCGCTTACTGCTGCACGTTTTATGAAATTGTGTCGTGATAATGTAACAGTATTGCTGCGCTACAATAATTTACGACCAAAACCAATTGCCCCAAGTTAAAAAGTTGTCACATAGATTCTTATGCGGACACCAATCACCATCCACATCAATGATCACACAAATCTGGCATAAAGACAGATGCTGCTGGAGAGCAAGAAGTTTCTATCTCTCCCCAAGTGCTTTATTCCCATCAGTACTTCTCTATAGTGTCCTTTATTATCCAGCTCTGAAACTAATGAAAAAGCCATAAAAGTCATAAAATCGCCAGATATATTGTTCCTAGTCATGTACACAATCCAGGCTAATAATTTATTCAAACATTGTGGAAAGGTTAGTAATGCTATACATTTTATAAATAATTTTTAATAAAATGAAAGCTCGCACAGCCACCACTAGGGGGAGCTCAGGAGATTACTACATACTGTATATACAACCACCACTAGGAGGAGCTGAGGAGATTACTACATACTGTATATACAGCCACCACTAGGGGGAGCTCAGGAGATTACTACATACTGTATATACAACCACCACTAGGAGGAGCTGAGGAGATTACTACATACTGTATATACAGCCACCACTAGGGGGAGCTCAGGAGATTACTACATACTGTATATACAACCACCACTAGGAGGAGCTGAGGAGATTACTACATACTGTATATACAGCCACCACTAGGGGGAGCTCAGGAGATTACTACATACTGTATATACAACCACCACTAGGAGGAGCTGAGGAGATTACTACATACTGTATATACAACACTACTAGGAGGAGCTCAGGAGATTACTACATACTGTATATACAACACTACTAGGAGGAGCTCAGGAGATTACTACATACTGTATGTACATCACCACTAGGGGGAGCTCAGGAGATTACTACATACTGTATATACACCACCACTAGGGGAAGCTCTGGAGATTTCTACATATTTTATATACAACCACCACTAGGAGGAGCTGAGGAGATTACTACATACTGTATATACAACACTACTAGGAGGAGCTCAGGAGATTACTACATACTGTATATACAACCACCACTAGGAGGAGCTGAGGCGATTACTACATACTGTATATACAGCCACCACTAGGGGGAGCTCAGGAGATTACTACATACTGTATATACACCACCACTAGGAGGAGCTCAGGAGATTACTACATACTGTATATACAACACTACTAGGAGGAGCTCAGGAGATTACTACATACTGTATATACAACACTACTAGGAGGATCTCAGGAGATTACTATATACTGTATATACAACCACCACTAGGGAGAGCTCAGGAGATTACTACATACTGTATATAAACCACCACTAGGAGGAGCTCAGGAGATTACTACATACTGTATATAAACCACCACTAGGAGGAGCTCAGGAGATTACTACATACTGTATATAAACCACCACTAGGAGGAGCTCAGGAGATTACTACATACTGTATATACAACCACCACTAGGAGGAGCTGAGGAGATTACTACATACTGTATATAAACCACCACTAGGAGGAGCTCAGGAGATTACTACATACTGTATATACACCACCACTAGGGGGAGCTTAGGTGATTACTACATACTGTATATACAAGGCCACTAGGAGGAGCTCAGGAGATTACTACATACTGTATATACAGCCACCACTAGGAGGAGCTCAGGAGATTACTACATACTGTATATACAGCCACCACTAGAGGGAGACCAGGAGATTACTACATACTGTATATACAGTGACCACTAGGGGAGCTCAGGAGATTACTACATACTGTATATACACCACCACTAGGGGGAGCTCAGGAGATTACTACATACTGTATATACAGCCACCACTAGGGGGAGCTCAGGAGATTACTACATACTGTATAGACAACCACCACTAGGGGGTGCTCAGGAGATTACTACATACTGTATATACACCACCACTAGGGGGGGCTCAGGAGATTACTACATACTGTATATACACCACCACTAGGGGGAGCTCAGGAGATTACTACATACTGTATATACAGCCACCACTAGGGGGAGCTCAGGAGATTACTACATACTGTATATACACCACCACTAGGGGGAGCTCAGGAGATTACTACATACGGTATATACAGCCACCACTAGGGGGAGCTCAGGAGATTACTACATACCGTATATACACCACCACTAGGGGGAGCTCAGGAGATTACTACATACGGTATATACAGCCACCACTAGGGGGAGCTCAGGAGATTACTACATACCGTATATACACCACCACTAGGGGGAGCTCAGGAGGTAAGCGGAGACTGTCCTTACATAAACCTCAATATGCAGTAGGCAGAGGATGTGGAAGGTTTGGTACTCTATACAAGAAAAGATAGATCTAAGAAATGATCCATAATTGTTAGGGTAATATCTATATCCTGTTGTGCAGTGAGTGCAGCCCTGAGTCTGGCTGGGACCCTGGCACACACATGGCTGGGGTGGTCATACTGGGTTATTTGTGAACTGCTCCAGGAGGTTGTTAACCCCATCCATGGGTCAGGGATTATGCTGGGAATGGATGCTGTGTATATACACAGGAATGGCTCCTGGCTTCTGTCACATTTCTGTTTAACCCTTCCCTGCTTTTCTATTTTGAAAATCTTTTTTTTTTTTTAAAAGCTTTCAACATTCTGCATCAGTTCTTAGTGATTTTCAAGATCTCTGCTTGCGGTCATGCAATATGAACGTATTGTCATTACTTTATAATAATCTGCGTCTGTCATAAAGACGCACAGCTCATTACGAGGCTCTGGTATTGTGCAGCTGTGTGTATGGGGAGGTACACTCCCTGACACTGCTTTGCTCTGAGCTCTCTGCATTAAACTGCTGAACAGCTCACCCCCTCTGCTCTCAGTGAGCTAAATGATTGGAGACTATAGCATCTGAGTTCAAATTGGTCTCGAAAGCATAGTTCCAACATTGTCTGCAGAGAGCACAGCAGTGTGAGGACCCACTCCTAAAATCCAAGGAGAATACCTAACCGCTGGATGCAGAGAGCACAGCAGTGTGAGGACACTTCTTCAAGTGCACTGAGGGTGTTACAATCATGAAATGCAAATCCATATTACACAGTCCTGCTGCTACTAACATATGTATCTCCCCAAGGACAATACTTAACATTGGCTGCATAGAGCACAGAGCACAGCAGGCCAAGAAAACCCTCCTAGAGAGCACTGATGAGCTATAAGCCAGGAATATAAATTCATCTATCGCAGTACTAACAATATACATGGTGGTACGATTACACTGCTCTCCAGGATAATGCCTAACACTGCAGGGCACAGAGCACAGCAGTGTGAGGTCATCCGCAAGAGTACTTGGATAAGCTACAATCCTGCAATATAAATCTTCATTGTTCAGGACAGCGGCGAGAAGCTGTGCAGAAGCTCTAGGCAGAGAGCTAAGAACACAGCTGTGTGAGGACAACCTCCTCATTGTGAGAAGCTACAAACCTAGGATGTAAATCCATCCCTCACAGTTCTGCTGCTACTAACACAAAAGGATCTATTAAGGTAGATCCGGTGGTGGGTGCATCTAACGTATGTAAGGATAGCTCTTTTTAGGGCTAATCCTTTACTCAACTACGATATATCTTTTATTATCTTTAATCGGGTAATACAGGCAGCTGCACAATCTCGGCCTGAGCTACTGCGCATGCGCAGAAGTCTGGTTTTGCGGACGAGTGGCTGCACGCTGAAGCTAACTGGTAGGAGGATCAAAGTGGCTACTGGGGCGTGAAGAAGCCACGCCGTGTAGCCTCAGCTCCAGCTACTCCACGCCCCAGTAGCCTCTTTAGAAAATTTGCATATTCCCCGATTAAAGATAATAAAAGATATAGTGGAATAAAGGATTAATCCTAAAAAGGACTATACTTACATACATTAGATGCACCTAACACCGGATCTACCTATTCGGTGGTAGGTTTCCTTTAAGCCTTATTTCACTGTCCTGCTGCTACTAACAACATACACAAATGTATGGTTACACATCTCTCCAGGGACCTGCCGACAAGTTCCCTTTGAAGTCCAGTGACAGGCGTGCGCATCCCCATTTTCCGGATGACTCCAGACATTAGCATGCGGTCAGGCGTCGTATTCATTTACTATGTCAGTGGAGTGCGAGCGGGTAACTCATGGTGACACGTTCAGGTTCTCACTCCAAGGTCACTTTGATATAGAACACGGGTTTGTCCTTTCAATGCACAAAATATTTGTGAAACGGGAGACTTCGGCTTAGTGCACCAACCATTTTGGGAACATGATTCGGCCTGTAAATAAGGATGCAATACGGTGCTACAGTCCTGAAACCTGCGCCGGGGGGCTGGTATGTGGACGCGCGCCTCGATGCTATTACATATCCACATATTGGGGGCTCAAGTGACTCCGGGAGATTAACGGAGAAGCGAACCTAGAGGTGCAGCACTCTGGAGGTTCATGAGACATAATGGGGTACACTCTGCCCTCCACATACCCAGCGCTGTGCCCATACTGGCCACACACAGGATGTAAATATACAGAGGTTTTGTCTTCGCCAATGGCACGTCACACGATAGAGGGCGGCGTGGAATGAGTGCGATGAGGCATGAGGCACGGCTCAGCCTCACTTGGCAGGACATTTTAGAAGCGGCTAACAAGTGGCAGATCATCAAAGCCAGCGCCTCCGACCTGCACCTTCCACTCGCTCCTCTATGTGCATTCCTCCCAGCCTGGCAGGGGTCCATATCCCAAAAAACGGATTACATTACAGGGAAAGGAAGTGGAGGGAAATAGCAGGCGAGGCTTTCACAAGACGCTAAAAATGGAATGCATGCCGAAAAAGCTCTGCTGTCTGGAGGCTCCTGCGCTGATACGGGGGTGCACCGAGTGGACCAGAGCTGGGAATCTGCTCCAATATCAGGATACAAGACAAAGCCAAAGCTATGGAACAGCGCAAAAGCCTTACAAAATCTAACAGCAAGGAGGAGACTAGTCCGAAAAACAAATTTCTATACCCCCCTACGGAGGATTTAAACCTCTGTATATTTACATCCTGTGTGTGGGCAGTATGGGCACAGCGCTGGGTATGTGGAGGGCAGAGTGTACCCCATTATGTCTCATGGGCCCCCAGAGTGCTGCACCTCTAGGTTCGCTTCTCCGTTAATCTCTCGGAGTCACTTGAACCCCCAATATGTGGATATGTAATAGCATCGAGGCGCGCGTCCACATACCAGCCCCCCGGCGCAGGTTTCAGGACTGTAGCACCGTATTGCATCCTTATTTACAGGCCGAATCATGTTCCCAAAATGGTTGGTGCACTAAGCCGAAGTCTCCCGTTTCACAAATATTTTGTGCATTGAAAGGACAAACCCGTGTTCTATATCAAAGTGACCTTGGAGTGAGAACCTGAACGTGTCACCATGAGTTACCCGCTCTCACTCCACTGACATAGTAAATGAATACGACGCCTGACCGCATGCTAATGTGTGGAGTCATCCGGAAAATGGGGATGCGCACCCCGGTCACTGGACTTCAAAGGGAACTTGTCAGCAGGTCTCTGGAGAGATGTGTAATCATACATTTGTGTATGTTGTTAGTAGCAGCAGGACAGTGAAATAACGATTTATATTGCAGGATTGTATCTTACCCAAGTGCACTGAGGGTGTGTCCTCACACTGCTGCGTCCTTCGCTCCCTGCATACAGCATTACGTATTGTATGTATTTTTCCTGGAGAGATTGGTAATCATACCTCTCTGTTAGTAGCAGCAGAACTGTGAAGTATGGATTTACATCCTAGGTTTGTAACGTCTCACATTGAGGAGGGTGTCCTCACACAGCTGTGTTCTTAGCTCTGTCAGCAGAAATGTACCCAATAAACCATCAACTTTATATTGTCAACACCTTCCAGTTCAGGTTTCTTTCATGATCCAATGTGATGGCATCATCCAGAACATCAGCTTTGAAGAGATGTAGATAGCTTTCGGGAGAGTTTAGCACTGAAGTCCAGCTCTCCCTTCCGGAGAACACCCATTCTGTTGTGATTAACCTCCTGAACCCGATTTTAGGAGATATGGTTAGTGATGTCCATGGATGGGGGATCATCAATTACATTGTAGAAGTCATTCTTAGGCACAGAGTGCTTGACTTTAGTGCTAAATTCTCCACCTCCTTGACTATACCACCAACTTACATCTCACTCCAAAGTTGATTTTAAGAATGATGCCATCATGTTTAGCTGTGAAAGAAACATGAAATGAAAGGTCCGAAGCTTCTTGACAACATACTGGTGGTGGTATGTTAGGTTTGAAAGGTTTCCTTTAAGACCCTCATCTATTATCTAACACAGTGGGGCACATTTACTTACCCGGTTTGGAGGAGATCCCGAAAGCGCATTGTTTGGCGACAATACACTGAACCGATTCAAGAAGATCGTGCGTCCGATGTCCTGCATGCGTCGCTTCCCCGATCTGGTCCGCCGGAGTTCACCATCTTCCACCAGGTGCATGTAAGTGCTTGGCTTGCATCACCATTTTTAAAGTTAAATCCCGCGGTTTGTCCGAATCTGTCGGATCGTCCGACGGCCCGCCCCTCTGATTTGTGTCGCATGAAAGCCGGCGCGATTGTGACTAAATCTGATCGCGTTTGACACAATCTCTTGCTAAATACCTGTCCCAGCGGTGCGATCCCCAAAAACATCGGAAAACCCAACTTAGTAAATAAGCCCCAGTATATCTGTTTAGAGGAGTCAGCACAACCACTGATTATAAAGAGATCCGTGCAGTACTAACATTCACCTGTGATGGCGCTGCAGGAAACCAGAACACTTCTAAATTTCTCTTTGTCCAAAGTGATTTCTATAAAATCGGTGCAGTTTCAGCCCCCACCCCCTCCCCAAACAGCGTTAAACCCAACGACAGGTAGGTATGTCGAATTGACGCTCATCCGGAGGTGACCTATCGGCGTCAGTATTCATGTGCGCTGATCAATGATTGATGTTTGATCAACCGGATGTGACCCAGTATTGATGTTTCTTTCAGAGAACCTCTCACCACCCCAATCTCTTTTCATCCCTAAACAGGTGTCAGTCCACCAATTTTATTTCATTTCTCCTCTGTAATCAAGAAAGACATTTGATATGCTAATGAGGCTCTCTTCTGTCAGGTGGGCGGTGCAGGGCACGTGTTAATCTCGGAACCTCCCACTTGACAGGAGAGATTAGAATTAGTGAGATCCATGCTTTTGCTCAGGCAACTCATTGGGAGCAGATACTAGGCCATATTTGTTCTTGGACTTAGAGGGGCATTTTAGTAAAACCGCAGTTACCCCCTATAATAATAATCTTATATAGCGCCATCATATTCTGTAGCTTTTCAAATCATAGGAGACATAGACAAATATTATATTACATTACAGAGCACAAACAGTTATATATACATAGAATAGTTTGTTTGGAGGGGGTTCCACCGCTAGGACCGGGTCAGATCACAGGAATGGCGGTCTGTTGTGCCCTCACTGCATCCACCACCGGTCCCCAACTCAGCTACAAATCCTTTCAATTGGGGATAACTTGAGGTTACCAGAATACCCCTTAAATAGGGCCGGACAAGCTCAATAATTCGCTCATACAATGTTACCTGTAATTTAGGGGCAGAGCTAAAATCAGAGGGTGGAGCTAATGATGGGTTAGGGGTGGGGCTTACAGCTTATGCGTCTAGATCTGTGAAGCTACTAGGTTTTGTTTACAGAGATAGGGGGCAACATAGAGAGATGAGGGGTACAGAGATGTAAGTAGGGGGCAACATAGAGAGATGAGGGGTACAAAGGAGAGGTAAGTTGGGGGCGGGGGGAGCAACATAGAAAGAAAAGATGCAAGTTTGGGGCCATAAAGAAAAGAGTAAAAAAAAAAATGAGAGAGATGGGGCCAGACGCAGGAAAATTGAGATTCAAATCAAGAATAATCTTTTTGTTTGGGAAAAAAAAAATTGAGATTTAAAATTTTAGCCTAAAATTCATAATTAAAAAGGAATTTTCCAATTTTGGCAAATTAGAGTCAATCCTAAATATGATTAAAATGCCTGCCGTTTTTCCTGATTCTTTTTTCTATGTTTATTCTTTATGATTTTCAAGATCTCTGCTTCCTGTCATCCAAGGGGGGATTAGTATCGTTCCCGGGGAGCGAGTCATTAGATGACAGCAAGCAGAGAAGGGATTGTTAGAGGAAGTTATGGGAAACTTTCATACCCAGGCTGCCAAGAATAAGCATAAATGAGAAGAGGCTTCCCGTGTAACCTATCCGTAGCTATGAGTGAATTGCGTAATAATAATTTCTTTAAATTTCTTTATATATAATTTATTTATATAGCGCTCACAGATTACGCAGCGCTGCACAGATCTTGCCAAATCAGTCCCTGTCCCCAATGGGGCTCACTATCTAATAGTATGTTTTGGAGTGTGGGAGGAAACCGGAGGACACGTGGAAACCCATGCAAACCCGGAGAGAAAATACAAACTGTTTGCAGATGTTGACCCTGGGACTTGAACCGAGGACCCCAGCGCTGCAAGGTTGTAATGCTAACCACTGAGCCACCGTGCTGCCCTACATTAACAGATATGACCATATGGATAGAGCTGCGCCCTACTTGGTACCGTAGTGAAAGGCCAGGAGCACACATATTGACAGCAAATTATATTTTATGGTATGGACTAAAAATGCAGCTCTGGAGCCCAAAATAGGTGAGTTCTGCTTCTGCTCCCTCCATTGAATATTACAGAGTGAGGGCGATAACCGGGGCGAGCGCCCGCTATGGTATATTATACTACTGCACATTAATCAGGTTGTAAATCCGGTATCTATAAAAGCCGTTGTGTTACAATGTGTCAGGGGGTGGCGGATCGATAGAGAGAGACAAGCACTCCCATTATGGATGATCAATGAAGACTGGACGCAGAGTGACGGCCCGGATGGGGGGCTCCACAATCTCCATGTAAGTGAGGGTCCATTTACTAATAGACACATCTAGTGCTAGCAGCAATCATGGGAAGAGACAGTCAAGGTCACACACACCACATGCTATACCCTATCCTGCAACGTGCGGACGTTGTACACCACCAGACCTTCCGAAGTAATCCATTGTGTAGGTGCCAACTTTAGGTGTCTGCTATGTAGGTGGCAGCACTGGGACCCTTGTAGGGAGGGGGGGAGCTTTAATATTGTTGTATCTAGTAGATGGCATAAAATCTCATTACTAGCCCCCATAACGCCACCCCTATCATCCAGCAGGTAGTGGGCCCCATTCAGAAGTCTATGGGGCCCTAGTTCCGCCCCTGGGTGATGGTATTAATCGTATGTAAGGACGGTAATAACTGAATGGTGATTTTACTTGTACTGAAAATAGGTGGAGGTATTAATTATGTTGTATGTAAGAGAGCGTTTAATTTATGTAGTTGGTGTGAATATGGTGTAATGTATGTAGCAGGCAGTATATACTGTATATAGGTGGAAGTATCAATAGTACTGAGAGCATTAAGTATTTTGTATCTGCAGTCCCCCCTCCAAGACCCTCAGTCACTCACACTCTTGAAAGAACTTGATGGAGAAAATATATAATCTTTTTAAGCTTGTGCTTTACATTTCCTTGGTCGTCCTCCATTTGATGCTTTGTACCAGAGAGCACCACAGCTAACAAAAAATATTACAGCAACCCCCGGAGGAGAAAATTAGAACTGAGGTTCAGAGAAAAAAAAATAAAACATAATAATAAAATAATAGAATAACAATTTAAAAAAAAAAAAAAAAAAAATTGAACAATTAATGAATAATAATGATAACTCACAGCGTCTGTGACGGAGATCTCATAGGTCTTCTTGAAGTCGACCAGGTCAAAGAAAAACAGCTTCCCGTTACCTTCTCCCTTTTTCACCGAGATCCCAGTAATCAGGAGTTTATCATCAGGACTGAAGCAGCAATCTGTCCTGTGAGAAAGGGAATGGAAGGATGAGTGAAGGAGAAGAGGAATATATGAAGAGAAGAAAGAAAGAAAGAAAGAAAGAAAGAAAGAAAGAAAGAAAGAAAGAAAGAAAGAAAGAAAGAAAGAAAGAAAGAAAGAAAGGAAAATAGGCAAGAGGGAGGGGGGAGGAAGGGAGACGGAAGCGAAGGTGATAGAGGGGGGAAGGAGAGAGAGAGGAAATAATAGAGAGGGATGGAGAGTGAGAGCGAGAGAGGGGGGAGAGGGAAGGAGGGGGGAGAGAGGGAAGGAGGGGGGAGAGAGGGAAGGAGGGGGGAGAGAGGGAAGGAGGGGGGAGAGAGGGAAGGAGGGGGGAGAGAGGGAAGGAGGGGGGAGAGAGGGAAGGAGGGGGGAGAGAGGGAAGGAGGGGGGAGAGAGGGAAGGAGGGGGGAGAGAGGGAAGGAGGGGGGAGAGAGGGAAGGAGGGGGGAGAGAGGGAAGGAGGGGGGAGAGAGGGAAGGAGGTGGGAGAGAGGGAAGGAGGTGGGAGAGAGGACAGGGAAAAAGAGAGGGAGGGAGAGAGAGAGGGAGTGAGTGAGGGAGTAAATGAGAGAGGGAATGAAGGAGGGAGAGAGGGAATGAGGGAGAGAGGGAATGAGGGAATGGGGGAATGAGGGGGAGAGGGAGAGAGAGAGAGAGAGAGAGAGAGAGAGGGAGGGAGGGAGGGAGAGAGGGAGGGAGGGAGGGAGAGAGGGAGGGAGGGAGGGAGAGAGGGAGGGAGGGAGGGAGGGAGGGAGGGAGAGAGGGAGGGAGGGAGGGAGGGAGGGAGAGAGGGAGGGAGGGAGGGAGGGAGGGAGAGAGGGAGGGAGGGAGAGGGAGTAAATGAGGGAGGAAATGAGAGAGGGAATGAAGGAGGGAGAGAGGGAATGAGGGAGGGAGAGAGGGAATGAGGGAGGGAGGGAGAGAGGGAGGGAGGGAGGGAGAGAGGGAGAGAGGGAGGGAGAGAGGGAGGGAGGGAGGGAGAGAGGGAAGGGAGGAAATGAGGGAGGGAGGAAATGAGGGAGGGAGGGAGAGAAGAGAGTGGATGGAGGGGGTGAGGAAAGGAGGGAGAAAAGGGGGGGGAGAGAAGCAAGGGAGAGATGGAAGAAGAGAAGGAGCAGTAGGCAGGGAAGGAGCAGAAGGCAGGGAAGGAGCAGAAGGGAGGGAAAAGGGAGGAAGGGAGTAGGAAAGAAGGGAGAAGGGGGAGAGTGGGGAAATCACAGTGTTGTACATGGTTCACACAGAGCCATCTTTTCCTTGCACCATCCAGTTCTGCTATGTACCCATCCCCGGCACAGGACCATACAGGGGTAAAATACCTACATTGGGAAAAAGTTGGGCAATCCAGTGGCAGCATGGACCGGCTTCTTAAAGTTCCTCATGTCCCAGGTTTTTAAAGTGTCGTCTCCTGAAACGCAGAGAAGAAATCACTTGTTATCTCAGTAATGTTCAGACAAGATGAAAACCCCATTAAAAATTATTTACTGTACCTCCCCATCAATTTTGCAGCTCAAAAGTTATTTTTGGGGTCCCAAGCAAACCTAAAGGAAATCTACCATCAAAATCCATCTACAGACAGCACTGCAAGACATTACCATAGAAAGTGCCGTGAAGACTTAACCCTTTCTCGCCGCTATGTGCCTGGAAAGCATCATCCGCTGTTCCGTGTCGGAGGTGCAGGAGTAGTGTCCCGTTCCTCACGACACACATAGCAGGTGCGTTACAGTAAAACCCTGTTCACATCTGGCTTCCTTGGTCCCCTGCCAGATAAGTACTCTACGCTAGATTTACGCTACCTTACTACTTGTTTTTTGGAGCAAGTACAAATGAGTCATCAAACTACTGTCAAAACACTTTATTGGGGGAAAAAAAAACCCTACAAAAAACTTCTCAGGATGTAACGAAACTCACAAGGTTCCCGACAAAAAAACCCTCTTCCTATGGTCTTCAGAGATATGAGAGAGTGTAAGACATACACCAGGAGCATCCAGCGAGTCCTCCTGCCCCGGCCTCCGGAGGAAATAGATTGTTCTGGTCTATGCTATTCATCACGGAGTGATAATTCCATAATACCGCCATATATGACATGAAATCGGGGATGTGATGTATGGGCTGTGAGTGGAGTCCTGGCCCGGAGCCCCAGAAAAACCTAACAATCCGTATAAAAACATCACTGATCTGTACAGGGAGCAAAATCTGAGAAATGGTTGATTTCCGCAAACATATGTGCAACTAAAATTCTGGCAGATCAAACCTGCCGGGACGTGCGCTCCTTGTATGGTCTGCCCGAAATAGGGCTCTTAACCCTTTAGTGTAATAGACACTATTGTTCTATAATAAATCAGCATTTTTATATTATTTTCATTCTTCTTTTCAGAAACAATCAAACTTGTTTTTTTATGGGCCGGGTTTCATTTTAAAATGGTACCATTTTAGGTTACATATTTTATATATTCCTGCAATAGATATTTAAAGGGAACCTGTCACCAAAATGTTCACAAAAACAGCTAGTGACAGGTTCCCATAGAGCCCCATAAAGTAATTGACAACCTTTTTTTTTAGCTAAAGACAGTTTCCCTCACATCCCCGTAAAATCAACTTTGTTAACTTACCTGGCATACAGCCAGATCTAGCAGGAGTGAGAGGGGGCATGTTCCTTTTTACCATTCAGCATTTCATGTCATGTGACCAGGCCCATGTCATCTAAGGTCCTTTACCCACTAACATTTGCAAAATGTAGCCCATGTATGTATCTGATCACAAGAAATCACAGCAGCCTCCATAGACTTCTACTCCTCCTCGCCCTCCATGAAGGCTGCTTTGATTTCATGTGATCAGATACATACATGAGGTAGATTTTACAAATCTTAGTGGTTAAAGTATGTTAGATGACTGACATCACACTGGTCACATGACCTGAAGTGCTAAATGGTAAGATCCTTCTAGATCTGGCTGTATGACAGGTTAAGATAAAGTTGATTTTATGGGGATGTAATAAAAACTACTTTTAGCTAAATGAAGGGTGAAATTAGTTAACAGGGCTTTATAGGTACCTGTTATTTTGTGTATTTGTGAAAAATGTGGTGATAGGTTCCTTTTAAACGTTAGGTACTAATGAAGACTGGAGAACCTACCTCCTCGTGTGGCTATAACATTTCCACCATAAGAAAACGTGACACAAGATGTATCGGTGCCTGGAGCGTGGGCTTGTCGACAGTGGAATTTTGTGTGGACCTAATAAAAATCAAACAAAAAAAAAACAAAACCATAATCAATAACTAATCGTAATTACAATCCTCCTACAATTCTGCGTATACAGCTCCTGTGAAGATCTCTGTATCTCCAACAGACTACAGACAAACCCCTGAGACTTCTGTTTAGAGAGTGCCCGACACCAAAATAATTACCCACTGCACCCCATCCAGTGATTAGGTGCAACCCATCAGCAAGTGTTCCATTTCCCTACAGTGGCCACTGCAGGAGAAATGTAGTATTGCATGGTAGCCCCATGTGTATCTGAATGGCTGTCCGTTTGACTATTTTGTGTGGTTACAGATCCTATGCAGGATTATGTATCTCCATAGTAACAGACTACAAACAGATTTTAAGTAGTCTGAAGCCATTGTTCTAAGCTCTCTATCATACTAAGCCAATACCAGGCTGTCTCACTGCTGGGTACCGAATGACCCGATGCCATATGTTGGTGCCTCCACAAGCGAAGAGTAGTATTGCATCTTTTTGGCTTACACAGGGGCCCTCTACGTGTTCCTTTGCCCTAAAGAACTCCGATTACTACCCCTTTAAGTGAAAAAATGCCAACGCGCAAGGAGATTGCGTCTTAGAAACAAACACAGACTTCACGTGGAGCCTTGCCAAAATATCCTTCAACCCCGATTCTGGAAAATTTCAATTTGAAGAAAATCAAAACCTATAGTTCCGTAAAAGAAATAATAAAAGGAAAAAAAACCTGCGACTGGTTTAATATATCAACTGTGTTCTGACACGAGAACACAAAATTTACCATCAGAGGCAGGAGTGTAAGTGAGAAACAGCAGACGGCAAGACAAAGGGCGCGAACCAGAGGGGGGGGGAGGCGGGAGCGTAAGCGCCCTCCCCGCGTATCTGCGTCCTGCGGCCCCTCAGACATTAACAACATGTTATTAAAAGTCTTTTCCAGGAACACTGAGGATTACGACAATAAAAAATGGAAGATGGACGAGGCCTGTTACCACTGTGGGGGAGTGAGCGGTGCCACGGGGAGCACAGGACTTTATTGTAAACTTTACCCCTTTCTCAGTGACCAATCCGATGTGTTCTATACATTATTGTAAAACTGTGCAGCACTGGCCTAAGAAATCAGATGCAAAATGCCCCCCACATCCTCCCCTGGAAACTCCATAATTCTCCACTTCCTGATATTTCCCGACACACAGGAAGTAACTCAGAGGCCCTCTCAGCCAATCAGAGTATAATACAGGTGATTAGTAGGAAGGAAGAGAAGAGACCCAATCTAAACCGGAGGGAGGAAGTTGTTGTGTATCCATATCCATAAAGAACCCCATTACATAACCGAAAATTCTAAGACGGGTGGGGTGTAGAATAAAAATTCTTCACATATGGAATCAATTTAAAGAGAACCCGTCATGCAAAATAACCCCGCTAAACTAAATATATCTTCATAAACTGCCATTAGAGAGCATTGCCTCTATCCCTTCATTGTCCCTCTACATGCCTGTAACCCTAAGCAATGAGGTCCTAAAGCTGTATGCAAATGACCTGTGAAATGTCCAATGAAGCATTAGCATATTCAAGCTGTCCACTCTATTCATGAGTGGGAGGCACAGCCACACCCCCAGTGCATGACTGACAGCCTATATAATGATGTGAGGCTGTATAATGATGTGCTTCCTGGTGCTGGTGGCCACGCCCCCGGCAACCTGTGTGTGTATGTGTGTGTGTATAGGAGAGATACAGCAGCTCCAGGCAGCCATGTTACAGCAGAACATGTCAGATTCATGTGTAGCTGATGTCTGTGTCTCTCACCTGTATATTAGGAGGATGCAGCATTTACTATACATTACACACAGACATGAGCAGGGGGAGGAGAGGGGAGGGGTAACAGGGGTGACATCACTGCCTCTGACCATGTGACCAGCCTCATTTACATGATAAAGAATAGATGATTTTACAATGAATAATGTATGAAATAACTAGATAAAGGCTGGGATGGGATCCTTGTGAGCTGCTCCAACAGGTAGTAGTGACAGGACAAGTGACACAGACCTGATGACAGGTGTCCTTTAAACAAGGTATCAGGCACCATGTCAGACTCCCAGCACTCAGACCAAAGCAAATCTACAACTTTACCCCCATGGGAATAACTTTACCGACAATTATTACCTTAAAGTAACAAGATCTTACAAAATATTATAATATATACACTCACCGGCCACTTTATTAGGTACACCTGTCCAACTGCTCGTTAACACTTAATTTCTAATCAGCCAATCACATGACGGCAACTCAGTGCATTTAGGCATGTAGACATGGTCAAGACAATCTCCTGCAGTTCTCCCGAGCATCAGTATGGGGAAGAAAGGTGATTTGAGGCCTTTGAACGTGGCATGGTTGTTGGTGCCAGAAGGGCTGGTCTGAGTATTTCAGAAACTGCTGATCTACTGGGATTTTCACGCACAACCATCTCTAGGGTTTACAGAGAATGGTCCGAAAAAGAAAAAACATCCAGTGAGCGGCAGTTCTGTGGGCGGAAATGCCTTGTTGATGCCAGAGGAGAATGGGCAGACTGGTTTGAGCTGATAGAAAGGCAACAGTGACTCAAATCGCCACCCGTTACAACCAAGGTAGGCAGAAGAGCATCTCTGAACGCACAGTACGTCGAACTTTGAGGCAGATGGGCTAGAGCAGCAGAAGACCGCAGCGGGTGCCACTCCTTTCAGCTAAGAACAGGAAACTGAGGCTACAATTTGCACAACCTCATCGAAATTGGACAGTAGAAGATTGGAAAAACGTTGCCTGGTCTGATGGGTCTCGATTTCTGCTGCAACATTCGGATGGTAGGGTCAGAATTTGGCGTCAACAACATGAAAGCATGGATCCAAATACAGACAGTACAGGAACGAAGTGTGTGTCTCCAATATGTCCTCCCCTATACAGACAATACAGGAAGGAAGTGTGTGTCTCCAATATCTCCTCCCCTATACAGACAATACAGGGAGGAAGAGTGTGTCTCCAATATGTCCTCCCCTATACAAACAATACAGGAAGGAAGTGTGTGTCTCCAATATGTCCTTCCCTATATAGACATTACAGGAAGGAAGTGTGCATCTCCAATATGTCCTCCCCTATACAGACAATACAGGAAGGAAGTGTGTGTCTCCAATATGTCCTTCCCTATATAGACATTACAGGAAGGAAGTGTGCGTCTCCAATATGTCCTCCCCTATACAGACACTACAGGAAGGAAGTGTGTGTCTCCAATATGTCCTCCCCTATACAGACAGTACAGGAACGAAGTGTGCGTCTCCAATATGTCCTCCCCCTATACATACAATACAGAAAGGAAGTGTGTGTCTCCAATATGTCCTTCTCTATACAGACAGTACAGGAAGGAAGTGTGTGTCTCCAATAGGTCCTCCCCTATACAGACAGTACAGGAAGGAAGTGTGTGTCTCCAATATGTCCTCCCCTATACAGACAATACAGGAAGGAAGTGTGTGTCTCCAATATGTCCTCCCCTATACAGACAATACAGGAAGGAAGTGTGTGTCTCCAATATGTCCTCCCCTATACAGACAATACAGGAAGGAAGTGTGTGTCTCCAATATGTCCTCCCCTATACAGACAGTACAGGAACGAAGTGTGCGTCTCCAATATGTCCTCCCCCTATACATACAATACAGAAAGGAAGTGTGTGTCTCCAATATGTCCTTCTCTATACAGACAGTACAGGAAGGAAGTGTGTGTCTCCAATATGTCCTCCCCTATACAGACAGTACAGGAAGGAAGTGTGTGTCTCCAATATGTCCTCCCCTATACAGACAATACAGGAAGGAAGTGTGTGTCTCCAATATGTCCTCCCCTATACAGACACTACAGGAAGGAAATGTGTGTCTCCAATATGTCCTCCCCTATACATACAATACAGGAAGGAAGTGTGTGTCTCCAATATGTCCTCCCCTATACAGACACTACAGGAAGGAAGTGTGTGTCTCCAATATGTCCTCCCCTATACAGACAATACAGGAAGGAAGTGTGTGTCTCCAATATCTCCTCCCCCTATACAGATAATACAGGAAGGAAGTGTGTGTCCCCAATATGTCCTCCCCTATACAGACAATACAGGAAGGAAGTGTGTGTCTCCAATATGTCCTTCTCTATACAGACAGTACAGGAAGGAAGTGTGTGTCTCCAATATGTCCTCCCCCTATACATACAATACAGGAAGGAAGTGTGTGTCTCCAATATGTCCTTCTCTATACAGACAATACAGGAAGGAAGTGTGTGTCTCCAATATGTCCTCCCCTATACAGACAATACAGGAAGGAAGTGTGTGTCTCCAATATCTCCTCCCCCTATACAGATAATACAGCAGTGATGGCGAACCTTTTAGACACCGAGTGCCCAAACTGCAACCAAACCCCACATATTTTTCGCAAAGTGCCAATACGACAAATTAAGCAGCAACTTATTACTCCCTGCTTTTTAACAGGTTTAAATTGTATAGGCACCCGAGGACACCATAACAGTAGAAAGAAGGAGAAGAAGTTTGGATTATCATTGTAACTTCCTTCTAGGGTCCTGAGCTTCCTGGGACTGCAAGAGGCCTTGAGCCCTGTCTGACAAACTCTACCCTGGGGTGATGGCAAGGGTGCCCATAGAGAGGGCTCTGAGTGCCACCTCTGGCACCCGTGCCATAGGTTCGCCACCACTGTAATACAGGAAGGAAGTGTGTGTCTCCAATATGTCCTCCCCTATACAGACAGTACAGGAAGGAAGTGTGTGTCTCCAATATGTCCACAAAATGATAAATTGATATTACCCTATTACAGACTGCTGTATATATACACCAAACGTCCCCCTGAATCCTGCAGATGTGTGTGACAGGTGAAGGCTGGGTTGGCTCCATTTGCTTATAATAGGCTCTTTGCATCGGTCATAGATCACCGGGTGTTCAGTCTCTGACCACAGAGGTTACATAATCATTAGGGTGAGGTGATGGACAACAACATCAAGTGTCATAAGTGACCAGAAATTATACAAGAGGTGACAGGGAGCGGTTGGAGCCTGTGAGTAAAGTCACATCCCATTAACTTCACAAAGTCGGTGGTAGGGAGAGCCTGCGGGACATGAGTAACACCACACATAGAGAAGAGAGAACCTAGAGAAAGTAAATTCCACGTCGTCTGGGGCGATAGTATCATTGCACCACCTGCTGTTATGTAGTTACATTACATACATATATGACATTACCTGCTGCAGAACAAGTAAGTAACAGCGGGTTGGCTCTTTTAGTATGCATAAGCAGAGGCGGCCAAACATGTATGTACCAGGGTGTCTCAACATGTACATGGATGAGCAATACTGGTTTTATAGAGTTGTGAGGTTACACAGATTTCTATAAAGGGAAGAGCCGAGTGAAACCCAAGACTCAAAGGCTGCTGGAGATAATAGTAAGTTTCTATCTTACCCCAAGTGCTTTAATCCCAGTAGTGCAGGTCAGTACTTTTCAATAATTTCGTATTTGATTCTGCTAATGCTAAATAATGGAGGTTCTGGAGCGGGTTCTCCTTTCATGTCCGTGTCCAGTGTATGGGAGACATGATAGCAGCTAGTCTCCAGCCACCAGCTCCGAGACACTGGACACTGGAGCGGCTGCAAGAGTGAAAAACTGCTAAACACTCCTGAATACAAGTCTGACTCCTTATGTACATACAGGCAGTCCCCGGGTTACATACAAGATAGGTTCCATATGTTTGTTCTTAAGTTGAATTTGTATGCAAGTCGAAACTTTATATTGTATAATTGTAGTTTTTTGCCCCGCTCACAATTGCAGTTTCAAACTTTTTTGTAAAAACTTTTGTATGATATGATAACAAAGACCTGCAGTATTTCATCAAACCATCATCATTTTCTGCAGGTTACTGTACCAAAATTACATCACACCGGGTTCTAATTTCATTAAGTCCCAGTCTACACAGCAAAGCTGAGAGTATCAGGGAACTGTGCACTAGTGGACAGAGCGGGAAGTGCAATATTTTATAATGTGAATATATGGGTTCCAGACTTCAAAACAGACCAAGGATAGAATCTGTAGGGATTTTGTACGTTCTTGTTGTGTTACTGTGGGTTTCCTTGGGGTTCACCGGACAGAATAGACAGACATAGACAGAATTCCTCTGTTTGTTGCAAAGATGAAAAATCCTCTCCGGCCCAACTATCCATGTGTGTGATCTTACCCTCGAGCTTGGTGAAAAACAATAGGCAAGAAGTATTTCACGCGGCACATTTGTCCTCTAGCCGTGATACTTTCTTTTCTTCTGACTTTCCTAAGGCCTGTGACTCAGATGGGAAAGTTCTAATTTGATTTTGAGCGCAGCCATTGATGTCAATGAGTCAGAAGGGTCCCAGGAATGGCTGGAATTCCAGATGTGCGTCCCCAGGCAGCGCTCCGTGTGTTACGTTACACCTCTGCCCTGGTGGGTGACCTCCTCAGTAAAACCAGAATAACTAAAGTGTGGCCCCCGACACCATGTACTGAGAACAACCAGAGGAATTACAGAAGGGAATATTTATACAAGCCACAATTCACACTGTGGTGCATAAAATAGGCCAAAAGCCATAGCACCCAAACTAGGGACAGCTAATGAAGACAGTTGTTGCTTCTCATTGGTAGAGGAAAGTCCCACTGGATGGAGGAGATACCTCAAAACGCTTAATCGCCCTAAAAATAGGTCTCCATAGCAATGTTTTAGACATCCTATCCACTCGTCTAGTAGACAAGATCTGCAAGAATCCTAAAAACAGCATGGTGGCAACCTAGGTGGATGCTCAACAAGCTCTCTCGATATTGCAGAGATGAAAATCCACCAATCCCTTGACGGGCCTAATGGCATAGAGTTAAGGGAAAGGTTCATATGACCTCAATCTCAATTGGGAAGAGGGTAGAGTTGTTGGCCATTGGGTTCCTCTCTCCCTACCAATGTCCAGACATCTACAGTTTCTTGGTGGACAATGGGGTTGATGCCCAGGTGGTATCTAAGATCACTTTGGTCAAGGGGAAGCCCTCACTTATTGACCCTAGAAGGGCCTTGGAACAGAGAGTTATGGACAGTTTACGGCAGGACCCACAAAAGGTGCGCCTTTCAATGGACTACAGTCTTGTGCACTATTCATGTTGCATGCTACACAACACTATTTGTAAGCCCTATGATAAGAGAGCATGATGTGGGACCACTAAGGGTCGTTTCACTGCTTGGCTGTACATACTGATACTCTCGTAACAACGAGGTCTTGGCCTTAAAATTTTTAAAAAGTAATGTGGAGATGAGATTTGCATCCAAGGCCTTACTACCCAAGAGTCAATGGGGGAGATTTATCAGAAGTGTCTGAGGTAAAACTTTTCTAGTTGCCTGTGGCAACCAATCACAGCTCAGCTTTCATTTTCTAATCAGCTGTGGGACAATGAAAGCTGAGCTATGATTGGTTTCCATGAGCAACTAGAACAGTTCTGCTTTTGGACACTTCTGATAAATCGACCCCAATGAGTCAATAATACACTGTCACATATTAGGTGGGGGACATCACATTCGGCACTGGGAGAGAGAAGCTTCATGTCACACCACAAAGCTTTAATGATGTCTGACAAAGGGGTGGAGCCAAAAGGATGTTGGATATTAGAATTTTGATAGGGGATATGTCTATGAATGCAGCACACGGACTATAATGTTTCTTGTAAAAAAGACAGTATGGAGACTTACTTTTGAGCACACTCTCTACTGATGAGTGTTGACAGTGATGTGTGCAAATAGGTGTTCTCGTATAGAGCACTGCCCAAAAAGTGATCTCTACACAACATTGTATCTCTAAAATAAAAAATAGCCCACTGAGCTGCATCTTAGACCTTTCATCCAGACACATAGTAACCCTGCAACTGAAGAGGCGCAAGAACTCTGAAACAGGCGGCCTACAGATTAGTGTTCCCATACAGAGCAGTGCCTAAAAACGAATCTCCACACCCCGCTGTAATCTTTAAAAAAAAGAAAAACATTGAAAAACTTAGACATTTCATTTAGCTGCAATGAATGCCTGCAACTAATGAGTGGCAAGAACTCAGAAACAGGCTGTCGATAAATAGAAGTTTTGTATGAGGTCATCCGATTGGAAAACAAATAGGTACAAAAACACAAAAGTTTTTGCAAAATTGTGAAGTCAACAACACACAGAGTACTAATGCAATGAATGTTGGGCGCACAGTCACGTCCGTGCCTCTGCTGTGATTTATGATCCCTTTTAATTTGCCGATGTTAAGAAGTTGATACTTTAGTGACCAGGAGGCATCGTCCTTTTCATCTGTCAGAAATGCCGTCATAAATCTCTCATGTAACACCAAGGGGTTCAAAAGGAAGGAGACCTCCAGAGACAATTCATAAAAAAGGGCTTCAAGGAATATTCCACTTTTATAGAAATAAAGCTTCATCACTGTAAAAAATGGAGAGGTCTACAACTTAATAATAGCAAAAAGGGGGAGATTTACTAACCCTGCCTAATAAACACTGTAAACCGAGACACTCTTTGAATAACCTTACACCCTCTATTTTTCAGTGAAAAATTAATGATTTTTTTCTACTACGGTGTCATGAATATTTTTATATTTTTCTAGATTGGGGACACCAAATGTTTTTTTTTTTGGCCACACCGCTGTCTGCTTCATGATCTTGGTGGACTCCCACCAATCTGATATGGAGGACTTTAAGATAAAATAAATTTTTCTGGCTCATAAAACGGTTATAAGTTTTAGGCATTTTTTTTTTTTTTTTTACCCCTGGAAATTCCCTATAAAACGAATTTTTATGTGTTTAACCATTTACTTGATGGGGAAATAAAACTGAAGTGGAGCAGAAAGCGACTGATTAAAAAAAAAAAAAAAATCACTGTTTTCCAATTACAGCCCCTATAGAGATCTATGTGTCTCCGTGGTAACAGACTACAAACAAATCCAGTGTGGTCTGATCCTCCTATTAAATTCTATTTGGGATTTTCAGAAATAAATGTTAGGAGATAGATGGAAGGCATCAGACTACCGTACTTAGGATTTACATGTAGTCTTTTTACACATAGATCTGCAGTGTAGCTGTATACACAATCTGGGGAAAAAAAAAAAAAAGATTTCTAAAACTATTAGCATGTTCGCATATTTTTTTCAGGTAATGGAGATATCTGGTTTCTAAAGTGGCCTCTGTATTTCACTTCCACACTGTACAACTGTATTTCACTGTACAACTTGGCATACCAATTGTTTTCCAATTGTCTCCATGGTAACAGACTACAAACAAACCCAGTGTAGTCGGATCCTGCAATTAAAGCCCATTTCATATTTTCTAAATAAATGTTAGCAAAGAGATGTAGGGGATCCATGACTGTAGGATCAGACTGCCAAGGATTTTTGGTTCTAGTCCGTTCACACATAGATCTACATTGTAGCTGTATACACAATTGGGGAAAAAAAAAAAAATTCTAAAAAAAAAAAATTCTAAAATTAGATTTTTTCCCCTAGGTAATGGAGACATCCGGTTTCCAAAGTGTCCCCAGTCTTTCACTGTTACACCCACAAATAAAAATAAAAAAAAATTTCCGCTCTATAAATTGGCAGAACTGTTGTTTACCTTATTAGTCAGTGCTCGGATTTCAAGCTAAACTTTATTACTTGACAAATTGCAAAAGTTTCTGCTTGTGTTGGCCGTGGCCGTCAGGGTATCACTGTTACACTGGAGAAATGCCCAAATTTTAAAGCCATTTTGAGAACAATTAAAATATTTTCCCAAATTATCTATGCATCTACTTACTGGAATGTTTTCCTCCATCTACTGGAAAGTCTACACCTGTTTTATACCATTCAGACTCCTAAAGAAATTCAGAACTTACTTATAGGTCCAGTCGGAAACCACACATGTAAACCACAGGTAACCTCTAGCTCAGAAAAATTTGGGAATTTTGCTAATGTGCTCTTTCACTAGCACAGCAGCTCTCCCCATCCCCCACTGTACAGGATGATGAGGACTGATGGGAGCCCTAGTGGTCAATTATAATCATGACAGCTCTTAAAGGAGCTTTGCATTTTGTCTTTGTTTGGTTCTGAAGGTGGCCCGGCCGTGTGTCATGATAGTATAGTGGAGACAACAGAAAGCATAACAGTCTCTTTGTTTTAACCCCTTTAGGATGCAGCCAGTTTATGGCTTAAAGGGAACCTACCACCACAAATCTACCTATAAAGGTAGATCGGATGGTAGGTGGATCAATGGGACTTGAGGATAGCCCTTTTTAAGGGCTAATCCTCACATCCCCGCACTTTTTTGGTAACTTTTATTAGACTTGTATGCAAATTTTGTTATGCGGCCACTGGGGCGTGGAGAAGCCGCATCTGAGGCTACAAGTCGCGGCTACTCCATGCCCCGGTAGCCTCTTTCCCCCTCTTACTCACCATCTTCGGTGCGCAGCCCCTCGTAGCTGCGCGCCCTCGTCCGACGATCCTGCCGCCTGCGCATGCGCAGAACAGCAGGCCCGCGCCTGCGTGGTCACTGCTCCGAAGCCGGGGCTGCACAGGCGTGGGTCTGCTGTTCTGCACATGCGCAGGCGGCAGGATCGTCGGACGAGGGCACGCAGCTACGAGGGGCTGCGCACCGAAGATGGTGAGTAAGAGGGGAAAAGAGGCTACCGGGGCATGGAGTAGCCGCGCCATGTAACCTCAGAAGCGGCTACTCCACGCCCCAGTAGCCGCATAATAAAATTTGCATACAAGTCTAATAAAAGTTACCAAAAAAGTGCGGGGACGTGAGGATTAGCCCTTAAAAGGTCTATCCTCACGTCCCATTGATCCACCTACCACCCGATCTACCTTTATAGGTAGATTTGTGGTGGTAGGTTCCCTTTAAAGGGAACCTGTCAGCAGAAATTGACCTAATAAACCACTACCAGTATGTTACCAAGCAGCTGAACACCTTCCAGATCTGGTTTCTTTTATGACCCATTGTGGTGGCATCATCCAGAATATCAACTTTGAAGTGAGATGTGAAATGGTTGTATAAAGTCAAGGAGGCGGAGAATTTAACACTGAAGTCAAGTTCTCTCTTTCTCAGAAAGCCCCTTTCATTGTAATTCATGGTCCTGTATCTAGAGACATCACTAAGCAGATCTCCTGAAGTTTGATGCATGATGTCAATCACAGCTTAGGAGGTATTATGAGGTGGAAAGATCTTGACTTCATACCTAAATTCTCCACCTCCTTGACTTTATACAACCATTTTACATCTCACTTCAAAAAAAGATTTTCTGGATGATGCCACTACACTCGGCCATGAAAGAAACATGATCTCAGTGGTTAGCATTACAGCCTTGTAGCGCTGGGGTCCTGGGTTTAAGTCCCATCTAGATCAATATCTGCAAAGAGTTTTTATGTTATCTCTATGTTTGCTTGGGTTTCCTCCGGGTCCTCCGGTTTCCTCTCACACTCCAAAACATACTGGAAGGTTGATTAGATTGTGAGCCATATTGGGGACAGGGACTGATTTGGATAGCTCTGTGTAGTGCTACGTAATCTGTGTGCGCTATATAAATAAATAATTATTAAGGCTCAGGACCATTTTTTGTATTCTGACATGCGTCGCTTTATATGGTTATAACTATTGAACACTTTAACTTATAAAAGTGATTTTAATATGGGCTTTTCGGCACATGTTGTACTTCAGGTTTTTAATCCATAACACAACATTTTGGCTCTAACAAAGGCTCGGGTTTGTTAGAGCCGAAACGTTATGTATTAAAAAAACACTTTATTTTTGTGCTGCCTTTTCAAGTCGAACACCGGTTTTCTGCATTTTCAAGGAGATTTCAGAAATGACTATTGCAGATCATTATTATTTTTTGAGATCTTCATAGTAATTAAAACAAAATGAAGGGGAAATCTAGAAAGGTCTCATTTTGTCAGTGATAAGTTCATTTAGCCCTAAAATGTACATGTTTGCAAAAGATAAAGAGAGAAAACCCATCTCAATATTTGTTATGCAATTTCTCCGGAGTAAGGAGAACCCCCCCATGTGGACGTCACTTGCTGTAGGGTCGCACAGAGGGCCAAATAAGAGAAGAAGGGCTATGAATCAGCCAGTTATGCCAGAATTTTGTGGTTTTTACTAGGTTCATGGGCACCCTTTATAAGCCATGAAATATTTTATTTTTCTATGATTTTGTTTTATTATATAAGTCATTACAGACATGGCTATAACTTATAAGTAAGGTACATTTATATGTAATTTTTATGTGGGAGGTTTTTTTTTTAAACAATTTATTAATTTGCGGATTTAAAACTTTCTTTTTTACATGTCCCACTATAGGATATGAACAAGCAATCATTCATTGACTGTGGCATTTAAAGGGTTTACACCCACGATTGGAGCTTGCTGAATGTCCATCAATTGATTCAGCAGTCCTGCTACTTACTTCTGTGCTGTGGGCATACTCTACATGCTTCTTTGTTTACATGTCTGAACTCTGCTGAATAGGTGGAGCTGCAGCAGCAGACTTGTGACTCATCCTGCCGCCCTCCCCATCCCCTCATCCCGTCTGTGTCAGTGAGGACGGGCTGTGTGAGAGAGAGAGTGGGAAACCCCATGTGGACAGCTTACAGCAGTGATGGCGAACCTATGGCACGGGTGCCAGAGGTGGCACTCAGAGCTCTTTCTATGGGCACTCAGGTCCTCACCCCAGGACAGAGTTCACCAAACACTTCCAATCTTCCTGCAGTCCCAGGCAAATTAAGGGATGCTGCTCTCTCAGTGCTATTCGACACTTCGTTGGCTGTTTTAACTGCGGGAAAAGTGAGGTTTTGACAGAACTGCATTATCTTTGGCGGTCATCATGTTGGACCCGACCATTGTTCCTTTACAGAGAGACTTTGGAGAGAAGCTACAATAATAATCTGAATTTGCCCTCCTTCTATGAACTGGTGGCCTCAGGCGGCCAATACAAGTGAAAGATGTGAAAGAACAGGTAGCAAACAATAAGTTACTGCTTAAAATTTCATGTTGGCACTTCACAGTAAATACGTGGATTTCGGTTGTAGTTTGGGCACTCGGTCTCTAAAAGGTTCGCCATCACTGGCTTACAGCATTGATAGATAGGAAGCTGTGTATATATGCTGCTGGCAGCATGATGAACACAGGGAAAGGCCAAAGCTGTCAAAAGAGGCAAAGACACAGGAACATATGCATGCAGATGGCAGAGATTAATTGAAAAGTGCCCAACCCCTCCATTCAGAGGCAGCAACCCTGTACATAGATATATCTGCTCTCAGCTGGAGACAATTGTATCCAGTATAGACAATGCTCTGTGAGCTAAACTGCATGGACTCCAAACTGATATATTATAACAAACCAGCATATTGATCTGTGCAGCTGCATCTGATGTATTTAGCTCACAGAGCATTGTCAAGACTAGATACAATTGTATCCAGGTGAGATCAGTCCTAGTTATGTAAAGGGTAACTACCTCTGAATGTAGACACTTGTATCCAGTCTAGACAATGCTCTGTGAGCACCAGATTCACAGATCAATCTGCTGGTTGGTAACAATGTACCAGTCTGCAGTCCAGACTGTTTAGCTCACAGAGCATTGTCTAGACTGGATACAATTGTCTCCATTCAGAGGCAGTGACCCTGTACATAGCGAGTCCTGCTCTCACCTGAGAAGTGGAGACAATTGTATAAGATACATTGTAGAAGTTGAGCAAATTGTTTAGACCACATTTAATAATATAGAGAAGTTGCAAACCCTGTATATAAGGTATTCCTGCTCTCATGATGTTAGAGGCTGCTGTGTTTAGCTCACAGAGTATTGTGTATACTGTATCAGACACTATTGTAACAAACCCTCAGTGCTGTGTAGGCTGGTGAGCTGGATTCAGAGCTTCCATAGCAGCTTAGATAAAGTGAGAGGAGCGAATCTGCTGTCAAAAAGTTCCCCCATACATAATACAGACATGTGAGTAATGCTGATAAGGAAGCAGCGGTGCTTTAATCGGAAGCGCCTGCGATGCATTAAGGCGACTTTCTGGGGATTACAGGAGACGAAAAGGTTGAAAAATTAATGAAATAGATTTTTCAGAGAGTGTAATAAATTCACGTGTAGATCCAGCTACCAGGGAGGGTGTGTAATCCCCTGGTTATTCTATACATTCCCGAAATCCCAGACAGAACATTAGGAAAATGAACCAATATTACGGCTTTCTGAAGAGCGCAGTTCTGGAGAGTTGCAATCCACAGCCATTAATCAGGAGAGGCTTCCATGTTATGTGTGCCCCCTGAGGATGCGGCATACACTGTGTGATAAACTACTGCCCAGGCTCTCACCATTCATCATAACCCCCACTTTACTTCTAGTCTCTGAGTTTCCGTTATGGTGCACCCCCACCCTCTGTGTACATTGCAGAGCTGACATCAGTGTAGTTAACACATCATCTCTACAGCCACTGAATATCTGACACCATCTGACACATGAAATGTCCTTTTTAGAATTCCCTCTTCTCACCCGTTTACCGATATAAAAAAAAAAATTCAGAACTCATCTGCAAATGAGCAGAAAAGAGTCACCTTTTGCCTGAGATGAGTCACATTTAAAGGCTGCAGTAGAAGCTTCACTGCAGATAACAATATTTTGGAATGTATGGTACCTCGAAACATGCTGCTGGTGTCATGAATTTCAGATCACAGGACTGCAATTTTATGTAGTACAGAATGGGAAGGGCGGGCAGTTAAAGACATGGTCAGGAATCTAGGCTGTAGATGAGGAAAAAGGCAGGACCAGGATTTTTAACAGTTTGTATTTACGGTTCTGTAGCTCACAAAAACACAAGCCTGATGCTATATACAGACAATAGAAGAAGGAAGTGTGTGTCTCCAATATGTCCTCCCCTATACAGACATTACAGCATAGCTCCCAACCGTCCCGATTTTGCCAGGAAAGTCCAGTTTTTCTTACCTCTGCCCCGCGTCACGGGCAGCTGTCAGAATGTCATGGATTTTCCACCCTGGTCCCGCATGTCCCGGCGCTGTGTCCCGCATAGTAAATTCTTTGAAAGCCTGAACTGATAGTACTGAATGGCTTCTACAGACATCGGGCAGGGAATCTATCGGGTTAGCGGAGAGCAGGGACCACATCATTAGGTTCAGATCTCTATCCACATATGGTCACTGCATCTCCTAGGGTTCCCCAGAGCAGACATCGGGCAGGGAAGCCTTTTCAGAGAAGTGTCGGGTTAGCGGAGAGCAGGGACCACGTCATCAGGTTCAGATCAGCATCTGTCCATATATGGTCACTACATCTCCTAGGGTTCCCCAGAGCAGACATCGGGAGGGAATCCTTTTCAGAGAAGTGTCGGGTTAGCGGAGAGCAGGGACCACGTCATCAGGTTCAGATCAGCATCTGTCCATATATGGTCACTACATCTCCCAGGGCTTCCCCAGACACAAGCTCTTTATTTAATTAAATTAAATACATTTTTGCCCAGGCTGAGATTCGAACCTGAGACCCTCTGCACTAGAGACAGGAGCCTTAACTAACTGAGCTATAAGTCCAGTGATACATGTCTAAGGGTTTTCGGTAACTAAGAAGTGTTATCTGCCACTGATACACTGTGACACAGACTAATGCACTGATATATAGAGAGGGATCTTCTCAGAGATTATTATTGTAATTATTGAGACTTATTATTATTATAAATTTTATTATTATGGAGATGATTATTAATAATAGTAAAAAAAATAATCAGCGCCATAATAATAATAATAGTCTCAATAATTACAATAATCTCTGAGAAGATCCCTCTCTATATACCAAGGCATTAAATCTATGTCACAGTGTAACAGTAGCAGTCACAGTTCTTAGTTACCAAAAATTTTTTTTTGGATGATTTTTATTATTATCGTAAGGCTAAAATTTGGGCGTGGCCAGGGAGTGATTGGAGATGTGGCTTAGGGGGAACGCTACGCGTGCCGCCATTTTGTCCCTCTTTCCCTTTCACAAATGCTGGGAGGTATGCTACAGGAAGGAAGTGTGTGTCTCCAATATGTCCTCCCCTATACAGACACTACAGGAAGGAAGTGTGTGTCTCCAATATGTCCTCCCCTATACAGACACTACAGGAAGGAAGTGTGTGTCTCCAATATGTCCTCCCCTATACAGACAATACAGGAAGGAAGTGTGTGTCTCCAATATGTCCTCCCCTATACAGACAATACAGGAAGGAAGTGTGTGTCTCCAATATTCCCTCCCCTATACAGACAATACAGGAAGGAAGTGTGTGTCTCCAATATGTCCTCCCATATACAGAAACTACAGGAAGGAGGTGTGTGTCTCCAATATGTCCTCCCATATACAGACACTTCAGGAAGGAAGTGTGTGTCTCCTATATGTCCTTCCCTCTATAGAAAGTACAGGAAGGAAGTGTGCGTCTCTAATATATCCCTCACCTATACAGACAGTACAGGAAGGAAGTGTGTGTCTCCAATATGTCCTCCCCTATACAGACATTACAGGAAGGAAGTGTGTGTCTCCTATATGTCCTTCCCTCTATAGAAAGTACAGGAAGGAAGTGTGCGTCTCTAATATATCCCTCACCTATACAGTCAATACAGGAAGTAAGTGTGCGTCTCCAATATGTCCTCCCCTATACAGACAGTACGGGAAGGAAGTGTGCGTCTCCAATATGTCCTCCCCTATACAAATCAAAACAGGAAGGAAGTGTGTGTCTCCAATATTTCCTCCCCTATAAAGACAGTACAGGAAGGAAGTGTGCGTCTCTAATATATCCCTCACCTATACAGACAGTACAGGAAGGAAGTGTGTGTCCCCAATATGTCCTCCCCTGTACAGACAATAAAGGAAGGAAGTGTGTATCTCCAATATGTCCTCCCCTATACAGACAATACAGGAAGGAAGTGTGTGCCTCCAATATGTTCTCCCCTATACAAACAATACAGGAAGGAAGTGTGTGTCTCCAATATGTTCTCCCCTATACAAACAATACAGTAAGGAAGTGTGTGTCTCCAATATGTCCTCCCCTATAAAGACAGTACAGGAAGGAAGTGTGCATCTCTAATATATCCCTCACCTATACAGACAATACAGGAAGGAAGTGTGTGTCTCCAATATGTCCTCCCCTGTACAGACAATAAAGGAAGGAAGTGTGTATCTCCAATATGTCCTCCCCTATACAAACAAAACAGGAAGGAAGTGTGTGTCTCCAATATGTCCTCCCCTATAAAGACAGTACAGGAAGGAAGTGTGCGTCTCTAATATATCCCTCACCTATACAGACAGTACAGGAAGAAAGTGTGTGTCTCCAATATGTCCTCCCCTGTACAGACAATAAAGGAAGGAAGTGTGTATCTCCAATATGTCCTCCCCTATACAGACAATACAGGAAGGAAGTGTGTGTCTCCAATATGTTCTCCCCTATACAAACAATACAGGAAGGAAGTGTGTGTCTCCAATATGTTCTCCCCTATACAAACAATACAGGAAGAAAGTGTGTGTCTCCAATATGTCCTCCCCGGTACAGACAATAAAGGAAGGAAGTGTGTGTCTCCAATATGTCCCCCCCTATACAAACAAAACAGGAAGGAAGTGTGTGTCTCCAATATGTCCTCCCCTATAAAGACAGTACAGGAAGGAAGTGTGCGTCTCTAATATATCCCTCACCTATACAGACAATACAGGAAGGAAGTGTGTGTCTCCAATATGTCCTTCCCTCTATAGAAAGTACAGGAAGGAAGTGTGCGTCTCTAATATATCCCTCACCTATACAGACAGTACAGGAAGGAAGTGTGTGTCTCCAATATGTCCTCCCCTATACAGACATTACAGGAAGGAAGTGTGTGTCTCCTATATGTCCTTCCCTCTATAGAAAGTACAGGAAGGAAGTGTGCGTCTCTAATATATCCCTCACCTATACAGTCAATACAGGAAGTAAGTGTGCGTCTCCAATATGTCCTCCCCTATACAGACAGTACGGGAAGGAAGTGTGCGTCTCCAATATGTCCTCCCCTATACAAATCAAAACAGGAAGGAAGTGTGTGTCTCCAATATTTCCTCCCCTATAAAGACAGTACAGGAAGGAAGTGTGCGTCTCTAATATATCCCTCACCTATACAGACAGTACAGGAAGGAAGTGTGTGTCCCCAATATGTCCTCCCCTGTACAGACAATAAAGGAAGGAAGTGTGTATCTCCAATATGTCCTCCCCTATACAGACAATACAGGAAGGAAGTGTGTGCCTCCAATATGTTCTCCCCTATACAAACAATACAGGAAGGAAGTGTGTGTCTCCAATATGTTCTCCCCTATACAAACAATACAGTAAGGAAGTGTGTGTCTCCAATATGTCCTCCCCTATAAAGACAGTACAGGAAGGAAGTGTGCATCTCTAATATATCCCTCACCTATACAGACAATACAGGAAGGAAGTGTGTGTCTCCAATATGTCCTCCCCTGTACAGACAATAAAGGAAGGAAGTGTGTATCTCCAATATGTCCTCCCCTACACAAACAAAACAGGAAGGAAGTGTGTGTCTCCAATATGTCCTCCCCTATAAAGACAGTACAGGAAGGAAGTGTGCGTCTCTAATATATCCCTCACCTATACAGACAGTACAGGAAGAAAGTGTGTGTCTCCAATATGTCCTCCCCTGTACAGACAATAAAGGAAGGAAGTGTGTATCTCCAATATGTCCTCCCCTATACAGACAATACAGGAAGGAAGTGTGTGTCTCCAATATGTTCTCCCCTATACAAACAATACAGGAAGGAAGTGTGTGTCTCCAATATGTTCTCCCCTATACAAACAATACAGGAAGAAAGTGTGTGTCTCCAATATGTCCCCCCCGGTACAGACAATAAAGGAAGGAAGTGTGTGTCTCCAATATGTCCCCCCCTATACAAACAAAACAGGAAGGAAGTGTGTGTCTCCAATATGTCCTCCCCTATAAAGACAGTACAGGAAGGAAGTGTGCGTCTCTAATATATCCCTCACCTATACAGACAATACAGGAAGGAAGTGTGTGTCTCCAATATGTCCTCCCCTGTATAGACAATAAAGTAAGGAAGTGTGTATCTCCAATATGTCCTCCCCTATACAAACAATACAGGAAGGAAGTGTGTGTCTCCAATATGTCCTCCCCTATAAAGACAGTACAGGAAGGAAGTGTGCATCTCTAATATATCCCTCACCTATACAGACAATACAGGAAGGAAGTGTGTGTCTCCAATATGTTCTCCCCTATACAAACAATACAGGAAGGAAGTGTGTGTCTCCAATATGTTCTCCCCTATACAAACAATACAGGAAGGAAGTGTGTGTCTCCAATACGTCCTCCCCTGTACAGACAATACAGGAAGGAAGTGTGCGTCTCCAATATGTCCTCCCCTATAAAGACAGTACAGGAAGGAAGTGTGTGTCTCCAATATGTCCTCCCCTATAAAGACAGTACAGGAAGGAAGTGTGCATCTCTAATATATCCCTCACCTATACAGACAATACAGGAAGGAAGTGTGTGTCTCCAATATGTCCTCCCCTGTACAGACAATAAAGGAATGAAGTGTGTGTCTCCAATATGTCCTCCCATATACAGACAATACAGGAAGGAAGTGTGTGTCTCCAATATGTCCTCCCCTATACAGACAATACAGGAAGGAAGTGTGTGTCTCCAATATGTCCTCCCCTGTACAGACAATAAAGGAAGGAAGTGTGTGTCTCCAATATGTCCTCCCCTATACAGACAATACAGGAAGGAAGTGTGTGTCTCCAATATGTCCTCCCCCTATACAGACAATACAGGAAGGAAGTGTGTGTCTCCAATATGTCCTCCCCCTATACAGACAATAAAGGAAGGAAGTGTGTGTCTCCAATATGTCCTCCCATATACAGACAATATAGGAAGGAAGTGTGTGTCTCCAATATGTCCTCCCCTATAAAGACAGTACAGGAAGGAAGTGTGCATCTCTAATATATCCCTCACCTATACAGACAATACAGGAAGGAAGTGTGTGTCTCCAATATGTCCTCCCCTGTACAGACAATAAAGGAAGGAAGTGTGTGTCTCTAATATGTCCTCCCCTGTACAGACAATAAAGGAAGGAAGTGTGTGTCTCCAATATGTCCTCCCCTATACAGACAATACAGGAAGGAAGTGTGTGTCTCCAATATGTCCTCCCCTATACAGACAATACAGGAAGGAAGTGTGTGTCTCCAATATGTCCTCCCATATACAGAAACTACAGGAAGGAGGTGTGTGTCTCCAATATGTCCTCCCATATACAGACACTTCAGGAAGGAAGTGTGTGTCTCCAATACACAGTCTATACAGGAAGTAAGTGTGCGTCTCCAATATGTCCTCCCCTATACAGACATTACAGGAAGGAAGTGTGTGTCTCCTATATGTCCTCCCCTCTACAGAAAGTACAGGAAGGAAGTGTGCGTCTCTAATATATCCCTCACCTATACAGTCAATACAGGAAGTAAGTGTGTGTCTCCAATATGTCCTCCCCTATACAGACAATACAGGAAGGAAGTGTGTGTCTCCAATATGTCCTCCCCCTATACAGACAATACAGGAAGTAAGTGTGTGTCTCCAATATGTCCTCCCCTATACAGACAGTACAGGAAGGAAGTGTGTGTCTCCAATATTCCCTCCCCTATACAGACACTTCAGGAAGGAAGTGTGTGTCTCCAATACACAGTCTATACAGGAAGTAAGTGTGCGTCTCCAATATGTCCTCCCCTATACAGTCAATACAGGAAGTAAGTGTGTGTCTCCAATATGTCCTCCCCTATACAGACAGTACGGGAAGGAAGTGTGCGTCTCCAATATGTCCTCCCCTATACAAACAATACAGGAAGGAAGTGTGTGTCTCCAATATGTTCTCCCCTATACAAACAATACAGGAAGGAAGTGTGTGTCTCCAATATGTCCTCCCCTATAAAGACAGTACAGGAAGGAAGTGTGCGTCTCTAATATATCCCTCACCTATACAGACAGTACAGGAAGGAAGTGTGTGTCTCCAATATGTCCTCCCCTGTACAGACAATAAAGGAAGGAAGTGTGTATCTCCAATATGTCCTCCCCTATACAGACAATACAGGAAGGAAGTGTGTGTCTCCAATATGTTCTCCCCTATACAAACAATACAGGAAGGAAGTGTGTGTCTCCAATATGTCCTCCTCTGTACAGACAATAAAGGAAGGAAGTGTGTGTCTCCAATATGTCCTCCCCTATACAAACAAAACAGGAAGGAAGTGTGTGTCTCCAATATGTCCTCCCCTGTACAGACAATACAGGAAGGAAGTGTGTGTCTCCAATATGTCCTCCCCTGTACAGACAATACAGGAAGGAAGTGTGCGTCTCCAATATGTCCTCCCCTATAAAGACAGTACAGGAAGGAAGTGTGTGTCTCCAATATGTCCTCCCCTATAAAGACAGTACAGGAAGGAAGTGTGCATCTCTAATATATCCCTCACCTATACAGACAATACAGGAAGGAAGTGTGTGTCTCCAATATGTCCTCCCCTGTACAGACAATAAAGGAATGAAGTGTGTGTCTCCAATATGTCCTCCCATATACAGACAATACAGGAAGGAAGTGTGTGTCTCCAATATGTCCTCCCCTATACAGACAATACAGGAAGGAAGTGTGTGTCTCCAATATTCCCTCCCCTATACAGACAATACAGGAAGGAAGTGTGTGTCTCCAATATGTCCTCCCCCTATACAGACAATACAGGAAGGAAGTGTGAGTCTCCAATATGTCCTCCCCTGTACAGACAATAAAGGAAGGAAGTGTGTGTCTCCATTATGTCCTCCCCTATACAGACAATACAGGAAGGAAGTGTGTGTCTCCAATATGTCCTCCCCCTATACAGACAATACAGGAAGGAAGTGTGTGTCTCCAATATGTCCTCCCCTGTACAGACAATAAAGGAAGGAAGTGTGTGTCTCCAATATGTCCTCCCCTATACAGACAATACAGGAAGGAAGTGTGTGTCTCCAATATGTCCTCCCCCTATACAGACAATACAGGAAGGAAGTGTGTGTCTCCAATATGTCCTCCCCCTATACAGACAATACAGGAAGGAAGTGTGTGTCTCCAATATGTCCTCCCCTGTACAGACAATAAAGGAAGGAAGTGTGTGTCTCCAATATGTCCTCCCCTATACAGACAATACAGGAAGGAAGTGTGTGTCTCCAATACGTCCTCCCCTGTACAGACAATAAAGGAAGGAAGTGTGTGTCTCCAATATGTCCTCCCCTATACAGACAATACAGGAAGGAAGTGTGCATCTCCAATATGTCCTCCCCCTATACAGACAATACAGGAAGGAAGTGTGTGTCTCCAATCTGTCCTCCCCTATACAGATAATACAGGAAGGAAGTGTGTGTCTCCAATAGGTCCTCCCCTATACAGACAATACAGGAATGAAGTGTGTGTCTCCAATATGTCCTCCCCTATACAGACAATACAGGAAGGAAGTGTGTGTCTCCAATATGTCCTCCCCTATACAGGCCATACAGGAAGGAAGTGTGTGTCTCCAATATGTCCTCCCCTATACAGGCCATACAGGAATGAAGTGTGTGTCTCCAATATGTCCTCCCCTATACAGACATTACAGGAAGGAAGTGTGTGTCTCCAATATGTCCTCCCCTATACAGACAATACAGGAAGGAAGTGTGTGTCTCCAATATGTCCTCCCCTATACAGGCCATACAGGAATGAAGTGTGTGTCTGAAGGGGGAGCGTCACTTCATTTACTGCAATCTTTAGCTCTATATAACTTAGAAACACTCTAGGACCTAAAACATTTCGATACCATATTAAAGATAAGAATCCCGTCTTTCAGCTCGGTTCTACAAGGAACAGAACAGGAGGTATAGGCAGTTAAACCTGCAGAAAGCGGATCTCCCATTTCCAACCACATATATTACGGTCTGTATCTCTTTCTGCAGCACATCTGAATGTCTATCATGGAAAGCTGAGAAGTGAACTACTGTACATGCCCCAGAGGCTCGTGTGTAAACTCCAATAATTTGAGATTGTTTTTTAAAATCCATTGTCATGGTCCTGGGACCTGTCGCTGACCGAAGTAAGAGGAGGAAGCAAGAAGAGGATCTGCAGGGGGCGTCAGAAAGGTGACTGCTGTGCATAATTGGGCTTTCTAAATACTGGGGGATGGCTGGATATATACTGAGGCAGGGAGCTGGCTATATACTGAGGAGCAGGGGGCTGGCTAAATACTAAGGAGCAGGGGGCTGGCTATATAGTGGGGGGCTTGGCTGGCTATATAGTGGGGGGCAGATGGCTGGCTAGCTATATATACTGGGAGGGCATGGGCTGAATAGCTATATACTGGGGGATGGGGGGGCTGGCACCAATGCATTTCCCATCTTTGGCTTTTTACCAGTTTTTTGTGCTAAAATCAGGTACCTTGGCTTATATTTGTGTTGGCTTATACTCGAAGATATATATGGTATATCACATTCTCTTTCCTCTGTGCACCACATCAGGTCACAGACCCCTGCACCATACATGGGCAGGGTTCTCTCCATTCCAGCCTATGGAGGTTTATGAAGAGTAGACACGTTACCTCCATCCGTGAACCCCATAAGAAGATGGGGAAACCATGTCTGTATCAATAAGCCATAAGAGCTGAACGGTGAAGAAGTCTGGAGAGTCAATAACACTTGACAACTAGTGGAGTGGGGGTCTACACATCGTCAGCCATATATTATCTTCCACTTCTACTCGTGACCTCCATGACGGAAGCGAGCTTCCTACCTCGGGAGAAGTATTTGGGTTCAGTAAGAACAGCTGGTTCGATGGGATATCCAGTTACAGGCTGTGGAGTGTCAGTGGAGCCGTATATTACAGTCACTACAGATGGAGCGCACCCCTCTCCCCATTTCATCACTCCATAGTATCGCTGGTTTCTATCAGCCACTAATCTACAGGAACTTACTAGCTCTCTACCGTAGAGAATTGGCTTCCGTTATCTGCTGGAGTGTGGGAGGAATCCATCATAAGCAGGTATTCCCCACAGAGGACATAGCCTATAGGTCACAAGGGCCAAGCTTACTATATAGGACTATTCCCAAAATGTTAATCCTAAATTCATGATGCATTATGGTAATGGTTTGAACATCTGACTTGCCGTACTTTCATCCACAGAGCAGATTTTGTGAATATTTGCCCATAATTAAGGATCTGAATTACACATTCCCCCCCATAAGAAACACAAAAATAATGGGTTTCCTCTGCACTCAATGGTACATACCTGGAGTCAGGTTGTGGGACCAGGGACATTTATCTGTTTTCTTGGGAGTAGAAAAGTACAGGCAGTCTCCAGGTTACATACAAAATGGGTTCCATAGGTTTGTTCTTAAGTTGAATTTGTATTTAAGTCGAAACTGCATATTTTAGAATTGTAGTATAATTGTAGAAAAAAAAAATGTTTTGCCCCAGTGACAATTGAAATTTCAGAATTTTTTTGCTGTAGTGGGACCAAGGATTATCAATAAAGCTTCATTACAGACACCTTACAGCTGATCATTGCAGCCTGGGACTATAGTAACATCCAGAGAGGTCACCAGAGGTCACAGTGGGCAGAGAGGTCCGTCTTTAACTAGGGGTCGTCTGTAAGTCGGGTGTCCTAAGTAGGGGACAGCCATTGCACCAATGCTGTATGATAATTAGGAAGGGCAATATGCAGGCTATCTCACTTTTCGGGGTAACAGTTTGCCCTCCAGAGCTGGCATGCAAGTAGTTGATGAGCAGAGGTTTCGCTATTTTATATTGATCACTTGTGTAACAGGTCGGCCAGTCTTCCCCGTGGTTCAGGCATATCGCTGATGAACCTTGTAACAGTAAAAATAAGTGGTATTTTTGTATTCAAATGTTGGAATTATAGCACTAGAGTGTAGACCTGCACCCCCTTTATTCATATGGGGGTCAACTCCCCAGCATGCTGGCCAGGTCATCCTCCCTCCTTCTAAGCTACATGCATGGTTCTTATGTGCGAGCTCTTGTGTCTAGTACTCTTTACTGCACTCAAACAAAACCCTATATTAGTAGCTTCGGCGCTGGGCATACTATATACACAGGCCATTCGACATGGGCAGGAAGGCTTACAGACACATGGGCAGCAGAAAGTACGTAACCTACTATGCATTGTTTGCATTAAAAAATAATGGGGGGCACAGGCACCAGATTGGATGCAGGATGTGGTGGCTCCTGCGCAGTGTAAGACTCCCCCCCTCCCACTATGTGAGAGGAAGGAGATGTACGAGACAGTGTAACAGCCTTTAAAGATACAGCATGGAGAAGCTCTGCTAAAATCCCCCAGAGTTCTTCAGCCTCATTGGCATAATTTTAACAGTTGAATTTAGAAGTAAAGAGGCCATGGATGACACATATAAGATGATGACACATAGACCCAGGCACAGCCCCGGTGCCTGGATCTATGTGTAAGTGTCTCTGGTTTATCAGATTTTGAAGCTAGATTTCCTTGAAGTCTTCCAAAGAGACCCTCCATTGGGCCTTAAAGGAAACCTACCATGAAGAATCTACTATCAGAAGTAGATGTGATGGTAAATTCCTCCTGCCTGCCTCTGCCCTAATCTGTAATTTAATAATCCTGGAACCTAAGCTATCTTGTTAAAAACTTTATTTTAGTAATATGTAAAGTAACTGCAGAGGCTACTGGGGCGTGGAGTAGCCTTAGCTCCCAGTCCCCGACCAGGCTAGTACACGCCCCTGTAGCCTCTGCAGGTAATTTACATAGAACTAAAATAAATAAAGTTTTTAAAAAGTTAAATTAGTTTCCAGGTTTATAAAAATTACAGATTAGGGCAGAGGCAGGCAGGAGGCATCTACCATTACATCTACTTCTGATGGTAGATTCCTCATAGTAGGTTTCCTTTAAGACCCATTGGAGGGTCTCTTCCTGAGGCACCCCTTGTGAAACCACAACATAGATGACACATGATTAACAAATGGGGGCCCCAGTGATCTCTAAAGTCCCGTTCTCCTAAGGGCAATTCCATCCATAAAATAGTGAGGGCAACATTTGTGTCCCTTTAAATTTCCATTATTCCATTGCATATGGCTTATTAAACAATAAAATGCAATCTTTTTTTTTTCTTGGCCAGCAAAAAGACAAGGTTGAAGCGGAATCTCAAAGCAAACCATAAATAAATGGTAATCAGCAGAAGCGGAGGAGGAAAATAGATTTGTAGGTTCTGGTCAAAAGCCAAGTTTGTCTTAACAGTCTGGTTATATTTTGTGTCAGGAGTCTATATATACACTCACACACCGGCCAATATGACAGATTCAGGAATACATTGCTTCCCCCTAAAGGGACCAGCGGCTCAAGGCAAGGCCCGAGATACCTCCTCGCTGAGTCTAGGGCCCACAGCCCCAAGAATGGGATATTTAGAGCATCGATCATATCCTCTGGCAGTATAATATAAGTGTTTGACTACATGAAACCTCTGCTTTATTTAATGTAGGACCATGCATTGTGAGTGACAGCGAGAGTGTTTAGGGATTAAGAGGGGGGGTTCATTGCCCCTACCAGAATTTTCTCATAACAGAAGCAAAATAAAGGGCATTTTATCGCTCATTTTTGGGGCAGTGATGTAACTGTTTGGATGAAGGCAAACACAGTTACTATGTCGACGATGTACGGTCAAGAAGCGGTTGCGATCTAAAGAGATGGACATGGTAGAAGTATTGCACACAGAGTCTTATCTGTGTATAGTGTTACTATTATGCCTTATCTAGGTCTCCAGGAGAAAAAAAAATTGCCGTCATTTCCCTCCTTGCTGTCTATTGATACTGAAATGACTCTGATCATCACGCCGCAGTCTGTACAGCAAAGCTTTGAACAAAATATATTAAAAAAAGGAAGTGTCTGCCTATTGGGTGCTCAAGCCTTAAAGACCACTGGTAATTAAGTAATTGCTTGGATGATGGCAAACTAATTTTAATGTGACAACCATGTATCATCAACGACTGGTTGAGATCCTAAAAGATGGTTATTTTAAAAGTTTGAATAGCTAAAAAACCTCAACTATGTCTATAGTGTATATCATTACTACTCTGAATCACAGCTGTCATTTCCCTCCAAACCATCTAATGATCCTGAGATGCCTCTGATATGCAAGTCTCAGTCTATACAGCAAAGTCTATACAGCAAAACATGAAAACGCAGATAACAGGATGTTTATTGTATGTTTAACTGTTATATTCTCTGTTGAATAATCTAAGTGTTTTATTTAATGTGGGACCGTGCTTTTCTCATCTAAAAAGACAAATTTTACAAGACATGCTTAATGTACTGCAAACATAGTCTCATTTACGTGTGCAGTGTATAATTTTACTATCCTGCCTTATTTAGGCTTTATGGAGTATAATACAGCAGTCATTAACCTCCCTGCTAGGTACTGACAATATGAGAACTCTACTCAGAATGTCCCATGCTACACAGAACAGCTGATAAGTCATCTGCAGTATAAAGGCACAAACCAAAACGTCACTTGTTTCCAGTACAATGAATTTTGAATAAAGGTGGACAATAATGCTATGCCTAAGATATACGGTAAAGCTTTGGTTGAAATCTAAAGAAATGGTTAGGGTGGCACGGGGGCTGAGTGAGTAGCACTTCTGCCTTGCAGCACTGGGGTCCTGGGTTCGAATCCCGACCAGGTCAACATCTGCAAAGAGTTTGTATGTTCTCTCTGTGTTTGCGTGGGTTTCCTCCGGGTCCTCCGGTTTCCTCCCACACTCCAAAAACATACTGTTAGGTTGTTTAGATTGTGAGCCCCATGGGGACAGGGACCAATTTGACATGCTTTGTGCAGCGCTGCGTAATATGTGTGCGCTCTATAAATAAAGAGTTATTATTATTATTAAAACAAGATAGAGCCTTATCTTTAACTCCTATGCAGCCGTATCTAG